>NC_083434.1:12891965-15391965 GCF_020745735.1 Hemiscyllium ocellatum
CCGCACTAACCAGTACCCTTCCACTGACACCCTCCTTCGACTGACTGAACTGGTCCTCACCCTGAATAACTTCTCTTTTCAATCCTCCCACTTCCTCCAAACTAAAGGAGTTGCCATGGGCACCCGCATGGGCCCCAGCTATGCCTGCCTCTTTGTAGGATATGTGGAACAGTCCATCTTCCGCAGCTACACTGACACCACCCCCAACCTTTTCCTCCGCTACATTGATGACTGTATCGGCGCTGCCTCGTGCTCCCACGAGGAGGTTGAACAGTTCATCAACTTTACTAACACCTTCCATCCCGACCTGAAATTCACCTGGACTGTCTCAGACTCCTCCCTCCCCTTCCTAGACCTTTCCATTTCTATCTCGGGCGACCGACTCAACACAGACATCTATTATAAACCGACTGACTCCCACAGCTACCTGGACTACACCTCCTCCCACCCTGCCCCCTGTAAAAACGCCATCCCATATTCCCAATTCCTTCGTCTCCGCCGCATCTGCTCCCAGGAGGACCAATTCCAACACCGCACAACCCAGATGGCCTCCTTCTTCAAGGACCGCAGATTCCCCCCAGACGTGATCGACGATGCCCTCCACCGCATCTCCTCCACTTCCCGCTCCTCCGCCCTTGAGCCCCGCTCCTCCAACCGCCACCAAGACAGAACCCCACTGGTTCTCACCTACCACCCCACCAACCTGCGCATACAACGTATTATCCGCCGCCATTTCCGCCACCTCCAAACGGACCCCACCACCAAGGATATATTTCCCTCCCCTCCCCTATCAGCGTTCCGCAAGGACCACTCCCTTCGTGACTCCCTTGTCAGATCCACACCCCCCACCAACCCAACCTCCACCCCCGGCACCTTCCCCTGCAACCGCAGGAAATGTAAAACTTGCGCCCACACCTCCACACTCACTTCCCTCCAAGGCCCCAAGGGATCCTTCCATATCCGCCACAAGTTCACCTGTACCTCCACACACATCATCTATTGCATCCGCTGCACCCGATGTGGCCTCCTCTATGTTGGTGAGACAGGCCGCTTACTTGCGGAACGCTTCAGAGAACACCTCTGGGCCGCCCGAACCAACCAACCCAATCACCCCGTGGCTCAACACTTTAACTCCCCCTCCCACTCCACCGAGGACATGCAGGTCCTTGGACTCCTCCACCGGCAGAACACAACTACACGACGGCTGGAGGAGGAGCGCCTCATCTTCCGCCTGGGAACCCTCCAACCACAAGGTATGAATTCAGATTTCTCCAGCTTCCTCATTTCCCCTCCCCCCACCTTGTCTCAGTCGGTTCCCTCAACTCAGCACCGCCCTCCTAACCTGCAATCCTCTTCCTGACCTCTCCGCCCCCACCCCACTCCGGCCTATCACCCTCACCTTGACCTCCTTCCACCTATCCCACCTCCATCGCCCCTCCCCCTAGTCCCTCCTCCCTACCTTTTATCTCAGCCGGCTTGGCTCTCTCTCTCTTATTCCTGATGAAGGGCTTATGCTCGAAACGTCGAATTCTCTATTCCTGAGATGCTGCCTAACCTGCTGTGCTTTGACCAGCAACACATTTGCAGCTGTGATCTCCAGCATCTGCAGACCTCATTTTTTACTCGAATAGTCTGTTACCCCTGGGTATTTAAATCCCAGTCGTGACCATTCTGTAACCATGTCTCTGTAATAGCTGCCAAATCATATTCCTTCACCATGATTTGTGCTGTTAATTCATCTAGCTTGTTATGAATGCTATGAGCATTCAAGTAAAGTGCCCTTATGTTAGTTTTCTTACCCTCATGATTTCCTACATCTCTAATAATATTGGCTGAATTTTGCTTTCTTTTTACTTCTTTCATAATCTGCCTTGTACTTAAACCCTTCTGCACACATGCTAAGCTGCTCCTTACCTTTTTATTTACCATCATACATCCTGTCATCTTACCTTTCCCCTCCCCCTGACTCACTGCTGTATAGTCCTCGTGACCATGCTATTTACCCTTTTCACTCGAACGCTGGTTCCAGCTCAGTTCGGGTGCAGAGCGTCCCATCGGTACAAATCCCTTCTCTTCCAAAAACGATGCCAATGCCCTATGAAATGGAACTCCTCTTTCCCACACCACTCCCTCAGCTACATGTTTACTCCCCTAGTTTTCTTATCCCTAAGCATGTGGCTTAGCAGTAATCCAGAGATTATGACCCTTGAGGACCTGTTCCTTAATTTCATTCCTAGCACTTGACAATCGCCAAACAGGTCCTCCACCCTAGCCTTGCCTATGTTGTTTGTCCCAGCGTGGACCACAACAACTGGATCCTCCCCCTCCCGCTCCAATATCCTTTCAAGCTGGTCAGAGATGTCCTGCACCCTGACATCAGGCAGGCAACACACCATGCGGGACACCTGATCTGGCTTGCAAAGAACACTATCGATCCCCCTAATTATAGAATCCCCAATGACCACCACTTGTCTTTTTGCTCCCCCCTTCCTGAATGGCCTTCTGCACCGTGGTACCGTGGTTATATCAGTTCACTTCCTTTCCCGGCAGCCCCTGGACTTCACTCTCACTGCTCCCACTGCTGCTGAAAATGGATGTTGATGGATCTTGTTGATATGGACTTGCAGAAGGCTTTTGAGAAGGTCTTGTACAGGAGATTATTGGTTAAGGTTAGTTGAGTTACCTATGGAATCAACAGCAGAAGACTAACATGGATCGGAAATCAGTTGAGTGGCAAGAATACTCAACAGGAATAAGGAGTCAGTACTCAAATTGGCAGAACACGATTGGTGGTGTCCTGCAGGGACAGCAATTATTCACTATATTAATTAACAATTTGGATAATGGCATAACAAGTCAAATACCCAAATTTGCCGATGACACATAAAATTGGACAGCAATATAGACAGTGCTAACAGCAGTATAAAATTCAAAGTTTGGGAGAAGATTTGTAGCTCGGGTGCTCATTGTTGTGGTTCTGTTCGCCGAGCTGGGAGTTTTTGTTGCAAACGTTTCGTCCCCTTTCTAGGTGACATTCTCAGTGTTTGGGACCCTCCTGTAAAGCGCTTCTGTGATGTTTCCTCCGATATTTATAGTGATTTGTCTCTGCCGCTTCCAGTTGTCAGTTCCAGCTGTCCGCTGCAGTGGCTGGTATATTGGGTCCAGGTCGATGTATTTGTTGATAGAATCTGTGGATGAGAGCCATGCCTCTAGGAATTCTCTGTTTGAGAAAACAGAGAACAGCCAGGGAATTCCTAGAGGCATGGCTCTCATCCACAGATTCTATCAACAAACACATCGACCTGGACCCAATATACCAGCCACTGCAGCGGACAGCTGGAATTGACAACTGGAAGCGGCAGAGACAAATCACTATAAATGCCGGAGGAAACATCACAGAAGCGCTTTACAGGAGGCTCCCAAGCACTGAGGATGTCACCTAGAAAGGGGACGAAACTTTTGCAACACAAATTCCCAGCTCGGCGAACAGAACCACAACAGCAGTATAAAATTACAACAGGATATTGATAATTGGGTGAATGGGAAAAGCTGTAGCAGGTGGGGTTAAATATAAACAAGTGTAAGACTATTTATTTCGGAATGAGAAAGACAAGATCAGGGTAGGTTTTTAGAATGCACAGAGGTAAATACAGTGGATATCTAATGAGATTTAGGGAGTCAGATGCATACTGTTTTAAATGTCATGAACAAGTGCAGAAAATACTCAAGAAGGCTAACAGAATGCTGGCCTTCATATCTAAAGGACTGGTACATAAGGGATGAAGAACTTATGCTGCAGTTATACAAAACCCTAGTTAGATTATACTAAGAGAAAATTTGGGCACCATACCCTAGGAAGGTGTTTTAGCCATGTAGGGGCTTCAACTCAGGTTTATAACAATGATACCTGGACTTCAGGAGTTAACTTATGAGCAAGATTGAACAAATCAGGCCTTTTTCTCTAGAATTTAGATGGTTATCTGGTGATCTATTCAACGACTTCAGGGTGTTATGAACCAGACCAAACCCTTTTCAAATATATCAAGGAGATAGCGCAGACCCTGACTTTTATCTTATTTAAAGGCAAGTGTAAAATATGGTTTTCCAGATGTAATTCAATTAGTTACACCACTCAGCTTTAAGCACAACATTCTTTATTCATACCCTACATTTAAAAACAAACAAAAGAAAGAAGAATTGGTACTACCTTTAACTCTATTGGAAAACTTAAAGAATAATAGATTATTTAACTATTAAACAGCAACTGTTCCTCCATAGTAACATCCTAGAAACACATCCTTGTCAAAGGCAAAGTCAGTAAAACAGATTGTCTCACTTGAAATTCTGGCAGCAGAGACAGAACTCAAGGTTTTAGCTATAGTGGGGAGAGACAGAGATGGAGCAGATTCCGCAAGCACTTCCAAATGCCCAGCAACTGCTGAAAGCTCAACTAAACCTGTGGTTCTGCAGGAACCTGACTCCACCCATTCATGCTGCTTCTCTTGTTCTGGTTTAAGAACAAACCCTCCGCTGTGTACTTTATTGTCTTGGAAGAGACAGCTTAAATCTATGGCTGCAAATTTTTCTTCAGAAAGAAAACAGAAATACACCTCTTGAAGCCATAGTGTTACCTCAAGTGAAAGGCAGAATAAATAAAGATAAATTATTTCCACTGGTTGAAGATTGTAGAACTGGAGGCACAATCTAAACATTAGGGACAGGCCAATCAGGAGAGATGTTAGAAAGTACTTCTACATGCAAAGATTAGAGGGGGTTTGGAACACTCTTCCTCAAACTAATTAAATTGTTAAATTTAAATCTGAGATGGACAATGTATGTCAAGGGATATGAGTAGAAATATGGAGTTTTGCCACAGATTCACCATGATTTTATTGAATGGCAGAGCAGGCTCGAGGGGCTGAATGGCCTTCTCCTACTCCTATGTTGCTGTGTTCTATGTTTCTATGTTTCTACAAGAAAGAAGGGGGGAAGAGTTATACTGATTATAAGGATGGGATTAATACTTAATAAGGGAGAATCGCAGACTGGAAGAAGAATGTGTGGTATATATTTGGGTACAGCTGAGAAACATCAAGATATAGGATACACTGTTGGAGTTAATAATAGCCACCAAATAGTACTGGTAGTGTCAGGCATGGTATTCTGCCTCGGATCTCTGTGTGACTGTTCTCCAAGGCTGACTTTGGGAGACACAACAACACAGAGTCGCTCAGCAGAAGCTGATAGTCAAGTTTGGTACCCATAGGGGTGGCCTTAACTAGGATCTTAGATTCATGTCACACTACAGTAGACTCCACTATACATCCTCACACACACTCTTACGCACAATCCAACACTCACACAGATCCTCTCTCATACACATGCTCTCTCCCAGACACACACACAAACATACACATGCACACTCTCCCTCTCTCCCAGACACACACATAAACACACACAGTCGCTCTCTCCTGCACATGCACACACACATATAAATCGGTGGAGTGAATTTGCATTTGCAGATTTGTATTTGCAGATACATTCGATTTTGTTCAAAAAGCACACAATCTGTAAGCAGTCAATCCATGTGACATTTTATAAATTCCTACTTTGGAAATAGAACCAGTCCAACTACAGACTGACTTTAACCGCAGACCTTTAATGCGCTGTCTGAGCTGAGATGTCACCTTTTTTCCATAAAACTTTAAGCTATCTCAGGACTGTGACTTGAAAGAAGTTCCCGGATTTGCATTTCAATCAACCGAAACCTGCATCCCCATTCTAAGTGATTAAAGAGTTCACAGCTATCTAGGTTTATTCAATACATCACATCAGTTGTATGACACTTTAGTCTTTTACTACAAGCTCTGTGTCCTATGACCCTGCCCCACTAACTACCTGATGAAGGAGCAGCGCTCTGAAAGTGTGTACTTCCAAATAAACCTGGTATTGTGTGATTTTTATATCAACTTTACATTCCTTCAACGTACAAGAACTTAAATAAGTTCAGTCATCTGAATTAACAAAGGAAGTTCAGGATTGTACATGATTAAAAGCAAAAGCTTATAAAATTGCCAGAAATGGCAGTAATTCTAAGGATTGGGACATCTATCCATACAACAAAAGAGGACCAAGAAACTGATAATGAAATGATGAATAGAGCATGAATCTAGCACAAAAAAAAGAAAAGTGACTATAAAAGCTTCTATAAAAATGTGAAAAGGAAATATTTGACTAAAAGGTAAAGCACACAGCTTAGAAGGTTATGTACGAGCATGGACTTATGATTGACTAATAGACAGAAAATAGGGTAGAAATAATGGGTCATTCTTATGCTAACAGGCTATCAGTAGAACTTTTTAAAAATTAGATAGCAAAGTTCATGCAGGTTAGTTCAAACTGGAAAAATGAACAGATACATCAACAGTCAAGATGTCAACAGTGGAGATGGACTGGGTATTCTCCATTTCCCTCTGCAGACCCCAATGCTGAATGTTTTTTTTAGCTCAGTGAAAGTCACATCAGCTCTTTTGGAGGGCTTTTTGCTGAGGGGCAGTGAATTTTCTTATCATATCTGATCAAACTCACCTCATCAACTACCAACCCTATCCCAATGGGGTCCCTTTCACTTGAATCTATCCCCAACTTACCGCGTGTTTTTCCTGGAACAACTCGGTTCTTCCGATATCCCAGAATTGACTGGCAGCCCTGGCACAGATTCCATACTTAAAAGGCTATTGTTCACCCAGATAAATGCTGTTAGTCCAGAACTGTTCTGCAAGATTCCTGACATTTGCCTTGTACAGGACAGAGGAACAAAATTTGGTGCTTGACTTGGAGCCTGGTGGAGCCTGGATGTTCTCCTGGGTGTTGTACAGGTAGGAGCCACAAAGAAAGCCTTATCAGCAAATATGCCAACCTGGTCCAAAGATGCCACTTTCATCACTGTAGTCTCACCCACCTGCAGGGCTGCCCAGCAACGTAGTGAGCAGGTCAATGACCTTCTCCATTTTGCTCACATCAGTGTCACCATCATCTTTCTAATGTCTCACACATACTCTCTCTCGGATACTATATCTACCTCCACGAAGACTAATGCTCGGCAACTCTCACTATTGCCTGTAACATCTTCCCTCACTCACTGTCAACCACACTACCCACCGGCACCAATAACTATCTGTGCTACAAACTTACTCACTCAATATATCTCCCCACAAAAGTAGAAAGTAGCAACTGTGCACCATTTTCATTTCTCTTGATACCTGTTGCCCTCATTTCAGGGAGAATGCAGTGCACAAGATGGCAGAACGAGTCAAGTTGGGTTGCAGGCTGCCAGCCATTTGGCTCCTTACTCTTTATATAAAGAGCATCCTGGCTCTGACTGCCTTTAGTGGCTGAATCTACATGTCCAATCCCCTGGACTTGGATTTCAGGCTGCCTTTAACTTACTATACTGGGATCTCTTGACTTGATTTGAATGAGGATTGCTGATAGCCATGACAAGCATAATTCCTTTGTACCCATGTCAAACAGCAAAGCAAAACAACAGAACTATGATCCTGGTATCTCAGGCTAAAGAGGCAAAGTGCAAAAAGGCAATGGAAGGCCTTTCATTATGAACATCCAGGTAGTCTCAAGTGTGTGAGCATTAAGGGAGCAAGCAAACAGGCCAGAGACACAGCCCAGGCCAGTCTATGAGCTGGGCATATGGTTCTGAGAACACAGTGTCCTTGCTGCAGTTTACAATAAGAGCTGCCATTGTAGCTCAAAGTGCAGCATTGAAGTGTGGAAGGTTCCCGTTAGTGGATTGGAGATATCCCATGAAGTTAATTGGAGGCTGACACCAATCAGGTGCCAGTACCTGTGAATGCAGGATGCATGTGGCTGGTGCCCATGGAGCATGCCCTGAAATGTCAACGCCTGTTATCCAACATGGAGATCCACTGAAGCAAATAGTGAGCTGAAGCAGCCCAGAATAAAATAAACATGGAACAAACATGGAGAAAAATAAACAGAAAATTCTGGAAGTACTCATCAAGTCAACCTGGGACCTGCTTTGAATTCTAATTCAAGAATTTACAAGCTTACTCCATTTGGTAAGATAGGAAATTCAACATCAATGAGGTGAATTATGGTATTAATGTGTCATTTAACAAGCTAAAATCTCCCTTCATTGACAACTTGCCTCCGGCCACTAAGAAACTCACCTCACCACTGGACAGATGCAGAAACAATGCAGTGAATTGTCCCGATGTCAAGATTGACCTTGATACACTCCTTGCATGATACTGCTCCAAATCCTACCATAGCTCACCTCAGTCAGGGCCCAATAACACTCGCCCCAGAACATTATCAAACCTGACGGGACTTAAGGACATCCAAAGATTCTCAGAAGTTACCACAAGAACCTCCTGGTGTCTCCATTGTGTATTCTGGAACAGTGCTTTAGCCAATCCCGACACAGTTTTGAACGTCTACTCGATCATTTTCTAGAGTCTTACCTGCAATCCTTTCAAACTCCAACCATTCCTTTTTAACCAGAGTTTGAATCGCCTTCCTCCCTAACAAGTTTAAGGAAGGGAACCTAACACACAGCCTGACTCATGGGTAGTGTCACACCAATTGTTTTGCCATTATCTCTGAAGCAGTTTAAAATAAACTAAAACATGGACACAGAGCGTGGGGGAAAATAAACAGAAAATTCTGGATGTACTCATCAAGTCAATCAGCACGTGTGCAGAGAAATAAAGTTAAGTTTCAGATTGATGACCTATCATCAGTTGTCAAAAATTCACTAATACCTTGTGTTTTTGCAAAAGTAAATAGAATTAGATTGTGACATTAATATTATCCCCATGTCGCTTCTCCTACAATCTCATTAACAAATGGCAATTTTCTGGCTGGATGCCTTACCTCTTTCTGAATTCATCCAATCAGACACTCAAGCTGCTACCTCCTGAGCCATTATAAGCCAAAGAGGAAGAGGAAAAGTAACAGCAAAGGCTTAATCTCCCATCACTTGATTTGACTCTAAGCCACGAACACAGTTGTTTGCATTGCACGCACCTTGGAGGTTAGGATAGTGATGCAATCAGCACATGATGAATCATCCAGTCACAAATGAGCTGCAACCAGGCCAGCGATAAAGGAAGGCTTGTTTGCCAGTTCACCGAAAAGCAAGGTTACAAATGGGTTCTGTCTTAGAGGACTGAGGTGAGATTCTTGATTGGGTAGCTTACAGAACAACAACGATGGTCATGAAATCCAAGATGCTAAGTGCAAAGTTTGGTCTGCCATACAGCATTCTTTCACAGTCAAGATATGATGGAGGAGTCCAGTTCCAACTTGGCAGAGGGCATCATGCAGGATTTGGTGTCTCTGTAATCAATGCTCCATCATTCTGTTGCCCTTATACCTGGTCAGAAGTCTCATGACACCAGGTTATAGCTTAACAGGTTTACTTGAAATCACAAGCTTTCAAAGTGTTGTCCCATCGACAGGTGAAGTGAAGGAAAGCATGACTTCATTATTGTGCAGAAGCAGGATGTGGAGGTGCCAGTGTTGGACTGGGATGGACAAGGTCAGAAGTCACACGACACCAGGTTATAGTCCAACATGTTTATAGAGGAACCTTGATTATCTGAAGGACACGAGTTTTTTTTTTGGCTGATCGAATACTGTATAATCAATGTCGGATAACACAGTTAGCCGTGCATTGGGACCTTGTGATCTTGTTCGGATGATCCGAAGTTCAGTTAATCGAATGCTGGATAATTGAGGTTCCTCTGTATTTGAAAGCTAACAAAGCATTGCCAATTCAACAGGTGAAGTGAAGAAAAGCATACAGCTCAGAATTCATAGGCAGAGAGAATAATGGGCAGAGAGATCAAAAGATCATGTAAACGGTGTGAGTGGAGTGTTGAATAATAAGTCTCTGCAGATGATCAAAAGTGTCAGGCAGTGTGAGTAAAGTGTGAGTAAGTGAGTAAAAATCACACAACACCAGGTTATAGGCCAACAGGTTTATTTGGCAGTACAAGCTTTCAGCGTGCTGCTCCTCCATCAGGTAGCTACTAGGGTATGATCACAGGACACCTGGTTTATAGCAAAGGATCATAATGTCATATACTGTTGCAATATATTGAACAAACCTGCATACAATCCGTCGGGAGTCCATATATTTCTTATAATCCACAAATTCCTCCTTTGGAAATAGAACCAGTCTGACTCAAGGTTGGAATATGTACAGGCTCTAACCGTACACCTTTAATGCTTTGTCTGAGCTGAGATGTCACTGTTTTTTTCATATAAAACCTTAAGTTACCTCAGGAATGTGACCTGAAAGAAGTTCTGGGATTTTCATATTAATGAATCGAAACCTGCAACCCATTCTAAAAGATGAGAGACTTAACAGCAATTTAGGTTTGTTCAATATGTTACATCAGTGTATGGCACCATGACCTTTTGCTATAAATTCTGTGTCCTATGATCCTGTCCCACCTGCTATCTGATGAAGGAGCAGCGTTCTGAAAGCTATTGCTTCCAAATAGACCTGTTAGACTATAACCTGGCATCGTGTGATTTTTAACTTTGTCTACCCCAGTCCAACACCAGCTCCTCTACATCATAACAGCGGAATAATAAGTGAAAGGGATGACTTTTAATCCAATTAATTGAGGCAGAGAGATAATTACAAACAATTGAAAATAAGGTGGTGGGCTGGAGTCAAACAACTGGAATAACACGATAGGTAAAAGACTTGTGTGCCAAGGGTCTCTCTAAGGGTGACAAGTAATCTGAAACCGTGCAAGTTAATTAAGGAAGAGAGATCATAACAAGTTATCATGGTGATGGTGTTAAATCAGGACAGTAAAGAACATTTTACAAATACAGAACAGTATGGTGGGGTTACATGTAGTGCGACATGAATCCCATGACAATGGCATCACTGCAACTGCCTCAGTACTCAACACCAACAACTGCCAATTTCCAGATACCATCCTACAACTCACCTCATCCTCGGCCCCAACGCCTTCACTTTCAACAACCAGCTCTTCATTCAGACACAGGGAACAGCCATGGGGACCAAATTAGCACATCATGGCTCTTAAACATATTGCAGTTCTTATGTGCACAAGACACCAATCCCTTTATCCTCCAGTGAAGATGCAGCAGAATGGTCAGGAAAATCCAGAACCTTGTCTTAAAAATTACTTGACCTGCCATTTGGGTGCATGTACCTCTAAATAACCTAGGTGAAGTAATATTGTATAGGTTCACAATTGCTTGGAAAGTGACAAATAATTGTTATCTGAATCTGAATGGTTCAAATTAGGTTTCATAGTATTTTAACAGCTTCTTAGGCTGCATGACATCTAGAAAATGATCATTCAGAATGGCCCAGTGTACATTGTGGACACCCATGTGGGTATCGTTTTACAATGGAGTGCTGCACAAACTGCTTCAAAGGCATTGGGGGACTGGGTAGGAAATATGGCATCCAGTCTGAAGTGGGATGTGAAATTCAATGTCCCAGTGGCAGGTGAGCTTCAGTAATAAAGTCAATTGCATGTTTGTGGTGAGTCAGGCCAGAGGTGGATTCATACTTGTAATAAATACTCATTAGTGTCAAACATTATTTTAACATGTCCACTTTCACGATAAAGTCAGCAATGTGCGAGAATCTTGTGATACCTGATTCACATTTGTTGTGCGTCTGTGAGCTTTATGCTTTGGTAAGTACAGTATGTAAGGTGAGTGGATTTCCTTCTTGAATTTGACAACCCCAAGGAAGTAACGTGGAAGCAATGTTACGTGAAATAGTTACAAGTAAAATTGAATTTTAAAGACTCATGCCAGCTTTGTGGTCTCAGGTCTTACGTAAATAATAATAGAAAGGTTGTGAACATGATGCAGAGCTTTCCTGTTTAACCTAGAGGATTTTTAAATAGTCCATTGATGTGTACTGTGTTATCAGCTGACAGGACATTTTACCACTGAAAATCTTTCCATCTGCATGATCACGTGTGTTTCCCCTGCAAGGTGCCCATACTTTAAATTCTAATTGTAATTATGTGATAAATGGGAAAATGTAAGAGGGTTCAAGTGCCTCTGACTTCCATACATGCTGTCAGGAACTATATCCTGTTGACAAAATCCATGCCCTTCTCCCCCAGACTCCAATCCTGACCCCAGGCAGTCTGTTGTTTAACTGGTTTTGGTTTAAATGGAAATGAAAATGGGGAAACACGTTGAAAGGACTTCTGAATCAATATTCCTCAGGTAAGGTTAATCCACATCCCAATCACACATTGTTTCTCTATTTTACTCCAGCAGCTCGTACAGGTTCCAAATGAAAAGAGCCAAAGAAGACTCTGCATCTACATAGCACCTTTCGCAATCTCAGAAAATCTCAAATCACTCTACACCCAGTGAAGTAGTCAGTTTTAGTTGCAATGATTCAAAGGATCAATATTGGCAAGAACGCTGTGGATAACACTCTGTTCCTCATTGAAATAGTCCAAGGAATCTTTCATGTCTACCTGAGAAGGCACAAAAAGTTAGCATCTCATGTAAAGAACAGTATCTGCAACAATGCAGCACTCCCTCAGTACTCTCAAGGTTAACAATGGTGTGTTACCTTGATTTCTGTGCTCAAGGATGCTGGATGCAAAGTGTTAATTTTTCTTTTCAGGTATCATTGGAGCTGCTGAGCACTCTGTTTCAGTTTAAAGTTATTTTGGGTTAGAACATGACTTTAGCAAATAGCATAAAATAGCCCATCCTGATTTGTACTTTCACTGCCTTCATTAAAAGCAAGTTGCCGATTCATTAATTTTTTTTTAGCTGTTTAGTACTTTCTCAGAAAATAAAATCCATCCTCTGTCAATGCATGCTCAATTTGCTAGCCATACAGTTTGTAAGAAGTGCACAGCCCAGTCACCAGCAATTTTACTTTGTGTGCAGCTACACATTTATCTTATCATTGCTGGAGGTGATTCAACATTTAGATAAGTATATCAGAAAATTCAGTTAGATCTGAACAAAAGTTGAAAGTGCATGTGCAAAGGGAACCTTGAACATTGCCTGGGCTTTGTCTGGGAGCAGTGCCTTTAGAGCATTGGACTTATCAATGCCTTCAGCAAGATTCACTATAGACCCAGTTATACAGTTTGATGCATTTCGTTGTCAATACAACACATGCATCAGTCCCTTCAGGGCACTGTCAACTCTCTGTAATGTGCAGGCTCTCATGTGCCAACAAGCGCAGTGATACCCACTGTCTGGAATGTCCTTGGCAAAAGCTTTGCGATGTGTGAATGAAATCATGACCTATAAATCGGACACTTGCTTACACCTTCATTGTGTATCCCTACACTTAACAGAGTATATAAGCGATAAATTTAAACAACTTTGATAAGCACTCAAATATCTCAACCCTCTTTATGATGTACCTATGCCTGTACTGTCAAATTAAAGTCTTCAGCATACCCTTGAAGGCTAAAGCCCCTGGAGTGGCAACTTGAATTGACTGGGGCTAAGTCCCAGATCATACTTAGCTACGTCACTTGAGACTTCATGGGGGTTGAGAGGTGCCATGATGTTTTCTTTCCAGTCATGCATAAGTTACAGCAGAAAAAGAGTACATTCAGCCCATTGTGTCTGTGCCAGCTATCTGTAGGAGCAATTCACCAAGTTCCACTCACCTGTCTCCTAGTGAGAGCCCTACACATTCTTCTTTTTTCAGATACAGGCCCAGATCTTTCAGTACATTGGATAATAGGATAATGGGAAGGCTATGGAGAAATCCCAATGTAGTTGACTCCTGGGAATTGCCCCAAAACTTGAAACTTCCAATGGTAACTCTTCGGTATCTGGAGTCCTCCACTAATGTCCCTAACTTTGAGTTAGAGTCAAATGGTTCTAACTGATTTAGCTGAGGTTGCCCAAGAAAATTAGAGCACTAAAAATTGCTCTAACTGCAGGGCAACTATTACATTGAATAGCTTGACTCAACTCCAGCCTTCTCTTCGACCGCCTCCACACTGTCTCCTGCTGGACACATCACAAATTCCCAGTCCAAGACGCCACCCCACCAGACTCAACTGGCCTGCTTGCACCCCTGAAGTTCCCCCAGACCTGACACAATCTGATACCTAACATTATCCATACCATGCCTTACCCAACCTCTGACTCCCTGCATCATTGTCCACCCATCCTCCTGCAGAGCAAATCCTTCCCGTTATGGACACCTGACACAAAACCCTCTCAGACTCAACCTTTCTCCAACCTGACCACCTTTATCTCTTCTGTGTCTCTCAAAGAACCCAAACTCCTGAGCTGACCTAACAGAAATCCCTGCCCCTGATCCCAAAGACCATCCCTCAACTGGATACCACCAACCCATCCTGCACCAATAACCCCCCGCTCCCCCATCTTGACACAAAATCACCCCTGGCCTACCCTCAGTACTCACCCACTTAGCAATCAGCCTTGCCATTTATCCACTTACCTGCCACTACATCTCTTCAGCATCTTACCTACCATTCTACTCCCTTAGCCACCTGGCTCTGCAAACCCTTACCCACCTGGTACCCAAACTCCAAACCCATCTGAAACCCTATCCCTCACCCACCAGGCATCATGCACCCACACATCTGCTACGCTAGCCACTTTCCCATCTAGTGGCCTACCCGCCACCCACCTGCATCTTTATCCCCTCTCCAACCTATAATATAATCCCTCACCCACAGCATCCCAACCTCTAACGTATATGCCACCCAAGAGGACTCAAGAAGTTTTGTTTTTGAAGCATCCTCTTGAGGACTACTTTTGTTTTATTTCAGGGGTTACTTCTTTAGTTTGCAAAGGCACACTTTCGGTTGTAGCTAGTTCCCTTATTAAATAATGTAATCACACAGCTACCATTGTATTTCTGTTGATGTGTACGGTGTTTAGATCCACACAGAAGCTGAAACAGAAGAATACATCACCTTTCTCAATCATTATTCACAATTATCTTTAAATCTAGAGTCAAAACATTAATTTCCTGCGCACCACAGTGTTAACTTTAGCACAAGATTACAGGTATAAGTTAGCAACAGCATTTTTTCTGAAACAACTAACATGTACTTCTTCATAAAAAAGAAGCCATCAACTGAAACACACTTTCTAAAGACTGGTGAGGTCACATCTAATGTGTTTTCATCACGTACGCGCACACTTAGGATATTTAGCTTTGGCACTTTTTACTGCATCACGGATCTTAATCTCAAACCTAAAATTTGTAATTGACCTAGTGCTCATTATAATAGCATCCATTACATTTCTCCCCTTATAGTGCCTGACCATGTAACTTGACATATCACATTCAGTTCAAGTAATTCATTACCTCAGCGATTTTAAAACTCCTGAGCTTCTAATGAGTTGAGTGCTCCTCTGTTGGCAGATTTGAAACTGGTCTGTCTTCTTTGCCGCTTTCCTCTCAGGCCCTTGCCCTTGCAGCTTCCCTCTCTTTCCCATGCCCTGTTTACAGCCTCCTTCTCAGTGCGACCTCCCTTGAAGCCTCTTGCTCTCTCCAATCTCCGTCGCCATTTCTTCAACTCCACACTCCCATTTGCAGCCTCCTGATCCCTCCTTAGCCCTTTGCAACCTTCCCTTATTACCCCAGACCCCAGTCTCTTCCAGGTTCTTGCAGCCTCCCTATCTCCCCCAATCTCTTTACAGTCCTCTCATCTCCCCTCAACCCCTTACAGTGCCCCAGCTCCTTTGGAACCACCCTGAACTTCTTCAGTCTCCCTATGCTCTTTCACCTTCCTTACAGCCTCCCTATCCTCCCCCCACCCCCAGCCCCTTTGCAGGCTTCCTGCCTTCCTCCATCCTCCCTGTCTTCCCACCGACTCCTTGCAGCCTCCCTGCCTTCCTCCATCCTCCCTGCAATCCCCCAGCCTCCTTGCAGCCTCCTGCAATCCCCCAGCCTCCTTACAGCCTCCCTGCCTTCCTCCATCCTCCCTGCAATCCCCCAGCCTCCTTGCAGCCTCCCTGCCTTCCTCCATCCTCCCTGTCATCCCACCAGCTCCTTGCAGCCTCCCTGCCCTCCCCCAGCCTTCCTGTCTTCCCCCAGTCACCTTGCAGCCTCCCTTTCTTCCTAAGTCCCTTGGGAACCTAGTCTTATCCTACCCTTCTCCAGGTCCAGTGGACAGATGCCCATCTCCATCAAAAGGAGGCTCTGCCTCACTATCCTGGTCTTGCCATAACAGTAGCTCATTCCCAGCTCCAGTGTTCATGGTTGCCAGAGCTCAGTTCTTCATTCCCCTGCTCTCAGAACTGGTCTCAGCTTTCGGCTGTTAGCTTCTGGCCCCTCGTCCATGGATCTTGGTCCCGTGCTCCTCAGACTCCTAGAGCCCGGTCCTTGCTGCCAAGCCCCACTTTCTATAAATAGCTCTCTTAGCGCCCTGGTGCTGGGCCTCGTCAGTTCCTTCCATTGTATTCATGAAGGCAAGTTTTCTCTAAATGGGAATGAGTGAATTCTGCCAGGGGAGAAAGCAGAGTCTGGTGACTCTTTCATCAGAACTGATTGCAGCTAGGAAAAGGTATTTATGCTGGAGACGTGGTTAGTGATGTGGGAGCAGAGGTGAAAGAGAGAGAGTGAGAGAGAGATTAAAGGGCCAGGCTTGCAAGGGGATTTTTGATAGTAGGACAGGACAGAAGAGATGTTCTCTAAGTTTTAACGAGAGCTCAGAGCAGGAAAGAATGGGTCGACTTCATTGAAAGGACCATGTCATGACAGGACTAGGGTGTAGGGTTGGGTAAAAAACATGAAAGGACGGATTCAGTTTCTAAAGTTATTGATCTCAATGCTGAGGCCTGGAGGAAACAGGGTTCCCAAACAGCAAACGAGATGCTGTTCTTTGAGTTGGCACTGACGTTTGCTGGAGCATTGAGCAGGCCTGAGACAGAAATGTTGACGTGGGAACACCATTGTGTCTTCAAGTGGGCAGGCAACTGTAAATTTGGGGTCATTTTTAGGGACACAATGTGGGTGTTCTGTGAAGCAGTCATTCAGTCAGCATTTTGTCTTCCCATTGTGGAGAAGACCATATTGTGAGTTGCGGGTATAGTCGACTAAATTGAATGAAGTGAATGAACTGCTTCACTTGAAAGGTGTGTCTTGGGACTTGATAGTATTTTTAAAAATCTGATCCGCTTTGGAGATCAGGTTTGTGATCCCACTTGGAACATCTGGACGATTATTGAATTGCTTCTTAAATTTCTCAGTAGTGTCTTCCTCCATCACAAGATCTGGACAAGATGGCGGCAGAATAGCAATGCAGCCTGCAGGCACCAGATCCCAGGAGTCTGGAGCTAGTCTGCTGTATCTGCTTTTACTTTTTATTCTCTGTTTTTTTAAAAAACTTTACTTACCTCCTGTGGACCGCTCAAGACGGCATCAAGGTCAGAGGCAGGGTTTGTTCTTGATTGTGGGGGGAGACTGTGTAGGGCCTGACAGTTTCAGCAGGGGCTGCACTGCCAAGATCAGCCCATCGTGGACTCATGGCAGCATCATTTGAGGCATGATAGTGCCGAAGAATGGTGGCACGGCTCTGCGGTGGTGGCACAGCAAAGGGAGATGATGCTGGCTGACTGCTTCATGCTGGTGATAGGTTCAACTTCGGGGTGGTAGAGCCCAGATTTAAGTTCACGGTTAAGCACTTAAGAAGGATTGTAATGTTGAACTTTTAACTTTATTTCTTTATTTTTCTACTTTATACATATGATCTCACAAGTTGCCTAAGATGATACTGGAGAATGTGACCTTGTACACGATTCATTGTACTCCTGTATCTCTGTTCTCAAGCACACACAACAGTAAAACCTAATTCAAGGTCAAAGTTGAGGCAATGCATTCCAGATCCTAACAATGCACTGTGCCTAAAAACCTTCTCCTCAGATTGTCATTGCCTCTTTTGTTAATTATCTTAAGAAATCTGAGCCATCGTGTTCGTAATCCTTCCACCAATGGGAACATTGTCTCCCTATCTACTCTGTCAAGACCTTCCAAGATTTTAAAACTTTAGAATATGGTTTCCTGGGAGATCAGTTGCTATTGCCCATTCCTGTTTGCATCAAAAGAACTTGAAGTGTAAGACAATCCCAGCTGATGGGAATAATGGACAATCCTACAATGAAGCCTGACCTGATCGACCATGAGTTGTATTTTTCTTTCTGTTAACTATAGATGCCAGCCACGAAGCATATTCACAAAAGGCTGCCAATTTATTTTTAACAAAACAACATAAAGGTTTATTATACACAAAGTTAAAAATAAACATGAACTATATTACACTATACAAGAACTATTAAAATAATCTTATTACATGAATCTAAAAGTAATTTTTCATCCTTTTCCTCCAGCAATAACTTTGCAGACAGTCAAATCTCAGTGAAGAGTCACCTCATCTCTATGATAAAGTTTCTTGCTTTACAACTGTAATTGGTTTCCATTTTGCAAATTTCTGAATTCACTTGAAAACATTTTCTTCAGTTCATTTCGGTCTGTAAAACCATTAAAACGAATTGGTAACTCAGCTCACTTATTTCTTAACATGGGCTCCCTAAGCACATATTATAAACAGCTTGTCTTCCTCTCTAACATTTCCACAGCCTTCCAGTTCTGGAGATTTCTTATCATTGACTTCTTAACAACTCAAGACTTCTTCCTAGCCCTGACTGTCCAGATTGCTAATAACAGTACCTCTGCTGTTGAAGACCTCTTCTTTCTGAATGAACCTACTTTTGTCCCCTCTCTCTGAAGGTTGCAAAACTCAAGTTAGCAAGCACTTCAGCATGTCCCTGTGTGGTTTGCTAGTTATTTAGTTGAAATCACATATAAATGCTGTTGGAAAGCAACGTTCAAAATGGTTATCGACCTTAAAATAAAGGTCAGATATGCTCAGAACTGAAAACAAAAATCAATTTTTCCTCCATTTTGAAGCCTGAATTTTCAAATAAAAATATTATGAACATTCATACTATGGGAGGACTGGAATATCCCAGTCATGTTCTCTCCTGGATGGTATCGGTGAACCATTTGGGCTGATACTTATCTGAAAAATATGGGAATGTAGTTATGATGTGTCTTATGAATAATAGCTCCCTAAATCAATAACAGACAAACTGGTCAGTTGTCAAGTCACTATTTGTGGAGCATCTCTGTGTCTAAGTAGATTGCGATGTTTGATAGGCTCCAAAAGAATGACCACATATTAAAATGATTTAATCATCATGAAGTAATTGAGGACAGTTTCATAATACAAAAACATTTTTATGAGTACAATTCCTCCTGCTTATTTTTAATCAATCTATCAGTCTCAAATTTCAGGGTTTGAGCTTATCCTAGGTTCCAAGTAGTTTCTATAGATGGCAAAATGTTCTAATTAAATATTTTACTCCTTTGGAACATTGTCCTATATTTATACATGAATGTCAGAGGAAGCAGAACATTTCCTAAATTTTTGTGTTGCAGGTTCCTCAAGGGAGAATTAAAGAGTGGCAGTTGATGCAGTTTACATGTGAAATAATAAAAAAGAAATATAATAATTTATGCATTACCTGCTTCAACTGTCTATCTGTGGTTCTACCCTTCTCCCCCGAGAAAACTCAGGCACTGAACGCTCGAGAAATCTCCTACTTTTTTGACACTGTTTGGTGTTTCATTATCAACATATCTTTGGTGTAGCCAGCCCAGACCTTTTGATTTAGCATATTTTAAAGTTAAATCACTTGGATGTTACAGATTTTCTGCCCATATGCCAGCCACTGAGTATTCACTGAGCAGAGCTAGTGCATAATATTCCCTTGGAAAGAACTATGCGTGACTTACAGAAAGTCCCTTTTACTTGTATACAGCATTTAATTGCATAATCTGTAATTTTGGCATTAGTCCCCACCTTTTCTATTTTTAGTAATGACAAACATATATTAGTTCTTGTAAAAAAACTCCTTATATTTGATTTTATTATTGGCATTGTCTATGTGCTGTACACTGCGGTACATGTATAATTCATAATGCTTTGTACATTTACATATTTTAAGGGCATGAATTTCAATCCTTCAACACTGAGTCATTAGCAAATGGGGGTAGACTGTCACAAAGATTTTTTTCCCTGGAGAAGAAGAAAAATGACCTTACATTGTTTCTTTGCAGTCCAGTCAAATTACTGTACCGCCATTTCATGGAGATAATCATCAGAACCTGGCCACAAAAAAATGGCTTCTTCCATGGATTGTATGGAACAAAGTCATACCTTTGTCTAAATAAGTTTATGATTTCATTACAGATTGTGCAGCAAAAGAATTTGCACCACCCTCCACAAGGAACATGTTCTGTATAAAATAAATGACATTTGAAATGTCTTCCTCCTCTGCAAAACCTGTTCAGTTCGAGCTTCCCTAATGTTCATTGATTTAATTTTGATTATCACTGCACTCAGAGGAACCCGTCTATAGTTATGCACAGTTAAGAGAATATCAATAATACAAACTGAGTTCATCTATGAGTGAGTTAACGCTTGGATTGAGTGGTGAAGAAGTTACATTTACTCCATTCCTTATCTTCAGGACCATCTCAAAGCACTTTCATGTCCAATGAAATATAATTTTGTAGTTTATTTACTGCTCTTGTGCAGACAAATGCAGCAGTTAATTCCTGCACAGCATGGTTCTACAAGCAGTAAAGTAAGCAAATGTCCAGCTAATCCAGTTTTGCTAGTGTTCTTTGAAGGATGAATGTTGGCCAGGGTATTGGGAGAATTCCCTACTATTCAGCATAAAGATTCTCTCAAGTTAACCTGTGAATTTTTGACTTTTTGTCATTTTGTCATAGTATACAATAGTCTTATCATGTTTTTCAGTACATTGATGGACTCCTTTTAAAGCTAGAAAATTTCATGTAACAACCTTTATTTGTTAGTAACCAGTCCTTGTGCAATTCATGTCCGGATGACTGCAAGTCACTGATTTGAATCCAGGTCTACATCAAAGTGATTGAGCCATCCAATTGGGAGAGTACTTGAAGAGAGAACATGTTGAAGAAAGAGAAATAACTACAATGATTATATTTAGCCTATATTCTGAAGATTCATTTCTAGTAAATGGTGTATATAAACAAAAAGAAAGAAGCCTACATTTATATTGTATTGCAACATTCCTCAGGATACAACATAATGCCTTGCAATTAATGGGTCACTTTTGAAGTGCAGTCAGTTTGGAGAGTAATTTTCAATTTTAATGCCTGGTCAGTACCCTATCCCATTCACTGTAGAATCTATTTATTTTCATTCCACTGAAAAAAAAACAGAGAATGAAATAGGACTGATAAATGAAACTGCATTTATTTCAATGTAAGAGGCCAAACAGGGAAGGCAGATGAACTCACACCCTGGCTAGGAACATGGGACTGGGATATCACAGAGATGTGGCTCAGGGATGGACAGGATTGGCAACTTATTGTTCCTGCATATAGATGCAATAGGAATTCAAAATTTGGGAGAAGATTTGTAGCTCGGGTGCTCGTTGTTGTGGTTCTGTTCGCCGAGCTGGAAATTTGTGTTGCAGACACTTCATCCCCTGTCTAGGTGACATCCTCAGTGCTTGGGAGCCTCCTGTGAAGCACTTCTGTGATGTTTCCTCTGGCATTTATAGTGATTTGTACCTGCCGCTTCCAGTTGTCAGTTCTAGCTGTCCGCTGCAGTGGCCGGTATATTGGGTCCTGGACCCAATGATGAAGATGGGAGAGAAGCTGATAGGTCGAGAGGAAGGTGGAGCAGATAGATGGGAAAGACGATGAACAGGTCAAGAGGGCGGTGCTGAGTTGGAGGCTTGGGACATCGATAAGGTGGGGGAGGGGAAATGAGAAAACTATTGAAATCCACATTAATCCTGTGGCTACAGGGTCCAGAGGCAGAAGATGAGGTGTTCTTCCTCCAGGCGTCACGTGGTTAGAGTTTGGGGATGGAGGAGGCCCAGGATCTGCATGTCATTGGCTGAGCTGGAGGGGTAGCTGACATGTTCAGATACGGGATAGTGGGGTTGGTTGGTGTGGGTGTCCTGAAGATGTTCTGTGAAACGATTTGCAAATTGGCGTCCTGTCTCCCCAATGTAGAGGAGATCACATCGGATGCAACAGATACAGTAGATGACATTTTGTGGAATTACAGGTAAACTTCTGTCAGATGTGGAAGGATCCTTTGGGACCTCAGATGGAGGTGAGGGGATAGCTGTGTGCACAGGTTTTCAACTTATTGTGGTGGTAAATGAAGGTGTCGGGAGTGGGGTGAGGGTTGGTGGGAAGTGAGGGTAGGGGTGATGGGCAGTGGGGTAAGGGCTGTTGGGCAGTGGGGGTAGGGGTGGTGGGCAGTGGGGGTGAGGGCTGGTGGGAAGTGGGGGTGGGGGTGTGGGCAGTGGGGATAGGGGTGCTGGGCTGTGGGGTGAGGGCTGGTGGGCAGTGGGGATAGGGATGGTGGGCAGTGGGGTGATGGTTGGTGGGCAGTGGAGGTAGGGGTGGTGGGCAATGGGGTGAGGGTTGGTGGGCAGTGGAGGTAGGGGTGGTGGGCAGTGGGGTTAGGGCTGGTGGGCAGTGGGGGTAGGGGTGGTGGGCAGTGGGGTGAGGGTTGGTGGGCAGTGGAGGTAGGGGTGGTGGGCAGTGGTGTGCGGGCTGGTGGGGGCTGGTGGACAGTGGGGGTAGGGGTGGTGGTGGGGGCGTGGATCTGATGAGGGAATCACAAAGGGAATGGTCTCTCTAAAACACAAATAGGGGTTGGGAGGGAAATATGTCCCAGTGGTGGGATCTGTTTGTAAGTGGCGGAAGATAATGCGATGTATACAGAGGTTGGTGGGGTGGAAGGTGAGGACCAGGGCGTTCTGTCCTTGTTGTGTTGGGAAGGATGGGGTTCAAGGGCGGAGTTGCGGGAAATGGATGACATGCAAAGGAGGGCATCGTTAACCACGTTGGATGGGAAATTGCACTCTTTGAAGAAGGAGGCCATCTGGAAATTTCTATGGTTGAATTGGTCATCCTGTGAACTGATGCAGTGGAAGCAGAGGAATTGGGAATAAGGGAAATAAGTTGAAAATCTGCGCATACGCAGGAGGCAGCGAGGGAGAAGGTGTAGTCCAGGTAGCTGTGGGGGTCAGTGGGTTTGGAGTAGATGTCTGTGGTGAGTCAGTCACTGGAGATGGAGATGGAGAGGTACAGGAAAGGGTGGAAGGTGTCTGAGATGGTCCAGGTGAATTTGAGATCAGGGTGAAAGGTGTTAGTGAAGTTGATGAACTGTTTAACCTCCTCGTGGGAGCACAAGGTAGCGCTGATACAGTATTCGATGTAGCGGAGGAAAAAGTGGGGGATGGTGCCGGTGTAGCTGTGGAAGATGGCCTGTTCCACGTACCCAACAAAGAAGTAGACATAGCTTTGGACCATGCGGGTACCCATGGCTATCTCTTTGGTTTGGAGGAAGTGGGAGGATTGGAAGGAGAAGTTGTTGTGAGTGAGGACCAGTTCAGCCAGGCGGATGAGGGTGTCAGTGGAAGGGTACTGGTTGGGACGGTGTGAGAGGAAGAAACAGAGGGTTTGGAGATCTTCATCATGGTGGATAGATATGTACAGGGACTGGATGTCGATGGTGAAAATAAGGCGTAGGGGGCCAGGGAAACAAAAGTCTTGGAGGAGATGAAGGGTGTGGGTAGTGTCCCGAAAATAGGTGGGGAGTTCCTGGACTAAGGGGAACAGGACAGTGTCAAGGTATGCAAAGATGAGTTCAGTGGGACAGGAACAGGGTGAGACAATGGGTCTAATGGGGAAGTCAGGTTTCTGAATCTTGGGCCTGATCCTGGGCGTTCTTGATCACCAAACCCTAACCACCTGACGCTTGGAGGATGAATGCCTCATCTTCCGCCTCAGGACATGGCAAGCACACAGGATTAATATGGATTTCACCAGTTTCCTCATTTTCCCTCCCCACATCTATCCCAGTCCCAAGGCTCCAACTTGGCACTGTCCTCTTGACCTGTCCATTGTCTTTCCCACCTATCAGTTCCATCCTCCTCTCCGACCTATCACCTTCGTCCCCACCTTCATTCACCTATCTCATTCCCAGTTACCTTCCCCCAGCCTCACCCTCTCCCATTTATGTCGCAGCCCCAACCCCGACCCACAAGCCCCATTCCTGATGAAGTGCATGTGCCCAAAATGTTGATTCTCCATTCCTCTGATGCTGCCTGACCTGCTGTGCTTTTCTAGCACCACTCTCTCGATTCCAGGGAAGTTATTTGGGTGGAACTGAGAAATAAGAAAGGGATGATCACCTTATTGGGATTGTATTGGGATTCCCCCTAATAGTCAGAGGGAAATTGAGAAACAAATTTGTAAGGAGATCTCAGTTATCTGTAAGAATAATAGGGTGGTTATGGTAGTGGAATTTAAATTTGCAAACATAGACTGGGACTGCGATAGTGTTAAGGGTTAAGATGGACAGGAATTTAGTAGGCATGTACAAGAAAATTTTCTGATTCAGTATGTGGATGTACATACTAGAGAAGGTGCAAAACTTGACCTACCCTTGAGAAATAAGGCAGGGCAGGTAACTGAGGTATTGGTGGAGGAGCACTTTGGGGCCAGCGACCATAATTCTATTAGTTTTAAAATAGTGATGGAAAAAGATAGACCAGATCTAAAAGTTGAAGTTCTAAATTGGAGGAAGGCTAATTTTGACGGTATTAGGCAAAAACTTTCAAAAGCTGATTGAGGCGGATGGCTGGAAAATGGGAAGCCTTTAAAAATGAGATAATGAGAGTCCAGAGAAAGTATATTCCTGTTAGGATGTAAGGAAAGACTGGGAAGTGGAGGGAATGCTAGACAACTAGAGAAATTGAGATTTTAGACAAGAAAAAAAAGGAAGCATATGCCAGGTATAGACAGTAGAGATCGGGTGAATCCTTAGAAGAGTGCAAATGCAGTAGCAGTATAACAGTATATTTAAGAGGGAAATCAGGAGGACAAAAAGGGGACATGAGATAGCTTTGGCAAATAGGGTCAAGGAGAATCCAAAGCGATTTTATAAATACATTAAGGACAAAAGGGGAACTAGGGAGAGAATAGGGCCCCTCAAAGATCAGCAAGGCAGTCTATGTGTGGAACCACAGGAGATGTGGGAGGTACTAAATGAGCATTTTGTATCAGTGTTTACTATGAAGAAGGACATGGACGATGTAGAATGTGGGGAAATAGATGGTGACATCTTGAAAAATATCCACACTATGGAAGGAGAGATGCTGGATGTTTAAAACGCATAAAGGTGGATACATCCCCATGATCTGATCAGGTATACCCAGAACTCAGTGGGAAGCTAAGGAAGTGATTGTTGGGTCCCTGCTGAGATGTTTGTATCATGGAAAGTCACAGGTGAGGCGCCGAAGCCCGGAGGTTGGCTAACGTGATGCCACTGTTTAAGAAAGGTGTTAAAGAAAAGCCAGGGAACTGTTGACCAGTGAGCCTTACATCGAGGCCAGTTGTTGGAGAGGATCCTGAGGGACAGGATTTACATATGCTCGGAAAGGCGAGGACTGATTAGAGATAGTCAACATGGCTTTGTGTGTGGGAAATCATGTCTCATGAATTTGATTGAGTTTTTTGAAGAAGAAACAAAGAGGATTGATGAGGCCAGAGTAGTGGATGTGATCTATATGGACTTCAGTGAAGCGTTCAACAATGTTACCCATAGAAGACTGGTTAGCAAGGTTAGATCTCATGGAATACAGGGAGAACTAGCCATTTGAATACAGAACTAGCTTAAAGGTAAAAGACAGAAGGTGGTGGAGGGTTGCTTTACAGGCTGGAGGCCTGTGGCAAGTGGTATGCCACAAGGATCAGAGCTGGGTCTACTGCTTTTCATCATCTATATAAATTATTTGGATGTGGACATAGAAGTTACGCTCAGTAAATTTGCAGATGACACCAAAATTGGAAGTGTACTGGACAGTGAAGAAGGCTACCGTAGAATACAGCGGGATCTTGATCAGATGGGCCAGTGGGCTGAGGAGTGGCAGATGGACTTTAGTTTAGATAAATGTGAGGTGCTGCATTTTGAAAAGGCAAATCAGGGCAGGACTTATATACTTAATGGTGAGGTCCTGGGGAGTGTTGCTGAACAAAGAGACCTTGGAGTACAGATTCAAAGCTCCTTGAAAGTGGGGTCGCAGGTAGATAGGATAGTGAAGAAGACATTTGGTATGCTTTCCTTTATTGATCAGAGTATTGAGTACAGGAGTTGGGAGGTTGCAGCTGTACAGGACGTTGGTTAGACATTTATGGAATACTGTTCAAAGTTTGTGAGAAGATTTGTAGCTCGGGTGCTCGTTGTTGGGGTTCTGTTCGCCGAGCTGGGAATTTGTGTTGCAGACGTTTTGTCCCCTGTCTAGGTGACATCCTCAGTGCTTGGGAGCCTCCTGTGAAGCGCTTCTGTGAAAGATCACAGAAGTGCTTCACAGGAGGCTCCCAAGCACTGAGGATGTCACCTAGACAGGGGACGAAATGTCTGCAGTACAAATTCCCAGCTCGGCGAACAGAACCACAACAATGGAATATTGTGTGCAGTTCTGGTCTCTCTGTTCCAGGAATGATGTTGTGAAACTTGAAAGGGTTCAGAAAAGATTTTCAAGGATGTTGCCTGGTTTGGAGGGTTTGAGCTATAGGGAGAGGCTAAATAGGCTAGGGCTGTTTTCCCTGGAGTATCAGAGGCTGAGGGGTGATCTTATAGAGGTTTATAAAAATCATGAGGGGCATGAACAGGATAACTAGACATGGTCTTTTCCCTGGGATGGGGGAGTCCTGAACTAGAGGTATAGTTTTACGGTGAGAGGAGAAAGATCTGAAAGGGATCTAAGGGGCAACTTTTTCACACAGAGAGTGGTGCGTGTATGGAATGAGCTGCCAGAGAAAATGGTAGAGGCTGGTACAATTACAACATTAGCAAGGCATTGGATGGATATATGAATAGGATAGGTTTAGAGAGATATGGGCCAAGAGCTGGTAAATGGGACTAGATTAATTTAGGATATCTGGTTGGCATGGAATAGTCGGACAATAGGGTCTGTTTCCATGCTGTACGACTCTATGACTCTCTGACTCTAATTGATGGGCTCAGGATGACTGGTCATGTGGAGGGATCAAGGAGAATGCCTATGTGCATGTTGTTATTTCTATATAATTTTATATAATACCGGAAATAGGCTGAAGCCTGTACGCATTGTAAAAGACCCTGATCACCAATTGACACCAATTTACCTAATACATTACTGACTCCCTTGCATAGTTTCCCACTTTTCCACAAATTCCCAAGCTCATGAAGGAATGCTGAATATCAATGTCACTTGATCCTGAAAGGTAATTAAGCAAAACTCCACTTCCACATCTCAATTCTGTAACCATGGTGTGCCAACCACCCTCGACAATACCAATTTGCATACATTAGCATTCCACTAGCAGCAAGCTAACAATGACTTGATAATCTGTTTCGAGAGGGTGGTACTGGAAAAGCAGAACAGGTCAGGCAGCATCCGAGGATCCGAAGAATCGATGCTTTGGGCATAAGCCTTTCATCAGGAATGAGGCTTGTGGGCCAGGGGTTAGAGATAAATGGGAGGGGGGGTTGGGGTTGGGGAAGAAGGTAGTTGAGAAAGGATAGGTGGATGAAGGTGAGAGAGAAAGCGATAGGTCAGAGGGGGAGTGATGGACAGGTCTGGAAGGCGGTGCTGAGTTGGAGGTGTGGGACTGGGATAATGTGGGGGGGAGGAGGGGAAATGAGGAAGCTGTTGAAATCCACATTTATCCCATATGGTTGCAGAGTCCCAAGGCAGAGTATGAGGCATAATCTGTTTGCAAGTGTCGATTAAAGGATAAATACTGGTCAGAACACTGGGGAGGAATCTCCTGCTTGTAAACAGTTTCCAAGTGAGAGGTTTCATGAAGTCAAAAGTCTGTGAGGGGTCAATACTAAGCAAGGTAAGTGGCCTCAACAGTTTGCAGCAGAATTCATTGTTGCTATTACCCAATTAAACATAACATCATCAAATGCCTGTCATGTGTGGTGACTGAGACATTTCACTCTGAGCTAAATATTTTGTGAATGCATAGATCTGTGCTGCTGTTTTAATCATTTCAAATGGAGACACTTTCTAAATGAGATTTATGAAGTTGAACGGATTTCTGAGGTGCAAAGTGTAAGGTCCGCCAAAGAATAGATTTTTGACAGTGGGATCTGAGAGACGTGATGGCAAACATCTGGACCTTGAAACAAGTGAAGAGAGCTGCAGGATGTAGAGAACTTTGGAAGAACTATTGGTGGATCTTACCCAAATGGAGCAAAGGGAGGGGTGCAAGTGGTAGTCAGTCAGCCATCAAGGGAGTAAGAAAGTAGTGTGAATGGATGCAAAACTCAACAGATTCGAGAAGGCAGCGAGAATCATGAATCTGGGTGGCTGCTTCAAGATCCAGGAGAACAGGAACATTCAGAATATGAAAATCTTGTGTTTCAGAAAGATGGAATCAGTCAAGAAAGGAGCATGTAGCAGTTGGAACAATATATCCATTTTAATCCATGTCATTTTTAAGATTGTGCTAAACATTAAGTTATACTTTTGAGAATGGCTATATTTTTAGAATCCTTTGGGATGAAGCATTAAATGAGGAACAATAATGATCTATAACAATTTACATTTATTTCTCATGAAGATGAATAGCTCAATATGGTATCCAAGATCAAGTTGTTAAACTGATCCCATGGCAATGGGATCAAAATACTATTTATTACTCTACCCTCATGCTCTTCTTGAATTTTGCAATACAGTTGTGGTGATGTTAATCCCATAATTGTTTCAATTAGAAAATGTTTCAAGATTCAATATTAAAAGATCTGTAGGTTGTTCATTTTGATAAATTTATACTGAATTCTTCCCTTCTAAGGATAAGGGAGAGGGGAAAAAAATGAGCTCAAGATTTGTGTTGATGTGCATGTGCGTTTTGGGTTGGAGAAACATAGTTTTGAGAAGTAAAGAAATAAAGTGGAACCTGGGTGGGAAAGAGAAATCAACATTTGTGCAAGACATGGAATGTACCGGAGGAAGCAAAAGAAAAAGACTGACTGGGACATATTGCTCTGTGCTTGACGTATTGGGGGCAGATGACTTCAGGGGTAACCAACCCCTAGCCTCCACCAACTAGAATCTTCAAGGAATCCAGAACCAATTAGGTACTCAAGTGCTATCCAGTGAACTTCTCATCCAGACAGGATCTATGTCATTGAATTTCTACCTGAGAATGCTGACCAATCAGATGTAAGCAGCCTCAGCATGTTGCTAGTGCTCCAGACTCTTTTATAGTGAAGTGCTATGTCAGCAATCAGCCACATCTTATTTTATAGGGAGAGTGTAGTGTGGGGATCAGAAGATGAGAGAATTGAAGGGGGTCAGCAGCAATGCAATAGCCTATCCCTGCTCCCTGCAGGTACCAGGTTGGACCACCTCCTCAAGCTGGCAGAAGGCTGCCCTGGTTTCACTGTTAGGAAGGCAGTCACTTTTTTCACTTGCCGAGGAGACAGATAATTGAGCCAGTGGCAGGTTGAACCCCTTAAGTAGCCAATAATGGAGTATCCAGCAGAAAAACCTGATGAAAGAGACATGTTGAGCCAAACTCATAGAACTATGCCATGCAGTTCATCATGCATGCATTTGATTTGTATACTTCAAAATGAAGGACCAGTGTAACGTGTGCATTCATTCCTGAGTATTACTGACTTTTCACTGTTTCTTTGCTGTGTGAACATAAGATGCTCAACTGATAATCAATTGAGATGGTCAGTAATGAGCCTTCTTGCTCAGAACCTTGTGATTGAGGAGGTGGAAAGGGTGGACATACCTCTCCAGGACCTACTCACTCAATTTTTTTCCCTTCCCACTTCTTTCCTCTTCACCTCTGGCGGAGGGATGGGTGTATAATCACAGCCACGGCTTAGAAGAATGACAGGGAGGGATAGAATGTGTTGGTGAGTGACCAGGTACAGAAATGAAGGCAATAGCTGACATTTGGACTAATTAGGATTAGCTTTCCTTTCCTAGATATTTGAATATTTTCATAATTTGTACTGTACTCTGTCATGGTTCACCACGTAAAAGTGCATGTTATGTAAGGAATAAATATTTAAAGGAGAGCATGCATGGAAGATTTTTCAAAGATCTGTCAGAGCCAACAGGAAGGAAAATATTCCGATGAGAACTTGCTGATGCCTGGAAATTGAATGAAGTACAAGAGGCAACAGGAGAAACCTATATGTGAGAGACCGGCTGTGTCCTTTCCAGGTTACAAATAAATTCATCACAGGTGACATGGGCTGGATTGAATTAATCAGGACAGTAAATAGCATCTTTCTGTTTAACTTCAGCTAAACACATCAAGGGGTAAATGTTCTGGGACTGAGAATCGCATGCAGGAATCAGCAGAAAAAAGCAAATGTGCTGTTTCCCCAACACCCCATTCCTCTTTTATGGCCTTAATTTCCTCAACCCCTGAATAATAATTGCGCTGGGATTTTACATAGATTCGAGTGCTTCATAATAAAATCTTGTCAGGTAGAAAGTTGCATAGATTTAACTTCAGCAGGTTTCAGGGAGTTTAATATTATTGTTTCAAATGGGTTCAAGCAGCATGCAATCTCGAAAATTAAAGATGACAGCTCACACATGGACTGCTTTCTCCCACCTAAAACCAGGCAGGCTCGACGCTGAAATTGCACAGAATTACAGGCCTACCACTGTCTCATTATTTGACTTGCATTACAATTAATTCTCAGCACAATTTCAGGGAATTACCAAAAGTTACTGCTGGAATCCAAGTTCTCCTCCTCACTGGTTTCCTTTGCCCCGACTGATGGAACGCCCATCTTCCCCTGTTTATGGGTTCTCAGAACTCACAGCACAACAGTTGTTGGTACAAAACCACAGGTAAAGATCTTCTCCAATAGGAGACCCAACTTTCATCAGATAAATGCAATAGCAATGAAGATGTGGTCAAACTTCAAGGAATGTTTCCAACCAAAATTGACAATCATTTGCAACCTGGACTTCCATGTTTAAATAACAAATGGGGCCTGGGGGCAGAATCAGGCAAGGGTCTCCAGTGGATTCACTTCCTGCCCTCCTCCATCCCCACCCCTGAACTACCACTCTTCACAGAGCTGCTGTGGGAAGCGCAGAGAAAGGTCTGAGAAGTAGCGAGCAGTGGGACGTGAGTATCTCTGGCTGGCCAGCATTTATTGCCTGTCCCTAGTTGCCTTTGAGAAGGTGGTGGTGAGCTGTCTTCTTTAACCACTGCAGTCCACTTGCTGTGGGTTGACCCTCAGTACCATTGAGGAGAGAATTCCAGGATTTTGAACCAGCAACAGTGAAGGAACGGTGATATACATCCAAGTCAGGACATCAGAAGCTTGGAGCAGGAACTTGAAGGTGGTGGTGTTCCCACGTATCGATAGTCCTTGTTCTTCTAAATGAAAGTCATTATGGGATTGGAAGGTGCTGTCCAAAGATCGTTAGTGAAATTCTACAGTGCATCTTGCTCCAGTCTCCCCCACCCGCAGTTGTAATCAATGGTAGAGAATCTTTTATTTCAGTGTTGATCTGTTTCTTTGAGGGCTCACAATTCTTCTGGTATTGCAGCAGGTGTCCCTGTGCTGGGACTAGGATTGCAGGCTTGTTCTCTCTCAAGAATCCTTTGAAGCTGTGGCAGAGACTTCACTCTGTTCTTCTGTTTGTGTGAAAGTGATCCACTTGTTAGAACATAAGGAGCAAAGTGATGAGTGCACAGCTCTTAAACAGATGATCTCACTGTCCTCTGAAGTCCTGACCCCATACTTTGGATCCCAGCATCCACTAAACAGTATTAGATACCTACAAACCCAGTTTCTTGATTAGACTCGCATATGGACTCATTCCTGGGTAATTTGTCCAATGACCGACATTGCTGCATCTCTTCCAATGATCACGTTATATTTCTCTGGCTACAACAATGATGACATAGAGTCATAGAGATGTACAGCACAGTACAGATGGACGCTTCGGTCCAATTCATCCATGTCAACCAGATATCCCAACCTAATCTAGTCCCATCTGCCAGCACCTGGCCCATATCCCTCCAAACCCTTCCTATTAGTATACACATCCAGATGCCTTTTAAATGTTGCAATTGTACCAGCCTCCACCACTTCCTCTGGAAGCTCATTCCATACACGTACCACTGTCTGCGTGAAAAGGTTGCCTCTTAGGTCTCTTTTATATGTTTCCCCACTCATACTAAACCTATGCCCTCTAGTTCTGGACTCCCTCACCCCAGGGAAAAGACTTTGTCTATTTATCCTATCCATATCCCTCATGATTTTATAATCCTCTATTAGGTCACCTGTCAGCCTCTGACGCTCCAGGAAAAACAGCCCCTGCCTGTTCAAGCTCTCAAATCCTCCAACCCTGACAACATCCTTATACATCATTTCTGAACCCTTTCAAGTTTCACAACATCTTTCTGATAGGAAGGAGACCAGAATTTCATGCAATATTCCAAAAGTGGCATCACCAATGTCCTGTACAGCCTCAACATGACCTCCCAACTCCTGTACTCAATACTCTGACCAATAAAGGAAAGCATACCAAACGCCTTCTTCATTATCCTATCTAACTGCGACCCCACTTTCAAGGAGCTATGAACCTGAAATCCAAGGTCTCTTTGTTCAGCAACACTCCCTACGACCTTACCATAAAGTGTATAAGTCCTGCTAAGATTTGCTTTCCCAAAATGCCGCACCTTACATTTATATGAATTAAACCCCCTCTGCCACTTCTCAGCCCATTGACCCATCTGATCAAGATCCCATTGTAATCTGAGGTAACATTCTTCGTTGTCCGTTACACCTCCAATTTTGGTGCCATTAGCAAACTTACTAACTGTACCTCTTATGCTCGCATCCAAATCATTTATCCTTGTGAGCTCTTGACTTCTGACCCTAGTCCCTTGACAGAACATATTGGGTGTACTTCAAATCAGGTTAGCAGATGGGCAAGAGAGGGTGGTGCACTCTATCAAGGTAGATTTTACAATGAATGCTCTTGCTATATTGGGTTTCACAGGCCTGGGCATATGTAAGGAGTTTGTTTTCAAAATTTGGCATGCCACACACATGCCTGAATTCCCAGTTAATATCTTTAGTCCACAAAGCTCATCGTCAAGAATGCTAACAACCAATTGACAAGGTTTAGGTTTTTTTTAACATACATTCACATTGCCTCTGTGTTGATGATATTGTGGAATAAAGTTTCCAATCATGCAGCCAAATAACATAGAAGGAGGCCATTCACAGACTCTGCCTTTTCCAGCTCTTTGAAAGAGCGATGTAACTAGTCACGCTCCCCCAAACTATCCCCATTATCCTGATTTTATTCTCTTTTACAGACTATGGCTAATTTCTGTACAAAGGTTATCATTTGATTTTCCTTTCAGGTTGTGCTATTTAGATCACTCCCTCACTGCATAAAAATACATTCTTCTCATCCTCTCTGCTTCTTATGTCATTTACCAAATTGCATGTTTTGATTTCTCTCTCCTGACTATGCAGTGCTCGTTGAGCCACATTCCGCAGTGGTATTGGGATTCCTGTCTTAGGGGACATGTGGGCAGCACAACTGATTGAGGTTTTCACATCAGGACTTAGGAACATCTGGAATTTCAGCTGGTCCCAATGAGGTCTTCTTCAGCAACGTGAACTTTCACTCGAATTCCAATTTGTTGCCTCCTTTGTGTTAATGATCTGCATATCTTCAGGGCTGTTAGCATAAACAGCACCAGTTAAAAATGATATCATTTTTAAATTGGTGCTTTAGTGATGCAGCTGCCTAAGAGCTCATCACCACCATGTAAAAAGGAGTCTCAGGTGTGCCATCCACACACGCCAGTGCAGAGGGCAGAACAGGTGTTTAGCAGTTGTGTACACAGTAATTAGGCATGAAACTCGCACATTTATGAATTCCCCTTAGCAGAAGGGCCAGCCCCTAAATAACTGCCGGAACCGCGGGATAATCGGCAGAGGGCTTTGTACACAGTGTGACCTCCAGCTGGGCTATTACTGAGGCGGATGAGGAGCACAGACACCTGACAGCTGTATTCTGCGAGCTTCATTAGAAAATGAAACAGAGACAACTCTCAATCACCACGGGATAGGTGGGGAGGAGGGAACCGGTGCTGAGTATTTTATGACAAGGTCACAATATATTTAGCAGGTGACTTCATTTATGTTATTAAGACTGTCTACAAAGTATTGAGGGTGATGGCACTTTATATCCAAAATCCCAGTGTTTTGTTAGATGAATTTGATGCCAGCTCCCAACATCACTGTTCGGAATGTGACTGCTTTCCCCAATCCAGCAGCTTTTCCCCCAACTTCCATCTTATATTTCCTTTTGAACTCCTGTATATTTACAGGCAATTGCATTGCAAGCAATTGTGAGGAAAGTCTCAATGTCATCACTTGTTCAGGAATGGGACAGTATTAAATCCAGGAGTAGGGCAGAGATCGGGTCCAATGGAAACAAGGTATTTTGAAAATATTGCCTCCCAAATAACAGGAGTCTCGCTGAGCAGTTATATATGAAATTCACCGATAAATGTTCCTCACATCAATTTGCACCAAGATATAGCTGCATTTAATTCATATTTTAATTTTGAAACAATACAAAAGGTACAAAAACAACAAATCCAAATTGAATCAAAAAGAATACTGAATTGATTGCCAACAAAGAACTAACACAGAAAATAAAAACACAGGTACTTAATGAATGAGAGAGAAATGAAGGCAGGAGAGAGCTAAAGGACATCATGCAAAACATTGTCTCCAGCAAAAGAGTTTGAGCTGATGTTTGCATCTGGAGAGAATGAGTGAGGGAGAGCAGCTTATGAAGAAATTCCAAAAATTAAGTTCAACTTGAATAAAAACATTCAGAATTATTTTCCAGAGTGAGATGTCCCCGCTCACTGCCATAATTTCTGCAGAGATCTTGGTGGATAAGCTGCTGAATACAATAGAAATGTATTGCCACTGCCATCAATGTCCACTTCATCAGAAACTACCTTCTCTGGTGAAGTTATTTGAATAAGTAAGCAGACTGGGAAGTTAGCCCTACCTCCATGTCTCCCTTGCCAAAAATATCAGACAAATCCAGAAACATTCAGGACCATGCAACCACCACGGTAATTGTTGGGAATTCTTTCTGAAGCAATGCTTCCAATGGATGGATTATTGGGGGAATGACAAAGCAGGCAGATGGGAAGGAGACTGCAAGATATGGGTTGGGAGGGAAAGCAAGTTGCACAATGTGTGAAAGAGTAACTAGGGTTGCAAGAGTGTGAAAGCAACCACGATCATGTACTCACGTGATTTGCCCTTCAAATTCTGTGATAAGAATGGTTTGACTGGGCAGATTGAAGAAGGTAATATTTTATTTTTAGAGGGTTGCAATTTTTTTTATTTATCTATCACTTTGTCTGTATGTTGCTCCATGGATTTTTTTTGTTCTGGGTGCTTCTTTGCATTTTGCATATGGGAAGGGCAAGTTTGTTCCTTTTGTATATTCTTCACAAATCTTAGTTCCTGTCAAATTAAACATTAGACCTTCCAAAGAGCTGAGAAATAAGAATTGTAATACATATTGATATGAAGAAAATCATGTCATCAAGGGCATTAAGAAAATTCTGGTGCAAACCCTTCCAAGGTGGTTTGGTAAAGCATGTCACTACTACAGGATCACCATCAAACTAGTATCAGAGGAAAGACAGCCAGAAACTTGCAAACCAACAGTGAAAGTGTGAGATTAGTGGATAAGTGAGTGAATGAGCAGAACGAGATTGCAAAAAATAGGGAAGCATTGGAGGCATTCAGAAATGTCCCTTCCTCATTGCTTGTGTTCAGAACTAAGCCTCAGAACCAGAGGCTGGGAAGGAATCTGATGGAGGTGTATAGGTAAGGTGGACAGAAAGCAGTAGTTCCCTTTTAGTAGAGGAGTAAATACCAAGGGGACTTAATTTTAAGGTATAAGACAAAAGACTTAGAGAGGATTTGAGGTATTTCTTTTTAACCTTAGGGTGATGGGAACCTGGAACACTGCCTGGGAAGTTATGGATGCAGGAAAGCTCACCGGCCTTCAAAAGTACTTTGAAAAGTCATCACATTCAGGTTTACAGGCCAAGTGTTAGAAGCTGGGAGTAGTGTGGATTTAGAGTAGGGCTTTTTTTGTCAGTGCAGACTAGATGGGCCAAAGGGCCTCTTCTGTACTGTGTGAAACTATGATTCACAGATATTTAAACCCTTTTACTGAACATGCTCCAAATGGATAGTTAGATGAGCGCAGGTCTTGATGACAGCCAATCATATGAAATTATGGTTGCTCTTGAAAGTTCCAACAGCACTCTTCATGCTGACATGGAGCACATTGTGCACTGGCCCCCTCAAATCTCATAGGAAATGGGAAATCGAGTCTGTGGTTTTAAAAGAGCCTTGTTGGTGTAGACTAATATGCTTACTCAACACAATTAGAGCCAGATAAATATTGTCAGTTCGTGACAGCTGCAAAGTGAACCCTTAATACTCTTATTAGTAACTTCAGACTGTAAGTAATTAACTTGATGATAGTATTGAGTCAGGTCATGTGAACTGCTCAGATATGAGTGCAGGATATGGGCTAATCCTTCAATGTTGAAGGTGAGACTGCTATACTTTCAGGAACAATGTTGCTCAGATCAAACATTAAACTGAGTTCCACCTATCTGTTCAAGATGACATGAAATATCTCATTGCAGCAATCCAAGAGGACAAAAGGAATTATCTGAGTATTACTGCCTGCAAACATGACCAAGCATCAACTAACTGATGATTCATCTCAGTTTTGTGGATGGTGGTATGTTGGTAGTTCATAATTACTCACTTGTTCACTTACATAATAGTGCAGTTCAAATTGGAGTCGCTAGCATAAAAAGTAATCAAAAAGCCTACTGGAATATTGGCCTTTATCTTCAAGGGGCTAGAATTCAAAGTGGAGGAAGGAGCACTTCACTTGTACAAAATCTTGATCAGAGTCCATCTGGAGTACAGCATTCAGCTGAGGTTATACAAATTCAGGGACCACTTGAAGTAAATACTGAAAGGATTCACCAGAACATTATAAAGGCTTAATTGGTTAAACTGAAAGAACAGGTATATAAACTTGCCTCAAAGCTGCCTGCACTATTTATGATGGTAAAAAATCCATTAGCATTCATAGTAACAGCTTACTAGAGCAAGGTTTTTCTGATTTCCTCTCAACAGCAAGCCACATAGTCAGAATGAAGAAGACTCCACTGGAGCAAGACTGAGACAGAATGAGTAACTGGGAATTGTGGGGCATTGTATTAATTAGGAGATGAGAGCTGTATGTAGCATGGCAACAGATTTAACATGGGTGATTTTAATCTGGAAATAGATTGGGTAAACCAGTTGAACACTAAAGCTGTGAAAGTTGAGTTTCTAGGCTATCTTAGGGATAGCTTTCTAGAGCAGTATGTTGACCAGCTAACTAAAAGACATGCTAATCTAGAGTTAATAGTATGCAAAAAAAAGAACTAATTAACAATTTTGTTGTGAAAGAATGTTTAAATAACCGACTCTCTGTATCTTTGATGGACTTAAACCCAACCTTGTTAAAAAAACATTTTAGTATCTCTTTCTTTTTGTTATACTTCTGTGAAGTTCTTTGGGATTTTCATTCCACATAACAGGCACTGTCTAAGTACAAGTTGCTGCTTTTGTTCTTGTTTATATTGCTTCTCTGACGATTTCATCAATGGCCCACAGAAATTCCAGACACGAATTCTGTAGTTGTTGGCACTAATGGCAATGTGGGGAGACTTTTTTTTAACTTCTCTCATGGGATGTGTGTGTCACTGACTGGGCCAGCATTTATTGCCCATTCCGACGTTTCCTTGAGAAACTTATGGTGAGCCGCCTTCTTAAAGCACTGCAGTCTATGTGCTGTAGGTAGACCCACAATACCATTCGGGTGAGAATTTGCCCTTGTCATTTTCAGTGCCTTAGTTGATGCCAGGTGCCCTGTCTGGTTTCTTTCATTTTTGGGAAATTTTGTCAGTTGGGATTTCATCAGCATGCATGAGATGTGTGGGATTCCATTTTAGCCTGTTTAGTCTTTCCTAATCTGGAACTTTCCCTGAAAGATTTGCATGACTCTGCCAAATGAGTATTTGAAAACAACAGAAGGTTAGTAATAAAAAAAAAGTCATTTGGCCCTTTCAGCTCATTGAGGATGCATGATGAGGTGCCTTGAGATACAATTTATATGTCATCATTGTCTAACTAGAAAGCTCTTAATGACAAAGTTGCATGTGGGTTGTGGTCAGTGAGAGGAGTAAAATACATGAAATATCCCACAAGCCCATCTCATTGCCATTTCAAAATCTGAATTCTGTTGATTCATACATTGCAGTCTGGTGTTCTATTGTTCTCTACAGCATCGGCCCTTCCTACTGCACAAGACAGATCTTATGAAGAAAGTAACATGCAGGAAAGATATTCCTTTATCATTCACAATCTCCATTTACAAGAAATCTTTGGCCAAACTACTTCATGTGAGATTGCAAAAGAGAATCTAACCATTGTCCCTTGACATTCAATAGTGCTACCATCAGTAAATTCCCTACTATACACATTCTTGGAGTTATCTTTAATGAAAAAACTGAACTGAACTCGCCATATAAATACAGTGGCTACTAAAGCAAGTTAGAGATGAAGAATCCTACAATGAGAAACTCACCTTCTGGCTCCCCAAAGCTTGACCACGGTATAGAAGGCACATGTCTGGAGTGTAGTGAACCTGAGTCCTTGGTGCTGTGAGACAGCAGTATTAACCACTAAGCCACTGTGCTGATCCAGCTCCACAAAACTAAAGAATCTTGACATTGTACTGGACAAGGCAGCCGCTTGGTTGGCCCCACATACACAAGCATCCACTTCCTCCACCACCTATGCTCAGTAGCAGCAGTGTGCACTATCCACAAGATGCACTGCAGAAATACACAAAGTATCCTTAACCAGCACCTTCAAAACCCGTGACTTCATTGTCACTAATTCAAAATCCTGGAATTCCCAACCTAATGACATTGTGGATCAACCAACAGCACAATTCAAGAATTCAACTCACTACCACCTTCTCAAAGGCAACTAGGGATGGGCCATAAATGCTGACCCAACCAGTTATGCCCACATCACATGAATTTTAAAAATCCACATTATGTGAACTTTGTAAGTAATTCTTGGTATATCAGAAATATCTTTGAAACTCCATGTTTGACAGCACACTGAAAATACATTTCAGTAAATCTATTACTGCTCCTACTTCTCTCCCTCTCTGTCATTCAGATGAGACCTGAACTATGAATCAATAGCACAAATTTGACATTGAACCATGCCAAAACAGGCTTAGGAACCTAATGTTCAGTATAAATAGATGTCCCAAGCCTGTGCTTGCATGCGGCAGAACTGACAGCAGTTTAACCAGAGGCAGTTTCCTATTGGCCATTTTGGACTTGCCATCAAATGGTGGATGTGTTGCAGATACCAATGGACACATCAGATGGCAAAGATTTACCAAGAGGGGGCATTATTACTAAGACAGAAACATAGAAAAGAGGAGCAAAACTAGGCCATTTGGCTCTTTGAGTTTGTTCTGTCATTCAGCATGATTGTGACTGAGCATTCAAACTAGCACCTTCTTCCTATTCTCTCCCCATACCCTTTGATCCCTTTGGTGTCAGAACTATATCTAACTCCTTCTTGAGGACATTCCGTGTTTTGGATTCAATTACTTTCTGTGGCAGAGAATCCCCCAGATTCCTCTCATCTCAGTCCTAAAAGGCCTAGCCCATCTCTTTAAATTGTGATCTGGGTGGGGACTTCCTGTTCATCGGGAACATCTTTCCTATATCTTTTTACATTAACAGGATGTGGGTTTCACTGGTTAGACCAGCATTTATTGCCTGATGTGTGGGGGGAGAAGTGGGGGGGGCGTTAAAAATTAACCACATTGCTGAGAATCTGGAGTCACATGAATGCCAGACCAGGTAATCACAACAGCTTTCTTCCCTAAAGGGCATTAGTGAAGCACATGGGTTTGTATGACACTGATTAGTCCTCTCACATTAGGCTAGATTTGTATTCCATTTTTTTAAACTGATTTCAAATTTCACCATCTGCCATGGTGGGATGTCTCTGGCCTGGGATTCTGAAGTATTAGCTGTGATAGTACCACAAGGCCTCTGCCTTAACCTGTCCAGCCCTATTAGACATTTCTAGGTTTCTCTGAGATCTCCTCTCATTCTTCCAAACCCCAGTGAGCATCGTCCTAAATAATCAGTATTTCTTCATACATCAGTCCTGCCATTCCAGGAATCTGTCTGGTAAACTTTTGTGTATGTACACAGATCTCTGAAAGTTCCCACCCAGGTAAATAGTGCTGAGAAGAAGGCATAAGGCATATGGCGTACTGGCTTTTATTGGTAATGATCACAGACGCTCACAACCGACTGCACAAATACAAACAAGAAATTGCACGCCAAAAGTCGTTAATTTCAAAGACCGCTAATCATGAATGGACCCGGACCATAGAACAGGCTGTCACTATAGGACAGAACAGGACAACACATCGCAAAAAAAACGGCACTAAAAGAAAAACTGGCCAAACTAACACACAAAAAAGAGGACACTACAACACACACCTGGGTTAAAAACCTCTCCCACAGACAGCTCACAGACATGGAAAGAACTATACTGACCAAGGGACTCAACTACAACCACAGGAACGCCAAGACAGCAGACTTCCTAGCAGCACTGGAATGCACACTCAGGAACAATGGACTGACTGAAGAGACACAACAAACAGTGAGACAAACGGTCGTACCTATGATGATAAGAAAAAGACAAACACATAACCTCAACACCAAGGAGACGGAAGCACTGAAAGCACTAAGAAATGATAAGAACATAATCATACTACCAGCAGATAAAGGCAGAATGACTGTCATCCTAGATAAATCAGACTACATCAAAAAAGCACAACACCTACTAGCAGACACCAACACCTACCAAATGAAGGATTCGGACCCCACACCACAACTCACCAATAGAATAAATAACACTCTAAGGAATCTACAAAAAAACAGACAGATAACCAAAGCGGACCTACAAAGAATGAAACCGGAAAGCAACAACACCCCCAGATTCTATGGACTACCCAAAGTACACAAACCAGACATCCCACTCAGACCCATAGTATCACTACCAGGGACACCAGCATACAAACTGGCCAAAGAACTACAACAGAAACTGAAACACCTGGTCAGCGGATCCAAACACTCCATACAATCAACACAGGAATTCTTGGACGTCATCAGAAATACACACATAGACAAAGAAGAAATCATGATCTCATTCGACGTGACGGCACTGTTCACTTCGATTGACAAAACCCTAGCCAGAGAAACAATAGCCAACCTACTGGACATACATAACAGAAAACAGGAGGCGGAACCTGTCAACAAAGACGGCATACTTAAACTACTGGACTTATGCCTCACTACACACTTTACATTCAACAATCAGATATACGAACAAATCAACGGAACACCCATGGGATCACCAATCTCGGGACTCATAGCAGAGGCAGTTATGCAAAGGTTAGAACAAACAGCCCTACCACAAATTCAACCCAAACTCTGGGTCAGATATGTCGATGACACTTTCGTAATCATCAAAAACACGGAAATAGAAAAAACACACTGGATCATCAACGCCACACTCACAGGCATCCGATTCACGAGAGAAGTAGAAAAGGATAGCCAACTCCCATTCCTAGACGTGATAGTACAGAGAACACCGAACGGAGAATTCACCACAAGGGTACACAGGAAAACAACACACACAGACCAAGTCCTAAACTATGAAAGTAACCACCCCAACACACACAAACGAAGCTGCATCAGGACACTATTCAAAAGAGCTACAACACACTGCAGTACACCAGAACTGCGAAAAGAGGAAGAGGAACACCTATACAAGGTATTCGCCAAAAACGGATACCCGCGCAACTTTATCAACAGATGCCTAAGAGATAGACCACGGTACGAGGACATGCCACAACCAAAAGGACTAGCTACACTACCATACATCAGGAGCGTTTCAGAACTGACAGCCAGACTATTGCGACCCCTAGGACTCATAACGGCACACAAACCAACAGCCACGCTCAGACAACAACTTACTAGAACAAAGGAGCCAATACCCAACATGAGCAAAACTAATGTAGTTTATAAAATACCATGCAAGGACTGCACAAAACACTATATAGGACAAACAGGAAGACAGCTAACAATCCGCATACATGAACACCAACTAGCCACGAAACGACACGACCAGCTACCTCTAGTAGCCACACACTCAGACAACAAGCAACATGAATTCGACTGGGAAAACACTACTATCATAGGGCAAACCAGACAGAGAACAGCCAGGGAATTCCTAGAGGCATGGCATTCATCCACAAATTCCATCAACAGACACATCGACCTGGACCCAATATACCAATCACTACAGCGGACAGCTGAAACTGACACCCGAAGCGGCAAGGACAGACCACTATAAATGCCGGAAGAAACATCAAAGAAGCGCTTCGCAGGAGGCTCCAGAGCACTGATGATGTCCCCTAGCCAGGGGACGAAACGTTTGCAACAAAAACTTCTAGCTCGGCGAACAGAACCACTACGGCTTTTATTGGTAGAGGAATTGAGTTCCGGAGTCCTGAAGTCATGTTGCAGTTGTATAAGACTCTGGTGCGGCCTCATCTGGAGTATTGTGTGCAGTTTTGGTCGCCATACTATAGGAAGGATGTGGAGGCAGGGGAACGGGTGAAGAGGAGGTTTACCAGGATGTTGCCTGGTATGGTAGGAAGATCGTATGAGGAAAGGCTGAGGCACTTGGGGCTGTTTTCATTGGAGAAAAGAAGGTTTAGGGGTGAGTTGATAGAGGTGTACAAGATGATTAGGGGTTTAGATAGGGTTGACCATGAGAACCTTTTTCCATGTATGGAGTCAGATATTACGAGGGGGCATAGCTTTAAATTAAGGGGTGGTAGGTATAGGACAGGCGTTAGGGATAGATTCTTTACTCAGCGAGTCATGAGTTCATGGAATGCCCTGCCAGTAGCAGTGGTGGACTCTCCCTCTTTATGGGCATTTAAACGGGCATTGGATAGACATATAGAGGATAGTGGGCTAATGTAGGTTAGGTGGGCTTGGATCGGCGCAACATCGAGGGTCAAAGGGCCTGTACTCCGCTGTATTTTTCTATGTTTTTCTATGTTCTATGTTCTTCCTCAGATAAGGAAATCAACACGACACACAACAGTTCAGCTGTGCTCTCACCAAAGTGCTGTTCAATTGCATCAAGATATCCCTGTTCCTGTATTGGAACCCTCTCACTATAAAGGCCAATATACCATTTGCCTTGTTCACTGTCTGCTGCACCTTCATGTCTACTTCCAATGACATGTGTACAGGTCACATTGTACCTCTTCCTTTCCTAATCTATCACCATTCAGATAATAATCTGTCTTCCTGTTTTTGCTGAAGTGGGTAACCTCACATTCACCCATTATACTTCATCTCCCTTCCATTTTCCCACTCACTCAACGAGTCCAAATCGTACTGGAGCATCTCTGCATTCTCCTCACACCTCACTCTTCGACTTAGCATTGCACCATCTGCAAAGCTGGGGATATTGCATTTAGTTCCCTCATCTAATCATAAATATGTATTATGAACAATGAGAGCCCAAGTACTATCCCTGCACAACCTCACAAGTCAGGGCCTGTCACTCAGAAAAAGACCAGTCTATTTCCACTCTGTTAACTGCCTGCCAACTAGCTCTCTATTCATGTCAGAACATTGCTCTCAATGCAATGCACTTTAATTTTATATGCTAAACTCTTATCTGGGACCATATTGAAAGACTTCGAAAAGTCTAAGTAAACTTCTAAATGTCTAAATCGCCTGTCAACTCCATTTCATGAAGCTTCAGCATCCTCACATGCATGTGTGTCTCACACTCTCTTTCTCCCACACGGAAGCACACAGACATCTAATTCTATAGGGGGACTATGCATTTGCAAATACATTGTATTTTGGTTAAAAAGCACACACACACACACACACACACACACACACACACCTCACTCTCTCTCTCCCTCATATGCACACACGCTCACCCCCTCTCACTCTCTCTCTCTCTCCCCCTCATAAGCACGCACACCCCTCTCACTCTCTCTCCCTCATATACACACACACCCTCTCACTCTCTCTCTCCCTCATATGCACGCATACACATACCTCCCTCACTCTCTCTCTCCCTCATATGCACACATACACAGACACCCTCACTCTCTCTCTCTCCCTCATATGCGCACACACTCCCCTCACTCTCTCTCCCTCATATGCACGCACACACACACCCCTCACTCTCTCTCTCCCTCACATACACACACACACTCCTCACTCTCTCTCCCTCATATGCACGCACACACCCTCCCACTCTCTCTCTCCCTCATATGCACACACACACACACACCCCACTCTCTCTCTCCCTCCCTCATATGCACACACACACCCCTCACTCTCTCTCTCCCTCATATGCACACACACACCCTCCCACTCTCTCTCTCCCTCATATCCACACACACACATATATGTAAATCTATGGGGTGAATATGCATTTGCAGATTTGTGTTTGAAGATGCATTCCATTTTGTTCAAAAAGCACACAATCTGTAAGCAGTCAGTCCTTGTGACATTTTATAAATTCTAACTTTGGAAATAGAAGAGATCTAACTCAAGGTTGAAATACAGACAGACTCTATCCTCACACCTTTAATGAGATGTCACTTTTTTAAAATAAAACCTTAAGCTATCCCATGAATGTGACTTGAAAGAAGTTCTGGGATTTGCATATCAATCAATCAAAACCTGCAACCCATTCTAAGTGATTAAACATTTAACAGCAATCTAGGTTTGTTCAATGCAACATATCAATTTAAGACATTTTGGTCTTTTACTATAAATTCTGTATCCTATGATCAGGTCCTACTAGTTCCCTGATGAAGGACCAGCGCTCCAAAAGCTTGTACTTTCAAATAAACCTGTTGGACTTTCACCTGGTGTTGTGTGATTTTTAACTTTGTACATCCCAGTCCAACACCGGCATCTCCACATCATGATCTAACATGAGTGAGGGAAGCTGTTTTCTCGTCTAATGAGAAGAGTCCTGCAAGGTAAGCAATTTGTAGTCTGTTGCATCTCTACAGCTATTTTCACATTATAAGATAGGCTCTACATTACAACAAAGACAGTTGAGAGGATCTAGATTCAGGTTTTTTTTGTCATGAGATTCCACATTACACTCCCACCAGGTCCTCAGGACTTTCATCACAGGGCATGGTGCTTATTCGCTCAATCAATATTAACCCTTTCAGATCCTTTCTCACCCATATACAAATACTGCCTTGTGCTTTTGTGGCACAGACATTGTGTCCCTATCTTTACACCAGGAGGCCTGGGTACAGTCACACCTGCTTCAGAGCTACATTGTTATAACTCTGAACAAGTTGTTTAAAGATATCTATACATTGTGTTATTTCATCTTGACCTGTAGTTGTGGTTGAATGGTTAAGGCAATGGAATTGAAACCCACTGGAGTCTCCCTGCGCAAGTTTGAATCCTGTTGACTATGTTTCTCATCCTTCTATGGCCCTAGTGACACAATGGTAGGTCCCCTCTTCTGGGCCAAGTGGTCCAGGTTCAAGTCCTACATTCTCCAGGGGCATCTCCTAACCTGTCAGAACAGTTTGACTAAAAATATTGACAACACCCACAAGCTTTGGACAGTCTTCTGGTACCTTGGTCTGCATGGTCCTGAATCCCTGCTAACCAGATCCCTGACCATCATACTCTCCCATTCTGCATCTTTGCTTCTGTCTAGGGTGTCACTGGAAAAACCTATCCTGAAATTACTGTGTTTCTCAATGGTTCTGTCTGCCATTACCGAGCACTCCAACTCAATGACTTGGCAACAGAGTGGCTGAAGATTTCCTGCTAATGTAAGAATCTGGAAGACTGTCAACAAACTTCCATGTAATATAGTCTTAACATATTATCTGCCTGCCTTTTCCAGTACTTTTTATTTCATCATGTTGATAGCCTGAATTAAAATTAGGGAGACTTCTTTTAGAGCAAAAAATATTACTCTTGCCTCACTTCATTTACTCAGAGATCTTGCTCCAAGCTCACCATAGAGCCCCTCCACTCTATCCACTCTGATGTTACATTTGCAGCTTTACCTTAAGTTTATTTTCGAGGAGAAAGTGAGGACTGCAGATGCTGGAGATCGGAGCTGAAAATATGTTGCTGGAAAAACGCAGCAGGTCAGGCAGCATCCAAAGAGCAGGAGAATCGACATTTCGGGCATGAGCCCTTCTTCAGGATTCCTGAAGAAGGGCTCATGCCCGAAACGTTGATTCTCCTGCTCCTTGGATGCTGCCTGACCTGCTGCGCTTTTCCAGCAACACATTTTCAGCTCTTAAGTTTATTTTCCCTGCTCTACCATGCTTCTGTGTGAAACCTTGGGAACATTGGTGCATTATTTCATCTTTCTTCTATGACTTCTGGTTTATACAAAATACAATTTAATAGCACGCACCGCTTTCTATCTCAAGCTGTTCAGAATAAAAGTTATATTCACTTTCATTCCATCACCCAGGTGTCAGATAGACTGTATTTACTGCAGCTATTTCTTTATATCAGCGTCAGTCAAAGCTGTAACTGTGCCCCTGCTGAAAGAATTCCTCAATTCCTCCTTTGACTTTTCTGAATACAAGCTCTTCCTGGACATAGCACTGAAGAAGAAAGTGTAGTGATATTTTCCTGGTGCCTTAAAAACTATTTGCAGTTATTGAGACAATCACAGCCATGCTCAGCAGCTATACAATACAAAACTACGATATTGGGTCATCTTTGAACTTCTAACCACAGAAACTAGGAACATTATTCTGTTAAGGAAAAGACAAGAACAAATATCTGTCAGTCAGGACCACCTGAACCAGATGTTTTGACAAATCCATATCTTATTTATGGTGGTAGCATAGAATCCAGTACAAGTAAGTCAAAACAAAATAATGTTACTCATAATCTTGTTCAAACGCCAACAGGGAATAAAGTTTCTGGCCTGTAATCACAATGCAAAAGAAGCTGCACTGATATTATTTGTTCTGGTTATCCTGTTATAGAAAGGCAAAGTGTGGTGGTTTGCTGATGAATTGGTTTGGTTTCCAAAATATTTGATTCAGACATTTTTGAGTGTATCTGATGTCTCAACAGCTTAAAGTTACCTGATGAGGTGAGCTACGTGTGAGTGGCTGGGTGGGGTGGATTTTTGTTGGGAATTGTACCAGCTCTTTGGGAGTGGCCTGGGAGAGCAGGAGAGCGATGGTGAAGACAAGAACGAGGAGCAGGAGTAGGCCACCTGGCCCCTCGAGCCTGCTCCTCCACTCAATCAGATCATGGCTGATCTTTTCGTGGCCTCAGCTCCACTAACCCACCCGCTCACCATCACCCTTAATTCCTCTACTGTTCAAAAATTATCTATCTTAGCTTTAAAAATGTTTACTGAGGAAGCCTCAACTACTTCACTGGACAGGGAATTCCATAGATTTACAACCCTCTGGGTGAAGAAATTCCTTCTCAGTTCAGTCCTAAAATCTGCACCCACTAATTTTGAGGCTGTACCTTCTTGACATTGTTTCATCCACCAGTAGAAACATCCTTTCTACTTCTGTCTTATCTATTCCCTTCATAATTTAAATGTTTCTATAAGATCCAACCTTGTTCTTCTAAATTCCAGTGAAGATAATCCTAGTTTACTCAGTCTCTCCTCATAAGCCAACCCTCTCAACTCCAGAATCAATCTAGTGAACCTCCTCTACACCCTTCTAGTAGCAGTACGTCCTTCCTCAAGTAAGGAGACCAACACTGTATGCAGGCCTCATCAGCAACCTATACAGCTGCAATATATTATTCCTGCTTTTAAATTCAATCCCTTTCACAATGAAAGACAAAATTCTATTTGCCTTCTTAATTACCTGCTGCACCTGCAGACCAACCTTCTGTGATTCATGCACAGCACATGTATGAGCCAAGTCCAATGGGTCCCCACTTCCAGAGGATATTTGCAACAACAGAAATGACAGCAGCTGAGCTGTCCACTGAACAGGAGAAACCACTAAAACTGATGAATGAGACATACCGTCCAACTGGTCTTGTGTATTTCAAAACAGAGGTCCAATATGTGCAATACATTAATTCCCGAGTATTACCGGTTTGTCCCTCTGATAGACTGTTAAGAGGAGGGTAGCTAATTAATCCAATTATTTGATAACTGCCATTTTTGCCACCCCATGGATATTTTGCCCACCTCTCAACAGCTGACATGTCAGCCAGCTACATCGAGGTAAACACCAAGTGGTTTCCCAAGTGGAGAGGAATGGAGAGTGCCATCCTTTTCCTGAAGAGTTGATAGCTCAGGAAGAAGCCCATTGGTCATGAATTGCCATCCTGAATCCCAACCACTGCCACTGGAGAGAGCACGACAGCTCTCAGGTCACTGGGACTGCCTAGCTGGTGGACACAAAATAAAGTTTCCATTTGTCTGTGAAGTTTTTCAATGATTGAAATATCGATGTGTTCTCTCTTTCCCCTTGATGCTTCAGCAGTAGCCATCTCTATCAGATTGGGCCAACCAGTTTGGACAGATAACTGTGGTCTGGGTAGCAGCCACTCAATTGGCTGCTGCCAGTAAACTAGCCTACACTATAGTCCTGGGCTCATGCTTTGTATTTTATCCTGAATTTGGGACTTTATTCTTGCCAATAATTTTTGACTCTAGTCAGAGAATCAGAACACATTAATGGCACAGAGGGAGACCATTTGGCACATCATCTCTGTGCTAACTCATAAATGAACGACCCAGCCTAGTCCCACCTTCCAGCACTTGGTCTGTTTCTCTGTAGATGAAGACACTTGAGGAACGTATACCAATAACATTTTAAATAAATTGTTTCTATCTCTACCGCATACAATGGATTTCAGATTCCTACTACCCTCTGGGTGAAAAATATTGCTTCACATCCTCGCTAATTTTGCTACTAATCACTTTCAATCTATGCTCTTTAATCACTGACCTCTTTCATAAGATGAATAGAACTTTCCATTCACTCTATCCAAACCACTCTCAATTTTATACAATGGGAACAATTCTCCTCTTTGTCTCTTGTGTTCCAAGGAGAACAAAGCCAGCCTATCCATTGTTTTCTCATAGCTCACCATACCAGTCCTGGTGACATCCTCCCAAACCTCCTCCCTAATTCAATACATTTGTTTTGTACTGAGGTAACCAAAATTGCAGGCAGTATTTATGTTCTGGCCTAAGTAATAATGTATACAGTAGTTGATTAACATACCCAAAAATATATTCTATATCTTGGCTACAAGAATTCCAGAGATATGTGGCTAAAAATTGTAGTGAAACATAGACATGTAAGCAAATTAACCTTGTAACATGAAAAATAACAGTGAAATTTGTGTGGTAAAGCAAATTACATTTGTCATGCCATGATCGGATAATAAACTGCAGGAAATTATATCCCTGCCATAAATCAACTCTGGGTGGACTTCCTAGATCTGTTTTGTACATTGGCGTACTGTTTGTAAACATCTCAGAAACTAATTAGCCACAGAATAATTGTACGTGTAAGTGTCTCAGGGGAGTACATTCACAGCTGCACTGGAGAGTGAGATTATGTGTAACCCACCTATCTAAAGCAGTCTCCAGACCAGGCAGCTTCGCAGTTAAACAGAAAGGGATGAATTCTTTTCTTTGGCTAAATGTCAGTTTTGTCACATTTGTCGGAGGGTTACTCACTGTGAGGACTAGCAAGGTTTCTCACTATATCTTAGCAAATTCACCTCATTAACTAACTACCCATCCCTAATGTTGGCCCTCTCATCTGTTTCTAGTCCCATTTCACCATGTGCCATTCCCAGAATAGCTCACCACTCACCAGATATCTGCCAAAAGACTAGTATGATTAGATTCCCTACAGTGTGGAAACAGGCCCTTCGGCCCAACTAGTCCACACCAATCCTCTCAAGAGCAACCCACCCAGGACCATTCCCCTACATTTACCCTTGACTAGTCCACCTTACACTACGGGCAATTTAGCATGGCCAATTCACCTGATCTGCACATCTTTGGACTGTGGGAGGAAACCAGAGCACCAGGAGGAAACCCACGCAGACACAGGGAGAATGTGCAAAGTCCACAAAGACAGTTGCCCGAGGCGGGAATCAAACCCCGGCCCCTGGCACTGTGAGGCAGCAATGCTAACCACTGTGCCACTGTGCCAGTATCACTGGTAGCTGCATCATACTTAATAGGATTTTGTGCACCTGGACAAGTACTAACATTCTTAAGGTCTCCTTCTCAATGATGAACATTCAATTAGAAGATATCAGACATGTGGGAAGAAGGTGACAAGTTTCTCCAACAGGGACGTGGAGATCCTGGTGCATGGGATGGTCCAGTGAAGGGTGTTCTTTTCCTCGAGGACTGGCAGAAGAGGCCACAGACCTGGCCGATTTGTCTTGGGTTGCCATCCAGGCCAGTGCAGTCTCCACAGTCCAGAGAAATGTGCTGCAAGAAGGTCACTGACCTGCTCTGCTCAAACAGGTAAGTACCCCCACAGTTTTCCCTCTGCTACCTCACACTCACTGGAGCTCTGCTCCTGCATCGACCTCCCACCAAGGTTCATGCTCTGTCAGTCTCACTATTGCCTGCACCATCTTCCCTCGCTCACTCACACCCCAAAACTCCCACAGCACAAACACAGCATGGCCTCAGTGCCGACTCTCATTTACCCAGGACATCTCACCAACTGTCAACTACCTGCTCAAAGACTAACAGTACGCTATTCAATATTACTGCATTCAGTTCCTTCCTTTTCTCTTATTTCGGGAGAAAGAAATCCACAATACAAGAGAAAGAGCTCAGGCAAGTAAAGAAGTGCCTGATATCAGGCTCCTCATTCACCACAAGGAGAATATTTCTGCAGGAGAAGATCATCTCCTGTGGCCATGCAGAGATTTCTATGTCCCACCATCCATGTAAGTAGCACTCTTCATTCCACTACAACTTTGGCAGTAACCAAACCCTCAGTGTCATTCATTGCACATTGTTGATTGCCTTCTCCTCCATGCGTCTGGCAGATGTCAGCAGGATGTCCACCCCTTAAGTGGAGAAACTGGCTGCTCAACCTCTGAGGTAGCAAATGCTGATACCTCAGAAGAAACACTGGCAAGGCTGCCTCCTGAACTCACTATCAGCTCAAGTACTGATACCTTGGTGGGAATTTCCCATTTAGAAAGTTTAGGAGCCCTGGCTGGTGAGCATATCACTGCAAACACTATACACCTGGTGAGGAAGAAAAGCCTCAGGTGGCAAGCACTCAAGGGGCTGCAGGATACTGGCAAGAGATTATCTTATAGTGTCAGCAATCAGGGACTTTGTCTGCATTTGCAGGGAGAACCAGGAGCAGCGGACCATTAACTCTGGGGGTAGGGGGAGGGATAACAGCCATTGTTGACCAGAGGTTGTTAGAATGAAGGAACGCTTTGGCTACCCAAAGATTGGATCATCTGGCTGCCTCCATGTATACATTGGAAGCTGCTACAAATTGACAGTCAGGTCAGGTGTCAAAGGGTGTGCTGGAGAAATGTACTCCATCACCTCAGCCATTGGTCCTCAGCTCCAAAGACATGGCAACAGGGGACAGGGAAACTGATACTGCCCCTCTTCAAAAGGAAATAGGGAGGTGCCAAGAAGCACCCAGGTTCTGAAAGAAACATGCATACAGTCTTCTCTCACAACACTCCAGAAATGACCAGGCCTTCCATTGCCATCTGACCAAGGGCAGCTAATTCATTGTGCTGACATGGAGCATAAACACTAGCACAGAAACTTTCAGCTAAATGTGCTCTTCATATAAAACCTATTCCTATAAAATGGTGAAGATAAAACCATTGCTGATGGTTGTGTAGTTATGGGGTTGTAGAGCTGCTCCAGAACCCACTCTGGCTCTCACCAGTGTTGCGCTTAAGAGTAACACAGAAGTGGCTATACACTTGTGCCTGCATGTGTGAGAAACTGAAAGGATCTGTGCATTCAAATGCATCAGCAATGCACAATGAAATACTTTGAGAGGGTTATTGCCAAAGTAATATTTCTATTGCATTGATTGCATGAAAAACGCCAAGTAAATAAAAGGATGACTAGGGTAGGTATCGGTCCAGTCAAGGATAGTAGTGGGAAGTTGTGTGTGGAGGCGGAGGAGATTGGAGAGACATTAAATCAGTACTTTTCATCAGTATTCACTAAGGAACAGGACACTGTTGCTGATGTGAATATGGAATCACAAATAATTAGAATGGATGCCCTGGAATTATGCAGGGAAGAAGTTTTGGGAATATTGGAAAGGATGAATATAGATAAGTCTCCTGGGCCTGATGGCATTTACCCCAGGATCCTATGGGAAGCTAGGGAGGAGATAGCAGAGCCATTGGCCTGGATTTTTATGTCGTCATTGTCAACGGGAATAGTACCAGAGGACTGGAGGATAGCGAATGTGGTCCCATTGTTCAAGAAAGGGAGTAGGGATAGCCCTAGTAACTATAGGCCAGTGAGTCTGACTTCAGTGGTGGGCAAAGTCTTAGAGAGAATGGTAAGGGATAAGATTTATGAACATCTGGGTAGGAATAACGTGATCAGGGATAGCCAGCATGGTTTTGTGAAGGGCAGGTCGTGCCTCACAAACCTTATTGAGTTCTTTGAGAAGGTGACTAAGGAAGTGGACGAGGGTAAAGCAGTAGATGTTGTGTATATGGATTTTAGTAAGGCGTTCGATAAGGTTCCCCATGGTAGGCTAATGCTAAAACTTCGGAGGTATGGCATTGAGGATACATTAGAGGTTTGGATTAGGAATCGGCTGGCTGGAAGGAGACAGAGGGTAGTAGTTGATGGATTATGTTCATCTTGGAGCGCAGTTACTAGCGGTGTACCACAAGGATCTGTTTTGGGACCATTGCTTTTTGTTATCTTTATAAATGATCTAGAGGAAGGACTTGAAAGCTGGGTAAGCAAGTTTGCGGATGACACAAAAGTCGGTGGAGTTGTGGATAGTGAGGAAGGAAGTGGTAGGTTACAGCGGGATATAGATAAGTTGCAGAGCTGGGCGGAAATGTGGCAAATGGAATTCAATGTAGCTAAGTGCGAAGTCGTTCACTTTGGTAGGAATAACAAGATGATGGATTACTGGGCTAATGGTAGGCTACTTGGTAGTGTGGATGAGCAGAGGGATCTTGGTGTCCATGTACACAGATCTCTGAAAGTTGCCACCCAGGTAAATAGTGCTGTGAGGAAGGCATATGGTGTACTGGGCTTTATTGGCAGAGGAATTGAGTTCCGGAGTCCTGAGGTCATGTTGCAGTTGTATAAGACTCTGGTGAGGCCTCATCTGGAGTATTGTGTGCAGTTTTGGTCGCCATACTATAGGAAGGATGTGGAAGCTTTAGAACGAGTGCAGAGGAGGTTTACCAGGATGTTGCCTGGAATGGTAGGAAAATCTTATGAGGAAAGGCTGAGGCACTTGGGGCTGTTCTCATTGGAGAAGAGAAGGTTTAGGGGAGATCTGATAGAAGTGTATAAGATGATTAGGGGTTTAGATAGGGTAGATACTAAGAACCTTTTACCGCTAATGGAGTCAGGTGTTACTAGGGGACATAGCTTTAAATTAAGGGGTGGTAGGTATAGGACAGATGTTAGGGGTAGATTCTTCACACAGCGGGTTGTGAGTTCATGGAATGCCCTGCCCGTATCAGTGGTGAACTCTCCTTCTTTATGGTCATTTAGGCGGGCATTGAATAGGCATTTGGAAGTTATTGGGCTAGTATAGGTTAGGTAGGATTCGGTAGGCGCAACATCGAGGGCCGAAGGGCCTGTACTGCGCTGTATCCTTCTATGTTCTATGTTCTATGTTAAATACCACTAAAACAACAAGAACATCATCAATCCTAAAGTTTTTGTGTAATTGCATGACTTTTCACAATACACAGGAAATAATAATCAAGCTAGAGTGAAACTTCATTCAGCCCATCTCAGAACTCCATCTTCTTGGACATGAGGCTCAAACCTTGAACAAAAAAACAAGCTTCTTAACCAAACAAACACAGAAATTACTGAAGAAGCTCAGCAGGTCTGGCAACATCTGTGGGGAGAAAACAGAGTTCATGTTCCAAGTCTTGTGACCCTTCTGAAGAGGCCGCCAGACCAGCTGAGCCTCTCCAGCAATTTCTGTTTTTGTTTGTTTCAGATCTCCAGCACTTGCCGTTCTTCTTACAAGCTTCTTGATGCCTGGTGTGGAACACACTAACTAACAGCCAGCCTTTGCTCCAGGTTATGTTACTCACTTTCTCCCTCCATTGTGCTTTTCTATCTTTCCTTCTGCAAGTCTGTAGTCTCTCTCCCTCTTGCAGTTTGTGTTGTTCTCTCCTTTGCTTTCCTCTCTAATTCCCCTGTAATTCTGTACTTTTCAATCTTTCCTCCTCAGTGCAAATTTTTTCTGTCCTGCCCATTAAAGATATTTGAAATTGGGAGTCTAATGATGACCATGAATCCATCATCAATTGTTGGAAAAAACCATCTGGTTCACTAATGTCCTTTAGAGAAGGAGACTGCCATCCTTACCCAATCTGGCCTACATGTGACTCCAGACCCACAACAATGTGGTTGACTCTTGACTGCCCTCTGGGCAATAAATGCTGCCTGGTCAGTGATACGCTCATCCAATTAATGAACGAAGAGAAAAAAATCTTTCTTTCTTCCTATGTATTTTTCTCTTTTTCTCTCTTCCCATGATTGTGTTTTTCTCTCTCTGTTTCTCTTCCCAAGTTTGTGTTTACCTCTCTCCCTCTCCTAGTGAGTCCTTCATAAGTCTTGAGTGTTTTTCATTGGCCATGGTGTGATCACGTCTTCATGAAGGATCCATATCATTTCTAACTAGGTAGAGTAGGATAGGAGGAGGGGGTTTCTGGGAAAGTGGAGTTTACTTGCAACCCATGACTGTCCAGAACATGCACGTTTTCTATATTTTACATTAGCATGATTTGGAACCAACAGAAAGGACACATTCATCAATAGGCAAATAATTCATCCAATAAAAAGGCAAATTATATTTTAAATCTTTGATACAACAAAGACACAGCTTGCACAAGTATGTGGTGTCACTCCTGCACAAATATGATTCTACATAGCTACAGAGTTCCAAAACTTTTATTCACAGTAGGTAAGTAGGTTTTACCGAGCAATAGATTTCACCTTTGCGTTTCACAGGTCGGATTATTATCAGTGAGTGACATGTCTATGACCTCTCTTGAACTCGTATCATATTTGCAATGTGTGGCTTTCCCAATTTCCTTCTCAGCTGCTAACCAAGAATACCAGGTTCTCATTTTGGTCCTCGGATACAAACGTTCAACTCTTGCATGCCTGAGATTTTCACATATTTTGGTGTCTAAAGTCTTTTTAGTCAGCTCACATATTACTTCTAACAGCTTCTATCTCATACTTGGTCACACAGAAAACTTGACCTCTTCCTGAGAGTGATTCGCTTATTTTCTTCACAACAATCCTTTCTGTCTCATTCTGTTTGTGTCTGCATCTGTGTACTGATGTCCTTCACAGAAGATTCTCTGCTTGCAGCTCTTCTTTTTGTCTGCTAACCACATAGCTTCTTCCTGAACTTGCTGTTGGTACTGCATCCAGGTTAGGAATCACCAGTTTACATGCACCATTCCGTTTTATTATCCAAGAAAGTTACAATTGACCTTTTTAGTTGACGCAAACTCTTAAAAATATTTCTCAAGAATTCATAACAGTGACAGATTCCATGACCTTTTAAAGAAATTGCACATGTTCTTTAACGTACTGTAGATGAGTCAAAGGTTGTCACAACTAGAGTCATAGAGCTGTACATCAGAGACCCTTTGCTCCAACTCATCCATGCTGACCAGATATCCCAAATAAATCTAGTCTCATTTGCGAGCATTTGACCCACATTCCTCTTCATATTTATATGCCCATCCCAGGTGCCTTTTATATGTTGTCATTGTAATAGCCTCCACCACTTCATCTGGCAGCTCATTCCATACATGCACCATTATGTTGTAACTTAAAGTGCAGGATTAGCAATGACCTGAAATGCCATAACAGTTGACAGCCAAAATCTGCCAGGGTTTTCTCTTATTTTTTGCAAGGTGAAGAAGGTAACGATGATATTGATATGTGCATGCATTATTCATTGGCTGGCTTAAAGTTAACTGAACAGTTAACACAGTGAGATTGAGCTGCTTCTCTCACATTGACTTTTCTCTTTGAAGGTACTTTACCTAGTATCCAGCCCAAAATGTATCCTGCAGCCAATGTTAAAAAGGATGCATTCAGACCATGTTGCTGTTTGTGGAAATTTGCTACAGACAAATAATTTTTCACATTTCTACATTACAATAATGACCGCATTTCAAAAGTGCTTTATTGGTTAGAGAGCGCTTTCAGACACCCTGACACATGAAGGCACGATGTAAATTTGAGCTTTCTGCAAGATTAAAGAAATGACTGTCCATTCACAAATTCTAGCAGCAGTACCTCAATGTTGCATGACCAATAGTTTTACCATCATACAGTTAATTCAACTAACAATATGTAGAATGCTTCATGAGGTTTCTCTGCAGGAAATAGGTGAAGCGACTATGTAATCTGCATTGTCTTTGATATGCTGTGAATACCCAAAGGCAGAAGACTCTTTACAGTACTGCTGCAATGAATACAGTCATGTTAATTGAATACTGTAGCACACTTTATTTTCTTGAAGATTTGAATGTAACTAATTTCATGGGTGAAGACCCCCACTGAATTAGAATCGCCATTTCTAATTTTTTCCTCCATGTGATTTAATTCTATTTAGCACTGGGACAAAGCACTGAACCAAAAATCTAACAATAGCAGAAAGAATAAAAGCAAATCCAATCAAAGTAAAATATGGAGTATGGTTAAGTGCCTTAAGGCTTTTGAAGTTATGATAGAAAATGTTATGTTGGATATTAGCAGCAATGCAAATCATACTTTATGCACAATTCAAGCAGCAGAATGACATCCGACATCAATGTGTCAGCCTTGCCTCAGGTTTTGACCCCAAGACAGAGGCTGTATGTTCAATTCCCACTACAGGATTTGAGCTTATAATCAGGATAGGTTCCTTTACTGCTAATGATGGAATTCTGCGATGTTGGTGGCGTTGTCATCCTGATAAGATGTGAAACTCAGGTCCTAATTGTTCTCTTAAATAGATATGAAAGTGTCATGTCACTATTTTGGTCCTGGTCAATATTTATCCTTCAGCCTCTAACTTCATTCACACAGATCACCCAGTCATTATCATCTTACTTCCTGTCTGAAAATTAGATGCCACATCTCCAATGCTGTAACTACACTTCAAAAGTATTTCATTGAATGCAAAATACTTAGCAATGTCCCGAGGTCATAAAAAGTATTATATAAAAGTTTTTAATCTTTAAGTGGACAAACACGAAAAGTGCCCACTCTGCCGTCTTAAGCATGAATGCACAAAACAAGGAGAACAAAGTGTGCATCAGGTTGGCCGTGCACAAATCTGGTTCATCCATAAATACCCACATAAACAGCCCTGCTATCTCCTGGGAGAGGCCTTATGCCCACATAAATAGCCCTGCTATCTCCTGGGAGAGGCCTAATGCCCACATAAATAGCCCTGCTATCTCCTGGGAGAGGCCTCATGCCCACACAAATAGCCCTGCTATCTCCTGGGAGAGGCCTCATGCCCACACAAATAGCCCTGCTATCTCCTGGGAGAGGCCAAAAACAGTGAAACAAATCAGAATTAGTTCATAAAAAATTTGGAAATCTTTGAGAAATCTGAAGGGAACTCAAGAGAAAATTCAGTGAATGTGGAAAACTCTCCTCATATGCTGCACTGCTGTGGGATGCTGTAAGACTCAATATGCACCAGCATCAGCAGGTATAATGGTGGTATGTTAACAAGCTGCGATTCCATGTTTTCTCTCTCTCAGCTTTCCCCGAAAGTTGCTTCTGCCCATGCTTCAATGGATGCTGAGCATCAGAGGCTCAATTATGGTCAGTTCCCACGGAGTTGCCTACTACTTGCACATTAGAAAGGGTCATGATTTGGAGATGCCGGTGTTGGACTGGGGTGTACAAAGTTAAAAATCACACAACACCAGGTTATAGTCCAACAGGTTTAATTGGAAGCACACTAGCTTTCAGATCGATGATGAAGGAGCGTCGCTCCAAAAGCTAGTGTGCTTCCAATTAAACCTGTTGGACTATAACCTGGTGTTGTGTGATTTTTAACATTAGAAAGGGTAGTCTGTAAGCTGCACACAAAATCTCGTGCCAAATTGCAGTTAGAATCCTCCACACTCCTTGACATTAACAGCAGGAGGAGGCCTGCTATTGCAGCAAGTTTTTCTGTGTGCATATCAAACAGTCTTTTTCTGTTCACCTCACTAACAAAGTTCTCATCTGAGAACTCTGCAGCAGAACCTGTGTGACCTCATTCTCTAGGAAGCTGGCAAACATGTGACCCTTCCTCTGTACTTTGGGTACAAGCTATTTGTACCTGATGACTGACAACAAGGCAATCCCGCTGTTATGCTACCTCTAAAGCATTCACAGAATCAGTGTCTGAGGTGCTGGCTGGGACTGTTGAAGTCTCGGTGGGTCTTCATCATCGGTGACTCCTCCCTCTAGGTCTTTGTCACTATCTCAGCCCCACCTCGCCATCTTTTCATTGGTTAGTTGCCATCCATTAGGGTAATGTTGTCCTGCAAAAGACAGGGAGGTTTGTTAGCGAGAGAGAACCATTGTGTTTGAGTTGCATAGCTGGGAATATGTGCAACAGTGAGAGGAACATGAGCAATTGGCATAAATGCTAACTGTGTGGGGCTCTGAGATGAAGCTACAAGGTTTTGTGGTCAACAGAGATTGTTGGTGAATGAATGAAGAGAGCAATGTGTGAGGCTAGTGGCACAGTTGATAGTAAATGACATGTGAACATGCATTCACTAATCTTCAACACTCCTGTGAGATCATTGAACTTCTTTCAGCATTGCATACAGGTTCTTGAAGTCAAACTGCTGGCATTGACTATAATAGCAATTTTTCCCACTATCTTGTCCATATGTTTCTAGTGGGACTCCTGGCTCCTGGGGATAGTGGCCCTCTCTCTTATGGGGAGAATGTGAGGACTGCAGATGCCGGAGATCCGAGTTGAGAACATGCCGCTGGAAAAGCACAGCAGGTCAGGCAGCATCCGAGGAGCAGGAGAATCAACATTTTGGGCATAAGCCCTTCATCAGGACTGGACTTCATCAGGGCTTCCTGATGAAGGGCTTATGCCTGAAACACTGATTCTCTTGCTCCTCATATGCTGCCTGACCTGCTGTGCTTTTCCAGCAGCACCCTCACGACTCCCCTCTCTTACCCACTTCTTAAACCAAGGTGTTCAAGAACTTTGGGGCACGCTCTTAGGCCTGTTACACTACTTTTCTAGGCTCTGCTATGGCCAGACTATGCCTTTAAAATGTGCCATTAGCACTAAGTTGTGCAAACCTGCTTGAAGCAATGGGGTGGATCAGCGGTTAGCACTGCTGTTTCACGATGTCAGGACCTGGGTTTGATTCCAGCCTTGGGTGACTGTCTGTGTTGAGTTTGCACATTCTCCCCATGTCTGTGTGGGTTTCTGCCAGGTGCTCTGATTCCCTCGAGTAAAAAGTGAGGTCTGCAGATGCTGGAGATCAGAGCTGAAAATGTGTTGCTGGTTAAAGCACAGCAGGTTAGGCAGCATCCAAGGAACAGGAAATTCGACATTTTGGGCCAGAGCCCTTCATCAGGATGAAGGGCTCTGGCCTGAAACGTCGAATTTCCTGTTCCTTGGATGCTGCCTAACCTGCTGTGCTTTAACCAGCAACACATTTTCAGCTCCGATTCCCTCCCACAGTCCAAAGATTTGCAGTTTAAGCAGATTGACCAAGAGTGTCCAGGGATGTGTAATCTATCTGGGTTAGCTATGGTTAAAAACCCCATGCCATTAGGATGTGGGATGGTGGGATTCTCCTCAATGGGTTGGTGCAGACCCGATGGATCAAATGGCTCCTATCTACACTGTTGGGAGTTTATGAGTCTAAGACCCATGGGCCCCTTATAGTGGGACGGAGCCACTGAAAAATGCATTCAGTATTGGGCTGCAGGCAGCAGCAAGCTTGCATTCTGTGTGTGGGATCATCTCAGATCTCAATCCCCACAGCTGATTCGGGAGACTATGCAATTTAGTTTTCAGGGACTGCATTTACCATTTCATCCAAAAGTCAGCACCTCTGACAGGGCAGCATTCTCTTAGTCTTCAGACTCAGGGACGAGCGTTATCAATTAAGCCACGGCCGACACCTAAGACAACTTCTGAGGAAAATGAAAATAAATCTGACATGTTAACTTTACAACAAATGTTCTTTACCACAGTTTATTGAACATTATGAATCGTTGTGATCTTAACATTAGAAGATGACTGGATAAATATGATTGAAAATAATCAGTGCGTGTTTCATGTAATATTTTGAAATTTTCCTGAAATTGGCAGGCCTTATTTCCCATGAAATTCACAAACGTACGCAGTCTACACACTGCAGCATTTCCTCAAATGATGTCATTCTCTTATCAAAACCACAGAACCAGGATTTTAAAAAAAAGCTTGAGTGAATCCAGACTTGGTGATTATGGATGTCAAGCTAACACAGAAAGGCATTCAGTTCACTGCGTCCTGCTATTCAGTCAGTTTAAGTGATTCCCACAGTGTCTGAGAGCAGCACAGTGCGGGTCAGTGAGATTGGCATCTTCTATTAGACAAATAGTTCTGAAAATTGCACTAAATCTGCCATTAGGCCTTTTAGGGAAATAATTACTAAAGTGAGAGCAGACCATTTCACCACCAATATTCTGCTTGGAGTTGCTTGTTTCAGACAATGCCAGATCATATATTAAAAATATCATTATCAAATATAACAGCAACAAGAGGATTGTAATAAAGTTCAACATGTTGATATGTTCATTGATGAACAATGTCTATGATCTTAAACAATGTCGCGTGATAAAGCCTCTTTGTTGGGGGGTGGGGAGAAAGACATATGTAAAGCAACTTTAATGGTGACGTTTGTTGCATTTTTGTGGAACCAACCACTGCAGTTTGGGTTTCAGTAGAATGCTACCATGAATCCTCTTTACTAAATTGGGTTTAAGCAAGCATTCGGTTAACTATGGTAAAGGTTAAATTATTTGAGAGTCTTTGTAGGAAGAGGTGCTTTACTTAACAATAAGTTGTCAATTATTGCTTAGTAGCAATAGGTAGAGGTTACATCAGCTTGTGTGATTACAAAGACTACCGAAATCCAATGGTGACAAATCCTAACCCAACAAGATCTAGAGCAGACTGCTCATTGTGATGCTGCGATATCTTTGGAATAGGTGGAAATAAATGCAATCTCTAACAATAAACCTTTCAGACTGATTATCCTATAAATGTCCCCTCGGGATTTTGTCTCCATTATTAATATTTCTAATTTCAGGTATATGCCCATTTTCATATTTGCTCCTATCCTATCTCACCCAACTCACTGATCAAACAGATTTGGGAAGTCTGGAGGTTTCACCAGGATGATCCCTGGTATGGAGGGAATGTTTTATGCGCAAAGGTTAAACAGGTTGAAGCTATTAGAAGAATGAGGTGTGATGTCATTGAAACATATAGGATGTAAAGGGCTTGACAGGGTGAATGCCAAAAGGATGTTTCCCATCATGTGAGAGTCTAGGACCAGAAGACATAGCCTCAGAATAAAAGGATGTCAATTTAAAACTAAGCTGAGGAGCAAATTCATCTCTCAGAGGGTTATGAGTCTTTGGAATTCATTCCCACAGAAAGTTGTGAGGGCAGAGTCTTTGCATATATTTAAGATTGAAGTAGATTTTTGACCAGTAAGGGAATCAAAGGTTATGGAAGAAACACAGGAAAGTGGACAAGAGTAATGTCAAATCAGCCATGATCCCATTGAATGGCTGTCCAGTCTACTCCTGTTCCTATTTCTTGTGGTATTATGGTTTCACCATTTTCCCAGAATATATTCTCTTCAGACTTGGAAAATTATTAGATCTCTAGTTTGAGGAACATTGACATTGATTTTGATATTGTGTAAAACATCTCTCTGTTGGAGAACACTTTACCTCTTGGAAATGCTTCACAGAAGATATAATTCCTGTTAAGTCTAAATGTTTGGACAATACTTTACCTGAGCGATCCTTAATCTCCTGAATTGCCTCTGCAGAGGAACCCTCCTGTGCTAACTAAGATACTTGCCCCATAAGATCATTTGGAGGATGCTTCATTTTGTGAATGCTATCATAGAAGATGGCTGCCCTGTTAAACAAGTATTTTCTTCTTTGCAATATCCTGGATTTTCAGATCAGGTTCTTTTTGTCTTGTTCACCATGTTCTGAATCTAGTGACTTTGATTTGGTTTCCATGAAGATACAGGCAGCTCATTTCCGTAAAAACAATATCATTCATAGATGTGGACACGTGTGTCTAATGCACATATCCAACAGTTCGGTTGAAGTTGCTCAGCTGCATTATTCAGTTGCTGCAGACCTTGGACTGTAGGGATTCTCAGAGCGCTGTTGAAAGGGAGTTCCAAAATTTCGACCCAGTGACAATGAAGGACAATGAATATAATGCCAAGTCAGGATGCTGTGAGGTTTGAGGCTTACAGGTGCTAAAATACACCTTACTCTTCTGGAAGGTAAAGCTCACAAGTTTGGAAAGATGCCTGGTAAGCTACTACAGTGCACCTTGAAGGTGGTATGCACTGTTGCTACCACTACCATGTAGTGAATGGGATGCCATGAAAATTTTCTGGACATTGCTGAGATTTTTGAGCATTGTTGCAGCTGCTCACAACAATGGAAGTGGAGATAGTGTCAGTACACTCCTGATCTCTGACTTGCAGATGGTAAACAGGCTTTGGGGAGACAGTAAGTAAGTTATTTCATGCAGAATTTTCAGCCTCTGCCCCACTCATATAGCCACAGTATTTAGATGGCATGCAGAGTTCATTTTCTGGTTAAAGTTAAACCTAGGATGCTGATAATGGGGGATTCAGCAATGGTAATACCATTGAATGACAAAAGGACATGGTTAGCTTCTCTCTTGTTGAAGATGGTCATTACTTGGCACATGTGCCGTTTAAGTGTTACTTGTCACTTATCTGCCAACACCTGGATACTGTCAAAGGTCTTGCTGCATTTGAAGGTAGAGTTCTTCAATATTCATGGTATTAAAAATGGTGCTGAACATTGTGCAATTTTCAGCAAAGATTCTTACTTCAGACTTTGTGATGGTGGGAATTTCATTGATGAAGCAACGGAAAATGATTGGGCCTAAGACACCACAGTGAGAAACTCCTGCAGTGAAGTGCTTCAGTTGAGATGATTGACTTCCAACACCCACAGTCATTTTCTTCTGCCTCACATATATCAGTGGTCAGTGAAGAGTATTCCCCTGATTCCCATTGACTCTAGCTTTCCTCAGGTTCCTTGGTGTCACATTCTGTCAAATGCTGCCTCGATGTCAAGGGCAGTCACTTTCATTTCACCTCTAGAGTTCTTTTGTTCATGTTTCAGCCAAGACAGGGCTAAGTTCAGGGGTTGGGCGGCTGTAGCAAAACCAAAACTGACGGTGAATGGACACATTATTCCTTTGCAAGTCTCATCTGATAGCACTCGGCCCATCAGTATTTCAGCAGCAATGTCAAAACTTCTCTCCATTTTGTCAAGCAAATTTTATTCTCAATATTCTTAGGGGCGGCATGGTGGCACAATGGTTAGCACTGCTGCCTCACAGCGCCAGAGACCTGAGTTCAATTCCCAACTCAGGCGACTGTCTGTGTGGAGTTTGCATGTTCTCCCCGTGTCTGCATGGGTTTCCTCCGGGTGCTCCGGTTTCCTCCCACAGTCCAAAGATGTGCAGGTCAGGTGAATTGGCCATGCTAAATTGCCCGTAGTGTTAGGTAAGGGGTAAATGTAGGGGTATGGGTGGGTTGCGGGTCGGTGTGGACTTGTTGGGCCGAAGGGCCTGTTTCCACACTGTAAGTAATCTAATCTAATTTTATGCCAATATATCAGTGTTGAAGTACATAAGCTTTTTACTTCAACTTGTTGAGTCAGTTGGGCATTTGATTGGCCCTCCTATGAAGGCCTTTTGGCTGAATAGACACCTTCATATCCTCAGTCATGATACTTGAGGATTGCTGTTTACTTGACATTATCTCTGTCAGTGTACTCATAGCCCTTCTTCAAAAGACAAAGGGCTGAAATGTTCTTCGTTAACTTGTGTTAACTCATCACCTGACAACAAAGTCAAATCTGATGTATCAATTAGTTCAGGGGGTTGCTCTGTTGTCTGAAAACCTTAAGTTAAAGATTCCTCAATAAGTTTAGGGTGGATTGTACTGTTCATTCTTATTCTCAATACCTGCCTCTCCTTGCAAACTTTGCTGACTTTGATTTTTTAAGTTTTCTTCAGTGATGGTAAGGATGAAAAACATTCTACTAGTTCTGAGAAATCACACTCTTCCTTCCTGTTGACAGTATGAAACAATTCTCTTATACCAGTGTAATTATTCTCGGTTGATTTTTTTTCTTATTTTTGTGTACCACCATGAATCTAGGAAGCCCAATGATATCTTCTACTGGTTGCATGTTTACTGGATGTATATCTACTGGTTGGTCAACAATAGTTGCCCATCTTCTGCAAGCAAAATGAAATTTACATATCTTCAGTAACCTAGATGCAGGTTTCCCACTCCTTCTTGAGCAAAATGGATGCTTCTAAATGTAGGTTTCCTCGCTGAGCTGTAAGGTTCATTCCCATGTAAGAATCTTACATTTCGTCACCCTACTAGGTAACATCTTCAGTGGACCTCCGGGCGAAGTACTGCTGATAATTCCTGCTTTCTAGTTATATGTTTGGGTTTTCTTTGCATTGGTGATGTCATTTCCTGTGGTGATGTCGTTTCCTGTTCTTTTTCTCAGAGGTGGTAGAGGGGGTCTAACACGATGTATTTAAAGTCTGGTTGAAGATTTGTAGCTCGGGTGTCCGTTGTTGTGGTTCTGTTCGCTGAGTTGGAAGTTTTTGCTGCAAACGTTTCGTTCCCTGGCTAGGGAACATCATCAGTGCTATTGGAGCCTCCTGTGAAGCGCTGCTTTGATATTTCTTCCGGTATTTATAGTGGTTTGTTCTTGCCGCTTCCGGGTGTCAGTTTCAGCTGTAGTAGTTTGTATGTGGGGTCCAGGTCAATGTGTCTGTTGATGGATGTTCTTGCCGTTTCCGGGTGTCAGTTTCAGCTGTAGTGGTTTATATATGGGGTCTAGGTCCATGTGTCTGTTAATGGAATTTGTGGATGAATGCCATGCCTCTAGGAATTCCCTGGCTGTTCTCTGTCTGGCTTGTCCTATGATGGTAGTGTTTTCCCAGTCAAATTCATGTTCCTGGTTGTCTGAGTGTATGGCTACTAGGGATAGCTGGTCGTGTCGTTTTGTGGCTAGCTGATGTTCATGGATGCGGATTGTTAGCTGTCTTCCTGTTTGTCCTATATAGTGTTTTGTGCAGTCCTTGCATGGTATTTTATAAACTACATTAGTTTGGCTCGTGCTGGCTATTGGGTCCTTTGTTCTAGTGAGTTGTTGTCTGAGTGTGGAAGTTGGCTTGTGTGCTGTTATGAGTCCTAAGGGTCGCAGTAGTCTGGCTGTCAGTTCTGAGACGCTCCTGACGTATGGTAGTGTGGCTAGTCCTTTTGGTTGTGGCATGTCCTCGTTCCGTGGTCTATCTCTTAGGCATCTGGTGATAAAGTTGCGTGGGTATCCGTTTTTGGCGAATACCTTGTATAGGTGTTCCTCTTCCTCTTTTCTCAGTTCTGGTGTACTGCAGTGTGTTGTGGCTCTTTTGAATAGTGTCCTGATGCAGCTTCGTTTGTGTGTGTTGGGGTGGTTACTTTCATAGTTTAGGACTTGGTCTGTGTGTGTTGGTTTCCTGTGTACCCACAAGGGTACACAGGAAACCAACACACACAGACCAAGTCCTAAACTATGAAAGTAACCACCCCAACACACACAAACGAAGCTGCATCAGGACACTATTCAAAAGAGCCACAACACACTGCAGTACACCAGAACTGCGAAAAGAGGAAGAGGAACACCTATACAAGGTATTCGCCAAAAACGGATACCCACGCAACTTTATCACCAGATGCCTAAGAGATAGACCACGGAACGAAGACATGCCACAACCAAAAGGACTAGCCACACTACCATACGTCAGGAGCGTCTCAGAACTGACAGCCAGACTACTGCGACCCTTAGGACTCATAACAGCACACAAGCCAACTTCCACACTCAGACAACAACTCACTAGAACAAAGGACCCAATAGCCAGCACGAGCCAAACTAATGTAGTTTATAAAATACCATGCAAGGACTGCACAAAACACTATATAGGACAAACAGGAAGACAGCTAACAATCCGCATCCATGAACATCAGCTAGCCACAAAACGACACGACCAGCTATCCCTAGTAGCCATACACTCAGACAACCAGGAACATGAATTTGACTGGGAAAACACTACCATCATAGGACAAGCCAGACAGAGAACAGCCAGGGAATTCCTAGAGGCATGGCATTCATCCACAAACTCCATTAACAGACACATGGACCTGGACCCCATATACAAACCACTACAGCTGAAACTGACACCCGGAAACGGCAAGAACATCCATCAACAGACACATCGACCTGGATCCCACATACAAACTACTACAGCTGAAACTGACACCCGGAAGCGGCAAGAACAAACCACTATAAATACCGGAAGAAACATCAAAGCAGCGCTTCACAGGAGGCTCCAATAGCACTGATGATGTTCCCTAGCCAGGGAACAAAATGTTTGCAGCAAAAACTTCCAGCTCGGCGAACAGAACCACAACAACGATGTATTTGTTCATAGAGTTCCGGTTGGAATGCCATGTTTCTAGGAATTCTCATGCGTGTCTCTGTTTGGCTTTCCTAGAATGGACGTGTTGTCCCAATCAAAGTGGTGTCCTTCCTCATCTGTATGTGAAGATACTAATGAGAGAGGGTCATGTCGTTTTGTGGCTAGTTGATGTTCATGTATCCTGGTGGCTAGTTCTCTGCCTGATTGTCCAATGTAGTGTTTGTTATGGTCCTTGCATGGTATTTTGTAAATAACATTAGTTTTGTTTGTTGTCTGTATCGGGTCTTTCAAGTTCATGAGCTGCAGTTTTAGTGTGTTGGTGGGTTTGTGGGCTACCATGATGCAAGGGATCTGAGTAGTCTGTCAGTCATTTCCAAGATGTCTTTGATGTAGGGGAGAGTGGCGAGGGTTTCTGGACATGTTTTGTCTGCTGTTTGGGCTTGTTGCTGAGAAATCTGCAGCCTGTGTTCATTGGGTATCCATTCTTTTTTAATATACTGTGGAGGTGATTTTCCTCTGCTCTGCGTAGTTCCTTTGTGCTGCAGTGTGCAGGAAATGAACCTTGCAGCTCAGTGAGCAAACCTACATCCAGAACCTCAACCTGAGCTACAAATCTTCTCAAAACACGCTAAAATGGATGCTTTCCTGCTTTTCATGGCCTTGTACATAAAACACCTCACTCTCCCCAATTTTAAAAGTAAACTGCACTTGTAACCTAAATGGATCTTCCCAACAAATCCACAGATTAAATTAATTATGCTGTCATTTTGTCAAAGTTTTAAAACGCTTTTAACCTTCTTCTTCTATCTGACAATGTCTTCTAAATCATTTAAATTGCTCTTTTGTCCACTTAAATCTGTTCCACATGTCCTGAATGCTGCAGCCTTGATATAAATTAATTTAATGGTTCTTGACTTCACTACTGTAGCTATTGCTTACTGTGGCAATGATACTTTCTGTGAATAGTAAGTGCTCTTGTTTTATTTCAATCATTCCCAGACCGGTCCTTTATGCAATTAATTTAAAGTCTTTTCCCCTTAGCGACAGGAATGAGTAACTTTATTCCCAGAGTTCCTAGATGGCTGATTCCCAGCAGAAACTTGTATCATGACAGCTTTCTTCTCAAAGGACTCTGTATTTGTCCAGTGTGACCACTCTTTTTACTCTTTTGCTAGCCCACACTATCATTGCTGCACTTCGTGTCAATTCTGAGGTGAAGATTTTATCCTGGAGAACTGCTTTTGTCCTGCCAACCCTTCCCTGAGTTCTACTGATTACTTCTCAGTGCAACTGTTTGTAGCTGACAAAGCTACATTCCTGATGAAGGGCTCCTGCCCGAAATGTTGATTTTCCTGCTCCTCAGATGCTGCCTGACCTGCTGTCCTTTCCCAGCACCACTCTAATCTTGACTCTAATCCCCAGCATCTACAGTCCTCACTTTTGCCTAGCTATTTGTAGTTGCTGAGTGACTGTCTTGAGTTTGTTAAACCTGTGATGTTCTTAAAAGTCATCATATGACCTGTCATCTGAAAGCTTTTTCTTGTCTGGCTAAAATGGATTTTTGTTTTCATAGTTGCTACCTTGTGGTATTGAAGCAATGATCTCCCATCGTTGATCATCATGTCATATGTTTGTGGAACCAACCACTTGGTAGCTTGTGTTTGGAGTAGAGTGTAGCCTCTGGTCGTCTTTCCTGTGTCGATGCTAAGGGGCTGCTCAGTTAACAGTGGAAAAGGATGAAACACTCATAAGACTTCACATGAAGAAGTACTTTTCAACAAGATGTAGTTTACTGCATGATAGCAATAGACACAAGTTACAAGTGCCAGAGATATCACATGTGACTCCATCAGGATCTAGAGCTGAACTCCTCATTCTCAAAACCATAACTGGTAGCATCAACAAATTGAGTAGAGCCCATTACAATCTCCAAAATTAACCTTTTTCAGAATCATTACCCTGGACAACAATATTATTTGCAACATTTCAGAACCACAATATTTGCCAACTGTGTTCCTCACTCGAAACAGTGAATCATTCTTGGCTGAAATTTGTCTCAGAGACTGTTCAGGCAGCGCACAATATTCTACCACTTTATAAAAATCAATAAACTGCAGCAACCATAACAATAACTCATACTAAAAACAGGGTGATTTCTCAAACAAAATGCATTCTTATCTTAGGACTACTCCCCCCTTGCCAGAATAATTGCAGCTCCAATAAAACTCAAGAGATTTGGCACCACAAAGCAGCCTGATTCATTGGCATCATATCCACATATATTCACTCCCTCCACCCCTGACGCACAAGATGAACTGCAGAGATTCACCAAGGCTCCTTACCCTGCACCTTCCTAACCCACAAACATGACTAAAGCAGCACGTACATGAGAACACATGAGAACCTGCAAGTTCGACTCTCATCCACTGACTGTTTTGACTTAGAAATATACCACTGTTGCTTCAGTTTCATTGGGTCAAAATCATGGAACTACTCCCTGTTTAATGACATTGTGCGTACTTAGCTTCAATTCAGATAGCCTTCGCTGGATTTGTTAAACAAATCTCTTCAGCAGGAAACCTTGCAAAATGTATCCTCTTTGGTGGAACAAAGAGATTCAGGCTTAGACAAGCTGATATCAAATTTAGAACTGATGTAAGGAAAACCTCCTTCCCAAAAAAAAGTAAAGAACACAAGGAATGGATTTCCAAATAGCAATGGAGGTGAAAACTAGGGAATTATTTAAGTAACAAATATCAATGGGGGTTTTGAGGGTGTTCCTGGATAGATAACTTTCTAAGATAGTCAAAAAGCCTTCCTCATCTGTAATATTCTTCCGATCTTGTGGTCTGATGAGGCAATCTAATTTGCATTTGTTGGCCCGTATAAATGTCATCTTGTGAACAAATTTCCAAGAGCATAGTATTACTGTTGCGAAACATTATTTAATTGTTTATTCAGGCACCAAGTTTTATGTTACTAAAGTCCCTCAGGAGTTGCGTCAATCACAACTATTTTTCCCATAAGTCCTTTACGCTTACAGTCAGTCTAGAAGAAAACCTGGAAACAATCATTTGCTGAAGGATAAAGAAGAATGACCGTTAACTTGGTTGTCACAGCCTTTTTCACACAAAAGAATAGCTTCTGTGTTGGATCTGCATGCATTACTAACTGCAATATTCTTGTTTTGTAAACTCTATCACTTTTCAAACAAAAGCATCCTTCACACGTGTTACTGTTTGGCAGATATTCTACAATGAAAACCTATAAGTTATCAACTCTATGGGCTGAAATTACCAATTGTAATATGATGTCTTGAAGAGGTTCAAACAGTTCATTTAAAGATCTCAGTGGCAAATGAAAGAGGCTTATATTACTATCCAAGCAATCTGCAGGACACAAGATACATTACAATGGCTTCCAGTCCTGAACTTACCCAATTTCAAGTATACAATTGCACAGGTCCATTGTTGTTGGGACTGTCCATTTGTTATGTAAAGGATCTGTACCTACATGGTCCCTGCAGCCACATGGTATCCTGTAATGGTCTGCCTTATATACAACATAAACAACGATCAATTAGAGTAGCAAGCCTGAGAAGTTGGGAAGGGAGATTGTGGTGTCTCAGAATTGCTTTAATTCCAAAGAATGATGAAAATTGCACTTGATGATGTTATTTATTTATTTATCATTCGAGAGATGTCATACAAAAGTGGACGCACTCTAACATATGCTGTCAAAATAAACCTGTTGTAGATAATAAGTGGAGAGTTAGCTAAGCTTTAGCAGCCATGTTTAATAAACCCAAGTATCAAAGTCACTCAGTTGTCTGAGGTCTTATTTCTACATTTCACAAATAACTGTGAGGGTCATCCTACAGTTTTATGCCGGTGAACATAAAAACGACATGTTCTGGGCATCAACACGGCATAGTCAACAAAGTTATTTCAATTTATGGGGAAATAGATATAATAGATTATGTACATTGATGTTCTGACACAACTAAAACCATGATCCCATCCTGAGGTAAAACCCAACACTTCTGCTCCTACTCTACCTTCATGCAATATCAACCGAAGCTGACTGTAATTAAAGCCTAGGGCTCATTTAGCGAATGAGTTGTATGTAATATAACTAACATGCCGTACTTTTTAAAACTTTCCAGAAAATTTGCATAGAAAGAAACCACATTGATGACCTAACAATGCTGAAACGTATGCCTCATGCAAGAGCACAATGATAGATACATGGTTACGTAGGTTTATTATGTCCGATCTCCACTCCCACTCTAGTGTTCTGGCATTTCTGAGTATTTTCAGCATTTGGGAGGGGTGATATTTGGCCTTTCCACCTTATTATCCTCTGTGATCATCTATGGAGCCAGGCAGCCTTTCTAATGACGAGGTCATCGAGTTAGAAATTCAACTTGGGATCAAATATAAAGGTTGTCTTCAAACTGGGGCATGGTTTGGACTGGGAAATGGATTTGGTGGCAAGGAATTGAAGTTTGTGGCAGGCACTGTAGAAAGTGAATTAGGGTGTCATTGGAGGTTATAGCAGTTCTGTCAAGATTATTGGTTTTATTTTCCCAATTTTTTTTGGGATGCGTTTTTTTTCAGGAAGTTTCATGTGGCAGTCCCATCATGGCTCACAGTGACATTTTTAATGCAATATCCACTCCCCATCTTATTAATTACTTGGTGTCCTTCCCCAGTTATCATGTTGCAGGAAAGAAGAGATTACGCTCCATCTTCTGTTACCTGACACTCACTCTGCCACTGCAGAAAAATATCACTAAAGCTCATGGACTAACAAACTCACTGCTGTATCTCCACTCATCAGTTCTCACCTAGCTCATCCTCCTCCACAGCTACTAATCCTTCCTGCTTTCTGATTAAAGGTTATGCAATCCACAATGGCTGGCAGTTTCTAAGTAGTGTAAAGTGACTGAGCACCAAATAAATAAATTTGAGAGCCATAAGATGCGAGCTGTGTAGATGAATGAAATGGCCGTGTGTCCCTGAGAGTAAAGTGACCCAGCAGACACATTCAAGTCAAAGATGTCAGCAATCGACACAGTGAATTCCCAAAAGGACAGAGGTGGATTCTGAGTTAATCCGAGATCATCATGGTAATGTGACAGTCTGCCGACGTTGACTTCTCTGGATATGGAGTGGAGAGGACACTGTTCAAGGAGCATTCAAGGACATGAAGGGACAATAAGCCAGAAGCCCAGAGAAGCAAACAGCGAGTTGCATCTCTCAGACAATCACTCTGACCATCAAGTTGGGAATTGTCAATGTCTACCTTCTCAAAAGAGGATAGGAATGTTGCAAGCTGCTTACAAACGAGATGAGTTAGGCTATTAATGAGATGCAAATGAATGAAAATTGGATCATTGACACTAATCAGTGAGATTCTCACTGTTGAAGCCTTGAGGTGAAAATCGGAAACTATTTTCTCAACAATAAGAATCCGATTTTTTTTATTCTCGTAGTATTTTCCCATATTGCCCACAACATGCAAGCCATGGAAAAATTCTGTCCTACTATGTCAGGCAAGCAGTCTGGCAATACAGAGGATGTCAAGGGGTTAAGACAGGTCATACACAGGAAGATCCAGGCCTTCCTAAATCTAGGTTATCAAGCCCATATGAATGTTGACATATAAAATATGCTTTTCTCAGGATCCAATTAGAACATGTCTTGATAGATCAAAAACCCTAATGGGAAGTTCATAATAGTTGCGTGCGAAGCATTCCTGATGTTTTTAAACATGTACTATTCTAGGATTGGAGAACCTACATTTTATTAGCACCCATAATGTATAAAAATGCTATAATTTTCTTCACGGACGTATATGTTAGAACAGGACAGGGAATATCAGACTAGTATTCATCATCATTCAGATATCCTTCAGCACCCATAGGTTACCTCTTATGATTTGTGCATGTTGAAGAAGAGTATATTCCTATAATGACAATGCTGTGGCTTTTAAGAGGTTAATTTGTCCTGATTTCTTTTAAGTGAGAGATTGAACAAGAGGCATAGAGCTGGCTACTGAGCACCACTTGAATAAACAGTTTGGGAGGCCTTGGGTTTTGTTTTAAACAGCCTAACTGGGTGTGGCCAACTCTCACTGGTCAGAATTTCTGCGTACCATCAGAAACTATTTGGGTCTCAGCAGAGTTAGAAATTTCAGTGAATGTCTCCTGGGGGCTACTCACTCTGAATTTTCACATTTTTTTTTGTTCTTGCATTGGAGAACTGCAGGTGAGAGTCTATGTCTGAATTTTCCTTTTTCCATTTTGCCAAGGCGTGTGCTTATAGGTGGCTACTATTTTTGGAATAGTTAATTAGTAATAGGTAATGTATCTGTTGTTCTGTTAAGTTTTCCAAAGGAGTTAAGTTATTCTAAATTCCTCTTTCTTTGATTGTATTTTAGCTACAGTGTTTAAATAAATTGTGTTTTCCTTAATGTCGAGTAGTTTGACCTGTTGCATTGCATCTGGAATGGATACTTTACACTTGCCTTTAAAATAAGAAAAAGTTAGGGTCTAGGCTACCTTATAAAAATATTTTGAGGGGTTCTGGTCTGGCCCATAACACCATCTTGTCTTATTCAATTCACCCATCTTGCAATGTCCCACCTTTGAAATTTCAACATATGGAGGAGTTTGAACATGAAGATGTATACCTTCTATCTCTCTTGCTTCTCCCTTTCCTGCGAATGATCAACTATTCTTTTTCTCATTCTATAATCTATGTGTTTCCCTGCAAAGAAAAATAAACCTCTGGCAGACTACTAGGATTGCCATGTGCTTTTGCAGAGCATGTGTTGCACAGCTAAAATCTGTTGGTCAAGCCCCTGTAGAAAATGGAATACTGTATAAAAGACGTAAATCATTCACTTGTCAATGCAATGTTATTTTACGTGATTATCTGCTTGTCTTTGGCATTACTCATGGTTCACAAGAGGAAGCACTAGTTCAAACAATACAGCCGTTATCACAGTTTGTGATGAAAATGGTGTGACAGAAAATAATAATGTCACTGACAGAAATTGCAAACTGTACGAGAGACTTTTAATGTGTTTCTGGTGAATTTCTCGTGAAAAGTCAGAACAAAACAAATTTCCCCCAACTCCGTGGGATGAAGATGAAGATGAAGATCTGCAACATCTAATCACACAATGGCACTGCTGCAGGTGAGAAAAGAAGGGTCATTCTATAAACAATCAGCAAAACCGATCCCTCGAGAGATAAAACCCAGAAGGCTAATAAAAACACCATGCAAGTGAAACATAGGGCAGTAAATGTTTTCCAAAAAGACAATTGAAAGCTCCAGAAATGGTTCAGTGAGTGAAAAGCAGGGAGCGCCCTGAAGAAATTATCTCACAAAAAGAGAAAATCACTCTCAGAAAAGTTTCATGAATCATTAAAATAAACGCAAAACAAAGGAAGCAATGAAGGAACAAAGTGTTGTCTATCTGTTCCCATTCCTGCTGGGAATGGTGCTCAGTGTCCTGAAGTTCTCAGGGTTGTGAAGCTCCATCTAGTGGACGATGTGTTTACCTGCAGGTTTGGCCAATAGGCAACTGAGAGACTGGATTTGATTTATGCCATGAGCCTAATTATCCAGCCTGGATTTACAATCCAGATGATGTAAGTTTGGATCCCAACAGGACAGTTTGTCAATTAAGGAACAGAATCTGCAAATAAAATTAGTCAATAAGAGTATGAGCTGAATATTTAATGAGTGCTCAAGGAAGCAGACCTGACCGAAGGGTGGCTAACTCTGGGTCCCAACCCAAACCAGCATGCTTAAGGCACACTCTCCATCATTATCAATGCTCCAGTGAATTAAAGTCCCAGGAGCAGGCTGTGCAGAGACTCCTGTCCCAATGGCTGTGAGCAGGTTTGTTGTAAGTAAAGCTCCCAACATTGGAGGATCTATGAAAGGTTGTCCCTCACTCAGTGATCAACAACCTCACCAATGGAATTGGAAGTGAGCTGCTGATCTGAAAAAGGATGATTCAGCATTGGATTGGTTTCCTGTTGGATAACTGAGGCCAAGTAGACATTATTAAGTGGTTATAAGATATCCTATTTAGCACATGAACTGTATTTCCAGTTGTTAGTATGGCCTGGGCCATGTCAATTCAGAAAAGGGAGAGACCAGTAGTTCACATGAAGGAGATATCTCTTGGACAGCAATAATGGATGCCCTTCTGTCCCCTGAAAGAATAGCTCCCTCTGGAGCATGCTCAGGAACTGTAGCTCATTAAGAGCTAAAATAAAGTGGGCGGCACGGTGGCACAGTGGTTAGCACTGCTGCCTCACAGCGCCGGAGACCCGGGTTCAATTCCCGACTCAGGCGACTGACTGTGTGGAGTTTGCACGTTCTCCCCGTGTCTGCGTGGGTTTCCTCCGGGTGCTCCGGTTTCCTCCCACAGTCCAAAGATGTGCAGGTTAGGTGAATTGACCATGCTAAATTGCCCGTAGTGTTAGGTAAGGGGTAAATGTAGGGGTATGGGTGGGTTGCGCTTCGGCGAGTCGGTGTGGACTTGTTGGGCTGAAGGGCCTGTTTCCACACTGTAAGTCTAATCTAAAAAATCTGAGTGGCCTAGCAAGCCACTCAGTTGTATGAATCACTAGAAAGTCACAACAAAGAAATGAAACAAAACAAACCACCTGGCATCGACCTTGGAACTAGAAAAGACAACTGCAAAAACACAAACAGCAATGTCGACCATGCAATGTCCTCCATACCAATATCCGGGGGTTAGTGTCGAAATTGGGAGAGCTGTCTCACATTCTAGTAAAGCAACGCCTGAGATAGTCATTCTTACAGAATTATACCTTGCAGATAACACCCCAGACACCACCGTTACCATCCTTGGATATGTCCTGTCCCACTGGCAGGACAAGCCCAGCAGAGGTGGTGGCGCAGTGGAGAGTCAGGAGAGAGTTGCCCTGGGAGTACTTGACATTGACTCTGGATTCCATGAAAGCTTATGGCTTCAGGTTAAACATGGGCAAGGAAGCCTCTGACTGGTTACCACGTACCCTCCTCCTTCAGCTGATGAATCAGTACTCCTCCACGTTGAACAACACTTGGAGGTAGCACTGAGGCTGGCATGGGCTCAAAATGTACTCTGGGTGGGGGAGTTTAATGTCCACCACCAAGAGTGACTTGGCAGCAGCATTACTGATCGAGCTGGTCAGGTCCTAAAGGATGTAACTGTGAGACTGGGTCTCCAGCAGGTGGTGAAGGAACCAACAAAGGAAGAAACATACTTGGCCTCATCCTTACTAATCTGCCAGCTGCAGAAGCATTTATCCATGACAGTATAGGTAAAAGTTCCACCTTCACATTGAGAATAGCCTCTATTGTGTTGTGTGGCACTATCGCAGTGCTAAATGGGACAGACTTTGAACTGATTTGGTAGCTCAAGAGTGGACATCCATGAGGTGCTGTGGGCCATCGATAGCAGCAGAACTATATTCTAGCACAATTGCAACCTCATGGCCTAGTATATCCCCCAGTCAACCATTACTGTCAAGCCAGGGGATCAAACCTGGCTCAATGGAAGAGTGCAGGAGAGTATGCCAGGAGCAGCATCAGGCAATACCTAAAAATGAGGTGTCAACCTAGTGAAGCTACCAAACAGGACTACTTGCGTGCCAAATGGCATTAACAGCAAGTGATAGACAGAGCTAAGCGATCCCAAAACCAACCAATCAGATCTAAGTTCTGCAGTCCTTCTACATCCAGTTGTGAATGATGGTGGACAATTAAACAACTCACTGAAGGAGGAGGTTCCACTAATATCCCCATCCTCGATGATGGAGGATCTCAGCACATCAATACAAAAGATAAAGCTGATGCATTCTCAACAGTCTTCAGTCAGAAGTGCCGAATGGATGATCCATCTCGGGCTTCTCCAGAGGTTCCCAACATCACAGATACCAGTCTCCAGCCAATTCCATTCACTCCATGTGATATCAAAAAGACATGGCTGGAGGCACTGGATACTGCAAAGGCAATGGGCCCTGATAACATTCTGGCAATAGTACTGAAGATATGTGCTCCAGAACTTGCTGCTCCTCTAACCAAGCTCGTCCACTACAGTTACAACACTGGCACTTTCCCAACAATGTGGAAAACTGCCCAAGTATATCCTGTACATAAAATGCAGGACAAATTCAACCCAGCCGATTACCACCCAATCAGTCCACTCTCCATCATCAGTAAAGTGATGGAAGGGGTCATCAACAGTGCTTTCAAGCAACACCTGCCCTGCAACAACCTGTTCAGTGATGCCCAGTTTGGGTTTTGCCAGGGTCACTCAGCTCCTGACCTCATCACAGCCTTGGTTCAAACATGGACAAAAGAGCTGAATTCCAAAGGTGAGGTGAGAGTGACAGCCCTTGACATCAAGGCCACATTTGACCAACTATGACAGCAAGGAGCCCTGCCAAAACTAGAATCAATGGGTATCAGGGGACAAACACTCTGCTTTTTAAAATCATACCTGGCACAAAGGAAGATGGTTATGATTATGGAGAGTCAGTCATCTCAGCTCCAGGACATCTCTGCATAAGTCCCTCAGAGTAGTGTCCTAGGCCCAACAATCTTCAGCTGCTTCATCAATGACCTTCCCTTGTCATAAGATCAGAAATGGAGATATTTGCCAATGATTGCACAGTTTACAGCCCTATTCGTGACTCCTCAGCTACTGAAGCAGTCTGTGCTCAAATACAACAAGATCTGAACAATATCCAGTCTTGGGCTGACAAGTGGCAAATAACATTCGCACCACACAAATACCAGATAATGATCATCACCAATAAGAGACAGTCTAACTATAACCCCTTGACATTCAACGGTATTACCATCACTGTCAACAACCTTGGGGTTACCGTTGACAAGAAACTCAACTGGACTCACCACATAAGCACAGTGGCTACAAGAGTAAGTCAGAGACTAGGGGGTACTGCAGCAAATAACTCACCTTCTGACACCCCAGATCTGTCCCCTATCTACAAGGCACAAGTCAGGAATCTGATGGAATACTCCCCACTTGCCTGAATGGGTGCAGCTCCAACAACACTCAAGATGCTCGACACCATCCAGGACAAAGCAACCCTCTTGATTGGCATCACATCTACAAACATTCGATTCCTCACCACCAGCATTCAGTAGCAGCAGTGTGTACTATCTACAAGATGCACTGCAGAAATTCATCAAAGATCCTTAGACATCACCTTCCAAACCCATGACCACTTCCATCTAGAAGGACAAGGGCAGCAGGTACTTGGGAACACCACTACCTGCAAGTTCCCCTCCAAGCCACTCACCATCCTGACTTGGAAATATACTGCCGTTCTTTCACAATCTTTGGTTCAAAATCCTGGAATTCCCTCCCTACCGGCATTATAGATTAACCCACAGTAAGTGGACTGCAGCAATTCAAGAAGGCAGCTCACCACCACCTTCTCAAGGGCAAATAGGGATGGGCAATCAATGTTGGCCAGCCAGAGATGTTCAAGTCCCACAAATGAACTTTTAAAAAATTCATGACAAATGCAAGCTCTGTTCTACAAGAGGACATTAGGTTAAAATATGCAAGAAATCCAAATGCCCAGTGAAACCCAATGTGGAACACAATGTTCTACTGCAGTGTATAAAGAAGAATCAATAAAATTTCAATATCAAGGATGTTTCTAAGGTTCCATCTATGGCACACAAGCATGTTAACCAAGTCTAAGAGTAATCTGCAATGATACAGTTTATAGGCCCCGACTAGTTGTGACTAATGTGGTCAATTTGACACACAAAGTAAATGTTATCAGGAAGGTGGAAGTGCTTACCTTCATCCAAGTGTTAGATCCCAAAAGGAATGGAAAACACACAAAGAATGCCAAGATTGGCAATGGTACAAGTGCAAAGAACACCTCTCTGAATACCTCAGCAGAGATATACTCAGAAAGTTGGCACAATGCAGAGTAGTCCACATAAGCTTACAATGGGTGGCATTATCCATCTTTAATGTCAATATAGGATGGACACCTGAAGCCTTTTCCACCACTAATATAGCAGGATCTTCTATTATTGGTCTCCCGACATGACAGATTGACAACCTCTTCAGTTGCAACACCAAATATTCCAGACTGTGACATCGGTCTCATTCATTGCCGGGTCAAGCAGATTCAGCCCAGATGGAGCTGCCCTGCACAGCTCGAGACATTTACCCAGATACAGTAGATCAGGAGAAATTGGCACCCCACTTGGAAAATCAGGGGTAGTGCAGAAAAGGCTTCCAGGTCGGGCAAGGCCATGATAGCAGACGCTGACAGTCTGATCCAAGGATGCCACCCAGATCTGTACAGGCTCAACTGTGAGGAATGCACAACAGTGCTTCATCAAAGTCAGTGACCTTCTCTGCTCCACAATAGTAAGTGCCATCATTTTCTTCTATTCCCCACCTCCCACCAAGGCTTATACTCTTCCCTCACTCAATCAATCCCACCCCAAACCCCCATTTTACTAACATTGCCTACTCACTCATTCAGAACACCTCATCACTTCCACCTGACTTAGTCCCTCGCTTTCTCTAATTCCAGAAAAGAAGGCCCATAATAAGGCCATAAGAGCCAGGATAGGAGGTACAATACCCAATCTTCGCCTCTTCCCTCTCTACAAAGAGAGTGTCTTAGCCTTTGTCAGTGAGGACAGGGACTGATCCTGTGGAGACATAGAACCATCCATATGTCAACAACCAAATAAGAAATAAACACTGTCGATTGCCGTGCTACTCTCCTAATAATCAAACTATTCTTAACAGGCTATAGTTTCTACCCCATGTCCATAACACATTCCCTCTTTTATCTCCTGTAGATATACGTGGCATTATCACAGTCTCTGTGGTCAACAAGCAGGCTCTGCAAGATATCGCTCCCTCTAACTTTCAGGAAGAGTCTGCAGAAACTGTGTAGGAAGCACTGGCAAGGCTGCCTCCTACACCCTCCATCCGGCTCAGATATGTACAACAGGCAGATCAGAGCATGTGCTGCTGGCTGAGGAAAACGTGCACATCCCCAGGCAGCAGAGGACTCCACAAGGTGACTTCATTGTTGTGCAGAAGCACGATGTGAAGGTGCTGATGTTAGACTGGGGTGGATATGATCAAAAATCACACGACACCAGGCTACAGTACAACACGTTTATTTGAAATCGCAGGATTTTGGAGCGCTGCTCGTTCATTGGGTGAAGTGAAGAGAGCACTCAACACAAACTTTATAACCAGAGAGATGAAAGATCATTAAAATGGTGTGATTGGAGTGTCGACAGGCCCGAATATTAGGTCTCTGCAGGTGATCAAGAGTGTCAGACAGTGTGAGTAATATGTTAACATCTGAATAACAAGTGAAGGGATGAAGGGATGGTTACAAAGTCCGTAATTAAAGTGGTGCTGGAAAAGTACAGCAGGTCAGGCAGTATCCAGGAAGCAGGAAAATCGATGTTTCGGGCAAAAGCCCTTCATCAGGAATGTGGCTGGGAGCCTGGGGGGGGTGGAGAGATAAATAGGAGGGGGTGGGCTGGGGGGAAAGTAGCTGAGAGTGCAATAGGTGGATGGAGGTGGGGTAAAGGTGATAGGTAGGAAGGAAGATTGACAGGTAGGATAGGTCATGGAGACGGTGCTGAGTTGGAAGGTTGGAACTGGGGTAAGGTGGGGGAAGGGGAAATGAGGGAACTGGTGAAGTCCACATTGATGCCAAGGGGTTGAAGTGTTCTGAGGTGGAAGATGAGGCGTTCTTCCTCCAGGCGTCAGGTGGTAAGAGTATGGCAATGGAGGAGGCCGAGGGCCTGCATGTCCTCGGCAGAGTAGGAGGGGGCGTTGAAGTGTTTGGCCATGGGGCAATGAGGTTGATTGGTGCGGGTGTCTTGGAGATGTTCTCTGAAGCACTTTGTGAGTAGACGTCCAGTCTCCCCAGTGTAGAGGAGACCACATCGATAGCAATGGATACAATAGATGACATGTGTGGAAGTGCAGGTGAAGCTTTGATGGATGTGGAAGGCTCCTTTGGGGCCTTGGATGGAGGTGAGGGAGGAGGTGTGGGCACAGGTTTTGCAATTCCTGTGGTGGCAGGGGAAGGTGCCAGGAGGGGAGGGTGAGCTGTTAGGGGGCGTGGACCCGACCAGATAGTCACGGAGGGAATGGTCTTTATGGAAAGCAGATAGGGGTGGGAGAGGAAATATATCCCCGGGTGGTGGGGTCTGTTTGTAGGTGTCGGAAATGTTGGCAGATGATGCGATGGATCTTATACAACGTCTGTGCCTGGGTGCTCTCTTCACTTCCCCTAACAAAGAGGGTGCACTCCACAAGCTTGTGATTTCAAATAAACCTGTTGGACTATAACCTGCTGTTGTGTGACTTTTGACTTTGTGCAGAAGCAGAGACAGGAACAGCAGAAAGGTGTGTCAGCCACCGAGCAACCGGACAGAAAGGCTGTAGGATTGCAGCAATGCAGTCGGGGCCCTGCTACATCCATGGACAGGCTGGCGGATTCAATGGAGAGCCAGGGTCAGCAGTCCCAGGGCCTATTGGATATACCCACAGAGCTGCACTCCTTCAATCTAATCAGCACCAACAGCAAGGTGACAAGAAGATGAATAACCTAGAGCTCACTGCACTGGTGCCCCATCCTCACAAGAAGACAGGGTGGTGCCAGTTGGTCCCCAGTGGAGCAGCAACCAGACACAGACCTTGCCTCTCAGAACACTCCAGAGGTGGCTGGTTCTTCCAGCGCCACCCTCCCAGGCACTGTCAGCCCTGTGGGAGGTCAGGTTAAGGAAGGTGCACCTGTCTCAAAGCAGCTCACATTCAGCATGTTTGACACAAACACCCCTGGGATCCCTGACCCAATCTGCACGACTCCAGTGCAGGGCAGGCTGTCTCCATGCCAGCTGCAGAACATGGCACAGACTACCCGGAGACATAGTGGGACAGAACAGAAAGACAAAGATCCTCTGAGGGCGCTTTGGCACAATTGACACATCACCGTAAATAAATTCTCACATTTGTGAATATATTTTCCCTTTTCTTCATCAGCTGTGTGAGTGAATGTCTGTTCAGCCACAATGACAACATTGAAGGTATAGAGTCATAGAGATGTACAGCACGAAAACAGACCCTTCGGTCCAACTCATCCATTCTGACCAGATATCCCAATCCAATCTCGTTCCACCTACCAGCACCTGGCTCATATCCTTCTAAACCCTTTCTATTCTTATACCCATCCAGATGCCTTTTAAATGCTGTAATTGTATTAGCCTCCACCACCTACTCTGGCAGCTCATTCCACACACGTACCACCCTCTGCGTGAAAAAGTTGCCCCTTAGGTCTCTTTTATATCTTTCCCCTCTCACCCTAAACCTATGCCCTTTAGTTCTAGACTCCCTTATCCCAGGGAAAAGACTTTGCCTATTTACCCTATTCGTGCCCCTCATAGTTTTGTAAACCTCTATAAGGTCACCCCTCAGCCTCCAACGCTCCAGGGAAAACAGCCCCAGCCTATTCAACTTCTCCCTATAGCTATGTGATGGTCCAAGATGTGAAGTGAGTAATTCTTGCACTAGGTGCACTTGGAAGGTGCTTAACATTTTGCCAACAAGTGTCGATCTATCCAGGCCATGACTTGCACATCACAGATATTAGTGAGACTGATTCCTGATACTCTTGATGAGTTCAAGAGAGCTTGGTACAAGCATATGGATTGCACGTAGGAAGGTATGGCCAGGAATGCACAAAGAATGTGGTGTTCTCAGGTGTGTTTCAGCATCCGTGTCTATGCCATGCTGTTCCCCTTCAAAAGGCCTCATATCACTCGAATTTGAAGCCCTCTCCCTCACAGAATGAAACACTTAGCAAACCCACTCCAGGTGTAATGGCAACCATTTTCATTCCCATGGTGTACTTATTATTTACTGCATGATGGGAAAAAAAACAGTCACTTCTTAAGCAGTGAGTTTCAGGATGAACCCCTCAATGTACACATTTGTTTCTTGTTAACCATCCCTGTAAATCCCACAGACTTTGAACTTCCCCAAGACCCCACCCAGCCTGTCTGCTTAAATTGTTATCTCCCCCGTTATCTCCCATCCTCAAAACAAGTAAACCTGTCAGATCCAGAAACCTACGATCTCACCCATAGACAGGGTGCTTCTGAAAGTCGATGAACCCACTCCCTCATTACTCCTTTCCCTTTGATGTTTATTTCTCCCTCTCATTTATCGAGTTGCCCTCCTTCACAATTATAATTCCCTCTGTATCCAGCAGATTGCTGCCACTCCCCATTATTAAGTTCCACAGTTTCTCTCCTGCAGAGACCCTTAATAGTACTCCTTGAATTTTAGTGGACAGACCTCAAGGACTGACTGTGGCCAGCTCCGTGATTGACTTGGCTGGACAGCCCTGAATGATGAGTAATTATAAGGTATGGGAGCAGAGGTTGACCATTCAGCTCATCAGGGCTGCTCCACTGCTCAATGAGATCATGGCTGATCTGATAATCCTCGACTCTCCTTTCCTGCGTTTCCCCAGATCCCTGATTGCTGTCTGTACAGCACCCTGACTGCTTTCCTGTGACTGCCTGGACTGGTTGCACTGGACCAATAGAGCTGACTGTGACCCATTCCACAGAACGTCAAGGTAAAGCGCCTTGACCATGACTACTCCGAGTGACTGTGTGACCATGCCAATCCCCGGGCCTGATACCAGAGGCTTCCCTTGGTAATCTGTGTCCGGGAACCCTGCCTGAAGGATATCTCACTTGAGCTGACTGAATTTTATCCACCGTGTAGAGTTTAAGACATAACTTGGTCAGAATTTACTTCCAGTCCCTAGTTGCCCTTAAGAAGGAGGTGTTGAGCTGCTTTTCTAGACAGATACATGAATGGGCAGGAAGCAAAGGGATACAGATCCTTAGAAACTAGACAGCAGTTGTGAATAGAGGATCTGGATCGGCGCAGGCTCGGAGTGCTGAAGGGCCTGTTCCTGCGCTGTAATGTTCTTTGCTCTTTGTGCTTGAATCACTGCAGTCCGTGGGCTGCAGGTAGACCCACAATGCCATCAGAGAGGGAATTCCAGGATTTTGACCAGTGACAGGCAAGGAACGGTGATATATTTCCAAATCAGGATGGTGACTGGTTTAGAGGGGAACTTGGAAGTGGTGGTGTTGCCATTTATTTGATGGCCTTGTCCTTCCAGATGTTATTTGACGTGGGTTCGGAAGGTGATGTCTAAGCAACCATGCAGTTAGGCACATACAGCTGGTACGTAGTGCAGGTGTAGCATTGATGTAACACAGCTTTGTCTGCATTATACTTCACATCAACCTCCTTGACTGATGACTGCTGACAAGCATGGCAGACTACCTGACTTTATATCTGCACTAAGCAGCTAGGCAGGACAAAAGGATTGTGATCCTTTAAGCTCTGGCTGAGGGGGTAAAGTGCAAAACGCAAAGGCAATGCAGGACACAATGCAGGCGACAAAAAGTTGGGTGGAAGGGTGACACATGAAGAGAATGCAGAGATTCTTCAGTGTAATTTGGACAAGTTGAATGAGTGGGCAAATGCATGGCTGATGAACTAAAATGTGGATAAATGTGAGGTTATCCGCTTGGGTAGCAAAAAAAACAGAAAGGCAGATTATTATCTGAATAGCAATAGATAGGGAAAGGAGGAGGTGCAATGAGACTTGGGTGTCCTTGTACACCACTTGCTGACGTAAACCTGCAGGTGCAACAGGTAGTGAAGAAAGCAAGTAGTATTTTGACCTTCATAATGAGTGGATTCGAGAATAGGAGCAGGATGGCTTGTTCAATTGTACAGGGCCTTGATGAGGCCATATCAGGAGTTCGGTGTACATTTTGATTGTCCTTACCTCAGGTAAGATGTTCTGATTAATGTATGTAGAGAGACTGAAAATCAGTTGGGATTTTTTTTTACACTGGAAGAACGAGGGTGGGAGGAGTTCACACAGACACCTATAAAATTCTCACCAGACTAGATTGGGTAATGCAGAAGGATTTTTACCATTGACCAGGGAATTCAGAACCAGGGGTCACAGCCTTAAGACTGAGATGAAAAGACAGATCTTCACCGATAAATAATGAGGCTGTGGAATTCTCTGCAACTGAAAACAGTTGAGCCCAAGACATTGAATGTTTCCAAGAAGATGTTAGATATATTTCTTAGGGCTAAAGAGATCAAAGGGTTTGGGAGAAAGTAGGAACAGGGGATTGAGTTGCATGATCAGTCATTAACATATTGAATGGTGCAGCACGCTCGAAGGGCCGAATGGATTACTCCTGTTTTTATGTCTCGATGTTTCTTTGATGTTGTGAGCATTGAAATAAACTAGGTAAAAACAATGACTGCAGATGCTGGAAACCAGATTCCGGATTAGAGTGGTGCTGGAAAAGCACAGCAGTTCAGGCAGCATCCGAGGAGCAGGGGGGCAGGGATGCCGCCTGAACTGCTGTGCTTTTCCAGCACCACTCTAATCCAGCATTGCAATAAACACAAAGTGAATGACGGCAAAGAGAGCAAGTAAGCCTGAGGTACAGTCCGGTCCAAACTATATGATGGGTGCCCATCCATGAACATGCAATGGCCTTGCAGCAGCCTTGCAATGAATGGTGCTGGTATGCACCAAAGTGCAGAATTGTACTGTAAGGGAATCTAGGATGTGCCATAAAGGGGGCAGTGATACTGGATACCAATGTCCACAGATGTAGGTAAGTGTGGTCACTATCCATGGAGCATGTCTGAGATGTTGGTGGCAGGATTTCAGGATGGAAGCCTGAAGGAACAAGCAATGAGCTGGAGTCTCCAGGTAACTGCTCTGACTTTCATACTGGGAATTCTTGGCATCCAGTTTCTTTCTGATGGTTGGGAGCATGGGAAACTGCATACTAATAAACTGCTATTAGGTAATAATGTGGTGTTAATTTATGCCAATTCAAGCAAATAGGTCTCTTGCTGTTAGAGACCAAGAATCTCATGTTGCTGTTCAATGCTCGATTTAAAACTAGAACCTTTTAGAGTCAATATCAAGGAGTTCCTCGATGGTTATCTCATCCATTTTTCCAAGATTTCTTGCCACGATCCATGTTGTTCAGAGACCAGAAGGTTGCGCTCCATACCATTCACCTTTTTGAAAATCTAGCCCCATGAACTGTTGGATTATTCTAAAATCCCAACTCATTCATTCAAACCCTTGGGGGAAGGAAATTAGCCGTGCTTAACTGGTCTGGTCTGTCCATAACTCCTGTAGTGCATCATTATGTAACATAATATAACAGTCCTGTGAAGCTGTCCAGCAGCCATTCAGTTGGAAGAAATCTTTCCAGGATAATTAGTGATTGCAATCAATACCTGTTTTGCCTGTGACATCCTGTCCTAAGGATTAACTAAAGAGAAAAAAATAGCTTTTGAGCTTTGAACATAGAAAACTATGCAAAGTATTTTTTTTAACTGTCAACAGGATATGGGTAATGGCAGTAGGACCACATTTATTGCTCAACTCTAAAATCCCTTGAGAAGGTGATGGCATGCTGCTTTCTTGAACTGTTATAGTCCTCACAGTATAGGTAAGCCCACAATCTTGGTAGGAAAGGTGTTTCAGGATCTTGATCCAATGACAGCGAATAAATAATGATGTGGTTCCAAGTCAGGATCATGTCTGGCTTGGAGAGAATTTGCAAATAGTGATGTTCCCCTATATCTGCTGCCCTTAGTCTTCTAGCTGGTACAGGGCACAGGTTTGGAAGGAGTTGGCACAGAAGGGGAAAGTATACTTTGGGTTAGGTATTAATAAACAATGCGTTTTAGAACTGCAAATCTCTGGCCAAACATTCCCTGCCAGTTCTTGGATTATTGGAAGGTTACTGACATTGTAATGTTACAAAATGATTCCTTTTAAAACATGAGAAATCATGTCACCCAGTAGAAAATGCCACAAGGCATAAAGTCCCAGTGGAATGATGCTTCAGTTTTGGTGGGAGAGGAACTTGTGCTTGTGATTGCCCTCTTTGCGGTCGCCTAGCCTCACTTGTAACTTCATGAGAAAGACATAAGCAGAGGCCAGCTGCTCCTCTACTGGGAAGGAAGAAAAATCAGATGGCAAGCCAGCTGTACCTCCTTCCATGCACCCTCCTGGTAACTAGCTCATCTGTCTGTCCTCCAGCAGGGTAATGTTGCATGACCTAGTGAAATTGTAAAAAAGAAATTGCACCAGAAAATGTGAACTGATAAATTGTCCAATTAAGATGATGAAGGCACCCATAAGTTATAAGTTTGTTGAAAATCCTCAAAGCTGTCCAGTTTATTGATTTTTGAATTAAATATTTTCCACATGATTTGGTCACTAGATATAGATTCTCAACAATGTCCTTCTTTAGCAGTCTTGTTTAAGCTTTGGTTCACCAGGGCCATGTTTTCTGATTCCAGGAAATGAAAAATAAGCATTTCCTATTATGTTATATAAAGTGCACAAGATGGCACTGATGGACAAAGTGTTCCTCTAATTGTGTTGGTGCTCTGCCTATATTTTACAGTGGATGATAGCTGTAGTGTTTGTAACAACTGAAATATCAGGGATTAAAATTGTATACAACAATTTGAAGTGGCTAATAACTTCAATTATGTCACATGTGTTTACTTCCCAAACAATTTTCTTGGAGAAGAAATGCAAAGTTTTGGATAAAGTCTGATAGCACTCAGTTTCACATTAGGGTCATCAAATCTGGCTGGGGTTATTCCTGAAGGATTCAACACATGATTCCCTGATTCAACCGATACACCACTGAATTCGCCCCTGTTCACCAGCAACCAAACTCTGCCATTACCATTGAGTCATCTTCTGTGCACATTACCTTTTATACTGTCTGTTACAACGCACATTTCATTAATGCAAATTCACTGTAATTGATGAATTGGAACTCTGTTTCTACAGAACAAACTTTTAAAATGTGTATTGGCTATAAGGTGATTAGAGTGCCGACACTTTAAGCGTTATATACAAAGCACGATTTTTCTATTAAACGGGGTTGCACAAAAATGCAACTGTTGAATTATGAAAGAATTGACTGTATTTCTGTAATTAGTAAATGAAGGTTCTCAATGAAAATGGAATTGCTGTTGATTAAGAGGATTACTAAGAAGGAAATACGCAGAGAAAAAATGAGGTACGAAGGTAAACTGGCCAATAATATAAAGGAGGATAGTAAAACCTTTTTTAGGTATGTGAAAAGCAAAAAAATGGTGAAGACTAAAATTGGGCCCTTGAAGACAGAAACAGGGGAATATATTATGGGGAACAAAGAAATCGCAGAAAAATTGAATTGGTACTTCAGATCTGTACTCATTGGGGAAGACACAAGCAATCTCATTGAGGTAACAGTGGCTGAAGGACCTGAACTGAAGGGAATTTAGATTTGTCAGGAATTGGTGTTGGAGAGACTGTTAGGTCTGAAGGTTCATAAATCCCCGGGGCCTGATGGTCTACATCCCAGGGTAATGAAGGAGGTGGCTTGAGAAATCGTGGATGCGTTGGTGATTATTTTCCAGAGTTCAATAGATTTGGGATCAGTTCCTGTGGATTGGAGGGTGGCTAATGTTGTACCACTTTTTAAGAAAGGTGGGAGAGAGAAAGCAGGAAATTATAGACCAGTTAGTCTGACCTCAGTGGTGGGAAAGATGCTGGAGTCTATTATAAAGGATGAAATTATAACACACCTGGATATTAGTAACAGGATAGGTAAGAGTCAGCATGGATTTATGAAGGGGAAATCATGCTTGACTAATCTTCTGGAATTTTTAGAGGATGTAACTCTGAAGATGGACGAGGGAGATCCAGTAGATATGGTGTACCTGGACTTTCAGAAAGCTTTTGATAAAGTCCCACACAGAAGGTTAGTGAGCAAAATTAGGGCGCATGGTATTGGGGGAAAAGTACTAGATTGGATTGAAAATTGGTTGGCTGATAGGAAACAAAGAGTAGTGATAAACGGCTCCATTTCAGAATGGCAGGCAGTGACCAGTGGGGTACCGCAGGGATCAGTACTGGGACCGCAGCTTTGTACAATATATGTTAATGATATAGAAGATGGCATTAGCAATAACATTAGCAAATTTGCTGATGATACTAAGCTGGATGGCAGGGTGAAATTTGATGAGGATGTTAGGAGATTACAGGGTGACCTGGACAAGTTAGGTGAGTGATCAGATGCATGGCAGATGCAGTTTAATGTGGATAAATGTATGGTTATCCACTTTGGTGGCAAGAACAGGAAGGCAGATTACTACCTAAATGGAATCAATTTAGGTAAAGGGGCAGTACAGAGAGATCTGGGAGTTCTTGTACACCAGTCAATGAAGGTAAGCATGGAGGTACAGCAGATAGTGAAGAAGGCTAATAGCATGCTGGCCTTCATAACAAGAGGGAATAGAGTAAAGAAGAAAAGACGTTCTTCTGCAGCTGTACAGGGCCCTGGTGAGATCCCACCTGGAGTACTGTGTGCAGTTCTGGTCTCCAAATTTGAGGAAAGACATTCTGGCTATTGAGGGAGTGCAGCATAGGTTCACAAGGTCAATTCCTGGAATGGCGGGATTACCTTACACTGAAAGACTGGAGCGACTGGGCTTGTATACCCTTGAGTTTAGAAGACTGAGAGGGGATCTGATTGAGACATGTAATATTATTAAAGGATTGGACACTCTGGAGGCAGGAAACATGTGTCCGCTGATGGATGAGTGCCGAACCAGAGGACACAACTTAAAAATACGGGGTAGACCATTTAGGACAGAGATGAGGAGAAACTTCTTCACCCAAAAAGTGGTGGGTGTGTGGAATGCTCTTCCCCAGAGGGCAGTGGAGGCCCAGTCTCAGGATTCATTTAAGAAAGAGTTGGATACAGCTCTCAAGGATAGTGGAATCAAGGGTTATGGAGATAAGGCAGGAACAGGATACTGAGTAAGGATGATCAGCCATGATCATATTGAATGGTGGTGCAGGTTCGAAGGGCAGAATGGCCTACTCCTGCACCTATTGTCTATTGTGTATTGTCTATTAATGCTGCTGCAATATTTGTCCTCAGTGTCCTGGAGATTAATCTTCAATTCCAAATGGAAAGGTTGGTAACTCGATTTGTGATGATGTGCTCTTTTTGTTTACCTTTATGCATCTGGCTTTAGTTCTACTATTTGGGACCTAATGGAAGCATAGAAAGTTGTCCAGAATCTTGCAGGAGTCAGTGGTGGTTGTCTGAACCAGATCATGTGACAGCAAGTTCATGGATGTGGGTAATATGGGCTTGCTACAAGATCAGGTGCAGAATGACTGTGGCGCTGGGGACATTGATGACTGTTGTAAGAGCTAGTCCCATATTTAATGGGTAACCATCCCTGTGTTAAAAGTTGGAGATCATTTTACGGGCGTTCTAAGAAAGCTGTGCAATTTAAAACTCCACTATGGAATCCCTACAGTGTGGAAGCAGACCACTCAGCCCATCGAGTCACATCAACCCTCTGAAGGGCATCCCATCTATACCTATTCTCCTATCCTGTCCCTGTAGCCCTACGTTTCCCATAGCTAATCCACGTAAACCGCACACCTTGGACACTATGGGCAATTTAGCATGGTCAATCCATCTCACCTGTTTATCTTTGGACTGTGGAAGGAAACCCAGACACGTGGAGAATGTGCAAACTCCACACAGATAGTTGCCTGAGGGTGGAATTGAACCTGGATTCCTGGCTCTGTGAGGCAGCAGTGCTAACCATTGAGCAACTGTGCTGCAGCATCTGCATTTATGTTGCTCCAACACTAAAAGATGTTCTAAAATCTAAAGGAGAAGACACCTCGCCATCATGCAAGACCATTCAGTGGTTCAACCAAGGTCTGAAATATCATAGCCGAGCCATTATTTCCTCTCCAGCGCTCAAGGATAAAGAAGGACAGGGTGAATCATTTCCATGCTGCCATTACCTCATTCTTTCCCCATGTTGGAAGTCTCCTAAGTGCCCTACCCTTATAGATTCAAATGTCTAATAGCACTTTAAGGGATGGCCTCACATTGTGCACTGCCCTTGCTAATTTTAAACCCAGTGTATTTTCTGAATTTCCTGTTTGAGGCTCTGCCTGTCAGAGTGCCAGCTCAGCATGTTTTACACAGAGAAAACATTAGATTAGACTTACAGTGTGGAAACAGGCCCTTCGGCCCAACAAGTCCACACCGACCCGCCGAAGCGCAACCCACCCATACCCCTACATTTACCCCTTACCTAACACTACGGGCAATTTAGCATGGCCAATTCACCTGACCCGCACATCTTTGGACAGTGGGAGGAAACCGGAGCACCCGGAGGAAACCCACGCAGACACGGGGAGAACATGCAAACTCCACACAGTCAGTCGCCTGAGTCGGGAATTGAACCCGGGTCTCTGGTGCTGTGAGACAGCAGTGCTAACCACTGTGCCACCGTGCCGCCCAAGATCAATCCAGTGCCTGTGGTTTAACTCCCTGCAAGTCCAAAAAACTCTTACACAGAGTCAAGAAAGCCTTATATAAATCACCAGCAGACTGGATAAGGTTGCATTGAATTGCATTTAAATTATTTGCAAGTGGGTAATTAAACATATCCATGAGTTTCACGCCACGAATCGGTGAATTTCCCATTTTGTTACCTTTCTTCATCTGACTTAGTTGCTTAGAGTTTCCCCACCATCAGATGTCTGCCACACACTCCTCCATTCAGTTTTCTCATGTACAACTCATCATATTTTCCAGCAGCTCTACAAAATGCTCCATCCACAGCTCCCCCGGCTCAGACCAAAACTACCAGATTCACCAGATGGTCTCCCGAAGTGACATGAGTACCCCCTCCTGTTACAAAATGCCAGTGGTGGTGGATTAAGCCCTTAAGTGGCCGTAAGAGAGCAGTGTGCCAGGCCATGGCATCCGACCTTCAACATACCCCCTATCATGGCCTGCTGGTACACTCCTGATAGGTGGGTGAGGGCCATAAAGTTGACTAGAGAAGCAGATGGAACTTTTCCAAATAACTAAGAACTATAAGTAATTAAGTTGGGAGATGATGTAAAAAACTGGAAACCCATTAACAGAGAGAAACTCATTAATATGTTTAATTTCACACCACCCCTCAGTTTAAATTATAATTTGATCTGAAAAATGTGACTCTTTAATTTTCAAGTTGTCCCTAACTCAGAAATAAGTTCATATAAAACCATTCAAGAAAACTTTTTAAATATTTCATAATTTATACCAATTATTGACCTTCTTATTTTCGTTAAAAATGTTCTTTTTATCATTAAAAAATTTTAAGGCGGTTACTAATTGAAGTTAGATTCTCTTTACAACTCAATACCACCAGTAAACTACTTTTAAAGCTCCACATAACAATACACACTGAACATCAAAGGCAGTGAAGGACATTCAGTTTGTAAAGAGTTAATGTATCTATTTAATAACAGTGCATCTGGTCAAAGGCTGTCTGCTCCTCAGGGAGAACCTTTGAAGAAGTCTCATTAAAGTCAGTCTGACTTTGGAAAATTTTAGCTTATTTTACAACTCTGTTCTTAAATTAAAAACTACGTGGAAAATATGGGCATTTTCATAGCTCGGTAATTTGTAACATTGATGCTTGTTGGTCAAAAAAATACAAGTACAATTCTCCATTTACAATATACACATGGGAAAACTGGAATGTGCTGGAATTTTTTTAAACAAAACATTGTAATGATTTGCTGCTTTTAAAATTGACTTTGCCAACATTGAAAATTATTATCAATTGTTCCCGAAATTCCACCTTTACAAACTAACTTGACAATGAATTTCTGGAAGTACACTTTATATAATATTTATCCTAACACCTGGGAAATAGAAAAACATTAAACATAAAGCTTTCAACTAAACATGAAAAAAAATATTTTGTAGGTTTAAAGTATTACATTGAGGCAGAGCAAGGCAGAAATTTTAGGAGCTTTCTACAACTGTATCACGCAACAAAATTATAGACAGCTGTTCAATCAAAACTTCTACAACAGAAAAGGTGCCTTTACTTTTTTATCAACCCGAGCCTAATCCTGTGGTGATTTTTTTTTGTCCTTTTTTTTAACTTGATAAAAATAGTGTCCAAAGCCTGAGGGGCAGAATGAATAGAGAAATGTGGTATCAGCAGTTGGATTAGACTGTCAGACGCAAACAGCCTCCAGAGCACTTCCCTGCGAGAGTGCAGATAAGAGGGAAAAGGTGAATGTGAACACTTGTCACAGCAGATGGTGCCTTTGATTTGAAGTACGAAGAGAAAAGAGAAAAAAAAAGCATCTGCATTAGGCTCTGCTGTATGGCTGGGTCCTGTCCTTGACCATTCTTGTGGTAGATCAACACTCTAGTTTCAAGACTAGAAATGAGAACACTTTTGCAATGACTTTTAAGCAGTAGACAGTGAGAACAGGATGGTGTCATGTACTGCAACATTTTTCTTTGTGTTCGACATTAATAGCAGAAAGCGTATATAGTAGCAAAAACATTTAATTAATTTCTTCTAAACTGGAAAGTCAGCTGGTACCTATAGTACATTAACTTTTGGAAATATTTGATGAGACATTAACATGTCTAGAATGATCAGATGTACTGTATTTGCTACTAAACTGTGCAATAGCAGTCTTAACTGTACTGTTATAATGTTTGAAATCTATGCTATAAACTGCTGGGAGTGACAAACTGAGCACTGTTATGTAATGCTGTTTGTATCTAGATTTAATACTGTGCAGTCTGTATTATCCTTAGTCTAGTGTCATTTTGCATTTAGCAATCATTCTAAATCTGAGGCTTCGATCCTTATAATGTAGGTACAGTGAAAAATAAACCCAATTTAAGCCTTCAATATCAAAAAGAATATTAAGTGTATGTTTATGGTATTTTGTATTATGAATTGAAACTAAGAATTTTATACCTGTCTTTCCTCTTTGATTTAGATTTCAAAATGATTTTCTCCAAAGTTGTCAGCTAAATCAACCCAATGAATATTCATTACATTGCATCTCATTCATGTCATGACTTTACATTATGGATAAATGACAAGGAGGCAACAATGATATTTCTACAAAATTTTGTGATATCTTATATTTTTAATAAACAGCAATGCTTGCCTCTGATCTGACGACTATCTTCTATTAATTATTCATATTTGCACAATATTACAGATTCCTTAATTTTCCAACTACTAACCCTGTTGCTCAATTCAGTCATTTTCTATAGATTTGCAGACGAAGTGGATGTTGGATGTTGAGCAACTATATCAAACACATAATTTTTACTGAAAGTCATCATTAATTATTCAAAGGCAGTGAGGATGTAATGGTTGTACTCTGAACCTGAACGCAGATTAAATACTGAGCCAAAGGGCAGAATCTTACAACATTGCCTTGAGAGGCAGGAGCAACGGTGAGAAATGCGGCCGAACATAGTGAAATTGAAAAGAATCAAATTCTTGATGTCAAGAAAAGAATTTCCAATTTCCCGCTTATAGTTTAACAGCGAGTTCAGAATCTTAATAGTGAGCAATGAATACCTTATTTCCATAGATTTGCATCTCATTATTAGCCCAATTTGCCTAATTTCTGTGCAGCTTTAAATTCTCCTCTCCTTCCCTAATAAACATAGATGGCACCAATTCCCAATATGAAGGTCAGAGAGTTAACCTGCGGCAAAGGTTTGATGCTTGATAGCCGGTTCATCTGACTTCACCACAATGTCACATAGCTCCCAGAGCAACCATTCTCCTCTACCTTTTGTACAAGTGAGACAGCAAACCATCAGATTCTCCACATTATCATGCCTTCACTCCAACCAACTCACCCACGCACACCACTTCAGCACTTCATTCTGGAGCTCAGACACACTTATGACTTGTGTGCTTTTGGTAGGTCATTTTGTGTGTAGGAACACACACTATGCACCTGTGCTGCATGCATCTTATGGCTCTTAGCTTCATCTGTTAGCACCTGCTTAGTTGGTGCTTACACAGAGACAGCTAGCCTCTATGACAAATATTGTTTTGTAGTGTGTAGAGACAGACAACAGCTTATCACAGAGAACTGAGTGGTCAAAGAGTGGACACCTTGCTGTACAGAACCATGCTATACCATCGCACACCTGCAGCATGTACCAGCAGCTAAAGTAGCAAACACACTGTATGTGCTTCAACCAAATGGTCATGCATGAAAGTAAAAGGGGACCAGACCTTAGTAGAATAAAACGAGCTATGGTCATTCAGAGAATGCCACCATAGTTTGTTAAGGGGATCATCCAATTCCACTCTGGGGGAGTGGACCAATATTTCCTGCAGTGAGACAAAAAGAGGTACTGATATGATGACAATGAATGCAAGATCAATTAGTAGTGATGCATGTGCAGGAAAGTTGTCCCCATTGTGTGAGTCGGAATCACAGAAGGGCAGGACTGGTTAGTAGTTGGGATGAGGTGAGTGAGAGCCATTGACATGCAACAGTAGCATTGTAATCCATGAGCCTTGGCAATAGATAAGCGCTGTGACAAATTTGGAGTGAGTGGTGGTCTTGTGAGTATGAGGTGGCAGAGACAAGATGGTGGCATTTACCCCTGCAGCGCGCAGAAGACCATTAACCTTCTCCTTATACTGCTGTGCAACTCACCCAGAACACTGCACTGACCTGGGCTGCTATCTCTGTCCAGACTGGCTAGGTCTGGTGGCATGGCCTCCTATGCTGATCAGCAGGACAAAGTACTGCCTTGCCTTTCTAATAACCTCATCCACCAGCATCACCAGGAACCTGTCAGCAAACCAGAGAGTTAATTTCCATTTCTGGAACATTTCTTTCAGGATAACAGGAGAGAATCACAGTGTGAACAGCAGTTCCTGGCTTGCAGCAGCCAAAGTGTTGCACAAATGGGGTTTAAATATGGTGTCTGCAACGTTAACCTTGCAAAGCCCGGAAGCAGTGAGCACTGCTGCCTCTCCTGCTGCACAATTCCATGAGCTGAGCACCACAGAAGCCATTGGATAATTAATGAGCTGAAGAGCGGACGTTTGTGTTAGAAAAGTTGTCATGGATCATGACGAATCAGCCACCCTGAACATCACTTGAGAAAGCACTTTGCCAAAGAAAAGGGAAACATTCAGCCCAATATTTTATTTTGTTTTCATTTCTTTTGTCATCAGTCATTGACAAAAATATTTCCCATTTTTATTTGATTGGGAATGTTGCTCGGCGTTTTGAAAAATCTAAGGTTTTCAATCCTGTAAAAAAGTGACTGGTGCCCCATCTTCAAAGACATACTTTAAAGTATTGCAGCCACTTGATTACACATAAACATACACAAATCCTTGGTGGTATTGGTCACTTAAAATGTGATTACTGCAGTCCATATATGTTGTGTATTACATCAAACCTCCAAACAATATACATGTACAAAATGATTAAAGTAAGGAATTTTTTCAGTGGTGGGCCCAACACTAAAAAAAGCGAAACTGCCAATTCTACATTTGTCATGAGCAGTTGCTGTGCGTGCTATAAGTCACATTTGACGGATGGTTTAATATTCCCTACACAATTAAACTAATGACTAGTCATATATTCTCAGCTAAATATGAACCTTCTCCCATTTATGCAACTACAGGGTGTCATTAATATTCACTATGATACAACCTCAAAGGAATTTGAGGATAAGGAGGCAATTGACGATTGCTCAAGACTAAGAAAAGCTGTAGTGCTTTATAGTTAAAGGGGTAGTAACTGATAATGCAGCAATATGATAACATTGGTTATGGGAGGTACTCTTTTGAATAATCATGATAAACAATGCATGGCTATGTTACGGACATAAGAACTCAGAGAATAAAAGTTCTTTTCCAAAGCAATACTTTATTCTAAAAGTTTGTAAGGAGTAGATTATAAAACATTTCAAAATGAAAATAAAAGTAAGTACAATAAAATTCAACGTTTCCCGAGATAGCATGTTGCAATGTGAGGTTCTTTAGTACTCTTGATATTCACAAAGTTAGGGATACAGCCCAAGGTATCTACACAGTCTTTAACCCTAAGGTCTACTATGGGTGCTGAAACACCTTACCCCTCTGGTGGTGACTGACCCGAGTTTTAGCTCATCCTTCTCAGTGGATTAAAATTGACAACATGCACATCCGATAAGTGACCAGCATGAAACATAAACACTTAGCTGCTTTACAGAACCCAGATTACTCAACCAATATAAAGATATTTCTGCCTTGAGAGGGTAGACTTTAATACCGCAACACTGACTAGATTAGATTACTTACAGTGTGGAAACAGGCCCTTCAGCCCAACAAGTCCACACCGACCCGCCGAAGCACAACCCACCCATACCCCTTACCTAACACTAGGGGCAATTTAGCATGGCCAATTCACCTGACCCGCACATCTTTGGACTGTGGGAGGAAACCGGAGCACCCGGAGGAAACCCACGCAGACACGGGGAGAACGTGCAAACTCCACACAGTCAGTCGCCTGAGCCGGGAATCGAACCCAGGTCCCTGGCGCTGTGAGGCAGCAGTGCTAACCACTGTGCCACCGTGCTGACCTACAGTTCTCATCAACCTAAAGTATGGTGAAAGGCTAAGAAATTTCAGCTTGTTCTTGCTGCAAAAAGGGAAAAGTTTACGATCCTTCACATATATTATGGGATGATAATGTTGATCCACAGAAATTGTGTAATGCTATAAAGTTTTCAAAGGTTAGAGGCAGGACAATTCTGATCACTGCAACTCTGTGCATAAAATAAATTTCCTAGTTCTTTTGCTGAAATCAGCTGAAACTGTGGTTAAAACTGTGACCTCTGATTACTACATTTTTGCCATTGGAAGCAGTTTCTCCTTACATACTATTATCAATAAGGCTCATGTGATTGAATCCTACTTTTTATATAGTAAAATGCCAATTGCATCAATTTTTGGAGAGGTTTTTGTCACAAGAATCAGAGATACACCATAGAATCTTCACAGTGCAGAAAGATGCCATTCAGTTCATTGAATATTCACTGACCCGCCATACAGCATCCCACCCAGACACACCCTACCATCCTGTGGGTTGGGAGAAACTGAACCGTGCCAGCTACATAAGTACAGTACTGTGGACACAAGAGCAGGTCAGTGTTTAGGAATACTGCAGTGAGTAACTCACTTCCTGACTCCCCAGTGACTGTCCATTATGTAGAAGGCACAAGTCAGGACTGGGATGGAATACTCCTCACTGACCTGGATGCATGTTACTACAACACCATCCAGTACAAAACAACCCACTTGATTGGCATCACATCTACAACCATTTAGTCACTCTACGATTGACACTCAGTAGCAGCAAACTCACCAAGGCTCCTTAGACAGCCCCCTTACAAATCCATGACTACTTCCATCCAGATGGACAAGGGCAGGAGATACTACAAAGGAACACAATCACCTGCAAGTTCCCCTCACAGCCACTCATCATCCTGAGTTGGAAATGAATTCCATTCCTTCAGTTACACTTGGTCAAATTCCTGTAATTCTCTCCCTAAGGCCATCATGAGTCTACTTACAGCAAATGGAGTGCAGTGGCACAAGAAAGCAGTTTGCCAACACCTTCTGAAGGGCAACTAGGTACAGATAATAAATACTAGCTCAACCTACTCTGGAAATAAACAAAGGTGCCAGCTTTTCTCGCCAGCACCTCACACTCACTCTACCTCTGCTACTATACCCACCTTTCATAAAGATTCTTGCTTTATTTCTCCCTCTTATTATTGCCTACAACATTTTCCCCATTTAATCTTATCCACCACAATCCCTAACTTTTCATCCCTCTGTGTTGCCAACTCACTCGCTCAGGACAGCTTCCCACCTACATCATTGGAATAGCAGTACCACCCACTTTCACCTCCTTAATACCTATCTCTCTTACAGTCCAGAAGAAAAACAGCTGGCAATAAAATGGAAAGAGTCAAGCCTGATGGTGGGCTGCTTGACCTTTGGCTTATCACACCCTATGTCACGGGCATCTGAAGCTGCTAACTAACCATGTCCAAGCCTCTGGATTGGTATCCACAAGACTTCCCTGATTTACTGTGCCAGAACTCCCTGAGCAATGGCTATTTCCTTGGCTTGACTGACGACAACTGACAACCATGACAAAATGTCCTGACTTGAGTACTGTGAGCCTGGTATCGCTGGCTGAGGGGCAAAGCACAAAAAAGGAAGGCAAAGCAATGCAAGGTCGGGATGTTGTGAACATCCACGTAGAGTCAAAGTGAATGAACACTATGACAGCAAGTGACCAGACCAGATATACAGCTTGGGCCAGTCCACGAATTGGATGCATGTCCCTGAGCATACAATATCCCTGCAATGAAAGTAACAGTGATGCAACTTTGAAATGTAGAGGCGTATTGCACATGGATTGGAGTTATGTCATTAGGCTTCCCAGAGGCTGGCACATATCAGATATGAATGTCCATGATCATTGTCTAACATGGTGTTCCTTTGAACCAAGTGGCAATCTGAAGTTGCCAGATACCTGCTCGAATTTCTGCATTGAGAATTCTGTCTCGAATGGACACACGTTTGTCATTGCTAATCTTTTCCCTTTTGCATATCTATGGAAGGTAGTACAGTCAATTGTTATGATTTTTGTTGGTTTATATTTCTATCCTCGTCTCCCTTTCTTTCTCAGTTTCTTAGTCACCCTTTCCTGAATTCTAAAATACTTCCAATTGTCAGGCTTAAAACTTGCTCGGCAATTTTATAAATGAATCTTTCTTTTATCAAATACAATCTTTAATTTACTTTGTTAGTCATTTTCCTTTTGGATTTTGTGCCTTAAATAATAGTACTTTGTTTGTAAACTATGTCTCACATCTTCAAAAACTCACCATTTCCTATTTACCATCATTCTTTTTAACTTATTTTTATAGTACACCACAGCCAATTTAGAGCGTGCTTCTACAGTTCAAAGTTGCATCAGATGCTGGACTAGCTGCTTCCAGTCAAATACTGCTGCAAGGACAATTTCCTTTGGTTAAAGTTAAGATCATAGCTTTGGATTGAACAGCACCATTTTCAAACTTAATGGGACAATCATTCATATTATGGTCACTCTTGCGTAAATGTTCTTTACCAACAAGATTATCACGTACACCCATCTTATTCCAAAACACTAGTCACAAAATATTCTGTTCCCTATTTGGTTCCTTGACACACTGCTCTGAAAAACTGTCTTGATCACTTTCCAGGAATGCTTTTCTTTGTTTCTCTTTCTACAGATGACAGCACGCTTACTGAGTTTCTCCAACTTTTTCTGTATTTGCTCCAGAAATTTGCCCTCCACAGCCTTGGGTCTCATTAGATTTACTTACCTCTGCATTGAGGAAGGTTAACCATAATTACTGCACTTCACTTGTGGTATACACCTTTAATTTCCTGAGTTGTATTATGCCCTTTATTACCTCCACTGTTTTGTGGCTAAGAAACAACTCCTACGAATGTTTGCTGCTTTTGCTGTTCCTTAGCTTCAGCTAAACAGATTCTGTATTTTGTTTTACTGATCTCAGATCTTCTCAAACTAATATGTGGTTCCATCCTTATTTCCAGCCCTACCCTCCATTTCCTTTTCATGTGTCCTTTCTAAATGTCGAATATACAGTTTGCAGCCTTGGTCCCATCAACAATAGCCCCAAAATGACAACTAGATCAAACTACTTTACTTCTGTTTGTGCCATCAGTTCATGTACATTGTTGTGAATGCTGCATGCATTCAGACTCTTAAACTTCTCTGCTCTCAGCAGAACAATCTCAGCTTCTCCAATTTTCTCTCATCCTTAATACCATTCTACTAAATCTCTTCTCCATAAGCCCTTGTCATCTTTCTGAAAGTGTGGCTTAGAATTGACTACAATAATGCAACTGAAGCCTAATCAGTGTTTTATAAAGCTTTAACATAACTTGTTTGGTTGTCCTTGAATAAATAAATCTTCTGCCTTGGGACCCTCCAACCACACGGCATCAATGTCAATTTCACAAGTTTCCTCATCTCCCCTGCTTACCTCATCCCAGATCCACTCGGCACTGCCCTCCTGAACTGTCCCACTTGTCCATCTTCCTCCCCACCTATGAGTTCCACACTTCATTCCAACCTCTCATCTTCACCCCCCCCCCCACCTGCATCCACCTATCACTTCCCAGCTACCTTCCTCTCAGCCCCACCTCCCCTCCTATTTATCTGTCGGCTCCCTTACCCCCTCTCCATATTCCTGATGAAGGTCTAATGCCCAAATTATCGATTTTCCTGCTCCTCAGATACTACCTAACATGCTGTGCTTTTCCAGGGCCACACGTTTCGACTCTGATCTCCAACATCTGCAGTTTCACTTTCTCTAATAAATAAAGCCAAGAATCCCTTATGTTTTTTTGATACTTCCTTGACTTATTTTGCCATCTTCACATCTATAAGACTTCCATTTATTAATTGATTTGTTTCTAATATCAATTAGTTTTGAATCAGATTATGTTTCCAAATGTTTCTCCAACACCAATGTTGACCTATAAGACTTCCCTATCTTATTTTTAATCTGCGTTGCTTCTAATTTTGTTTTCCTCTGTACCGATTTTCTTGTACACAGTTAACAAATTCATTTCCATCTAAACCCATAGTGTTAAGGGTTTAGATGGAGAGAAATGTTTTAAGTGTGTACAAGAAATTTTTGTGATTCAGTATGTGGATGTACCTAGTACAGAAGGTGCAAAACGTGTCCTACTCTTGGGAAATAAGGCAGGTAACTGAGATGTCAGTGGAGGAGCACTTTGGGACCAGAGATTCTACTGGTTTTAAAATAGTGATGGAAAAGAATAGATCTGATCTAAAAGTTGAAGTTCTAAATTGAAGAAAGGCTAATTTTCACTGTATTAGGAAAAGCTTTCAAAAGCTGACTGGGGGCAAATGTTCACAGGTAGAGGGATGACTGGAAAATGGGAAGCCTTCACAAATGAGATAATGAGAGTCCAGAGACAGTATATTCCTGTTAGGGTGAAAACAAAGGCTGGTAGATGTAGGGAATGCTGGACAACTAGAGAAATTGAGGTTTTGGTTAAGAAAAAGAAGGAATAATATGTCAGGTTAGACAACAAAGATCGAGTGAATACTTTAAAGAGTATGAAGGCAGTCAGAGTATACTTAAGAGAGAAATCAGGAGGGCAAAAAGGAGACAGGAGATAGTTTTGGCAAATAGAATTAAGGAAAATCCAAAGGGATTTTATAAATATATTAAGGACAAAAGAGTAACAAGGGAGAGAATGGGACCCCTCAAAGATCAGCAATGCAGCCTATGTGTGGAGCAACAGGAGGCGGGGCAGATACTAAATGAGTATATTGCATCAGTGGAGAAGGACATAGAAGATATAGAATGGAGGGAAATAGATGATGACATTTTGAAAAATGTCCATATTACAAAAGAAGGAGGTGCTCGATGTCTTGAAATGCATAAAAATGGATAAATTCCCAGGACCTGATCAGATGTACCCTAGAACTCTGTGGGAAATAGAGAAGTGATTGCTAGGCCCCTTGTTGAGATATTTGTGTCATCGATAGTCACAGGTGAGGTGACGGAAGACCAGAGTTTGGCTAACATGGTGCCACTGTCTAAGATGGGTGGTATGGACATTCCAGGGAACTATAGACCAGTGAGCCTGATGTCGGTGGTGGGCAAGTTGTTAGAGGGAATCCTGAGGGACAGGATTTGTGCTTTTCCAGCACCACTCTAATCTAAACATGTATTTGGAAAGGCAAGGATTGATTAGGGATAGTCAGCATGGCTTTATGCATGGGAAAGCATGTCTCACAAACTTGACTGAGTTTTTTGAAGAAGTAACAATGAGGATTGATGATGGCAGAGCGGTAGATATGATCTATATGGACTTCAGTAGGGCATTTGACAAGGTTTCTCACAGGAGACTGGCTATTAAGGTTAGATCTCATGGAATACAGGGAGAACTAGCCATTTGGATACAGAACTGGCTTGAAAGTAGAAGACAGAGGGTGATGGTGGAGGGTTGCTTTTCAGATTAGGGGCCTGAGAACAGTAGTGTGCCACAACGATTGGTGCTGGGTCCACTATATTTATATAATGATTTGGATGTGAATATGAATGGTTAGTAAGTTTGCAGTTGACACCAAAATTGGAGGTGTAGTGGACAGCGAAGAAGGTTACCTCAGAGTACAATGGGATCTTGATCAGATGGGCCAGTGGGCTGAGGAATGGCACGTGGGGTTTAATTTAGATAAATGTGAGGGGCTGCATTTTGGAAAAGCAGAACAGAACAGGCCTGATACACTTAATGAGAAGTTTGCTGAACAAAGAGAGTTTGGAGTGTAGGTTCGTAGCTCCTTGAAAGTGGACTCTCAGGTAGATAGGATAGTGAAGAAGGCATTTGGTATGCTTTCCTTTATTGGTCAGAGTATTGAATATAGGGGTTGGGAGGTCACGATGCGGCTATATAGGACACTTTTGGAATATTGGGTGCAATTCTGGTCTCCTTCCTGTTGGAAGGATGTTGTGAAACTTGAAAGGGTTCAGAAAAGCTTTACAAGTATGTTGCCAGGATTGGAGGTTTTGAGCTAGAAGGAGAGGCTGAACAGGCTGGGGCTGTTTTCCCTGGAGCGTCGCAGGTTGAGGCGTGACCTTATAGAGGTTTATAAAATCATGAGGAGCATGGATAAGGTAAGTAGACAAGGTCTTTTCCCTGGGGTGTGAGAGTACAAAACTAGAGGACATAGGTTTAGGGTGAGAGGGGAAAGATATAAAAAGTAGCCAAGGAGCAACTTTTTCACATGGGGGTGGTACGTGTTTGGAATGAGCTCCCACAGGAAGTGGTGGAGGTTGATACAATTATAGCATTTAAAAGGCATCTGGATGGGTATATGAATAGGAAGGATTTAGAAGGATATGAGCCATGTGCTGGCAAACTGGAGTAGATTAGGTGAGGCTATCTGGTCAGCATGGATGAGTTGGACCAAAGGGTCTCTTAACATGCTGTACATCTCTATGAATTCCGAGGTCCATGCACAATAGCAACATCCTAATTTGAAAGTCAATGCTGAAACAACATCAGCATCCAGATGGGTGGACACAGACCCTTGGAGCAGTTGCAGAATCTCATTCCTCCCATCTTCTGTTTCCATGACCCAAACCCAAAGAGGAATAGACAATTGCATTCAGTGTTTCTGTGATTTCCACCTTTACTTACCTCAGTAACCGGGAATGCATTCCATCTGGATTAGTTAACTTGTTTACTTTTAAAAGACTTTCAAACTTTTCAGCATCACCTTTATCTATTTCATCCTATTCAATATCATGACAACTTCTTATTATATTGTCAGCTACACCTGGACCATAAAAGCATAACAAATAGGAACCAGAGTAAGTCATTCGGCCACTCAATAAGATCATGGTTGATATGACATTTCTCATGTCTACTTTCCTGCATTTTCCCCATAAGCCTTGATTAAAACTGATCAGTTAATTAATTGATCAATAATCTATCTATCTCAGCCTTAATACACAGAAGGTCCCCAATACTGTGGCAAGGAGTTCCACAGATTTTGAATCCTCTGAGAGAAGAAATTCCTCCTTCTTTCAGCCTTAAATACTAAATATTCAAGATTACAATTAATTATAATCCAAAATTAAACCAAAAATTATTCTGTTTCAGATCCCTCAACATCACTATCTCTTTCAGTCCTATAATATTTGGGGAGCATTCACTGACTTCTGAATTAAATCAGAATTCACAGTGCCATGTAGGTAGGGATAGTCAAAAAGTGATTGTATTTTTCACTCTGTGCAGATTCAGCTAAAACCAGGAATCCAAGTCTATGGGGAACCACAAACATTGGCCTACACATTGTTCTTTAAAGTGATTTGGCAACAGGTTTTATTTAAAACCAACAAAGCAACTCAACTTAGCCAAAGGGAAGTTGATCTTAAAGGGTCAAAAGCCCCATGTAGAATGAAATTGTATTAAATGTTATTGATTGGAATGTCTAGATGCAATTACCAGGGAGAGTCTGGCTGTAAAACCCAAAGGAATAGTGTCTGGCAGCCCTGTTTAAAATTAGATCACTCTCTTTTTCCTACTGAATGCCATAGGAAACAGTAATGAACATACAATGGCATCTCGGTTCACTCAGGCATTATAATTGATATGTCTGTATTAACCTGCAAAATGATCAAAAAGCAACGATAAGCAAAATTGATCTGAAATAAGGCAAAGCGAATAAAAATAAAGGTTCATCTGCAAACAATTGTTATTCAAAAAGAATGTTTTGACTTCAATGGTCTGTATCTTCAGGTTGGATACAATTAATCATCCAATTTTTCATCTTTTAACTGTGAAGTATAGGACATTTGAATAATTATGGGTTTATGTATGACATATTTATTACAGTTGAAATAAAGACAGTTCCCACCTACAAGCTTTGAGCTATCACAGAAAAATCATTCCTACCACCTTATATCGCCTTGGTTTTCTCAAGGGTAATACAACAACGATTTGCATTTATATCACGCCTTTGATCTAGTAAAACATTTAAGGTGTTTCATAGTGGCATAATCAGGCAAATGAAAGACTAATAACCCAGTCCAAGGCTTTAGAAGGAACTGACAGCACGAACAGTCAGGAAATGCCAGTTACTGTGAGTTCCAGAATGCAAGGCAAATGAAAGCAACTTGTCAGCTGCCAGAGGATACAGAGTAGATTTGGTCAATATAGACAATATACTTACATCTGATACTGTATAGCTGATGTATAAATTTTATCAATTCCAGTCCAGTAAAACCTGGATTTAATGTTGACAATTCACATACATCCAATGCATCATGGCACTTGTATGGCTCTGTCAAATGTTGTCAAGAGCATGCTGGGGTGAAAGCTTGAAATTCATTTCTATCTGATCCTGTACGACTTGTGTTATGTTTCTGTCAAGCATTATACAAAGCGAACTGGATTAGAGCTGACAGTTCATTCATGTCTGGTAGTAAGTGCTTCATATAGGCCTCATCCCCTACACTTGCACAGGATATTAACTGAGTTACTTGTATTTCTACCATTGCAAAATGAGTAGATAATATCTAGAAGGAGAGTAAACTCTGCTGCTGATAAAGGTGATGACATTTATTTAATTGCCATCTCTAGTAAATGTACAACCTTACAAATAATGGAAAAGCTCCTTATAACTGAGCCCTGTGCAAATTGCATACCCCACTGCTGCAAAGATTTGGAAAGGAATAAAAACAGGAAACCACCTGGCCACAACCTCAGTGCCAGAACTGACAACCTTGCTTCCAGCTGCATCAACCCTGCAAAATCCTTTTCAATAACAGCTGGGGGCTTGTGTCAAGTTTGGGAGAGATGTCCCACAGATTAGTCAAGCAACAACCTGACATAGTTATACTCATTGAATCAGCCAAAGACCCAAAAATCTCCATCACCATCCCTGGCTATGTCCTATTTCACCAGCCACCTGAGCTCATTACACAGTGATATACAGAAGAACTCTTAATATTAGATGAGATCCTTAAAGCTTCATTGTATCAAGTCAAACATGACCAAGGAGCCTCCCACTGATTTCCATCTACCGCCATCCCTCAGCTGAAGCATCAGTACTCCTCCATGTTAAACACCATTTGGAAGAAGTGCTATGGATAGCAAGGGCACATACACTGGTTGAGAGACTTCAATGTCCAACACCAAAAGTTGCTCAGTGGCACTACTATTAACCCAGCTCTCAAAGTCCTGGAGGATATATCTGTCAGATTGCATTTGAAGCATTGTTAAAGGAACCAACAAGAGGGAAAAAAATGATTTGATCGCATCCTTATCAATCTGTCTGTCACAGATAAATGGTAGAAGTGGCCATCGCACAGTCCTTGTGGAATTGAAGTCGCATCTCCACATTGAGGATCCATTGTGTTATGTGGCATGACCACTGTGCTAAATGACATTGGCTCAATGCTGGGTTAGGTATCCTTGAGGTATATGGGTCATCTGCAGTGGCAGAACTGTCAGTTAAATCCATTTCTTGGCATATCCATCACATCACCATCAAGTTGAGGAAAGAACCTGGTTCAAATGAGGATTGTGGGAGAGCATGTCAGGAATAGCACCAGACATACCTAAAAATCAGATGCCTATCTAATGAAGGTACTGCTATAGACAAACCTAAACATTACCAAAACCAATCAAAGCTCTCTAGCTCTGGCACTTCCAATTGTGAATGGCGGCTGACAATTAAACAATAAACAGGAGGAGATTATGCACAAAATCTTCATTTTCAATATGGTGGGAAACCCATAACACAAAATAGAAATGCAAGGATTTTCAGTCAGAAGTGCCAATCTATCTCAGCCTACTTGTGAGATCCCCACCATCATAGCATTCACTCATGTCATTTCACATCACTTGATATCAAAAAATAACTGAAAATATTAGATCCAATAAAGGCTTTGACCCAGATAACATACCGATTCTTGCAAATAAAGTTTGTGCTCAAGAACTATTCTTATGCTAGCTAACCTGGTCTGGGTGAGGGACAACACTGGGATTTATTCAGCAATGTGAAAAATTTTCCAGATAAATTATGGCCCTAAAGAACTGGAGAAAGCCAATTGACCAATGACTGCTCTACCAGTCTACTCTCGATGATCAGCAAAATGATGGATCGTGATGTGGACAATGCTTACACAGTGGTAACCTGCTCACCTATGCTCCATGCAGGTTCTGCTAGGGCCAAAGCTCCTGACCTCATTATAGCCTGGATCCTTAATGGGGAAAAAGAACTAAACTGATAAATGGAGTGAGATTGACTGTTCTTCACGTCAAAGCAGCATTTGACCAAGCGTGGCATCAAGGAGCTCCAGTAAAAATAAAGTGATTGAAACCAAGAGTAATCTTTCACTGATTGGAGCCAAACCTCGCACTAAAGAAGAGAGTTGTTTTTGGAAGCCAATCATCTGAATCCTTTAAAATCAATGCAGGGATTTCTTAAGGTGTATAGAGAAAAAAGCATCTTTAGTGGTTTCATCAGTGATCTTCCCTCTATCTCCAGGCCAGTAGTGAAGAAGCTTGCTGAACTTTGCAGAATGGGCTTATGCCTGATTCTCCTGCTCCTCAGATGCTGCCTGACCTGCTGTGCTTTTCCAGCACCATACTCTCCACAATGTTCATTACTACTTGCAACTCCTCAGACAATGTAGCAGTCTGAGCACACTAGGTCCACTATGCTGTAGTACCAAGACACCATTCAAGCCTAGGCTGATTATTGGTAAGTAATATGCATGCTACACAGGTGCCATACAGTGCTATCTCCAACAAGACATTATGTAATCATTTCCCTTTTGTTGTATATGGGTCTGAAAGGGTTAATACTGAGGATTGCCATAAGCATTACCTACAAATGAACTTATAGACAGAGCAACTTAGAATGTTGAAGGGGTGAGACCAAACATTCGGTCCTCCTCAAAGTCTCTGTAACTATGTCTTTCATATAACAATAACCTTGACTGGATGCCAAGGAGCTCAGGATTAATGAAAAGGGGGTGGATTTCTGCTACCACAATTGGCATTGCAAGCCCTATAAATCTCTACATTGAGGGGGGATACTGGCAGCAATCTCTAACCTGATCAGTACCTCATACAGTGAAGTGAGTTGGGATGCCCATACAACACAGTAGGCAGCAGTGTGGATTTGTTTTGTCTACTCATGCAAAGCAGATGAGCAGCAGTGTGACATCTTCTGACTCAGACAGTATAGACAGGAACTGTGTTGAGCTGAAGATTTAAGAACCCATAAAAAAAAGTCTACTGGCAATCCTGAACAAGGAAGAAAACTTCAGTGAATGGTAAAAGCATTTTAGACTGGGTAACTGACATTCCAACTCCCTACAGAAGAAAATTAACAACTGACCTCATTTGTGATTGAAAGCATCATTAGCAATGCTAACCATTACTCAAAGACATTCTGGGTTCTGCCCGGGCCACCTTATTACAGTCTTGGTTCAAACATGGACAAAAGAGCTGAATTCCAGAGATGAAGCGGAAGTGACTGGTCACATCAAGGTCGCATTTGACTGTATGGAATCAAGGGGTCTTAACAAAACTGGAGTCAGATGAAATCAGAGGGAAAATTCTCCACTGGTTGGAGTCAAACCTGATGCAATGGAAGATAGCTGTGGTTGTTGGAGGCTAGCCACCTCAGCTCTACAACATTCCTACAGGAGTTCCTCAGGAAAATGTTCTCAGCCCAGCCATCCTCACCAGCTTCATCAATGAGCTTCCTCAGACATTTAGACATTGGCTGATAATTTCACAATCTTTAGAACCACTCATAATTCGTCCACTCATAATGCCTGAGGCAGTATGTGTTCAAATGGTGTAGGACCAGGATACTATCTAGTCTTTGGCTGACAGTTGACAAGTGAGATTTGTACAGAAGTAACCAGCTCCTCTTGACATTCATGGCATCACCATCGCTCATTCCCCCAGCATCAATATCCTGGGGGTTACCATTGACCAGAAACTGAACTGGATTAGCCATGTACGTTCTGTGGCTATAAGAGCAGTTCAGATGTTATCAAAGCTTGCAGTGTGTAACATACCTCTTGACTCCCTGATGCCTGTCCATCATCTATAAGCATGCGTTAGGAGTGTTAATATTATCCATTTACCTGGGTTAATGCAGCTCCAACAACGCTCAAGAAGCTTGACAACATCCAAGGCAAAACAACCTATATGATTGGCACCAAAGCCACAAACGTTGCGTTATTCCACCAGTGACACTCTGTAATAGCAGAAGATACCACTTACAAGATGCAATGAAGAAATTCAATAAGAATTCCTAGCTGATACCTTTCAAACCCACAACCATGACCATTAATGTGGGCAGCATGATTGCTCAGTGGTTAGCACCGCAGCCTCACAGCACCAGGGACCCAGGTTCAACTCCAGCTTTGTCTACTGCCTGTGTTTGCACATTCTTCCCATGTCTGCAGGAGTTTTCTCCGGGTGCTCCGGTTTCCTCCCATAGTCCAAAGATGTGCAGATCAGGTGAATTGGCCATTCTAAATTGCCCCATAGTGTTAGGTCTATTCATCAGGGGTGAAGGTGGGGGAATGGGTCTGTGTGGGTTATTCAGGGTAGCGTGGGCTTGTTGGGCCAAATGGCCTGTTTCCACACTGTAGGGAATCTAATCTAACACGAAGAAGGACAACAGATAGATGGGAACAACACCAGCCACAAGTTTCCCTCCAAGCCATTCACCATCCTAACTTGAAAATCTATTCCTGTTCCTTCAAAGTTTCTGGGTCAAAGTTCTGAAACTCCTTCCCCAACAGTAATATGACTCTACGTACAGCAAACAGACTGCAACTGTTCAATAAGGTAGCTCGCCACAACATTCTTAAGGACAAGTTGGGATGGATAATAAATGTTGGCCCAGCAGCAATGTCCATATCCTCATGAATGTTTTTTTTAAAAACTCTCCAAAGCAGAGGTGTTTGGATTGGTCTCAAGTCAGAGTCCAATGGTGAACAAATAGAATGTCACTGAGTATATCTTAAAACTCTGCTGGACCGTGGGAACTTTAAACTGGCACAGTATTCCAGACTGGAAAATTGGGAAGATAAAAAAAATTATTTAAAACTCAAGTTGATTATCATCATCAAAAGCAAATAGGCACTACATGGATCAACTACAAAAACAGAAGAAAAGAGCCAAATAAAAATGCTAATCTGCAGTCCCAGGCTTGGGACCTCACAATGCCAACAATTAAAATGATAACATTCAGCAGATTAAAAGCTTAGATAGAGACAGAAAGTATGTGAGACTTGATGTAAGCCATAGAAAAGGCAAAAGATCCTTCATAAGTGTCCTGATAAAGGCAAGAATCAATTATTTAAAGCACCAAGAGTGAGGATTATTCAATTAAATTGTGAATAAAGTGGAAATTGTGTATTAAAGCCACAAACAGTATGTTTCACACAATGAAGTGACAGGAGAGATGAAAGTCCCCCATTTTGTTCAAGAAGAGGTGAAAACCTTCATCTGGAGGCAACAAGGTCAGAATCCTCTATTTTGCCTCAAGAAGTTTGTTTGCAAAACATGGGAAAGACCCTCCAGTATAACAGTAAAACTGCTATTACTATGAAGTAAAACAATCCTCTAAAATATGCAATCATATTAGGAAGACTTGGCATCAGAAATAATATTGCTAGGAATATTTTATTTCGGAGAGAGGCAAATAAATCATATAATTGGACATCTTTGAGAAAACAATTTCTGAGATATAATTTTTTTTCACATTAGATGCTAAAACATAAACTAAACAAGTAAATACACTTCGATACACAATTGGGCATATGCAACATCCAGAGAAATCCATAGTTGACCTCAAAAAGGAGCTCCACAAATTAGACTATGGTAACTGCAAGTCAGAATTCAGAAAAGGCAGAATTGTTGTCAGAATTGTTGGTCTATTTTTGTCAGACTTATTATATAGCAAAGACAGCCTGAATGTAGAGAAAACCATTCAGGTGATGAGTGAAGCAGAAATCCAAATGTAATGTACTTTGATCCTAAGAGGGGAACATCAACTTATGCACAAGCTGGACATCAGCAGGGTCCATTCAATTCGTAAGTTACAAATTTAAGAACACCACATGTTAGAAATGAGAACAGCAATCAGGACAGGCACCAGACACTAAATGTCTTTGTCAGCTCTGTGGAGAATCAAAAACCCACAAGCACTGCTTATGCCCATCTATTAAGTGCAAATTAATTATCACACAATAGATCACTTTAAAAAAATGCATAGACATGGGACATAGAGCACTTACATTGCTTTTAAATAACATAAAAGTTAAGGTCTAGGCCATCTCCTTGATATATTCCTGGAGGTTTAGTATTAACATTGGTAATACCTGTCTAGATCGAACACGGGAAATCAAGCTCTGCTGTTCCCATATTCATAACCAAAGTTAAATATTTTGTAACAGTATGCAAAATTCCCAATTTATTTGTTAACAGAAATCACAAACCATGTTTCTGAATTAAACAACTACTATTTATCACAAGTAAGTAGATTCTAATCACAGGTAAATATCAATGAACTGTCAATATAGACATTTACTTCCATCTAACCATTATTTTACATAATCAAAAGTGAAATTGGACCAAGTTCAAGTGAAGTAAAGACGTTTATTGGTTTTTCAGGTTTCCACATTGTACTGCTATGAGAGTCAGTGCAGGTTGAAAGAATCAAAACTTACTCCAACAGCAATCTTTAAATCCAAAATTCTCATCCTCATGCTTAAATGCATCCAAAGACTTTCATTTCCCTGACTTTGTAATCACTTCAGTTCCCACAATCCACACAGAACTTCAACATAGACCTCTTGTACAACCTCATTATTCTTCACAAAACCTTCGGCAGCCATGATTTCAGCTGTCTCGTGTTTATGCTCTCTTTATCCTCCCTAAACTTCACCACCTCTTTTATTTCAAGGTAATCCTTAAAAGCTATTTCTGGGGATCATGTTTTTGGTCTCCTATCCATATATCACCTAATGTGATTTGATGGCAAATTGTGTCTGATGTTGCTCCTCTGATGCACCATTAAAGGTGCTACATAAATCTAAAGTTGTTCTTTTTGAACTATTTTTCAAGGAACTTGAGCATGACCGGCAAGGTCAGTATTTACGGTCCATTCCTCATTGGCTTGGAGAGGATGGCGATAAGCCACTGATGTGTTCATTAGGGAATGGAATGAGACTGTTCAAAATTCATTTCACTCAGAGGCAGTAAAATTGGATCTGAACCTAGATCCAGTGGCGAAAGGACGGTTTCCATTCCATTGTGCCTTTTCATGCCTTCATTCGATATTAATAAAATTAACTTTGAAAATATATGTTGAAGAACATGCGGCGGTGAGAGGGATCAATGCATAACAAGACAGCTGCAGCACAATTACACTGTATTTGCAATTCATAATTCACATAAACTTGAGCAATTCATGAACATCATAAAATAAGGAATCATCATGCAATGTTGCAAATGTCATTCCAGTGTCACTCGAGACGATGAATTATCAATTATGTGCATCAGAACCAGAGAGTTCTATATTCATCTGCAAAACTATCTTTCTGAGATACATTTTTGAATATTCCATAATGATTCCTCCTTACCCTCTTCCAACAGTCTTTAAAAGTTATCAGTCAAAAAGTTGACATTGATTTTAAACGAGTTCTCTACAGACAAAGTGATGAGAAATATTTTCATTTCCTTTCTTCTTGATTTCTTTAACCGAAGCGCATTACCAGTGCTTTCAACTAGTCAGTGCTGGTGGCAGAAAGGGCATTTTTTCACCTTATCAGAATGCAATGGACCCTGGCTGGAGGCTGATATACGTCAGTTTGCTTTTTAAAAGAGTGCCCTGTCAGAATCCTATTCTCATTGACACAAGTCGCTCTGACTGATAGTACCCACAAATAACAGGTGAGTGACTCCTGGTAGAAAGGAGATTGTGTGACCTCATTGTTTGCCTCTTTTCTCTTCTTTGTTCTTGACAAATAAAGATTTCTTTTTAATAAACTGAAAGGTCCTTGCCCATTCCCTGATGATAAAATGAAAGGAACCAGTGAGGTATAGTACAACGTGACAGTGAAAAGCAGAAGCTCATCAGACAATAACAAAAGGTGCAAGGTAAAGATAAGGCAGCTGTCAGAGATTAATCCTGCAGTCCTGATTGTTTTCTCTAATACCAGGCCTGCAATAGTGTGTGATAAGTTGCTGAGTAATTTGGATTTCTGTGGAGGAAATAAGATTCAGGTGTGTTTTGTAATTGATTTCTTTCCTGGATTTGTAAAAGAGAGAAAAAAATAAATGCAGCAAATTGCCGTGACTGCACTTATCTTTGAAAACCTGTTCAATTAGTTTTGTTTTTGGTGAATATATCTTTTAGGCATTGTTTAACAATGTTTCAACTAAATATTCTAGATAGTCACTTTCGCCATAGACGTAGAGCTGTCATCTAAAAATAAATAAATTAGCAGATTCAAATATATTTTCATATTTTTAATTCCTTTCCTACCAGCTTTAAGGGTTGTGTTACTTTTTCTGATAGCTGAGCTCCTTTGATATACTAACAAAACCTTCTGCCTAGCCCCAGGAGCCAGTCTTTAGTCATTTTTGTTCTTTGCTGTGTGCTGGAAAATACTGATATGGATATTAAACTTGCAAAGAATAGCCATTTTTCAAATGAAATTCACTCACTAAAGGACGATTATTAAGAAAATACAGCAATATAAGATAACAAAAAAAATCTCTCGGAGGTATATTCTTGTAGTAACAACACAGGAAATGCAGATAGTCATGTTAAAATGTGAATTGTTCTCATTTTCCAACATCAGAATGAACCTGCATTTACATAGCACAATTACAGAATATCCTAAAGCACCTCACAACAAAGCATTTTTACTTTCATCCAAGTCCTGATGAAGGATTCTACCCAAAACATCGATTCTCCTGCTTCTCTGATGCTGCTTGACCTGCTGTGCTTTCTCCAGCTCCACATTTCATCGAATCTGACTTTCCAGCATCTGCAGTCCTCACTATCTCCGCAGTCCTCACTATCTCCGCAGTCCTCACTATGTCAGCACAATCCTCACCATCTCTGCGTATTTTTGAAGGGGAGTCACTGTAATGTAGGAACCTCGTAGCAATTTGGTACCCAGCAAGGTCATTCAAGTAGCAAAATAATTAAGACCAGATCATGTATCTTCATGGGCTGACTTTTATATGGACCTGAGCAATATGGGTAATGATGGGATTTATGGCAGAATTGGCCAAGACGTACAGCAAAGCCCATCTTGAAGTTGGGAGCATCTTAGAGTAAAAAGTGAGGTCTGCAGATGCTGGAGATCAGAGCTGAAAATGTGTTGCTGGTTAAAGCACAGCAGGTTAGGCAGCATCCAAGGAACAGGAAATTCGACATTTCGGACCAGAGCCCTTCATCAGGATTCCTGTTCCTTGGATGCTGCCTAACCTGCTGTGCTTTAACCAGCAACACATTTTCAGCAGTTGGGAGCATCTTACCCTACCTTTTATGTTTCTGGTAAGGATCATGGAAGCAAATTTGAGGTAGGCAAATTGTGGGGCATTATTGCTTGTTAAACAGCTTATTAATGGCTCAACTAGCCACAATAATATTCAACTTTCTTTCTTAGCTAAAGTACCAAACAAACTAGACGTTGAGAAAACATGACATGGAAACCAAAGTGGCACCAGCCGGATTTACGTTGCATTTTGCTCTGAATGCCTCCATTTTGCATGTGACCAAACCACATAGCAGGACACAATATATGGACACCAACCACACATACACCCTTTGTCTACAACCGTCGGTGTCTGCCATTTGCCAGTCCTTCAAAACCATCATGGCACCTCTCCAACACATTGTGTACAGCCTTGAATTGCAAGGTGTACCAGTAACTCATATTGAAAAGCAGCTGCAGGGACACTTTGTTCTCACAACTGACAGATTGACCAGGCTGCATATCAGGGCTACTCGCTTGCTTTTATAATGTTCACTCACTTAATGCCTATCTGCATGCTCAAAACATCCATGCTTTGCATTGCTGTTCCAAATGACACAGTCACATATCAGGCAACTGACCTTGCTCGTCATCAGCCCTCAGTCATACATATTGCTGTATGTCAGTCTGATACATCAATCTCACACTTACACATGTCTCAGCAGCTTAGAAAGCAAAAACACTACATGTCAAGCTGGTCAAATTCTAAGCGACATTGCTGCTAGACTGGGTGTGTAGCAGGTGGTGAGGAAATCAACAAGAGTGAAAAACATATTTGACCTAATCTTCTCCAATCTGCCTGCTGCAGATGCATCTGTTCATGTCAGCATCAGTAACAGTGCCCAGTACAAAGTCCTTGTGAGTCAAAATCACAACTTCACCCTGAGAATACCTCCATCGTGTTATGTAGCTAAATGAGATCGACTTTGAACTGATTTGGGTATCCATGAGGTGCTGTGGGCTTTCAGCAGCAGCAGAATTGTACTCCACACACCCTACAAACTCATTTTCCAACATGTAACTGTTATGATTGAATAGGAGTGTACTGTACCTTTAAGAGAGAGGAAGCTGGCAAGGACTTAAAGAAGCACGTAGTGTGCTGAAAGATTTTAAAATGTAACATTTGGTTGACACAAATAGCTGGTGATGTGTTGCCATGGAACAAAAACAAATTCAAATTCGGCCAATCAGTTTAAATTATGCCCCAGATACCAAAATCCAATTGAATTTGAATTTTACTCTTTGGGTTGACATCAGACCAACGAAATGATCTGATGTTTTGGGGTATAAGATCAGCCATTTTGAGCAGTTAGGGGGAGAACAGCAATGAGTACTAATAAACAGACTGCTAGCTGAATAGCTCTCTGAAAGGTAGCGGTCTGTACGAAATTTGTGTAGCAGAACACCAAAGTCAATCTAAAGGAATCTACCGAGAAATTTCAACATCAAAAGACTATACCTGGGTTTGAAATTGACTTTTTCTGTAAATTTAAGAGGGCATTTATTGGACTAGTATTATAGAGTGGGAGGTAAAAGATAGGTTTAAAAGAGTTGTAAATAGTTGTTGATTTTAGTATTCTCTGTTGGACTAAAAGAATAAAATTGTTAATTTTTACTTTAAATGGAGACCTCTGGGATAGTTCTTTATAGAACATAGAACATAGAACATAGAACAATACAGCACAGAACAGGCCCTTCGGCCCACGATGTTGTGCCGAACATCTATCCTAGATTAAGCACCCATCCATGTACCTATCCAATTGCCGCTTAAAGGTCGCCAATGATTCTGACTCTACCACTCCCACGGGCAGCGCATTCCATGCCCCCACCACTCTTTGGGTAAAGAACCCACCTCTGACATCTCCCTTATACCTTCCACCCTTCACCTTAAATTTATGTCCCCTTGTAACACTCTGTTGTACCCGGGGAAGAAGTTTCTGACTGTCTACTCTATCTATTCCTCTGATCATCTTATAAACCTCTATCAAGTCACCCCTCATCCTTCGCCGTTCCAACGAGAAAAGGCCGAGAACTCTCAACCTATCCTCGTTCGACCTATTCTCCATTCCAGGCAACATCCTGGTAAATCTTCTCTGCACCCTCTCCAAAGCTTCCACATCTTTCCTAAAGTGAGGCGACCAGAACTGCACACAGTACTCCAAATGTGGCCTAACCAAAGTCCTGTACAGCTGCAACATCACTTCATGACTCTTGAATTCAATCCCTCTGCTAATGAACGCTAATACACCATAGGCCTTCTTACAAGCTCTATGCACCTGAGTGGCAACTTTCAAAGATCTATGTACATAGACCCCAAGATCCCTCTGTTCCTCCACCTGACTAAGAACCCTACCGTTAACCCTGTATTCCGCATTCTTATTTGTTCTTCCAAAATGGACAACCTCACACTTGGCAGGGTTGAACTCCATCTGCCACTCCTCAGCCCAGCTCTGCCTCATATCTAAGTCCCTTTGCAGCCGACAACAGCCCTCCTCACTGTCCACAACTCCACCAATCTTCGTATCATCTGCAAATTTACTGACCCACCCTTCGACTCCCTCATCCAAGTCATTAATAAAAATTACAAACAGCAGAGGACCCAGAAATGATCCCTGCGGAACTCCACTTGTAACTGGGCTCCAGGCTGAATATTTACCATCTACCACCACTCTCTGACTTCGACCGGTTAGCCAGTTTTCAATCCAATTGGCCAAATTTCCCTCTATCCCATGCCTCCTGACTTTCTGCATAAGCCTACCATGGGGAACCTTATCAAATGCCTTACTAAAATCCATGTACACTACATCCACTGCTCTACCCTCATCCACATGCTTGGTCACCTCCTCAAAGAATTCAATAAGACTTGTAAGGCAAGACCTACCCTTCACAAATCCGTGCTGGCTGTCCCTAATCAAGCAGTGTCTTTCCAGATACTCATAAATCCTATCCCTCAGTACCCTTTCCATTACTTTGCCTACCACAGAAGTAAGACTAACTGGCCTGTAATTCCCGGGGTTATCCCTATTCCCTTTTTTGAACAGGGGCACAACATTCGCCACTCTCCAGTCCCCTGGTACCACCCCCGTTATCTTTGAAATTTAACAGATTATGGCATGAGGTGAGCTTCTCTGTGTGATGGGTTTAAAATTAGCAGAGGGTTTACCCCATGTTGTAACATACTCCACTCAATGATTACCATCAAGCCAGGGGATCAACCCTGATTTAAGGAAGAGTGCTGAAGGGCTTGTCAGGGGCAATACCAGAGATACCTAAAAGTGAGATGTCAACTTCGTAAAGGTACAAAACCGGACTACCAACATGCCAAACACTATGAGCAGCATGTGATACATAGAACTAAGCAATCCCACAACCAAATAATCTTCAGTTCTTCAGTCCTGTCACATCCACTTTTGAATGGTGGTGGATGATTAAATAACTCACTATTCTCGATGATGGAGAAGCCCAGCAAATCAGTGCAAAAGAGAAGGCTCAAGCATTCACAACAATCTTCAGGTAGAAATGCCAAATGGATGATACATCCTGGCCCCTCCAGTAGTCCCAAGCTTTCACAGACACTGGTCTTCAGTCAATTCAATTCACTCCATGTGATCTCGTGAAAGGATTGAAGGCACAGATGACTACCCTGGCAACTTCCCAATAATAGCACTAAAGACTTGTGCTCCAGAACTTGCTGCACTTCTAGCTAAACCTTTCCTGAACAGCAAATTACTAATATTTGCTCAACAATGTGGAAAATTATTCAGGTATGTCTGATAAAAAAAGACATGACCCACTCTCACTAGTATCCTTAGATACAAATGAAGAAAGACACCACTTTGACTGTGACAACGCATCCATCCTAGAACATGCCAAACAGAGACAAGCACAAGAATTCCTAGAAACATGACATTCCAACTGGAACTCCATCAACAAACACATCAATTTGGACCCCATCTTCTCCCATCTGAGAAAAAGAACCGGAAGTGACATCACCAAGCAGGAAATAACATCATCAACCCAAGGAAACCTAAACACGTAAATGGAAAGTGGGACATAACACCATTGCTTCACCAGAGGCTCACTGACTATATTACCTAGTATGGTGACAAAACATCTGAAAATGAACTTTATAGCTCAGTGAGCAAACTTACATCAATGTCTGGTAACAGCCTGAGGAATGAAGGCCAGATTGAGCTTAGTTGGAGAAGCCCTGAACTCCAACAGAAACCCCAACAAAATTCAAAATACCTAATGAAAGTGATATGAGCACAAAGCAATGGGCTGATCAATGGTTAATGGGTAAATGGTTTTTACCCACTTTAAAAATATATTAGGGAAAATTTTGAGAACTAGCTCCTGTTTAAAAGAAAATTTGATTAGTTTTCTACAAGGCTTAACTTAAGAGTAAGAGTTTCTTTCACAAAAAGTATAGTAGGTGATCTCAATCCTGTGTGTTGCACAGCCTACAGAATATGGGAATTCCCAGAAACCCCTAGCAATCTGAAAACTCACATCCGCAGGAAGTGCCACAGTTTGTTCAGACTGAGTGCCTGGTTTTGGAACTTAACTGATAGCTGGTGGCACTGCAGGCTACGAGTTGTGTGGACAACATGTCTTTAGACTCAGCCGCTTCAAAGCACAAGGAAATTCAGACAGAAAAGGAATGGTAACCATCAGTCAGAAGCAGGTAATCAAGAACTCCCTACAGGATATCTCACTCAAGTAAAGCTTTTCTGTGATGGAAAATGGTGAACATGATGGTGCTTCTACAAGCTGCAGTCAGAGACCAGCTGCACAAAGTGGGAGCAGGAAGGGGTGAGGAGATATACTGGTAAAGGATTGAATGGGGAAGAGTGCAGACAGGCATTTCAGACATAAACAACAATGTTGCTGAACAGGTGCAGGACATTCTGAAGAGAGAGGTTGACCAGTAAGAGGTTTTGATTGACATTGTTACTTATAACATAGGCAGAAAGAGGGCTAAGGTCCTGCAGATGGCATTGAGTTTGGCCATGATCATATTGAATGGCACAGCAGGCTTGAAATCAGAATTACCTAGTCCTTCTACTAATTTCTATTTCTCTATGTTTCTACACAATAAGAATTTAGGGAACTGGGTCATCTTTAAAAGTTGCAATCTCTGGATTCCTCCAAGTGCCACATGATTTTGAGCATAGGACTAGGTGCATAGAGTGGATGAAGAGTTGGTATAGAAGAAAGGTTTTAGATTCTTGAATCATTGAGTGTTCCTGAGTGTGTTGGAGATGCATCCATTTATGCATGTTGGGGGTATTTCATCACACTCCTGAATTATGCTTGTAGATATAGGACAAGCTTTGAGGAATCAACTGGTGAGTTACTCACTGCAGTATTCCCAGCCTCTGATTTGCTCTTGTAGCCATTCTGCTTTTATAGCTGGTTTCTGATCGACAGTCGCCCTCAGGATGCTGATAGTGAGGGATTCAGTAACTGTACCATGATTGAATGTCAAGGAACACTGACATAGATTGTTTTGTATTGGAGATGATCATTGCTTGGCCTTTCTGTGTTATGAATGTTGTTTGTCACTTGTCAGGCCATGCCGGGATATTGTCCAGATCTAATTGCATTTGACCATAAGACCATAAGAACCAGGATCAGGATTAGGATTAGGCCATTTGGCCCCTCAAGCCAACTTCACTGTTCAATAGGATCCTGTCTGATCTGAAATTCCTCACATCCACTTCCCTATCCATTCCTAATAACCCTTTATTCACTGCTGTTTATGAATCTATCTCAGCCTTGAATATACACAAGGGTCTTTAGAAGAGTATAAAGAAAGTAATAGTATACTTAAGAGGGAAATCAGGAGGGCAAAACAGGGACATGAAATAGCTTTGGCAAATAGAATTAAGGAGAATCCAAAGGGTTTTTACAAATATATTAGGGACAAAAGGGTAACTAGGGAGAGAATAGGGCCCCTCGAAGATCAGCAAAGTGGCCTTTGTGTGGAGCCACAGAAAATGAGGGAGATACTAAATGAATATTTTGCATCAGCATTTACTGTGGAAAAGGATATGAAAGATATAGACTGTAGGAAAATAGATGGTGACATATTGCAAAATGTCCAGATTACAGAGGAGGAAGTGCTAGATGTCTTGAAACGGTTAAAGGTGAATAAATCCCCAGGACCTGATCAGGTGTACCTGAGAACTCTGTGGGAAGCTAGAAAAGTGATTGCTGGGCCTCTTGCTGAGATATTTGTATCATTGATAGTCACAGGTGAGGTGCCGGAAGACTGGAGGTTGGCAAACGTGGTGCCACTGTTTAAGAAGGGCATTAAAGACAAGCCAGGGAACTATAGACCGGTGAGTTTGACCTCGGTGTTGGGCAAGTTGTTGGAGGGAATCCTGAGGGACAGGATGTACATGTATTTGGAAAGGCAAAGACTGATTAGGGATAGTCAACATGGCTTTGTGTGTGGAAAATCATGTCTCACAAACTTTTTGAAGAAGTAACAAAAAGGATTGATGAGGGTAGAGTGGTAGATGTGATCTTTATGGACTTACGTAAGGTGTTCGACAAGGTTCGCCATTGGAGACTAATTAGCAAGGTTAGATCTCATGGAATACAGGGAGAACACGTTCTCCCCGTGTCTGCGTGGGTTTCCTCCGGGTGCTCCGGTTTCCTCCCACAGTCCAAAGATGTGCGGGTCAGGTGAATTGGCCATGCTAAATTGCCCGTAGTGTTAGGTAAGGGGTAATGTAGGGGTATGGGTGGGTTTCGCTTCGGCGGGTCGGTGTGGACTTGTTGGGCCGAAGGGCCTGTTTCCACACTGTAAGTCTAATCTAATCTAATCTAAAAACTGGCCATTTGGATACAGAACTGGCTCAAAGGTAGAAGACAGACGGTGGTAGTGGAGGATTGTTTTTCAGACTGGAGGCCTGTGACCAATGGAGTGCCACAAGGATCAGTGCTGGGCCCTCTACTGTTTGTCATTTTCATAAATGATTTGGATTCAAGCGTAAGAGGTACAGTTAGTAAGTTTGCAGATGACACCAAAATTGGGGGTGTAGTGGACAGTGAAGAGGGTTACCTCAGATTACAACAGGATCTTGACCAGATGGGGCAATGGGCTGAGAAGTGGCAGATGGAGTTTAATTCAGATAAATGTGATGTGCTGTATTTTGGGAAAGCAAATCTTAGCAGGATTTATACACTTAATGGTAAGGTCCTAGGGAGTGTTGCTGAACAAAGAGACCTTGGAGTGCAGGTTCATAGCTCCTTGAAGGTGGAGTCGCAGGTAGATAGGATAATGAAGAAGGCGTTTGATATGCTTTCCTTTATTGGTCAGAGAATTGAGCACAGGAGTTGGGAGGTTATGTTGCGGCTGTACAGGACATTGGTTAGGCCACTGTTGGAATATTGCGTGCAATTCTGGTCTCCTTCCTATCGGAAAGATGTTGTGAAATTTGAAAGGGTTCAGAAAAGATTTACAAGGACGTTGCTAGGGTTGGAAGATCTGAGCTACAGGGAGAGGCTGAACAGGCTGGGGCTGTTTTCCCTGGAGCGTCAGAGGCTGAGGGGACACTTTATAGAGATTTACAAAATTATGAGGGGCCTGGATAGGATAAATATACAAAGTCTTTTCCCTGGGGTCAGGGGTCAAAAACTAGACGGCATAGGTCTAGGGTGAGAGGGGAAAGATATAAAAGAGACCTACAGGGCAACTTTTTCACGCAGAGGGTGGTACGTGTATGGTATGAGCTGCCAGAGGATGTGGCGGAGGCTGGTACAATTGCAACATTTAAGAGGCATTTGGATGGGTATATGAATAGGAAGGGTTCGGAGGGATATGGGCCGGGTGGTGGCTGATGGGACTAAATTGGGTTGGGATATCTGGTCGGCATGGACGGGTTGGACCGAAGGGTCTGTTTCCATGTTGTACATCTCCATGACTCTATGACACTGCCCCCACAGCTCTCTGTGCCAAGGAATTTCAAAGACTCATAACATTTTGAGAGAAGAGATTCCTCCTCATCTCAGTCTCAAATTGCACTCCTTTAGTCTGAGAATATGCCCTCTTGGCCTAGATTCTCTCATGAAGTGAAACATCAGGAAAACAAAGAGGGGCATTAAAAACCAGAAGCAGGAAAAGAGAAAATTAAAGGTATTTTATAAATCTATTCAAGGTAAGAGGAAAACCAGAGAATGGATTGGACACAGTAAGGACCTAAGTGGTAAACTGTGGCTGGAGCCAAAAGATTTATATTCTGAGGAAGAGTCACTGGATCCGAAACATTAACTCTGATTTCTCTTCAGATTTTTCCATATATTCTAAACTTTTCCAGCAATTTCTGTTTTTGTAGGTGAGGCTTTTATTGAGTAATGTACATCTCCAGTGGATTTAGTCTTCATGGACTTAGGTAAAGCTTTACAAGGTCTCACATGGGAGACTAGTCAAGAAAGTAAGAACTCATGGGATCCTGGGCAACTTAGCAAAGAGGATTCAAAAGTGGCTTAGCAGCAGGAGGCAGAGGATAATGTATGAAAGTAGTTTTGTCACCGTAAGCCTGTGTCCAGTGACCCTGTAATACAGGGTTTGGTGCTGCACCACTCGCTGTTTGTATTGTATATTGTTGATCCAGACATGAATTGAAGTGTTTTGATCAGAAGGTTTTCAAATGCCACGAAACGTTCTGGTGTGTTGAGTAGCAAAATGAAAACCTTCGACTTCAGGATTATATGGTCATATGAGCAGAACAAAATCTGGAGTTTTGATTGCCTTGGGCTGCACTTTATACAGGATGGATGCAGGCTATTTGCTCTTCCTTTTTGGAAGAAAATGTTGACAGGAAGTTAGAAATACCACCCTGCAAACATAATCTGCTGGCTAGATTGGCGGTAAATTAGTGAAGAATTGGGCTTCTACCACTCGGTAAGAGAAATCAGTCCTGGCAGTACCAGAGCTCAGTGCTGGCCACTACTGGAACTGCAGGTACAAGCACAAAAAAGGTCATGGTCCTCCATACAGGAAGGTCAAAGGTTTTTAGGGCACGGAGGGTTTATGGAGTATAGGCAGGGGTACAGAGCAATAGAATGGCAGCTGAATGATGTACTGGCTATCTTCATTTTTTTTCAGCTCAGTCTTAAAAACCAACCCTCCCATTCCACTCACCCACCCATCACAGCAGCTTTGTTATCCCAGCAGCAAGCCAATAGGCTTCACCATTCATTATTTGCTTACATATGGTGTGTGGGCTGCCAATTGCAGAGCCTACTTACCCAGCGTATTCTGAAGATCAGCTGGGGATGAGTGGGAACGTGGTGAGATAGTCAATAGTTAAAACTATGTGTACACTGAAGGTTCAATAAATAGGTTACTGGGATGATGAAATGATCGCTTTATAATGAGAGAATGCATAAATTGAGCCTTTATTCCCTTTAAAATAATGAAAGGTGATTTGATGAAAAAATATAAAATATTGAAGGGACTTGATGATATACACAGCCTTGGGTATATAGAACACAGGGCCACATTCTCAGGATAAAAGAATCAACCATTTAAGACTACAATGAGGAGAAATTCCTTCCGTTTGTGAATCGTTGAATTCTCTCACCACAGATTTAGGATTCTCCATCATGGAGTCTATTCAAATGGTGATCAATCAGTTTTTGATCTCTGAGAGAATAAGGAGTTATAGAGATAGGCAGGAAAGTAGGGTCGACTCAGAAAATGCAAACAATTGAATGAATATATTAATTAGGAACCACAGTAGGCCACTCAGCCCCTCAAGCCTGATCTAACATTCTGCAAGATCATGGCAGAGCTGATTAGCCTGAATAACTCCATTAATCTTTTGCTCCCTTGCTTAGTCAAGATTCTATCTAATACTACATTAAAAATATTCGATACTTGCTTGCCTTTCCTTTCTAGTGTTTTGACCATTTTCCATAAAGATTGTTCTTTTCCCTTAGGGATCTCTACTTGAATTCCATGAGCCTTTAGTTACTCCTAACAAAGCCTAATATGCTCAGGCCTTTGTACTTTGTGGCCAGATTTCCTCTCATTTCCTGGTATGCTCTCTTGCTCCAGTGTCTCTTGCCAGATTCTGAATGAAGTTTTGCTTTTGGAGAGCTGTGTAGGCTTCTGCACTGCTTCTATAACTGCCGCTAATTCTTTTGTCAGTAACTGCATTTCACTCGATGCATGACTTTTATCCTTTTTACAGCAATAAAGCTGTTAAAGTATAAAACTCATTTGTTTCATTTTCTTTTCTTCTGGGTTTTCTGGCCTTCTTCTCCTTGTGGTGGAGATCTTTGCATTGAACCCAGATCATCACTGCCGCAACCATGTGGTATTTTCCCAGGTGACCACTGCTGGCTCCTTGTGATATTCGCTATCTTTGCCAACACATTGAACCAGGTTTGCTGCCTCCATTTTCATTTTGTCTTCGGCCCATCTTATGATAAGTGTTAGATGATACATCACCACAGAGTATCTGAAGAAGAGAAAATAATCATACATAATTGGTTTATTGCATTATACCAATAAATGCAACTGCATTGGGAATTGGTGCAAATATATCTGCACTGAAAGCCAGAGGAGAACTTCTGTCTCCACCTACAGACTATATGTGGCATCATGAATAATGAATATTAACCCTTTGGAAACCATACCGTATACAACATACTACTGATCTAACTTACGTAACTATTGCACAATCTACTTTAAAAAGAAAGTTATTACAGGTGCACAATCCTTTATTCGAAATGCTCAGGACCAGCTGGTTTTTGGAATTCTGAATTTTTTAAATTTCAGACTAAGTGACAGTTTGATGGTGAAACTCGTAAAAATCTTACCCGAGGAGCATGACTCACTGAGTAAAACAGGTCTTGAGAGAGAATTGAGGCCTGCCAGTGCTCGGCCATGCCCCCCACATCACATCTGAGTGACATGCATCGACTTGGGCTAAATGTTTGCATGCCAAACAGCTTTGTTAATGAGAACAATCTTCATAAAAAACCTTTGGACTTTGGAGCTTTTCGGATTTCGGATAAAAGACTGTCTACCTGTACACACAAATATGATTCCACTTCTGTACAGTGAATTAATTATTCGGCCATATTTGTCTGCACTGATCTCCGAAGAGCATCCCACCCTAACCCTATCCCCATAATCCTGCATTTACCATGGCTAACCCACCCCTAGCCGCACCTCCCTGGACACTTTACCAGTCCATCTAACTTGCTCATCTTTGAACTGTGGGAGGAAACCAAAGTACCCAGCAGAAACCTGAGGAAACCATGCAAACTCCACATGGTCATCAAAGGCTGGAATCAAATCCAGGTCCCTGACTGTGTGACAGCAGTATTAACCACTGAGCCACCATGCCATCCATTAATGCAGTACTCACAAACAAAAACAGAAATTGTTGGAAAAACAAAGCAAGTCTGTGAAGACAAAGCAGAATTAAAATTTCAGGTTCTTTAGAAGCTGCCAGACCTGCTGACCTTTCCCCAGCAATTTCTGTTTTGTTTCTAATTTTCAGCATCTGCAGTTTTGTTTTGTTTAATTCAACACTCTATCTGGCCTTTTATCTATTTGCTCTTTTCTTCCAAATTCTTTGGGATTTTTACCCTTTTATCATAATTCAGTTTCCATTTTTAAAAAAATTTTCTTTGGTTTTAACCAGCTGGGTTCGTCATGATTTCACCATTTTCGCTTCCCAGTTACAGATGATGAGAGCAGTTCTGTGACTGTAGACAGTACAAGAACATGACAGCAAGGTAAGCAAGTGAGAAAGGTGATTACATATGCCATGTTGTGTAATAACAAAGAGGCTAAATAATTATTTTAAACTAAAGTGAAATGGGAGGAATTGATTGATGAAAAATTCAACAAGGCCTTCTTATCTATTTATGCAATGCGACTTTGGGATCTGATTGGCCTTTGTTAACTATGAGGGGATAATATACATTAGCTAACAGCCAGAGGATGTGAGTATTTCGAACATACAGTCTAAAAGGGAGGTAGAGCAGGGATCCTCAAAACATTTAACAAGCATTTAGATGAGCACATGAAATGCCAGAACATGCAAGGATATGGGCCAACTGCTGGGAAATAGGATTGGAATAGATAGTTGCTGGATGACCAGCATGAACGCAGTGGGCCAAAGAGTGTTTTCTGTGTTGTAAAAACTCAATGACTCTGAGATCCCATATACCAATAGCCTGGAGTTTATGGCTTTTTTAACATTGCTGCATCTTGACATTTAATGTTATCAATGACAAATTGTATTTCGTTGGCAATTTTAAAGCATCCCTTGATACTTCACAGAAGCATTCTGAAGCAAAATTTGATACTGAAATTATAAGGAAAGATTAGGGCAAACGACCAAAAGTTGATCAAAGGGATATGTTGAAAAGAGGAAGAGAAGTTTAGGGTGGGAATTCCAAAATTTAGGACATTGAAACCTGAAAACATAGCCCGAAGTAATTAAACAAATAAAATGGGTGATGCTCAAGAGGACAGACTAGCCACCGGTTGTGAGTGGTTGAGAGTTGTAGGGTGAGAGGAGATCATAGATATAGGTGGGGAGAGGTCATGGAGAATTGTAATCATAAGTGAGAGAACTTTAAAATTAAGGTGGACGTCAACATGGTGCCAATGTAGGACAACGAACACAGGAATGGTGGATGAATGAGTCACAGAGGCTTACAGCCATAGAGTTGAACAGTCATCCACGCTGACCAGAGATCCTAAATTAACCTAGTCCTGTTTGCCAACATTTGGCCCATTTCCCTCTAAATGTTTCCTATTCATATACCCATCCTGATGCCTTTTAAATGTTGTAATTGTACCAACCTCCACCACTTCCTCTGGCAGTTCATTCCATATACGCACCACCCTCTGTGTGAAAGTGTTGCCCCTTAGGTCCGTTTTATATCTTTCCCCTTTCAACTTAAACCTATGCCCTCTAGGTTTGGACTCCCCTACCCTGGCAAGAAGACCTCGGCTAATCACCCTATCCATGCCCCTCATGATTTTATAAACCTCTATGAGGTCACCTCCAAAGCTCCATAGAAAATAGCCCCAGCCTATTCAGCCTCTCTCTATAGCTCAAGTCCCCCAATACTGACAACATCCTTGTAAATCCTTCCGTACCCTTTCAAGTTTCACAACATCCTTCCTATAGCAGAGAGACCAGAATTGCAAACAATATTCTAAAAGTTGGCCAACCAATGTCCTGTACAGCTGGAACATGATATCCCAACTCAATACACTGACCAATAAAGGTAAACATACCGAATGCCTCTTTCACTATCCTATCCACCTGCAACTCCATTTTCATGGAAATATGAACATGCACTGCAAGGTCTCTTTGTTCAGCAACACTTCCTAGGACCTTATCATTAAGTGTTTAAGTCCTGCTAAGATTTGCCTTTCCAAAATGCAGCACCTCACACTTATCGAAGTTAAACTCCATCTGCCACTCCTCGGTGCATCAGCCCAGCTGATCAAGGTCCTGCTGTACTTCACTGTCCGCTACACCATCAATATTGGTGTCATCTGCAAACTTACTAACCATTCCTCCTGTGTTTCACATCCAAATCAATGATATAAATGATAAAAAGCAGTGGACTCAGCATCGATCCATCGATGCTTGCAGCACACTGCTGGACACAGGCCTCCAGTCCAAAAAAGCAAACCTCCATGACCACCCTTTGTCTCCTACTTTCAAGCCAATTTGGTATCCAAATAGCTAGGTCTCCCTGGCTTCCATATTGTCTAACTAGTCTACCGTGCGGAACCTTGTCAAATGCCTTGCCGAAGTCCATATTGACAAAGGGACATGGTAAAGTTAGCACCCAAACAACAGATGTTTAGATAGACTCATTTTTATGCATTTTATCCTTAATAAGTTTCATTAACAAAATTGTTTGGTCATTTCATGTAATTGCCTGCACTGTGCAAATTGGTTGCCACATTTTTCCAAATACAGGAGTCATAGAGTCATAGAGTCGTACAGCACAGATACAGAGTGACTACACTTCAATAGTCTTTCATTAAAGTTTGGAACATTCTAAGGTTATAAAAGGCCCTTTGTAAATAAAAATACTTTTTTCTTCTTTCTCATAACTTGTAACCAACAAGTTCACTTTCTGTAGTAAGTGTTGCATGTTTCCTGAAGATCTCTATTGGTGCTATTTTGGATTCTGCTACTACAGCCTAATACAAAGAATAGAGCAAGACTTTTTGCATTCCGTAGATAATGTGGCAGACATACAAAGCCAGTTTTGAAACTTAGAACAATTGGAATACTGAAAAGATAAGATCTAGTCACTAGAGGTCAGCAACAGACCCTAAGACCCCACTACTGTATATGCAGGAAGTGCCATAGAGTCATAGAGTCATAGAGGTGTACAGCATGGAAACAGACCCTTCGATCACTACATAGTGAATCAATGGCAGCATTTCGACAAAAATAAATTGCCTTAACAGCTCAGGAGTGTGGCAATGCATATCAATTCTTAAGGGCTGAAGCATTCAGTATTTTATATCCAAGTATTAAATAGGCAGAACAGGCTTTCGATTTAATTCTTCATGGCACAATAAGAAAACCAGTCCAAATTATAAATTACACATACTGGTCCAGATCATGGAGTTTTTGTATGACTAGTATGTTAATTTTAAAGTATTACTTTTTTTTAATATGTGTTCAATCTGGGAGGCAATTTGACTGAAGATTAGTTTAACAGACTGCATTAAACAGCACTGGGAGGAAGGGGAGTGCTGGTTAGGAGTATCATGTCTGCCAACTATCCACCCACCCCTGCCCCCCAACTGGAACTTCGCCAATGGTGAAGAGGTGATGGGAATGATCTTGAGTCAATTGAGGCCCTTAACTGGCTAACTGATGCCAACTTAAGATCAACATCCCATTGCTCCTGGAATTTAACCAGCATTGGGAGAGGCTCATGTCAAGCATCCAACTTGGCAACTTTCACTGCATTGGTTGTTAGTCCATAGGGGGTAGTGAGAGGATGTCCTCTTATCAAAGGTCTTCCCCCAGTCCCCTCAGATTCCCTTCCCCTCCTTTGTCTATCTTTGTCAGCATTCATCAACGCCCATCTCCCCTCATTGGAACCTTTAACGTAGCCCCATCTAAACTAGTCCTTGTTTTATATCTGCACATAACACCTCCCCCCCTCCTGCTCCCCCACCCACCCCCACTTATATTTGCATCTGGATCCATGACTCTTTGCTATTGGGGACCATTATAGTCTCATTTCCTCCGGATGCTCCGGTTTCCTCCCACAGTCCAAAAAATGAGCAGGTTAGGTGAATTGGCCATGCTAAATTGCCTGTAGTGTTAGGTGAAGGGATAAATGTAGGGGAATAGGTCTGGGTGGGTTGCTCTTCGGAAGGTCGGTGTGGACTTGTTGGGCCGAAGGGCCTGTGTCCACACTGTAAGTAATCTAACCTAATCTAAAAAAAAGGTTACTCTCGCTGGGACCAGAGAAGTACTCTCATCCGGAATTGGAAACGTTTGTCAATTTCTCTTCAAAATTTCACCCTGCCTTCACATTCAACTGGTTCATCTCTGACTCCTCCCTCCCCATATCGACATCTCTGTTTTTAATTTCTGGGGTTCGGCTGGCCACTGATACCCACCCACAGCTCTAGGAAAACCAGAAGCAGCAATGCTCAGAACAAAGAGCAGAGCACAACAGAAACTCTGTCCAATTCAGTACTGGACATTGCTCTGATGACATCAGATCAGGACAATGTTCCAAGGGAGGAACTGGACAGTTCCCCCAGTGCAACAAGGGTTCAACTGTTCATCTGGACAGAGATTTCAACTGCATTATCGATGCAGATGGACAATCCAGAGGGACTGACAGTAAACTGGGAACAGTTAAAGTTACCAATCTGCACGAGGAGGCAGGAGTTCACCAGCGATAAAACCACAGGAGAACTGATATTGGACAGTTTGGTAATCTTAAAAATCTATAAATTGGTTTTGAAAATTGACGGCATTAATGTGCAGAGCACAGAAGCCAACATTGCCACTTTGACCTACCTGGCCATCCTCCAAGTGGGCCTCGTGCTTCTGCAGGAGTACAGGATACTGCAGGAAATGTTGGATCTTCGATTTGACTGGGGGCAATGAGTGCCATTCCACCAGCCTCAGGTATTCTGCAGCGAGGAGATAACTTCACCATCTCTGAAGTTAAGAAGGTGGCAGGCAGACACCTGTTTATAGCCGACATTATGTGCAGAAACTTGCCCATAAGACTAATTGACATGTACATCCCAGAGTAAAGAGTGAATATCTGACCATCCTGCAGCTGCACCCACTGCTGTTGGTGATGTCGGGCCAGTCACTCTGGACAGAGATTTCAACTGCATCATCGATGCAGATGGACAATCCAGAGGGACTGACAGCAAACTGTCCCCCATGTCCAGATTCCTGATGGAAACAGTTAAAGTCACCAACCTGCACAATGTCTGCAGTACCCATACAGATGGAGCATCTCATCGATACATCTGGTCACGACCAGATGGGTATATCTACTCAAAGATAGATTTCCTGTGTCTCACATGTTCTTGGTCAGACCCCCCAACATCAGGTGTCATTCTCTGACCACTGCCTCCTGCTGGCCAACTGTCATCTCCAGGGTGATCAATGGTCCAGCAGGAGAATGTGGAAGCTGAATGTGAAGCTTTCTCAATGGTGTTCAGAAGGTGAGAGATAGAGGGAGGAAACTGTCCAAACCCCAGAAAACTTCCAGAAGCAAAGGCTTGCTAGCCAAGTTGTGTCCAACTCTGAAAGAATTAATTGACCAGGACCTGTTAGAGGTGTATGATGGTACGCTGCTGGCAGGTAGCACATGAGAATCCATGAGGAGAGGCATCATCACTCTCATCTACAAATAGAAGGGGGAAAGGGAGGAAATCAGAAATTGGTGACAGTGTCACTGCTGAACTCCAATTACAAAATCCTGTCTAAGGTAATTATCAACCAGGTCATGTCTGTTCTGGGATTGGTGATTCACCCTGACCAAACTTGTGCTGTACTGAGCAGGATGATCTCTGAGATCCTTGTACTCCTCAGGGATAAAATCGCCTACATGCAGGAAGGGAGGTGGATGCCTGCCTCATCAGCCTGGACCAGGAGAAGGCTTTTGGACCAGGATATCGCACCTCTACATGTGGGACATGCTCCCAAAACTCGGCTCTGAAGAGGGAATTTGCAATTGGATCAGGCTGCTGTACAGCAGCATCAGTAGTGCAATCTCAGTCAACAGGTGGGAATTAGAAAGCTCGCAATCAAATCTGGAGTCAGGCAGGGCTGCCCACTCTCTTCTGCCTTGTTTATGTGTTGTATAGAATGTTTTGCTGAGTCGATCAGGAAAGATTTGAGACTGAGAGGGGTGACTATTCCAGGCAGTGGAGGCCTACAGGTCAAAGCCTCCCTATACATAGGTGATGTCACCAGTTTCTGCTGGTAGCCATTGTCAGTGAGGAGAATCATGAGCATTTGCGACTAGTTCAAGCCTGCCTCAGGAGCCAAGGTAAATCGGGGCGTGCACAAAAACTTGGGAGGAGAGTATTGTTAAGGTGAGGTGGAAACCGAGCAGTTAGGAGCACCACTCTCTCCATTACAGTCATCAGGTATGAGGTACTCTCGATGTTGCTGCAGTGACGCAGGTCAGGCCTGTTCCCTGAGTCTGCATCACTGCAGTCTCCTGAACCATCTTCTACATCACCTGGAGATCAAAGGTAGACTGCATCTACAAGGACACCACGTACAAAGCTCTGGATAAAGAGAAAGAACATACCCCACACTGCCCTCACCCTGATAGCATTCCTTTGTGTATGGCTGCATCAAGTTGTGCCTTTGGTATGCAAAATTTAATTGTCACTTTCTACCTGTCCTTGGTGTTATTAAGGATGAGCTGAAAATGTGTTGCTGGTTAAAGCACAGCAGGTTAGGCAGCATCCAAGGAACAGGAAATTCGACGTTTCGGGCCAGAGCCCGAACGTTATGGGCGGCACGGTGGCACAATGGGCGGCACGGTGGCATAATGGGCGGCACGGTGGCACAGTGGTTAGCACTACTGCCTCACAGCGCCTGAGACCCGGGTTCAATTCCCGACTCAGGCGACTGACTGTGCGGAGTTTGCACGTTCTCCCCGTGTCTGCGTGGGTTTCCTCCGGGTGCTCCGGTTTCCTCCCACAGTCACAAAGATGTGCGGGTCAGGTGAATTGGCCATGCTAAATTGCCCATAGTGTTAGGTAAGGGGTAAATGTAGGGGTATGGGTGGGTTGCGCTTCGGCGGGTCGGTGTGGACTTGTTGGGCCGAAGGGCCTGTTTCCACACTGTAAGTAATCTAATCTACTATAAGCCCTTCATCAGGAATGAGGAGAGGGTGCCAGGCAGGCTAAGATAAAAGGTAGGGAGGAGGGACGTGGGGGAGAGGCGATGGAGATGTGATAGGTGGAAGGAGGTCAAGGTGAGGGTGATAGGCCGGAGTGGGGTGGGGGCGGAGAGGTCAGGAAGAAGATTGCAGGTTAGGAGGGCGGTGCTGAGTTCAAGGGAATCGACTGAGACAAGGTGGGGGGAGGGGAAATGAGGAAACTGGAGAAATCCGCGTTCATCCCTTGTGGCTGGAGGGTTCCCAGGCGGAAGATGAGGCGCTCTTCCTCCAACCGTCGTGTTGTTATGTTCTGACGATGGAGGAGTCCAAGGACCTGCATGTCTTCGGTGGAGTGGGAGGGAGAGTTAAAGTGTTGAGCCACGGGGTGGTTGGGTTGATTGGTTCGGGCGTCCCAGAGGTGTTCCCTGAAGCGTTCTGCAAGTAGGCGGCCAATCTCCCCAATATAGAGGAGGCCACATCGGGTGCAGCGGATGCAATTGATGTGAGTGGAGGTGCAGGTGAATTTGTGGCGGATATGGAAGGATCCCTTGGGGCCTTGGAGAGAAGTAAGGGAGGAGGTGTGGGCGCAAGTTTTGCATTTCCTGTGGTTGCAGGGGAAGGTGCCGGTAGTGGAGGTTGGGTTGGTGGGGCGAGTGGACCTGACGAGGGAGTCACGAAGGGAGTGGTCTTTGCTGAACGCTGATAGGGGAGGGGAGGGAAATATATCCCTGGTGGTGGGGTCCGTTTGGAGTTGGCGGAAATGACGGCGGATGATGCGCTGTATACGGAGGTTGGTGGGGTGGTAGGTGAGAACCAGTGGGGTTCTGTCTTGGTGGCGCTTGGAGGGGCGGGGCTCAAGGGTGGAGGAGCGGGAAGTGGAGGAGATGCGGTGGAGGGCATCGTCGATCACGTCTGGGGGGAATCTGCGGTCCTTGAAGAAGGAGGCCATCTGGGCTGTACGGTATTGGAACTGGTCCTCCTGGGAGCAGATGCGGCGGAGGTGAAGGAATTGGGAATATGGGATGGAGTTTTTACAGGGGGCAGGGTGGAGGAGGTGTAGTCCAGGTAGCTGTGGGAGTCAGTCGGTTTATAGTAGATGTCTGTGTTCAGTCGGTCTACTCTACTATACATACTCTCCATCTACTATAAACAACGGTTGGAGGAAGAGCGCCTCATCTTCCGCCTGGGAACCCTCCAGCCACAAGGGATGAACTCAGATTTCTCCAGTTTCCTCATTTCCCCTCCCCCCACCTTGTCTCAGTCGATTCCCTTGAACTCAGCACCGCCCTCCTAACCTGCAATCTTCTTCCTGACCTCTCCGCCCCCACCCCACTCCGGCCTATCACCCTCACCTTGACCTCCTTCCACCTATCACATCTCCATCGCCTCTCCCCCCCAAGTCCCTCCTCCCTACCTTTTATCTTAGCCTGCCTGGCACCCTCTCCTCATTCCTGATGAAGGGCTCTGGCCCGAAACGTCGAATTTCCTGTTCCTTGGATGCTGCCTGACCTGCTGTGCTTTGACCAGCAACACATTTTCAGCTCTGATCTCCAGCATCTGCAGACCTCACGTTTTACTCGTTATTAAGGATGAGTCTGGTCTCGTTGCCACTGAGCAGCTCAAGTAGTTGGGCAGTTCCTATCGCCTGTCCTTCATGAAAAAATTGTAAAGAAAAACACCTTTGACCACAAGTCCATCAGGCAGTTGTCAGCACGTAATGTTCTCAGAAAAAGGAGAGGACGGATCCTGAGCAGACTTTCAAACTCATTTGGCAGAAAGCCTCATTACCAGAACGTCCAAAGAAGGTCTGGAGAGAGATGCAGTGTTTCTTGTCAAGATTCATCCTGAGCTGCACAGGTCCCAGCGACACACATCGAGACAAATATCTATTGCACTTGCAAGACCATCAACTCAGTGAAAAATGCTCTTTAGTCTGCCTGAAACTTGCTGGTCTTCCAGAGCACAGAAGTGACCTTAATCAGTGTTACAGACCGGCACATGCCAAGGTCCAGGACTATGTGCTGAGACACCCACTAAAGCTTGGAGCGCTGCTGCAAAGGCAGAATGGGGAAAGACCAGTGTCTGAAGTTTTTCTGTCAAAGTATAGCAAGGGTCCAGTTAATTGTCAGACCCGCTCGGTTCCTCAAAATGAACATAAATAGTTTGCTGCCTTTAATTTGGCATTTATAAAGAAGTTCTGAGAAATGTCAATGTTCCGATGTTTTGTGTGTTTTTTACTTCTCTTCAAAGACTGTACAGATATAATTTAGAGTCTGTGTATGTACTTACAGATTACTCTTATGAATAAAATATATTTTTGAAATTAAAAGAATTGAGCAAAAACTGAACTGGACTAGCCATTTCTAAATATAGTGATGACAAAAGCAGGTCAGATGCTAGGAGTTCTGCAGCAAATAAGTCACCTCCTGGCTCCCCAAAGTCTGCCCACCATCTGCAGGCCTAAATCAATGATGGAATACTCCCTACTTGCCTGGCTGGGTACAGCGCCAGCAACACTCAAGAAGCTTAATATAATCAATTCAGAGCAGCCTACTTGATTGGCACCACATTCACACACATTCATGCCCTCACCTCAGGCTTATGCCCAAAACAACAGTTCTGCTCCTCGGCTGCTGCCTGACCTGCTGTGCTTTTCCAACACCACACTCTCGACACCCTCCCAGCAGCAGTGTGTACCATTATAAAATACACTGCAGAAATTCAGCAGGACACCTTCCAAATCCATGTCCACTACCACCCAAAAGGGCAAGATGCATGTGAATACCACCACTCGTAGGTTCCCCCTCCTAGCCGCTCATCATCCTGGCTTCAGGATATTGTGCTGTTCCTTCATTGTTGCTGCCTCAAGATCCTCTCGACATTGTGGGTCTACTTACAGCAAATGGTTCAAGAAGGCAGCTCACCACTGTCTCCTGAAGAGCAAATAGGGGTGGGCTATAAATTCCTGTCCAGCCAGCAAAACACAAATCCCATGAATGAATAACAAAAGGTGCACATGCATACCCAGATTAGAAATGAGAGTTAAGTAAAAAGGTAGCCGTGTAAAACTTGTATGAATAAATATTTATGGGTGGCACGGTGGCACAGTGGTTAGCACTGCTGCCTCACAGCACCAGAGACCCGGGTTCAATTCCCGACTCAGGCGACTGACTGTGTGGAGTTTGCACATTCTCCCCATGTCTGCGTGGGTTTCCTCCGGGTGCTCCGGTTTCCTCCCACAGTCCAAAGATGTGCAGGTCAGGTGAATTGGCCATGCTAAATTGCCCGTAGTGTTAGGTAAGGGGTAAATGTAGGGGAATGGGTGGGTTGCGCTTCGGCGGGTCGGTGTGGACTTGTTGGGCCGAAAGGGCCTGTTTCCACACTGTAAGTAATCTAAAAAAAAATACTTTGTTTGACTGTATAGAATAGATGGAATGCTGTAGACACTAAGTGGGATGATGCTGGTGATTGTGACTCTGGCAGTTGAGAAGTTAGTTTGGAGGTTTTGGGTTCTGTAGCTTAGCTAAAAGGAGTGTCTAGTTTTCTATTCAATTGTAGCTTTTGACTGCAGACTTGCTTCCAGCAATCACACAGACAGATAGAGAAAGATTTTCTATTCGTTTCCTTTTTGCTGTGGGGTGATACTATGGCTTTAAAGAGATACATTTTATCTTTTTTGAAAGAAGAAACGTTGAGACAGAGGTGCCAATCAGTGCACTCAGAGCCACTAAAATAAGCATATTTTGAGGCCTTAGAATTTTTTTTAAGTCGGAACACTAGAAGCAGCCTGACTGGGTGGGGTCAAGCTCCCACAGAGCCAGGATTTTTAGTCTTGTATTTCAGTAGCAGTTGCGGGGCTTGGAAGCTGCAGTACATCTCTCCCTGTTACTGTCTCTCTCAGAGTGTTCTTTTGATGTTTCTCCTCCTAGGCTGGAAAATTGCATGTGAGACCATCTATTTTACTGAATTTGCCTTTGCCAAGGGTGTTTTATGGGATTTTACTGTATTGAAACAGTTACTGTTTAAGAGTTAAATAATCCATTATGCCTTTAAGTTTTCCAACAGAGTTAAGTTATTTCAATTTCCTCTTTCTTTTGTTGTATTTTAAATATCTTGTATGAATAAAGTGTGCTTTGCTTCAAGACTGATGGTTTGATTAGATGAGATTCCCTACAGTGTGGAAACAGGCCCTTCGGCCCAACAAGTCCACATCGACTCTCCGAAGGGTAAACCACCCAGACCTATTCCCCTACCCTATATTTACCCCTGACTAATGCACCTAAAGCTAAGGGCAATTTAGCATGGCCAATTCACCTGACCTGCACATCTTTTGGATTGTGGGAGGAGACCCACACAGACACGAGGAGAATATGCAAACTCCACACAGACAGTCGCCTGAGGTGGGAATCGAACCCGGATCCCTGGTGCTGTGAGGCAGCAGTACTGAGCCACTGTGCCACCCAAATCAAATTGATCTATCCAATTGCATCTGGAATGCAACATCTTGCACTTGCCTTTAAAATAAGAAAAAGTTAGGGTCTAGGCTATCCTCTTAATAAATTTTGAGGGGGTTTGGTCTGGTCTATGCACTTGCAAGTGCTGGATTATTTAATAGATGTTCTTCAACTATAACCTTCATAGCACAATCCAGCCCAGTAGCACTGGAACATCATATAGAGGTGCAGTTGGCTTTTAAACCACTTCTCTTGTGTTTTCCTGGCAGAGGACAGCACAGACATGGCTTTCACCCAAACTGTTTTCAGTTGCCTCACATTATGTCACCAGTCTGGTGATGTTGCATTCTATCTCTCTTTTTGAAGTGATTCACTCAGAGTCAGACAGTGCAGAAACAAACCCTTCAGTCCAACCAGTCCATGCCAATGATAATTCCAAAGTAAACTAGCTCTCCCGCCTACTCAAGGACCATCCCTCCAAACATTTCTTATTCATGTGTCTTTTAAGCATTGTAACTGTACCCGCATTCACCACTTCGTCTGGAAGTTCATTCCACATCCGAACCACTCTGTAATAAAATTGCCCTTCATGTCTTTCTTAAATCTTTCTCCTCACACCTTAAAATGTGCACCCTAGTCTTGAAATTCCCCACCCTAGGGAAAAGGCACGTGCCATTCATCTCTAACAATACATTTCATTATTTTATGAACCTCTGTGAGGTCACCCCTCAACCTCTTATGCTCCAGTGAGAAATGTCACAGCCTGTTCAGCCTTTCCTTATAGCTCAAACCCTCCATTCCTGGCAACATTGTGGTAAATCTCTTCTGAACCCTCGCCAACTTAATAATATCCTTCCAATACCAGGGTGTCCAGAACAGGGCATAGTACTGCAGAAGAAGACTCATCAATGTCTTGTGCAATGTCAACATGATGTATCAACTCTGATACTCAAAGGTCTAAGCAATGAAGATAAGCATGGTAAATGCCTTCTTAGCCATCAGAAGATGGTTGAGAGTCACCTTCTTGAACCTCTGCATTCTGTCAGGTAAAGATGCATCCACAGAGCTGTTAGGTAGAGAGTTCTAGGAATACCAAATTGTCCCTACGTTTGACAGTGACTGAAATTCAAATGCAGTGCAAAGTGCTTCAGGATGTCCTGAGGGCAAGATACAGTCTCTTTACTATTTCTATGGATAAGATTGCTTTTCCTGTTGATAAGCATACCTTCAAAAATAATTCAAAGTCCTCCATTTATACATTTATGAAACTGAAGGAATGATCAGATTTTGACCAGTGAGCAAATAATAAGCTTGTTGCTGGGAGAATGGGGATTCAGCACTAACTGGACTCATCTTAATTTGCTCAGCACTCAGCTACTAAGTAAGGGGAGACTCTGCCAGGATTGACGATGTCCCTAGACAGCCTATAATTAGTAAAACAAAATCAGCTCAGTCTGTAATGCATTGAACTGTTATTAGAAGCATCAAGTTCAATCAGGAGCAACAAAACAGTAACATTTTTAACAGGTTCCTAATTGCGAATGCCGAACATTAAGAAATCTAATTCAGATTATTTTTATACTTTAGTAATAAAGAAAGGACATGCATTACTATAGTGTGTTTCACAATAGGATGCTCCCGTACCCTAATCAGCTTTAATATCTTCTACATGGTTTGGTATCATATTTAGTTTTCTGATATCTTTATGAAAGATCTTGGGTGTTTCATTATGTCAAAGGTGCTTTATAAATACAAGGTGTTGATATTAAAGAGTGGTCATTGTTGTAGTGTAGTAAATGCCGCAGACAGCAAGATGCCACAAGCAGCAATGAAGATTTTCTTTTAACAATGTTGATGGAGGGATTAAAACTGTCTAGGACACTGAGCAGAAGTCCCTTGTATTAAACAACAGCATTAAATAATATATGGGATCTTGATATATATTCTGAAAGAATGCATATCTTTCTAAATAATTGGTTCCCTGTCCTGATTTTCATTGTTCCATTTCATTTATTAAAATAGTTTAACTGTTCAACAATGTGTCCATGAAATAAAGCCAAGGATCATGAACCTTATGCATGCTGTCTTTTCCATAAGCACTAAAATACCAATGACAGCTAAATTAAACACTAACATATTCATCCTGTAAAAGAACAACACCAAACTACTTAATTATTTGTAAAGAAATTAAAAGCTTTAAACATGAGAGAGCAAACCAAATCCTACACTTACATATCCATTTTTACTCATTCATGGTCAGTGACAACAAATACAGGGCACCTTTTGCTAACATTCAGTTGTCATGCTTAAATTATATCATATTTCAGTAGAAATTGCAAGAGTCAATTTCAATTTCGAAGTTTCAATTTTCGAAAAAAAAGAAAATCATCACACACACACACACACACACACACACACACACACAACCATACACACACACAGACTCTCACACACAGACACAGAGACACACACACACACACACACACAACCACACACACAACCACACACACACACACACACACAACCACACACACACACACACAGCACAGACAGACACGCACACACAGACACACACACACCACACACTCACACACACAGACAGACACACACAGACACACACACAACCACACACACATACAGACACACACACACACACACACACCCCACACACACACACACACACACACACACGCACACACACAGACATACACAGACACACACACTAATTTAAAAAGGAGAATGATTTACAAAGGTAGGTAAAAAAAATTATGCCATTTCTGATTCCTCATTGATGATTCACTAATTCCACTCTTTTTGTCATTCTTACTAACATTTTAAATTCTCAACTAATTCTTCAACTGATTAGATAATTTCCCTTGATCATAATATTGAATTTCTATGTCTTATCAACTTGCATAGCCCCAGCAGCATCTCTACCTATTATTCAAACTATAATGAATTGTTTCTCGCAAGAGTGTCCTGAAACATTCAGCTTCCAAATTTCTTCCAGCGTTACATTAATGCAACCCAATTCCATCCTTCTTTATGCACCACTTAAGCCCAATCCTCATTATGATTATCACAAAGTCCCTGAGGTAATGTGGTAATTATTAAATCATTTACAAATGGAACAATTTCACATTACATATTCAAGTGCTGTTTGACCTGAAACACAAACCCTTCTATAAAGTGTGTTCCATTGCATGCAGATTCCTGTAGCTGACCATCTTATGTTTGAGAATCTTACAGAACCTGAACAATTATTGACTCTTGTCTATCTCAGGTGGCAATATCACAAATATACGAACCCAATTCTACCATTTTGTTTCTGCTAGACTGGGGTTGCATTCTGGGAATTAGTGTTTCTTAACAGTAAATTAAGTCAAAAGTAGCTAACTTCTTTACTCACAGAGAGTAAATTGAATCCTAATCCAACTGGACTGCAAGAGGGTAGACAGTGGTGCTTTTAGGTTTCAGTGCATGGGTCACTACAATTTTAAGTCACATAAATAACTTAGATGTTGAATCACAGAGTATCATTCCAAAACTTGTCAATGATGCCAAACATGGAGTATGGCAGACTGTCGGGATGATATCCGTGACTTCAACAGGAGATGGATAGGTGATCAGAATGGACAGGCAAGCAGCAGATGGAAGCTAATACCTACAGTAATGAGGTGATGCATTCTAACAGAAGGGTGGAAAAGACAATAGAAGCTAAATGGCATGGAGGCTGAGGGGCGACCTTATAGGGATTTATATAATCAAGAAGGGCATGGATTAGGTGAACAGCCAAGGTCTTTTCCACAGGGTAGGGAGTCCAAAACTAGGTATAAAGTGACGGGGGAAGGATTTAAAAGGTACCTAAGGAGCAACTTTTTCACGCAGAAGGTGGAGTGTGTATGAAACGAGCTGCCAGAGGAAGGAGTGGAGGCTGGTCCAGTTACAGCATTTAAAAATCATCTGGATTGAGTATATAAATAGGAGGGTTTAGATGGATGTGGGCCAAATGCTTGCAGATGAGACTAGATTTATTTAAGGTGTCTGATCGGCATGATTCACTAATTCCACTCTTTTTGTCATTCTACCGAAGGGTTGAACCAAAGGGTTGTTTCCATGCCTCTCTGATTCTATGTCTCTATGGCACTGTTGTAAAGTGGATAGCAATACTGGAATTCAGGAGTTCCTATGTATACATGTACATATTGTATTATGGTTCATATGTATTATTGCATATGTGTATATTGTACCATCAATATGCATGGAAGACTGGTGGTTGGCTAACATGGTTCCCCTATTTAGGAAAGTTAGTAAAGATAAGCCAGAGAACTATAGATTTGTGAGCCTGACATCAGCAGTGGGCAAGTTGTTGGAGGGGTCCTGAGGGACTGGATTTACGTGTATTTGGAAAGGCAAGGATTGATTAGGGATAGTCAACATGGCTTTACCACATGGGATCAATGTTGATTTCACCAGTTTCCTCATTTCCCTTGCCACCACCTTATCCCAGACCCAACCCACTAACTCGGTACTGCCTCCTTGACCTGTCCCACCTGTCCATCTTCCTTCCATCTATCCGCTCCACCCTCTGCTCCAACCTATCACTATCACACACACCCCCCCACCCCCCCACGTTCGTCTACCTGTCATTTTCCAAGCTACATTCCCCTCAGTTCCAACCCACTGCCATTTATCTCTCAGCCCACTTGGAACTACCCTGCCCCCCACCCCCCAGAGCTTATGCTTGAGACCTTGACTCTCCTGCTCCTTGGATGCTGCCTGACAAGCTGTGCTTTTCCAGCACCATGCTTTTTGACCTCATGAGAAATCATGTCTCGAACCTAACTGAGTTTTTTGAAGAAGGAATTGATAAAGGCAGAGCGGTGAATGTGATATATATGGACTTGAGTAAGGTATTCAACAAGTTTCCTCATTGTAGGCAGATTAGCAAAGTTAAATCAAATGGAATGTAGGGTCAGCTTGCCATTTGGATCCAGGACTGACTCGAAGGTAGGAGACAGAGGGTTGTGGAGGAGGGTTGCTTTTCAGACTGGAGGCTTGTGCCCAGAGATGTGTCACAAGGATCAGTGCTGTGTCCACTGCTGTTTGTCATTTAGATAAATGGTTTGGATGTGAAATAGGTGGTATAGTTAGTAAATTTGTCGATGATACCAAAATTTTGGTGGACAGCAAAGAAGGTTACCTCACAGTGCAATGGGATTTTGATCAGATGGGGCAATGGGACAAGGAGTGGCAGATGGAATTTAATTTAGATAAATGTGAAGCACTGCATTTGGAAAGTCAAATCAGGGCAGGACTTGATGGGAAGGTCCTGGGGAGTGGTGCTGAACAAAAAGACCTTGGAGTGCAGGTTCATAGTTCCCTTAAAGTAGAGTCACAGGTAGATAGGATAGTGAAGAAGGTGTTTGGTTTATTGGTCAGAGCATTGAGTATAGGAGCTGGGATGTCATGTTGCAGCTATACAGGACGTTTGCTAGACCACTTTTGGAATATCATGTTCAATTTTGTTCTCCCTTCATTAGGAAGGGTGTTGTGAAAGTTGAAAGGGTTCATAAAGAATGTATAAAGATATTGCCAGGATTGGAGGGTTTGAGCTATAGGAAGAGGCTGAATAAGCTGGGGCTGTTTTTCCTGGAGTGTTCAGAGGGTGACGTTACAGAAGTTTATAAAATCATGAGGGACATAGATAGGATGAAAGTCAAGGTCTTTTCCCCAGGGTAATAGTCCAAAACTAGAGGACATAAGTTTAAGGTGAGAGGGGAAAGATTTAAAAGGGACTGGGGGGCAACTTTTTCACACAGAGAGCAGTGCATGAATGGAATGAGCTGCCAGAGGATGTGGTGTAGACTTGTACAATTACAACATTTGAAAGGCATCTAGATGGGTATATGACTAGGAAGGTTTTAGAAAGATATGGGTGGGTCAAATGCTGGTAAATGGGACTAAATTAATTTAGATTGGCATGGATTAAATTAACTGGTTGGCATGGATGAGTTGGACCAAAGGGTTTTGTTTCTGTGCTGTACAGCTCTATGATGCTATATCTTTTAAGCTAACAAAATGTACTGAGAGAGTCATTAATAAAGCCTATGGGATTTTGGTTCATAAATAGAGGGACTGAGTTCAAAAACAGGAAGGTTTTACCAAACTTCTGTCCAGATCCTCCTCATCACAATTTAGGAAGGATGTTTGGGCCTCTGCGAAGATGTAAGGGAGATTTGCCAGGGGTGAAAGATTTTACCTACGTGGTTAGGTTGCATAAGCTGAGGTTTTTCTCATTGTTGCAAAGAAAATTGACGGGAAGTTTCACAGATTTGTGCAAGGTTATGACAGTGTTACATGAGATTCACAGAAGAAAAGTTGTTTCAATCATTGATGGTCCACAGTCAGAGAACACTGATTTAATGTTTGAGGTTAGAGATACAGACCAAATATGAGGAAGACCTTTGTTATGCCGTGAGTCATTATAATCTGGAAGTCACTGTTTATGAGGATGATGGAAAAGGAAATGGTTTCAAAAGGAAATTGGATGGGCATTTTAGGGAAGTTGCAGGAAAATGGCACTCCTCACCTCCTCTTCCTTCCACATAAATCATAGGGTGACCCCCCACTACAGGCCCGGGTCCTCCAGCCTCTGCATCCAAAAGGTTATTAGTCACCATTTCTGTCACTTCTGACAGGATGCCACCAGCAGACACATACTCACCTCCCCTCCTTTGTCAGCATTGCACATGAATCGCTCCCTCCACGACACTCTGGTCTACTTTTGCTCTATTCCCAACAAGTCCCCAAACCCTATAGCATCTTCCCATGCAATCGCAGAAGATGTAACACCTGCCTGCGATCCTCCTGCCTCCTCACTATCCAAAGCCCCAGAGACACCTGCACTTCACTCAATCAAGCCTTCTGTGTTCACTGCTCACAGTGTAGTCTCCGCTAAAGCAGGGAAAATGAAATGCAGACTGGATGATTGCTTTGCAGAATATCTGTGTTCTGTCCGCAAAAATGATCCCAAGCCTTTAATTGCCTGCCACTTCACCACACCACCATGTTCCCTGACAACATTTCTGTTGTCGACCTGCTGCAGTGTTCCAGTGAGCCTCAGTGCAAACTCGAAGAGCAACATCTCATTTTTAATTTGAGGACCCTGCAGCCTCTAGGACTCAGCATTGGCTTCAGTAAAGTTACAATCTAATTCTGTCCTTCCATGTTTTTTGCCCACCCACACCAGTCCTGTTACGACATGGATTGCTTTTAGCACAGTCACCCATTCTCTCTTACTCTTATCTCTTATTGTCACTAATACAGTTTTTTTTCTGCTCTAGCCTGCTGACCATAATCTCCTTGTTTAGCTATCTCTTTCATATCTCTCTGGGCTCCATCATCATCAGTCCACTCACCTCATCCCTTCCCCAAACCACATCTTGAGCATAAACATCTCCTTTTCCTAGCTGCTAACTGTTCTGATGAGTCATTGGTCTCAAAACAATTAACTCTGATTTTTTTTCCCACTGATATTGCCAGAACTGCTATGTTTCTCCAGCAATATTTGTTTTTGTGTTAGTAGAATAGGACTGCCTGGATCTCTCTACAGATAGCCAGCAATGGACTTAATAAAACTGAGTAGCCTCCTTCATTGCTGAAGGCTCAATGACTTGTACTTGCCCTGATACAGAATTGTAGAATTCCTACAGTGGAAGCAGGCCATTTGACCCACTGACTTCACACTGACCCTCTGAAGGGCATACTACTAGACCCACACCCCTTACCCTGTCCCTGTAACCCTGCATTTCCCATGCTATACCATCTAACCTACACATGCCTAGACAATATGGGCAATTTGCCATGCCAATCCCCCTAACTTGCATATCTTTGGACTGTGGGAGGGAACCGGAGCACCCGGAGGAAACCCACACAGACACGAGGAGAACATGCAAACCCTACAGAGATGTTCGCCCAAGGATGCAATCAAACCAGGGTCCCTGACGCTGTGAGATAGCAGTGCTAATCACTGCGCCACCCTAACTTGGCCTGTCAAGCTGAGTTATCCTTTGCCTCTCTCTTAAGCATCTGTGTCACATTTCCAATTCTCCAGTCCCCTGGGACTACGCCTACGTTCAGAGGGTTCAGAATTTCTATCAACAGTTCTGCAATGCTCTTTGACCTCTCTCAGCAATCCAGATGCATCCCACCCAGGCCTGGAGACTTCTCTACAGGGAAGGCTGCTACACTTTTTAGCACCTCTTCTTTATCTGTCACTATACTGCTCAGTTGCTCAACCCCCTCATGTTCAACTTAGCCATTATCACAATTTTCTAATTTAGTTATTAATAATTGTTAATAAGAAGTGAAATGAGAACAGCTGAGACAGAGAGAGAGAGAGAGAGAGAGAAGATCCAGACTCAGAAGATGTAGAGTCCAGATATATTTTGTGAACAAAGAAAAAGTATTTGTCATAGGGATTCAATGCTACCAGACCTGATAAGAACAGTGTACGGGAGAAAGTGAGAATTACAGATGCTGGAGATCAGAGTCGAAAAGTGTGGCACTGGAAAAGCACAGTAGGTCAGGCAGCATCGTGGAGCAGGAGAATCGATGTTTCAGGCATAAGCCCTTCATCAGGGCATAGTGTATTCCTGGGAAGAATTCCTGTTCCTGATTTGGCCAATCTTCTTAACTCCATGATATTTATTGAAGCTGCTGATGGAAAGTAGTTGTTCTTTCTCACTACATTCCCAGCAAAGTGGACAAGGGACATTCTTTGCTGACCATGTAATGCTGATTGCTTGCTGTATTCTGCATTCAAGAATGGATGATGAATAATTTTGTGCAGTCACTGACTGGTTAGTAGCTCAATCAGTAGATATGCGATACCTTGATCAAACTCATTCATCATCATATTAGCCAAAAACAAGTCCAAATGTTATCCCACAATTAGTAATGATGGTGTAATCAGCGTTATTGCGATGTATTTATATTTGTAAACCAAGCTGTGTATACCTAGTTCATTTATCAAACAATTTGTCTACCGAACTGCTCCTGAAACCTTTATCCAATCCATTTGCCACAATCCGCTTGACTTATTCCGATGCACTTCTACTGGCCTCACACATCTTATTTTCCACAAACTTCAAATTATTCAAAGCCCTGTTGACTTGAATCCTAACTCACACTGAGTCCTATGAACCCATCTCACCTATGCTCACTGATCAATAGTGACGATCAGTCCAGCACACTTCAAATTTAAAATTCTCATCCTTTTCTTTAAATTCTTCCATGACCCTTGCCCTATCTCTATATCCTTCCTCAGCATTATAAGCATCAGCAATTTCAATGCTTCACTCTTCTCCTTTAAAATCATTTTGACAAAGCCTTTGGTTATGTCCTAATAACTGTCATTAGCTCCATGTCTCCCCGTGAGGGTTATTTTCCTTTCAATGCAGTAAGTTACGCACATGCGCATGAGATGTGGCAACATTCTTGGCCTGGATGAACTCCACAATGGTGCACATATGGGTGCAATATCTTGTGAGCAAACTGCCCAGATGTTCACTGGCCTCTCACTCCACCTGTGTGTTGTGTTGCAGATTTCTCCAGAGGCATTCAGTAGCTTGGAGCTCAGCATGGAATTGACTGTGCACAGTCTTCCAATTGTCAGTGATGTCAGCTTTGACAGTCTCTGTCAGCTGCTGAGGTGCATCAAATGAGGTTCTCAGTAGCTTGGACACTGGAACAAGTGCATACCTCACCCGTGTGCAAGTATTTGCATTGGTAGTGGGTGCAGGGATCCAACATGATGCTGCACCCTCTGAAACGTTCAACTCTTCCTCAGACACTGTTCACTGCCCCACCCCCCATCTCTGGAGGTCTCCATCATCCTTTAGCACAACCTTGATTCTGCCTGAGAGAAAAATTACATGAATAGTGGAACAATGTGTTTCCAGTGAACAATCACCATCGTGCCAGATGCATATTTGTGCCCTTCCACACAGTCACTCACCTTGTTGGATTCCACTCGCCATCTGCAATCAGTCAGTTGTTCTGGTATCCTGTCACTTCCAGTGCTTCCTTCTCCATGATGATCTGGATATCAAGATATAGCATCTCTCAGCCAATCTTGGCCCTGTCTATGTTGTTGTGTACCATCTTCTTATAGTCACAAGATGTTTCCCATGGAGACCAGTAAAATATCTATATTGGTGGGGTTCAGTTATCCATGATAGGGACCCAAGAATAAGCCTTGGTTGTATGCACTGAGGGCAGTTTTCTTCATCCCACTATAAATACTGGGAGTAGTGAGTCTGCATCTGTTAACTAGGCTCGCCCTGCTTACATTTTCTGGAAACAACCTTTTAAATAGTCCAAGGCAAGACTTCTGTCCATCTCCAGTAGATCATCCTGCCTCACAGATCTTCCAACCAATTGCAAGTGGGAACTTTTCGATATAAGCGTGACATGCAAGAACAGTGGGCACTGTTAGTACTGCAGGCTGACCAAGGGAGGAGCATTCAGTGAGGGAGTCCAGACATTCAGGGAAACCTGAGACAAAAACCGAAGAAGCTGGAGAAACTTTGCACGTCTAGCAGAATCTGTGGAGAGAAGGCAGAGTTCGTGTTTCTGGTCCAGTGACACTTCTTCGGGGAAATCTGAGTTTCTCACTGACAGGTGAGCCAGGGGTGTAGGAGACATGTTGGAAAGGATAAAATGACAAGGTGGGTGTGGGGAGACAAAACTGTTCAGATGGGGTTGCTGACAGATGCAGGAGGCACCCATCACACCAAACACTGCAACCCACCAATTCACAACCAACAGCTCATAGGGTACGGAGGAAGTAAGGACTACAGATGCTGGAGATCAGATTCGAGAGTTTGGTGCTGGAAAAGCACAGCAGGTCAGGCAGCATCCGAGGAGCAGGAGTATCGATGTTTCGGGCATAAGCACTTCATCAGGATGAGCCCTTCTCCCCCAGCTTTACCTACCTATATCACTCTCAGCTACCTTCCCCCTAGTCCCACCCCCCTCCCATTTATCTCTCAGCCCGCTTGGCCCACAAGCCTCATTTCTGATGAAGAACTTGTGCCCAAAACATTGATTCTCCTGCTCCTCAAATGCCGCCTGACCTGCTGTGCTTTTCCAACTCATAGAGTGAGACAAGTTGTATCAGTGCAGTGGTGGAATGTTGCCTTAATTAGGCCACAGTTGGGAGCCCCATCTAATGCCTCTCTGCTGCCAATTGATGGAAGGCAGAAGTTGAGTGGATTGGCAGTGGGTCTGCTGCCGATGGCACAGCACACTAATTTGTGTGCCCACTGCCTCATTAACCACCTGTAAGTCCCTGGTATAATTCAGCTCCAGGTTCAGAGGGTGACCCTACAGTTCCTGAACTCCTTGCCAATCTCAGTTACAGTTTGTTTCGTCAGGCAACCTCTCTTTGATCCCTGTCCCGCGGAAAGAGAACCCCCTGCATTATCCTCAGTCTAGAGATGGATGTTCAAGGAGCCAAGACGAAATCATGTAGCCTTCTGAACTCTGTCTTCTGTTATTCTTGCTGCATATAAGCTCCTTAGTTGGAGACAAGGCAAAAGAGAGGACTGCAATTGCTGGAAACCAGAGTCTCGATTAGAGTGGTGCTGGAAAAGCATAGCAGGTCAGGCAGCATCCGAAGAGCAAGAAAATCGACGTTTCGGACAAAAACCCTTCCTGATGAAGGCTTCTGCCCGAAACATCCATTTACCTGCTCCTAGGATGCTGCCTGACCTGCTGTGCTTTTCCAGCACCACTCTAATCGAGACCCTTAGTTGGAGACAGCCAGGCGAGGAGAAGCACAAGCCTGTTCTGAGGCAGGAGTCCAATGTTGCTGCAACTAACCACCTGCCTTGGGCCTTCTGTTGGATGGCCCCTGTGCCACTCAACATGTAGTCAGCCCGTTGCTACAAGAACACATGCTATCAGCCACTGAACTCTCAAGGGGGAAATGGCATCAATTTCTCATGCTGCAGTCTTGCTGGTTCAGCCCGTCTGGTTATCTGACTGCATCTGGCTCTGCTCTCAATATTCTCTTATTTTGTTGCACTCGTTGCATGGAATGTCTTGTTGGACATTGGGTAACATCCCTGCAGCCAAGCCAGGAGCTCTGCTTTTGAATGCCATCCCCAGGAGTTGATGGCGAGGATGGGTGCCATCATAAAATGGCCAAACAAGTGGAGGGTGTACATGAAAGTCCTTCCAACATGAGCCAAAGGCAGGCAGTGAGTGCAGGAGCAATTCATAGAGACATAAAGATGCACAGCATGGAAACAGACCCTTTGGTCCAACTCTGAAAAGGTATTCTAAATAAATCTAGTCTCACTTGCCAGCACCTGGCCCATATCCCTCCAAACCCCTCCTATTCACATACCCATCCAGATGCCTTTTTAATATTGCAATTGTACCAGCCTCCACCACTTCCTCTGGCAGCACATTCCATACACGTACCACCCTCTGTGTGAAAAAGTTGCTTCTTAGGTCCCTTTTAAATCTTTCTCCTCTCACCTTAATCCCCTACCCTCTAGTTTTGGACTCCCTACCCTGGGAAAAAAATACCTTAGCAATTCACACTATCCATGCTCCTCATGATTCCTAGGCAGCTATGTGATAGAAAGAAATTAGGAGCCTCTACATCACTATTCTTAACAGCAGACAACAGCATGGATGTGAAAGTGTACGCTACTACAGTAACTTCTTAACTGATCTAACATGCAACGCCACCCATCGCTGCTATTTAATTTATCTTTTATGAATCGTTCCATTTGTTTTAATCCTGGCACTTATCTATTCCTTATGTTCTCTAACTTTCTGTCTTCACGATTTACTTCAACCTTAATCCTTACTTTAATTTGACCTTTAATCTTACATTTTGCTGTTATTTCTGTCACATCCTTTTCTCATTCGTTCTATCTGCAATCACGCCACAATTAAGTACTTAAGTGAAATGTCCATTGTATTATTTTAAACTACATTTAAATAAAGCATAAGTCACATCACACCAGAATATATTACACATGAATGAAACATATTTGCATGGGCTTCTGGTAGGAGCCTCATATTTGTCTGGAGACTTGGCACTGACCCTGTAGGCTCCTATGTTAATTTGCTCCAATCACTCAGTTTTGCTCCATTGTTGCAGGAGGTATCATCTGTAGTCAGAGTCCCACACATTGTGTCAGTGGTACTTATCAGTAAAAGCAACTGTATGAAGCATTCCATCAGCACCACATTGGAAAAACGTAATTAAGCAATTGACCAAAATTCATTCTTTCTCTAAAAATTCAGAGGGCAAAGATAACTCCTGTGCCCTGACAGTTAAAGTAAAGGACACATTCTGTACACGACTGAGCCTTGTAATTGCTTTAGTGTTCCAGATAAATTAAACCATGAATATTCCTTCAGGCGAAATGTCTCCACCCTGGACTGGTCTCGCTGCTGCTTCTAGGGAGCTGAAAGCAGTAATTGTGCAGCTGTGAGTGAAAGGTCACCTGTAGACAATATCACAAACATCAGTCCGAGTTAAATTTGGAAGTGGGTGCTGTCCTCACGCCAATGGACATCCTATATTTCCACATATCTGCAAGTTTTCTCGTGTCATCTGAAATCATGTTTCAATTGTTTGTAATTACCAGGTAACATTAAAATAGATTTGAACAATAGTATAAAGTGGGTGTTAGGAAATTCACAACCCATTTTCCATTATTCCCAATTGTTTATTTCCACTAATCCCTATGACAGATGTAAAATTGGTTGCCAACTCATTATCAATTCATTGTTAGCTGTCAAGATCTACACCAATCTAAGTTCACTTAGTATTATTTTTTTCAGCAATTAATAACAGCTACACAGCTATAGCTTATTTTCCACAGTATTCATACCTTTATTTCCTGTCTTGTCCTGCCACATTTAATTGAGGTCTATTTCTAGTAGTCAATTTGTTCATTAGCAGGTCAAATCTTCAATGAAATGTAAACACAAATTGACACAAATTAGTAGAGGGATCGAGTTTCGGAACCATGAGGTCATGCTGCAGCTGTACAAAACTCTGGTGTGACCGCACTTGGAGTATTGTATACATTTCTGGTCACCACATTATAGAAAGGATGTGGAAGCTTTGGAAAGGGTGCGGAGGAGATTTACCAGGATGTTGTCTGGTATGGAGGAAAAGCCTTACAAGGAAAGGTTGAGGCACTTGAGGCTGTTTCCACTAAAGAAGTTGAGAGGTGACTTAAATGAGGCATATAAGATAATCAGAGAGTTAGATTGGTAGGACAGTGAGAGCCTTTTTCCTCGATGGTGATGGCTAGCACGAGGGGCCATAGTTTCAAACTGAGGGATGATAGATATAGGACAAATGTCAGAGGTAGTTTCTTTACTCAAGAGTAGTAGGGGCATGGAACACACTACCTGCAACAGTTGTAGTCTCGCCAACTTTAAAGGCATTTAAATGTTCATTGGATAGGCACATGAATTGAATAGTGTAGGTTATTTGAGCTTCAGATTGGATTCTCAGGGCAGCGCAACATCAAGGACCGAAAGGCCTGTACTGCACTGTAATGTTCTATGTTCTATGACTGCAAATAATGTCAGTGTGCAGGGGTCAGCTGTCTATACTTAAGGTTTTAAAACAATATGCAATTTGGACAAAATTAAAGCAACTCACTTCATCTCTTCCATGAATAGGGATTGTTGTTATTTCTAGCTGCTAATGGTACTTGAGCAAACAGACAGTTACAAATGAAAAGGTCTCTCACTTGACCTACTAGCCAGTTCTGTCTAACTTATAATTGTCACTGAGAAGGTTGCCACCTAGAGCTAGCTGAGCTAACAATTTGTGTAAAAACAGGATCTTAATAAGTCAAAAAGACTCAATTACATTTTAAGAAGGAACTGAGTGAAAACCTAAATGAAAGGCTGTGCATTTTCCACCAAGGAGACTATGAGATGAGCCTCTGTTGCCAAAACAACTCAAGGAAGTACAAAGTCAGTCTGCACACCTGAATGTCACCTTTATAGTGCATCTCTGTACTATCGGTGTTTACATAGCAGCACACAACAAACCTCTTGAAGTGTTCAATGTCAGTTTTATTAATGGAATTTTATTAATGGAAACTATGGAAATTATTAATGGAAATCTATGGTGAGATACTCTTGGCAATTGTGTAGGTTAGAACATAGAACATAGCACATAGAACAGTACAGCACAGAATAGGCCCTTCAACCCACGATGTTGTGCCAACCATTGATCCTCATGTAAGCTAAACCGAACCCTCAAATTTCTGTGACCATATGCATGTCCAGCAGTCTCTTAAATATCCCCAATGACCTCACTTCCATAACTGCTGCTGGCAATGCATTCCATGCTCTCACAACTCTCTGTGTAAAGAACCCGCCTCTGACATCCCCTCTATACTTTCCTCCAACCAGCTTAAAACTATGACCCCTTGTGTTAACAATTTCTGCCCTGGGAAAAAGTCTCTGGCTATCAACTCTATCTATGCCTCTCATTATCTTGTACACCTCAATTAGGTCCCCTCTCTTCCTTCTTTTTTCCAATGACAAAAGTCCGAGCTCAGTCAACCTCTCTTCGTAAGATAAGCCCTCCATTCCAGGCAGCATCCTGGTAAAGCTCCTCTGAACCCTCTCCAAAGCATCCACATCTTTTCTATAATAGGGTGACCAGAACTGGACACAATATTCCAAGTGCAGTCTAACCAAAGTTTTATAGAGCTGCTACAAGATCTCACAGCTCTTAAACTCAATCTCGCTGTTAATGAAAGCCAAAAATACCATATGCTTTCTTCACAACCCTGTCCACTTGGGTGGCAATTTTAAGGGATCTATGTACCTACACACCAAGATCCCGCTGTTCCTCCACATGGCCAAGAATCCTGTCTTTAATCCTGTACTCAATTTTCAAGTTCGACCTTCCAAAATGCATCACTTCGCATTTATCCAGGTTGAACTCCATCTGCCACCTCTCAGCCCATCTCTGCATCCTGTCAATGTCACGCTGCAGCCTACAATAGTCCTCTATACTGTCAACGACACATCCAACCTTTGTGTCATCTGCAAACTTGCTAGCCCATCCATCCATCTCCTCATCCAAGTCATTAATAAAAATTACAAAGAGTAGAGGCCCAAGAACAGAGCCCTGTGGAACACCACTCACCACTGACTTCCAGGCAGAATACTTTCCTTCCACTTCCACTCGCTGTCTTCTGTTGACCAGCCAATTCTGTATCCAGACAGCTAAATTTCCCTGTATCCCATTCCTCCTGACCTTCTGAACGAGCCTACCATGGGTGACCTTATCAAATGCCTTTACTTTCAACTTGAATCAAAGGATGGAAAAGAGACACTAGTATATTAGAATTTTAGAAACGGTGACAAACCATGAGGAGACCAACCTTAACGATTATTGATAGAACACTTTAAAATGTATCCACCCCATCTTTCTGCTGGTTCATTAGTCAATTATGTTAAATCTGTGACTTTTGGTTATTTATCCTTCCATCAATGAAAACAACTTCTCTTAACTTACCTCATCAAACCCCATCATCATTTTGAATATCACAGCCTTGATATTCATGTTATAACCTCATCACCTCAGGGGATCTCCCATCCACCGCCTCCAACCTCATAGTCCCACAACCCCGCACCACCCATTTCTACCTCCGCCCAAAATCCACAAACCTGACTGCCCCGGCTGATCCATTGTCTCAGCCTGCTCCTGCCCCACCAAACTCATCTCTGCATACCTCAACACGATCCTGTCTCCCTTAGTCCAAGAACTCCCCACCTACGTTCGCGACACCAACCACGGCCTCCACCTCCTCCATGATTTTCACTTCCCCGGCCCCCAACATCTTATCTTCACCATGGACATCCAGTCCCTATACACCTCCATCCCCCATCACAAAGACCTCTTCCTTTCCCACTGACCCAACCAGTACCCTTCCACTGACGCCGTCCTTCGACTGACTGAACTGGTCCTTACTCTGAACAACTTCTCTTTCCAATCCTCCCACTTCCTCCAAACCAAAGGAGTCGCCATGGGCACCCGCATGGCCCCCAGCTATGCCTGCCTCTTCGTCAGATATGTGGAACAGCCCATCTTTCGCAGCTACACTAGTACCAACCCCCATCTTTTCCTCCGCTACATCGATGACTGTATCAGCGCTACCTCGTGCTCCCACGAGGAGGTTGAACAGTTCATCCACTTTACTAACACCTTCCACCCCGACCTCAAATTTACCCAGACCATCTCAGACTCCTCCTTCCCCTTCCTAGACCTTTCCATTCCTATCTCGGACGACCGACTCAACACGGACATTTACTATAAACCGACTGACTCCCACAGCTACCTAGATTACACCTCCTCCCACCCTGCCCCTGTAAAAATGCTATTCCATATTCCCAATTCCTTTGCCTCCGCCGCATCTGCTCCCAGGAGGACCAATTCTAATACCGAACAACCCATATGGCCTCCTTCTTCAAAGACCGCATTTTCCCCTCAGACTTGGTTGACGATGCTCTCCACCACATCTCCTCCACTTCTCGCTCCTCTGCCCTTGCCACCAGGACAGGACCCCACTGGTCCTCACCTACCACCCCACCAACCTCCAAATACATTGTATCATCCTTCGTCATTTCCGCCACCTCCAAACAGACCCCACCACCAGAGATATATTTCTCTCCCCTCCCCTATCAGCGTTCCGGAAAGACCACTCCCTCCGCAACTCCCTCATCAGGTCCACACCCCCCACCAACCCAACCTCCACTCCTGGCACCTTGCCCTGCAACCGCAAGAAATGCAAAACTTGCGCCCACACCTCCCCTCTCACTTCCCTCCAAGGCTCCAAGGGATCCTTCCATACCTGCCACAAATTCACCTGCACCTCCACAAGCATCATTTACTGCATCCGCTGCACCCAATGTGGCCTCCTCTACATTGGGGAGACAGGCCGCCTACTTGCGGAACGTTTCAGAGAACACCTCTGGGATACCTGCACCAACCAACCTAACCGCCCTGTGGCTGAACACTTTAACTCTCCCTCCCACTCCGCCAAGGACATGCAGGTCCTTGGCCTCCTCCATCGCCAGACCATGGCAACACAACACCTGGAGGAAGAGCGCCTCATCTTCTGCCTAGGAACCCTCCAACCACAAGGGATGAATGCAGATTTCTCCAGCTTCATCATTTCCCCTCCCCCGACCTTTTGTCAGTCCCAACCCTCAGACTCAGCACCGCCTTCTTGACCTGCAATCTTCTTCCCGACCTCTCCGTCCCCACCCCCTCTCCAGCCCATCACCCTCACCTTGACCTCCTTCCACCTATCACATTCCCAACGCCCCTCTCCCAAGTCCCTCCTACCTACCTTTTACCTGAGCCTGCTTGGCATACCTTCTTCAATCCTGAAGACGGGCTTATGCCCGAAACTCCTGCTTCTTGGATGCTGCCTGACCAGCTGCGCTTTTCCAGCAACACATTTTTCAGCTCTGATCTTCAGCATCTGCAGTCCTCACTTGCTCCTTATTCATGTTAAAACAGCCAGACTAATTATTCCTGCTATTATTTCTATGCAAATATTCAGGCAAATTTATATTCCAAAGTCGAAAGGTTCTCTGTGAGTTAGCTAAATTTGAGAAAAGAGTATCCTGCTGCTGGTTCGTTATGAAAATGCATTGAATTGCCTGAAGATGCTGCCCTTGCACAGTATGTACAAACTAAGTTCTCCACCAAAAATTGAATTGTGTTTAATTATGCCAACGTTGGAAAACAACCTCTCCAAAATTGAAAATTATCTCGAGCAAATGTGGAATCACATTCATTCAGTTTTAAATGTTAATGGAGATCTCAAATCTGAGGCTGATTTTCACTTTCCCTTGATGACTCCCTTTTCTCTCGTAACTCCATCTTCCATTTCCTGTTTTGATTTTGTTTTTGTACTGTAGTTCTTAAATTGCTAATTTTGCAAACACCTTGCCTGTTCACTCAGGATCCAGAAGAACATAAGCCATTCGAGCAGAAATTAGGCCATTCAGCCCATCGAGTCTGCTCCACCATTCAATCATGGCTGGTAGGTTTCTCAACTCCATTCTCCCACTTTCTCCCCATAATCCTTGTTCCCCTTAATTCTAAAGAACCTATCAACTCAGTCTTAAATATACTCAGTGACTTGGCCTCCACAGCCTTCTGTGGGAGTAAATTTGATAGATTCACCACTCTCTAGCTGAAGAAGTTTCTCCTTATCTCTGTTCTAAAAGGTCTTCCCTTTGTCATAAGGCTATGTCCCTGGCTCTTAGTCTCTCCTGCTAAAGGAACCATCTTCTCAACATCTATGCTGTCTGGATTATTCAGTATTCTGTAAGTTTCAATTAAATACCCCCTCATCCTTCTAAACTCCATTAAGTATAAACCCAGGTGTCTTGTTTTCCTCAGTATGACAGGAACAGCTCACATTTAGAACAAATTGCCATGCAAAAATGTAAACACCTACATTAAGGTGTCGACAGAGCAGCAGACATCGTGGTACACATCGTTACCCATGACATAGGTAGGGAAAGGGAGGAGGACCTGAAAAGAGAATATATAGAGTTAGGTTGGAAGCTAGAAGGCAGGACGAGCAGAGTACTAATCTCAGGATTGCTACCAGTGCCACGGGCTAGTGAGGCCAGGAATAGACAGCGAGTACAGATGAACGCGTAGCTGAAGGGCTGGTGTAGGAGGGAGGGCTTCAAGTACATGGATCATTGGGATCCTTCTGAGGAAGGTGGGACCTGTACAAGAAGGACAGGTTTCACCTGAACTGGAGGGGCACCAGCATCCGGGGCAGCAGGTTTGCTAGAGGTCTTCAGGAGGGTTTAAACTAGATTGGCATGGGTGTGGGAAACGGAAGTATGGATCAGATGATGGAGTTGTTAGCAAACAGCCAGATACAGTGTGCAGACAGTGAGGGTGGATCCTGTCATTTGGCAGAATGCCTCATTGCCAGAACTTTCCAACAAGCACCAGGACATTGCTTAGCTGGTGGTGAGAAGAGCTCTGCCTGTGAGATCCTTTCTCATGCCCGGACTCTGCCCCACTGCACGCTGCCCTCGAAGCAGCTATGAAGTCACACATTCTTTCATGCAAAGGAAGTCCGGAGAAGAATGCAGTGGGGTTTGTCGAGGTTCATCCCAAGCAGCTCTGTGACATGGGACTCCGTGCTCTACGGTCTGTTCTCTGGGACGCACACCGAGAAGAACATCAACTGTGCCTGAAGGATCATCAACTCGGTGAAAAATGCTCTTTGGTCTGCCTGAAACTTACTGGTCTTCCAGCTGAAGGAGTTGACCCCGACTGAGTGTTGCAGACTGGCACATTCCAAAGTCCAGGACTACGTGCTGAGGGACGTGCTGATGCTTGGGGCAGCTGCTGCCAAGACACAGTGGGGAAAGACCACCATGTAAAGCCCTTCTGCTAAAGAATATCCGGGGGTGGGGTGGGGGGGTGGTGCGCACTCAGCAATTGGGCTCTGCTCGCGCCTCAGCTAAATACCAAGAGGCTGGATGGTGAACGTACAGAATTTTATGTACCAATGACTCAGTCTATCCTCTGTATGTAAAGAACATACAAAGTATATATCTGAATGGCATCACCAACTGTAAAGATACCAAAAATTTCAATGAATAAAGTATATTTTTGAAATAAAAAAAGAACCACAGTGTAAGATCCTTCTGCTGAAGAATGTTGGAGGTTCATGCAGTAATTGGGCCCCCCGATGCCTCAGCTAAATGCCAAGAGGCTGATAGTAAACATAGGGAATTGCGAGCATGAATAACTCAATGTGTTCTCTGAAAGTAAAGACAGTAGACATCTGAATGGCTTCACCAATTGTACAAGTACCAAACATTTCTTTCTATGAATAAAGTACATTTTTAAAATAAAGAAAACTAAAACAAAAAGGGGCACTTTGAGGAGGACTGGAAAGATTTTCATGCCCAGAGCAGCCGTGCTGAGAGGTAGTGTTGTGAGAGGAAATGTGTTGGAGACTTTGTGATGGGAGAGTTTGGTGAGAGGTGGCTACCGTGAGGCCAGGTAATGTTGTTTTTCCATTTTTTTTAGAGCAGTGGGGATGGAGGCTACAGCAGTTGCATGCTCCTCTTGCACGATGTGGTAGGTCAGGGTTACCACCAGTGTCCCTGTAGACTTTACCTGCAAGAAATGCACCCCAGCTTCAGCTGCTCACAGACTACATTAGGAAACGGGAGGTGGAGCTGGATGAACTCTAGACCATTCAGGAGACTGAGCGTTTGATAGAGAAGGTGTCATGGAAATTAAATCGACTTGACTCAACTGCTAGCAAGAGCAAAGAAAAAGCTTTATTTTAGCCCTCTGCATGAGGACCAATACACTTGGCAAAAATGCCTTGTGTAAGGGTGATGAACAAAATTCACATATTCCTTTTATACCATTCTTATTACGTGCTCAAGGACAAGGGCTGGGAAACATTCGAGTTCTTATTTTCTTATTCCCTTTCTGTGGACATAACTGCCTTTATATTTTCCTTCACCTTTTGCTGAATTCAACTGCTTACAATGTTTATAATGTTTACAACGTTCAGCAAAAACAAGCTGTCTCCTCTACTGCAGAATTCAACCGAAGTGTTTGCAAAGTTCAGAAAAGTATTAAATTAAGCAAGACATTCCCTTTCAGATTTCACAGTAAATGTTTATAGATGTGAATCTGCCTATAGATGTCGGAGAAGGATCTATCTATTCTACACCACCAGACTCCCCCATCACTCTTCTGAGGCTTGGATATTGTCACCCATGCCTGGCACCTCCTACTTTGATCATAGAATATCTATTTCCCATGTCAGGTGTCCCTTTGGCCATGCTTGCTACTACTAAGTGCTAGTCACCGGTGCCACAAGGGTCCCTGCATAAATATTTATTATCCCATTTATAGTCATCCTGGTTTCTAAACGGCCATGGGTCACATGTGAAGGTCCCCTTAGAACCCTCAGTTAAGATTACCAACAGTGGCTGTATTCCAGACGCCCCTGCCCTTATGAATAGACCTGCCAAGGTGCTTGCTAACAGTGTGAGCTAGGGCAGCTAATTTGTATGAGGCTTCTAATAACTACTTGCACTTAATTGGTTCCGGTGCTGCCCGGTGTCTCCTCAGGCCCAGCCACACACTTGCAATGGCTGGCGTGTATCTACGTGGCTCTTTCTGTGATCTTAACAGCTGTTTGTGTTGTAAGGAGCACTTGAAATGGTCCCAGCCATCTCTTCGCCTTCCAGTTTTTCCTCCTGAAGTCTTTCACCACGATCCAGTCTCCAGGTTCTAGATTGTGCAACTTCCCTCCTGCTGGTTGGGGTAGTGCTGCTTTCACTTGATTCTGTGTTTGAGATAAAAGTGTAGAGAGTTTTGTACAATAACACAACATCATATCCTTACAGTGGTTTGTTATTTGTCTTACTCTAGGTCTTGGGCCAATTCCTGTGTTGGACAGTCTACCAAACAAAATCTCAAACGGGCTAAAATTGGCTCTTCCTCTCCTCCTAGATCTCATATATATTAGCACAATGGGAAGTGCCTTTGTCCTTGTCATCCCTAGTTCCTCACAACATTTTGTCAATTTATTTTTTTAGGATAGCATTTTCTCTCTCCACTGCCCCAGTGCTCGCTGGGCGCTAGGCACAGCGTTGTCTCATGTTTATTCCCAAATAATCACTGATCTGCTGTGGGGCATTATTGACGAATGGTCTCCCATTGTTGCTACTCAGCCTTTCAGGGATGCCCCATCTCGGAATTATCTCAGTTAGCAAAGCCTTGGCTACTGCACTGGCATCCTGTTTAGACGTGGGGAACGCTTCCATCCATCTGGAAAACGTATCAATTATTACCAAACAATATCGTTTCCCTTTGCTGGGTGTTAGTTCAATATAACCCATCTGTAAATGTTCAAAGGGTCTTTGGGGTTGGGGGTTGTGCTGCCTGACATACCTGTATTCACTTCCCCACATTATTAGTGACACAGAATACACATTGTTCACAATATTTCTGAGAGTAGTTAGTGAATCCCTTAGTGTACCAGTGTACCGAAATACTGCCATACATTCCCCCTTTTGACACATGCTCATTACCGTGTGTCATTTTGGCATAGAATGGAAATAATGATCGTGGTAGACAGGGTTTACCATTGGGACCACACCATACTCCTTCCCTCACACTGCATCCTGCTTTCGTCCACTCACGCTTTCCTTCAGGTATGGCCTGGGACTGTAACTCCCGTACGTCTGCTGTTGGGGTACACATTTTTGTCATACACATGTCAAAGTGATCATTTGGTGGTTGCTGGGCTGCCGTCCTTGCCACTGAGTCTGCCCTCGCATTGTCGTGAGAAATGGAATCGTTAATTTTCATATGGGCTTCACACTTACACACCGTGATTGATTTAGGCAAAAGGACCGCTTCTAGGAGGTCAGACATCAGGCCAGGGTGTGTGATGGACTTTCCGGTGGAAGTCAAGAAGCTCCTGTGTTTCCACAGGGTCCCAAAATCATGTACAACCCCAAATGCATACCTGCTGTCAGTGTAAATATTCACTGTCCTTCCCTCAGGCAATTTACAGGCCTCAGTCAAGGCAAATGATGAGAAGGGAGTGATCCCACTTTGACTATCTCGCAGGTCATCACTACAGCATGTTCAACACAAAAATGGCCTGTCTCCTTGCTCCTGAATGCTGGCCCATCCACAAAAAACTCCATATCTGGATTCTGAAGTGTGAATCCTGCAAATCTGATCAAGCGCTGCAAATTTCATTAGTTACAGCGACACAGTCATGTGGGTCTCTGTCTCCTTCTGTGGGGAGAAGGCTAGCAGGGTTAAGGACATTCCATCGCTTTATTGTAATGTTAGGCATCTCCAATAACACAGTATTGTATCTGAGCCAACGTGCTGCCGACATGTGTGCTGCCTTTTGCTCAGAAAGCAGTAAGGATACTGCATGTGGGACCAGTAGGGTTAATTCACCATCGCCGACTATATCCTTGGATGCTACAATAGCCTTTTCAGCTGCAGCCACGGCTCGCAGGCATTTAGGCAATCCTGGTGCTACGGGGTCTAGTTCAGCTGAAAAATAAGCTACCGGCCTCAATTTCCCCATGATGTCATGCAGCCACGCTTCTCATCTACTGTTTGTACAAAAGGCTTGTTTGGGTCCGGAATCCCCAGTGTAGGTGTAGTTTGGAGCACCTTTATCAATTCAGCAAAGGCACCCTCGGCCTCTGGGGTCCACTGCAACAGATTCTGGTTCTGCAACTCCTTGCCATGGGCTATGTCACTTAGGGGCGCCTCAAGGCTTGCGTAATGTGCGATAAACATTCTACAGTAGGAGCATATGCCCAAAATGGATAGAAATTGTTTCTTCGTGTGAGGCTTTGGGATTTGCTGGGTTGCTTGAACTCTGTCTTGACCAGTGGCCTTCCCTTGTTCAGATATTAAGTGAACTAAGAACTTCACCTGTTGTTGCACATACTGTAGCTTTGAGAGACTGGCTTTGTGCCCTTCCTTCGCTAGATGGCAGAACAACACTAGGGTACCTTCTCACATTGTTCCTCTGTTGGTGCCATGATCAAGCAATCATCTACATACTGCAGAAGCGCTGAGCCCGGGGTTGAAACAAGAGTCTCCAGACTCCTGCGTAGAGCCTCATTATTTATGGTGGGGGACTCACAGTAACCTTGACAAAGTCGCGTGAAGGTAAATGATTTCCCTTTGAATGAAAAAGCGAGCCAGAATTGACTATCTGGGTGCACTGGGACACTAAAGAAGGCATTTGCTAAATCCAAAACAGGGAACCATTTACTGTCTGGCGGAATTTGAGCCAATATAGTATAGGGGTTGGGAACATTTGGGGCGTGTGGGGTGTTATTGACTGCCTGCAGGTCTTGAATAAACCTCCATTCATCCGGTTCACCGGGAATGCTTGCTTTTTTGACCGGGAAAATGGGGGGTTCTCACCGGTGAGTTTTCACAGGGGATTATCACTCCAGCCTTTAGGAGGGATTCAAAGACAGGAGTAGTTACTCTTATGGCCTTGGGTTTTAACGGGTATTATGTTCTGCAAGGACGATACTCAGGCTTCGGGGTTATCCTTATGGGTTCACAGCCTCGGATGAGCCCCACATCATGTTTGCCCTTTGTCCACAACTCAGTAGGGACCGTTTTTAAGCTTGGGTCCAAAACTTCTATCTTAGGAAAATGCCAGGGTACCCTCCTAGGCTCCTCAGGCTAGTGGGGGTTACCTGGACTGTCCGATCTGCCTGAGTTAGCCAATTTAGTTTCTTCGTATATGTCCGAATATCTGCATTGAACCAGATACCCACATCGTCCCTGAAGACCCAACCTCTGGTTCTTTGTGCCTTTAGCACAAGCATGGTTCCAAATCCTGCCACCTGTCACTGGACGCCTTCACCAGTGACACGTGAGGAGCGGAGCCTTCCACATCAAAAAGATAGGGTCTGCTTGCCGTCACAGGTACTTGAGATAAGTTCACACTGACCGCACATCTATGATCACTCCAATAAAATTCGCACAATAACAACTGATCTGGTTTAACCAAACTCCTGAACCACCTGTGTATGTGTGCTGTGCAGTCCAGCATATCTCCAGCAAGAAAATCGGTGTTAATAGGATTAACATGGTTACTTGCTTCCAGGGCGAGTGAATTCTCACTGAACTTATCGCTCTCTGGTTTAATCATTACTCATAGACTTACATCAGGGGTCGTGGGTCATATTTTACAGTCTGCACTGGTAAATCTTCCCTTTGAATTATCTGCAAGCCTGTTGGAGTACGAAGCAAATCCAATTCAAGTCTCAGGATGAGAACCCGACCCATCAAATTTAAAGGACAGAATTCCGATAACAAGAATGGGAATCGGAATGTTTCCCCATTACTAGTTTCACACAATAGCGGAAAATCTCTCTCGCACCACGACTCCGGATGCACCCATGGTCTTCAGGAACTTTCCACTCATCTTTATTGACGTCAATTGTCTAAACTGGCTTAATTTAAGAACTCAATATGATGTTCCTGTATCTACCAAAAAGGTAACAGGTGTACTTTCCACATATAACATAGAGATAGGCACTGACTTATACGCATCATTGTTATATTGAACATATTGTCCACACTTTGCAATCTCAGCGCTCAATGTAGACATGGGACATGTCTCAGTACCTGTAAAGTTAGTAGAAGAGATTACCATAAGCAAGTCTTCGTTGACAAGTGTAAGGGAAAGAGGCTTACCTGTACCTTGTGGGCTGCCCACCTCCACCTCAGTCAGTCCCCTGTCAGTCACCCTGCTGTCCAGCCTCCAGGGCTGGCTGAGACTGTCTGTGTGGGCACTGCCTCGCCCAGTGGCCCATTGCTCCACAAACAAAGCACCTGCCAGATCTACTTCTGCCAGCACCTCTGTCTCTCTCTCTTCCTGCAGCACCTCCCTCCAATGGTTGGGTGACCATTTGTATCATTGTAAGCTGAGCTTTATGTGCTTGCTGTTCCATCTTTAGTTTCTACTTATCCTTCTCTTAGGTAAGCAATTTTTCAGCATGTATCACATGGTGTTCTATCAAATTCAGCTTTCCCATGTCCCAGGTAATACATGTCTCTTTTACCTTCTTCGCTATTTCATCCTTCATTCCATTGATGAAGCTGTTCCTCAGGTGTGCCTCATACACAGTGATTTCTGCCACCGTTATGTCCTCGGGTGGTCTCAGTCCACCATGGGCCTTCAGTGAGGCAGGTAAGGTACTGGGACACTGTCTCACCTTCCCGTTGTTTACACATTGCAATTTTGGTCATGTCCATTCGCACTGGGAATGCCTACCTGCAGGCGATTGCCAGCGCTGCAACAAAAGCATTAAAGTCTCCATTCTCTTCCGCTTGCGGGTCAGTTGATCTGGTATGGACATTTACGGCTGGCCAGTTCTACTTGATTTTGGTGACATCGGCACCCAGCTTTCGTCCCAGGAGACGTCTCATCTCATGTGATGTGGGACGGAACTCGGTACAGAACCTTGTCACTTCCTCGGCCTCCAACCTCACGTGGGTCAGGCAACTGCCCAGAGACACTTTCCAAATCCTTCATGGTCCATGGTCGCTGGACAAGTACTGGGCGCCTTTCTGGACCTGCAATTTCAACCTTTGGGGCTTGCAGAACTACCTGGTTATGTCAATACTCTCACTGTCTGTCTCATCATCGGTTGTGAGGAGATCGTGAGCAGGCCGTGGATGCCTTTCCAACTTGGAGTGGCCATCGTCATTTTGGGCTTTTTGCTTCAATTGGTTGTGAGCATGACTTGCTACCGGTGATTCAGCAGACACTGTACAGCTTCATTAAGTTGTTTTCCGCACACATCTGCAAGTGTGCTCGTGTTTGTACACGTATTTGATCTATCCTTTACTTGAGATTTCCTTTTTCCTCATATCAGCCTCAGCCTTCCACATGTTATAAGCACTCCAATTCACAGGTTCTATTTTTCCCTTCCATTTCTCCTTTTCTCTCACCTCCAATCTCGACTTAATAATTCCAACTGCCCTCCGGAAAACCACATTCCTTGATCCACAATTCTAACTGCTTTACAGACTCTGGGTCATAACTATTTAGCATGCATTGTATTTTTGGTTGGCCATTCCAAGTCCTCTGTGGACCCTCTTTTTGTTTGCTCTTGCCAGAGCCCATTTTCAGCGTTACTAGAAAAGTGTTCAGTTCTCTCTCTCTGTCTCGCGCGGTACCGTTATCTTTTCCCTTCGACTTGTCTTTTACCTCCGGAGGTCCTCTCTTGCGTTTGGCGCATCTGCCTCAATGCCTGGGTTTTTGTAAACCAAGAAACCACGTACCCAGTTCATCTTTGGCAAGTCCAACTCAGCCAGTGGTGGCTCCAAGTCTAAAACCACCCTTAAACTCGTTGTCTCTTAAGCACTCTAGAGACAGCAATCCTTTCCCTTGAGTTTTGCTCGAATACCGCGTAAGAGTTTACTGAACCCTTTTCCGGCTGTAGTTATTCTCTTAGAATGAATCCCTATGTAGGATAACTTAAGCCACGACTGCACAGATTCCCAGTCCTCTCACTCAAAAGGGACAATTCAGCACTCAAGATGAAGTAAAAAACCTTCAAGGCGCTGGCGCCTATGCCTCCTGGGAATCTTCAGAATCTCACCCAGTCACAGGGTCCCAGGACGAGCCCCCAGGTTTACTGTTATGGAAATTAAATCGACTCGACTCAACTGCTAACAAGAGCAAAGGAAAAGCTTTATTTTTAACCCTCTGCATGCAGGACCAATACACTTGGCAAAAATGCCTTGTGTAAGGGCGATGAACAAAATTCACATATTCCTTTTATACCATTCTTATCACACACTCAAGGACAAGGGCTGGGAAACATTCGAGTTCTTATTTTCTCATTCCCTTTCCATGGACATAACTGCCTTTATGTTTTCCTTAGCTCTTTTGCTGAATTCAACTGCTCACAAGGCCAGGTTGACTGTTTACAAAGTTCAGCAAAGACAAGCTGTCTCCTCGACTGTGGAATTCAGCAAAAGTGTTTGAAAAGTTCAGAAAAGTATTAAATTTAGCTAGACATTCTCTTTCAGATTTCACAGTAAATATTAATTCTGTTAATTTTCCATTTCAGACGGGCTATAGGAAGGTAGTCACACCTAGGTTACAAGATAAAAGTAGCTGGGTAACTGTCAGGAAAGGGGAAGGGTATAGGCAGTCAGTGCAGGAATCCCCTGTGGCTGATCCCCTCAATAATAAGGTAAAAACAATGACTGCAGATGCTGGAAACCAGATTCTGAATTAATGATGCTGGAAGAGTACAGCAGTTCAGGCAGCATCCGAGGAGCAGTAAAATCGACGTTTCGGGCAAAAGCGCTTCATCAGGAATCAAGGTTTGTGCGAAGATTTGTAGCTCGGGTGCTCGTTGTTGTGGTTCTGTTAGCCGAGCTGGAAGTTTTTGTTGCAAACGTTTCGTCCCCTGGCTAGGCAACATCATCAGTGCTCTGGAGCCTCCTGCGAAGTGCTTCTTTGATGTTTCTTCCAGTATTTATAGTGGTCTGTCCTTGCCGCTTCCGGGTGTCAGTTTCAGCTGTCTGCTGTAGTGGTTGGTATATTGGGTCCAGGTCGATGTGTTTGTTGATGGAGTTTGTGGATGAATGCCATGCCTCTAGGAATTCCCTGGCTGTTCTCTGTCTGGCTTGCCCTATGATAATAGTGTTTTCCCAGTCGAATTCATGTTGCTTGTTGTCTGCGTGTGTGGCTACTAGGGATAGCTGGTCGTGTCATTTCGTGGCTAGTTGATGTTCATGTATGCGGATTGTTAGCTGTCTTCCTGTTTGTCCTATATAGTGTTTTGTGCAGTCCTTGCATGGTATTTTGTAAACTACATTAGTTTTGCTCATGTTGGGTATCGGGTCCTTTGTTCTAGTGAGTTGTTGTCTGAGCGTGGCTGTTGGTTTGTGTGCCGTTATGAGTCCTAAGGGTCGCAGTAGTCTGGCTGTCAGTTCTGAAACGCTCCTGATGTATGGTAGTATGGCTAGTCCTTTTGGTTGTGGCATGTCCTCGTTCCGTGGTCTGTCTCTTAGGCATCTGTTGATAAAGTTGCGCGGGTATCCGTTTTTGGCAAATACCTTGTATAGGTGTTCCTCTTCCTCTTTTTGCAGTTCTGGTGTACTGCAGTGTGTTGTGGCTCTTTTGAATAGTGTCCTGATGCAGCTTCGTTTGTGTGTGTTGGGGTGGTTACTTTCATAGTTTAGGACTTGGTCTGTGTGTGTTGTTTTTCTGTGTACCCTTGTGGTGAATTCTCCGTTCGGTGTTCTCTGTACTATCACGTCTAGGAATGGGAGTTGGCTATCCTTTTCTTCTTTTCTCATGAATCGGATTCCTGTGAGTGTGGCGTTGATGATCCGGTGTGTTTTTTCTATTTCCGTGTTTTTGATGATTACGAACGATGACACATTTGTAATCATCAAAAACACGGAAATAGAAAAAACACACCGGATCATCAACACCACACTCACAGGAATCCGATTCACGAGAGAAGAAGAAAAGGATAGCCAACTCCCATTCCTAGACGTGATAGTACAGAGAACACCGAATGGAGAATTCACCACAAGGGTACACAGAAAAACAACACACACAGACCAAGTCCTAAACTATGAAAGTAACTACCCCAACACACACAAACGAAGCTGCATCAGGACACTATTCAAAAGAGCCACAACACACTGCAGTACACCAGAACTGCAAAAAGAGGAAGAGGAACACCTATACAAGGTATTCGCCAAAAACGGATACCCGCGCAACTTTATCAACAGATGCCTAAGAGACAGACCACGGAACGAGGACATGCCACAACCAAAAGGACTAGCCACACTACCATACATCAAGAGCGTTTCAGAACTGACAGCCAGACTACTGCGACCCTTAGGACTCATAACGGCACACAAACCAATAGCCACGCTCAGACAACAACTCACTAGAACAAAGGACCCGATACCCAACATGAGCAAAACTAATGTAGTTTACAAAATACCATGCAAGGACTGCACAAAACACTATATAGGACAAACAGGAAGACAGCTAACAATCCACATACATGAACATTAACTAGCCACGAAACGACACGACCAGCTATCCCTAGTAGCCACACACGCAGACAACAAGCAACATGAATTCGACTGGGAAAACACTATTATCATAGGGCAAGCCAGACAGAGAACAGCCAGGGAATTCCTAGAGGCATGGCATTCATCCACAAACTCCATCAACAAACACATCGACCTGGACCCAATATACCAACCACTACAGCAGACAGCTGAAACTGACACCCGGAAGCGGCAAGGACAGACCACTATAAATACCGGAAGAAACATCAAAGAAGCGCTTCGCAGGAGGCTCCAGAGCACTGATGATGTCTCCTAGCCAGGGGACGAAACGTTTGCAACAAAAACTTCCAGCTCGGCTAACAGAACTTCATCAGGAATAAAAGCAGAGAGCCTGAAGGAGAGATAAGGTAGAGGATGGTGGGGGTGGGGAGAAAGTAGCAGAGGAAATGACCTGGGAGTTGCAGTGGGAGAGGGACTCCCTGAGATTCTTGTAGAGAGAGGAGGGAAACTTCTTCAAGGCAGGCATCCTTGCAAGAGGATTCGCAGTAGGGTTAAAATCAATCAGGTAAAGTATACCGTTTTGGATACTGTTGCGGCAGGCAACTTATGAAAGGAAAACTACAGCAGCCAGGCCTCTTGCACTGAGTCTGGCCTTGGGGCTGCAAAGGGAAGGGGGGGGAGAAGAAAAGAACGATAGTGATTGGGGATTCATTCGTTAGGGGAACAGACAGGAGATTCTGTGGGCAAGAGTGAGACTCCCAGGGGTAGGGTTTCAGATTTGTGGATCACGGATTTCTCTTCTGGGAAAGGTATAGCCAATACAAAAGGGACGGGTTACACCTGAAATCAAGGGGGACCAATACCCCTGCAGACAGTTTTGCTAGAACTGTTGGGAAAGTTTTAAACTATGTTGGCAGGGGGGGTGGGAACCAGAGTGTCAGGTCAGAAGGTGCAGCAGTTGGTGTAAAGGTAGATGCAATGGGCAGAGAGACTGTGAGGAAGGGTAGACCAAAATGACAAGAGGATGAGAGTCCAGGAAGAAAGGCAGAAGGAAGCAATGCAGAGACCAGAACAAAAGTTAGAAAGGAAAATAAGCAAACCAGAATCACATGCAAAACTCATGCAGGTTGCTAGATTGTATAGGGATAATGAGTATTGGGGGACTTTATCTGAATGCCCATATTATTCAACACAAAGTCGATGAACTTGTGCCAATCAGTACACAGGGGTATGATTTAGTTGCCATTACAGAAACATGGTTGCAGAGTGGTGATGACTGGGAATTAAATATCCAAGAGTATTAGGTAATTAGAAGGAGAGGCAGGAAGGTAAGGAAGGTGAGGCCACACTCTTAATTAAGGATGGAATTAGGGCGATCGAGAAAGATGATATAGGATCTAAGGAGCAAAATGTTGAATCCATTTGGGTGGAGATCAGGAATAGTAAAGGGAAGAAGTCACTGGTGGGAGTGGTCTATCGACAATGCAACAGTGGAACAGGCAATCACTCAAGAAAAATCTGACGCATGTAAGAATGTAATGGCAGTAGTCATGGGAGACTTTAAAATGCACTTTGATTGGCTGAATCAAGTCTGTAGAGGCAGTCTTGAAGGGGAGTTGATTAAATTAGACTCCCTGCAACGTGGAAACATGCCCTTCGGCCCAACACTGACCCTCTGAAGAATAACCCACTCAAACCCCTTTTTCCCTCTAACTAATGCATCTAATTGACAATTTAAGCATGGTCAATTCATCTAACCTGCACATCTTTGGACCAGAGAAAACCCACACAGACACAGCGAGAATGTGCAAACCCCACACAGACAGCCACCCAAGGTTGGAATCGAACCCAGGACCCTGGTGCTGTGAGGCAACAGTGCTAACCACTGAGCCACCATGCCGCCCCATGATAGCTACCTTGAACAGCATGTTACCAAATTTACAAGGGAGCATGCAATCTTAGGGCTGGTCCTGTGTAATTAGACAGGTAGAATTAATGATCTTATAGTTAAGGATCCTCTTGGAAAGAGTGATCACAGTATGATCAAATTCTGGATGCAAATAGAGAGTGAAATAGTATTATCTAAAACGAGGGTATTATGCTGAAACAAGGGAGACTATAATGGGATGAGGAAGGAGTTGGCAAAATTAGACTGGGACACAAGTTATATGGTGGAACAGTTGAGGAACAGTGGAAGAGGTTCAAAGATAGTTTTCGTAGTGTTCAAGGAAAGTATATTCTGGTCAAAAACAGGGATAGCAAGGGTAGGAAGAACCAGCCATCTATAACCAAGGAAATAAAGGAAGGCATCCAGTTAAAAGTTCAGGTATATAACGCAGTCAAGTGTAATGGGAAACAGGAAGATTGGGAAAACTTTAAAAAGCAACAAAAATCCATGAAGTAAGCAATAAAGGAAGGAAAGATAGATTAAGAATGCAAACTAGCGCAAAATATAAAAACAGGTAGGAAAAGTTTTTATAAATATATAAAACGGACAAGGGGGGGCTAAAGTGGATGTAGGTTCCTTGCAGGATGTGAAAGGGGAATTTATATTGGGTAATGCTGAAACAGCTGAGGCCTTGAATCATTATTTTGTGTCGGTCTTCACAGTGGAAGATGTGTCACACATGCCAAAGAATGATGTTGAGGATACGATGGGAGCTGGGGGCCTCAATTCAATTGTTATCACTAAAAGGGTAGTGTTGAGCAAATGTGAGGGTCTAAAGGTAGTTAAGTCCCCTGGTCCTGATAGAATGCATCCCAGGGTGCTGAAAGAAATAGTGGAAGTTATAGTAGATGCGTTAGTGGTAATTTTTCCCAAATTCACTGGATTCTGGAAAGGTCTTGGCGGACTGGAAGACAGAGAATGTTATGTCGCTGTTTGATAAAGGGTGTATGCAAAAGATAGGTAACTATAGGCCAGTTAGCTTAACATTAGTAGTCGGGAAAATGCTGGAGGCTATCATTAAAGAAGAAATAGTGAGACATCTGGATGGAAAGGGTTCCATCAGGCAGACGCAGCATGGATTCAGGAAAGGTAGGTCGCGCTTGACAAACTTACTGGAGTTCTTTGAGGATGTACCAAGCGCAGTGGATGGAGGGGAACAAGGTGGGTGTTGTATATGTGGATTTCCAGAAGGCATTTGATAAGATGCTACATAAAAGACTCATCCATAAGATAAGAATGTTGGAGTTGCGGGGAATGTACTAGCATGGGTAGAGGACTAGTTAACCAATAGAAAGCAGGGAGGTGGGATAAATGGCCGTTTTTCTGGTTAGAGATCAGTGATGAGTGGGGTGCCACAGGGTTCAGTGTTTGGTCTGCAACTTGTCATGATATATATAAATGATTTGGAAGAGGAGGCCAAGTGTAACGTATCCAAGTTTGCTGATGTCACTAAATTCAATGGAAAGGCAAACTGTGCACAGGATGTGAAGGGTCTGCAGAGAGATTTAGAGAGGTTAATGAGTGGGCAAGGGTCTGGCAGATGGAGTACAATGGAGAAAGTGAGGACTGCAGATGCTGGAGATCAGAGTCAAAACGTGTGACGCTGGAAAAGCACAGCAGGTCAGGCAGTAACCAAGGAGCAGGAGAGTCGACATTTCAGGCGTAAGCCCTTCATCAGGAATATCGGAGGGGGCCAAGGGGGCTGAGAGATAAATAGGAATGGGGTGGGGCTGGGGAATGTGGTTTGGAAGGCAATAGGTAGATAAAGGTGGGGAGTGATAGTGATAGGTCGGAGTGGAGAGGTGAAAAGGGAGATTTCAATGTTGGTAAATGTGAGGTTATCCACCTTGGAAATAAAAATAGTAGGTCAGAGTATTTAAATAATGAAAGATTGCAGCATGCTGTTGTGCAGAGGGACTTAGGAGTGCTCATACATGAATTGCAAAAAGTTGATTTACAGATGCAACAGGTAATCAGGAAGGCAAGCAGAATATTGGCTTTCATTGTGAGAGATATTATACAAAGTGTTGGCAAGGCTGCACTTAGAGTATTGTGCACAGTTCTGGCCTCCTTACTTGAGGAAGGATATTCTGGCTTTGGAGGCACTACAAAGGATGTTCACCAGGTTGATTCTGGAGATGAAGGGTTAACCTATAAAGAGAGGTTGAGCCGCTTGGGATTGTACTCACTAGAATTTAAAAGAATGAGAGGGGATCTTATAGAAACATATAAAATTATGAAAGGGATTGAAAAAATAGAAGTGAGCAAATTGTTTTCACTGGTGGGTGAGACTAAGACTAGGAGACATGGCCTCAAGGTTAGGGGGAGTAGATTTAGGACAGAGAAGAGGAGGAACTGCTTTTCCAAGAGAATGGTGAATCTATGGAATTCTCTGCCCAACGAAGCAATAAAGGCAGCTGCATTAAATATATTCAAGATACAGTTGGATAGGCTTTTGCTTGATCAGGGGATTAAGAGTTATGGGGATAATGCAAGTAGGAAGAGCTGAGACAATGGATAGATCAGCCATGATTTTAACGAATGGTGAAGCAGGCTTAATGGGCCAAATGGCCTACTCCTATTACTATGATACTATGATCACAGCGATTATTACACATTTCACTGTAGGGTGCCTGTCAGGTCACAATTTGGTTGAGAGCTCCAAGAAAGTCTTGACCTAGGCGATGAATAAAACTGCTTCTTTTTATAAAGAATTAGTTTGTTGAAGAATTAAATGCAGTGAAATATTTTGAAATCAAAGTGCATTGTTTTAATATAATAAAGTCATCAATAAACACTTAGAGTCAACATTCCCTCTAAGAATGAAGAACAACGAACATACAGCAGAAAACAGGCCCCTCAACTCACCAAACCTGCACCAGTTCCTAACTCTTTATTTAGGCCTGGTATTTATTGTCCATCTAGGACGTTCTATCATAACATGTCTTTTGTCAACATGAAATCGCTGTGACACAGTTGATGAATTGGGGATGCTGTTTCTACAGTGCAAACTTTTAAAACATGTGTTGGCTGTAATGTGATTACAGTGGCAACACTTTAAGCACTATTTCTAAAGTGTAATTTTTCTATAACGCGGAGTTGCACAAGAATGCAACCATTGCAATACAGAAGAACCAACTGTGTGTGGTTTCTATGCCTCCCGTTCACATGTCCATCAAGATATGCTTTAGACATTGCTAACATTCCTGCTTCCACCGCCTCCACTGGCAATGTGCTCCAGGTACCCACCACCTTCCTTGTGAAAATCTTTCCCCACACTTCTCCCCTAACCGCTCCCCCTCTCATCTTGAAGCTGTGCCCGCTTGTAGTTGATCTTTCCACCCTGGGAAAAAGCCCCTGACTGTCCACCCTATCTTTGCCTCTCATAATTTTGTAGACCTCTGTCAGGATGCTACTCAGCCTCTGTCCTTCCAGTGAAAGTAATCCGAGTTTATCCAACCTCTCTCATAGCTAAAACCCTCAACACCAGGCAACATCCCGGTAAATCTTCTCTGCAGCTTCTCCAAAGCATCCACACCCTTCCGGTAGTGTGGCAAACAAAACTGCATGTAATATTCCAGAAGTGGCCTAACTCAAGTTTTAGGAGAAAGTGAGGTCTGCAGATGCTGGAGATCAGAACTGAAAATGTGTTGCTGGAAAAGCGCAGCAGGTCAGGCAGCATCCAAGGAGCAGGAGAATCGATGTTTTGGGCATGAGCCCTTCTTCAGGAGGAAGGGCTCATTCCCAAAATGTCGATTCTCCTGCTCCTTGGATGCTGCCTGACCTCCTGTGCTTTTCCAGCAACACATTTTTAACTCAAGTTTTACACAGCTATAACATAATTTGCCAACTTTTATATTCAATGCCCCAGCCAGTGTAGGCAAGCCTGCTGTAAGCCTTCTTGACCACTTTAACCACCTGTGTTGCCATTTTCAAGGACCTGTGGACCTGTACACCCAGATCCCTCTGTATGTCAATGCTCTTCAGAGTTCTGCCATTCATTGTATAATTAGCACCTACATTTGATTTTCCAAAATGGGCCAAAGGGCCTGTTTCTATGCTGTAAGGAATCTAATCTAATCTAAAATGCATCAGCTCACATTTGTCCGGATTAAACTTCATCTGACATTAATCTGCAATCTACCTACATCCTGTTGTATCCTTTGACAATTCTCCTCACTATCTGCAACTCTGCCAATTTTGGTGCCATCCACAAATATACTAATCAGACCACTTACATTTTCCTCCAGATCATTTATATATATATTACAAACAGCAAAGGTCCCAGCACTGATCCCTGTGGAACACCAGTAGTTACTGATCACCATTCTAGAAAGCACCCTTCCACTATTACTCTCTGTTTTCCAATACTGAGCCAGGTCTGTATCCATTTAGTCAGCACACACTGGATTCATGAGACTCTACCTTTTGTATCAGCCTTCCATGAGCTAGCTTATCAAATGCCTTGCTAAAGTCCATGTGGACAATATGCACTGCCCTTCCATTATCAATCATTTTTGTCACCTCCACAAAAACCCAATCAGGATGGTGAGACATGACCTTCTTAAAAACGTGACTAAATCCTGTCCCTCAGTATGTTCTCTGACAGGTTCCCCATTACTGACGTCAGGCTCACTGGCCTGTAATTATTTCCATTATCTCTGTATCCCTTCTTAAACAAAGGAATATTTGTTTAATTGGCCATTCTCCATTCCTCTGGAACCTCGCCTGAGACCAAAGAAGGTGCAGCCATTTATTTCCTCCCTTGCCTCCCACAGTATCCTGGGGCAGATCCCATCTGGCTCTGAGGACTTTTCTACCTTAATGCATTTCAAGACACCCAGTACTTCTTCCTTCATTAGTTAATCTACCTGAGAGTACTCATACATCTATTCCTAACCTCAATATTCCTTGTTGGTGAATACCAATGTAAAATATTCAGTCAGGATCTCACCCATTTCTTCTGGCTCTACACATAACCTCCCTCCGCTTTCCCTAGCTATACTCTTGCATCAAATATATGTGTAAAATGTCTTGGGATTCTCCTTAACTCTGCTGCTAAAGGGCATTTAATGGCCCTCTTCAGTCCTCCCAATTCCTCATTTGAGCTCCTTCCGACTTCCTTTATATTTTTCAAGGACTTAGCCTGTTTTTAGTTGCCTAGACCTTAGGTATGCTTTTGTTTTTGACTAAGCTGGTAATTTCCCTTGTCATCTGAAACCTGCCATTCCTGTCTTGCACTTTCACAGGAACATGCCTGCCCTGCTCTTTAATCAACCAGTCTTTAAAGGACTGCCACATGTCAGATGTTAGTTTACCCCAGTCACTCCCAATCCACATTCTTCAATTCTTGCCTAGTTTGGTTATAGTTAGCCTTCCCCCCAGTTTAAGACCTTCATCTGATTCCACTCTTGTCCTTATCCCTGAATATTCGAAAACTTACAGAATTATGGTCAGTATTTCCAAAATGCTCTCCCATTGGCATTTTGTTACACACACAACATCTCTGAGGGACCACGCGTGGGAATCGGCATGCTCACAATGTTCACAGCATTGACTTCACTTGATTCCAGAAGTCACTGCCATGCATAGACCACAGAGGTCCATGCCGAAGAAAACAATATTCAAAGGAAGGCTGCTTAGAGTTTTATTTTACTTTAGTTAAGCATGAATTTTGGGGTCTGTCCTTGATATGTACTGGGAATAAGTGAAAAGATGGTGACCATGAGTTTGTACTAACTTACCATCAGGCAATAATGGGTTTTGTGGTAGGTAGAGGTATAGAGATCAGCATAGAGAATGTACACTCTGTGATGGTTATTGATTTAGGAGTGAAAATTCAGGCTGTAATATCATCTGACTGACAGGTAACATTCCAAATTAGAAACACAGCTCTAGCACCTTTCACATTACTGACAAGACCTTCCAATATCCTTTGATTGCAATCTTTCTTCTCCGTGTTTATATCATTGACATTGTTCTGATCAGTTACTTGTTCCACATTCCTTCCCTCTGTAGCTACAAATACAGCATCTGACACTCTCCCTCTTCACAGTGTCCTCAATGTGTTGGAATTAAGATTCAATGTGCATTCTCTAATTCCTTCAGTCATGAGGCTTTAAAAACTCAAAAGCGCCAACATCCATTACATTATTTTCAGTTTTGCCTTGTCTTATTCTCTTGGTGATGTTTGGCACTGTGAGCCGTAACTATTTATCCTTGTCATTGAACAAAGCAAATCTTGTGTTCTTCTGCAATATCTGTTATTATAGGAAACTTCACAAACTTTCTGAGCTGATTAGCCAAGATACCTTCTCATCCAAGTATTGCTGACGTAAGGACCATGTATTTCTATTACTTTTTTCTTTTTTAATTGGATACTAAAATGAGAAAAGAACAGGTCAAAAACTGAAGATTACCGAGGGATTTCTGCAGTTTTTAGAAACCAGTAACTTGACACTCATTTATAAGCACTGTTTACACAGCTGCTGGCTAATGCAGTAGTGATGGTTTGCAGATGTGCTGGAGCCTAAGTCTGTGTTCCAGTGGAGATGCAGCCAGCAACAAGTAGCTGATTGGTCTGTGGATTAAGTGACCAGTTACTGATCAACCAACTGAGCGGCTAATTGGTAATGCAAATTGCTGCCAGCTGATTCAGTTCCTGGGCTGGCTGAGGTTAATATGATGGAGTCTCCTTTTCAATCTTTCCCCTTACCTGAGACTTAGTGGCCCTCCAGGAAAATCGCTATCATCTCACTTTACTGACAGAACAGCCTTATGGTCCAGTCAGAGTATGGTGACTTTACCTTTATACTAATATAACACAAATATTCTGCTAAATGACTTGAATTCTTGTTCGAGGATTAAATATCATAAAAACATTACTTATAGACATATTAATGATTTTCAATGGTAGCAATGATTCAAAAGTTGACTATACAGGCTGAATATTTCAAAACACTGGGAGAATAATGACTTAAAGGACTGAGGGTCTAAATGCCTCAGGTAATTATAAGAGGTGATATGAGTCGAGGAGCCACTGTTTAAGAAGGGTGGTAAGGACAAGCCAGGGAACTATAGACCAGTGAGCCTGACGTTGGTGGTGGGCAAGTTGTTGGAGGGAATCCTGAGGGACAGGATGTACATGGATTTGGAAAGGCAAAGACTGATTAGGGGTAGTCAACATGGCTTTGTGTGTGGAAAATCATGTCTCACAAACTTTAATGAGTTTTTTGAAGAAGTAACAAAAAGGATTGATGAGGACAGAGTGGTGGATGTGATCTTTATGGACGTTTGACAAGGTTCCCCTTTGGAGACTGATTAGCAAGGTTAGATCTCATGGAATATAGGGAGAACTGGCCATTTGGATCCAGAACTGGCTCAGGGGTAGAAGACAGAGGGTGGTGGTGGAGGGTTGCTTTTCAGACTGGAGGCCTGTGACCAGTGGAGTGACACAAGGATCGGTGCTGGGTCCTCTACTTTTGATAATTTACATGAATGATTTGGATGTTAGCATAAGAGGTATAGTTCGTAAGTTTGCAGATGACACCAAAATTGGAAGTGTAATGGAGTGCAGGCTCATAACTCCTTGAAAGTGGAGTCACAGTTGGATAGGATAGTGAAGAAGGCATTTGGTATGCTTTCCTTTATTGGTCAGAGTATTGAGTACAGGAGGTGGGAGGTCATGTTGCAGCTGTACAGGACATTGGTTAGGCCACGGTTGGAATATTGCGTGCAATGCTGGTCTCCTTCCGATCGGAAAGATGTTGTGAAACTTGAAAGGGTTCAGAAAGGATCTCCAAGGATGTTGCCAGGGTTGGAGGATTTGAGCTATAGGGAGAGGCTGAACAGGCTGGGGCTGTTTTCCCTGGAGCATTGGAGGCTGAGGGGTGACCTTATAGAGATTTGCAAAATTCTGAGGGGCATTCATAGGACAAACAGACAAAGTATTTTCTGTAGGGTGGGGGAGTCCAGAACTAGAGTGCATAGGTTTAGGGTGAGAGGGGAAAGATATAAAAGGGCAATGTTTTCATGCAGAGGGTGGTACACATATAGAATGAGCTGCCAGATGAAGTGGTGGAGGCTGGCACAATTGGATGGGTATATGAATAGGAAGGGTTTGGAGGGTTATGAGTCTGGTGCTGGCAGGTGGGACTAAATTGGGTTGGGATATCTGGTCGGCATGGACGGGTTGGACCAAAGGGTTTGTTTCCATGCTGTACATCTCTATGACTCTATGACTCTATAACCCAGAAATGCTTGATGTGTGATCAACGAGTGGGATGTGAAATACCATAAAATCCATCCTATCCAGAAGCATCACAGCACAGTGAGGCACCTGCTCTGCCCAAGACCGCAAGATAGTACAGAGTTGTGAACGCAGCCCTATCCATCATGACAGCCTGCCTTCCTTCGACTAACTTCAGCTATACTTCCCACTGCCTTGGAGAAAGACAGGACTGCAGATGCTGGAGATCAGAGTCAAGATGTTGCTGGAAAAGGACAGCAGGTCAGGCAACATCTGAGGAGCAGGAGGATTGATGTTTCGGGCTCATTCCTGATGAAGGTCTTATGCCCGAAACATCAACTCTCCTGCTCCTCAGATGCTGCCTGACCTGCTGTGCTTTTCCAGCATCATACTCTTGACTTCAGAATGCCATGGGAAAGCAGCCAATGCAACTAAAGATCCCTCTCACCCCAGTTATCTTCTCTCCCACCATCTTCCTTCGGACAAAACACATACCAACAAATTCAAGAAAAGCTTCTTCCCTATTATTATCAGACTTATGAATGGACCTCCCATACATCAGAGTTCATCTTTCTCTGCACTTTCTCTGTAGCTATAATGCTACATTCTGCATTCAGTTCTATTATCCTTATGTAGTTATGTAAGGTATGATTAGCGTGCAAAACAATATATTTCATGATATCTCAGTATGTGTGACAATAATAAATAGAATCAAATAGAACAGTCAGCAATAAGTGAAATATATGTAAACATAATATAGGAAGGCACTGTCTCAGGCCCAAGTGAGTCCCTCATTAGCAAGAGAGTTATAATAAAGTTGAAGCAATGGGCCTGAGATAAGAGATAAGTCTAAGAAAAAATATCTTGCACTTCGTGGACATGGAGTGAGTGAAAGAAATAATGTAGTAAAGAACAAGATGCTTCATAATGTCACAGCAGAGGAACCGAGTGGCCTGGGAAGTCCATGCGAGGGACACGGCCAATTGTTGGGGATGACAGTCCGCATCAATTGGCTTTCAAAGTTCCTCCAAAATTTCCTTTGGTAATAAATGATCCTTTATTTATGGGAATGGACTACAATTACTTCTGGTTTTTCTGGGTAGTTGAGAGCCACGTGAGCAGGGAGAGGTGCATTCATTGCGGTTTCAGAGAACACTGTGTAGAACAAATCAACAGCCAGCAACCCACATCCATGAACACCAGCGAGCAACCAAGCGACATGACTAACTCTCCCTGATATCCATACACACATTAACAACAAGAACCATGAGTTTGACTGGGACAACACAACGATACTAGGACAGAGTAAACAAAGAACAGCAATGGAATTCCTGGGAAGCATGGTACTCATCCTTGGACTCCATCAACAAACACGTTGACCTGGATCCATCATAAAAACTGCTGCAACGGAAAATCCGGAACTGGCACCAACCGGAAACAGCTCAAACAGAATCACATCAATTTAAAGCAAAACAGTACAGTAACACTTCACAGGAAGCAACACAGCACTGATGATGTCACTCAGAAAGGGGATGAAAAATCTGCCAACAAACCTATCGGATTGGCGAACAGACCAACAACAAATTCAGCCAGCTCCCGATCTTCACAAAAACTTCTAAATTTCAGACAAAATTCAGTGAGCCTTATGGTACCACATAAGAGCATCAAGAATATCTTTTAATCCAGGGATAATGGGCCATATATTACAAAAGAGAAAGGCAGATTGAGTGGAAGGTTTGGATATGGTTATATTTAGTGTTAGAAATGCAGTAATAGCAACCAAACTGTAAGGGTACAATTTGCAAGGTTCATTGACGCGAACCTACACAATCTGAGCAAATTGTACAAAGTGATCAAGCCCCAAATAATTCACAGATACATAGGTTGCAGATTATGGCAAATGAAGGGGTGGCTAAACATAGACAGCAAAGGAGGCACAGGACACTTGCCTCTGTGGACACCAACCAAAGTTGGCACCAAAGTAATTTACATGCCAGAAGGAACCAGTGAACAGACGGCCATCACCATTAAAGACAAACCCAGTGGTCAAGATGTTAGAGTAGATTTCCCTAATGCAGGAAAGGCGATCTCTAAGATCTTCTTAGATCTTTTAGAAACATACTACAAAGCACACAAGTCATTCAATGCTAAAAGCTGCAATTTTGGGCCATGTAAAGTTTCAAAGAGAATATTTTTGAAACTACCAAAAGAAACTGGGGATAGAGAAAGAGAAGGGACTGGGGGTGTAGAAAGTAAAAACAAACATGCTTATGAATTGAATGCCACAGTCAGGTGCCATTTCTCAGTCAGGTCTGCGTTGGCAAAAGTGGGTTTCATTTAGTTTAATTCAGACTGGGCAATGTTCTACTTGTATCACAAAGGAAAATTGGCAGGAATTCTTATGGTGCATATCGTCACTTTTTTGTGGAGACATTTAACAGAATTGGATCGAAACGCAATGGAATAAATAAAAAGGGAACTGAAGTTTGGAAGACAGGTTTTGGGAGCCTTTAAAATGATCAGGTCAGACATTAAACATAATAATTTTCATGGATCTGCAATATTACTCAAACTGTTAACCGCGTTCTGTTAAATCCAGCAAGGTCCTCACAAAAGGATGATTTTGCATCCAGAGAAGAAACAGACCAGTTGAGAAGCCAACCTATTTTCAACTATTCATAGTCGCCATTATCACTTTTCTAGCTTCTTGACTTCCTGGGCGAACTACCAACACCTTTTTTGCTGTCTATTCTTTTTGCTGTCTCTGTCTGGGCTCCCTCTCCACCTATTTGTTCGTTCCTTAAGCCTCCCACTTCTCAGCATCATCTTAAATACCATCTTTCCTCCTTGCTCCTACTTAAGGGTCACAGGAACTGAAATATTTACTCTGGTTTTCTCCAAAAATGCTGGAAGATCTGCTGAGTTTCTCCAATGACTTCTATTTATCTTTGTTTGGTTAAGAAGTTTGATTGGGCAGTTAACCTGGTATTCATTCTGAATAGATCCAATGCCAGTTACGATGTATTGAAAATGAATATTATGCTGATGCATGCTACTGCTGAAGTCTTGAGGGAAACTAAAACATTCAAGAAATTAGGTTCAGTGAAGAGCACATTTAAGTTTCCAGTCTTGGGTGACCCTAAGATAAGAAGTTAGTCTTGTTAGCAATGCTCCACATACCAATCATCCAATGGGCTAATCAAATGGATGCATTTCGGAAGATTAAATTCATGTGCAAATTGTACAATAAATGGCAGAATGCTTAGGAGCATTGACATATAGAAAGATCTGGGCATATAGATCCTTAAAAGTGGCAACACAGGTGGATAAGGTGGTCAAGGAGGCATACAGCATGCTTGCCTTCATTGGTCAGAGCATTGAATTGACAAGCAATGTTACAGCTGTAATAAACCTTAGTTTAAAATGAGGTCTGCAGATGCTGGAGATCACAGCTGAAAATGTGTTGCTGGTTAAAGCACAGCAGGTCAGGCAGCATCCAAGGAATAGGAAATTCGACGTTTCGGACATAAGCCCTTAGGGCTTATGCCCGAAACGTCGAATTTCCTATTCCTTGGATGCTGCCTAACCTGCTGTGCTTTAACCAGCAACACATTTTCAGCTTAAATCTTAGTTAGGCCACATTTGGAATATTTCGTGCAGTTGTGGACACCACATTTATCAGAAGGATGTGGATGCTTTGGAAAGATTGGAGAGAAGGTTTATCAGGATGATGCCTGGTCTAGAGAGATTTAGGTTTGAGGAGAAGTCAAATAAAATAAGGTTGTTTTCTTTGGAAAGATGGAGATCTACAAAATTATGAGAGGCTGAGATAAGGTGGATAATTGGAGACTTTTTCCAAGGTGGAAAGGCCAACTAGAAGAGGGCAGGGTTCAAAGGGAGAAGGGGAAATTTGAGGGGAAAAGTGCAGGGTAAAATTTTCACAGAGGGTGGTGGGTGCCTGGAATACACTCTCAGTGGAGGTGGTGGAAGCAGGCACATTAGCAACATTTAGAATTAGAATTAGCTTTATTATCACATGTACTCAAAGGAGTACAGTGAAAAGTTAAGTGCCACTTACAGCACCCTCTTAGGTACAACGGTATCTAGGTACAGTTTCTTCTGTCACAAGAATACTTACGGTGTAATAATGTGAACAACATACGGTGCCATCTTAGGTTCAGAGTACCTAGGTACAATCCAACATTTAAGGCATACCTTGATGGACTCATGAACAGGTGGCAAACAAAAAGATAGAAATCACATATAGGAGATAAGTAGCAGATCTAAATAAGGAGTAGGAATTGGTGCAAGCTTGGTGGGCCGAACGGCCTGTCCCTGTGTTATATTATATTGTATAAATATATTTAAATTTTTTCCGTGGGAAAGAATATGAATGTTGCCCGTTGGCCTGGGAAGCCAAGAAAATAAAATATTGCAGTCAGAAGTACCCTAACCACTAAAACATTGGCAGAAGTGGGTACTACAGATGCTTGAGATCAGAGTCAAGATTAGAGTGGTGCTGGAAAAGCACAGCAGGTCAAGTAGCATCTGATGAGCAGGACAATCAGTGTTTCAGGCAAAAGCCCTTCGTCAGGAATCGTCAACATACCTGATGAAGGGCTTTTGCCCGAAACGTCCATTTCCAGCACCACTCTAATCTTCACTGAAACATTGGTCCTAGTAAAAGCTGTATTTACAGGAGTGTATTTATGCAATATTTCAGGAAGTTCAAATGAGGGAAAACCTGAAAAGTTTGCCCATCTAATGTTTTGAGAACAGCGGTTCTTTTTGGGACAACACACACTTGACAAAGGGTATCTATTTGAAAAGGATAAAGATTGACCTTTGCTTGCATTAAAAACTGAAAGAAGAGATTCCCCAATCAAAGTGGGTTGACCACAAGCCATCAGTGGTCAGAACGTTTTACAAAAGGAACAGTGCTTGCTCTAAGAAATTATTGGAGATTCTTGAAGAGGGACACTTGGTGGCCTGAGGTGAATAAGCTGAAAATGTGTTGCTGGTTAAAGCACAGCAGGTCAGGCAGCATCCAAGGAACAGGAAATTCGATGTTTCGGGCCAGAGCCCTTCATCAGGAAAAATTTATTCTTGTTTGATGTTTTTTTTCTTGATGAAAGAAGGTTGAATCTGAAAGTTTAATTGTATTTCATGGGATAGGAAGAAAATGATATGGATATGTTCTGTTATAAGCAGGGTATAGATCATGGAAAGCAAGTGTTTTCAGTTTAGATCTTCCAAGTGAAATTAGTAACTAATTAACTGGGTGACTGTAAAGCAAGGAACAGGTGAGAATAGGATGTGAAAAGAATATTTTGATTCTATCACCAACTGGCTTGGATCTAAATTTGGTTAGAGGAAAATAACAAGAGTCTAAAGTAGACAGACAGAAGACTGGAAGAACACAACAAGGCAGACAGCATCAGGAGGTGGAGAAGTCGATGTTTTAGGTGTAACCCTTCTCCAGGACCGGGGATGGGTGTGGGGGGAACTGCAGATAAAAGGGGTGGAGAGGCCAGGGTGGTGAAGTGGGGACAGGTGAAGACAGGTAGAGGGTACGACCTGGTTAGTCAATGGGAGAAATGAATCCGGTTGGTAGCAGGGAGGAATGGAAGGGAGGGGACGGGCTGGGAAGGGCTTCGGGAAATGGGAAAGGAGGTTATTTGAAACTGGAGAATTTCAATGTTGAGTCCTCTGGGCTGTAGGCTGCCCAGGCAGAAGATGAGGTGTTGTTCCTCCAATTTGCAGTTTGGTTCATTGTGGCAATGGAGGAGGCCTGTCTCCTTTGGATCTAAATTTGACATGGGAGTGTCATTGTATCATTTTCCCATAAAATCCAGAAAGGCCACTCTTAATAAACTGAATTGTATTGTTCTCTAAAATATGGCTGAAGATTTGTTTCAACCCACTAGCAGCAAGTGGCCAGCATTGCGTTGAATTCACAACAGAAATCAATATCATGAAAATCAACAAACTTAGCTCAATATGAAAGTTCCATCTTCACTTGGCAGTGATAACAAAAGTACTCAGTTTAAAAATAGTGTTAGAATTGACTGAAGGTATTTAGACTATTCTTCAAAAATCTGAAGGAGAAGATATAGTTCTCATTATTTTCATGACTTTGAAAGACAAAGAAGGTGGGACTATTATCTCAATATTAAAAATAAGGAATTCAGACCAGATTAAGTTCTGAACTTCAGACCAACCTTTATGGAAATAAAGCAATAAATAGGCTGATATCATTCATTCATTTTAAGAGAAGACAGAGCCTGCTGTTAAAATGGCCTTTGCAAAACTATAAACAAAAATAATTAATTTTACTGAATGCTCAAATGAGGAAATTTGCAAAAATATATCTGTTTATAATTTCTACTTTATTATGAATCAATGAATGCAAATCAAACATGAAGGAACGGGGCAAATGATCTTTCAAATTTTAAAAATCCATTTCACTTTTAATAGTCTATACGTCAAACTATGTCTGACTCAATCAGTACCTACATCACCTGTAGCAATCATGTGGTACCACATAGCGACACAAATGCTGGTCTTTATTTAGGCAGAGTGGGTCAGGAGGCTTTCACCTTCTTCAAGGTTCACAAGCCCACGATTTAACATCAACAAGGCACAGTCATGCAAGCCCTCTTCCACTCAGGTAATGTCAATCCTGACGGTGCAGCTTTCCAAAGTTTCCATTTCAACAGACCAACCAATAACATTCCGATTCATAAAAGAGCCACTTCTTGGGGAAAAAAAGCTCCACAGCTTTCCAGGTTCTGGGCCATTTTTTGGAAAGCCCCGACGGTAACTCCAAGAGCTCCTGTCTTCTCTTTTGTCAAATGCTAAACAAAGACATCTTCCTGAGAGTGACTCACTTCTTTGATTCATCAGGATTATCTTTTTGTCTCTGTCAGTTTCTCTTTGTTTCTGCATCTGTGCCTTTCACCTCAACCCGTCTGCTTGTAGCTCTCCTTCGTGTCTGCAGCTCTTGCTTGTAGTGCTAAACACACAGCTTCTTTTGTAACTTCCTGTTAATATCGCTTCAGGATCAATTGTGGCCAAGGCACATGGACCATTATTTATTATAACCTGTTCTCAGTGTTCTTTGTTTTGGATAGCTAGTTTAATGCCTTTGGAGACCATCCAGTACCATTGGGGACCACTGCTGTTTGTCATTTTTATAAGTGACTTAGACGTAGGCATAAGTGGATGGATTAGTAAATTTTCAGATGACACTAATGTCGATGGAGTAGTAGACAGTTTGGAAGAATGTTAGAGGTTGCAGGGGGACGTAGATAAACTGCAGAATTGGGCTGAGAGGTGGCAAATGGAGTTCAATGCAGCTAAATGTGAGGTGATGCACTTTGGGAAGAATAACAGGAAGGCAGAGTACTGGGTAAATGGAAAGATTAATGGTAGTGTGGATGTGCAGAGGGATCTTGGAGTCCATGTACATAGATCCCTGAAAGTCGTCACCCAGATTGACAGTGCTGTTAAGAAGGCATACGGTGTGTTAGGTTTCATTGGTAGAGGGTTTGAGCTCCGGAGTCACAATGTCATGCTGCAACTATACAAAATACTAGTGCGGCCACACTTGGAATATTGTGTACAGTTCTGGTCGCCATATTTCGGGAAGGATGTGGAAACATTGGAAAAGGTGCAGAGGAGATTTACCAGGATGTTGCCTGGTCTGGAGGGAAGGTCTTACGAGAAAAGGCTGAGAGACTTGGGTCTGTTCTCACTGGAAAGAAGAAGGCTAAGAGGGGATTTGATAGAGACATACAAGATGACCAGAGGATTAGATAGGGTAGACAGTGAAAGACTTTTTCCGAGGATGATGATGTCAGCTTGTACAAGGGGGCATAATTACAAATTGAGGGGTGATAGATTTAAGACAGGTGTCAGAGGCAGGTTCTTTACTCAGAGAGTGGTAAGGGTGTGGAATGCCCTACTTACCATTGTAGATAACTCAGCCACATTAGAGAGATTTAAACAATCCTTGGATAAGCACATGGATGATGATGGGATAGTGTAGGAGGACGAGCTGAGAATAGTTCACAGGTCGGCGCAACATTGAGGGCGGAAGGGCCTGTTCTGCGCTGTATTGTTCTATGTTCTATACGATGCCAGGACACCTGGGGGAGGAGTCAGGAATCCTTGGTCTGGTATACTTTGGGGGATCAGGTGTATTTGGAACTATTAACTATAGGGATAATTGTGTGTATAGAGTACATATATATCTCTTGGAACCGTTCAACTTGCCAAGGCATACCCACAAGTGTAAACCTGTCAATAAGCATCCAGAAGCACTATCAAGTGCCAAAACTTGTATTTGTTAATCTAATTTTCTCAATATAGTTATGGGGAGTCTAAGATGTAAAAATATGTAAAGAACTATTTTTTCTCCTGCAATCATGAATAGTCAATAAATTGACATAGTAGTTGAAGAAGGAGAGGATGATGGATGGAAGTAGGGACTAAGATAACGTAGGGAAATGAAAGACTGCAGGATATGGGTAAGGGCATGGGTGAGGCATGAGGATTATAGGGATGAGGTGGAGTGAGTGTGATGAGGAATGGAAGAATTTCTACCTTTCTCCTCTTTTAGAAGGGTAAAGTGCCCATTTGGATCTTGTCATGGATACCTCTGATGGAGGTAAGGCACTTTATTTTCTGGGAAATATAAGGTACCCTTGATGGAGGTAAATACCATTTGGGATTGTGAAAAGGCATGTTGGTGCCAAAAAAATGCATAAACTCATAGGAAGTTCACCAGACCTGTTTCAGGGATGGCAGGACTATCAAATGAAACTCAGCCTATATTCTCTGGAGTTTCCAAGAATGAGAGCTGATCTCATTAAAATGTACAAAATATTAGTGATGCAAGTCTAGATGCAAGTTTGATGTTTTCCCTGGTCGGAATCTAAAACTGGAGATACAATTTAAAAATAAGGGGATGCTCCTTAGGGTTGAGGTGAAATTATTTTATTGAGAGGTGTTGGGACGGACCCGTAGGGTCTCGTCTCCACGTGTTCTTTGGAAGGAGAGATCACACCGGCTAGAGTTTGCAGCAAAAACACCGTTTATTACAGAATCAAGACTGGCAAGCTTTACAACGAATTCAAGAGCATGCAATTCGTTGGAGAAGGCGTTCTGTCTTCCTCTTCGGACCTGGAGCAGTTATACTTCGCGCCTCCTCGAGTTCCCGGTCAGGTTCCCCTCGTTCGGTTCTCTCATTGGTCGGTTCACCTGTCTGTGAAGGGATTAGTGTCTCTATTGGCTGCCCCGAGATACCTGTCCAGCTCCTGCTGTGCTGAACAATGGGTAGTCATCCTGAGTTCAGCAGTTTCTGATCTTGTAATTTAAAAGTTTATTGTTTGGAAGGATTTTCTCATTGTTATGCGTCTGGCTGTCTGGGCGTTCACAATAGTTCTCCATAGTTGAATATACAGGTATTATCATTTAACACAGGACCCGAATGAGTTTGACGTCAGTGGAGGCATTAACAAGTACTTTATCAATTAAGTGTAGTATCGGTGCGATTTACACTATCCGATAGTTACCGGTTTCCTTTATTAACAATGAGATTGTAACAGGATGATCTGAAACTGACGGACATGTTCTAATCCCCAAGGAATGTGGCCTCAGGCAGACAGTCCTGCAGTGGCTGGGTTTACTTTACATGGCTGTGTTTTAGCTGGTACCTGACAGTGTCTGCTTTAATAATGGTGCTCCCCTCCCTAGCCCCAATGTAGGTACCCCGATAGCAGATTATCCCCAACATTCCCTCCTTTGGCCTCGAAAGAGGCCACACCCCCTTATAATATAGGGGTACATCGTGCCCTCCCTTAGTTGTAAAGTGAAGTGTCAGCCCGGAGATAGTGATCCTGCAAGGGTTGCAAAGAAAGACAAATAAGTCAGCCATGGAGAAGGGGTGTGACGGGGTTGAGGTAACAAGGGGTTGGGGTCGGGAGGGAGAGGTAGAGATGTGTCGGTGCGGGAGTTAGGTCTGCAGTCCACGGAACATCCAAAGGTAAATTCAGGTGGCTAGCAGCTGTCTCAGGCTCGGCAGTGATCAGAGCGCAGTGTACTGTGGCCTGGTCGTGATGTAGAGTAGAGAACTTCACCGGCACATCAGAAGGCACAGACATGGACCGAGAGTGGTGTAGAGCAGGGCCACGAGTTGAGACTGAGCCTGGTTTAGGTGTGCCCTCATCGTGTGGGGCCACCCGTCATTGGCTAACCAGTCGTCACCCTACCGGGTGCTGGCCTGCTGCTGGTCAGTGTCGATGGGAGGCGAATTCGTTCAGCGATGCCGGGTGATGTGACCATCGTAGGCGAGTCATCGAGGCACACAGTAGTTTCTGATGTAGGCTGCCAGTAGACAGTGCTAGCGTAGAGACTGCCAATGAGCGAAGGCGTTCGTAGACTGTCGACCTAAGCATCCCCGGGGTATGAGGTTAGGATAGGGCAGGAGTGGGAGAGAGACGTAACGTTGCTGACTGACCGGGTGAGAGGAGCATAGAGAATAAGCACCGAAAACGCGTGTACGCTGCTCAAGGCAAGAGCAGCAGGCATCACTTCACCACAGCAGGGGTGTCCTGCTGGTTGTGAGAGACAGTGGCTGGTGAGGGAAGTCATTGGGACTTCTGGAATGGCAGGGCCTTGAGAAATGTACACAGAAATAACCGCGAACGATCGAAGTATCCCACCCCAGGTCAATCGAGGTTTAATGTGCAGGAGATGCAGTGAGGCAAAGTGTAGCAGTAGGTTAGAGTGAAGGGGGCCTCGCGAGATGGGGTAGTCAAATTCGTGACAGCCATAATAGTTCAGGATGTAGAGGGAAAATCGTAAACCGTAGTACAGGTCGCACAGGAAGATGCTGTGCGTTCCGGCCGAGAAGTTTGGGAAGTGGACGTATCAGGTGAATGGTGTAGCACCACGGCCTGGTAGATGGGTTTAGGGGAGGTGCTGCCAGATAGAGTATGGTCAATCGTGCGCGAAACAAGCGCTTTTAGGCACGGAACTCCACAGCATGCACAAATAATGATAATGGCGAATGAGATGCACAATCCTAGAGCTGCTTGGGCTAGTACAGAACCCCATTTGCCAAAGGTGGAGCTAAGCCAGTTGAGAACCGGGTTCGAAACGCCGGACTGATGTTTTAGTTCTGTGGCCAGGGCTCGTAGTTTAACGAGGGTGGTGGTAAGTTTGCCATCCGGGCCAGTGTTATTAGCAATGGCTGTGCAGCAAGTGGCACCAAAAAGGGCACAAACACCTCCCTTTTCGGCTAATAGCATGTCCAGAGCCATCCTGTTTTGCAAAGTCATGAGGGAAGACTGTGCGAGTTGCTCGTGGATGGCATCAACAGCATCTCGGGTCAGATTAGTGAGTCGTTGTATATTGTAGTGGAGGAGGTTGATCCGGTTAACATTTTTGTTTACCGTGATAGGAAAAATGGCGGAAAAAAGGGGGAAGCTCTCAAAACCAGCGGCAACCTCATCCACCAGTTTGTACTCATCAGGGATATTCCTTGCCTGTCCGATAGCATCAATCCATACTCCGTCGGAGTTGGTGAGGGCCAAGAGTGGGTCAGCTGCGCGTTTGCGCCGGGCTGAGGAAGTGAGGCTTGGTGGTGGGTCGTTAAAAGTGTACTCCCCGGGGGCCCGTGGGGATATGAAGAGGGGAATGTTAAGGGTGACAAGGACACAGGTGCCGTCCCAGTTGAGAGGCAACCAATTGTAGAGAACCTTTCCTCCACAAAACCACCACAAATCTGCGCGGCTTACTGTTAATGTGGCTGCTTGTCGTCCAGTGAGCGGCCAGGTCCTGGCGCAGGCTGTACGGCTGACTGAGCCAACTGGGTAACCCGTGGTGATCGGTGGGGGGTTGACGAAGCAAGTGAAGTTGGATAGCGGGTGCATAATAAAGTTGGGAGGGGTGACATTCGCCGGCGCCATAGGGAAATACTGTTCCCATGATTTGCACCCGGGCGTAGGTATCGTGTTGGCCTTTAGCCTGAGAGTCCCTAATGCATCGAGGGAAAAAGTGGTGGGGAAGCTATCTCGGAGGGAGCGCCAGACTATGTTTCGGTATAGGTCGAAAGGGGCGGTCTCATCGGATCGGGAGCACCTAGCCAGCCTTTCTGCCCTTATCAGTGCCTCTTCGGCCCGAATGCGCACCATGATTGTTCTGAAGTCAGCTAGGGCCAACTTTTCGTGGCAGGTTTCCCTTTCAAAAGTAGCTATCCAGGCAGATGCGCCGTTAGCAATTGGTGGGAGTTTTCTGACTAGGGCATCCAGATCTGTTCGTGCCCAGGGCACATATTTGTCTACACCCACACTAGTGGCCAGGAGAGGTGCCTGGAGAAGCGGGGTGGTGTCCGCGATGTCGTGTAAGGGGCTGTAGTGGGCTCGCGGGATGGGTGTGTAGGAGTGAGGTTCTAAATCCCCCAGGGCCTCATCCTCACCATCTGAGAAGGCATGGTCAGGTGGGGCGGTGAGCTTACCCCCACCTTTCACAAGTTTGCCCTGGAGGTGTGTTCCGCGGATAATGAGGGTGTCATTGTCTGGTGCTAGGGGAAAATCCCTCCCTTGGGGCTTGGGAATCGTATGGGATAGCGGGTTGGCCCTGCTGGAGTGCTTTCTCATGACAGTAAGGCTGTCATGTCTCCCCTGGGGAGGTGGCTTTGGCGTCGGGAGGATCTCCTGCTCTAAGACAGGGGTGTGTTCGTCCCCCTGTACTTTGATCTGTTGGACTTCCCATTTGTGTGGTAAGGTCTCGGACTGGCCGAGATCGCACAGGTCATCGGTTGGTTGCAGGAGCCCCGTATCGGTTTCCATGCCGGCGGCAACCAATCGGGTCAGGAAGTTTAATTTTTTCCCATGGCTATTGAGGACATTTTCCAGTCGCTGTGTCCTACGATCAGCGGCTGGGTCCTCATAGGCGATGTTGCCGTCCACGACCTTGACCACAGGGGCTTGTAGGGTCGGCCCTCCGTAAGATGGTGTATTCGGGACAAGTGGCGCATTGTGTGCTGTGGTCGGGACTGTGGGGGATACAGGGGAAGTAGATAGGCCTGATTGGGGGAAACTGTAAGGGGGCGGGGGACTGGGCTTGAGCAGTTCAGCTGGGGCAGGGTGTAGGATAGTGGGCGTGTGTAGGGTAGGGGGAAGGGGGTAAAGTGGGGTCTGGTTGGGAACCCACTCAGGCTCATGCTCCGGGAGGGGGTCGTGTTCGTTCTTAGCAGGCGTCTCAGCTGGCGGGGCAGGCAAATTGGCCAGAAACCTTACTAAGAGCTCCCGGAGGTAGACAGATTCGTCATCTGCTTTAGCAGGAGGCTTTGACAGAGTAAAAAGAGTTTTCTTAGTCTCATCTTTTCTCTCCTTCAAGGTGTGTACATTGGCCTGGAAGCGTTCAAAATTTTCTGGTGTGAAAAAGGGCTGGTCATCCTTAGGGAACCAGTCTTTGTTCCGCCACAGCTTGAGGGTATTGTCGAGGTAACGGAGTTTCCGCTGAGCCTCTTTGGCAGTGTTATTTTCTCTAATCTGTGTACGAATTTCGTTCAGCACCTTTCCCGTAAGGGGCTGAGGTGCCGGGGTGTTCGGGAGTGGGATGTGTTCGCTGGCGTGTGCATCAGCTGGAATGGAAACGGTGGCAGTGAGGTGGTGCAACTCTCGGGCAGGGGCGTCCGAAATGGCTGGGGCTGTGATGGAGGTACAGTGGCCCCCTTGCCACTGCGGGTTGAATGTGACTAACAGTTTCGTCTTCCACCCCAGGGATTTATCGGCGGTCGGTGGTGCCCAATCAGTAGGGGGTTTCCCTAGTGCTATTGTTTGCCGCACTGAATATTGCGGCGAGAGTAGGAGACCGTTTAAAATCTTGGCCATTAGCGCCGTATCTGTGAAGGTCTCTTTTAGTCTCGTCAATATCAGGTCTTTCTGGGCGGGCGCTTGGTTAAACACTTGATCCAGTGCTGTCTTGTGCACTGCTACACTGTCCAGTAATAAATGGGCATGACAAGTTACGTCTGTGCCAACCGTGAGGTGCCACCAGGGCACTCCGGGGTGTAATGGTCGAAATTGGGTCATTTTTGGTGGTCCAAAGTTCAAGTTCCCCATGACGGATCTCACCTGGTGGGTACCGCTTTAAAAACAGTGCGTCTTTCAAAACCTGACCTTAGCGTGGCAGATCTCTGCTCTTAACAACCGGTCTAAGGCAGACGCCTGTGCAGGTAAACCCTATCCAGGAGATGAGATCTGTCCTCTGTCCCCTTAGGATGTTAGCAGCGAGTGTGTCTATCGATAGTTGTCAGAGTTAAAGTGCTTATTAAAAAGAGAAAGGATCCAATCAGTCAAGTGCGGTCAGCGCTGTATTAATTAATTTCAAAAAGCGTCCAGGCTCCATAAGCCATGCTGTACCTTAACTCAGAAAGCTGCGTCCAGGATCCGAAATCCACGCATTAACTTAACTCAAAAACCACGTCCAGGATCCGAAATCCACGAGTAAACTCAACTCAATAAACTGCGTCCAGGATCCGAAATCCACGCATTAGCTTAACTCAAAAACCGTGTCCAGGATCCGAAATCCACGCGTAAAACTCAACTCAAAAAACTGCGTCCAGGATCCGAAATCCACGCATTAACTTAAGGCTAGCCACGGATCAATTAGTCACTTCAGTACCGCGAAAACAGGCAGGTATTAGTGAAGAAGTGAGAAAATAGCTTACCAGTATGGACTCTGCAACGTTGCTGCCAAACTGATTTAAAGGTACTGTTTGTGTTGGTGAGGATCAGGGAGCAGACAAAGACTGACTAACTAAAAGAAATTTACCTACTGGAAGTCTTTGCTTTAACAGGCGCTTCCTCACCTTTTGAAAGTTCGGCCGAAAGTTTGTCTGCCCTCCGGTCCGCCAACGTGGCCAACTTGCGGTCGTCTCTTTCCCTTCCCACGTTCAGGCTCACCAGCTGTTGGGACGGAACCGTAGGGTCTCGTCTCCACGTGTTCTTTGGAAGGAACAATCACACCGGCTAGAGTTTGGAGCAAAAACACAGTTTATTACAGAATCAAGACTGGCAAGCTATACAACGAATTCAAGAGCATGCAATTCGTTGGAGAAGGCGTTCTGTCTTCCTCTTCGGACCTGGAGCAGTTATACTTCGCGCCTCCTCGAGTTCCCGGTCAGGTTCCCCTCGTTCGGTTCTCTCATTGGTCGGTTCACCTGTTTGTGAAGGGATTAGTGTCTCTATTGGCTGCCCCGAGATACCTGTCCAGCTCCTGCTGTGCTGAACAATGGGTAGTCATCCTGGGTTCAGCAGTTTCCGATCTTGTAATTTAAAAGTTTATTGTTTGGAAGGGTTTCCTCATTGCTATGCGTCTGGCTGTCTGGGCGTTCGCAATAGTTCTCCATAGTTGAATATACAGGTATTATCATTTAACACAGGACCCGAATGAGTTTGACGTCAGCGGAGGCATTAACAAGTACTTTATCAATTAAGTGTAGTATCGGTGCGATTTACACTATCCGATAGTTACCGGTTTCCTTTATTAACAATGAGATTGTAACAGGATGATCTGAAACTGACGGACATGTTCTAATCCCCAAGGAATGTGGCCTCAGGCAGACAGTCCTGCAGTGGCTGGGTTTACTTTACATGGCTGTGTTTTAGCTGGTACCTGACAGTGTCTGCTTTAATAATGGTGCTCCCCTCCCTAGCCCCAGTGTAGGTACCCCGATAGCAGATTATCCCCAACAGAGGGTTCTGAACCGTTGGAATTCTTTACAACAGGTGACTGTGGAGGCTCAATCTTTGAGTCTGTTTTTGGAAGAAATTGATGGATTTCAGATTCTCAATATTATGTGTTATGTGGATGGGGTGAGTAAAAGACATTGAAGTGTTCAATCAGCCATGATGGTATTAAATGGTGGAACAGGCTCAATGGATTGAGTGGTCTAGTCCTATTCCTAAGACAGGGTAAGCTAAATGGAGTGGTATATGCTGATCTGATTGGCACTGCATTGGCATAGGGAATATTTAAGAGCCATAGATATGATTGGGGTCATCTGTGGTATGAGGGACAATAGGAGATGGGTACTGGGCATATTTTGGCACATAGATTATGACAGCAATGGAAGTTTAAAAAAAGGAGCATTGGTTGGGATGAGGCAAGAGGGGTCGTAGGGATGGGTAGAGGGCATGGAAAGTTACGGGAGTGAGAGTAAGGGGAATTTTTTTTAAACTTAAAGCACTGTGTTGGAGTGCCAAGACCTACCTCAGGAACTGGGCAGCCTCCCAGGCTCTTCATGGATTGCCTAGTCCAACTCCCAAACTAGTCCACATTTCCACACTGAAAATCCAAACAGTTGTCGTGTTCACAGAGCTGGGCTTTCTCCTGATTTCTGCACACCTCGCTGTGGAATTAAATCATGTCTTAAGTTATTTTCCCATATTCACAATAATAATTACAGATTCAACATAGAGTCATAGAGATGTACAGCACAGAAACAGAACCTTTGGTCCAACTCATCCATGCCAACCCGATGTCCTAAATTAACCTAGTCCCACCAGCCAGCATCTGGCCCATATCCCTTTAAACCCTTCCTATTCATACACCCACCCAGATGCCTTTTAAATGCTGCAATTGTACCAGCCTCCACTCTTCGTCTGGCAGCTCATTTCATGCACACACCACCCTCTGTGTGAAAATGTTGCCCCTTTGGTCCCTTTTAAATCTTTCCCCTCTCACTTTAAACCTCTGCCCTCTAGTTCTGGACTCACCCACCCCATGGAAAAGATCTTGTCTATTTACTCTATCCATGCCCCTTTTGGTTTTATAAACCTCTGTAAGGTCACCCCTCAGTCTCCAATGCTCTAGGGAAAATAGACCCAGCCTATTCAGCTTCTCCCTATAGCTCAAAAACTCCAACCCTGTCACTATACTTATAAATCTTTTCTGAACCCTTTCAACTTTCAAACATCCTTCCAATAGGAGCGAGACCAAAATTGCACACAATATTCCAAAAGTGGCCTAACCAATGTCCTGTACAGCCGCAACATGACCTCCAACTTTCTATACTCAATGCTCTGACCAATAAAGGAAAGCATACCAAACACTTTCTTCACTATCTTATTAACCTGAGACTCCACTTTCAAGGAACCATGAACCTGCACTCCAAGGTCTCTTTGTTCAACAAAAGCCCTCATACTATTAATTGTATAAGTCATTCTCTGATTTGCTTATTCAAAATGCAGTGCACTTCACATTTGTCTAAGTTAAACTCCATCTGCCATTTCTCAGCCCATTGGCCCATCTGATCAAGATCCTGTCATACTCTGTGGTTACCTTCTTCGCTATCCACCTCCAATTTTGGTGTCATCTGCAAACTTACTAACCATATCTGCTCTGTTCACATCCAAATCATTTATATAAATGACAAAATGTTGTGGACTCAGCACTAATCCTTGTGGCACTCCACTGCTCACAGGCCTCCAGTCTGAAAGGCAACCTTCCACCACTACCCTGTCTTCTACCTTTGAGCCAGTTCTGTATCCAAATAGCTCATTCTCCCTGTATTCCATATGATCTAACCTTGCTAACTAGTCTACCATGAGGGACCTTGTCGAATGCCTGATTGAATTTTGCATACATCACATCCACCTCTCTGCCCTCCCATTGGAAACCTTGTCAAGTGAATTACTGAAGTCCATATAGATCACATCTACCGCTCTGCCCTCAATCCTCTTTGTTACTTTTTCAAAAAACTCATTAAAGTTTGTGAGACATGATTTCCCACACACAAAGCCATGTCGACTATCTCTAATCAGTCCTTGCCTTTCCAAATACATGTACATCCTGTCCCTCAGGATTCCCTCCAACAACTTGCCACCATAGTGGTGAGTATAGCTGCCTTCCAAGCAAGCATGCTCCTGCCCCACTGAACTCATCTCTGCACACCTTGACACCATCCTGTTCCCCTTAGTCCAGAAACTCGCCACCTACATTGGGACACCACCCACACCACCTTCATCTCCTCCAAGGCTTTTGTTTCCCCAGCTCTCTACGCCTTATCTTCACCATGGACATCCAGTCCCTGTACACATCTGTCTGCCACAATGATGGCCTTTAAGCCCTCTGTTTCTTCCTCTGACACCCTCCAAACCAATACCTTTCACTGACACCCTCATTCATCTGGTTGAACTGTTCCTCACCCTTAACAACTTCTCCTTCCAGTCCTTCCACTTCCTCCAAACCAAAGGGGTAGCCATGGGCACCCACATAGGCCCCAGCTATGCCTGTCCCTGTCGGCTACAGTCCATCTTCCACAGCTGCACTGGTACCAGCCCCCACCTGTTCCTCTGCTACATTGATGACTGTATCAGCACTACCTCATGCTCCCACAAGGAGATTGAACAGTTCATCAACTTCACAAACACCTTTCACCCTGACCTCAAATTCACCTGGACCATTTCAGACATCTCCCTTCCCTTCCTGGACCTATCCACAGACATCTGCTACAAACCCACCAACTCCCACAGCTACCTGGACTACATCTCCTCCCACCCTGCCTCCCATAAAAATGCCACCCCTCATTCCCAATTCCTCTGCCTCTGCTGCATCCGTTCCCAGGATGCCAATTCCACCATAGAAAATCCCAGATGGACTCCTTCTTCAAAGACCACAATTTCACCTCCCATGTGATCGACGAGGCCCTCCAGTGCTCTTGAACTCCACCCCTTCCAACGTAACAAGGACAGAACCCACTTGGTTCTCACCTTCCAACCCCGAACCTCTTTATATATTGCATCAGCCTCTAACACCTACAAGTAGACACCACCACTAGGAATATATTTCCCTTCTCATCCATATCAGCATTCTGGAGAGACCATTCCCTCAGCAATTACCTTGTCAGATCCATGCCCCCCACCAGCCTTCACCCCACTCCTAACACTTTCCCCTGTCACGGCAGGAATTACAACACCTACGCCCACACCTCCCCCCCTCAATTCCGTCCAAGGCCCCAAAGGATCCTTCCACATCCAACAGAAATTTACCTGTACCTCCACAAATGTCATCTACTGTATCCGTTGAACCCAATGTGATCTTCTCTACATCGGGAGACAGGATGCCAACTTGTGGATCATTTCAGAGAACATCTCTGGGACACCCGCACCAAACAACCCCACCACCCAGTGGCTGAACACTTCCACTCCCCCTTGCACTCTGCCAAGGTCATGCAAGTCCAGGGTCTCCTCTATCACCAAACCCTCACAACCTGACACTTCATCTTCCTCCTTGGGACTCTACAACCACACGGGATTAATATGGATTTCACCAATTTGCTCAGTTCCTTTCCTTCCACCTTATACCCATCCCAAGCCTCCAACTCGGCACTGCCCACTTGACCTGTCCATCGTTTTTCCTAACAATTTTTGTCACCCTCCTCTCTGATCTATCACCTCCTCCCCCTCTTTCATCCACCTATCTCACTCTCAGTGACTCAACCCACAAACCTCATTCCTGATGAAGGGCTTATGCCCGAAACATCAATTCTCCTGCTTCTCTGATGCTGCCTGACCTGCACCACAGTCTCAAACTGCCCACACTGTTGTCAGATTCACCAGCCTATAATTCCCTGGCTTTTCCTTACCACTGTTATTAAATAGTAGCACCACATTAGCCAATTTGCAGTGTTGAGCACTCACCTGTGACTATCAATGGTCCAAACATCTCAGCAAGGGGCCAGCAACCATTTCCCTAGCTTTCCACAGAGTTCTAGGGTACACCTGTATCAGGTCCTGGGGATTTGTCCATTTTTATATGTTTCAAGACATCCAGCACCTTCTCCTCTGTAATACGAACATTTTTCAAGATGTCACCATCGATTTCCCCACATTCTATATCTTCCATGTCCTTCTCCACAGTAACTGATGCAAACTACTTGTTTAGTATCTCCTGCAGTTCCACACATAGGCTGCCTTGCTGATCTTTGAGGGTCTTCCTAAATTATTTCACACAACTGTATTTTCGGAGGTAGGCTTTTTATATTAGATTTTTTGGAATTCTCAGAGGCCAGTTGCTAAAGTTTCACGTGAGGTTTTTAAAAAGTTTGAGGCTAATGAAACAAGAAATGAATTAACTAGATGCATTAAAGTTGGATTGGATAGAACCCAGATGGAGTAGAATAGAAAATAAAGGACAGTGACAAACGGGAAAAAGAATTACTGGTGCAACCACAAGAGTCTATTCTGAATCCTTTTTTATTACCCTTTATCTGCAGCTCCCCTTACACCCATCTCCTAACGTCCTCCTCACATTTCACCCTGCCACCCAGCTTAGCATCATCAGCAAATTTGCTAATGTTATTACTAATACCATCTTCTATACCATTAATGAACAGGTTAATAGAAACAGCTCAATGACATGATAATGGAGTAATTATAATAATGCACTTAAAATAATCAATAACCTCCACAATTAGCAATTGTGACAATCTGATAGCAAGTAAGTGGGGCACTTGTTCATTATTAGATGCTGTTTTCCATTTCCACGATAATAACCTCTGAGCATTGCACGTGATACAGGACGGTGCACAGCTTTGGACCCAATGCTGAATGTGAGTGGAAGATGTTAAAATATTTCTCAATCAGCACTAATAAAGCAGGCCGCGTGATGTTATAAATATTTATGAGTTGGTTCTAGCTCTGTTCTTGCAGGGTTACTGAAATATTATTAATTCATCAGTCTAGTTTTTCAGCAGCTGGTTTAATATTCACACTTGTTAATTATTTACAGCATTGTTATTACCATGTTATGAAACAACTGTTCTTTTGCTTTAGTTGGTATGTTACAGTTTAGTACTTGCCAAACACCAGTTTGTAGCATGTGATAGATATAGAGTTTCACAGTGCATTAAATTATATATCATGTGTATTATAATATGCACATGAAGTATTTCAAATCCTTCTCCACAAAATTGCTATTTGGTTGTACTTTCTTTCTATAGACTGTTAGTGCTCTGAGGTGATGTGTTGAAATATCATCTGGTTCACCTCTGGGATTCTGATCTCATTCCAGCCTCGACATGAAGGATTAAAGTTGCCTCTTTCTGTATGATGAGCACTAAAGGTCCTCAGTGAAATGGGTTTTTGCTTTCAAAATGAATGTGCCTACCTAGTTAAAATTAGCCATTAAAATTTGACAGAGTGAAAACTGGTAAGTGCAAACTGGAAAAACAAAAAGCTCTCACCATGGCCGAACTTGTCAAAGGTGTGTTGCACAACAATTGCATACATCTATTAACATAGTGCTTTAAAACATCCCAGGCTAATTCACAAAAGCGTAATCAAACGTAATTTGATACTAAGCAATGTAAGCAGTTACGAGGACAAATGATAAAATGTCTAACCAATTAGGTAGTTATCAAGGAGTTTCTTACAGGAAAGGGGAAGGAGCACAAAGAGGTATGGGGAGAAAATTCCACAGTCGAAGCCCATGACAGCTGGACAAGGACTTTACACTGTTCTTTTTAATTATCTCTTTTATTATATGTATTTAACACTGGGTAATATTAAAAATCTGTTGATACATTTAGCTTTGTTTATTGTGCTATTGTTGAACATTATATCACAAATCTGAAATAGATATTGGACAACAGAAGGTTATTAAAAACAATGTGCTGTCTGCCTCTATGGTCCTGCTTTTTGGACTACGTTTGTAGAGCTCTTAAATAAAAGTATATAATTGCATGTATAACTAAATTGTATGTAATTTGGTACTAATGGGTATTGAACTGGCAACTATACTCAGAAGGATCAAATGGAGGTTGATCAGAAGCAGTTGAAATGTCACATAAACACCAGTGTAATGGGGACATTCTGCTAATGTTAAAGCATATTGGTGGGAGCTTCACACAGTGTAACAGGAGTAAGTCATTCAGCTCCTGAAATCTCTTTCCCCGTTCAATTAGATCATGTACCTTTACTGCATTTAGCCAAATTGTGCTCCCTATCCCTGGATACCTGGACCAGAAAACAGGGACATTTCTTTTTCTGAGGATGGTATTGTCTCCACTATTTCTAAAAAGGGAGTACTCACCACTGGCAGGACCTCCCAGGGCATTTTAATGGCAGTGCCATTTTAAAGTCCAGGTCAAGCAATGCCTGCCAGAAGCTGCCTTTCCCTACATAGAGTTGGAGGGGAATGAAAAATAAAAGCCTCAGAGAGTACATGAGTGGCACCATGGCACTTAATTGGAAATACAAGGTCACATTTGTTATTTTACATCAACACCTATCTGATCAACTGTCATACAGCTATAAGAACCAAACACCATTTAACAACACCCTATTTTAGGACCATATCTAAGGGAGTGCTACTCTTTCCTTAATGCACAGCATTACTTAATGTGGGTGCGTTACGTGCTGAGAAGCCTTTTAAAGTGTTGAAAATACTCATGTTTATTAGCAGCAGCAAAAGCATAGAAAAAACAAAGAAAGTCTGTGTTTTATCCTAGGGACAAATTTACAGTCAATGAATGATCACTGCACCTAAGTTACATCTTTTGGAACCAGGTGTCAATAAAGTCTTGTCTGGCTCCTTGTGGCTGGCACTGCACAGCTCCATTATTCTGGCGGTGATGTTCCTCCTGCCCAATGTTCCCATCTTCTTCCTCAGACTGCTGCTTTGCTCTCTGCTCTTTGGTGTCCAGCACATCCCCTTTGTGCCTCACACAGTTGTGCAGAGTACAGCAGGTGAGGATAATGCAGCATACTCTATCTGGAATATACTGCAAGGACCAACTCACCCACCCCCCTCCACCCCACACCTCCCTCAAGACCAATCCCACCATCGGAATCTCATCCTCAGTCGGACTATCACCTGTTCTATGAGGCCTTGAGTGAAGAAAGGAATGCATTACATTTGCACTCAGCCTCAGTCAGGGCTTGTGCCACTAAATCAACATCCATAGTGGCTGAGAGTTGCCCTTGTCTCCCAGGAATGTTCCTTGTAAAGCATCTGATCCTTGAAACTAAGCATGAACTTGAGAGTTCACAAGGACATAGGCATCATTACATAACCATCCTCTGCAGTTTGATTACTGATATTTTGTCATTCCACCCCCAATTGCTAAATTGCCCGTAGTGTTAGGTGAAGGGGTAAATGTAGGGGTATGGGTGGGTTACGCTTCGGTGGGTCGGTGTGGACTTGTTGGGCCGAAGGGCCTGTTTCCACACTGTAAGTAATCTAATCTAAAAGTGTGTTTAATACATAAACTGGTTGAAATGTCCAAAGCACAGACAACATTAACAAGCTCAATTACTATCAAAAAATTGCCATAAATTGCTGGCTGCCTAGATGAGGTAACTGTGATCACGGACCTCCCATCCCCAACATCAGCAAAGGGAATGCATGTTTGGTAGAGTGAGTCACAGGCTTAGCCTGGTAACATGGAAGCCTCTCTGGATTTTTGATTTCTTTTCTTCCTTGCGATCCCTAGCAACCTCATCATTACTGAGCTTCCACATGTCCCCACTCGAACCTTTCATTAACATATTCATCTTCCACCTATCCCCAGGCCATCAACCTATGGCTTAGCCATGTCAAATATGGTGTTGCACTGATCCACCCATTGAAGTTATGGTGTTTGTGACCATCAATTAACACCATCCTCTCCCCCCCTTATATGTTGAGTTGATCCCCTCTTCACAATTATCGTCCTCTCTGCATTCGAGCAGTGACTCCAATCCTCAAAACTGACTGCTCCAACTTCCCTATCACAGTAGCAGTTCCAATAACTGTCTTTGACCCTCTTGAACAGACTCTGAGACTGAACATAACCCCCTGATTGAGTTGGACAGAAAGCCCCAAGTGTTTAGTGACCAGACCCTTGACTGATCTCTGCGCAGCTCCCCATCTTACTTACCTCAAATCCCAGGAGTGGTTGCACTGGACCTGCAGGACTGACTGTGGCCTAGTGTGCAGACTGTAGTGATATGAGCCACCTAAGCCTGGATCCCCCCACTGACAGCACTCCCTCCACCCCTCCCCTAATCTTCCCAATCCCCATCCCCTACCACAGGAGCCAAATGTCCATATCCAGACCCCTGCCTGGCTTTGCATCTGTACATAGCAGCTGGGCAAGATAGACATACTGTGAGCCTTCAAGTTCTGAATGAGGCAGTCAAGTGTGAAAATGCAAGGCCAGTAGGTGCAAATGAATGAGTGCTATGAGAGGAAGCAAAGAGCCCTGAGATGCATCCTGGTCCAATCCAAGAGAAGGCTACTTGTCCCACTAGGCAAAGTGTCCTGACAGCAGCTTTACAAAAAAAGGTGCCAGTGTGCTCTGAAGTGCAATGTAGTGAAGAATTATATTGTAACTGGGTGAGAGATGCGCCATAATGGTGCAGTGAGGTTGGAAAGTAGCCAATGCTATTTTCCATGGAAGGGATCAGCAGGGTGGTTGGTGAGGGAAGTCACTGCCTGAGTGTAACCTGAGGTGTTGGAGTCCTGGAGGAGCAAGCAGCAAGCTAGAGCTGCCAGCTATCGACTCTAACTTTCATGTCAGGAATTATTGCGTGGGAGAATCGGAAAATGCATATTAGTGAGTCAAAATTAGGTCTTGCCTGCAAGTAGGCTTCTCTGTTCAAAACCTAGTTGCATAATTTTATTCATGATGTAGAGAATTGCATAGTTCCAATTTCACCACATTTTCCCAACTGAGTTTTTATTACCCATGGTGATCAGGGACAGGGAGTATTCCAGCCTTAATTCATTTGTTAATTCATTTGATGTGGGCATTATTGACTGGGTCAGCATTTAATGCCCACTCCTAATTAACCAGAGGGCAGTTAAGAATCAATCATATTGCTGTGGGTCTGCAGTCACACGTAGGTGCAGTCATAGGCAAGAATAGCAGATTTATTTTCCGATAGAAATTGTAAGCCACGTAGCTTTTTACAAAAATAACCATTAGGCTAGCTATTTACTTACAGATATTTTTATTAATGAATTCAAATTTCACCATCTGCCATGGTGGGCTTCAAAACATGCCCCCAGAACATTTGCTTGGGATCCTGGAGTGTGAGTTAAGTGGCATTGCCATTTCTCCACGACCTCCCTCAATTTTTAGACAAATTACAGAGAATAACACCACTTATTTCTGGGATGAAGGGCTTATTAGATTTTTTTTAGAGTAGATTACTTACAATGTGGAAACAGGCCCTTCGGCCCAACAAGCCCACACCAACCCGCTGAAGCGCAACCCACCCACACCCATTCCCGACATTTACCCCTTCACCTAACACTACGGGCAACTTAGCATGGCCAATTCACCTGACCCGCACATTTTTGGGCTGTGGGAGGAAACCGGAGCACCCAGAGGAAACCCACACAGACACAAGGAGAACGTGCAAACTCCACACAGTCAGTCGCCTGAGGCAGGAATTGAACCCAGGTCTCTGGCACTGTGAGGCAGCAGTGCTAACCACTGTGCCGTTATCTTATGAAGAGATGTTGAATAGATTTAGCCTACATACTTATCAGAGTTTAGAAGTTTCAAAATAAGAGGTCTCCCTCTCAGTGTGTTGAATTCTCTTTATCAGAGATACTGGAGGTTGTATCATTAAAAGTTTGGGAGAAGATTTGTAGCTCGGGTGCTCGTTGTTGTGGTTCTGTTCGCCGAGCCGGGAGTTTTTGTTGCAAACAATTCGTCTCCTTTCTAGGTGACATCCTCAGTGCTTGAGAGCCTCCTTGGGAGCTACAGAAGCGCTTCACAGGAGGCTCCCAAGCACTGAGGATGTCACCTAGAAAGGGGACGAAACGTTTGCAACAAAAACTCCCAGCTCAGAGAACAGAACCACAACAGTTGTATCATTAAATTTATACAAGGTTGAGTTAGATAGATTTCTGACAGGCAATGGAGTCACAGCTTATAGAATGCAGACAGGAAAAGAGTGATTGGACTACAATTAAGATCAGCCATGATCTGAATTAATATTGGAGTAAGTTCCAAAGGCAAAACAGCCAACTCTTAGTTCGTAAGTCCTATATTCTTTTAAAAGCTATTGATATCTGTAATAATCATTTTAATTATTTAGGTATGGGAATTGTACAAATCTGCTATCTCATACATGGAAAAGGTGCTTCCAGTTTTAATATTCTGCATTTAGCCTTTGTTTAATGTTGATTTGATGCAAAATTTGGGTAAAGAATCTGTTCTCAGGTACAGAAGACCTTCATATTGAAGAGTATACATTTAATTTGCCATCAGTGAAGGTAAAAACATGAAAACCTTCGCAATATCCATCTGCAACAACAAGATTTAACAACATTGGATGCTATAATATAAACATCCAGGTGAGCAGTTGAACCATATAGATTAGGAAGAGCACAGGTTTAATAGACAACTTCAGATCAGCTGGGACAGTGTTGGGACTGCTGCAATCAAACTTGTTACTCAAAAGGTAAGAGATCGTGTGAAGTTAAAGGTGCACGCAGAGAGACAAATAGAAGAGCATCGTTTACTGAAGAAAGGGAACTTGCTGTTTAACAGGAATATTGAAGATGAGCATTACCAATGGGGAAAGCTGTTGGCATCTATACAAGTGACAGGTGCAGCAAGACATTTCAAGGCTGTATAATGGCAAATGCAATCTGAACCTATTTAATCCAGTACTGCCATAGGGGGTTACTACAGTAACTCTATGTCACTACATTATGTGCTCATTGGAGAGACCAATGCACTGTTTTCACTGTCTGAACAAATGATTCTGCAAGCACAAATGTTATCATCTACAAGCCGACAAGAGCTTTCAATGAGACATAGGAAATGATGTTTCCCAATTACAATCCACAGCTGCTGTGGATTCTGTGTGTGGTACGCAGGTGCAGACACTGTGACAATGAACAGTGTATATTAGAGGTGCCATCAGCTCAGCCAATACAATAAAAGGAACATGACATCTTTTTATAATAGTCCTTCTCAGAGAAGCAGTATATAAAACAAATGTCTTTTTATGTTCGGCCTACAATGAGTTGCTATTATTTAACTCCTGGTAGGATCTCTTTCATGAGGTTTATAATTCGGGGAAATATTCTACCAAACAAAAAGGTGAACAGAGTCACTGACTTTATTTAATTCAAGTATCAGTGTTTAAAAAACTGTGTGGCATATACAGGTGTGTATTGATGTATGTGCCTAAAATATCATAAACTGTCCCAGTTGTGAGTTCACTGTTTACTGAGAAACGTATACAGGAGGTCTGTGGAGTAAAGGCTGGTAAAGTATTAAATGGTATGAAGGAACACAAAAACAGAAAATAAAGACATAAGTGAACTCAAAAGAATCATTTACACTCACTGCAACCATTTTGTGTCTTAAGAGGCTGTAAATGGTCTCCTATTTTGTCGGTTTTATTAGACTTGAAATCGTACACACAATACTTTATTGGAATGCAACCAATCCAATCTGTAAGTTGGAGTGTGGCTACGTTTTGAAACAGAAAGCACAGAATTGGAAGCTGTTTCTTGACATTCAACTCCCTTGGTCTTCACAGTGCCAGTTTCAGTTGCATCAGTGTATGGAGCCCTGGGACTTCCATGGAGAAGGCAGGGGAAGTGGTACCCAGAGTGGCCAATTTTGATTTGAGTTATCCCGGGAGATTCGATTATGGTTGGATCCTCTATAGTTAATTGTCTTTTACTCATGGTTCCATGCAGCATGTGTTGTAGAAGGCATTCTGAAAGCCTGGTGGTCACTTCTAAAGAGGTGGAAAAGAAAAACAAGAGGTAGGGAAAGTTTCTAGGAAGACAACTAGAGGAGAGAGGAACTTGGATTCCTCTAGTAACTAATAATAACTCAGTAAAGTCAAACAGGTTATTCTTAGTGATACTAATAACACTCAATGATTTTCTATAACCAAGAGTAATGAAAAACTGTTCACAAATATTTAGTTTGGAATCTGTCAGGACCACTCAGCTCCAGAATTTGTTATAGTCTTAGTCTTATGCGATGGTAATGTAGCATTCAATCAAATGTACAGCAAAGAGATACAGTAAAAATTGAAATCAATGAGGACACAGCTGGAATCATATCTGGTACAGGGAAAAAGTGTGGATGTTGGATGCTAATGATGATGGTCCTAGGACGTGGTGCAGGAATCCTAACCATCCTGCCATTCATCATAAAATCAGAAATCTGGGTGGTTGCAGGTGTTTGCATCTCCATTCATCATTGCTCTTATAAGATGCAGATCATCCCCATATGCAGCAAGACCTGGACAGCATCCAGGCTTAGGCTGATAACTAACAAGTAACATACATGCACTCACCGGCAGGTGAAACCACATCACATTGATATTCAATGGCATTGCCATCATCAAATAATCATGTGTCTTAAAGGTGTTTGGACAGGTGCATGGATAGGAAAGGATTAGGGCAATATGGGCCAAATTCAGGAAAATGGGACAAGTTCATTTTCGGAACACTGGTTGGTTGATTGGACCAAAGGGTCTGTTTCCGTATTGTACATCTCGAAACTCCAACTCCTGCCCAGTGATCTTTTTCAAATTGTGTTTTATGCTCATGGTATTTTCCTTTTTCAGTTCATAGAACTTTTCAGTTGTGGACAAGGTCAGTGTCTTCAAGGGGTCATCCTATGAACAATATATGTTGTGCCTTCATGGTTGCTGCATAGCTGGGCACAAGCACAGCTTAGAGGAATCATTGTTTCTGACATCTGGAAGCTGATCACATATGTAATGTAAAATTCAGGAGTGTGATGAGTACTCTCCATTTCCCTGGGTATGTATAACTCCAACTACATTTAGAAAAATCAATACTCCAGATTGGTTCACTTGATCAATAGCCGAACCATCAACTAAACATCCACCGAACACAGCATTTAATGTTAATGTGGAAGGACATCCACCACACAGACCAGAGCAGTTCAAGATCACTCACTACCACCTTCTCAAGAGTTTAGTTGGCATCTGATTCACCATTATAAATAATTACTTCCTCCCATCACCATAATGGCAGTCATATCTAATATTTACAAGATGCACTGCAATAACATGCCAAGACTGCTTTAAAAGCACCTGCCAAACTTTCTGCCATCTCAATAAATAAGTGCAGTGTGGAAACACTACCACCTCCACAGCGACATAACATCCTGACTTGGAAATGTGTCACCATTCCTTCGTTGTTGCTGGATCAAAATTCTGGAATTTTCTCCGTATCAGCATTGCAGGTGTACCCACACCACACAGACTACAGCAGATCAAAAAGATAGTTCACAACATAACACCCACTGCCTTGGCCTACAGCCCATTCTCTATAACCTAAATATCCCATTTTCCTACCCTTCATGAACACTCATCTTTTAATTCCGGTCTTGTTGTCCTTGGAATGTTGTCTACTCTCTCCTCACTTTTTGAGCTAAAATTCTCTGGCTTCTGTAACATTCTTTTGCCTAGCGTTTTGTGGAAATGACATAACTCTAAAGCTATTTAAAAATGATGGAAAGAACTGTCAGGATGTGAGATAATTTAAATCACCAGCTGTTTAAATGTTTTTTTTAAAAAAAAACAGCTGCCTGTGTTGATAGAATTATATAATTCTATTCTGTAATAGTAGTTTGTTGAAATTTCCAAGAACTATAATTGTGACATTATGAATGCTTGACTGCTTTTCAAAAACTATAGATATCTTGGCAGAGCTGTCCTAGATTCACACTTCAAAGACATATTTTTAAAAATGTCTTTGATGTGGATTATGAATAAAAGAAGTAAAAGTTTTGCATGGGCTTTTGAGTGTATTTTTAATACAGTGAAGACTGCAATAAATATTTAAGCCTTTATTTTATTTCATCTCAACATGGTTCCTCGGATGGGCCCGATGAGTGAATTGGCATGGAGGATATCAGGGCTAAGATAGTGGGCTATTGGCATTAAGTTGACATAGTTGATGGAGATGGCTTGATGGGATGGAACAGTACAGGACAAGGGGCCTAAGATTTAACTAACCAATTGAGACAAAGAGAATTGAAGTGTGTCTTTTAAATAGATTGACACTTGACAACACCTGCGTCACCTCTGATCTGCACCGGGACAGAAGGCCTGATCCTATCTGGCTTTCCATCCCCATCATGTTCCCCCAATCCTCAAAACAAAGATCATGCCATTGGAGATAATTTCTCCATGTCATGCAATAGGAATGAAAGTGCCATGAATTGGCATGAAGAGCTTGAGGTATAATGTTGGGTAGGTTAGGGCATGAGTTAGCATGAAGAGCGTGGAGGTGGCATAGAGGTGGGTGAGTAGAGAACATATCAGTCCTTAATACAGTGAAGGTAATGTCTCAGAGAACTAAAGTTGGTCTGTTAATCAGTGTGCCTCAGAACTCAATACGCATGTGGCCATCTATGCTCTGTATCTGGAGTCAACATGCCTGCATCTATTTTCCACTTGACCACCACCCATCCTGCTACCAGAGCTAAAGTCATGACAATTAGGGGCCTTTCTACCAAAGCAGGTCAGGCGAGTTGGAACGTTTCCTGACTCGAACAAACCAACTCAGTCGTCTTTGTTTACACTCTTCCACCTCAAAGCAATGCTTTTTGAGGGATTCATTATTTATTTCAATAGACCCTCAGATGCTCCAAGTGGGTTTGTACACTAGGATACATTTTACCCTCACATCACTGCCCCTTTAAACATGTGTCGTGGTTTGCGTATGTTTCCCACTTGTGAAACAATATTTCAAAGAAACATTGTCTTCGCAATGGAAATCAATGGTCATGTTTCACCTTTGTGGGTCTTTGCGTTTATTGGGCCTGCATTAGATGGCAATGCACAGACAGGGTTGATTGTGTTGGAAGAATCCATCAGTTCAGAAAATATTGAAAGACCATGAGTTCTCAAAGGTTTGAAAAATAAATAAAACTGCCTGTCTCTGAAGAGAAGCATAATAGATTAATTGGATTAATTTGCAATTGCTGCTGAAGAGGGCAATAAAAATTTGACATCGCAGATGTGTTAATTATAGGATAATTTGGGCATAGTATCTGGAAACACAGGGCCAAGATTATAAATCTTTCATTAAAAAAAATGACTACAACATATTGCTTGTGCGTGTATGGCAGTCGCTTTCCTTGTAAATTGCCTGGCTCAGTTAAACAATAAAAGGATGGGTTTGTTTCACCATCTGCTGGTTGTGTAGGTTTGGTTTGTGCAGCAGCTGGTTCTATAGGATGAGGGAAATTACGGCTAATTAATCAGCAGACAGTTTTTATAAGACTGTGTGTGGAGAATTATTTGATCTGCGTTGCAAACATATCCATGGAATTAATTGCCGAGTTAAATATTCCCTGTGTAAACTGTGTTATTAAATAGACTATCAGCAAGATAATCTGACATTCACAACATGGATAACGGGGAACAGTGCATTCTAATGGCTGCTATTTTGTTAATGCAACAAGGATTCAGGTCCCCAATTTTATAATATATCACATGCTAAACTGTTAATACACTCCAATTGTAAAAGCCATTACAGTTAATCAATGAAGCATCTAAGGAAAGTATGGAGCAAAACATTTGACCATGCAACTCATTCCTTCCTTCGAACACATTCAGATTATTGGAGCAAAGATCAGGTCTACATCAGCATTTATGATCCACATGGGTCTCCCCCAATCTTTAAATAGCTTCATCAATAAATCCTTCATGTCTCCTTCATATTTAGCTCACCTTCCATTTAAATACATCCTACTTAGTTACCTGAATTACTTATTGGGTTCTACATTCTACCAATTCTCTGAGTGAAGAAGATTCTCATGAATTTCCTACTGAATTTATTTCTGACATATTTATTGTGCACAGTTCTGGTCTCATAACTAGGAATGGACAATAAAAGCTGGTCCAGTGAGAGATGCTCACATTTCAGGATTGAATATAAATTACATTGGAAGCACCTTCTTTATCCGTTCTCCATTAAACACTGTCATAATTATAATGGCATTGCTCAGTCTTCAGTCTTCTCTTCTCTGGAGAAGTTAAAATGACTAGCCTGTTTTTGACTTTTCTGATAAGTATAACCTCTCATTCAGGTATTATGTCAACAAATCCTTTTAGAACCTTCTTCAGAGCATTGATATTCTGTGTATAATGTGGAGACCAGAACTGTATACAATACCCATATTGTGTATAATGTTTGACAGAAGTTAAATGTAACTTGCCTTCTGTTCAATTCCATCTTCTAAAAAATTAACTTGGTGCTTTGATTTATTTTTAACTGGGCCTTGTTAAACCATGTCATTACTTTAGTGATTTGTGTATCTGTAAGCCAGTTCTCCTCTATTTTCTATTCCATTTAGACATCTAGGTTGAAATCTTCTGGACGAATAATATCATTAAGGGACAGGGTCATTCCTGCATCCTGATTCTACTGGTGTCTTGTGCCTGTAGGGTTATATGGTTTCACATCATTCAACAGAGCAATATGTCTTACAAAATGAGACATATTTTTGATTTTATTTATTCATTCGCTGAATATGGGCGTAACTGGCAAGAACAAAATTTACTGACCACCTATAATTCCGCTTGAAAAGATGGTGAGAAGCTGCTTTCTTGAATCCCTGCAGGCTATGCAATGTAAGTTGACCCACAATGCTCTTGGGGAAGGGCGTTCCATCATTTTGACCAGCTATAGATTTGATGGTAGAAGGTTTGATTAAAAAGGATATCACTATTGAATGCCAAGACAGTGGTTCGATTTTCTCTTGTTGGAAATGATCATTATCTGGAACCCCGAGATTGCTGATGGAGTGCCATAGGCATAGAACTAATGCATTCCAAAATAAAAAGCATGTTCCTCACCATCACATTTTGCTTCTTGTAACATTTTGTTTCCTCAGAGCATTGTTTGCAATAAAATACTAGCAGAAAACTAAAGCTTCAATATCTAAGAGGGTTACATTCACAAAACAAAGTTTTCTCTACTCAAGATTTGCATTAAAACCTCAAAAACATTAACTAAAAGGTAATTGAAGACATATGAATTAATTTTATCAAGATGAGAGATAGTACTGGAAGCAAGTACTGGATAGTCACTCAATCTCAACATGAGTTTTCATTAAAACAACCTCCAAATATTCTCAGTTGGACCAACTGCTGTGCAACTGCAGTGACATCTAACCCAGTTAGTAACTGGCAGTTCACCAACCTGCTTCCCACATTGACTGATCATTGTGCGCCACCTACTGCAATTCATTCATATTGCAGCTAGAAATTTCAAAAATGGTTTTGAATCTAAAAACAGAGGATACAGAAATAAGATTGGAATGTTTAAAACATTAATGCTTGACTACATTAAATTCACATATTGAATTTGAACAGCCTCAAAACTCCACAACTCAGCTTTGTATATTATTTCAAACATTTAGCACTTTTGGAGATAATATTATTTCTCTTATGCTAAGTTTACTTTTCACTCATTTACATCTATCTTCTCGAGAGCTGATTATGTGATTTATTTTTGAAGTTTGAGTTTAAGATTTTGCATTATCAGATCAACAAGGAGATGAATGACTTTGGAAGAGTCCATCACCATTAAAATACCTGGGTCAATTTGAAATAATTTGAAAGAATATTACACTTTTCACCAATTTCAAACCTGTTAACATTTTCATAACTTGTTTTCACTAACAAACGATAAATGTGCACATTATAGTATCTTTTTTTTCATTTTGTCTGTGTTTTCTTCTTCTGACAGAGGTTGGGTGAATACTGCTGTCAATATCACTCCTGATACAACCACTTAGAACCTTGTGGCAACATAAGGTGACCAGCGACAGATGTATCCCACTCTCCCAGCCAGCAAGCAACCAACATAAAGTGTCACGGCAAAGTGCACCTGTTCATAGTTCTCCTTGGATAGGACCATCATTGGAACACAACCGAGGAAAGCATCATAATAACACAACAATAATTGCAATATCATCACGAAAATGAGTGACCCTCTAAAAGGAATGGAGGGCACCACCCTGGTAGCAGATCAGAATAGTTCTCTTTCTTAAGCAGCCCCTTAAGACCGAAGATGACTTTCTTCTGCTCTGATTCGATCATTTCTGAGATGGCCGATATGTCCAATAGGTGATCTGCAAACTCTGTCATGGGTGGGTCAGATGGTGCTTAAAGTGTTGGGTAGATGGGTTGTTTAGAGGTTTGCACAGTCCCTTTGACACCTTGACTTCACCTCTCCATATTTCTGACAAATTCTCTTGATTTGTTTCATGCCTTCCTGGATGACCCTTCTCCATTTTGATTGGTTATGATTCAGTGACTCCAATGAGTTCATGGAGATGGATGATCTCTTCATGGATATGTTTATCCATACTTCTGGAGATTTCTCGACATTGAATTCTTGAACTCTGAGTAGAGCTTTAGGAGTTTGGTGTCAGACAAAATGATCATTATCATTTGCATGACTTGCTCAGGAGATAAACATCACTGCATACACACATTGACCACATTGTCATGCAATGCAGTGGAGAACCAGTTACACCATGTTTGTGAATTGTATCATTTGGGAAATAGCAAGGATCCAAACTTCTTTGTGATATTTGGACGAGGACAGCTGCCCAAATATGTATGCGAGAAAGGACTACTGCAGCTTTGAATAGATATATTTGTCACCTGCTTAATGGAACAGATTTAAAATCATGGCAGATCAGCTTGCAACAACTTCACCTGAGCAGGCAGATGTAGCATTAGCAATCCTGCTTTAATGTGTTACTGGATATTTGATCACATGATGTCCAATTCTTACACTCAATTCTGTGAAAGTTCTGAAATCCACAGGTATCACTGTGGATGTCTGACTGATGCTGATTATATCCCTACAAATCATTCTCATTTGGATGAATACAGAATTGGAATCCACCATATACTGTATCTGTGTCAATCTGGTTCAACAGGAAATATATGTGGAATTTTCTGCGTACATAGAATTACAAACACAGGCTTTCCAGAGTCTTAACAAAAAGGTCAGTGAGACAATCGATAGGATGGTTTTAATTTTCCAAAATTTGCTTTAATTGGAGAAGATTCCATTAAATTGGAAAGATTTGTTCAAAAAGGGAGACAGAGACAGAAAGCAGGAAACTACAGGCCTGTTAGCATAACATCTGAAATCAGGAAGATGTTAGAAGCTACTACTAAAGACATTATAACAGGGCACATACAGAAGTTCAACTTAATCAGGCAGATTCAACATGGTTTTGTGAAAGGGAAATGATCTTTAACAAATCTGTTGTGACTCTTTGAGGAATTAATTTATGAGTTGGATAAAAATGGATCAGTAGACCATTACTTAGATTTTCAGAAGACATTTAATAAAGTGCCATGTCAAAAATTATTGTAAGAAATAAGATTTCATGGTGTTAGGGATAAAATGTTGGCATGGATAGAAGATTGGCTAGTTTATAACAAACAGTGAGTAGGCATAAACTGGCAAGATGTAATGAGATATGTGTCATTGGGATCAATACTGGAAACTTAACTTTTTATAATTTATATAAATTACTTGGATCAAAGAACCAAAGGTATGGCTGCTAAATTTGCTGATGACACAAAGAAAGATAAGAAGTTTAGTTGTGAAGAGGAAGTAAGGAGATTACAAAGGGATCTAGCTCAGAGCAGATTTACTAGACAAATACCTGGAATAATGGAGATTTCTTACATAAACGAAGAATAGTTGGACTCAGGCTTGCATTGACTTTAATTTGGAAGAGTGAGAGATGACTTCATTGATACATTTATGGTGTTGAGAGGTCTTGACTAGATTCATGGAGAAAGGATGATTCCTTTCTATAACTGGGAAAAGAGTGTTACAAAATAAAGGCTTGCTCATTTAAAATAGAAGTGAGGATAAGTTAATTTTACAGATAGTTGTGAGTCTTTGGAAATTGCTTCCACAAAAGAAGTGGAAGCTGAACGTTTGAAACTTCTTAAGGCAGAGTAGATAAATTCGTAATTAGCAAGGAGATGAAAGACACTCATGGGGAGGTAGGATTGGGCAGTAACCAGATCATCTGTGATCTTATTAAATGGTGGGGAATGCTTGAGGGGCCAAATTGTCAAGTTCTGCTCTGAATTTATATGGATGCATGTTTATACGTACACATACATGTAAAAAGCTTAGAAATAATCCATTCAATACAGTTAATTTATGCCACTGTTTATGGTCCATATCAGTTTTGTCCCACCCTACCCCAGTTCATCAATCAGAATATCCTTCTATTCCTCACTCCCTCATACACTTACCAAACTTCCTTTTCAACACATTTATTTTATCTGCTGTTCTAAATACTCATGTAGTAATCAATTGTATATTCTAACCTCTCTCTTGGTAAAGAAAATTCTATGTAAAGAGAATCCTTATTGGATTTATCAGCAAACTTTTATTTTGGTTTTTGATACCCCCATACTTGTAAATAACAGTTCAAAATGTACTGTAACAAACCTCTTCCTAATTCTAAAGATTTCAATTAGGTCACCCTTCAAACCTTTTGTTATGAGGCAAAAGGGCACCAGTCTGTTTAATCTTCCCTGTAAAGGAGTAATATATGAATAATTAGTCCATATCCAAACAAGTACATGAACCATATAGCATTCCCAGGCTTGGACATTCTGTTCCATCTATCTTGCGGGTTTAGTACAGACATTTCCCATCATATGCAATTTCCTTGGAGATGGGTATAACAGGATTAAAACCTGTCTGGAAAATTAATGTTATAAATCTACCACTTGTACAAGAGGATCACCTCCCCAGTCATAAAGAGATGCACCTCTCACTTCAGGTGAGGTTACTTTCCTCCATGGAATTCTCTTCCTTGTGAATTGTTCCATATATTGCTTAGCTTGAAGTGAAGCGAGTGCACTGAATGTGCTTTATACTTCCTAGATTAGATTAGATTAGATTCCCTACAGGGTGGAAACAGGCCCTTCGGCCCAACCAGTCCACACCGACCCTCCGAAGAGTAACCCACCCAGACCCACTTCCTCTCTGACTAGTGCAACTAACACTATGGCCAATTCACCTGAGTTGCATATCTTTGGACTGTGGGAGGAAACTGGAGCACCCAGAGGAAACCCATGCAGACACGGGGAGAATGTGCAAACTCCACGCAGATAGTTGCCCAAGGCTGGAATTGAACGTGGGACCCTGATGCTGTGAGGCAGCAATGCTACCACTGAGCCACTGTGCCGCCCTATTTGCTTTTCTCCTTTATTTTCTTTTCTAAGTCTCTTTTGTACTAATCAGCATGCAACAGGATATGTTAGTTTGCATTATTGCCTCAAAGATTAACTGATTGTATGTCTATTTTCTTCACAATGTGGATACTTAGAGTCTTAGAATCATAGAGTCATAGAGATGTACAGCTTGGAAACAGACCCTTCGGTCCAACCCGTCCATGCCGACTAGATGTCCCAACCCAATCTAGTCCCACCTGCCAGCACCCGGTCCATATCCCGCCAAACCCTTCCTATTCATGTACCCATCCAAATGCCTCTTAAATGTTGCAATTGTACCAGCTTCCACCACATCCTCTGGCAGCTCATTGTTAAATATTTTTGAAAAGGACTATGTTTCTGCCCAAGTGTTAGAGGGTATGAGCTATAGGGAGAGGCGGAATAGGCTAGGGCTGTTTTCCCTGAAGTGTTGGAGGCTGAGGGTTGATCTTATAGAGGTTTATAAAATAATAAGGGGCATGGATAGGGTAACTAGACAAGGTCTTTTCCCTGGGCTGGGGGAGTCCAGAACTAGAAGGGCATTTTTAAGTTTAATCAAGAGACATATCTCAAAAAAAAACAAGAACCCATTCTACTCACTACTACAGACTTACTGTAAGGCCACACTTAAATATTCACTTCTATTTCTGTGTGGTGACCTCTCTTAGGCAGGTTTCTCCAAAATCAGTTGTGAATTTCACTATTTAGTTGCCCAGGCGCACTCCGATGTCCAGCGATACACGAATTCAAACATCAAAGGCAGTAACTGTGCAGGTTCACTGCTCTGTCAGTTTCTTTCTCTTTCTCTCTCCTGCACTGACCTCACCTGTGCTTCCTTTGTCTGTTCCTCTCCCCTTTAAAACTGCTGTTGTTTCGACTTTTTTGTCTCCAAAGTTCCAAAACAATGCAACAGCGTATGAAACAGTAATTGCTGCTCCTGAAATTCGAGGAAATCACCTCCAACGCCTCTTTTTGTCTATCTTTTATTCTGCAGTTCTTCTTGCATACGCATGATTGATCGTATCTCTGACTGTGCAATAGTCCCTCAATGATACACTGGAGCAGCAGCCTAGATTGTGATCAAGATTCTGAAGTGGGGCTTAGGTCCATTACTTTCTGAAAGATGAGAGAGAGGTACAATCGAGCTGAGGCTGATGGTATAACTTACATTTTGTGACTTTAGTCATTCTGTGTAGTTCATGTGCTGCGTTATAACTCAGTACTTCCCAAAGCCTTTTCCCACTGTGACCAAGTTTCAAGCTATGAAAATTGTCATGATTCTTCAATGAAAATGGAAACAAGGTGGGGGCTAAAGGCCTGTGAGAGTGGAGCAGGGGTTGTTGGAGATCTTTGGCATCTATTATTGCCTCAGAGCTCACAACTCTGGTTTCCTCTCACAGTCACAAAGATGTGCAGGTTAGGTGGCTTGAACAAGCTAAACATTTCTGTGGTGTTCATTAAGTGGATTAGCCATGACAAAAAGACCATGTGGGTTTACGAGGATGGGTTAGGTCTGGGTGGAATGCTCTTTGGAGGATCGGTGCAGATTGACTGAATGGCCACTTTCTGTACTTTAGAGATTTTGTGATTCTAACTCCAGGAATCTTACCTCGTACCCTTACTTGGGATTCTAACCCTCAAGTTAGAAAACCTTATTCTTGCTGTTCGTAATTTAACCTAAGTCTCAATTCTACTCAGATATCTAACCCGCTCGCCAGCACACAGCATTCCATTGAATATCCTATATGGTTTTACATTGCTGGGTCAAAACCCTGGAACTCCCACAGCACTGTGGGTGTTCCTACACCCCAAGGACTTTTAGCAGTTCAAAAAGAAAACTCACCACCACCTTCTCCAGGGCAACAAGGAATGGGCAATAAATGTTGGCTAAGCCAGTGATACTCACATTCCCTTGGAACTAATAAAGAAAATGAGATTTAATCAGATCAGGTCCACAGCATCACCTTCATAATTTAAAACTCTTTGATCATTAAAGCCAGTCGGCTGTCCTTTACACCTGAAAGGGATCTGTTTGGCAGTGGCTGCTTGAAAGCTCGGTGATGTTTGTTTAACGGTTCAAATTTGAAAGTAAGTTGTTTTTCTATAAAGGCCTGCAGGAGAGGAACCCAAGGCACTACAGAGGTACAGCCTCCCACCCGCCCTCCTCCTCTAACCTAATAAATAAGACCCATTGTGGTAAGAAGGTAAGTGCTGCATTTTGCTTATTCTCGTGTTTAGACCTAGTTTTTTTTAAAGGTTACTTTTAAAGGGATGGCAATGAAGGCAGTGCAATGTTCCTCTTGCAACATGTTTGAGGTGAGGGATGCCATGGTCGTCCCTGCTGATTACATTTGCAGGAAGTGCACCCAACTCCAGCTCCTCCAAGACCATGTTAGGGAACTGGAGCTGGAGTTGAATGAACTTAGGATCATTCGGGAGGCAGATGGGGTCATAGATCGGAGCTTTAGGGAAGTAGTAACTCTAAAGATTGCAGACAGATGGGTGACAGTGAGGGGGACTGGGAGGAAGCAGCCAGTGCAGGGACCCCCTGCGGCCGTTCCCCTCAAGAACAAGTATACCATTTTGGATACTTGTGGGGGGGGGAACGACTTACCAGGGGTAAGCAATGGGGTTCAGGCCTCTGGCACGGAGCCTGTCCCCGTTGCTCAGAAGGGTAGGGTGGAAAAGAGCAGAGCAATAGTTATTGGAGACTCGATAGTTGGGGCACAGATAGGTGGTTTTGTGGGGGCGAGAGAGACTCACGTTTGGTATGTTGCCTCCCAGGTGCAAGGGTACGTGATGTCTCTGATCGTGTTTTCTGGGTCCTTAAGGGGGAGGGGGAGCAGCCCGAAGTCGTGGTACACAATGGCACCAACGACATAGGTAGGAAGAGGGATGAGAATGTTAGGCAGGCTTTCAGGGAGCTAGGTTGGAAGCTCAGAGTTAGAACAGACAGAGTTAATGTCTCTGGTTTGTTACCCGTGCCACGTGATAGAGAGTCGAGGAATAGGGAGAGAGAGCAGTTAAATGCGTGGCTATAGGGATGGTGCAGGAGGGAGGGATTCGGTTTCTGGATAACTGGGGTTCTTTCTGGGGAAGGTGGGACCTCTATAAACAGGATGGTCTACACCTGAACCTAAGGGGCACCAGTATCCTTGGGGGGAGGTTTGCTAGTGCTCTTTCGGGGGGTTTAAACTAACTCTGCAGGGGCATGGGAACCTAGACTGTAGCTTTAGGGTGCAGGACCTGGAGTGTAGGGAGGTTAGGAACATGGCATCAATCTCAAAGGAGGGTGCCTGTAAACAGGAAGGTGGCTTGAAGTGTGTATACTTCAATACGAGAAGTATACGAAATAAGGTAGGTGAACTTGCAGCGTGGGTTGGTACCTGGGAGTTCGATGTTATGGCTATTACAGAGACATGGGTAGAACAGGGACAGGATTGGCTGTTGCAGGTTCCAGGGTTTAAATGTTTTAATAGGGTCAGAGGTGGGGGTAAAAGAGGGGGAGGTGTGGCATTGCTTGTCAAAGATAGTATTATAGCAGTGGAAAGGACAATGGATGAAGACTCGCCATCTGAGGTAGTTTGGGCTGAGCTTAGAAATAGGAAAGGTGAGGTCACCCTGTTAGGAGTTTTCTACAGGCCTCCTAATACTCCTAGAGATGTAGAAGAAGGGATTGCGAGGATGATTCAGGAGAAGAGTGAAAGTAATAGGGTGGTTGTTATGGGGGACTTTAACTTTCCAGATATTGACTGGGAAAGCTATAGCTCGAGTACGTTAGATGGGTCGGTTTTTGTCCAATGTGTGCAGGAGGGTTTCCTGACACAATATGTAAACAGGCCAACAAGAGGTGAGGCCATACTGGATTTGGTTCTGGGTAACGAACCAGGCCAAGTGTTAGAATTGGAGGTAGATGAGCACTTTGGGGACAGTGACCACAATTCGGTGACTTTTACTCTAGTGATGGAGAGGGATAAGTGTGCACTACAGGGCAAGAGTTATAGCTGGGGGCAGGGAAATTGTGATGCGGTGAGGCATGACTTAGGATGCGTGGCTTGGAAAAGTAGGCTTCAAGGGAAGGGTGCAATCGATATGTGGAGCTTGTTCAAGGAGCAACTATTGAGTGTCCTTGATAAGTATGTACCTGTCAGGCAGGGAGGAAAGGGTCGTGTGAGGGAGCCGTGGTTTAATAAGGAATTGGAATCCCTTGTTAAAGGGAAGAGGGTGGCCTATGTAAAGATGAGGCCTGAAGGTTCAATTGGGGCGATTGAGAGTTATAAGGTAGCCAGGAAGGATCTAAAGAGAGAGCTAAGAGCAGCAAGGAGGGGACACGAAAAGTCCTTGGTTGGTAGGATTATGGAAAACCCAAAGGCTTTGTATAGGTATGTCAGGAATAAAAGAATGACTAGGGTAGGAATAGGTCCAGTCAAGGATAGTAGTGGGAAGTTGCGTGTGGAGGCTGAAGAAATTGGGGAGACACTGAATGAATATTTTTCATCAGTATTCACTCAGGAACAGGACATTGTTGCTGATGTGAATATTGAGTCACAATTAATTAGAATGGATGGCTTTGAGGTATGTAGGGAAGAGGTGTTGGAAATTCTGGAAAGGATGAAAATAGATATGTCCCCTGGGCCTGATAGCATTTATCCTAGGATTCTCTGGGAAGCAAGGGAGGAGATTGCAGAGCCATTGGCTTTGATTTTTATGTCCTCGTTGTCTACAGGAATAGTGCCAGAAGACTGGAGGATAGCAAATGTGGTTCCCTTGTTCAAGAAGAGGAGTTGGGATAACCCTAGTAACTATAGGCCGGTGAGTCTCAATTCTGTTGTGGGCAAAGTCTTAGAGAGAATTGTAAGGGATAGGATTTATGAACATCTGGATAGGAATAAGGTGATCAAGGATAGTCAGCATGGTTTTGTGAAGGGCAGGTCGTGCCTCACAAACCTTATTGAATTCTTTGAGAAGGTGACTAAGGAGGTGGACAAGGGTAAAGCGGTAGATGTGGTGTATATGGATTTTAGTAAGGCGTTTGATAAGGTTCCCCATGGTAGGCTACTGCAAAGAATACAGAGGTATGGCATTGAGGGTGAGTTGGAGGTTTGGATTAGGAATTGGCTGGCTGGAAGAAGACAGAGGGTAGTATTTGATGGTAAAGGTTCATCTTGGAGTGCAGTTACCAGCGGTGTTCCGCAAGGATCTGTTTTGGGACCATTACTGTTTGTCATTTTTATAAATGACCTGGAGGAGGGGCTGGAAGGTTGGGTGAGCAAGTTTGCGAGTGATACGAAAGTCGGTGGAGTTGTTGACAGTGAGGAAGGATGTGGCAGGTTACAGCGGGATATAGTTAAGCTGCAGAGCTGGGCAGAAAGGTGGTAAATGGAGTTCAATGTAGCTAAGTGTGAAGTGATTCACTTTGGTAAGAGTAACAAGAAGATGGAGTACTGGGCTAATGGTCGGATACTTGGTAGTGTGGATGAGCAGAGGGATCTTGGTGTCCATGTACACAGATCTCTGAAAGTTGCCACCCAGGTAAAAAGTGCTGTGAAGAAGGCATATGGCGTACTGGCTTTTATTGGTAGAGGAATTGAGTTGCGGAGTCCTGAGGTCATGTTGCAGTTGTATAAGACTCTGGAGCGGCCGCATCTGGAGTATTGTGTGCAGTTTTGGTCACCATACTATAGGAAGGATATGGAGGCACTGGAACGGGTGCAGAGGAGGTTTACCAGGATGTTGCCTGGTATGGTAGGAAGATTCTTTGAGGAAAGGCTGAGGCACTTGGGGCTGTTTTCATTGGAGAAAAGAAGGTTTAGGGGTGACTTGATAGAGGTGTACAAGATGATTAGGGGTTTAGATAGGGTTGACCATGAGAACCTTTTTCCAAGTATGGAGTCAGATATTACGAGGGGGCATAGCTTTAAATTAAGGGGTGGTAGGTATAGGACAGATGTTTGGGGTAGATTCTTTACTCAGCGAGTCGTGAGTTCATGGAATGCCCTGCCAGTCACAGTGGTGGACTCTCCCTCTTTATGGGCATTTAAACGGGCATTGGAGAGGCATATGGAGGATAGTGGGCTAGTGTAGGTTAGGTGCACTTGGATCGGCGTAACATCAAGGGCCGAAGGGCCTGTACTGTGCTGTATTTTTCTATGTTCTATGTTCTATGTTGTTGCCACTCTTGCTACATCACTTCCTCTCTGAACACCAATCATTAACTGTTTTGAACTTTTTTTTACCCTGAAAGCATACATACTCAAGACTTAAATGATTTGGAGATGCCGGTGTTGGACTGGAGTGTACAAAGTTAAAAATCATACAACACCAGGTTGTAGTCTAACAGGTTTAATTGGCAGCACTAGTTTTCGGAGCAATGCTCCTTCATCAGGTGGTTGTGGGCCCCATCCTTACTGAGCTGAATTCTGAATATATTCTACCAAATACAAAGCATAGATAAAGGAATTGGGGAACACAACTTAAATGATCTTATCAGAACAATGGGAGAATGCAAGGATCTTCTTTATTCTTCTTAGGAATAAATACAGAAATAGAAAGACTATTGGCAACTATCGACTCAGCAGATGTCCCTGCATCCATGATTTAGATAGAGGTTAGTGGTTAGTGTAGTGATTATAGCAAGGTCAGCCAGGTAGACCTCATAGAATATGAGTTTTCTGATTGGGGCTGTTAATCTGGTCCAAACAGGGAATCCTGGCTGACAGATAAGAACGGGAGTGTCAGATATTCTGTTGAGTCTGAGCTCTGAGGGAGTTGGATCAGTGTCAAGGATTCGCCACATGTGAATTAAGGGTGATTTGGTGACAGGATATGATATTGCAATTCAGGTTAGAGGTTAGAGTTATTCAATGTGATTATCATCAGTTGTGTTCACCGCATGTGTTGTAAAGCAGAATAGTAGAATAACCCTGGCGACAGCATTTGTACATATTTGATTGGACCACAGATTTGGAAGTGTGGCTATTCTTTCGCACATAGTGATTTGTTGTTTTATCCTTTTCAATCTCTAGATTTTCTTTAATGATAAACAAACAATGTGGATCACTAAGTGTTAATTAAATACGATTGTCATATTTGTGTTAGTCTTATGGCTGGGCCATGCCATTGCCATAAATATTTTGATTACAAAAATTCCCCAGAAATACACAAGAGCTTGGGAAAAAAATCAAGTATGTGAAATTACAAGTTTTTCTTGCCATGGAGTACCCAAAAATATAAGAACTTTTTATAATGGTAAAAAGTTGTTTTTAATATATCATTTACAAGATGTTGGGTCAAATTATGCTGGAGTGTGACATCTTGTAGCATAATCTATTATTTTCTTGTGTTCTTCCACACAAATATTATTAACATCTCAACTTGCTGGAAGTGAGAATGGGAATCTGTGAAGGCAATGGGGCATCTGGGAACTGAGTGTTTGATGGCACCAACACTTAACAAACATGATGGGAAAGAAGCATGGGCAATACAGAAGAAGGATAAACTAGACAAAGCAAATTAAATAAAATTAAATAGAAAAAAATAAAAACAGGAGAAAAAGATCTGAATGAGAGAAAGAGAAAATGACGAAGAGAAACATTAAATTTAAAGTGTGAGTTTTTAAACAAGAAGAATTCACAACATGTAGAAGTGAAACTCAACTATTTAAATTATTCACTTTCTGGCAGAAGTTGATTAACAATGATCATATCATTTAAAGCATATTTATGCTATTAAATATGAATCCTAACTTCCTGCAACAGTTGTAATGGGCAATTAATACGCAAATCGTCAACTAAATAGAAATTAATTGGGAGGGGCCAGGGGAATGAAGACAAGCTGCTGTTTCTATGAAGCAAATAACAGAACTACATAAAACAATCAGTAAGGTCTGGATATTCACAATGCATAACATGCTCCCCTCTCTGTATTGGCTGGTAGATTTGGTTATCAATAAATCATCTTGTTTTGTGAATTTGATGTTATTTGTCTTGATGATTTATCTACTTTCAAAAATGCCTAACACATTAATGTTTTCTCCCTTGATCCAACTCAATACCTCACTCTCCATGTCTTTAGCTAAAAGGTTTGCATTGATCTCCTTTTGTGAAGACAAATGCAAATTAATTAAATCATGTTCATGCCTTCCACCATTACAAAAAAATCGTCTTTTTAGTCTTGATTTAGCCTTTCTCTTACTTTAGTTATCCTCTTGCTCACTGCTCTCAATATAGTTTCATGTCCTCTTTTACGTTACTAATTTCTTTTTTAATTTAGTTCCTGTACTTTCTATTCTCTTCTTCTACAATTTCCATGGTATTGAACTCTCGGTATCTGACGTCCCATTTTTGCTTCTATCAAATATTCTTTCACCTTTCTATGCTCTTATGGGAGTTAGTGTTTTACTAGCATAACTTCCTTGCTTCTATTTCTTCTATTATAAATCCGAGGATATTACATGTTTTATTACTTTATTAACCTGGTCTGTCACTTTGAACAGAGGAGTCATATTTGCAATTCTCTAGTTCCCTCGCCTATCCAAGGAGGATTGCAATATTATGTTCAGAACCTCCATTATCACATCCCTGATTCTCTCAGTAACCCAGGATGCATCCCATTTGGACATGGCTTTTCATTGAGTACTGCCAATCTTTAACTACCACCTTTTTTGACTCCATACAAGTTCTCTATCATCTCCTTTTCAATGATATTGGTAACAACCACTTCTTTGAAGAAGACAAGGGCAAAGTAACCATTCAGCAATCTCCTTTATCTCCCACAGAAGATGCTTTCTTCTTAATCAGCTGCATTTTTTTAAAACTATTCTTTTCCAGTATACATGTTTTTAAAAGATTTTTTTAAAAGATTGTATTAGTTCCACTTTTCCACATTTTTGTCTCTCTGATTTCCTTTTACTGATTTTCCACTAGATTAGGAATCTGGTGTTTGTCATGAGCCCTTTTCTGTTCATTTTAATCACGAACTTTAGAAGAAACGCATTTAGATATCATCCTTTCCTTCCTGCGTGTGTGCATTTTCTGTACCGGAACTAACTCCTCTTTGAATGCCTCCCATTGCTTATTTGCCTTCTTTGACTCCAATCCCTTGCAGCCAGATATTGTTTAACGATCATTTACTTTTCTTAAGGGATGTGCCCATCACTGGCAAGGTCAAAATGTTACCCATCACTAATTACCCATGAATTGAGGCGCTTGCAAGGCCTTTTCAGAGGGAGTTAAAATCAGCAATATGGCTGTGGATCTGGAGTCACAAGTAGGCCACATTGGCGAAGCATGACTGATGCCCTTCGTTAAGAGAGTTTAGCAACCCAGATGAGTCTTTACAATAATCAATGATGGTTTCATAGTCAACATTACTCTGAACTGACAGAGGGTCACTAGAATTAAAACACTAACTTGGTTTTTCTCTCTACAGATGGGCTACCAGACCAGTTGAGTTTTGCCAGTATTTGTTTCTATATTTGTTTCAGATATCCAGCAACTACAGTCCTTTATTTACATTTTTGAATTATCCATTTCCCTCCTGAATGGAAACTCATCATAGTAACAATGGCCAGATCCCAATACTATTGTATTGGGTGATCAAATCTCTTACTTTCATCAGTTAATTGCAGGTAATGGCACTTCCTTGTACTATTATCTGATGGTAGTAGTCAGGCAATTTTGAATTCCTCTTGCTGATCCGAAGTATTTTACCTAATGACTGACTTTTGTTTGCTTTTATTTCACAGTACTTACATCCTGCGGGAACCATTTATATATGTGTGCATATGGGGTCTTTCATAAAGACTGGTTGAAGGGGATTCTAATTCCACAGCACTGATTTCTCAGTTGTTGGGCTGTTGTGTACATTTAAATGACTTTGTCCCTATTTTTTGCCCTTTGTACTGTTATTGACATAGCCTTGATTTGGATAATTTAAGTGCCCCCATTAACACAGCTCTCTATTTCTTGCATTTTTTTAAAAAAGTCTACAAATTAGCTCCTTTATCAATTAAGTAGGACTTTTCAGTTGTGATGTGTTTCTTATCACCTTCCTCAATTATTGGAATGGGTTTTAACACCTTTAATGTTGGCCACTAGATGGAGTGACGTCTGTATGCCTCATCATCAGAACTTCCAACATTGCATAGCTAGTAATCAGAAGGAATGTGGCGCTAGACAAGCACGGCAGATTAGGCAGCTTCCAAGGATCAGAAGTGTCGACATTTTGGGCATAAACCCATCAGAAATGTGGAAAGAGAAAGGGGCTGAGAAATAAATAGGGGGCTGGGGGTGGCTGGGAGGAAGACAGTTGGGAAGGTGATAGGTGGATGCAGGTGGCGGTATTATTAACAGGTGGAGCAGATAGACGGGAAGGAAGATGAACAGGTCAAGGAGTCGGTACTGAGTTGGAGGATTGGATCTGGGATGAGGTGGGGGAGGGGAGATTTGGAAACTGGTGAAGTCGATGTTGATGCCATGTGGTTGAAGGGTCCCAAGGCAGAAGATGAGGCACTCTTCCTCCAGGCATCGGGTAGCTTGGATTTGGAGGTGGAGGAGGCAGGACTTGCATGTCCTTGGGCGATTGGGTGAGGGAATTGAAGTGGTTGGCCACAGGCTGGTGCGGTTGCTTGGTGTCCATGTCCCAGAGATGTCCTCTGAAATGCTCTGTGAGTTGGTGCCCTGTCTTCCTGCTGTAGAGGAGACTACGTCGAGAGCAATGGATACTGGAGATGAGGAGGGTGGATGTGCAGGAAAATCAGCCGGATGTGAAAGGATCCTTGTGGGCCTTGGATGGGCCTCCTCCACTGCTAAATCCAAGCCACCTGATGACTGGAGGAAGAACGCCATATCTTCCACCTTGGGACCCTTCAACCACAATGCATCAATATCGACCACCAGTTACCAAATCTCCCCTTCCTCCACCTCATCCCAGAAGCAACCCTCCAATTCGGCACTGCCTTTTTGACCTTGTCCTAACTGTCCATCTTCTTCCCACCTATCTGCTCTACCTTTCCTACCGACCTTTCAAAATCACCCTCCACCTGCATGTATTTATCCCCTTCCCAGGTACCTTCCCCCCCCAGCCCAATCCCCTCTTCTATTTATCTTCCTAGCTCCCTTCCCCTACAAATTCCTGAGAAAGGGCTTGTGCCCAAAATGTCGACTGTCATGTTCCTCGGATGCTGCCTGACCTGCTGTGCTTTTCCAGCACCACACTTTTTGACTCTGACTCTCCAGCATCTGCACTCCTCACTTTCACCTAGTGCTGAGAGGGGCACGACTCGTCAGATCTGTCTTGTACGCCTGATCTGTGCTACTGCACACTGCCCTCAAAGCTGTTGGGGAGGTGGGGGGGGGAGGTGAGGAGGCGAGTAGAGACTGTCACATATCCCCTTCTGGAATGTGCATTTGCAAAGGAAGTCTGGAGAAAGACGCAATGGCTTTTGTTGAGGTTCATCCCGAGCAGCTCCATACGTGAAATATATGTAAATATAACCCTGCACAAGTAGGAAATGCATTAGGTCTGTTTGGATAGAGTCAAGCTTCAATGTTGGTTTGTTACTTCATATGCTACTGTATGGAACAGAACTACTCTAGTGATTATGTATAATATATATAAAGATATTTTCATGAATAAAGTAAATTTTTGAAGTAAAAAAAGATGGAGTAACCTTTCATTAAAATAGTCAGATTTCCATGTATTACAGCCAAATTTTAGAAGTGGTTTAGAGACTGACATGGAAGCAGCAGTTTATGTGAACATAAACTCCTTGATTATTTATCAGAAAAAGCAGAGGTGAGCTTATTGAAGTGTGCAAGATCTACAGGGAACACACAAACAAGAATCAATACATTTAGGGGAGACAATGTTATAGCTGTAATATTACTGGACTAATAATCCAGAGCTTCAAATCCCACAACAGTTAATATATATGGAATTGAAAGATGGACTTAGCAATGGTGACCAAGATAATTATCACCAATTGTGATAAAATCTCATCTTGTTTACTAATCTCATTCAGGTTGGGAAATCTTTCCTCCTTATCCAGTCTGGTATACATATAATTCCAGACCCATTGAAAATGCGGTTGCCTCATTACTACCCTCTGAGATTTCCTAGTAAGCCACTCAGTTCAAGGGTAATGAATACTGGCCTGACAATGAAGGACATTCTCTGAAAGAACGAAGAACAAATTAAATTTGTATTGTATCTTTCAGGATATCCCAAGTATTCCATAGACTATTAACTACTTCATATGTGGAATCTTTATATAAAATAAGGAATAAGCAGCAGTGACTTGCTAGGTTCGACATACTAACCAGATCATTTGCTTTAGTGAAGTTGTTTAAGGGATAAATAATGGCCATTGCACCAGAATCTCCTCTCAACTTTTCCTCAAAATAATGCGTGAGATCATTTACATATTGTAAAGACCATATATTTTTATTTTATGCCATTTCAAAAATTGGATTGAAATTAGAAAGCTGTTTGAACCACGGTTCTGGAAGGGTGTTTGTGATTTTGAAAAACATAACCAGACAGTCATGAAAAGCATCTTGTAAACAATTGTTCAAACAAGTAGTAATTAAATTTGAGTTATAGGTGATTTGGAAGTGAGGAAAATGTCCAGATGCAGCTTCTTCTGGCAACAAGAGGTTACTTGATTTATGGACAAATGACCAGTTATTAGTGACAGAGATCTTTTTTACCTGCCAATAGTTGTGTGGTTGGTTCTTGGGTAACTGAGCTGTTTGAAGCTGGGAACAAGTTACAGTGAGACAGAGGTGCTCTGCCTTCTCACCAGCTTTTCTCTCCAGCTCAGGAACAGTGTCTATATTCTCAACAGTAAAACCCACTTAAACTTTAAGTAAATCAGTTTATCTTTCCTCCACCAAAGAAGGACTAGGGAGTTAGGGGTTGTTGTAAACTATGACTTTTAACTAATGAGTAAGAGACTTTTTATGAGTGCACCAGCCATCTGTGTCTCTGACCAATCTGTCAAGTATCTGGAGAAAGATGACTGAAATGTGCTGGCCAGTAGAAGAATCATAAGAATCATCTCATTCACAAATCTAGAGAAAAAAAATCTTTCCAGTTTCTCCCTAATTATCCTGTCGCTTTGTCTGTCTGAGTGCAAGGGGAAATTTACAAGAGTATTAGAGTTTTAATTAGTAGTGTTATTTGGTAATGGTTTACATTAGGTTCTTAAGTAGCATGGGAATCAAGGGTTATGGGAAGAAAGCGGAATAATGGGGTTGAGAAACTTACCAGCCATGACTGAATGGCAGAGCAAACTTGCTGAGCTGAATGGCCTGATTTCTGCTCCTATGCCTTACAACCATTTACTTATAGCTAGAGTCTATTTAAACCCAACAATTCTTGTGATTCTTGTTCACTGCAAAAACCTGGCCTTTTGATGAATCTGGATTTGAAACCACGATGAATTTGGAAACTTTGTGTACTCAAATAATCTTTGGTGATGAATCTAGGAATTGTGGAGCTCTATTTCCAGTGCATTACACCCAGTGAGTTGTAACAGTCTACCTAAGGGACATTTGGGCACTCAGTTTAGTGTTTCACACAAAATTCTTGATTTTTTATAAAAAGCTCATAATGAAGAATTTAGAAAACTGAGCAATGTAAAGGTAGTTTGGGTTGAAGCAATTTATGTAGAGTGTGATAAATATATGTAATGCAATTAAAGAAAAAGCCAAGGGGAATAAGTATCAGCAAATTCAAGAGAGCTTAGATAGGACACCTGATAAAAATTTGCTTAAAGGGTGTAAATGGCACAATGGGATCAATACGATCAGATGACTGTGCTGCATAGTCTTTCCCAATCCAAATACAACTTTCTATGTTTTCATTTAATTGCTTTCAATTAGCACTGATAAAGCAGTCTTGCTGTGTGCCCCTTGTGAAGAGGGCACTGAAGAAATGTTTGCAGTGGTGCTGAAGTCAGTGAAAAAAACGTGGAAAAATGTTCATCTGTTGGAGACAGTAGTGATACCACCACCATTGTGAAGATAGGGATAAATCTGTAAACATTGAGAGTTGGAGCCCATTAGTGCATTGAATTAACGTGCATTCACATTACAACAGTTGACTGAAATGTGAGGTTATTTTGCTTCACATTAACATTGCATCCTGTGACTTTAGTCTCAATGGAACTTAAAGATCAAACTTGTTCCTAGAATAGATTGAGAAACCAAGCTCAAAGGAGGTGTACTTGCTACTACAAATTAGTTTCAACACCAAATACCAAATTCACTATAAAGTTAGCAATAGTGCAAAGCCTTTTTATCTTTGCAGCAGTTTTAAATCTACAGAGTACAATTGTTAGCTGATCTTGGTTAAGCTAGCTTCAGGACTAAAATCTGTCTCAGTTTTGCTGGGCTGTAGGAACAGAGAGTTCTGATCAATCAGTTAGTGAATCTTACAGCAATATGCATGTGTGTGTGTGCCAAATACAGGCATGATGCCAACTGGTGCAAGACAATCATCACCTGGGTCAGTCTGTGACACCTCCTCCCAGACAAAGAAGGGCTAAGGAGTTAGGAATTGACACACACCACACATGAAGTCTTCCACCATTCTTTTTGTTTCTACCAATCATGTTTTTAGTTGAATAAGGAACTTGTACCAGAGGTCAATTATTATGATGCACAGATTTCAGGCAACTGGTAGAAGGAAAATAAAGATAGCCTTTTTCTCCAGAGGTGTCTGGAATTTGCTGTCCAGTTGGTAATTGAGGCAAAAACCATCAACTCATTTAAGATTAACCTGGATATGTAAACCTGAACAACTCTAACCTTCAAGAGTACAGACCAAATATTGTTAAGTGGATTAGAACAGGTGGCTGGAAGCCAGCACAGTCATGATGGGAAGCATTGACTCTTGTGGTGTCCCTAGCATTGTTATAGGAGGTCTAGGTTCAAGTTGCATTTGCTTTCGAGGTTTGTAATAATATCTGAACAAATCGATTAGAAAATGAAACAAATGGGCTGAATAGTTTTTTTTTACATGCTGTAATTTTTCTATGGCTGTATAATTATGGCAATTTCATTAAGCTTAGTAACCACACAAGGAAAACAAGAAGTTGAAATTTTTCCACAAATATGCATCTCAATTTTGGTGAGTTGAATGGAGGGTCCCTCTCTGTAAGCTCCAACAAGCTATCTCTCACAGCTTCTCCTCTGTTCTCACTAAACATGCACTCACCTCCAATGCACGGCGGTTACACTAAATTTTGCTCACCTACAGTGGAAATGCTTTTCCCAGGACCACCAGAGAAGATCACAGCATCAAACACTGCCAGCCTGATCCGATTTTTCTTCCTGTGCCAATGCACCAGCCACCATCCAGCAGAATGTGGAGCAATGCAAGGTAAATGATCTTCTGCACTCTACAGGATTAAGTGCCGTCTTCTCTGCAGCAAGGTTCATGCTCTATCACTTTCACTATTGCAAACAGCATCTTCCTCAATAACTCTGTCCCACCAACACTGATCAGGATTTCCCAATACCGCTTGCCCTTCCCATCCTCCATGTTTCCTAATCACTCCTGACATCGAACCACCTTTCTCTATCTGCACAAACACTAACAGCAATGGCAGCCACTTTCATCTTACTGAATTCCCCCCTTTCTCTCACTCCTGGAGAAAATGGCCCACTAAAGAGGGGGCCAAACAGGTGGTGAGATGCCCAACATTCATCTTCTCAATCACATAAAATGTACTTCATTGGACATACTTTGGGTTGTTTTGCAATTGCAAAGGCTGCTATGTAAATGAAAACCTGAATTTATAACTCTACCCAGTAAAATCTTGGCTGAAACTGGATGTGTAATATAGTTGCTCCTGGAAAAAAAAGTGTTTAGAATTGTTAATAGATTATGTCAGTGAAAGACATTTGGTTTACAAGTTCCAGACTAGATCTATTTGGTTAAATTCTGAAGGGGTTACAAGAAGCTGAGAAAGTCTAAGGTCAGTTATATGAAAAATCCATGAAGATGCTATCAGATTCTCATTGGGAATTGAAGACACAGTTAAGTAAAACTCTACATGGGAAAGAAGAGAATTCTCTTTGGTATTTCAGCATTGTAATAAATGCTATTGGAATTAATGATATTAACCCTTTATCATGTGTTTCAAAATCTTTAAACTCATGTTATATGCATTTGGTTAGATTTATTTTACTAGATCTTCATTTATTTTGTGTAATAGTCTTCTGTCTTATTATTAAAAGCAAAACTGCAGCATTGCGCGCTTATATTTCAATGAGAAAACTTTGTTAGCGCCAAATAAGTAATGTGTCAAGCCATATTTCATGATGTGGACGTGCCAGTGTTCAACTGGGGTGGACAAAATCACAACTTTTCACAGCGCTGCTCCTTTGTCCTTTACCCACTTCACCTGACGAAACAGAAGCGCACTAAAAGCTTGTGATTTCAAATAAACCTGTTGGACTAGATCCTGGTCTCGTGTGACTTCTGACCCAAGCCATATTTCAATTTAGGATTTGATTTGTTCTGAAAAAACTTATGAGATCTTAACAATATTGACTTTTCATCAGCAGTTGTGGCCTGTCATCATAGCTGTATCGATAAAAATGAAGTTTGAGAAGCTAGCCTCCTTAGCATGACACAATCTTCTAGCCCTGTACAAATTGCTATTCTTCCTGTACAGCCCATACTAGCATGAAACCTTGTCATGATTGTATGAAGGACCATAAATCATTGTGAAGGCTTCCAACAGTGTGTAACCATTGCTTTTCCTGTTTAATAAATGTTATGAAAGAATGAACTGGTAAGCTGCAGTTGGATGAAACAGGGGATGCGTGCCTCTGTAGCATGACTGCATTTTCTTCAGTAAATGATGAGCTCACCCACTCAGTTCCACCAAAGAGGCTGCCAAACAAGTCCTACTTGGGTTACTACAACTGACACCGCAACATTATGGGACAGCAAAGTTCCTTCTGATGAACAAACTTATTTGCTCACTCCAATGCTGTGGCACTCAAACATCATTTTTTTTAAAAAAAGCATTCAAAGGCTGAGGATGCCACTGGTTAGGCAAGCATTTATTGTTCATCCCTAATTACATTGGTTGGGTGGTCAAGAGTCAATCACTGTGCTATGGATCTGGAGTCACATGTAGACCCAGAACAAGGTGGCAAATTTGAGTTTTTTCCCCTGATTAATGGTCATCATTAGTCTCTTATTTCCCAATTATTACAGAACTCAAAATCCACCACCTATCAATGTGAGATTTGAACATAGGTTTCCAATTTAACAATCTAGCAATAATACCACTAGACTATGACTGTTGCCACATTGTCCAGTTGTCGAGAGCAAAACATCCAAAAATTCAGTGGTACCCTCTGCCTGTAGCATACTGCAATGCACTCCCACACCTGAGCCAGCAGGGGGAAACCTCATATTGAAAAGATATCTTATGGATCTCATTGATCCCAGTGGAAGGTTGTGTTGCATTGCATATAAACTGAATCTCATGGCATGGTATTCTGTACAGATTATAGTATCCTGTACTTAGAATGCTCTAGCAGATGGCACAGTATTGTAACTGTGTCCTATAACATTCTGTTTCCTTGTGAGAAAGGAGCACCTGGCGTGAGTGAAGGTCCTTATGCATTTATCACTTGGCTATTGGTGCTGGGTCCGAGAAGCTACAGTGATAGAATGCAGGTCTGTGCATGTATCAGGAAGTCATGTAGTGTGTTGAACCTGGCTACCCTTGGTTATGGTAATGCGAGAATAGCACAGCATTTGACAGTGAATCTCGGCAACCAAATATGGAGTTAACATGGAGATCTCTGCATCAATGAGCAATCACAATCTTCTCCCGGGTTACTACTTCAGCGGCACTATTACCGTGTCAATGTCTCTTGCTGATCATGGGCTTGAGAATCCAAAAGTTGATCAAGAACAAAAATGTTATTTTTAACAATTGGCATCACCTATGAGAGAAATACGCAACAATAGGTTTGTGTATTCCAGTTGAAACTATGGACATATTGGATCCGGGGGGCCAGGTTAGGTGAAAGGTGTTCAAATTCCACCAGAGAAGCTGATCAACCTGGAATGAACAATTACCAGCACTGGTGGCAAAGCACTCCTAAATTGTTGCAATATTTATTTTCTGCAGGGACATCTGCTCTCCTTACCCATTTGTCACTGTTTATTTTTTGATGAGCTGAGAGCAGTTAGCAAAGCCAATGTTTATTGCCCATTTTTACTCACCCTTGAGAAGGTGCTGGTGAAAGACCCATAAAAACATAAACAGCTGTCCTCTAAAATTGACAAAAAAAATGCCAGAATTGTCACTGCTGTTAAAAACTAGAATAAAAACAAAATCAGCTGCACCATCAAACATTTATCAAACGGTACCAGTTTCAGACATTACAAAGTCACATCGAAATTCTGCAAGCTCTCCTCTCTAATATCTGGAGGCATTTGCCAAAAAATTGGGAGTTGTCCCACTGACGGTTCAAGCAAAAGCCTAAATGGAACCCTACTCACAGAACCCTATGGTTCAGCCAACATGCCAGATATCTCCATCACCATCCTTGGGTATGTCCTGTGGTAGTGTAATCCACCAGAGATGGGCAGTAACATGGTGGAATACAATTGGGAAAAAGTTCTCCAAATTAGCCGAAATTTTCACATCTGAATTAGGAAAATACCGACCTCTACAAATGCAACGTGGGTGGGGGTGTGTAGGGATCAATCCCCACAAAGTTAGATTTTTGGAAGTACCATCACTCCCTGACCCCCTCCACCCCTCTCCTCCTGGTGAGCACCAGGTCTCAGGGCAGGACTTCCAGATTTGATTTATTATTGTCACAAACTAAGTCAGAAGTCACACAACACCAGATTATAGTCCAACAGATTTATTTGAAATCACAAGCTTTTGGAGTGCTGCACCTTCACCTGGTGAAATGTTGTGATTGTACCAGCCTCCACCACTTCCTCTGGCAGATCATCCCATACACGCACCACCCTGTACATAAAACAGTTGCTCCTTACATCCCTTGTAGTCTTTCTCTGCTAACTGTAAACCTATAACCCCACAACCCCCACCCGATCTTTGGACTCCCTTACCCTAGAAAAAAAGACATTGGCTATTGCCTCTATCCAGGCCCCTCATGATTGTATAAACTGATGTTCCAGGTGAAAAAAACCCAGCCTATTTAACATCTCCCAACTCAAATCATCCAATCCCAGCAACATCCTTGTAAATCTTTTCTGAACCATTTCAAGTTTAATAACATCCTTCTTCAAGCAGGAAGACCAGAATTTAAGGCAGTATTTAAAAGTGGCTTGATAGAAGTCCTGTATGGCTGCAACATAAAGTCCAATTCCTATACTCAGTGCACTGACCAATAAAGGCAAGCATACCAAATGCCTTCTTCATCACCCTGTCTACCTGCAACTCTACTTTCAAGGAACTATGAACCTGCACCCCGGGTCTCTTTGCTCAACAACACTCCCCAGTGCTCTATCATTAAGTGTATAAGTCCTGCCCTGATTTGCCTTACCAAAATGCAACACTTCACATTTATGTAAACTAAATTCCATCTGTCACTCCTCTGCCCATCAGCCCATCTGATCAGGGTCCTGTTGTACTCTGAGATAATCTACGTCACTGTCCACTACACCACCAATTTTGGTGTCATCTGCAAACTTACTGACCATATTTCCTATATTCACATCCAAATCATTTATATAACTGATGAAAAGCAGTGGACCAGCACCAATCTTTATGGTCAGTAGCCTCCAATCCGATAAACAACTCTCTACCACCACACTCTGTCTCCTAACTTCAAGTAAAAAATGAGGTCTGCAGATGCTGGAGATCACAGCTGAAAATGTGTTGCTGGTCAAAGCACAGCAGGCCAGGCAGCATCTCAGGAATAGGGAATTCGATGTTTCGAGCATAGAAGGGCTTATGCTCGAAACGTCGAATTCCCTATTCCCGAGATGCTGCCTGGCCTGCTGTGCTTTGACCAGCAACACATTTTCAGCTCCTAACTTCAAACCAATTTATATCCAATTGTCTGTAATTTCCTGTGGTCTTCGGCAGAGCAGTTGCCATACCATGTGATGCATCTATAAAAATTGGTAAAAGCCATAGAACCATTTTGGCTAAGATGGAGATCCTCTCTGGCCAACAATTTAAGAACCTATGAATTCCCATGGCATTAAAATGAAAACAATTTCTTGTTTAGAACCAACTAAAGTGATCTTGAACATCATTCAGAATTACTAAGAGTAAAGAGAATACAGAATGCATTCTAGCAGGGAGTTGTAATGTCCATCACAAAAAGTGATTCAGTAACACCACTAATGATTTAGCTAACCTTATTCTTAAGGGCACTATTGTCAGATTGCAGTTACAGCAGCTAGTGAGAGGACCAAGAGGGAAAAGTTTACCAGAATTAGTCCTCACAAACCTACCTACTGCAAAGGCTTCTGTGCATTACTGTATTTACTGATGTGACTACAGTGCTTGCTCCTGGGTTTACTAGAGGAGACATTTCATTGTGTTGTCTAACATGGCCACTATGCTAAATGTGCAGATTTAGAATTAATCTACCAGTTCAAAATTAAAAATCCATGAGAAGCTGTGGGATATCAGCAGCAAAATTATATTCAACAATAATCTATATAACCCCATGGCTTGGTGCCAATCCTTCACACAATTGCCACTGCATTTCGCACCAAGGAAATCTCTGCTCAAATGGCAGGGGAAACCACTCTGAATGATTTCGATGAATATTATCATCAAGATCAGTTTTATTTGCAGCTGTACTCTGAACTATCAGCTGTTTGCAAAGTTGCGGAAAGTAGAGTCAGGAAAAGATCTACGCAGTGAACCTACAAATGCTTAGTCATGGAAAGGTCTTGCAACAATCTTCTCTTTTGCTCACTCCAAGACGGTTCTGCTGAGAAAGGGAAGTTGGACACTCCCTGACGGAGAGTGAAGTGTGACAATGTAACTTGCATTTCTGAAATGTGGCACAGACCATTTGAATGAACAGATCCTGAAACTTGAGAAAGGTAATATGGTGACTTGTTCATCAGAGATTTGGCACAGTATGTCCAGGAGTTTCAGTCAAAATTCAAACTTCTTGTGGCACATGTGAATAATCGAGATTTTGGACCGTTCCAAATGTAGCAATGCATGAAAGATGATAAACTTGACCATCAGCATCAGTGGTTGGGGAATGTGCTCAGGGAATTTAGATTAGATTAGACTTACAGTGTGGAAACAGGCCCTTCGGCCCAACAAGTCCACACCGACCCGCCGAAGCGAAACCCACCCATACCCCTACATTACCCCTTACCTAACACTACGGGCAATTTAGCATGGCCAATTCACCTGACCCGCACATCTTTGGACTGTGGGAGGAAACCGGAGCACCCGGAGGAAACCCACGCAGACACGGGGAGAACGTGCAAACTCCACAGTCAGTCGCCTGAGTCGGGAATTGAACCCGGGTCTTCAGGCGCTGTGAGGCAGCAGTGCTAACCACTGTGCCACCGTGCCGCCCACCGCGGAGATGGAATATTGCATGCAATTCTGGTCTCCTTCCTATCGGAAAGATGTTGTGAAACTTGAAAGAGTTCAGAAAAGATTTACAAGGATGTTGCCAGGGTTGGAGGATCTGAGCTACAGGGAGGCTGAACAGGCTGGGGCTGTTTTCCCTGGAGTGTTGGAGGCTGAGGGGTGACCTTATAGAGGTTTACAAAATTATGAGAGGTATGAATAGGATAAATAGACAAAGTCTTTTCCCTGGGGTGGGAGAGTCCAGATCGAGAGGGCATAGGTTTAGGGTGAGAGGGGAAAGATATAAAAGAGACCTAAGGGGCAACTTTTTCACACAGAGGGTGGTATGTGTATGGAATGAGCTGCCAGAGGAAGTGGTGGAAGCTGGTACAATTGCAACATTTAAGAGGCATTTGGATGGGTATATGAATAGGAAGGGTTTGGAGGGATATGTGCCGGGTGCTGACAGGTGGAACTAGATTGGGTTGGGTTATCTGGTCAGCATGGACGGGTTGGACCAAAGGGTCTGTTTCCATGCTGCACACCTCTATGACTCTATGAGTGCTTCCCCAATTTTAAAAGTTTTTGACTCATTTTACTTTATGCAAGATCCATTAAACTTTGACACCTAATTCTTGACTATGAAACTTCACTTATCCAGTGTGGCTTCCCTGGATAAGTATAGTTTCAAAGTGGATTTGCTTTTGATTCAAAGTCAGAAAAATCATGACCTGAAAAATGGATCTGTCTGGATGCCGAAGAACTGCCTTTTGAAGGAAACGGGCTAATGATTCTCTACCTAGGCATCGCAAAGCTGTTTCTGATATTCAGCTCAAGATGACTCTATGTATCCACTTTTTCTATGACAACTTTCATTAAGTCAAACTATCAGTCACAGACACGAGCATGATCCAGAGGTAGTGCCGAAATTACCAGTTTGTGAAAAGCCTTTGCCCAATTTCAGCACAAAAGAAAATGATTGCAAAGTGATGCAACAAAACATTTAAATTTACAATTATGAATACAATATTTTTTACTATTTTTGTATTTACATGTGACAGCAAATATATTTTGCTGTTAAGTAATAGTTAGTAATTTTACTATGCATTATTCCTAAATTTGCAGTCCTTCAGTGTATTTGTCTTGATTTCTGACAGTGTAAAAGATTGTGCACATGTTTTATTAATATTGTACATACACCTTGTATGACAAAAGTTTAGTCAGCAACAAAATCCTTTTAGACAACACTGGTCTACAAGATGCACTAGAGTAACTTTCCAAGAATACTTTAACATCATCTTCAAAATCTACTACTTAAAAAGATAAGGCCAATACAGGTACACCACCTCTGGGAAGTAAGCCTACAAATCACACACCATCCTAACTTGGAATTATATTGCTGTTCCTTCACTGATACTGTGGTAAAAATCCTGTAACTTTCATCCTAATGACATTGTTGGTGTATCCAGTGGCAGTGGCTCAGCACCCCATTCTTCAGAGATGAGAGATAGCAACAAATGATCACTTCCAGCAAAACTCCCATCCCATGAATACATAAATGTTTATATATCAAGATAAATAAATATATCCACAGTTTGAATACTTCAACACCAATAAGTAATGTTGAATGAGGTTCAAAGCTCATGTAATCTTAACATATAAATAGCAACAATGAGGCATCCCGGCAAGCTATCTATAAAGATTAATATGTTTCTAAAAGGTTACATATGCTGGAAATCTGAAACTAACAGACAGGTTTGAAAACAAACAGCATGTCAATCAACATCTGTGGAGAAATGTCATGGACCTAAAACAGACTATTCATGCATTGTTACCTGACATGTAAATCCAGGTTTTTGTGTATTTGAAGGTTCTGCTCAAGTTCATTTTCCACGTATGAGAACCATCCTTAACGAACCAGGCAGTCCAAGATTATAAATTATTATTGCAATGCAAGTGTGAAGTCTTTTGAACCAGAAACAATAAATAGGCAAAATTTAAAACTTCTCCAAAATATCTGTGGGATCTGTTATTGTTATTAAAAACATTTGAAAAGCACTTTTACAAGTGGGCATCAATTATACAAGAACGAACTGTTCCTTTCTTAGATTATAAATGATGTGATCTAATGACACTTGGCCAAGAAGCACCACAACCAGGGCAGAAGTCAAGATATGGACACAAAACTCCTTCTTACTCAATGACACCCAACTACAAAAAGCAATCAGCTAAACATCTTTGGATGCAATCTGCACAATGGCCAATAAATGGATAGTCCCATGCTCAAACGATAGGATTATCTTTCTGACACTAAGCATGTAACAATAACAACTCAATAATGCTTCATTTCTGCAAAATGACAGGACATCATTTTCTGAGGGTTTCAGGAAGTTTAACAGTATGAATAAGGTATTATAGTTAGAATATATTGCAATGGATAGGTTGGGATTTTTTCACTAGAGCGTGGGAAGTTGAGGGGTGATCTTTATAAAATCATGCAGGACACAGAAAAGGTAATAGCAAAGGTCTTGTCCTTATTCTGTGGAGTTCAAAACTCGGGGGCATATTTTTAAGATGAGAGGAGAAAGTATTAAAAAAGGACATGAGGGGCAACTTTTCTTTAAACACAAAGAGTAGTTTGTATGTGGAATGAACTGCCAGAGGAAGTAGTGGATGCAGATACAGTTACAATATTTAAAAGGCAGTTGGATAAGTACACAAATACAAACGATTTGGAAGGGTATGGGTCAAATACTGGCACGTGGGACTAGTTTGGTTTTGGAACATGGCCTGTGTGAACTAGTTGAACCCAAAGGTCTGTTTCCATGCTGTATGACTGTTTGACTGTATAATCCAATGGGCTGCAGTTCTGAGGTATATCAAATTTTAACCTGATTGTAATAAACTAAATGAGATTGCTGCAGTTACTACTTCAATGCACCTTTAGGTCTTCTGTATCTTTCAAAGACACAGTCTCTCATCATCCCTGCAAAAGATCTAGTAAACAAAGGAACACACTGTCGGCTACAATAAATAAAGCACTAAATAAAAGAAATAAATAATAATTTTAATATAGAAAAATTATTGGCAACATCAAGGTATTTATAATTATAAGATCTATTAGCATAATCAAGCTGAATGCTCTTACAAGCAGTTTTGATTTTATCAAACGTTTTACAAACAGAACAGAACAATGAACTATTGCAAGTTTGGTTACTTCATATGTAGCACAAGCAGTTGAGCCATTCACTGTGATTTCAATCACTTATAGGGTTAGCTTTATTCTTCAATGAAATAATTTGCCACTGTAATTGTACTGGATGATCATTCTCCCAGTGCAGCCCCCCTTCTTGGCCTTCTGTGCGTTCTTCATTTAACTAAAGTGAAGCATAAGTGAAACACTACTCCTTCAAGGGGCTCTAGTCAGGATGTGGTAAGCCTGCCTTTGTCAGAATATTCAGCCTTTTAACTCTTAATCTGTCATCAGTCCAAACCAACCACTTAGAGCTGTAAATTTCAAAATCTATTACATTACAAATCCAAAGATTGGAATTTGTGACCATGGGTCACACATTTTGCTATTTGCTAAGGCAAAGAAAACCAATAGAATAATTGCTTTGGTGACAGGGGTAAAAATGTCACTTGGCCATGGGCAAGTATGTAAAACGATATGGTAGATCAGCTTTAAATAACAATGGATAACTATAGATTGTAAAGCAACAGTGTTAGTATTTCAACAATCTAACCAAAAATATCTTTATTACTCAGCTTCAAAATTTCACCAACAATTCTCTTTAGAAAATGAGAGATCATTTATACATACATATACCATTCTCAGTGAAAATGTCCAAAGATCATAGGACAATTACACTGTTTGAGGGAAAAAAACTCAAGTTGGCAAATGACAGCAATGCCTGCATACTACAGGCACCCAAGTGACCCAGGTGTTGCAGCTAGAATTGGGGAAGGTTCAGTGGTTGTTCAGTGCATGGATCTCTGCATAATAAGCAATCATGCTTCATTAAACCATTTCATTCATTAAATCTTCAGATGAATGGTCGTGAGATTGAGACCACTCAGATACAAACTACTGGTTCTTTTGTTTTCCACCCCTGTACAACATCAAGTGTTTTTTTTAGCATCTCTCACTTCCAAAATACTTCATTTATGCTGAGTCACTACTGCTCTTTCTTGGGCTGCTGGTGACTGGGTGCTGGGTTAGAGGAGTTGGCCTTCAAAGAGGTTGTCTGCATAATACTCTTCCGCTTCTTGACTGCCAGAATTGGCAACACGATGGCACACAGAATGTGAAAATGAAAATAAATCGACCTTATAAAATCAAAAGAGAGAATTTATTCAGACATTTTCTGCAACACAAAGTCAAAAGGCACAGCAAAATAACATCACACATGACAACGATCCTGAAATTTAACTTATATACTACCAATTTCCAGTTAAGGTGAATTCTTCGAAGAAATACAAGGTCAACGCTATAACAGAATTTTCCAGAATAGCCAGGGAATACTTCACTGCAATACATCACGTTGTGACCAAGATCTTGCAAACGTATCAAGTGGTTAGGTACCCGGGATCAAATAACGTTCACCTCAGCCACAAGCAACAGGTGGTGCTATAACTAACATTGATTTGAAATAATGAGAAAAAACCAGGATTTCTGCCTGTAATCATGTGTTATTGACCTCTCTTCATCCTCACTGAAAAAGAGCATAAAACCATTAGGATGTAGGAGCAGAACTAGGTCTTTTGACCCACTGAGTCTGTTCTGCCATTCATGTTACTTCTGATAATCCTTAACTTTACTTTCCTGCTTCATTCCCAAGTAGAAATCTGTCTCAGCCTTGAATATATTTAACGACTCAGCCTCAACAGCCCTCTGCACAATTCTACAGATTCACTATCCTTGGAAAGAAAAATAATTCTCATCTGTCTAAAACGGGCAACCCTTACTCTGAGATTGAGGCTTCTGGTCCTAAATTTTCCCATAAGGGGAAACAACTTTTTCAAATCTACTCTGTCAAGCTCCCAAAGGATGTTTCCCTTCATTCTTCTAAACTCCAATGAGTACAGGCCAAACATACTCAAACTCTCCTCAGACAATCTCTCCATATGCAGGATTAATCTAGTGACTGCCTCTAATATCAGCTTATTTTTTTCTTAAATAAGGAGATAAAACTGTTCACAATTTTCCATGTGTGGTCTGCCTAGGGGCTAATCTGGTTTCCCATTATTCTTTCCTGAACCTCATTTTAACCTCCCCATTTTTATCCTCCATTCTCCTTGAAATAAAAACCAACATTTAATCTGCCTTCTCAATTGCCCATTGAACTTGATGCTAGCTTTTTTATGATTCATGCACGAGATCCTCCAAAGTTCTTTGTGCTGCAGCTTTCTGTAATCTTTCTCTATTTAAAGAATATTTCTCTCCTATTCTTCCTGCCAGTGTATAACCTCATTTTCCCACAATATACTCCATCAGGCAAGGTTTTGCCCACTCACATACCTATCTATAACCTGTTGTAAACTTTTGTGTTCTCCTCACTGCTGGTCTTCCCATCTAATTTTGTGTCATCTGCAAATCTGGCAATAGCACATTCACTTACCTCATCCAAGTCATCAATATAGAGTGTAAATAATTGTGGCCTAGTGCTGATTCCTGTGGCACTCTTAGTGAGAGGTTGTCATCCTGAAAATGCCTGCCTGTATCCCACTCTGTTTTCTGTTAGTTAAGTAATCCTTTATCCATGCTAATATAGTACATCCAACCCTATTATCTCTGATCTTATTAAGCAGCCTTGTGTGCAGTACCTTTGGAAATCCAAACATATTACATTCACTGCTTCCTCTTCATCTATCCTACTTGTTACTTCCTCAAATGAATTCTAATAAATTTGATTTCTCCTTTATGAAGCAATGCTGACTATACTTATATCATCCTTTCTAAATGCTTTGCTACTGCATCCTTTATGACAGATGATAATAGACATTTCTGGTTACCTATTTTTGACTGTCTCCCTTTTTGAATAAAGGAGTTAAATGGACAGTTTTCCAATCCTCTGGGATTTTTCAAGAACCTAAGGTTTCATGGGAGATTATTATCAGTGCACCCACCATCTGTGGAGCGACTTCTATTAAAATCTTCAGATACATCCCATCAGGTCCAGGGGACTTATCAACATTTAGCACTAATTTCCCAAGTACTTTGTCTTTGGTGACATTTTGTTATGATTATTCTCCCTCGTCCTTGATTATATAGTGTTTTTTGGAATGCTATTAATGCGTTCTACCATGAAAACTGATGCAATTCACCTCCTCTGCCATTTTTTAGTTTCCCATTATTATTTCCACAATCTCATCGTCTAAGAAGCCTACATTCTCTGTGGTGTCTCTCTTCCTCCTTGTATATTGAAAGAAGGCCTTGTTTGCCCTCATAGTTTATTTTCTTTTTTTTTGGTAACTTTTGCCTTCACTTTTAAAACTTTCCAATCCTGACTTTCCACTAATCTTTGCCTTATAGTATTTTTTATTTCTTTCAGATTGTTGCTTAACTTCCATAGTTAACCATGGCCAGTTTGTCCCCTTTCTAAGTCCCTCTTCTTCACAGGAATATATTTTGCTGAGTTATGAATTCCTAAGCACCTGCCACTGTTCCTCAATCATATACAACTTTTGCTAAACTGCTTTCACAGTCCACTCCAACCAATGCTGCCCTCATTCCTATGTAATTACTTTTATTTAAGTTTAGCACAGTTGCTTCTGACCCTAACCGGCCAAAATCTACCGTTTTAAAAATACTATAGAATAGCTACTTGTAGGAAGCCTATAGATTATCAGTGTCTTTTCCCTCCTGTTATTTCTTAATACTAACCATATGTATTCTGCATCATTCAGCCCAAGATTATTTCTTCCTTTCGTACTCATTCCATCTCAATTGAACATGGATAGTCTACTATTCTTCGCTTTCTTACCATCCTTTTGTAAAGTTGTACATCCCTGAATAGTTAGTTTCTAACTTTGTTCCCTTGATAACTACATCTCAATGACGGTAAGATCATACTGATTAACCTCTACTTTTCAATACATTTGGTTTGTTCTGAATACTATGCAGTTAGGTAAAGAACCATTTAAAAAGTCTGTGGCTCTGATGTGATTCCGAAATGCAATTTCGGACAGTGCTTTGCGCTTTGCCACTTGGGTTTGGAGAGTATTAATATTAGTATCCAGAAGCAAAAACATTTTTCGATAGACTCCAAATGAAAACTACACAGAAATATTGAAGCAAAGCACAAATTCAGAAATTTTAAAAAATAATACAAGTCTGTTTGGGGTTTGATCCTAAATAGCAATCCAATTTTCAGAGGGTTAAATTGGCAACTATGAGGAGCTTAGATAACATATATCTAAACTGGAACTGATCACATCCAGTTAAGTTAAAACAGAGCTGTATCACCTTGGGTTTCACTTTTGTTTACAAATGCTAAATCTTTTGGCCAGAAAACCTGAAGAGCTGCCAGCTCTTTGTATTTACAAGCAAGTTATGTGTCGACAATGTTTTTTATTTTGGTCTGTTGCATTCTAAATTAAGTGAGGAATCAACTTGGAACACTGCAATCCATGGGATGCCTCACAATTATCTCAAGCAACGTCAAAATTAAATGTTTGTATGGTCTCCAATAAAGCCTTCTCAAGAGGTATGACACAACAGAAGAACTACCTGGTATACCAAGGTACAACTGAGTTTCTCACTCACATCTAGCAGTTATTTATCCAGGACAGGGTTTGCAAATTGAAAGGTCACGCAGCTGCCATCAAAGCACAGTTTATAGTTGAAAAAAAGGGACAAAAAAAATGCAGCTCTATTACTTGTTCATGAAGCAGTTAAATTGCGTGCAGCTGCTCTGCATTTTACATTCTCTTGTACAAACTGTAAACAGCTTCCAAAAGAGCACTGAATACAGATACGATGCAGGTCGATTTGCCACATATACAAGATAATAAATTCACTCTACAGCAATAATAATCCGCATCCAAGTTAAAATGCCTTTGGGATGAGCAAGGTTTCCACTGAGAACTGAGAAATGTGGAGGGTGGGCTTTGTGGTCCAATGCTTGACATCCGAGTTGTTTTCCACCACAATTTGTAACCGCATGCCCTGGCACATTCCTCACTTTGCCACGATCCTCAAGCCATGGAATCAAATCTGGTTCAATGAGGAATGCAGAAGAGAATAATCCAGGAATAGCATGAGAGTTATCTGAAAATATGATACTAAACTGTTAAAACTTCAACTCATGACTACATGTGTTATAGAACATGAGCAGAATGCTATAGACAGAGCTACGTAATTATGACCGACAGATCAAATCAAAGCTGCAGTCTTGGTACATCTCTACATAATTTAGTGTGGATCACGAGACAGCTAACAGGGTGCAGGAGGTTCCATTTATCTGGCAAACAACAGAACACGAGCATAAAAAATGTAGGTGAACTATCTGCAAACATCTTCTGGGCGAGCTACCTCATAGAATCCCCTACAGTATGGAAACAGGCCGTTTGGCCCAACAACAAGTCCACACCAACCCTTCGAAAAGTAACCCTCCCAAACCCATTCCCCTACCCTATTACTCTATATTTACCCCTGATTAATGCACCTATACTACACATCCCTAAACACAATGGACTATTTAGCATGGGCAATTCACCTAACCTGCACATCTTTTTAGATTGTGGAAGGAAACCGGAAAATCCGGACGAAATCCAAGCAGACACAGGAAGAATGTGCAAACTGCACACAGACAGTTACCTGAGGCTGATCGCACCTGGGTCCCCTGCGCTGTGAGGCAACAGTGCTAACCACTGAGCTACTGTGCTGACCTCAGCTTCCTCATGAGGCCCCATCTTCACAGAAGCTAGACTCATACCAATTATCTGAAGAAGCAAGTGAACAAACTGGATGTACCTAAGGTCAAAACAACCCAGCAGAAATGTTGAAGATAAGTGCTCCAGAACTAGCTATTGCTCTAGTGAAGTTGTTTCAACACAGCTACAACACTGATATCTATCTGAAAAAGTGGATTAATTACTCAAGAATGGCCAGTTCACAAAAGGTAGGACAATTCCAATTTTTGCTGCTACTGACCAAGTTGGTTCATCCTCAATCAGCAAACATCAACAGTGCTATCAAGCAGTCAACAATAAATTACCAATGCTTGAGTTGTGGATCTCATATCCTATTGTCCCAATGACTCATTATAGCCTTGATGTAAATAGGGTAAAGGGTCTGAATCTAGAGATGAGATAAGAATACTTGCTCTTGACATCAGCTCAACTTTTAAGAGTGCCACAACAAAGAATCTAAGTGAAATTAAACTGACTTACAATCTGGAAAAAAAATGCTCCACTGATTGGAGTTACACATAGCATGAAGGGAGACAGTTGTGATTGTTAGAGACCCAGCATCTCACTCTAGGGATCAGGTTGTAGTAGCTCCGCCAATAAGAGACAATCCAACCCATTTATTTTTGGCATTCATATCACTGAATCTTCCACATTCAACATTCTGGACTTTACCATTGATAACAAACTAAAATGCAACAGCCATATCAATACAGTGGCACAACAGCATCAGAAGCTGAGAATTCTTTACCAAGTAATTCACCTCCTGACTTCCCAAGACTGGTCAGCCATCTGCAACTCTAACAAGACTCATGAACCCCAGCATCATGCAGGACAAAGTAACCTACTTGAATGGCACTCTACCCACAATCTTACCCTGTCCACCACAATGGCACGAATGTGTACCATTTGTAAAATGCACTGTAACAATTCAGCAACCTCCTTCGACAGCACCTTCCAAACCAAGCATTTCTACCTAGAAGGACAAGAGCAGATGCATGGGATCACCACCATACACCGGTTAGTCCACCTTCAAGCCACAATGACATTGAGTATCACTGGGTCGAAAACCTTGAATTCCTTTCCTAACCGTTTAGTGGATGTACCAGCAACAGATGGACTGCTTCAGTCTCAAAGTCAACTAAGGATAGGTACTAAATGAAGCCTAGATGTCCACGCCATGATTTTTTTTAAAATGGAAGCAGCTCTGGGAATATAGAATTTTAAATAGACCAAGGAACAAATTCCTTGTGAGGCAATTTGCTGCCACTATTTGGGACAGTTTAAACTTCCATGACATGATGTTGGCACCAGGAGGCAAACGAGAGTGAAGTACCAAGTTGTACAGAATACCAGGAGACTAAATTGTACGATAGTAAGAAATGCTAAATTATCAGATAGTTTCAGGGTTAGGGGGAAAAGTCAAAATTAGGATTACTGTCCATTTATGTGGATGTGCTGGAGGTTGTTGATAGCTTCCTATTTCCAGGCTCCACAAATAACACCAAAATGTCACTTGAACTTGAAATCAATACAAATATCACAAAAGCTGCCTCTACTTGTTCCAGAGTCGAAGAGTGTGGAAAAGCACAGCCAATCAGGCAGCATCGAGAAGCAGCAGAGTCAATGTTTCGAGCATATGCTCTTCATCAGCTCTTCAACCTAGTTCCAGGTTGAGTGAAAGATTGTGGAATGACAGCAACTTGATGGATAACACTTTGCTCTGCAAGGTATGGAAACACAAAAATTGAAAACTTGAGTTCACCAATCCTCCCTCCTTGGTACACTCCTCCACAGTTGTGAGACGTGGGCATCATGTACCAGTCAGGAGAGAAGGGTGACAGTTTCCACTTTCACTCCCTCAGACATATTCTCAGTATCTCTTGTAAAGACAAAGTCACCAACTCTCGGGTTCCACACATTCCTTACTTAGCTAAGCCAAAATTATCTGCATTGGCTTGGCCATGTTGATGATGGATGACACCCTACAAAAGACCTTTAGTACTGTAAATAAGCCACAAGATCACAACTTCCTGGGTGTCTATGCCTTCTCCATAAGAACACCTGCAAGCAAGTGATGAAGATGGTAGTTATTAACACTTACAACTGGGAGACACAGTCACTAAAGGCAGTGATCTCTTGGGACTGTTTGTATGAAGGACATTGGAAAACTTGAACAGAAGCAAAAAGGTCAGCTGGCTGAAGAGAGAGCCCAGGGAGGACAGAGGCCAGCGAATTATGCTCCTTTGCTGCAAAATTGTTACACAAGATTGGAACTCCTGAGTCACAACAAAGTTGACCATTACAGAAAGCTTTCAACAATATGTAAATAAGCAGAGTGCGGTAAATAAAGTATGATTGGTAAGGTGCAGGTGCAGATAGCTATGTTCAAATATGATATGCTTACAAAGGAGAATTGCTCAAAGAAGGGCAGGACTGGATATTAAATATTTCTATGTACAAGGTGTTCAGAAAAGATGGGTAAAGGCAGGAAAGGAGCAGGGTGGCAGAATTGATTAAGTACATTGAAGTGCCAATGCAGGAGGATGTTTCAGTGATCAAGGAAAAGAATCTACTTGACTAGAATTAAAGAATTAAAAAGTTGCCATTATGTTGCTTGACATAGCATACAGATGATGGTAGAAGATCTCAGATTAGAAAGTGCTATCCAGATAATGGTGGAAGCTGAAGTGAGAATACAGCTCGAGATAGTGACAAGAAAAGAAAACCAATCTGTCTTCAAGAAACTCATCATACTTTGTTAATTTTCTAAGAACACCCAAAACAAATCATGTTAAACAGACATAAAATGGTTATAAATTATTTGATGCTCGAGGCTACTGTTCCAGATAAGGAATTTTAAAAAAGAAGCAAATAGGAAAAAATGTTCAGTTTCATTACCCTATGCAACATTTCGAAGGAAGTGGAACATTCCCAGGATATGTGCAAGAGTCAAAGGCAGAAGTTGAACCACAGAATTAATCATGCTTAGGTGCATGAGAAAGTTAACACCATTCAGCAGGCACGTTTGGGAGAAAATTCAGAGTACAAGGCATTTCTTCATGGGAATCTGTACCAATACTTCAAGGTCAGGTTTACATCTGTGATTGTAATTTTGTCAGGTTCAATGTTAACCAAAAGAATTCAAAAAAGGAGGACAGGATCAGAAACACACTACCTTCTCTGACATAAGTTTGGGGACCTAAAAACCCTCAATGGGAAACAAACCTCCACAGCAACACTGATACCAGAGGACATGATCAGCAAAATGCATCCAGGATTAAAGATCCACCAAAATTCCATTGTGGCAATGAGCTGTACTTGGATATTTTGTCCTCAAGCAGCAGACTTTAAACCCAAATAATCAGTCATTTACAAGGACACACGCAGGGTTTTGGTAAACCTATGTTACTTATTTGAAACAATTGTATGAACAAAACGACTAGAAAAACGTTTGCATCAGGATGTTGAAGAGGGCAGTTAGTACCTGATATATTGATAAGGTTCCCCATGGTAGGCTCATTCAGAAAGTAAAGAAGCATGGGATACAGAGACATCTGGCCAACTGGATACAACACTGGCTGGCACATAGAAGGCAGAGGGTGGTGGTAGATGGAACGTATTCAGCCTGGAGCTCGGTGACCAGTGGTGTTCCACAGGGATCAGGTTCTGGGACCTCGTCTCTTTGTGATTTTTATAAATGAGGAAGTGGAAGGGTGGGTTAGTACGTTTGCCGATGTCAGCAAAGGTTGGTAGTGTTGTGGATAGTGTGGAGGGCTGTTGTAGGTTGCAGTGAGACAGGATGCAGAACTAGGCTGATAAGTGGCAGATGGAGATCAACCTGGAAAAGTGTGAAGTGATTCATTTCGGAAAGTCGAATTTGAATGCAGAATACAGAATTACAGGCAGGATTCTTGGTAGTGTGGAGAAATAGAAGGATTTTGGGGTCCACGTCCTTAGCTCCCTCAAACTTGCCACCCGGTTCGATAGAGTTGTTAAAAAGGTATATGGTGCATTAGCTTTCATTAATAGGGAGTTTGAGTTTAAGAGCCATGAGGTTATAGTGCAGCGCTAGTGTGTCCTGGTTAGACAGCACTTGGAATATTGGGCAGCACGGTGGCTCAGAGGTTAGCACTGCTGCCTCACACTGCCAGGGACCTGCGTTCAATTCCAACCTCGGGTGACTGTCTGTGTGGAGTTTGCACATTTTCCCCATGTGTCTGCGTGGGTTTCCTCTGGGTGCTCCAGTTTCCTCTCACAATCCAAACATGTACAAGTTAGTTGAATTGGTCATAGTGTTCAGGGATGTATAGGTTATGTGCATTAGTCGGGGTAAATATAGAATAATGGGTCTGGGTGGGTTAATCTTTGAAGGGCCAATGTGGACTTGTAGGGCTGAAGAGCCTGCTTCCACACTGTAGGGATTCGAATCAATTCTATTGTGTTCATTTCTGGTTGCCTCATTATAGGAAAGATGTAGAAGCTTTGGAGAGGGTGCAGAGGAGATTTACCAGGATGCTGCCTGGCCTGGAGGGCATGTTGTATGAAGAAAGATTGAGTGAGCTAGGGCTTTTCTCATTGGAGTAAAAAAGAATGAGAGGTGACTTGATAGAGGTGTGCAAAATGTTGAGAGGCATAGGTTGAGTGGATAGCCAGAGATATTTTTCACATGGCGGAAATGTTTGTCATGAGGGGGCATAATTTTAAGATGATTGGACGAAGGTTTTGGGGAGATGTCAGAGGTAGGCTATTTACTCAAAGTGGATGGTGTGTGGAATGCACTGCAAGCTGTGGTAGTACAGTCAGATATATTAGGGACATTTAAACAATTCTTGGATAGGCCCATGGAAGATAGTGCACTGAAGGGTATATAGGTCTGATTAGATTAGATTAGATTACTTACAGTGTGGAAACAGGCCCTTCGGCCCAACAAGTCCACACCGACCCGCCGAAGCGACAACCCACCCATACCCCTACATATACCCCTTACCTAACACTACGGGCAATTTAGCATGGCCAATTCACCTGACCCACACATCTTTGATCTTACAGTAGGATAGAAGGTCGGTACAACATCGAGGGCCGAAGGGCCTGTACTGTGCTATACTGTTCTGTGTTCTATTGTGATGCCATCCATCAGGATATAAAGAAGTGCAAACAAAATGCAGGGAAACTCAGCAGGTCTGGCAGTATATGTGAAGAGGGAAACAGCATTATCACTTTGAATCCCTGCTGAATTTCTTTTTTTTCACAAATGCTGCCAGACGTGTTGAGTTTCTCCAGTATTTTCTGCATTTATTCAAGATTTTTAGCATCCACAATATTTTGCTTTAATTAGGATATAAAAGAATCCTGGGAGGAGCTAACCAATCCTACATTTGTTATCAATGCTCTACATTAATGTCAGTAGTAGTAGGAATAATGTGAATTCATTCTTAAATTTAGCCTGGTATCTCACAAGAGGCCATCATGCATCTCAGATGTAATGTAACCAGTTATTAACATGCATGCAATGAATGGGTTTACTCTTCATCAGGATTAAGCACATCTCCTGCCAAAGATTTCATGTGGGTATCCTTCTTCATATGATATCAGTTATTGAGACAAAGTCTAGCAAGAAGGATTGGTGGTAGTGAAACTCCTAAAGCACTTAGCCCCAATACTGGAACAACTTGCCTCCACCTACCGAGGGCAACTGGTCACCTGCACCCCCAAAAAATTAATAAGACTAAGATAAACTGTTGATCATTTAACTATTTAGGTTTCCATTTCTATTGTGCACAAAACTGAACCATCATACTACTCAAGAAACAATGAATATAGGCTGTCTATTTTCACATATGAATTTACAATTGTGTACATTTCTTCTAGAGAATGCTGTAGATGGAAAAATTTTCACAAAACGAAAACTCTTGCAGGTACAATGTCTGACTAATTTCAGTGCTTTATTTTTGTTACTTGGGAACAAACAAAATCAGACAATACATCTACTTACTTGTAGAATTTGATTGTGGGTTCTGTACCCAAGAGGAGGAAAGGTGTTACTATGTAGCAGAGGGCCAGTTGAGTAAAAACCCAAGTCATAACATCATAGCCAATTTTCATCTTCCTGGAAGAAAGGAAGTAATGTCTGAAGTTGCTTCTCATCTAAAGGGCAGGAGAAATGCAAATGAGAATGGACTGAACACAAGATTCAACAAAATTAAATGCACTTCAAAGTTTAATTGTTAGGAAAACATAGCAAAGTGGCCACCCAAATTAGTACTTCTTATTCCAAACAATTTAAATGACACGAATATGGTTAAAAAATATTGGAGGTTATAACTGCCAATTAAAATGCCTTTATTCTCTACCTTCAATGTATTCAAGACAAACAGAAATGTTCAAACTAAAATAAACATCCAAATTAAATTACGTTAGATAGTTACTATTGCCTCATATTGCTAAATCTTAAATACAATTATCATTTCAGAATTGGGCAGCACGGTGGCTCAGTGGTTAGCACTGCTGCCTCACAGCACCAGGGACTCGGGTTTGATTCCCATCTCGGGCGACTCTCTGCGTGGAGTTTGCACATTCTTCCAGTGTCTGCGTGGGTTTCCTCCGGGTACTCCAGTTTCCTTCCACAATCCAAAAATGTGCAGGTCAGGTGAATTGGCCATGCTAAATTGCCAAAGTGCATTAGTCAGGTGTAAATGTGGGGAAATGGGTCTGGATGGGGTGTTCTTTGGAGGATGGGTGTGGAGTGGTTGAACTGAAGGGCCTGTTTCCATACTGTAGGGAATCTAATCTAATCTAAGAATTGATGTCTACACACTTACATCTAATGACAACTTGTACAAAACAATTACAAGCAGGTATAATTTGCTTTAAACATCCTCCAATTTGTAGTAAATCAACTCATTGCTTGGTTAATGGAAAATCTCAAGACTGTTGTCATGTGATAGAAACTTGCTAATGAGAGGAAACACTTGGAAGTACCTTACGAATTCACAAGGACAGGCTAGGGCCATATCAATCTGGGATCAATACCAGAGAGAGAGAGAGCACGAGAGTGCGAGCAAGAGCGACATACACAGAGATTTTGTCTCAAAAAAAAAATCAACTCCAGCACAGAAGTGGAGCCTTTTTCTTGTAGCCACAGGTTATAATTTTTAGGAAAGGAGCTGAACCACATCTTCAGCTGGAAAAGCCAGATTTCTGCTGTTACTTTGGTCGAACTATTACAGATTCATTACCTGACATTTTCAACTTCTATTTCAGTAAACTGACAGAGAACTTTCAGGCCTACAAGAGTTCCAACGATCATCTTAGAGAAATTGGTCGAAGACTGACTTTCGGGATTTTAAGAAATCCAAGTGCCTGTTACAGATTTTAGAAATCATCAACTTTTGTCGATGAGGAGCGAGCATTTACTGTGATTACATTTTGGGTGTTGTGCAAAACAATCACTTATCCTTTTTTTTGATTTAAACTTACGAGAAAGCCTGTTTTGAATTTGTTTTTTTTAAATGCACAATACTCAAGGAGCTCCTTGGATGAAAAATAGGGCTCAAGAGCAAGTCTGCCGAATGATTATAAATGTTCCTACAGGTTTGTGAAGAAAAAAAAGATTGATAAACACAAATGTACGCCCCTTACAGTCAGAGACAGGAGATATGAACTAAGAAATGGCTGACCAACTGCATACATATCAAAAACAGAAACTAGTGGAAAATCTCAGCAGGTCTGACAGCTCTGTGGCGAGAAATCATTTAATGTCCAGGGAACCTTCTTCAGTTCCGATTTCTCTCTACAGATGCTAACAGACGTGCTGAGATTTTCCACCAATTTCTGTTACTGTTTCAGATTTCCAGTATCCACAGTTCTTTCAGTTTTACTTTATCAACTGTATACATACTTCAGTTATGTCATCACAAAGGAAGATACAAATAAAAAACAAGAAATGCTGGGGACACGGGATAGATTAGATTAGATTACTTACAGTGTGGAAACAGGCCCTTCGGCCCAACAAGTCCACACAGACCTTCCGAAGAGCAACCCACCCAGACCCACTCCCCTACATTTACCACTTCACCTAACACTACGGGCAATTTAGCATGGCCTCTCAAGACAGAGTACCTGAAGCAAATTAGTATGAGTAGAAAAAAAATGTTTTGATGGGTTTGAAAGCCAGGGCCTGATAACCTATATCACAGAGTATATAAGGAAATGGCCCTAGATATCGTGGATCCATTGCTGGTCATCTTTCAAGATTTTATCAACTCGAACAGTTCCTGTACATTTGAGGGCAGCTAATGTAACCCCTCTATTTAAAAAGTGAGATACAGAGAAAAAAACTGAAATATAGACTAGTCAGGCTGACGACAGTTATGGAAAAAATGTTAGAGCCTAGTACAATGATGTCATAGATAATCTTTTAGAAAACAGTGGCAGAATTGAACACAGTTAGCCTGGATTTATTAAAGAGAAATGATGCTTGACAGATCTACTGGAGTTCTTTGAGGGATTTAACTCGTAGAGTTGATGAGGTGGTGTCAGTGGATGTGGTTTATTTGGACTTTAGAAGGCTTTTGACAAAGTCCCACATAGGAAATTAGCATTTAAAATTACAGAACATGGGACTGGGGAAAGTGTGTTGAGATGGACAGTAAACTGGTTGGCAAATAGGAATCAAGTAGGCCTTTTTCCAAATGGCAGGCAATGACTTGCGGGTACCATAGAGATCATTGGTAAGACCCAACTATTCACAATATGCATTAATGATTTAGATAAAGGAATGAAATTTAATATCTACAAAATTACAGAAGGTAAAAAACTGAGTGGGAAGATGAGAGAGTGGGCAAATGCATGGTTGTTGCAGCATAATGTGAATAAATGTGAGGCTATCATTTAAGTAGCAGAAACAGGAAGACGGATTATTATCTGAATTACTATAAATTGAGAGAGATGAATGTACAACAAGGTTTGGGTGTTTTTGTACATTAGTCGCTGGAGATAAACATGCAGGTGCAGAAGGCAGTAAAGAAGATCTTTGTTGAGAGAGGATTTGCATACAGGAGCAAGGATGTCTTGTTGCAATTATACAGGGTCTTGGTGAGACCATACCTGGAATGTTTGTGCAGTTTTGATCTCCTTACCTGAGGAAGGATGTTTTTGCTATAGAGGGAGAGCAAAGGTTTACCAGATTGATTCCTGGGATGGCAGGACTGATGTATGATGAGAGACTGAATTGGTGAGAATATTAGCTGGAGTTCAGAAAAATGAGGAAGGATCTTTATAGAAGCCCAGAAAATTCTAATATTAGAAAGCATTGATGCAAGAAAAATGTTCCTGATGGTGGTGGAATCCAGAGCCAATGGTCACAGTCAAGATACAGGGTAGTCATGGCTGATAGCTAAGTTCGGTGTCCATAAGAGGGCCTCAGCCGGGACGTTGGTTCATGTCACACTACAGGTGACTACCACTGCACCACACACACACACACACACACACACGCAGACACTCTCACACACTTCTACATTCCCACATTCTCATAGACTTAGACCCTTGTACACTCACACATATACACTCTCTCACAGACACTTACAACCCCCACCCAGAAATGTATACATACACACATGTGAATTTGTACTTGCACAGTTACACTGTACTTTTCTCAAAAACTGCATAAATCCATTTAAGACTCTGTTAACTCATTTTTTAGATTGAATCAGTCTAAACATTATGGCACAGACAACAGCACACAGGGGGCTAACATTTTATCTGGGCTGACACCAATTGTTAAAGTTAACCTGAGAATGTAATTTTTAAAGAAAGTTTTGTGATTTACATATGAACGAAGTGAAACTAACATGATCATTCTAACAGACGAGAGACTTAACAAACAATCCAGGTCTTTTTCAATGTATAATTTCAGTTACATCACACTGTAAACTTTTGCTATAAATTCTGTGTCTTACAATTGTGTACTCTGCAACCACCTGATGAAGGAGCGGCGCTCCGAAAGCTAGTGCTACCTGTTGGACTATAACCTGATTTTTAACTTTGTACACCCCAGTCCAACACAGGCATCTCCAAAACAAGATACAGTATAAACCAGTTAGGACTGAGAACAAGAGAGATTTCTTGGGTATGGGACATACGGCCTCGGACCTTCGGGTGACCATCCAAGGTGGACTTCGGGACAGGCAAAAACACAAAATGGCTGAGCAGAGGCTGATAACAAAGTTCGGTAGCCATGGGGATATCCTCAACCGGGGCCTTGGGGTCATATCACACTACAGGTGATCCCTCTGCACTGTGTACTTCCTCACATACGTGCACGCACGCACACACTCCCTATAGACCCACACACCCACGCAGACCCTCTCTCATATGCTCAAATATACACCACCCACACTCTCACACGCACCCATCATAGACTTAGACCCCTTTACACTTACACACACACACAAGTTTGGGGTGAATTTGTACTTGCAGAGTTACATTTTATTTTGCTCAAAAACTGCATAAATCCATGTAAGACTCTGTTAACTCATTTTTTAAGATTAGAATCAGTCTAAACATTATGGCACAGACAACAGCTCACAGGGGACTAACACCTTCAACATATTATCCCACTTTAGAAATAGAATCAGTCTGACCTAACACTGGGACACAGACTTTAACTCCACACCTTCAATGCATTATCTGAGTTGAGATGACACCTATTGTTAAAAGCTATCCTGAGAATGTAACTTTAAAAATGTTCTGGGATTTACATTTGAGAAACCAAAACTAACAAGATCATTGTAAAAGACAAAAGACTTAAGCTAAATTTGTTTAACCTTATATTCGACGACATTGCAATCCTGTTGCTATAAAGTCTGCGTCTTATGATTCTGCTCCACAACCACCTGATGAAGAAGCAGCGCTCCAAAAGCTAGAGTCTCCAAATAATCCTGTTGGACTACAACCTGGTGTTGAGATTTTTAACTTTGTCCACCCCAGTCCATCTCCAAATTATGTTTGATAAAAGGAATGGAATTGTTGAAATGAAACCTACTGATGACATAATTTCAATACATCTATTCCATTTAGCCCATCTGAAATTCTTTATCAAAATCTTTTTAGAGAGACAACAAGGGATGCCATAAATCAAGATGAATACAAAAATTATTGTTACCATCTGTTACTGGAATTTAATTGCTTTCAATTTCGCATGTGATGGGCATAACTCACACATGCACTTAGAAACAAACTGGAAATGTGGCTGTTGGGTCAGGAGGTGAATGCTTCTAATGCTTAAGTAAGCGTTATTAAAGCAAGCAAAGTTTAGTTCCAGGACTATACTTCTGGAATAGGACACCGTTGTTGAGGGAAGTCAATACTGGATAAACATCAATTCAACAACGTACCAATGCATAAATAGAATTCCTTGCTTCTTAAACATAGATTTATCCGATAAATAAAATAATAATGTTGACGAGGAATTACTGTCCTTCAGAAGTAGTCCTAAGCTTCCCGGTAGTTCACAATATCCATGCAGATGGATAATGGGTACTTACTGTCCTTGCTGCCAGCGTGATAAGGATTGCAGTTGTGAAGGTGAAGTAATAGCCAGGGTACACTCCATGCCACAAAGCTGAAAGGATAAATGTTAGAGCTGTGGGGAAGTAAGGGGCCCGGTCATAGCAGACACTGAGAAAATCAGAAAGAGACAAAGTGAAGGGTAAAAAAATTAGACTTTTGTATTTCAGTATATCCAATCATACTTCAACATCCTTTAAAGGAACAGATATGCTTAATTTGATCCACACCTCTGAAGCAGGTGGGACTCAAACCTAGGCCTCTTAGTGAGGAAGTTAAAATGCCACAGAGGGGTCAGTTCCATGCTTTGCTTCTCTTTCAGGACACAATGGGGACTCAAGGGTTAAACATCCCCTGCCAAAGGACTTACTGCAGCATCAACTGAAGGCCTGTCCTCTTACGATCCAGACAGAACACCTCAGTGCGGAGACTGACTGTATCTTAGAAATACAGCCTAGTAGAGCCACACGTGGATTCCCCCTGTTCTCCAGACAGAGGAATTTGCCCTTTCCAGACAAGACTGATAGCCCTTGGCCACAAACCTGTTAAAATGCCTCCCGCTCCCATTGTCTCACTCCCCCTTCCTATTAGCATAGGTATGTGAATCCCCCATTTACTGAAGGAAGAACCTTTTGCCTTAATCTCTTCCCATCAACACATAATTATGAACAATACGATAATCAGTTTCTGTAATCCATTCACACGTTATCACAGAACATCGACATTCATCAAGCTTTGTAAATACATAATTACCTACTTTAAACTACGTAATGACAATCGCCCATGTGACTGATATATCTTTGTTTAATTCCTATAAAATATACTGTCTCTGGTTGGAAGGCAGAGATTTGTGAAGAACAGTCACTACAGGTAGACACTCGGCTACTTTAGAAACATGTTGAATCTCTTGCTGGCTGTCCGATAATAAAGCAACTGCTGTCGTACAGAAAACTTGCGTCGTCCGGATTTGTGGAACAAAGCAGACATCAACACCGGTTCAGAGGTAGAGAGACAACCACTGTCCTACAAATCATGGCAATCAAATTCATACAGCTGAGCCCAACCAAAAGCAAGTGAAACTTAACAACCAGATGACATGTTTTGCTTGTACTCATTATGAATATTGTTTCACTAAATAACTATTTACTCACTAATTACTGTTCCTCGGATGCTGCCTGAACTGCTGTGTTCTTCCAGTACCACTAATCCAGAATCTGGTTTCCAGCATCTGCAGTCATTGCTTTTACCTCACTAAATAACTATATCATATTCCATTTTCTAATTAGAACATAGAACAGCACAGCACAGTGCAGTCCCTATGGCCCTCAATGCTGTGTGGACCTTTTACCCTACTCTAAGATTAGACTAATCTACATACCCTTCATTGTACTATCTTCCATGTGCCTATCCAAGAGTTACTTGAATGTCCCTAATGTATCTGACTCTACTACCACCGCTGGCAGTGCATTCCACGCACTCACCACTTTCTGTGTAAAGAACCTACGATTGAATTCTCCCCTAAACCTTCCTCCAATTACCTTAAAATTATGCCTCCTCATGATCACCATGTCCACCCTGGGAAAAAGTATCTATCAATGCCCCTCATCATCTTGTAAACCTCTATTAAGTCATATCTCATCCTTCTTCGCTCCAATGAGAAAATCCCGAGCTCCCTCAAATCTTTCTTCATAACACATACCCTCCAGTCCAGGCAATATCCTGGTAAATCTCCTCTGCGCCCTCTCCAAAGCTTCCACATCTTTCCTATAATGAGGCGACAAGAACTATACACAATATTCCAAGTGTGGTCTAACCAGGGCTCAATAAAGCTGCAGCATTACCTCTCTCTCTTAAACTCAATCCCCCTGCTAATGAAAGCCAACACACCATAAACCTTAATAACCCTATCAACTTGGGTGGCAACTTTGAGAGATCTATGGCTATGGACCCCAGGATCCCACTGTTCCTCCACACTGCCAAGAATCCCTGCCTTTAACCCCGTATTCTCCATTCAAATTCAACCTTCCAAAGTGAATTATTTCACACTTTTCCAGGTTGAACTCCATCTGCCACTTATCAGCCGAGTTTTGCATCTTTCCAATGTCCTGTTGCAACCTACAGCAGCCGTCCACACTATCCACAACTCCATCAACCTTTGTGTCATTGGGAATTGTACTAACCCACCCTTCCATTTCCCCATCAAGTCATTTATAAAAATGACAAAGAGCAGAGGTCCCAGAACTGATCCCCGCAGAACAGTACTGGTCACCGAGCTCTCGGCTGAATAATTTCCTCTACTACCACCCTCTGTCTACCAAGGCCCAGCCAATTTTGTATCCAGACAGCCAGGTTTCCCTGTATCCCATGCCTCCATAGTTTCTGAATGAGCCAACCACAAGGAACCTTATCAAACACCTTGTTAAAATACACTTACAGCATATCCACTGCTCTACCTTCAACAATGTGTTTTTATCACATCCTCAAAGAATTCAATAAGGTTTGTGAAGCATGTCCTGCCAATCACAAAGCCATGCTGACCATCTCTAACCAAACTATAGTTTTCAAAGTAATCATAAATCCTGTCAGAATCATCTCCAATTCTTTGCCAACCACAGACGTAAGACTGACTGATCTGTAATTCCCAAGATTGTCCCTACTCACTTACTTGAACAAGGGAATAATATTTACCACCCTCCAATCACCTGGCACTATTCCAGTGGACAGTGAGAATGCAAAGATCATCGCCAAAGGTGTAGCAATCTCTTCCTTCGCTTCCTGTAGTAACCCAGGGTATATCCTGGCCCATGACATTTATCTATCATTGTTATTCAAAATTTTCAGCACATCATCCTTCTTAAAATCAACCTGTTCGAGCATATCAGTCTGCTTCATGCTGTCCTCAGAAACATCAAGGTCCCCCTTAAGCAAAGTATTCATTAAGGACCTCCCCTACCTCCTTCAACTCCAGGCACAATTCCCTTCACTATTCCTGATTGGCCCTCAATCTGGCCATCCACGTATTCCTCACATAAGTGTAGAATGCCTTAGGGTTTTCCTTAATCCTACCCGCTAAAGCTTTCTCATGCCCCTTTCTAGCTCTCCAAGTCTTCAGTTCCTTCCTGGTTACCTTGGAACCCTCCAAAGCCCTGTCTGAATCTTGCCTCCTCAACCTTAAGTAAGCTTCCTTCTTCCTCATAACTGGATGTACCACTTCCCTCGTCACCCAAGGTTCTTTAAATCTACCATCCCTTCATTGCCTCAGTGGGACAAACAGCTTCCTAAACAACCTTCACATTTCTGTCATGCATTGCCCTAATTGTTCCCAATTTAGGCACCCCAGTTTCTGCCTAATAGCATTGTAATCCCTCTCCTCCAATTAAATACTTTCCCATACCATCTGATATGATCTCTCTCCATGAGGGCAGTGAAGGTCAGGGAGTTGTGATCACTATCACCAAAATGCTCTCCCACCGAGAGATCTGGCACCTGGCATAGTTTGTTGCCAAACATCAAATTCAATATGGCCTCCCCTCTAGTCAGCCTGTTCTATATTGAGTCAGAAACCTTTCCTGGACACATCTGACAAAAACTGCTCCAGGAGAAAGTGAGGACTGCAGATGCTGGAGATCAGAGCTGAAAAATGTGCTGCTGGAAAAGCGGAGCTGGTCAGGCAGCATCCAAGGAGCAGGAGAATCGACGTTTCGGGCATAAGCCCTGCTTCATCCAAACTATTTGAACTAAGGATGTTCTAATCAAGATTAGGGAAGTTAAAATCACCCATAACATCAACCTATTATCTGCACCTTTGCAAAATCTGCCTGCCAATCTGCTCCTCCGTGTCTCTGATGCTGGTGGAGAGAGGGGGGAGCTGTAGAAAACTCCCAATAAAGTGATTGCTCCTTTCCTGTTTCTGACTTCCACCCATTCTGACTCTGCAAACAAACCTTTGATGACCTCCCTTTCTGCAGCTATGATACTATCCCTGATTAGAAATGTCACTCCCCTGCTTCTTTTACCTCCCCAATCCTTTTTCTAACATCTAAACCCTGGAACATCCACCAATCATTCCTGCCCCTATGATATCCAAGTCTCCATAATGGCCACAACATCATAGTTCCAAGCACTGTTCCAAGCTCTACATCCGTCATCCATATTCCTGATACTTCTTGCATTAAAATAGACACATTTCAACCCATCACACTGACTACACATTTGCCTATCCCTTCTCACAGATCCTGTGCACACTGTAGGCTGTTCACTACCTACTCCATCATGTGATCCATAACTCAGGTTCCCACCCCCCTGCCAATGTAGGTTAAACCCTCCCGAAGACCTCTAGCAAACCTGGTCCCCAGGATATTGGTGCCCTTCCAGTTCAGGTGCAACCAGTCTTTCTTGTACAAGTCCCACCTTCCCCAGAAGGTATCCCAATGATCCACATATCTGAAGCCCTTCCTCCTACACCAGCCCTGCAGCCACGAGTTCATCTGAACTCACTCTCTATTCCTAGCCTCACTAGCTTGTGGCACTGGTAGCAATCCTGGAATTATTACTCTGCTTGTCCTGCCTTCTAGCTTCCAACCCAAACACCCTATATTCTGTTTTCAGTCCTCCTCCATTTCCCTACCTATGTCATTGGCATTGGTTAGAAGACAGATTCACTGAATCTATTGAAACGTGTTATCTGTAGAATATTGACAAATCCACTCAAAATGTACCTATTGTTCACACATTTTAAAAAAACCTTATATTGTTCTAACGTTTTCAAATATATTCCTGTGTGCATCCTCTCCATCTTATGAAGGAGATGCTTACAGAATTCAGCCACTACTTGCAGGCAGACTTGCAGCCTCAGATCAGTGATGGCTATGGCTATAAAGATAAAACTGTAGCTGTGAATTTTGTTATGGATCATTCCTGTTCGGAGCAGATGAAATCAGTAATATCTCCCAGTTCACTGTCCCAACTACTGCTGTTTAAGTAAGGCGAATAACACTCCTTATGCTAGGATGGGAGTATACACTAACCTCTCTCTGACCAAAGAGACGCAAGTGGATTGTGCATGTGGTTTTGCCAGACTTCCTCGCTCCACTATGGCACAGGACATCAATGACCAAATCTCCTTGACATTGCAAACACTACAATGTCAAGGTGTACTGGAATAGCTTCCGTACCCCGAACATGCACATTCATGCTCAGCTTACTGTATAGCTTACTTAATGTCCTGTCACCTGGCAGCAGCCATGCTCCCTTTGTTCCACAACAATCTACTGTTGTTTGAACCAGTACATCAAACCTGATAGCGATTGCTTGCTAAGTGATACGGTTTATTCACCAATTTCCTAGTTTATGTCTCTGCTAGGCATCTCAACTACACATGACCAGTAGCATTAAATGAGTCTGTAATGTACATAATACAACTGAACAAGTGTTACATGTCACATGGTCAACACAAATCCTGCACTGTTTGCATTGAATTTTGTGCACACGACAACAATCTTGCTTACCTCTTCAGCCAAGCTCCAGTTTGAATGTTCCAACTATCAAGGCACATTTTAAAACTTGTAGCTGTCTGGTAATGAAGTATATAAAAAGCAGTCAGTAAATTCAAAGCAGGAGGCTTCTTTCAGTATGAAAGAAGAAAAAAACCAGACTGTCTGAAAGAATCTTCAGATATACAGATTTAAAGTACATGTTTAATATTTCCTGAACTTCCAAAAAACAGTCAACAGACTGGATGTGAAACATCAACTCTGTTTCTCTCTCCACAGATACTGTGAGACATGCTGAGTTTCTCCAGAACTGTTTTTATTTCAGATTTCCAGCATCCATAGCTTTTTGCTTTGATTATAATATTATGCTGTAAAGTAGGAGGCTTATATTTTTCACATATTTATTTCAAGTTTGGGTTCTTGGATGCTGGATTAGTGAGAGATATGGTTTTTCTCTGTGCATCTGAAGTTAATAATTAGTTTGTAAGTATGTCTGTAGCTCAAGTGATTTCTTTTGAAACAGTTTTTAAGGCCTGGATTTAGAATTAAATGGAGTTTTGTGTACATTTGGTAGAGTTTTAGGACCTAACAATGTAAATAAACTCAAGTTTAGATAGTCAAGAGAAGTTTGATTGAGCTTAAGGGAAACACTCATACCTCAACAGATTTTTTAAAAAATAGTTACTTTGAACTTTTGCAGTCCTGTGAAGTCCTTGGATGAAGATAGCTGCATAGACCAATATTTCTCAGAGAAAGAAAAAATATAGTGAAACTAAATTACCTAAGACAGAGTAAGTATTAGTCCCAGACCAGAAGCATGGGGATAAAGCCCTGAAGAGGTTACTTAAAGCAGAGTACGTTTATCCATGAGGAAGCTATCTGAAGTTCCAGTCACAAATGACTAAAACCCACTGAACTGTTAAGGACAGTGATTCTGTGTAAGTATCGTACAGATGGTGTTTTTGGGTACTGTACCAGGTTATTGCAGTTATGGCAAAGACTTCTTAAAAAGGCAAATGAGTTAACTCTTTCTTTCAAAGGAAATGGTGGATAAACATATGAAAATCTTACTACAGACAAACAAGACACTGTTGTTCCCAGCTGGAATACTGTATAGTTGTTGTGGTTCTGTTCGCCGAGCTGGGAGTTTGTGTTGCAGATGTTTCGTCCCCTGTCTAGGTGACATCCTCAGTGCTTGGGAGCCTCCTGTGAAGCGCTTCTGTGATCTTTCCTCCGGCATTTATAGTGGTTTGTCTCTGCCGCTTCTGGTTGTCAGTTCCAGCTGTCCGCTGCAGTGGCCGGTATATTGGGTCCAGGTCGATGTGTTTGTTGATAGAATCTGTGGATGAGTGCCATGCCTCTAGGAATTCCCTGGCTGTTCTCTGTTTGGCTTGCCCTATAATAGTAGTGCTGTCCCAGTCGAACTCATGTTGCTTGTCATCTGCGTGTGTGGCTACTAAGGATAGCTGGTCGTGTCGTTTCGTGGCTAGTTGGTGTTCATGGATGCAGGTCGTTAGCTGTCTTCCTGTTTGTCCTATGTAGTGTTTTGCGCATGGGATTTTGTACACTACATTGGTTTTGCTCATGCTGGGTACTGGGTCCTTCGTTCTGGTCAGTTGTTGCCTGAGAGTGGCTGTTGGTTTGTGTGCTGTTATGAGTCCTAGTGGTCGCAGCAGTCTGGCTGTCAGTTCTGAAATGCTCCTGATGTATGGTAGTGTGGCTAGTCCTTTGGGTTTATAATGGCTTGTCTCTGCCGCTTCTGGTTGTCAGTTCTTGCTGTCCACTGCAGTGGCCGATATATCGGGTCCAGGTCGATGTGTTTGTTGATAGAATCTGTGGATGAGTGCCATGCCTTATAGGGCAAGCCAAACAGAGAACAACCAGGGAATTCCTAGAGGCATGGCACTCATCCACAGATTCTATCAACAAACACATCGACCTGGACCCGATATACCGGCCACTGCAGCGGACAGCTGGAACTGACAACCGGAAGCGGCAGGGACAAGCCACTATAAATGCCGGAGGAAACACCACAGAAGGGCTTCACAGGAGGCTCCCAAGCACTGAGGATGTCACCTGGAAAGGGGACGAAACGTTTGCACCACAAACTCCCAGCTCGGCAAACAGAACCACAACAACGAGCACCCGAGCTACAAATCTTCTCCCAAACTTTGAATACTGTATAGTTTTTGTTCCTATGGAGGTAGTCCTGAGAAGGTTCACTTGGTTGATCCTGGGTGTAGAATGATGAGGACAGGCTGAACACATTCTTTTAAGCTCCAGTGAGTTCAGGCCGAATGAGACTTTATAAAATATAAAAAGATTCTTAGGGGAGTTAAAAGGGTGGATGCAGACAGGTTGCCTCCTGTTATGGGAGTGTGAGGACATGAGAGCATAATATCAGAGTAAGGGGTTGCCCAAAAAGAACAGAAAGGAGGATTTTATGTTCTCTCAGAGGGTAGTGAATATGTGGAATTCTTTACCACAGAGGACTGTTGAGACAGAAGGTGTAAAGTATATTCAGGGCTGGGATAATGAGATTTAAATAAGAGAATCAAGTGTTATGGGGGAAGAAAAGCTGACTGTGTGGAGTTTGCACGTTCTCCCCGTGTCAGCGTGGGTTTCCTCCGGGTGCTCCGGTTTCCTCCCACAGTCCAAAGATGTGCGGGTCAGGTGAATTGGCCATGCTAAATTGCCCGTAGTGTTAGGTAAGGGGTAAATGTAGGGGTATGGGTGGGTTTCGCTTCGGCGGGTCGGTGTGGACTTGTTGGGCCGAAGGGCCTGTTTCCACACTGTAAGTCTAATCTAATCTAAAAAAAAGCAAGAAATTGGATTTGAGAATTATCAGGTCAGCCATGAACTCCCTGAATGGATCAGCAGAATCAATGGACAGAACATTCTGTTCCTTCACCTTATTGGTGTGTCTCAGGACATGCAAAAGCTGATTTCATTCTTTTCAATTTCTACGAGTGTTTTGAGATTAATGGGATAACATTTTATGTTTAAAATCTTTGAATGTGCGTAATAAGTAGAAAATTTAGTTTATTCAATACGATCTACATATCTTTTGTGTGGTATTATTGCCATACCTAGTGACTATTAATGCAGAGACCCATATAATGTTCCGGTGATCGGAGTTCAAATCCCACAATGGCAGATGGTGGATTTTGAATTCAATAATGATCTGAAAATAAGAGTCAAATGATAACAATAGACCCATTGTTGATTGTCAGGAAAAATTCATCTGGTTCATGGAAGTCCTTTAGGGAAGGAAATTTTCCATCCTTACTTGGTCTGGCCTTCATGAGACTCCAGACCCACAGCAACATGATTGACTCTTAACTGCCCTCTGGGCAATAAATGCTAGTGACACCCACATCCCATGAATTATAAAAGTCACGGTCCTATATGAAATAGACTCGAAGGGCAGAACAGTTAACTTGTACTCCTATTTATATTATGGTATTTAAACACACACCTTCTGTTGAGGTAAGATCAATATGTGTACAGAATTCTGCAACGATATTAATTCTGCAATTTGGAGGTGCCTAGATAACAGGGCACAACCATTTCCAGTAGTCACAAGCAAATTGTTTCAATGTCCATTAAAGGTCACATTTCCCAAACTTTCCCTCCTCCCTTGCATTTTGAGCTAAGAGGATTTGAACTATTTCTATGTACTTTTCTAATGGGATTCTCCTGCAATGAAATTTCAAACCAAACCTATTTGTGAACATCCCAGAGTTTGCTCTTCTTTCTTGTATTTGAAGTTCCAAGACTCCGCTGCCCTCTCTCTCAGATATCTTCCACGCTGCATTTTTCTTTCCACTTATCAATCATTAAAAATATCCTGACCACAAATCTCAAAAGACTTCTATAATTTTTATTCTATTTCTTCTCTTGACAAAGATCTAGTAACAGACTTGATGTGCACAAAAAATCTGGAGGATAGTTTGATGGTAATAAATGACAATACACAAGTCTCATGCGTGACCATGGCAATGCCTAAGAATGGACATAAAATCACTGACTGGGAGGTGCAATTCACAGGATATAAAGAGCCAGCAAGTGTTATCACACATTGACAGCACCAAAATGTGGAAGCACTCCCTCAATTTCAGGCAATAAAAACTAATAAAAGGCTTTAGATCTTTCTACCTTTACAGATCTATATTAGCATCATTGAATCATATGCTGGCAATGGCAAATGGACAATAAAGATTTATTTTCTGACAAAGAGAATGAGAGATAATCTTAGTGAAACATAAAATATTCTGAGGCTTGACAGAATAGATACTGAGAAGATTATTCCCCTCCTGGGGAATCTACAACACAGAGGGACAGTTTAATAGGAGTCTCCTATTTAATACAGGAATGAGGAGGAATATTTTTTTCTCTTAGAGGTTTATAAGCATTTGGAAATCTCGTCCCCCCCAGAGCAGTGGAAGATAAATCACTGAATATATTCTAGGCTGAGTAGGGCTGATTTTGATTAGTAAGGAAGTAAAGAGCTATGGGGGTTTGGCAGGAAAGTGGAGTTAAGATCAAACCAGATCTGCCATGACTTTATCACCTGGAAAAGCAGGCTCAAGGGACCAAATGGCCTCCTGCTCCTATTTTGTATGTTCATATATTAGGGAAATTCAAAACAAGCACAAATAATCCAGAGGCTGAACTCTTTACTGATATACATCTCCCAACCCAAACAGACATTTAATGAGCAAATAAATGCATGACCAAAATCCTATTATCTCAACCCCAGAATATGTACTCCATTTGTAAATAATGATCACTGAACACTAGCAGTGAAGATAGCTTTTTGTTATAAAGTGCAACTTTATTTGTATTATTATTCTTTGATCCATAATTAACAGTTACTAAATACAACAGCATATTTTGCATTGCCTCATCTCCCTCCACTTGACGTGAATTGCTCGACTGGCATTGCCTAACAAACGCAAAAGCCAGAGTATTACTACACTTTAATTTTGGAATGCTACGGATCCTTCAGAAGGCTGAATATGGAAAAGGGGGTTGGTAGAAATTAATCAATCCTCATTAGAGGCTGGAATGTTATGATTAGGACTGAGAGTCTCGTTCATAAGTCACCCATAACTTCTAAGTGCATGTTGGGCTTCAAGTGATTCCCACAGTTAAATAGACCATCAAGACTCACTATCAAAATTTAAACAATAACATAGGTCTGATGGACAAGGGGCTATAGAGATGAAGGTACAGATACAACCATACTCAATGTAAGGTCCCAACTTCAGATATTTGGAGAAAAATAAACTTTATTTAAAATAGGATGCGTTATTGATTACACTGTTAGACATTGTTTCCAAAATATGTATTTGCAATATTAAACAGATTAGTTAATAAATTAGGATCATTTGAACAGTGACAGTATAGTAATGTCATCATCTGGTGTTAATGACTGGAAAACATCATTCTGATTTTCATCGACTTCAAGACAAAATAATTAATAGCAAATTTATTTTTGAAACTCTATTTACTGATTTCCTTTAAAATCTAAAATATTGGTGTACCTGTGAAGAAGTCACACATTGTTTTAAAATCTTAAAACGTGCTTTTATACCTTTGTTTCACATATTAGAAATTTGAGGTATCTGGTTTATTAATCTGCCATAGAAGCAATAAGATTTACTTTGCATTGTTTTGTAACCAATAGCTACATGACAGTCCATATTTGTTTTCCACAACATCAACTGATTGAGCTAGCCAGAGCAACACCAAGTCACTTAAATCTTATATTTGTCAAACAGTCAATTATTTCTCTAGCAGTAATCTGACCCAACAAATTGAATACATTAGAAAGACACTGAGTGACAAAACATTGACAATAAACATGCAGCCTCCAAAAAGAACCTCATGCTTCATTAACTCATGCACAAGTAAAAGCAGTTAAGTCAAATTGAATGATTGCTATTATAAAGTTTTACAATTTAAAATTTGGTCTTTGAATTGATCCTCTTTACTGTCTTAAAAGCTCATCTGTAACTTTAGCAATGTGAATCCAGCCCAAAACAAGGTATTAACCAAACTTTAATAGATGACAAGATGAGAAAATTACAGAATTTATGATTCAAGTAAATCAACTTTGCTTGAGGTAACAACATAAAGGTGATTGTGTGAAAAATAAATATGTATGGTTTTAATCTCATTGGGAATTCAGACTTGGCAATACAGACTGCAATATATTTTGTGTCCAGAATCTACACATGTACATACAAGATTAATTCTCACCTCAATATTCCAGATATTTAGGTTTGAGATTAAGTCCCATCGTAAATTTCCATTTTTATCAAGGCCATTGAACCCAAAGCCACCTGCATTATTGACTGCATCAGCTAAAAGACACAAGAAAAGCAGATAACTAGTCATTGTTTAATTTAGTTTCTTAAAGAGTATCAAAAGGTTTTAGCAGTAGTTAGTAAAACGTTGCACTGCTTAAGTTTTTAAAATCACAAATTAATCAAAGATAACCTACAAAATTAATTTTTAAATTAACCACCCACATTACAAAAGGTTCAGATGCAGGGAGATGCATAATTTATGTGGAATGCCAATGAGAACAGTTCCTACATGATAAACTAACTAAATGCACAACGGACAGAGAACTTTACCTGTGGCCCAGGTTTTGAGTATTGAAACTGACTGAGATTGGACATCAGTAACTCTTCCATCATGATGGAATATATTCATTCATTATACTCAGCAGAAAATTTAGTTGAAAACATTCTGATACCACAACGATTCAAACACCGGGAAGACCTTGTAGTAGGAAAACGTAATTTTTGTGTGTCAAGGTTAATTCATTGAACTACCACAGTTGACAAAAATGTCAGCAAGCAGTGTTTGACTCTACTCCCTCTAGGCAAGGGCAATTTAAGGTGCTGCAAGAAGATAACACAAACAAAATTGGAATAACACATTTAGCTTATCATCTATGATAATTAGCACTTCGATAACTAGACTGAAATCATAGAATCTCTACTGTGCGGAAACAGGCCCTTCAGCCCAACAAGTCCACACTGACCCCCAAAGGGTAACTCATCAGACCCATTCCCCTACTACTCCACATTTACCCCAGACAAATGCCCCTAACCTACACATCCCTGAACACCAAGGGGAACTTAGCATGGCCAATTCACCGAACCTGCAATTTTTAGACTAGGGGAGGAAACCCATAAAGATAAAGATACAGGGAGAATTTGCAAACTCTACACAGACAGTTGCCTGAGGCTGGAATCAAACCCGGGTCTCTGGCACTGTAAGGTAGCAGTGCCACTAAGCCACCACGCTAGCCCATTCTCTCTTTAAAAAAAGTAGTAAAGATGCATCACGAAATGATGTAAGAAGAAACAGAAAATAGATTGATCACATTTAAAATGTTTTCGTCATTGGTTCATCTTCGGGTAGAATGGACTTTGAAAGCTAATGCAGGTTATCAGGAATAAGAGGTTCTTGTCTTATGATCCATATATTTAACTTGTGTAGTTGGTTAATATGATGGTTACTAGGTGAAACATACTCACAAAAGGTACAGATGTTCTTTAACAATAGAACATATGTTTATTACAAAATAGAAGAAATAATCAAAAATAATAACAAGCATGTAGATCTCAACAAGAGTGCTGAATCTTACTTTATTTTTGACTAAGTCTAAGCTGCATTGAGTTAAAGAACTTTTCATCAAAAGGCCAAGCAAGTTCCGTTGCTTTATCTTACCAAACCCACCTCAATAATTACCTACCATGACCCAATTGTATCTTTCACATCTGATTTCTGCCCCATCTTATCAGAACAACTCATTACTCAGCCGATATCCTCTGAAAGACCAGCACACCTTGTACCTGTGCCATCTTTGAAAATCCATGATGCATCCGAATAAGCACTTGTCAGTACAAAGTTGATCTGCACAATTACTGACATTGTCCCAGGGAAGTGGCAACGAGGATAAAATTGAAACCCCAATATGCATATAAGGTCCTGAAAGCTCTGCTGGATGGGCTGGTGCGGACATGGGAATTTCTCCTATCACAGGACCAATAGCAGGGACTGGGAATTGGCTTAGCTCAGTTGGCTGGATTGTTAGTTTATAGAGCAGTGTGGTGCCAACAATGTGGATTCAATTCCCATCACTGGTTTGAGGTTACCATGAAGGACTCTCCCTCTCAACCTTTTCCCTAACCTGAGGTTGGGCGCCCCTCAGGTTCAATCACCACCAGTCTCTTCTCTCTAATGAGAGAGCAGCCCCTATGGTCTGGTAAGATTGTGGCGACACAAAAAAAAAAGCAAGGGCCATGCCAGTCTGGTCCAACATCTCCACCAACTTAAAGATTCTCAGCTACCTGGACAAATCAGTGGGAAGAAAGTCAATCTGCTTTTCCAATCTGCCAGGGTAAGTGACACACTCTTCTCTTCTATATCTGACAGTCACTTTCTCTCTGGCTGTACCCATCTCCTACCAAAGCTCATGTTCTAACACTCTCCCTATCTAGTGCACCATCTTCTCTCACTCGCTGACACCAACCCCAAAATAATACCACTAACTCTACATGCCCTCTGTGTTACCTACTCAGTCACTGGTAACACTTCTCCATCTGCACTAAATGTATAGGATGTGCCACACATTCATCTTTTATAAATTTATTTGAATTAACAAGTATTTTGTTTTAAATTAATCATCAAAAAATACTTCAGAGAAACTCTTGATAAATACATTTAATAACATTCATACATTTTTCAGTAAAAATAAGGCAGACATGAAAAATAGTTTACAAGGTTTTAAAACTTATGAATGCTTTCTGACACTATGTAAATCATCACAATGCAATACACAGATCTTTCTGACTAAAGGCTAACGTATTGATATATGCAAGTGGATTTTCAAAAAAATTCTTGAAAACAAAATCACACAATGGGTTTATGGCAAAGATTAGAACATGTAGATTTGTTCAAATCAGAAGAGAGAGCACTATTCCACAAAGAAAAGTGCTGTGAATTCAACTTTTCATGATTTATATCATTAATTTGGCTTAAGGACCAAGTAACTGTTGAAATTAAAAGTACACTTAACAGTAAGAATGAAACATAAAACAAGAATAGATTAGAAAACCTTCAAGCTGGGCAATTAAGTAGTAAATGCACCTTAACACAGATAAATGTGAGGTGAAGAACTTTAGTTGGAAAAGCTAAAAATATAATAGAAAATAAACTAAATGGGGGGATAGAGCAAACAATAATTCGGGTTACAGCGGACCAAAAATCTTTAAAACCAGCATCTGAGATTGATACTCAATAGATTTGGCAGCATCTGTGGGGAGAAAGCAGAATTAACATTTCAAGTTCGATCTACAGAACTGGCTTGAAGGTAGAAGACAAAGGGTGGTGTTTGCTTTTCAGAATGGAGGCTTGTGACCAGCGGTGTGCCATGAGGATCAGTGTTGGGTCCACTACTTTTTATCATTTATATAAATGATTTGGATGTGAACAGAGGAGGTATGGTCAGTAAGTTTACAGAGTGTGTGGGGGGGGGGGGAAGAGAGTGTGTGTGGGGGGGGAAGAGAGTGTGGGGGGGGGAAGAGAGTGTGGGGGGGGGAGAGAGTGTGGGGGGAGGAAGAGAGTGTGGGGGGAGGAAGAGAGAGAGTGGGGGAGAGAGAGAGAGAGAGTGGGGGAGAGAGAGAGAGAGAGAGAGAGAGAGTGTGGGGGAGAGAGAGAGAGAGAGTGGGGGAGAGAGAGAGAGAGAGAGAGAGAGAGTGGGGGAGAGAGAGAGAGAGAGAGAGAGAGTGGGGGAGAGAGAGAGAGAGAGAGAGAGTGGGAGAGAGAGAGAGAGAGAGAGGGGGAGAGAGAGAGAGAGTGGGGGAGAGAGAGAGAGAGAGAGTGGGGGAGAGAGAGAGAGAGAGTGGGGGAGAGAGAGAGAGAGAGAGAGTGGGGGAGAGAGAGAGAGAGAGAGAGAGAGTGGGGGAGAGAGAGAGAGAGAGAGAGAGTGGGGGAGAGAGAGAGAGAGAGAGAGAGTGGGGGAGAGAGAGAGAGAGAGAGAGAGAGAGAGTGGGGGAGAGAGAGAGAGAGAGAGAGAGAGAGAGAGAGAGAGAGAGTGTGGGGGAGGGAGAGAGAGAGAGAGAGAGAGAGAGAGAGTGTGTGAGAGAGTGGGGGAAGAGAGAGAGTGGAGGGAGAGACATAGACAAAGAGAGAGAGAAGACAGACAGACAGATAGACAGAGAGAGAGAGAGAGAGAGAGAGAGACAAACAGAGACAGAGAGAGAGACAGACAAACAGACAGAGAGAAAGACAGAGACAGACAGAGAGTGTGTGGGAGAGAGAGTGAGAGGAAGCAGAAACTGAATCATATTAAATTGGCAAATAGATTTTTTCCAGTACAGGCGAGACAGGAAATACCAAACTCAGTTTGATTCTATACTGGAAAGCTCCTTGGATTGTGAAATTTACTCTTCAATAGTCATATATTATCCAAAATACATGGTCAAGTGTTTTAAAGTAATTTTAAGGTATTACATTAAGTATATTAAGAAGCAACAGTTTAATATGATAAATATAAAATGGGCAAAAAACTCATATGGCCTGAGACAGTTGTGTGTGGTTTACTGGTCCTGAAATAGAAGAGGGTGATGCTGATCTCAGTGGCCAATGGTCACAATCTCTTCAAAATGGCTTATCACTCCCAGATTAGCTAAAGGGACAGATGAAGATGGTCTTCACACCAAAGAGAAAGTCTCTTGTGTGTGCTAGTCTCTTGTCCATTTGCTAAAGTAGTTTTCTCCCTTTGCTGTTTGCCTTTGTGATCCTTGGCAAGGATTAGAAGGGGGGCTTTATTCAGTTTTCTTTACTCTTTTGGAGGTGTTAAGCAGCTAGCATTGGTTCACTTCAAAAGCTTTCTTTCCATCTGAAGTATTGCTTTTTCCTTTCAAGAACCTATTTAGACCATAACGCATAGGAGCAGAAATTAGGCCATTCAATCCATCGAGTCTGCTCTGCCAGTCAATCATGGCTGGTAAATTTCTCAACCCTTTCTCCCTGTTAACCTTGATCCCCGATCTTTGCTCCACAGCGTTCTGTGGCGGTGAATTCTATAGATTGCTCACTCTCTGCCTAAACAAGTTTCTCCTTATCTCCATTCTAAAAGGTCTTCCCTTCACCCGAAGGCTTTGCCCTTGGGTCCTAATCTTTCCTATCAATGGCAACATCTTCCTAACATCCATTCTGTCCAGGCCACTGAATATTCTATACGTTTCAATTAGATCCCCCTTCCTCCCCATCCTTCAAAACTCTGTCGATTATCTTGACCCAGGGTCCTCAAATGTTCCTCATATGTTAAGCTTTTCATTACCGGCCAATCTCATGAACCTCCTCTGAACAGGACCAGTATGTCCTTCCTGAGATATGGGGCCTAAGACTGCCTTAAAGAGCCTCAGAAGTACATTCCTGTTTTTATATTCAAGTCCTCTCAAAGTAAATGCCAACATTGAATTCGTCTTCCGAACTACTGACTCAATCTGCAAGTTTACTTTGAGAGAATCCTGGACTAGAACTTCCTAGTCTCTTTGCACTTCAGACTACTGAATTTTCTCCCCATTTAGAAAATAGTCCTTCCTGATGAAGGGCTTTTGCCTGAAAGATTGATTTTCCTGCTCTTCAGATGCTGCCTATCCTTCTGTGCCTTTCCAGCACCACACTCTTGTTTCTAATCTCCAGCATCTACAGTCCTCACTTTCGCCTTGCTTCTATTCTTCCTACCACAGTGCATGACCTCACATTTTCCCACATTATATTCCATTTGCCACTTTGCCCACTCTCCTAACCTATCCAAATCCATCTGTAGGCTCCCAACCTCCTCAAATACCTTTTAATATACCTATTTCTTAGAAGATTCTGCTAATCATTTATTCAATTTTCAGTTGAGAAGAGATACATTCATGGTAATTCCTCCTTTTTTCCATCAGAAGCCCCTGAAATCAAGTTGTGACTCACCCTTTCCTAGAGCATCCTGTTTAACTGTCAGACAAATGAGTCAGCAGGTCAATTCCCACTTCCCACTCCAAATCTGGGTTAGCAAGGCCTTGCTTCAATGCTTGTACAAGAGGCAAATCCTCCGCAGAGATAGCAGTCCCTACTGTTTGTGATTGGCATAAGAGCTTCCTTTATGAAAGAGACAGAGACAGAGGCCTCTTCTTATAATATTCAATAAACATCTTAGGATCTAATCAAATTATTATCCAGATTTTAAAAAAAACACGATAGGTAGTCTGATGCAGCACACATATTCACAATGATAGCAACACAGAAAGACACAGACACACACACTCAGGACAGTTTTATAATTTCCAATTTGGCTACCTAACTTGGCATCTCAACACCTTCCACTTTAAAGTTTTGAATCATTGAGAGGCGGTCCTCCTAGTTTTGAAATGGAAACAGGCTTTCTGAAAAATGCTGTCAAGTTCACCATCTTCTGCTTTGAAAAACAGCAGCATTCTAATTTTCACTCCTCCAAGACCCAAGAAACCCAAAATAATAACTGAAGCAACATGTGACATGGTGACCTAGTTTTACATGGACAAGAGAATTAAAGTAGCAGTCTTCAACTTTCTGGGTATTTAAGGTTATGAGCCAAATTGAAACAGAGTAAGGCTTGATTTGAAATTCAACAGATTCCTTCTTTAATAATGCTTCAAATAAATGATTAGATGTGATTTGTCTGTGTTTTATGCACAGTATAGTGGATTCAACAGTTTAACATCATTTTACTCGCAGTAAATCTGAGGGTTTCTTTTCTATGACAGGCACATTGTACCATTTTGCAGACAACATATTATTCTGCTGCTTTAAAATCTACAGTCATATTTGAGCTTGAAAGATGACTTTACACAGCAATAAAGTATACTTTCAATTGCTGGAATGATTTTCACAGAAGCCGGGAGGAAATAACTGGTCAAAACGTGATCCAGAAATATAGTAACAATATGTGGAACATGAAGCATCAGAAACACATCCAAATACATTTCTGATAATTTAGATTTTTCATGATATTGCTCATTAGTATTCACTATGGTGGCATACACGTATGATAGTTACCTGCTAAACAAGCAAAGGCTAGGCTGCAATTGAAGATCATCAAAAGATATTTGTAATTTACTATAAATTTCATGCTCCAAGCTTTACTGTTTACTCTTTGAAAAAAAAACACTCACATAACCAGAAATTCTGCATTATCAATGTTAGAAAGATAACACCCAAGAAAGGAGAAACAGAAAGAAAATGAATAGCAATGCCTATCACAGTAATCTCATTGTCTCTTCTCAAAACATTTTTGTCAAAATTGAAAGCATTTACAGATTGGGGCAGTGAGGCTTCTCCAGGAACACAGAAATTATTTATGCAAATCTTTCAAATCAAATTTTCCCAACATTAATCAAATCTGTCACCCATGAACAAAAAGGTCAAATATCTAATGGGTTCAAACAAGCCAAAAGTAAAATTAACAATGTTCATAAAATCATTTATTATTTTAATATGTTCTGAGTATGAATTGTTCCTTTATGGCTCATTAATTAAAACATCATGACTCTAATTCATAAAGTTTAATTTAAACCATAAAATGCAAAATATGGCACTAATGTACAATTAAGAAGACATAGCAAATTACTTTACCTAAAGTCCATGCAAAGTAATACTTGGGTCTGGATGCGTGGACTGAGAGAAACAGATAACATAGCTTCCTGAAGAATGATGCTTCACTTATAAACTTGTCATCCACATTGTAGGAGATTGGGAAGTTCTTCGTAATGAGTGTGAACCAAACTAGACATACAAAGGTGATAACCATTTTGTTTGCTACAGCTCTCTAGAAAAATTAAACAAACCCCACAAAATATATGATGTTTAGATATTTGACAACACTGCAACAACAACAAAATATCCAGAATATAGGACAACAGGACAAAAGTGATTTATAACATAACGAAATACGAATTAAGTAGTTTCATATCAATAACAACAATATTCGAGTGGTTAATGAAACCTGGAAAAAATACATGCTCAAAAGAGTGCTGAGCATTTATTGATTACTCAGTAAAGCACAATACTTCTTATATTCATTTGTTTATCAAGAATTAAATACGTTCTGATGAAAGGCCACTGTTGGGACACACTGGCTGGATTTTTCTGCCTTGGTGGGTAATTTGAGTTGGGAAATTTGTTTTCTATCCTAACAGTTGAAAAAAGATTGGGAAAGCATGTTAGTAGACTGCACGTTCACCTGTATGATCTTGGCTGCAATCTAACCAAGCCTAATTATTTAAAATCAAAATTTACTAAGAACAACTCAGGAGGTGAGGCAGCATCTGTGGAGAGAAACAAAGTTAACATTTCAGATCATGATGACCTTTCATCAGAACACTAATCCACACGCTGCCTGACAAATATTAAAAAATATTTCATTTTGATTTTAAATTTCCATTATTCACAGCATGCTGTTTTGAAAGACTAATGAAAAGTTGCCACACGTTACATGCTGCAAGGTTCCTCTCAGCCCAAGCACAGGACAAATCTATCGATCTGAACTAACCTGTGTATAGCATTACAAACTTGAATAGCAGGATGGCAGATGTTGGAAACTTACCAACTTTTTTAAAAATTCATCAGAGAATCACTTCAAGAGTTTTAAATATGATATATTCCCGGACCAAAATACAAGTACTAAGGGAGAAGGCAGGGCAGCAAGGGTTCAGCCTGCACTTGCTTTGTACAATGCATAGCTTAAAATTTTACACTTCATGGAAGACAGAAACATAAAAAGCATCCATGTTGTTCTGCTAAAACGCACACTTCTTCAATGTTAATTCATTGTAACGCAACTGATTAACTGGGTACAGAGCTTCTAAAGCACAAATTTTTAAAGCTTGTATTACTTATAATGTGATTCCGGCCCCATTAGTTTAAATGATACTGCTATAACACGATTTTCTTACAACAAAGGATTGTACGAGAGCGAAACTACTGCATTATAGCAGAACTGACTGTACATTTTTCAAAAATGATGATGTGGAATGGATTGCCTGAAATGATATTGAAAGCAGATAAAATGCTTTTGGTAGGGAATGATAAAGAAAAGAAAACAGAACCAAGGGGATAAAAAGCATAGAACTGAAACAAATTGGATAGCTTCTTCAAAGCTCTGGCAGGGACCTATGTCTGATAAACATAGCAGCCCTTGCAAGACTGGCGTAAGTAGGAACTGTGAGAAAACTATCCACTGGCTGCAGTCACACCAAGCACAAAGAAGATGGTCGTAAATGTTAGAATTCAATTATCCCAATCCAAGGAGTTCCTCTAGGTTATTCCCTAACTTCAACCACTTTCAACTGCTTCATCGATGATCTTTCCTCCATCACAAGGTCCGAAGTTGAAATGTTTGCTGACGATCGTGCAATGTTCAGCATCATTCGTGACTCCTCAGATAATAAACCAGTCATGTCCATATTCAACAAGAACTGGATAGCATCCAGGCTTGGGCTGATAAGTGGCAAGTAACATCCAGGCAACACGACTGCCAACTTGAGAGAAACTAAACATCACCCCTATATCTTCAATGGAATTACCATCCTTGAATCCTCAATCATCAACATATGGCAGTTATCACTGATCAGAAACTGAACTTGGCCTACCCTATAATTTCTCTGGCTACAGGAGTAGTTAAAATGCTAAGAATTCTTTGGTAACCCCCTTCTTGTCTCCCCAGTACCCGTCCACCATCTAGAAAGCATAACCTCAATCACTGAGAACAACAAGGCAGCAGATAAACGGGAACGTGCAAGTTCCCCTCCAAGTCACACACCATCCTTTCTTGGAATGATATCATCATTCCATCAGTGCCAATAGGTCAAAATCCTGGAACTCCCTTACGAACAGTACTGTGGTTATCCTTACAACCCAAGGGCTGTAGCAGCTCAAGGAGACAGTTCACCATTATCTTCTCCAAGTCAAGTAGAAATGGGTAATAAATGCTGCTCTCACCATCAATGCCAACATTCCATGAATAACTTTAATAAAACACTGACATCCTGCATGCTGGTTAGGTCAAAAAAAAACTTTAAATCGAAATTTTACCATTTTTGTTTCTGACTTAGGCACATAGCTATCTACAACTCTTCAGAAGAGACTCCTCTGAAGAACACTCATATTGCATTTGAAATATTAACTATTTATCTCTCTCCACAATGCTGTTAGATCTGTTATGAATTTTCCAGCACTTTTGTGGTTTTGTAGCAGATTTACAGTATCAGCATTATTTTGCTCTAATCTGCAATATTTCCAGTTTTAAATGACAAGACAGTCAAGGCATGAATTTGGCCCATTGATGGATCCACACCGACTCATTAAGATGCTGGTGTTCCAGCACACAGAGTTACATAATGGGATTTTCTGCCTGCCGACTCATTGTATGGGGTTTCTGCCACCCTTAATCTGAGACTGTTTTAACACAGTGGTAAAGTATCAAAGAAAGTTCAGGGGAATACTGTACAACCACAATCCTAACGGGAGAATCTTAACATGTTGCAATCTTAAACATTGATGACTGAACATTTTGATTTTGCATTGTATCCTCTTTTTATTTCCTCTGAAATACTCCAGTCTGACTTAGGTGTCATCATGACTCACCTATGACTTTACGACGATCATCAGTGAAGCAGCTGAAAGTGGTTGGGATAAGCTCATTGTACCAGATCAATGTCCTGGGACTTTTCTTTTAATTCATTCACAGGATGTGTGGCACTGGCTGGGCCAGCATTTATTGCTTGTCCTTAATTGCCCCAGATTACAATTGTGAGACAACCACATGTCCGTGCATCTGGAATTACATGTAGGCCAGGCCAGGTGAAGACAGCTGTTTCCTTCCCTAAGGAGCACTGGTGCCCCCTACCGGCACATAACTGAGAGAAATGTACTCCAATAAGCACAACCACTTTTTTTTCCTTTGAATAAGAGATGTGGTGAGGGGGAGGGAGACAATTACAAGTACAGGCAAACACAGGTGAAGGCACAGCTACCAAATGGGAGAACGTACATGAAGTTTGAATTGCAGCCACAGAGCAATTTTAGAGGGTTACAGAGGTCCAGAAAGTTATGGAGAGAGGAAGGAGGAAGATATTGGAGCAGTTAAGTGGGAAATTATAAAAGATGAATTAGACCATCACGGATTGCACTTCCCTTGGAAATTACAATGCAACTTGTGAAAAAGCTAAACCTTTTTCCCAAAAAGGAAATTATTATTGTATTCTTGGTCAGAACTGATATTAATACTTTAACATACATTTGCCCTTTATATTACCGATTTTCTCTTTAACAGCATTTCAACACAGTGTATGTGCATGTGTGCTTTTGTTGGTCTATGTCCATTCAAGTGGGATATTAATGTTACAGACTGCAATATTTTTCACTTAGGCCCCCAACATGGATTAAGCGCCTCAATTTTATTTGAATATCTCTTACTGCAACAGCAGTGACATTTTCCATTTCCCATATCAATGATTTGTTTAAATTTACAGAAATTTAGGGACTGCCTTAAACTGTCGACTTTTGGATAATAAACACGGAATTGAGATTTCTCTCACTTACTTGACATAGGATCCTCACAGCCCGCAAATAGAATAGTCTTCTATCCAGTCAGTTTTGATTGAATCTACACACTAGTCCCAGAAGTGAAAGTCCAGTACCTAAATCATTGCAAACTAGTTCCCAAAAGTCCATTTTGCAACTTGGTTATAATTTAGTTTCTTTACCAGCAATACACCATGAATATAATTATTGTCATTGTATACATACCAATGGGGAAGGATCAGGAAACTTGCTAAAGCCTTTTTGCTTCCAATGTTCTTCTATTAGTTTCATGTCTATATGGTTTCCTTCAATAAACGCAATATAGTCCTTGTAATTGCTGGCAGGTCCAGCCAAAATACCTAGAAAATTCAGGTGATAGCTGCAATACTCTAGTAAAGTAGGCCTTGAGCTGTAAATATAAACAAGAAAGCATCACAATAGGTGCACTGTAGCAAACAATAGGCATAAAAGAGAGTTTAAAAAGTACATATTCAATCCTGGGCACAAATCTTGTTTGTCCTTCAAAGAAAGAAGGGATGGCAAGCAGGTGTTATATAATCCATCTGAAATAAAATCCTTGGTTTAATGTTTAGTTTGGTACAATGTAGGATGTGGAGATGGGTAAAAGTCAAAACAACTGAGGGTAAGCTGATGGGGCAGTAACTGGCCGATTGGACTTGTTTAGTTTTTTACGGATAGGATACAATCTGTCAGTCTTCCAAAGTGGCTAGAGATGCAGCTAATTCTGGAGCACAATCTTGAGATATCCTCAGGATGTTTTCAGGACTCTCAGCCTTTGCTGCATCCAGTGTGCTGTGCCATTTTATGATATCACATTGAGCAAATGGCATTGTAAAGACTGGTGAGAGGTTAGGAAGCAAGTTACTTTGTTTTTGTTTTTGCTTGACACCACTCCCAAATGTTTCTCCCCAGATCTGAATTTGCTTCAAAAACATTCAGTAAACTGGCAACAAATGCTGGCCTAGCCAGTAGCACTCTCACAGATTGCAATTTTTTTTTATATCAGTTCTAATGAAAGTCCTTTAACCTCCAACATATTAGGTCTATTTCTTGCTCCACTGTTGCAAAACAAGAAGTGAAGCTGGACATCAAGCAAGCAGTATTTTCAATTCTTCCCAGCAGACATAATTTTAACACTGGCATAAGTCACAGGATAAACTTAAGTCACCTTGGTCACACAGACATAAGGAGAACCAAACCAAAACAGAAAATAACAAAGTGAGCAAGGAAAAATTGAAGAATGAGACAATTAAACACTTGATGCAACATCACAATGTTACACACCACCTTTTCCCCTTCCAAATCTGTGATCTCTGTCACCTAGAACAATAAGGGCAACAGATGCAAAGGAGCACCATCACCTGCAAATTCCCTTCCTAGCCACACACCATCCGGACTTGGAAATATAATGACCATTCCTTCAACATCATTGGCTCAAAATCCTGAACGTCCCTTCTTAACAGGACAGTAGGGTGTCCCTACAGCCCAGGGACTGCAGTGATTCGAGAAGGCAGCTTACTACCACCTTCTGGGGCAATTAGGGATGGGTAGTAAATGTTGGCCTAGCCAGTGACACTCTCATAGATTGCAAAGATTCAAAGAAACTTGGATTCCATGGATGATTACAATAAAAGATAAAGACCCAAGCTCATCCAATCCAGTCCAGGAGGGAAGAAACAACGTCTCAAAGTGTGTGGGGATGGGAAAACCAAAAATGGAAACGTGCAATCAAAAACAACAAACCAAATTTCACACAACTTGTGTGGCAGTGCTCTGTGATCAGTACTTTGTCCCCATTATAACAAAAGTAAGGCGCAGGGAAAGCCAAAGGAGGAGAAAAAGGGAAAGTTCCAGAACATCTAAAATGATATTGATTTAATTTTGTTTTCGCTCATCTCTCCCTCAATCCCATACTAATTTCCACACGTAAAGGCAAGAAAACATTTGCTCTCAGCCCAGTCTATCAATGTCATTCTTTAAGCCATGAAGGTTTATGTTACTTCGGGTTATGGATCTCCTAACATTTCATCTTGTGTTAAGAGGAAGGGAGCTGGAAATGACAATAAAAGGAAAGCAACTTGTCTTTGTTAAATTGCTACATTGACATTAAAAAGTGCAATTATTCACAAGGAACATTCATGTGAGTTCTTTATTTTAAGGTAAGATGATATGCACATAATATTCATGAAGAGGCTGTGAGGCACCTGTTTGACTTCAAACACTGCTGTTTTCAGACTGACTGCATGATATGGGATTATATCATACCCTGCCAAGATCAGTTATGACTGGTAATAGTTTAAGGCCCGTCTCCTGAGAAAGGTATATCACAACAGTCATCCGGCACAACTTTATGCTGTGACCTATTGTTTGAGAAACATTAATATAACATACAACGCATTTTCTTTCATTTCTTTTATAAAATACATATATGTGCCATCATGACTCTAATTCATATTTTCTAAGTAAATGGAAAGCCCCATAACTTCTCAAAATACACCGTATTCCATTTACAATGTACTCTCAGTGGTCTGACTACATTTCGTAAATCATTAAGAAAAAAATTATGACGTATTAACTTAGAAGTAACTTTTAACATATAAATACATAGAAGGAAAGTCAACTGTGGGTTTCGTTAACCTACCTAACAGCAAGACGGCGTTGTTCAACAGTAAGTTCTTCCTCTTTACGTCCCAGCCCTATTGAAAATTAGAAAAAAAGTGACCAATACATAACATAAGTGAAGAGTACGTCTATACTGTTAAAACTAGAGTGCGAACACAACCAGTAACTCCTATAAAATTGCTTTATATTCCATTAACAGTGATGCAGAACTCATACAAATACTAGTCATCAAAGCTTAAATGATTAAAAGTGACAGGTACACATACAGAATTCAAATATCCCCTACCTCGAACAGAGGCTCCTCACCTGGGTTACCCAACTTCCCAACAACAAATCTTTCATTTTCCCTGACAGTGGAGTATAGTCATTGGTCAACTGTATTAATTGTGTGCCAAGTAAATTAAGATTTCCTAATAGGCCAAGATGTGTTTACCCTTGCTCTAGAACAAAGTGTCACCTTAACATTTGAACTAAAACAACATTGGAGTTATAACTTTGCTTAAACATGCTTTAAAACAGCTCTTCTTGCACACAAATAATCTTTGTAACACAATGCTTGAATCTACTAGTTTTACTGACCAGATATATCACTGCATACAGTTAAGCTGCTTGAAATAAAATGATTCTTAATAAGTTACTGTATAGCAGCTAATTTTAAAAAATTAAAGTTAATCTTTAAATGGGCAATTATTTTTACAGTGATTTTGGCTGTTGTATGCATATTACTTTTGTGTATTTATCTATAGTTAAAAATCACACAACACCAGGTTATAATCCAACAGGTTTATTTGGAAGCACTAGCTTTCGGAGTGCTGTGCCTTCATCAGATAGACGTGGAACAGGATCATAAGACACAGAACTTATAGCAAAAGATTTTGCTATAATAAACCTGTTGGACTGTAACCATCTGTTGTGTGATTTTTAACTTTGTCCGCCCAGTCCAGCACTGACACCTCCACATTATATTTATATATCACAAAATTCAACACAATATGAACAGCAATGTTTTCACAAAATCTGAAGAGAGAAAAAAGGTCAAGACTTAAATGTAAAAGAGTGCAAGAAAACAGTCAGGAACACAACAATAAAGGAATTGAAGACTGGGCTACTATGTAATAGAATAAGATTTCATGCCAATAATTCCCATACAAGGAGTTCTCAGTCTTAGTTATTTTACCACCCTTTTCCCACCTCAGCAAACATACAAACAGCCTAAAGTTTCAGCATTTTCAGAAGCAGACCACAAGCTTCATTTTCAACGCTTTTACTGATGGTCCTTTAACAACATGGGGAGGCACTGACATGGTGGTAATGTCACTGGACTAGTAAATCAAAGGCTCAGGCTAATGCTTTGAGGACACAGGTTCAAGTCAATTTCAAATGTTGCTGAGAGCGGACTTACACTACTTGGAGCCAGCCTGCATCTTTCAAATGGGAGCATTTAGCCTGAAACAGGTGCTGGAAGTCTCTGGGGAGAAGTGTCAGACCTACAAGAGTAAAAATGAGATAACAGTGCAGACCATATTCTTTTAGCTTCTCAGATGCAATACTGGAAGCCTCAGCATTGGAAGTGGATTAAAAGAAAGAGGTTCTCCACCAAAATAGGCCAGCACATCTACAAGACAGAGACCGAGAATGTCACGGGGAGCATATACCCATCAGAATCAATACAGGCACTCCAGTCCAGTGAATCTGATTGAAAGAAATTGAATAAGCTCACACAATTGATCAAGGTCAGTAAATGCATCTTCAACTGCCATATTTTACCAACAACTCAAATCTCTCATTCATCCTTAAATGCTCCACACTATCTCAGATTTTCATTGCCAGCTACTTAACCATGAACAGTTACATTACTAAAATATGTTGGGAGTAGCTAGGTCATGGATCATGCATTTTAAATACATTATTAGTTTAGGAATTTAATTTCAAGGTGTAGGCTGAAATAGCACAAGTAAAAAGGCAAGAGGCAGCACGGTGGCACAGTGGTTAGCACTGCTGCCTCACAGTGCCAGAGGCCCGGGTTCAATTCCCGCCTCAGGCGACTGACTGTGTGGAGTTTGCACGTTCTCCCCGTGTCTGCGTGGGTTTCCTCCGGGTGCTCCGGTTTCCTCCCACAGTCACAAAGATGTGCGGGTCAGGTGAATTGGCCATGCTAAATTGCCCGTAGTGTTAGGTAAGGGGTAAATGTAAGGGCACGGGTGGGTTGCGCTTCGGCGGGTCGGTGTGGACTTGTTGGGCCGAAGGGCCTGTTTCCACACTGTAAGTAATCTAATCTATAAAACTAGGAGACAGTGTGGACGGCAGATGGTGAAGAAATCAGAGTTGATGAAGCGTGGCACTGGAAAAGGCGTAGCAGGTCAGGCAGCATCCAAGGAGCAAAAGTGTCGACATTTCAGGCAGGTAGGCTTCCTTTTAAAGGAAAAGTTGAAATGTGGACCTGGATTTTCACAAGAATGGTAGGTTTCTCAATTGTTACAAAATAAAGGTCATACCGGAAAATCAGAAGTTCTGCTCCCAAATACATTTCCCATATGTGCACACTTTGGAATGGGAAAGATATAGGAGGGAGCTGCTCTATAAATTAGCAATTGCCTCTACTCGTGTCAGATTTCAGTCTCATGTCTGGAACACTACGTGCACAGTTTACACCTGGCAGGAGCAGGTTTGAAGTTTGTGCATTTTTTGAATAGCCTGGGTGCCCTTTGGAGAAGGGCAGATGACTTAGCATTAAAGTTGTCTTGGTTAATTAATCATGGGGGAGCAGTACGCAATGAAGAACAGACTGGTTAACCCTCTGACCCAGAGTTTGCATGAGGGCAATATTCCTACTGGGTTTTAAAACTCTCTTTTGAGCCAGTAGCAGCCTGTTTTTCAGGTTACACAAGTTTCATAGCATTTTACAAAAGAGAAACGAAGTCCTCATTTAAAAGAAACCTTCGTGATTCATAATATGCACACATGGTGTGCCATATTTTAAATGTTAAATTACTAAGTTGCCCACATTACAAAAACCCTCGAGTCATAAATCAGTGACAAATAGAAAATAAAGAACAATAAGAAATAAGTTTACCACTGTAGTCAGCCAAAAATGAAATAAGACCTGACTTTGGGAATCTGTTGCTTGGAGCCACAGCCTAAAAACGCAATCCATGCTTTTTTCAACATGAGCCAGTAAACACTGAACACATGCACTATTGCTGCTCCAACCAAAAGTTATAATTTAAAACAGACCTTACATATTTATCTCAATTTCCTGACTAGCCTCCTCCTTTATTTCTTCAAAATTAAAATATATCTAAAGTTCCCTTGTATTCAGATTTTCTCCAATCTCTGGTGCCTTCTCCAGCCCGATAACCAATGAGATCACTGCACTTATCCAATTATCTTCTCTTGCACATTCCCAATATTCATCACTTCACCATCACTGGCCTTGCCTGCAACGATGCCCCGCAGAAGTCTTGTGAGAAACATTATAGGTTATGGAGTAAACAAGACAGTAGTAAGCTGGATGCAGAATTGGCTGAGGGATAGAAAACAAAAAGGTAATGGTGAATAGATAATGTTCTGCCTGAAGGAAAATTTGAAGTCCAGTTCCCCAGGGGTCAGTTTTGGGATCCTGGTCCTGATGTACATTAATGATCCAGATCTTGATGTGCAGGGAACAATTTCCAAACTTCCAGATGAGACAAAACCAGAGAATCCTGTAAATTGTGAGAAGGATTGTGAGAAAGAACTTATCATGGCCAAATTGGTGTAGTGACATTTAGATGAGGTTCAACGCAAACAAGTGTGAGGTGATTTTATTTGTAGTAGCAAAAACATGGAAATGCAGTATAAAACAAAGAGCATTCAAAACAAACAGTTAGTAAAATATACAGTATCCAAGGCTTAATTAATAGAGGTGAAAGTGAGGACTGCAGATATTAGGGAGTCAGAGTCAAAAAGCGTGATACTGGAAAATGCACAGGATGTCAGTCAGTATCCAAGTAGCAGGAGAGTCTATGTTTCAGACATTAGCCCTTCATCAGGAATGTGGAGGCGGAAGGGGGTTGAGAGATAAATAGAGGGGTGGGAATGGGACTGAGAGAAAGACAGGTGGGATGGCTATACTAGATGCAGGTAGGAAATGACAGTGATTGGTCAGGGGGAAGGGTGAAGTGGATAGATGGCAAGAAAGATGGACAGGTAGGTCAGGTCAAGAGAGCGGTGCCGAGTTGGCAGGTTGGATCTGGGATAAGATGGGGGTTAGGAAGATTTGGAAATTGATGAAGTTAATGTTGATGCTTTGTGGTTGTAGGGTCACAAGGTGTTCTTCCTCCAGTCGGCAGGTGGCTTTGATTTGGCAGTGGAGGTGGCCCAGGATTTGCATGTCCTTGGAAGAGTGGGAGGGGGAGTGGAAGTGATCGGGCCACAGGGCAATGGGGTTGTTTGGTGCATGTGTCCTAGAGACGATTCCTGAACTACACCACGTGGTGGCCTCCTGTCTCCCTGATACAGAGACGACCACATCGAGAGCAACGGATGCAGTTAATGAGGGTGGATCCGTAGGAAAATCTCTGCCGGACTTGAAATGATCCTTTCGGGCCTTGGATCGAGTTAAAAGGGGAGGTGTGGCAGTGGTTGGGGACTAGTTATGCTGGCAGGTGAGGAAGAAACAGAGGGCTTTTAGGCCTTCATCATGAGGGATGGATGTGTATAGAAACTGGACGTCCATGGTGAAAGAGCTGTTGGGGGCCTGGGAATCAAAAGTCATGTGGGAAGCGGAAGTTGTGGGTGGTGTCCTGGATGTATGTGGGGAGTTCGTGGACCAAAGGGGACAGGACAGAGTTGAGATGTGAGGAGATGGGTTCAGTGGGGCAGGAGCAAACAAGAGACAATCGGTCGACTGGGGCAGTCAGTTTTGTAAGAGGTAAAAGGTAGAACTGGATGGTGTAGGTTGGAGGCAGTAGATGGGAGATCCTCGGAGGTGATGAGGTTGTCGATGGTCTTGGTGATGAGAGATCGAAACTTAGGGGGAGGTATCCGTGAGTTGGCTCATGGCTTCAGCAAGCTAGAGGTTAGTGTTTCACACTACCATTGTGGCGTCCCTTGTCAACTAGTTTATTAGCGAGGTTGGGGTTGGGGTTGGAGTGGAGGGAGTGGAGGGGTGTGCATTGCAAGGGTGAGAGGTTGGAGTGGGTGAGAGGGGTGGACAGGTTGAGGTGGTCAATGTTGCAATGGCAGTTGGAAATGAAGAGGTCAAAGGAGGTTGAGTAAGAGTCCAGGTCAGGGTGTCCGAGAGAATGGGGTATAGTGGAAATGGAAGAAGTGGTCTTCGCAGGGTGGGTGGGAGTCACGATCGAAAAAGTAGGCCCAGTGGCAGAGGTGGTGGAAGAAAAATTCAATATCGGAGCACGTACAGAATACCTTGACAAAGGGGCACAGTGAGATGAAGACAAGACCTTTACTGAGGACTGATGGAGAAGGTCGGTGGGGATAGTGAATACCTGGCAGGGCTTGGAGCTGGAGCCTTGTCTAGAGCTGGCGTTGGGAATGGAGGTGGAGACTGTCTCTGGATTGGGGGCGGTCCTGTGATCATTGGTGATGCCCGCAGTCACTTGACCAGTGGTGACTGTGGAAGCAGCGTGGTTGATATCATTAGAGGAATTGACATGCACGGCTACAGTTGTGGGGACAGAAGTGGCAACTGTGGGGGCAGAAGTGATATTCTCAGTGATGTACATGGAGGTAGTAGCCACAGGAATGGCGTGGTTGGCAGTGTTCTGCTAAGTGATATCAGCGGGGGTGAAAGTAGCATGTTCAGCAGCATCTGTGGAGGCAGAAGTGAAGTGGTCGGTTGTGTTCGCGGAAGCAGTGTTTTCGGCAGCATTCATGGAGGCAGCATGGCCAGCAGCCACCATAGCTGTGACAGCAGCTTCTGTTTAAGTGATGTCATTATTTATGGCAGTACTGGTCGCTGTAGTGGCCTCCTGGTTAATGGTGTCTAGCTGGTTCTGGACAGGGTCAGGGAAAGTCTGGAGCGGATGAGGTTTCCCAGGTTTTAGGCAGATCCGGGCGGTGTGAGGTTGGGGAACTATGATGGGAGATCCCCTGAGGTAATGAGGTTGTGAATGGTCTGGGAGATGATGGTTTGGTGAAGAGAGTTGGAGTCTAGTTCAAGGGAGTGGTAGGAGGAGGTATAAGCGAGTTGGCGTCTGGCTTCAGTGACAGAGGTCGATGCTATACTGTAACTACACCGGTACCATCTCTCACTTTGTCCTCCGTTACATTGATGACTGTATCGGTGCCACCTCGTGCACCCACGAGGAGGTTGAACATACCATCAACTTCACTAACATCTTCCATCTGTCCTCAAGTTCATATGGACCATCTCCAACATCTCCCTCCCCTTCTACACCTCTCCATCTCTGTTTCCAGCGACCAACCCAACAAAGACATATTTCAAACCCAACTCCCACAGCAACCTAGACTACACCACTCCCCACTTTTCCTCCTGTAAAAATGCGATGCCTTACTCCCAATTCCTCCACCTCCATTGTACCTGCTCCTGCAAGGAGCAATTCCAATCCAGGTCATCCCAGATGTCCTCTTTTAATTTACCCTCTGACGTGATCAACAACGCCCTCCATCACATCTCTGCCCTCTCATTGCATCCCCCCCCAACAGCAACAAGGATAGAACCCCCGGTCGTCACCTTCTACCCCATGAATTTCCAGATACAGCGGATTATCCTCTAGCATTTTCTTCACCTACAGTCAGACCCCACCACCAAAAATATACTTCCTTCACCATCCCTATCTGTGTTTCACAGAGACCATTCTCTCGGAGACTCCCTTGTTAGGTCCACGTTCCCCACCAACCCAATCTCTACACCTAGCACTTTCACCTGCCACCACATGATGCACAAAACCTATGCCCACACCTATCCCCTCACCTCCGTCCAAGGCCCTAAAGGATCATTTCAAATCTGGCAAAGATTTTGCTATGCATCCTCCCACCTCATTTATTGCATCCGTTGCTCACGATGTGGTCTCCTCTACATCGAGGAGACCAAGTGCCGACTTGTGGACCGGTTCAGTGAATATCTCTGGCTTGCATGCACCAAATAACCCCATTGCCTTATGGCTAACTCCCCCTCCCATTCCTCCAAGGACATGCAAATCCAGGGCCAACTCCACCGCCAAATCAAAGCCACCTGCTGGTAGGTAGAAAACACCTCATCTTCTACCTCGGGATACTACAACCACATGACATCAACTCTGACTTCATCAGTTTCCAAAGCTCCCCATTACCCCTTCATCCCAGAAGCAACCTGCAATCAGCCCTCTTGATCTGACCTGTCTATCTTTTCTCCCACCTATCCACTCCACCCTCCCCATCAACCTATCACTATCACTTTCCACCTGCATCCACCTACTGCCATCCAATCAACCTTTCTCCTAGCCCCACTCTTTCACTCCCCTGTTTATTTCTCAGCCCCCTTCTTCTTCCACATTCCTGATAAAGGGCTAATGCCCAAAACGTCGACTCTCCTGCTCCTCGGATGCTGCCTGACCTGCTATTCTTTTCCAGCACCACACTTTCTGACTCCTTCATTAATGGGAGGTGTAGAGTACAACAGCAAGGAAGCTATGCTGAATTCACATAAGACACTAGTTAGATCTGAGCTGGGATATTATATTTATAGTGCCGGGCACTATACTTTTGGTAAGGCATAAATACCTTGGAGAGAATGTAGAAGAATGGTTCCAGGAATGAGTAACTTCCATTATGCAAATAGATTAGAGAAGTTGGCACTGTTTTCCTTGGCAAGGAGAGAACTAAGAGAAGATTAAATAGAGTAGGAACAGAGTAGATAGGGAAAAACTGCACAGGTATAAATACATTTGCAAAATAAGCAAACATCAAGTGAGAAAAAACTTGTTCATTGCAAATGATTATGGTGTGCAGCATGTTGGAATTTGGACACCTTAATACAACTGTGTACTTTTTGTATTCCATATTTAGCATTTCCTGAGTAGGATTAAACCTCATTTAACAGTGTTACAATTGTAACTAGCCCACTACAAGTATAAATAAAAGATTTATCAAGTGCCACACTGCCATATCACAAATAGTGTTTTGGAAAATAATAAGTTTTTGTTGCTGAAAGGCATTCAAACTAACTTCCAAGTAGAGGTGAGCAAGGGAACAACAGTTATCCAATGTCATAAGTAGCAGCTCCATAGTCAATGGCCAAAAGGATTCAGATAATTTATTGAGAAAGCGTAAGCGACAGCCTCTAGAACAAGGGTATACCAACAAGTGCTCAGATGCAGACTTGTAAGTGACAGTCCTCATCAGGAAACTGTTTTCTCCAGATGGACAATGGACCAAAAGTCAAAGGGGAAGACCCAGGGGCGAGTTCCCTAGTACTTTGGCCAGACAGCAGGATGCTGACTTCACAACATTAAACGATAACAACACAATCTATTTGTCCTCTGGTATGAGGACATATGGTATGACCCCAACTGTCATAGTTGTTTTCTAATTAACGAAAGTGCTGCTTCTTAACAAACTCCATAAACTTTCAAAATTGCTACAAAATGTGACTGCCTATTTTAGGAAAGAACCCCCCCTCCCCCCAAATCAATTAATAAACTGAGCTTGGAAGTGTGGTAAAGCCAGATTGAATTGAGACATTCATGAGGGCATGAAATAGAAACAATAGTCAGGGTTATGTAGAAAAGGCAACAGAGTGGTACAGCTCATGATGCTCACAAAAAACAGATTGCTGGAGAAACTCAGCAGGTCTGGCAGCATCTGTGGAAGAAAGCAGAGTTAATGTTTTGAATCTGGTGATTCTTCATCAGAACCATGAAAAATTAGAAATAAAGTAGTATTTGCACTGAATATGAGGTTGGTTGGGGAAGGGAAGAAGTGTGTGGACGATTGGGAGGTTGTGAGTGAATTGGTGGAGATGGAGCCCAGAGAGAAGGAGAGATAAAAAGGGTGGATCAACAAGATTATGGATAGTGAGCTACGACAGAAGAAAAACTAAACATTTTGTGATAATAAGAGCCAAGAGTAAGAAAGAATAGGTGAGAACAGGTGAATGTCATAACAAGAGTGGGTGTGTGATGGGGTATAGAAAAACAGAAGGATGGAATCAGGCTCTGCAGTTATTGAACTTGACTGTATAGGCTACAAGGTCCCCAAGTGACAAACAAGATGATGTTTTTCAAATGTTTTCTCAGAGTCGCTGAAATACTGCTTTGTTCTAAGTCATGATGCTCATTCAGAAAGCCAGTACAGACAAGATGGGTCAAACTCCTCCTTTTGCACTGTAACAATTCTGTACTTTGATAAGCTCCATACGTCGTGAGCTCTGCAACTGACACTCCTAACCAATCTATACCTCTCTCCCTTTAAAATCTTCCAACAAGCTATAAGGTATCTGCCTGAATATTACGTCATATGGACAGATGACAAATTTCATTTGATAACACTCCTGCGATGTTAAGAGTGATGTATAAACACAAGATGCTGCTATATATCCAGTTACAGTCTTCAGCCTGTCTCTCTGATGGCGTTATTATGCAACAAGATGGCCAAGCATTAAATGAAATGAATGTAATTTGGATGCCTGTAACATATTATTTTGGCTGCATTCCTTACAGACCTTCTCATGGACTTTTCTTGATTCAAAAACATAAAAACTGCAAAACCTGCTGCAATATATAATTTACAGTTTGTGGATAGTTCAGTGCTGACTTTATGGGGCACGAAAGGAGCATGGAAGGAAATTGTGTAAAATTCCCACAAAAGCTAGGAAAGCTTACATTCCAAAATTTAAAGAAATGAGCCAAAGTCTGAGTGTTATGGTGTGGAATGTACTGCTGGAAAGTGTGGTATGAAGTAGATTCAATATGAACTTCAAAAAAAAAGGAATAGGAAAAATATGTAGATATACCGTGGGACAATGAAAAGGGAATGGTCCAAATTAGCAGTCTTTCAAACAGTTAGCATAGGCTAGTCTTCCTTCTGTGCTGTACAATTCCAAGTGAAGTTAGAAATCATTGGGAAAAAAAACATGATCCATCAAACGCCTAACCTGCCAATTAATTACATTACTTATAAACAGCATTCAAGAGAGACCTGGGAAACAAGTGAGTTAGGGAGAAAAGTGAAAACGATGACCAACTATGGCTTGAAATGAAACCCAAAAGTAGATGTGCTGAAGCAATATTTATTGTTTCTACATACTTATATTCTTAAAATACCAGTCTGTATAAACATTTATATACAAAGCAGTACCAACACTGAACTGAAAAAATGGCAGTCACTGCCCTTTCCAAGAGGAATATCGCGCAACAAAGCAGGTGAAGGGGGAGAAAGTAAAGCTAAACCAGCAATCTTCCACCAAAAATGTCTGAAAAATATTTTTCATAAAAACAGAACACAGAATCTCTAAACACCACATCAAAACAGAAGGATTTCTGATATACATGGACTGTTTCAGGTTAAATTTTGAAGATCTATTTCTTCTCTTCAAGAAAGCAGACTGTCCAATTCATTCCTGATGAAGAACTCTGGTCTGAAACGTCTATTCTCCTGCTCCTTGGATGCTGCCTGACCTGTTGTGCTTTTCTAGCAACACATTGTCAACTCATATCCAATTCATTAAGCCTATGTTGATAAAACTTTTAAACTAAGAACCGCCACATTAAAATTTGGCTGTTGTAAAACATCGGGAGCTAAAATGAATGGCGCCCTGAAAAACAGGTGCAGAGATTGCAAATGAATATTACTCCTTGCTTCTTCAACTCAATGCAGGTGGGTTACCATGTTAGGTGAAATAACTCCACAGAGGCCAGTATCCCATCACCAAATGATTCTTTATTTACATGGGGAAAGTCCTGAGCCAGGTCTCAGTGAACGGGATATCTGATACTCCTGTTCTTATCTGTCAGCTTGGACTCCCTGATTAGACCAGATTAACATCCCCAATCAGGGAACTCATTCTATGAGATTCACCTGGCCAACCTCATTACAATGGCGACATTGTGGTGCCTGCTCATTAACATGATTGTTTCAAGCAACCAGAGCTAATACCCAGTGGCTCCACACATCAGTGTTATTACTTGATAGGACTACTGAAAGCTAGCCTGTAAACTTGAAGGTTGATGTATTAAGCAACCAGTTCAGATCTTTCAGAATGTAGGCCTGGAACAAATGAAAATATATTTAAATCAACCTGTTCAGATGTGTTATTACAGATCTTTGGAGCAGCTTGGACTTGAGCCCAAGCATTCTGACCCCAATTTAAAGATAAACCGCATTTTGACTGCTTTAAGTGTTAATATCAATTGAAATAGTGCTGAGCAATAAAGAATTTTGGTTGTCCATTGGAAAGAGTATACATCACTGTCAACTGCACTTAAGACTCAGCTGCAGGGTGAACTAATTCCATTTACATGGCCCCAACAAAGACAGGAACAGCAGTGACGGCAATCAAACAAAAAGCTCAAATCTTGATCAACCAATGCTTTCAGAATATGTAAAAAAAACAGGTTCCTTCATACCAATGTGTATATCCTTTCTATACATTTTTAATTAAATTATCTGGGAATTGTTTTCCATTTCCATCACTTGACTCTGCTCTAGCAACATCGCTGATGGTCATCAAATGTCACATTTGACACTGACTTTGCATTGTAGTCTACACTGTGACATTGATGGACATCTCTAAAATACAAATTCTGGTTCACGTTACCCTATTGACGGACTCTGTAATCCTAGTTAATTTAGTTACTTTGTGATTTAGATTTTCTTTAGAATTTTTATCTTGGGTTGCAACAAATATATGGATTATTGAAGGTTTCTCCTGTTCTCCCTTCATCTACTTTATTTTATCTCAAAAATGGTCTTCGTGACACTGACAGAGTTTAGTTCCAATCTGTACCAGATATGTGAACACACCTACTTTCTCCAAGTAACTATTTCTCTTTACCACCTCAATGGCATTTCCACTTTGATCATCTGACCAGACTAAACTTTCTAAACTCATACTTTGTGCATGATGACTTATGTTTATATTGCCCTACTTTTCTCTTACTTTGCTAATAACATCAGGTTTAAGCAAATTAAACCTTTTCCTAGGAGCATGTTTAAACTGAACGTAAGGTATGTGCAACCTGTTAGTCGATCTAAGGTTATGATATAAAAGAGGAGGAAATTGTCTAGTCTGTGAAGAGAAGCGTGGAAATTATTGGCTAATTAGTCACGTGACAAATATTCTGCAAAGACCTATCCACAAGTTGTCTGCTTAGAGTCATAGAGGTGCACAGCATAGAAACAGATCCTTTGGTCCAACTTGTCCATGCCAATCAGATATCCTAAATTAATCCAGTCCCATTTGACAGCACTTGGCCCATATCCCTCTAAACCCTTTCTATTCACTTACCCAATCAGGTGCCTTTTAATTGCTGTAGTCGAACCAACCTCCACCATTTCCTCTGGCAACTCAAACTATACATGTATCACCGTCTGCACGAAAAAGTTGCCCCTTAAATCCCTTTTAAATCTTTTGACTCTCATCTTCAACTTCTGCCCTCTAGTTTTGGACTCCCCTGTCATGAGGAAAAGGCCTTGGCTATTCAGCCTATCCATGCTCCTAATATAAAGTAACCCCTCAGCACAAGTAAAATGGCATAAACCTAATCAGCCTCTCCCTATTCCTCTTTTTTGCAGCACCATTCAATGCTGGTAATACGGTGTTCTTAAGAATGTGTTTGATTCATTCATATTCAAAATATTTCAAACCACTTCTGGCATAAAATGTAGCTCATTATGTGATTCTAACACCTTGGTAGTTTAATGAATTTTTACCCCATAGGAGGAAGCATTGATGTAAATTCATTTGATTGTAGTTTAATGCAAGACCAGAACATTTTGTAAATATTACCTCTCTGCTTCCAAAAGTAAGAGCAGTCTTATTCTTGCAGTTAGACCAACATCATTGAATAATGGTTCAAGTAAAATATAATGTTAAATTTGAATTGAATTTGTTTCTAAATTTAAGCAATTTTAATGCCACATTGTCAATGATTTAAAAAAATTCTTTTAATCATTCTGATTTAATTTTCTGAAGAAAGACAGTGACATGGAAGTGGCCTGGAATATTCTGGAAGCTAAATTATTAAGCTGCTTTCTTAACCTCACTAATAAAACTGACATTTCCACATTTCTCTAAAAGTTTAAAATTTTAGAGTCATAGAGATGTATAGCATGGAAACTGACCCTTTGGTCCAACTTGTCCATGTAGACCAGATATCCTAAATTAATCTAATCCCATTTGCCAGCATTTGTCCCATATCCCTCTCAACACTTCCTATTCATAAATCCATCCAGATGCCTGTTAAATACTGTAATTTGAACCAGCCCCCACCACTTCCTCTTTGACAGGCTGCAACATCTCCAAAAACTGGTAAGGAAGCAGCCAAATCCTACAGGCATTCCCAGCGAATCTTTTCTCTTTGTAGAAGCTTCATCCACAGGCTGAATAGTATTAAATATTACTAGAGAGGTTTTAAATCAGAACAGACATAATAAGTACTTCAGCATATATCATTGCTACAATGGACTTTTGTACCATAATGATAGTGTCCCTACCTCTGGACCAAAAAGGTCCAGGTTCAAGAACCACATGTCAGAGAGGCCACTTCCAAACAGGTTGACTGAAAAGAATTCATAACTATGTTACAGATAAGTTAAATAAAAACAGAAAGTGCTGGAGAAACCCAGCATCTATACAGAGTGAAACAAAATTTTATGTTTTATGTCCAATACGACTGCTTAGAAGTGAAAAAAATATAAATCAGTGCCAAGAATAGCCATTGGGTTCTTACCATCATGCATTTGAAAGGCAAGGCTGGTGATTTTCTGAGTGACTATCATCAAGGGTCTAGAAATAAAAAGAAAATAACTTCAATTGTTTTAATTTTAAATTAACAAAGAAACAGATATTAAATAACCCAGAAAATCAGAAATTGCTGGTGCACAGAGAAGGCAACTAAATACCTAAGTCTGAATTGCTCCATTATAGGGTAGAATTAATGAATTGGAACTATTTGCACATGCAAAAACAACTTTAAATGCTCACTTCATTAACTATCCTTAAATGAATGGATGGAATTGGCAAATCTTAAAAGAATTACTAGCTCCAAAATTTCAAGTCACTACACCAATCATTCTGAATTGTCACTATTCACAGGAGGTACGTTTCCGAGAAATCTAATGAATATTGAAAATTGAAAAACAGGATTTATTTCCCGTAAGAATTAATGAATGAATTTTAGGCAAAATAACAATGCTGAATGAAAACTGTAAATTGTTCTCAAAAATTGGGGAACAAATAAGGAAAATAACCAATATCAGGCCAACAAACATTGTGAACCCCCTGTAATTATCTTCCAGTAATCTGCAACTGACGTTTTACTTTAGACATTGTACTCTAGATGAACTGAACAAGTTTACTGAGTCCCTTCAGTTATTGTATTTTTTCCAAAACATCAATGCTTGGAGAATGCTATCACCAGAGTTCAAGTTATAGAAGTCTAAAATACAGTTACTGAAAAGGTACAATATCAACTTGAAAACCATCTTTTGTTGTCAAGATATCTATATACCTCTTTCCTCTCTCCCTCCCCATAACTGCTAACACATACCATCTGTGTCTGTTTTAATAATGCACTTTTTTTTCCAGAGGAACCATCCAAGTGTTGCACAATACAGTATCTGAGACATAGTTGATTCAACTGATTTCTAGACTGGCTAGTGTCAGTAAGTCAACAGCTCATTCATTGAATCAAACGATGAATAAGCACTCCGCTACAGTCAAAAATGCATCCAGAGAGAACTTGTAAAATGAGTGATTTAATATTAATGAACAAATTCAGGATGCAAGTTTATAAAACAGTTGGCTGCACAAAATATATACAAGAGGTTGGTACAGCAGGTTTCGTGATATAGTTGGTTTGTTCAGGACTGCTCACTTTAATCCTGCCCGCCATGTTATGCCTTATTTTACTTTCCACAATAACTTTCTACAAAATGATCTGATGCATTAGATGTTTGAATTTCAGAAACCAGTAACAGGAAAAGTGATACTGAAAGGGAAAAGACTTAAAACTTGACTCTAAACCCATTAATCATCTTGAAGATTTTCTGATCTGCATTCAATTTTTCCGCATAAAAGAGTGAGTCCCTCTTACTTCGGCAATAATAAGATAGAATAAGGTTGTTGGCTTTGATTACATTCTTTCTTAAGAACTTACATCTTACTCATTTTCAGTTAATGGTCCACCTCCGAATGAATAGTTTCATCTACTCCAGTGCATTTTTCTCAATTAAACAAGGTGCTCATTCAGATGAAGCAGTGAATTTACCCTTTGTTTTATGTCAAGTATAGACATGCACAAGCATTAATCCCCATTTGAAGTGGACTGGCAATTATGGCTTGGGGGTGGGTGAGACATGAGTATGTGATAGGGAACAGCAAAAAAAAATCACAACAATATAAAGTATGTTAATAACAAGATGCTGGGAATAAACAATTAGGTTGCTGTAAAATAAAAGTCGGAATACAGCAAGCAGACAGATTTGGTGACAGATCTGCAAAAACAAAGAGTTGGTTTGTTTAGCCTTTATCCACTCCTAGACTCTTGCACTCTACATGGTTGCAGACTTCCTCACATTTCTTGATCTACTGCATGTTATTCATATGATAAATAGATGCTCATGAGTGAGAAAATGAACCCTTTCCTACCTCATTGATCCACAGTGAAGAATATGAGCAATATCAGAATCCATAAAAGAAACTTGGGACATCCACCCATATTCCCAGTTTCGAGAAAATCTACTTCCAACTAAGACGGATCAAAAACTATCACATTATAATAGTACAATATAAATTAAAATACTATCAAATTAATCTCACAAGTTAAATCAGCGATCTGGAAAACGGGGAACCTGTTCTTTTAAAATATGCTTTCACACATTTAAAACTGCAGATCAGGAACTCAATTCCATATTGATTGTGCATTAACTTTTCAGTTCCAATTAAATGGCATACTGTGACTGTCCAAGAAAGCTGTTCCCGTAATGTTTTAATAATCAGCATCGTGCTTCAGCACTTTGGAGAGCTGCAGTGTCATTTCAGTACAAAGTAATTTACCTCATTCGGAAAAGGAATGAAGGGTTGTTTCACATCTTTCTCTACAGCCATTGTTTTGAAAATCTGTAGAGTATTTTACTTTTACAAAGTACTCCTATGAGCATTAACATTCCTGCAAAACAGTACAGGGAACATCCAATCCCACAGATTATGAAAATAAACATTTTTAATTCCACTGCACCAGAAATAAAATCACGGTCACTTGTGAGCCTGCCCCAGAAACAATGGATAAAATTTCACCTCATTCAAAGCTGAAGAGTCAAATAAACCAAAGTGGCTCACTGATATACTTCAGAGGTACTTAGTTAAACTTGCATTTGACTCCAGTTCAACAATACGCTTATATTAGTTAACCAATTATTAATCCTGATCCAAGCGAGTTTTTGAGGTAGAAATGAGAGCATCTTTCTTTCTGGGTAGAGTTTGTTAACTCCTGAGTTTTACAAGTTGAGACCAGATCAGAACAGCAGCTTCCTTCTCTAAAGGGCATTAGTGAACTAGATGTTTTTTTCCGCAACAATTCACATTGATCACATGATCACCATTAGGCTAACTTTTTATTCCAGAGTTTTTAAAAATGCAATTCAAATTTCACCACCTGCCATGATGGGATTTGAACCCATGCCCCCAAAACATTAGTCTGAGGCTCTAAATTACTAGGCTAGTAACATTACCACCACATCACTGCGACCCTGAACCACTCAGTTTTATAGCACTTTACACACCTCAATCTCACTTGTCTCCCCCCTTTTATCTATTAATTAACTACAATCACCTGCTTAACTACTTGTCATACTAATACCTATACAGGTTGCATTACTGTCATCAACAAACAAAAAACAAATCGACAAATATCCCCTTGCAAGAAAGAACAACTAATCTAAACTCAAACAAAGTCTAATAAAAGCAGCAAGTTGTAAATGTAAATCATAGTTTTATTATTTTTTTGTGCACCAAACACTCCTTGTGGTACCCACAGTCGCAGATGACTCCAAGCAGGACAGTGAAAACAAACTAGCTCTTCAAGGCCACTGAAGCACTGATAAGATCAAGATAAGAAACTGACAAAATCATCCAGAATGACCAATATTCATCCTCCTCCATCTAATTCTGCTAGAGACATCATCCATCCACCCCATGTTCATGCCTGACCTGTGAATAACCATGTGGTTGACTCTTAACACATCCTCACTGAAACTAGGGACAGATAATAAATATTACCTTGCCAATAAAAATGTTGTACAGTTTCAGTATTTTCCTCAATTTTCAGCCCACTATTAGGCAGCAGCTTTCTTGTGCATTTGCAGTAAGCCATTGAGCAGTGATAATAACCTGCAGTCACATGTACTCATGAGAATCTTACTGAAGTTAACCAAATCTCCAGCATATTTACACAGTATATTCTAAAACAATTATTACTAGGTTACAATGGAATTCAGTAAATATTCAGTTATGTTACAGCTAACATGGTACATTATAGAGCACACCAAGGCTTCATGCAAATAATATAGTAACTATGAGAAGAATAAACAACTCACCACAAGAATCCACTGAGCATAAAGGAAAAGAAACAGAGCACAGGATAATGTAAAAAATACAAGAAAGACTTCACAAAACAGAAAGTCCAATGATTGGAATGAAGAGTGAAAATAACCATGACAATCATTTTTAAGATGAAAACAATGGTTGCATATTCACATACTTGATAATAATTATTCCTCACTATATTTTACATTAGACCAGATTGGTCTTTGAAAAGAAATCACAAGTGAAATAAACAAATTCTTAAGGAAGGCAGAAGCTGTGCGGAAGTTTCAAAAGTAGGGAATTAGACGAGGAATCACAAACTGTACTCTGGGTTTCACAATAGGACTATCCTAAAAGGAAAATAATTCTATTTTTACCCAGAAGGAATGAGACTAGGTTATCCCTTCTGATTTTTACTCAAGACTTGGTTCATGACAATTCAGCATTGCATAAACCACCTGATGAAGGAGCAGCGTTCCGAAAGCTAGTGCTGCCAATTAAACCTGTTGGACTATAACCTGGGTGTTGTGAGATTTTTAACTTTGCATAAACTAAACATGGAGTCGTCCAGTAGCTGGCTGATGTCTTGGAGTATATGGTGAGTGCACAATGAAAGTATACAAAGTCACCCCAATCCTCTGCATACTACTTCATGAAAATATATTTTAAAAATCTATACAATTTTATTCATTAAACGCACGTGAAAGCATTTCTGTTCATTGAAAAATATGCACAAAATTTCACCTTAAAATTTATCTCATAAATGAACTCAAAACTTGTGAAAAATTATCAATCTCCAATTGCTTTCAGAGTGGAATAGGCCTGGGATAGATTATATTCAATGATAAAACCACCCACACTCCTCCCCCACCCTGCAATAACAGCATCCATCTTTTATATAAGTAGTGCACCTGTGGCAAACAAAATCACCATTCCCTATGTCTGTTGTTACATGCAACTGGAAGTATAATATCAAATAATTTGTTTTGCCATGTGAAAGATTTGGTGATGAGTCGTCTTCTCAAATCACAACAGTTCTAATAACTTAGTGGCTTTGTATGTTACTTCAAAGGACATTTAAAAGTCAAAGTCAATCATTATGGTGTAGCCTGGAGTCACATATAGTTCAACCAGGCAAGGATGGCAGATTTCTGAACCTAAAAAAAATAGGAATCGACTAGGTTTTTAACCACAATGCATAAACTTTTGCTCACTTCCGCCAGTTTATTCCAAACTTTTAAACATGACTCCAAGCTCTCAAACCGCCACAGTGGGATGAATATAACACAGATTCACCATATTATACAATATAGCCAATGTTCCAGGCTACTGGCTATGCCCTGTCCCAATGGAAGGATTAGACCCATTAGAGGTGGCAACACAGTGGTATGCAGTTGGCTGGATGGGACTCTAGAAGTACTCAGCATTGATCCAGGCCCCATTAAGTTCCACAGCACTAGGTCAAACCTACATAGGGAAATCACCTGCTCATCACCACCTACTGCCCTTTCCCACGAATTAATACTCCTCTAAGTTGAACACCATTTGGAAGAAGCACCGAGGGTAGAAGGGACATACAATGACTCGACGTGACCAACCTCAATGTCCATGAAATAAACATGTGCGAAACGATGCAAAGTGATTCTACAAACCATGGATCAGATTGAAGTTGTGAAGTCCTGCTATATCTAGATGTGAATTGTGGTGGACAATTGAACAATTAACTGGAGAAGATGACTCCACAAATATCCCTGTCCTCAATGATAGAGGAATACCAATAAAACAGTGCAAAAGACACGGCTGAAGCATCTGCAATCATCTTTGCCCAGCAGCACCAAATTGATCATCTATCTTGGCCTCTCCTGAGTCCACAGGATTACTGGCAGTAGACTTCATTAATTCAATTTACTGCACACAAAACAAAATAGCTGACTGTAATGGATGCAGCAAACACTAAGGCCCCAATACCACCCCACTGTCGTATTCAAGGCCGTTGCACTAGAACTAGTCTTCTGTTCCACAACAGCTACAACACTGTCATCTATCCAACAATTTGGTAAATTGTCCGGTTATGTGCTGTTACAAAGAACAGTTCAAATCTAATCAATCAACTACTGTTCCATCGATATACATCTAATCAGCAAGGTAATGGAAAGGGATGTTGACAGTGCAATCAGCAGATTTACACAGCATTAAGCTCCTTAAATAATGCTTATGTTGAGCACTCAGCTTCTGATTTCATCACAGCTTTAGTAAAACATTGACAAAAGACCTCACTAATAGAAGTGAGGGAAGAAGGTCAGCTTTTAACATCAAGGCAATATTGACAGAGTTGAAGAGTATGGTGCTGGAAAAGCACAACTGGTCAGGCAGCATCAGAAGAGGAGAATTGATGCTTCAGGCAGAGTACAGCTTCACAGAGCCCTAGAAAAACTGGAGTCAGTGTGAATCAGGGGAGAACAGTTTGCTGACTGGATTTCTATCTGGCACAAAGGAAGATGACTGTAGTTGTTAGAAGCCAAAGATCTCAGCACCAGGACATTGCTACCGGAGTTCCTCAGGGCAGTATCCTAGGAGCAACAATCCTTAGCTGCTTCATCAATGACCTTCATTCCATTATAAATGGTCAGAAGTTGGGAATTTTTTGCTGGTAATTACACTGTGTTCAGCATCATTCCCAACTCTTTAGACATTGAAATAGTCTGTATCTGCATGCAGTAAGATCTGAACAATGTTCAAGCATGGAACAATATTGGAAAGTAACATGTGTGTTATACAAGTGCTTGACAGTGAGATTTTCAAAACAGAATTTAACCATCATCCAGAGGCTTCATGCAGGGTGGAACAGACCCTTCAGTCCAATTTGTCCATGCCGAGCAAGTTTCTCAACCTAAACTAGTCCCATTTACCTGCATTTAGACCATTTTTCTCCAACTTTCCTATTGATGTACCTGTCCAAGTGTCTTTTAAATGTTGTAACTGTACCTGCATCTACCACTTCCTCTGGCAGTTCATTCCACATACAAACCACCCTCTGTGGGGAAAAAGTTGTCCCTCATGTCCCTTTTAAATCTTTCTCCTCTCAGCTTAAAACTATGCCCCCTAGTTTTGAACTCGTGCAGCCTAGGGGAAAGACCTATGCTATTCACCTTATCTATGCCCTCATAATTTTATAAATCTCTATTAGGTCACCCTTCAAACTCCTACGCTCCAGTCAATAAAGTCCCAGCCTATTCTAGTCTCTCCTTATAATTCAAACCCTCCAGTCCTGGCAACATACTGTAAATCTTTTCTGAATCCTCTCCAATAATATCCTTCCTATAGCAGGGCAACCAGAACTGTACATAGTACTCCAAAAGTGGCTTCACCAACATCTTGTGCAACCTCAACATGACATCTCAAACCCTACACTCCATGGTCTGAGCAACCTTTTGACAATCAATAGCATTACCATTACTGAATCTCCCTAATAGCATCTTGGGGGTTACTACTAACCAGAAACTGAATTGGGCAAGTCATCCAAATACTATGGCTATAGATGTGGGTCAAGGATTGGGAAATTTTGTGTTGAGTAACTTACATTCTGACTCCCAAAAGCCTGTCCATCATTTGCAACACACGGCTGAAATGTATTCAAATACTCTTCACTTGGCAGTATAATAACAAAGTAAAAAGTGAGGTCTGCAGATGCTGGAGATTAGAGCTGAAAATGTGTTGCTGGTTAAAGCACAGCAGGTTAGGCAGCATCCAAGGAACAGGAAATTCGACGTTTCGGGCCAGAGCCCTTCTTTCCTGATGAAGGGCTCTGGCCCGAAACGTCGAATTTCCTGTTCCTTGGATGCTGCCTAACCTGCTGTGCTTTAACCAGCAACACAGTATAATAACAAATCCAACAACTCAAGAAATTCAATATCATCAGCAAAAAGAATCCTGTCAATTATTAACCAATCCACCTCCTTAAACATGCAATTTCTCTACTGCCAATGCTTAGTGGCAGTAGTCTGTATTATTTACAAGGAGCAGTGCAACTCTCCAAGCTATCGTCAGCAGAATCGTACAAACATACAACCTTTACATCCTAGGCTAAGTGTAGTAGACGCATGGGAACATCACCACTTGCAAGTTCCTCTTCAGCTCACATACGGTTCTGACTGATATATAGCATGATTCTTTCACCATTGCTGAGTCAAAATCTTGTATGTTACTCCTTTATAACACTGTGGGTATAATCACTTCATAAGGAATGCTGTAGTTCAAGAAAGCAACCACTCACCATCTTCTCAAGGACGTTAGAGATTGGCAATAAATACTGGGGTGCCAGTAATACACACACAAGAGAAAGTGAGCACTGCAGATGCTGGCGATCAGAGGCAAAGAGTGTGGTGCTGGAAAAGTACAGCTGGTCAGGCAGTATCCGAGGAGCAGGAGAGTCAATGTTTTGACCATAAGCTCTGAAGAAGAGCTTACGCTTGAAATGTCAACTCTCCTGCTCTTCGGATGCTGCCTGACTGGCTGTGCTTTTCCGTGATACACACACATCTTATGAACAAATAAAAGGTTCCAGGTTTCATTCTTCACATCAGGCAAGCAGATAGGCTGCAAGTAGAGCAAAGAAAAATGTCCCTGGTTCCACAAGTTAGGGTGACAGAAGGTCAGTTGGGGGTGATCTATAAAATATTTCTCAACATATTCGAGAAAAGATTGGGGTGTAATGCATTACAGTAAAATAGTCTATCGACTTGGATCAAACATAAATAACAATTACTGCTCTGAAGAAACTATGAAGTTCAACCAGGGAAACAAATTATCCCTCAATAAATTTGTATAGTCCTAGATAACACAGGAAAGATTTGGCTTGGGCTGGGAGAATTCAGTTTCAGCGCAGACTATGCAACCTTAACCCAAGTGGACTGACCTAGCGAGATACCAATACTTTAATTCCGCATCAGGATACCTAAAACTGCGGAACATGCTTTTCATTTTCAGCCCCTAAGGCAGTTCAAATACTTCATTAGACACTGTTAAATCAACAACTGGTTCAGTGGCAGCACTGCAAATTGAAAACTAATACAGTCATATATAGATGATAACAGCACCAAAGGCTTATAGCCATGTTTAAACAAACTTGTTTTTCTAAGCAATACCTCACCATACTTGTTATGTAAAGCCAGAACAGCAATAACATATACAGCGTAGGTTTCAAAGTCCTTTCACATAGGGAATATTTACAGGTATGCTCAGGTTTATAACAAAACATCACCAAGAAGTTAAAGGACCACTGGCCAAAGCACTGTACTCTCACAATTGACAAACTTGAGATGAATAAACAAGAGAATTTTAAAGTATTTATTTATTGAAGAGATTTAAGAGTACATCAAATGTGGCAACCAAGGCAGAGTCTCTGGGGCAATGTATCTTCAGCAGCCAAAACCTTGAACACGATTGATGGAACTATTGTTTCATAAGCCATTAATTCAATCTAAAGTTTCCCCCTACAAAAATAAAGATCATACTTAATTCTTGTAATGAAAAGCCCTATATATTTTGGAGCAACCTTTCACAGCTCTCTTTCCATGGTTCAAAATTCAGTTAATCATCTGTTTTTACTTTTCTCACCCTCTCTTTCACTTCATAGTAAAACACTTTCACAAACAGAGGATGATAGACAATTCTGATTTCCTCATGATATATGAAATGATTGTAACGAGATCAGCCAGGTGGACCTCATAGAACATGAGTTTCCTGACTGACCAAATTAACAGCCCCAGTCAGGAAACCCTGGCTGACAGATACAAAACAAGAGTGGCTCTGAGGTAACTGGATTAGTATCAAGGACTCTCCATGTATAAGTAAAGGGTCACTTGGTGATCGGACACTGGCCTGTGGAATTTTTCAATATAGAATTGAACACAGGAAGCCCCATCTTGAACTTTCCTGGTACTATTGACCTTTAATCCAATTAACCTTTAAAAGAAACTAGATGAAGGCCTGTTTTCATTCTGGTGTTCTTTGTTAACTGGTACTCAGATGTATAACGTCCAGCACCCTGAGAAGGGCCAAAGATTTGTAGATTTCTACCACAACAGAGAGCGTCTCCATTGTGGTGACAACACCAGGAGTTGAGATGGCTAAGGCACATCCCAAACATGGCATTCATTGCAGGTGAGGAATTAGGAGCAGGCATACAGAAGCCCAGGAGACAGCTGACCATTTAAATGATGAGACGCTTCTATGAAATCGAATTTTGCAGTTTTTGTTATTTAGAACCGAGAAGGTGGACTCAGTAAGGCCAGGCTTATTCTCAGTGCATTTTGTTCCCGGACAGCTAGGCTACCCATTTGGAAGGCTGGAGTTCCAGTAAATTGGCCAAAGATATCTGGGGTGTACGAGGTGGAATGGTCAAAGAGTGGCACAAGGAACAAGAGGGCCATAAGCATGTGTAGAAATGCAGTGTGGCAGAGAGTGGGCATGGAGTGTAAGGGGAATGAGGAGTAAGAGCAGAGGGATGTTTTCTGTTTTATTCCTTGCTTACAAACTTTGAACACAACACTGGATTCCAAGGGAAACATTCTGTTTGACTCATGTAAGGTTTCCTCAGTTGCCTGGCCTGACTCCCAATCCGCCATGGCCTACTGAACCAAGAATCAAAAACTGCGGGCAGCCATTTTAAAGGCCAGGTTCACAGAATCAAGATTTCTCCCAACTCAGGAACGAAAATCAGAACAATAACAAAAACTGAAACAGAAACTCAGCTGGTATGGCAAAATCAGGGCATGTGTTTTAATTGATATTTTTGGACAGGATTAAAAGGCAAGGATTAAAAGCAGATGGTTTATTCATTAAGCAGATGCCAATTAAAAATGCATTTCAAAGACATACTGACATAAAAGGGGCAACAATATTCTGTTTAACAGTGGGGGTGTCAGAGCATGGAGAATCCTCTGCTGCAATGTTCAGTCTAATAACATTTTGTATTTCTCAGCCAGTTTGCAGTACTACATGTTTCTCCTTAAAACTGACATGCTTTCATGCAACTTAAACGAACCACTGCATACATGGGGCCTGCTTATTCTGTGCACACATATCCATCTGCTGCATAACCATGCACCCACACAGTTTAGAGTGTACTGTAGACATTTGCTCCTTTATCTCACACACACACAAAAATATAAAATACTACAGCGAAGCATCCTTCAATAGTACATCTACATCCAGATTCATGTCCAATATTATTAACGCATCTCCATTCTCTCATTGAATAGATACATTCTAATAGAAAACTCTGGAGCTCCCTATATTGTAAAATTCACCAAATCTTTACATGGAGGTGCACATTCCACAACACTAGTAAAAGAATTTTCCAATCCTTTGAAAATCAGAAGTCGTATTTTTTCTTTCACTTCTGGCCAGGGGATATCCTGACATATCAGCAAATGAGCCAGATAAGGAAATGGCACCCAGCACTAATTATGATAGCACTGATAGCTGCCACAACCTCTGAAAGATCCTAGTAAAATAATCTAGGGAAGTTGTCATTTCATCATGGTGCCTTCATATTACAACACTGACACTGAGGACAGAGGTACTGCACCAAGCAGTGCAGTAATACAAATGAAGAAAACTTTTATTCTCCCTTAACTTCAACACCAGATAGAAAGCACTCTGCAAATTCAACAGGGAAAACAAAATCCCAAGAATAAACTAGATAACAGATATTCCATTCCACAAAAGAAAGTATCAGAGTTTGCTGTAAGTACCTCAACACTGTCACAAAAACAAAGAGTATATGGTAATTTCCTTATATTTATCTAAGTAAATAATTACACTCCTTATGTTCCTTTAGTGTCCTTCCTTAAAAGGTCACTTTCAAATTTAGATACTAAATTACAACTGAGAAATATCTAAAAACAAACTCACCCAGAGAAATCTGTGGCCAACAGTCCATAATTAAAGATATATACTCTGCTAATTTGACACAGTGTGAGATAGCCCATTGCTGCTACAAATGAATATCTAAAAGAACAAGAAACACAAATGTACTGAAATTGTTATGATGTCACATATAATAAAAATAAATTATTGGGAAAGGTGGTTTTTGAGGAAATTGTTAGAGAAGGGGGGAAAAGTGGAGAGACTGAAATTATTCAAAGTCTTTATGGCAGAAAGCATAATGGTAGATAATGAAAAGCAGGGATGGACAAATGCCAAGTTACAGAAACCCACTGCAGCAGGTGTCACCAGGAGTAAAAATCCCAAATTGATTTTTTTTCATCCTAAACTCAGGGTTGCTGAAGCCAACTTGAGCAGCCTCTTCAACCACTGAGCCTTCAACTACAATTCAGGTCATCTTGGTCTATATGACACAGACTATCATTGGGACAGTGTATAACTCTGAGTCACCAGGGTGTTAATACATTTTGCAAATGTTTGGACATGCACTCAGCTCACATAGTTTCAATATCATTACTTCACCAACTTTTACACCATTGAATATGCAAACTTGCAGATATACACCTCACCTTATGTATGTACTAGTCAGTCTATTGCAAATTAAAACACAAAGTCAATTTTAATTTGATTTGTTCAGATCGAGCAAAGGTCAAAGGTCAGGATACTGAAATTAATGTAGGGGATGGGAAGAGAGTAAGGATGTGAAAGGGGAAGGCAGTGAGATTATAAGAAATAGGATTTATAATCATTTGGAAAGGAATAAGTTGATTAGGGATAGTCAACACTGTTTTGTGAAGGATAGGTCTTGCCTCACAAACCTTATCAAATTCTTTGAGAAGGTGACCAGACAGGTGGATGAGGGTAAAGTGGTTAATGTGGTGCATATGGATTTCAGTAAGGCGTTTGATAAAGTTCCCCATGGTAGGATATTGCACAAAATACAGAGGCATAGGACTGAGGAAATAAATACGTGCAGTAATGTAACTAAACAAAAAGGCAAGGATTCAGCCAAACATATATGATTTTTTAGCTAGGGCAGGCAAATATTTGTTTGTTAAAAAAAAGATAAGTCAGATCCACCAGAGTGAAGGAAATCCATGCAGATACTGCTGACCAGGCCAGCATTTATTACTTAACTCTAATTTCCCTGTGTGCTGTGCTCTTGTTTCAAAAACAGTATCAATGCTAAAAAAAAATGTTTTTATGGCACTATAAATAGCAAAAAACTGCAAAAGCTGACGATCTTAAATAAAAGCAGAAAATGCTGGAGAAGCTCAGCAGGTCTGGCAGCATCACAGATGATGGTGAGCTGCCTACTGTAACCACTGTAGTCCTTCGGGTGCAGGGTCACTCATGGTACTGTTAGGAGAGAATTCCAGGATGTTGACCCAGTAGCAGTAAAGCAATAGAGTTATAACCCCAAATCAGGATGGTGTGTGACTCAAAGCAAGATTGAGATGTCAGTGGGGAAGCACTTTGGGCGACCATAATTCTATTAGTTTTAAAATTGAAAAGGATAGACAGGGTCTAACAGCAGAAGTTCTAAACTGGATGAAGGCCAGTTTTGATGGAATTAGGGAAGAACTTTCGAAAGCTGATTGGAGGCAGATGTTCGCAGGTAAAGGGACAGCTGGAAAATGGGAAGCCTTCAAAAACGAGATAACAAAAACTCAGAGACAATATGTTCCTATTAGGGTGAAAGGAAAGGCTGGCAGATGCAGGGAATGCTGGCTGACTAATGAAATAGAGGTTTTGGTTAAGAAAAAGAAGGAAGAATGTGTCAGGTTTAGACAGCAGAGATTGGCCGAATCCTTAGGAGACAATAATGGCAATAGGAGTATACTTAAGGGGAAAATCAGGAGGGCAAAAAGGGGTCATGAGATAGAATTTGGCAAATAGAATTAAGGAGAGTCCACAGGGATTTTATAAATACATCAAGAACAAAAAGGGTAACTAGGGAGAGAATAGGACCAGTCAAAGATCAGCAAGGCAGTCTATGTGTGGAAAGGCAGGAGATAGGGAGATCCCAAAAGAGTATTTTGCATCAGTGTTTATTGTGGCGAAGGACACGGAAACTACTGAATGTGGGGAAATAGATGGTGACATCTTGAAAAATGTCCATATTACAGAAGAGGAAGTGCTGGATGTCTTGAAATGCATAAAAGTGGATAAATCCCCAGGACCTGTGCAGGTGTACCCTAAAATTCAGTCGGAAGCTAGGAAAGTGATTGCTGGGCCCCTCATTGACAGTGAGGTGCCGGAAGACTGGAGGTTGGCTAATGTGGTGCCATTATTTTAGAAAGGTGCTAAGAAAAAGCCAGGGAACCATTGGCCGGTGGTGGGCAAGTTATTGGAGGGAATCCGGAGGGACAGGACTTACATATATTTGGATAGCCAAGGACTAATTTGGATTAATCAATATGGCTTGGTGCACAGGAAATCATGCCTCACTAACTTGATTGAGTTTCTTGAAGAAGTAAAGATGAGGATTGATGAAGGCAGAGTGGTGAACAAGATCTTACAGTGACTTCAGTAAAGTGTTTAACAAGGTTCCTCATGACAGACTGGTTAGTAAGGTTAGATCACATGGAATACTGGGAGAACTTGCCATTTGGATACAGAACTAGCTTGAAGATAGAAGACAGAGGGTGGTGGTGGAAGATTACTTTTCAAACTGGAGGCCTGTGACCAGTGGAGTGCCACAAGGATTGGTGCTGGTCCACTGCTTTTAGTCATTTATATAAGTGATTTGGATGCAAACAAGGAGGTATAGTTAGTAAATTTGCAGATGACACCAAAATTGCAGGTGCAATCGACAGCAAAGAAAGTTAACTCAGCAAAATGGGTTCTTGATCAGATGGGCCAATGGGCCGAGGAGTGGCAGATGGAGTTTTATTTAGATAAATGTGACGTGCTGCAGTTTGGAAAGGTAAATCAGGGCAGGGCTTATACACTTAATGGTAAGATTCTGTGGACTGTTGCTGAACAAAGAGACCTTGGAGTTCAAGTTCATTGTTCCTTGAAAGTGGAGTCTCAGGTAGATAAGATAGTGAAGAAGGTATTTAGTATGCTTTTCTTTATTGCTCAGAGCATTGAGTATCAGAGTTGGGAGGTCATGTTGCAGCTGTACGGGACATTGGTTAGGTCACTTTTGGAACATTGTGCAATTCTGATCTAAAGAGCAGATCACAGGACCAACACAACCCCTCGAAAACAGACTTATGGTCTATACGTTTAGTAAGGGAAATGTGGTTTATTTCAAACAAATAATTAAATCCAAAACGTGTCTATCTTAAATTTTCAAATTTATTTAAAACCTCAGCAGTATTTCCAAGTTGATGCCTTTTCTTCAGAAAATATTACACAAATTGGGTTCTGTACCTGTGAATGTTTGAGACGTTCGCTGTTATCATAATGCAGTAACACAAAGAAACTTCTATAAAAATGTGGAGTGAATACCTGGAGAAAGAACAGTAAAACAAAGATTAGACACATGGTTTCTAAGCCCAACTGAAAATAATTGCTCTTCACATTTTAACAACCATTACTTCATTTGCATTTTGGAAAACAGGTACAATAACAGATCCATAGAGCTCCAAGTTCTTTCTGCCATTAAATTAGATCATGGCTGACCAGGATCTTAAATTCATTTACTCTCCTAGTTTTGATATTCCTTAATGTCATTATTGAATAAATACTGAATATATACAAACAAAAACACAGAAGCAGATAACTTCGTCCAGGACTCTGAATTCCCTCCGAGGCAGATGTAGTTCTAACCTTTTGTATGAACAGTTATTCTCCTTTCCTTCACCTATTTAACATGACCCATGCTTCAATCATGTACTTTGGCAGAGAATTACTCAGCCTCTCACTACTTTCTTTTATATCCTAATTTTTTTCAGGCTTTCAGAGGGTATGGGCAGTATTGGCAAAGCCAACATTTGTTCCTTGCCCTAACTGGTCTTGAATTGAGTGGTTAGTTAGGGCAGTTAAGAGTCAATCACACTGCAGTGGGTCTGGAGGCACATGTCAGCAAGATCAAATTTCCTTCCAAATGGACATTCATCGGATAGATGAGTTTTATGACAATACGGTCGCTATCAGGCTGGCATTTAATTCCAGATTTTTAGTGATTATTTTTTGTCATTTGATGGTAGCTGGGAAGGTCACCATTACCAAGACTAACTTAATATTGCAGATTTATTAACTCAATCCAAATTCCAATCTAGGTTAGTAACTCAGTGGCGTTATCACTAAACCACGATCTCCCCAGTGTAGTAAATTACTTGGATTTAATTTTATAACCAATGCCTTGTTCTACATACCTCTATATTACTGGAAATAATATGCTCTGTCAACTTTGCTGTCAACCTTACCTTCTTCTAATCCTTTCAGCTCTTTAAAATCCTCCTTGTCCACCACTCAGAATGCAGCCCTAGGTTTCTCACTGAGATATCAGCTTCTCCCTAGAGTCTGCATTAAATGCCTCATCTTTAATGATTTCATTCTCTACCTCAGCTCCATGGGTCCTCTAAATTCTTCATTATCTTGTTCACTCTTTAACACATATATTCTCCTACCTAAATTCCCAATTTCCCAATAGTGCAATGACCATCTCCAATTGCTCTCTTGTAGTATACCTTTCCGTGCCCTTCCTATCCCACCTCTTTCTGTATCCATTGCTGGATAACATCATTCAAACTGATTTTACAGTTCTCCTTTCAAGTTCAAACTTTTGGCCTTCCATTTATCACCATTCATTTGCAGCTTCTTCGATGATCTTCCCTCCTTCATAAGGTCAGAGTGAGTGTGTTTAGCTCTGATTGCACAACTTTCAGCACCATTCAGGACTCCTCAGATACTGAAGCAGTCCACAATAAAATGCAACAAGGTCTGGATAATATCCAGGTTTGGGCTGACACATAGCAAGTAACATTCATGCCCCACAAATACCAGAAAATGGCCATCTCCAACAAGAGACTTCTAGTCACCACTCTTGGCATTCTTTGGCTCCACTATCAACATACTGAAGGTTATCATTGATCAGAACATCATCTGGACTCAAGGCATATACACAGTAGCTACAAGAGCAGGTCAGAGATTAGGAAGACTGCTACAAATAACTCATGTCCTCCTGACTCCCCAAAGCATATCCACTATCTACAAGGCACAAGTTAGAAGTGCAATGGAAACTATTTGTTGAGATGGGTGTCTCCACGAACACTCAAGAAGCTAGACATCATCAGGACAAAGCAGCGTGCTTGACTGGCACATCCACAAACATCCATTCCATTCACCACTAAAACTAAGGAGCAGCACTGTGTAATACCTACAAGGTGCAATTCAGAAATTCACTAAAGACCCTCAGACAGCACCTTCCAAACCCACAATCATCTTAAAGGAGGAGGACAGCAGATGCATGGGAACACCTCCATCTGTAAATTCCACTCCAAACCACCTATCATCCTGACTTGGAAATTTATCGCTGTTCCTTCACTGCCGCATGGTCAACATCCTGGCATTCTGTCCTTAAGGGCATTATGGGTCTATCTATAGCACATGGACTATGGACTACCGCGATTCAAGGCAGCTCACCACCACCTTCTCAAGGTCAACAAAGATGGGTAATAAATGCTAGCCAGTGATGCCTATGTCCAAAAGTCAAAACAAAAAATAATCCATTCCACACATTCATAGATATAACAGCACGTAAACAGACCCTTCGGTCAGACTCATCCACACTGAAATGGTGTTTTCTAAATAAATCTAGTCCCATTTGCCAGCACTTGGCCCATATCCTTCTAAACCCTTCCTATACATTTACCCATCCAGATGCCTTTTAAATGCTGTAACTGTACCAGCCACCACCACTTCCTCTGGCAGCTCATTCCATACACGCATCACCAACTGTGTGAGAAAGTTGTCCCTTGGGTCCCTTTTAAATCTTTCCCCTCTCACCTATGCCTAGTTTTGGACTCCCCCACACCAGGGAAAAGACCTCATCTATTTACTCTATGCCCATCATGATTTTATAAACCTCTATAAGGTCACCCCTCAGCCGCCAATGCTCCAGGCAAAGAAGCCTATTCATCCTCTCCCTATAGCTCAAACCCTCCAAATCAAGTAACATCCTTGGAAATCTTTTCTGAAACCTTTCAAGTTTTACAACATCCCTCCTGTAGCAGGGAAACCAGAGTTGAACATAATATTCCAATAATGGCCTAACCATTGTCCTGCACAGCTGCAACATAAACTCCCAACTCCTGAAAATAATGCACTGAACAATAAAGGCAAGCATACCAAATGCTTTCTTCACTAGCTGCAACTCCGCTTTCAAAGAACTATGAACCTCAAATCCAAGATCTCTTTGTTCAGCAACACTCCCCAGGACCTTAACATTAATTGCCCTGATTTGCTTTTCCAAAATGCAGCACCTCTTTATTTATCTAAATTAATCTCCATCTGCCACTCCTTGGCCCATTGGCCCATCTGATCAAAATCTCATTGAACTCTTGAGGTAATTTTCTTCGCTCTCCACTTCACCTCCAATTTTAGTGTCATCTGCAACCTTACGAACTATACCTCCTATGTTCACATCCAAATCATTTATATAAATGACAAATACAAACATTGAAACTTTTCAATCTCTCATAAACAAGCTATTTTGCCAATACAGTACCTGATCCTAATTCAGTACCATTTTCTCTGCCAGCCCCATCCCATCACCTCATACAAACCTTTGCACTTTCACCATGTTTATCTGAATCCATATTCTTTTCTCTCTTCCTTCACCTCACTATGGAAACTGTGTCAATGCACCTTCAAGCCCCACACTTAAATTCCCTGCACAAGTCTCTCCATTTGCACACCTCGCTTTCTGCCTTCAAGGCCCTCTCTTAAAAAAACTCCATTCTTGGACCAAATAGTCATCCCTCTATTAACTCCTTCCCTGGCTAAGGGTTGCACTTGCACTCTTCTATGGACAGGAAGCCCCAGCTACAAGTGCTGACGATCAATTTGACTGACCAATTTACAGATCTCAGGAGTAGGTGTTTCTCAGGCTACAAGGAGGCTCTAGGAAGATGATTATGGTGATGGGAGACAGATTGGTACTGGGCCCTATCACAGGGTCCAGGGAAAAGAGCTCCCAGTGCACTGGCTCTTGCTGGTGCACAGCATTGTCACTCAGTATGCAGACCAGTGTCTGTTACTTTCGGCCTGTGCCCCTTTGCTGAGCTGAGTTGAGCCAGTCAGATCATGCACTGCTGCTACCGAGGGTCATTCCAGAGCAGAGCTGAAAACACGGTGACTGCGGGAGCTAGAACGTATAGTTCGTGTGTTGGAACAGAATTCAAGGGACAGGGGTTCTGATTACTGCCTTACCTGAGCCGCACAGGGTAAGGAATAGTTGCTGACACTGGCAACTGGGCTTCCTCTCTGACTAGCTGCAAGGTAAGATGAGTGCCTGTTGTGAGAAGCAGGTGGATGATGGCTAGATAGGATGATAAGCCCAGAGCGAGGAGGTCACAAGGGTTTTCAAGTGTGAGCAGCAGTGGAGGTAGGACGAACTCGGAAGACTGCAGGTAAGGAGCGGGAGCAGCGGAGGAAGTGACAGGGACCAGAGGGGTAGCCGGGAAGGTAAGCAGCAAGTATAAATACTCACCCTTCGACGCCAACGGCCATTTTAAGTGCGAGCAGCAGCAGAGAAGGAGCGGGAGCAGCGGAGGAAGTGACGTGGACTGGAGGGGCAGCCGGGAAGGAAAGCAGTGAGTATATAAATCAGGAAGGCGGCTAAACCCGAGACTCTATTACTGTACTGTCTCCCATCCACCCTCCTCCTCTAACCTAATTAATAAGTAGGAAGAGCGGGAACGACGACCAGGGACTGCCGGTAATATATCCGGGCAGTGGCTGAACCCGAGACACTACACGTGTTGCGTCTCCCACTCTGCCACGTGCCAATTGGCATAGGATAAGAAAATTAGGGAAGTAAACACGTGGCTAAGGGATTGGTGTAGGAAAGAGAGATTCCATTTCATGTGGCATTGGCATCAGTTTTGGAACCAGGGGGGATCTGTACCGTTGGGACGGTCTCCACCTGAACCGATCTGGTACCAATGTTCTAGCGAAGAGGATAAATAGAGTGGTCAGCAGGACTTTAAACTTCTGAGTTGGGGGGGGGGGGGGGAGTGAAAGCGACAGGGAGTATGGAGTTAAATGGAAAGATAAGTAGGAGGATTGCATGTATGCAGGTGGATTTAACCTTGAGGCAGATTAGGAATGCAACAAAAAGGAAGGATAACTTAGGACATCTTATGACTTCCAATATCTCTAGTGATAAGAATGTTAGCATTAATGCACTTTATCTGAATGCTTGTAGCATTCGTAACAAAGTAGATGAACTAACGGCACAGATCATCGTGAATGATTATGACGTGGTAGGCATCACAGAGACATGGTTCAGGACTGGCAGTTAAACATCCAAGGATTTACAACTTATCGAAAAGACAGGGAGGTGGGCAGAGGGGGCGGGGTGGCCTTGTTAGTTAAGAACAAAATTAAATCTATGGCACTGAATGACATAGGGTCGGATGATGTGGAGTCTGTGTGGATGGAATGGAGGAACCACAAAGGCAAAAAAAACCATAATGGGAGTTATGTACAGACCTGAAAATGTGTTGCTGGTCAAAGCACAGCAGGTCAGGCAGCATCCAAGGAACAGGAAATTCGACGTTTTGGGCCAGAACCCTTCATCAGGAATGAGGAGAGTGTGCCAGGCAGGCTAAGATAAAAGGTAGGGAGGAGGGGCGATGGAGATGTGATAGGTGGAAGGAGGTCAAGGTGAGGGTGATAGGCCGGAGTGGGGTGGGAGCGGAGAGGTCAGGAAGAAGATTGCAGGTTAGGAGGGCGGTGCTGAGTTCGAGGGAACCGACTGAGACAAGGTAGGGGGAGGGGAAATAAGGAAACTGGAGAAATCTGAGTTCATCCCTTGTGGTTGGAGGGTTCCCAGGCGGAAGATGAGGCGCTCTTCCTCCAACCGTCGTGATGCTATGTTCTGCCAATGGAGGAGTCCAAGGACCTGCATGTCTTCAGTGGAGTGGGAGGGAGAGTTAAAGTGTTGAGCTACGGGGTGGTTGGTCCGGGCGTCCCAGAGGTGTTCCCTGAAGCATTCTGCAAGTAGGCGGCCCGTCTCCCCAATATAGAGGAGGCCACATCGGGTGCAGCGGATGCAATAGATGATGTGTGTGGAGGTGCAGGTGAATTTGTGGCGGATATGGAAGGATCCCTTGGGGCCTTGGAGAGAAGTAAGGGAGGAGGTGTGGGCGCAAGTTTTACATTTCCTACGGTTGCAGGAAAAGATGCCGGGAGTGGAGGTTGGGTTGGTGGTGGGTGTGGACCTGATGAGGGAGTCACGAAGGGAGTGGTCTTTGCGGAACGCTGATAGGGGAGGGGAGGGAAATATATCCCTGGTGGTGGGGTCCGTTTGGAGGTGGCAGAAATGACGGTGGATGATATGCTGTATACGGAGGTTGGTGGGGTGGTAGGTGAGGACCAGTGGGGTTCTGTCTTGGTGGCGCTTGGAGGGGCGGGGCTCAAGGGCGGAGGAGCGGGAAGTGGAGGAGATGCGCTGGAGGGCATCGTCGATCACGTCTGGGGGGAATCTGCGGTCCTTGAAGAAGGAGGCCATCTGGGCTGTATGGTATTGGAACTGGTCCTCCTGGGAGCAGATGCGGCGGAGACGAAGGAATTGGGAATATGGGATGGCGTTTTTACAGGGGGCAGGGTGGGAGGAGGTGTAGTCCAGGTAGCTGTGGGAGTCAGTCGGTTTATAGTAGATGTCTGTGTTGAGTCGGTTGCCCGAGATAGAAATGGAAAGGTCTAGGAAGGGGAGGGAGGAGTCTGAGACAGTCCAAGTGAATTTGAGGTCGGGATGGAAGGTTCAAAGTTTGTGCGAAGATTTGTAGCTCGCGTGCTTGTTGTAGTGGTTCTGTTCGCCGAGCTGGAAGTTTTTGTTGCAAACGTTTCGTCCCCTGGCTAGGAGACATCATCACTGCTGTGCAGCCTCCTGCGAAGCGCTTCTTTGATGTTTCTTCCGGCATTTATAGTGGTCTGTCCTTGCCGCTTCCGGGTGTCAGTTTCAGCTCTCCGCTGTAGTGATTGGTATATTGGGTCCAGGTCGATGTGTCTGTTGATGGAATTTGTGGATGAATGCCATGCCTCTAGGAATTCCCTGGCTGTTCTCTGTCTGGCTTGCCCTATGATAGTAGTGTTTTCCCAGTCGAATTCATGTTGCTTGTTGTCCGAGTGTGTGGCTACTAGGGATAGCTGGTCGTGTCGTTTCGTGGCTAGTTGGTGTTCACGTATGCGGATTGTTAGCTGTCTTCCTGTTTGTCCTATATGGTGTTTTGTGCAGTCCTTGCATGGTATTTTATAAACTACATTAGTTTTGCTCATGTTGGGTATTGGCTCCTTTGTTCTAGTAAGTTGTTGTCTGAGCGTGGCTGTTGGTTTGTGTTTGGAAGGTGATGGAAGGTGTTGGTAAAGTTGATGAACCCCCTAACAGTGATCAGGACCAGAGGCGCAACATGTACTGGGAAATAGAAAAGGCATGTCAGAAAGGCAAAGTCACAGTGATCATGGGGGACTTCAATATGCAGGTGGACTGGGTAAATAATGTTGCCAGTGGATCCAAAGAAAGGGAATTCTTGGAATGCTTACAGGATGGCTTTTTGGAACAGCTTGTCATGGAGCCCACAAGGGAGCAGGCTATTTTGGACCTAGTGCTATGTAATGAACCAGACTTTATAAAGATCTTAAAGTAAGGGAACACTTAGGAAGCAGCAATCACAATATGATAGAGTTCAGTCTGCAGTTTGAAAGAGAGAAGGCAAAATCGGATGTAATGGTGTTACAGTTAAATAAAGGTAATTATGAGGGCATGAGAGAGGAACTGACAAAATATACTGGAAGCAGAGCCTAGCAGGGAAGACAGTAGAGCAAAAATGGCAGGAGTTTGTGGGTATAATTGAGGACACAGTACAGAGATTCATCCCCAAGAAAAGAAAGATTATCCGGGGAGGGATTAGACAGCCATGGTCGACAAAGGAAGTCAGGAAATGTATCAAAGAAAAAGAAAGATCCTATAAAGTGGCCAAGAATACTGGGAAATCAGAAGATTGGGAAGGCTACAAGAACAAACAGAGGATAACAAAGAGAGAAATAAGGAAGGAGAGGATCAAATATGAAGGTAGGTTAGCCAGTATTGTTAGAGATGATAGTAAAAGTTTCTTTCAATACATAAGAAACAAACGACAGGCAAAAGTAGACATTGGGCCACTTCAAACTGATGCTGGAAGGCTCGTGATGGGAGATAAGGAAATAGCTGGAGAACTTAATAAGTACTTTGCGTCAGTCTTCACAGTGGAAGACATGAGTAATATCCCAACAATTAAAGGGAGTCAGGGGGCTGAGTTGAGTATGGTTACAAAAGAGATAGTGCTAGAAAAGCTAAAAGGTCTTAAAATTGACAAATCTCCTGGCTCCGATGGAGTTCTGAGGGAGGTGGCTGAGGAAATAGCGGAGGCGTTGGTTGAGATCTTTCAAAAGTCACTGGAGTCAGGTAAAGTCCCGGATGATTGGAAGACCGCTGTTGTAACCCCATTGTTCAAGAAAGGATCAAGACAAAAGATGGAAAATTATAGGCCAATCTAACCTCGGTTGTTGGTAAAATTCTAGAATCATTAAGGATGAGGTTTCTAAATTCTTGGAAGAGCAGGGTCGGATTAGAACAAGTCAACATGGATTTAGTAAGGGGAGGTCGTCAGGCAGCATCCAATGAACAGGAAATTCGACGTTTCGGGCATAAGCCCTTCTTCAGGAATGAGGAAAGTGTCCCCGAAACGTCGAATCTCCTGTTCTTTGGATGCTGCCTGACCTGCTGCGCTTTCTCAGCAACACATTTTCAGCTCTGATCTCCAGCATCTGCAGACCTCACTTTCTCCTCTAAGGGGAAGTCGTGCCTGACAAACCTGTCAGAATTTTTTGAAGAGGTAACAAGTAGGTTAGACCAGGGAAACCCAGTGGATGTGGTCTATCTAGACTTCCAAAAGGCCTTTGATAAAGGTGCCACATGGGAGGCTGCTGAGTAAGGTGAGGACCCATGGTGTTCGAGGTGAGCTACTGGCATGGATTGAGGATTGACTGTCTGACAGAAGGCAGAGAGTTGGGATAAGAAGTTCTTTCTCGGAATGGCAGCCAGTGACAAGCGGTGTCCCGCAGGGTTCAGTGTTGGGGCCGCAGCTGTTCACATTATATATTAATGATATGGATGAAGGGACTGGGGGCATTCTAGCGAGGTTTGCCAATGATACGAAGATAGGCGGACAGGCAGGTAGTAGTGAGGAAGTGGGGAGGCTGCAGAAGGATCTAGACAGTTTGGGAGAGTGGTCCAGGAAATGGCTGATGAAGTTCAATGTGAGCAAATGCGAGGTCTTGCACTTTAGAAAAAAGAATACAAGCATGGACTACTTTCTAAACGCTGAGAAAATTCATAAAGCCAAAGTACAAAGGGATCTGGGAGTGCTAGTCGAGGATTCTCTAAAGGTAAGCATGCAGGTTGAATCCGTGATTAAGAAAGCGAATGCAATGTTGTCACTTATCTCAAGAGGGTTGGAATATAAAAGCACCGTTGTGCTACTGAGACTTTATAAAGCTCTGGTTAGGCCCCATTTGGAGTACTGTGTCAAGTTTTGGGCCCCACACCTCAGGAGGGACATACTGGCACTGGAACGTGTCCAGCGGAGATTCACACGGATGATCCCTTGAATGGTAGGTCTAACATGCAAGGAACGGCTAAGGATCCTGGAATTGTACTCATTGGAGTTTAGAAGGTTAAGGGGAGATCTAATAGAAACTTAAAAGATAATACATGGCTTGGAAAGGGTGGACACTAAGAAATTGTTTCCGTTAGGCGGGGAGACTAGGACCCGTGGGCCCAGCCTTAAAATTAGAGGGGGTCAATTCAGAACAGAAATGTGGAGACATTTCTTCAGCCAGAGAGTGGTGGGCCTGTGGAATTCATTGCCACGGAGTGCAGTAGAGGCCGGGACGCTAAACGTCTTCAAGGCAGAGATTGATAAATTTTTGATATCACAAGGAACTAAGGGTTACGGGGAGAATGCGGGTAAGTGGAGTTGAAATGCCCATCAGCCATGATTAAATGGTGGAGTGGACTCAATGGGCCGAATGGCCTTACTTCCACTCCTATGTCTTATGGTCTTATAGCCTCACTGATCACTTGGTGCTCTATTCCAACCAAGACATAGTAAGTGCAAGTAAATGTGATGTCTACATACAATCAATTTAGCTGAATAAAATAGAAAAGCTCAGCAGATCTGCCAGCATATGTGGAGAGTAATCAAGAGTTAACTTTTCGGATGGAGGGTCCTTTCCTCAGCTGAAGAAAGATGGCTGTATCATGAAATTGTTTGTGAATTGAAGTGAATGTTGATACTGAAAAGATTAGGAACTAGTGGTCTACAGGGCCCCTAATGACTGCGAATAAATTAGAAGATAATAAAGACTTGTAAAAAAGATAGTATATGAATCATGGGTGACTTTAATCTTTAAACAGATTGAGACAGCCAGATTGGCAGCAGTGGATACAGTTTGTGTTCAGCACAGATTCCTTGAACAATGTGTTTTGGATTCAACCAGGGCTCAGGTTATTTCAGAACTGCTGGTGTGTAATGAGGCAGGACTAATAAATTATTTCAGAGTACAAGATCCCCTAAGGAAACAGTTGGGCTGAAGGACCTGTTTCCGTGCTGTATACCTCAGTGACCGTAATATGGTAGAATTTAGCATACAGTTCAAGAGAAAGGAACTTAGGTCAGAAACTAATCCTAACTAAGGGCAATTACAAAGGAATGAGGGTAGAGCTAGCTTAGGTCGACTGGGAAAGGAGTTGAGGAAAATGACAAACATTTGAGAAAATAGTTCATGGGTCACAGGAAAGCTATGACCCAGTGTAAAAGACGGTTTCTAAGAAGGGGATAAGCCAACCATGGTTAAAAAGGGAAGTTAAGGCAAGAATCAAAATGATATAAAAAACAATGTGGGAAAGATTAGTGGTAAGACACAAGGTTGGGAAAGTTTTAAGAACCAACAAAAGATGACCAGAAAATAATTAAGAGGAAGATGATAAACTTTGAGGGTAAAGTTGTAAGTAAGATGGACAGCAAGAGCTTCTGTAAATACATAAAGGGAAAGAGAAGCTAAAATTAACATAGGCCCCTTAGAGAATGAGGCTCGGAAATTATAATGGTGAATCAGGAATAGCTAGGATCTATTTGTTTATAATAAATCATAATTAGTGTTCATTAAAGAAAGCTGTTCCTAGCTGGATATCAACTTGGTCAAAAAATAAGCAAATTGGTGAATTCTGCTTACTCTAAAATCTTTAACTTTTGTGACAATTCCAGCAGTAGAGAGGCTTGACTTCCAGTGTGCCACCTCAGTGAGGTGTAACAATATTAATGATCTAGATTTCACTGTGACAATTTCTAAGTTGGCAGATACCAAATCTTGGAAGCAATGTAAAAGGTGAAGAGGAAATGTAGAACTTCCAAAGGACTTTGACAAGTTGGCACAGTGGCTGGATATGTGGCACAATAAGTTCAATGTAGAGAGGTGATATATTTTGGCAGAAAGAACAGCATAAAGGATACTGTTCCAAAGCATGTGCAGGAGCAAGAAATCCTGGGTGCACAAATCATTAAAGGTAGCAGGACAGAGGGAGAGCAATTAAAAAGGCATACAGTATCTGAGGCTTTGTAAATAGAGGTATAGAGTACAACAGCAAGATGATTATGCTGAAGGTGTATAAAACATTAGTTAGATCTCAGCGAGAGTACAATGTACTAACTGGTGCCATAATTTAGGAAAGATATGAATACATTGGATAGAATGCAGAAGAGGTTCACATGAACGGTTCCAGGGTGAGAATTTCAATGACGCAGACAGATTAGAAATGTTGTGACTATTTTCCTTAGAGAGAAGGCCGAGAAGAAATATGATTGAAGTCTTCAAAATCAGTTCTGGGCAGAATAGAAGGGGAGAAACTGTTGCTATTCACAAACAAATCAAGAAACGAGCAAACACAAATTTCAAGTGATTTGCAAAATAGTAAACGTGATGCAAGAAGGAACTTTTTCATACAACGTGTGGTTCGTGTCTGGAATACACTACCAAGAAATGTGGAGGTAGGTTCAATTGAAGCATTTGCGAGAGCAATCGATGATTATTCAAATCGAATTAACATGCAGGGTTATGGGGAAAGGAGAGAAGGATAGTACTACATCATGATGTTCATTCTAATAGCCAATTTAAACATTGAGCCAAGTCGCCACCTCTGCACCTTATCAAATCCACAATACTTCAACAAAAAAATTCAATAAAGATGCAAAGATGTGATTTTCCCTCAACTAAACCATGCTACTGCAGACTAATCTGTACTTTTCTAAGTGATAGTTTATCCAGTCTTTTAGAATTAATTTTAATACAGCTAAAGCATTTGAAACCCTAAATAATTTTTCAGATTACAAAATATTTGTATACTGGTAACTTGAGTTGCAAACCGAGACAAACTTCAATTCACTAAGGTTATTTACGAGAAGAGTTTCACCCTGCTTTCAGAGTTTAGTCAGCTGAAAAAGGAACAGAACTGTCTTGCCTTTTGCCCTCATTACTGTGAATGTTGACTTCTGAACTACTAAGTCAATTTATTTTGAAGTTGTATCTACTTGAAAGAGTGATGAAGTCAGATTCTACCATGGCTATCAAAAGCAGCTGGAATAAACAGACGATGGGAAATAAATTACAGTGTAGTGGAGAAAGAATATGACATTGGGACTAGCTAAATTGCTGTTATACAGACTCGCTTCCTGCTGTGCTGTAACCATTCTACCAATGAATCAAAGTGAAAAGTGCGGAAACATGAAAGTTCCTAATGTGTAAAGTTGGTGCTTTTTTAGTTTAGCTTTACATGGAAGACATTGCTGAAATATTCCCAGAACTAAAAATTTAACTGCCCTCAGAAGGAGAGAAGAAAGTCATGAGGAATAGCTAACTCTTGCCCGTTCAAACTAATCTACTGTGTACAGCAAACATCACGCTGTCTACTAATTAAGATAGCAGTGTGTGGCCTGACACATATTTTTCAGTTCTTTAATGTCTCACAGAAGGGAGTCCAAGTTCGTACAATGCCAGCACGATCTAAAAATAAGGTGTACCCAGCTGCAGCAGAATATGGAGTGGTGAAACAGGGGTTATGGGCAAGAGGACATTAAAAAAAAGCTCCACCAAGTGAGAACGTGTGCCCAAGACCCTATGGAGGACATACTACAGGTCCTCACCCATTAAGAGGTTTTCCAAGTGGAACTAAAAAATCATTTGAGATAGTTAACTGTTATAGCCAATGTAGCCCAGATGATCTGGACAGCACTACGATTGTCACACTTTCTGCTTTCTAAAAAATCAAAATAACCAATGAATGGAAGCAGCAGCAGCAACAGATGACAGGGATTAAGCATGGATTATACATCCTCACCTCAATGAAGGAGACAGTGATAGCCATCACTGGAGTAAGGCAGTGGTCAATGGCAAGGTCGAAACCATGAAAGATAATTGCACCTGTCTATCTAATCCACTTTGTCACATCCTACTTACTCCTCATCCTGCAATCTGCCACAATTTATAAACCACAGATGGTCGAGTCATGCTGCTTTCAACAGAGATAACAGGAGGACAAATTCCTGTTCAGTACAAACTTTCAATTCTGGATCTAGCAGACACTGACTCACCTACTCCAGTAGGTGAAAGGAAGGACTGCAGATGCTGGAGAAGAGTCGAGAGTGTGATGCTGGAAAAGTGGAGCAGGTCACGCAGCATCTGAGGAGCAGCAGAATCAAAGTTTTGGGTATAAGCCCTTCATCAGTACTCCACTGTCAAGTTAAGAGATGGCAACAATTTTCCATCCAACATATACCGTACATTTAGAGTCATAGAGATATACGGCATGGAAACAGACTCTTCGGTCCAACCCGTCCATACCAACCAGATATCCCAACCCAATCTAGTCCCACCTGCCAGCACCCGGTCCATATCCCTCCAAACTTTTCCTATTTATATACCCATCCAAATGCCTCTTAAATGTTGCAATTGTACCAGCTTCTACTACTTCCTCTGGCAGCTCATTCCATACACGTATCACCCTCTGTGTGAAAAAGTTGCCCCAATGGTCTCTTTTATCTCTTTCCCGACTATCCTAAACCATTGCCCTCTAGTTCTGGACTCCCTGACCCCAGGAAAAAGACTTTGCCTATTTACCCTATTCATGCCCCTAACAATTTTGCAAACCTCTATAAGGTTACCCCTCAGCCTCCGACGCTCCAGGGAAAACATCCCCAGCCTGTTCACCCTCTCCCTATAGCTCAAATCCTCCAACCCTGGCAACATCCTTGTAAATCTTTTCTGAACCCTTGCAAGTTTCACAACATCTTTCCGATAGGAAGGAGACCAGAATTGCATGCAATATTCCAACAGTGGCCAAACCAATGTCCTGAACAGCCGCAACATGACCTCCCAACTCCTGTACTCAATACTCTGACCAATAAAGGAAAGGATACCAAACGCTGCCTTCACTATCCTATCTACCTGCGACTCTACTTTCAAGGAGCTATGAACCTGCACTCAAGATCTCTTTATTCAGCAACACTCCCGAGGACCTTATCATTAGGTGTATATGTCCTGCTGAGATTTGCTTTCCCAAAATGCAGTACCTCACATTTATCTGAATTGAACTCCATCTTCCACTTGAGCCCATTGGCCCATCTGGTCAAGATCCTGTTGTAATCTGAGGTAACCCTCTTTGCTGTCCACTACACCTCCAATTTTGGTGTCATTTGCAAACTTACTAACTGTACCACTTATGCTCGCATCCAAATCATTTACGTAAATGACAAAACGTAGGGGACCCAGCACCAATCCTTGTGGCACTCCACTGGTCACAGGCTTCCAGTCTGAAAAACAACCCTCCACCAACACCATCTGCCTTCTACCTTTGAGCCAGTTCTGAATCCAAATGGCTAGTTCTCCATGAGATCGGACCTTGCTAATCAATCTCCCATGGGGAACCTTGTCTAACACCTTACTGAAGTCCATATAGATCACATCTACCACCCTGCCCTCATCAATCCTCTTTGTTACTTCTTCAAAAAAACTCAATCAAGTTTGTGAGACATGATTTCCCATGCACAAAGCCATGTTGGCTATCCGTAATCAGTCGTTGCCTTTCCAAAACACGTACATCCTGTCCCTCAGGATTCCCTCTAACAACTTGCCACCACCAATGCCAGGCTCACTGGTCTATAATTACTTGGTTTGTCCATACCACCCTTCTGAAACAGTTTCATTATTTCTCTTATTTTCACTTCCATGGAAAGTGATAGCTTTTGTTAATTAACATCTCCTGCTATTCATAGAATCTCTACACTGTGGAAGCAGGCAATTCAGCCCATCAAGTCCATACTGACCCTTCAAAGAGCATTCCTGGCAAAGCCATCACCCCTAACCTATGCCTGTACCCCTGTGCATTTTCCATTGCTAATCCCTCTAGTTTGTGCATCCCTGGACACTACGGGTAAATTAGCATGGCCAATCCACCTAACCTGCACATCTTTGGACTGTGGGAGGAAACTGGAGCACCTGACAGAAAAACATGCAGACACGGGGAGAACATGCAAACTCTACACAGGCAGTTGCCAGAGGTTAGAATTGTACCCGGATCCCTGGTGCTGAGAGGCAGCAGTGCTAACCACTGAGCCTCCATGCCGATCTCTCCTGCTCTTTTCCTTACCCACACACCTTACCTTTTGTTCTTTTTTCCACCTACCCAAGCTTCATTTTCTCAAAAATTATTAGATATCTAATTTTTTTTGAGTATTGATGGCAAATCACAGACATAAGTCATCAAGTCAGAGCTGTACAGCAAGGAAACAGACCCTTCAATTCAACTTGTCTATGCTGACCAGATATCCTAAATTAATCAAGTCCCATTTGCCAGCATTTGGTCTATATCCATCTAAACCCTTCTTATTCATATCCAGATGCCTTTTAAATATTGTAATTGTACCATTCTCCACCACTTCCTCTGACAGCTCATTTCATACACACACCACCCTCTGCATGAAAATGTCCCTTAAATCTTTCCCCTCCCACCTTAAACATATGCCCTCTAGTTTTGGATTCCCCTACCCTAAGAAAAAGACATCATATAAACTGTTTCTCTCTTCACAAATGCTGTCTAATGTCTTAAATATTTCTAGAAGTTTCTATTTTTATTTAAGATTTCCAGTGTTCACAATATTTTGTTCTTATAAATGAAAAAAAATTAATTTGTGATTCACCATATGCAACTAAAACCAATTTGCGATACAAGCAGAAACACTGCTTGGATCTTCGTGATAGCACTAAGCATTGATGGAATGCCACCTGTTCCCATGGTTCTTTGGCCTTACAGAGCTCCACATTTCTGGACAGGTCTTCTGATAACAACTGCTTAAGAAAAGGAGGAATACCTTCAATCAACAACTTCCTCATAGCCCAAAATGAGGACAGATTACAATGAAACTTGCGAAATACATAAAGGGATAGACAGGGTAGATGCAGATGAGACATTTCTCCTGACTGGGGAGTCTAGAACCAGGAGGCACAATTTAAAAATAAAGGTAAGACCACTTAAGTCTGAGATGAGGAGAAGGTTTTTTTCAAACTTTGGAATTCTCTACCACTGAGGGCTATGGATGCTCACATGACTAAGTATTCTTAAGTTAGAGATTGATAGATTTTGGATTACCAGTGGCATACAAGGCTGTGGAGATAGGATGGTTAAAAGATAATGGAGGTATTCAATCAGCCATGATTTTATTTAAATAGTGTGGCAAGCTTAATGGGATGAATAATCTACTCTTGTTCCTACGTTACAATGGGAAACCAACTAGGCTGCAATGCCACCATGTTGCTGTCTCCACACAGCTGACACTGTTCAAGCCAATGATTACGATAAAACAAGGCTCTCTGAAGACGCATACTAAGTTATAAAAGTCTACAATTTTAAGTCATACAAATTACAAACAAATGCAACACAACAAGTGATCTTGTCAGAGGAAATTAGACGTCTGCCTCTATCGGATTTCCAGTGCTAAGGAAGCTTCTTTTCAGGTTTGGAATTTAATAAAAATAGTTAAAAAAAGTAGCTACAATCCTAATACAACCCATGGGCCAAGTGATGCCTACTTCCTCTTTGGTGATTTTCTGAAGTGTTGCTTCACATAATTCTGGGCTTCCCATCATTGCCAGCTCAATGAGCTGGATTTCAATACTGACCGTTTATTGCAAAACTCTGCAAAGACTATTAGTGGGAGGTAAAGCCATTACAACTTTCTTACAACCAACTTTAAGGACTATATTAAAACTAAACTATTAATCCTGTAGCAAAAACATAAAATGTTTGGGTATTTTAAACAGATCAATTAACTTTATTTGTCTCTCTACATATGCTAATATTTCAGGTCAACAACCTTTCATCAGAACTTGAAATGGAACAAGTTTTAAGCAAGCATGCAGACAGGAAGAGAGTTGTGAATGGCAGAATTATGAGCAGCTGCTCACAGAAGCCAAAAGAAAAACAAGTGAAAACCAGGAACAAAGAGGGAAACAAAATGAGGGCAGAAACTATGATCTGAAAACACTGAATTTAATGAACCTCGGAGGCTGTCAAGTACCTAATGGAAAAAAAATGAAGGTCTGCTCCTAGAGATTACATACAGCTTCGTTGGAACACTGCATGAAAACAAAGACACAGATGTCTCAGGGGAGCAAAGTGAAGCATTGAAATATTTGGCAAAAAGAAAGCTCAAACCCAGGCTATCAAACCAATTCTGTATTTACACCAGAATCAACTTCGGTTTCTTTACTTGCCCCAACAACACTGCCTTTGCCTTGATCCACACAGTTTTGAACATTTAATGCCTTCCAACTTACCACTGACTTTGCTGTTCTTTCATACGTACAGTGCTCCATACTCATCTTTCAAGCTTTTTTATCTTGCTTCATAATTCAAACTTCTTCCACTTCTGATGACTGGTTATCAATCTGAAATATTACTACCTGAACTTTTACTCTGGAATTGGAAGCAGAGTCTGGACAAAATCCGGCTTTGCAAATCCAACCCTGGATAAAGTGCATTGGATGGCTGGAACCTTGTTCCAGATAGAGCAAATAGGAACATATCAAAATGGCCACTGGCCCAGAGTATAATGGCGTGTTGTGGGAAGGGCCAGTCTCAGTGCTCCAGCATTCTGTTACAGCTGTGAAAAGAGAAATTTACGACCTTTCACACTTCTTGATGCCTCATCCATTCAAATCATTCCCCCATCCCAACCGCCCCTCATGCTCTCATGCCAACATCGGCCCTCCTATACATTCCCATTGCTATTTATAGCCTTGATGCATACCAACCGAGGAAAATCCATGCTCTCCAATCACTATCCTTTGCTCTTACACCCTTCAGTATTCTGTATCAATTATAGACACAATGTTTAGATTAAATAAACTTATTCAGTGCCTGTTGATGAATTCACTATTCAAAAATAAGCCCTCATCCATAAAATCCCTTTCACTATATATACCTTCTTTTAATCCCTTATAAAAATAAGCATTGCAATCATAGCCCCACTGGCTAGCGAAGTTCAGAAGCAAGGTCTGGGTGGATGGGGTGAGAAGGTGGCAAATAGCCCTTTTCCCTTTCCTAATGAGGCACAGAATGTCTATGAACGAAGTATAAACTCCACTCCCAGTAGATAACTCTCAAAATCCTAAATCCTCCAACAGCCACTGATAGAAAATTGTTCAACTTTCTGCCACTAGTTATGTATCGTCCCCACCCCATCCCACCTTCAAACAAGCTTCAAGGTGACATATGCATGGAAAGTGACTTATTTAAAAGTAACAAGCATAAGGTTTACTTCGAAAGAAAAAAAGAAAAGATGTAGCATGTGGCACAAACTCACACATTATAATTAGCTTTATAGTTTAACCGAGTATTTCTTAATTGTCCATTTTTAAATAAAGGCAGGGTCACAGTTTAATGCCTCATCCGAGAGTTGACATCTCCAGTAATGCTGCACTCCCTCAGTACTGCGTTGGGTGCATCAGCCTGCATTATATTCTGACTGAGAGGCGAGTGCTACCACTGTGTCACACATGACAGTTATCACAGAGCATTCTGATTTATCAGTACAGAAAAACAAATTAATGTCATGATTTTCACTTAAGTTTGCTGTTCACAAGTTCCTATCGAATTAACATTGTATCCATAACAGTTAGGCTGAAATCAGAAACATTACTGGTGTCTCCACAACAAATCCTAATTAGATCAGTACGCAGATAAATTTATACTGATATGGAGATGGGATAGACTGTAATAATAAACTCTAACCTTTTGTAAACTTACCATCCAAAGCAGAAGATAGCAAAATATATGCCAAGCATTGTGATGACCACATGACGTACAACAACACCAGCTCGACTGGGACTGAGATAAAGACGGAACCAGAAGGCTGCAAAAAGGGCAAACAACTGACATACTGCAAAATTCACCTGCAAAACAAAACAAAAAGTAGCCTGAACCAACAGGAGCCAGACCTTCATTCAAGGCACATCTACTACTGCAACCCTGCCTGCTCAGTCAGTCAGCTTTTAGACAGACATTGCTAGAAACCTATGTTGGAAATAAATGGCATAAGTTCAGCAGTTTCCTATTCCTGATCGAATAATCTCAGTTAATAATTCACTGTGCAGTGCTTGCTTTCCGGATGTAAACTGTTTTTCTCGGTAAGTGGGGTACCAGAGTTTACCGTCCAACTGGTTTCCCAGCTCAGATCAATTTAATATCAGGTAACATTATGAGCAGTACAACCTCATAAAATATAGAATCCACAAAATTCTCATGTTTAAACAGATGTACAATTACAAATTGTACATCATAACCATTAGTTCAGACGTTGATCAAAACTAATGAAACATTTTAGTATGATTTTGAAAGATATTCTACAATTATGAGACAGTTATTTATGTCTGGTTTCTAATGTGGTTTACATTAGATTACTTAGCGAACCATTATGATTGCATCTAATTTAAAAAGTTGCAGTTCTTAGACATTACTATTTATCAGGTTTTCGAAGAGGAAAAATATCCCATTAAACTTTTAAATAAAGCTTCTTACCATGCGTGGGTATTCAAAGGATTAGGATTATACAACATATTTCTTCCCAGTTGTAAATTTTGGCATGTACAGTCCTGCTGACACTTGGCATGAACAAAAATCATAAATCTCAGTCTAATAAAGGAAAATAACTTCTATTTCCCATTAGTACATCAGTAAATCTAATCTCATACTCATTTGTCTTCCCAATGCTGCTCAGAAATGAAAACTTATAAATCTTACCTCCCATTCTCAATGTTGTTTTCTACCCTCCCTCTTGTCTTGATGTTCTCTCCACATGTCATTCTAAAACCTTCGGTATGGGTATGGGTTTTTGAACCACAAGCTAAGTACTGGCTATCTCAAACTGGCCTTGTAAAAGTGGTAGCAAACCTTTTTTTAAAAACAACCACATTCTGCATGATAGCATTAATCAGTTCCAGGATTTTGATCTTGTGGTGACAAGTGGAATGACGATCTATATCCAAGTCTGGAGGTAGAGATTATGGAACTGGAGTACTGCTTAAAAAAAGCTCCCAGCTCCAGCAAAATCCCTCACCCCACCCACGTCCCTAATAGTTGGGCCTCCAGTAGCACACAGTACAATACAAAAATACACTACAATAGTGTCTCCAGATGTGCACACAGGAGTTTTAAAGAAGGTGTATTCAAGGGCAGCAGGATAGAAGAAACCTCTGATACATAAGCAGATGTTTAAATAAAATGTTTTGCTTAAAATGAAATTGCTTGGTTACAAATTTTATTTAAGAGAAAATTGTCATGGCTGTTGTATGAGAAAAGATGTTGTTGGTAAACTAATAGTTGAAATCACACTACAAAGAGAATTGTTAAAAATAATTTGAAAATGAAAAAAATGTTGTTTCCCAGAGAAATGAGTGATGTGGTGTTTAAATTTCAGGGTTGCTTTAATGGTATGTATACTTTGTGTGCCAATGTTACTGGATCGTTGTAAAACAGCACATTCCTTCAACAGTTTGCAATAAGCAGAGTACCAGCGTCAAAATTCTTCTTCTTGGGGAGAAAGCAGAATTAGGCTATTGAGTGAGACAATCAGCCATGATCGTGATGAATGGCAGAGCAGGCTTAAAGCGCGGAATAGCCTTCTCCTGCTCCTATGTTTCTATCTTAAGTATTGCATCTTTTGTAACCAAAGTTTGGGGGATGTATCAAGTTCCCTGATACATTCCCAATAGTAAAATCTTGACGAAAGTCAACTTACCTTTGCTGAATTAAAACAAATAATCAGCAACACTCCTCATGCAGCACAAATTGTTTACTCTTTGAAATTTGGTATTCATCTAATTCAGAGTGCAGGATAAAAAGTTTTGAGAAATGTCTCTTTTTTTCTTTCAGCAGCATTCAACATGCATTAAATATTGGTACTCAGTGGTCAATTTTCAATTATTCAAAACAAATGACTATGACAAACAGACCTCTGGTAGTTAATTGTATTCCACTCATGCAATTTTTCTCAAGTGAGTTGCACAGTATTAGTGTCGATTCAAAAATATCATGATTGATTAACAAGCAGCCAGTAGCAAAGATAATAGGTTCTAGTCCCAGAAAATTATATGGCTGCTCTCTCATTATAGAGAGATAACTGATGGTCAGATGTACCTGAAGATCACCATCATACCTTAGATAATGGGCAAGGTTGAGAAGACAGGATCTTCATGGTGACCTCAGCCAGTATGGGAATTGAACCTATGTTATTGGTATCATTCTGCACTTCAAACCAGCCATCCAGCCAAGTGAGCCAACAACTCCATCAAACAATAGCAGCACAGAGCAAGTGTAGCACAATCCTGATTTCCTGTAATCATATGCTGTCAACTCAATCTGTTTAATGGTTTCTCTGCTTGCAATTTTGAAATTGACAATGCTTCCTTAAGTACTTATTAAACAAACTGAACATGACACATCAGATTTGATGAGTCACTGTACAGAGGAAAACAAAATGGCATGCATTAAAAGCAGGACTCTAAATTACAGTCTATAACCTGACATTGACTGAACTATTGGTGTTTGACCAATCTGTGAAAACTTGAATGCAAAACAAATAGGAAGTTTAACGCAAACTGATCAGCACAGCATAGTCGTGGCAATTGGAATTTGAGTGCTTTATCAAATAATCACTTCAAACGGCAATTATTTTATTATTATCCTGTTCTTATTCATTCTTAGCTGAATAAATTGATCTTTCTCGACATACGTCAAAAATAGGTAAAACCCCAGCTATAAATTCTAATGCTAGCTAACTGGTTTTGAAATACTATTAATCGCACTTGTTAGAGGACTCCTGAACGTAATCATACTTCAAGGTTACAAGTTAAATAACATTGTGAACTTACGCAGCAATTTTGAAGAGAGCAATACAGAGACAAATCTATGGTATTAATTAAAATTTACCAATGACAAGGGATTGAAAACGTTGAAGCACAATGACCTTAATTCAGCAGTTCACTCAGTAAAGTGCCAGCATAAAACATAAAACAGACTTTTAAAGTGCAGAAGACTGCCATTCGACCAAATGATCCATGCCTGCGTTTATATTCTGCACGAACTACCACAGTTTAGCTCATCTTATCCTATCAAATAAGATGACGCTTTTTTCTCCCTCATGTATTCTCCATGGATACAACTATGTTATTCACCTCAAATACAGACGTGTCAGCAAGTTACACATTAGCAACACCTTACACATTCTAGGCACCTTGAGTAAATAAGTTTGTCCTTAAGTCCATATCAACTTTATTCAGGAAAATTTCACTTAAGCTGTTTTCTCTCCATGAGCCTACTCTCGCTCAGCATCCCTGCCTTGTATTTTTGTGCTGTCACCCCTCAGCCAGAGATACCTCACTTATATTACTGCTGTCCTGCCATACTATTGAGCCAGGAAGTTTGCCATTGTTGTCAGCAGACTCAGTCAAGTCAAAGACATAACCTTTGCTCAGGGGTTCCCAACAGAGTAATTCAGAGCAGGGCCTGATACCAATCCAGGGCCTGCACAGGACAGTCAGAGATAGGATTGTCTTCTCATAAAGGTGTGAGGAGGCAAAAGACAGCAGAACAGAATCCATCTTGATTCTCTCTACCCTATTATGATCTGTTTGCCTTATTGAATGAAAGAGAGGCAAGTGTTGCATGAGATGAAAATGAGTGGCACAGGCATTAACGTCCATACAGGTTGGCGGTGTCTCGAGTGAGTACACAGTGAAGAAGGTATTGCAGAATCAGTGCTGTCAGGGCATAGTGGGTGAGAATGAGTGAGAAATATGTTGCAGGCAATAGTGAGTAATACAGCGTGAGCCTTGATGGGAGGCGAGTACAGTAGCAGATACAAAGAGAGAGTGTGAGGTATCGGAAAGAAGATGGTGGCACTTACCCTAGTGGAGTGCAGAATGTCATTGACCTTCTTCTTCCAGTGCTGTACAGACAACTGAGTGTGCTTTACCACAGTAGGCAACCTTGGCCCAAGCTGGGATGATCCGGTGTTGAGGCCTCTACTGCTGGTAGTAGAAAAAGAGGAAGTCCTATGTGAACAATACCCCATCCAGCATGATTTCTGTGACCCTGCACACATGGGGTGTCAATTCCCACTGCTAACCATGTCCAGGGATGCTGTCAGCAACAATGCAAGGCAGCTCCAGACTGATAATGCTTATCTGGATGCACAATGGGCTATTCACATTGACATGGACACAAGGGACATTGGTGAATTCTGGGATATCCGCTGAGTGATGAATTGTTCTGGGAAGAAGAATGCAGTAAGGATAGGGCAGAGATCAGACAGAAGAGATAGGGGTGTAGTAGATAATTAATGCAGCAGGTTTTGTAAGATACAGTGAGACCCCCCCCACTAGACCACCTAGTGACAAACTCTCGAAAAAACTCCACGCAACTCAGACTTAGCCAAAACAAAAATCAGCCCCATGTTGTAACTACTGCAGTGAGTCCAACATGAGAGCACTTGGCAGTTCCCATGGAAAGGGTGGCAGCCTCCTTGGAGACCATGGTCCAACAGATCACTCAATGCATGTCTGGTGAGTTTGGAAATACATTCCATCACTCTAGCCATGAGTGCTCAGTGTCAATGAGAAGTATCAGTGTCAGGAGGAGAACATGGCACTTCGCCTTCACTTCAACGACACCTTCTTCTTGAAGAGCTATGGCAGGCACAAAGACAGGCAGCCCAGCAATATCTCCTCTGGGCAGTCCAAAGGTGCCCTACACCCCAACCTCCCCTTGGCCAGTGACTTCCATTACATCCAGAAGCTGAGGCCAACTGGGACAATCACACAACTTTGCAGGGGATACACAGCAAACCTGGGCATTTTCGGCCCAGAGTTCTCAGGGAGCCGCTGCCAAAGTCTTTGTGATAGGTTCCCTCCACCTCAGCCCTGAATGTTGGGTGCTGATCGCCAGACTTGAAAAGGACCAACTACTTAAATGACCATGGCCAATCTCAGGTCCAGCATCAGGATTGATTGTGGCTGTACCATATCCCCCAGTAACATGTAGAGTCACCCTGTCTCCCATTGAACAATCACAGCTCCCTGTCAGCCACAGGTCACCTCTTGCCTTCTGTGCAAAGCTACAACTCAGAAAAAGCTATTGGCTGATACTGTGTGGTAGTGCCATTGTTAGGTAAAGCTGGCATATTGCCTTTGTTTGGGTTTTGTGATGGGACGGTACACATCCTAACTTGGTCTCCATGGACCCTCCTACTGCAATTGTAGAAAAAGTAAAGAAAACAAACATTGAGGAAGGTTTTGCTAGACACAATCAAAGTTAGGTACTCACTTGGACTGGAGGCAGAAGACAAATAGACAGATACATACTTGGTAAATGCTGTTGAAATGTTGAGTGAATTGAATGAGGAGAAGTTAGTCAAGGAGGTAAATTTAATTCGGTGTTATTTATAAGATGAAAACAAGTGCAGATAGATTTCTCGGCACCTGGGGCAAGAGAGTCATCCTACCATCTGAGGAAGGATGACTTTCTTTTATTTCCAACATATTTATTACAGTTTATCTAAATGTAAAGAGTCAAAGTTTTGGAGTCCATCATTATTCTCACCACTGCTGGGAGCAGAAAAACACCCAGTGTATCTGCACCTTAAATTTTAAGTTGTCTTTGGTGGGACAACGCAGAAGGGAGTAACAGGGATAGAACACGAAAAAGAAATGGTGAAAAGCACAAAAACCAAGGGCAAAAAAAAAATGAGGACATGGTGCAAAATAAAGCTAACTGACAAGGTTACAGGGACAAGTCTAAAGGCTTGGTTTCTTAATGCTTGCAGCATTCACAATAAGGTAGATGAATTAGCAGCACAAATAAATATAAATTTTCAATGATATAATTGTAACCAGAGATGCATGGGCTGCAGGATGACCAAGGATAGGAACTGAGCGTCTGGGGTATGCACTATTTAGGAGGGTCAGACAGAAAGGGAAAAGAGACGGGGTAGCATTTTTAACAAAGGAGGAAAGCAATACAATAGTGAGGAATAGTATTTGCTCAGAAAATCATGATGTACGGGTGGAGATAAGAAATACCAAGGGACAGAAAACACTGTTAGGGGCTGTCTACAGGCCCAACAGTGTGGAGATATAAGGGCAGGCATTAAACAAGAAATCAGAGATGCGTATAATAATGTTGAGACCATCACTTTTTTTTTAAGTTGTGGTTTGGAATTGTGAGTCGAAGTTGAGAATTGATTTTTGAACAGCAGTTTATTTTAAAAAGAGAGAAACAAAGGCGGATGTTTGCTATTGGAACTGGCCTGGAATGATACTGCAGATTCATTATTGCCCTCAAGAGAGTGCAGACAATTCAACACTGTGATGTTGCAATATTCAGGATGGGCAGCTGGTTGGATGTTGAATTGATCAATCAAGGGAGGACCAGTGCTGGTCGTCCAAGCACGAGCAATGTTGGGATAAAGAAAACAAACCAGTAAACTGGCTCTCACTGGGTTTTGAGCAGCATGCAGCTTTATCAATGAAGTTTTTGTCTGTTTTTGTTCATTTTCCTCTCCCTAATGTCTCTGCACTTGTTGAATATTCTGAGAAAAGAAATCTCAGCCTGCAAGAAATAAGTAAAAGTCGGCAAAGGACTGCTGTAGTTGTATGCATGAACTGGTGACTTTGGAATTCAAATGAGATATTGAATTCCATTTGCCAATAACACTAATATCAGAAAAGGATTTCATGAATGCCTGGTATTCATCCTTACGAAACTAGCAAATGCATCCCTTAACTGTGTCTACCCATCTGTCAGCATGCGAGTGGGATTTATAATCAGATAAGTTTAGGCTTAGATCATAGATATCAATTAGATCATCTTGTTTTTAATCTGTATTCTGCTGATAAATTGTTAAAATTACATTATTGAACAAAAATTAAGTTATAAACTTGGTGTTCAAGATCTGTTATTCATATCTGGATAGGAACTGAGAAAATTTGAGATGATTGAGAAGTGGTTTTGGTTTGGCTTGCTATCGCTGCATTGTAATAGTATAAGTGTAATCATCAGTGACTTGAATTTACATAGAGAATGGACAGATCAAACTAGCAATGGTATTTTGGAACAGCATTTTCTAGAATACATCGGTGATTTTTTTTTAGAGCAATACATTGAGGAACCAACCAGAGAATGGGCTATTCTAAGCTGGGTACTGTGAACTGAGAAAGAAATAATTAATAATCTTGTTATGCAGGTTCCTTTGAGGAACAGCAACCATTATATGATAGAATTCTTCATTCAGAAGAGTGAAGTAGTTGCATCCGCAACTTGGTACTGAATCTAAATAAAGGGAACTATGACAGTATGAGGCATGAGTTGGCAAGGATGGATTGGGGAACCTTACAGTTGATAGTGGATTGGCAGCTGTGCATGAACTACAACAATTATTTATTCCTGTCTCCTGCAAAATTAAAACAGGAAAGATGGTTCAACTATTGATTATAAAAGAAATTTGGGATATTGGATCCATAGGGGATATATAAAATTGCCAGAAAAAGCAGCAATACTAAGGATTGAGAACAAAAAGAGGACAAGATGTTTGATAACCAGGGGAAAATGGAGCATAATAAGAGAATAAAATTGCAGTGAACATAGAAACTGACCATAATCATTTCTATAAATATTTGAAGAGAAATTGATAAGTCGAGACAAATTAGGTCCCTTTCAGTTACAAAGCAAGGAAACTGAAAAAGGAGAACCAATAAAAAGAAGAATGGAACACATCTTTGACTCAGTCTTCACAAAACAGGGCACAAATAACTTCTGAGAAATGCTAGAGAACCAACGGCCTACTGAGAGCAGAAATGAAGAAAATTGGTATTAGCAAAGAAAAATGGTGCTGGGGAAATTAACGGGATTAAAGACTGACAAATCACTAGAGCCTGATAATCCAGTTTTCAGAGTAGTGGCCCTGGAAATACTCGATAAATTGTTGGGAACCTTCCAAAGTTCTGTCGACGTTGGAGGAGTTCCTACAGATTGGAAGGAGGCAGATGTAACACCATTATTTAAAAAGAGAGGGTGAGTAAAAACAAAGAATTTCAGATCAATTAGCCTGACATCAATCATAGAGTAAATGCTCAAGACTATTATAAAAGGCATGATAACAGAACACTTAGAAAGCATTACTGGGATTGGACAAAGCCAGAATGGGTTTACAAAAGGCAAATCATGTTTAACAAATCTACTGGAGCTTTTTTTTTGTGAAGAATGTCAACCAGCAGAATAGATGAGAGACACCCAATGGACATTGGTATACTTGGATTTTCAGAAAGATTTTGATAAGGTCCCTCAAAAGAGATTAGTAGAGAAGATTATCAGACATGGGATAGGTAGTGATATATTGGCAAGATTGGGAATTAGTTGACAGACAGGAAACAGAATGGAAATTATTGGGTCTTTATCATTATGGCAGGTGGTGACGAATGAGTTACTGCAAGGATCAGTGCTTGGGTCCCCAGGCATTCACATTTTAAATAAATGAGGGAACTAAATGCAACATCGCCAAGTTTGCTGACAACACAAAACTGGGCGGGATTATGAGTTATGAGGAGAATGCAAGGAGACTTCAAGGTGATTTAGACAAACTAAGCAAGTGGACAAACATACGGTAGATGTTGGATAACATGGTTAAATGTGAAGTTATACATTTTGGTATGAAAAGAACAGAAATGATTATTTAAATGGTGAAATATTGGGAAATGTGGAGGTGGGTGTCCTTGTACACCACTCAAAGTAGACAGGCAGGTGCAGTAAGCAATTAGGAAACCAAATGGCATAAGGCCTTCAATTCAAGAGGACTTGAGTTCAGAAGTAGGGATGCCTTACTGAACTTATACAAAGCCTCGGTGAGATCACACTTGAATATGACATGCAGTTTAGTGTCTCTACCCAAGTAATGATATACTTTCCGTAGTGGGAGTGCAGCAGAGGTTTAGACGCTAATACCTGGGATAGCAGGAGAGCCCAACAAAGACAGGTTGGTTCAACTGGCCTATGTTCACAATAGTTTAGAAAGATGAGAGGTGATTGGATTGAAAAATATAAAATTCTAACAGGGCTGGACAGTCAGGATGCATGGAGGATATCTTCCCTGTTTGGGGAATTTAGAATCAGGGAAGGCATTCTCAGAAAGAGGGGCCTGCAGTCAGCCTTCCAATGTGGCAGACTGTGAACAGTGGTATGCGGTGAGTTCTTCTTGGAAAAAAGTCTGTAAATTCATTGTCTGGTATCACAAAAGGAAGGTTTTAAAGGCAGGAAGCTCAAACTAAACAGGAGACCTGACACAGATGCTAGTTTGTAATCCAAGATGGAGGACGGGAAAAATTTCTGGCTGTTAACAGTTGCTCCTTTTTTTGAGGTATTTTAGGTGCTGGAGGTGATTTCAAGTTCCAGAAGCAGCAATTACTGTTTTATATGCGGTTGCATTGTTTTAGAACTTTGGGGGAAAAAAGTCAAAACAACAGCAGTTTTAGAAGGGAGAAGAACAGACAAAGGAAGCACATGGTGAGGTCAGTGCAGGAGAAAGAGAGAGAAAGAAACTGACACTGCCTTTGCTGTTTGAATTCATGTATCACTGGACAACGGAGTGCATCTGGGAAAATTAACAGTGAAATTCACAACTGATCTTGGAGGAACTGTTGGGCGAAGTTCACAGCACAGAATCAGATAAGTGAGTTATTGTTTCAAGTGTGGCCTACAGAAAGTCTGCAGTAGTGATCAGAGTGGGTTCTTTCTTGGTATGTTTTTTGAGATATGCCTCTTGATTAACCTTAAAATATAAGCCATCACTATTAATTTAACCTGGGGCAGTGTTTGTAGAGGAATAAGACGGTGTTATTTTCTAGGTCTGCAGATTGTGAAGGAGCATAAATGGCCTTTAGTAGAGTGATATGTGCTTCTTGTCAGATGTGGGAGTTCAAAGAGTGTTTAAGGATTATTGCGGATTATATCTGCCATAAATGCTGTCTGTTGCGAATCTTATTAGATCAAATGGATCAGTTGGACAGACAATTAGAAGCAATGAGGAATTTGCAACAGCAACAGTATGTGATGGATGGCAGTTATCCGAAAGAAGAAACGTCTCAGATACAGTCACATAGATGGATTAACCCCAGGAAAGGTAAGAGAGGTAGGCAGCTAGTGCAGGAGTCTTTTGATGATATACCCATTTCAAACAGGTATGCTGTTTTGGAAAATGTAGGGGGTGATGGATTTTCAGGGGAATATAGCACGAACAGCCAAGTTTCTGGTATTGAGACTGGCTCTAATGCAACGAGGAGTACGTCAGCTTCTAAGAGATCAATTGTGTTAGGAATTTCTCTAGTTCGAGGTACAGACAGACATTTCTGTGGCCAGCAGCGAAAAATCAGAATGGTGGTTTGCTTCCCTGGTTCCAGGATCAAGAATGTCTCAGAGGGTGCAGAATATTCTCACAGGGGAGAGCGGCCAGCAAGTGGTCATTGGAACCAATGACATAGGAAGGGAAAAGGTTGAGATTCTGAAGGGACAATACAGAGAGTTAGGCAGGAATTTAAAAAGGAGGTCCTTGAGAGTACTAATATCTGGATTACTCACAGTGCTACGAGGTAGTGAGGGCAGGAATAGGAGATTGAGCAGATGAATGCGTGGCTGAGAAGCTGATGTATTAGAGAAGGATTTTCAGACCATTGGAATCTCTTTTGGGGTAGAAATGACCTGTACAAGAAAGATGGATTGCACCTAAATTGGAAGGAGACTAATATACTGGCAGGGAAATTTGCTCGAGCTGCTCGGGAGGATTTAAACTAGTATGGAGGGGGGCATGGGACCCAGGGAGATAGTGAGGAAAAAGGTCAATCTGAGACTGGTACAGTTGAGAACAGAAGCGAGTCAAACAGTCAGGGCAGGGAGGGACAAGGTAGGACTAATAAATTAAACTGCATTTATTTCAATGCAAGGGGCCTAACAGGGAAGGCAGATGAACTCAGGCATGGTTAGAAACATGGGACTGGGATATCATAGCAATTACAGAAACATGGCTCAGGGATGGAGGGGACTGGCAGCTTAATGTTCCAGGATACAAATGCTACAGGAAGGATAGAAAGGGAGACAAAAGAGGAGGGAGAGTGGCATTTTTGATAAGGGATAGCATTACAGCTGTTCTGAGGGAGGATATTCCTGGAACTACATCCAGGGAAGTTATTTGGGGTGGAACTGAGAAATAAGAAAGGAATGATCACCTTATTGGGATTGTATTATAGATCCCCCCAGTTGTCAGCAGGAAATTGAGAAACAAACTTGTAAGGAGATTTCAGCTATCTATAAGAATAATAGTGATTATGGCAGGGGATTTTAACTTTCCAAACATAGGCTGATACTGACACAGTGTTAAGGGTTTAGATACAGAGGAATTTGTTAAGTGTGGAGCTGCACAAAATAGGGGAGATACTAAACAAGTATTGTGCATCAGTATTTACCGTGGAAAAGGATATGGAAGATATAGACTGTAGGGAAATAAATAGTGACACCTTGCAAAATGTCCATATTACAGAGGAGGAAATGCTGGATGTCTTGAAACGCATAAAGGTGGATAAATTCCCAGGGCTTGATCAGGTGTACTCTAAAACTTTGTGGGAAGCTAGAGAAGTGATTGCTGGGCCTCTTGCCGAGATATTTGTATCATCGATGGTCAAAGGTGAGGTGCTGGAAGACTGAAGGTTGGCTAACGTGGTGCCACTGTTTAAGAAGGGTGGTAAGGACAAGCCAGAGAACTACAGACCAGTGAGCCTGACGTTGGTGGTGGGCAGATTGTTGGAGGGAATCCTGAGGGACAGGATGTATATGTATTTGGAAAGGCGAGGACTGATTTGGGATAGTCAATATGGCTTTGTGCATGGGAAATCATGTCTCACAAACTTGATTGAGTTTTTTGAAGAAGTAACAAAAAGCATTGAGGGCAGAGCAGTAGATGTGATCTATATGGACTTCAGTAAGGTGTTTGACACGGAAGAAACTGAACAGGCTAGGGATGTTTTCCCTGGAGCGTCGGAGGCTGAGGGATGACCTTATAGAAGTGTACAAAATTATGAGCGGCACGAATAGGGTAAATAAGCAAAGTCTTTTCCCTGGGGTGGGGGAGTCCAGAACGAGAGAGCATAGGTTTAGGGTGAGAGGGGAAAGATATAAAAGAGACCTACGGGGCATCTTTTTCCACAGAGGGTGGTACTTGTATGGAATGAGCTGCCAGAGAAAGTGGTGGAGGCTGGTATAATTGCAACATTTAAGAGGCATTTGGATGGGTATATGAATAGGATGGGTTTGGAGGGATATGGGCCGGATGCTGGCAGGTGGGACTAGATCGGGTTGGAATATCTGGTCTGCATGGACAGATTGGACCGAAGGGTCTGTTTCCAGGCTGTACATCTCTATGATTCTAACTGAGTACCAGTCAATTGTTTTAAGACTATTATATTCTCAAGTTTGAACATAATATAGAAATTGGTAGTCAAGTTAATACAAAATATAACAAGGAATATAAGCAATATATGAATAATATAAGAGTTAATTTAAATTCATTAAGAATAGCATTACGGGTGATGTGCCAATGCTCCAGATTGTGGGAGCTTAAGAATATCATGATCAAGGGTAAACATATCTGCATTTACCTCTGAAGTTACAGCAGCTTCAGTTAGGTTGACTCGCTGGAGGCGGAACTATCGACACTGTCATGCATTGTGAAGGGTTGGTTTACTGGAGCACTTTGTGCAGAGGCATTCACACTTTTTAAGCTGTTCTGATATGGTCAGTGGTCAGGAAGGTGTGGCTGCAACTAAGACAGGTAAGGGAACTCCAGCCAGGATTGCAAGAGTGTCGGTATCTACCCAATGCCCGGCAAGTGGGAGCTTCTCTCAGCTTATTTGGTTGAGGGAAGGCGAAAGTGAGGAGTGAAGATGCTGGAGATTAGCGTTGTGAGTGTGGTGCTGGAAAAGCACAGCAGGTCAGGCAGCATATGAGCAGGAAAATTGACGTTTCGGACAAAAGCCCTTAACACATTGAGAGAAGGTTCTGGATCAGTGGTGCTGGAAGAGCGCAGCAGTTCAGGCAGCATCCAACGGGCAGCAAAATCGACATTTCGGGGCAAAAGCCCTCAGATTTATTCCTGATGAAAAGCTTTTGCCCGAAACGTCAATTTCGCTGCTTGTTGGATGCTGCCTGAACTGCTGTGCTCTTCTAGCACCACTGCTCCAGAATCTGGTTTCCAGCATCTGCAGTCATTGTTTTTACCACATTGAGAGAAGGGGCTATGAGATGGATTGGCTAAATCACCATGACTCTATGGTACAGAAAGACATTCAAAATGAGAGCACCAAAGGAATGTAGTGATAGTAAGGGACAGTATCATGAGTGGGGATAGACTCTGTTCTCTGCAGCAAAGAGTACAAGTCCAGATGTCTGTACTGTCTGCCAGTGTCAGAGTCCAGGGATACCTGCTACAGTTGGAGAAGAACCCACAGTAGGAGAGGAAGGAGCCAGCTATCTGGTCCATGCAGGCATCAAGGAAAAAGAGACTCTGCACAGGCAGGATGAGGAACAAGGCTCTAAGTTAAGCAACATAATTTCAAAACGTAATAATATCTGAATTAATAACAGAGTCATGTGCAAATTGGCATAGGATAAATAAGATTAGAGACATGAGTGCATGACTTAAAGACTGGTGTGGGAGAAATAGCTTCCAATTTGTGAGGCACCAATACTGGGGAAAGTGGGATCTGTACCATTGGGACAGTCTACACTTGTACCTTACTGGTTTTGGTGTTCTTGTAAATCACCTAACTAGGGCTGTAGAGTGAGTTTTAAATAGTGCGGTCAAAGACCTAAATTTGGGAAGTTGTGGTGAATATGAGTGAGAAAAGTACAGAGGAAGGAATTAATGTGGGAAATGATGAATATACCATGACAAGAAGGGACAGAGAATGCAGACCTAATAGCAAACTGACAGAAAAAATGGAGGTCATAAAAATAATAAAAGGGACAAAATGTAGGGCACTCTATTCAAATGTTATCAGCACTTGAAACAAAACAGATGAATAGTTGTATAAATGGAGATAAATAAGTCCAATGTAATGGCCATAACTGTGATTTGGCTGCAGGAATATCTGGACTGGCATCTGAATTTGTAGGATATGTGACATTTAGGAAGGACAGAAAAAAAAGGTGAAGGAGAGATATTAGCATAATAAAGGCAAGATTTAAATTCAGGAAACCAGGGTATAGAAACAGTCGGGTAGAGATGAGGGGTGATAAAGGCAAAAGGGAATTGTCGGAATTGTGTACACGCCTCTTAACAGTAACAGTATGGTAGGACAAGGTATCAAGAAAGAAATAATAAGAACTTGTCAGCAGGGTACACTAATTATCATGGGGGACTTTAACATACATATAAACTGGAAAAATCATATGTGGAAAAAGTAGTCATTGAATAATTTTGAGAGAATTTCTTAAATTAGTATGTTAGGACACTGACAGAAAGCAAGCTATACTAGTCCTGGTTTTGATCAATGAAATAAGATTAATTATTCACCTTCTCATGAAAGCATCTCTGGGTAGGAGCAACCATAATACAATTGAATTTTATATGCAGTTTGAGAGAGAAAAATGTGGGTCCAGGACTATCGTTTTGGATTTAAACAGGGGCAAAAATGATGGCATGGAAGCGTCGCCAACAAAGGTGAACTGTAAGTTCGGTTAAGGTATAGGTCAACAAAGACATGGTAGCAGACATTTGAGGAGATATGCCAGATAATGTAGGGTATATTCTAACAAATTGAAAATGTTCCAAGGGATGGATCCACCATCCATAGTGAACTAAAAATGTCAAAGGTGGCAAGAAACTCAAAGTAAAATCACAATTGGTGGCAGGTCAGAAGACTGGACAGAATATAAAACACAGAATTACTAAAAAAATTAATATTGAAGGAAACATTAGAGTACAAGGGAAAGTTAGCTATAACTATATAAAAAGGGAAAGTTTCTCTAGCAATTTATAAAAAGAGTTAACAAAGTATTAAAAAAAGTGTTGGTCCTTTAGAAAATGAATCTGGAGAATGAATAATGGAGGATGAAGAGTTGGCAAATGAATTTATCAAATATTTTGTATCATTCTTCATTGGAGAGGTTACAAGTAACATCCCAAAAATATTTGTAAATAGGAACTGAAGGACAGAGACAAATTCAATTGGAACTATGAACAGGAAAGCATTCGACAAGGTTCCCCATGGGAGACTGATTAGCAAGGTTAGATCTCATGGAATACAAGGAGAACTAGCCATTTGGATACAGAACTGGCTCAAAGGTAGAAGACTGAAGGTGGTGGTGGAGGGTTGTTTTTCAGACTGGAGGCCTGTGACCAGTGGAATGCCACAAGGATTGGTGCTGGGCCCTCTACTTTTTGTTATTTACATAAATGATTTGGATGCAAGCATAAGAGGTACAGTTAGTAAGTTTGCAGATGACACCAAAATTGGAGGCTGAGGGGGTGACTTTTATAGAGGTTTATAAAATTATGAAGGGCATGGATAGGATAAATAGACAAAGTCTTTTCCCTGGGGTGGGGGAGTCCAGAACGAGAGGGCATAGGTTTAGGGTGAGAGGGGAAAGATATAAAAAAGACCTACGGGGCAACTTTTTCACACAGAGGGTGGTACGTGTATGGAATGTGCTGCCCGAGGAAATGGTGGAGGCTGGTACAATTGCAACATTTAAGAGGCATTTGGATGGGTATATGAATAGGAAGGATTTGGAGGGATATGGGCTGGGTGCTGGCGGGTGGGATTAGATTGGGTTTAGATAACTGGTTGGCATGGACGGATTAGACCGAAGGGTCTGTTTCCATGCTGTACATCTCTATGACTCTATGACAATTCCCTGCCCCTAACAGATTTCGTCTTCGGGTCTTAAAAGTAGTAGTTAGTGAGATAGTTGGCCCAATGGTTGTAACTTTCTTTAGTCATTAGATTCTGGAGAGGTTATTTTATATTGGAAAATAGTTAGTGTAATTCCTTTATTCAAAAGGGAAGGAGCGTGAAGCAGGAAACATGCCAGTTAGCTTAATATCACTCAAAGGGAAAACGTTAGAAGTTATTCTTAAATTCGTTATAACAGGATACTTGGAAAAGATCAAACTAATCAGACAGAGCCATCATAGTTTTGAGAAAAGGGAAATCATGTTTAAATATTTTTTATGGAGTTCTTTGAAGAAGTCACTTGTGCTGTAGATAAAAAGAAACAGTAGACGTGTTGTGTGTGGACTTCTGGGGGTATTTGATACAGTATATATCAAACATTATTGCATAAAGTAGAACTGTAGGGGTAACATATTGGCATAGATAGAAATCTGACTGGCTAATAGGAAGAAGAGAGTAGGAATAAATCAGTCTTTTCCAGGGTGGCAGGATGTTACAGGTGATGTGCCATAAGTGTCAGTATTGGAGCCTCAACGCTTCACAACTTATGGAGATGATTTGGATGAAGGGACTCAAGGTGCAGTAGCTAAAAGTGCTGATGACACAAGGAAACATAGGAGAGTAAGTTTTCAACAGGATATAAAGGAGCTTACAAAGTTCAGTGAGTGGACAATGATCTCGAAAACACAGTACATGATCTCGAAAACATCTAAGTATGAAATTGTCCATTCTGGCAGAAAGAAGAAAATAAAAAATCTAAATGGTGAAAGTGTGCAGAGTTTGAGATGCAGAGAGATCTGGGTGTCCTAATGCATGAATTGTAGAAGGGTCGGTATGCAGGTAAAGCAAGTAATCAGGCAAGCTGATAAAATGTTTTATTGCAAGGAGAATTGAATGCAAGAGTAGAGAGGCTATTCTTCAATTATACAGGGCATTGGTGATACCACATCTGGAGTAATGTCTTTCCTCAAAAGGCAGTGAGATGCAGAGTGTTTGAATGCTTCTAAGTCAAAGGTAGATTGATTGTTACCATGGTGATGAAAGCTAACTGGGATATGCAGGAATGTAAAGGCTGAAGTCAGATCAGCCAGGATCATACTGAATGGTGGAGCAGGTTTGAAGGGTGAGTGACCTACTCTTGTTCCTTGTTCATATATTTGTGGGATACAAGGTAATCCACATTGAACTGAGATAAGGGAATGTATCTTCACTCAAAGAGTAGTGAATCACCACAGAAGGCTGTGCAGGCCAAGTCACTGAATATTTTCAAGAAACAGTTAGAATTAATTTTAGATTTTAAATGCATCAAGAGATGCAAAACGCAGAGAAAGCAGGAATATGGTATTGAGATAGAGGATCAGCCATTATCATATTGAATTGTGGAGCAGACTCATAAGGCCAAATTGGCCTACTCCTGCTCCTAATTTCAATGTTTCTATTAAACTAACCAACAGAGATAGTCTTATTTTGAAAAATGTGGCACTCTAAAAGCATAGCAGGTCAAGCAGCATCCAAGGTGCAGAATCGATGTTTCAGGCATAAGTCCTTCATCAGGAATGAGGGTGGGGGAGGGGACTGAGATATAAATAGAAGGGTGGGGGGGAGAAGGTAGCTGGGAATGTGATTGGTGAATGCAGGTGTGGGATGATGGTGATAGATTGGAGCGGAGGGTGAGCAGATAGGTGGGAAGGAAGATGGACAGGTAAGACAGTTCAAGAGGGCGGTGCCAGGTTGGAGGGTTGGATCTGGGATGAGGCGAGGAGGGGGGAAGAATTTAGGAAACTGATGAAGTTGACATTGATGCCGTGTGGTTGAAGGTACTGTTCCAAAGGGCTGACCACTTCAAATTCCCCCTCCCACTCCCCCAAAGACAAGCAATAACCGGGCCTCCTCCATTACCAAATCCAAGTCACTCTATGACTGGAGGAAGAATGTCTCATCTTCAACCACATGGCATCTGTGTCGACTTCACCAGTCTCCTTATCTCCCCTCCCCCACCTCATCCCAGATCCATCCCTCCAACTCTGTACTGCCCCCCTGAATTGTCCTACCTGTCCATCTTCCTTCCCACCTATCTGCTCTACTCTCCCCTCTAACCTATCACTATCACCCCCACATGCATCTACCTTCCCAGCTACCTGTCCCCCAGCCCCATCCTCCTATTTATCTCTCAGCCTCCTTTCCCTGTTCCCCATTCTCCTCCCCCCCCGACTCCAAACATTCCTGAAGAAGGGTTTATGCCTGAAATGTCAATTCTCCTGCGTCTCGCATGCTGCTTGACCTGCTGTGCTTTTCCAGCGCCACACTTTTCGACTCTGATCTCCAGCATCTGCAGCCCTCACTTTCTCCAGCAAAGGAATAGTCTTGCCCCAATTGTTCACTCAGAACATCAGATTATGAATATTACTGAAGCCAAAATGGCAGCCAATAGGAAGTTCAAATACAAGTATGTTTTTCTTTACCATCACAGGCAAGTTAGTTTTTAAAAGAAACTACAAAACTTCACACAACTGAATGATTTCATTCTTTCATGCTATATCCTTCACCAGTTCAGATTTGATTTGCTTTTGCTTTGTGAAAACAAAATTTGAGCCATATCACATTTAAACAATTGGTATCCAAATGACTGATTAGTATAATACCAATTTTGGTTCCAGGGCTCATACAATATCAAGTAAGCTGCATGGGGATCGTACATCTTCATAGGATTAAGAGAAAATCCTAGGTAACAGAGGATGCTGCCATCAGCAAATCTGTATCTGTCAGTGCTTTGAGCATAGTGGAGGATGCAGGATGAGGTAATGTCCAGGCCCAGGATTGCAAGATATCATTGCTGCTCAGACTTCAGCTCTTTCACCACTTACATGCATCAGTCCCAGGACTCACATTTTAAATCAGCGGAAAGTGGCAGATTTCACATACCAAAGGAAGTCTGAAGTACAGTATATCCCATGACCATTCCAGTTAGTACATAACTGACTGGTTAACCAATATCTTTTCCCATTTTTGGTGGAATTATTGTTGCCTTTAAAAATTAAGTGACTGTTAGAAAGGAAAACAGCAACAGGAAAATACAAAATGTTGTGGTTAATCCCTTCTCCCTCTGCATTAGTTTGGCACTTTTTTAAATGAAAAAGGCCAATAATCACTTGCAATTCTAAGTGATTATTTTTGTAGTATCTGAGGCAAGACCTAAATTTTAAAAGCAAAATTTTCCATGAACCTAATTTTAAATGGATTTATTGCTTTGATCTAAGTGGAAGAGGGTGGAGAAGAAAACAAACTATTACTCACAGCCTTATTTTAACTGGCTCTGAGAACAAATGTAGAAACTGCACCCTTTTTATTAACCGAAAGGTCAATCAGATTAAAACATGAAAACACCATTCTCAACTTCTCAATAAAAGCAATAAATGTGGATAATAGAAATCTGAACCAAAAATACACATTGCTGGAACAGCATCTGTCGAGAGAAAGCAGAACCAATGTTCCATCTTTTGGTAACACCTTCTTCTCAACATCTCACTCTGCAACTGGGAGTTTACAGACATGATGTAGATGTAACAGAGATCAAGTTTCTAATGCATCATTCATAAATGCTCTACAGTGAAAGTATAATTTGATAACTGAGCTGCACTCATTCCAGTTTTGCTCAAGAAAACTTTTGGATCCAAAATAATGTTTCAACAGTTAAGAAGAGGCAAACTTATTTTACTTCTGCACATTGAAGCATCAGCAATTGTGTAAAGCTGTCCAATCAGAGATGAAAAGAGTAAAATTTGATAACACAATACAGATTCAAGCTTTGTTGCTTCGCTGGTAGAGCACAAGAATATAAACTGACTAGCACCAAGGATCCTGACCCTGAGCACCACTCAAGATATAAAGGATACTGGAAACATTGGCCCAGAAACTCCACGCGATTAAAAATTACCCACTCAGATTTAGATGACTTCTTGTTGTGGTTCTGTTCGCCGAGCTGGAAGTTTTTGCTGCAAACGTTTCGTTCCCTGGCTAGGGAACATCATCAGTGCTATTGGAGCCTCCTGTGAAGTGCTGCTTTGATGTTTCTTCCGGTATTTATAGTGGTTTGTTCTTGCCGCTTCCGGGTGTCAGTTTCAGCTGTAGTAGTTTGTATGTGGGGTCCGGGTTGATGTGTCTGTTGATGGATCTTCTTGCCGTTTCCAGGTGTCAGTTTCAGCTGTAGTGGTTTGTATATGGGGTCCAAGTCTATGTGTCTGTTAATGGAGTTTGTGGATGAATGCCATGCCTCTAGGAATTCCCTGGCTGTTCTCTGTCTGGCTTGTCCTATGATGGTAGTGTTTTCCCAGTCAAATTCATGTTCCTGGTTGTCTGAGTGTATGGCTACTAGGGATAGCTGGTCGTGTCGTTTTGTGGCTAGCTGATGTTCATGGATGCGGATTGTTAGCTGTCTTCCTGTTTGTCCTATATAGTGTTTTGTGCAGTCCTTGCATGGTATTTTGTAAACTACGTTAGTTTGGCTCGTGCTGGCTATTGGGTCCTTCGTTCTAGTGAGTTGTTGTCTGAGTGTGGAAGTTGGCTTGTGTGCTGTTATGAGTCCTAAGGGTCGCAGTAGTCTGGCTGTCAGTTCTGAGACGCTCCTGACGTATGGTAGTGTGGCTAGTCCTTTTGGTTGTGGCATGTCCTCGTTCCGTGGTCTATCTCTTAGGCATCTGGTGATAAAGTTGCGTGGGTATCCGTTTTTGGCGAATACCTTGTATAGGTGTTCCTCTTCCTCTTTTCGCAGTTCTGGTGTACTGCAGTGTGTTGTGGCCCTTTTGAATAGTGTCCTGATGCAGCTTCGTTTGTGTGTGTTGGGGTGGTTACTTTCATAGTTTAAGACTTGGTCTGTGTGTGTTGGTTTCCTGTGTACCCTTGTGGTGAATTCTCCGTTGGGTGTTCTCTCTACTAACACGTCTAGGAATGGGAGTTGGCTATCCTTTTCCTCTTCACACGAGAAGAGGAAAAGGATAGCCAACTCCCATTCCTAGACGTGGTAGTAGAGAGAACACCCAATGGAGAATTCACCACAAGGGTACACAGGAAACCAACACACACAGACCAAGTCCTAAACAATGAAAGTAACCACCCCAACACACACAAACGAAGCTGCATCAGGACACTATTCAAAAAGGGCCACAACACACTGCAGTACACCAGAACTGCGAAAAGAGGAAGAGGAACACCTATACAAGGTATTCGCCAAAAACGGATACCCACGCAACTTTATCACCAGATGCCTAAGAGATAGACCACGGAACGAGGACATGCCACAACCAAAAGGACTAGCCACACTACCATACGTCAGGAGCGTCTCAGAACTGACAGCCAGACTACTGCGACCCTTAGGACTCATAACAGCACACAAGCCAACTTCCACACTCAGACAACAACTCACTAGAACGAAGGACCCAATAGCCAGCACGAGCCAAACTAATGTAGTTTACAAAATACCATGCAAGGACTGCACAAAACACTATATAGAACAAACAGGAAGACAGCTAACAATCCGCATCCATGAACATCAGCTAGCCACAAAACGACACGACCAGCTATCCCTAGTAGCCATACACTCAGACAACCAGGAACATGAATTTGACTGGGAAAACACTACTATCATAGGACAAGCCAGACAGAGAACAGCCAGGGAATTCCGAGAGGCATGGCATTCATCCACAAACTCCATTAACAGACACATAGACTTGGACCCCATATACAAACCACTACAGCTGAAACTGACACCCGGAAACGGCAAGAACATCCATCAACAGACACATCGACTTGGACCCCACATACAAACTACTACAGCTGAAACTGACACCCGGAAGCGGCAAGAACAAACCACTATAAATACTGGAAGAAACATTAAAGCAGCACTTCACAGGAGGCTCCAATAGCACTGATGATGTTCCCTAGCCAGGGAACGAAACGTTTGCAGCAAAAACTTCCAGCTCGGCGAACAGAACCACAACAACGGACACCCGAGCTACAAATCTTCAACCAGACTTTAGATGACTTCTTGAATCGGGATGCCTGGCAAGCTCCAGTCTGGTGCAATGCAGGTGGGTGAGGGGGCCAGGTAAGTGGATGAATGTCTCAGGTAAGTGGAGAAAGAAAAACCAGATGTTGGGTCAGGCTAGGTGGTAAGGACAGGGTCACTTAGGTAGTGTCGTTTTGATAGGGTGGGGGCATGAAGAGTGTTCACTACTGAGCTGGGGGTTCAATTTAATTATTACCCCAGAGTTACAGTAGAATTTTAATCCTCTGACCTTTCTTGGATAATTATTCTTTAACTTTAATTGACTTTTTCAGAAGTAGGGGCATTTTCCATTGGAATCTTCAGTTAACTGGACAATTCCTACTGAGTCATCTGTGTTAGGACACAACTCCAGTCTACAATGCTCCAATGACTATTTTGCCTTTGAAATACCTGAAGACAAGATAAAACAAGTTCTTTATTGGTTGTGCTCTATACAAAAGGGCACTTTTGCTTCTTTCTTTTCAGTGCTTGAGGGCACTGTGAGAACACAATATTCCTTATCTCAGAGAAAAAGCAGTTGTATTTCTTCTAACATCGAGGCAGTTCTTTCAGTTCTGATTTCAACTCTTAAGAAATAAACATTAATAGTGTACAGTCCTGAGTGGGGCACTGGAACAAAATAAATCAAAATGTCACAAAATTTCACAAAGGAAACTCCTGCCTCCACCAGTTTCCTCTGATTATAAGTCATGGAAGTTCTTGGCTATTCTTTATATAACTGGAATGAAACAAGCTATCCATCCTACTCCATACACCACCTCTAGTACAACCCTCAGGTGGTTCCAATCCTACCTGTTCCAATGTAAATAAAACATCTATTGTGACATCTCTCCCATGGATTGATCAAGTTTACATTTTTGGCCTGCTCCTATTCTTTATTATTATTATTATTATTATTATGCTAGCCCAAAGGACCTTCCTCTGTAGAGCACCAAAATAAAGAGTGAAGCACTGGACCACCACTGAGTGAGTGCTGCACTGCTAGAAATTGAATTTTCAGATTGGACTTTAAACCAATGTATCTTTTTTGCTCTTTAAGGTGGACACAGAATATACCATTTCACTGTTTCAAATCAATTAGGGGATTTAATCCATGTACTGGCTAATATCTATTCCTTAATAAGTAATAAAATATAGCTCCTGTGGCAGCCTTCCATCATATAAAATTATGGTTTGAACTGTGATGATTAACTGTGTGTTAAACATTGCCAAGTATGGCTCAGGAACCCCATTCTGACATGGGAACGTTGTGTCATATGTGCTTTGGAGAAAGACAGTAGGATGAGAAGATGTATGATGTGCTGACCTATGTTTTCTCAAGGCCTTCTTCTCAGCCAGACAAGATGTTCATTTCTGCTCATTAGTGCCATTCCAAGTAGTCAGACTTTAGACGTCATGACATCATCATTCTCCCAGCTATCAGTGTCATTGCTTGTCATTTTCATATCTCGGTACTCTTGATATCAAGAGCCCTGATAGCAAAGATATGGATCTCCAATGGGTTGTGATTCAGTGGCCAATTACTATACAGGAGGTCTTCAGTATACAGTTCTCCCCTAGTCTGCAGGGAGTAGTTAGAGGGCACAGCAGCATCACAGATTGAGTATAAAACTAACTAGGGGACTCTACATTTAGAAGGATTGATAACATTCCTTGTAAGTGAGTTTTGAGAAGATTTGTAGCTCAGTTTGAGGTTCTGGATGTAGGTTTGCTCGTTGAGCCGGAAGGTTCGTTTCCAGATGTTTCATCGCCATGCTAGGTAACATCTTCAGTGGGCCTCTGAATGAAGTATTGGTGGTGTAGCCCATTCTCTATTTAAATGTTTGGGTTTCCTGGGGTTGGTGATGTCATTTCCTGTGGTGACATCATTTCCCGTTCTTTTTCTCAGGGGATGGTAAATGGGATCCAAATCAATGTGTTTGATTATAGAGTTCTGGTTGAAATGCCATGCTTCTAGGAATTCTTGTGTGTCTCTCTGTTTAGCTTGTCCTGCAATGGATGTGTTGTCCCAGTCGAAGTGGTGTCCTTCCTCATCCGTGTTAGGATACTAGTGAGAGTGGATCATGTCGGTTTGTGGCTAGTTGATGTTCATGTATCCTGGTGGCTAGTTTTCTGCCTGTTTGTCAAATGTAGTATTTGTTATAGTTCTTGCAAGGTATTTGTAAATGACATTAGTTTTGCTTGTTGTCTGTATATTTGTACATAGCATTCTTTGTGAGCTAGATCAACAGTCCTGCATGGCATGTTGCCTGCCTGGTGCCAGAGTGAGGGGCATCTTTGACCTGTAGGAAAGGATATTGGAGCGGGAGGGTGAGGATTCTGTTGTTGTGGTCCACGTTAGTACAAATAACATAGGCAAGGCTTGGAAGGAGGATCTCTTTCGAGGTTATCAAGCACTAGGGATGAAATTAAGGAAGATGTCCTCAAGGGTTATAATCTCTGGATTACTACGTGATCCATGTGCAAATTGGCGAAGGGATAAGAAAATTAGGGAAGTAATCGTGTCGTTAATGGAGTGATGTGGGAAAGAGGGATTCCATTTCATGGAGCATTGGCATCAGTTTTGGAACAGGAGGGATCTGTACCATTGGGACGGTCTCTACCTGAACCGATCTGGAACCAGAGTTCTAGCAAAAAGGATAAATAGGATGGTCACTAGGACTTCAAACTAATAACCTGGGGTGAAAGGAAGAGGAAAATGACAGGAAGTATAATGTTAAACAGAAAAGAAAGCAGCAGGTTACAATGTGTGCAGGAGTGTTTAACTACATCAAAGACTATAAAGGAAGGAAAATTCAGGAGATATTATTAATGGAAATGTTAGAATTCAAAATGAAGGTATAAAAACTAGCATAAAGGCACTTTACCTGAATGTTCGCAGCATTCGAAACAAGGTAGATGAATTAATGGCACAAATCACCCCGAATGAGTATGATTTAGCAGCCATTATGGAGACGGTTGCAGGTTTGTCATAGTTGGGAATTAAATATCCAAACATATCAGAATAATGGAAGGACAGACAGGAAGATAAGGGATGCAGTGGAGCTCTGATATTTAAGGATGACATCAGGGTGGGAGCAAGAGATGATGTAGGTTCTATGGATCATAAGGTTGAATCCATTTGAGTGGAAATTAGAAATTCTAAGGAGAAAAAGTCACTGACAGGCATAGTCTTTAGACTACCAAATAATATCACATTGGGACAGACAATAAACAAAGAAACAACTAATGCCTGTAAAAATGGTACGGCAATTATCATGTGGAATTTTAATCTACATGTTGATTGGTCAAACCAGGTTGGTCAAGGCAGCCTTGAGGAATTCATTGAATATATCCCCAACAGTGTTCTTGAACAGTACGTAATGGAATCGATGAGGGATCAAGCTATTCTGGATCTGGTCCTGTGTAATGAGACAGGAATAATTAATGATCTCATAGTTAGGGATCCTCTTGGAAGAGTGATCACACTATGGTTAAATTTAGAATATAGGTGGAAAGTGAGAAGAACAAGTCCAACACTAGGGTCCTGTGCTTAAACAAAGGAGACTACAGTGGGATGAGGGAGGAATAGATTGCAAGCAAAGACTTAATGGTGGGTCAGTTGATGAACAATGCAGAATTTTCAAAGCAATTTTTCAAAGTGCTCAGCAAAAGTATATGTCAGTGAAAAGGAAGGACTTTAGGAAAAGGCATGATCAGTCATGGACGTCTAAGGATATGCATGAGGCTATCAAACTGAAAGATAAAGCATATAAAGTGGCAAAGACCAGTGGGAAGTTAGAAGATTAGGAAAGCTTTAAAAGGTCAACAGAATGCCATAAAAAAAAGCTACAAAGAAAACTAAGATAGATTATGAGAGTAAACTAGCTCAGAATATGAAGACATCCAGCAAATGCTTCTACAAATATATAAAATGAAAAAGAGTGGCTAAAGTAAACATTGGTCCTTTCGAGGATGAGAAGGGGGATTTAATAATGGAAAATGAGGAAATAGCCAAGACATATAAAAGGTATTTTGTGTCAGTCTTCACAGTGGAGGACATGAATAACAAGCCAGGAATTGATGACATGGAGACAAAGGTAGGTGAGGACCTAGAAACAATCATTATCACAAAAGAGGTAGTGTTGGGCAAGCTAATGGAGCTAAAGGTAGACAAATCTTCTGGCCGTGATGGTATACATCCCAGGGTACGAAAAGAGATAGTGGAGGAAAAGAGCAAATGCACTGGTGGTAATTTGCCAAAATTCACTGAACTCTGGGGCAATTCCAGCAGATTAGAAAACAACTAATGTGATATCACTGTTCACAAAAGGAGGTAGACAAAAGTTGGGGAATTACAAGCTATAGTGGGGAGGCTAAATAAACTGGGGCTGCTTTTCCTCAAGTGTTGGAGGCTGAGGGGTGACCTTTATAGAGGTTTATATAATCATGAGGAGCACTAATAGAATAAATAGCCAAGCTTTTTTCTCTGCGGCGGGTGATTCCAGAACTAGATGGCATAGGTTTCTGGTGAGAGGAGAAAGATTTGAAAGGGTCCAATGGAGCAATTTTTCACGCAGAAGGTGGTGCGTGTACGGAAAGAGCTGCCAGAGGAAGTGGTGGAGCCTGGTACAATTACTACATTTAAAAGACATATCTGATGGGTATATAAACAGGAAGAGCTCAAACGGATATGGGCCAAGTGCTAGCAAATAGGACTAGAATAATTTAGGATATCTGCTCAGCATGGACAAGTTGGACCAAAGGGTCTATTTCCGTGCTGTACATCTCTATGACTCTAAATAGCAATGATGTGGAAAAGTCGGTGTTGGACTGGGGTGGACAAAAGTTAAAAATCACACAAGTTAGTAAGTTTGCAGATGACACCAAAATTGAAGCTGTAGTGGACAGCGAAGAAGGTTACCTAAGATTACAACGAGATCTTGATCAGATAGGCCAGTGGGCTGAGAAGTGGCAGGTGGAGTTTAGTTTAGATAAATGCGAGGTGCTGCATTTTGGGAAAGCAAATCTTAGCAGGACTTCTACACTTAATGCTAAGGTCCTAGGGAGTGTTGCTGAACAAAGAGACCTTGGAGTGCAGGTTCATAGCTCCTTGAAAGTGGAGTCACAGGTAGATAGGATAGTGAAGAAGGCGTTTGGTATGTTTTCTTTTATCGGTCAGAGTATTGAGTACAGGAGTTGGGAAGTCATGTTGCGGCTGTACAGGACATTGGTTAGGCCACTGTTGGAATATTGTGTGCAATTCTGGTCTCCTTCCCATCAGAAAGATGTTGTGAAACTTGAAAGGGTTCAGAAAAGATTTACAAGGATGTTGCCAGGGTTGGAGGATTTGAGTTATAGGGAGAGGGTGAACAGGCTGAAGCTGTTTTCCCTGGAGTGTCGGAGGCTGAGGGGTTGACCTTATAGAGGTTTATAAAATCATGAGGGGCATGGATAGGATAAATAGATAAAGTCTTTTCCCTAGGGTTGGGGAGTCCAGAATGAGAGGGTTTGGTTTAGGGTGAGAGGGGAAAAGATATAAAAGAAACCCAAGAGGCAACGTTTTCACGCAGCGGGTGTTACATGTTCAGAATGAGCTGCCACAGGAACTGGTGGAGGCTAATACAGTTGCAACATTAAAAGGCATCTGATAGGTATATGAATAGGAGAGTTTTGGAGGGATATGGGCCAGGTGCTGTCAAATGGGACTAGATTGTTTCCATGCTGTACATCTCTATGACTCTATGACCAGGTTATAGTCCAACAGGTTTATTTGGAAGCACTAGCTTTCGGAACACTGCTCCTTCATCAGGTGGTTGTAGACTATAAGATCATAAGACTCAGAGTCTAAATAGCAAGGTATCTCGACAGAAATTGTCCCATTGGGCAGACGCAGGAAGGGTTCATGAAAGGCAGGTCACGCTTAACGGATTTATGCAATTCTATGAAGACAATACAAGCATGGTGGACAATGGGGACCCAGTTCAGTCACAGAGTCATAGAGATGTACAGCACAGAAACAGGCCCTTCACTCCAACTCATCCGTGCCAACCTGATATCCCAATCTAATCTAGTCTCACTTTGCCAGCACTTGGCCCATATTCCTCTAAACTCTTCCAATTCATATATCTATTCAGATGATTTTAAATGTTGCAACAGTAGCCTCCACCACTTCCTCTGGCAGCTCATTCCATACACGTACCACCCTCTGCGTGAAAAAGTTGCCCCTTCGATGTCTTTTATATCTTTCCACTCTCACCCTAAACTTACACCCTCTAGTTCTGGACTTCCCCACCCCAGGGAAAAGACCTTGTTGATTTATCCTATCCATGCCCCTCATGATTTGATAACCCTCTATACAGTCACCCCACAGCTTCCAACACTCCAGGAAAGCAGCCCCAGCCCATTCCGAGCTCTCCCTATAGCTCAAATCCTCCAACCTTTCATGTTTTGTAACATTCTTCTGTTAGGAAGGAGACCAGAATTACATGCAATATTCCAAAAGCGACCTAACCAATGTCCTGTATAGCCACACGACCTCACAAATCCTATACTCAATGCTCTGACCAATAAAGGAAAGCACATCAAATGCCTTCTTCACTATCCTATCGACCAGTAGCTTTACTTTCAAGGAATTATGAGCCTGTACTCCAAGGTCTCTTTGTTCAGCAACACTCTCTCGGACCTTACCATTAAGTGTATAAGTCCTACTCTGATTTGCTTTTCAAAATGCATCACCTCGCATTTATCTAAATTAAACTCCATCTGCCACTCCTCAGCTCATTGGCCCATCTGATCAAGATCCCTTTGTACTGAGGTAACCTTCTTCGCTGTCCACTACATCTCTAATCTTGGTGTTGTATGCAAATTAATAAAAACAATGCCTATGTTCACATTTTAATCATTTATATAGGAGAGGTGGTATATCTGGATTTCCAGAAGGCATTCAATAAGGTGCCACACAAAAGAGGTTGCTGCATAAGCTGGGGTTGGAGTGTTTGAGCTATAGGGAAAGACTGAACAGGCTGGGGCTGTTTTCCGTGGAGTGCGGAGGCTGAGCAGTAACCTTATAGAGGTTTACAAAATTATGAGGGGCATGATAGGATAAATAGATAAAGTCTTTTCCCTGGGGTGGGGGGAGTCCAGAACTAGAGGGCATAGTTTAGGGTGAGAGGGGAAAGATATAAAAAGAGACCTACGGGGCAGCTTTTGCACACACGTATGGAATGAGCTGCCAGAGGAAGTAGTGGAGGCTGGTACAATTGCAACATTTAAGAGGTATTTGGATGAGTATATGAATAGAAAGGGTTTGGAGGGATATGGGCCGGGTACTGACAGGTGGGACTAGATTAGATTGGGATATCTGGTCGGCATGGACGGGTTGGACTGAAGGGTCTGTTTCCGTGCTGTATATCTCTATGACTTTGACTGTATAAAGGTGCATGGCCTTATGGGCAATGTATTAGCATGGTCAGAGGATTGGTAAACCAGCAAGAAGCAAAGACTATGGAATAAATGATTCCCAAGGCGATTGGTGACTAGTGGTGTGTCTCAGGGATCATGTTGAGACCACAACTGTTACAATTTATACGGTTAATTTGGAAATGCGGACCATGTGTAGTGTGTTAAAGTTTGCGGATGACACTAAGATGAATAGTAGAACAAAATGTGCAGACGATTCTGAAAGTGCAAAGGTGTGTATAGATAGTTTAAGTGAGTGGACAAAGGTCTTGCCAGTTGGAGGACAGTGTTGATAAATGTGAAGTCATCCATTTTAACAGGGATTACAGTAAAAAGGACTTTTATGTGAACAGCAAAAAATTTCAGCACGCTGCTGTGCAGAGACACCTGGGTGTCCTTGTGCATGAATCACAGAAGTTGGTATGCAGATACAACAGGTAATTAAGGCAGCAAATGGAATTTTGACCTTCATTGCTAAAGGGATTGAGTTTAAAAGCAAGGAGATTGTGTTTCAGCTGTACAGGGTGCTGGTGAGGCCACACCTGGAGTACTACATGCAGATTTGGTTTCTTTATTGAGAAAGGATGTGCTGGCATGAGAGAGAGAGAGGTGGGGGTTGTGCAGAGGAGGTTCACTAGGTTAATTCCGGAGTTCAGAGGGTTGGTTAATGAGGAGAGACTGATTAGACTGGGATTACAGTCTTTGGAATTTAGAAGAATGAGTGAAGGCCTTGTACACACATGTAAAATTAGGAAGAAATAAGATAAAAGTAGAGAGGTTGTTTCCACTGGTGGGTGAAACTTGCACAAGAGGGCATAGCCTCAAAATCAGGGGAGCAGATTTAGGAGTGAATCAAGAAGGAAGTTTTTCACCCAGAGAGTTGTCAATCTGTGGCATTCCCTGTACAATGAAGTAGTCGAGGCTTCCTCATTTTAATGTTTTTAAACCTAAGAAAGATAATTTTTTGAACAGTAATGGAATTAAGGATTATGGTGAGAGGGCAGGTAAGTGGAGCTGAGGGCACAAAAAGATCAGCCATGATGTTATTGAGTGCCAGAGGAGGCTCAAAGGGCCAGATGGCCAACTCCATATGGCTGAGCCAGAACAGATGTCATTTGCTTAGCAATCTGTTTATGCTACTCCTGAATCTCTGGAGTCAGTGACCTTGTCCTGCCAAGAGATCAAGGATACACCAAAGGTAGCAAAGGCAGAAAGTATTCAGTTTTTTGCCAACATAGTGTGACCAGGTTTCACACTATAAAGGAGTGTGCTAAGGATTTGACAGATTCTCAGTTAGATTTCTATTGTATCTCACTCTCATACTCAGTCTGGACATAAATAGATGCAGGCTTTAGGAGTTCAGACTCAAGTTCCTCCACTGTGGGCTTCCATATCCTGCCTTGCCATGTCACATAGGCTTAGTATGGTGTCTGGAGTTTCCTGAGCGGCTGAATTCTTATGGTGGGCTGTGTGAATGTTTAACATAGTGGATGAGGTGCCAGTCCAGCAAGCTGTGTCCTGGATTGCATTCAACCTCTTCAATGCTGCTAGAACTCCATTCATCCACACAAAGGGATGATATTCAATCACATTTCTTACTTGTGTCATGGAGATGTGAATTGGCTTTGGGGAGTCAGAACATGAAGTAACTAGCTGCAGAATTCCTAGCATGTGACCTGGTGTTGGAGCCAAAATATTTATATGACTGGTCCAGTTCAGTACCTAGTCTGTGGTAACTTCCAGGATGTTTATAGTTGAGGATTCAGCAAAGTAATGTCTTGAATCTCACAGACAGATTAGGGATAGTCAATATGGTTTTGTGTGTGGGAAATCACGTCTTACAAACTTGATTGAGTTTTTTGAAGAAGAAACGAACAGGATTGATGAGGGCAGAGTAATGGACATGATCTGTATCAGTAAGGCGTTCAACAAGGCTCCTCACAGTAGACTGATTAGCAAGGTTAGATCTCATGGAATACAGGGACAACTAGCCATTTGGATACAGAACTGGCTTCAAGGTAGAAAATAGAGGGTGATGGTGGAAAGTTGCTTTGCAGATTGGAGGCTTGTGACCAGTGGTGTGCCACAACTTACCTGCACAACAACTGCAACCTACCTGCTCCACAGGATCCTAGGGAGAATCACAACTCGAAGCAGTCAGAATCCTCTCTAACAGACCACTGGACCACTCAAATGTAAGAAACCTGTGAGGAAACGGGGTAAGCGTGCCGGCCTGCTAGTAAGAGTGAGACTACGCGATTTCAAGACACCCCTACCTAGTTTATTTCTAGCAAACATACAATCTCTGGAGAACAAGATGGATGAACTCAGATCATGGCTCAGCTTCCAGCGTGGACTGCTGCACACTCTGTTTCATAAAAATCTGACTCAACCCATCCGTTTCCAACTGCGCACTCCAGGCTGATGGTTTTTCTATCTATCGTATGGCCTGCACAGCGTCCTTAGGTAAGACAAAGGGTGGAGGGGTTTGCTTTTTAATCAACAACTTGTGGTGCATGGACACTGCAACCCTGGGCAGTCATTGCTCCCCAAACCTCGAACTCCTCACCATCAAAGGCCCTGTTTATTGTGACTGGCGACTCCAATGCCTCGCCCTCATTTCAGGAACTCCGACCACAATGCAGTGCTTCTTCTCCCAGCTTACAGGCAAACGCTCTAGCAGGAGAACCCCTCGCTGATACAGGTCCAGTACTGGTCGGAGGAAGCAGAGGATCAACTCCGGTGCTGCATGGAATCAGCTGACTGGACCAGGTTCAAACAGTCCACAGGTACCTTGGACGAAAACGCCAATATCATCACAGATTTTATCAGCAAGTGTGTGGAGCATTGCATACTGAGGAAATCAATTCAGGTGTTCCCCAACAGGAAACTTGGATGAATCAGGACATACAGAACCTGCTAACAGGCATGAGACCTTCAGATCAGGAGACCCACTCAAATATAAGGAATCCAAGTATGGCCTTCGCAGAGCCATTAAGACAGCAAAGAACCAATACCGATCCAAACTAGAGACCCAGACAGACACCCGGGAACTATAGCAAGGACTGAATGACATCACAGGTTCTCAAAAGAGACAGTGCAAGATAGCAGACGATGACGTATCCCTCACAGATTGTCTCAATGCCTTCTATGCTCGCTTTGAACAGAATTTCGGCAGAGAGGTAGTACTTATTCCAACAAGTCCTGACGAACCTATCCCAACAGTCACTGCTTCAGAGGGCAGATCAGTTTTTCTTTGTGTGAATCCAAGGAAAGCAATGCAACCAGATGGAGTACCAGGCCGTGCACTCAGAGCATGCGCAGATCGACTGGCAGAGGTCTTCTCGGACATTTTCAACCTCTCCCTGCAGCAGGCCACTGTACTTGCCTGCTTCAAGACGGCCAACATCATCCCTGTGCCTCAGAAGGCTCATTCAGCATGTCTCAATGACTACCGCCCAGTGGCCCTAACTTCAGTGGTCGTGAAGTGCTTTGAAAGGCTGGTCATGGCGTTAATGAACTCCAGCCTCCCCACTACTCTTGACCACTCTAATTTGCCTATTGGATCAACAGATCCACGTCAGATGCCATATCACTTGCCCTTCACTCCTCCCTAGAACATCTTGACACCAAGAACAGCTATGTAAGATTCCTATCATTGACTATAGTTGAACCTCCAACACTACTAACCCTTCGCGACTGATTACTAAATTTAGTCATCCCGGACTAAGCCCCACTCAGTTTCCTGACCCACAGGCCACAATCAGTGAAGATTGGGGACAATATTTCATCGTCACTAACATTCAACAGTGGAGGCCCCCAGGGGTGCGTACTCATGCCCCTCTTGTACTCACTGTATACCCATGACTGTGTTACCAAATACCGGACTAATGCCATTTATACATTCGCTGATGACACCACCATAGTAGGTCAAATCTCAGATGGCCATGAAACAGATTACTGATGGGAGGTAGAAGATCTGGGAAAATGGTGTACTGAGAACAACCTAGCTCTCAATGCCAGCAAAACCATTATTGACTTTCGGCAGGATGTTACTCATGACCCCTATGTATTAACAGCACAGAGGTGGAATGATTGGAGAGTGTCAAGCTCCTAGGAATGGTCATCCACAACAAGCTTTCTTGGACTCTTCAGGTGGACGCACTGGTTACCAACACCGTCTCTTCTTCCGCAGGAAGCTAAGGATATTTGGCATGATGGCAAATACCCTTGCCAATTTTTACAAGTGCACCATTGAGAACATTCTGTCTGAATGTACCACTACCAGGTATGGCAACCGTACAGTTGTCATACCATTCAAGATCGGACAATCACAAAGGCCAACCTCCTATATAGAGAATTCATCTACCAGGCCCGCTGTCAAGGAAAGGCTGCCAGCAAACTCTTAACATTTGCCTGAACCTGTGTTTTTGTTTTTGCTGCTGTTTACCTTTTATTTACGATCTATGCTACTTAACTATGTGATCTGCCTGTATTGCTCACAAGACAAAGAATTTCTCTGTGCCTCTGTACACGTGACAATAAATTCAATTCAAGGATCGATAAATGGTGTCCACTGCTTTTCGTTTTTTAAATAAATGATTTGGATGTAAACATCGAAAGTACAGTTAGTAAGTTTGGAGGTGTAGTGGATAGCGAAGAATGTTACCACAGAGTACAATGGGATCTTGATCAGATGGGCCAATAGCCTGAGGTGAGGCACATGAATTTCAATAAATGTAATGTGCTGCATTTTGGAAATTAGATCAGTACTTATACACTTAATGGTAAGGTCATGGGAAATGTTGCTGAACAAACAGACCTTGGAGTACAGGTTCATTGTTCCTTGAAAATGGAGTCGTAGGTAGATAGGATAGTGAAGGAAGTGTTTGTATGCTTTCCTTTAATGGTCAGAGCATTGAGTATACGATGTGGGAAGTCATGTTGCGTCTATACAGGACATTAGTTTGGCCACTTTTGGAATATTGCATGCAATTCTGGTCTTCCTCCTATCAGAAGGATGTTGTGAAACTTGAAAGGCAGAGAAGATTTACAAAGATGTTGCCATGGCTGGAGGATTGGAGCTACAGGGAGAGGCTGAATAGGGTGGGGCTGTTTTCCCTGGAACGTCAGAGGCTGAGGGGGGACCTTGTAGAGGTTTATAAAATCATGAAGGGCATGGATAAAGTAAATAGACAAGCATAGGTTTAGGATGAAAGGAGAAAGATATAAAAGGGACATTTGGGGCAACCTTTTCACACAGACGGTAGTGCGTGTACGGAATGAGCTGCCAGAGGAAGTGGTGGAGGCTAGTACAATTACAGCATTTAAAAGGCATCTGGATGAATAGGAAAGGTTTAAAGGGATGCAGACCAAATGCTGGCAAATGGGACTTGATTTGTTTAGGATATCTGGTTGGCATGGATGAGTAGGACTGAGGGGGTCTGTTTCCTTGCCATATATCTCTATGACTCTATGTCAGTGAGATTGATAAAGTGTCACTGAAACTGACAGAAGGCCACTGAGATCCAACACCAAGTATTGATAACTGTACAACATTTCCTTTTTGGAAAGAATTGAGAAGAATGCCCAGTTACACACCATCTTCTCAGCCACATGACCAATTAATCTGTGAACATTTGGCACCAAATTTTGGTGCCTGGTTCCTCATTGTGAGAGGATAGAGACCAAACTTTTACTATAGTGGCATTGATCAATAAGTCAGGGATGAAAAGGTAGAACTGTGTGGATTGCAAACGTGGAGATTGTGTTTAATTTGTTTGTGCAATCAAGATAAAGCCACAGGCAAATGAGACTGGGAACCCTAAGGAGACTGCAGGCCCAGTTAAAAACCCATATCCTACAACCTGTTTTGCAGCAAATCGCCAATCATCTGTGGCAACAGCTCTCAAACCCCCAAGCTTTACCACCTAAAAGGATAAAAGCACTGGCATATGGGAACACCAACAACTTCAAGTACCCTGACTTGGAAAAGTATCACCCCTTCCATCATCATCTTGGATCAAAGTCTTGAAATTCCCTCGCTAACAGCATTGAGGGGAGTGCCTTGGCATACAGATCGCTGGGAGTCAAGGTCGTAGCTTAACACCTTCTAAACAGAGTTTAGGGATGGGACAAAACATAACTGTCCTTGCCAACCACGCCCACATTGCATGAATGAATTAAAACAACATGTCAATCTGGCCAAGGTGCCAACCTTACTGTAGCCATCAAACCCCGCAAAGCTGCACCAGATCACATCAAGAATAACAAACCTAGAGAAGGGAAGGGAAGGGGAGGGAAGGGGGCTGAAGAATCAGAACAGATCACAGCACTTGGCTCTTCTTACCTGGTCCAGCGGCACATTGAAGCGGACACTGAGTGGGTGCAACAACCTGGAGCCCGTGGTTCGAAATGGAATGGTCGGCGGTTCTGCCATTCTACATGACTGTAAACACGCCGCCGCCGCCCCGAAAGAAAGAGCCACCGGCACCTGGAAAGCCCTGATCGCGAACCGCTATCACCAGCTCCAGACAAGGCGCACACCCACCCCTCGCTGACAACCGCTCTCCTTCCGTTGGCGCGTGCGCGTCAAACCGCACCCATTCCCTGCCCCACCCACCCGCGGTACAACCCCGCACCCTCCTCATCCCTGGCCACTGATTGGTCGCTCCGGGGCGCGGCCTGCGTGTTCCGATTGGCTGACCGAGCTGTCACTCAGTCTGCCCTGGCTGAGGGTCGTCCTTGTTTTAAATTTTGGTGCGGGCTCGAGGTCATCAATGTGTCCGTTGGAAAGCGCCTGGTGAAAGCGGTGAGGCGTTGGTTCACATGTGGTTTGACTGTGGAATAATGCGTTGTCCCGGCTCCGAAGTCTCCAAGCGAGAAGTTTGCTGGCAAAGTATGTAGAAAGAAGCGGTTACAGGGGACGTACTAAAGTGGAGAGTGAATATTTGGTTAACGTTCCTCAGGTTACAGCTGTGCAAAGAGCTGATTGCAGCAGAAGTTTGTACAATCATATCTGCACTGTTACCTGTTGCTATGACCAGTAGTAACCCTGCCAATCCCCAGCTAACTTACTAATTACATTTTTGGTAATCTTCCAAGTGAAAGAGTTTCAAGTTCACACCCTTCTTGGTCGAATCTCAGAGACACTCGGTGTTAATTATTATGCAGAACAAATAAAACTAGCACATTTACCACATAATGGTTACAAATGGATGTAGTCAATCGGAGAAAATCCCCAAAGCCTATAAGACGGCCATAATGATTTAAAAGAAAGGACAACGTGATTTTATAGCAGTTTTCTGTCGTGTGGATGGTGCTGCTTCAGTCTCATATTCAAGAGGCACCGTCTTTGTTCAAGAAGTTTTAAAAGTTCCCCAAACAGTGACTGCAGTGTGGTGGCATGTTTGCCACATACTTGTCACTTATTACGTGCAATTCATGTTCTGTTGTTGCATGCATGACAGAAAGGGATCGGTTACATCGAAATGTTCCATTTTTAATAGCACAGGTTCAGGTTAAGTTAAGCATTCAGCTAGATCAGATCGTTGATAATTTCTATCTATAATCGTAACAAAGCATAGGTTGACAATCCTTTCGCTTCTGAGACCCCCTTCAGACATATAAAATTATACAACTTCCGAAGACCCCCGTAATACAAATTAGTTTTCAGCATGTTACAAAAATACACAATTAAGCATGCATTTATTGTTGTTGTTTTACATTATATAAAACTTGCTCGCACCCAGGAGTAGTTCTGAATTTACAATGTCATTTGTCTCTTCTGATAGGATGTACAAGATAGCACAATAGTTCAGCTTCAATATTCTCATTAAAGGACTTAATTCGTGCAGAAACCAGCAGGATGATCTGTGACTAGTTATGGTAAAATAAACATCTTGATATAAAGCAAGAACTCCAACAACATATTCACATTCTGCCAGCAAACACACCTTCCCCTCCATCACCCTGTCAGCATTTTAAAGGGATCATTCCATCTACAACACCCTGGTTCACAGGCCTATCATCCCTAAGACTATCTCCTTCCCATGCATCCTACCATGTGTCACACCTCCACACTCCCAATGCCCCAAACATTCTTTTCAGATGATGCAGAAATTTACTTGTCCTTCACAATGTGATCTCCTCTACATTAGGAAGGTAGACACTGACTAGGTATCTATGGAACATCTCTGCACAGATCACAACATGATATAGAGATTGCAGTCACTTGCCATCTTAATTCACTTGCTTGCTCTCTCACCCACTTTCAGACCCAATTTTTCTGTCACATCTGTTCTGACGATGCCACATTCCATGGGGTGAGGGGGGAAGGGGGGGTCATGGTTGGGGGGGGTGGAAGTGGCCTCCGAAATGTCCACGTTTCTCCTTAATTGGATTATCCACTACCTTGGATGACAGGGATCTTAGTCTTATTCGACCCATTTCCTGTATGTCTCCTCTCCTCCTCTCTTCCCCCCCCCCGACAACAATGATAGAGTCCCCCAGTCCTCACTTTCCACCCCATCAGCCAAAGGATCATAAGCTAACATTTCCACAACCATCAATGAGGTGCTACCAACAGACAAATTTTCCATTTCCCTCCCTTGCCAGCATTCTGCAGGAATGATTCACTCCAGGGCACCCTGGTCCTCTCCTCCTCCATCCCCAACAGCTCCCCACATACTCATGGCACCTTCCCATGCAATTGCAGAAGGCTAACATATCATATACCTTCTTAATCTGTTCTCCTCTTACAGTTGCACCTGTTAAGCAAGTGAATGGAAAACATAGGGAAGAGGTGGACTGATTTGCCCTCAATGTCAAGCTGCTTGGTCTTTTAGGAACTGTGTGGATGCATTCAACAGATAGCTTATTAAATTTCACCCCAACTTGTAGCTTGTAGATGACAGCGAAGCTTTGAGGAGTCAGTTGGTGAGTTCCTTGCAGAATTTTCAACACCTGACCTAATCATGGAGCCACCCTATTTCTATGGTTGGTACATTAAAGTTTTATTCAATTTGAATCACACTGAAACCTAATTATTATGACCTTGCCAGAAAAAGGCAAGAGTATCCTGTTTCCACACTGTAAGTAATCTAATCTAATCTAATCTAATTATGGCTTTTCATAACAACCCACCCCACCCAACTTTCTCTTCCGAGACTATATGGTATACACAATGTCTCCATTGACTCAATTGATATATATTTTTTCCAATGTTGTTTTCAACCATGTTATGAAATTAAAGCTAAGATCAAAATAGCAATACTGCAATTAGTCTTGCAGCCCATTTTTCTTGTCCTGCTCATGCTTCTCACATTTTCCCAGTTCCATAGTTGCAGGGCCAGAAATTGGAAAGTCACCTTTTTCCACTTTCCCCTAAAAACATCTGCCCTGCCCTGCCCCACCAAGGTAATTTGACATTGAAGATCTCTCCCAATAAGAATAAAATAGTCTCTTCAAACTCACAACCAACTGTCAACTGATGGACAGCATCTCCAATAAGGGGAAAGAATTGTGTTGAAAGGAAGGCTTAATTGTAAACTCAGGTAGTGCAATGCTGATTAACTTGCTAAGTTTACCATCCTCACCACAGTGAAAATATGCACATGTACGGTCTTTGAATCAGAGACCATTATTTCAGTAATTCCAATATTTGTGAAGATTATTGAATGGAAAGATTTGTGGGAGAGTACTAATTATCCAAACTAACTCATGGACTCTCTGAAATCTTTTTGTGAACTTATGGAAACTGCAGATTCCTAGTTGAGAATCATGATATGCCGAACATTTTCTATCAACTGATTTACAACTGTTGTGTGTATGCTACCTCTATTATGGGCATGATGCTTTCCTTCAAAAATAAGTTATTATTAATATAGTAGTAGGTTGATTGACAGGAATCTGAAAACACTCTTGTTGCTACACATTTGTATTTCAGTCAATTGGACGTCTGCAGCAACATTAAATTTATATCATTGCTGTATATTTGTAATTTTTTTTGTTCGAAAGAATAAAGCATTTTTCACAATCTTAGTACCTCTTAAACTGCTTTTTTTTTCTCTTCTCTATAGAGTCCCTACAGTGTGGAAGCTGGCCAATCAACCCATCAAGTCTGCACCAACCCTTTGAAGGGCACCCGTCCCAGACCGACCCTCTAACCTATCCCTGTAACCCTGCATTTCCCATGGCTAATCCACCTAGCCTGCACATCTCTGGACATTATGAGCAACTTAACAATGCCAATCCACCTAAACTGCACATCTTTGTATTGTGGGAGGCAACATGATCACCTGCAGGAAACTCATGCAGACATGGGAGAATGTGCAGGCTCCACACAGCCACCTGAGGGTGGAATCGAACACATGTCCCTGACGCTGTGAGGCAGCAGTGGTAACCATTGAGCCACCCCATTGCCCCTTTCATTGAAGTGAAGTCATTGTTGTAAACAAAAATTTCAGAGATGAGAAACTTCAGTTATGAAGATGAATTGAAGAAGTTGGGACAGTTTTCCTCAGAGAGGAGAAGGCTAAGAGGAGTTTTAAAGAAGTTTTCAAAATTATGGGAGGCTGAGCAGAGTAGACATGGGAACTGCTTTCTTTCATAGAAGTTCTCTTGGAGAGTGAGGAAGTTCAAATATAAAGTAGTTTACAAAAGAAGTAGTATGATGTGAGGAAAATCTTTTACATAGCGACTAGCAAAGATGTGGAACACACTACTTGGAATTGTGGTGGAGACAGTTCAATTGGGGCATTCAAGAGGACATTAGATAGTTATTTAAGTTGAAACAATTTTCAGGTTAAGGGGAAAAAGCAGGAGAATGAGACTTAGTCATAATGCTCATTTAAGGAGCTCGGGTTGAACAACCTCCTGGACCAAAATAATTATGTGTTTTTTTAAAATGTGGAAGCTAATTTTTGCTCAACAAGTTTCCAAAAACATCAACGTAATAATAACCATATATTGTGTATTTTGAATTGATGCAGTAGAGAGATAAATATTGACCAGAACCTGGGAGAACTCATTAATATGTGGCTTTTAAAATGAACCAAATCACTTTGCTACCAAGTTTGTGGGCAGTTGTACTAAATAGTGAACATATTGGACAAAATTGGTCTAAGGAATGCACCCAGCCATGTAAAACCCCTCTGCTCACCAAAAGCAGTCAAAAAGATTCTATCTTTGAATTGTTTTGGCCAAGTAAAGAATGGTAGCAAGGTTTCCCTTTCTGTCCACCCCCTGTTTCACCACAGGAGGTGTTTTTAAATTAATTTCCTTCCTAATTCAATGAATGTTTAACTGCATGACTTTGAATGACACACCTCTTGTGAGGTGTAAGATAAAAGAAAATAGCATTTTTATATGGAATAACTGATACTTAAAATAAATGTTAGTAATTGCCAACTTTCATTTATGCATCCACATCTACGTCGAAGTAAGTTACAAAGAAAGATTAGTTAATTTGCTTGAGTCCCAAAGAAAGGCAGTCATGTACCCCAAATAGCTTGAGTGGTAGCAAGCAAGGCATTACCTATGAGATCCTTGATTTACATCTGTACTCTCTGTGCCACCACATGCTGCCCTCCAAGTGGCTGTGGGGGCAAAGAGACTACCATACATCTTCTGGCATGTGCCTATGTAAAGTAGGTCTGGAAAGGGATGCAGTAGTTTTTGTGAGGGTTTGTCCCAAGAAGCTTCGTGACACAGGACTCTGCTCTATGGTCTATTCCCCAGGATGCACACCAAAACAAACATCGACTGTGCCTGAAAGACTGGTGAAAAATGCTGTTTGGTCAGGGATTTACTTTATGTAAACACCACGCATTATTTCATTTAAACAGTAAGTCACATTACAAAGAATAAAGTAGATTTTACAACAAACCAACTAATTTCTAAATGTGCACACAGTTTGCAAACTCGTAGTAGAATATCCACCAGGCAGAGTTCCAATATTGTATACACACTTTCAGTCATTCAAGGTGAATTGTCTTAAAGGTCAGCGACACATACAACATCCATCTCCTTCCCAAAAGGAAGTTTAACTCTCTATTATCTAAAGTGAGTCTGTGAGTTTCTATAACATTTGGCAGTTTTCTAATGCATTCATATCTTGTGATAGTGACTTTGCTTGGAGATGTTGATTGCCCACAGTCATCAGTGATATTGTCTGTAGTTCCTGTTTGTTTAGTCAAGTTTTCTTTAGTGGACTGCAGTGTTGCTCCAAATTTGCTTATCCTGCCATACAACAGGGTTGGGTCCAGTTAGCGACTGAATGATTGTGCTCCACAAGCAGCTTTGAGTGGTTCAATTCTTTTGGCAATTATCGTTTGTTCCTTCAGAACTTTCAACTAATTTTGAGGCTTCTGGCTTTCCAAGGTAATTTCTTCTAATTCTGTAAACATTTTAGCCTTCTGTTGGATGAGTATATATTCTCTTTTACAACCTGCTGTATGATTGATTGGATATTTTCAACTATTTTTCTTTTTTTATTTTGTTGGAAGCCTGGAACACTTCAAGTTGTTGCTTCAAATGTTCTTTAGTTTCCTTTATGTGCTACCTCAGTTCCTTCACAAGAGCATCGTTATAGACATTTATTGTGTAAAGAACTGTCTCATTAGTGCTTTGCAACTCCTTTGCATCTCCTGTTTCTGAAGATGTCATCTTCTCTAGTTTTGCCTTGAGCACAAGCTGATGGTTCTTATTCTATTTCTGTTGGGCCTGATCTGTTTTATGTAAGTTCTTCCAGTTTATGTTTTCATCATATTGATGACAAAAAGAGTTACTCACTGCTCTCATTATTTTCTTTCCAGCTCTTCATTCATCTTTATGAGATAGGCAGAGCTATCCACTTCAGACTTTATCATCTCACAGATTCTCAAGTTTGGAATTACCCTTAGCTAGCTGTACGACTGTTTCGTCTTGAACTTTCATTTTTTTTTCTCCATTGCAGGAAGCTGAGAATTTAGCTCCACTAATTCAAAGAACGTGCTTAATTTGTCTTTCATAATTAGTTCTGCAAATGTTTCTTAATTAGTCTGCAACAGCTGTTTTTGTCTCTTATGTGGAACTGATTGCATGGATTGTGAATAATGCAAGTGCATTCTGGTATACTTGCAATTGCTGGTCCAGCAGTGCCTATAACGTAGAATTTTAGGGTGAGGTGATGGCTGAGTGGTGTTGTTGCTGGACCAGTAGTTCAGATATCCAGGGAAATCCTGGGGACTCAAGTTCACATCCCACCACCACAGATGGTGAAAATTTAATTCAATATAAATAAGTCCATCTGGTTCTTGAGAAAGGAGTTCCAGGCTTTTGATACAACAAAAGTAAAAGAACATTGATATAGTTTCAAGTCAGGATGATGTGTAGCTTGGAGGGAAACTCCATATATCTGCTGCCCATGTCCTTCTATTTGGGAGACATCACAGACTAGGAACATGCTATAGGAGAAGACTTGATGAGCTACTGCAATGCATCTTGTAGCTGGTACACAATGCTGCCACTATGCAATGATGAGGAAGAAAGTGAAATTTGAACATGGGGATGGGATGCAAATCAACAATCTACTTTGTTCTGAATGGTGTGAAACATCTTGAATGTCATTGGAGCTGTTCTCATTAGAACAATTGGAGCATGTTCCATTGCACTGCTGACAGTATATCTTGTAAATGGTGGACAGGTATTGAGGAGATAAGAACTCAATTTTCTTGAGTGTTGTCTGCATTTATACTCATCGAAGGTGTTACGAAGTTGTAGGTGTGTACTGTACCGTTAAGAGAGAGTGAAAGGTGGCACAGACCTAGAAATGCACAGAGTATTGAAAAATTTAAAAATGCTATGAAACAAATAGCTAAGCTGAGTTGCTTTGGTACACAACAAATTTGAATTTGGCCAACCAGTTTAAATTATGCCCCAAGATGCCAAAATCCAATTGAATTTGAATTTTACAGTTTTGATTACATTAAACTACTGAGGCAAACTGATGTTTTGGGGTATAAAAATCAGGCATTTTGAACAATTAGCCAGAGCAGCAAAGAACACCAACAAACAGACTGCCTACAGAGACACCCTCTGAAAGGTACCTTTTAAAATTATATCTGTGAGGCAGAAGACCAAAGAAAAGAAGACCGGAAGATACAGAGGAGAATGGAAACAGCTGGCTGGTTTTGAAATTTGATTTTTTTTTGTAAATTAATCGGGAGTTTTCATTGAATCAGTATAGTGTTGTAGAGTGGAAGGTAGAAAAAGTGTTAAGACAAAGGTGGTTTACAGTGTAGATAGTTGTTTAATTTTTTTTACTGGAGTTAAAGAATAAATTATTATTTTTTTCTTTAATACTGAGATTTTGTAGTTCTTTGACACCCATACTTTTACACATTACGAGGCAAAGTGAGCTTTTCTATGTGTCTGGTTTAAATTAGTGTCGTAACAAAGGAAATCAGCCATTGCTTTGACAGAGTACAAACAAAAACAATGTGAAAGTGAGGACTGCAGAGGCTGGAGATTAGATTCAAGATTAGAGTGCTGTTGGAAAGGTATAGCAAGTCATGCAGCATCTGAGGAGCAGGAAAATTGACATTTCGGGCAGGAGCCGTTCATCAGGAGCTGATGAAGGGCTCCTACCCGAAACAATAATTTTCCTGCTCCTCGGATGCTACCTGACCTGCTGTGCTTTTCCAGCACCACTCTAATCTTGACTGTAGAGAAAAACAATACAAATGAATCTGATTGTTCAAGAACTTAATGACTAAAGAAAATTTTAGAATCCTAGTCTTCTTATCTTTATATTTTAGGTGGTTTACATGAAGTTTTCGAGATCTGAACAGAAGTGATAAGATTGATCTTGGTAAAAAGTTCAATGTATTTAAGTAACAAAGAACAGATTGGGAAAGTTAGGGCAGTCACATGAAACTGATTCCACCAAAAGGTTATGGAGAAAGTTACCAGAATAGACTATTAGAGCAAACATAAGGCTCAAGATATATATCAAACATTGACATTGTTTTTTGCTTTGTGGATTCTGCCCATTGTGATCCAAATGTAGCATATTATTAAGTGTATTTATTAATTAATATTGATGGTGGAGAATCATTTCTAAGACATTTTACTCCAGGTCAGTGAGTTTATAAAACAATATTTTGAATCATCATGCTAGCAAAATTAGTAACGGGCAGAAATTTGAATAAAATTGAAACAATGATTGTTGCATCCATTGGTTTGCAATGCATAATGCATGAAGCACAGACTCAGTAGGAAGGTCCAAGGTCACGGTAATGGAACACTCAATCAAGAGTAAAATTATTGTTTGCCAAATTTCCATTATCAGTTTCATTTGCAATGTTAGGACCATGATATTTTTTCAATTTTTATTTTATACGTCTTGTAGTTTGTTAAAATTCTAAGCCCTGATTAGATTTAATTATATACTGTTTGCGATAGAAATGCAACGTTGTATCAATGTTCATCCTGACTTGACAGAGGCATGTGACCTCTACCATGAAACACTGACTGGGGGCATCCATCATGCAATAGTTCAAATAAAGACTCAGAACAGGTAGTAGTATAGGGTTCTGGAATGAACACATAACACGATGCTTGAGGTGGGATGCCAACCCACACCCCCCCAAAAAGGCTGAGCATATTGTTTTGAAGATATGGGTGTACTGTACCTTTAAGAGAGTTAAAAGCTAGCAAAACTACCTGACAGCACCAAGTGTTCTGAATAAGGTAACAATGTAAGACTTTGTTAAAAGCTAGAGTAGGTAGGTTGCCTGGAAACAACAAAACAGATTCGAATTAGGCAAATCAGTTGAAATTATACCCCGAAAAATGCAAATTCCGATCAAGTTTGACAATCTTAAAAGCCAATGACACAATCTATGCTCTTAGGGTATAAGACTAGAGAAAATTGAACAGTTGGGAGGAGAACTGAGAAGCCAACGACATCTGTAGACTGCCTGGAGAATAGCTCTCTTAAAGGTACCTTTATGAATCCATGACCCATGCCGAAGAAGAAGAAAAAAAGACACAGCAAGATCCAAATAGAAGATTTGACAGCTGGCTCGTTTTGAAAACTTGAATTTTTGGTAAATCTTAAACATGGGGGTTTTATCAGAGTAGTATTATAGCAGGGAAGATAAACGCTAGGCTAGAGGAACGAGTTGTAAATAATTGTTCGTTAATTATTCTCAGTTATTCTTTATGAAATAAAATTTTTACTTAAAGTAGTTCTTGGCCTTTCAAACTTTCACAGATTACTGCACGGAATAAAACTTTTCTGTACTGCTGGTTTAAATTAAGAAGGAGGATTTATCCCATGTCCTAATAGTTTGGGGGCTCATCATCGGGATTTGAACTGGTTTAGACAGATTTGAATAGGTTTGGGGGCACAAAAAATCTCAACAGATTTAAACACTTGCAGGTTAGTGTCGAGATCTTTAAATAAAACATAGGTGAGACAATTTGTTTAATTTCGGTGACTTGCGGTTGATAAAATTAAAAGTGAGAGAAATGGTTCTTAAAATTGTGAAAGAGGTTCTGGGATTTGAAGATGATTCTCAAATTTACCAAGGAAGTTTAGAAGGAAAGAAAAAGGCCATACATTTAGAATTAGCAAATAAGTTAGATTTGGGCTTAACCAAGGACAAAAGTAAAGCTGAAATTGTAAGGGAATTACTCAAAGAGTTGGATATATCAGAGAAATAGACAAGTGCAGTAGAGGAAGAAAAACTTGAATTACAATTGAGGAAAATGGAGTTAAAAGAGAAACAAGGGGAGAGGGAAAGAGAGAGAAGAAAAAGAGGAAAAAGAAAGAGAAGGTTTTTTTTAGCTGAGCAAATGGAGAGAGAGAGGGGAAGAAGAAAGAGAGTTCTTAGCTGAGCAAAAAGAGAGAGAATTTGAACTTGAGAAGCTGCGACTTAATCAGCAAAGTCAAGTTAACAGGATGGAGATTAAAAGAGAAGATAGTGATATATACAATTATGTCAAAACTGCCACATTTTGATAAGGAAGGTGTTGAAGCCTTCTTGATTTAATTTCAAACATTGGCTAGGCAAATGGAGTGGTCCAAGGATTTATGGGTAATGCTAGTTCAGACTAAACTGGTAGGCAGAGCTAGTGAGGTATTTGCCGTGCTGTCAGATGAGGGGTCAATAGATTATGAAGATGTCAAACAGGCTATTTTAAGTGGTTATGAATGGGTACCAGAAGCATATAGACAGCGATTCAGAAATACAGAGAGGGAACCAGGTCAGACTTATGTTGAGTTCAAAAGAATTAAATCGAGTCATTTTGATCAATAGGTGCATGCTTTAAAAATAGATAAGGGAGATCCTACACTATGAAACCAAGAGTAGAGACAATTGGTAAGAATTTACCATAGGATAAAAAAGAAGCCCAAGAGGGTGGAAAGGAGGTGAGAGGCCTCAGGTGTTTCCACTGTGGTAAAGTGGGACATGCAAAGCCACAGTGCTGGTCATTAAAGAAAGGCGCTGTGGTGTAGTAAAAGAAGCTAAGCCAGTGGCATTAGTGGTAAAGGAGACCCCGAGAAAAGCTGAGGAGCTGCAGGATAGTGTACAGCCTAGGCAGGGGCTGGGTATGGAGTTAGTACCTGATCTCTACAAAGATTTCACCTCTTTGGATAAAGTTTACTCAGAAAGAATAGGGGAAAAGGAAGAGAAGTTATCATTTTGAGAGATACTGGATCTAACCAGTCGCTGATAGTAAGGGATGAGCGAATATGCACTCTTTCTGATCTGTGGGATAGATGGACAGAAATTTAGAGTGCCCTATGTAAGGTCAGGTTGGAGGGCCAACTCAAATCTGGGGAAGTTACAATGGGAGTGATTGACAGAGTGCCAGTTCTGGGAATTCAGTTTGTTCTTGGGAATGATTTGGCAGGATCCAAGGTGGGACTGACATCCATTGTTGTGGAGAAGCCCAAGGAAGATCAAGAAACTGAGGAGTATATTCCCAGAGTGTATGGTAACCAGATCCCACTATCACAAGTCACAGCATGAAGCAAAAAGTAAAGGGAAAGATGAAGGAGTTGAGGTTCCGTTAGTGGATACGCTGTTTGACATAATGGTGCAGAAAAATCCTGAACAGGCAGAGGGTCAGACAAAAGTGTTTAGTCCTGAAAGACTAAGAAGCTTGCTACAGCAAGACAACACGATAAAAGATATATATTTAGATGTATAGTCTGAAAAGGAGACAGAGAATATTCCAGAGGGTTATTATTTGAAATATAGAATGCTAAGATGAAAAGGGAGATTACAGCAGGTTAATGCAGAAGAGAAATGGGCTAAAGTGCACCAGATTGTGTTGCTGGTAGCATACACACTGGAGGTGCTATGGGCAGCACATGAACTACATGTAGGAGGTCACCTAGGGGTACAAAAGACTCAGGCTAAGTTACAAAAACATTTTTATTGGCCTGGAATGCATGAGGATGTGGTTAACTTTTGCTGTACATGTCATATATGCCAAATAGTAGGTAAGCCATTGGCAGTAATAAAACCAGCACCTTTGTTGCCAATTCCTGCATTTGAAGAACTTTTCATATGGGTTATAATTGATTGCGTAGGTCCCCTCCCAAGAACCAAAAATGGGAACTTGTTCTTGTTAACCATAATGGATGTGTCTACCAGATTTCTGCAGGCAATTCCATTATGGAGCATCAAGGAAAAAAGTGTAGTAGAAGAGTTAGTAGCTTTCTTCACATGGTATGGCTACCCAGGGAGATTCAGTCAGACCAAGGGTTAAATTTTACTGGTAGGCTGTTTAAGGAATTTATGGATGGCTTAGGTACACAGCACTTTAAATCCAGTGCATATCATCCTGAATCCCAGGAAGTTTTAGAAAGGTGGCATCAGACCTTGAAGACCACGTTGAGAGCATACTGTCAGGATTACTTAAATGATTGGGATAAAGGTATCCCATTTGTAATGTTTGCCACTAGAAATGCCCCAAATGAATCTACTCAGTTCATTCCTTCAAGTGAGTATCAGGGCATGAAGTGAAAGGCCCTTTGAAATTAATTAAAGAAAAGTATACAGGACCAAAGACAGAAATCTCACACTTAGATTATGTACTGGAGGTAAGGGAGAGATTAAATCAAGTAGGTGAGTTGGCCAAACAGCACCTAAACAAGGCACAGTGTAAAATGAAGCAGGTGACAAATAAAAGCTCTGAGACTTTGACGTTTTCCCCAAGGGGATGACGTGTTTGTATTGTTACCAGTGATAGGAGATCCCTTCAAAGTTAAGTTTAATGGTCCCTATCAAATAAGAAAAAGTTGAGTCGGGTGAACTATTTAGTAAAGATGCCAGATAGAAAAAAACGGTATCAGGTATGTCATGTGAACATGTTGAAACCATATTATACTAGAAAGAAAGAACTGGAGAAACAGGTGTTAGTTACTGCCCCACAGAGTGAGGAATCAAATCCAGCTGATATGGATTTTGATGTGCCTCAAAATAGATTTAAAAAATGAAGACATCCTTGTGGAGTGGGACAGGTTAATAAGCTACCTGTCTCAGGAGCATAAAACGCAGTTGAAAAGTTTGTTACTGCAGTACAAGGACATATGTAAGAATCAGATGGGGAGAACTAATGCTATTATACATGAAGTAGACTTAGGAAATACTGCTTCAATAAAACAACACCCCTATCGGCTTAATACTTTCAAAGCCAGACAGGTTCAGATGGAGGTGGAGGCCATGTTCGACAAGGCCATCATCAAACTAAGCCAGAGTGAGTGAAGTTTGCCGACCGTCTTAGTTCTCAAACTGGACAAGACTTAACAATTTTGTGTGGATTATCAGAAGGTCAACGCCATTACAAAATCAGACTCATACCTCATTCCTAGATTGAAGACTGTATCAAGGAAGCCTGACAAGCCAGTTACATCACCAAGTTAGACTTAATGCATGGTTACTGGCAGGTACCTTTATCAGAGACGGTGAAAGAAATTTCTGCATTTGTAACCCCAAATGGGCTATAACAGTTTGAAGTGATGCTCTCTGGAATGAAGAATACACCCACCACATTCCAAACACTAATGAACAGAGTTGTGGCTGGGTTAACAAACTGTGCAGTCTACTTGGACGATGTAGTGATCTTTAGTAAGTCCTGAAAAGATCACATGGTGCTATTGGCAGAGTTCTTTGAGCGACTATGAGAAGCAAAACTGGTGATAAACTTAAATAAAAGTGAATTTGTGAAAGCAGAGGTGACGTTCTTGGGACATAAAATCGGTTATGGATGGTTGACCCCACGGAATGCAAAGACAAAGGCCATCGAGGAATTCACACGACCAACCTCAAAGAAAGAAGAGCTTCGATTCTTAGCACTCAGCGGATTCTATCAGAGATTTGTTTGAAACTTCAGTGGTGTAGTAGCACCATTAACCGATTTGCTGAAAACTCAAAGTTTCGGTAGACAGAACAATGCCAGGAGGCATTCGGCCATTTGAAATCGATATTAACCATCAAATCAGTTTTAGCTCAACCAAACTTTTAAAAACCTTTTAAAGTTGCCATCGATGCTAGTGACATAGGAGTTGGAGCTATACTCCTGCAGGAAGATGAGGGTGGGATTTAAATGTCAGATGGTTACTTTTTGAAGAAGATGGACATTCACCAGAGGAAACTCTCCACAATCAAAAAAGAACTATTGAGTTTGGTACTGGCCTTACAACATTTTAATGTGTCTGTCGTGAACAATGGGTCAGAGATGGTTGTGTACACAGTCACAATCTGCTTACATTCTTAGAATCCTTTAAAGATAAGAATATGATACTATTTGTTGGAGTCTTAGGTTACAAACTTTTAATTTAAAATCGTACATGTTGCAGGTCATCAAGAATGTAATCGCATATGCGTTACTGTGGATTTAACTGATAAAGTTTAGATGAGGTTTGTCTTTAATTTTATATACATGTACATAGTTATATAGGAAGAAGTTAAGGTGAACTTAGATTAAAGTTATCTGCATGTCAGAATAATGTGTTTAAAGGATAGAAAAAAAAGTGAAGCCATCTTTTCATTATGTTGCTTCATTTTTTCCTTAAGGGGGAGGTGTTATGAAGATGTGGGTTTACTGTACCATTAAGAGAATTAAAAGCTAGCAGAACTTCCTGACAGCACCAAGTGTTCTGAATAAGGTAACAATGTAACACTTGGTCAAAAGCTAGATTAGCTGGGTTGCCTGGAAATGACAAAACAGATTCGAATTAGGCCAATCGGTTGAAATTATACACCAAAAAATACCAAATTCCAATCAAATTTGAATTTAGTATATTGACAATCTTGAAAGCCAATTACGTAATCCGATGTTTTGGGGGATGTAAGACTGGGGAAAATTGAACAGTTGGGAGGAGAGCTGCCAAGCCAACGACATCTGCAGACTGCCTGGAGAATAGCTCCCTTAAAGGTACCTTTATCAATCCATGACCTGTGAAACATAATGCCTAAGAAGAAGAAAAGAAGATATAGGAAGATCCAAATAGAAGATACGATAACTGGCTGGTTTTGAAAACTTAAATTTTTGGTAAATCTTAATTGGGTTGTTATTGGACTAGTATTATAACAGGGAAGGTAAAAGATAGGTTGGAGGAAGGAGTTGTAAATAGTTGTTAGTTAATTATTCTCAGTTATACTTTAAGATATAAAATTGTTAATTTTTATTTTAAATAGATTTTGGCTCTCAAATTTTCACAGATTACTGCACGACATAAATTTTTTCTGTGTTGCTGGTTTGAATTATCCATGTTGTAACAATATACACAAAGGATCAAAGGAGATTATATACAAAAGATCAAAATAAAGCTCTCAAGAGGTCTCACTACACTATGCCAAGCCATTGAAGGAACTTTCTCACAACTTGCAACTGTAAAAAACCTTCACTATCCTGGATGTTCAGGATTGTTACTGACAAGTGAAGCTGGATGAAAACAGTTTTTCAACATCATACTGGATACAGTCCAGGAGATGCAGATGGTTGTGCACATTATTTGGCTCTTCAAATTTTCCAGAGGAATATCAATACAGACAACATGAAGCAATTAAAAACCTTCCAGAGTGGAGATGCTAGTGGATGATCTGCTTATTACAACTGTGGAGATGTAAGGAAAGAAGCCATTGCTGACCCCAATGAAAATCTAGTGTCAATGCTAGACAGAGCACACCTGATTAACCTCAATATGAAAAAGAAAAAAATTGCAATTAAAGATGATTGAAGACATATAGTAACAACAAGGTTTTTTTTGTCAAAACCCCTAAAACTTGAGAGCTGCAGCAGTAATATGGTAAACAACAGATGTAAAAAGTCAGAAGTCACACAACACCAGGTAATAATCCAATAGGTTTATTTGAAATTACAAGCTTTCGGAGCACTGTTCCTTCATCAGGTGAAGTTGACGTCAAGAAATCAAGAAAGATTGCTTATCTATTGTGAACATTTTCATCGATGCCTATTGGAAAGTGACAGTTGAGTCCAAATACAGGTCACTTCAAAGACCTTTCTTCAAGTTGCCATTACCTGCTTCAAAGTATTTGCAAAATGTGTTACTCCACTTATCGGGCTAGCATCTGAACATGACATAACAGCAAGGGAAACTGAAGTTCATTCTTGACATGCTGTCAAGAGGAGCAATTGTTATGAAGAAAGCTGAGGATGCTGTAGCAGAGTACGAAATCCTCCAGATGCAATGAAAAGCAGTAGTTCAACACACTCTAGAAGTCATCGACACAGCAGATATATTGAATCTAACAGACAAATGCCTGCTTAAATTTAGCACGTGACACAATAAGATGCAATTCTTCGAGTGTTACAAGAAGTAATGATAGCGTAGAAATACTTTTTGGTAACCAGAGCCCAGGGAAAGAAAATCATCCAGAAGAGCCAGCAACAAGACAAATGCATTCGATTCAAAGAACAAAGCAATCTAAAAACTGTGTGCAATGCTTGTGTAGAAACTGATAAGAATTTAAACAGTTTATACATGAGAACAGTTTATACATGAGAACAGTTGTGTTCATAGTAGATAACTTGGGTAACTCAAAACATAAATGATAATGCTTTCAATGGTTTTATGCAAAAGTGGGTTGCTTGGGATGGAAATGCAATGTTCAGATGCTGTACCTCTTGTCTTGCATTGTCAAGTGACCTCTACCATGAGGTACTGACTGCAGGCATCCATCTTGCAGTGGTTTAGAAAAAGATACAGTAGGCAGCATGGGATTGGATTGAACACATAAAATATATCTTCTGAGTAATGTGATCAAAACAGTGCATAGATTGGTTTTAAAAAAGATTTCCTTCAAACTAAATGTTTTTTGCTGGCTGCTTTTGAACAGTTCTTTACAGGGACTTTCACAGTCATATTCCTAAAGCTTTACATTTTAAATAAATGCCCCTTCTCTGGAAAACTTACTAAAACAACAGAAAGTATGCAATCTTTTACTTGAATGTGACTTTGCCTTTAAGCTTTGAAAAGGAACTTTTATTCACACCTGAAAGTTTGCAACATAAAATATCAACATAGACAAAATCTGTCCCAATTTAGATTTTGTTTAATCAGAAAATGTGGACGTACTCATTTAAAAAGGAATCTTCCTAATGGTGTTAAAACGTTCCACAATTATGGCAATTCAAGCCATTTTGGAACATAGATGTTGGGCAGTGCATGCGTGGCTTTGTGGGAAAGTCAGGATATTCTCGATTTCACTGAACTATTAAAAAAAACTGAAATTAGAACACTGAATTGAATTAGAATTAGACTATTGCATCAGTGACTGTTAGCTTTGAGTTAGAAAGTTCAGGATTCAAGTCCCCTTTCAGAGGCTGAATGCAAAATGTAAACTGACACTTTTGCGCAGTATTCAAGGTATGCCATACTTTTGGAAGTGCTGTTTATTTGTTGAGGCAATGAATTGAGGCCCTGAAACATAAAAGGTCTCATGGCATTTTTTTCAGAGAAGCCACATGAAGTTCTCCACACCATACTGGCCAATACTTTTCTCCTTCCGACATCACTAAAATAAATGATCTTGTCAACTTTTCATTGCTGTGTTTGAGATCTTGCTGTGTAAAGATTAGCTGTTCTGTTTCTGATATCACAAAAGTGCTCTAGATTTCACCTAACTGGTTGAAACACCTTGTGATCTTGGATTTGTGAAAGATCTTAAATTAATACATTGTTCCTCTTTCTAAAACCATTTTTTAGAAAGTTCAGACACATGAATAAAAGAGCAATATTTGGAAGCAAGAAAGAACAATTTCTTTGGCACTAATTGACTGGAGAAAGTAGGTGATTAGGCAGACGAAAGGAGAATAGACATTATAAGACAAGGGAACATTTGCAGGCATCAAAGAAAAATGGGAACGTTATCATCAGACCCACAAACTAAAGAGTGTAATTTCTTACATAAATAAGATCAAATCTCTGTCACAGGAGTAGAACAGCATGGAGTATGTAAGGAAGGTAGTTTACTAAAATCATTAAGATTAGAAGTGGGAAGGGCAAAGTAAGCCAACTTACAATCTTCTTCTTGTTAATTTACTTGGAATACCTGAGTCATTGCAATTAATTTCACCCCATTAATGAAGGGAGACATAAGTTTAGTCAGTGAGGTATCTTTGTGGGTCAGTGTATTATACTTAAATATAAGACTAGACATCTAATAAATTTGTCTCAGTGGTATTAATCTTATCTCTAAATCCCACTTGCCTTCAAGTCCCAATCCAGTATCCAAATACAGGCTACTATTTAATTGTAGTACTAGGGAAGTGCTGTTTTGTCAGAGATGCCATATTTAGATAACATGTTATACCATGTCTTCCTCTTGATAAACTTCCACGGAAGAAAACATTGGAAATTTTCTTGATGTCTTTCCCAAACTTTATTTCTCATCCAACAGTACCCAAGAAAGCTAATTGTACATTTATTTCATTGCTGATGATGCACAAATTGGCTGCTTTGTTTTCTTACACAATAATCTAATCTTCAAAAGGACTCCATTAGCTGTGAATGAATATGTGTGATCTGCACATAATTCAAAGTATCTGCCTTATCTTCCTTTCCATTATTTCCTTTGGCTAACAAAAATCCATCAAGTCTCAAATCAAAATTAATATTGATCGAGTGGGGACATGACGGTATAATGTCACTGAAGTAGGAATCTAACAGCTCAGACTAATATTCTGAGAACCTAGGTCCAAACCCACCACAGTGGCTGGTGGAATTTTAATTCAGTTATTAAAATAGTGAATATAAAGCTAGTTTCAGTAATAATGACTGTGAAAGGATGATCAATCATTATAAAAATCCATATAGTTCACTGATGTCCATCTGAGTTCATCCCTTGTGGCTCAACACTTTAACTCTCCCTCCCACTCCACCGAAGACATGCAGGTCCTTGGACTCCTCCATCGCCAGAACATAACAACACGACGGTTGGAGGAAGCGCGCCTCATCTTCCGCCTGGGAACCCTCCAGCCACAAGGGATGAACTCAGATTTCTCCAGTTTCCTCATTTCCCATCCCCCCACCTTGTCTCAGTCGATTCCCTTGAACTCAGCACCGCCCTCCTAACCTGCAATCCTCTTCCTGACCTCTCCGCCCCCACCCCACTCCGGCCTATCACCCTCACCTTGACCTCCTTCCACCTATCACATCTCCATCGCCCCTCCCCCAAGTCCCTCCTCCCTACCTTTTATCTTAGCCTGCCTGGCACCCTCTCCTCATTCCTGATGAAGAGCTCTGGCCCGAAACGTCGAATTTCCTGTTCCGTGAATCTGTGGATGACTAATACCCAGCATGAGCAAAACCAATGTAGTGTACAAAATCCCATGAAAGGACTGCACAAAACACTACATAGGACAAACAGGAAGACAGCTAACGGTCCGCATCCATAAACACCAACTAGCCACGAAACGACACGACCAGCTATCCTTAGTAGCCACACACGCAGATGACAAGCAACATGAATTCGACTGAGACAACACTACTATTATAGGACAAGCCAAACAGAGAACAGCCAGGGAATTCCTAGAGGCATGGCACTCATCCACAGATTCAATCAATAAGCACATCGACCTGGACCCAATATACTGACCACTGCATCGGACAGCTGGAACTGACCACTGGAAGCGGCAGATTCAAACCACTACAAATGCCGGAGGAAAGATCACAGAAGCGCTTCACAGGAGGCTTCCACACACTGAGGATATCACCTAGATAGGGGACGAAACGTCTGCAACACAAATTCCCAGCTCAGTGAACAGAACCACAACAGAGTTCTAAATGTTCTACATATTGACTGTAGAAATGTTTTCTAATTTTTCTCCTGGAAAGCCTGATTCTAATTTTAAGACTATGCTATTTGGTCATACACTTCCCAACCAACAGAACTAGTTCCTCCTCTGCCTTTCCTTTCTGATCCCTCATCCAGGGAATACAACTTTTATTTGCATAATCATGTTTCATAATTGTTGTAAGAGGTGTGGTGTGATCATGTTTGAGCCTCGAAGAGAAATGAGTCCCGACAGAAGTAGCAGCAATGTCTTTTATTAATTCTGAATGTAAGCTTGCTCACTGAGATAGAAGGCTCGTTTTCAGACATTTCATCACCATACTAGGTAACATCATCAGTGAGCCTCCAGTGAAGCACTTGTGCTATGACCCACTTTCTATTTACATGTTTAGGTTTCCTTAGGTTGTCGATGTCACTTCCTGTGGTGATATCATTTCCGGTTATTTTTCTCAGAGAGCGGTACATGGGGTCCAGGTTGATGTGTTTGTTGATAGAGTTCCGGTTAGTATGCCATGCTTCTAGGAATTTTCGTGCATGTCTCTGTTTGGCTTGCCCTAGGATCAATTGTTGTCCTAGTCGAAGTGATGTCCTTCCTCATCTGTATGTAAGGATACTAGTGATAGTTGGTCAAGTCTTTTTGTGGCTAGTTTTGTTCATGTATCCTGGTGGCTAGTTTTTTGCCTGTTTTCTCCAATGTAGTGTTTGTTACAGTTCTTGCAAGGTATTTTGTGAATGACATTAGTTTTACTTGCCTGCATAGTGTATTTTAAGTTCATTAGCTGCTGTTTTAGTGTAATGGTGGGTACCTAATGAACACCGTCTGCCAATTTATCTGCAACAAACCCAAACAAGCAGACAAAATGCATCCAGAAACCCTAGCCACTCTCCCCTGTATCAAAGACATCTCAGAAATGACTGCCAGACTACTCAGACCTCTTGACATCATGGTAACCCACAAACCCATCAACACACTAAAACAATGAAATTGATTAACTTTAAACACCCTATACAGGAAACAAGCAAGATGAACATCATTTACAAAATGCCTTGCAAGGACCATAACAAACACTACATTGGACAAACAGGCAAAAAACTTGCCACCAGTATACATGAACATCAACAAGCCACAAAAAGACATGACCCACAATCACTCGTATCCTTACATACAGATGAGGAAGGACGTCACTTTGATTGGGACAACACATCCATCTTAGGATGTGTTGAGACACTCATGAAAATTCCTCGATGCATGGCATTCCAACTAGAACTCTATCAACAAACACACTGACTTGGACCCCATTTACCACCTCTGAGAAAAAGAAGAGAAATGACATCACAACAGGAAGTGATATTGCCAATACAAGGAAATCTAAACACATGAATAGAAAGTGGGTTATAATGCCAGTGCTTCACTAGAGGCTCACTGATTATGTTACATAGCATGGTGACAAAATGTCTGAGATATGAACCTTCCAGCTCAGTGAGCAGAATTACATCCAGAACCTCAACCTGATCTACAAATCTTCTGCATACTTGGTTTTATTAATGATATATACTGTATAAACTGGAAGTAGTGTGCATCACTTTGAAGCAATCTGGGAGAATAAACAGGGCAGTGGCAACAAGAGATAAAAGGTATAATAGAAAGGCTCATCAACCGTTTTTCTACTTGTCAGAGCTGAAGTGCAGCCTCACAGGAAAACCAGGCAGGTTATTCGTGGGGTTTCCTGTGTCTGTATCATTTGGCCAATTGGTTTAAATTAGGAAAATGTTATTACAGCTGAGGGTATAGTTGGGAACTCCACTTTTAAAATATTTAGTATTTCAATTAATTAATTAGTATGGAGATGGATGGGTGGGTAACATATTAAATGTAGCATGTGAAAACTGGGGGACACTAGTGTGATCCACGGTGACAAGATGTGCAACAAGTTTTGGCTGCTTAAGGAACTTCATAATAAGAGCTGATGAGGTCAGATTTGAACTGTGGATGCTAAAATACATCAAGGAGTATAAGACTTATTTAGGACACTTTCAGGAGACAGCTACACCTCTTTGATTAATTAGATCAATTTGTTTGATGATCAGGAAAAGAAGAGTATGACTGTGTGTAAGGCAGTTATTAGGATCCAGAATTTAGCTTTCCTATAGATATGAAGTTCTTGCTGCCATTGTGGATGAGGGCATGGACTGCAAAGAGGATGAGTGAACTGACTAAAACATCATAGTCCATGGTGCAATTCAAGTGGAGAAGAACAAAGATAAATGTAATAGTAATAGGGGAAAGCATAGTTTGGGAGTTGGCAGCAAAGACAGAGTGTGTGTGTGTGTGCGTGTGTGTGCGCGCGCGCGTGCGGGCTTGTCTGTAGGAAGGAGATGCTGCTGAAGGACTAGGAGCAGCATGGGCTTAATTAAAAAGCAGAATCATTAAAGTCATAATCTTAGGATTATTACCTGACTCACATACAAATTAGTATTGGGTAAATAAAATTAGATGGGTAAGTGTGTGGTTCAACGATTGATGCAGGAGAAATGGGTTCTTTCTCATGGAGCACTGGCACCAATACTGAGGAAAAATTACATTGGAACAGGTTTCATCTGAACCATGCTGGGACAAGTGTCCTGGGCAATTGTATAAATATGACCATAGATAGGGCTTTTAATTAATTAGCGGGGAATGGTTCAATTGAAGGGAATTTTAAAAGACAAAGAGAAATGTGAGAGCAGAGGTAATGATGAAGTGAACAATCATCAAATTGTGATGGAAAAGGGGCGGAAAATATAATCAGGAGAGTATGTAATAAGGATAAAAAGTATCAAAGCTTAAAGTTGTTTACTTGAATGCCCACAGAATTTTTAACAAGACAGATGAGTTAACAGCATTTGCAGAAAGAAGTGAATATGACTTCACTGCTATTATAGAGATGTAATCGCAGGTGACTAGGACTGGGAACTCAATATTCAAGAGCATTTGATGTTCTAGAAAAATAGACAAAAAGGAAAAAAATTGCAATGGTGTTAATAAACAAAAATATCTTTGTGGTGGTGAGTCATGTAGATACTATACGTTGTGTTATGGATTAATTTACGTGGAAATAAAGAACAGCAAGGGAAAGAAGTCATAAATGGCAGTTGTTAATTGGTCCCTAAAGAGTGGCCGCATGTAGAACAAGGCATAAATTTGGGAAATAATGAGAGAGTATAAGAAGGGTACAACAACTGTCATGGATGATTTAAATCTGCATATTGACTGGACAAATCAGCTGTACAAGGGCAATAAAGAAAACAAATTTGTAGAGTGCATCAGCAATTGTTTCTTGGAGCAGTATTTTGCAGATGGCCCAGATGGCCTCCTATATCAAGGACCACATTTTCCCCTCCCACATGATCAACAATCGCCACCAGCGCATTCTCAACTTTCTGCATCTTTGCCCTCAAACCCCACCCCTCCAACCACAACAAGGAAAAAAACCCTCCGGTCTTCACCTTCCACCCCACTAATTTTCAGATAAAGCGCACTATCCTCCACCATTTCTGCCAGCTTCAATCAGACCCCAGCACCAGAGGTATATTTTCCTACCCACCCATATCTGCTTTCAGCCAAGACCATTCCTTCCATGACTTCCTCATTAGGTCCACGTCTCCCAGTAACACACCCTCCACTACTGCCAGCTTCCCTGTCACCAAAAGAGGTGTAAAACCTGTGCCCATACCTCTCTCTGCCACCGCCCCCCAACTCACCTTTGTCCAAGGCCCCAAAGGATGTTTTCACATCCAGCAGAAATTTTCCTGCACATCCAAACACCTCATCTACTGTGTCCGTTGCTCTTGATGTGGTCTTCTTTACATTGGAGAGACAGGACATCAACTTGTGGAACGTTTCAGGGAACATCTCTGGGACATAGACACCAAATAGCCCCACCGTCCACCACTTCAACTTCCCCTCCCACTCTACCAAGGACATAAAAGTCCTGGGCCTCTTCTACTGCAAATCCAAGCCACCCAATGATTGCAAGAAAAACGCCTCATCTTCTGCCTTGGCACTCTTCAATCACTTGGCATCAATATTGATTTCACCAGTTTCCACATCTCCCCTCCCCCAACTGCATCCCAGATCCAACCTTCCAACTTGGCACTGCCTTCTTGAGCTGTCCTACTTGTCCATCTTTCTTCCTACCTCTCCCCTCCACCCTTCTCTCCAAACTACCACTATCACCCACCATCTGCATCTACCTATCACCTTCCCAGCAAACCGACCCCCAGCTTCACCCCCACCTTCCTATTTATCTCTCAGCCCCCTTCTACCCCCCCCCACCCCAATTTTCCTACATTCCTGATGAAGGGCTTATGCCCGAAACATCAATTCTCCAGCTCTTGGGATGCTGCCTGACCTGCTGCGCATTTCCAGCTCCATACATTTCGACTGTTGCATAACGTACCCAGGATCTAGCTAATGTTTGGATCTAGTATTATGTAATGAGGTAGAATTAATAAGAGATCTCATTGTTTTGGATCCCCTAAGGGTAACAATAACAACAAAGTTGAGGAAGAGCAAAGAATGCAAAAATAAACAGCAAGGGCTTCTACGGATATATAAAGGGAGAGCAGATAAACTGAGAATGGAACCCTTGAGGATACGATGGAATTGATAATGGGAAACAGTTAAATTGCAGAAAATTTAACCAGTGTTTTCAGGTGGATGACACTATAAACATCCCAAATATACCAGATAAGCGATGTGCTGTATGGAGGATAGGTCTTGTAATAGTCTCTAAAAGAGGGTAAAGTATTTGACAACTAACGGGACTTAACATTGACAAGTCACCAAGGACCTGTTGGCTTATATCTAAGGGTTTTAAAGTAAGTGGCTACAGAAATAGTGCATGCATTGGTCAAAATATTCTAAAAATCACTGGATTCCAAGAGGATTCCAGTTGATTAAAAAAGTGCGAATGTGATGTTCCTGTTCAAGAAGGGAGAGAGTCAGAAAGCAAGTAACTACAGGCCAGTAAACCTAACACCTTGTTGGGAAAATGCTGGACTCCATTATTAAGGAAGAAGTAACAGAACCTGTAAAAAAGCTAAATATAAACAATAAATACGGTTTTGTGAAAGGGAAGTCATTTTTGACAGATTTGCTCAAATTCTTTGAGGATAGAACAACCAGAGTTGATAAATGGGAACCAGAAAATGTGGTGTACTTGAATTTCCAGAAGGCATTTGATAAGATGCCAAATAAGAGGTTTATACACAAGATGGTAGCACATAGTGTTGGGGCTAATGAACAAAGGACAAAGATCAATACATCACAGGTACAGGCCTTTTGGCCCACTAAGCCTATGTTGATTCCTAATCCGTATTTAGACTTGCTACTTACTGCCAATACACAGTTTCTATCCCTCTGTTCACTTCCCCTTTCTGTGTCTATCTAGATTTGCCTTAAACATTGCTAATGTGCCTGCTTCCACCACCTCCACTTGCATTTCCAGTACCCACCATCCTGTATGTGAGAAGTTTTCCATTCAATTCTCCCCTAAACATTCCTCCTCTCACTTTGAGCCTCTTGGAGTTGAACTCTTCACCCTGGGAAAAAGCCTTTGACTATCCACCTTATCATGCCTCTCATAATTTCATAGGCCTCTATCAGGTCGCCTCTCAGCCTCCGTCTTTCCAGTGAAAACAATGCAAGCTTATCCAACCTCTCCTCATATCTAAAATCTCCAGACCAGGCAACATCCCAGTCAACTTTCTCTGCACCCCCTCTAAAGCATCCGCATCCTTCTGGTAGTGTAGTGACCAGAACTGCTTGCTATTTTCCCAGTGTGCCTAACTAAAGTTTGATAGGGCTGTAACATAACTTGTCAACTCTTATATTTGATATCCTGACCAATGAAGGCAAGTGTGCTCAATACATTAGCATGGATTGAGGATTGGTTAACACAATAGAAGACAAAGAATCAGGATTAATGGGTCCCTTTCAGGTTGGAAAAATTAGCTACTGGGCTGTCATAGGATCAGTTCCTGGATCTTAATTATTTACTACCTAAATTAATGATTAACAGTAGTGGGCAAAATGTATTATATATTCATATTTGCTGATGATACTAAAGTAGATGGAAGGGCATGTTGTGATGTCATAACAAACCTGCAAAATGATAGGTTGAGCGAGTGGCATAAAATTGGCAGAAGGAGTTTAATGCAGGAAAATATGAGGTCATGAACTTTCATAGGAAGAATCAAAAAGCAGAGTATTATTTAATTGGAGAGAGACTCCAAAAAGCTGTAGCACAGTGTTTTCTTGTGCATGAAACCCAAAAGGTGAACACGAAAGTGCAGTGAATAATTTAGAAGGCAAATGGAATTTTGGCCTTTAATACTAGGCATTTGGAGTTTTAAAAATAGGAAGCCTTTTTACAACTATACAGGATGTAGATGAGGCTACACCTGGAGTACGTGGACAATTTTGGTCCCCGTGGTTAACAAAGAATATACTAGCATTGGAGGGCCATGAAGGAGCAGACTACAGAGCTGTTGAAGATGTAGTTATCTGGGGACCCCTCCAGTATAGTCTAAACAGAGTGCGCCACATTGTCTGCATGCTGTGTTCAGCACAACTAGAGCAGGCAATGAGGGGATTTCCTGGTTCCTGAGGAACTAGTGAAATGGGGGAAGTCTTCTGAGGAAAAGGATGATAACCTGGGGGAGGAAGAAGCTGGTGTTATTCATGACAGAGTTCAGTTGCATAGAGTTACAAGCCTGTAGTACATAATTGACACATGCTTTCTTTAGATTAGAGATGGTGCAGCAGGCATTCATGGACAGCAAATGATTTGTTGATTCTAATGCCAAAATCTGATTTACTTTGTGGCGATTAACTTCAGTGACAAACGGCGGGTTTACATTGTCCATTGATAACATGGCACTGCTGATTCAGAAGGTGTTCAGATGGGATGTAGCTACAGCCAGGTGAAATGTGTGACCAGGTGATTAAACTGTGACTAGGATGTGAGAATGGGGGTTGCATGTATAAGGGTATGTCAGCCATGTTGGCTACATGTTGTGGCTGCTGTGTCATGCCATTGCTGGTGAGGGCCCATGCTGAATTGCTAATGATTATCTGGGTACACAGTGACTTTTCAAAGATGATGCGGTACAAGGGGTGTTGTCTTTCAACGGATATTTTCTGAGTGGGAGTTGTTTTGGGAATGGCTTGTGGTAAAATGGAACCAAAATCAGACAGGAATGATACCTTAATAGCAGGTTAGATAGTTAACTGGGTGAACTTAATAGGGTACAGTGAGAAAACTTGTTCGGCCTTGCAGTGGAAATCCCTTCCAAACATTCAATGCAACTTAGACTTAACCAAAAAAAAATCAGTCCTATATTCTTATATACAAAGGCAAGATTGAGACAATATTCCTAGACCTCTGCAGACCTGTTCCTAGTCCCACCTGACCTCTTGTCGGTAGGACCATTATCCATTATCTCCATCTTTTCCAAAGTCATTTGTTCTCCTCTTTTTAAATCTTTATGGTTTAATCATGAGCATTCTTCTTAACATGTAATCATTAGGATTTATTTTATACCCACTTGTTTCCAAAGTTGCTATCATCCATGTGAGAAACCCACTACAAAGTCAAAGGCAGAGATGACATGGTGGTTTAACCAAGTAACTCAAGTATGTTCATTTATGTTGGGAGTGGAGGAGAGCGAGCAGCAGGAGCATAATTAGCTGAAGGTTTGTTGACATTTTTGTCAGTCCAACCAGAGTGGGTGACTTTGCCTGTGGATGAGGAGCAAAGCAGACAGATTGCATTCATGGACACACCATTGCTATGGATCAAATATGAATGGGGTTGTGGTAGAGGGCAAAGAATTTCGACAAGGCAATCTTGGACTTGGACACAGGCATTCATTGCAAAATAAAGATCTGGCAATGTAGCCACATTATACTGAAAGTTGACAGAAATGGCCTGGTTTTGGTATTTTCCATTTTCTGCAAGGCAACCTTTGTTTCAGTCAGCTGTAGCTGCCTGTGATGTAAGCATGTGGGGAAGGTTCAGAGACGGCCATGCAACTTCCTCCCCATTAAGATTTCCAAGAAGGCCATACTATTTTAGAAATGGTAATTGAGAAGTGTCAAATCAACACTGTCATTTTTCTTGAATAGGACTTTGATCATATGGACTGCTTTTTTGCCTCCCCGTGAGCTTGTTGGTACCCAGATAAGTATGCATATATATAGAAACTCATTGGATAGAGCGAAGCATTTCAAAAGGTCTTTGGCAAATTGTGGACCATTATCAAAAACACCTCATCAGAAATGTATTAAATGTATTATTGATTATTATCTTGAGGAAGATGATGACTGCTGTGGATGTGGACCCCTGTAGTCATTCAATCCATTCGAAGCTTTCCATAATCAGGATGGAAAACACAAGACCATCAATGTTTCCTTCTAGTTCTGTTTGTGGACAGTGCATTTGAGTAGAGACAATCGGCTGACCATGTCACATATGTCTTCAAACTGCCTGACCAGCAGGCAGAGTTGTGGGAATGTACCTGGCAATAAGAGATGTCCTCATGGTCCCAGTATTAGCAGTAGAGGTTGTCTGGCCAGAGAGATTAGGGGTGATGATCTTGTGCATGTAGACTGGCAGATCATTGAGTAAGGTGAGGTGGCCTTGGTGTTCAAAGTGTAGGCACAAACCTGGATGAGTCGGTGGATTAATAGACCAACCAATGAGGCGGTATTCTCACATCTGTACACATTCAATATCTGCTCTGTATGTTTCTGATCTGGAGTAACGATTGGGTAGTCTCTGAGTGTAATCTGGTTAAATGTAAGACAGAGATGAGGTTGTCATGAACCAAACAAAATATCCTGGGATGTTGGTCACTCTATAGGGATGCAGGCAAAGCAGCATTGGTGGTCTGGAACCTGCCCTGGACAATACTCAAAGGTCATATCAAATAGCAAAAGGCTCAAGCGAAAACTCTGCATCTTTGCCAGCTCATTCATATTCAAGAGAGCCTTTGGAAGTTTGTTGTGAGTCTAAATAACAAATTTGAGACCAATCACACAATAGGATAATTTTTCATAGGTCCATGTGACTGCAGAACTTCCTTCACAATCACTTTGTAGCACTGCTTCATATTGGTCAGCACTCTGGGCTTTGAATACAAAAGCAAGGAGGTTATGATGGAACAAAAGCAGAAATTGCTGGAGAAACTCAGTAGGTCTAGTGGCATCTGTGAGAAGAAAGTAAATTTAAATCTGATGATCCTTCATCAGAATTGTCGGTAGCTAGGAAAAAATGTTTTTTATATGCTGAAGCTGAAATGGGTGAGGGGAGATGGAGAGAGGTAAATGGAGACAGAGCTCAGAAAAAGAGTTGTGAAAGTGGCTGGTAGATCAGGAGATTATGGATAGCAGGTCAGGATAGAAAGAAAGCTGAATAGGTGGAAATAAAACTTAAGAGTGGGAAAAGAAAATAGCTGCGTTGAATGAAACCTGAATAATGTCATAATGGGTCTGGGAGTATGTGGAAATCGGTGACTGTATGGGAAATGGGTTCTCCTTTTATTTCATCAGGCTGGTGTGATTCACTTATAGACTCGGGTTGTTTTCCTTAAGACAGAGAAGGCAGGATCTAATTGAGATATATAAATCTCTGAGGAGCATACAAAGGGTAGATAGGGAGAAACTTTTTTTCCCTGGACAGATGAATCAAGAACCATTGACACGGTTTTAAGACAAGGAGCATAAAGTTAGAGGTAATTTGAGGACTTTTTTGATCACTCAGAGGGTTGTGGATATTTGGAACTATCTAAAGAGGGTAGGAACGCTCAACACATTTAAGAACTATTTAGATGACTATTTGAATACCATTACATCCAAGGCTATGGGCGAGTGGTGGAAAATGGATTAGACTGGATAGATGCTTTATAAGGATTCTTTCCTTGGTATTAAAAACGATGACTATGAATTCTAGCTAAACGTTGGAAAATTTAGATTGAAATTAAATCGGTGATTAAATAATCTTAATTACAGAAATAATGATGGGAATTTAAATAAAAAACACGCGATGAAGGGCTCCGGCCCGAAACGTCGATTTTCCTGCTCCTCGGATGCTGCCTGACCTGCTGTGCTTTTCCAGCACCTCTCTAATCTTGGGATTAAAAAACATAATACTGAGGAAAACGATTGAGAACTAAGCTGCTGGAAATTGTGAACTGTAAGTCGATTTATAAAATTATTATTGCATATAAATATTACTAAGAACGAGTTTTAGATATAATTTTTTAAATTTTAACATATTAATTATTTGCTTATTTGTGCTTTGCCCGAAGGTAGGTCCTTGCCTCATTGTCTATTGACACTTGCTGCTGAACAGTTCTCTTGGCGGTTAAAGATTTGTATAGGGGTTTTTTTCTCCCCCACTTCCTTTTTTTTCATGTTTTCTTATTTTAAAGATGTAAATGACTTAATTATACACTCTGCCTAATGATTAGTAGTTAATTGAGTTTTGCTTTTTTTTCTTTTTTCTCTCTCGGTATTTTTCCTTTGTTAAATTTTGATTATTGTATATTTAAGATTTATTTTTATATCAATGTTTGTATTTGAGAGTTTTGTTTATTTTTGTAAATTTGTTAAAATGTTAAATTTCTAATAAAAATATCTATAAAAAAAGAATAGAACTGAGCACTAAAAAAAAGATTTGTAGAAATTAGTAACAGATGATGTTAGGGATATCTGAAATCTGCAAAATGTGCGGTGATTCTGGGGTGATGCTGTTGTATTTATTTCCTAAAATAAACTTCGCCATCTAGTGGCTTGATCAAATGACTGTCAACAAAGAGAGATCTATGTAGAAAGGAGATGTTTTTGAATTATATATACAACCACACAATGAGTTCAATGAGGAAAAGTCTGTAACCTGAGTAGAGGGCAGGTTAGAGTATCGTTCATAGAGTGCTGGCGGCTGAGCACGTGTCCCTGGCTCAAGGGGAAACCCGGGAGAAAAAGGTCACAATGGAGAAGGAATCTCCTTGGAACGTGAAGCGTTCTGCGGTGTCATGGCAACCGACAACGCCGCAGCCAACAGGATTCCCCGTTCGAACAGCGCTCGTGCGCCGCTCGCTTGTGGGCCAATGGGAAGCCCCGACGCGGAGCCGAACCCGGACACGTTCGGCCAATGGGTAAAAGAAGGACATGCAAATGAGGTTTGAAAAAGCCGCGGGAAATCTGAGTTTCGCGGGAGGCATTACGCGCGTAAAGTGTCTCCCTTCATTCATCGTCAGCTTCCTGGAGCCATTTTCAGAGCTTGGGGCTGTTTTAAGGACTTTTAAATCCTTCGCATCTGCCACTCCCCGCGTACCATATCCTGTGGTGACCAAACACGCGGCCACCGGGGTCTGTCTCCTCCCTGGATCGGGGGGTATTTTATTCTTTTCCAGGGAGGGCGAGCGAGTAAGATTAAAAATAATTTACTGACAGAGGGAACGATCTTGGCGGACAGACCGTCCTAAAGTTGCAAAATATGCGGAAAGGAATTCCAGCAGCTCCGGGGAGAGCCTCGGCTGGAGTTGGGGGTTCACCGGCGACCAGCGGGCTCTTTGCCGTTCTCTCCGGGCACGGTAGCCTACAGGAGCGGGCGGCGGGCAAGAGCGTCGGTGCCGGCGGCCTCGGGGTCCGGGTTTTACCGCAAGCGGCAGCCGATGGCTTCTCTAGTCCTCGCGGTGCGGCGAGCAGACCGGGATTGGCACCGTCTACTCCGGGAAGGACTCCGGTAAATGAGGCTGATTGTCGCGTAGCCCCGAGAGATTAATTCCGCCTGACGGGGCAGGTGCTGGGTCCTGAGGGGGGGGGTTTCCGTGGTCAGGGTGAGGGGCACAGTATGACCCTGTGTGGTTGTCACCAGCTGCGGTTGTCCCGGCGGGCTGGGTACTTTGGGGGAACAGCATGGATCAGGGCTTTTAAACCCGCGGTCCCGCATAATTCCAGCGGCGGCTTTTATTTTCCTGTTTGTCTTCTCCAGGCTGCGGGGGAGGTGGGGGATACATTCGGGCTCTCCATGTGCAGGCTTCATGGAGGTTTCTTAACATCTCGCTGTCTCTTTCACCCAGTGTTGCGGGGGAGGGGGGAGGTTAAACAAACATGCCGCTGGCCCGCTGCTGTAGAGCAAAGCAACCGCGTGTCTCCAAAGGGCCTAGTGAGTGTAAGCCAGGTCCTGGCCAGTTCGAGCACAGGCCTGGGCTTTTTTTTTCTCTCTCTGGCCCTGGTACCGGGTTTGCACCGGGCTGGATTTTATCAGTTACTGTAGCAGTTCTAATCCTCCTGCCGGTTCCACCCTGGCATTAGTTCTCAATGCTTTCCAGGTTTACACACTGGTATAAAAAGTCCTAAAATGCAACAATGCAGAATAAGAGTAGACAAGACATATCGTTTGAAACAGCAAAAATGCAAGCTTGTCGGGTCACGTAGGGGTGAAAAAGGCCAATTTTTTTGTAAGTCATCAAACGCCACGTTAATTTAGTCTTTTCATCATCCAACGACCCCCACCCCTCAAAGATAAAAACGGGTATCTTTCAATTAAGTAAACAAGAGGATTTAAAATACTTTTTGGATCGAAGTATGCAATATATTTAATACTCTTGCCCAAAACTGTTATTCTGTATTAACTGTTGTGAAAGTCAAGTTCTTGCAACGATTGAGTTATCGTTCTGTTTGAAACTTGCACTGTTTCTGGGAGGAAAATGCAATTATTGCACTTCACGAGATTGTTTCTGAAGGTGTTGCAATTAATTGGCTTCACATCATTTCTCGAAAGATTGGGACATATTGTGAAATAACTGAGGCCTAGGATCAGAAAAGCCTTGGGGTGGAGGTAACTGATCTAGGTATATTTAAAAATCGGACATTTATATAGAGTTGACACCTCTTTCAAAGTTTGAAATAAGCATCAATGTGCCACTTACCCACTTAAAACTTTGTTTTGTAGCATAGGAAGCAAAATGGAGTTTCAACTATGATTGCTAAAACCATATCCTGATTACTGCTATTGAATGTTTAGATTTTTATTCACTTGTCTAACAGGTCACTGGGTCAGATCAAGTCTTCGGTAACTGATTATATTTTGCATTGCATTAACCCTTTCTAGGGTAAGGGTTGTTTCTTTGTTACTAACCATTCCTATTGCTGAAAAGCAACTGAAAACAATTGCATTATATCATACAATCCTTTTTATTCTGTCCATTATTTTTATTTGCAGACTTTCAAATGTGTGGTAGCTTAAATGAGTAGCATTGTAAAATTTCATTAACAGATTCAGCCATTTCCTTCTTGAGGTTTTATCTTCACTCTTGGAGTGTGGGCATTACTGGCAATGTCAGCATTTTTTGCGCCTCCTTAAATGCCCTGCCATTTCAGAAGGCAATTAAGAGTCAGTCATATTGCTGTGGGTCAGGAGTTGCGCAGAGGCCAGATCAAGTAAGGATGGCAGATTTCCTTCCTGAAAGGACTTTAGTGAACCAGGTGGGTTTTTGCAGTGGTCAATGATAATTATTAGTGATCATCATTACTAAGACTAGCATTATTGGTTTATTCAATTAATTCAGATTTCAACAGGGGTTATGGTATGACTTGAACCAGAGTCCACTGGTTTTAGCTTCTGCCTGTGGATTACTTGTATAGTGACATCATTACTTACCTCTCCCTGTAAGTCCACAGATGTGTTTTTTTTGTTATAAAGTAAGTTGTGTTGGAAAGAGGCATTCTTGAGGCATTCTTATGTAAAATGAGGCATGCCTTTGTATAGGCAAGCTATGTACAGATAGTATTTTGCAGCTGTAGCATGTGTGGACTAGTGGGCACCAGTGTGATCCACATCAATACATCTGAAAAATGTCTATACTTGGAATTTGACTTGATGAGCTGGAGTCAGTCTGAGCTTCATACACTTCAATGCATTTTGGGGTGGGGGAGAGCATTACCTGATACATTCACCAAGCAATACTCAGCTTAGAATCAACTAGGAGAAAGTGAGGACTGCAGAATCTGGAGATCAGAGCTGAAAAATGTGGTGCTGGAAAAGCGCAGCAGGTCAGGCAGCATCAAAGGAGCAGGAGAATCAATGTTTCGGGCATAAGCCCTTCAGGAATTCCTGAAGAAGGGCTTATGCTTGAAATGTCGATTCTGCTCCTTTGATGCTGCCTGACCTGTTGCGCTTTTCCAGCAACACATTTTCCAGCTTAGAATCAGACTTCTATAACATGGAAGCAGATTTTTTGATCCAATTTGTCTGCCCTGGCTAGATATCCTAAAGCGATATAGTCCCATTTGCCAGCATTTGGCCCATATCACTCAACCTTCCTACCTGTATGGATGCCTTTTAAATGTAATTGTTCCATTCACATACTGGCCTCTGTAGAAAGTGTTGCTGCAGAGATCTCTTTTAAATCTTTCACTCTCACTTTAAACCTATGCCCTCCAATTTTGCATTCTTTACACTGGAAAAAGACTTTTGTCTATTCACTCTATCCATGCTTGTCATGATTTTATAAACCTCTATCAGGTCGCCCCTCAGCACTTAGATAACTGGATTTAGTCTGCGGCCAGAGACAAGACTAAAACAGATATGGAAATCGCTAAAGGAGCATTGGAGAAACCTCCATCCTTGCGCGCACACAACTTTGAGATTGAATGAAAGAGACTGCAGGGAAGGTGAGCTTTCTGACCGTAGCGCTATAGGAGTCCATTCAGTTTTAAGGAATGAAAGGGAGTATAGTTGAGGTAGGTGGCAATATACTTGGAGGATAGTTTCTGTTCTCAACAGCTAAGAATTTTGGTTCTTAAGGCTGCATTGCTTGTCTGTTGCTAGGGTTAAGGACATGTTTTTATTGCTCCAACAAGACTTTAGAAGGAAACAGTCTGGATGTTATGATCTGTGTAAGTAGCAAAGACGTAGCAAAACACCTTTGTTATACCTTGTGGGCTATGAGCAATTATAGACAAATTAAAGACAAGACCACAAAGGTGTTAACCTTTTGGGTTACTACCTCAACAATGAGTAAATTGGCACAGAGTAAATGGGATCTAACTGTTGGCTCGAGGACAGGTGTAGGAAAAATGGAGTTGTATGTTGCTGGAAAAGCACAGCTGGCTTGGCAGCATCCGAGGAGCAGGGAAATCTACATTTCAGGCTGGAGCCCTTCATCAGGAAAAATGAGTTTGAATCACTGTGATGTAGAAATTAGGAAAGTGAGTATGCCATTCACCATTCAAGCCTGCTCCACCATTCAATATAATCATGGCTGACTATTTGATATGATCATAACTGATCCATCCAACTCCAGACTCTACTCCTCCTTTCTTCATGTACTTTTTGATCCCAATAGCCCCCAGGAATAATATAACTCCTGCTTAAAGCATGTAATATTTTGGCTTCAACTGCTTACCATGGCAAAACATTCCTCAGGCTAACCACTCTTTGGGTGAAGAAATTTCTTTTCATCTCAGTCTTAAATTTGATTTGTTATTGTTACATTTACTTAGGTACAGTGAGAAGCTTTGTTTTGTGTGCAGTACAGACAGATCATCCTACACAAAGTGCATAAGGGTAGTAGAACAGAGTGAAGAATTAAATATAACAGACCTACAATTGTTCTGCACTTCTTTTAAAACTTGTTTTTAAGATATTTAAGAGTGAGATAAGACCATAATACATAAGAATAGAAATTAGGCCATTCAGCCCATTGAATCTGCTCCACCATTTAATCATGGCTAAAAGTTTCTCAACCCAATGGGGCAGCATGGTGGCTCAGTGGTTAGCACTGCTGCCTCACAGCACCAGGGTCCCAGGTTCGATTCTAGCCACTGGCGACTGTCTGTGTGGAGTTTGCACATTATCCCTGTGTCAGTGTGGGTTTGCTCCGGTTTCCGTCCACAGTCCAAGGATGTGCAGATCAGGTGAATTGACCATGATAGATTGCCCATAGTGTTGGGTGCTGAGGGAAATAGGACTGGGTGTATTATTCTTCAGAGGATCAGTGTGAACTTGGGCAGAAGGGCTGTTTCCACACTGTAGGTAAACTAATCTAATCCAATTCTCCTGTTTTCTCCCTGTAACCCTTGATCCCCTTGACAATTAAGAACCTAGCTATCTCCATTTTAAGTATACTCAGTGACTTGGCCTCCATGGCCTTCTGTGGCAATGAATTCCATAGATTCACCACTCTGACTGAAGAAATTTCTCCTTATTTCCATTCTCCCTTTACCCTAATGCTGTGTTCTCATGTCCTAGTCTCACCTACCAGCGGAAATATCTTCCCGACATCCACTCTGCCCAGGCCATTCCGTATTCTCTTAAGTTTCATTTAGATTCCCCTTTCATCCTTCTAACTTCCGAATATAGACCCAGAATCCTCAAATGTTCCTCATATGATAAGCTGTTTGTTCCTGGGACCATTCTTGTGAATCTCCTCTGAACACACTCCAGGGCTAGTACATCCTTCCTGCGATATGGGGCCAAAAACTAAGCACAGTCCTCCAAATGTGGCCTGGCCAGAGTATTACAGAGCCTCAGAAGTAAATCCCTGATAATTTATTCAAGTCCTCTCAAAATAACTGCCATCATTGCTCTTGCTTTCCTACCTACTGACTCAATCTGCAAGTTTATCTTGAGAAAATCCTGGACTAAACTCCCAAGTCTCTCTGCATTTCAGACTTCTGAATTTTCTCACCATTTAGAAAATAGTCCATGCCCCTCTCCTTCCTACCAAAATGCATGACCTCCCTTTCCCATATTATACTCCATTTGCCACTTTGCCCACACTCTCAGCATGCCTTCTGCAGCCTCCCCGTCTCCTCATTACAACCTGTCTTTGTATTGTATGCAAACTTAGCCAGATTGCCTTCAATCCTCAGATCATTAGGATATAAAGTGAAAAGTTGTCCCAAGGCTGATCCTTGCAGAACACTTGTCACCAGCTGCCATCCTGACTCTCTACTTTCTGCCAGACAGCCAAGCTTTTATCCATGCTTGCAACTTGCCTCTAATACCATGGGCCCTTACCTTAGTCAGTAGCCTCCTGTGTGACACCTTGTCAAAGGCCTTGAAATAAGATCAGATTAGATTCCCTACAGTATGGAAACAGGCCCTTCGGCCCAACAAGTCCATACCGACCCTCCGAAGAGTAACCCACCCAAACCCCTTTTCCCTTTAAAGCACCCGACACAATGGGCAATTTAGCATGGCCAGTTCACCTAACCTGCACATCTTTAGATTGAGGGAGGAAGCTGGAGCATCCAGAGGAAACCCATGCAGACACTGGAAGAATGTGCAAACTCCATACAGACAGTTGTCCGAGGTTGGAATTGAATCTGGGACTCTGGTGCTGAGAGCCACTGTGCCGACCCCAATATCCATTGGCTTTCCTTGGTCCAACCTGCTTGTTACTTTCTCAAAGAAGTCTAGCAGACTTGTCAGGCATGCCCCACCCTCCCCCAATGAAACAATGCTTACTTTGTCCTATTTTACCACACACTTCCAAGTATTCAAAAATCTGATCCTTCACATTGGATTCCAAAATCTTATCCATAACACAAGTAAGGCTAATTGGCCTGTAATTTTCTGTCTTTTGCCTTTTTTAAACAGGGGTGTCACATTAGTGATTTTCCAGCCATCTGGAACCCTCCCTGACTCTAGCAATGGGAGGCTCTGCTGTAGAGAGTTTGCAAACAGTCACTATGCTACAGTGCCATCTTGAATCAGCCCTATTCCGTATCCTTAGACTGTAACCTCTGGTTCTGGACTTCGCAGTTATCAGGTACATCCTTCCTGTCTAGTCCTGTTTAGAATTTTATAGGTTTATGAGATCCCCCATATTCTTGTAAACTCCAGCGATTATTGTCTTAATCCATCTCCACTGCATCTTCCTTGCCTGACTATTGAAGGACGCAGAACATTTGGGAGGGCAGGAAGTGAGGACTTGGTGGAAGTTGATTGTGTTAATATGGCTGGTGGTACAATAGAGAGGATAACCGAAGTTTAGGAAACCAGGATGCAGAAACTGTTTGGCTAGAAATGAGAACTTTGTGATGTCACTTGTCAGCAGGTGGAAACGTCAGATGAGCAAATATAGCCAAAATAAGGAGATTATGGATTGTTTTCAGGATCATTATTTTGCACAGTATGTTCTAGACCCAACCATAGAGCAGATAATGCTAGAGATGCATAATGCGATGACATAGTGCTGATGTTAAATGAAGGTGCCCGTCAGTAATAGCAATCATAATGTGACTGAATTTTATATTCAGTGTGAGGGAGCGGGTAGGTTTGAGATTGCATTTTAAGTGGGGGAGAAAAGGGCAATCTTGAGGACATGAAAACAGAGCTGGAAAAGCGCAGCAGGTCAGGCAGCATCCAAGGAGCAGGAGAATGGACGTTCGGGCAAAAGCCCTTCTTCAGGAATGAAAACAGTTGGCTGAAGTGAATTGTCAAACTAATTCAATGGGAGCTAATAGAGATGCAATGGCAGTTAGTGGGTAATTTCAAATATGCAAAAATGCATTCCAGGGAGTAAGAAACATCTCAAGGAATAGGTACACCATTTGTGATTACTTGGGTTAAAGATGGGTAAAGAACCAAGTTTAAAGAAAAGGTATGGGAAATAAATAATTGTGGAAAAGCCAGTGCAGGTCAGAAGATTGGGTAGAAAACTTTTTATAAAATCCTATTTAATAAGGACAATGTTAAGAGAATGAGAGAAAGCCAGCCTTAAATATAAAAGCGGGTACTAAGAATTTCTATGAATATTTTAGAAAGAATAACAAAATAAACACTTCTTTGAAAGAAAGTGAGCTGTTGGGGGAAAATAGCGAGATGGCAGATAAATTTTCAGATCGGCAGACTGTGAAGAATTGTGTCACAGGCATCTGTACTTGGATCTCAACCCAGGTTATATAAACTTATTGGATGAAGGGACAGAAGGCCTGATCACCAAAATTTTGGTGATGCAGATGGGAAGGTAGGAAAGCAAGTTGTAAAGAGAAGACACATGACTAAAAACAGGTTAAGTGAATGGTAAATTTAATCGTGTGGAGCAGAATAATGCAGCAGTCCTTCTTGGCAGGAAGGGAAAAACATACCACCTGAATGGTGAGAGACTGCAGAGCTCTGAGGTATAAATACCTTGGTGTCCAAATAGAAAAAGATGTACACAAAGGTGCAGCAGTTAATTTAAAAAATCTATAGAATGTTAACACTTCTTGCAAGGAATTTGAATGCAAAAGTAAAAGGTTAAGCTTCAATTGTAAAGGACATTGGTGAGACTACATCGAGTACAGCAGTATGTATTGCAATGGTCACCTTACTTTAAAGAGCATGTAAATGTGCAGAAGGCAGTTCAGAGAGGATTTACCTTACTTGAAATGGGTGGGTTGTATTATGAGTAAAGATTGGACAGACTTGGCTTGTCTGCTGGAGTTTAGGAAAAATGGCAGCTTGACTGAAACATAATGTCCTGGTGTCTTGGTAGGGTAGCTGTGGAGATGATGTTTTCACTTTAGGGAGAATCTAGGACTAGGATTGCTACTTAAAGATCATGCGTTGCAAATCTTAAACAGTGAGTGTTTTCTCTCTCTCTCTCGTCAAGAATCTTTGGAACTCCTCCTGAAATGTCAGTGGATGGCAGTGTTTGCAAGTTTTTAAGGCACTGAATAAGATTTTGAGGTGAAAGGTTATTGAGTGTAGGTAGGAATGTGGATTTGAAGCTACAATCAGGTCAGCGAGACCCTATGGATGGATAATAGCTATTTGTATAAGCATAGAGAAAAAAAGCAGCAAATTGGGTCATAGGGTGAAAACAAAGGTTTAAAAAAATTGGCTCATTGTATTCAGTACAAAATAAATTAGTGGCTGAAATGGGAATTAATGGTTAGACCTTGTAATTACGCCTCTGTAATGACCATAAGGAGACTGAAATTGGGAGCTGAATATTCAGGTTATGTTAACTTTTAAAAGGAGAATAGGAAGGAAAGAGCTGTGGGAAAAGTTTGTTAGCATTGTGGAATAGGTTTATTGGCATGGAATAGAATGATCTTGAATCAGGAAGGCATAAAATCCAGATGAGTGGAGGTAAGAAATAACAAGGGGTTCAAGGCACTGGTGGGAGTTGTCTATAGGCACCTAATCATAGCTACACACAGTAAAATAGAGGAAGACATGAGTCCGTGTGAAAAAAGGTCAGTTGATCTTTGTGTAAACTTTGTGTAGATTTCCAAAGTAAAATTGGCAAAGGTAACCATGAAGAAGAATTCCGTATGTTCACTTAGTTTCCTAGAACAACGTTGTGGATCCAGGCAAGGACCAGGTAGTTTTTTTTTCCAATTAGATTCCCTACAGTGTGGAAACAGGCCCTTCAGCCCAACAAATCCACACCAACCCTCCAAAGAGTAACCCACCCAGACCCATTCCCCTATATTTACCCCGACGTGGCAATTTAGCATGGCCAATTCACCTGACCTGCACATCTTTGGATTGTGGGAGGAAACTGGAGCACATGGAGGAAACCCATGCAGGCACAGGGAGAATGTGCAAACTCCATACAGTATCGAACCCTAGGTGCTGTGAGGCAGCAGTGCTAAACACTGAGCCACCATGCCCCCCCCCCCCCCCCCCCCCCCCCCAAAACAAAGATTTGGATCCAGTAATGCATAATAAGGTATGATGAATGATCTGTGTAAAAGATCCCTGAGAAAACTGACCAGAACACTGGTAGAATTTTGCATTCGGTTTGAGATAGAGGAACTTAGATTGGAAACAACTGCTAAACTTAAATCAGAGTAATTACATAGGAACAAGGTAGTGTTGCCTGCAGTGACCTGGGAAAGGAGATTAGCAATAAATACGGTTGGAGAACAATGGCAAATATTTAAGAAAATACTTCATGGCTAACAAAGTTATACCCCAGTGAGACAAAGATCCTAGGAAGATAAGCATACTGTGATTAACCAGGGAACTTGATAGTTTCAAATTGAAAGAAAAAAATATGTATTGTGGCTGGTAAGCCAGTGGATTGCGAGAGTTTTAAAACCAATAAAAGGTTATCCAAAGACTACCCAAAAAAAGGAGAAAATAAACTTAGCGCGCAAACTTGCAATTGCTATTAAGATGGACAGAAATTTTAAATATATATAAAGGAGAGGCAACAGGCTCCCTAGAGGAAGATGCTGAGGAAATAATGGGGAATCAGGAAATGGAGGAATTGTGTAGGTACTTTGCACCAGTCTTCATGGTGTAAGATAATATGTAAATACTGTATCAAGGTGCGAATGGAGAAGAGGGAAAGAATGCAATAACTCTCACTATAGACAAGATACTAGGGAAACTAATCTGGCTAAAAGCACAACCTGGATGGGATGCGTTCAGATTTGCTAAAGGAAGGAACTACAGAGAGAATGGATGTACTGATACTATAAGAATCATTAGATTCTGGAAATGTCCTAGAGGATTTGAAAACTACCAGTGTAACAATTTGTTCAAAAAGGAGGGAGACCAAAAAAAAAATAACTATAGGCTGGTAAGCCTAACATCTGTTATTGGAATGGTGTTGGAGTCTATTATAAAGGATGTAATAACAGAGCATTTTGTTAGAATGCTTCAGAGGTCAAAAGCAGGATTCATAGAGGAAGCAGTTTGGTAAGGTGCTACGTATTAGGCTGCTTAAGATAAGAGCCCATGATGTTGGAGGTAACATATTAGCATGAATAGAGAATTGGCTAATTAAAGGAGAGTTGGGATAAGAGGGACATTTTTAAGATGAAAACTGTTAATTATTGGAATGCCATGGGGGGATTAGGGCTGGGCCAAGATTTGGTTGTTGGAATATCGTTTGGGGGAAATCTGAGGTTATGCACTTCGCGGTGAAGAGTCGGAGTTGAATATTATTTAAATAGAGAAAGACGACAGAAGGCTGCAGCACAGGGAATTGTCCTCATTCATAAATTGTGAAAGGCTAACATCCAATTTCGGAGAATAGAGAAGGCAACTGGAATATTGGCATTTAGCTTTAAAGGAATGGAATATGCAAGTAGGGAAGTCTTGGTAAAGCTACATGGTTAGACCATATCTGATACACTGAACAAATATCTGCCCTTATCTAAGGAGTGATATGCTGGTATTGAAGGCAGGCCAGAGCAGGCCTGGACATTGAGTGGTTGAATCTACTCAACCACTGATCTATAATCATCGGAGTTTGGAAGAATAAGTGTTGATTTTATTGAAACATAGAAAATTCTTAAGAGGCTTGATCGGATAGATGCTGAGGTTGTCTCCCATTTTGGGAGAGTCTAGGGCTAGAGGGCATAAAGAAATTAGATTACTTAGTGTAGAATCAGGCCCTTTGGCTCAACAAGTCCACACTGACCCGCCAAAGCGAAACCTACCCTGACCCATTCCCCTACATTTTTCCCTTCACCTAACACTATGGGCAATTTAGCATGGTTAATTCGCCTAACCTGCACATTTTTGGACTGTGGGAGGAAACCGGAGGAAACCCACACAAACACGGGGAGAATGTGCAAACTCCACACAGTCAGTTGCCTGAGGCAGGTAATGAACCCGGATCTCTGGCACTGTGAGGCAGCAGTGCTAACCACTGTGCCACCGTGCCGCCCAAAGTTAAAGAATTCTCCTTCCATTTAAAACATGGATGAAGGGGAATTTATTCTAAGTGCAGTGAATCGGGAATTTTTGATTGCAGAGAGCAAACCGGTCTGGGTGGGTAAGAATATTCAAGGCTGACATTAACTGATTTCTAATCAGGATGGGAGTCGAGGGCTATGGGGCAAGGACAGTAAAGTGGAGTTGAGGATTATTAGATCAGCTCTGATGTAATTGAATGGCAGAGCAGAGTAGCTAATGTTTTGCTAAATAGTTTACTTCTGCTCCTTCATCTAAGGGATTACTTTTTGCTTGTATGTTTACAGTCCCCTGACTGGGCCTAGGAAATGGAACTCCTTCATCTGGCATGTGACTCTTCATATCATCCTAAAGCAGCTCTGTGCGTCCCACTCTCTTTGAAAGGCCTTTCAGTCAATTGCCTTAATGCCACTACTGATGTTGCTATTTGCTCATTGCTTCTGCATTGTGGGCTATTTATCTACCTTATTTGCTGTTGACCGTGTCGTTCCTGAACTTACCAACAACAAGCATGGGAAGAAGTGACCTCTGATAGGTTGGATGTTTCCTCACCATTTCCTTTTATTCAACATACAGCTACTCCTTTGCATTTTGAGCATTGAAATGTAATTGTCTTTATAGAAATCTGGTTGAAAATGACAAAGACTGAGATTTGAATGCACATGATTTTTAACATATTGTTCGTGTTGGGATGAAAGCAAAGGATGTTGTTGGCTAGCTCTGTTAACACTGAGATCAGTATAGTAATGAGAAATTAGTTTGGCGATCAAGATGCAGAATGAGAAGATATGTTGAGAAGTATGAAGGAAAGAAATTGCAGGTGTAAATGGTTCATTGGTCCTCTAGCAATTGCCACACTCCAAAATAGGAAGCAAGTTACACTAGGGCCTGTAAGAAAGGAAGTGCAGTCATTGTGGGTAATCTTAAGCTTCGAGTGCAAGAACAGAAGTCTGAGAGAAATACAAAAGCTAACATTTTGAGTTCAGTGACCCTTCTTCAGAATTGGAATTTAAAGTGCTAACTGTGCTTCTCTCTACAACTGCTGCCAGACCGGAGTTTCTCCAGCACGTCCTGTTTCTGTTTCAAATTTCCAGCGCTTACAGTTCTTTGGTTTTATTTTGGTTTTAGTCCTTGCATGGATTTGTCTAATCAGTTTAAGGGTAGCCATGGAGGTGAACTCATTGTGCAGGCAAAATGATTTTTACAATATTTTCTTTTTTTGAGCCAACCAGTTGGAAAACTATTTGAGTTGTTAATATTTAATGAGATGTGAATAAGTGATCTGAGCCAATGAGCCTCTTGGTGAGAATGCTTGCAAGATGAGAGAATTTCACATTTGAGGGAGAAAAACTTCTGATAAAGTCCCATTTGAGGTTAGCATGCAAAATTGAAATACCTAGGATTGGAGGTGAGCTGAAATGGATTGAGAACCGGTTGACAAATGAGAAAAAATAAGGAATAACTGAGTCTTTTTCGGAGTGGGAGGCAGTGACTAGTGGGATACCACAGGGGTAACTGTCATATTTCCAAGCTTGCAGATGACTGAATTTGGTGGGAAGGTATGCTGAGAGGAGGACGCAGAGATGCTTCAGTGTGATTTGGGCAACTTGAGTGAGTTGGCAAATGCATGATAGATGCAGTATAATGTGGAATGATGTGAGGTCATTCACTTCAGTAGAACAAACAAGCAGATTATTATCTAAATGGGGACAGAGCGTGTAAGGAGGCCTTGGTGCTCTTGTACAGAAGTTACTGAAAAGTAAGCATGCAAGTGAAGAAGGCACAGATATGTTGGCTTCTTAGCAAGAGGAATTCAGTACAAGAGCAGGGACATCAACTGTCTGTGTGGAGTTTGCACATTCTCCCTGTGTCTGTGTGGGTTTCCTCCTCCAGGTACTCTGGTGTCCTCCCACAGTCCAAAAATGTGCAGGCTAGGTGAATTGGCCATGCTAAATTGCCTGTAGTGTTAGGTGAGGGGGTAAATGTAGGGGAGTGGGTCTGGGTGGCTTGCTCTTTGGAGGGTCGGCATGGACTTGTTTTCACACTATAGGTAATCTAATATAAAAAAAATCTTGCTGCACCTGTACAAGGTAATGGTAAGACCACTCCTGGAGTAGTGTGCGCAGTTTTGGTCTCTTTATCTGAGAACGGATGTTCTGGCTGTTGAAGAAATGCAATGAAGCTTTACCAGACTGATTCCTGACATGGGGAGAGACTGGATTGCTTAGATGTATACTCACTGTAATTTGGAAGAGTGAGGGTGATTTTGTGGGGGCTTATAAAATTTGAACAGGATTAGACTAGGCAGGATGGATGTTCTCAATGATTGGGAGATGAGAAATGGTGTCACAGTCTAAGGAAGTGTGGGAGGCCTTTTGCAACTGCCTCTTCCAGAGTGGTGAGCCTGTGGAATTCTCTGCAACAGGAAATTTGAGGCCAAAACATTGAGCATTTGCACGAAAGATGTAAATATTGTTTTCAGGACTAAAGGGATCGAAGGAAATGGGGAGAAAGCAGGAACAGGTGTCTGAGTTGGATGATCAGTTGTGATTATATTGAATGGTAGAGCAGACTTGAATGTCCTATCCTGTACCTATATGGTATGTTTGAATTGTTCTGAAACCTAGTGGCATGAATGTAAATGAAGACCGTTACTGAGATGTGAAGAATAGGCTGCCTATAGGGAATTGGGGAAACCAGATTTAAAAAAAATACGTGAGTTAACAGAGGCAAATGTTAAAGGAGATTCCTCATGACTCCCAAAGATGATGCATTCCTTTGGAAAAAAAACCACTCCTGGGTTCACCATCTATATTTAATTATGAAGCTGAGATTGGATGCATCTGAAAGAAAATGTCAATGAAAGTGCAGAAGATTAGCCTGCAGGTTAAAGTCTTCATAGATATGGCTCCAAATATAGTGGACATGTTGGTTGGAATCTTCTAAAATTCTCCAGAATACGGAAAGATCCCCGCAGACTGCAATACACCAAATTGAATGCCCCCGTTCAAGAAATGATTGAGATGAGCTGGAAGTTATCGGCCTCGGCAAAATGCTGGAACATTATTAAGGAAAGAGTAGCACTTATTAAAAAAATAATAATAATATAGTCGACCAGAGTCAATATAGTTACAGGAAAGGAATGTGATATTTGAGAAATGTATTTGAGTTCTTTGGGGACATAATGAACAGTGGATTGGAGGGATCCAGTAGAAGTGTTTGAATTGTCAATGAGGTGAGCAAAAAGGTAAAAGCTGATCATGTTGGGACTAATAGCATGAATAGAGGGTGTGTTCATGAACTAGCAAAAGGATCAAGATCAATAAATAATTTTAAGTTGTTAAACCAGCTGGTGGAACCTCAACTCTTTTTTTACATTTTAAAACTTGGATGAAGGGACTTTGTAACCATCAGCAAATATAGCTGTTGTAGAGGTAGGTGGGAAACCAGGTTGTGCGGAGGCTGTGTCTGAGAAGAGATATAGATGAGGTCAGCAGATAGAGCATAACGTGAGAAATGGTGGTTATTGGTTTTAAAAAAATGGAAAATCAAAACATAGTTTGAACTGGAAAAAGATTACAGAATGCTGTACACAGGAGGGTTTTTGTACATGAAACACGTGCAAGTGCAACAGTTAATTAGCCAGGTAAGTGGAATGTTGGCCATGTGGGGAGATTGAGTATAAAGGTTGTGAACTTGGGCCAGGTCATGGGTGAGACTACAACTGTGTACTATACTGTTTTACAGACAGTTTTGGTCTTTTTTGTATAAGAAAGATAGTTTGCATTTGAGGCAATTTTATGGGAGGTTTGTGTGGTTTATTCCTGGAATGAAGATGCCTTGTGATGAAAGGTTGAACATATTGTTTCTAAATACTCGTTTAGGAGAATGGGAGGCGTCCTAATTGAAACACATAATATGTTGGTCTCAGCAGGGGTAGATATTTGACTACATGCTCGTCCCCTCCGAATCCAGAACTAAGGCTCAAAGTTTCAGAACAGTGGTTGCACATTTAAAGTGGAGAAAAAGAGAAGTTTCTTCTTGAGCCACAACATCTTTGAAATTCTGTAATCCAGACTCGAGAGATTTAATATATTGAAGGCTGAGTATGTCAGATTCTTGAATCAGAGGACAGTAAAGGGTTATGGGTGTATCTGGTTGGAAAGTGGAGTTAAGATTAAATCCACCATAATCTTAAATGGTGGAGCTGTCTCAGCTATATGGCTGACTCTTACTTCAGTTTCTTAAGTTAATATATGTTGCATCTTCTAAATTAATTAGCTGAGCAAAGTAAAAATTAAACTCTTCAAACATTGCTTGTCATTTGATTAATCTAAGACATTTAGACTTGTAATTCGATGTGCGTTCTCTTTTTACTTGGAAATTTGGTTTTCAAATCTCAAAGGAGAAAGTGAGGACTGCAGATGCTGGAGATCAGTTGAAAATGTGTTGCTGAAAAAGCGCAGCAGGTCAGGCAGCATCCAAGGAGAAGGAGAATCGACATTTCAGGCATGAGCCCTTCAGGAATGAGGAAAATGTGTCCAGCAGGCTAAGATAAAAGGTAGGGGGGAGGGGTGTTGGTAATGTGCTGGGTGGAAGGAGGTCAAGGTGAGGATGATAGGCTGGAGTGGGGTGGGGGCGGAGAGGTCAGGAAGAAGATTGCAGGTTAGGAGGGCAGTGCTGAGTTGAGGGAACCGACTCAGACAAGGTGGGGGGAGAAATTAGGAAACTGGAGAAATCTGAGTTCATTCCTTGTGGTTGGAGGGTTCCCAGGCAGAAGATGAGGTGCTCTTCCTCCAGCAATTGTGTTGCTATGGTCTGGCGATGGAGGAGTCCAAGGACCTGCATGTCCTTGGTGGAGTGGGAGGGGGAGTTGAATGTTGAGCCACTGGGTGGTTGGGTTGGTTAGTCTGGGTGTCCCAGAGGTGTTCTCTGAAACGTTCCGCAAGTAGGTGGCCTGTCTCCCCAATATAGAGGAGGCCACATCGGGTACAGCGGATGCAGTAAATGATGTGTGTGGAGGTGCAGGTGAATTTGTGGTGGATATGGAAGGATCCCTTGAGGCCTTGGAAAAAAGTAAGGGGGGTGTTGTGGGCGCAAGTTTTGCGTTTCTTGCGGTTGCAGGGGAAGGTGCCGGGAGTGGAGGTTGGGTTGGTGAGGGGTGTGGACCTGTCGAGGGAGTCACGGAGGGAGTGGTCTTTTTGGAAGCTGATAGAGGCGGGGAGGGAAATATATCTCTGGTGGGGTCCATTTGGAGGTGGTGGAAATGACGGCGGATGATATGCTGTATATGGAGGTTGGTGGGGTGGTAGGTGAGGACCAGTGGCATTCTGTCCTGGTGGCGATTGGAGGGGCGGGGCTCAAGGGCGGAGGAGCGGGAAATGGAGGAGATGTGTTGGAGGGCATCGTCGATCATGTCTGGAGGGAAATTGCGGTCTTTGAAGAAGGAGGCCATCTGGGTTGCACAGTATTGGAACTGGTCCTTCTGGGAGCAGATGTGGCGGAGACGAAGGACTTGGGAATATGGGATGGCGTTTTTACAGGGGGCATGGTGGGAGGAGGTGCAGTCTAGGTAGCTGTGGGAGTCGGTCGGTTTATAGTAGATGTCCGTGTTGATTCGGTCGCCCGAGATAGAAATGGAGAGGTCTAGGAAGGGGAGGGAGGAGTCTGGGACGGTCCAGGTAAATTTGAGGTCAGGGTGGAAGGTGTTGAAGTGGATGAACTGCTCAATCATTGTTTCCTCATTTCCCCTCCCCCCAACTTGTCTCAGTCAAATCCATCGAACTCAGCACCGCCTTCCTAACCTGCAATCATCTTCCTGACCTCTCCGGCCTATCACCCTCACCTTGACCTCCTTCCACCTATCGCATTTCCAACACTCCTCCAAGTCCCTCCTCCCTACCTTTTATCTTAGCCTGCTGGACACACTTTCCTCATTCCTGAAGAAGGGCTCATGCCTGAAACGTTGATTCTCCTGCTCCTTGGATGCTGCCTGACCTGCTGCGCCTTTCAAATCTCAAACTCTCAGATACAGTCACAGAGATGGGTTAACTCCAGGAAGGGTAAGAGAGGTAGGCAGCTAGAGCAGGAGTCTTTTGTGGATATAACCATTTCAAACAGGTATGCTGTTTTGGAAAATGTAGGGAGTGATGGATTCTCAGGGGAACGTAGCACAAACAGCCAAGTTTCTGGTATTGAGTCTGGCTCTAATGCATTGAGGGGTATGTCGGCTTCCAAGAGATCAGTTGTGTTAGGGGATTCTGTAGTCAGAGGTTCAGACAGACAGACAGATTGCAGAGAAATAGCAGAATGGTGTGGTGTTTTCCCTGGTGCTAGGATCAAGGATGTCTCATAGAGGGTGCAGAATGTTCTCACGGGGGGGAGGGGCCAGCAGGAGGTCGTTGTCCACATTGGAACCAATGACATTGGAAGGGAAAAGGTTGAGACTCTGTAGGGAGATTAGAGAGTTAGAAATTTAAAAAGGAGGTCCTCAATGGTAGTGATATCTGGATTACTCCTAGTGCTACGAGCTAGTGAGGGCAGGAATAGGAAGATTGAGCATGGCTGAGGAGCTGGTGTATGGGAGAAGGATTCACATTCTTGCATCGTTGGAATCTCTTTTGGGGTAGAAGAGACCTGTACAAGAAGGACGGATTGCACCTAAATTGGAAGGGGACGAATATACTGGCAGGGAAATTTGCTAGAACTGCTTGGGAGGATTTAAACAAGTAAGGTTGGGGGATGGAGGGGGTTGGCACCCAGGGAGATAGTGAAGAAAGCGATCGATCTGAGACCGGTCCAGCTGAGAACAGAAGTGAGTCAAACAGTCATGGCAGGCAGGGACAAGGTAGGACTAATAAATTAAACTGCATTTATGTGAATGCAAGAGGCCCAACAAGGAAGGCAGATGAACTCTGGGCATGGTTAGGAACATGGGACTGGGATATCATAGCAATTACGGAAACGTGGCTCAGGGATGGGCAGGACGGGCAGCTGAATGTTCCAGGATACAAATGCTACAGGAAGGATAGAAAGGGAGGCAAAAGAGGAGGGAGAGTGGCATTTTTGGTAAGGGTGGATAGCATTACAGCTGTGCTGAGGGAGGATATTCCCAGAAATACATCCAGGGAAGCTATTTGTGTGGAAAACTGAGAAATAAGAAAGGGATGATCACTTATTTTCCCCCCCAGTAGTCAGAGGGAAATTGAGAAACAAACTTGTAAGGAGATCTCAGCTATCTGTAAGAATAATAGGGTAGCTATGGTAGGGGATTTTAACTTTCCAAACATCAACTGGGACTGCCATCATGTTAACAGTTTAGATGGAGAGGAATTTTAAATGTGTCCAAGACAATTTTTTTGATTCAGTATGTGGATATACCTACTGGCGAAGGTGCAAAACTTGACCTACCTTGGGAAATAAGGCAGGACAGGTGACTGAGGTGTCAGTGGGGGAGCACTTTGGGGCCAGTGACCATAATTCTATTTGTTTTAAAATAGTGATGGAAAAGGATAGACCAGATCTAAAAGTTGAAGTTCTAAATTGGAGAAAGGCCAAGTTTGACAGTATCAGGCAAGAACTTTCGAAAGCTGATAGGAGGCAGATGTTCGCAGGTAAAAGGACGGCTGGAAAATGGGAAGCCTTCAGAACTGCGATAACAAGAATCCAGAGAAAGTATATTCCTGTCAGGGTGAAAGGAAAGGCTGGTAGGTATAGGGAATGCTGGATGAATAAAGAAGTTGAGGGTTTGGTTAAGAAAAAGAAGGAAGCCTATGTCAGGTACAGACAGGATAGATCAAGTGAATCCTTAGAGTATAAAGGAAGTAGGAGTATACTCAGGGAAATCAAGAGGGCAAAAGGGGGACATGAGATAGCTTTGGCAAATAGAATTGAGGAGAATCCAAAGGGGTTTTACAAATATATTAAGGACAAAAGGGTAACTAGGAAGAGAATAGGGCCCCTCAAAGATCAGCAAGGCGGCCTTTGTGTGGAGCCACAGAAAATGGAGGAGATACTAAATGAATATTTTGCATCAGTATTTATTGTGGAAAAGGATATGGAAGATATAAACTGTAGGGAAATAGATGGTGACATCTTGCAAAATGCCCATATTATAGAGGAGGAAGTGCTGGATGTCTTGAAATGGTTAAAGGTGGATAAATCCCCAGGACCTGATCAGGTGTATCCAAGAACTCTGTGGGAAGATAGGGAAGTGATTACTGTGCCTCTTGCTGAGATATTTGTATCATCGATAGTCACAAGTGAAGTGCCGGAAGACTGGAGGTTGGCAAACGTGGTACCACTGTTTAAGAAGGATGGTAAAGACAAGCCAGGGAACTATAGACCGGTGGGCCTGACCTCGGTGATGGGCAAGTTGTTGGAGGGAATCCTGAGGGACAGGATGTACATGTATTTGGAAAGGCAAGGACTCATTCGGGATAGTCAACATGGCTTTGTGTGTGGGAAATCATGTCTCACAAACTTGATGATTGAGTTTTTTTTTGAAGAAGTAACAAAGAAGATTGAGGGCAGAGCAGTAGATGTGATCTATATGGACTTCAGTAAAGCGTTCAACCAGGTTCCCCATGGGAGACTGATTAGCAAGGTTAGATCTCATGGAATACAGGGAGAACGCGCCATTTGGATACAGAACTGGCTCAAAGGTAGAAGACAGAAGGTGGTGGTGGAGGGTTGTTTTTCAGACTGGAGGCCTGTGACCAGTGGAGTGCCACAAGGATCGGTGCTGGGCCCTCTACTTTTTGTCATTTACATAAATGATTTGGATGCGAACGTTAGAGGTACAGTTAGTAAGTTTGCAGGTGACACCAAAATTGGGGGTGTAGTGGACAGCAAAGAGGGTTACCTCAGATTACAACAGGATCTGGTCCAGATCGGCCAATGGGCTGAGAAGTGGCAGATGGAGTTTAATTCAGATAAATGTGAGGTGCTGCATTTTGGGAAAGCAAATCTTAGCAGGACTTGTACATTTAATGGTAAGATCTTAGCGAATGTTGCTGAGCAAAGAGACCTTGGAGTGCAGGTTCATAGCTCCTTGAAAGTGGAGTCGCAGGTAGATAGGATAGTGAAGGCAGCGTTTGGTATCCTTTCCTTTATCGGTCAGAGTATTGAGTACAGGAGTTGGGAGGTCATGTTGCGTCTGTACAGGACATTGGTTCGGCTACTGTTGGAATATTGCGTGCAATTCTGGTCTCCCTCCTATTGGAAAGATGTTGTGAAACTTGAAATGGTTCAGAAAAGATTTACAAGGATGTTGTCAGTGTTGGAGGATCTGAGCTATAGGGAGAGGGTGAACAGGCTGGGCCTGTTTTCCCTGGACCGTCGGAGGCTGAGGGCTGACCTTATAGAGGTTTACAAAATTGAGGGGCATGGATAGGGTAAATGGGCAAAGTCTTTTCCCTGGGGTTCGGGAGTTGAGAGCTAGAGGGCATAGGTTTAGGGTGAGAGGGGAAAGGTGCAAGAGACCTAAGGGGCAACTTTTTCACGCAGAGGGTGAAACGTGAATGGAATGAGCTGCCAGAGGATGTGGTGGAGGCTGGTACAGTTGCAACATTTCAGAGGCATTTGGATGGGTGTATGAATAGGAAAGGTTTGGAGGGATATGGGCCAGGCGCTGACAGGTGGAACTAGATTGTGTTGGGACATCTGGTTGGCATGGGTGTGTTGGACCGAAGGGTCTGTTTCAATGCTGTACATCTGACTCTGACTCTAATTGTGGATCCAAGTATTTGGTGACAACCTCATGTGGGTGAGTTAATAGCTACTTGATCATTTTTTTCTTTCCTTTTAACAGGGTGTTGTTGATTACCCTCCAGTTGTAGATAGAATTAGCAATTATACAGAGAATTGCATAAGTGATCAGTGTCTTTGCTTTTTCCTCTTTTCTCCATTTTGCTAACATTCATTTAAACTCAGTGTCCTACCATCAGCCTTCACAAACAAGTTCCCTTCATCTCTGGAATTCTACTTTCATTGTTTTTTTTAACTTCAATATGCTTATGAATTTTGCTTGCAATGTTTGGCAATTTTGGTTCTTTGCAGGTGATTAATTAGGCACGCACATTGTTACCTATTTTGTCTGTACTGTTGAGCAAATAATTGGCACCAATCTTTACAAAAACAGACATCCACAGCAGTTTATTTTCCAAGAAGACTATTAACATTCACATACTTGAATTAAGTGACAGATTAGGGTCACTTCTCACCGTGCCTTTGGCCTTTTGTATGATACTGAACTCTGTGCATGGAAACAGTTGCTTAGTGTTATCGTTGCACATGCTCCCCAGAAGAGACAAATTACTTAGAGTATAACCTACTGAGTTCTTACAAGAATGCAACTGAAAGATCTGATGCACAAGGATTTGCTTCATTGCATAGAATATTTATTCTTTCTGTCCTTGTGCTATGCTGAAATCAAGGTGTCAGTGCTAGATTTTAAGCCAGCCTCTAATAGGAGTTGCTGCATATGTCAAGTGGAAAAGCAAATCTGCATAGAATTCCTGTATAACATATTACATATTAATTTTTGATGTGTGCGTGAACTTGACATGTTAATCTTTGTGTGTAAGGATTTAATTGCACATTTCACCATTATTCTATGAAAATTGATTCTTATGTCGAGAGAAGGGCTTGGGAATAATTGCTCCAGTGATTTGCAAGCCTTTATGCTCTGATACGGGTCAATTTTGAAGTACTTATTCTTGTAATATTCTTTTTATTTCACCTGAGGTAATTTTTAAAAGTTCCATGCTGTGCTTTTGATATTATTGAATGGGTTTGATTTTTATTCAGGATGGCTTATTTTGCTGATTAATGTTTCCTAGTGAGGTGATGATTCAATGAGTTTTAGCACTTTCTTGACTCTACTCTGATACTCAGCACTGGTACGTCTGCTTTCTCCTGGGTCCATTCGTTTCAGGCATCACGACTCGTGTTTCCTACAGAAATTTTCTCTTCTACCTCTTTTAAATATTGTGGTTTCTGAAATATATTGAAATCATGAATACATCTGACAACTTTTGGGCCAACTTGTTGCAACTTCTAATCAGCACAGCTTTGCTTTTGATGAGCACTTGCGTATATCAGATTGAACCCAATATTTTTATATTAGAAGGATAAACTTGTTTTAGCCATTGCATTTTCTGTCCAGGGAGACACTTTGTAAAATTGATATGTAATTCACTTTCATTGAACAGCATGGATTGAGTTGATTCTCCATTATGAATGTAGAGAATTGCATAAGTGGTCAGTGTCTTTGCTTTTTCCTCTTTTCTCAATTTTGCTAACATTCATTAAAACTTGCATATTTGTTGTGGTTCTGTTTGCCGAACTGGAAGTTTTTGTTGCAAACGTTTCGTCCCCTGGCTAGGAGACACCATCAGTGCTCTGGACCCTCCTGCGAAGCGCTTCTTTGATGTTTCTTCCGGTATTTATAGTGGTCTGTCCATGCCGCTTCCGGGTGTCAGTTTCAGCTGTCCGCTGTAGTGGTTGGTATATTGGGTCCAGGTCGATGTGTTTGTTGATGGAGTTTGTGGATGAATGCCGTGCCTCTAGGAATTCCCTGGCTGTTCTGTCTGGCTTGCCCTATGATAGTAGTGTTTTCCCAGTCGAATTCATGTTGCTTGTTGTCTGAGTGACTCAGACACTCAGACAACAAGCAACATGAATTCGACTGGGAAAACACTACTATCATAGGGCAAGCCAGACAGAACAGCCAGGGAATTCCTAGAGGCACGGCATTCATCCACAAACTCCATCAACAAACACATCGACCTGGACCCAATATACCAACCATTACAGCGGACAGCTGAAACTGACACCCGGAAGCGGCAAGGACCGACCACTATAAATACTGGAAGAAACGTCACAGAAGCGCTTCGCAGGAGGCTCCAGAGCACTGATGATGTCTCCTAGCCAGGGGACAAAACGTTTGCAACAAAAACTTCCAGCTCGGCGAACAGAACCACAACAATGAGCACCCGAGCTACACATCTTCGCACAAACCTTGAACTCGCATATTTGTCATACCATCGCCCTTCAGAAGTAGATTTTAAAATGGCCATTTAGCAGCAACAACAAAGCTTGAGTTGGGGCGATTTTAATTCCTGTCAAACATTAAGTAAGTTATTCTCAATGTGACTAGACAAAATTTGGCATTGAATTCTGCAGACATTGGGATGAGTGACAGAAATGTTAGGCTGTTTACGTAGTCTTCGTGAAGTGACTTTGAAATGGAGAGAGACCAAAAATCTTTATATGGGGAATGGTTGGTTGTAAGCACTTGAAGGTGCATTCAGCAATGGTGGGTGATGGAAATTGAATGTGCATAAAAGGCCAGATTTTGAGTAGTCTGGAAACTTTGGAAGTTTCAGGCTAGGTGAGATTGCATCCATGGGCATGGATGAGGCCATGAAGTGAATTTAGATGCTTTGTGGGTATTGAATTTAAACCAGTGATTATATTGTTACCACTGAAATAATTAAGGGACAATAGGCACAACCAATGAGTTTGGGATGATACTGAGATGTTGTTGGGGAATGTAAGGAAGGGCACTATGTACAATTCTGCTTCTGTTTAAAGAGCCTGATCTTCATGGTGCCAGAGAATAAGATGAGTGACATCAAGTTGAAAGTTTAGCTTTTTACTGTTGTGCATTACGGTACCAAATGGCACTTTTTTAAACCTGCATGATAGGTCTGTTCCTTTAATTTCTATACTTCTGTTAATATTTTGAAGTAGGATGAATTTTAGGTGACCACAGTGTCCTTTTTAAGACAAACGTACAAGTTTAGGCAAAGAATTGCCCTTTTTAAGACAGGCTGCATTTTTCGAGGTTAAAACTCTCTAGTCAGTGTGTTTCTTTAATTCCATTAAACAGTGTTTCAAGTTTTTGTTGTGACCTTAGGATGGGTCTTGTGACTAACCAACTTTTAACAAAAATCTAATTTGTTTCTCTGGTTAGTACAGCAGCATACCAGCAGATATAAAGTTTACCATCTCTGCTCAGAAATTGGTCTTTTAAAATTTTTTTTTGGGTATGGGGTGAATAAAAGGTTGGCCTTCTTGGCAAGTTTGTGATGGAGGGAGTTGGATGTGAACATTGACTCAACATGTGACGGTCTCAATTTTGTACTGTTCAGTTACTGCTTTTGATTAAGTCTGATATTTTGACTTTTAACTGCAGTGGCACAAGTCCTGGCAAATATTGTACAGCAGGATGGTGGATTTACTCTTTCACGTTCTTTATTTTTATACAAAATCTGCATCACGAGTACTGTTTATACTACACATTGGATTCCCCAGTTCTAATTAAACTTTATCCACACTGCTTCCATATCCCTGTTTCGTTTTGCCTCATGAGTTTTTGTTGCTATCTGCTTTAACGACTCCTTGTGTGTTGCTATTATTAGTCATATAGATTTGGCTAATCCAGTTAACTTACTAAAAGCTAAGAAACTGTTCGTCTCATGAATATGAACAGCATTAATTTGCCTCACGATAGAGAAAGTGAGGTTTGCAGATGCTGGAGATCAGAGGAGAAGAGTGTGCTGCTGGGAAAGCACAGCAGGTCAGGCGGTGTCAGAGTTGCAGGAGAATCAACGTTTTGAGCATAAGCTTTTGATCAGAGGGGGCTGAGAGATAAATGCAAAAGAGGTGGGGCTGGGGGTGGAAGCTAGCTGGGAATGCGATAGGTAGATGAAGGTGGGGCGAAGGTGATAGGTCAGAGGAGGGTGGAGTGGATCGATGGAAAGGAAGATGGACAGGTAGGACAGTTCAAGAGGGTGGTGCCAGGTTGGATCTGGGATAAAGTGGGGGTAGGGAGATGAGGAAACTGGTGAAATCCACGTGTGGTTGGAGGATCCCAAAGCAGAAAATGAGGCATTCTTCCTCTAGGTGTCGGGTGGCTATAATTTGACAGTGCAGGAGGTCCAGGACTTTCATCTACCTGTTCCATCCACTGAACTGCTCTTGTTTACTTTGTCATGACTTTGTTCAACCTCTTTCAATCCGAGTCTGAATCATTCAGTGACATCAGGTCAATTTGGATTTTATTGCATCTGTTTCTTGGCTTTGTTGTACTGAAGTTTTGTCTGTTGAAAAATTAATGCTTTTCATTTATTGTTGAAATAATCTGATCCATTATGAACTGAGTAAAAGAACAATAACCTAAGCTGCTCACCTAGACATGGAATTTGCTGATTGAGATACGTTATCGGGAAGTGCAGGAGGCTGTACAGATCCTCTTACGGGCACCGTCAGCAAAAGGTACGGAATGAATCCTGTCATGGCACAGATGAGAACTGTGCTGAAATATTGAAATGCAGTGTCTGCTGCCCTAAGTATTAGTATCTGTTGATTGGTGAACGGGAGCAAATTGATCATTAAGTTTCTCTTTATAGCTTTTTCAGAATGGGACATGCTCTAAAATAGTTCTAAGTTAAAACATTTGCTTTGTCCATGGGGTTGTGAATCAGATTTGAGCTCATTGCCAACAAATTGGTCTTTGAATCTCTGCAAATGGGTTTCTATCGTTTCCACATCGCTAAAACTTGTTGAATTTTTTTTGTGATGAGAGCATTGCTGGTAAGGCCAGCATTTCTTTCCCTCCTTGAACTGCAGCAATCCATCAAGCATTTGTCAGGGATTTCCAGGATTTTGACACCTGCAGTAAAAGGTTGGTGATGTAGTTCTGTGCCTTGATAGTGTAGGCCTTGCGAAGAACTTGAGATGATGGCATTCCCATGTGCCTACTGCTCTTGTCCTTCCATGTGGTAGCTATCACAGATATGGAAGGTACTGTCAAAGGAGCTTTGGTGAATTGTTGCTGTGTATCCTGTATGTTATATGTACGACAATTACAGTTAGCTGGTAGCAGAGAGAATGAAAGTGATGATCACCACTTAATACAGGCTATTTTGTCTTGGACCATGTTCAGCTTTGTGTGTGTTGCTGTCTGTTCAATCCAGGCAAGTAGAGACTGTTTCATCAAACCCGATCTTGTGCCTTTATAGTAGGCAGGTACTGAGGAAACAAGATCTAAGTTATTGGTACAGAATTCAAAGTCTCTGACCTGCTCTTGTAGCCATGTTATTTGTATGGCTCATTCAGTTTAATTTCTGCTCAATTATAGCCCTTGGGTGGTGGGCTCCTCATAAATGGTAATACCAATCAATATCATGGGAATATCATAAGATTGATTTGTTGGAGATGGGCATTGTCTGTGTTTCTGTGGTGTGAATGTTACTTGCCACTTCACTGCTCAAGTCTGAATGTTGTCCACGTGAATGACCACAGACTCCGCTGCTGAAGCAGTCCCAATTAGTGCTGTATACTCTCCAATCGTTTGTGAACATTTCCCTTTTAACCTTATGATGGAAGGACGAAACCTGATGAAGTGGCTGAAGGCGGTTGGACCTAAGAAATTCTGCAATGACGTCCTGCACTGAGATGATTGGCCTCCAACAATCAACGCCATCTTCCTTTCTGCTGAATAATATGAAAACGAGGAGAGCTTTCTCCTTAATTCCCATTGACTTCTGTTTTACTAGCTCACCTTGTCAACACTCCAGGTCGAGTGCTGCTTTGTGTGTCAAAATCAGTCACTTTAGTGCATTGTTTGTGTTTGGATCTGTTTGATGAACTCAGCCAAGTGATCTTGGTGAAACCCAAACTGACCCATGGTGAGCAGGCTGTTGTTGACGTGCCACTTCATAGGGTCGTTGACGACTTCCATAACTTCACTGATGAAGTAGTATCGGCTGGCGTGGTAACTGGCCGGTTTAGATTGCCTTGTTTTTGCTGACTGGACGTACTGGGCAATGTCAGGAAGCTTCAGTGTTGTAACTCTGCTGGTACAGCCTGAGTAGGGATGCAGATAACTCCAGAGCATCTTTCAAGAGAAAAGAAAATGTCCTCTGTCAGCAAGGTTGAAGGAAGACCTGTGTGCATTGTGCCTGAAAAGATGATACCAATCCTTGTGGTTTCAAGCATAAACATTTAACCACCAACCCTGTTAAGATCATACAGGCAATGATGATGCCCTGAGGTCCCCACACCGATATCCACAAAGTACATATGTCAAACTGTATGGCATTGGTGAATTGGAACTTGTCAACCTGGGAATCCTTCATCTGACTTGCTTACAGGCAATGGGTGCATATAGTCTTTGGACACCTGTGTTGGGTCACTGCTCAAAACTTGATCCATGCTGTGCACTGGGCCACCAGCAGTAGCAGAACTATGTTCAATATAATGCGTGACCAACCCCTTCCTCTCTACCATTACCAGCAAGTGAGGAAATTAAGCATAATTCGAGTGTTGGAGAACATGCCAGGAGCATCACCAGGCAAACCTAAAAGTGAGATGCCAACCTGGTAAACTTACAGTACAAGATTGGACAGCAATATCTGAGACTGAGTAGTCATTTTCCGAATACCCTTTGCTCACTCTGAATTAGGAAGGGACTACAAACACTATCCAAATAGTAGGTTTTTTTCTGTCTTTCTCTTGGCTGGGTTATTGTTCTCTTGGATCATCCGTGCTTAAAGAAAACTTTTTATTTGGATGGAACCGATCAGAGGAACCTCCAAGTGCCCGAGCAGCTTAGGGGACAGTTGCCCAAGTGAGCCCTGCCTTCTTGAGAATAGCATCCTGAAAGAACAGACAGTACATCTATTGGAAAGGAAAAGTTGACAGTGGCCCTTTTGCCCACAAAGTTGGTTTTGCCCTTCAGGATGGGGTCTTGGATGCACTGGGGAAACGTCCCACTTTTATCTCCAAAAGGCCAATAACAACAACAACTCTGGCACAATCGATATGCACCACTGTCATACGCCCTGACCCATGACCCCGATGCAGCTGTTAAGGAGACTTTCTACTTTGACTTTTGTGAAATCTCTACTGTTGTGCTAAATGAAAAAATTGATCATTCTGCTGGCGGGTTTTTAACATCAGATTGGAGAGGAGCCATTGTTGGGGAAAAACCAGGGTGAATAAAAGATAAGTAAATTATATCCTACTGCTGACAGTATGTGCTTTGCATGATCTAGTCATGACATATGACCTCGTCCAACTTAACGACATTTGCAAAACTACATAAAGGCATTCTGGATCAAAGCACTGACCCCTTCTGGATTATTTGATTGTGTCAAAGATGTAAGTGATGTCTATTACTTGATCCAAGGGGTGGGGGGTGGGTGGGGTTGCTATTGTCTTCTGATAAATCATCACGTTGTTTGTTCAATGATGCACATCCACCTAAGACCCAAACATCCAAGAGGAACACAATCCCGGATTCAACCCTAATGCAGCCTGACTGAAGTGAGGAATTTTCAAGTACAGCTCCCAACCAATCTGGAAAATTTCCATGTATCTGACTTCCTTCAAGGTGAGAGGGATGAAATAAAGTCAGCTGTGTGAGATGCTTATGCCAAGGCGATTGGGTTCAAACATCGTTGTTGTCATGAGTGTTGAGTGAAACATTGAGGATGTATTTGACTTTCTAGATTAGAAAAAAGAGTAGCCTCCTGTGCCTCAGGATAGCCCAATATTGCAACTTGCTAATGTACTTTTCCAACAGCTCAAAGCTGACACATAAGACAAACCTCAAATATAAATGACATATGGTGGGACAAGACCATCAAAGATTCAATAATGCTGACTTTCATAATATGTAGAGCTTTTCTGAAGACCAATAGGGCCTTCTAAAGACAAAAGTCAAATTGCCAATATCCCCTTTGCAGACAGGATACGGTCTTCCCATAACGATGACATTGGTCAATGCTGGAGTGAATAGTCAATCCACATTGGCAGCTGATGCCCCCCTGGCTGTTACCCAGTACCCTTCAGTTGAATCTATGGGGCAACTACCATCAAGGAGAAAGCCACAGTAAACAGACACGTGAAGAACTAAGTCTGCAGCAGTGATGTTGCACCCTCAAAGTTGATGATTGGTGGGCTTAGATCATGATTCCACGCAATGCTCCGACAGATTTTGGATGGAAAGAATCCCTGTCCTTTCAGTCCTACCAATTTCAGGATTGCAGCAGTTTTAAGTATCTTGGAGAAGGGAGAGAAAGCATGTTGTGCCAACGATAGAGAAAGTTGTGACATTCTCCTGAATCGTTTACTTCCTGTGCATGAGCAAACATCGAGACAGTGACTCTGTTGTGGTTTGTGTTGTCAGGGAAATCACAAAAAAAATGTTGAGAACAACCGCATGAACTCCTCATTGCGTTCGTTGACCTCACTTGATCACTTGCCACAGAGTTGGGGAGCCCTGTAAATGTGTTCCAAGGATTTGGGTGTCTATGAAGCTTCACAATCTAGCAACTGCTTCATGATATGGCTGCAACTACCTTGTATGGGAGATTGCAAACCTGCTTCAAAATCTTGCTAATATCCAGCAAGGCTGTATGAAAGCACTGATACTATAACTGTGGCTAATGATCATCTCGGAGATCAACTGCTTTCTGAAGTCAGTATTAATTACTGCCTAGATTCAAAACACTTCGGCTTTAGTTGCCACTTTGTCAAACTGGGTTGACCACTATAGACCTGCAAGATCTGCAGTGCCTTCGCCCCCTGCACTAGATTTGCGAGTCATCCTCCATCTCCTCAGAAGAAATTTCTTTGTCTGTTTTAAATGAGTATTCTCCTTATTCTGTCACTGTACCATAATGCAAGAGACCCCTTCAGATAGAAACATTTTCTCCATATCTGCCTTATCCAAGCCCTGAAGAATTTTATTGTTCAATTGGATTATCTCTCATTCTTCTGAATTTGAATGAATAAAGGCCTAACCTGTTGGGCTGCTTTTGATAAGTCAACCCTTTTATGCCAGGAATTAGCCTAGTGAATTTCTTTTGAACTGCCTGCAGTGTCATTTATAAGCTTTCTTTGATGTGGTGACCTAAAGCTTTGGGCAGAGACAACATTCTGGGTCTGGTCAGTGGCGATGGAGGCTGTTTCAGCATGCTTCAGGCCTTAGGGACAGCTGTGGTGTTAGGCAATGTCCTGCAGCCACTTGTGAAATCAAGAAGCTGTGGTTGGAACATAAAATGACATTTGTCTTTGTATGCATTACATTTTTATAAACTATTTAATTAAAAGGGTGCTGGATTAATTATGGTGACGTGATTTTACTGTATTTTGTAATAGCAATTTATTGTTGCAAGTATTTATATTAAATTGTACACAGTATGCAAGGTGTGGCTTCACTAACACCCTGTAGAGTTGGAACACGACTTACCTATTTTTAAGCTCTAACTTCTAAATATTCCATTTTTCCAAATTCCATTTGTTGCCTTTATTGCTTGCTTTCACCTTCATTCTAACGTTTTTGTTTCATGCACAAAAATACTCAGATTGATGGTGTCCTTTGAAGCCAGCTTCAAAAGCATTTTGGTCAAACTGCAATATCAACTAGGATGGACAGGATATTCTGCTGATGGCTGAAATGCACCTCACTTGCTTGATCGTGTCTTTGATTCTGTAATCTCCTGCTGTTTGCCTAGTCTGACAGTTATGACCAAGTTTCTAATCATAGTGATGCTGCTGAGGTGTTCTTTGATATTGGAGCTACCACCACACTGTGTGCCCTTGCTATTCCCATTGCTTCTTTCAACTGGTGTTCAACATAAATTACAGCTCTCAGCTTGGGGGATGACAGCCAACTATTCCATCCAATATCTACTTTATATCCTCCAATTTGAGACTGCTGGTTTAGTTCTACTCTTAACTACCTGATTATACACAGAATATTTTCAGTAATAGCTTAAATAAAAATGCAAAATGCTGAGAGTACTTAGATTAGATAAATCTGCTTATCTCTTCACAGATGCTATCATTGCAGGTCGTTGACTTTTTTTTTGGTGTTTTGTGTTTTTATTTAAAATTTCCAGTATCTGAAGTAACTTGCTGTAGCGTCTGCTCCTTTACTCTGGAATTCTTGTCCTTGACTGCCTTTCTTTTGCACTTAGATTATCAACAGGCAAGAAGTTTGCCTTTATATGTGGGCTACTGACAGCCACCTATGTATTGCTACCTCTTTCAAACCCTTTTATGACCTCTGAACAAACGCTCTCATAATACAATCTCCATTGTGGTGAGCTGCCTTTTCCTTGAACTAAATGGTGAGGGTTAGTGCTATCATCTTTGGCCTCTGTCAAATCCAAATTCTGGAGAAAGTGAGGACTGCAGATGCTTGAGATTAGAGTAGAGAGTGGGGTGCTGGAAAAGCACAGCAGATCAGGCATAATCAGAGGAGCAGGAGAATCTGTTTCGGGCAAGGGCCCTTCATTGGGATTCCTGCTCCTCTGGTGCTGCCTGACCTGTGCTTTTCCAGCACCCCACTCTTGACAAATGTCAATCCAGCTCATGATTACCTCTGTCTTTGACCTCTGTCAGAGGCAAAACTAAACTGTTTGTTTGTGGCTTAAATATTCTATAGAAATTCAAGCAGTGATTGTATCCTCATTCTCTTCTCTTTTTTTCTCTCCATAAAGATTGCTAACTTCAACTTTTAAGTTGCTTGTTCGAGCTCTCCTTTCAATGTTTAGGATGTCAACGGTCACTTGGTAGTCCACAACTTGAGAACTGCTGGAAAAACCACTAACTGAAGGAGATTGCGGAATCGGAAAGACTTGATCGGGTGAATGAGCTGGGTTTTGGCCATCAGGGCAGCATCCTGTCCATCATAATTTTAAAAATCAACTATTTTCCACTCCACGAGCAGATTGGCCAGGAATACAGAATTCCAAAAGGTGCTGGTGGTTGACAAGTTGTCTCTGACAACCGGGATGTTGTCATGGTACAAATTAGGACTCCATTAGAATTCAGTTCTAATTGATTCTGGGTATTCACTTTTCTTACGTTTTGCAGGAAATGAAGATTAGGCAAGCTTCTGATCACCCGGTTAATATACACTTTATAGGACTTCCTGCCACTTGTTTCTCTGTGGGTATCAGTGAAATCTTTTGGGTACAAATTTTTCAATAGAGTTTATGTAATTGCAGGATTGTGATATCTCTTTTTTTCTCTCCAGAATGTAGTGAGGTATGGAGGCAGTAGACTCTGATTGCTGAAGAACTGTTGAAATCATAGAGTCAGATGTACAGCGTGGAAACAGATCCTTCAGTTCAACTCGTCCATGCCGACCAGACATCCCAAACTAATCTGGTCCTATTTACCAACATTGCTCAATCCCTCTAAACACATCCCATTCATCTACCCATCCAGATGCCTTTCAAATGTTGTAATTGTACCAGCCTCCAACATTTCCCCTTGTAGTTCATTCTATAAAACTACCACCCTCTGTATAAGAAAGTTGCCCCTTCAGTCTCTTTTATATCTTTCCCTTCTCACCCTAAACCTATGCCCTCTGGTTCTGCACACTCCCACCACAGGGAAAAGAACTTGTCTATTTACCCTATCCATATCCCTCATGATTTTGTAAACCTTTCAGCCTTGTCTGATGTTGTCTATTCCTGGTGTTAGTTTTCAACAGGACAGTAAAATTAAAGCCATGTAAGATTTCACTTTCTGATAGTAACAATTGTGTCAAAATTTATTGTTGGTTCATTCGCACTTTTGGTAAGCATTCATTAGAAAATAAAATTAGTGGAATGCACCATTGATTTTGGAGGATTCCTTCCCTGTTTGTAAATGCTGTGCTTATGTGGAATGCATGATGACCGTCATGATAAGTGAGGCAAGTCTCTGAACCAAATTATTTAATCGGTCACTTTTATTTTCTGTACATTGTGAAGGAGAACTGGGCATGCAGAAACAATTGCAGTGGCAATGACAGATTTGAAAGCTATCCTAAATCTTCACTTGAGACCTCCCAACAGTTTGTAATTGCCAGCTAATTTTGATTCAAATGGCGGTTTTGGATTGATTTGAGTGCATTAAACAAATTGCACTGTCTGTTTTATTGGATGACTTTGCAGTAGATACAGACAGTGTTCTATGTTTCTGAATTGATCGCATTGTAGGATTAATGATTCTACTGACAATGCTGCTCAGAATTGTGAAATACTATAGTTCATTGTGCTGTAACTGAAGTAGTGTGCGCGTATGGAGGTACAAAGACTGGGTGTTCTTAAACTCACGTGTGTATGGAATGGGTGCATAGACATCCATAGATCAGTGTATAAATGACTTTGTGAGCCCACTTTACATATGTTTGTTGTACACATTCTGCATGCAGAAGGGAATGGTGCAGATGCAGAATGGGTACACTTGAATGTAGCAGTTGGGATGCATGGACAGGTTTGAAAGTAGTTCAGAATTGCAGATGTAAATGGAACTTTTCAGCATTTCAGTGCTCAGTTTCTGTGTTTTACGATGAATTCTCTCCACTGTTTTCATGATGGATGAGCTAGATGGTAAATTTGCAGCCACCATCCTGTTTCCTGGTCTACTGCATTAAAGGAAGTCTAGCAAGCAGAGTCGCTTGTCTTAAACAAGATGTGGTTTATTGTCTAATTGAAACTCCTTAAAAGTTACTTTGCAGCAATGTCTATCATAATAGACTGAGAAATGCCCAGATGGTAGAGCTTACTTTGTGAGACATTAAACTGTTCTGCCCTTAAGTCCATATGAGACACACAGTGTGATGCTTCAAGCACTGTTAAACTGAAATCCCACTTGCCCTCTTGAGTTAATGTAAAAGGTGTCACCAGTCTATTTTGAAGAACAGCAAGTAAATTAGTGTCCTGACCAATGCATATTTCTCAAATAAGAAAATAACTTCTCCATCTGAAAGGAGAATTATGCAGATTTATGCAGGGTTATCTGAGACAACTGAAAGTGTCACTACCAATCAACTTGAGTAAGAGGTTAGAAATGGAGAATTGTAGAGTTCTTGGACATTTGGAGGTGGTTACAGAAGTGGGAAGGCTGAAGCTATGGAGAAATGAATAATTAATATTTGTAGTACAGATATGTGTATTGCACTGGAGTTTTCTGCACATCATTAATTTGTATGTTTGGCAAGTATTAAAAGCGATGTTCAAATTTTGAAGTAGTTTATTAATAATGAGAGTTATCCATGGGATCTCCATGTCTTAAGGAGTCTTATGGTATAAGGGTAGTGTCTTTGACTCTGAACCGGTGTGATGATACTATGGCTTTAAGAGATGTATTTTGTCCTTTTTTTAATGAAGGTTGAGACAGAGGTGGAGAGTGGTCTGCTCAAAGCCAATAAAGTTAAACAGCTTGTGAGACCTTGGGTTTTTTTTACATTTGGAATAATAGAAGCAGTCTGAATGGATGGGGTCAAGCTCTCAGAACCAGATTTTCTAATTCAGCTTTCTGCGTTTGCTGGGGTTTTGAGGTTGGATGTGGAAGTTCTTATTCCTGTCTGTTAAGAGTGAAAAGCTGGCGTTTTCTTTGTGATTCGAGCAGCACATGTGAGGTAATCTATTTTACTGAATTTGTCTTTGGCAAGGATATGTTTACGGGATGTTACTATATTGGAACAGTTAATTAGTAGTTAAGCATATGATGGAGTTACAATTAAGACAATGATTTTATTCTGTCTGTAATTTAACTGTAGTGTGTTTTGCTTGAAGTTAAGTAGTTTGACCAATCGAATTGCATCTCAAATGCAACGCCTTACCTTTTTAAAATAAGAAGTTAGATTAGATTAGCTACAGCGTAGAAACAGCCCATACGGCCTAACGAGTCCACACTGACCCTCCAAAGAGTAATCCACCCAGACTTATTTCCCTCTAACTAATGCACCAAACACGATGGACAATTTATTTTCTCAAGTTTTCTCACTGTATCTTAATTTAAACCCTAAGGTTAAGGTAGCAAGCTTATCTTGATATATTTTGAGGGGATGTGGTCTGGTCCATAACAGCAGGCAGTCTGGGTTCAGGTCCTACCTGCTCCAGAGGTAAATATGAACATCGTTGAACAAGTTGGTCAGAAAATATCAATACCCTGTCCTGTTCACAGAAAACGGGACAAGTCCAGCACAGCCAGTTCCTGCCTTTTTAAGTCTACTCTTCATTGCAAGTTGCTGAAAGGAGTCATCAACACTTATTAAGCAATAACCTGCTCCTTGACTTTGAATTTAAGTTCCACCAGGAGTCCTCAGCCATTTTGTTTTTGAAGACTTTTGTTTTATCTTTCATTTATCTTATTTATTTATTTCGCATCAAACTTAACCTATGCCTTGTAGTTCTTTTTAATACTTTCTCAATACTTGCTTTCCAACTGGCCTGGTATGAAGAACTAATAAACTTGTATCAGCTCATCATATCATGTGACTTTTTTTTACAGAGAATTGATGAGATGAGTTGATTGGAAGCATCATAGTTTATTTTTCTTTCAATAGGCAAAGAGGAGACTGGAGCTGGAAGAAAGTGATCACCAGTACCTGGCTACTAACATTTGCACTCCAAAGGGAAAAGGAAGGGTTACAATGAGAAGCCCAAATAGTCCAAAAAGTAAGTTTAATATGATGTATCTTATTAAATAGAATAAAGCTATTTACAAATTCAAGTTGGAATTCACTCTCTGAAGTTTTAGATTTTGTTGTAATGATTTTTTTAGTAAAACCAAGTCTAGTGGGTCCAATAATTGCTGTAAATCTAACATATGTGACCAGAACACTGAAACTGCTGGGTTCATTTTTCTCAATTTTGTGCCTACTTTTTCCTATCAAAACAAATTTTTGACTATTTTCTTCAGGCAGCTTTAAGTCAAAAGCTATAAAACTCATTCAAGTGATTTGGATATGTTATTATAAACTTAGCAAGTTCAAACCTAAACTTTAATTGTTAAGTTGTCATGCTTTTTATTGAGCCACAGAAAATCATTATCCCTTTGGTTCAAAATTAACTTCTCCATGTTGATTTCCAACGAATAACTTGTTGCATGGGACCGCTGCTTATTTTTACAAACTGGAAATTGGAGCTGCTGATTTGGTTAATTACAACTGCGTTTTTTAAGTTCTCTTTATCCTTTTGAAAATTATATCAGAATTTGGGAAAAAAAACAGCTGCAATAAATGACTTAATGTTGTGTTCTAAATTTAACTTTTTATATTTTAAAATCAACCTGCTCAGGGATATTACCGCATGTGTGTGGAGCAGGTGGAGAGACAAACAGAGGTGACCTGATTCAGAAGTAGGGACACTACCACTGCACACAAGAGCTTCCTCTGATCTAAGTTAATTTAGAAGTCTGTTAATTATGATTGGTGATGATACAGAAAATTTACCTTGCATGTTTCCATAAACAGCATATTAGCTGATTGGACCAGTTACCCTGGTCATGAGGCAATTATTGGCTAGGACAAAGAAATTGCCTTGCTTTGAATTGTCATTATTTAGGTCCATTTGAACAACACCTTTTTTTATTTTTAGAAGAGGTGATGTTAATTTATTTAAATCACCCTGTTTAGAGATGTTATGACACACTTCTGGAACAGGTGGAACTTAGAACCAGAGATAAGGGCACTATCTCTGAAACACTAGAGACTCAGGTTATGTTAGACAATGGTAGTTGAGCAGAGATGATGTTTTGAAAAATACAGCGCAGTACAGGCCCTTTGGCCCTCGGTGTTGCGCCGATCCAAGCCCACCTAACCTACACAAGCGCACTATCCTCCATATGCCTCTCCAATGCCCGTTTAAATGCCCATAAGGAAGGAGAGTCCACCACTGCTACTGTCAGGGCATTCCATGAACTCACGACTCGCTGAGTAAAGAATCTATCCCTAACATCTGTTCTATACCTACCAACCCTTAATTTAAAGCTATGCCCCCTCGTAATAGCTGACTCCATACGTGGAAAAAGGTTCTCATGGTCAACCCTATCTAAACCCCTAATCATCTTGTACACCTCTATCAAATCTCCCCTAAACCTTCTTTTTTCCAATGAAAGCAGCCCCAAGTGCCTCAGCCTTTCCTCATACGATCTTCCTACCAATCCAGGCAACATCCTGGTAAACCTCCTCTGCACCCGTTCCAGTGCCTCCACATCTTTCCTATAGTATGGCGACCAAAACTGCACACAATACTCCAGATGCAGCCGCACCAGAGTCTTATACAACTGCAACATGACCTCAGGACTCTGCAACTCAATTCCTCTACCAATAAAAGCCAGTACGCCATATGCTTTCTTCACAACACTATTTACCTGGGTGGCAACTTTCAGAGATAAAATTTTGAGTGTTAATGGTGTGAAAATGTATACCTTGACAGTGCCAGTAGTATTTCTTTCCGAAGGAACATGCTTCATCCAAAATTGAAATACAGTTGAAGTAGGAAAAGTTGTCTTGATTATTTCATAGCTGACCTGTCTCAGTTGTGATGTGTGAAATATCATTATGCTTAAGTGGGGTTAAGATGCATTGGAGAATAAATCCTCAGTTGGAAAATTAACTGTTACCTTGTATATTAACTTATTGTATCGTATTTTATTGAATGCCCTTGCAAGTTCAAGTGTATTGCATCTACTGGTTTCCTTCTATTTACCCTATTAATCACATCCTCTCAAAAACATGAATAATTTGTTTCAAGCCTGTTATTAAAATATTAAATTTGCCTGATAATTCTGTGATTTTCGAAGCACTTCAAAGTTTCCTTAATAGATCCTAGAATTTTCCTGATGATTTGATATGAGGCTAACTGGCTGCTGGCTCCCTGATTCACTACTTTTCTTGAATAGTGGTGATACTCCTGTTCAACGAGCCAGTGTTAGAATCTCGAGGAATTTTGCACCACTGTCATCTTTCAGAACCGTAGTGTGTAGCCTTTGGGTCCTGAGGATGATTAGATTTTCATCTTCAGTTTCTCCAATGCTTGTTTTTTTTCATGCTGATATTGGTGAACTTAACCATGTTAACCCATGGGATTGCCCTCTGTTTTTGGTATTTAATTTGTTGTTTATATTTGCCTTCATAGAAAATCTTCAAAGTTTATGCTCTTTTGTCATTCCTCTCTATTCTTCCTGCCTCTGCCTTCCTAAGGGATCAAAGTTTTCTTCAGTGTATAATGAGACTGGTTGTGAAAGCTCTTACAATCTGTCTTATGTTCTTTGTTTGTTTACTTTCATTCTTTTTCTCCCCCCACTTTTTGTCAACTTTTTGGTTGATTTTTTCTAGTTGCTAAAATAGTCAGCCCTCAGACTACTATTCTTTACAACTTGTTGCAAACCTTTTCTTTTAATCCTAATGTTTAACTTCCTTAGAAAACCACAAATGACTTGAAACCTGGTCATCTTTTGACCACCATGCTCTTTGTTAATGATGTTCAATTTATGCAATGTTTGCAAGCATTGAAACATTTCCTTGCCTACCCCCCATACATATTGGATGTATACGATTATATGTATATAGGGATTGTGATTATTGACCAGCATTATATTAGTGTCTTCATATAACTGTTCTAATTAAGTGTGCAAGTCCTAGCATTATAGGAGATGCTTTGCTAAGATTTCATTTTGAAGTATGTTGAGTATGCTCCGAAGGAGGTCCTAACCATTTTCTTTATACTAACTTTAAACAAACAACCTTCTGAGTAATTGACCTGCAGAGAGTGGTCTTGACTGCTTGATTTGAGAAATTATTTCAAGAAATTTGCCACCTCTTGTAACCCCTCTCAATGCAGTCAATGTTCTGGTGGTTTTTGCACCGATTTGAAGTAGACAGTATCTCTAGATACTAATCAGAATTTTTAATTTTCTAGTGGTCAGATTTTATAAATCTAAACCCTCAGTGCCTACCATTTGACAATTGGAATTGGCTTCATTGTGTACTTGAATGAGTGCAGTGAAAAGTTTGTGATGTCGCTGCTTTGGCGCCATCTTATGTACAGGATACCAAGGTACAGAAACGCAAGTGTTCGCTACAGAATTGAAAGGGTTTAAAAAGTGTCTCGCATAGGAAACAAAGTTTTTGAAAAAAATGCTCAAATTACTCGAAGTCCAGTGGAAGAATAAAAGTTTCTTTAAGAAGTACTCATATTATAGGACTTTACGGTCCTTAAAGTCTGGTTAAGTGTTTGGGTAGTCATAACAGCAAGTAATTGTTAAAAGGATGGGTTCAATACTGGTTGACAACAAAGTTGGTGTGCTTCACGATTTGTGACAAAATGATGGTTTAACCCTCAACTCTGTAGGAATGGGAGGAGGCTGTTGAACTCTTGTGCCTGCTTTGCAAGCTTGTTTGATTACAGAATTGTAGATTACAGAATCGTACCCGACTTGGTTCTATTAAAAAGTTGCCTGCTTTTCTCACAGCCCTGAAGACTTTTTGCCTTAAGTATTTTGGTAATTCACATTTGAAAGTTACAGCTGAATGCATTTCCAGCATCCTTTCAAGCATTGCTCACAACGGGTTGTGAGTTCATGGAATGCCCTGCCAGTAGCAGTGGTGGACTCTCCCTCTTTATGGTCACTTAAGCGGGCAATGGATAAGCATATGAAGGTTATTGGGCTAGTGTAGGTTAGGTAGGCTTCAGTCGGTGCAACATCGAGGGCCGAAGGGCCTGTTCTGCGCTGTATTTTTCTATGTTCTAAATTGTCATATCACTTTGTGTAATAAAAAATTTTTGTTACTAACCTTTCTATCTATTGCCTTCAACCTGTGTCCTTTGCTTACTGACCTTTAGATCAGTGAAAGCAATTTCGAGAGTTTCAAATTCGAACTATCAATTACCAATTTTTGTATGACTATTAAATCTCCCACGAACCACCTCTGTGAAGAATCTCAGATTGTCTCATCTCCATGTAATAAAACTCACTTGTAGCATTTTAGTGAAGCCTCGCTAAGCCATAAAATCCAATCCAAGTTGTGATGTTCAGAATTGACATATTTCTCTACTTCAGACTTCGCTAGTGATTTATAGAGGTTAAACATAACATTCTTCCTCGAAAGACAAAGTTTAAAATTCAATGCTCCCAAAATTTTTTGTTCTGAGCAGCCTTATCTTTTTGTCCTGCAAGACTTTTGCGTACAAGTCCAAAAATTGTTCCTGCATCTCTTTACATTACTACTATTCAGCTTGTATTGCCACTCTTTATTTGTCCTTAGAAAATACATTGTCACAATTCTCTACATTTAAATTTAATAACCCTTTGTGTCTGTCCACTTGACGACTATTTCCTTGAGTCCCTATTGCACTCTAAATTTCATGGCTCCTCTAAAGTTTTGAAACTATGCCCTGTCTGGGTTATCAACATGTATCAAAAAAGACAGTGGTGCCATGAATCTCCATGTCTATGTTGGACTTCCCTCTGCTTTCTGTCCTTTTTAGTTACTATCGTTACAGACACTATCCCTCTAATTCACATTGGCTTTTATTTTGCTGATGTCTACTTTGGTGATACTTGTGCAATACATACCAACTACATTGCCTTCATCAAGCCCGCCTGTTACTTCAAATAATTAATCAAGTACAATTTGGTTGTCATTTTTAATCCATATTTTTCTAAGTGTCCATTAATTTTGTCCGGAACAAACAAGGAATACACATGCAGTTCTCCAGCACCCTGGCACCATTCTAGCATCTAAGGAGCATTGGAAGATTGTGCCCAGACCCTGTGCTGTTTCTACCTTTTTACGACTTATGCCCTATTTGGGTAAGCTATTTACCTTGAGCATGATGAATCTTTCATGTGTCTCCTCTTCCATTTCCATCCTGTGAAATTGTTTAACTCGTCCTTCTTAAATCTTGATGTTGGCAACATCTCCAGTAAAGTCAAATAGTTTGTTTTTAGGCTCTCAAACACTTGACACCACCTCCCCTGAAATTTATTGCCATCTATTTTATTTACATTGCAGAAAACATTTTTTCAGCACGGAACTTACCACCTTGTTCTTTTGCCTCTTCAACTTTTTTCTTGTTCTTCTCTTGCTGTATTTTGTTTGTATTTCCCTTTGAATTATGAACTGATTGTCCTCCTTTTTCTGTTTCTTAGTATTCTCTCTACATTTGGACATCTTGGGAGGTATACTTTGGATGCACTTGCTCCATTTTCCTTGCTTGTATCTGAGCCACCACTACTTTTGAAGACTTTCCCTCGCTCACGATCATTTTTTTTTTAACCTGTCAAATTTTAATTAATTTTGTTTAATTTTAGTCCACAAGGCACAGATCTTTTGGTCACATCAAGTTACCCTTTTCCTGGTGGCTTTTTGTTTCGAAAGTCTGTTCCTGGGTGGTCTGTGCCTTGAAAGACATTTGGCTGAATGGAAATTTTTTTTTTGATTTAAATACTTTTGGGCTTAATGTTTGTTAAATGGATTGCCATCCTGCCAATCTTGTGGTGTCTCCATTTAGACTGCTTACAATGAATTTAAAAACCAATCCTCTTTCTCAATTCTCTTACCCCATCCTGTAGCAGCAAAAGTCTTAGAAGCAAAAATGCTCCACCATTCCATTAGATCATGACTGATCGAATTGTGATCTCAGTTCCACTTTCCTATATACCCTCCGTAATCCTCAACTCCCCTGTCTCTCAAAAATCTAATTTAAATCAATTAACTTTATTTAATTAACTACCTTCTATGGAAAATAATTCTTTGAAGGGAAATAAAACTCGTCTGTCTTAAAAAGGAGACTTTTTTTTATTTTTAAAAGATTTTAGTCCCTTGTTTAGTCTCCCACACACAAGGAAGCATCATCTTCATATCCACCCTATCCAGTTCCTTAAACTACTTGTGTTTCAATATGATTACCCGTCATTCTTTTAAACTGCAGCTGATATTGGCCTAACCTCTTCAACCTTTCTTCGTAATGTAAGCACTTCATCCCAGGGATGAAATGGAGTCTTCAAATGTCTTCTGAACTGCTTCAAAAGGTTTTTTTCTAACAGACACCAAAACTGCACAAAACCTTTTGCAGCTGCAGTAAAACTTCCCTACTTGTATATTGCATTCCCCTTGCACTAAATAATCTATTTGCTTTCCTAATCACTCTTTGAAACTTCTATTTACATTTTGGTTTATGTACCATGACACCCAGATCCCTTTTGTACCAGCAAATCTTGACATCAATTTCTATTTAAATAATATACTTTTATTTTGCTGCTGTTCTTGCCAAAAAATGTTGTGTAAGTTTGAATGCATCACATCTGTGTTCTCCTCTATCTACAATAAATATTAGTTCCACAAAAAAACTCTAATAGATTAGTTAAACACTCTATTTCCCTTTCACAAAGCCATATTATTTCTGCCTAATCAAATTAGATATTCTAAGTAGCTTTCTATAACTCATTAACAATGATTCCTGGAATTACCTAAGGACAGGTGTGAGGGGAAATGGACTACAGTTTCCTGTCTTTGAGTCCCTCCTTAACTGAAGGTGGTACATTAGCTAATTTCCAATCCAATTGTCCATTCAAGAATCTTAAGCTAAACTATTTTATTATCTATCATATCTGAGTGACTGAGTGTTTTAGAATATAAAGTTGATTTCATTCATTAGTTTTGAAAACAAGGTAATGAACTTTGTGCTTTTCACGTGAGACACCGAGCATGTCAAAATGTATTTTCTTATGTCGTCATTGGTGTTTGTTTTGGTCAAGAATTTTACTAATCCATTGATATGAGTTCGATTTAACATTGTCTTGACAAAAAATGTATTTTTATTGCATCAGTCAATTTAGGAGTTGGACGGTATTGGATAATAGGATGATCTTTAAATATTCTAGGTTAGAGTTGAATTAAATTATTATCTTAGCTCTAGTTTTCTTCTGGGCTATGAGAGCCAAGTTATTGCTAAAAGTACAAAGATTTCCATTTCTCAGCACTTTTATGATTGAAACATGTCTGCTTATGGGGGATCAATTCTGTTGGTAAAAATTGGATGGCTGTGTGTAAATTAGAGACTTAGTCACTTTGCACTAAAATATGTTGCACATGTTTGTAGTTCCCTGAGTTTCCAATACAGATCCGATATTTGTTTGGGATTGGTCCCTTTTGAGGATAGTGCCCTCAAAAGGGAATAATTTCTCCCATTGCTACCCCAAGACTAAATAAACCTTACCAGACAGGCAGGTGAAATGGTAAAACAGAGCATTTTTGGGCAGCATGTTTTTTCCTATTGGAATCTTTGCTTCTAGTTCAGGGTGTGCATTTCAGAATGCAAAAATAGATCACTCTAACTTACGGGGTGTAGATTGGATGAGCAATAGGAAGCTGTTCCCATCTGTTATTTTGTGATTATTAAGTATTTGCGTAGTTTCATGAGCTGTGATTAACTTTGTCAAAATGACACCCATGTCAGTGGATCATCTTTTATTTCACTAGCTCCCAGGTCTCCATCAGAGAAAACTCGCTACAATACATCACTGGTTCCACTCACAAAGAATGTTGTTCAGCTCTTGAGCCAGTCTTCTGATGGAGTGTTGGACTTAAATCGAGCAGCAGAGGTCTTAAATGTGCCAAAGCGAAGGATTTATGACATCACAAATGTGTTGGAGGGTATTCATCTCATTGAGAAGAAATCAAAAAATAATGTTCAATGGATGTAAGTTTTACTTTTTTAATTCCTGTTCCTTAATTTTGTCTTTCAACTTGGATATCTACTTTACCTTTCATGTGGAACTTTGCATCAGTTTATTGAAATGTGAATACTTCAGAGTATGAACACTTGAGCTATGACAGCCTAGCTTGTTTTAATTTTTTTTGTTTCATTTAGAGTTGACAAACTTACTGTTCAAAATATTCTTTAAGAATACAATTGATATGATAACATCAAGAATAAGACCAGGGGACAGTCATTTGGCCCTTTTGAGTCTGCTCTGCCATTCATATAACTCTCCAACTCACTACCCTGTTCCTGTTTTCCACCCTATGATCCCTTTAGTCCAAAGATATGTCTACCTCCTTGAAAATATTCAATGTTTTGGCTGCAATTGCTTTCTGTGGCAGAGAACTCCACAGGTTCATCACTCTCTGGATGAAGAAACATCATCTTGTATTAATCCTAAATGGCTTATATCATATCCTTTAAACTGTGACCCCCTAGTTCTGGGCTTCCCAGTTTTTGGAAACCTTCCTGCACTTACCCTGTCTCGTTCTGTTAGAATTTTAGATGTCAATGAAAACTCTCCTTGCTTTTATGAACTTCAGTGCAGAATGCCAACTGATCCAGTCTGTCTTCCATCGATCCTGCAATCCTAGGAATCAGTCTGGTTGACTTTCATTGCCCTCCCTCCATAATTGGAACATCATTGGATAAGGAGACCAAAACTGCATTCAGTACGAAGATGTGGCCTCACCAAGGCTCTGTATGAATACAGTAAGATATCCCTGCTCATGAATCTGAATATTCTTGGTACGAAGGCGAACATACCATTAGCCTATTTCACTACTTGCTATGCCTGCAAGTGTGCTTTCAGTGACTGGTATGCAAGGACATCCAGGTCTAGCTGCACCTCCCTCTTCCCAATCTATTGCCATTCAGACAACCTGCCTTCTTGTTTTTACTACCGAAGTGGATAACTTCATTTATTCACATTTTATTTCATCTACCATGCGTTGCCCACTCCTTTTGATCTTTCATCCATTAGGATGATTGAGCTTGTAAAACTGGTATCGTGTTGAAATCAATTTTCATTTGCTTTTTAGTACTTTGGAGAGGTAATTTATTTTTGTTCAAAGGGTAATCTCATTTCCTGTGGAATGTATGCTGCTCCTTATATTGTCAAAGCCATCTGTATGTGCAGCTTGCATCTTTGGCAAGAGATAAATAGCAGAAATAACTGATCATTTTAGCTCAGTTGGCTGAAAGGCTGGTTTACAATGCAATGTGATGCCAGCGCTGTGGGTTTGATTCCCATATCGGTCGGGGTTACCTTTTCAAACTCTCCCCTTCTGGTATGCTGACCTTCTAGTTGGATCACCACAAATCATCCAGTGGGATGTTGGTGGGTTGTATTGGCAAGGCCAGCATTTGCTGTCTGTCCCTAATTGTGGTTAAGAAGGTGGTAGTGAGCCACTGTAGTCTGTGGTACAACTATATCCATAATGCTGTTGGGGTGGAATTTGATAAAATGGCAGTGAAGTCTAATATAGTTTCAAGATTGGCTAGTGTGACTTGGATGTGAACATGGAGGAGATGGTATTCTGATATTCCAATTGCCCTTGTTCTGAGGGATTCTAGAGGTCACTGTTCCTGTTCATGGTATTGAAGTAACCTTGATCAGTTGTGGTCGTGCATTTTAAACTTATTTCTCTTCCGTCATCAAGTCATGTTTGCAGCACCATTGCTGCATGAGATGGCATCTCACCACATTTCCAGGGTAAAACAAGAAAAGCTGGGAACATATGTAAAAATGTGAAACATAAATAAGAGCAGGAGTAGGCCACTCAGACCCTCCTATCCAATCATTCAGCAAGGTCATAACTGATCTGCACCCAGCCTTAACTTCTTTTTAGCTCCATTCCTTGTAACTCCTTAGTTTTTCCTTCGAATTGATTTTCCTTGGGTACAGACTGGTGAGGTCAGTGTGCAGCTGCGATCCAAGTCGATGTGCCATTAGTGGAGTGTTGGAGCAGCTGAACACAGGGAATATTGCCCTCAACTCCCCAAAGTTGCAAAAAAAGCTATCTCCCTAAGTACTTTGTGATCTAGCCTCCACAAATCTGTGGTGTAGAGAATACCAGTCGCAGCCTTCTGGAAGATGAAATTCTTTTGTATCAATGTGTCTGTTTATCTGTAAATATGTCCCCGTTATTTAGTTAAATGGTTAACCTCATGAGTAGAAACATGTGCTCAACGTGTACCCTGTCAAGCCTCACTCAGAATTCCGTATGTTTCATTCAAGTCACTTTTCATTCTCCTAAACCGTAATGAATAAAGGCCTAACCTGTTTGTGTTCTTGATGAGTTAACCCCTTTATACCAGGAGTCAGCAGTGATTTTTCTTTTGAACTGCTTCCCATACCAGCATGTTCTTTTTTTTATTAAAAATTACCTAGCTTTTCAGTGTTACGGACAGTGCCGTTGTAAGAATCTGAGCCTTATTGGTCATGTCCATATTTCTATATCAGAAACTTGAGCTATAACAGGACATGGAACTTGCTGTAGATTATATGGAGTAGGCTTCCGTCCTAATCCAGCATTTGCAGTCATGTATTCAGAGCCAGAGACTCTGTTGTGTACATGCTTACCCACTATACTGCTATGGATGAACTGATCAATGAGAGTTCAGCATGTCCCCCAAGAAACGAGCTGAGATCTTTATGGCTGCATTGCCCTATATTGTTGGGATCCTGGCTTTCAGCTTGCTAAAGCTAGAATATCTAGCTTTTGGTCACTAGCCTGAGTAACTACTGCGTTCGGTCTGGGATTCTCTTAAAACTTGCAGCATGCAGGTAGTTTTGGACTTCGAACAGTTTGGTTGAGCAAGTTCTGTGACATTGCACTGTAGCATGACTTATAAACATGCTCTGCAGTGAACTCAGTGGTTCTTTTTGCTCTCAGCTGTGACATTTTTGGTGAGCAATTACAAAATTATCTCAAAGGAGCTCCCTGGCAACTATTCTACTTATAAGAAATAGGCTTTATCCAGAGATATTTCCTCTGGAGCAATGTATGTTATTGTTTTTTGGAAGTACTACTTTGACTTGTGCCAGGGTCTGATTTAAAGAACTGGGTAAAAGCTCAGTACCACAGTGAAATAGATCTTCATTCTGAAGCACTTGAATCAAAAGATTGTAGCATCACACTGTTACTGGATTGTCTGGGAAAACTGCTGTTCTGTTTGGGGAAAATGAAGGGTATCTTTCAACAGTTAAAGTTTTCTGTCTGTTTCACATCAGCTTCTGTCACTGAATTGGGTAGTGTTTTTTTTAAGAATGGAAATTTTGAAATTTCTGAAGTTGCTAATTGTCTTGGTGCTGCTTTCTTCAGGGGTTGCAGCCTGATGGACAATGATGGTATGCTGAAGCGATGCCAGGGTCTGAACCAGGAGGTGGCTGAGCTTAACCTGAAGGAGAAGAGGTTGGATGACTTGATCCAGAGCTGTGCCTTGGACCTCAAAAAGCTAACAGAAGACTCGGAAAACCAAAGATATCCTTTCTGATTTGATGCCCCAAGTGTGTGTTTTTTTTTTAAATAAAGGGTTTTGGAAAATCTGGTGCAGGCATGATGGGACTTAATGTGTTGGAAGATTTGTGAAGATAGTGACATTATTGTAATAGATTTGCCAGTGGCTTTTAAGGCCTCATCAGTAAAGTTGGAGTGCACAATCAGAAGACTGAGATGTAAACAGCGAGTAGAGAATTTTGGTTCATGTGGTAAGTTCTGTTAGCCTTTTGCAAGCTTAAAAATTGATTCAAGCTCTGGCACACAGGTCAAGCCTTCAAATAAGTAAAATTACCTGGTGATGGCAGGTGCTATCAGTCAACTGGAAGAAGTTGGTTCAAAGTAGTGGGAGGCTAAACTAGCTAGTCACTGGTGACTAATGGAATTTATCCACTCTAATCAGGCTTCAGTAATTCTAAGGCTTATTTATTTGAGGCAAGTGAAAGTTGATGCAAGTGAAGTAAGTATAAGCATAGCGGTTTTGTCTTAATGCAGTGAAACACAGCAGGAGGCACAGATGTATCAGTGAGGCTGAGAGCTGTTTTCTTTTGAGAACAAGACTAAAGGGATTCATTTTTGGGTTGGTGAGATTGTCCTATGAGATTGATTCTGAGTCTGTATTTCTTTTGTATTTCAAAGAATGGAACATGGATTTAGATACAACATGGGGTAAATCCTCCTGCTTAATTTAAACCAGCAACACAGAAAAGATTTATCCCCTGCAGTAATCTGTGAAAATTTGAGGCCAAGCACTAGTTACAGTAAAAATTAACAACTTTTATTTTTTAAATATAACAGAATAATAACTAACAACTATTTACAACTCCTTCCTCTAACCTATCTTTTACTTTCTCTTCTACAATACTGATTCTGATAAAACCATCTTATCTCAATGCATCTTTTCTCAAAACCAGGCAGCTTTTGGCTCTTCTCTGTATTCCTGTCTTCTAGGGGACTCTGCTTCATAGGTTACTGATGGATAAAGGTACCTTTTTACACAGCTTTTTGGGCATTCTACACATGCTGGTGGTGTGGCAGTTCTTATCCCAACTGTTCTATTTTCCCCAGGCTTATACCCCCAAAGCTTCGGATTGTGTCATTGGCTTTTAAGATTGTCAATATACTAAATGCAAACTGGATTGGAGTTTGGTGTATTTTTGGAGTATAATTTAAACTGGCCTAATTCAATCTGTTTTTGTCTCCAGGCAACACAGCTAATCCAGCTTTTGGCCAAGTGTTCATTGTTATCTTATTGAGAACACTTGGTCCTGTCAGGTATTTCTTGCTAGCTTTTAACACTCTTAAAGGTACAGTCCACCCACCTCTTCATAACAATCTCATTTTTGATGTTTTTATAATCAACCTGTTCAGTGATGCTTTTACACACCTCCGGAGCAAGTGGAACTTGGACCTGGACCTGGACCTCCTGCCTCAGATAGGGATAGTTCCACTGTGACACCAGAAAACTTTTAAAGGGCATGATGGATGTATTTAAGATGCTTTCCCTTGAGGTGCTGATGGTATGCTTCAGAAGGTGTATTTTGTAGTTTTTTTGTATTAGAGAGGTTGAGACACAGGTGCTAAATGGTCTGTTCCTAGCCAATGAAGTAAACAGCTTATGAGACATTGGAGTTTTTATTAAAGTTTGAACAGTAGAAGCACCTCTCCCTGGACTGGAGAATTGTATGTGAGACCATCTATTTTGCTAAATTTGCTTTTGTGAAGGCTATGTTTTGAGGTGTTATTTTGGAACTGTTGCTGTTTAGTAGTTAAATCTCTTTATTCTGTGAAGCTTTCCAATAGAGTAAAGTTATTCCAATTCTTCATCCTTTTGTCTATAATTTAATAGTGTAAGAATAAAGTGTTTTGCTTTAAGTAGTTTGACTAATTGATTAGCATGCAGAACACACTGCCTTATACTGGCCTTTAAAAAATAAGAAAAGGTTGGGGATTAAACTACTGTATTAATATATTTTTGAGGCGGTTTAGTCTGGTTCTTGTGCCTATTAGTGGGGGATGCTTTCATACTATAAGGGGTAGTCCATTTAAGACTGGTGTCAAAAATTCATTCACTGAGGCTGTTGAATCATAATTTCTCTGCCCCTGCCAGTTTGGAAGCTCAATCAAGGGAAATGGAGACATTGTGAAAAAGTGGCCTTCATACAGATCTGAATAAATAGTTGAATAGGCTTGTCAAATTCTTCCTCATCTGTAGATGTGGGTGTCACTAGCTAGGCCAGTGTTTATAGCCCATTCCATATTATCCAGCGAGCAGATTGTTATTCAATGTCTAATTTACACCCCTTGACATCTGACACATTAAATTATGTGACTTATCAGGACATCAGAAAGATCCAGAGTTTCAAAGGCCAAGTGGTAATAGCTGTGAAAGCTCCTCCTGAAACCAGGTTGGAAGTATCCGATCCTTATGATGTAAGTTGATGCTCATTGGAGAGAGACTGATCACAATAATCAGCTGTAGTGTTTAATATTGCCTTTATTTTTAAAGGATTATTTTTGCACATTGAATTGTCCTTGTTCTGATCTCAGTAGAATTAAGTCTTGTACATTTCAGACAAGTGATCATTGACATAAATTTGAAGTAGGGTGATTGAATTCTAAAGATTATTTAACCAGTTTATGGAAAATAAACTATTTTACAATCATTGACCTAATTTTTGATTTTCTATCATTTTTGAATTTTAAATTTTTAGAATTTCCAGATACATTTATTAAGCTCTAAAGGCCCTATTGAGGTTTATTTATGTCCAGATGACGCTGGAACATCTAATAGTCCATTGAAAGCTGCGAGTCAAGAGCATTCTAGGAGTATTTCCCAGTCACATGTCTGTGGTAAGTTTTGGACAATGATTGATTTTTGCTCTGTATGTTGTGTGTTTTAGACGACATGTCTCAAATGTCAATTACATTTTTTAAAAAAACACAACAATGAATTATTTCTCAAAATTTAAAGTGAAAGCTAGATGAACTGTGCAAATTTGATTCAAAGCTTGATTTGACCCTTCTTGGAGGTGTTGCCTCCCAATTGTCCTATTATGAGAAGGAAATAGAGGCCCTGAGTTTGTGCAAAAAAAATGATGCCAGAGGTGCAGGCACTTTTGTATTCAACATGTTCATAAATGTTATTACACAAGTTGCAGTTGTTATGGGTATGTTGACCGTGCTGGGAATTCAGATTGCAGACATTTGTCCGCTTTCTAGGTGACATCGTCAGTGCTGTGGAGCTTCTTGTGAAACTGTGCTGTATGGAGTCAGTTGGATTGTGAATTTGTTCCCATTGCTTCCTGTTGCCAGTTCTGGTTGTTCGGTGCATTGGTTGGTATAATGGGGTCTTGGTCAATGTGTTTATTTCTGGAGGCTTTGGGTGAGTGCCCATGCTTGTAAGAGTTCTCTGGCCATCCTCTGTTTGGCTTGACCTATTATCGTGTGGTCCTTGTCATTTGTGTGCATAGATACCAGGGATAGCTGGTAGTGGCGTTTAGTAGCTGTTTGTTCATGAATGCGGATTGCTAGTTGCCTGCTTGTCCTATATAGTGTTTTGTGCAGTTTCTATGCTGAATCCTGTACGTGATGGGTATTGGGTTTTTTTGTTCTGGTGAGTTGTCTTGAATGTGGCTGTTGGTTTATGTGCTGTCATAAATCGGAGTGGTCAGTGGAGTCTGGCTGTCAGTTCTGAGACTTTTATAATGTAAGGTAGAGTGGTAACTATGGCTTGTTGCGCATCCTCACTATATATTGTCTTTCTGCTAGTCATCTGCAGATCAAGTTGCTGTGATATGTTTTTGACAAAGGCTTTGTGGAGGTGGTGTTCTTTTTGTAGATAGGAAGTGCTACAGCATATTGTAGCTGCAAATGTGTTGCTGGTCAAAGCACAGCAGGTTAGGCAGCATCTCAGGAATAGAGAATTCAACGTTTCGAGCATAAGCCCTTCATCAGGAATAAGAGAGAGAGAGCCAAGCAGGCTGAGATAAAAGGTAGGGAGGAGGGACTAGGGGGAGGGGCGATGGAGGTGGGATAGGTGGAAGGAGGTCAAGGTGAGGGTGATAGGCCGGAGTGGGGTGGGGGCGGAGAGGTCAGGAAGAGGATTGCAGGTTAGGAGGGCGGTGCTGAGTTGAGGGAACCGACTGAGACAAGGTGGGGGGCGGGGAAATGAGGAAGCTGGAGAAATCTGAATTCATACCTTGTGGTTGGAGGGTTCCCAGGCGGAAGATGAGGCGCTCCTCCTCCAGCCGTCGTGTAGTTGTGTTCTGCCGGTGGAGGAGTCCGAGGACCTGCATGTCCTCGGTGGAGTGGGAGGGGGAGTTAAAGTGTTGAGCCACGGGGTGATTGGGTTGGTTGGTTCGGGCGGCCCAGAGGTGTTCTCTGAAGCGTTCCGCAAGTAAGCGGCCTGTCTCACCAATATAGAGGAGGCCACATCGGGTGCAGCGGATGCAATAGATGATGTGTGTGGAGGTACAGGTGAACTTGTGGCGGATATGGAAGGATCCCTTGGGGCCTTGGAGGGAAGTGAGTGTGGAGGTGTGGGCGCAAGTTTTACATTTCCTGCGGTTGCAGGGGAAGGTGCCGGGGGTGGAGGTTGGGTTGGTGGGGGGTGTGGATCTGACAAGGGAGTCACGAAGGGAGTGGTCCTTGCGGAACGCTGATAGGGGAGGGGAGGGAAATATATCCTTGGTGGTGGGGTCCGTTTGGAGGTGGCGGAAATGGCGGCGGATAATACGTTGTATGCGCAGGTTGGTGGGGTGGTAGGTGAGAACCAGTGGGGTTCTGTCTTGGTGGCGGTTGGAGGAGCGGGGCTCAAGGGCGGAGGAGCGGGAAGTGGAGGAGATGCGGTGGAGGGCATCGTCGATCACGTCTGGGGGGATTCTGCGGTCCTTGAAGAAGGAGGCCATCTGGGTTGTGCGGTGTTGGAATTGGTCCTCCTGGGAGCAGATGCGGCGGAGACGAAGGAATTGGGAATATGGGATGGCGTTTTTACAGGGGGCAGGGTGGGAGGAGGTGTAGTCCAGGTAGCTGTGGGAGTCAGTCGGTTTATAATAGATGTCTGTGTTGAGTCGGTCGCCCGAGATAGAAATGGAAAGGTCTAGGAAGGGGAGGGAGGAGTCTGAGACAGTCCAGGTGAATTTCAGGTCGGGATGGAAGGTGTTAGTAAAGTTGATGAACTGTTCAACCTCCTCGTGGGAGCACGAGGCAGCGCCGATACAGTCATCGATGTAGCGGAGGAAAAGGTGGGGGGTGGTGCCAGTGTAGTTGCGGAAGATGGACTGTTCCACGTATCCTACGAAGAGGCAGGCATAGCTGGGGCCCATGCGGGTGCCCATGGCAACTCCTTTAGTTTGGAGGAAGTGGGAGGATTGAAAAGAGAAGTTATTCAGGGTGAGGACCAGTTCAGTCAGTCGAAGGAGGGTGTCAGTGGAAGGGTACTGGTTAGTGCGGCGGGAAAGGAAGAAGCGGAGGGCTTTGAGTCCTTCGTGATGGGGGATGGAGGTGTACAGGGACTGGATGTCCATAGTGAAAATAAGGCGTTGGGGACCGGGGAAGCGAAAATCCTGGAGGAGGTGGAGTGCGTGGGTGGTGTCCCGAACGTAGGTGGGGAGTTCTTGGACTAAAGGGGACAGGACCGTGTCGAGGTATTGGGAGATGAGTTCGGTGGGGCAGGAGCAGGCTGAGACAATGGGTCGGCCGGGGCAGGCAGGTTTGTGGATTTTGGGCAGGAGGTAGAAACGGGCGGTGCGGGGTTGTGGGACTATGAGGTTGGAGGCGGTGGATGGGAGATCCCCTGAGGTGATGAGGTCCTGGATGGTCTGGGAGATGATGGTTTGGTGGTGGGAGGTGGGGTCGTGGTCAAGGGGGCGATAAGAGGAGGCGTCCGCGAGCTGGCGTTTGGCTTCAGCGGTGTACAGGTCAGTGCGCCAAACTACCACCGCGCCTCCCTTGTCTGCGGGTTTGATGGTGAGGTTGGGATTGGAGCGGAGGGTTTTGTAGTCCTTTTTGGTGGTTGCTGTTATTCAGGATCTGATTGTGTGTGGCTTTTTTTTTGTTTTGTTGTGTATTCTTCATTTTGTGTTCATCAGATCCAGGAATGGGATTTGGTTGTTAATTTCTTCCTCATGAATTTGATCCCTGTGAGCATGGTGCTGATAATTTGGTGTGTGCTCTCGATTCCTGTTGTTTAACTATACAAAAGTCCCACGTATCTGATCCAGTCTTTGCATCACTGCTTATGCTATGAGCCCAGAGATGGGTGAGTCCATATATTCCCCATTGATTTGTTCATATATCTGGCTGTTGAATATGAAGTGTGTTGTCATGCATGGGTCCTGTAGTTTAAGTAAGCAGTCCTTCTGTTTGTCCAGGAGGTTGGTTATTGTCAACGGAGGTAAACTGCACCATTATATTGAATGAGACCCCATTGCTTCACCCTTGTCTATGTTTACGTTCTCAATATTGTCTAGGAATTCCTGTGATGATTTTATTGAGTGTTTGGATCTGCTGGCTAGATGTTTTGAGTTTCTGTTGTTCTTTTGCCAGTTTGTGGTGGAGTTCCTCGAAGTGCCACAATGGGTCTGAGTGGTATGTCTGGTTTATGTTCCTTTTTAAATAATCTGTAAAATTGTGGGGTGTTGGTACCTTCTGGTTTCACCCTTTGTAGGTCTGTCTTGGTCATCAGTCCATTTTTGTGCAGGTTCCATAGTGTGTTGTTTATTGTATTAAATGTGGTGTGGGGTCATTCATCCCCTGTAGGTAGGTGTCGGTTCTGCAAGTGGTTTTTCTGCTTGTTTTTATATGGTCAGTTTTATTCATGATTACTGTCATTCTGCCTTTATCCGCTGGTAATATGACTGTTTTCATCCTATTTTGTGTTGATAGGGCTTCTCTCCTTTTGTGTTGAGGTTGTTTTTGTTTCCTTTGTCAATCAGGGTACAATGGTTTGTCTGACCGTTTACTGTGTCTCTTCAATTAGTCTGTTTGTTCTGAGCCTACATCCTAGTGCAGCTAGCAAGTCTGTTTTTTTGCCATCCTTGTGGTTTTAATTGAATCCTTTAACTAGCATTGCTTTTTCTGTGTCTGTGAGCTGTCTGTTGGATAGGTTTCTTACCCAGGTGTCTGTCAGGTTGTCTTTTCTGCTGTTGGTTAGTTTAGTCATTTTGTCTTGTGCTGTTTTTTTTTGTGGTTCTGTTCTATCCTGTTGGGATGGCCTGTTCGACTGTTACAGTCCACTTCTGATTGGTCGCTTTTGAAATTAACGATTTTTGGCATGGAGTTTCTTGTCTGTACCTGTGTTGTGTGCACTCATAATCATAATCTGGATCATCATGATGCAGTTTTATCTGGCTGTTTCTCTGGCATATGGGTTGATTGGCTTTCTGTACCCTTTCGTAATGGTTAAAAGGACAGGGATCGAGAGCACTCACAGATTATCAACACCACGCTCACAGGGATCAAATTTGTGAGAAGAGGAAATTAACAACCAACTCCCATTCCTGGACGTGATGGTAGAAAAGACTGAGAATGCACAACAAAAGGATACAGAAAAGTCACACATGGAGTAGATCCTGAATTAGAACAACAATCACCCAAACACATCCAAGCGAAGCTGCATGAGGACCCTGTTCCAAAGGGCTACAATACACTGCAACACTCCCATCTGCGAAGAGAAGGGAAAAAAAACCTTCATAAAGTCTTTGCCAAGAACTGATATCCCCACAGCTTTATCCACAGATGCCTGACAGACAGACAATGTGATGAGTTCATGCCATGACCCAACACACCACTCCATCTTCTATTTTAAAAAAAAAGTTTCTGAACTGAAGGGGAAAGATATAAGAGATTTAAGGGGGCAACTTTTCCACACAGGGTCGTACGTGTACGGAATGAGCTGCCAGATTGGAGGCAAGTATGATTACAACATTTAAAAGGGAAATGGATATATGAATAGGAAGGGTTTAGAGAGATATGGGCCAGGTGCTGGCAGGTGGGACAAGATTGCATTGGGATATCTGGTCGGCATGGACGAGTTGGACCAAAGGATCTGTTTCCGTGTTGTACATCTCCATAACAGCCAGACTCCTCCGACCACTCAGTTTTTGCGCTGACATAAGTCAGACAGCCACACTCCGATAACAACTCACCAGAACAAGAGATCCAATATCCATGATGTGCAGGACATACATGGTGTACAGAGACTGCACAAAACACTAAAGAGGAGAAACAGGTAGACAACATCTGCACTTGTGAACTTGAAACAGCCATGAAACTTCACAACCAACTGCCCCGAGTATCTATACATGCAGGTGATGAAGACAACAATTTTGACTGGGACAACAGAAGAATAATAAATCAAGCCCAGCAGAGTACAGCCAGTGATCTCCTAAAAGCATGACACTCATCCACGAGCTCCATCCATAAACTCATTGACCTAGACCATTGCAACAAACAACTGGAATGAAGCCACATCAATTCCAGCTGACACCGTGGGCCAGAGCTTCACTTGAGGATCCACAGCACTGAGGGTGTCACCTACAGAGGGGACAAAATGTCTGCAATCAAAATTCCCAGCTCAGTGAACATATTCACAACAAATCTCTCTGGAGTAGGTGGGAATTGAACCCTGACCTGTTGGTCCAGAGATAGTCAATGTACCAGTGTGTCACAATGCTGACAGCTAAGAGTTTTGCTCATCCCTTAAGTAGAATCACTATAACACTCATTTTCTATTAAAACCTTCATAATTATCCAGAGCTCCAAGGTTATAAGCCAGCAACAAAGAATGAACAGATGGAGAGAAAGCTGCAACATGGCTTAATGAATTATGAAGGTTTTAATAGAATATGCGAGGGGCAGAGTGATTCTGCTGTGGGGATGAGCAAGACACTTGGCTGACAGCATCAGGCAGCCATCACAAAGTTAAGTTCAAAAGCATTTTCTTCACCTAGAGAACCTGTGAATATGGACTTGCTATTATGGAATGTTGAGGTGAATTACAAAAATGTATTTTAGGGGCGGCTTGGTAAGCTTATGAGGAAGGAGGAGAAAGAACTCTTCTGATACTTGGGTGAGAATGGAAAGGTGAAGGCTTGAGTGAAACAGATTCTGGAATGGACTGGTTGAACTGGACAGCCTGACTGCTATATATTCGGTCACCCCACATAACTGACTAACATTAAACAAAGTAGTCTGAAATCTTGGAACAATGTCATTTTGAAACATAGAACACTACAGTGCAGTACAGGCCCTTTGGTTCCACAGGTCGGCACAACATCAAGGGCCAATCTGAAACTCATCTAACCAACACTCTTCCATTCTTGTCCATATGCCTATCCAGTGACCATTTAAATGCCTTTTAAAGTTGGTGAGTATACTACTGTCAACAACATAGGAAGGGAAATGGTTGATATTCTGAAGGGAGATTAGAGTTAGGTAGAAATTTAAAAAGGAGGTCCTCGAGGGTAGTAATATCTGGATTACCCCCGGTGCTACGAGCTAGTGAGGGCAGGAATAGGAGAATAGAGCAGATGAATGCATGGCTGAGGAACTGGTGTATGGGAGAAGGATTCACATTTTTGGATCATTGGAATCTCTTTTGGGGTAGAAGTGACCTGTACAAGAAGGACGGATTGCACCTAAATTGGAAGGGGACTAATATACTGGCAGGGAAATTTGCTAGAACTGCTTGGGAGGATTTAAACTAGTAAGGTGGGGGGTGGGACCCAGGGAGAAAGTGAGGAAGGAGATCGATCTGACACTGGTATAGTTGAGAACAGAAATGAGTCAGTCAGGGCAGGCAGGGACAAGGTAGGACTAATAAATTAAACTGCATTTATTTCGATGCAAGGGACCGAACAGAGAAGGCAGATGAACTCAGGGCATGGTTAGGAATGTGGGACTGGGATATCATAGCAATTACAGAAACATGGCTCAGGGATGGGCAGGACGGGCAGCTTAATGTTCCAGGATACAAATGCTACAGGAAGGATAGAAAGGGAGGCAAGAGAGGAGGGGGAATGGCCTTTTTGATGAGGGATAACATTACATTTTGATGACGGAGGGTATTCCCAGAAATACATCCAGGGAAGTTAATTGGGTGGAACTGAGAAATAAGAAAGGGATGATCACCTTATTTGGATTGTATTATAGATTCCCCCAGTTGTCAGAGGGAAATTGAGAAACAAACTTGTAAGGAGATCTTAGCTATCTGTAAGAATAATAGGGTAGTTATGGTAGGGGATTATAACCTTTCCAAACATAGACTGGGACTGCCATTGTGTTAAAGGTTTAGATGGAGAGGAATTTAAGTATGTCCAAGACAATTTTCTGATTCCGTATGTGGATGTACCTACTAGAGAAGGTGCAAAACTTGACCTACTCTTGGGAAATAAGGCTTAGCAGGTGACTGAGGTGTCAGTGGGGGAGCACTTTGGGGCCAGCGACCATAATTCTATTTATTTTAAAATAGTGATGGAAAAGGATAGACCAGATTTAAAAGTTGAAGTTCTAAATTGGAGAAAGGCCAATTTTGATGGTATTAGGCAAGAACTTTCGAAAGCTGATAGGAAGCAGACGTTCGCAGGTAAAAGGACGGCTGGAAAATTGGAAGCCTTCAGAAATGAGATAAAAGAATCCAGAGAAAGTATATTCCTATCAGGGTGAAAGGGACGCCTGATAGGTATAGGGACTACTGGATGACTAAAGACAGTGGTCAGCACGGTGGCACTGCTGCCTCTCAGCGCCAGAGACCCAGGTTCAATTCCCGTCTCAGGCGACTGACTGTGTGGAGTTTTCACATTCTCCCGTGTCTGCGTGGGTTTCCTCTGGGTGCTCCGGTTTCCTCCCACAGTCCGAAGGTGTGCAGGTCAGGTGAATTGGCCATGCTAAATTGCCCGTAGTGTTAGGTGTAGGGGAATGGGTCTGGGTGGGGTGCGCTTCGGCGGGTCGGTGAGGACTTGTTGGGCTGAAGAGCCTGTTTCCACACTAAGTAATCAAATCTAATCTACCTTGAGGATTTGTTAAGAAAAAGAAGGAAGCATATGTCAGGTATAGACAGGATAGATTGAGTGAATCCTTAGAGTATAAAGGCAGTTGGAATATACTTAAGAGGGATATCAGGAGGGAAAATAGGGACATGAAATAGCTTTGGCACACAGAATTAAGGAGAATCCAAAGGATTTTTACAAATATATTAAGGACAAAAGGGTAACTAGGAGAGAATAGGGCCCCTCAAGGCAGTCTTTGTGTGAAACCACAGAAAATGGGGGAGATACTAAATGAATATTTTGCATCAGTATTTATTGTGGAAAAGGATATGGAAGATATAGACTGTAGGGAAATAGATGGTGACATCTTGTAAAATGTCCAGATTACAGAGGAGGAAGTGCTAGATGTCTTGAAAAGGATAAAGTGGATAAATCCCCAGGACCTGATCAAATGTACCCGAGAACTCTGTGGGAAGCTAGAATAGTGATTGCTGGGCCTCTTGCTGAGATATTTGTATCATCGGTAGTCTCAGGTGAGGTGTGCTGGAAGACTGGAGGTTGGCAATCATGGTGTCACTGTTTAAGAAGGGCGGTAAAGACAAGCCAGGGAACTATAGACTGGTGAGCCTGACCTCGATGGTGGGTAACTTGTTGCAGGGAATCCTGAGGGACAAGATGTACATGTATTTGGAAAGAGTTAGCAATGGTCAGCATTGCTTTGTGCATGGAAATCTTGTCTCTCAAACTTGATTAAATGTTTTGGAAGAAGTAACAAAGATGATTGAGGGCAGAGCAGTAGATGTGATTTATATGGATTTCAGTAATGCACTTGACAAGGTTCCCCATGAGAGACTGATTAGCAAGGTTAGATCTCATGGAATACAGGGAGAACTAGCCATTTGGATACAGACCTGGCTCAAAGGTAGAAGACAGAAGGTAGTGGTGCAGCGTTGTTTTTCAGACTGGAGGCCTGTGACCAGTGGAGTGCCACAAAAGTCCTCTAATTTTTGTCATTTACATAAATGATTTGGATGTGAACAAAAGAGGTACAGTTAGTAAGTTTGCTGATGACCCCAAAATTGGGGGTGTAGTGCACAGCAAAGAGGGTTACCTCAGATTACAACAGGATCTGGTCCAGATCGGCCAATGGGCTGAGAAGTGGCAGATGGAGTTTAATTCATATAAATGTGAGGTGCTGCATTTTGGGAAAGCAAATCTTAGCTAGACTTTTATACACTTAATGGTAAGGTCCTAGGGAGTGTTGCTGAGCAAAGAGACCTTGGTGTGCTGGTTCATTGCTCCTTGAAAGTGGAGTCGCAGGTAGATAGGATAGTGAAGAAGGTGTTTGGTATCCTTTCCTTTATTGGTCAGAGTACTGAGTACAGGAATTGGGAGGTCATATAGTGGCTGTACAGGACATTGGTTAGACCACTGCTGGAATGTTGCGTGCAATTCTGGCCTTCCTATCTGAAGGATGTTGTGAAACTTGAAAGGGTTCAGAAATATGTACAAGGATATTGCCTGGGTTGGAGGATTTGAGTTATAGGGAGTGGCTGAACAGGCTGGGGCTGTTTTCCCTGGAATGTCTGAGGCTAAGGGGTGCCCTTCTTGTGGTTTACAAAATTGAGGGGCATGGGATAGGATAAATAGGCAAAGTCTTTTCCCTGGGGTTGGGGAGTCCAGAACTAGAGGGCATAGGTTTAGAGTGAGAGGGAAAAGATATAAAAGAGACATATGGGGCAACTGTTTCAGAGGGTGGTACGGGTATGGAGTGAGCTGCCAGAGGAAGTGGTGGAGGCTGGTATAATTGCAACATTTAAGAGGCATTTGGATGGGTATATGAATAGGAAAGGTTTGAAGGGATATGGGCTTGGTGCTAGTGGGACTAGATTGGGTTGGGCTATGTGGTCGGCATGGACGAGTTGGACCGAAGGGTCTGTTTCCATGCTGTACATCTCTATGACTATGTTGCAGGCAGTGTGTTCCATGCTCCTACTACTTAGTAATGAAACTACCTCTGACATCTGTCCTATATCTATCACCCCTGAATTTAAAGCTATGTCCCCTTGTGCTAGCCATCAATATCAGAGTAAAAAGGCTCTCGATGTCCAACATATCTAACCCTCTGATTATCTTGTCTGTCTCAATTAAGTCTCCTCTCCATCTTCTCTCATGAAAACAGCCTCAAGTCCCTCTGTCTTCCCTCAAGACCTTCCCTCAATACCAGGCAACATTCTAGTTAATCTCCTCTGAACCCTTTCCAGAGTTTCCACATCCTTTGTTTATGGCAGTGACCTGAACTGTACGCAATACTCCAAATGTGGCCACACCAGAGTTTTGTACAGCTTCAGCATGACCTCATGGTTCCAAAACTCAATCCCTCTACTAGTGAAAGCTAACACACCATATGCCGCCTGAACAACCCTATCAACCTGGGTGGCATATTTCAAGGATCTGTCCCCAAACACTCGGATCTCTCTGCTCATCTACACTACCAAGAATCTTACTGTTAGTCCAGTACTCTGCATTCCTGTTACTCCTTTCAAAATGAATCACCCCACACTTTTCCACATTAACTCCATTTTCCATCTCTCAGCCCAGCTCTGCAGCTTATCTATGTCTCTCTAAGTTAACATCCTTCGTCACTATCTACTTCTACTTCTCTACCGACCTTGGTATTGTCTGCAAATTCACTAATCCATTCCTGTATGCCCTCATCCAGTTCATTTATATAAATGACAAACCACAACAGACCCAAAACAGTTCCTTACGGTACCCGACTAGTAACTGAACTCCAGGATGAATATTTCCCATCAATCACCATCCTGTCTTTCAGCTAGCCAATTTCTAATCCAAACCGCTAAAACACACACAACCCTGAAGCTGTGCAATACCCAACTGTATGGAACCTTTTCAAACACTTCAATAAAATCCATATATGCCACATCAACCGCTTTACCCTCCTCCACCTATTAGGTCGCCTTCTCAAAGAATTCAACCAGGTTTGTGAGGCACAACCTGCCCTTCACACAAGGGTAATCGACTTATTCCTCTCTAGCTGATTATAAATCCTATCTCTGACAGCCTTTCCGTTACTGTACCCACAATTGAAGTAAGACTCTCGGGTCTGTAATTTCTAGGGTTGTCTCTACTCCCTTTTTTGAACAAGGCAATGTTTGTTATCCTCCACTCTTCTGGCATGATTTCTGTAAACAATCATGACATAAAGATAATAAGCATAAACATAAGTCAAAAGCTCAGCAGTCTCCTCCCTGGCTTCCCAGAGAATCCTCTGATAAATCCCATCCAGCCCAGGGGGCTTATCTATTTTTACGCGTTCCTAAATTGCTAACACTTCCTCCTTATGCACCTCGATCCCATCTAGCCTTGTAGGCTGTATCTCTGTATTCTCCTTGACCATATTGTCTTTTCCCAGTGTGAATACTGATGAAAAATATCCATTTAGCGCTTCTCTTACCTTCTGACTCCTGTACAATTTCCCACAACTATGCTTGATTGGCCCTAATCTTACTCTAGTCATTCCTTTATTCCTGATATACCTGTAGAAAGCCTTAAGGTGTTCCTTGACTCTACTTGCCTTTGACTTCTTGTGTCCCATCCTGGCTCCTCTTGGCTCTCTTTAGATCTTTCCTGGCTAACTTGTAACTCTCAAGCGTCCTAACTGAACCTTCACATCTCGTCGTCGCATAAGCTACCTTATTCCTCTTGAAGAGATTCAACTTCCTTAGTAAACCATGGCTCCTGCACTCCACAACTTCCTGCCTGCCTGACCGGTACAGACTTATCAAGGACCTGCAGTAGCTGGTCCTTGAATAAGCTCCACATTTCGATTGTGTCCATCCTCTCCCCATCCTATGCATCCTAAATCTTGCTTAATCACATCATCATTGCCTTTTCCCCAGCTATAACTCTTGCCCTCTGGTATATACCTATCCTTTCCATTGCCAAAATAAACATAACCAAATTGTGGTCACTATCACCAAAGTGCTCATCTACCTCCAAATCTAATGTGGCCTCGCCCCTGTTGGCCTGTCTACATACTATCAGGAAACCCTCCTGCACACATTGGACAAAAACTGACCCCTCTAAATTACTCGAACTATAGTATTCCCAGTCAGTATTTGGAAAGGTAAAGCTCCCCCATAACTACCCTGTCATTCTCGTTCCTAATGAGGATCATTTTTGCAATCCTTTCCTCTACATTTCTGGAACTATTGAGGCTTATAGAAAACTCCCAACAGGGTAACTTCTCCTTTCCTGTTTCTAATCTCAGCCCATACTCAGTAAACGAGTCCTCAAATGTCCTTTCTGCAACCGTAATACTGTCCAAAACTAACAGTGCCACACTTCCCCCTCTTTTACCATTTTAACTGTTCTTACTGAAACATCTAAATCCCGGAATCTGCAATAACCATTCCTGTCCCTGTTCGACCCATGTCTATAAAATGGCCACAACATCGCAATCCCAGGTACCAACCCATGCTGCAATTTCATCCGCCGTATTCTGAATGCTCCTGGCATTGAAGTAGACATGCTTCAAATCAATTCTTGCTTGCTGGTGCCGCCTTGCAATCTTGAAATCTTAGTTGTGACTTCATTACTCTCATCCTTTCATGTACTTGAACTACAATTTTGGTTTCCATCCCCCTGCTGGATTAGTTTAAACCCACCTGAAGAGCATCAGCAAATTCCACCTCGCACCCCCATGATATTGGTACCCCTTTGGTTCAGGTGAAGACCATCCTGTTTGTAGAGGTCCCACCTACCTAAAAAAAGCCCCAATTATCCAGGAATCCAAAACCTTCCCTCCTGCACCATCCCTGTAGCCATGTGTTCAACTCTTCCACACCACCCCCCCGCCTTGCTAACATGTGGCACGGGCAACAAACCAGAGACAACTGTTTGTTCTAGTAGTAAGCTTCTGCCCTCGCTCCCTGAATTTCTGCTTTAAATCCCCATCTCTCTTCCCACCTATGTCGTTCGTGCCTATGTGGACCATGACTTGGGGCTGCTCCCCCTCCCCTCAAGGATCCCAAAAACACAATCAGAGACATCATGAACCCTGGCACTTGGGAGGCAACACACCAACCATGAATCACTCTTGTTCCCACAGAACCTCCTTTCTATCCCCCTAACTGTGAAATGTTCTGCTTCTCTTCCCCCTTTTTCTTCTGAGCAACAGGGTCAGACTCTGTACCAGAGACCTGTTCACCATTGCTTACCCCTGGTAAGTCGTCCACCTGCAACAGTATCCAAAACTGTATACTTGAGGGGAATTGCCACAGGGGATCCCTGCACTGCCTGCCAGTTCCCTTTCTGTCCCCTGTTGGTAATCAATCTACCTTCATCTTTTTACATCTTGAGATGTGACTACTAACCTGTAACTCCTCTCAATAACTCCCTCCGCCTCCCGAATGATCTGAAGTTCGTCCAGCTCCTGTTCCCTAAAGCAGTTGTTGAGGAGCTGGAGTTGGGTGTGCTTCCCAAAGATGCAGTCAGCAGGGACACCTTGCCTCCTACATTCTGCAGGAGGAACATTCAAGTGCCCTAACTTCCATTCCCACTATTCGAAATTCCCAGTGAGACTACTGAAAAACTGGAAAAAACTAAAGAAACGAGCCACCTTACCAATTGACGCACAGAACTCATTTTTTTTTGTTGGTTAGATGAGGACGGGTGGGTGTCACTACCTGAGTAGTGTTTTAGGTAAAACAACTGCCCAAATATAAAACCTCACTGACCCAGCAGTCCTGTGCAGCTCCTGCTGAGTGTGCACTCTGCCTGAACCTTTGTATCTTTTAACATTTACCTTCTCGCCAGGCCTCTGGTCCTCCCTGTCTCTCCTCCCACTCCAATTATCACTGGGGGGAAAAAACATTTTTCCACACTATCTCCAATATGAGCTTGCTTTGATATATCAACATGTTGTTTTAAAGTTTTTCAAAACATGTCCCACAAGTAAATAAAAACAAAATACTACTACTACTACTTAAATATCTCAATATGCCTATATCTGTAGTTCTAAATCAACATGTTCAGACATGTTGATCCATACCTAAGAGCAAGGAGGAACTTGAACCTTGGCCTCCTTGCCCAGTGATGGAGATATGCAGTTCGAATTCTACTTGTGCTTGTAGTAAGCTGCTTGACCAGTTTAATGTGAAGCTGCCTTTGTGTATTAATAGCCAGAGAGTGCTTGCTGTATAATGAATGGATCCCTATTTGTGGCAGGACCCGTTTCTACAGAAGCAAATTCTCATCCTCCTGAAATGTCCATTATTTTGTTGCACTGCCTTTAATAGTTCGACATGAGAATCAGACACTTTCAACCCAGCATACCCATGCACATTTGATCTGCAGTGGCCTCTGTTGTATGAATTTTCACTCATCTGATGAGAAGAGAATTGGAATTGACTGTGGTGCCTTTAAATTGGGAATATTCAGCTAAGGTTCATAAACTGGGTATTGTGAAATGAGCAAAGTGTTGCTCATAAAACTGTAACTTGAGTAGGAGTTTCCATTTTTAGAAGAGGATACCAAAACAAGTATTCTAATCATCTGTTCAATTTCAGTTTCCACCTTGCTGTCCTTTTATGGAGACAAATACATTTGGGAGAATGTGAATTCCCACAGTCTCTAATTCAGTTGTGTTAGCACCTATTGGGCTGTTCAAACACAGTGGGATTGCTGTTGAACCCAAATCTGATCTCTCCTTGCTTCCTATGCATGTTCTTGTCCCACAGGGTTGACCCTGGTAACTTGTTAACATTGACTGAATTTCTCTCATCCCTTTGGCTTTTATCACAATGTTGTTTTTTTACAAGGTTACTATGCCCTTGAGTTTTTTCCCCCCAAAAGAGGATAATTGGCCAGGGCCCAACTAGGCTGGGTTTGAAAGGTTTGTTGGGGCCCTTTTTCTTTACTCCTAATAGATAATGCCTCCTGCCTAAAGGCTTTCATGCCTTTTTAAAAAAAAATACAATCAAAGAGGAGTGACCAGCTAGTTGTGTTTAGCCTTCGTTTAGATTGAGTTTTTGATTCAGTTCAGCAGCGTATGTTCACTCCCTCCTTCTGACTTTGTAACCTGTAAGCTTTTTGTCATTTTTACTCTTTTTATGCTCAGGGATGTGTTTATTGGGAATGTTGCAAGTAATTTTAGAACAGCATCAAGTATGGATAGGATAATTAATCTGGGATTCAATTTTCTGTTCTTTGTGTTTCACTCTGTAATTTTTGTAAATAAGTTCTGTTTGTTTAAAACTTGGCAGTCAAATCACCTAATTCACTCTGGGAGCATCCACTATACAAGTAGCCAAGTTATGTTCTGGGCTACATGCTTAAAAATGTTTTGAGGAGTCTGGCCTGGTTCATAACAGCTTTTTAATAGCCCTGCTTCAAATTTTCAACACAGCAGGCTAAAGGTGGAATCTGGAACTTCACTGGTCTTTGTAACTTGGTACTTGACTCCTCATTATGATTATGAATAAAAGATGCACGTTGTGTTTGGTGTGAAAGAGTCCCCCTCGTGACGTGATCTGGCTAGACAGTTTTTTTGGGTTGGTTTGCTTTGAGGTGAAAAGGTAAATTGTTGTTCTCTCTGTGGAAGTGAAGTCTGTCAGAAAATACTGTAACTGAAAATTGGAAGAAGTCTGAGTACAGTCAAGGTGTATCCCAAAGATGGAGAAAGGGAAGGCAATCTATTTGATACATGTTGGATGATGACAGAAAGATGGCACAAGAGAAGGTGCAGATGAGAAATGTTAGGTGGATCGTAGAATTGTGAACCTGGATCATTTTATATGGAAGAGGTCTCTGGTTCAAGTCCAGGACAAGCCTGAGTTTCTCAGGGTTGTTAGGAACGCATATGGTATTTTGGCTTTCATTAACAGGGGGTTTGAGTTTAAGAGCCATGAGATCTTGTTGCAAATCTATCTAACTTTGGTTAGACTGCACTCTGAATACTGTGTCCAGTTCTGGTCACCCTGTTATAGAAAAGATGTGGATGCTTTGGAGAGGGTTCAGAGGACATTTACCAGGATACTGCCTGGAATGGAGGGCTAATCTTACGAAGAGAGGTTGACTGAGCTCGGACTTTTTTCATTGGTAAAAAGAAGGAAGAGAGGGGACTTAATTGAGCTGTACAAGATAATGAAAGGCATAGATAGAGTTGATAGCCAGAGACTTTTTCCCAGGGCAGAAATTGTTAACATGTGGGGTCATAGTTTTAAGCTGTTTGGTGGAAAGTATAGAGGGGATGTCAGAGGCGGGTTCTTTACGCAGAGAGTTGAGAGCATGGAATGCATTGCCAGCAGCAGTTGTGGAAGTGAGGATATTGGGGATATTTAAGAGACTGCTGGACATGCATATGGTCACAGAAATTTGAGGGTTTGTACATTAGGTTTACCTTACATTAGGATCAATGGTTGGCACAACATTGTGGGTTGAAGGGTCTGTTCTGTGCTGTACTGTTCTATGTTCTAAGATGGAGGAATTTCTTCATCATTAATGAGAAAAAGGAGATCCATATAAAGCATGAGAAGAGACTGGCATAAAACAAGATAATTCATTATTTTTTATATAGACGAGCACCCGAGCTACAAATCTTCTCCCAAACTTTGATAAACTTGGGTTTTTGGGTGAGACAACAGAGAAGGGCTAGTGGGGTAATCTGGAAAGGAAAAACAAAATACCTACAGAAAAATGGTGGGTAAGTGACACTAGGTTTATCACTTAGAGCCAGAATGGGCACAAGGCCAAATGGTGACTGGCTTGTATAAAATATAAACGTTTACTTTGAGAATGAGCTGGCCATTATCTGGTTTACAATCCTATATTAATGATGTGGATGTTAAGAGATATGCCATATGATTGGAAAATATCATATTAACCTGTTCATTGTTTATTTTCCATTGGCAGATTTTGATATTTCAAACAGTCAGCATGGTGACAGTTCGGGTTTACACTTTTCACCATTAACGTCATTGAACAATATTCTGCAGCAAACTGAAGATCAGATTTCATTGCCAATGGAAGAAGAAGGACTGTTTGTCAATCTGTCTCCATCAGCTGCACAGGAAGAGTACCTACTGAGCATTGGTGATAAAGCAGGAATCAGTGATCTGTTTGACTGTGATGTTAATGGGCTTTTCCCATTGGAAGATTTTTGTATGACCAATTAAGTATTTTCTTTTTGAAGTATAGAATAACTGCTACCAATGATGGACCTAGAAACAGAATGTAAGCTTGGTAGCTGGTGAGTGATAAAGGGAAATATGTACCAGTTACAGGAATAGTAATAGAAGTTTTTGCCAGTAAAACCACAGCCAGTTGTATTGATGTTAATCTCTACTGATTGTCAGCAACTGAGGTGATATTTGCTGGTATTTCAAATTATGTATTCGCATGAAATGAAATGTCACTATTGAATACCATACACATCTAATAATGGAGTTCTTGTGTTGGCTTTTGGCATGTATGATGCAAAAATTCATGCTCAAATTATTTCAAGACCTCGTAACCTTTCTGACGAGTCTTCCAAGGCGAATTTATCAGCTGTGAAAATGTTCTTGATGGTCTGAGACGTGTGATAGGTTTGCCTTTGGTCTTTCCTGAAAGAACCTGCTATAGCTATATTGACAGTCGTTTGTGTGGTCTGTGGTTAAGTTGAATGTGGCAATTTCAGTACATGTTGATTTGTTTGGTTATCATTGCTGAGCAAATAGAGGAAAAATATCTTATGAAAAGTGCAAATTAAAGTTCAAAAACAATTGTAGATATGATTTCTTGTTTACAATTAAGACTGAATTTTGGTTTGATTTTTAGAAGTAGTCTTGGCAGCAACTGCCAAGTTAATGAGTGCAGCTGGGTTTTTCCATGCATTTTCTTTTCTTCCATTGTATGCCATGAATGAAACGAGATCGAAAGTTAATTCTAGCTGCTGCTTCCTAATTTTGGGACCGTGCTTCTTGGCTTATTGCCGACATTTGGCTTGTGGAGGATTACTTAACATTTGTGTTATTGTATCTCTGATGTGAGGGATACTACTCTAAAACAATGCCCTATTAATTTTAATGCAAAGGATTATCTAGTACACTTTGTATTTCATAATGCTTTGCTATTGTATACTTGGATTCATTTGGACTAGATATGTGGTTGATATGTTTTAAATGTCAGCACAACATTGTGCATTAAGTTGTATAATTAGCACTAGCTTTCGTTGAAAATGAACATGCAGCCTAATACTTGCCTGAAAATGTTTTGAGAAACTTGTGTGGAATTGTTCCAAGCAATGGTAGTTGAAAAAGCTATATCTCTTAGTTCCATAATTCCTATTAAAGGACAAAACATTGAAAGTAATGGGGCATGTAAGTGACAGGTGGTGATAGTGAATGGAAGCAAACTCAGTCACTTGCTTATTGAGCACACTATCTGGTATAGAAATATGCCATCAAGACCAATTATATGCTTTAGTTGATGTCACTAGAGCAGCAACTCCCTTAACTAGGAAAGAGATAAATTGGAGTGGAAACCCGTCTACTGATAACCAGCCAATAACTGTTGATACAATATGTTGGGGGTGTGTGTGTATGTATGTATATATATTATATATTTATTTATTCACATACACACAAGTGCAGGATTGAAATCCATTTTGGTGCCTCTTTGTGGTAGAGCGAGTTCAAGCATTGTTTTGTAATAGTGAGTTGAATAAGATACTGAGTTTGACCGACTTCATTGCAACAGTTAGCTTTAGTATGAATGTCTTCAGATAAGGAGAGCTTAAAGTCACAACATCTGAGAGTGTTTGTGATGCTCCTTGAAGTTATGCTTGTCATCTTTGTCAATCAGCTTATAATAGAGGTTGATGCAATGAATCAGTAATGTGTTCCTTTTATCTTTAAGATATTATATTAATTGCATCCACTCTGCTGCAAGAATCCTTTATTACTGCTTTGTGGGTTCTCGCTTCTGATCACTATCCAACATTACCTTAAATTAAGCCCTTAATTTGACCCCTGACCTTGAAGGTGACTTTTTCAAGGAGTTTGGTATCCAGTTTTGGAAATTAATCTTTAAGTTATGGAAATCTTGTAGAATTGGTTGCATTGTGTCAATGTGATAATTGTTCAGTGAACAAGCCTCACTTAAGTTTGTTCCATGTGACCTTTGTCTGTGTGTATTATCTCCATGAACTGGCATTTTCTTTCAAATTCCTTACACGGCTAAATGTTAAAAATGGATCAACTTCAGGGTGGATCAATCAAACGGTTAAGAATAACGATTTAAATACAACCAAAGTTAATCTAATTTTTAAATATGATGGTTGTTAAAGTGTGATAGGCTCAAGTTGTTATTGACTCGAAAGCTACAGGTTAACACAATGATTCAAGGATAGTGTGACATCACTATGACAATGCAGAATGGAAGCATTCTTGAGTTTGTTTGAGCATTTGTCAAATTGATTATATAGATTCTTACAGATGAAAACACTCAATGTTTATGTACTCCAATAAACTCCAACTGAATGGACAGTGAATAGATGGATTGTTCTCTTATGACTATTTGGCTTCATACATCAGGCCCTCCCTCCTTGCCTAACTATTTCGAATGAATAATAATTTTCTATTCACCTCACCATGTTAATCCTGGCATACATTTTGTCATCCAGTTGAAGAGCACAAACAGGTTGTTTTTACTGAGTAGTACATATGCAACCTTGATCTTCCAATTACTTGAATTCTTCCCATGTCATCAAACTGACTAGGTCTCATTGATCATTTTGGCTGAGACTTCAGACCACACTGGATGAATAATTGCCAGAGGTTCAGTTGTGAAGATACTTTCAGATTATATTTATTTCATTCCATTGCTGTTCATGCTTTATGGGAAGCAACTGGTTGTTTGTAAACTCAATGCAGCAGCTGTGAGCAGTCTTATCTCAGACCTTTCGAATATGTTAAATACAAACAAAATCTGCTGTGTCACTCTACCACAATGACCAGCAATAGTGGAGTTCTGCACATTTGGTACATCATTGCTGTCATTGTATCTTGTAAGACAATGCAGTTGGGTGTAAGGTGCCAGTTTTGGCTTATCTATTCTTTAGATTGTAAACAAGAGGTGTACTTGCACATTTACTTCAATAAGCCTTAAACATTACATTTTTCTAGAAAATAAAATTTTGCTATAACATAAAGCTCGACTTTTAAATTGCTTCCTTTTACACAGAAAAGTGTTCAGATCCTTGGGTATTGTTGGCGTATTTCTCAGTTGGTTGCCACTCTTGAAGTTGTCTTATTTACCATCTGCATAAATGTTTACTGAAAGATCAAAGTCTGCCTAGAACTGTGTAAAGGAATTGACAAATACACATGGTACTATTCAGCACAGTGCTGGCTCTTCATAATAAATTATGAAAAAAAATCTATAATCTATTCAAAGAGACTTTGCAACCTTTTGACTGTGTTCATTGTTCAGGCTTTTTCTTAACACTGTTATGCACCAATGCATTTTCTTGGCGTTGCCAAACTTAAAGGGACACTACCATCAAACTTTGTAAAGACTTGTAAAGGTTTTATCACCCACATTTGTAACTAGTTGTTTTTAAATGATATCCTATTTAACCCAAGAGCTGGATGCCTGTTTTAAAAAAAAATGTACATAGTGTATATGAAACGTGTGCAAAGCACATTAAACCAACTAAGTGCCAGCTTAATTCTAAATTTTGATGGTACTTCAGAAATGGTAAAATTTGTGGGAAAGCTTCCCTTGAATTTATAATGTTTAAACTCGAGTGTAAATAAAATATGAATTTAAATGTTTACCTTTCTGTATTTAGTCTTGGATTAACTATTTCCCATCCCTTCATTACCCTGACCAAATGTAAGCTCAGTAATTGGAGACATTTAGATCATGCGCATTGACAAGTATGAGTCCCACGAAGTCACAGCAATTCAAATGCTCACTGCCCACATGAGGACGTCTTATTTGTGTCTCTTAATTGCAAGATTTAACTTCTGCTTGGCCATTGACTGTAAAGTTCTTATTGAGCCTGACTCTGATAACTTTTAAGTCATGACATGGGTTTTGAAAATCAGAGCGAAGCAAGATGTGTAGTTTGTGGACCAAAATTATGCTGACTCGATGGGGTTTGGCATCCCCAGATGTCTTGCTCAAAATTCTGATATTTTCCAGCATAATTTCATCAGTGGGTACAAAACATTTTCAGATAATGGAGGATTTTCTTTGCACGTGGAAAAACCATGATGGAAAATGTGTACTTAATGAGTTGCCACACACAACAATGAGATAATAACGAGAAGCGTTTTATTATGTTGAATTGAAGTATTTAAGCCATGGCAGCAGTGAAAATTTATTTTGAAAATTGTGCCATAGAATCTCAGAATGGAGACTTAATCTCACTGGCAATATCTGATCTGATAATTTTCAACTTCACTTTACTATCTTATACCTGTAAACCTTGGTTCCTTTACTCCAACCTCCTTATGAAACATTCCTATAAAAGACCTAGAAATTTTAAGGGGTGCATCAATTAATGCATAACAAAAAGGAATGAAATGGTCACATGAATATAGATGCTCAGGAAACCAATAAATATTTTGAAAAATTTCATGTTTATTGTTCATTAACCTGAAGAATACAAATACAATGCAGCTTATTTTTTATTCTTAAAAAAAAACTGCAAAAGCATATTAAAAGCAATATATTAGAGTTGCTGGAGATCTGAAGTAGAAAAAAAAACAATACTGGAGAGACTCCTTTCTGGCAGTGTTTGTGGAGAGAGACCATTCATGTTTTGAGTTCAACATAACCCTACATATCTACCTCTCCAATTCTGAAATCAATATGTTGGAAATAGGAGGCAAATTGGGCATGGGTGTTCTTAAGAGATGATGGAGATATCAATGCAAGAGTGGCTGTACACAACAGAAAACATTGGTCCAATTGTGTTAATAAAATAAAGGTCAGCACTGACTGAAGCAAAACATGAAAAATATTTCACTGGGCGACAATCAATATGGAGGCCAGAATTTAAAGCCTGAAGATGTTAAACACTATGTTGACTTAATCAAAAACAGATGCTTTCTACCAGTTTGTGTTGGGCTTTAGTGGAACACCACTACAGCAGTCCCAGGACAAGAGGAAGCATATGTATTGAAATCGAACCAATAAGGCAGAGATCATGATTGTGGACTGAAAAAGGTGTTCCATAATGTAGTGACCCAATTTGCTTCTGATTCTGTTAATGTAGAGAACACAATGAATGCAAGGACAGGAGACGATTGAAGTACAAGTAAAATTAAGACATTGTAAGTGCCTTTGTTGGAAGATGTCATTACCAGAACAAATGGCAATGAAGCTGGAAATGTGGGAATAGAATTGTCATTATATTGTGTGGGTAATGTACTTGGTTAATGTGCAGGTCATGGATTTGTAATGAACAACCTATTCTTGGGAATGGAGACAGAAGTTAGGAAGGGTAAGTCTGGACTGGATGAAGATGAGAACGGTAGTAATTGGAAGCAAAAAGGATTAGTTCAGTTTCCGAGGACAACGGGAAGTGGTGATACTACTTAATCTTGTTTTGTTTTCAATGCAGTTTATAGTTTGTTGTTAACAGTTATTGTAGATCAATGTTTTTTTTCCCTGACAACCATGACCCACGTCCTTACTTTTTTCTTGATACCTTTGATCTCTAATCTCCCTTGATCACTAGCTTTTTTTCTGACCTTCTCCCTTTTCAATAACACAAAACACCTCTTTATTTCAACCAGTCTTTGTTTCATATAAATGTCATATTGGACTCAACATTACTGTTATTTAGCACAGATGGAGAAAGCAGGTCTGACATCATCACTTTTTTTTGTATTCCATATTACAACTTGAAAATTCCTTCAAGATGACTGCTGGATCACAATATAGAGAGAGACAGCAAAGCAAACAGATACTGCCTGTAGCCAACAGAATGCCAGTACAATGCACTTGCAAACTAGTTGATTAGTTTAAGGCAGGTGGGGAGAGAATACACATAAGTAGCATATACTACTCACTGAAGTGTATGGGTCCAGCCAACACCTTTTGATAGAAATGTTAACAGTTTGATACAGACTCAACAGCAAGTGCTAATAGCCAGGGCTGTGGTAATCATCCTTCTCAAAGAGCGATTAGCATCCATTACTACAGCAATGGCCTTCTGTGCAGACATTGAAACTGATAACGACTGCACTGAAATTAACAAAGGTTACGCTGGAACTGACATTGACTCCATCAAAACTATCAACGATTCTGCAATGTTTACTACAAACAAACTGTTATAATAGGTCAATAACGAGATTGTCTCTGACAAAATGTATAAAAGTATCTTGACATTTCCTCTGGCTTGAGAGAAGAATCTCAGCTGACTACTATGCTATTGGTGTCTTTCTCTCCCTGGAGCTCCGGTATTTCCTTGTACAATAAATTGTCGTTGAATCCTGACTCTGATTCTGAGGCTGGTGATTTTCCCCACAACAATGGTTATTGTAAATGTATAATTATCATACGGTGTCTAAATTGTGCATATACATTTCCTTTACTTATTCAGGTTCTTTATCAAGTTTCCACCACGTGTAATTTTTCTTCGGTCACTTGAATTTCTTCCAGTTAGTTTAAGTATTTGCATGTGAATGTCAGGTGCTGGACTTCATGATAGATGTTGTGTATCATGACACAACCTTAGACTGACTAGCTAAGTAACTTTTTATTTTGACCGTTGATATGTCCATCAAAAATCAGTTACTGTTAAAATAAGTCATTATCATCACTAACACCATTTGTTGAAATCTCTCAAAGCAGTTAAGGTAAATATTGTTGAGTGTCAATGTTTTATCAACAAACTATTAGCCAAGCTAGAATCTGCAGCACAACTTGGATACACCATAGAGAACTTATGGACACAAATGATAGTTACATAGATGTCTTACAATGCAAATCAAGGTTCCAGCCACACCAGCTAGTTAGTGACTTGACTACAGTCTTCCATGCCAAGTCTGTTAACATCCTAGAAACATTGGTTCATGGTAAGTAAGATTTCAAGCATTTCCTTTGGAAACTATTAGTATTGGTGACCATTCATCAGGGCTAAAATTGCTCCTGAATTGAAGGGAACTAATAAACTGACAGGGAGATTTGCTAAACCTGCTTGGGAGGATTTAAACTAGTAAGGTGGGTGGGGTGGGGAGAGGAGAGAGAGGTGGTAAGACCCTGGGTGATAGTGAAGGAAGAGATCAAGGTCAAGAGTGTGGTGCTGGAAATGCACAGCAGATCAGGCAGCATCCGAGGAGCAGCAAAATCATTGTTTTAGGCAAAAGCCCTTCATCAGAGGTCAATCTGAGATTGAGACTGGCACAGTTGTGTACCATGGCATAGTTGGGGGAAAGGAGCAAGTCAAACAGGGCAGGCAGGAACAGCGCAGAGAACAAGGTAGGACTGATCATTTAAACTGCATTTATTTCAATGCAAGAGGCCTAACAGGGAAGACTGATGAACTCGGAGCATAGTGAGGAACAGGAGACTGGGATACCATAGCAATTACAGAGACGTGGCTCAGTGATGAGCAACACTGGTAGTTTAATGTTCCAGGTTACAAATGATATAGGAAGGTAAGTGTGGAGGGTAAGAGAGGAGGGGGAATGGTGTTCTTGGTAGAGTATGATTATGATGGCTGTACTTAGGATGTTCCTGGGACTACCTCCAGGAAAGTTAATTAGGTGGAACTGAGAAATAAGAAAAGGATAATCACCTTATTGAGATTGTACTATAGACTCCCCAATAATCAGTTGGAAACTGAGAGACTGTTAGGGTGAAAGACAAGGCTGGTAGATATAGGGAATGTTGGATGACTGGAGAAATTGAGACTTTTGTTAAAAAATAATGAACACATGTCAGGTATAGACAGCAGAGATCGAGTGAATCGAGTATAAAGTCAGTAGGGGTATAGAGGGTACTTAAGAGGGAAATCAGGAGGACAAAAAGGGGACTTGTGATAGCTTTGCCAAATAAGGTAAGGAAAATCCAAAGGGATTTTAGAAATACATTAAGGAGAAAAGAGTAACTACGGAGAGAATAGAGCCCCTCAAAGATCAGCAAGGTAGCCTGTATATGGAAACGCAGGAGATGGCGGGGGGGGGGGGGAACTAAATGAGTATTTTGCATCAGTGTTTACTGCGGAGAAGGACTTGGAAAATACATAATGTGGGAAATAGATGGCAAGATCTTGAAAAATGTCCATATTGTAGAGGAGGAGGTGCTGGATGTCTCATAATACATAAAGGTGGATTAATTGATATGGATTGATGAGGGAAGAGTGGTGGATATGATCTATATGGACTTCTGTAAGGCATTCAAAAAAGTTCTTCATGATAGTCTGGTCAGCAAGGTTATATCACTTGGATCAGCTAGCTACTTAGATACAGAACTGACTTGAAGGAAGAAGTCAAGGTGGCAGTGGAAGCTTTCCTTTCAGACTGGAGGCCTGTGATCAGTGGTGTTCCACATGGATCGGTGCTGGGTGCATCGCTTTTAGTCATTTATATAAATGATGTGGATGTGAACATGGAGGTATCATTTGTAAGTTTGCAGATTACACCAAAATTGAAGGTGTAGTGGACAGCAAAGATAGTTAACTCAGCATACAATGGGTTCTTGATCAAATGGGTCAATGGGCTGAGGCGTGGCAGATGGAGTTTAATTTTGGTAAATGTGAGGTGCTACATTTTGGCAAGTCAAGGCAGTACTTATATATGTAATGCTAAGGTCCTGGGAAGTGTTGCTGAACAAAGAGATCTTTGAGTGCTGGTTCATAGTTCCTTGAATGTGGAGTCTGGGGGAGATAGGATAGTGAAGAAGGTGTTTGGTATACTTTTCTTAACTGGTTACAGCATTGTGTATAGGAGTTGGGAGGTTATGCTGCGGCGGTACAGGACATTGGTTAGGCCACTTTTAGAATATTGTGTACAATTCTATTTCCCTCCTACAGATGTTGTGAAACTTGAAAGGGTTCAAGAAAGATTTAGAAATATTTTGCTGGGGTTGGAAGGTTTGAGCTATAGCAAGCGACTGAGGCTTTGGAGGCTGAGGGGAGACTTTACAGAGGTTTAGAAAACCACAAGGGGCATGGATAAGGTAAATCAACAAGTTCTTTTTCCTGGAGGCTGGTACAATTGCAACATTTAAATGACATCTGGATGGGTATACGAATAGGAAGTGTTCAGAGGGATATAGGCTAAATGTTGGCAAATAAGACTAGATTAATTTAGGACATCTGCTCGGCATGGAAGAGTTGGACCGAAGGCTCTGTTTCCACACTGTACATCTCTCATGACTAATATAAATAAATGAACCCCAGCCAACAGTTTATAGATATTGCATGGCACGCTTGGAAATGAAAAATTTAAAACACAGATAACTTTTCCCCCCTTAATAAAGTCCAAAGTTAGAAAGGACACCTACAGTTTGTTACACTACTTGGAAATTGTAGATAAACACAATTTGTGTGTAAATTTCATCTAATTGCTTAATTTATTTTTCATGTAACAAAGCAGGGGGAACCTATTGTACATTAATATAAATAGGCAAAGGTTTGTGGTCGTGTCCTTCAATTATCGGATGCAGAAGTTTGCCGAGAATTGATTTTGAAAATGAAAGAAAGGAAGACTGTCATAAATATAGTTCGATGTTTTGAGGATAAGAACAGACACCGACCGCGCATTTGACCTTCACGGCGACTGCAAGCACGGCCGCAGGGTTTCGGAAAGCAATCACGTGCTCGGTCGCGTTTGTATCTCGCTGAGGATTGAGCCGGCTGGCGTGTTCTGAGCGGGCCGCCGTCCGACCGGAAGAGGGGAGTAAAAGCAACCAGGTGAGAGGTTAGTGAGTGATGGCGCAGCGCAGTCGGAGCGCGAGACTGGGGAAGTGAAGCCGCAGCTGACTGCTCCCGAACGGATTGACGGCGCGAGCGGGGACCGTTATATTTGAAAACGTGGGCTCGCGACTCTGGGTAATTGTCCGCCTGTAGTTCCAGGTTTCAAGTCGGCGCTTGTGGCCCAGGGAAAGGGGCCGAGATATCGGCATGGGACGAAGATGAGAGGAAATGGTGCCCGCCGGTGATATTGAGGGAGAAAAATGTTGCATTCTTCCCTCTGAGGGACCCAGGACCAAAGATCGTCGCTTTAAAATATCCAGAATGCGACAGGAAAATAAACTTTTTTTAAAAAAAAAACCGGGTAGTTAGGATATGGTATACCGGTGAGAGTTTGGTGGAGGCGAAGTTGGTTGTGGCCTTGAGATTTGGTAATTATCCGAAAAGAAAATGCAGGAGGAAGGGGAAAAGTGGGACTGACTGAGTTGCTCTTGTCAAGTTGGCATGGACACGAGGCGGATTGGTTTCTTTCTGTCTTTCAACTGGAGTGTGGGCAGTGTGAATTAAATTACATGTGGAATACCATCCAAAATTATAACTTGGGATTTCTTGTTGATGGTTTTGGCTGATGTTGTCATATAACCCCTTTGGATTTGGAGCTGTACAATTGCAGTCACCACTTTGTGTATCTTGTGGTATTTCGTGATAAGAAATAGGAACCAGGAATAGGCTGTTCGGTCCCTCTAGTCTCTTGCATTATTTAATATGACCACAGCTGATGTGACATTCCCCATGTCGACATTCCTGCCCTTCCCCTGTAACCCTTGATTCCTCTACTGGTCAAATTCCTGATGAAGGGCTTTTGCCTGAAATGTCGATTTCGCTGCTCCTTGGATGCTGCCTGAACTGCTGTGCTCTTCCAGCACCACTAATCCAGAAGAATTTATCTCTGTCAGCCTTAAATATACACAAGAACTATATCTCCACAGCTCTCTCTGGCTAGGAGTTCCAAAGTCTCTGGACACTCTGAAGGAAGAAATTCCTTCTCATCTCACTCTTAAATTTGTGTCCCTTTATTTTGACACTGTACCCTCTGGTCCTAGATTCTGCCATGAGGGGAAGCATATTTTCAGCATTTACCTTGTCAAGCCCTTAGCAATCCTATATGTTTCAATAAATTCACTTTTTTTTTTAAACTCCATTAAATAGAATCCCAATCTATTTACTTTTTGCTCATAAGATAATCCCTGTATACAAGGATCATCCTCTGAACCATCTCTGAACTGCACCTACATATTTCCTTAAATATGGGGATCCAAATTGCTTGCAGTGTGCCAAATGTGGTCTCACTTGTGCCTTCTACAGTTGCAGTAAGACTGCTTCACTCTTTTACTCTACCTCATATAAAATAAGGGCTAATATTCCAATAGTTTTCCTGGTTATCTGCTACACCTGTATGCTAGCTTTTTATTATGTACATGAACTCCTCTCATTATTTTGTACACTTGGATCAGATCTCCTCTCCTCCTCCTTCTCTCTGGAGAGAAAAGTACGAGCTTATTCAACCTTTCTTTAGAAGGCAAGCCCTCCAGTCCAGGCAGCATCCTGGTAAACCTCCTTTGCACCCTCTCCAAAGCCTCTGTATCATTCCTGTTGTAGGGCAACCAGAACTGGACATAATATTCCAAGTGTGGTCTCACCAGGGACTTGTGGAACTGCAGCAAAGCCTCGTGGCTTTTAAATTCGATCCCCCTATTAATGAATGCCAAAACACCATATGCTTTCTTAACAACCCTATCCACTTGGGTGGCAACTTTGAGGGATCTATGTACTTGCACACCCAGATCCCTCTGTTCCTCCACACTGCCAAGAATCTTATCTTTAATCCGATGTTCAGCATTCGAGTTCAACCTTCCAAAATGCATCACTTCACATTTATCCAGGTTAAACTTCATCTGCCATTTCTCAGCCCATCTCTGCATCCTGTCTATACTATTGACGACACATCCAAACTTGGTGTCATCTGCAAATTTATTAACCCACCCCTCAACTTCCTCATCCAAGTCATTTATTACAAAGAGCAGAGGCCCAAGAACAGAGCCCTACGGGACCCCACTCAACACTGACCTCCAGGCAGAATACTTCCCATCTATAACCACTCTCTGCCTTCTGTCTGCCAGCCAATTCTGAATCCAGATAGCCAAATTTCTCTGTATCCCATAATTCCTGACTTTATGAATGAGCCTACCATGGGGAACCCTATCATATGCCTTGAAGTCCACATACACCACATCCACTGCTCAACCTTCGTTGACTTGTCATGACAGCTCCTCAAAGAACTCAATTAGATTTGTGAGGCATGACCTGCCCCTCACAAAGCCATGCTGACCGCCTTTAATCATGCTATGCTTTGCCAAATAGTCATAAATCCTATCCCTCAGAATTCTTTCCAAAACTTTGCTGACCACATACATAAGACTGACTGGCCTGTAATTGCCAGGGATTTCCCTATTACCCTTCTTGAAAGGAGGAACAAATTCGTCTCCTTCCAATCCTCCAGTATGACTCCCGTGGAGAGTGAGGAGGCAAATATCCTCGCCAGAGGCTTAGCAACCTAGGATAAATCTGCACCCTTAACTAGATACTCCATTTTCCTTTGCATTCCTACCTTTATAACCAAGTTTTTCTCATTTCCACTTAGCACTGTTGAAAGCATTAAAACGACTGCTCTTTTTGTAACTTCTCTTTCTTTGTAGCTACACATTCCCCTCTTATTCCAGCTTTGATTCATAATATTTCAAAAATCTTTGTTCAAACTTGTATTCATGCATAAATGTCTATCAAAGATGGAACACAACTCAAAGTCTACTGCAAAAATAATGATATGGCAGTGCCACTGTTGGACTGGACTGAACAAAGTCAGAAATCACGCAACATTGGGTTATAGTCCAACAGGTTTATTTGAAGTTGCAAGCTTTCGGAGCCCCCGCTCCTTCCTTGAGCAGCCAGTGAGAGAGAATAAATCAGACACAGAATTTCTAAGTAAAAGGTCAAAGTGTCATATGACTTATGCGAATGAATTGAACAAATCTAGATAGCTATTAAGCCTTTAATCACTTAGAAGGAGTAGCAGGTTTCAATGGATTAATATGTAAATCCCAGAATTTCTTTTAAAACACTGCCCCAAGATAACTTTATCAGAATAAAGGTGACACGTCTGGTCAGACACCATATTTTAGGCTTGAGGCCCTGTTTCAAGTTTGTTTGTATCTGTCAGACTGGTTTTATTTCCAAAGTAGGAATTTATAAAATGCTCCATTGACTGACTGTCTACAGATCATGAGCTTTTTGAACAAAACAAATGCAAATGCAAATTTACCCAATTGATTTCAGTGGGTGTGTGTGCTTGAGAGGGAATGTATGTGAGAGTGTGCGTGTAAGTATGAGGGGCTATGAACAATGTGTATGAGAGAGGGTCTCTGAGTGTGTTCCTGTGAGAGTTGTGTGCGTGTCCGCATACGTGTACCCTCACACGCACTCGCACACTCACTCTCCCATGCGCGCACAGAAATCCATGGGGTGAATTTGCATTTGCAGATACATTCTATTTCATTCAAAAAGCACACGATCTGTAGGCAGTCAGTCAATTTGGCATTTATAAATTCCTACTTTGGAAATAAAACCTGTCTGACAGATACAAACAAACATGAAACATGACCTCACACCTAAAATATGTTATCTGACCAGAGGTGTCACCTTTATTCTGATAGAACCTGCAGTTATCTTGGGGCAGTGTCTTGAAAGAAATTTTGGGATTTACATATTTATCAATCAAAACCTGCGCCTCCATTCTAAGTGATTTAAAGATTGAGTAGCCATCTAGGTTTGTTCAGTACATTTTCATTAGATGTACGACCCTTTGATCTTGTACTCAGAAATTCGGTGTCTGATATTCTGTCTCTCTAGCTGCCTGATGAAGGAGCGGGAGTTCATCAAGCTTGCAGTTTCAAATGAACCTGTTACACCGTAACCCAGTATCGTCACTTTTGACTTTACAGAAATAATGGTAATATACAGACCGTGCAAACTCCACACATTCTCCCTGTGTCTGCGTAGGTTTGCTCTCACAATCCAAAGATGTGCTGGTTTGGTGAATTGGCCATGTTCAATTGCCCATAGTGTTCACAGATGTGTAGTTAGGCGCATTAGTCAGGGGTGAATATAGGGTAAGGGAATGGGTCTGGGTGAGTTACTCTTCAGAGGGTTGGTGTGGATTTGTTAGGCCGAAGTGTCTGTTTCCACACTGTAGGGATTCTATGGATAAGTTTCCGATCAAAAGGTTACGTATTTACTCACCTACATCATTAACAAATGATGTTCACATCACTTCCATTTCAGATTGGTGTACATGGTTATATTATCATGTCATAATATTCACATCTAATTATGAGTGCATACTTGTGATATTCAGTAATGCCCTACTGTCCTTTTCCCATTTCAAGGTATAGCGAGCCAAATTGCTTTTTGTGCTGTCATTTTCTATGATTTCTAAAACATTCAGCAGTGATGTAAATATATTTAACCGTTCATCTCCAAAATTCTGTTGATAATGCTTGGTTGAAAGTTTGAAGTGCCCTCAAATCATCTGGAGTTTCTTTTTCAGCTTTCTTTGGGATGCCAGTAATTGATTTAAAGTTAGCATTGAAAATGAGCATTTGTTCATTTAAAAAATGTGATGTCTATTTTACGCAAATTGTGTATTAATTACTGGTTATATAGAAATGTGTACAAAAATCAATGTCAAAAAAGAAGTAACTGTTCAAAATTTCTTTATAGATCATGCCGGCTGCTTGTGATTCATTAGTGGAAGACATCGAAGATATTGTGTCAGCACAAGATCCGAAACCTCATGATCAACAGTTTGCAAAACGGAGCATTGTCCCACATGTTAGAAAGAGAAAAAAACACCAGCAGGATGAGGGGACAGATGATGTACAGGCTGATAGGTGAGTTCCATTTCCTTCATTTTATTAAAGGTTGCAACACTCGATTGCAATTCCAAATTAAAATACTTTCAGTTTTCATCCCTGCCCACAGTGCTGAAACCCTTATTCGGTCATGAGTGACATACCATGCTACTGTTCTTTCTTTAAGCAGTTCCTTCTCATCCTTGTTAACTAATGTCCTATGGTGTTTATGTACCTCATTTGGTATCCAGCCATCGCCAGAGAATTATCTTCAGGGTTTTCTTTTGCTGCTTCTACATGGTTGTCTCTGGATTTCCAAAAGGATCTCTTTGTCATCCTAATTCCATTTCTCATCAACATGCTGCCCCTAAGGGATATTATTCCAAAATATGACATTAAGTTCCGTGTATATGCTGACTGCCAAGAGTTCCACCTCTCCATCACCCTTCTTGACCTCTCCACATTAGGTATGCAGAAATTCCCTCCAATCTGATACTGCGATGTTCAAAGCCTTTTATAAAAATCTCTGACACAAGCTCTGTTTCCCTCGAGCATAGTCTCAGGCTGAACCAAACTACTTTCAAGCTGGGCATCCTATTTTCTCCATTCTATTTTGTTTCCAAAACTTGTTTGATAGAGTATTACACATAATAAGAGTCTGTGATTTTGGGGATAGTATATCAGCATGCATTAAGGATTGGTTAACTAATAAAAGAAACCTTGGATAAAGAAGCATTTTTACGTTGGCAATCTGTAACTGTTGGAGCGCCATGGAATAAGGTGGTCACTGGTGAGCAAGCAAATCTCCTTCCTGTAGCTTTGATACCACAATCCTTTTGGCAAAAGCGTTCTAGCACTGTCAAAGTTCTGATTTGTATAATACAGCCTTTTGAGGACTATCTTTCGTTAATTTGTACCTCAGTTCCTGAACATTGCTCAAAGGAATATAAAGAGAAACTTCTTGGGTAGGGAGGAAATAGACATGCAATGTTACATTCTGTAAATAAATCTAGAATTATGTAAAATTATTGCCATCTGATTTCTGACTTTGCCATCTGGCATCTGAATGAATTAATGTAGGTGCAGAAGATGGTTGCCTAAAGCTGAAGGTTGAACACTAAGGAAAAAATAAGTTCAGGCAAAAAATTATAATCTGAAGGGGTGGTTGTTGCATTTCTTGAGTTGGTGCCAAAAAGCAGGGTGGTTGAGGTTATTGAGGAGTGCATCAAGGTGTTGTGGAGAGAATGGTCCTTTTCGAATGCTAGAATGGAAGGAAACTGTGTTTAATGGTGCTTGAGTAGGCAGAAATAGTGAAAACTTATGATGCTGTTCCTTTAATAAGGTTATGTTGCCCTTAGGTTTTTTTTTCAGAGGGGTCGTAAATGGAGAGTTGCTGTGAGGTTTGGCGTGGATGGGTTTTAGGGCCAGTTTGATTAGAGCTTACAAATACTGCCTCAGGCAAAAGGCTATCAAGCTTTTAAAAAAAATCACTTGTATGATGAAAGAGGTTCTCCCAGCTCAGCTTTTCTTTGGTTTGGGTTGGATTTGGTTTGGTTTTAGCAAGCAGTCAGTTGTAAAATTGTTGGACCCAAAGAATCCGGCCTATGCTGATCCTCCCTCCCTCTGACATCTCTCTTGTAAGACCCTGTGTTTGATTTTATCTTTTGTGCCAAGGGGTGTTTATGGGTATTCTTACAGGAATTTGGAACCAAATCATTAAGTTGGGATAATCTGTTAGGTTTTCAGAGAGGTTAAGTTATTCGATATTCAGTTCTCTTTTGTTTGCGTTTAATTTGATAATCTTGCGAATAAATTCTGTTTTGTTTAAAACTAAGTGGTTGAGCCAGCTGCATCATTCTTTGACTATCCACTCTACACCTGCTTAAAACAGCTATCAAAGTTAGGGTCCGGGCTACTTTCATAAAATGTTTTGAGATGGTCTGGCCTGGTCTGTAACAAAATGAACTGTGGATAATGGAGGCTAGTTGCATCGATAGTAGAAAGAAGGGGAAACAATGAGTGAAGGAGCACTGGAAGGGGAGGCGTTAATCTGCTTGCGAAGCACCTTGGAGTGAGTTGAAAATATATACCCTTTAACCTTGATCATTCAGAAATTTCATGATCATTTATTCAAGTGACATTGACTAAAGCCAGGAAGGCTTCCTCTCTTCATAGCCATGGAATAATTTATAATGTGCACAGGTGGAGGTAAGTGATGAAAGACGTAAGAATTTTTTACAATCAAGATGAAAATTCTACATTTAACCATGCAGCTAATAATGATAAACACTGAGGAAAACCTTTTCTTTGATCATACAGCTTGAGTATTGTTGGTAGTTCAGTAAATTAACTGATGAACTCAGATTTCTCCAGTTTCCTCATTTCCCCACCCCCCACCTTGTCTCAGTCGGTTCCCTCAACTCAGCACCGCCCTCCTAACCTGCAATCTTCTTCCTAACCTCTCCGCCCCCACCCCACTCCGGCCTATCACCCTCACCTTGACCTCCTTCCACCTATCACATCTCCATCGCCCCTCCCCCAAGTCCCTCCTCCCTACCTTTTATCTTAGCCTGCCTGGCACCCTCTCCTCATAAACCCTGATGAAGGGCTTATGCCCGAAACGTCGAATTTTCTATTCCTTGGATGCTGCCTAACCTGCTGTGCTTTAACCAGCAACACATTTTCAACTATTTAGAGAGGATACTGACTATCTTTTTGGCATGTAATAGTGAGGAAAGCAACTGTTTAGATGAGTTTGTTAGGAGAGAAGAAGCTGTAATGAGAGGGATGTATTACAGTGATAAACGGTTGCACATATTTTGGTTGATTTATCTATGATTTTTTTGTGTTTTAATCTGACATTGAGCTAAAAACAAGCTGTGCAATCCATGTACAGAACAATCTCGGTTATCCAAACATCAGTGATCTGAATTCGGATTATCTGAACAAGATCTCCAGGTCCCGTAAAAACATTACATCAAAGAGGTGTTACCAACACCACCTCCTGTTCCCATTAAAGAAGCTATCGACAGTTTGTGACTTCTCGTGGAATGGTATGAAGCAGGCAGTAAGAGCAATTTGGGGCTGAGAGGAACGACAGATATATAATGATACTAATAATAGTCATCTCGGTTGCTGTTGTTGTGAGCAGTTGTTGGTGGGTAACAGTCGCCAGGACTACAGTGCTTTATTCACAAGGCGACAATTGATATAACTGAAGTCGCTTTCGCCATTCTGTTGCGAACATCCTCCTTCCTGCACTCCTTCCGCGAGCCCTCCAACCGCTAATGGCAGTAAGCGGGCCGTCAGCATCATCTCACGCAGCACTGCAGCTGCACGCTACTCTCTGATCACCTTTTGATCTTCACACTATTTCAGCAGGCCTTGTGTGTGAATCCTGCCTGGTGCCTGCTTTTTGTTTTGTTTCCTGACATTAATTATCCTGATCTGTGGGCAGCGTGGACCTCTGTTCTCAACCTTTCTCTGTCCTCTATCGCTACCTTTGCAGCACAACCAGTTATCCGAACAAAATACTCCCCGCCTGTCTCGTTTGGATTATCGAGGTTGTTTTGTAAAAGGAATGTCTCTGCAATAGCTGGCAGTTAGCTTTCTTGTACGGAGATGAGATTTGAAAATAATCCAGTGCAAATTGACCTTAACACTCAAAACTGGAATTTGCAATTGGAGATACAGTCTGCTGACTTTGAAAGGGCTGTTCTTGATCTTAAATCTGCAGGTCACAACGAACAAAATATGTCTGTGATTAATTATTGATTGGAATATAAAAGCACCGGTATGCTACTGAGACTTTATAAAGCTCTGGTTAGGCCCTATTTGGAGTACTGTGTCCAGTTTTGGTCCCCACACCTCAGGCCCGTGCCCAGCGGAGATTCACACGGCTGATCCCTTGAATGGTAGGTCTAACATACGAGGAACGGCTGAGGATCCTGGGATTGTATTCATCGGAGTTTAGAAGGTTAGGGGAGATTTACAAGATAATACATGGCTTGGAAAGGATGGATGCTAGGAAATTGTTTCGGTTAGGCAAGGAGACTGGGACCCATGGACACAGCCTGAGAATTAGAGGGGGATGATTCAGAACAGGAATGCGGAGACATTTCTTCAGCCAGAGAGTGGTGGGCCTGTGGAATTCATTGCCGCAGAGTGCAGTGGAGGCCGGTATGCTAAATGTCTTCAAGGCAGAGATTGATAAATTCTTGATGTCACAAGGAATTAAGGGCTACGTGGAGAATGCGGGTAAGTGGAGTTGCAATGCCCATCAACCATGATTGAATGGCGGAGTGGACTCGATGGGCCGAATGGCCATGCTTCCACTCCTATGTCTTATGGTCTTATGGAACAAAGGACAGTGCAGAACAGGAATAGGCCCTTGGGCTCACCAAGCTTGTGCTGACACTTGATGCCTTTCTAAATACCTTTTGCCTCTATGAAGTCTGTATCCCTCTATTCCCTGTCTCTTCATGTCAAGATCCCTCTTAACTGTTGTTATTGTAACTGCTTTTACCTTGTTCTCTGGCAATGCATTCCAGGCACTTACCACCCTCTGTTTTAAAAAAAAACCTTGCCTCTCACATTTCCTTTAAACTTTTTCCCCCTTATACCTTAAATGAATGTCCCCTTGTATTTAACATTTCTACTGTTGGTTGAAAACTCTGAACGTTAACTCTATCCATGCATTTGATATCCAAGTGAAAACAAACCAAATGTGTCCAATCTCTCCTGATAGCTATTATCCTCAAAACCTGGCAACATGCTGATAATACCTTTTCAGTATCTCTCTAAAATCTCCACATGCTTCTGGCGATGTAGTGACCAGAACTGTGTGCAATATTCCAAATGTGACCTAACAAAAGTTATATACAATAAAGGCAATCATGCCATATGCTGCCTTGACCAGCTTATGATTTGTGTTGCCATTATCAGGAGATTGTGCATCTGCTTGCCTAGATCTCTCTGTATATTAATGCTTCCAAAGGTTCTGCCCTTGCTGTGTACTTCCCTTCTTCGTTGGACCTTCCAAAATGCATCACCTAGCATTTTTTCCAGATTAAATTCCATCTGCCATTTCTCTGCCCAAGTCTCGAGCCTATGTATAATTGGCTATACCCACTAGCAATTCTCCTCACTATCGGCAACGCCACCAAAATTTGTGTTTTCCATAAACTTACTAATTAGACCACCTATCTCCTCCAATTCGTTTTAAAATGTATTGCAAACAACAGGGATCCCAGCACTGATACCTGCAGACTGCTGCTCTGTATTCTATGACTGAGCCTGTTTTGTATCCATCTTAACAGCACACATGGATCTCATATGATTTCACCTTCTGTATCAGCCTGCTGTGAGAGACCTTGTTAAAGTCCATGTAACCAACATCCCTCTCCTTATCAATAACCATTGTTTTTTGAGAAAATGACAATCAAGCTTGTGAGAGATGACTCCACCACATCCGCCCCAACAAAGCCATGCTGCCTACCACCAATAAATCCATTTCCAAATGTAGGTAAATCCTGTCCCTAAGAATCTTCTCCAGTAATTTTCCTGCCAATTGTACAAGGCTCATTGGCCGTAATTGTGTCTTACTGTTTCCACAATATTTTGCATGCGGTGCTAATGTATTTCAAAGTTCAAACATCCAGAAGATTATTGGGAAATGTCAGAAGAGAAGATATCGTAAAATGGTCGAAGGCTTTGTATTTTAATTTTCAAAGCATTCAGAGTAAGGTACACAAAGTGATGCCACAGTTAAAGTAAATGGATGGGATCTCATGGCCATTGCGGTGATATGGTTGCACGCAGATCAGTTTTGAGAACTTAGTATTCAGGAATATTTGACATGGGAGAAGCAGGAGGCAAGGAAAAAGTGGTGAAATGAGGGCAGTGATAGAAGATGTAAGATCGGATGATGTAGAATTCATCTGGCTGTAGGTAAGTGTGGCAAGGGCAAGGGAAAGAAGATACTGTTTGGCAGTGGTGTCACTTTAAAAAGGTTATTTTGTTCTTGATTGCTTTTAATAGAGTTCATAAAGGCAGAGTTGCCAAAGAGTCGAGGAAGGTGCTAGTTCAACAATGGAAGGGAAGTAGCTGATTGTCCCAGTTCAGGTTTTTTTTAGTTTGTTTTTAGCTGTAGCAGTCACAAGACAAGAGAGTAGAGGGGAGTTGCAAGCTTCAGTAAAGAACTGCTCTGACTTTGTTCTGGATGTTGTTCCCTCCTGCGTATAAGAATCTGTGTTGAATTCATCTTTTCTCCCAAGGGGTTTTTGGGGTGTTAGTGTATTGGGACTGTTAGTAATAGTTACTGTATCGAGTCGGTTAAGTTATTCTAAGTTCTGCTTTCTTTGTTCGTGTTTCAACTGTAGTGTTTAAATAAATCCTATTTTGCTTAAAGCTAAGTGGTTTGATCAGCTGCATCACACCTGAAATATCCACCTCACATCTTTTAAAATAAGGTAAAGTTAGGGTCTAGGCTACTTTTTTTGAAATATTTTGAGGGTGTCTGGCCTGGGCAATAACAACTGGAATACGTAGTAATGTATAGGTCCATAAGCAGTAGCCACAATGTGCAAAAGGGCATAAATCAACAAATAATAAATACATGTAAAACTAATAGAGCAGTAATTATGGGTGACTTTGCTCTTCATGGTCATTGGGTCAGCTGAGTAGGAAGGGAAGCTTTGACAACAAATTCGTAGAGTGCATTAGCGGTAGTTTGCTAGAGCAATATGTCATGCAGCCAACAAGAGAACAGGCTTTCCTAGATCTAGTAATGGATAATGAGGTAGGTTTTCTAAATGACGTCTGAGTAAAAGATCTCCTAGAAAGTAGTGATCCTAACATAGAATTTATTACTCAGTGTGAGAACCATGGATTTGAAACAACTATGTTTAACTTAAATAAAGAAATTACAAAGAAATGAGGGTTGAGTTAGCTGAAGTGGACATTGTTGGAAAACCAGTAACAAGAAATGGCAGGCGTTAAAGGAGGTAATTCATGACTCTCTACAAAGATATATCCAGTAAGAAGGAAAGATTCTAAAGGCGATCAGCCAATCATGGCTAACCAAAGATGTTGAGACTATAAGAAAAAGCACACGAAACAAAAGTCATTGATAGCTCTGAAGATTGGGGTAAATTTGGAATCCAGCAAAGGAAGATGAAAAAGGTGATGGAGAGAAAAAAAAATACACTGAGGGTAGACTAGTGAGAAATTTTTTAAAAAAACTATATCTTCCTGGACTCTTTCGCACCTCTGCCTTTATGATGTCTCTTGAAAATAATCAAGGACAATGTAATATTTTTAAAGTGACATATAAAGAGGGGGAAGTGATCAAAGGCATCTTAGCAAAATAATCGGGGAGATAGTTATGAGGCACAAGGAAGTGGCAGAGGAGTTATGCATCAGTCTTTATTGTGGAAGATACTTCAAACATCCTATTCATACTAAATAATGTGGGGGAGGAATTAAGTATCATCTAGAATGAGTTTTCGACAAATATGCAAGGCCAAAGGCCCATGATGAGTCTTCTGGTCCTGATAGCTTGTATTCTGGATCCTAAAAGAAGTACGTACCGTGATAGTGGATGCACTGGTTTGAAGTTTCCAAAAATTGTTGGATTCTGGAGAAATGCTGGAGGATTAGAAAACTGCCAGTGTGACACCCCAATCAAAAAGGAAAGAAGGCAAAAAGCAGGTAACAATATGCCAAATGGCCTAAGATTTATTGTTTGAAAAAAAAGTTGAAATCAATTTTTAAGGAACTAATAACAAACATTTGAAAAATCATAATCTAATCAAGCAGAATCAGGCATGGCTTCATGAAAGGGAAGTCAAGTCTGACTAATGAATTAGTCTTTTTGAGGAAATGTCAACCAGATGGGCTAGAGGGGAACCAGTAGATGTGTTGTATTTGAACTTTGAGAAGCATTCAACAAAATACCTCCTAAAAGGTTAATTCATAAGATAAGAGCCCATGATTTGAAAGGTAGTATAATTCCATAAAATAGAGAATTGACTTCTGTGTATGAAACAGTGAATTGGGATAAGGGGGAGTCTTTTTCATGGAGGGGATCTATGACTGATGGGGTACCACAGGGGTCGGTGTTGGGACTGCAGTTGTTTACAACATATCTTGATGACTTGAGGAAGGAAGTGACTATATGCTAGCCATATTTGCAGACAGCATGGAACTAGGCAAACAGTTTACAGAGCGATTTACAGTTTTTGAGTGGGCAAGAAGTTGGCAAATGGAGAATAATGTGGGAAAATGTGAAGTTCATTTTGAAAGGGAGAACAAAGAAATAAAATATTATTTAAATAGTGAAAACCGGTGGAAAGTGCTTACACAAAGGGACTGGGGTTACTTATGCATGATGCCCAAAGTGATTACACAAGTGCAGAAATAATAAGGAAAGCTGTTGGAATATTGCTCCTTATTTCAAGAGGGTTAAAGTATAATAGTAGGCAAGTCTTACTGCAGCTGTACAAGATGCTGGTGAAACCATTTGGAGTGATGTGAGCAGTTTTGATCACTGAATTTAAGAAAAGGTACTTCGTTGGAGGCAGTTCATAGAAGGTTCACTACAATGATTCTTGGTTTGGAGGCAAAAGCAAAACAGGTTAGAACTCTACTAATGAGAGTTTAGAAAAATGAGAGGTGATCTCATCGAAACATATCAGATTCTAAAAGGGCTTGACAGGGTAAATGCTGATATTTTCCTTCATGGGAAAGCCTAGGACCAGACTGCAGAGTTTCAAAATAAAGGGATGCCAATTTAAAGCTGAGATCAGGACAAATTTCTTCTGAGATTTGAGAGTCTTTGAAACTCCTTGTCACAGAGAGCTATGTGTATATTTAAGGCTGAGATAAATTCTTGATCATTAAGGGCATCAAGGTTTATGAGGAAAAGGCTGGAATTTGGACATGAGCAATGTTGGATCAGCCATGATCTTGTTCAATTGATGGAGCAGGCTTGGGGGGAACCAAACAGTCTACTACTGTTCCTATTTTTTATGGTCTTAAATGTTGGTCTTTTTTTTCATTCTTTGTCTACTTGTTGCAGCGTTATCCCTGGTGCACAGAAGATCTGGGTGAAAACCTGGGGCTGTTCACATAACAGTTCAGATGGGGAATATATGGCAGGTCAACTGGCGGTTTATGGATATAAGATTACAGGTAATATGCGTTTTTAATATTTTGTACAATTTGTACACCAGGTATTTCACCAATAAAGATTAAACTTATTAAAATTTTTGGATGCTACGTTAATTTGTTTAAAGTGGCTTGAAAATGGGCAGCAAAACTGTTGATTCAAATATTTGTTTCTTACTGTAACAACTTCAACATCCTTGTAAAATCTTATGTTATCACAGAAATATAAGAATAAGTTGACTATTTTCTCACCGTTGTAATTGTTTCTAAACTGCTGTTAAACATCTGTTAATATTTAATTTGGTTCAATTGATTGTTTATGTAGAAACTTTAAAAATCTTGCGTGTTCCAGCTAACATTGATTTTGATATGATATAAAGCTGAGTTGTTTTTAGGCTGATCTTTGTCTGCTTAAGTACTCTGTTTGCAAATTGTTTTTCACACCTTGAATTCCTAAAGTTTTTTGTGAAAGCTTTATTTTCTTATTATGAATAATGGACTTTGACATTTTTTCCATAAAATAATACAAGTAAAGAAAAGGATTTATCTTTATCTTTTGAGTCTAATTAGGCATAATGTAACCTTGCATTTGTTGCAATATCTTTACACCCTGTTAGATGGATTAAAAATTGAAATGTTATCTTGAGGGCAAATTTTATCTGTTTAAGATAATTTTTGTTTGCTGCTTTCCACCTGTTAAGCTTAAAAACAGACCATTTGTATCACTTTAAAAAACCAAAGTTAATATCAAACTGATAACAGCAGTAGACAAATGTTTTGCGCTAAGTATTAGCATTGCAATGCAGTGTTGAAAGCTGTGTTATCTTCAGCTTTCTGAAGCTAGTTCTTACCAATTTGAACAAATTCAAGTATGTGATTTTGATTTCATAGCAATATTTGCCAAACAAAGGATACTTTATCAACTCTGTCACCTTGGTCTGCTATTTTCATGTATTTGTGAATTGCAGCACAATGTCCCTTCAGGATTAGGTTCAACCTCAAAGCAATTGCATTTAGCTTTTACTGCTGGTTTGCAGTGCAGAGTGACACCGACAGCATAGGTTCGGTTCTTGTACCTGCTGGGGTTACCATGAACATCCCATCTTCTCTATTGCCCCTTGCCTGAGGTTAAACTACCAGCAGTTGTCCAGGAGCATTATGGTCTTTCTGGTCAATGTTGACTTTTTTTAACTTTACATATTTATTGGTCTCTGGGTGAATTTATAGGATTCCAGAATTTCTAGTGTCATTTTAAGCATTGAGGAATTACTTTTCACTGTCAACATATACTTCTTGAATGAACATAAAGGTTGTTCTGCCAAAATGCACGTTTCATCAACGCAAATTCGCTATAATGCGATTGACGAATTGGGGACACTGTTTGTAAAGTGTCATACTTTTAAAATGTTTTGGTTGAAAGGCGATTACGTCGCCAACATTTGAATTGCTGTTTCTAAAACACAATTTTTCTATAATTCTTTGAAGAGGTGGCAAGTAGGTTAGACCAGGGAAACCCAGTGGATGTGGTCTATCTAGACTTTCAAAAGGCCTTTGATAAGGTGCCGCATGGGAGGCTGCTGAGCAAGGTCAGGGCCCATGGTGTTCGAGGTGAGCTGCTGGGATGGATTGAGGAGTGGCTGTCTGACAGAAGGCAGAGAGTTGGGATAAAAGGTTCTTTTTCGGAGTGGCAGCCGGTGACGAGCGGTGTCCCGCAGGGTTCAATGTTGGGGCCTCAGCTGTTCGCATTATATATTTATGATTTGGATGAAGGGACTGGGGGCATTCTAGCGAAGTTTGCAAATGATACGAAGTTAGGTGGACAGGCAGGTAGTACTGAGGAAGTGGGGAGGCTTCAGAAGGATCTAGACAGTTTGGGAGAGTGGTCCAGGAAATGGCTGATGGAATTCAACGTGAGCAAATGTGAGGTCTTGCACTTTGGCAAAAAGAATAAAAGCATAGACTACTTTCTAAATGGTGAGAAAATTAGTAAAGCCAAAGTACAAAGGGATCTGGGAGTGCTAGTCGAGGATTCTCTAAAGGTAAGCATGCAGGTTGAGTCCGTGATTAAGAAAGCGAATGCAATGTTGTCACTTATCTTAAGAGGGTTGGAATATAAAAGCAGAGATGTGCTGCTGAGACTTTATAAAGCTCTAGTTAGGCCCCATTTGGAGTACTGTGTCCAGTTTTGGTCCCCACACCTCAGGAAGGACATACTGGCACTGGAACATGTCCAGAGATTCACACTGATGATCCCTGGAATGGTAGGTCTAACATATGAGGAACGGCTGAGGATCCTGGGACTGTATTCATTGGAGTTTAGAAGATTAAGGGGAGACTTAATAGAGATGTACAAGATAATACATGGCTTGGAAAGGGTGGACGCTAGGAAATTGTTTCCATTAGGCGAGGAGACTAGGACCCGTGGACACAGCCTTAGAATTAGAGGGGGTCAATTCAGAACAGAAATGCGGAGACATTTCTTCAGCTAGAGTGTGGTGGGCCTGTGGAATTCATTGCCACGGAGTGCAGTGGAGGCCGGGACGCTAAATGTCTTCAAGGCAGAGATTGATAGATTCTTGATGTCACGAGGAATTAAGGGCTACGGGGAGAACTGATAAGTGGAGTTGAAATGCCCATCAGCCATGATTGAATGGCGGAGTGGACTCGATGGGCCGAATGGCCTTCCTTCCACTCCTATGTCTTATGGTCTTATAATGTGGGGTTGCACGAGAATGCAATGATCGCGTTATTGAAGAACTGATTGTATTTGAGTATTTGTACATTTTTGAGGTATGTAAACAATTGAAAATGAATACTGCATTTGCTGTATATTGAAATTTCTTCTGTAAGGGTTCCTTTGGGAGACAGGAATATTATTCTATTGAGAATCACAAAATGTGAACATCAGTTTAACAAATTATTGAAGTGAGCTGGATAGTTTTTGATTTTTTTTATATAGCAAACATGAGTAGGGCCAAATTATCACTGATGGTCGGTGTTAAACTGTTGTAGGAAATAACATGGATCCTTCCACAGTAGTTATTTGATAAGCTGTCATTCAACTTAAAATTCCACTCGTCCCACTGCAGCTCAAGTATTAGATGCTCTTACCATTTTTTGTTAAAATAGCCATAGCCATTAGCTCAAATACTATGTTATTTTTTGTAAATTATTGAAATAATAGTATTTGTTCCAAGACAAATTTAGTCAGAAGACTGTGTTTCTGCAGCTTAATCATAATTGCTCTACTCATTAAAAGAAACATGAAAATTGCTTTCATTTTAAGTTAACCAGACTGTTTAGATGTAATTATTCCTCATTTGAATAACCTGAATTATCTTTTTAACAAGAATCATTGCAGTTTGTTGAAGACCACTTTGAAGTTGTTGCCAGTGTTGACTGATGAAATCAAAATTCATGTTGTAACATTAGAAGTTGTATGTGTTGTTTTCTAGCTTTGTTTATTGATTACAATATGGAGGCAGGTCCTGTTTGCAAAGTTTTTGTGACAGGTGTGCACAGAGATTATTATCCAGACCATTGAATAGTTTTGTAAGATGCATGTAACAATTAAACAAACAATTGGAAAAAAATTAAGTTCGTTATTTAAATGAAAAAAAATCAGGCAAATGCAACATTGAATTTATGGCAGCTCTTTATATTTGTGCCGAATTCACTAAAAGCTTTCCATGTATTTGCATTTATCTCCAGTGTTACTGTAGCTGGAGTCCTTATTCATGATTTCATCTCCAGACTGACCCTTTTTAATGTCTGCCTCCCTTTTCTCGAGCATTTTGAGCCGTCACTATGTTTAGAACTAGCCATGTGCAACCTATTCTGCTTATCAGTCATGACTATCACTTTAGGATCATTCCTAAACAGCACTGAATATGCATCTTTCCAAACATTAACTTCAAATCTGCCCTTGACTTAACTTTTGTGCCATTTTTCCATACCCTCTGCTCTTTGTATTCTCCTAGATTGGGTCCTCTTTCTATCTATTTTTCACTTCACAATTAATGGCTGTCCTTTCATCCATCTAGTCCTATACAGTATCCTGAATTTATCTATTTATTTATTTACTTTTTTCTTTAAATCAATTTTCTTAAAGTGGTTTTAAACGACTTTCTGCATAATGTCTGTGCCCATCCCACGATTAGTTTCCTTGTGAACCTACTCCAAAAGTTGTTTTTTAATTCACTGGTGGGATATGAGCCTCACTGGCCAGGCTAGACTTTATTGCCTGCCCCTAATTGCCCTTGAAAAGGTGGTGATGAGCCGCCACCTTTAAATGCTGTAGTCCGTTTAAGGAACAAATTCTAGTATTTTGACCAAGCAATAGTGAATGGATGGTTATACATTTGCAAATCAGGATGGTAAGTAGCTTGGAGGGGAACTTGGAGCTGTTGGTGTTCCATTTATTTGCTACCCTTATCGTTCTAGCTTGATGAAATCATGGATGAGGAAGGTGCGTTCGAAGGATCATGGACAAATTCCTGCAGTGCAACTTACAGATAGTACACACTCTGTGTGAAATTTATTTTGGTATTTAAATGTAATTGATATTCAAATTGAGAGGAGGAATCAAAATATGTATCATAGAAATAATTCATAGAATGGCTGCATTACAGTCCATTGAACCCATGCCAGAACTCCGAAACAGCAATTCAGCTACTCCCACTTAACCATCCACTCCCTATACCTCTCCACTATTCTCCCCTTCATCTGCTTATCCAATTCTCATTTGAAAGGATGATTTGAATCTATTTTCATTACTTTTTTAGGGAAAGCACGAATTACTGATTGTGATTCAGTTCATAATCACTTAATTTCAAAAAAAATCTTCCTTGTATTGCTTTGGGTTCTTCTACCAATCACTTAAAGATCTGTGCCCCTGATTGCTGACCGTTCCAGTTCTGGAAACCAATTTCTCTTTATCCAGATCACTCAGGTTTTTGAAGACGCTCAGCAAATATGTTTTCTACTGTGTCCCACACTGTTGGAGAGAACTGCATTCACTCAAGTGCTCCACATTAAAGAAAATCTATCATGCGCGCTCTCCCCCTCTCTCTCTCGTTTGCTCGCACCGCGCTGTCTGCCTCTTGCACACGTGCTATGTGTCTCTCTTGGGCACGCACTCTGTCTTTCTTCTCTCTCACCCCTCGCCTCCCTTTTTCTGGCCACCCTCTTTCTCTTGCGCGCCCCCCCCCCAATTCTCTCGTGCCTCCCTTTCTCTTGACCCCTCCAAACCACCCGCCTCTGGGCTGAATGCCCTTGACCCCTGAAGTGTTCCCCGACAGGGAGGAAACATCCCTGTTTCATGAGCGTTGCGTGGTGTCCATTCAGTCATTCTCTGTTCAGTCTCGCTAATTTACCATGCCCTGGGCGTACTTGTCTACAATGTATGAGATAGACAGCATTGGCCGAGTCACGTAAGTATGTGCTACTTACATGGTGGATGGTGTCCCCACATGTAATGGTGGTATTCATGTTGATGCTCTGACATGTCTTGCAGTGGTTGCCACGACAGGGTTGCACAGTGTTGTTGTCTATGTTGTCCTGAAGGCTGGGCAGTTTGTTGCGAGCATTGGTCTGTTTAAAGTTTGACGGTTGTTTAAAGGTGAGAAGGGGAGGCTTAGGGGAGGTCTTGGCGAGGTGCTCATCCTCATTGATAATATGTTGCAGGCTGTGAAGAACAAGGTGTAGTTTCTCCGCTCCCAGTACGTTCTGGGTAATGAAAGGTCCCTATTGATTGCTTCCCGTGTCTCCTGAGGAGGTCATTACGTTTTCTCACTGTGGCACATTGGAACTGGTGGTTGATGAGTTGAGCATCGTACCCCGTTCTTATAAGGGCACTTTTGAGCACCCTAAGGGGTCTGCGTCCCTCCTCATCTGAACAGATCCTGTGTAGGCATAGGGTTGTCTTCGGTCCCCATGTCTGTTCCGTATGTCTGGATGAAGAACTGGTTGCTAAAGATGAAAACATTCCGTTTGAGGATGAAACGGATGAGTTGCTGGATGGTTGGAGATTGGCAGTTGGTGTTGAGTACTGAGACTGTTGTAGCAATGCCGTCATCGTGGGGGATGCTGATGTCGAGTGTTGAAATGTCCATTGTGACAAGGAATGTTCCCAGTTCAACTAGTCCGTAGGTTCTCTGTTTCTGTAAGAAATCTGTAATGTCACAACAGAAACTGAGGGTTCCCTGTATAATAGATTTCAAGATGCCCTCGACATAGACCGAGAAGTTCTCGCACAGGATCACATTGTCTGATACGATAGGACTCCAGGTGAGTTGGCTTTGTATGTCTTTGAAAGGCAATAGAAGTACCCTATGCGAGAAGTGTGTAGGGAACTCTGAAGGGCTGGATCAAAAGTCTTGATCAATGTGTTTAGTTCACGAGTGTGTTCTTTGGTCACATTAACTGGCAGTTGCCTGTAGTATTTTCTGATTGTTCAATTGTCAGTACACTTCATTGCAGTAGTCTATTCTGAATGATGGCTGCTCCTTTATCTGCTGGTTTGATGACAATGTTGCAATTGGTTTTGAGAGCGTGGATGGCATTGCGTTGTGATCGGGTGATGTTTTGCTCTACTGCGGCTGGCATTTACACATTTCCTGACGGTTTGAGCATGCATGTCAAGCCCGCAGCAGCCATCCGGAGTTGTCCAAAATGACTCCTTTGGTTGCTCCATAGAATTCTTCGAGTGGAAGGAATTAGACCACACTGGTTTGGTTAAACTTAATGCTTAGATTTCTTGCAGATACATTTAATTCATTGATAATATTGGTTTTGTAATTCTACCAGAGATACTGCCAGTTCATCAGACAGCCTCTTTAATGAGTATTACTTTTGTGGAACTTGGTTGTAATTGCATCCATAATGCAAGTAACAATTCACTAAGTCTTCAGTGTTTCTTTTCTATTTTTCATCACCCACTTCTAAAAGTGATATGTAGATTCTATATTGTTTCCATCATATGTTGTATTAGTATTGTTTGTCAAGGTTGGACTTGCAGGCATAGCAGTAAACGTTTGGGGGGGTGGGGGGGGGAGAAAGTCTTGCAAATAGTGCTTTTTAATAATTTCAGGATATTCCAAAGCACTTTAGCATCTAGTTAAGTACTTTTGAAGTGAGGCTACATTTGTAATCTAGTCTGGTCAAACTGGACCACCAGGTCAGAAATTTGACATGAGTATGTGTGTATTCTCACACACGTTCTTGCACCCACAAAAAAACTTAATCCAAGATTTATCCTGTAACCGTTATTCCACAATGTTAGTTATCAGTGTTGCAAACCAAATCTGGTTTACTAAAGATTAAATCTGAATACTAGATATTTAAAGAAAAATGGGTTACAAAAAATAAATTTATGTTTAATAGGAGAAATAAGTATTTTAGATGTGAATTCAAGAATTATTTTCATCAGTTCTGATTTGTCAAATTTAACATTTTAACTCAACAATCTTTATTTTCTATGTATTAAACAATCTGTTAATTTCTCACATTTTTATAAAAGTTATGGTTGAAAAAACTAGGCATAGTGACCCTCTTCAATGGGCATAATAATGATTAAGTGAAGAGACTTGAGATGCTCAGAATTAATTTTCTTTGTGATCACTAGATGGTGCTATCTAACAATTAGCATGTTACATATAACTTCATAAAGTACAATGTTAAAAATCATACAAAACCAGGTTATTCGAAAGCACTAGCTTTTGGAGCGATGCTCCTTCAGGTAGCTGTGACTTGAAGGAGCAGCACTGTGAAAGCTCGTGCTTCCAAATAAACCTGTTGGACTATTACCTGGTGTTGTGTGATTTTTAACTTTGTCCACCCCAGTCCAACACTGGCTCTTCCACATCATAACTTACAATTTATTATTGCAGTCATTAATTTAAAAGGCATCAGCTTCACTTTTAAAAAAAACTGGCAGAATTTTACTTAGAAAACCAAGGATTTTGCTCAGTGTAATTAAAGCAATTTATGAAACATTTGGCTTGATCAGGCTGTTTAACCAATAGGTGGCAATGTGTGACAAGGAATTATCACTGTTGAAAACAAAAAAAATCTGAAAATCACAATAGATCAGGTAGCATTAGTGGAGAGAGCAAGCTAACGTTTCCAGTCTAAATGACTCTACAATAGAGCTGGCATGAAGTGGGGAGGGGCAACATTTATGCAATAGTGTGGGCGTGGAGTGCTGCAAAAGAAAGGGTGCTGATAATGCAGATTAAGTGATCGCAATGCGAAAATGGGAAGACGAATTTCACATGCATCCAGATGCTAAACACTTTTTCTGCCACTTCTGTCACCATGCCTACTTATTCGAATGTGAATCCCACGCCCTCTTTGAAGACCCCATTCCTGAAGCCAACAAACTCCACCCTCCTGGACACCCCGTTCTGGCCTCCCACCCTTCCTTGACCTTTTCATCTCCAACTGCTGTTGTGACATCAACTGCCTGAATCTCTCCACCCCTCTCACTCCAACCTCTCTCCCTCACAATGCACAACCCCTTGCTCTCTCTGCTCAAACCCCAACCTCCCCATCAACCAGCTGACAAGGGAGGCATGGTGATAAATTGGCACACTAACCTCTACCTTGCCAAAGCCACACGCCAACTTGCTGACGCCTCCTACTACCGCCCCTGATCCCTCATCGTCAAACCATCATCTCCAAGATCATCCACAATCTCATCGCCTCAGGCGATCTTCCATCCACAACCTCTAAGCTTAGCGTTCCCCAACCCCACACCGCTCATTTCTATCTTCTCCTGAAAATTCATAAACCCAACTGCCTCAGTCAACTAATCATCTCTGCCTGCTCCTGCCCCATTGAACAACTCTCTTATCTCAACTCTGTCCTGTCCCATTTGGTCCAGAAACTCGCCACCTATGTTCAGGACACCACCTATGCCCTCCACCTTCTCCACGACTTTGGATACTCTGGTCTCCAACATCTCATCTTCACCATGGACATCCAATCATGTATCCCCCATGAGGAGGGCCTCAAGGCTCTCTGTTTCTTCTTCTCATGCAACCAGTCTCTTTCCACTGATGCCATCATCCACTTGGCAGAACTGGTCTTCGCCTTTAACAACTTGTCCTTTCAATCCTCCTGGTTTTACAAACCAGAGGGATGCCCACAGGCACCTGCATGGGTCAGAGCAATGCCTGCCTCTTCCAAGGGTACTTGGAACAGTTTCCTCTTCTACAGCTGTACCAACACTCCCCCAACCCATCCACCACTACATTGATGATTGTACTGGCGCTGCCTTGTTCTCCCACGAGGAGCTCAAACAGTCCAGCCACTTCACTCTGATCTCAAATTCACCTGGACCATCTCTAATACCTCCCTCCCCTTCCTGGACCCCTGCAGCAACTCCCACAGGTACCTTTTTATAACCCACCCCCCAGGAAAAATGGAATCTCATACCCCCAATTCTTCCGCATCCGCCATACCTGCTCCCAGAATAAGCAATTCCGCTCTAAAACATCCCAGATGGCCTCCTACTTCAAGGACAATATTTTCCTCCCCTGTGATCAACAATGCTGTCATCTGCCTCTCCTCCATTTCCTTCACCTCAGCCCTTAAACACCCCCCCACCCCGCCCCCCCAAAAACATCCACCACTAGGATAGAGTGCCTTGGTTCTCACATTCCACCCTACTAATCTCCAAGCCCAATGCATCATCTTCCACCACCTGCAGTCTAACCCCCTCCTCACCCCATCCACCTTTTGCCGGGACTGTTCCTTCAGTGACTCCCTCTTTTAGTCCACGCTCCACACTAACCCTTCCTCCACATCTGGAACCTTCCCCTGCGGCCACAGGAGTTGCAAAACTTGCCCCCACACCTCACCTGTCACGTTTGTCCAAAGTCCCAAAGAGTCATTCCAAGTCCAACAGAGATTCACTTGCATGTCCTTTAACCTGATTTGCTGCATTTGTTGCTCCCGATGTAGTCTTCTCAACATTCGAGAGACTGAGTGCAAACTCAGGAATCAGTTCAGGGAACATTTATATTCCGTACAGTCCGATCAACCCCACCTTCAGCTGCCAGTCATTTCAACTCCCGCTCCCACTCCCCCCGATAACATGTCTATTCTGGACTGCATCCATTGTCAAAATAAGGCCACATACAATTAGGAGGAAGAACATCTCATCTTCCGTCTTGGGAGCTTACAACCAAATGCCCTTAACAGAGAATTCACCAGCTTCCAAATCTCCCCAGTCTCAGCCCACCCTCTCTGCCCTTTACCTAACCCAACCTGTCCATTATTCTTCCCATCTTTCCGCTCCACTGGTCAATCACAGCCACTTCCGACCTGCATCCACCCATTGCCATTCCACCTGTCTTTTCCTCCAGCCCCAGCCCCCCAGTTATTTCTCTGTCTTCTTTCACTCCCCCTGTCCTAATGAATAGTTCCAACCTGAAACGTCAACTCCCTTTTTCTGATGCTGCTTGACCTGCTGTGCTTTTTCCAGCTCCACTCTTTATCTCCAAAGACACATCATTGTTTTGCCAATCTGTCAAACTGAAAAGAACAACAAATAGGCCCACTGGACTGGAGGAGGGGAGAAAGGATATTATGACTGAGAGTGCAACAAGTAAGGCTAAACCAAAGGGAAGAAATGGGAGTGAGTTTACAATTTTTAATATTGAACTCAATATTAATTCCAGTATGTTGTAAATGTCCTGAGGATGAGATGTTGATCCTCCAGTTTGGGTTGTAATTTGCTGGAGCATGCCGAGGACACCAAGTGGGCTTGTTAGCAGGATGTTACGGTGAAATGATCGGCTGCAGGAAGGTTGGAGTCATGCTTATCTAAGGACTAGAGGTGTTCTGTAAAGTAGTGATCCAGTCTGTGTTTCGTTTCTCCAGTGTAGAGCAGGTCACATTAGATGCAGCAAATGCAATAGATCAGATTGGAGGAGGTACAGGTGAAATGCTGCTTGACCTGGGAAGATTGTTTACACTGTTGAATAGTGAGCAGGGAAGAGGTGAATTGTCACTGATGTCTCTCATCTGCAGTTCTCCAATGTTTACCTTTTGAGACAAAGTCAACATGAATTTGCTACTGTGATGTATTTCATCCATTGTAACTGCGTATTTTTCATTTTTATTAGCTTCATTAGAATCACTGCACTCCTAATTACAGTTGAAATGTTAAACATTATTTGAACAATCATACTTACATTTTCGGTCAAAAGAGGTAAAAGTTAATTGTATGTTACAGAATTAGTAGTTCAAATGCACATGACATCAGGAAACAATAGATTATCAATAAGAATGAGTAAAGTAACATTGGCAGAATGTTAGAATTAATTTTAAGGTATTTAAAGTAGTATATAGATTATTTAGTTAGACTTGGAAAAGATGAACTTTGTTAATCTCACATCCTTTATGTTCACATTAATCAATATGGGAATGTATGCAGTCCTAAGATCATGAATGTATAGAATGTTAGCTATGGAATTGACCATATCGGGATAAAACTAAATGGTGCCTAGGCTTGTCCAATCAGAAGAAGTCCTATTTCTTTATAGCATTCAGCTGTAAACTGGAATATTAGCTTTTAAAAATTGAAAAAAAAAATTAGCCTTAATGGCAAGGCCAAGGAATAAATAAGTAATACATTTAGTGCTGTAGCAATGTGACACAACGTGGACAGCAATTTATTGCATCCAGATGCAACATTTTAGGTAGGTTCAAGAAGAGAAACAATTTTAGGTTATTTTGTACTTGTTAAGGCAATATTTATTAATGATGCAACATTTATTTTCTTGTCTAGATTTTATTTTGAAGGCTGCTTTGGAGTTTGAATTTAATGATTCATGCTCTTGCATTAAATTCATTTCATTTGAATGCCTGGTATAAATATGCTACAGGTCATTTTGATTGTATGGGAGATCCTAAAAGCATTAAGTCCAGAAGTTTCTTATAACATCATTCTACTTATTCTTTGTTTTGCTTCCAGCAGACTATACATGAAGATTGCTTAAAAGCATACAATTAGTTATATTCATCGGTTTTAATTGTGAAGACAATGGAAAATTAAAATTTACAGGATAAAAGATATGGTCGTATGTAAGTCTTAGTTTACACTGCTTACACTGGAATGTTTACTGAGTCAAAGAATGCACTATTTCTTTACAAAACCGATTCAAGAGTTTTAAATCACAGTCACAAATTTATTGTGATAGATCGATTTGAGTTTTATTGCATGATTTTGGGCAATTGGTTTAAGTATTGCTTTAAGTATTAGACTATTCAGTATTGTGTTAAAAGTAAGTGGCCTTTATTTTTATATTGCTTTACATATTTAATCCTTTTTTGTGCAAGTTCCATCACCTGGGTGTGGAAATTTAATAGTTGGCAAAACTAGTAAAGTCTGATGCACTGAACATGCACACCCAGCGTCCTGGTTGTATGAAGGGTGCTTGGTTTCATTGCCCATTTGGTAGTTGGTTTGACAGCAGAATATTTTTTCAAAATGTGCTTATGCCGTACAGTTAATTTTTTTCATTTTTATCTTTTTTTTACTGACAGTTCTGTTTGCAATTGATGGTTTAATGATTTTGCTTTAAATTCCTTTTTTTCTTCTAACTTGATATATTTACAATTTGATGTAAGGCTTCAAACACGTTACATTTTTGTTGGACTGAATGGTTTTCGAAATGGAATAGGATAGATGAATAGCTTTAATAAAAAGAAAATGCTGTTGATGCTTAGTTCTAAGTTAAAGTAGAAAGTTCTGGAGAAACTGCAGGTCCAACGACGTATGTGGAGAGATGCTGCTCAAAGGGTGCTAGCAGTGCATGAATTTCTAATCAATACAATACAATTGGTCAATGAAGTGCAAAATATATTTGAGAGTTTGAGAATAAATCCTTGTCTCAAGTTATGAAGATTCATAGTGCAGTAGTCCAACTTACTTCGCAAATTTAAAATAAGGTATAATTTTGCATTTGTTTTGAATTGTGCTTGCCAAGTTTTAAAATAAAAGTACACCCTGCTTATGAAAACTAGAATTGAACATAAGGGATCTCTGATAGATAATAGAATTTGGAAGATTTTTCAAAAGTGCTCTTGACCCTTATCTTGAATTTTGGAAATTTTTTTTCTCGTTTCCCACATAGTTATTGGCTATGCTAGTGTTTTGCGACTCCATCTTTCTTCATTAACATCTAATTTTACTACTGTGCTCCTCCCGTTGACGCACCTAGCTGTTTCCGGAAACATTGGATTGCCACTTTCGATCAGTCAGTTCGCTTTAGCCTAAAGATCATACTCCAGCCATTGGTCCTGACACAATGCTGACAGGGAAGACATCAATAACTGCACAGGCACAGTTTATCCAGCTAAAGAACATGACTAAAAAAGGCATTCAGCACTTACCTTTGTAATTCTCAGAGTAGCTATCATTGCGGTCTACCATTGACTTAAATTTCTTTGGACTCTGGTGTTCTAAATGTATACTCAGTAACTAGTTACTGTTATGTCAAACATACATCCCACTTAACATTATAGTATTAAGCTTATTTTACGTCTCTATTTTCAGCATTAAACATCTTTGTTTCTGTCTCCCGAAACAAAAGATTTTAAAAAAATTTTGAGTCCAATTTCCTGACAGGCATGGTTTCCCAGCAGCAAGGCATTTAGCTTACTGAAGTGGAAATCTGGCAGAATGAGGCTATGAAGCCCTCTTATATTTTTAAAAACCATAAAATTGCCTTACATTGTAACCTAGGTGATAGTCTTGATTGAATGTCAGAAAAGAAAAAGGCAGATGAATAACTGCTGAAAATTTCTATTAGGACATAGAAAGCGTAACCCTGGGCAAGCAGTCAACAGTCTTTTTTTTTTGTTAGTGACTGTTCTTTATCTGAGAAGCTTAAGCATTTTGGTATCTGTAATCACCAAATAAAATTGAACATCCAGTGAAACAGTTTTAAAAAATAATCTTTTCTGGAAATGCTTTGTTGCCATCTTGATTTCTGATCCGGAGCCTTACAGGGAGCAAGATTTAGGATTTATTAATATACAGATCGACAAAACTTAGAGGAATAGTTACCCACAAAATAGGAAGCTAGTAGATTAGACTTCCACTTCATGATTTTGAATGGCACTTTGCTTTTGCTTTGAAAGTTGTTCAAGGAAAGATATAGCGACTATATACCGAACTTGTACAGCTATAGTTGACAAGAGATGCAACTGAAAAGAGAACTGAGATTATCAAGTAATACTGAAAGTATCTTTTATGTCCTATACCACATTCTAAAGTTAAACAAACCTATGAATATAAACTATGGCATGATTAGAAATGGCTGTACCATAGTAAAGAGGAATTTTGCACAGATTTGGACATGCTGTCCTGGGGGAAAGGAACTAAGGAAATGTTTAAAATAGAAAATATGTCATTTCATAATTTTCTTAGATTGTTCCCTTAACTCATGAGCAGAAGAGCTGGAAATCTGATGTGCCATTTCACCCGTAGAAGCTCAATTGCATGTAATGTAACTTTTATTTTTCTATATCCATTGTAGGTAGATAAATAAAGAAAATAATGCCATTTCTGAAGAATCTCTATGAAATCTGTGTCTCATTCCTTTGTAGGAAATTGAGTTCATTGCTACTTCTCCAGCTTTTGACTTCCCCTTTACTGCCTAATCCTATTCCCTTCGCCGACTCTCTACTGACATCAACACTAAAGACCACAGTTTTTGGGTGGGAGGGAAAAGATTTAAAAGGGACCTCAGGGGCAACCTTTTTACTTATAGGATAGTGTATGTATGAAATCAGAAAAAGTAATGAAGGCCAGTACGATTACAACATTTAAAAGGCATCTGGATGTGCTAATGAATACAAAGGGTTCAGAGTGATCTGGACCAAATGCTGGCAAATGGGACTAGATTTATTTAGGATATGGATCTGCACGGACAAGTTGGACTGACTGGTCTGTTTCTGTTCTGTATATTTCTATGATTCGGCCTCATGCAATGGTAAATGAATTTAGAGAGATCTGTTGGGTTTTGTTTTTAGGGAAGGTAGTGATGTAGTGGTAGTGTCACTAGATTAGTAATCCAGAGATGAGACCTTAAGGCTCTGAGCAGCAAAAACAGAAATTGCTGGAAAAACTCAGCAGATCTGGCAGCTATTGTGGAGAGAAATCGGTGTTAACATTTTGGGACTAGTGACCATTCTTCAGAACAGATGGTAGATAGGAATAAGTTGGTATTTGCAAACTGTGGTGGGAGCCAGGAGAGTACGGTGGGCGGCACAGTGGTTAGCACTGCTGCCTCACAGGCGCCAGAGATCCGGGTTCAATTCCCGACTCAGGCGACAGACTGTGTGGAGTTTGCACATTCTCCCCGTGTCTGCGTGAGTTTCCTCCGGGTACTCCGATTTCCTCCCACAGTCCAAAGATGTGCAAGTCAGGTGAATTGGCCATGCTAAATTGCCCGTAGTGTTAGATAAGGGGTAAATTTAGGGGTATGGGTGGGTTGCACTTCGGCGGGTCGGTGTGGGCTTGTTGGGCCGAAGGGCCTGTTTCCACACTGTAAGTAATCTAATCTAATATAGTAAACAATAGGTGGAGGTGGAGCCCAAGTAGAGAGGAACACATTTGGATAGACAAAAGAGTGGGTAAAGATCCATCTGAGGGAAAGAATAGCAGCTAATGGGGGCTTTGGTAGTTGACAGTGGGTTGCATGTGGTTGCAGCCCATGTGATGTCAAAGTCTGATGTGGAGATTGGGGTAAGGACATGGGAGAAGGTGCCTCAAGCCCTAAAATTGTTGAATTTGATATTGCGTCTGGAAGACTGCTGAGTTTCCCAAAGGAAAATGAAGTGCTGTTATTCCAGCTTGCATCAACTTTAACTGGAGCTCTGTGGCAAGCCTGAAGCAGATGTTGGCTAGAGACCATGGAGGTGTGTTGATGTGGCAGGCAACTGGAAGCTCAGGATCTTTTTTCCGGACAGAATGTAAGTGTTCTGTAATGCGGTCACTCAGTCTATGGTTTGTTTCCCCAATGTAGAGGAGACCATTTTGTGCACAGTGAATACAGTGGACTAGATTGAGTGACGCAGAGGTAAGGTGTGTTTGGGGCCTTGGATGTTGACGAGGGAGGAAGTAAACGAGCAGGGGTTACACCTTCTGGAGTTGCAAGGGAAGGAACTGTGAGGCTGTGGGGATGTGTTGAGAGTGAAGGAGGAATGGACCAAAGTGGTCCAGAGGGAACGGTTCTTGTGGAAGTCTGACAATGGAGAGGAGGAGACTGTGTCAAGTGGTGGCATCCTGCTAGAGATAGCAGAAAAGGTGCGTAATAGTCCTTTGGAAGTGGATGCTGGTAGGATGGTAGGTGATGAGGAAGTGTACCCAATCGCTATAGTGGGAGGGAAGCAAAGGGGTGATCGCCGAAGTGTGGATGATGAGTTGGACCAGGCTGAGGGCCCTGTCAACCACAGTGCTGAGAAGTCCTCTTGAGGAAGCAGGTGGACATTTCAGAAGCCCCGTTGTTGAAGTTGGTATCATCAGAACAGATGCGACAAAGACAGAACTAGGAGATTGGACTAGAATATTTACGGGAAGCAGAGTGTGAGGATGTATACTCAAGGTAACTGTGGGAATTGGTGGGTTTGTAGTAAATATTGGTCGCCAGCCTATCCCCAGAAACAGAAACAGATGTTGAGGAAAGGAAGAGAGAGGACTTACAGATGGACCAGGTGAAGGTGAGAGCAGGCTGGAAATTGGACGTGAAATAGATAAACTTGTCCAATTCTGAATGAGAGAGGGAATCAGTACAAATTATATCATCGATATGCTGGAGAAAGAGTTGTAGGTGGGGTCAGAATAGGATTGGAGGTTGTGAGGAGTGCAGATGCTGGCAAATCAAAGTCAATTAAGTGTAGAGCTGGAAAAAGCACAGCAGGGCAAGCAGCATGAGAGGAGCAGGACCTTTGACATTTCGGGTCAGGACCCTTTATCTGTCCTGATGAAGGATCTTGACCCGAAACGTTGACTCTTGCTCCTCTGATGCTGCCTGACCTGTTGTGCTTTTTCCAGCTCCACACTTAATTGACTTCGAATAGAATTGGAGCAAAGAATGTTCCACATACGCAACAAAGAGACAGGCATAACTGAGCTTATGTTGTGATGCATGGCCACACCATGCATCGCGACATCACCATGACTTGAAGAAAATGGGGAGAGTCAAAAGAGAAGTTGTTCAGAGTGAGGACAAGCTCAGTCAAGTGGAAGATGGTAGTAGTGGAATGATTCAGGCCTTTTGTCCACAAAGAAGTGGAGAGCTCTCAGACCATCCAAATGGGGAATGGATATATAAAGGGCTTGTTCATCCATGGTAAAGGGGAGGCAGCTGGAGCCTGTGAACTGGAAATTCTAAAACTGATGAAAAGCATCAGAGGAATCATGGATGTAAGTGGGAAGGGACTGGACAAGGGGAGAAAAAAAATCAAGTTGAGGTAGGAAGAGAGGAGTTCATGGGCAGGAGCATGCAGAAACTGAGTCTGCCTATGCAGTCTGTTTGTGAATTTGGAAGAGTGGTAGAAGTGGGCTGTGCAGGTTGGGAGACTGAGCTTGGAGGCAGTGATGGGGAGATTAAATAAAATGAGATTGTTGACTTGTGGATACAATGGCTTGATGTTTCATGGTCCGGAGAGTGGAGGATATCTCTGAGAGCTGGTGCTCAGCCTGTGCAATATAGAGGTTTAATTTCAAAGTCAGGGTTGAATTAAAGAGCACAGATTGCAGTCAGTCAGAGGGAGATGAGTTGAAATGGGTATGGGGGAAGAGAAATTGAGATGACCAATGTCAGGTCAATAGTTCTTGTTGAACAAGTTGACTGCATATGAAAGGCAAGAGGGAGGTCTTCAGGTTGACATAGTGTTGGAGATGGGTGAAGTGGATTGGGACAGGGAGAACTACTGTCCACTGAAATGGGCACAGAGGCAAAGGAGATGGAGTAAGAGTTCAACATCATGTCTTGCCCAAAATTCATTAAGGTGGGGATGCAATGGGATAAAACTGAGACCTTTGCTGAGTACAGAACATTTAGCATCAGAATGTAGAAGGGCACAAGGGATAATAAATGTCAGGAGGTGGGCTTGGGAGAGTGGGTAGAGTCAAAGGAAGGAAGAATCTAGAGGTGTGTGGTTATGAATTGTTACATCTATAATCCTTAATGCCTGATGGGAGAAGAAAATATTTCTTAGAATGTCGAATGAGCTAGACGATGAAGCTGAACAGGGGGCATGGGCGCTCTGAGCCAGAATGAGGCAGTTCTGTAGAGAAGGTTCCAGGTGTGCATATGGCAACCTATGGAACTGAGTGTGGATCTCCAAATGTGATGAGAACAGGTGTCTAAAGAATGTTGACCATCATGGAGAAATCTGTGATCATGGGTGGATTTAAAAAAAATGAAGGATAAAACATGAGTTGAAATCCACATGGGGTGAGTCTGAAACGAGGCAGTCGCTGAGGTTCTGAGGACATGAATTCAAGTCCTATCATACCGGCTGGTAGAATTTAAATTCAAATTTTAAAAAAAATCTGGATTTGAAAATTGGTCTCAGTAATGACGATCACAAAACCCTCATTGATTGATTTAATGGCCTAACTAGTTCACTAATGTCCTTTTGGTGAAGAAAATTTATTGTCCTTAACCCAAATCTGCTGAGACATTGTCGACTAGTAACTGCCTTCTGAAATGGCCATCCGTACCACTATCTCAAACACCAGCTTTTGTGGTCTGTCACCTGCAGTACTTCTGGTTTTCTCTGTTTTAGCTCTGTATGAACCTTTGGTTGTGTTACTTTTCGTTACGCTTTGTCTACTTTGGATATCTTCAATTCTGTGTTTGGTGTCCACTTGGAAAATAACCCATCAAAGTGATTATTACAAGCCAAGGTAAAGTCTTTTATATTAAAATGTTCATGCATTTAATATATTTTACCGTTGATGAGCTGGCAAATACCTAGTTATGATGTTATGGGTTATGGCGATACAACCTGTCCTACTTTGTTAATACAGTTTCTTCCAGTTCTTCATTCACACTAGTTTCTTGGACCTCTGCTTTTTTCTGGGAAATGTCTTGTCTTCCTGCTTGAGGACACATATGAAGTAATTGTCTTCTCTGCCATTTTCCCATGATAACTTATTAGAATTCTTGGAGGAATTAAGAACAATGTAGGTAAAATGTAACTTTTTAAATGAGAAATACTTTGATTTCCAAAGGTATTCAATATGGCACCACATTAGAGATTTACTCACAGAATAAGCTCATTGTATAGGGGGTAGCAAATGAGTATGGACAGAGGATTGGTTAGCTAACAGGAAATAAAGTGGGAAGTTTACTTAGCTTACTGTCACTGTTAGGGTGTGATTGGAGTCAGCTATCCACATTCTAATGGATGATATAGATTAACATACTGAATGCACAACAGCTACATTTACTGATAATTTACAAAATAGCAGAAAATTATGAAGAAGACGTGAGGATATGAAGGGATATAGCTCAGTTAATTGAATGTGGAGAAAATATGGCGAATGGGATAGAATGTGGGAAAATGAGAATAACAGAACTGTTGCAGTGAAGAATGAAATTTGGCCCAAGGTGTCTGTGCTAGTTCTCCGAATGAACAACTCACTTAGTGTTATTCTGCTGCTTCTCCCCATAATTCTGCGCACTCTTCCTCTTCAAATAACTATCCAATGTCCTCTTGTGTGTCTCGATTGAATTTGCCTCTACCACATTCTCAGTAAATTCCAGACATTAACCACTTAGTACATCATGTTTATCCTCATAGGTTTGCTTCAACGAACTTGTCAACTTTGGCAAGAAGAATAGAAAAGTAGTATATTATTTGAATGGGGAGAGATTGCAGAACTCTACAGAGGAATCCGTCAAGAAGCCAATGATCTACTCCAGTACCTTGGTTAACAAAAATGGTGGATTGTTGGTGATTATCACAAGGACATTAAATATAAAAGCTGGGAAGCTATGCAATAAGGGTGTAAAGTTTTGATGAAACAAAATTTGGACTACTGTGAATAGCTTTTGTCTAAGGAAGGAAAAAAAATGTTTTAGAAGTTCAGAGAGTGTTCAATTGATATGGTTCTTAGGCTTGAAGGGTTTATCGTTTGATGGGTTTGATTAGATTACTTAGTGTGGAAACAGGCCCTTTGGCCCTACAAGTCCACACTGACCCGCCAAAGCGCAACCCACTCATACCCCTACATTTACCCCTTACCTAACACTACGGGCAATTTAGCATGGCCAATTCTCCTGACCCGTGGTGAATAGTTACCTAACACTACGGGTTGGGATGACATGGAAGGTAAATGAGCCCCAGGAGCAGGGGTTGAGACCTACGGCGGTGGGTTGGGGTAAAACTTCAGAGATTTTTAAGTGCATAGCTCCTAACTTTTCGCCAAGTTATTGTGGGCATGATTCAGGCCTCAGAGACCAGGCCAGGACTATTATTAAATACAAGAGTAAGGGGACCATGCAGTTTTCAACATCCAGTTGAATGTCCACGGCCGCCATTACTGTCTAGTAGTTCTGCTCAAAACTTGAATTCACAACTTCACTGAAGGTCATGACCCTTAGTTTAGGAAGCCTTCAATATTCCTGGTTTTCTGAAACAGCATATCAACTAACTCATTAAACGTTATCTCTTGAGTCAGAGGTGTCACCACAAATCCAGTATTTGTTGCTTATCCCCAGTTGCCCTAGGTCTGAGTGCTGGATTTATGCAAGTACACCTGTATTAGCCAAATTAATGTGGCTTAAAGTTAACAAATCCCTGGGACCTACACCTTAGAGTATTGAACGAGGTTGCGTTAGAGAAAATAGATGCATTGGTGGCCATCTTTCAAAATTCAGTAAATTTCTGGAATACTGGGATTATGCAAACATAAATACTAATACTATCGAATGGGAGGAGGAGTTAAGCGTCATCACTATTGCTAAATAAATAATAATTAGATAGACTAATGTGGCTAAAAGCAAATAAGTGACCGGTCCTGATGGCTTGCATCCTCTGATCCTAAATGAGATAGTGGATGCATTGGTTGTAATTTGCCAAAAATTGTTGGATTCTGGAGAAGTACCGGAGGATTGGAAAACTGCTAACGTGACGCCCCTATTCAAAAAGAAAGGGAGGCAAAAAGCAGACTGATTAGTCTAACATCTAATTTTTGAAAAGGTTTTGAAATCATAAGGAAATAATAGCAGAACATTTGGAAAATTATATTCTAATCAAGCTGAGTCACCATCCTGCATGAAAGGGAAATTGTGTCTGACTAATTAGAGGTCTTTGAGGAAGTCTCGATCAGATTAATATTAGGAAATCTACAGAAGAGCAGTAGGGAGTGTTCAAAAACAAAATGGGGAGAGTACTAGCCCAACATATTCCCTCTAGAGTGAGAGGAAGAAAGAATAAGCTCAGAAATCATAGATGACCAGAGCTATTCAAGATACAATAAGAAGGAAAAGATAGGCTTTAGCAGGTACGAGGGGAACAAATCAATGGAAGCATTAATGGAGTGTAGGGTGGAGCTTAAGAAAGCAGGCAAGCAATAAGCGGGATATAAAAGATCTTTGGCTGGTAAAAATAGGAAAAATCCAAAGACGTTCTTTAAGTATATGAGTGGAAGAGGATAACCAGAAAAAGAATAGGGCGCATTAGAGAACAAGGAGGCAATCTGTGGGTGAAGCCAGAGGACATTGGTAGTATTGAGTCAATTCTTCACCCTAGAGAATGATGATGAAGGTGTGGAACCTGTGGGAGAGACTGCGAGGTGCTTGAGCAAACTGACATCAGGAAGGACACAGTATTGGAGGTGTTGATAGGTTTAAGAGTGGGCATTTTTCTGGGTTGGATGAATTGTACCCCAGGCTGCTGCGGGAGGCAAGGGACCCATAAATTTAATTCCTCTCTGGCCATGGCGGAGGTGCCAGAGAACTTGAGAACAGCAAATGTGGTTCTGATATTTAAGTGTTGTAGAGATAAGCCAGAGATCTATAGACTAGTGAGTCTCATATCTGTGGTAGGGAAGCTATTGGAAAAAAGGATGGGCAAGGCGCAATCAAGGATAGTCAGCATGGCTTCGTCAGAGGGAAGTTATTCCTAACGAATTTGTTTGAACTTTGAGGAGGTGACCAGGTGTGTATATACGGGTAGTGCAATTGATATAGTTTATGTGGATTTCAGCAAAGCTTTTGACAAGGTCCCACATAGAGACAACAGAGGGTGTGACAACAGAGACTGCTTTCGTGATTGGAAGCCAGTGTCCAGTGGCATGCCACAGGGATTTGCGCTGGATCATCTATTATTCGTCATTTATAAAAATGATACAGATGTTGCTGAGGGCGTTTGATTAGTAAGTTTGCGAACACAAAGATTGGGTGGTGAGCAGTGAGGTTGAGTGGCTTGGATTACAAGCAGGTATAAATGGGATAGTCAAATGGGCAGATAGGTGGCAGATGGATAGTGTGAGTGATACGTTTTGGAAGGAGTAATTTGACAAGGAAGTTTTCAATGAACAGCTTGAAACTAGAAATTGTGGGAACAAAGGAGCCTTGGAGTATTTTACCATGGATCTCCTGAAGGCAGAAGGTCATGTTAGTAGGGTGATGAAAAAGGCATATGGGACACTTTTATCAATTGAGGCACAGATTTCAAACTCAGAAGTTTTGGTGGAGTTGTATAGAACTTTGTGTAGTTTTGGTCACTACATTACAGGAAAGGTGTAATTGCACTGGAGAGGGTGAAGACAAGATTCACTAGGATCCTGCCTGGGATGGAAAGTTTAAGTTAGGAGGAAATGTTGGGTAAACTTGGGTTGTTGTCATTGGAGCATTGAAATGGTAATCTCATTGAGGTGTCCAAGGTTGATGAAATGTGGGATAAGGAGCAGCTGTTCGCCTTAGTTAAAGGGTCAGTTACATTGGGACACCAGTTTAAGGCGAGGAGCAGAAAGTTTAGGGGAAGAATGTGAGGAAAGCCTTTTTACTCAGCGGTTGGTGCTCATCTGGAATGAGCTTCCTGAGAGGGTGGTAGAGGTGAATTGCCTCGTATCCTTTAAAAAGCAGCTGGATGAGCATTTGGCACATCATCATATTCAAGACTATGAGCCAAGTGCAGGATAAATGGGATTAGTTTGAAAGTCAAGTGTTTCTTGTGTTAGTGCAGACTCCATGGGCTGAAGAACCTTTTCTGCACTGTATGATTTTAAGATTCAGAGAGAATAGAGGGCAACTAATAGATATATTGCATTTGGACTTTGAGAAGGCATTCAATAGCATCCACCACAAAAAGTCAGTTCTTGAGCCAAGAGCCCACTTTGTTGGAAGTTGTATATTGGCAAGAACAGAGAATTAATTCAAGAGCAGGAAACAGCGAGTGGGGCTAAAGGGTTCTTTTGTAACTTAGTGACCTGTGACCAATGGGGTTCCAGAGAGAGCAGTGCTGAGACCATGACTGTTTACAATATATATTAATGACTTTGAGAAAGGCAGTGAATGCACAGTAACTAAATTTGCAATTTCTTTGGGAGTCGAGTGTCTTTGGAACTCCTCACTGCAGAGGGTTGTGAAGGTAAAGTCATTGTGTGTATTTCATGCTGAGATAGATTACTGATCTATAAGTGAATCAAGGGTTATGAGGAAAGGGTAGGGAAGTGGACGTGATGAATGTTGGATCAGCCATGATCCTATTTAAAGGCAGAGCAGAGTATAATATTGCATGAAATAAGCTAAATGAGAAGGAAGTACTGGAGGGACTGATCTTGAAGTTGGATACATCACCAAAACTGGATGACTTCTATCTGAGGATGTTAAAGGAAGTTGAGGAAGAAATAGTAGACATCGAGTGATATTTTCCCATCCTCACTAGATACAGGCAAGGTACCACAGGATTGGAGGTCTATGAATATTGTATTGTTGTTCACAAAGGGTACAATGGATTGTCCAGATAGCTGTAGGTTTTTGAGGCAGACCCTGGTGATGGACAAATTATTACAATCAGTATTGAGAGATAGGACTAATTTACTTAGAAGGGCACAGAGTATTCAGGGAGAGTGTAGCTTTGTTAAGGGAAGGTCATGTCTTGCTTGACAATTTTTTTTTGTTTGAGAAAATAACAATTAGAAGTGGATGTTGTCTACATAGATGTTGGTAAGGTATTTAACAAGGTCTCACACGACAGACTGGTAAGAAAAACAAAAGCTCATAGGATAAAAGTGCATGTGGCTCAGTGTTAGGAAACGAAGGATAATGCTTGAAGTTGTTCTTGATGAATGGAAAGTGATGTTCCATATGATCAGTTTTTGGCCCCTTGCAGTACATATATTAATGACTTGGATGCCTGAGGCCTGACTGGGAAATTTGCAGACACGTAAAAATTGGCTATGTAGTTCATACTAAAGAGGATAGCTGTTGAGACTGCAGGAAGGTACAATTATGAGGGTAGGAAAAATAAAGCAAAGGAAATGCACAATAAACGGTAAGATATTGAGGTATGTGGAGAAAGTAGGAGACCTTGGAGTGCATGTCCACAGGTCCCTAAAGGTGGCAGGTCAGGAAGATAAGGTAGTAAAGAAGATACATGAGATACTTTCCTTCATTGTGCAAAATATTGAATTCAAAAGCAGGGATGTAATGCTGAGACTATAAATACCACAGGAGGTTAGGCCACATCTTGGTGGACTGTTGTTAGTTAAATTGTAACAATAGCCAGTCAGCAGTGTAAACCATTTGAGGTCATGGCTGCTCATCTACCTTGTGACAGTTGTCAACAGTTCTGGTCGCTACTTTACAGGGACGACCTAATTGCTTTAGAGAAGGAACATATTTAGAATTTTATGCTTGAGAAGGCTTTGGAACATAAGTCATTGAATATTTTCAAGCTCGAGATTGATAGTTTCTTGATTCTTATCACATGAAAGTATATAGGTATATCCCTGCAAAGTCATTTGTGATAGATGAGTGGTCATGATCTAGAATGGCAGAGCAGCTTTGGGTGGCTAATTGGCCTACTATCACAAATTCAGTGGGAACCATGCACTGAATAAGCATGCTTCACTGTTCCACAAACTGTCCCAAAATGTATGAGTGTAACATTCAAATGAGACCACCAAAACTACTAATTGGAATGACTGATTACTACTAAGGACAAGACCAGTACACATCAAGTTTTATCAGTAATTGTAAAATAACTTCAACAAGAGCAGAACGAAGAAAGGATTGGTGTCTATTTCTGTTCAACTTAAACTATACCCCTTTTAAAATCTCCAAGTGCACATGTCAAGACATGATTAAAACAGACAAAAACAAATGGTTTAACACATGCTATAGGTGCAAAATTAATATATGTGGAGAATAATGCATTGGGTCTACAGGTTTAGGTTTTTGTTCTCTGCTGCTTTTGGCTCTTGCAGCTATTTTGTTTAAACACTGCACCTTAACCAACTAGAGGTCTGTTTTCAGGCAGAATCTCCTTTACATGAAAGATCTTCTGTTTTGCTTAGTGTCTGGTTTTTGCTCTTATTGCTTCAAAAAAGTGTTGTATCACACTGCTCAAAAAAAAATACAGCATTTGATTTTCAAATTATAAAAGATCCCTGGTATTCCAGTTTTAGCAGATCAACCTCCATTTCAATTTTCGTCCCAAAACTGAAAGATATGTGGACTCTTACACTACTGTTTCTGTTCTTCACATATTTTCCTTTCACAAAAATAAATTGACACTTCCTTATTTGAATTATGCATTTTCAAATGTATTGCTATAACTTCTTCATATTGATTCTAGCATTTTTTCTGTTTTGAGGCTAATTCGATTGTAATTTTCTGCTTTTCAATCCCTGCTGTCTTGAATGAAGATGTTAAGTTAGATATTTTCTAAACCACTGAGACACAACTTGGGAATTCTGGAAAATTGTAAGGAAATGCCCCTTCTATCTTTAAAGCCACTTTTGTAAGACTGTACGATGTAAACTATCGGGCCAATGGACTTTCTTTTATGATTTTGATTTAAGTTCCTCCATCTGTTTTGCCTTTTCATTTTCAAATGTTCTTAGAATGCTTTTTGTGTCTTCCAAAGTGAAGGCAAGCACAAAGTACCTACTCCACACTTCTACTATTTCCTTGTTTCCCATTATTAATTCTTGAATATCATTCTGTAAGCAATCAGTGCTCATTTTGAACATTTATAGGAAGGATAGTCTATTTTTGTATTTCTACTTAGCCTTCTCTGATTCTCTGATATCTCCCCCTTTTACTAATTAAAAAAAATCATTCTTCGGACAGATATTTGATAACAATCTTTCAACCTATGACTAAACATCTCAACCTTTTAAATGCTTTCTTTTTTATATAATATTATCCTTACTTTCTTAGTTTGCCATGGGTGGTATCTCCTTTGTATGGAGTCTTTCCTGCTGAATAGACTGTATCGTGACTGAGTGTTATGGAATATTTCCTTAAATGTCTGGTTTAGGTTCTCTTGTTGCTCAATTGTTAACTAGTTTCCCAGTTCCCTTTAGCCAATTCCGTCTTAATATTAGCGAGTTTGGAGAACACCTCCATCCTAGGACATGCCAAAAAGAGACAGGCGTGAGAATTCCTAGAAGCATGGCATTCCAACTGGAACTCTATCAGCAAACACATTGACTTGGAGCTTAAAAATGTGTTGTTGGAAAAGCGCAGCAGGTCAGGCAGCATCAAAGGAACAGGAGAATCGACATTTTGGGCATAAGCCCTTCTTCAGGAATGGATCCTTTGCTGTCTGACCTGTTGCGCTTTTCCAGCAACACATTTTTAAGGTGTGATCTCCAGCATCTGCAATCCTCACTTTCTCCACATTGACTTGGATCCCATTTACCACTCCCTGAGAAAAAGAACAGGAAATTATGTCACCACAGCACTGCATGAGATGACATCCCCAACCTAAGGAAACCTAAACACACACATAGAAAGCGTGACAGTGTGTCACCGGAGGTTCACTGATGATGTTAGGCGAAAGATGCTGGAGATTAGTCAAGATTAGAGTGATGCTAGAAAAGTACAACAGGTCAGGCAGCATCCGAAGAGCAGGAAAATCGATGCTTTTCCCGCTCCTCGGTTACTGATGATGTTACCAAGTATGGTGACGAAATGTCTGAAAACAAACCTATATCCAGCACCTCAACCTGATCTACAAATCTTATCAAAACTTGGCAAAGGCAGTCGTTGCAGACCCACAATTTTCATATTTTGAAGAGTGTTAGTTAAAGTGAAGCAAGGCTGTTTTGTTACGAAGAGAGTGTAAGATTGTTTTTAGGTGTGATAATGACCAGAGCCTCTGCCATGACTGAGTAAGTGCATTCCAGATCCAGATTTGGTGGGTTGCCATGAAGGCAAGTTTTCAGATGGGAAGAGATTACAACAAGCTGTTGTACTAGAGGGTTCAAACTTAGATCTAAGGCATCCAAAACGCAGAAACAATGAGCTCTACAAGTACTGTACCTGAAGAAGCCAAAATGCTGTCTTTATTATTCACCATACTGAAGGCAAGTAGGAGTTCACTTTCAGATTAAAGAGGCCATGTTTGTGAGGATTTAAATAAGTCTGGAAAACACACCTAACTTTGATTAACGAGAGTAATCTTCAAGATAACACTCAGTCTGTAATGCAGTTTAGTAGTTATTTATTGTACTTATTTTGTGCAGTAACCTTTTATAAGGTACCCTTGTTGAATACCTTTTGGAAATCAGAATTCATGACAATTATTGGCTGCACTTTCTCCCCATTTTGCTTGGAACAGCATCAAATAACTCTAACTTTATAAAAGATGATTTCTCTTTCACAAAACAATATTGATTTTGTGTGATTGTATTATGATTTCCTAAACATCTTGTTATTAATTTCTGAATAATGAGAGATGCTAGACTAACTGGCCTATAGCTTCCTGCTTTCTTTCTCTCTCTTTTCTTGAATAAAGATGTTGCATTTGCAATTATTTCTTATCCATTGGAATTATTCCAACATCTGAAGAACGTTGGAAAATTGAAATTAATATAAAAACTATCTCTACACTAAAGCCACTTCCTTTAAGACCATAATATGTAGGCAAGCAGGTCTGTGGGAATGGTCAGCCTGTCCGACTTTGATCACACCATGGTCTGCACCAGAAAAGATTAATGTAATTGTAATGGGTGGGTATATCACTGTTAGGGGAGAATACTCTCTGCAGCAAAAATGGAAAGTCCCACAGTTCGTATTGTCTACCTGGTGTCAAGGTTGAGGGCATCTTTTTTGGACTGAAGAGGAATTTGGAATGGGAGAGAAGGCATTCAATTATCATGGTCCATAGATGTACCAACAATATAGGTTGGTTAGAAAAAGATCTCCTGAGTGATTATGACCACCTTGGGGTTAAATAAAAAAAATCAAAGATGATAATCTTTGGGCGGCACGGTGGCTCAGTGGTTAGCACTGCTGCCTTACAGCACCCGGGATCCGGGTTCGAATTTCAGCCTTGGACGAGTGTCTGGATGGAGTTTGCACATTCTCATCATGTCTGCGTGGGTTTCGTCCAGGTGCTCCAGTTTCCTCCCACAGTCCAAGCTAAATTGCCCAGAATGTTCAGGAATGTGTAGGTTAGGTGCATTAGTCAGGAGAAATATAAAGTAATAGGGTAGTATAATGGGTCTGGTTGGGTTACTCTTTGGGGGGTTGGGCGTTGACCTTTTGGGCCAAATGGCCTGTTTTCGCACTGTAAGTATTCTATGATATAACATTGCTATCAAAAGTTGACTTTACTATAAGGTCATGAACTAATTCTGCCTCATTGTATGTTACTTAGTCTAAAATGTAGTCTTAGTCTCTGTCATTAGCTCTGATCTAATATCCAGTTCATCACAAGAATATCTAGTTCAATCTTGGTAATATCAGCTGTCTTGAGCCCTGCTTTGGCTTGTCAGACATTGAAGCCATCTTTCATGCTGTTGTTAATTTCAGACTTGACTATTCATGTGTTCATTGGTCAGCTTTCATGTCCATAATTTTGAAGTTATCCAGAATTGCCCTTATTCTAGCTCTCACTAAGCCCAATTCAGTGTTACTAAACTCATTGACCTACATGGACTCCTGATCAATCGCTGCTTTAAATTTAAAATTCTTGTGTATTTGTGCCCTTCGTTCTCTGGACCTTCAGCTGGCATTTGAGCCATGTCACACTTTGCATAACATTTCTCTGCCTCTCCTGTTTTGAGATGCTCTTTAAAATCTACCTTGTTAATGAGATTCTTAATCATCTGTCCTAATGCCTTTCTTTTGTGTCTCTTTTGTCTCATACTGCAACTGTAAAGTGCCTTGAAATAACTTACTGCATAAAACATTGCTGTAAAATGTAAGTCAAGGCTGCTGCTTAGATTTCAGAATGAAATAACAATTTGTTAGGCCTGACTACTATGATTGTATTGAAATTGTTAGGATTTTGTGAAGCATAAGCCAAGGCCGTATCTATTTATTTAGAAAGAGGTGATGACTCTGTTCTTTAGGGTGATGTGAAATGTTCAAAGAAATCAATTGGTAATTTATCTCACTTTTTGTTTGTGGTACATTTTGTGCACTGAGGCAATCGAGCAAACTTCGGGGAAATTCTTACTGTCGGCAGCAATTCCCATATTGTAATAGTAAAATAAGATCTATGAATTGAAAGTTACTCAATACTGATCTGCAAAAAATATTGACCTTTCTGCCATCTGTTTTTTGCTAGTTCCCAATAGAGATGCATGAATGATACTAATTTTGCTGAACATCAAGTCATTTAATTTGCAAACCGATGTAGCTGTGGTATCAATGACTAAGTGATTCATGCATTATTCCTGTGTTAAAATTGATTGTATCATTGATAGTTGGGAAGGATAGGTGGGAAATGTAAAAAATGCATAAGACTTGAAACTGCAGATGTGCATAATATGGTCAACATTATTAATGATTTCTTTAACATGGCTTTGTGTGTGGGAAATCCTGTCTCTCAAATTTAATTGAATTTTTTGAAGAAGTAACAAAGAGGATTGGTGAGGGTAGAGTGGTAGATGTGATCTATATGGATTTTAGTGAGGCGTTTGACAAAGTTCCCCATGGGAGACTGGTTAGCAAGGTTAGATCTCATGGAAAACAGGGAGAACTAGCCATTTGGATACAGAACTGGTTCAAAGGTAGAAGACAGAGGGTGGTGGTGGAGGGTTGTTTTTCAGACTGGAGGCCTGTGACCAGTGGAGTACCACAAGGATCGGTGCTGGGTCCACCACTATTTGTCATTTACATAAATGATTTGGATGTGAGTATAAGAGGAACAGTTAGTAAGTTTGCAGATGACACCAAAATTGGGGCTGTAGTTGTTAGCGAAGAAGGTTACCTCAGATTACAACAGGATCTTGACCAGATGTGTCAATGGGCTGAGAAGTGGCAGATGGAGTTAAATTCAGATAAATGCGAGGTGCTGCATTTTGGCAAGCAAATCTTAGCAGGACTTATACACTTAATGGTAAGGTCCTCGGGAGTGTTGCTGAGCAAAGAGACCTTGGAGTGCAAGTTCATAGCTCCTTGAAAGTGGAGTCGCAGGTAGATAGGATAGTGAAGAAGGCATTTGGTATGCTTTCCTTAATTGGTCAGAGTATTGAGTACAGGAGTTGAGAAGTCATGTTGCAGCTGTACAAGACACTGGTTCGGCCACTGTTGGAATATTGCGTGCAGTTTTGGTCTCCTTCCTATCGGAACGATGTTGTGAAACTTGAAAGGGTTCAGAAAAGATGTACAAGGATGTTGCCAGGGTTGGAGGATTTGAACTGTAGAGAGAGGCTGAACAGGCTGGGACTGTTTTCCTTGGAGAGTCAGAGATTGAGGGGTGACCTTATAAAGGTTTATAAAATCATGAGGGGCATGGAAAGGATAAATAGACTAAGTCTTTTCCCTGGTGAGCCTGATGTCAGTGGTGGGTAAATTATTGGAGGGATTCTGAGGGAGAGGATTTATTTGGAAATGCAAGGACCGATTAAGGATAGTCAACATGCTTTGTGTCTGCGATATTATATCTTGCCAACTTGATTTGAATTTTTTTGAAGCAGTAACAAAGAAGATTGATGAAGGCAAAGCAGTGAATTTCAGCAAGGCGTTCTACAAGGTTCCAAATGGTATACTGGTTAACATGGAATCCTGGGAGAGATGGATATAAATTTGGCTTAAAATTAGGAGACAGAGGGTGGGTGTTGGAGGGTAGTTTTTCGGACTAGAGGCCTGTGACCAATTGTTTTATCATTTGTATAAATTATTTGGATGTGAATATAGGAGGAATAGTTAGTAAGTTTGTAAAATTAAAGTGTAGTGGACAGTAAAAAAAAGATTATCTCGAGTACATTGGAACCTTCATAAGATGGGCCAATGGGCTGAGGAGTGATAGATGAAGTTTAATTTAGATACATGTCAGGTGTTACATTTTGGGAAGGCAAATCCAGGCAGGACTTACACACTTAGTGGTAAGGTCCTATGGAGTATTACTGAACAAAGAGACCTTGGAGTGAAGGTGGAGTTGCAGGTAGATGGGTATACTTGCCTTTGTTGATCTGTGCATTAAGTCTTGGGTTTGGGATGTAATGTTGTGGCTGACAGAACATTGGTTAGGCCACTTATGAAATATTGCATTCAATTATAGTCTTCCTGCTATCAGAAAGATGTTGTTAAATTTGAAAAGATGTGGAAGCATTTGCAAAGATGTTGCCAGGGTTGGAGGGTTTGAGCTATAAGGAGAGGCTATATAGGGTGGAGCTATTTTCCCTGGAGCATTGGAGACTGAGGGCTGACCTGAAAGAGGTTTATAAAATCATGAGGGGCACGGATGGGGTGAATAGCCGAAGTCTTTTCCCAGGGTAGGGATGTCCAGAACTAGAGGGCGTGGGTTTAAGGTGAGGGGGCATCTTTTTCATGCATAGAGTTGTGCTTGTTTGGAATGAGCTGCCGGGGAAATAGTGGAGGCTGGTATAATTATAACATTAAGACATCTGGATGGGTACATGAATAGGAAGGATTTGGAGGGATATGGGCCAAATGCTGGCAAATGGGACTAGATCAATTTGTGATACAGGTAGTTCTAATGTAACGCATTTTTGTGCAACCCCACATTATAGAAAATTGTGCTTTTAAAACCGTGCTTAAAGTGTTGATGATGTAATCGTGTTACACGTGTTAAAGGTTTCCGCATTAGAACAGTGTCACCAATTCATCGATTGTGTTAGTGAATTCACATTAACGATACATGCTTTGTAACAGAATGACTTGTATCTAGTCGGCATAAACGAAGTTGAATCAAAGAGTCTTTTCTGTACAACTCTGACTCTAACTTGGAAGAGCAAGTTTGATTTGTATGATACTGATTTGTTTCGGTGCATTGTTTTAAGAATTGAAAATATTTTCTAAAAATAAATTAAATGAACCATGTTCATGTTTTCTAACAAGTACAACTTGCTTTATTTTCACAGATCTGAATCAAAATTTAATATAATTAGTTATTCACTTACATTGATTTCAGTGCATCAGATATCATAGATCGACCATTTTGACAACTAATTAACTGAGGGATCGTAATAAAAATCAAGTAACTAATGATTATGTAGTGTTAATCTGGATATATTCTATCATTGACAACTAAATATGAGTCCCAAAGTACACAGCCATTGTTTTACCATTGCAAATTCCGATCTCTAAATTTATATTTATTTCTGCATTTTGAATTTAAACTGAAGCACATTTTAAAGTTGTACGATTATTTAGGGGTTCAGATGGCAGTTCAGGTTACACTGTTTAAAAATTCAAAATGTGAGCATCTTGATGTAATGTTTCTAGTTATCGTTTTTAAATAATATCTATTTATGTTATTCATGGAAATCTGGTTTTGATTGTCACTTGATAATGTTGTTCGACTGCATCACAATCATTAATCTTCCATTGAGGATTTGATCATAAACATCATTGCTCAATGGTTTTCATGATATTTTTAATGTAACAAAATGGATTCAAAGCAAGCAAATCCAGCTGACCAAAATGTGAAGACAGTGGTCAGAGGCTTGCATATGGAAAATGGTACATAGAAACATAGAAAATTGGTGCAGGATAGGCTTTTTGAGCCTGCAGCACCATTCAATATGATCTTTCAACTTCTGCATCCTATTCCAGCTTTCTCTCAATAACCCTTGATCTGTCACATCCAGCTCCCTCGTGAATATATGTAAAGAATAAGACCTCCACTCCTTTCTGTGATCGAGAATTCTGCAGGTTTTCAGTTCTCGTATCCTGAGATTTATGTTAAGCTTCATTGGAGCATTTTATAAAGCCAAAAGATCAAAGTGAGAATGGAAGAAGTAGTTAGAGTGAGGTTCAAGATCACGCAGGCAAAGTATTCATCCACTGCAGCCGACACCGCATTGAACAAAAACAGGATTATATTGGACTGGAAAATATCAGAAATTGCTGTCTTGAGAATATTTGTGGTCTGGATAATTGTCGGGAGAGCAGTGATTGGGAAGATATTTGCCCAGGTTCTTTCAATTTTGACAATAGTACTACCTTGTAGATGAACCTTTACCCTCTTTTAGTATACGTATATTTCAAGTTCACAGCATTTATATTGTTTGTATTTCATCACAACAGAATTGTTCAACAGCTCAATTTCTCTCTTCTCCCTCCCCCCCCCCCCCCCCCCCCCCCCCCCATAAAGGTAAATTGTCACTGTTCCCTTATTTTCTGTTTGCATATGAACCTCATCAGAATGATGTTGACAAAAGCAATTTGCTGTAAAGTTGCATGTTTACACTGTGATCAGGGATGCAGTAGAAAAAAAATGTGAAGCAGGTGGGCCTTGTCCATTGATCATGTGCAAAGGCTGAATAACATCCCTTTCTAATAGTCAAAAAATAAGTACATGAGCAGATGTTCCACATTCAGCTTTTTCTGCATCTTGGGGCACCCTGCCACTCAAAATCAATTTGCTTCAATGTTTTGTGAGAATTGAAAAGTTAACCAATCACACTTTGTTATATCCATTATTTCTTCCCAATATTTCTCTGCCAGCTCTGGTTGTAAGTCACGTTTGATGTTTTTGAATTTTATTACTTTTTCGACCACATTCTGAAAGTAACTACATGGAGAGTCATTCTATCCAGTAAAATGCCAAAGTGAGAATGGGCCATTTTAAAAAACTATTTGTAGCAAACTTTGTTTTAACTGGTACGTTATGAACTGGCGCACTCGATAAATTGGCAAAAATTGTATATCTCAAGTATTGGAAGTTTACTGTACAATCACAATCTCCCCGATGTCCAAGTAATCAGTTAAGGATGCGAATGAGCAGGCTCACTGTCAGTAGGTATTATTTAAGGCAAAGTTTCACTATTACTTAAATGATTTATGTTGTAAAAGAGTACAGTAGTAATGTATATACACCCTGCATTGCATTTCTATTACTTAGTGTGTTTTTTTTTAAACGTTATGTGGGCCTATTGATCAACTGGAATATTTGATCAATTGGCACACTCCTGGTTCCGTAGATGCTAGTTAATAAAAAAAAATTGCTGAACAAGTACTAAAAATTCTTGTGCATTTTTGCTGCTGCTTGTAGCTACATTGCAGGTGACCTGCTGTCATTGTATGACTCTAGTATTCAGGGAGAGGGAGGGTCAGAGCACCTGGAGGAAATCCATGCAGACACTGGGAGAATGTGCAAACTCCACACAGACAGTCGTCCAAAGCTGGAATTAAACCCTGGTCCCAACATCGGCCGAACTTGGATGCAGTAATTTATGATTCATGGGCTAAGACTCCTAAATCCTCTACTCTAGCTTTTTGCAGGATTCATTTAAATGATGATCAGCTCCTGTCTTATTTATTGTATTCCTAAATGTAAAATATATTGGATTCTGAGATCTGAATTTTTATAATTAGAGTCCTCAAAAGAGATATTAATTTATTAATCATAATTAAGATAATAGATATGATTTGTCAGGTACTATTTTGCGATTGCAGAATATGGGACCTTCTGGATGCCTGTGCCCTCCAGCACAAAGATGAACGCAGCAAGTGTTTGTAGCTTGAGCAATTTCGCCTCTCAGTTTAAGGGGATTGTTGCTGTTCTGCACAACAAAGAGCAAGAATCCAGGGTTTTGTGTTCCCTTGTGCCAGAATTTGGAAGTGCTATTCAGAGCTGAAGAGGAATAGCAGTAGAAGGGAAGAATTTGGTCATTGTGGTCCATTCAGATCCCAATGACATGGGCAGAGCATTAAAAAGAAATTCTGAATGGTCAACATGAAGAATGAGGATTCAAATTATGAAACAGAATCTTAAAGATAATATGCCTGAACTTCATGCAAGCAGAAATTGGACAAACAAGAAATTAATGTATGGCTCAAACACTGGTGTGCTAAAATGGGTGCTGATTCATTGGGCACTGGCACCAGTTCTGGAGAAAGTTGGTGCACTACCTTCGGGACCGTTTCCATACCTGTACTATACTGGAACAAGTGTGTTAGTGAGTTGCATACCTAAGGAAGTAGAAAGAGTTTTAAACTAATACCTTGGCCTAGGGATCAAATGTTTGAAGTTGTATAAAATCAAAAAGTAAAGACATGGCAGGAGAGAAAGGTTTTAATATTGGAAGTGACAAATCTGCTGTGACAGGAGGGATCGTGTGAGTACAGATCAACATTAGGCTAAACATAATGAGGGGAGGTTACAAGAGGAAAACAGGTGAAGTGAGGACCCAGAGATGGGCAATCAGCATCACTGAGAGGGGTGGATGAAATGAGAACTCTCTGCATAAATTAGGTTCTTGCTATATGCTTAATATTCCTTAACTAAGAGGAAATAAATGGAGAATAAATTTAAAAGTAAGTCTTGGCAAGGAAGCTTGCTTTTGTGGAATGCTTCTCCTATGGAATTTTGAGCACCTACTTTGTCCGAGGTGACCATGAGTGCAGAAAGTCTTATCTAGTTGCAACTATTAGAAATTTGCCTTTTGGATCTGAGTTGACTGGAGTCACTATGGAGTATTGTAAGGCTGAGATCTGTAGGGAAAGCATGTCCAATGACGTGACCACACCTAAAAATGCACAGACTGAAAGGAGTTGGGTCACCACCAGAATGTAAAAGTACCAGGCAGGTAATGCCATCTCTCTCCAACAGATTGTGGGCAGCACTGCTGCCTCACAGCGCCAGAGACCTGGGTTCAATTCCCGTCTCAGGCGACTGTGTGGAGTTTGCACATTCTCCCCGTGTCTGCGTGGGTTTCCTTCGGGTGCTCCGGTTTCCTCCCACAGTCCAAAGATGTGCAGGTTACGTGAATTGGCCACGCTAAATTGCCCGTAGTGTTAGGTGCAGGGATAAATGTAAGGGAATGGGTCTGGGTAGGTGTGCTTTGGCAGTTCGGTATGGACTTGTTGGGTCAAAGGACCTGTTTCCACACTGTAAGTAATCTAATCCAATCTAATTTTCTGTTTTGGATGCTGCTTTCGATGCTTTCTCAGGGCGGTTCAGTTGATTGGTGGGGACGGGTTGGGTGAGCTGAAGAGGTGGAGGAGGAGAGAGGAAGATAAGTGCGATGAGGCTTCTACTTGTTTTGTGCCATCATTAAACTTATGGGGGCGATCTCTAGTTAGGGGGTTGATTTCAAGTTAGTTTGGTAGGTTGGGGTGATTTAAAATTGAACAGCAGGAAATTGAGAACCTGTGCAGGGTGAGGAGTCGAGAGGTGGAAATGAAAGATAGAAAAAAAGAAAGCAAGAGTAGAAGGCAGAGGAAATCAAGACTAGCAGCAAGTATGGCTGGGGTACAAAAGAGTACAAATGTCAAAAAAAATCTAAAAGTACTGTATCTGAATGCATGGAGCCAACAAGTGGCTGAAAACATTAGTGGGAGTTGTCGACAATCCAACAGTAGAAGATGGTATTAAACAGGAAGTCAGATGCATGAAACAAGGGTGCACCAGTTATCATGTGATTTTAATCTTTGTATCAAGTGCAAACCTCATAATGAAGGCACTCTTGAATAGGAGTGACTGCAATGTTTTGAAGCTTTGTGTTCCTTTTGAGATGAAATAAGGTCACTTATGTAGGCATGGAAGCAGAATTAGCTGAAATGAACTGGGAAATTAGGTTAAAGGATAGACAAATACAGATGCAATGACAGATATTTAAAGGCATATATCAGAATACACAATACGTGCATTCCAGCTGAAAGCAAATATCGACATGGAGAACCTACCATCCATGGTTATCAAACAAAAAGTGTCTCAAATTTAATGGAAAAACCATTTTAAAAAAAACAAGTGGTTGGCCAGAAGATTTAACAGAACATAAATAATAACAAAGACTGACTAAAGCATTAATAAGGAAGGGAAAATTCAAGTACAAGAAAACAACCATCTAGAAATATAACAAGTAGTGAGAGTTTCTATTGATATTTAGAAAGGAAGAGTTAGCAGTGAGCATTGTTGCTATATAAAAAAGGTCTGTCGAATTAATAGTGGCGATGTAGCTGTAAATCAGGAATTTGAAGGAATCGTGGAACTTAAGAAAATTGCTATTGCCAGGGAAATGGTACTGAGCAAATTGTTGGCAGATGCAGGGTGATGTGTTTCTGTGACAAGGAGGACTTCATCTGAGGGTGTTAAAAGATAGTTGATGCATAGGTTCTAATTTTTCTAAGTTCAGGAAATAATTCATTAGATTTGAAAAGAGTGAATGCAACTCCTTTAGTCACAAAGGACATTTACAATAATATTGGGAGGCCTTGAATATTGCAATTGTGTGGAAATAATGTATTAGCAAGGTTTTTTTAAAGAAATGGAAGAGGCTGAGAGATGACTTGATTGATAGATTCAATACAATGAGGGGATTGGTTTGATTTTACAGGAAAAAGCTGCATTCCTGAGTGGGGATCTCAGTTACTGGGGGCATCAGAGGGTGTTAATTATCTGGAATCTGCCGCCCAGTTTGGTGGTTGAGGTGGAAATCCACATCTCTTTTAAAAGGAGCCTGGATCGGCACCTCAAATACCGTAAACTGAGAGACTATAACAGAGATGCTGGTAAATAAGATAAGAGTGAATGGCCAGTTTATACAGCCAGCTTTCTATGCTGTAACTTTTCTGTGCTATTTTGCAAAATACTTCTGACTATCCATATCCACATTTGATCTGTGCATCCCATCTGTCATTATCTATTATCAACCTTGAAGGGTCACTAGATTTGAAATGGTAATTCTGTTTTTTTTCAAATGTCAGTATGACTCATCATGGTTGTTCGACCAGCACTTATTGCCCATCTCTAATTGCCCACCACCTTGGTGATTCACAGGTTAGCACTGTTGCTACCTCACAGTGCCAGAGACCCTGGTAACGTTCCAATTTGGGCGACTGTGTGGAGTTTGCACACACTCCAACCCTGTCTGCGTAGGATCCCTCTGAGTGCTCAGTTTCCTCCCACAGTCCAAAGATGTGCAGCATCCGAGGAGCAGAAAAATCGATGTTTCAGGCAAAAGTCCTTGATCAGCACCACTGTAATCTTGATTCTAATCTCCAGCATCTGTGCAGGTTAGGTGAAATGGCCATGCTAAATTGCCCATGGTGTTTGGGGATGTGTAAATTAGGTGCATTAGTCAGGGGTAAATGCAGGGTAGGGGAATGGGTCTGGATGGGTTAATCTTCGGAGGGTCAGTGTGGACTTGTTGGGCTGAAGGGCCTCTTTCTACACTGTAGGGATTTTTCTAATCTAATTGCCCAACCACATTGTTTTGGGTCTGGGGTCACAAGTAAGCCAGAGCAGGTAAGGATAACCGTGTTTTTCATCAGTCGACAATGGATTCATGGTCACTGCTAGACTCTTAATTTTAAATGTTTATTGAATTCAGATTCCACCATTTACCATAATGGGATTTGAACCTGGATTCTCAGGACATTACCTGGATCTCTAGAGTAACAGTCCAGTGATAATTCCACTTGGCTATCACCTTCCCCATTAATTTTTCTCCACAGATGTTGGACCTGCTGAATTTCTCCAGTAATACCTGGTTCTAGACACTAGACTTGTCTAGGAAATGTGGAGAAGGCAGTAGGCGGGTGTTTCAGGGCAAAAGAATCTATATTTATTTACAATAAAAAAAGGTATTAATTGACAGTGAAATTAACACTCAATTATACAGAGGACAGTAATACTATTAAATATACTATTAGCGAGATGAAACACTATTAGAACTTAAAACAAGGGTTTTAATCGTTTTGAACAAGTTTTAATCAGGCTTCCTACCCTTGGGGTCCCATGCGTTGTCATCAGCCGCTTTTGCCTCTGTGCTAGCGAGGTCAGAAGTTTTGGGGTCTTGGGAGTTTAATCTCACCACTAAGGCAAATGAGATTTTGAAGTATAGGTAGCTGGATGAAAACTTTGGGCTGTGTAGGTCTTCAAGTCTTAAGTTATGTCCACTGATGCCTAGTATATCCATCAGATAAGTACTTGGTTTTCCTTACTTTCTGGTGGTTTTGCGGGCTTGGTTTTATGGTGTTGGTTGGGTCGCTGGTCATCTGAGTTTGTCAGTTCTTAGGTCTGCTGATCATGGTTGGTTGCCATTGGTTCCCCTTGTTCAGAACAGGCCTGTGTCAAAAGGTCTTGGAATTGATTTTGGGGATTGCTCCTTCTGGAGAGAGCTCTTGGAAATAGCTGTTGGTATTGGCTGTTGGAATTCTTCTGGAGATAGCTCTTTGGAATGCTCCTCCAGAGATCGCTCTTGCGGATAGCTGTTTGGAATCGCTGCGGGGATCACTGTTTAGAAGGCTGTCAGAGATAGCTGCCTCAGGTGATGTTGGGGCCTGCATTTATACTGATTGGGGGCCCCTTATCTTCGTCCCAAATAGGTGCTTGTCATTGTGTTACTGGTGCTCCTTTTTGAAGTCAGTTGGTTTATCCGATGGTTATAAGTATGTGAGAATGGAATTTAATTGAAATGTAATTTGGGCGGCACGGTGGCACAGTGGTTAGCACTGCTGCCTCACAGCGCCAGGGACCTGGGTTCAATTCCCGACTCAGGCGACTGACTGTGTGGAGTTTGCACGTTCTCCCCGTGTCTGCGTGGGTTTCCTCCGGGTGCTCCGGTTTCCTCCCACCGTCCAAAGATGTGCGGGTCAGGTGAATTGGCCATGCTAAATTGCCCGTAGTGTTAGGTAAGGGGTATATGTAGGGGTATGGGTGGGTTGCGCTTCGGCGGGTCGGTGTGGACTTGTTGGGCCGAAGGGCCTGTTTCCACACTGTAAATCTAATCTAATCTAATCTAATCTAATGTCCACTATTTCTGTGATTGGATTCCGATTACCTTTCTATATGGCCAATACTGACTGTCTTGGGAGCCTGAGGTGTAAACGTTTCAGTCTAGAGTGTTAAGTTTGGTGGATTGTTTTCTTTTGAGTTGAGATGTAAATTGGAATTCCAGGCTAAGCAATAATTCCAAACAGAAATTATTCTGGCTCTGTTGTGTATTTGCAGCCTGAGATCTGGATTTTGTCCAGTATGTTAAATTTTACTTGTTGTTCAAGCCTATATTATTATATACTGTTAATTTGTCAAGATCTTATCATATAATCGTCGGATGTTTTTCCTTAATTTGTTGCTTATACTTCAATTCTATTCATGATCTTGATCCATGTTTATTGTTGATTTAAACTTTGCTTGTGGCATTGCTCAGAATAAATTTGTCGTAACGTAGCTTAGTTGTCTATTGCATTCGCTTGAGGTCAATGCAAATATTACTTTTGCATATTCATTTGATTTAAGTGGGTGTGAGTGCTGCAATGTATGTTGAATAAATTTTGCATCCAGACTGTTCACATGGACTGAAGCCAATTTCATTTGACTGGATATTCTTGTTTCTCTTTTTGAGACAACCATTTATCGTTGGGTTGAGGGCCAAATTAGGTCAGATATGGTAGGAATTGTAAGTTGCTTCTCGAAAGAACATTTGTATATCAGTGGACCTTTTTTAAAAAAAATCAGCATTTCGTTATTTTTGTTTAGCTTTGTTATTTTTAGACAGTGAATTGAAGTTCTCAGTATACCCTGAAATTTGAGTTTGTGTCCTGTGGATTATTAGTTCAGTCCTCTGGATTACAATTTCAGTAATTTAACCTTGACCATACCCCAGTATTTTTATTTTTATTTGCTGGTAACTTGAGCGTGAGTGTGATAGGAAATAGTTAATGAACCCTATATTTCTTTTGTATTGTTCCAGTGTTGTTGTTGTTTTTCAAATCTGTCAAGTGAGAATGTAGTGGTTAAATTAATAGGCCATTTAAAGTGATGACAATTCAAAAGTACTTCACTGGCTGTAAAGTGCTTTGAGATCTATTGATATCTTGAATGATTAAAGTTTTCCCTCCTTCCGTCTGTGCTGGTTTGGAATATGGTGCGAACAGTGTGGGTTCAATTCTTGCACCATCTAAGATTACCATGAATGACTCTTCTCCATAAACTCTCCCCTTAGCTGAGGTGTGGTGACCCTCAGGTTAGCTGACCACTAGTCATCTCTGATGAAAAAGCACTTCTGTGGTGTTCTGGATGTCTAGTGACTTTGTACCTCACATGCCTACACTCCTTCTTCCTCTCCCACTCTTTCACAAGTGTTCACTTTTGGATGTGCTCTCCCTCTTATTGTCCTCTCAAATGTTTTGTTTAACACACTTTTGGTGTTGTGTGTCTGTCTTGCAATTGCTATTTATGAAAATAATTTGAGTCTCTAGAGATTTATAAAATCATGAGGGGCATGGATAGGGTAAATAGACAAGGTCTTTTCCCTAAGGTGGAGGAGTCCAGGACTGGAAAGCATAGGTTTAGAGTGAGTGGGGAAAAATTTAAAAGGGACCTAAGGGGCAACTTTTTCACGCAGAGGGTGGTGCGTGCATTGGATGATCTGCCAGAGGAAGTGGTGGAGGCTGGTACAATTACAACATTTAAAAGGCATTGAAATGAGTAAATGAACAGGAAGAGTTAGAGGGATATGGGCCAAGTGCTGGCAAATGGGAATAGATTAATTTAGGATATTTCATTTCATCAGCTTGGATGAGTTGGACTGAAGGGTCTGATTCTGTGCTGTTCATCTCTATGGCTCTGAGTCAATGAATCAAAAGTGAACAGGAATGAAACCAGCAAATAGGGAAACTCTATAGATTTAAATTCCAGCTTTAGTTGGGGCATAAATTATTAACTTGAATTATCACTGTCAGCATTTGTAGTAAATAGGTACACTCTGATATAACCAGTTGTCCATAAATAATGACAACCATTCTCTGGTTCATGTCTCAGGGCAAAGCAATGACCAATGACTAATTTAAAATTCAAACAAGTTTGAGCATTTAAATGCTACTCGTGAGCTATTGTATTCTCCATAGCGATGCCTCAACAAATCAGTCTACCAATCAAAACTGTTCTCTCAAAGAAGATAAACTTTGTTTAAATTTGGCATTTATTCTGAATTGTCCTGATCAATGCAAGACAAAAGTCTTCAAAACAATACCAAAAAAATTGTTGATGTCCTTTTCAGTAATTATGGTACTCAAAATTCAGTTAACTGGACAACTTGATGTTGTGTTGCATGGTGATGAGTTGTCTGTTTTGTTTGAATTCTGATCTTTTCCTTTGCCCCAAGTGACTCTTGACCCTGCCTGACTTGCAATCTAACAGTCATGAAGAAAATAACAAAACTAAAAAGAGATGAAAATAATGAGGAAAAAAACAAAAAAAACTATTAAACTTGCTAAAATATTGCCAGCTAACGTTTATAGCCGACCATTATATATTGCTAACAATTTCTTGACAACATTGGAATCAACTGATTTATTTTTCTCTGGTTTTCTCACCTACCCTAATCAATGAATAACATCTAATTTTCCATTGTAAAGGAATGGGTCCTGCTTTGATTGAACTTTGGCAGATTAATGTTAGAGTTTCAACAATTGTTGAGACAGTCATTGTGTTTATCTTTGTTTTTCATTTTCTCATTTTGGTTTGGAACTGGATGTTGAAGTTCTAGTTTAATCTTTTAGCAGCAGCTTTTGGAAAAAGAAGAGAGAACAAAACAAACTGATATTTGTTTGTGGGAACTGGCCTGGAGAAACATTTGCAGATTGATTGCTTCTCCCAGGCTACAGACTTTTCGGTACAAAGATGTAATGTGACTGATTTGATGTGGCGGTGCCGGTATTGGACTGGGCTGGACAAAGTTAACAATCACACAACACCAGGTTATGTGTAGTCCAACAGGTTTATTTGTAAGTACAAGCTTTCGGAGTTCTGCTCCTTTGTCAGACTTGCTATCTGATGAAGGAACAGCGATTTGAAAGCTTCTCCTTCCAAATAAACCTGCTGGATTATAACCTGGTGTTATGTGATTTTTAACTTGGGTGGATTCAATTTGGTCAATCAAGGGTGGAACAGTGCTGACTAACAAATCATAGAATGCTGCAAAAGAAAGGGAAACCATAGACTAAACTGGTTTAGTCTGGGTTTTGAGCAGGAGGCTGCATGTGTGAACGCTGTTTTCAGTTTTACCCTCTCTAGTTTTATACCCAGTTAAAGGATTGTTGAAGGTTTTGAGGAAAGAACACCATTCTGTAAGACATAAGTAAAAGTCTCCAGCGCTCTGCAGAAGTTTTGAATTAAATCAATGACATCAAAATTCAGGCAGGATATGATTCTATGTACCTGGAGTGCAACACATTGATCAAGGATTTTTGAAGGTTTGGTAAAACCATTGAACAAGTAAATTACAATTTTTATTTTTCTTTAAATTTATCCTTGAACTGTGTCTGACTAGCATCTGTGAGAGTGTGTATTGGTGCTTAAAGAAGATTGGTCTTAGATCATAGATATTAAATAGGTTATCTTTTTCTTATCCAGGTTCTGCTAAAGTTACATTAACATTACATTAAGTTTTTTGTTTAAATATAAATTTGGTGTCTGATATTTATACTCATAAAGTCTTGTTAGGAGCAATTGGGCAATGGAGGGTCATTGTTTTAATTTTACTATGTTGTGAATCCAGGATAGGGAGACCAATTTCATTCGGCCTGCTGTCCATGTGTCCTAACACAATATTCTCAGCTACTTCCTATAAAACCCTGGGATGGAAAATATTTGGCTCTGAGGATATGCTACAAACTACATTATTTCCTTCATTACTTTTCAATTCCTCATGATAATCATAATAAATTCAGGTCCATGATTCAAAACTTACAATGGATGGAGTAGATAAGGAAAATTATTGTTTAATGTTTTTGCCATTTATAGTGCCATTTATATGGTCAGTTTTAAATAGCCGTCCCTCTTGATTAACCTCTTAGCATAATAATGGGCAATAGTGAGATTGCAGGCCAAACATGTTCTCTTAAAAGTGAAAGACGAGATAAACAAGTCCAGTGTGGGATTGTATTCAAATAACAACCGAAATTGGTGAGTGGTGAAAATAACCTCAATTTTTTTAAATTTCAAAAATGTACTTTATTCATAAAATAATTGGTCTGTACAGTTGGTCATGCCATACATACGTAAACATTTTGCATACAGAAATCAGAATTTATCATTTGTATATTACAGGTCTGTACATTTATCAATCATATGTCCATATATTTAGCTGAGGCATCAGCAGATCCCAAAAGACTGCATGGGCCCCCTATTCTTCTTAGGCAGGCAGATGTTACATAGTGGTCTTTCCCTACCGCGCCTTGGTGGCAGCTGCCCCATGCTTCAGCGCGTCCCTCAACATGTGGTCCTGGACCTTTGGAATGTGCCAGTCTGCAACACTCAGCCAGGGTCAACTCCTTCAGCTGGAAGATCAACCGGTTTCGGACCGCCCAAAGAGCGTCCTTCACCAAGTTGATGATCCTCCAGACACAGTTGATGTTCGTCTCGGTGTGCGTCCCAGGGAACAGACCGTAGAGCACGGAGTCCCGCGTCATGGCGCTGCTCGGGAGGAACCTCAACAAACACCACTGTATTCCTCTCCAGACTTCTTCTGCATAGGCACATTCCAGAAGGAGGTGTGTGACAGTCTCGCTCCCCCCCCACCCCGCAGCCACTTCAAGGGCAGCGTGCGGTGCGGGAGAGAGTCCGGGCGTGCATAAAAGATCTCACAGGCAGAGCTCTTCTTATCACCAGCCAAACCATGTCTTGGTGCTTGTTGGAAAATTCTGGCGATGAGGCATTCTACCAAATGACTTTGACAGTCTGCTCAGGGAACCACTTGAGAGGATCCGCCCCCTCCTTTTCCTGAAGGGTCTCGAGGACACTACGTGCTGACCACTTCCTGATGGACTTGTGGTCAAAGATGTTTTCCTTCATAAACTTCTCCACGAAGGACAAGTGATACGGAACAGTCCAACTACTCGGAGCGTTCCGTGGCAGCGAGGCCAGGTGCATCCTTTGCAACACTGGGGACAAGTAGAACCTCAGTACGTAGTGACACTTGGTGTTTGCGTACCGGGGATCCATGCCCAGCTTGACACAAAAGTGGCCATCAGGGTGAGGGTGGCATTGGGTGTAGTTTCTCCCCTGTTGCCCAGATCTTTGAGTCCCTTCAGACCCGGTCCATCTTTAACCTACGTATAAATTGGAAGATGGCCTGGGTGACTGCAGCAGCACAGGTTCTGGGAATAGGCTAGACCTGTGCCACGTATAACAGCAATGACAGTGCCTCACACCTGATGACCAGGTTTTTTCCCGGGATGGAGAGCGACCGTTGCTTCCATCTGCCCAGTTTCTGCCTCACTTTGCTGATACGCTCCTCCCAAGAGTTGGTCATGCACGAACCCCTGAACCAAATACCCACCACCTTCAGGTGGTCTGTCCTGACGGTGAAGGGGATTGAGGATTGGTCGGCCCAGTTCCCTAAAGGCATGTCCTCGCTCTTGCCTCCGTTTATCTTGGCCCTTGAGACCTGTTCGAACTGGTCACATATGCACATGAGTCTGCGCACGGACAGCGGAACCGAGCAGAAAACGGCAACGTCATCCATGTACAGGGAGGCCTTAATCTGCAGGCCCCCGCTGCCAGGAATAGTCATCCCTCTCAGGCTCGCATCCTTCCTGATGGACTCGGCAAACAGCTTTATGCAGCACACAAACCAGGCAGGAGAGGCCTCAATTCAGCAACCGCAAGTAGCACAAATTGAAGGATCCGGGACTGCAGTTTTTACACTACCACTTTTACACACTGTTCTTATGTGTATTGAATTTCCATTACAATGGTGTTACTTTATTTTACACAAAAGTTTGAGGGGCTTCTGTCCTGGAAGACAGGCGATAGGTTAAAATGTGTACTAAGGGCTGGTTGCTACTTCTGATGAGGTTAGGAGTGTCTGTCCAGTGTGCTTGCATAATTAAGGAATGTTAGTCCTTTTGTCTTTTAAGTCAGTGAATGTTAGTAAAAAATGCTAGGCCTATATACTGCCAATAAGCTAGAAATTGTACTAAATAAAAGAATAAAGGATATTAAACCATTTTCTGCAGCTGATTTGTTTACTATTTGTCCGTGTGAGTTTCATTCATTCATGCAATTTCACTTCAGTGCTGTTTTGACAGTTTTTTAAAGGATTAACAGCCCAGTTAAAAGGTATTTAATAAGTACATACCAATTGGGGAAAATATTTGGTGTTCTGTAATCTATTCAGGTCTTGGAGAAAATTCATAAGGACTGATTAATATTATAATCATGATACCTGTTGGACTGGGGTGGACAAAGTTTTTTAAAAAATCTCAACACCAGGTTCTAGTCCAACAGGTTTATTTGAGAATGCAAGCTTTTGGAGTGCTGCTCCTTCATCAATTAACTAGTGGGAGAGGGTCTCTTTATAAATTCCTACTTTGGAAATAGAACCAGTCTGACTCGAGGTTGGGATACAGGCAAACTCTAACCTCACACCTTTAAAGCGGAGATGTCATTTTCTTTAAACTGATAAAACCTTAAATTGTCTTGGGACTGTGACTTGAAAGAAGTTCTGGGATTTATATATTAATCAATTGAAATCTGCATCCCCATTTAAGTGATTAAATTCTTAAAAAATCTAAGTTTCTTCAGTACATCGCATCAATTGTATGATACTTTGATCTTTTATTATAAATTCTGTGTCCTGTGATACTGCCCCATTCATTACCTGACGAAGGCAGCTTGCACTTGGACTATAACCTGGTGTTGTGTGATTTTTAACTTAATATTATAATGTTTAGTGGAGACTTGATGGTGACTGTATTGTTTTATGTCTTGACACCTATTCAAAGGTAGCTTTTGATGTAGAAATAGCCCTTATAAGGTTTTAAGGTGAATGGGTTAAAAGGAATGTTTTTAATTTTAGTTTATTAAAGTCTGGTTAAGAAGACAGTCAAAATACAAAACCAAGCATGGAGGAATCACCAAAGACCAGATGAAAGCCATGCACAGAACATCTTGACTTACCATTTTATGTTTTGGTAGGATACTGACTGGCCTGCTTTGTTTTGAACACTTCAGCTTTTACTATAGATTTCCAACACATGCTATTTTTCTTTTTTGCAGTTTAAAATTGAAAATTTGATGTTGGAAACAGTACTGTGCTTGATGATGATATGAATAATTTTCCACTTCCAGGTCTGAATTATAAGCTGAGGGTGAGCTCTCCACACTCTGGCATAAATATCAGGTACAAGCCTGCCTCCAGTTAAATAGTTCACCCCACGATAATATTCCAGTCAATCGGCCTTTAATTATTGTGTAGTATAATTTCTACTGCTGTCCACGAGTAAATTCCGTGTCATATCGCTACTGACACATGGTGTCTGGCATCTTTGTAGTATCAGCAGAGCCATCAGGAATAGTGGCTACTGTTAATACTACAGAAGGACTGGGTGGGATGAGCAAAATAGGAGTAAGGAAATAGTTGGACAATCAAAGGGGTGAGTAGGGAAGATGTTGGAAAATGAAAAGTCATCTGAGTAGCTTTAGAAGGTTTTGAAAAGAGCCCCTTCCCTATTCAACACGTCACTTCATTGAGCAGCAGTCTGGAGAATCAGGTGTGCTGCATGTTGGGAGCAAGTCTCTCCTGCCTGATAATTCTGAGTGAGACCCTTAATCAGTAGGGGAATCGAGGGTTATGGGAGAACATTCAAGGATGTGAACATGAGATATGTTGGATCAACCATCATTAGATTGAATGAGGTAACAGGCTCAAGGGACTGAATGGCCTACTTGTTCCAATTTCTCATGGTCGTAAGACAGCATGGTGCTCTATTTACAGATCAGTCCACCTACTTCCCCATTTCTGGGCCATGATAATACCCATCCCCTGAGTTAATGCTTATTTCTAACTTTCTCTGTTTAGAGCTCTTGTTCCAAGGTATAAAACTAAAAAGATTTGTTTGATATGGGAAAGGATAGACCGGATCTAAAAGTTGAATTTCTAAATTGAAGAATGGCTAATTTTGACGGTCTTAGGCAAGAACTTTCAAAAGTCGATTGGGGGCAGATGTTTGCAGGTAAAGGATGACTAGAAAATGGGCAGCCTTCAAAACTGAGATAATAAAAGTCTAGAGGCAGTATATTTCTGTTAAGGTGCAAGGTAAGGCTGGTAGATGTAAAGAAAGTTGGATGACTAGAGAAATTTGAGGTTTTAGTTAAGAAACCATATGTCAGGTATAGACTAGGAGAGATTGAGTGAATCCTTAGAGTATAAAGGCAATAGGAATATACTTGAGGGAAATCAGGAGGGCGAAAAGGAGACATGAGAAAGCGTTTTTATAAATACATTAAGGACAAAAGGGTAACTAGGGAGAGAATAGGGCTCCTTAAACATCAGCAAGGCAGCCTTAGTGTGGGGGAGATATTAAATAAGTATATTGCATCAGTATTTACTGTGGAGAAGGACATGGAAGGTACAGAATGTGGGGCAATAGATAATGAAATTTTGAAAAATGTCCATATTACAGAGGAGGTGTAGCATATAAAAGTGGATAAATTCCCAGGACTTGATCAGGTGTACCCTAGAGCTCTGTGGGAAGCTGAGGAAGTGATTGCTGGGCCCCTTGCTGAGATAGTTGTATCAGCGATAATCACAGTGAGGCGCTGTGAGACTGGGGGTTGGCTAATGTGGTGCCACCATTTAAGAAAGGTGGGAAGGAAAAGCCAGAGAACTATAGACCGATGAGCCTGACATCAGTGGTAGGCAAGTTGTTGGAAGGAATCCTGAGGGATAGGGTTTATATTATTTGGAAAGGCAAGGAAATCATGAGATTTTTGAAGAAGTAACAAAGAGGATTGATGAAGGCAGAGTGGTAGACATGATCTATATGGATGTCAGTAATGCATTCGACAAAGATCCTCATGGGAGACTGGTTATCAAGGTTAGATCTCATGGAATACAGGGAGAACTAGCCATTTGGAGACAGAATTGCCTCGAAGGTAGAAGGTGGAGGGTTGCTTTTCGGACTGGAAGCTTGTGACCAGTGGAGTGCCACAAGGGTTGGTTCTGGGCCCACTACTTTTCTTCATTTATATAAATGATTTGGATGTGAACATTGGAGGTATAGTTAGTAAGCTTGCAGATGACACCAAAATGGAGGTGTAGTGGACAGTGAAGAAGGTTACCTCAGTGCAACGGGATCTTGATCAAATGGGCGAATGGGCTGAAAATTGACAGATGGAGTTTAATTTAGATAAATGTGAGGTGATGCATTTTGGAAAAGCAAATCAGAGCAGGACTTACTTAATGGTAAGGTCCTGGGGAGAGTTGCTGAACAAGGAGGCCATGGAGTGCAGGTTCATAGCTCCTTGAAAGTGGAGTCGCAGGTAGATAGGATAGTGAAGAAGGTGTTTGTTATGCTTTCCTTTATTGGTCAGAGTATTGAGTACAGAAGTTGGGAGGTCATGTTGAAGCTGCACAGGACATTGGTTAGGCCACTGTTGGAATATTATGTGCAATTCTGGTCTTTTTCCTATTGGAAGAATGCTGTGAAACTTGAAAGAGTTCAGAAACTCCATACAAGGATGTTGCCAGGGTTGGAGGATTTGAGCTCTAGAGAGACGTTGAATAGGCTAGGGCTGTTTTCCCTGGAGTGTTGGAGGCTGAGAGGTGACCTTATATAGGTTTATAAAATCATGAAGGGTATGGATAGGGCAAATAGGCAAGGTCTTTTCCCTGGAGTAGGGGAGTCCAGAACTTGAGGGCATAGGTTTAGGGTGAGAGGGGAAAGATGTAAAAGAGACCTAAGGGGCAACCTTTTCACACAAAGGGTGGTACGTGTTTGAAATGAGCTACCAGAGGAAGTGGTGGAAGCTGATACAATTAAAAGGTGTCTGGATGTGTATATGAATAGGAAGGGTTTGGAGGGACATGGGCCAAGTGCTGAAAATGGGACTTGATCAGGTTAAAGTATCTGGTCGGTGGTTCCGTGTTGTACATTTAGGTTTAGATTAAACCACTTAGTGTGGAAACAGGCCCTTCAGCCCAACAAGTCCACACCGACCCGCCGAAATGCGACCCACCCAGACCCATTCCCCTATAGCTAACACTACGGGCAATTTAGCATGGCCAATTCACCTAACTTGCACATTTTTGGACTGTGGGAGGAAACCGGAGCACCAGGAGGAAACCCACGCAGACACGGGGAGAATGTGCATCTCCATGACTTTGTTGTAATCGTTAAGTATACAACAAAACACAGTTTTATGAATGAATGAAATAGTGTTATAGTAAACAACAGGTTAGTACAGGGTTCTGAAAGAATGAACAGGAACCCAGCATTAGAGAATATAGCGAGCTCGTGAGTGAGTTAGTGTGTTTTATGTTCTCTCTACTATCTCATAGCAAAGAACTCCAGATGTCAAGGAATATACAGGGTTTGATGAGCAAATAGAATGGAAATTTATGACCAATAACATGAGGTCTTAAAACAACAGATGCTTAGAGACATATAGAAAGTGCAGAGGCTTGTATAAAGAAATTAAGACCATGAAGAAGGGATATAACAAACACTGGGAGATAACATTAAGGAAAATCCAAATGTGTTTTAAGTCCATCTGAGGAAAAAAGTATAACTAGGGAAAGAGTAGGGTCCACAAATAACGAAAGTGTGTCGAGCTGGAAGATCGAGCTGAGGTTTTAAGTTAGTACGTGGCAGGTAAATGTTTGCAGAGTTAGGTGAAACTTGGAGATGCAAGGATTCATCAGAGATAGTCAGCATAGCCTTGTTCAGGGGAAGTCATGTCTAACAAATGCGATTTGAATTTTAAGGAGTTGACTGTATATGTGTAAGGGTAGTGCAGTTAATGCAGGCCACACAGACTTGAGTAAGGTTTTTGTCAAGGCCTCCATGTGGCAGATTGATTAAGAAGCGAAGAACCTGTGGGATCCAGGGTAATTTAGCAAATTGGATCCAAACTTGGATGAGTGGCAGGAAACAGATGTTGATGTTCAAAGGGTGTTTTTCTGATTGGAAACCCATGTCCAATGGTCTATCACAGGGTTTTGAACTGGGTCTTTTGCTGTTTGATGTGTATCTAAATGATTTAGATGATATGAAAATTGATTTTGTGGTAAATAATGATGAGGCCTTAGACTAGGAGATAATATAGATGTGCTGGTCAGATGGGCTAAACAGTGGCAAATTAAATTGAATCTTGAAAAGAGAGAGGTGATGCATTTCAGAAGGACTAACAAGGCAAGGGAGTACACATTGAATGGTAGGATAATAGAAAGTGCAGAGGATTAGAGGCTCCTGTGCCTGTCCACAGATCCTTGACGGCAGTAGGATAGGTAGCTAAGGTGGTTAACACATTTGGAATACTTACCTTTATTGAATACAAGAGCAAAGAGGTTATGGTGGAATTCTATATAACATTAGTTAAGGTTCAACTGCCTAAACTAATTGGTTAAGGAACTGCCTTCTTGACTATTGCAATCCATGTGCATTACGTGGATGCACCACACTGGTCGGAAATTAATTCCAGGATATTTACCCAGTGACACTGCAGGAACAGCAGTATATTTTCAAGTCAGGATGATGAGTAGCTCGGAGGGGAAGGTGCAAGTGGTGGTGTTCCCATGTATCTGCTGCTTATGTCTTTCTATAAGAAAGTGGTTGAGGGTTTGGAAGGTGCTGTGTAAGGATCGTTGGTGAATTTCTGTCGTACATCTTTGGGATAGTGCACACTTCTGCTAATGGGTGTTGTTGATGGAAGGAGTTTGTGGTTGTCGAGCTCATCAAGTGGGCTGCTTTGTCTTGGATGGTGTCAAGCTTCTTGAGTGTTGTTGGAGCTGCATTCATTCAGGCAAGTGAGGAGTTTTCCATTGCCTGCCTATATATGCCTTATAGCAGGTGGACAGGCTTTCTGGAGACAGGAGCTGAGTTAGTCACTGCAATATCCCTTGCCTCTGACCTGTTCTTTTGGCCACTGTTTATGTGGTAAATCCAGTTGCATTTCTGGGCAATGGTAACCTCTAGTATGTTGATAGTGAGGGATTTGTGATGGTAATGCCTTTAATGCCAAGGGGCAGTAGTTAGATTGTCTGACATTTGTGTCGTGTGAATGTTACTTGCCCCTTTTCAGCTCAAGCCTGAACATTGCTCAGGTCTTGTTGCATTTCAATATTGACTCCTTCAGTATCTGAGGAGTTGTAAATGGTTTTGAACATTGTGCAGTCATTGCGAGCATCCCCACTTCTGATCCTATGTTGGAGGGAAGGTCATTGATGAAGCACCCGTTTACAACAACAGCCATTTACACTTGTGCCAGGTGTATCTAGTTTGTGAGTGCTCCTTGTCGCCTAACTCTGTAGGAAGCTAGGAAGTGATTGTTGGGCCCCTTGCTTAGATGCTTGAATCATCGATAGCCATAGGTAAGATGCCGGAAGACTGGAGGTTGACTAACATGGTGCCACTATTTAAGAAAGGTGAGAAGGAAAAGCCAGGGAACTATTGTCAGGGTTGGGGGGGCAGATGTTGATGGAGGGAATCCTAAGGGACAGGATGTACATATGTTTGGAAATGCAAGGACTGATTAGGTACAGTCAACATGGCTTTGTGCGTGGGAAATCATGTCTCATTAACTTACAGGGAGAACTAGCCATTTAGATGCAGAACTGGCTCGAAAGTAGAAGGCAGAGGGTCATCTACGAGGGTAATATTTCAGTCTGGAGACTTGTGACCAGCAGTGTGCCATAAGGATTGATGCTGGATCCACTGCTTTTCATCATTTATATAAATGATTTGGATGTGAACAAAGGAGGTCCAGCTAGTGAGTTTTCAGATGACACCAAAATTGGAGGTATAGTGGAGAAAGGTATCTCTAAGTACAATGGTATCTTGATCAGATGGACCTATGGGCCGAGGAGTGGCAGATGGAGTTGGAGTTTAGTTTATATAAATATGAGGTGCTGTATTTGGAAATGTGAGGGGCAGGGCTTATACACTTAATGGTAAGATCCTGAGGCGTATTGCTGGAGTGCAAGTTCATAGTTCCTTGAAAGTGGAGTCACAAGTAGTTAGGATAGTGAAGAAGGCGTTTGGTATGCTTGTCTTTATTGGTCAGTGCATTCATTATAGGAGTTGGGAGATCATGTTGCAGCTGTAAAGGACATTGGTCAGGCCGTTTTTGGAATACTCTGTGCAGTTCTGGTCTCCCTGCTATAAGAAAGTTGTTGTGAAATTTGAAAGGGTTTAGAAAATATATACAAAAATGTTGCCAAGGTTGGAGGGTTTGAGCTATAGGGAGAGGCTGAATAGGCTGTTGGCTATTTTCCCTGCAGTGTCAAGAGGCTGAGGAGTGACCTTATAGAGGTTTATAATGTCATGGGGGATATGGATAGGGTGATTAGCCAAGCTCTCTTCCCCTGGATGGGTGAGACCAAAGCTAGAGGGCATAGGTTTAAAGTGAGAGTGGAAAGATGTAAGAGGGACCTAAGTGATTACATCTTCATGTAGAGCAAGGTGCATGTATGCAATGAGCTACCAGAGGATGTGGTGGAGGCTGGTACAATTACAACATTTAAAAGGCATCTGGATGGGTATATGAATAGGAAGGGTTTGGAGGGATTTGGGACAAATGCTGGCGCATGGGACTTGATTATTTTAGGTCATCTAGTTCACATGGATGAGTTAGACCGAATGGTCTGTTTCCGTTCTATGCAACTCTATGACTGTGTAACTAACTCGGTCGAATGTGGTCTTGACGTCAAGGGCTGTCACTCTCACCTCATGACTAGAATTTAGCTTTTACTGTACGTGTTTGAACCAAGACTATAAGGAGATGTATTCTTTGTATGTACAAAGGAAATGACTATCAGAATGGGAGCTTTAGAACATAGAAGGAAAAAATGTGATATAATGCAGTTTGCAGAACAGTAGCTGGCTTATTAATGATAAAAGATTGATTTATGTTGCCAAACAACTTTAATGACATCAGAAAACTCTCAAATGTTTATGCCATGTGATTAATTTAGAAGGCCTAAATTTTCCAGGGATGGTGGCACATTTGTCCTTGAAAGCCCCAAAAATCTCAGTCCCCATTGTTAAATTTTCCTATCAGTGAGAAAAGGTACTCCTCCAAATTATATATTCTGTGTATCCTAATCTTGTGTTCCTCCAAGATGGAATCTTTGATTGATTGGAGGCACTGCATGGGCAGGAGACTCGTGAGTTAAAATTTTCTTCAATAGCTGCTCTGTGATCCAGTTTTTGAGCAACTGCATGACAAAAAAAAATCATCTAGTCATTATCTGCTGATAAAATGTTATAAGCGTTCTCTACATGATGGTTAAAGATGCCTTGGAGAAAGTGAGAACTGCAGATGCTGGGGAGTCAGTGTCAAAAAGCGTGGTGCTGGAAAAGCAAAGCAGATGAGGTAGTATCCAAGGAGAAAGAGAGCCGACGTTTTGAGCATAAGCCCTTCACCAGGAATGTGAAGGGGCAAGGGGACAGAGAGATGAATAGGGGGTGAGGTGGGGCTGGGAGGAAGGTAGGTGGGATGGTGATAGGTGGATGCAGGTGGGATGTAATTGTGATAGGTCGGTGGGGAGGGTGGAGCAGATAGGTTGGAAGGAAGATGGACAGGCCAAGAGGGCGTTGCTGAGTTGGAGAGTTGGATCTGGGGTGAGGTGGGGGTAGGGGAAATTTGGAAACTGGTGAAGGCAACATTGATGCTGTATGGTTGAAGGGTCATGAGGTGAAAAATGAGATGTTCTTCTTCCAGTTGGTGGTAGGTGGCTTTGATTTGCTAGTGGAAGAGGCCTTGGGTTTTCATGTACTTGGGGGAGTGTGAGGAGGTGTTGAAGTGGTTTACCAAAGGACGGTGGAATTTGTTTAACATAAACAATTTTAAATTGTTTAAAATTTTAATTTAAACAATTAAACAATTAGTTGTTTAATTTTCACTTTTAGAAATAAATAATAAATTTATATCTTCTTTAAATAGTGGAATTTGGGAGTTCTCTGTCACTCCTATTTTAAAAGATTACAAGGCGAGGTGAGCTTTTCTAGGTGTTTGGTTTAATTAACAGAGGGGTTTACTGCCATGTCATTACAGCGTCCCATCTCCTCGATGTAGAAGAGACTACATCGAGAGCAATGGACACTGCAGATGAAGGTGAGCGAAGGTGCAAGAAAATATCTACCGGCTTTGAAATGATCCTTTAGGGCCTTGGACGTAGGTGTGGGCACAGGTTTTGCACCTCATGTCGTGGTAGAGGAAGGTGCCGGTTGTAGATGGTGGATTATTGCGAGGCGTGGACATAAGGAGGGAGCTGGTCTCTGGAAAGCAGATAAGGATGGGGAGGGATATATATTTTTGGTGGTGGGACCTGACTGTCGGTAGTAAAAATGGCAAAGGATAATGTGCTGTATCTGGAGAGTGGTGGCGAGGAAGGTGAGGACGAGGTTGGCGGGGGCGGGGTTCTGACCCCTGCCAAGAATATGAAACCATGGTTAGAAAGCTATTTTATCATCCAGATACAATCCATTAGAATATAAAAACAAATTGCCAGAGAAACTCAGCAGATTTGTCAGCACCTGTGGAGAGAAAGCAGCGTTAACATTGATTCCAATAACCCTTCAGATCTTTTTAGTGTAGCATTACAGAATAATAGGAGTAATGAATGTAAATTAATGGAAGCCTCAAATTTTCTTTGAAAAGAATGCCATTTTATGCATGTGTAATTCTTTTACTGTATCATAAGACCATTATGTTCATTGGTGCAAACGGGACCTTATAACATGGTTACAAAAAGATGGCCAGAACAAATCTTAAGGTAAAGCACTGCATTACCGATAATTCATAGTCCTCTTTGTATAACTAGAAATGCTCTCTTAAACTAGGATGCTTTATGTATGTCCCTGGCACTGTGAGGCCTCGGTGCTAACCACTGAGCCACCATGTCACCCACTATGTACATAGCTGAAGGCGATGTGTATCGTAATGTATCAGTTATTTTGAAGAAAGAGTTATGTTAAGTTGTGCTTCCTGTACCAATTTAGTACAATGGTGTCCAGGAAATTAATGCTTTCCTTTTGTGTTTTGGATTTAAGTTTAATGGAGAGATGGTAATTATTAGAATCATATAATCCAACACTACACAAGAGGCTGATTGCTAATCAAGTCTGTTAAAATGATGCTAAGTCTACACTGTTCCACTTTCCAGCAATAGACCCTCAGCCTTGAAGTGTTGAATTAAATACTTGTTAAAGATTGTGAGGTCACCCGCCTTGATTAACCTCCCAGGCAGTGCTTTCCAGATGCCAACCACATTGAGGTGAAAACATTTTTCCTCAGATCCCCTCCAAAGCTCCTGTGTCAACCTTTAAAACTATGTCCCATTATTACTGACCCTTATATCAAGGGAAACAGCTGTTTTCTACTTAACCTGTGTATTCCTGTCAATTTTACACACCTCTATCAGGGCCCCTTAACGTTTTCTACTCTAAAGGAAACAGCTGTGTTTATCCAACCTCTCCTCTTAGCTAAAATGCTCCATCCTAGGCAACATTCTGGTGAATCTCCTTTGCACCTCTTCCAGTATAATCACTTTCATCCTATTGTGCAGTGTCTCCAACTATGGCCTAAACAAAGTTTTGTATAGCTTCAACATAATCTCTGTTCTTGCAATCTATGCCTTCACTGACAGGCACGTGTCTCGTATGCATCCTTAACGACCCTGTTAACTTGTTCTGCCACTTTCAGGGATTTGTGGACAAAAACCCAGAGATCATTTTGTTCCTCTAAGCTTCCTATTGTCCTACCATTCGTTGATTACTACTTTGTCATGTTACTTTTTCCAAAGTGCATGATTTCACACACATCAGGGTTACATTCCCACTGCCACTGATCTGCTCACCTGACCTATCTGCTTATATACACCTGTAACCTAAGACCTCCTTCCTCACTGGCAATCTCACAGCTATTCTTCGCATCATCTGCAAACTTATTTATCATTCCCCATCTAAAATAAGGATATTGACAAATTATTCTAATTCTGTTGGTGTGCATGTAAAATACCTCATATCAACATACATTACAGAAAATATTGTCACTACATGACACATTACTTAGGATGAAAAATTATCCCCTAAAAATAAAAAAAAAGTCCTTCAGGAAGATTCAATCAGAGCCCTTGATTAAAGGAAAATAAATTTTGATTCCTGGTCTTGGTGTTTTGGTTTATGCTATTTGATGGTGACTTGAGCATAAAGTTTACATTATAGTTGTAGTGTAATCTCACATGGATAATGGTGGGTCTTCAAAATGCTCAATAAACATTGTTCTTACAAAGAAATTTGATGTTAAGAAATAACTCTTCCCTGTGTTGCTATCAGACCTGCTGAATGCTTCTGGCATTTTGATTTTATTTCAAATAGTACTTAAGTTTTTGATTTTTTTTGTAATTTTGGATTTAGGTTTAGCTTGCGAGTGTCCTAGGGGAAAGGGTTAGATCTTGACTTTCTTGAAGTAATGGGAAAAAAATGATGAGAACAATTTGGGCAGTGTGCAAAATTGGTTGCTGACGCTGCAATACTCTTAGTGAGTTTTGAGAGGAATTGTAGCTCAGGTTGAGGTTCTGGATATGGGTTTGCTCGCTGAGCTGGAAGGTTCATTTCCAGATGTTTTGTTACCCTACTGGGTAACATCTTCAGTGGCCTCTGCGCGAAGCACTGCTGATGATTTCTGCTTTTTATTGAAATGTCTGGGTTTCTTTGGGTTGGTGATGTCATTTCCTGTGATGATGTTTTTTCCTATTTTTCTCAGGGTGGTAGATGGGGGCTAACTCGATGTGTTTGTTGATAGAGTTCCAGTTGGAATGCCATCCTTTAGGAATTCTCTTGCGTGTCTCTGTTTGGCTTGTCATCGGATAGATATGTTGTCCCAGTCGAAGTGGTGTCCTTCCTTATTTGCATGTAAGAATACTAGTGAGAGAGGATCATGTCATTTTGTGGCTAGTGTAGTACCACCCCCTGAGAAAAAGAACAAGAAATGACATTCCACAGGGAATGACATCACCAACACAAATAAAGCCAAACATATAAGTAGAAACAGTTCATCCACATTACTAACACCTTCCACCCTGACCTCAAATTTACCTGGACCGACTCAGACCCCTCCCTCCCCTTCCTAGACCTCTCCATTTCTATCTCGGGCGACTGACTCAACACGGACATTTACTATATGCCGACTGACTCCCACAGCTACCTAGATTACACCACCTCCCACCCTGTCCCCTGTAAAAACGCCATCCCATATTTCCAATTCCTTCGACTCCGCAGAATCTGCTCCCAGGAGGACCAATTCCAATACCGAACAACCCAGATGGTCTCCTTCAAAGACTGCAATTTCCCCTCAGATGTGGTTGACGATGCTCTCCACCGCATTAGTGGGCGGCACGGTGGCACAGTGGTTAGCACTGCTGCCTCACAGCACCTGAGACCCGGGTTCAATTCCCGACTCAGGTGACTGACTGTGTGGAGTTTGCACGTTCTCCCCGTGTCTGCGTGGGTTTCCTCCGGGTGCTCCGGTTTCCTCCCACAGTCCAAAGATGTGCAGGTCAGGTGAATTGGCCATGCTAAATTGCCCGTAGTGTTAGGTAAGGGGTAAATGTAGGGGTATGGGTGGGTTTCGCTTCGGCGGGTCGGTGTGGACTTGTTGGGCCGAAGGGCCTGTTTCCACACTGTAAGTCTAATCTAATCTAATCTCCTCCACTTCCCGCTCCTCCGCCCTTGAACCCCGTCCCTCCACTTGCCACCAGGACAGAACCCCACTGGTCCTCACCTACCACCCCACCAACCTCCAGATACATTGGATCATCCTTCGTCATTTCCGTCACCTCCAAACAGACCCCACCACCAAGGGGATATTTCCCCCCCCCTTCCCCTATCAGTGTTCCGAAAAGATCACTATCTCCGTGACGCTCTCGTCAGGTGCACACCCCCCACCAACCCAACCTCCACTCCTGGCACCTTCCCCTGCAACTGCAAGAAATGCAAAACTTGCGCCCATACCCCCCCCCAAACACCTCACTTCCCTCCAAGGCCCCATGAGATCCTTCCATATCAGTCACAAATTCACCTGCACCTCCACACAGATTATTTACTGCATCTGCTGCACCCAATGTGGTCTCCTCTATATTGGGGAGACAGGCCGCCTACTTGCAGAATGTTTCAGAGAACACCTCTGGGACACCCGCACAACCAACCCAACCGCCTTGTGGCTGAACGCTTTAATTCCCCTCCCACTCCACCAAGGACATTCAGGTCTTTGGACTCCTCCATCACCAGACCATGGCAGCACGACGCCTGGAGGAAGACCGCCTCATCTTCTGCCTCGGAACCCTTCAGCCACAAGGGATGAATGCAGATTTCTCCAGCTTCCTCATTTTCTCTCCCCCAACCTTATCTCCGTCCCAAACCTCAGACTCAGCACCACCTGCTTGACCTGCAATCTTCTTCCCGACCTCTCCGCTCCCACCCCCTCTCCAGCCTATCACCCTCAACTTAATCTCCTTCCACCTATCGCATTTCCAATGCCCCTCCCCCAAGTCCCTCCTCCCTACCTTTTATCTTAGCCTGCTGGACACACATTCCTCATTCCTGAAGAAGGGCTTATGCCCAAAACGTCGATTCTCCTGGTCCTTGAATGCTGCCTGACCTGCGCTTTTCCAGCAACACATTTTTCAGATATAAATAGAAAGCAGAAATCGTCAGCAGTGCTTCGCCCAGAGGCCCCCTAAGATGTTACCTAGTAGGGTGATAAAACATCTGGAAATGAGCCTTCTGGCTCAGTGAGCAAACCTACATTACTCTCTTTACAATGTCAGACAGGGTCATGTGTACTCTAAATGGTGAGAGCTAAAAATTGAACTAGATGGACCAGAGAAAAGCAGAGCATCTTTGATTTTTCTAGATCATAGGTTTCTAGTGCATGAATCATAATGGTTTGTAAGTGTACAATGAAGAGGGCTGTTTGAGTGGTATCCTTTATTGTGAGAGAAATTGAACATAAAAGTAATCTTGTGTTTCAATTATACAAAGCATTGGTTTGACCATGTCACAAATACTGTCTGCAGTTTTTGGAATCCTTATTTATGGAAGAATGTAAATGTGTTGGAGGCAGTTCAGGAGAGGCTTACTAGATTGATACCTGGTATGAGCAGTTGTCTTATGAGGATAGGTTGGACAGGTTTATCCATACTGGAGAATGGAAGAGTGAAGGATGAGTTGGTTGAATTATGTAAATTCCTGAATGGTCTTAGCAAGGTGTGCTTGGGCCAGCCCAGATCTAGAAGTTCTAAAAATACAGGTCATGTCAGCGATGAAAGTGTTTTTCTCTGCGGGTTGTGTGACGTTGGAACTCTGCATCAGAAGCCAGTAGAGATTAATAGCTGCTTGTTACGCTGGGAAATCAAATGTCATAAGGTGTAAATGAGAATGTTGAATTCAAAACACATGCGGATCAGCCAAGGTCATATTGATTAGCAGAGGAGGTTTGAAGGGCAAATAGTCTACTACTAATTAAAGTTTATATGAGAGAAGTAACTGAAAGCTGAAATGAACAGATTAGAAAAATGTTAGCCCTCTGATAGGAAATGACACTTCCACAAATTCTGAGAGTGGCTCAGAAAAGAGACTGGATTATTAGATTTACATTTTGCTCATTCCACACTGGACTAATAGTGATTATTAATAAGGGAGGAAGCTTTACCTCCTTCATACTTGGTCCTTGTCTTTGCTTTGCCACCCATGTTCTGTTCCCTTTCTATCTGCGAGGAATGAACAACAGATGTCCAGAGTGATCCCCTAACTCTAGCGAAACACATCCTTTAGTCCCTACTCCTGAAGTCCAGAATGTTATGATTGACAATGGGAATGATTTCAACAGCTTTACAAGGACACATTCATCACAGCCCAACCACATTGTTGTCTACAGCAACTGTACATCCAAGCTGTATTTGCACTTTGAATAAACATCTGGCGTCATCAGTTTTGTAATAGCTGTAGCCAAAAGTCCTTCTCCTAAAAGAAATCCCCATTCTTTCATTGTTACATTTCTCTCAGGAAACTGAATATTTTATTCAAAGTTATTGTAATCAAATTGTGGAACAATTCTTTGCTCCTTTGATATCTGAAATGAAGTTTTGTTGTGGTAAATGTTGTGGTTACCTTAGTAAAAGATAAAGTAGTAAAGGCAAGAAAAACTTCCTCACAAAAGCTATTGAGTCAAGTGCTTACTAACTCAGTTTGAAGAAGGGCAAACAGAAGGATTTGGAATGCTTCCAAGCCTTAGCTAGGTAACAAAATGTATTTTGACCTGAGTAAAAGGTCCAAAGCAGCAAGTTTATTTTATGTGGGGCCTTCAACTTAATCAGATGCTTTGTGTCACATATAAGCATTATAAAAAAGTATGATATTGATCCACAAAAAGACACAGGTCAAATGATCAAAAACTCAGTGAAAGAGGTAGGTTTTAATGAGAATCTTCAAGAAGAAGATGATTGGTACTGGGGATGGGGGTAATTCTGAACTTGGGGAATAGGCAACTGAAGCCATGGTCACCAGTTATGGAATGATTAAAATTGGGGGTGCGTAGTAAGCCAGTGTTGGAAACTCTGGAGCATTGTGTGGCTGGAAGGATTGCAGAGACGAGGAGTTGAGGGGCTGTGGAGTGTTCTGAAAACTTGAGATTGGAGGTTAACAGGTCAGTGATGACAGGGGTGATATGTGGGACAAAGCTTGCTGTAAGATCTGCCAGCATTGTTTTGGTTGGTCTCTAGATTAAGAAGAAAATTTAGCAATGCATATTTAGTAATGTTCTTGGTTATATTTTAATGTTTACAAGGCATGTTTTACAACATCTGTTTTAATATCAAATTAAAAGGGAAAATACAATGCTTATATAATGAAGTTGTCCGAAATCTTGATTTTTGTAAAGCACTGTTCTCTCCTTTCATTTGCAGATAATTCATCTGATGCAGATTTGTGGCTGTTAAATAGTTGTACTGTGAAAAATCCAGCTGAAGACCACTTTAGGAACACAATTAAGTAAGTACTAGGGAAACCTGATTTGACACTAAAATTTGTTCATATCTGAAATTAACAAAATGGTATTCAATATTAGATTGTGTAAGTTTTAATGTTAATTAAAGTTTGAAAGAGATTTAAGGTTAGGTTTGTGATTTCCGATTAATTTGTAATCATCCGCAATGTAGGAAAACGAGAACTAAATCATAAAATCAAAAAACAAGTCTCAGCCAGTTTTAGTAACGGGTAAATGTTTGGTTTCTCATCCATAGCATATGTTCAAGTGTGCTTATTTCTACACAAACCTCCGTTTTAGAGTAAATTTGAAAGCCCACTGGCTAATTGCTTTAAACAACTGTTTATTGCTTTTGGTCCATTGGCATGAGAAAGTAAAATGCACTGTGCTGTTAATAAACTAGAAGCATGTTCAGTGTGAATTTTGTTTTACAAACCATTTTTGGGGTATGGTGTTCAAATTAATAGAGCTGTATATGTGTAGTTGGATTGGGATATTGTGGATCTTGTCAGCCATCATGTAAGGATATTGATGTTCAAATTCTTAATAGCCTGAATTTATTACAATTGATAGTATAATAATTTTTAGTAATTCGAGAACTATACTCATTTTTGTTTCTTCTGTGTAAGGTAATAGTCCAGAGAGTTAATAGTGAAGTTGCAGTAACTGAACCCAATCTATGATGACGTAGACTTGGGTGGATATGAGGAGTTTTGTCCAAACTTTTTTAAAATCGTTGTATTCTAAATTGCTCTTGAAAGTCCTGAGCAAATACTCCTCATTAGCAATGTAACTTGTATTTAGTGCTGTCATTGCAATACAAATATTTTAAGTGTTACACTGTAGACTCACCAGTGGTCTATCCTTTTTCAGTCCTCATTAGATATGTAATATTGTTTTGATAAGGTAGGATGGGTGGTAGTGAATTATGAGTTAGTAAAGTGTGGAGGTGAAAAAAAGCACAGCAGCTCCAGCGGCATCTGAGGAGCAGGAGAGTCGATGTTTTAGGTCAGAACTTTTGTCAGGTTTTGAAATGACGGTTCCTCTGCTCCTCAGATGCCATTTGTGCTCCTGTGCTTTTTCCACCTCCACACTTCAGTGACTGTAGTGATGAATTATCTGAAACAGTCCTTACTCTGAACCACAAGGTGCAAGTGCAATCAGGCAAAATATGGATTCAAATTCCAGGTAGAGACCCATACCATAGGATCAAAATTCTGGAAGTAAAAATTTGTTGAAGAAAATTGAGTTTACCATTTTAAAAGCATTACCTTTTTCAGAAGACAGACAGCAGCTGAAATTACCAACAATTAACAGTCATGGGAGAAGTAACAGACCAAGCTTAGTGCTTCAGAGACAAACTTCTCCAAGAAACCAGTAAATAGCACAGAAGATGTGAGCTGGGGATCAAGAGATAAAACTGGCTGCACTTAGAAAAATATACTTAGACTTGAGAAAAGTTCTTGGTCATGGTATAAAAGAGAGAATAACGACGTAGATTCAGAATTGTCAGAGTGATTGGAACAGGATAATGGTCAATGGTTTTCAGGCTGGAGGAAGGTTTGTAATTGAGAAGTAGATATTGGGACCTTTTGTTTTTCCTGATGTACATTAATGATTTGATCTATTGGTCTGCAGGGAACAATTTCAGTGTTTGCAGATTACACACAATGATTGTAAATTGTGAGGAGAAACTCCAAAAAGGACATTGACAAGTTAGTGGAGTGAATGGATGGGTAGCAGGTAATGTTCAATGAAGAGAAATGTGAGGTGATGCACTTTGTCTTTCAATGTTCTTCCTACCAAAGTGAAATAGGTGCAAGAGCAGAGGGACCTGGGTGTAAATGTGCAGAGATCAATAAATATGTTAGGATAGGTGATGAGAGCTTTTCATGTCTGCAGTGTTCTTGGCTGTATTAATTTATACATAGAGTACAAGAGCAAGGAAGTGAAGTTGAATTTGAAAAGTCACTTGTTAGAACTCAGCTGGAATATACAGTACTGCTGTGTGGCACTGTATTATAAAACAGATGTGAATGCATTGAAGAGCGTGCAAAAGCAGTTTACAAATATGGTTAGAGGAATGAGAAACTTCACTTGTGAGGGTAGATTGAAGAAATTTGGACTGTTCTTGGAGAGGAGTTTTTATAGGCATTTTCAAAATCATGAATTTGTTGAATAGAGTAGATAGATGAAATTGTACCTGGTTGTGAAAGAAACAGCAATGAGAGGGTGTAGATTTAAAATGATGTGCAAAAGATAAAAGAGTGATGTGAGGAAAATCTTTCACACAGCAGGTACTGGGTAATGTTGATTTGAAGAGCTAGTGCAGGCACAATAAGCCAAATGACAGTCCCCTATATTCTAACAATTCTGAAAAAATCAGGGACCTGAGTGAAGGAGGCTGTCCACAGAGTAAGAGAAGACGCTGGAAGATCCCTCTCATGGGAAAGTAATAACTTAATGAAATGGTGTAAATATTAAATGGGGAAGGCATGGAAGTGTAAAAAGAGTTATAGTCTGTCTCAACTTACGTCATGATTTGGAGATGCCAGTGTTGGACTGGGGTGTACAAAGTTAAAAATCACACAACACCAGGTTATAGTCCAACAGGTTTAATTGGAAGCTCCGAAAGCTAGTGTGCTTCCAATTAAACCTGTTGGACTATAACCTGGTGTTGTGATTTTTAACTTCAACTTACATCACCACTGTGAAGATGGTAGATTCCATAAATTGCAGCTGCAATGGGCAATGAAACAACCAGAGAAATAACTTAGGTGGATTTGGGAAGGCTTCAAAATTTAATTATGCTGAAAAAGTAGGTTTAAAGAAATATAGCGAAAGAGTTGAGCAGCTTAAAAGAAATCAGGATAAATTAAAGATATAAATATGCCAGGATTCAGTAATTAAACTGTTTTCTGCAGGAAGATTTGTATGAGGTGCAGTCAGATAATATCATTAAAAAATTTGTTTTGAAGTCGGTGACCAAGTGTTTTAGGCTAGGAAGGGCAGGAAATTTAACGTGGGAAGAAGTAGGAAAACTACGTCTTGGCTAGCCAAGATGGAAAACACTTAAAAAATGTAGAGAAGTCACCATTGTGACCATTTTAAGAAGTTAGGGAAAACCCGAAGCAATGCAAGAAAACCCTGTAAGTTAATTAAGACATGTGTATTCCAATTAAGACATGTATTCCAAAGAAACATTTTTGGAAGCAGTAAATTACTATAGATCTGCTGGTAATACATTTCATACTTTTTAGTGAATGATTTTATACTGCATAACTGAAATAAAGTTTAAAAGGACTGGTTAAAAAAAAACTGCACAGCTAGCAAGCTCTCCAGAAATTGTGTTTAAAACGATGTTGATTTAATGCAAAGTGAGCAGCATATTACAAGCAGTATTAAAATGACATACCATCTAAATCAGCTTTCCTGTAAGGAAAAAATAATAAGCACGTTAAAAAGAAATGAAGGAGACCTAGGGCTTCCTCAAAAAGTCAAGGTCAGTAATGGATAATTAAGAATTTCAAGGATTTCTTGCAGGAGACAGCTCTTAAGACTCAGAAATACTTCAAAATCAAGCACAAAGTGTGAAGTAGAGCCAGTTGGACAACTAAGATTTTAACTTCCATGGGGATTTGTAGACAATTTCCTTTATGATTTCGACAGATTGATGGAAAATTGTACCGATATAGCTTTGAAACTAGAATTATTTTGATGAAACTTTCAGATTTTTGAGAAAGCTATTCAAATCATGCTGGAAGCAGAAAATAGGGAAATCCCTGAAACAGATCCTGAGAGGAGGACAACTGTACTGCAGGAGAGCAACTGAGTATTTTCCTTCTATAAGATAACTCTTTAAAGATGCATGTGCGAAGCCAACAGGATGTGAGCTGATCATCAGATACTAAGCACCAATGTCAGTACTGTAAGACAGCATGGCTTCACAGGCAATGCCCAGGCAGAACAAAGAAATATTACCTTCGTAAAACTGTAACTTAGTTCCAGAATAATGAAAGTAGTGGTGTCACATGTGGAAAGGGGGTGTATAGAGCGGAACACCCATCACCATTGGGCAAGATGAATGCCTATTAACCAGTTGGCGTATCAGAGCAGTCGCTATTGTCAAAGCCGAATTTGACATTATATGATTGTTATATTATAATGTATTGTATTATATTATATGACTGAAATAACTAGGAATGCTCCAGGTTACATTGCAACACAATACAGATAAGAATATTGAAAATTGCACGTTATTTCCAATAACAATTTTTTTTTCTTTTTTATACAATTGCATGCACATTTCAACTTCAAGTTCATCAGCAGAATTGATGAAGATAGGTAATCTTCGAGAGCGTGTTATGTCTGAAATAGTCAAGGGACACCCATACATTGGGTTTCGTAGACTCGTGATGGAAACTAAGACAGAAGAAAAGTAATCTGACCAGATTCTAAATTGGCATAAGACAGCTTTTTAATAATTCCAAATCCAAGGAGAGTGAGTATTCTGGGAAAATTGTGAAATATACATACTGCCTGGATTGGCGAAGTCAGTAATTTGTGGCAGAAATTGAGTAGTAGTTAAGGGTATTATGGTTGTATAATAGACTGTCGTGTGAGAAGGGTCTTTTTTATGTAGGTAGTGTTCCGAAAATGTTGTTTTTGAAATGTTGCTCTGAGAATCTTTTGCAATTATGCCTGAATAGTAGTATAAGTTATACCTATTGCTATAATTCATTAAACTATTTTTGTTCAACAAGAGACAGTGTCTTTGCTATTTAACCTCAGTGGTCTGTCCCCTAGTACTAATAATTAGATAGGATCCAGATAGAGCAATGATGGAGAGTGGATGGCAGCAAACAATCTGAAGTACGAGGTTCTTGCTCTTGAAAGATTGCAGCAGAAGAGGGTTCCTGACTGGAGCTGGTCTTCTCCGACCGCTTTTCTTGTTATTTCTTCATTTCTCACTTCTTTCTTTTAGTTCTTTAGGGCTTTTTCTTTCTCTACTTACCTTCAGGAGGTAGCGATGGTGATGTTTGTGGCTGGGGGATTTTGACTGTCTGCCACGAGACGGAACTCTGCTGGTCGGCAGCGTGATGGCTTCACTGATATCTGGAGCAGGATTCTGAAGTGAGGTGGCTGATGAGACAATGGAGCATAGCAGCAGTTGGGGCTCAGAGTGAGCCCAGATCGTAGGGATGGTGGCTAGCGGCAAAGGCTGGCAATAGTGGCAGTCAGTGGAGGTGGTGGCAATGGAAGATGCTGACAATGGCTGTCAGTCACAAATGACTGCAGCGGCAGCAGCACTTGGAGTTGAAGCCTGCTTGCTTGCCTGATGAAGGTCAGCAGCGGCTGTCGAACACAGATGGGTCTTAACTCAGTGCAGGTGAAAGCATGTCCAGTGCAGGGAAGAGCAACCCCTCTTGGGTACATCACTTAAGAAAGGAGTGTAATATTTAACTTTTTAAACTTTATTTCTTTATTTTTCTACTTTTATACTAAGAAACCTGTAGTGATGAACTCTTGAACTTATTTCTTTATTTTTATACTTCTGTAACTAAGAGTTTGTATTTAAGATTTGGCGTATGTGGCGACATCGTACACTCACTATACTCCTGCACTGCTTACTTCAGTATGTGACAATAAAACTTCAACTTAAATTTAACCGTTACTGTGAGCCACATATTGCCAGTGGTGGCAGATACCACAAAAAGGCCGTAGTAGAAGTCAGGTAATCACAACTGTCATTTTTGCATTTCCTTCCTTTTGCCTATGGTATTGTGTATATTTATCTCCAATCAATTCCTCGGTGGTTGAAGTAGCATAATAGCACCAGTTCAACCAAAGACTTTCAATATGGAACAAAATGCAATTATGTGTTTGGCACTTAGTGTAAAGCAAGATCAAAACTTTTTGCTGAAAAATTGCATCACTGCTTAATTTTCTTTCAGCTCACAAATGGTATTTATGAGGGCATGAGCACCATGTTTCTTATTATTTAGGCATAAAATTGATGAGCATAAAAATCCTTAGGTGGGTGGCCTTTTAATTAGAACTTAATAGTGGTTTTATCCGAATTTTGAAAAAGCCTGGTGCGTTAATATTACTTTTTCTCCTTTTAAAAAAAAACTTTTGATCTTGCTTTCTTTGTTACAAAAATCAAGTTAAACTTTCACCTGAAAGGTCAGCCCAGTTCATCCATATCATTTATCAATTAAACAATGCTCTTTAAACGTTTCAAAGTTTTTAATTTTTCCTGGAGTGACTGTCACATGGATAACAGTTCTGTCCTGGAGCCATCTCTGATTTTAACTGGTCTCCAACTTCCTTACTGAAGGAGATTGGTGGAGTTGGTGAGTTCTGAGTTTTTAATCAATGAAAAAGAGTCGAACTTCCTTGTTTCATCCAGGCAAGTTTGTGGTTCCTCTGTGTATCTTGGATGTTTTAATTTTTATAGCTAGCTAGAAAATGAAGCCTGAATATGTAGATCTGATGTGGATGATCGGATAATCTCTAGCATGTAATCTACGTTTCCTCTCCCATACTGTCTCTTCAATTCTGTAAGACTCGAGCATATTTTTTAGGCTTAATACTTGTATTGAGAGAAGGTTGTATTCCTGCCCTGTCTCTTTGTTCAGGTAGGTTTAAAAGGCTGCACTTCTCTTTTTAAAGAACAGTACTGAGAGGTTTCTCTTCCTGTTTTGGTCAGCATTCATCCTCTAACTGGCAAAACAGCAGTTTGCATTAATATAGTATTAAAGCAAAATACTGCAGGTGCTGGACATCTGAAATAAAACCCAGTTACATTTTATAAACAGCATTGTCTGTTTTCATTTAAAAAACATTTTTTTGTTGTAATGTTCCAAGGCAGTTTTCAGGAATATCATTAAATATGATTTGACACTGAGCCAGATGGAGTTGGATGTTCAGAATTTTGGTTGAAGTAGGTTTTAAGGTGCATTTTACTGGAGGAAAAAGATGTTGGAAAATAATTACAGAGCTTAGTATGCTGAAGAAAAGGCTGCTAAAGAACTAGAAGCATGAGTTGACAATTCAACCGCTGTTCTGTCGTTTAGTACAATCATAGCTGATTCTATCTTGGCCTCAACTTTACTTTCCAGCCTGCTCTCCGTAATCCTTCAACGCATTATTAATTAAAGACTTGTCTATTTCCTCCTTAAATATACTCCAATGTCCTGGCACTGATTGCAGTCTGGGTTAGTGAATTCAGCAGATTCATGGCCTTTTGAGAGTTATGATTTCTCCTTATCTTTTGTTTTTATTTGGCTACCCCTTCATCTAAAACTATGCCCTCTCCTCCTCCATCACCCCATATGAGGAGAAATCCCCTTTAGCTCTCACATACCTCAATTAGACTTCCTCTCATTCTTCTAAACTCAAATGGGTATCAGCCTAAACTGCTCAATCACTCTTCATAAAGACAAGCCCCTCATTTCTGGATTCAACTTAGTGAACCTGGGTGGTACGGTGGCATAATGGTTAGTACTGCTGACTCATGGTATCAGGGAACTGGCTTTCCTACCAGACTTGAGTGGAGTTTGCACGTTCTCCCCATGTCAGCATGGGTTTCCGCTGGGTGCTGTGGTTTCCTCTAACAGTCCCGAGGAAGGAGCAGAAATTCAAAAGCTTGCAATTTCAAATAAACCTGTTGGACTGTAACCTGATGTCGTTTGATTTTTGACTTTGTCGACCCAGTCCAACTCCAGCATCTTCACGTCATTCCTTCTCAAGTAAGGAACCAAAACTGTATGTAGTACTCGAGGTGTGATCTCGCTAATGCCGTGTTCAGTTGCAGCAACACTTCACTACTAAACTTTTTTTTAAATCAAGAAACGTCAAAATTACATTTGTCTTTCTTATTACCTGCACACTGTTGCCTATGATTAATGCACAGGGATATTCGGATCCCTCTGCATTTCTGACCAAAATAGATACCTATGTTAAACTCCATTTGTCAAATTTTGGCCCATTCACTTAACCAATCAATATTCATTTGTAAGCTTCTAAATTCTACCTTACCACATACTTTCCACCTATTTTAGTTTCAACTGCAAATTTGTGTATAGTATCTTTTTTCTGTGCATCCAATTCATTGATATTTGTTGCAGAAAGTTGGGTTCTGAGGACTGAACCCGGTAGCATCCCACTAGTTATATCTTGCCAACCAGAGAAAGACCCATTTTTCTTGACCCTCTGCTTTCTGTTAGTTAACCAATCCTTTATCCAAGCTAATAAATTGTCTCAATCTCATGTGATCTTACCTTATGTATTAACCTTTTCTGCAGCTCCTTATGAAAAGACTTCTGGAAGCCTAGATATAATACAATTACAGGATCCCCATTATTCACTTGTAAAATCTTCAAAGAATTTTAACAAATATAATTCATCCTTCATAAATCTGATGGATTGTGTTTTGACTTGCCATGTGTTGTCTTTTCACTTTAATAGATTCTAGCAATTTTCCACCACAGGTAAGTTGAATTGAATGATTTTATTGTTATGTGTATTTTGCAATGAGAAAAACTGTAAATTACAAAGAAAAGCTTTTCCACTATTGCCATGGTCTGACACCATTTTGAATAATTTTAAGAATAAGAAGATATAGCTTAAAGAGACTCCTCACTTCTGAGCCAACTCCTCATCAATAACACCTGTGCTGCCATTCTTCCTCCTTCACCTTGCCGCTGTCTGTGCTGGACCTACCAATGTCAGAGTAGTGTCTCTTGCTGCTGGGCCCCCTCTATGTCGCTGTGATGCTGCTGCGTCACAGCTTTGCTACCACTAGTGCTGGGAGAAAGTGAGGACTGCAGATGCTGGAGATCAGAGTTAAAAATGTGTTGCTGGAAAAGCGCAGCAGATCAGGCAGCATCCAAGGAGCAAGAGAATCGACGTTTCGGGCATGATTCCTGAAGAAGGGCTCATGCGCGGAACGTCGATTCTCCTGCTCCTTGGATGCTGCCTGACCTGCTGCGCTTTTCCAGCAACACATTTTTACCACTAGTGCTGGACTCAACCAAAGTTAAACTAGGTAATCTGTAATTTTCTACTTTCTGCCTCCCTCCTTTTATTTTTAACTAAGACTGTTCTATTAACTTTTTTTTCAAGTCACTGGAACCTATTCTGGAGGTATTTTTGGAATGTTATATCCAATCGGTCCACTATCTCTGAATCACTTCCTTTAAAACCCAAGAATGTCCTGGAGGAATTGGCTGCCATCATTCTGAAAAGATTCAACCATTTTCAAGAGGACAGGATTAGGACAACGTACAGTTCTCCGTTCTCTTGGATGGCTGAAAAAGGCCACTGAGATTGTAAAGGGCAAGACCACAGATTTGCAAACAGAGAAAGTAATTTTATATAAAAGAAATTGCTGGAGAAACTTCAGTCAGGCAGCATTTGAGGAAAGAACATGTTTCAATCCAGTGACTCCTCTTCAAAGCTGATAGCATCTAGGAAAATAGCATCTAGCATCTTGTTGACTGGAGGTGAGGGTGTAAAGGAGATGGAGCCCAGAGCGAGGTGGTTGTTAGCTTGGGAAAAGAAAAGCTGATCATGAGGATTACAAGTGGGTGGAAATGGTTAGCTGTGCTGAAAGCAACGCGTGTCATGACAGGGCCCATGGCTAAAAGATATGGGAGGTGATATTCAGGCTTTAATTGTACTGAACATGAAGACTGCAAAATATGGGAATGAGAAATGAGGTGCTGAACCAGATTGGAGCACTGTAACAGGCTTGAGACAAATGTTTTGCATGGGAGCATGATGGTGTGTTGAAGTGGCAGGCAGATGGAACTCGGTTATTTTTACAGACAGAGTAGGCATTCCACAAAGCATTTGCTTTGTTTCACCAGTGTAGGGGAACACATTGTCAGCAGTGAATATAGAACAATAGATTGAGTGAAGTGCAGGTAAATTGCTGATTCACCTTGAATGTATGTTGGGGCTTTGGATAGGGAGGAGATAAATGGATAACTGTTGCATCTTCTGCGATCGCATGTTTAAGTGCCACAGAGGTGCTGGGAAGGAGGAGGAATGGGTCAAGGTGTCTCAGAGGGAACAGTCTCTGTGGAATGTTGTTTGGGGAGGGGACTATGTGTTTGGTGATAACTTCCTCGTGGAGGTGTTGGAAATGGCAGCTTATGATCCTCTGGATGTAAAGGCTGGTAGGTTCAAAAGTGAGAATCATATGAGGGAAGAGCAGGGGCGATAACAGAAGTGAGGGAATTGAGTTGCATCAAGCTATGGGCAATCCTGGTCGAGGAAAAAATTGGACATTTCTGAGGTCCTCTGCATTGCTGCAGAGGTAGTATGGAACAGATGTGATGGATATGGAGACACTGGGAGAATAGAATGGAGAAATAATTTTATGTTGGTCTTGGGGCTCCAGAGGTCCTGAGGTCAGAAGCTCAGCTTGGTGTGATTGATAGGATGTCAGGGTTGCAGCTTTCAGATTCAACCTTTAGATAGTTGACAGAGAGAGATGGAGTCATTGGCTAGGAAGTTGCTTTGAGAGGTAATAGTAATAAGTTGGCCTAAATTTCTGCTCATGTTACATTGGATGATAGATGAGCACAATGATAAGCTGGAAGCAGAGGAGGATGAGAGAATGATAGTGAAAATTAGCATTGGAGGGTGTTAGTTACATGAGTAATTTGGTGCGTGTTTGGAAGACTTTGCTGAGGAGAAGCATGGAAATGAGTAATAGCCATTGAAGGAGAAATCCTTAGGGGGGACTTTATAGAGATAATGATGTGAGGTTAAAAAGAGAATTCACTGGTGATCTTCTAGATGTGACTGGATAGAAAAGAATGGTGCAAGGTAAATATACTCCTATTTAGCTGGTCAGTGGAGTAGAGATTTTGAAGGGGGAATGGTGTGTTTGTGACCTGTAACAAAGGCTGTATATATGAGCCAAGCAGTATCAGGAGAGTGTCATATTCATAGTCAAAAAGAAAATAATCTATGATTTTGAGAAGGGCTGATGAACTGCTATTGTAAGTGTTGAAACATGTAACTGTGGGTGGCAGGAGTTGGGAGGCATTAATAGATTAATAAGTAACACCTTTGTTGTTTGTAAGACTTGTGTGAAATTGGGTGCGACACTAACATGGAATTTTACCAGAAAATATTTGGCCTTGAAGTGTTCCAAAATGATCTGTGAATAGTTAATATGCAAAGTGTGTATGCAAGTTTAAATGCAAATTGTTCATTTTTTTTTGCAGCAGTATAAAGTAAACTAATAAATCCTTCCTGTCAGATCAATGCACCAACAATCTAATCTCATTTCTCGCTTGGGAATCCTGCAGCCTTAAAGCCTTGATCAAGTTTAATAATTTTAGGATTTGGGCACCTTCTCCTGCGTCCTTAGCCGAAATCTCTCACACCAGGCCTTGTGATCACATGGACCTACCAGAACCAATCCACTGTCAGCTACTAATGATCCCCTTTAGCAGCTTTTGATTCTCCCAGACTGATCTTTCCCCACTCCTTTGTCTGTCCAACTGTTTGTTTCACACTCCGATCTCCACCTCAATCCTTTACCCCTCCAATTCCTCCACCTCACCCCAACACCCCATCTTCAGCACATATACCAGCCTTTTTCTAACTTCAACTAGTTCTGAAGAAAGGTCACTGGACCTGAAACACTAACTCTGCTTTTTTGCCACAGATGCCTCACCTGAGTTGTTCTGTTGCTGTTTCAGTCAGTGGTTCTCAGTGGTCTAAAGGGTTCTCCAAGTGGTCTACAGACTGGTCCAAAATGCAAGTCACTGACACGCACCACAATGGCTGAAGCCATATGAGAGAACATGACCGAACTCTCCTTTCATCACTTACATTATGTTATTGTGATGTAAATTGTGATGTAAATTTTTGGAAATAAATTTTAATGACATTTGGAATGAGTTTGGATCTGGTTTGAGTTAGTAAGCAGTGGGATTTTCTGTGTCTGAAGTTATTAATTAACTTGTAAGTTTTTTTGTAACCATGGCAATTTTAGAAAAAGTTTTTGATATTTGTAGAATAGCATCCTACACCATGCAATGTGAAAATATAGTTTTAGCTCGACTATTATGCTGTAGGGGTAGCAAGAGTTTAAAGGTAATGGCCTCAGTTGACATATGGACAGAAGCCTGAAAATGCTGACATCAGGAACCAGATGAAATAAGATAACCTAACCTTTGTCACCTAATGACCCACCTAACCAGACAGGTGGGTCATTAGGTGACAAAGAAGTATTATTAAAAAGGAAAACAGAATTTAGCACATTGGCAGAATGGATTTCTCTCCCGAAGAGTAAAAAAAAATCTTTATTCAGAACGCAATAGGGATGACACCGAAATGGGAACAGGTACTTTAGTACGTTGAGAAACAGTGTCCACTATGAAAAAAAAGTACTGTCATGGAGTATGCATGTTAGGGATCACAGGAACACAATTATAGGACAAAGTCTAATCTGGGACTGGAATAAAAGAGGTCAAAGGTTGGGAACAATGTTGCTATTATGGCAAGTTTTAAGGAGCTAAGAGACCAAAAGGAAAAGTTTAGGAAGTTGGAAGACCAGCTAGCTGAATGTCAAAGAGAAAATCGGAATTTGTTGCATCAAGTCATTAGGCAAGAGATTGAAATTCAAAGGTCACAACTTGACTGGGAAAAATAGATTATTTTTCCAAGTCATTTTCAGACTCAGGCTGATAAAGCTGAACACAGTAAGGCTGAGAAAGAAACTGAGGGGGCAAAAGTGGAGCTTTCCAAAGCAGAAGAGAATTGCAGTGACTTGCAGACAGCACTGAAAGTTCTGCAGCGGCTAAATGGTCACATGATGGAAGCAATCATACAAGATACTTTACAACGGTGATTATTTACTTATTTGGAGATAGGTGTCAAGATGAGTCTGAGGGAGATGTAGATTCGGGGTCAGTTAGATTGGAACACTTTGTGCTATGGTAATGAGGAAAGGGACAGTGACTGGAATCAATTGTGGGGCAATCCACTAGAGAAAACCCCACGTGATGGCCCAATAACCACTTGCTGAATGGATAGACATGGGAGGAAACAGACTTTGGCTTGTATCACCCCCATACAGTATAACCCAACTGGCAAAAATGAAAAAGGAAGTCCCTGTTTTTCATGAACTGGTGACCCATATGCAACTTTTACCACAGTAACCAATTAAAAGCCCCACTCATCAAGATTAATTTGTTGGGCTGGTGTCAGCTCTGCCCACTGCACAATGGGGATGGAACTCCCACACATGAAGGCTGCAATAACAGAGGCTGCAGGAGTAGAATGAACCCAAAACATTTTGGACAGTCCAACCTTAGTCTTGGAATTGCAGTTCAGGGCAATATCAACGTTAACTTCCTCACTGCACAGGAATATGTTAAACTGGGAGAGGATATACCAGTTAATTTGGGTTTAAAAACTCACCCAATGGCACGGTTTCCCAATGGTTGAGATAAAGTGGAGATGTGGTTATGTGAGATCAGGAACTGTAAATAAGAGCAGAAATTATGCTTGATTTAACACAGAAGGGATGAAATATGGAGTTGTGCATTTCTGCTCCTCTGAATACTGAAATTGATCAAAACAGGACCAGGAATCGTGATAAGCAAAGAAGTCAACGTGCATTGCAAAGTTGAAAGGTTGGCAACATATATGACGAAGTGAACAATATTGACCAGAATGTGGACAGTATCATGCTGTCACTTGACAAGGGAGGAATGTTTTTAACCACATGGACCATATTTCTTAGACTTACTCCTTTCATTCCTGAGCAGATGCCCATGTCACAAACCCTGTCATTGGGCAGGCAATGCAACAGTCTGGACTTTTGCTGTTTGCTATAGGTAATGGTGTCAGCACTCATACTGTCTACCACTGTTCTATTCCTTGTTCCTTCAATTTGAATGGCTGCTTGTACCATGATTCTGTGGTCAATTTGCTCGCCAGCCCTGCGGTCCCTGCTGTTACCTAAAGTGGCCGAGAGAACCTCCGACCTATTGGACAATTGTAGAGGCTGATACTCCTGCACTCCTACCCTCCAGTATTCACTCTAAGCTGGCTGCAGAGGCTGGAGAAATTAGAAGGAATGTAAGCTGTTCTCTGTGTCCCCTTACCTGCCTCATTCAGGCACATCCTCCTGTAACTGACCACTGACCAAATCACAAGACCCTGTCCTAAGTAGTTTTACTGCCACCTGGTACTAAGAATCCAGGTAACTTCCACCCCCTCTGATGCATCTTAGTGTCTATGGTTCAGCCTCAGCTCATGAACTAAACTAGAATTAAAAACAAAATTAAATTAGAATGAGCATTCTGCTGGGGATAGTTGACCTCTAATTAAATTTGAAGTATGTTTTATAGCATGTGAGTTTTATCTAATGAGCAGCACAGACATTCATTTTTACAATGCATCTAGTTTTAGTTTAGTTTGCATTTCAAATGTTTTTCAGTTAAATGTGACCTGTGAAAACAGCTGTGATGTCCACAAAATCCTCCTTACTTTCACTTCACAATAGACTAATTTGGTTATGGTTTGTAGTGTAAGATATTTTCCCATGCAAATTACTAAAATACCGTAATGGAATGTTTTCTTTCAAGCTCAGAGACGACTAATTTGCATAAAAACTGTCTGTTCAAGCTTGAAACAATTTTGCATTTTTGAAGTTTTTACTTTCATCTAGGTGGGCTGTAGGATTGATGAGCACCTTTGCTGTAGCCAGTCACTAAAGTAGTAGGATCAGATTCTCAAAGTGCGTTGCAGTTTATTTGGAGCTCGAAATTTGTTGAACATTCTCAGTTTTTTGTTGATAGCGAAGAAAGTCACCTCGGATTACAACGGGATCTTGATCACATGTGCCAATGGGCTGAGAAGTGACAGATGAAGTTTAATTTAGATAAATGAGAGGTGATGCATTTTGGGAAAGCAAATCTTAGCAGGATTGACACACTTAATGGTAAGATCCTCGGGAGTATTGCTAAGCAAAGAGACCTTGGAGTGCAGGTTCATAGCTCCTTGAAAGTGGAGTCCAGATAGATAGGATAGTGAAGAAGGCGTTTGGTATGCTTTCATTTATTGGTCAGAGTACTGAGTACAGGATTTGGGAGGTCATGTTGCAGCTATACAGGACTTTGGTTAGGCCACTTTTGGAATATTGCATGCAATTCTGGTCTCCTTCCTATTGGAAAGATGTTGTGAAACTTGAAAGGGTTCAGAAAAGATTTATAAGGATGTTGCCAGGGTTGAATAAGCTAGGGCTGTTTTCCCTGGAGTGTCGGAGGCTGAGAGGTGACCTTATAGAGGTTTATAAAATCCTGAGGGGCATGGATAGGATAAATAGACAAAGTCTTTTCCCTGGGGTGGGGAAGTCCAGAAATCGAGGGCATAGATTTAGGGTGAGAAGGGAATGTAATAAAAGAGACCTAAGGGTAACTTTTTCACACAGAGGGTGGTACGTGTATGGAATGAGCTGTCAGAGGGAAATACTGGAGGCTAGTACAATTGCAGCATTTAAAATGCATCTGGGTGGGTATATGAATAGGAAGGGTTTGGAGGGATATAGGCCAGGTGCTGGCAGGTGGGACTAGATTGGGTTGGGATATCTGGTCGGCATGGACGAATTGGATTGAAAGGTCTGTTTCCGTGCTATACATCTCTGTGACTCCATGATAACTTGCTGATGTATTTCTCAAGCTGTGACTTTGCTTTGTTCAAAATATAGTAGCAGCAGTCAAAAAGAAAAATAAATTGCTTAATCACTTGCATTCTATCAGCATAACCTTGGCAGAATTAAAAATAAAGGAAAATACGATTCCTTGGTTTTTGCCTCTTTCTGCTATGTGTTGTCTTCATCCTGTTGACAGTTTTCTGAATTCTTAGTGAAGTTCTTAGGTATGCTTGTCAAAGGCTTGTTTGTTTATAATTGCTTTTGCTTTTTAGATTTGGATCCTATCCTGGACCAAAAACTGGCCAATCCACCCAGTATAGCCCAAGTCTCTGCTTACTGAAGTTTCAGGGTCCTAGGCCTCAGTTGGACACCAGATTGATTTATATCCCCATGAACTGGGAACAGAAGTAATTGATTCACCCCCTTGAGAGCCCACTCCAGTATGAGCAAGACTGATCTGATTATTCTGTATTCCCATCCACCCACAATAAATTTTTACCTGCTTGCTTATCAAAAATCTCTTTATCTGACATTCATAGCCAGATCTGTCCCGACCACTTAAACAGCACAGATTGGTTATATTCAGTATCATTTGTGATGACTCAGCTACTGAAGCAGTCCATGTTCAAATGCAACAAGATCTGGGCGGTATCCAGGCTTGGGCTGACAGGTTTCAAGCAATGTTCACACCACACAAATGCCAGGTTATGACTATCACCAATAAGAGGTAATCTAAACATTGCCTCTTTACATTTAAATGGTGCTACCATCAATGAATACACCACTATTAATATCCTTGGGATTGCCATTGACTGTAAGCTCATCTGGACATGCCACGTTAGCACAGTGGCCACAAGACCAGGTCAGCAACTAGGAATACATCACTTAACTCCCTAGAGTCTGTCAGTCATCTACAGAGCACAAGTCAGGAGTGTGACAGAGTACTTCCCAATTGCCTGAATGGGTGCAGTTCCAACATCACCCTCTAGAAGCTTGACACTATCCAGGAGAAAAAAGCCACATCCACAAACATCCATTCCCTCCACCACTGATGCTCAGTGTATACTATCTACAAGATGCACTGCAGGAATTCACCAAGGTTCCTTAGACAGCACCTTCCAAACTCATGACTGCATCCATCCTGTAGGACAAGGGCAACAGAGAAAGGGACACCACCACCATCTGCAAGTTCCCCTCGATGCCACTTACCACCCTGACTTGGAAATACATTACTATTTCTTCACGGTCTTGGGTCAAACACCTGGAATTCCCTTCCTAATAACATTGTAGATCAAACCACAGTAGGTGGACTGCAATGGTTCAAGAAGGTAGCTCACTGTCACCTTCTCAAGGGCAAATAGGCACAGGCAATAAATGCGTGCCAGCCTGTGACATCCACATTCTACAAATGAATATGATGAAATGTTCTTATTTTGGCAAAACTGTTCATTACTTTCCAGAAGAATCCTAGGTTGAAGGCCCCAAAGGATCCTTCCATATCGGTCGCAAATTCACCTGCACTTCCCCACACATCATTTACTGTATCCGCTACACCTGATGTGGTCTCCTCTACGTTGTGGAGACAGGCCGCCTACTTGCAGAATGTTTCAGGGAACACCTCTGGTTCACCCGCACCAACCACCCCATGGCTGAACACTTCAATTCCCCCTCCCACTCTGCCAAAGACATGCAGGTCCTTGGCCTCATCCATCGCCAAACCCTGACCACACGACGCCTGGAGGAAGAGCGCCTCATCTTCCACCTCGGAACCCTCCAACCACACGGGATGAATGTAGATTTCTCCAGCTTCCTCATTTCCCCTCTTCCCCCCCCCCCCCCCCCCCCCCCCCACCTTATCTCAGTGCCAACCTCCGGATTCAGCACCACCCTCTTGACCTGCAATCTTCTTCCCGACCTCTCCGCCCCCACCCCCTCTCTGGCCTATCACCCTCACCCTCACCACCTTCCACCTATCGTATTCCCAGCGCCTCTCCCCCAAATTCCCTCCCCCCTACCTTTTATCTCAGCTCGCTTGGCACACCAGCCTCAATCCTGAAGAAGGACTTATGCCCGAAATGTCGATTCTCCTGCTCCTTGGATGCTGCCTGGCCTGCTGTGGTTTTCCAGCACCACATTTTTCAACTCAGGTCTCCAGCATCTGCAGTCCTCACTTACTCCTAGGTTGAAGGCAATCTAGACTTTTTCCTCCATTGCAGAGCATCATTTTAAAACATTTTACCTTGTATCTTCCACACTTGCTTCTGACATGAGCGAGAGAGAGAGCGGGGCTTACGAATGTTTTGATCACTCCGATTGATACCATTCGGGCAGCTGCCTCTGCCACTTCTCTCCTTTTGCAGAACCTCAGCTTCCCTAGGAATGGAAAGGAACTTGCAGTGGAAGAGGGAAGTCTGGGAAATGTGGTTCATGTAGGTGCCAACAGCTTGGATAGCAGAAGGAAATTCTCCAACAATGTATGAGGATCTAGTCAGTACATTACAAAGCAGTACAGAAAGGGAAAGCTGTCCTTGTATATGAATCACAAAAAGTTAATTTGCAGTGAATGAGGTATTACAAAGGTAAATGGAATTTTTTTAATGCAATGGAGTAGAAAAAAAATCTGCAAATTGATTGAATATTAGTGAGATTGAATCTAAAATGTTGAATTGAGTTTTGACGACCTTACAGGAATCCACTTCCATTGGACGCAATTCAGAGAAGGTGCACTCAGTTGCCTAAATTGAAGGGGACCTCATATGAGGAAAGTTTGAGCAGGTTGGGCTTGTACTTACTAAAGTTAAGAATTTTAGGAGATCCTGTTGAATAGCAAACTTTTGAGGGGCCTAACAGGATAAATACAGAGAGATATTTCCCTCCTGGAAGAAGGTAGATCTGGGGAGCAGTTTTAAAATAGGAGGGCTCCTATTAAAACAAATTAAAAGGATTTTTATTCTCTCAAGGTTAGTAACCTTTGGAATTCTGTATCACAGAGAGCAAAAGAGGTAGAGTCATGGAATATGTTTAAGGCTAAATTAATTAGATTTCCACCTTACAAGGGAGATTGGGAGTTAGATGGATGGGAATAGTTTAGATTTAGATTTTTAGATCAGATTTCCTTCGGCCCAACAAGTCCACACTGACCCTCTGAAGAGTAACGCACCCACACCCATTTCCCTCTGACCAATGTACCTAACATTATAGGCAATTTAGAATTAATTTGACCTGGCCATCCTTGGATTGTGGGAGGAAACCGGAGCACCTGGAATAAACCCACTCTGACATGGGGAGAATGTGCAGACTCCACACAGACAGTCACCCAAGTCTAGAACTGAACCTGGCACTGTGTGGCAGCAGTGTGAACCACGAGCCACTGTGCCGCCCACTTATGTCGACAGGAAAATAGAATGAAGCCCCCAATCTTATCAACAATGAACTTAATGGTGTAACAGGCTCAAGGGGCAAATAGCCTAGGCCTTCTGTATCTTTTGTTCCACGATTTGGTCTTAACAGTTCCTTGCTTCTATTACTGAGTACTCATTCATGTTTGTCCAAACAGCTGTTTTTCTCCTGAATTTTTTTTGGTTGTTATTCCATCACCAGGATGACTGGCATAATTACCAGGTTAATTTTCTCTTTTTGAACATGCATAATGTTTGCAAGCCTCCAGTACTTGGACACCATACCTGTCCCTGATATTTGTGGCTGACACTTCAGTTACCTCTGCCTTTGCTTTCCTAAGCAATCTGTGAAGCTTCTGTTCAGACTGGGTGATGACTACAACTCCCTGTTTTATCTTGGTCAGTGGCTTGACAATCTCTTTGTTTATTGTAGTTTGGCAGTGTCCTCATTTTGCCTCCACCAGTAGACCTTTATTTTATTCCCTAATCAACCCAATTGCTCATAGGGAAATTCTTTTATTGTTTGTATGTCTGCAAAGACTTTTTAGATAATCTCCTTTGTTACTTTCTTACCTATTCTTATGCTTTTGCTTTGTCTCCACTCCTCTTTTTTCTTTTGTGCTTTATATATTCAGGCTAATTGTCCCTTGTATTAACAATACAATATATACTGCTAACATTTGACATTGCCTCCTATTCTACTTCATCCTATCTGAACTCATTGGTCAGTAGGGAGCTCTGATACAGTTGCTCTCCTTTTTCCCCTCAAGGTATAATCAAAAGGCAGGCATTGGAAGAAGATAGATGCCTTAGAGGTATCGGGCTGGAGGAGGAAGCAGAGACAGAGGGATTAGACTATGGCTGAGTTTGGAAAGAGGTTGATGTTTTAAAATGCAGACATTATTTTACCTGGAGTCTTGTTCAGCCACAGCAAATTGTCCAGGGAAGAATGAGAACATTGTCACAAATTCCATTCTCTAGCCAAAGATAGAGTTCAATAATTTCTGGAAGCTTAAATTTGAGGATGTCTGATCAGTAATATGGTAATTCAGAGATAGTGGTGAGAGAGAACTGGCTGATGTCATATAAATATGAAACATGTATTTTGGATGATATCGAAGGGCACCATATAGATTTGAAATAGTAAAATGCTAAAAATAGATCCGTGGGCACTCCAGAAATCATACTACAAGAATGGGAAGAGAAACAATTGAGCTGGCTATGTTTAAGCTGTTAAAATGAATCAAAACCAGTACATGACCACCTAGATAGAGATGATGATTGCGAGAAAGATAGGGTAGTCAGCTGTGTCAAAAGCTGTGGACAGTTAAGACTGAAGTATAATATACCTTTGCAGTTGTTGATGTCATTTATGATTTTGATAGTATTACAATATAAACTTCAGAACTTTATTACCTAATCATGGATCGAAAGAATCAGCAATAACTCTTTCTGGAATAAACTTGCTTGAGATGAAAGGGATAAGGTCAGACAGTTAAAAACTAATTGAAAGCAATTGTCTGCCCCTAGGAAAAGAAGTTACATAAACTATTTCAATAACTAGGAGAAAGTGAGGACTGCAGATGCTGGAGATCAGAGCTGAAAATGTGTTGCTGGAATAGTGCAGCAGGTCAGGCAGCATCCAAGGAGCAGGAGAATCGACATTTCGGGCATGAGCCCTTCTTCAGGAAAGCGGCGCATGGCTGCAAGCGTGGAGCGGAGGATCCGGAGGGAGTTCTGCTGCTGGAGGCTTCAGATTTGTTGTAGGTACTGGTTATCCTGGTTGGGTCCAAATTTTGTTAGTCTGATCGTAGTCCGGAGTCCGTGTAGAGTCAGTCGGTTCTGTAGGCAGGTGCTGAGGAAGTAGATGTGGCTATGATAGCGAGTCTGTTTGAGAATGTGGCTGAAGAGCTTCTGGGCAGAGGAGATGACCTGGGGTGTGCAGTGAGAGAGGGACTCACTGAAATCTTGTAGAGGGAGGAAGAGAGCTTCTTCAAGGAAGGCATCCTTGTAAGAGGATTCGTAGTAGGTTAAAATCTTCTAGGAGACAATGAGGGCTGCAGATGCTGGAGATCATCTGAAGAAGGGCTCATGCCCGAAACGTCGATTCTCCTGCTCCTTGGATGCTGCCTGACCTGCTGTGCTTTTCCAGCAACACATTTTCAGCTATTTCAACAACTACTTGATAACTGGCTACCTTATGTCACAAGGACGAATATTTGCTCTGCAGAAGAATTTAAGGGGTTCATGGTGTATAGGCTGTATTTGGAACAGACAGCTGGCACCAATTGTAATAAGAAACTGAGGAGCCAAGTCGAGAGCGGTTGGCTTTCATGGCTGACAAGAATGCAAGGTTCAGCTTTGGTGATTTCAGAAGTGTCATAAATCATGTTACACCAAACTTCATAAGACAGGAAATCTAATAAGAACTCAACTTTAAAATTCTTTGGTAGCAGAATTCCAGAGAACAACAGTGCATAACCTTGGAACCATCCAGAGAAAGAAGCTGTTGGTTGGAATCATAGCTAAGTTCCACCATTAATCAGGTAATAGGTAAGATGAGCTGTGAGGCTTCACATCATACTAGAGGGGTCTTATTTTGGTTGCTGCATACGGTAAATTTTAAATAATTGTTTCAATATTTGATCATCTGTGAGATTTTTCTTAATAAGTAGCCAAACCTAAGGTAGCTTGTGGTAATTTATGCACAACAATAGGTATTGATTGGGTACTGTAGTAGTGGCATGGGATTGGAAGGATTCATACATGGACCTATGGGAAGATGGGCACAAATTTAGAAATTGAAAAATGTCTAAGAGCTTTGGAAAGGTATGGGTTGACAGGGGTGCTAGGGCAAGGTTTAGTCATTAGGAGGCAGATGTTAACAAATTTATGGAAGAAAGGGTCAGAAACTGAGGAGAGAGATATTAACAATATTAGCTAACATGGAGCCATGAAAAGAAGTTGGGTGTTGCTAGTTTTGCAGAAATAGGTTTGAGAGAATAGGATGTGGATTTTGTGAACAAGGTGAGCTTGAAGAAGGCTTGAGGTCACCCATTATTTATTGCATTTCTGCCTGCTGGACTTTGACACCAATTTACCTGGGCCAGATCTATATTCAGTTCCCTGAAATTAGCCCAACTTCAGTTATAACGTTTTATGTTCTTTTAATCTCAACCCTGTGAAACTATTACCTTTGTTCCCAACTTTTGTTTTCATTCGGGCATGGGTGTTGGCTGACTGAAGCAACATTCATTGCCCAATTTCATTTGCCCTTCAGAAGGTGGTTCATGTCATGTAGGTAGACTCACAATACTGTTAAGGAGGGAATTCCAGGATTTTGATCCAACAGTATTGAAGAAGTGAGGATATATTTTCAAATCAGCACGATGAATGGAGGAGAACATGCAGGTGATGGTGTTCCTGTGTATCTGTTGCCATTGACCAACTAGAAGGCAGTAGTCGTGGGTTTAGAAGATGCTATCTAAAGATCTTCAACAAATTTTTGAAGTGCATCTTGTAGATAGTACACACAGCTGCTACTGAGCACTGGTGGAATATCTGTGGATGTAGTGCCAATGAAGTTGGCTGCCCTGTCCTGGATGGTATCAAACTTCTTGAATGTTGTTGGAGTTGCATTCACCCAGGCAAGTATTCCATCACACATCTGACTTGTGCCTTGGGAATCAGGAAGTGAATTACTCACTCTAGTATTGCTAACTGCTGATCTGCTCTTGTAGCCATACGGCAAGTCCAGTTGAATTTCTGGTCATTGGTAATCTCAAGGATATTGCTGGGGATCTAGTGATGATAATGCCATTGAATGTTAAAGGATAGTAGCTAGATTGTCTCCTGTTGGATATGGTCATTGACTGGCACTTGTGTGGCATGATTGTTACTTGCCACATTTCAGAGCAAGCATGGATATTGTTTGGGTCTTGCTGTATTTCAACATGCTTCAGTATCTGAGGAGTGGAAAATGGTGTTGAACATGGTGAAATCATCCACGAACATCCCTACCACTGACTTGAAAATGGAGGGAAGGTTGCTATGAAACAACTCAAGATAGTTGGTCCCAGGACACTACCTTGACGAGTCCTTGCAGAGATGAGATGACTAACCTCCACCTACCACAACAATCTTTCCATGTGTCAGATATAACTCCAACTGATGTAGAGATCCCTTCCACACCCGGTGACTCCAGTTTCACTAGTGTTCCTTGATTGCACACTTTATTTAATGTGACTTTGATGTCTATGGCTGTTACTGGCACCTCACCTCTGGAATTCAGGTCTTCTCTTCACTTTGGAACTGAGACTAATGGTGTCAGCTGCTGACTTTTCCGGAATGCCTTGTACGCCAGAATATTAAGCATTTTGCTATTTCAGCTTTTGGAACCAGACCTCTTATTATTATATTTATATTTCCTTGGGGCCATTTATATTTGCAGCTCACCAACTGTACTAGCCATATTTCATACATTTAAAATTATCAAATGAAATATATTAGATAATATAGTCTCATTGTTTTTGTCTCAAAGCATTATATTTGATAAGGCAACATAAAGCAGAAAGGAATTGCTTTAGGAAATAGCTTTATTTGCCAAAAAAGGTATTTTGTACTCAGGATTTCCCAACAGCTACTCAAAATTACTCTCAAAGGCTTTTTATGAATGTTCAGTTGATCTGAACAACATATATATTTTGTGATAGTTGTTCAAAAGAGAGTCAACAAACGTTGAGGTGCTGTCACCTGTGATCTGACCTTTCCAACAGCTATGTCAAGTATTAGCAAGCTTAGTTCAGGCAGTTTCCATGGGACTGCCATAAATAGTGAAAATATTTATTGGAACTGTACAAATGAAATAAAAATGTTATGTAGCCACATTAATCTCAAACTCAATTATTTAGAAGTTTACATTAGAGTTTTGCTTGATAATTGATGGCTATTTTAATTGGCTGACTATTTTAGATGATTTTTGTTCATGATTTTGCAAAGAAATTACTCCCATTTGTTCCTGGATATATGAATGCTACTGGCAGGCTCAACTTTTGTTTGTCTCTCTTGAGAAACTTGTAGTGAGCTACCTTCTTGAACCACTTAATTTTTTGTGGTTTGGATGGACCAACAGTGCTGTTATGGAGGGTTATCCAGGATTTTGATCCAAGAAAGAATGGTGATATTATTGCAAGTATTTAGCTCATGGCTTATGTGTTTGAGAATACACATTAGTTTTAGGAATTAACCTTTGATAAATAGGGGCATCTGAGAAATAATAAACAATCCTTGAAATAAATGTAATTCAAACAAGCTTGAAGTTGATCATAGCCAAAAGCCAAAATCCATATAATTCTTATAAGCTCATAGTTTATTAAAAAAAACCCAATAAATGACAAATTTCTTGACCTCTTGGTTGATCCAATGGATCTATTGTTATCTCAAGCTTCTTTTAGGGAGGTAAATGGATATAAACAATCAGCTTATATCACTATTAATTAAAACTCAAATCTCCTTGTAAAGTCACCCTTTCATACAAACACAGGCAGACTTACAGACAGGGAAAAATCATGAATGGAGGAGAAAAAAACTGGAAAGACAATTCTGTAGTCTTTCTCCACAAATTATATTGAGTTGGTTCTTGCTGAACTGATAGTTTCTTCCTGGCTTCCCTTTACGGAATGTTTCAACTGGTTAGCAAGAGGCACAGGATGGCTGTTTTACTTGTAAAATGCCTCTGATTAATCAATTAAAAGTCACAGCTTACTGTAACTGCTGAGGCAAAGATTAACTGATTTCTTCAGGTTTAAAGTAAGTTTGACTGCTTGATCAGAGCTGAAAATGTGTTGCTGGTTAAAGCACAGCAGGTTAGGCAGCATCCTAGGAACAAGAAATTCGACGTTTCGGGCCAGAGCCCTTCATCAGGAATCCTGATGAAGGGCTCTGGCCCGAAACGTCGAATTTCCTGTTCCTAGGATGCTGCCTAACCTGCTGTGCTTTAACCAGCAACACATTTTCAGCTCTGATCTCCAGCATCTGCAGACCTCACTTTTTACTGCTTGATCAGAGAAACAGCTTATGAGTTGGTGGGATCAAAACCCCTTTAACTTGTTTCCAGTTCCAAGCTGTTCGGTCACCTGAGTTTCAATCACATGGTTGTTAGCAAGCAAAGGGCCCTTGTCCACCAGTCACTAGTCTATAGTGAATCACTTTCTTGATGCCACTTAGTTTGATCTGTATACAGAGTCCCTTGGTTCCAATTCATCTGCAAGCATTTTAATTACTGCTTGTTCAAACAGTTGTATGGACTCTATACTTACCTTAGTTGTCACATTACTTGCTTTCAAACCATGTAACCATCCTTTAAAGCACTAGTTTTAAAACATTTTCTTGTTTCAGTGCACAACCTTTAAAAAGACAAAATATAAAGACACTGTCTTTAGTTTTTTTTAAACCCGGGAACAAGCCCCAGTTTTCATTGATTAATCATTTGGGATGGGACCTTTGTTTAATTTATCCATGTGCGCTGGCTGATTGAAAGCAGGAAATTCAGTTTGCCAATAGATGGAGACAGTTATAGATTTGCTATGGCGAAGTCTGCATTCCCCAGAATGAAACTTTACAGGATATGATAGTCTGTAAGACTTGCATTTCAAATACAGCAAATACTACTTTCTTCAGTCATCACATGGAACCTATATGGGGCTCAATCCCAATTTATATCTGAAGGAAAAACTGCAAGATTTGCTTTCGTGAAAGCAATCTCTGCGGTCCTCTAAGAATCTTATAGAAAGAAAGTCAAAGAATTTGTTTGAACCAGTATGCCATCATCAAGTCCCCCGTTATTTACATGTGCAATGTTCATGGGCTCTGGGCAGCCAACTCAAAGCCAGTCCCTAGAATGAGCAGTTCTGAATGTCCTATTTATATCTGTCAGCTAGGGCTCCCTGATTGGGGTTGTTAACCTGTGCCAATCAAGATTCTCAGCCAGCAAGATCCATCTGACCCTGGTTCCAATCAATAAATCTCTCTCTATTTAAGTTTAAGGACGAAACCTGCTCTTTCTCTTGTAGACCCTCCTGGGACATTATCGCCCCAGGTCCCGGTCCTCTGATGCGGACGACGTATACCAGGTCATAGCCCACCTCTTGGGAGAGTTCTTTTACTCAAGCCAGGCCCCATCGGATCCTTTGCTGTCTAGAGTCCTCATACTAGCAGCTACAACAGTGGTTTGCCAGTCTGGATCCTGAACAACCTTTTAGCCATTTGACCAAGGCTCAGCTTTGTTGTGGGGGTTTTGCTGTTGGCTAAATTAGAGTCCCTATGCTCAGGATATGCCCTGCATGAGGCTCCACGATTGCGTACACTCAAGTGGTCTTCCTCAAGCTCAGTTGGAGGGTGTTCATTTCCATTGGATGCCCTATAACACCTACATTCCACTTGCCATGTTTTCTAATGACAAAGCCAGTTGTAGTGCCTGTTGGAAGTCCAGTTGAGCTTCAGCTAGTAGGTGCTTTTGCACGGTTGCATCATTAATCCCATGTACCAAAGTGTCTCGCCACCTCATTCAGAGTTAGCCCAAAATTACATACCTCTGTCATTCATCTTAAACTCATCAAAAAATTCCAATACAGATTCTCTGGTTCTCAAAAAGCTCAGAATTACAGGTGGTTTAGAGTCATAACATTCCTTAACTAAATCCATCAACTCTTGAAAGGTTTTAGTATCTGGTGCCTCATGGTAGGTTAGGCTCCAAATAACAGAAAACGCTGTAGGTCCACGAACAGTCAGGAGGTTTATTCCTGCTTTTCGTATGCCCCAATGTCATTTGCTCAGAAAAAAAATCATACTGTGTTCACATACTGGACCCATTCTTCAGTAGTAAAAAGTCCAGCTTTCCAAATAAAAACATGATGCCAGAAATGCTGACCCTAACTCATAGATAACTGTTGTGATCATACTTTCTTCACGTAAATATTGTTTTTCTGTCTGTCACTGAAATAACACCACATAGGCCAGTATTCAGTCATCAAGTCACCCTTTATTTACTTGTGTACAGCACATGGGCTTTGGCCAGCCAGCTGACAGCCAGACCCTCGACTGAAGAGAATTTCTGAATCTCCTGCTTATTTCTGTCTGTTGTGGCTCCCTGATTGCCCCTGTTTAACAACCCCAATCAAGAATCTCAGTCAAAGAGATCCACCTAGCCCTGGTTCCAGCCACGGGAGATGGTCACAGCAGTCCAGACATTGAGGTTCAGTATTACAGTAAAATTAAAAGCCTGTTTTAACAAATGGCCAGACAAAGACAAATGCTTTTTCCGAACAGGTAAACTGTTCACTGAGCAGGAAGTAGCAACAAATTTATCTTGAGCGTATCATTAGTTACTTTAAATCATATGCATCTTGGTCATCTTGATTTGTAAATAATATCCTTTAGGTTGTGATTTTTGAGAAGATTTGAGCTCATGTTGAAGTTCAGGTTGCAAGTTTGCTCGCTGAGCTGAAAGGTTTGTTTTCAGACATTAAGCCACCATGCTAGGTAACATGATCATTGAGCCTTTTTTATTTGAGAGTCTTGGTCTGTTAAGGTGGGTGATATCATTTCCAGTTCTTCATCTCGGAGGTTGGTAATTGGGGTCCAACTAGATGTGTTTATTGATGGAGTTCCAGTTTGCCAAACTGTAGGAATTCCCTTGTGTGTCTCTGTTTAGCCTCTCCCAGGATGGATGTGTTGACCAGTTGAAGTGGTGTCCTCCTTCGTCTGTAAGGAAAGTAATGATAATGGATCATGCCTTTTGGTTGCTAGTTGGTATTTGTGTATCCTGGTGGCTAGTTTTCTGCCAGACTGTCCAAAGTAGTGTGTGTTAGAGTCCTTGCAGGGTAATTATAAATGATATTTATTTTGCTGGTGGGTGGTATAGGGTCCTTTCACTTCATCAGTAGCTGTTTCAGTGTGTTTGTAGGTTTGTGGGCTACCATGATGCCAAGGAGTCAGAGTAGTTTGGTAGTCACCTCCAAGAGGTCTTTGATGTATGGTAGTGTGCCTGGAGTTTCTGGGCGTGTTGTGTCTACTCGTTTAGGTTTGTTGTTTAAAAATTGGCAGATTGTGTTTATTGGGTGCCCATTGTTGTTGAATATGCTGTATGTGTTTTTTTTCTGCTGCTCTTAGTTCCTGAATGCTGCAGTGTATTGTGGCCTGTTTAAATAATGTCCTCTGTTTGTGGATGTTGGGATGCTTGTTTCTATAGGTACGTGTCTGGTGGGTGTGTGTGTGTGTGTTGCTTTCCTATAGACGCTGGTCTGCTGTTTTTCATTAACTCTTTGTTCCACTGTGACATCTTGGAAGGGGAATCTGTTGTTGTTCTCCTCTTTTGTGAAATTTATGCCAGTTAGGATGATGTTGTAGGTTTCCTCTAATTTGTTCCATTTTGTGATGACAAAGGTGTCATCCATGTAGCGGAACCAAAGTTTGAGTTGGATCATGTTCATTCGAGTCTCTGAATTACTGTTTCTGCTAAGAAGTCTGGTATTGGCATTCTTAAAATTGCTGTTTTAAGTACACTCCTTGGTGCGCCAGTTGAAGAAACAAACATACAAGAAGTTGGCAACAAGAAGAAAGTTCTCTCTCTCTTTCCAGAAAAGTACCTTGTAACCAGAGAACATTTCATAACTTCCTATTAAACTCTGAAACTGAACTATTATTTTATTTCAACAACCAAATTGAAGAACAAATCCGCCATGGATTCAATGGCTTATCGGCATTACAGGTTTGATGGCAGGAATTTTTTTTTTAAAACTTGTAACACCTATAGAGTTGTATGTCATGTGAGTGCGTGCATTTGAGAATAACAGAATGTGGTTTAATTCTGCATAGCAGCTTAGTTCTTAATCAGTTTTTACTTAATTTATTTTGCAAAAAAGGAATTAAATTTGTTTTTTGAGGAAACCTGATGTAAGTCTGTTTTGTACTGGAGTAACAGTGAAAAAGAGGAACAAATTGTCTATGATGAAGTAAACATTTTCATCTTTGTTATGGCTTGTGGAGTATTGAAGCTTAACTACACCAAACTCCTTCAGAGTTATAGGAGTCTGAATTTTTATATGTCCAGGCTAGACATCTCTCATTGTTGTTCCATTGAAAGAGAGGAACAATTATACAGAAAAATTCTGGATTAAATCTTGATACACATTTGTGATAATGGATTTTTTCTATGTGAAATAATGAAACTTAACTACTTGCAAATCCACCATGTGCCATTGTTATTGAATAATACTTTGGATGTGGTTGTTCCCCATCCATAATTGCCTTCTCAACTTTGCTGCGATAGTTTGGTTCAACTCGTGAATTGCTGGGCAATTTCAGAGACCGCTGGGCTTGTACACCACGTTTGAGATCATCATTCCATTTCAGATTTATTAGATTATTGAATTTAGTTTGAGCTAGAAGGAGAGGGTGGATAGACTGGGGCTATTTTGCCTAGAGGGTCGGAGATTGAGGGGTGACTTTATAGAGTTTTATAAACTCATGAGGAGGATGGATAGGTGTATAGACAAGGTCTTTCCCACTCATAGGTTTAGGGTGAGAGGGGAAAGATTTAAGAGGGATCTATGGGCTAACTTTTATACTTAGTGGGTGGTATGTGTATGGAATGAGCTGCTGGAGGAAGTGGTGGACGATAGTACAATTACAATATTTAAATGGCATTTGGATGGATGTATGAATAGGAAGGGTTTAGAAACACTGGCAAATGGGACTACATTGATATAGGATATCTGGTTGGCATCGAGCGGGTTGGAATGAAGGATCTGTTTCCATCCCGTGCATGTCTACGGCTCTAATTTCCAACAGTTACCACAGTAGTATTTGAATCAGTGTATCTGGAGCCGGTGTATGTGTTAACAGGCCAGCCATAATATCACTCTGCTATTATGCTGTTGAATATTGTTAGAAATATGAGCTATTCTAAGGTTATGATGTGTTTGGACAGTTTTTAATGCAAGATAAAATGAAAGACTTGTTCAGAATGAGGTCTCCCTTTAATGTTTGACAGCCACATCACCTCAGCCTCTTGTTAATCGCAGGTGGTTTTGCTGGAAAAGAAGCAAGATGTTTACACTTGGTGACAATGGCAGCAGCATCTTTGTTTACGGTGGTTAGATTGCTAGTTTCCGAAAACCCATGAAGGTGTTGAGAATACTGACTTTTTTATATATATATATATATATATATATATATATAATGCTGTAAATTGCGAATAAAATTCCCAGCTGAAAGAGATTTGAGATTCTGAAGAAAAATCAGATTTCCTACCTCTATTAACAGCAGTTTTAGCTGGATACAGGGCAAATGTAATATATGGGATCAAGAAAATCGACTTTGAGCAGGTTTTGAAGATATCCCAGAAACACTCAGATGCAAGCAGTCTGCTAGGATCTGGGAGACAGAGAATAGCTGGAGTTTGAAAGGGTCTGATTCACCATGCAGAAATGTGGATAGGAGCTTGCACTTGGATTGAGAAAACAAAGTTAATGAGGATTTAAACAATTTTGAGGATGTGCATAGCTTGCAATAGAGGGGCAATCACAAGGAAAATGTTCAATGTGAAGATAGCATTTCTGGTGTTAAATGTTTCCAGGCTGGGGAATAAAAGGATTGGAAGTACAATTTTAAGAAGTGAAAATCACTTTGCGGTCAGTCTGGTTAAGCAATATCCTTCTTTGGGGATATTGCAAAGTATATACCAGTGAGCTGAGGTTTTCGCATGTGGTGAACATAAAAACAAAAGGTTTTGTTCTGAAGTTCCAAGTGTGAACTGCCTCCTATGAAAGTATTCAATCTATACTATAGTAAAAGTCTTAAAATGTGGAATTGTTGTATTTTCAGCTTCAACTTGAAGTTAGAATTTCTTTTCAAAAAGTCTTTCCAATGACCATAACAATGTATCTGTTGTACAGCTAAACTTTGTGCCTCAAACTGTTCTTCTGATGAGCCATTTTTAAAGACCATATCTTTTTATTTTCCTTTAATTTTGGTTTGTGGACCTAAATGAGAAATCAAAACATACGTAATTACAAGAAATTTCTGGATGGAGATGTTGCAGTTTTAACAAGTTGCTTGAATTCATTGCAAGTTGAATTTATGCTGTTGTTTAGTTTAAACAGTAGGGGAGGTTTGCTCAACCCATTGAAATTGTGGGCAGTTGCCCAGAAACAGCACATTAGTTTTACAATCAGGACCAGTTTGTGAGTCTTAAGTGCTCAACATTACAACTCTTTGGCTCCTGAAGGTAGACCGCCCATGTGTGCACAATACTATGACAGAACACCTCCAGGCTCTAAAACTCTAACATTCCTTCTCTCCTTGCATAGAATAAACAAATAAGTTGAAGGTAGCTAACTATTCTCACTCACCATTTTCGTATAAGTTGCTGCCTGTAACCAGTTACTGATAAAATGAAAATTAGTGCACTAACTGCCTTGAGTCTGCAAAGGACTTGGAAACAAGGAGTTTGGAGGTCAGAAGAAATTGGATGAAGCAAAATGACACCTGAGTGAATCCAGCAGACTGCTGCTATTGAACTGTGTTTGAAATTTTTGTTTTTCCACCCATAAAATTTGCTTGTTAGTCATACTCTTGAGTCATAGAGCATAGAAACAGACCCTTCGGTCCAACCTGTCTGTGCTGAACATAATCCCAAACTAAACTAGTCCCATTTGCCTGCATTTGTCCCAAATTCCTCTAAACCTTTCGTATTCATGTACCTGTCCAGATGTCTTTGAAATGTTGTAATTGTACCTGCATCAACTGCTTCCCCTGGCAGTTTATTCCATGTGTGATCCCCCGTATGTTTGAAAACGTTGCCTCTCAGGTCCCTTTTAAATCTTTTTCCTCTCACTTTAAAATTATGCCCTCTGGTTTTGGACTCCCCTTCCCTAGGGCAAAGACATTTGGTATTCACCTTATCTATACCCCTCATGATTTTATAAACCTCTGTATGGTCACCCCTCAAGCTCTTAGGCTCCAGGGGAAAAAAATCCCAGCCTAACCAGCCTCTCCTAATAATGCAAACAATCCAGGTCTGGTAATATCCTTGTAAATCTTTTCTGGATCCTTTTCAGTTTAATAATTTTCCTATACCAGGGCAGAACCACATCCTCTACTTACTTACTTCTACTACATCCTCTACAACTACTTACCAACATCCTCAAGAACTGCAACATGGCGTTCCAACTCCTCTGGTCCGACCAGTGAAGGCAAGCATGCCAAATGTTGCCTTCACCACCCTGTCTACCTGTGATGCCACTTTCAAGGAATTATGTACCTGTACCGCTAGGATTCTCTGTTCGTCAGCACTTCCCGGGGCTCTACCATTAACTGTTTCAGACCTGCCTTTTTTGTCTTACCAAAATATAATACCTCACATTTAGCTAAATTAAACTCCATCCACCATTCCTCAGCCCATTGGCCCTGCTAATCAAGATGCCATTGTACGCTTGAGGCAACCTTCTTCACTGATCACTTTCCCACCAATTTTAGTGTCATCCGTAAACTTACTAACTATACTATCTATATTCTCATCCAAATTGTTTATATAAATGACAAAAAGCATTGGACTCAGTACCGATCCCTGTGGAACAATGCTGATCGCAGGCTGTAGTCTACAAAACAGCCCTCCACCAGCACCCTGTTTCTTCTACCATCGGAGCCAATTTTGTATCCCATTGATTCACTCCCTGAATCCCATGTGATCTGAATTTACTAACCAGTCAATTATGTGGAACATTGTCGAAGACCTTGCTAAAGTCAATGTTGACAATGTCTACCCCTCTCACCTCATCTATTCTCTTAGCCATGATCTAAAAAAAGTTCAAATTTGTGAGAAACGCTTTTCCACGGACAAAGCTGATTTTTGCCTTTCCGAGTGCATGTAAATCCTTCATCTCAGAATCCCCTCCCAACAACTTACCCACCATTTTGGTCAGATTCACCAATCTCTAGATCTCTGGGTTTCTCCTTATAATCTTTTTTAAATAAAGGCACAACATTAGCCACCCTCCAGTCTTCTGGTACCCCACCTGTGGTTGTAGATAATACAGATGTCTGGAAGGACCCTGCAATTTCTCCCCTAGCTTCCCACAATGTCCTGGGATACACTTGATCAGATCCTGGACACTTATCTACCTTTATGCTTTTTAAGACATCCAACACCACTTCCTCTATAATGTGGATTGTTTTCAAGCTATCACTATTTATTTCCCCAGGATCCCTAACTTCCATGTCTTTCTCCACAGTGAGTATTGAAGCAATGTATTCATTTAGTATCTCTCCCATCTTCTATGGTTCCATAGGCAGCTACTTTGATCTTTAAGGTCCCATATTCTCTTCCTAGTTGTTCTTTTGCCATTAACGTTATAACAGAATCTCTTCAGATTCTCCTTAACCTTATTTACTAAGCCAAACTTCTATCACCTTTTTACCCTCCTGATTTCCCTCTTAAGTTTGCCTATAATTGCCTTATACTCCTCAAGGGATTCATTCGATCCCAGCTGTCTTTCATCTTCCAAGGGACCAACATTCATATTAACGACTCTTCCCTTTTAGATACCTCTAGAAGCGTCTGCTATTGTTATGGATATTTTATGCAGGTTTTCTTTCGTAATTTACCTCAACTCTTTTTATTAAGATTTTAGTAACCCTTTATGTTTATGTTTGAAAGTTTCCCAATCTTCCACCTTGCCAGTGGCCTTTGCAATATGGTATACCTTAGTTTTTTGACTTTATATGTCCTTGACTTCCTTGTTTAAACCTTGGATGTCTTTTTTAAACCCCAAACACCCCGCCCCCCCCCCCCGTACCTGCTTCTACCGTTTTCCACTCTCATTGGCATATATTTTAGTTGTGAGGAATTGAGTAGCTCCTTAAACATCTGCCATTGCTCATCCACTGTCTTACTATTTAGCCTTTTTGCCCAGTCCAGCCATGCCTAATCTGTCCTAATGCCAATTTAATTTCCTTTTTATAATTCCAAAACATTACTACTCCACTTTCTCACCCCCAAACTTAACTTCGAATTCTAAATTACGATAGTCAGTACTCTCTAGAGGATCCTTAAGTATGATGTCATCAATTAATCTCTCCTCATTACACAGTACCAAATCCAGAGTAGTCTGCTCCCTGGTTGTTCCCACAACATACTGCACCAAGAAACAATCTGTAATATATTTAATGAACTCTGTGTCCAGGTTACCCTTGTCAATTTGATTCTTCCAATCTATGTGCATGTTAATATCACCCATGACTATTGCTGTACATTTGCAAGCCTCTAATATTTCTTAGTTTATACAGTGCCCCAATTCAGAACCACTGTTTGGGGACCTACAGATTACTCCTACCAAGGACAGAGGAACCTTGATTATCGGAATGAGATGGCTGTGGACTATTTAGTTCGGATAATTGATTATTCATTTAATCGATTCAATGCCTTTCCTCTGAGGCTCAGAGTTTTCTGTAAAGTTTTCTCTCTGTTCAGACTAGGCAGCAGCACACTGTGTGCGAGACCCTGCACTCTGCCTGTCCAACACTGTGCCCCACCCATCCCATCCCCATCCCAGATAAACCCCCCCCACCCCCAGGCCATCTCCTAACCCTCTCTGGGGCTGCCAGATTGGACACCAACAACAAGAGTGCTGCTGTTTTGGGGAGGTAAGTCCCCAAATAGCATGCACACGCACACACACTTTACTGCAACTTTTGACAGGTTGCACCTTTGCCTTGTACAGGATAATATTGGAGAGATTATCTGGGGAAGGGGGGTTCAAGGTAAACCCCTGTGTAGAACTCCAGGAAGTGGGAGAGAGAGAGAGAGAGAGAGAGAGAGAGAGAGAAGACTGGAGGTCAGTCATTTAGAGACAGTGCCTGCACTCCCACTAGTCCAGGATTATTCTCAGCAGCACTGAGTGATCTTTTAATCACTGTAAACAAAAGATCTCCTTTAGATAATCTGATATTCGGATAATGGAGGTTCCAATGTACTTTTTCCTGTTGCTATTTCTTATTTCTACCCACACTGATTGCACATCTTCATCTCCTGAGATTAGACTTACAGTGTGGAAACAGGCCCTTCGGCCCAACAAGTCCACACCGACCCGCCGAAGCGCAACCCACCCATACCCCTACATTTACCCCTTACCTAACACTACGGGCAATTTAGCATGGCCAATTCACCTGACCCGCACATCTTTGTGACTGTGGGAGGAAACCGGAGCACCCGGAGGAAACCCACGCAGACACGGGGAGAACATGCAAACTCCACACAGTCAGTCGCCTGAGTCGGGAATTGAACCCGGGTCTACAGGCGCTGTGAGGCAGCAGTGCTGCTTATGTCATTTCTCATTACAGCACTGATCCCTTCCTTCACCAGCAAGGCCACACCACCACCTTTTCCTTTGAGTCTTCCTTTTCAAAATGCTGAGTACCCCTGGATATTCAATTCACAGACCTGGACTCCTTATAACCATATCTCAGTAATCGCTACCAAAATAAACCCTTTTCTTTCTGTGTGTGCTATTAACTCATGCATTTTGTTTCAAATGAGTCGTGCATTTATATGCAGAACACATAAATTTCCCTTTATTTATAATTCCTTGGTGCATAAAGATATTCACCTGCTCTGTCCCTCACCATTACTGTCTGGTAACCATCCGCCATATTGTTAATCTGCACTCTTACCACCACCTCCAAGTTGGGTTTTCTAATTCCCTGTATAACCCCCCCCCCCCCCCCCCCCCCCCGTTTAAAGCTAGTGCTGTTGTGTATTTTCAGCAAGAGAAGTGTAGCTTATTGCAAGAATGTTTCTTTGAGCATTCATAGACTGATCAATTGTGAATCCATTGACATTCTGGCACTAGTCAAATTGCCGGTTCCAGTTTTTTCCTCCTCACTGAAGCTTTCCTGTCTTTTTACCAGGATATTTATTTGAGATTTTTGTGTACATGATTTTATTGGCGAGTTAATAAGCCATTTGATCAGTCTTAAACATCAATTTTAACTAGTTCCCAGATATTCATCTTGCTTCTTCAGACCATGCAAGAGTTTGCCTGTCGCTCACCTGAACAAACCTCCCCGCCAAGAGTGGAAATCTGCTGGCAAAACCAAAAGTCAGGGTCTATGACTTCTAGGTCACCGCAGAAGCATTGCAAATGTCATTAGTGCAGGCATGCAATGCACATGGGCAAATTTCAAGAGGGCCAAAAGATATCTCAATGGTTTTTGCTTAAAATGGTTACATGATACAAAGTAGTCAGCACTGAATCTCTACATAAAGGTATATCAAAGCGAATCAATCTACATTCACATAATTACAAGTTGAGACAACAGTAGTCTGCAAATGATGTGAAGGACAGGGACATTAAGACAAACATTTCATCACTGGTGTCTTGATTTAGATCCAGCTCATCCCGATCAAATGAAGGTCTCCTCTCTGCTGGCTTATGGTACTACATGAGATTTATGCAGCTTGCCAATACTGGACATTTAATCAGGCCCAATAGGTGCTAATGTGACTCTCTGAAAAGAATCCTCAATAAATGCAACTGCGTTAATGCTAGTTGTGACACAAATCTCACTTTGGTATGGACTAGAGTTGAAATGCAACCCTTGAAGCTTTTCCACTCAAACGAGAAAGGATATCCACAATTGATGCTTTTGTTAATCACCTGCACTGACAAGGAAATCTATTTTAAGCAGCAGCATCCAATGATTTGAAGTTTCAATTTTTGAGCATTCTCCTTTTATTACGTCAAAACATTATTTCACATGCATTGTAGCAAAAGTATATTTTCTGCCAGCTGCAGGGCATTCATTCTAAGTACTGCATTGTGAAATGCCAACTGTATTTTTGTGTCAACCAATTTTCTGTGTGATTCAAGTGCTGCTCTTCATGCTCATGGCTAAACTTGTCAGTCTAGACCGTGTCCATAGACGTCACCAGCAACACCAACATATACAAATATTCGATATATATGTTGCCTTTAACATACTTTATTAACATAACTTATTAACAATATTTTCTATTGACTTCTATTTTTACCTTGTTTCTTGTTTGGTTAAACTGTCAAATCTTCCCTTCATTCCAGCTTGCCCATGTGCTGGCATCTGCAGAATATTCGCCCCTTTATCCACCAGTGTTTTTTTTCCTTCTATCCACAGCTTAATTTCATATGAATCCACTGACAGTTTGGCACTAACCGAAGTCTGCTTTACATATTTCAATTTTATTCCACTATTGTAAATTTGTACCATTGTTAAATTTCCCTCCTCTTTTATAATTCCTTGGTGCATAAAGTTTCCATATTTCACTGCATGTGTAACTTAATGAGACATCAGAATGTATAATGACATGATTATGTCAATGTCATATGATTATATAATCTATGGTAGAAAGCAGAAGTTCTGCCAGAGTCTGAGAGGATATTTATTATGTTGACGATAAAGATAAGTTAAGAAAGGATGTTGAACTTGGAAGACTAAAACTGGTTAGAGTCCACATACATGAAAAACATGCTGACAGAACTGGTAGCAGCTGAAAAGGCAGCAAAAAGCTATGATGAATGTTGAATGTAATTTTTGAAGCGGGCCTAATGAAAGACGGAGAAAAAAATAAATCAAGACTCAAGGCTGCAGCAGAAAGATAAAAATATAATGGATCCAGAGATCAGACAGCTGTGAGCAGCAACTTAAGAAGCGAGCAGCTGGATAAGCACAGTTACAGTGAAAGGAATAGCTCCAAATCACAAGTGAGGCATCAATGTTAATCTGCGATTCCCAGAGCATTCTAGATGATCAACAGACTGTCCAAGATTCAGAAGTGGGAGATTCAGAAGAAAAAGTTTACAGGGTTTGGGAACAAAAAGGTTTATAAGGTAGAAACAGCTCCAGGAATTTACAATAAAAAAGAGCAAAACATCAAGTCAATGTGCTACTGTATGAAATGATGTCCATTGTGAGCGACAAAACAAAATGTTAATGAAAATATTGCCTTGTATGAAGAAGCATTGAGGGTGCTCAAAACCTACTTCAGTATGAGTAGAAATGCAAAATTTACTGTGAGAAAACAGAGGTCAGAGGAAAGTGTGGATTAGTTCATGAATACCTTTCAAGGCTTGCACAAACTTGTCTGCAAAGTGCTAAGGCAGAAATAATGAGCAATTAAGTTGTGGTCTGAGTTTCAGGTGAAACCTTACCAGACTTTTAGATGCCAAAGTGGGTTTAATGTGAACAAAAAAGTGGCAAGCTGAAATTTGGAGGTAGAACCAAGTGATGCTTGATGGGGTCTTGAGGAACCATGGCAGAAATTAACTGAGCTGATTCAGTGCATAGGCTGAGAGGAAAATAAATACAAAAAGTGTAGTCTGCAGCAATGGGGAAAAGCGAATCAGCTACAAACAAGAAGTGTTCGTGTTGGGGTAGGGACAGTGGTGGGAAGATAGGGGAAACAAAAAACATTTGGGGCAATTGCCCGGTAATAGGAGTACAATGGCACAACTGTGGGAGAATGGGATTCAGAAATGTATGCAGAAATCTAATGTAAATATAGTGAAGGTTAAGCAGCAGAAACATTATAAAGCGAAAAAAAGGGAGAAGTCAGCTAGTCTGTGAATGAATAGTCAGGTGTGAATAAACATACCACAGAGTTTAAACTGGATGCCAGGGTGTTGTATCAAGCCTTTAAATGGCAAAAAGAAAGAATAGGAACTGGAGCAGCATAATTGATAGAAAAAAGCCAATTCACAGCAAATATCAGGTAAATGGGAAGAAAAACTCATAGCATTTTTGTCATTTAGAATCAAGTCTGTTCTCTATTAAGCAGGAATGTACATTTAAACCTGTTATGCCTTACCAACATACTGAAAATCAAGCCTCACTATCCCTTGACTCGTCAGGAAAGTTTACAACTTTATCAAATTACATTAAGTCCAGAGTTTGATTGTCAGATAGATACAGGCTATCCAAAAACGCAGTTCAGATTTCTGTACTAAACCTTGACTATAAATAACTAGATTCTAATTGCATGTCAGCAAATATGATCTGTTGACACAAAACTCTACTAATTAAACACTCAATTCCTTCAGAACACTCCTCCCCTAGGCACAGACCAAAAAAGAATAGTGTTCAGGTTGGAGGGGAAAAAAAGAAAGTCTTGGCAAGCAATTCAATGACTACAGTCCTTAGGATATGTCGTTGATCCTTTTGCTATTCAGGATTTTCTGTTTTTAAGTCGCTTTTTTTTCTCCAAGTTATTTTCACTTTGCAGGAGGCAAAGGTGATTAATACATTATCTGCAAAATCGTAGCTTATGGCAAGTGGCGAGGAAAAATGAACTGGCAATCTTCTGGCAATAGGTATATTGTGGGAGAGAAATGCAGACTTTCTACTCGTACAGTAGAGTCATAGAGAATCATAGAGATGTGCAGCATGGAAACAGACCCTTCGGTTCAACCCGTCCATGCCAACCAGACATCCTAACCCAATCTAGCACCCGGTCCATATCCCTCCAAACCCTTCCTATTCATATACCAGTAGTTTGAAGGCTTCTTCGGCTATCGTTCACATCCACTAGCTGTTCAGCTACAGAGGACCAATCAGATCATTGTTGTCAAGCTGATGACCTTTGTTATACACCTTCACAAACCAATCAGCAATGTGTTGCTGGCCGGATCTCATTAGTACATATGGAGGACAAACTAATAGTATAGGAGGCACAAAAGAAGAACATGATGAACAAGTTAGAATGGTTATGAATGTGCTTCAGTAGTAAGTGTAGCATTGAATGAGAACTGTGAGTTTGCATAATCCAAACTGATGGTTTATAGCCCTATAAGTTATTGATGGGTAGGAGATTGAAAATACAACTTTGTTCTTTCTCTCAGCAGTTACAGCCAAGGAGATTCTCCAAAGCAGCATGAAGGCTAACCCTGTGAAGTCTGAAAATTTGAGGGAGGAGATGTTCATTGTAGTTAAAAACTGTGTGTTAGGATGCAGAAGATAGAGAGATGTATGATTAAACAGTGGAATGGCAGACACTTGATCAGTGTCTAAGAGAATGTGTGCATCTACCATGCTATAAATAGGGTGGCTAATGTTGTACCACGTTTTGAGAAAGGTGGGAGAGAGAAAGCAGTAATTTATAGACCAGTTAATCTGACCTCAGTGGTGGGTAAGATGCTGGAATCTATTATAAAGGATGAAATTACTACACATCTGGATAGTAGTAAAAGGATAGGTCAGAGTCAGCATGGATTTATGAAGGGGACATCATGCTTGATTAATCTTCTGGAATTTTGTGAGGATGTAACTCTGAAGATGGACGAGGGAGATCCAGTAGATGTAGTGTATCTGGACTTTCAGAAGTCTTTTGATAAAGTTCCACATAGGAGGTTAGTGAGCAAAATTAGGGCACATGGTATTGGGAGCAAAGTACTAACTGGCTGATAGGAAACAAAGAGTAGTCATAAACGACTCCATTTCGGAATGGCAGGCAGTGACCAGTGGGGTACCGCAGGGATCAGTACTGGGACCGCAGCTTTTTACAATATATGTTAATGATATAGAAGATGGTATTAGTAATAACATTAGCAAATTTGCTGATGATACTAAACTGGGTGGCAGGGTGAAATGTGATGAGGATGTTAGGAGATTACGGGGTGACCTGGACAAGTTAGGTGAGTGGTCAGATGCATGGCAGATGCAGTTTAATGTGGATAAATGTATGGTTATCCACTTTGGTGGCAAGAACAGGAAGGCAGATTACTACCTAAATGGAATCAATTTAGGTAAAGGGGCAGTACAGACAGATCTGGGTGTTCTTGTACACCAGTCAAAGAAGGTAAGCATGCAGGTACAGCAGATAGTGAAGAAGGCTAATAGCATGCTGGCCTTCATAACAAGAGGGATTGAGTATAGAAGCAAAGAGGTTCTTCTGCAGCTGTACAGGGCCCTGGTGAGACCACATCTGGAGTACTGTGTGCAGTTCTGGTCTCCAAATTTGAGGTAAGACATTCAGGCTATTGAGGGAGTGCAGCGTAGGTTCACGAGGTCAATTCCTGGAATGGCGGGATTACCTTACATTGAAAGACTGGAGCGACTGGGCTTGTATACCCTTGAGTTTAGAAGACTGAGAGGGGATCTGATTGAGACATATAAGATTTTTAAAGGATTGGACACTCTGGAGGCAGGAAACATGTTTCTGCTGATGGGTGAGTGCCGAACCAGAGGACACAGCTTAAAAATATGGGGTAGACCATTTTGGGACAGAGATGAGGAGAAACTTCTTCACCCAGAGAGTGGTGGCTGTGTGGAATGCTCTTCCCCAGAGGACAGTGGAGGCCCAGTCTCTGGATTCATTTAAGAAAGAGTTGGATAGAGCTCTCGGGGATTGTGGAATCAAGGGTTATGGAGATAAGACATGAACAGGATACTGATTAAGGATGATCAGCCATGATCATATTGAATGGTGGTGCAGGCTCGAAGGGCAGAATGGCCTACTCCTGCACTTATTGTCTATTGTTCAGAATAAATCAGAACTGAGAAAAATTGGGTGTCTTGTTTGGCTTGTACTTGAATTTGAAAAAAGTACTTGCTTTAATTTATACATTATCATTCACCTTCAGTCCTACATGGACTTCTATCCTTGCTGAATCTATTAACTTTAATATTTGTTCCTTTGGACTTGATGGCTTCAGTATCCTCCGTGCTGGGTCACCATTCCCTATAAATTTGAGTGCTTATGTGTGTCTTCTGTTTTGCTATTACTACCATCTCCGCTGCCCTTTTTAAATGTGCCTGACAAAAACTATTAAGAAATTTGAATTCCACATGCTGTCATCTGGTCACATCATAATCTTGCACTTCTCTGCTTCTGCAATCTCATTTTTCTCTCTGGATGGAGCCCCTAGATGTCCTCCAACCACTCCTTCCCCCCCCCCCCCCCCTCCATCTCTCTCTCTCTCTTTCCCCCCGCCCCTTCCTTAGTTTGCAGCAAAGTCTTCAGTAGTTTCAGGTCTACTGTCTGGAAATCTCAAAGCAACCACGTGTTTTTCTTTCTGTGTCTATCTTTAAAAACCTCTCAAGGAAGTTATGACTATATATTGATCAGCTCTTGTTTCTCATTTCCCTTTATTTTTTCTTTCAACATGGAAGTTGCAGTATATTTGTAATGTTTTTGACATTGCCTATCTTGAGTCTCTTGCCTGCATAAAATGCCCTTGTGATGTTTGCAAATTCAGGTGTTAAATTTGTACCTGAACGTGAGCCTCAAGTTAAGGGTGACCCAGCTGTTTTCATTATTGATTTGCACAAGGCCCAAAACATTGGTTTGAAATAATTTCTAAAGAGTACTGAAATGCAAATTTTTTTTTGTATTGCAACAAACAATAGAAACATTCAATAGAGTTCAGTTTATTGTAGTTTATCAGATGCATCAGTACCAATGTTATAACATCACTCCTTTTGATGCTTATTAGGCTGATCTGAATCTAAAGCTGTAATTATTTACAATTCTTGCACCTGTCTGTTTTGCATGGTTGAGTTTGTTCTTCAAACAATCCAATGTTTTCATTTCGATAATGATAATTTGATAAATAATGTGTGTGTATCTGTTGAAGGAGGTGATGTTGGTATTTGAATGTAAACAGGAGGAATTAGGACCTCCTGCATTTTGTGCCTCAACATTGAGTTTCATATCAAAATATCATGGTTGATCTTTGTGTCCTTGAAAACGTTTATTTTGAGGCTTTATTTTCAATCTTTTTGCTTAATTAGTTATTTGCACATTGGAGAATTTTGAGCATGGTTGATTCTTGGCAATGTCTAGAACTGGTTGGTTCTGAACACTCTGCTATACCTCAACTATGTTGGCTGCCACAAAGTAAAGTTGGCACTGCAGCAGATGTTGTGTTTGCCTTGTGAGTTTTCATTGTGCTTTGTACTATTACTTTAAGATGCTTTTTACTGCTGGCATTGTTATTGATTGATTATGACATTATTTCCTAGTTAATAAGAATACAGTTCCTCCTGAATTTTGTCCCCAACTAGGAAAGAAATTCTGCTTTTCAGTTCCATGACAAATGCTCATTATCAATTTGAATTGTCATTTAACTTGTCTTTCCCATTTCTGTTCCAGGTCACTATTCCCATTCTTTTTTCACTTTCCTCAAGTCCTCTTTTGGCTTCAATTGCTTACTGCTCTGTCCTCAACCCTCTAAACGCCTCATTAGTTTGACCATTTTGTAATCAACCTATTCAGAATTGTTGTTACACACCTCTGGACCAGGTGGGACTTAACCCAGTCCTTCTGGCTCAGAGGTAAGGACGCCATGACTGTGCCACAAGAATTCTCCCTCTCTCTTTAGTGTAATTGCATTGTGATCCTTGTCACCTGTGGCTCACTCTTCTAACCTCACACCGATCCAATTCATTTGTGTCCTCATTCATTACCAATCCTTTCTCTGTCTCTTACCCCCAAGCTTCAATTTATGTCCACCCATGAGTAAGTTGCTGTGATAAGCATGTCAAAGTTGTGAAGAAGGAACATAGTTAAAGGAGAATGTTGAAGATGGAGATAATAAAGAGAAGGAACTAGTGACCTAAGAGATAATGCTTGGAAGACTTGAGCCTAGTTTGAGACAAGAAGGCCAACTAATGAAGTATTCAAAAAGGCACTAAATAGTAGAAGATCTGGTGAGATGTGGATGCTGGCTGCAAAACAGGGAAACCAATCTGAAGACAGATTTTAAAGTCTGGTTAAGCACTTATGAAACAAATCTGGGAGTTAACTGCCAATCATTACTTGATGTGAACAATTCTTCCATCGCCTCCGCCTCCGAGCTTACTTTCACAATCAGGATTCCCGCTCACCTTCCGAGGACCCCTTCGCCCACCTCCAACACACTGCATCCACCTGGACACCCCACGCTGGCCTATTACCTGCCCTCGACCTTTTCATTTCCAACTGCCACCGGGACATTAACCGCCTCAACCTGTCTACCCCCCTCCCCCACTCCAACCTCTCACCCTCACAATGCACAGCCCTCCAATCCCTCTACTCCAATCCCAACCTCACCATTAAGCAATCGGATAAAGGGGGCACAGAGGTAGTCTGGCGCACTGACCTCTACACCGCTGAAGCCAAACGCCAACTCGAGGACACCTCTTCCTACTGCCCCCTCGACCATGACCCCACTCCCCATCACCAAACCATCATCTCCCAGACCATACAGAACCTCATCACCTCAGGAGATCTCCCACCGACAGCTTCCAACATCATAGTCCGGGAACCCTGCACGGCCCGGTTCTACCTCATTCCCAAGATCCACAAGCCTGACCACCCTGGCCGACTCATTGTCTCAGCATGCTCCTGCTCCACTGAACTCATCTCTACCTACCTCAACACTGTCCTATCCCTCCTAGTCCAGGAACTCCCCACATACGTTCAAGACACCACCCACGTCCTCCACCTCCTCCAAGACTTTTGTTTCCCCGGCCCCCAACGCCTCATCTTCACCATGGATATCCAATCCCTCTACACCTCCATCCGCCATGACCAGGGCCTCCAAGCCCTCCGTTTTTTTCCTCTCCCGACGTCCCCAACAGTACCCTTCCACCGACACACTCATTCGTTTGGCCGAACTGGTCCTTACCCTTAACAAAGGATCCTTTGAATCCTCCCACTTCCTCCAGACCAAAGGGGTAGCCATGGGCACACATATGGGCCCCAGCTATGCCTGTCTCTTTGTTGGCTACGTAGAACAGTTGATCTTCCGTAATTACACTGGCACCACTCCCCACCTCTTCCTCTGCTACATTGATGACAGCACTGGCGCCACCTCATGCTCCCGCAAGGAGGTTGAGCAATTCATCAACTTCACCAACACATTCCACCCTGACCTTAAATTTACCTGGACCATCCCTGACACCTCCCTCCCCTTCCTGGACCTCTCCATCTCCATTAATGACAACCGACTTGACACTGACATTTTTTTAAAACCCACCTACTCCCACAGCTACCTGGATTACACCTCTTCCCACCCTACCTCTTGCAAAAATGCCATCCCGTATTCCCAATTCCTCCGCCTCCGTCTTATCTGCTCCCAGGAGGACCAGTTCCACCACAGAACACACCAGATGGCCTCCTTCTTTAGAGACCTCAATTTCCCTTCCCACATGGTTAAAGATGCCCTCCAACGCATCTCGTCCACATCCCACACCTCCGCCCTCAGAACCCCACACCTCCAACCGTAACAAGGATAGAACGCCACTGGTGCTCACCTTCTACCCTACAAACCTTCGCATAAACCAAATCATCTGCCAACATTTCCGCCACCTCCAAAAAGACCCCACCACCAGGGATATATTTCCCTCCCCACCCCTTTCCGACTTCCACAAAGGCCTTTCCTTCTGTGACTACCTGGTCAGGTCCACGCCCCCCCCTACAACCCACCCTCCCATCCTGACATTTTCCCCTGCCACTGCAACCTTCCACATCCATCAAAGTTTTACCTGCACATCCACTAATATCATTTATTGTATCAGTTGCTCCCGATGTGGTCTCCTCTACATTGGGGAGACTGGGCGCCTCCTAGCAGAGCGCTTTAGGGAACATCTCCGAGACATCCGCACCAATCAACCACACCGCCCCGTGGCCCAACATTACGACTCCCCCTCCCACTCTGCTGAGGACATGGAGGTCCTGGGCCTCCTTCACCGCCACTCCCTCACCACCAGATGCCTGGAGGAAGAACGCCTCATCTTCCGCCTCGGAGCACTTCAACCCCTGGGCATCAATGTGGACTTCAACAGTTTCCTCATTTCCCCTTCCCCCACCGTCAACCGAGTTCCAAACTTCCAGCTCAGCACTGTCCCCACGACTTGTCCAGACTTGACCTACCTGCTTAGCTCCTTTTCCACCTATCCACTCCACCCTCTCCTCCCTGACCTATCACCTTCATCCCCTCCCCCACTCACCCATTGTACTCTATGCTACTTTCTCCCCACCCCCACCCTCCTCTAGCTTATCTCTACATGCTTCAGGCTCACTACCTTTATTCCTGATGAAGGGCTTTTGCCCAAAATGTCAATTTCGCTGCACTTTGGATGCTGCCTGAACTGCTGTGTTCTTCCAGCACCACTGATCCAGAATCTGGTTTCCAGCATCTGCAGTCATTGTTTTTACCACTGTGTTGTCAATGTGAATGCCTCTTATTAATCAAAGTCTACTTGCCAACTTATCAACACGCTTGTGTCATCCATTGTCAATGCTGGTATTCCCTTTGAATTGATATTCATACAAACCCCTCTCATTAAGTACAAGATGAAAAGTTTTCCCATTATTCGTCTTGTTTTCATCAATACTCATGTTGTGCACTACCAAATGACTGTTTGTTCAGAATTTCTTAATTAAGATGAACACAAAATTGACAAAATGGCTTCCATAAGAGACATGACTACCCTTGTGAATTGATCTGATATTGGGGCTAGTATTGAAAGTGTGAATACCTGTCTGTAGCTCATTGTAACTTAAATAGAAGCGTCAAAACTTCCGGTTGGGACAGTTTTAAAGGAAAAGTTAACTATCTCAAGCAAAATGTAGTGTATGCATATTATGTGATAATTTTGGGATAATAGCCATCTTAGGTTTTGATCTGTAGCAGACTGACTGAGACATACCATTTTGATAGAACTTTTGATAGTTCTGGGAGATACCATCAGGGAGAGATGGCTTTTGACAGGGAGACTGAGGGAGGCAAATCAGCAAAAGGCTGCTGTGCTTAACCAGGTTATCAAGAGCCACAGCCTGGAGTGCTACAAAAATGAAATAAAAGGCTCAATCAATCCTTCCCAAAAATGTTTGACTTTAGAAACTATCACAATTGTTTAGTTCTGAGTTCAGTTTTTGAACATCTTTGCCTCAGGGTGAAATTTTCAAGCAAGCTAATAAAGATGTTATCTTTCTTTCATACTTGTATCAGTACCTGCTTTTATTCTTTTTATCAGTATTTCTGCTAATGACTGTATCCCTTATTGCATTCCAATCTCCAACAAATTATGTAAGATTGTCCATCATTCTGATTGAAGATTAAAGCTTATTCTTCTATTTGAGGAATTGAGAAACTAAAAGGGGGTAAATGAGCTATCCAAATTCACAGTTCATGGACCATTCTCCGCACAAGTGTGGTTTGGCCATGACAATGACTAAAGTGGTGAGAGACTTTTTAATCTGGTACACACAACCTGCTATTCATGTTTTCAGTTTGTAAACTTAATACAAGGCCTCAATACTTAGGATTTTATAAGTTTACTCAGAAAATAAATAGATAGTCACACACAGAAAATTGAGTTCTACGAGGTCAGCAAAGTGAATCCAAGCTTTAATGTGCATCATTACTTAACTTCCTAATATTTACACAAAGATTGTGGATAAAATTGTGGCATTGCAAAATGTTATGTCCTATTCGGTAGCAGAAATTAGCTTTGGAACTGTATTTGCAGAGGGGGAAGAAAAATCCATGTGACTATACAGGCATGCATGCACACTAACTCAGAGACATTGATTCCGGGAGAAAATTACATATAATCTGCTTTGAGTATTGTTCTAAAAATCACTTTGTGGAGAATATAGCCAAGGAAATAAGCATCCATCTTGAAGATTTGTTGTGAAACTAAAACCGCAATAAAATGAAAGCAGCCATGAGAGAAATTTCATGACTGGTAACCACGAGAACATCTTTATTTTATTTGATATGATTTTGCAAATCAGTTAAATATCGTCTCTAAATGTGGTTAAGGTGGTGGAGGATGGGGAAGCTCTGTTTCACATGGTTCAGAGCAGCTAACTTTTGATATTTTAAGTTGCATTCATTTTTATTACTAGGTGATCTGTCATTAAAATTTAATTTGGGTTCAATTGATCTGAATTGTGACTCCTGCTGGCAAATGGGAAACACCGTGCAATAATTGATTTGATTTACTATCGTCACATGTACCTAAGTACTGTGAAAAGTTTTTTTGTTTTGTTTGCAGTACAGCAGATCATAACATACAAAGATCATAGGGTGATTGAACAGAGTGAGGAATACAAAGTCACAGCTGCAAAGAAAGTGTACAAAAAGCACGATCAACATTAGATGTGAAATTTGATAGGTCCATTCAGAAGTCTAATAGCAGAAGAGTAGAGGCTGTTCTTGAACCTGTTAGTATGTGTGCATAAGCTTTTGCAATCTTCTGCCTGACAGAAGAGATTTGAGGAGATTATAACTGGGGTGTGAAGGGTCTTGGATGTTAGCTGCCTTTCCACGGCAACGAGAAGTCTAGATTGAGTCAATGGATGGAAGGTTTACTCGCGTAATGGTCTGGGTTGTGTTCACAACTTTCTGTCGTATCTTCGGGTCCTGGTCAGAGCAGTCGCCACACCAAGTTGTGATACATCCTAATTGAATGCTTTCTATGACACATCTGTAAAAGTTGATGAGAGTCCTTTATGGATATGTTGAATTTCCTTAGCCTCCTGAGGCATTGTTGTGCCGCCTTGATTGTTGTATCAACATGGGTGGTTCAGGCCAAATGGTTGGTGATCGTCACTCCTAGGAACTTGATGCTTCCAACCATCTCGACCTCAGCTCTGTTGGTGTAGATAAGGACATATCCTCCTTTTTTCCTGAAGTCACTGATCAGCTTTTTAGTTTTGCTAACATTAAGTGAGATTATTATCTTTGCAGCATGTTATCAAGCATTCCATCTCAATAACTCAGAAATCAAGAAATCGTCCAGCATGCTAAAGTTTGAGTATGTGTGTAGAGTTCTTTACCAACTTTATTCCAGTAGAAAGGAAGCAAATAAATAGTTAATATTCTTGCAGTTGTGAGAAATTTAAGTTTATTCTACCTTTCAGTATAAAAGTGACATTTTTTGCAGTCTTTCCAAAAACAAAATTCTGTAGACTAGAACTCCATCTTAAGTAAAGCTGAAATTTCTGATATTTAAGGCAGTAATTTACAATGCCTTGCTCTAAAGAAGTTCAAATTAAATATGATGTTCTAGTTTAGAATTGTTCTATGAAAGATGAAGAGATCCTTTGCATATTATTTTGGAATTATTTATTGACTGTAAATTCAGGTTGGAATGAAGAGTTTTTTTTTCCCACAAAGAACCTCAATGAAGTATGTAGACAAGCTATAGTAGATAATCAGTTGCCATAAATAGTTTTCACTGATGGGTGCAACATTTAAAAAAAAAATCCTTTAATTTGATTCTCAAGTGTTATTTATTAGCATTGCAGAATGTTTGCATATCAGTTATTTTAAGTAGTTTTGTAATGAGATCACCAGTTTCTGTTTTTGGTGGCCAGAGGTAAAGTTGAATGAAGCGGACCCGAGAATCGACAAAAAGAAAGAAAGTGCCTATGTCCTCGGATTCAGAGCAGGATAACAATAGTGATTGGAACGAGGTCAGCCATGTGGACCTCAGAGTACAAGTTCACTGATTGGACCTGGTTTACAGCCCCAATGAGGGATTCTTGGCTGCCATAAGTACATAAGTGTCAGACATCCCACTCATTCACACAGCAATTTCTGAGAGTGCTGGATCAGTACCAAGGACATTGCACATATGAACAAAGGGTGATTTGATTGATTGATTTGTTATCACATGTATCTTCAAAGTTTGGGAGAAGATTTGTAGCTCGGGTGCTCATTGTTGTGGTTCTGTTCGCCGAGCTGGGAGTTTTTGTTGCAAATGTTTCATTCCCTTTCTAGGTGACATCCTCAATGCTTGGGAGCCTCCTGTGAAGCGCTTCTGTGATCTTTCCTCCGGCATTTATAGTGGTTTGAATCTGCCGCTTCTGGTTGTCAGTTCCAGCTGTCCGTTGCAGTGGCCGGTATATTGGGTCCAGGTGGATGTGTTTGTTGATAGAATCAGTGGATGAGTGCCATGCCTGTAGGAATTCCCTGGCTGTTCTCTGTTTGGCTTGTCCTATAATAGTAGTGTTGGCCCAGTCGAATTCATGTTGCTTGTCATCTGAGTGTGTGGCTACTAAGGATAGCTGGTCGTGTCGTTTCGTGGTTAGTTGATGTTTGTGGATGTGGGTTGTTAGCTGTCTTCCTGTTTGTCCTGTGTAGTGTTTGGTGCAGTCCTTAATGGGATTTTGTACACTACATTGGTTTTGCTCATGCTGGGTATCGGGTGATCTTTGGTGGTGGGGTCTGATTGGATGTGGCAGAAATGGCGGATGATAAGACGCTGTATTCGGAGATTGGTAGGTTGGAAGGTGAGGACGGGGTGGGGGGGGAGGTTCTGTCCTTGTTGCGGTTGGTGGGGTGGGATTTAAGTGCGGAGGTACGGAAAGTAGTGGAGATGCACTGAAAGGTATTGTGGATCACGTGGGACAGGAGCAGATAAGCAGAGACTGAGGAATTCGGAGTAAGGGATACAGCTTTTACAGTGTAGGGGTTGGTTGGAGGCATAGTCCAGGTAGCTGAGGTTTGAAGTAGATGTCTGTGTTGAGTCAGTCACCGGAGATGGAGACTGAGAGATCCAGGAAGGGGAGGGTAGTGTCAGAGATGGAAGGTGTTCGGGAAGTTGATGAACTGATCAGCCTCCTTGTGGGAGCACAAGGTGGTGCCGATTACAGTCATCAATGTAGCAGTGGAGAAGGTGGGGGATGCGGCCAGTGTAACTGTGGAAGATGGATTGTTCCATGTATCCAATGAAGAGGCATGCATAGCTGGAGCCCCTGTGGGTACCCATGGCTACCCCTTTGGTATGAATTGAAGGTGCAGCCCTTCTGGACATGCTGCGCCTTAAATTTGCCACAGGGTGTCAGGTGAGCCATATTGTATGCAAGTATGAACTTGTGTTAAACTGGTTACTCCAATAATTCTGATGAGTTAAAGGCACAGAGCATGAAAAAAATCTGTTCAGTTAAATAGAGGAGCAAAATAATTTATTCTTTGAGGCAATCTGTGAGGATCTCCTTTCCCAATCACAAATTCTTGCTGTAATACTGCTGCTCTAGTTCCTTCTTTACTGCTTCTCCAGAGACAGAATATAATTGAAAGAGCAGAAAGTACACGAGAATAAACCTGCGATTGGTGGTGCTGGGTCAGTAGTGAGGACAATTAGATCAGAGGGATAGCAAGCCAAACCAAATCAGCATCCCTGTCACTGAATTCACAGTACACTGAAATTAAATTGCTCAATGATACTAAAAATTGTTCAGTTGTTTCTAACCAGACTTTACATGTAACAGATTTTGGGCACCAAGTTTATAACTTAAAAAAATTCACAATTTATTATTGATTATGTAATTTCAGCAGAACACAGATGAACAACAAGGCAATTTAATTAATTCTATGATCTAAGCCCAATGTCTGATCACAAACCCCCACTTTCACATCAACAGACAGACACAGTTAAGGTATAAAATAAAGGAAAATAAAGAATTCTAAGTTGCCAGTTCGATAACCATTTCAACAATGAATACCAGGCCTTAGTGAAATCTTTGGATGATGCATTATGTTACAGGTGTGCATACTATATGTCTTACTTGAATTCAGAAGTCACTGGTCGTTAGAAAGTGCTTTAGCAGACATCTGGAGACTTTTTACCTTTTTCTTACAAATTGGGATTCTTTCTCAGAACTTTGATCAAATCGATAACTGGAGAATATCTAAAGACGGCAAAACCAAATAGTAAGAGCTCAGTCCAGCAATTTCCAAAACAAAACTGCCCAAACCCAGTCAGAGCTAGTTAACTTTATTTTTTTCTTTCTTTTACAACATTCTCTGTGCTTGGCTGGCTAATACCAATCCTCCCTTGACTGACCAATTCACCGTCCAGCTAACTGGCAGCCCCTGAGCAGAATAGCAGCTCAGTGCAAATCGACTACACTGTTCTTAGAGCTTTATTTACCTGCATTATCTTTTCACATCCGTTCCCAAAGCAAACATCTGTCTTCTGTTTTCTCCTTCACCTTAAAACATGTTGCTGTTCAAAATTCAGAAGTTAAATTTTCAACTTCAAGTCTCAGTTCCAAATCAAGAATAGCCAAAGTAAAAGAAAAATAGTAATAGTCTCCAACATTGCTATAATCTCCACGAAAATAACTTTCCTTTTGTCTTTAGTTTTATTCCAAGGTTCATTTACCTGCCAGTTTATGATTCTGCTAAAAGGCCTACATCCAAGACCTGCATTATTTTTAAATACTAACAAGCCTGTTGCATATTTCTACCACTTCTTTTTTTTCAGATTTCCAGTTTCTTTGTGTTGGTATTGTCCAGACTGCTTATCTTTTGTGTTGAGAACAAACAGAATAGTTGGGTGGTGACTGATTCCCAATGAATATTTTATGCTTTCTTGAATATTGACATTTACCACATTTTGTGTTTAGCTTGGTGACTAAATGGTGTTCAGTGCCCGTTGACACCAAAAAACTGCTTATAAAAAAAATTAATTGGATCATATTCAAGAAAGAACTTGCCAAAAACGACTTCTCTAATTTTTACTTTCTTTGTGCATGTGTTTGAGAGAGGGTACATTGAAAGGTAGTCTTACATTTCTCTCATGCTTATGATTTCAAATGTCTCAAAAGCACATAAGGCTGTCACTCTAATGGGAAGTGCAAGCACCAATTTGTGCGCAGTAAATTACGATAAATACAATGTGGCGAATTGTCTCATGATTATTTAAATGATGGGTGAGGCATAAAAGTCCATCAAGACTCCAGGAGAACTCCTGTACTTGTCTTTCGATAGTGTTGAGGAATCTTTATTCACCTGAGACAGCAGTTTAATGTACCATTAAAAGATGGCACCTCCAACAAAATATGTTAATCATTGAACAGAAATGTTACTGTAGATTTTATGCTGCAGTTTCTCGAGTGAGACTTGAACTGCACCATACTGATCTGTTAAGATTACTATAATTGAATACCAGTGATGGGTAAGTTCGTGATTGGGTTCATCAACGAAGGAACTTAATTGAAGAGCCCATTAACACTTGGTCTTAGGCTCAGTAGAAAAGAGTGGACACTTGATTGCGGTAACACTCATTAGCAAACACTAGTAGGACTCAAGTCACCCAAAGGGAGCTTGCATCTTTGGAATGTGGAAGCAGAAATTTTGTTAGCAATCTCCTTCAAAGCTACTTGGCAGAGCAGCCCCCTTTTTCATCTGTATCTGAGCTGCATCATAACATGAACAACATGATTTTTTTTATGGTGTTGTAGCAGTTAACAAAATGCTTCCTGTAGAGTGCCTGTTTTTGGTGCAGAGCCAGCAATTTGCAAAACACAAAGTGGACGCAGACCAGACACTTAGAATAGCTTCTTATCCAAATGCATGTTCTGCTGGACTGTTAATTGTCTCTGCAGGTTTAAGAATTCTGGTGCAGGCGGAACACTTAATGCTTCTGTGTTTAATATATATGCTGATGGATTGAAATTAGATTAGATTCCCTCCAGTATGGAAACAGGCCCTTCGGCTCAACAAGTCCACACTGACCCTCCAAAGAGTAACCCACCTAGACCCATTCCCCTTCCCCTACCCTATGTTTACCCCTGACTAATATACCTAATACTATGGGCAATTTAGCATGGCCAATTCAAGGTTCCTTATTGACTGAACCATATGTAAATTGCCTCAGGAGCATTTACACACAGTTATTGGGCTAGTGTGGTAAAAGACTATTCAGAAGAGAGTTTAAAATACAGAGTTTGGTTATGAGGTAATCGAAAATCTGCACAGGCTAATGTAAAAGAGTGGTTCCTATTCACAGGAGACCGCCACAATCTTTGGAGCAGAAGGTATACCACTGAGATGGACTCTATCTGGATCAGGATAGGATTCATGTCCATGTGGAGAGAGTAAAGGGAGAGTAAATAGGTGGAGGTCGGGGAAGATGGAGTGATTCAGCACAGAATGCTGACCATAATCCCAATTGAAACTAGTCCCAACTGCTGTGTTTGGCCCATATCCCTCCAAACATTTCTTATTCATATACTTTAAAAATATCTTTTAAATGTTGTAACTTAAAAATATACCCCCAGTCTTAAAATCCCCTACCTGAGGAAAAAAAGACACCTCCAATTCACCTTATCTATATCCCTCAGTCACCCCTCAACCTCCTATGTTGCAGTGAAAAAAGTCACAGCCTATCCAGCTTCACTTTATAATTCAAACCCTACATTCCATTCAGTATCCTGGTCAATCTCCTCAGCTTAATCCTGTAATTGGGCGACCAGAACAGGACACAGTATTCCAGAAGAGACCTCAGCAACATTTTATACAATCTCAATATAATGTCCCAACTCCTATGCTCAAAGGACTGAGCAATGAAGGCAAGCATGCTAATCACTTTCTTACACACCCTATTTATCTGTGGTGAAAATGTGTTGCTGGAAAAGCGCAGCAGGTCAGGTAGCATCCAAAGAGCAGGAGAATCGATGTTTCGGGCATGAGCCCTTCTTCAGGAATATCGACGTTTCGGGCATGAGCCCTTCTTTGGATGCTGCCTGACCTGCTGCGCTTTTCCAGCAACACATTTTCAGCTCTGATCTCCAGCATCTGCAGTCTTCACTTTCTCCTCCTATTTATCTGTGGCACAATCTTCAAAGAGTTATTTGTCTGAGTCCCTCGCTCTCTGTTCTACAACACTACCAAATGCCCTAATTTTAATTGTGCAAATATCCTTTGTTTTATCAAGATGCAATACCTCACATTTACCTAAATTAAACTTCACCTGCCACTCCTCAGTCCTTTGACCCAGTTTTTAAAATTTTCTTTGTAATCATAAATAACCTTCTCCATTGTCCACTATACCACCAATTTTTGTGTCATCCACAAACTTACTAACCATGCTTTTTATGTTTCTCATCTAAATTATTTATATAAATGACAAACAAAAGTGGACCTGCACCGATCCCTGTGCAACACCACTGGTCACAAGCCCCCAGTCTGAAAAACAACCCTCCACCACAGTTCTTTGTCTCCTGCTGTTAAGCCAATTTTGTATCCATTTGGTAAGCTCATTGTGAATCCCATGTCATCTCATTTTACTAGTTACCATGTGAAACGGTTTACTAAAGTCCAAGTAAATGATTTCTACCGCTCCAGCCTCATCAATCTTCTTGGTTACTCCCTCAAAAAACTCAATTAAGTTTATAAGATATGACTTCCCTTGCACAAACCCATGCTGATTATCCCATATCTTTCCTTGCTTTTCCAGTTGCACATAAATCTTATCTTCCACCACTGAAATCAGACTTACAGGTCTATAGTTCCCAGGCTTCTCCTTGTATCCCTTCTTAAATAAATGTATGAATACATGTATAACAAGAAAAACAAACACCCTAAAAATAGGGCAGGTGAGCATAAAGACAAGTAAGGAAGATAGTAAAATGATAGTGAAATAAAGAGTACGTAGGTAGTTTGATCTTCGAGTAGGCCAAAAAGGTCAGCACAACATCGAGGGCAGAAGGACCTGTACTGTGCTGTACTGTTCTATGTTCTTTAATAGATGCTCATGTTCAATTTATATGAAGTATGTTTGAAAGGTTCAAGTGGAGCGTAAACACATGGGCATGAACTGCTTGAGTTGAATTGCCTTTTTTCTGTGGTGTTTCTGTTCATGGAATAATGTATGTTCCTGGCACTTCCAGCATTTATTGCCTTACCTAATAGCCTGTGAGAAGATGAACTGACTTCATGAACTGTTGCAGTCTGTGAGGGTTAGGGACATTCTTATTGCAGTTATGAGTGAAGTTTCATGATTTTGATCCAATGATGCTGAAGCAGTAGTGTTATAATTCCAAGTCAGGATGGTATGTGACTTTGGAGAGAACTTGAAGGTAATGGTGTTCCCATTCATCTGCTTTAATTTTCTAGGAGTCATGATGGTGGGTTTCAAAAGTGTTATTGAAGGTCAATTCATCTTGAAGATTGTTTACTGTGCACTTGTGCAATTGAATGTGAATGTTTAACATGACAGAGAGATGCTAAGCAGACTACTTTATTCTAGATGGTGTTGAGCTTCTTTAATGTTGTGGGAACTGTATCTATCCAGACAACTGGATTGTATCCCTTCATAGTGCTCACTTGTGCCTTGTAGGCGGTAGCGAGCTGTGTAAATCACTACAGAATTCCTAGCCTTTAACCTGTCTCTGTAGACATCTTTAAATAACCACTCCAGTTCAATTTCTGGCCGATGATAAACACTACAATACTGACAGTGTGGGGTTCAGAAATGGTAATGCATTGAATGTCAAGGGCAATTGTTCGATTTTCTCGTTGAAAACAGTCATTGCTCAGCACTTGTGTGGCACCAATGTTACTTGTCCAGGGCTTGCTGCATTTGGACATGGCCTGCTTCAGTATCTGAGATATCATACATGGTGCTGAGCATTGTGCCATCATCAGCAACATCCCCACTTCTGATCTTATGGTGGAGGGAAAGTCATGGATGTAATAGATAAAGATAGTTGAATCTAGGTCCCTACCTTGAAGAAATCCTGTATTGATGTCCTGTGGTGGAGATGATTGAACTCCAACAGCTGCAAACGTCATCTTTTTTGCTAGGTATGATTCCAACCAGCAGAGTTTCGCCCTAATTCCCATTGATTCCAGTTTTATCTGGGCTTCTTCATGCCAAATGCAGTCAAATGTTGCCTTTAAAGCCTCAGTTCTGGAACTCTGCCCTTTTATTTGGACCGAATCTGCATTGAGGACAACTGAGTGGTTCCACAGCTGAGCATCAGGTCAGTTTCTTGATAAGTGCTGTTTGGTAGCTTTGTTAGTTATCCCTTCCATTGCTTTTCTAATAATTGGAGAGTGAACTGTTAGATTAGTAATTGATGCAACTGGATTGTTCTGTTTTTGTATACAAGACTGCTATAGGCAAATTTTCACTTTGTTAGGTAGATGTCAGTATTGTAGCTGTCCTATCTAGGTTCATGGCCAGTTGTGGAGCACAACTCTTTAGTTTTATTTATGGTATATTGTCAGGAATCATAACCATTGCAATATTCAATGTCTTCAACCATTGCTTGGTGTCATGCGGAGTGAATCGTATCGTTTGAAGATTGGTGACTTCAGGAGGAGTTAGAAATGAATCATCCACTCAGCACTTCTTGCTGAAGATGGATACAAATTTTTCAGATTTGTCTTTGTAGTAATGTGCTGGGGGCTTCCCCATCATCGAGAGTGAAGATATTTGATGAGCCTCTGTCTCCTGTTAATTGCTTAATTGTCTGTGGTCATTCATGATGGTTTGGTAGGACTGTGAAACTTAGATCTGATCCATTGTTTGTGAGATTGCTTAGGTCTGATTGCATGCTGCTTCTGCTGTTTGGCATGTGGGTGGTACAACATTCTTCCCCAGATTGAAGTTTCATTTTTAGATATGCTAATGCTGCTTCTGGGATACCTCCTGATCTTTCACTGAACAGGGGTTGATGGCAATAGTAGATTTCCTTCCCTTAAGGACATTAGTGAAACAATGAATCCAATTCTGCCCATCAACCTTCTTCCACCATTCAATAAACTCTAGGCTGATCTATTTGTGTTCTAAATTCCACATTTTCATGTTAATCTAATAAGCTTTTATTAACCTTTGATTATTACCTAACAATAATCTACAGTATTTACCATGGGCCTTTAACATATTCAATGACTCTGCCCGCATAACTTTCAGCAACAGTGTTGCAATGTCTCTCAAGTCTCACATAGAAAAAAAATCCCTTAATTTCTGTCCTACAATGGTGATTCTCAACAGTGTTCCTTAGTTCTGAACTTACCCAGAACGACTTGATTCTTCCTGCCAAAGTGAACAACATTTTCCCACTTAGCTCGTTTGTCTTTTGACAAATTGATTGGCAAGAGAAAACAGACCCTGGTGGTATTATTCCCATTGTACCCGGATGTCTGCCCAGCTCTAAACTTGGCTCTGTGCTTTTGTATCTTTCTTTGCTTTGCTTTGAGTCCACTTTTCATCTGTATGTTTTCCTTTCCCAAGGACTAATGATCCCATGTTTTCCTTTAAACTTCTGTTCTATTATTTATTACATTGCCTAATTTCTGCATTTCATAATATCCAATGAATTATTCTTCAACATGAAAATTCTGGCATTCTATAACGACCAGATTTTCTTCATGATCATTGCCATGTTTGAATATTCCTCCAATTTCTAAGATGTTTAATTATTTAGAAAGCTGAGTCAGTTTTCTCTCCTGCTACAAACTTTCAGTCTTTAAAACCTAAGATACAACACCTGATTATTTACTTGAATTTGGCTTTTACCTCTGCGGTCATCATGGTGGCTGGTACTTTAATTTCTTAACAAAATATAATGCATATGATCAGCGATATATAGCAAATGTCATGTTTTGTGAGGTTAGCTATATTTCACTGTGTTCTCTGTTGAGAGACAGATATGAAGGTACTTAACAAAATCTTATGGCTGTTTACAATGAATCTTTGAGATGAATTAGAAACACATTTTAAGTGATGAAATAAAGAATAAAGGATAGACCTGTTAAAAGGTAACTGGAGGATAGAGTTCATGGTCTGAATATGTTGAACACCGTGTCAAGATCAGTACCCAAATTCAATATGACATGTTTTCACTGATTTCACTGAAACATTCCAGAAGGCTGATGACAGAAAGAGCGAGCGTAAGAGGAATATTGTGAATTAAAATAACAAACAATTAGAAGATCTTGAATTGCATCTTGCTATGCCTTTGCAGGGAATGTAACAATTGCTCTTTTACCTCCTTTGATCTAACTGTCCAAGGTGCTAAACACGCCTACCAGGAGAAACGGCAGTTACGTTGCACTTCTTTCACTTTAGTGTACTTGTTGCTGACCATATCATTTGCTTCACAAAGGAGATAAAAAAAAATGGGTGACTGATTTTTCAGAAAATCGCTCAGTCTACTGTGTGAATCTCACAACCTCTCTAATTCAGAGATGAGTTCTACCAGTTGGATCATGTTCTCTGAAACACAGGAAAGTGGCAACGTAAATTGATGGCAAGGGAGACACACTCAGCTTTTCTGTGAATGTGACAACTGTGTGAGAAACCTTCTAACCCATTCATTATCAGTTTTGGAATCCTATACAATACACAACTTGAAATGAAGGGAAGTTCCACATTTTTCTATACTTGTACAGTTAAAAGTGTTTGCAATATATTGGCTACTCTAACTCAAATAAACTAAATTGACTGCAGTTAGAGTTCTATATGTGGGTTATTTTTGAGTTGCTTTCTCTGTTGATAGTACCAGTTTTCAATTTTTCTAGGTTGCAACCCTACACCGTCTCTGTGAGCTTTGTCAGTCTGGTGCGTTATTCAAAATGTTAAAGAGCCATGCAGTTCATTTGGTCATATTTTATTGTATCATTTACCAGGTTGTGCAATTCATAACAATTAAATTGGAAGAGTCAGTATTTTGATTGAATTTTGTGGATCAAATTTGTTGTGATGTTAAATTGAGGGAATGAGCACTGGTATTAAAAAGTGTTCCATTGTATTAAATGTATGTTCTGCATTGGAAATAGTTCAGCAATCAAACTTGTAACTGAGGAGTAGGTAGTAATAACAATGAAAAATTTAATAAAGTGGCTGCTTTAATTTGATTCAGAGTAAATATTGTTCACTTCAGTTCTAACCTTTACAAAGACTTAAGAAACAAATGTACTTTCAGAATTTTAGAGGTATTAAATTAATAATTGTAGTTATAATTTTCTTGACCTTATTAGTTACTCTGTGTAAAATCGTATAATTTCATATCGTTTTGTTTTTACTTCAGAAAAGCTCAAGAACAAAATAAAAAAGTAGTAGTTGCTGGATGTGTTCCTCAAGCCCAACCACGGATGGACTACATTAAAGGCTTGAGCATTATTGGGGTAAGAATATTTTTCTGATACATCATTTAAAAAATTCAGCTTTTCAAGACATCGTTTCACAGAGAATAGAATCCCTACGGCATGGAAAGAGGCCTTTCGGCCCATCGAGTCTGCACCTACCCTCCAAAGAGCATCCCACCCAAACCCACTCCTCTAAAGTATTCCCATAACCCCATTTACCATGGCTAATCCATCTCGTCTGCATATCCCTGGACACTGCAAAGCAATTTAGCATGGCCAATCCACCCGACCAGTCTTTGCACTGTGGGAGGAAACCGGACCACCCAGTGAAAGCCTACACAGACAAAGGGTGAACATGCAAAGTCCACCCAGATAGCCACCCAAGTTTAGAACCAAACCTGGGTCCCTGGCGCTGTGCAATAGCAGTGCTAACCATTCAGCCACCATGCTGCCCATAATTCTTGGGTTTTTGTGTACGCCTGGTTTGGATTTGATATTTGCCTTGTCTCAAGGATGTCAAAGTGTGAAAATTTAGAAGATTCGGAAATTGTGTGTTGTGTCTAGAAGGAGACATATTCTTGCAGTCTTATATAAAGACCACAGTTAATCCTCATTAATTTCCTACCATGAAAAAAAATCTGTGGTTTTTGTTTTGCTCCTTTTTAAGTTCACTAAATAACTTGAGGGAAGTTTTAAATCTTCAAGTGGATGGCAGTTGGAAGGGAATGCAATATTCAGAAATTTCAAGCATGACTATACCCTCCTTCCTTCTGCATTTAATGGAAATGCACTTGACTGTGTGCAAATAACCTGCTCACCAGAGGTGATGGAATAATTTTGGCTACTTTGTATTGTTTTAAACAGAGGTTTAATATTACTGCCTCCAGCACAAGTTCCTCAGATCTATGAGAAACTTGCCAGTGAAAAGGTGGTTTGTCATAAGTGCATTTAGGGTTCAGGTTGTCTAGTACCAGTAAAATCTCAATATTTGCAATGCCTTGTCAGTTCCTGCTAACTAATATTTTATATGGACATTTTCTGATCTTAAGCTTTCAAACAGAAACCATTGAGTTAGATTATGATATGGATATTGTTGTGAGGCTATCGTAATCAAATGGATATTGTCATCAAATCATAGAATTCTTACAGTGTGGAAGCAGGCCATGAGGCCCAACAAGTCCACACTGACCCTCCGAAGAGTATCCCACCCAGACCCATTCTCCTACCCTACTGCTTCACATTTTCCCTGACTGGCTCGCCTACCTACACATCCCTGAACACTATGGGCAATTTAGCATGACCACTTCACCTAACCTGCACATTTTTGGACTGTGGAAGGAAACCAGAGCACCCGGAGGGAACCCATGCAGACATGGAGTGTGTGCAAACTCCACACAGAGGTTGGAATCAAACCAGGCCCCTGATGCTGTGAGGCAGCAGTGCTAATCACTGAACCACCGTGCCAGAAGCTAATAATGGATCAACATTTCAAGATTTATTGTTACTGATAATTCAGGAAAGGTAGGCTTGGGATATTACCAATCAAATTTATAATACAATTCGTGATCTGAGTAGGAAAGGTCTGCTGTTTGTGCTGTGACTATCAACCTTATTATATACAGTTCACACCTCACTGGGGTAGCACACCGGAAATCAAGCCTTGCTATTTCCAAAGTCATCTTATAAGTTAAAGAATTTACCAAAATATACAAAATTCCCCAATTTACCTTTCTTGATTGAGGTTGACAAGATTGTGCAGCTTTCTGTACTTAATGAGAATTGCTATTTGTTACCAATAAATAGATTATAGTTACAAGTAAATAACCATGGATTGTTGATGTATAACTCTAATATTTAAACCTGTAACCTTTTTGTAAAGTTCACCCTGCAAGCACATTTAGGCAGATTAAAAAAAAATTGTATAATGGATGGAGGGAAACACAGGGCAGACAGTTCAGTGGTCCCTATCCACAGGGTTCACTGAAGTCATCCTTTTGGTTTGCCAGAACTTGATGTTTGGCAATACTTCTCCAGATACTTTCACTTGGCTTGCAGGAGGCTCAGAGCAACTTGTTCACAGTTTGACTTTATTGGCTAAAAGTCACAGCTAAAGGCAAGTGGTAAGAGAAAATAAAGTGGCATTGTCAGGTTTTTGGTATTTTTCACTACAAAAAGATAGACATTGTTTTTCCTTTTGGAAGTCTGAAGGTTTCTGGGCTCTACTGTTCAACAAAATATTCATCTATCTGGGAGTCAGTTACATAGTTGTCGACAGGTAGAAATGCCTTTTCATCGACAGTTGGCCATCACTCCACAGAGGAGAAAGTGGGGACTGCAGATGCTGGAGAGTCAGAATTGAAAAGTGTGGCGCAGGAAAAAAACAGCAGGTCAGGCAGTATCTGAGGAGCAGGAGAGTCTGTGTTTCAGCCATAAGCCTTTCATCAGGAATGCCGGTGAAGAAGATCAATGACCTTCTCCAATCTGCCAGTGAAAGTGCCACCAGTTCTCATTGAAACATCATAGTCACTTGATCTCTGCTACTGTACTCATTATTTCCTGCAACATCTTCCCCACTCATTTTCATCCTTGCTAACATCTGGCCCTGACTAACCCTGAATCTCTTCTGCACAGCCTACTCACCACCTCAGGACATCTCTACACATAACCCAAAAATAACAGTGGTCACTAACCTTTCTCTTTCTCTCTCACCCACTATGTGCAGAGTTTACTCACTCTGACCACCCTGAGCAGCTGACTGACCATGTCCAAGCTTCTGCACTTTTTTTTGCAGTTGATTATCATATTGATTGATCACTGAAACAGATTCACCTCAGTCTGTAGATAGTCTTTAACGTCTCAACATATTTTTTAAACAATAAGAGGAAAAAGCTCTTAATGCAGACAACCCAAAAGCCAAGTTTCAAATTGCTCCTCAACAATTTACTGGCCTTTTACTGTTAGCCAACTCTTTAAGTTTTTAAATTAACAGATTGCTCCCAGCTTCTTGTCCTCAGGCTGTAGAGACATTTTCACGATGCTTTTCCAGGTCCATTAGCACAAACATTTCACAATGCCTTTTACGAAGCTCATCACGAGAAAGTGTACAAGCTGATTGATCACGTGGTGTCGATGGGAATTCTATAACAACGAACAGGAGTTCGATTCATTAAAAATGAATATTGCAATTGATAAATTGCTTTACAGTCAAATCGTATTTAATAAGTGCGCATTATAGGATAACTACCTGTATGTGTTCTTCTATCGCCCTCTTATTATTTGGGGGTCTGTAGTATACACCTGGTAGTGTGACTTGTCCTTTTTTCTTGTATATCTAAGCTCAACCCATAAAGCCTTATTTGTTAATCCAATTAGTATATTATCCCGTCTCAACTGAAATTGATTCTTTAACCAATACTGCTACATGCTCCCTTTTTTATTATATACTCTATTCTCCTTGAAAACTCTATCCAGGAATATTAAGCTGCCAATGTTGCCCCTCCTTTCGCCAGGTTTCCGTTATAGCAACAATATTGTGCTGCCATGTATCTATCTGTGCCCTTGGTTTATCTGCTTGGTTCGTAGTTCTCTTTACATTGAAGTATGAACAACTCAACCCTGTCAGTTTTCTTTGCTGGGTGCTTCTTAATCTTCATTTATTTTACTTTCCAAATCACTGATTGCATCACCAATCCTGAATCTGATCTATCTAAACCTACCCTTTGGTTCCCATTCCCCCTGCCAAACAAATTTAAAATCTTACCAATGGAACTGGCAAAAGCCCTTTCTACTTGGACAACTTGCAATGTACTGGTAACCTGCTTTTCAAAAGTACAGTAATCCCTTCTGCAATCCTTTGTTTTTTAAACAGCCATTTTCCCACCTCCGTTCACAACCAAAAATATGGAAAATATAAAATCATGGCCTTTATACTATAATCTGATCATTGAACCATCAGTTATTTTGTTCTTCATTAGTTGCATGCTTTTTCTCACATTCTGAGTTACATTGTTTTTCTCCTTTCTATTTGGTTGATTATTTGCATTTTCCCTGTGATAGCACAATGGCATCCCATTCAGGCATGCAGCATAATTCTGGGTCTCCAAACAAGGGTTTGGATATGTCTTCCATCCGTCTTTTTCCAAAAGTGACCAGGCAAAATTATTGTTTGATGGTTTGGAATAATGCAAGAGGCAACAGTACCCGGCAGACACCTTGAATTTTAAGACTAATAAAAATCACCGCGATGGAGTCATTTGGTTCCCAGTCTCTTGTCACCTTAAATGTATGATGTTTGCCTCCTCTGAAATGGCTAAGAGTTTCTCAGAGACTATTCCTTTGTCTTTTTGCTGCTCATCAGTTTGGTTATGTATTACAGTCCTTTTGCTAAATTTATAGGAGAGTTCCCAGTGGTATGCAAAAATTGCCCTGGCTTCTCTTAAATAATTCCCCTTTCTAACAGTCTCCCCAAGTGTGTAATGGTAATAATCAGGAATAAAGTATTGCAGAATCAGTGGGAGAGATATCAAACAGATATGTTGAGAGATTAGAAACTAAAATACTAAGTGAGAAATGGGGTAGTGGATTGAGGGCCATTACAATTAAAAAGTGATATGAGCATCTCCAAACAAATATTTCAGTGTTCTGCCTTAGGGCATCAATGGGAAAGAAAGATGTGCAGTGGTTGGGGGTTGGAAATGGAAGGGAAAAAAGCACTTATAGGTGAAGGATAATGAAAGCAAATTATTAAAAGTAGAGAAAAAAAACTGAAATCAGATGCCTGATGGGGATGGGAAAATATTAATTTTTTTTCAGAGAGAAACAAACCATTTCTTTAAGAGTGAGCGATAAGAAAGTTACATTTCACATGGGTTTGAAGGCTGACAGTTTGTTGACATGAATAAAATGAAGCAGATGTGCTAAGTTAGGATTACCTTCATCCCCACATTTCTCTGTAATCATCAGATCATCCTCTAACATGTTTGCAAACTTCAGCATGATGATAGAACATTTACCACTTTCCTCACCATTCCATTTAACACTTTCCTACTGTGTCATCCTGTGCAAGCACAGAGTGCAACACCTGTCCTTTCACGTTCTTCCTCCTCATCATTTAAGCACAATGCTTCTTCCAAATGAAACTATTTTGTACTACTTCCCCAATTTAGTATACTGTACTTGCTCTTCAGAATATGTTGTGTGCGTTGTGTAGTTCACTCAAATGTAGAGTGGATGACCACTTTGCAAAACAACAGTGTTAATTCTGCAAGCATACTCCTGAGCTTTTGGTTACTTGTTATTTTAATTCTCCATCTTGCTCCCTCTTTGCTGTCTCTGCCGATGTCTCCTCCAGAGTTACAAAGAAGCTTGAAGAACAACACCCAGTCTTTTGTCCTGCTCTCCACAGCTTTCTGGATTTACCAAGAAGTTCAGCAACTTTAGTTCATAATCACTGCCTCCATCTTGTCCTTACTTTTTGTCTTGCTGTCTGTCTCTTCTTGTATTTCTTCAAGTTGCTTGGCAATGAAGTCATCCACACCCTGTCTGGACACACTTCTTTATTATTCTTTATCATTCCCTTTGGTGTTTGCATCAAGAAATCTTTTGTTAGTTACTATCCTCTTCTCTTCATCTTACCGCAGACCTTTGCCTTTGTTTTTCTTGATCCCTATTCCATTCTCATGTCTTGAATAACTCTCACCATTCTATCTTGCTAAGTTCTAATGAAATAACGTTTGATTTGTTTTGATTTATTTTCATGTGTACCTAGATACAATGCAAAGCTTTGTTTGTGAGCAGCAAAGGCAGATCAGAGGAAGCAAGGGCAAACATCATAAGGTGCTTGCACATAGTGAGTCATATAGGTTACACTGCATAGGAGGTGCCCAAATCAAGATCAACATTATTTGAAGTTAGAGAACCCATCCATCAGTCTAATAATGGCAGGGGAGAAGCTATTTTTGAACTTGTTTGTGCATATGTTCAAGCTTCTGTATCTTCTGCCTGACGGTTGATATTGTGGGAGAGCATTAACAGGATGAGAGGAGTCTTTGATGATGTTGGCAGCCTTTCTGCGATGACGTGAAGAACAAATGGAGTCCACGGATGGAAGGTTGGCTTCCATGATTGTGCGCACAGCCCAGACCATCTTCTGTAGTTTCTTATGGTCCTGGGCAGAGCAGTTGCTGTTTCAGACTGCTATGTACCCACGTAGTATGCTCTCCTTTTTTTCTGAAGTCAAAGATCAGTTATTTATTTTTGCTGACACTGAGACAGAGGTTGTTGTCATTGCACCAAGCCACTCAGTCCTTTATCTCCTTTCTGTGTTCTGACTTGTCATTGTTTGATACCTGTCCTACCACAGTGTTGTTGTTAGCAAACTCATAGATAACGTTTGTTTGCCATACTCTCAAATCTTGGAGAGAGAAAGGAGGTTGGAGGTTGCGTAATAATTAGTAATAAATATGTAAAACTGATGAGAGAAATAATGATGGCATATGTTACTTACAATTCAGAAAGTCTCCATAGCATTTGAAAACTTGGAACTTGAATTTATAAAAAGCCTGTTTTTTAAATGTCAAAAATTGGGTTGACCACTCATCAGTTCAGGGATTTTAAAAAGAACACGTGGCCCAGTAATACATTCTACTTATGTATTTACCACAGACCCCAATCAAACAGTCAGGTTAACCCAAGTGAAATAAGAAAAAAATTGAAGGTGAATCAGCATGCGCCTCCTGTGTACATCTTCCAACTTCATGCTTAAAAGGGTCAATTGTAGAAACAGCACATTGGTTTCATCCTTCTGAAGAGAAACCATTTTAGTCACCCGAACCTTAAACAGCTGAAAGAGGCAAATTCTGTTGGTGATCACAGGAGGAAAAAGGTAATAACTTTTTCATGAAGTTGATTCCACTAAACAAGTCTTATTTTTCATTTTCAATGTCTAATACATGGCTTAATTTGTAGGTAACACTGCCTTTTTATCTAGCAGTTACTGGTGTGTTATGGGATTGTTGTCAGTTCTTATCAGTAATGTTGTAAAAATATTTTTCCCTTATTAGGTTCAACAAATAGATCGTGTCGTTGAAGTCGTTGAAGAAACAATTAAAGGTGAATCTTGAATTAATCTTTTACATTTTGCTTCAGCAAATTAAGATGTAAATATATGTTAATATATTTTGAATTAAATCTTGCACAATATAAGTTTTATGCACCCAAAGAAACCTTTAATTTGAAGTTAAAGGTTGACTTTGTTCATTCAATTTATTTTTCTAATTGATAATGTCTGGTTGCAACGCTTATCTTTTCATTGAGAAAGTACTGATCATTTTATGTTTAGCTTGATATGGTCAGGTGCATTATTAAATAATATAATTTAATTGAACTGAAAATAAAACTTTCAACCCAACATAAACATATATGTCGACAAAGCTTATAAAATTTTAGTTTGAAATCCTATAGCATTGATACATATTGATTTAGATGTAGCCTTCGAACCCTAACCCTGTTTCCATTTCCAAATGGCCCTTATTGTTGTTAAACATAGATTTTTAAATTCTGTCAAAAACGCTCGCGCTGAGATTGGAGAAGATCTTGCCCTCTATTGTAATAGAGGACCAGACAAATTTCATTGAAAGTCGCAGGTGCTCTAATAATATGAGAAGAGTGCTGAACGTGGTCCAGGTGTGCCAGCTGAGGTCGACTCCAGGCTTGGTAGTCTCCCTAGATTCAGAGAAAGCATTTGACCGGGTGGAATGGCCATATCCTTTTTATGTCCTGGAATGGTTTGGTCCTGGGGGGAATCTTCGCTAGTGGCAGTATTATGTAACAACCTAAGGCAGCGGCTCTCACAGCATAAGGTCTGACAATCTTAGTATTGATAGAGGTAGCCGACAAGGGTGCCCCCTTTCACTGCTGCAGTTCACGTTAGTGATTGAGCCATTGGCGGAGGCTATCCGCAGGGACCCCCTCTAGTTACTCCGGAGGTGGGATTGGGGGGAACAGAAAATCACCCTTTATGCAGATGATGTTCTTCTTTTTCTATCTAATTCGACAATATCTGTGCCCTGTTTAATACAAAAGATTAATTTCTTTGGCTCTTTCTCAGGGTATAAAATCAACTTTATGAAGTTGGTGGCCATGCCTCCAGGGAGGGAGGGTGGTCTTGTCGGAGTACCTGACCTTGGGGGTGGCATCCAATTCCATTTCAGGTGGTCACAGGGAGGTTTCCTGTATTTAGAAATTTTTATTACTCCAGCCTTTGATCAATTATATAAAGCTAATTTTGTGCACTTATAGAGTCATAGAGATGTATAGCATGGAAACAGATCCTTTGGTCTGACTCATCCATGCTGACCAGATATTCCAACCCAATCTAGTTCCACCTGCCAGCACCTGACCAATACCCCTCCAAATCCTTCCTATTCATATACCCATCCAGATACCTTTTAAATATTGCAATTGTACTAGCCTTCACCACTACCTCTGGCAGCTCATTTCATACACGTACCACCCTCTGTGTGAAAATGTTGCCCCTTAAGTCTCATTTATATCTTTCCCCTCTCACCCTAAACTTATGCCCTCTAGTTTTGGACTGACCGACCCCAGGGAAAAGACTTTGTCTGTTTATCCTATCAATAATTCTCATGATTTTCTAAACCTCTATAAGGTCACCCCTCAGCCTCTGATGCTTCAGGAAACATCCCTAGCCTATTCAACCTCTCCCTATAACTCAAATCCTCCAATCCTGGCAACATCCTTGTAAATCTTTTCTGAACCCTTTCAAGTTTCACAACATCTTTCCTAGTAGGAAAGAGACCAGAATTGCACGCAATATTCCAACATTGGCCTAACCAATGTCCTGTACAGCTGCAACATGACCTCCCAACTCCTGTACTCAATACTCTGACCAATAAAGGAAAGCATACCAAACACCTTCTTCACTATCCTATTTACCTGCGACTCCACTTTCAAGGAGCTATGAACCTGCACTCCAAGGTCTCTTTGTTCAGCAATACTCCTGAGAACCTTACCATTAAGTTGTAAGTCCTGCTAAGATTTGCTTTCTCAAAATGCAGCACCTCACATTTATTTAAATTAAACTCCATCTGTCACTTCTCAGCCCATTGGCCCATCTGATCAAGATCCCATTGTAATCTGAGATAACCTTTTTTCCTGTCCACTACCTCTCCAATTTGGTGTCATCTGCAAACTTACTAACTGGGACCTTCAGCATAGGGAGGCTCTACCAATATCTTGGTTGGGTAGAATATCTCTGGTTAAAATGAATGTTCTTCCTCGTTTATTATATCCCATGTGAATGCTCCCTCTAATGCTACCTAAGCAGGCGTTACGGAGGCTTCACAGCTTGCCAAGTTCTTTCATCTGGTGTCGCAGGCGACCTCTTGTTAAGCTTGCTAAATTGCAGCTTCCACAGGGGATTTGGGGGGGCAGTGTGGAATCTTCAGATTTCAAGAAATATCAATTAAATTCCCTCTTATCCTTTGTGAATAATTGGCCTTGCTGGGACCCGAAGTCAATTTGGCTGAACATTGAGGCCTTCCAAGCAAGGTGCCTCCTTATTAATTTGTTATTTGCTGGACAAGATGAGGACTGTCATGGAACATTGCAGAAATACGGTTAAAGCATGGAGAATGATGTAAAATAGCGAGGGCAATTTATATTAAACTTCCCTTTTTACTCCCATAGTCGGAATGCCAGGATTTCAGCCAGGATCGATGGATTCTGGCTTTAGGTTCTGGGAGACTAGAGGAGTCACCTGTTTGGGAGAGTTATTTGAGGGGGAGGTCATGATGTCTTTCGATCAGCTGGGCCAGGAATATAAAGTTGAAAATGTGTTGCTGGTTAAAGCACAGCAGGTCAGGCAGCATCCAAGGAATAGGAAATTCGACGTTTCGGGCACAAGCCCTTCATCAGGAATGAGGAGAGGGTGCCAGGCAGGCTAAGATAAAAGGTAGGGAGGAGGGACTTGGGGGGGGGCGATGGAGATGTGATAGGTGGAAGGAGGTCAAGGTGAGGGTGATAGGCCGGAGTAGGGTGGGGGTGGAGAGGTTAGGAAGAAGATTGCAGGTTAGGAGGGTGGTGCTGAGTTGAGGGAACCGACTGAGACAAGGTGGGGGGAGGGGAAATGAGGAAACTGGAGAAATCTGAGTTCATCCCTTGTGGTTGGAGGGTTCCCAGGCAGAAGATGAGGCGTTCTTCCTCCAACCGTCGTGTTGTTATGTTTTGCCGGTGGAGGAGTCCAAGGACCTGCATGTCCTCGGTGGAGTGGGAGGGAGAGTTAAAGTGTTGAGCCATGGGGTGGTTGGTTGGTTGGTCCGGGCGTCCCTGAGGTGTTCTCTGAAGCGTTCCGCAAGTAAGCGGCCCGTCTTCCCAATGTAGAGGAGGCCACATCGGGTGCAGCGGATGCAATAGATGATGTGTGTGGAGGTACAGGTGAACTTGTGGCGGATATGGAAGGATCCCTTGGGGCCTTGGAGGGAAGTGAGGGAGGAGGTGTGGGCGCAAGTTTTACATTTCCTGCGGTTGCAGGGGAAGGTGCCGGGAGTGGAGGTTGGGTTGGTGGGGGGTGTGGACCTGACGAGGGAGTCACGAAGGGAGTGGTCTTTGCGGAACACTGATAGGGGAGGGGAGGGAAATATATCCCTGGTGGTGGGGTCCGTTTGGAGGTGGCGGAAATGACGGCAGATGATACGCTGTATACGGAGGTTGGTGGGGTGGTAGGTGAGAACCAGTGGGGTTCTGTCTTGGTGGCGGGTGGAGGAGATGCGGTGGAGGGCATCGTCGATCACGTTTGGGGGGAATCTGCGGTCCTTGAAGAAGGAGGCCATCTGGGCTGTGCGGTGTTGGAACTGGTCCTCCTGGGAGCAGATGCGGCGGAGACGAAGGAATTGGGAATATGGGATGGAGTTTTTACAGGGGGCACGTTTGGGGGGAATCTGCGGTCCTTGAAGAAGGAGGCCATCTGGGCTGTGCGGTGTTGGAACTGGTCCTCCTGGGAGCAGATGCGACGTTTGGGGGGAATATAAAGTGTCCAATAGGGATCTCTTTGGTTATTTTCAGATTAGGGATTTCATATAGAGAAAAATCGACATTACAGGTTCATCGATATAAGTCTGATGTGGAAAGGAGGGTACTTTGGACCACGAGTATTCTCTCGATTTGTACCGTCTACCATTTATTAGGACGTAGTAAACTAGGACACAGTAAATGGAAAAAAAACTATACTTGCAGAAAAAAATTAGACAAACGAACACAAAGTAACACCATCGACAACACAAGCATGGATAAAAAACTTTGACAAAGAGTCAGTTAGACTCGAAACGTCAGGTCTTTTCTCTCTTTACAGATGTTGCCAGACCTGCTGAGATTTTCCAGCATTTTCTCTTTTGGTTTCCGATTCCAGCATCCGCAGTAATTTGCTTTAGCGAGTGGATAAAAAGTTTATCTGACTAACCCTTAACAGACACTGAAAAAGCCATTTTAGTAAGAGGATTAAATTACAACTGCCAGGATTTGGACAACAAAGATTTCTTAGCAGCATTAGAAACAACACTAAAAGACAACCAACTCACAGAAGAAACCCAGCAAACCATCAGGCAAGTAAGCAGAAACAAGGAAGGAAACACACTCAATATACAAGAAAGGAAAGCACTAGAAAGACATAAAAATGATAAAATCATTGTTATCCTACCAGCAGACAAAGGATGCTTGTCAGTCGTTCTAAATCGAAGAGAATATATTGAAAAAGCAAATGCACTACTTAAAGATGCCAACACTTACCAACAAGTGGCTATAAATCCGACCCCACAATGAGAGAACCGAATCACAGCTCTACTCAAAAAGATTCAGAAATTTGGAGAAATAAATAAGACCGACTTCCAAAAATATGAAACCAGACAGATCCAACCATGCTTTTATGGGCTACCCAAAATTCACAAAGCAGGACACCTCTCTCTCCACCCCCCCCCCCCTCCAAGAGTCATAGTCTCACTACCTGGAACACCAACTTACAGATCGGCCATGGAGCTACATCAAAGACTAAAACACTTAGGAGAAGACTCTCGCCACTCCATCCACTCCACCCAAGAATTCCTGAAGACTAAAGACACCAAAATAGAGGATGAAATAATTGTTTCCTTTGACCTAACAGCCCTGTTCACATTCATTAACATCAACCTGGCCAAGGAAACATTGACTACATTATTAGAAGACCCAAAGATACATACACCAAACACCTCTAACTTCTTCAACAACCACAATATCATCAAGCTAGTGGACCTATGTCCCACCACGTACTTCACCTTCAACAACAAAACCTACAGACAAACCAACGGAACACTCGTGGGATCTCCAATATCAGGGTTCTTAGCAGAGGCAGTAATGCAGAGACTTGAACAAACAGCTCTGCCAAACCATCCAACCCAAACTTTGGGTCCGCTATGTGGATGACATCTTTGTCATCACTAAAAGAAACAAATTAGAGGAAACTTTCAAGACCATTAATAATACCCTTACTGATTTAAAATTCACTAAAGAAGAGGAAAACAACAACAACAAACTGCCATTCCTAGATGTCACAGTAGAGCGAACAACCAATGGGAAACTTCAAACCAGCATCTACAGGAAAACACCACATACAGACCAAATATTGAACTACAGAAGCAGTCATCCCAACATCCACAAACGAAGCTGCATCAGAACATTATTTCAATGAGCCAACACACACTGCAGCATACAGGAACTATGCAGAACAGAGGAAAATCACCTATGCTATGCATTCAAAACGCGTCCAGAAACACTAACCACTCTCCCCTACATCAAAGACGTCTTGGAAATGACTGCCAGACTACTTAGACCCCTTGGCATCATGGTAGCCTACAAACCCACCAACACACAAAAACAGCAGCTAATGAACTTGAAAGACCCTATACAGACAACAAGCAAAACTAATGTCATTTACAAAATACTGTGCACAGACTGTACCATACACTACATTGGACAAACAGGCTGAAAACTAGCCAGCAGAATACATGAACACCAACTGGCCACTAAACAACATGACCCTCTCTCACTAGTATCCTTACATACAGATCAGGAAGGACACCACTTTGACTGGGACAACACATCCATCTGAGGACAAGCCAACAAGACACGCATGAGAATTCCTGGAAGCATGGCATTCCAACTGGAACTCTATCAACAAACACATCGAGTTAGACCCCATCTACCCCATCTACCCCCCCCCCCCCCCCCCACAAAAGGAGCTGGAAATGACATCACTATAATACAAACCCAATCACACCAATAGAAAGCTTGCCTGAGGCCCACTGAAGATGTTACTTAGCAGGATGACGAAACGTTCGGAAAGAACCTTCCATCTCAGCGAGCAAACGTACATCCAGACCGTAGTGTCTCAAAGGATATTGAATGGCTATGCGAGATCTGGACTAAGAAATGGGAGGGCGGGGAGTGGAGTTCTCATCAGAGGTATGTGACAATATTTGGGAGAATGTAAGGAAGATTTCAATCTGTAATAAGACGCAGGCTATGCAGCTAAAGGTTCACCACAGGGTCTATGTGGCTCCGGAGCAGCTTGCGAAATTTAAAAATGGAACATCTCCAATGTGTCCCAAATGTAAAACCGATATTGGTGCTCTTACTCATTGCTTGTGGTCATGCCACAAGCTTTGTTGGTATTGGGGCGCTATAGCGAGTATTTTTGAAGGGATCTTGTGGACTGAGTTAGATCCGGTGTCCCTCCTCTTGTGTCTGCTGAATCTGTCCGCTTTAGATGTGCATTGGAAGAAGCTGTTTAATATTTTTTCATATTGTGTGAAGCTGAACATTCTGATGAGCTGGATGGTGTAGCTTATGGAACGTATCCTCCTCGCCTTCCTTACAAGTATGGTGCACCAGAAAACTGAACTTTTTTTTATAGGACATGGCAGACCTTTTTGAATTACATGGATGCAGACTTGTTGGCTATATTGATTCGGACCTTTGTGTAGCTGCGAGGGCTACAAATTCAGGTATGCCAACTGACACTCCCGGTGATGGGGAGCTTTGGTGGGGTTGCACTGAGTGCTGTAATTTAACTTAGTTCAATCTAATTTAAGTTCGTCTATTTTGTTTCATTATTTTTTGAATTGTAGTATGGGTAGATTTTTTTTCTTTAATTTGTTTGTGAAGTAGAGTAGCAGTTCGTCATCGTTATCTTATAATTCGTTATACTATAAGATTGTTATATATTTTATAGTAGTTTTATAATCTTGTAAAAAAAAATTCAAACACTTCTTTTTCAATAAAAGAAATATGAACAGCAGAGGTTTGGTTGATCTTAAGCTAATGGAGGGTGAAATGTTGAGGGCAAGCCAGGAATGCATTGGAATAGCTTACTCAGTACGTAAATGAGCGTTTCAGCAGCAAATGAGCTTCAACTAGGGTGAAGTTGGGCAATGTTACTGAGGTGAAAATATACTGTCTTAGCGCAACTAGCGAAGTCAGAAGTTCATCTATGTGTCAGACATGAGGTCAAGGTTGTGAGCAGGCTGGCTTGAAGTCAGATTATTTTCAATAAGAAGGATGATGTTAATGCTGAGGTGGTTTGGAAATTGGACCAATAGAATGACTTTGTTCTATCCAATATTTGTTTGGAGCAAATTTTTGATCATCCTGTTCTGACTATTGGACAAGCAGTCTGTCTGAAGAGTTGAGACACGTAATTGTGACTTAGAGGTTATGACTTAGAATTGTGTGTAGTCAATGTACATGTGAAAACATTGTGCTTTCAGGCAATTTAACTGAGGAGTACCATACAGATGAGAAATGGATGTGGGGGGGGCAATGAAGGTTGGACCCTTTGAGGATAAAAGGGGCCAAATAAGAAAGGAGCTTAAAAGATTTCCGCTTTTATTTTACATGTGACTAAAGTGCAGCTTTATACGTGCCCAAGCTACAGTTCTGGCTCACTAACCTGAACATTCTTTTGACTGTCGGCTTATTGCTTTTAAAATTACTTTTCTCCAGTATTAAAAACACTGCTGTTGAGTATAAGATTTCAGTGGAATATTTTCAGCTCTGTTCTGCATTCTAATTCTTGGATTGCACAGCAGATATGTATCTGCTTTAATAAGTTGCAGCATTCTGCTCCCATTTTTGTGTATATAACATTTTGTTTACATTTATTTATATTTATCTCTTGATAAAGGAAAAGATTCGCACTGACACAGATTGGTGTTCCACCACTGGTAACATCAAATAATTTATAATTCTCTCAATCCAACTATGATAGATGTTGGACGTAATCAAAGTCATAATGATTAAGCCCTCCCATTAGTTATTTTATACACCCCACTTTTAGAGTACGTGATACACCCATATTTTTCAGACATCTTATCAAATGATGTGATCCACTTGAGTTCAATGAGGATTGCTCTTCCAAAGATTCTGTTAGTTGATCGTGATTCAAATTGAAAGTTTATAAAATTTCTTTGTATTTGTCTTTGTGACAAAATGTATGGTTTATAACATGTTTGTGACAACATTTCTCAGCACAGAAACGGGCTTTTTGGGCTAACTTGTCTATGCCAGTGTTTGTGAAGTTTGATCCACTTTTAACCAAAACTTGTGGTTGTAACCTAGAATATGTTGTATTGCTTGAATGTAAGAGCACTGGTATATTAAATCAATTTTGTCTTACAGGATGGAATGGGAGAAATTTCTAAATAGGTCTAAAATACAGTATTCAATGTAATTGAGCAAGAAGTACCAAGGAACCAACATGTAGTACCCTGATGTCTTATAACAAAACTTCTTTCTGTGATCAGTTTGCATGCTGTTTCATGTGAGCATAGTATATACTAATATGGAAAGCCCAAGAAGGCAATAAAATTCTGAAGTATGGGGAGATTTCTTTAGGATACAATACGTGACAACAGTCACACTTATAATTACACTGATAAATACAAGTCAGTGAATATCAAATCTGATACTGGAGTTGTAAAATGTTTAGATTCTTTGACAAACAGGCTGATTTTGATTTTAGGAAGAAGATCTTTGAAATGTTATAAAGTGCCTCTGCCCAGAAATATGTGATTCAGCAAGCTTGATAAAGTATAAATGTATTGCCCCATGCAGAATCTGCTTTTACAATGAATTATGTAGCATGCAATACTCGTTTTCTTGCCACTAGTGCTGAGCTCATTAAAATTACTAAATCACAAGGAATGCCTTCAAGCTTTAAACATTTGTCACTTTGACCTGATAATGGAAATTGTGTAATTCCTAATTGAAGTTAATTAAAATTTGCCACAAATATTGTTTTGCAAAAATGGTAAATTTAAGGATAATTCCTTTAAACAGTGATGTCAGTTGAGATTAAAAGCTGTAATTGAAGAACTTTATGTTAGTTGCTTCATTATTTATTAATTATACTTTAAATGTAGTTATTACGTAAGGGTATCTTTCTGTTTTTTAAATACTATGTTTTCACTCTTTGGCAAGTAATCTTGCATTACAGAAATCAATTTGCCATTGTCTTACTTGCACTTCGAGATCTGATTGAAAATGGTGATTGAGAAGCTGTTGCAATAGCAGTATTCTCTCTGAAATATAATGTCGTTTTTAACAGTGATGTAGAAAGTGATTAGAATCAAAGCTAATGAATTTGTCATATTTTTTATTGTCCTGATATACAAATTAGCTTATTCGGACTATTAAAACATGTTAATAGATAGGAAATACCACATCATAACGCTGAGTATTTCAGTGCCCTTGTGACCTGATGAACAATCATTAAGAAAATGTTATTTTCCCCTTGTTCTTAATTCTGCCTTGTAAGTTCAACAGGTGAAAGAAGGGGACAAATTGCTTCTATGTTATTTATAATAGCTTTAGCTGAAGGGTTCTTTTGTTTGAAGTTTGTCCTTGTATTAGAATGAATTGGGACCAATTGATCAGCACGGTTTGGGTGACAATATTGTAAAAGAATGGTCTGTTTAAAAGGTAAAGTTGCCATTGTCCTGTCAGATTATAAAGATGCCATCTCATTAGGGAGAGATGACTGGTGGTGGTTTAACCTCAAGGTCACCATACCTGAAGCAAGGGCAGAAATTGAGAAGAAGAGTCTGTCATGGCAACATCAGCCATTGAGGGAATTGAACACACTTTGTTGGCATCCCTGTACATTGCAAACCAGTTGTACAGGCAACTGAGCTAACAGACCCCGACAACATGATTAAAAGTTAATGGAGAGTAGCTGATGCATATTAGAGCACTCACTTTAATGTTTGGTTTTTGCCCCTGACTTTGAGCTAGAAGCTTGGGTTCAGGCCCTACCTGCTCCAGAGATGGGTCATAACATATTTGAACGGTATGATTTTAAGATATATTATATCTAATGAACGCTTTTCAAGGGCTCTTGAGATTCCTTGGTAGTGTTCCAGCCTCTGAGCCAGGAAACCTGATTTCTAATCCTGATTACATTTCTAAATGTGTTGATTAGAAAATATCTAAAACCATTATGTTCGGGCACTTGCACAATGGTGGTGTCCCTACCTGTCAACCAGGACACCCTGATTCAAGTCCCACCCCTGCTCCAGAGGTGTGTTATAACATTACTGTACAGTTGATTAAAATACTAAAGCCATTATGATGAAATATAAAAAGAGCAAAGGCAAAGTGCTGAGAAGACTTTTCATGACAGGGAGTCTGAAGAAGTTGGTCCCTCGTATACCCCAAATGGAATGGATATCAACCCCCAGGCTGTTGGTGTTAATCTGGTACACACACTGAGCTAATCACCCCTTTCGATTCAAGGTGTGTCCATGTTATTGTGGACGTGTGAAAGTCAATCTTGCTTTTTTTCACAGTTGGAGTATACATATGCTTATCCAGAGGGTTCATTGACTAAGAATTTAAAAAAGGAAAACTGCCTGATACTCACCCCAAACTCCATTCATTTAGTCCATGTGTGCAGAGGCTGATCATAGTATACTATCTGCAGCTGCAAATGAGGTAAATTCGCTGAGCAAAGATGGATCAAATGAGGGACAATCCTGGCTCAGTTCTACACTTGGACACAAATGACATATAATTGACAGCAGAGAAGCAGGCACTAGTTTGTGCTGGTATTTACACATCACAGAAACATTCTCAAATACTAATTAGCCTTTCCCATCTTGCTCATATTTTCCTTCCTTCCCTGTCCTTTTGGTATGAGGTCACCAATAAAATATGTTAACATTAATTACGTCAACCAAGAGTTGGTAGTGCATTCCACAGTCTTGCCATACTCAGCAAAGAAATCCTGCCTAAATCTTGCATTTGCTTTGTTAGTGGCTATTTTGCATCGATGCCAGAATGTTCTGGGTTTGCGCATTATTTTTATAGTGTACTTAAAATTAAATCATTAGAGGGCGCTTCATCACATTAGTCACTTATACTTGAAAGTGAAAAAGATTGGGAAATTATTTTTCTTCAAGGTACTAATTCATGTTGAAGTTGTTGTTTAATAAAGGAACATGTCCTTTACACAGGTTCTCTGATGTTATAACTAGTAAAGCTTGAATCTGCATCGTCGTTTTAATTTGAAGGAGGGGCAATTTCGGACTTGTCAACAAGTGATCTGGGAAACTAAATACACCTGGTGAATATGCTGCTGCTTTGTTGGTTGTGTTTTGAAACAGTTTTTAAATGAATGAGCCAGGCAGAACTAAAGTGACAGGTGACTTATAGCACATTAGGCCACTTGGACCAAATGACCTATTTCAATTCCAATCTTAAGGAGTCCTGCTGAAACAAATAAACTTATTTTTTTAAAAAGATGTTTGTTTTGATAGAAGGAGCATTGATCATTGGTAGTACGCAGACAACCTTGATGCAGACGTGTACAAGCACACAGTGTGGTGATGTCTGAATGTAATGAGGTATGAATGTTAGCTAGGGGATTTGGTGCTGAGAGTGAGGAGATGGTGCTTTAAAATTTTTCTTTTTTCAGCTCCAGAAGTTGATGAATAGTCGCACCTTTAATTAGGCGAGCAGATAAGTGATTGTTGAGGTTTTCAGATTGAGATGCTATAAATACAGACTGGAATCTTAACTGGTATAGGGAAGATATTGGTATTATTTAAATTTATAGCTGAACTAATCACTTGTTGGCCTAAGTCTGAAGGCAATTTTGTTAAATATGTATGGCGTGGTAAATGATGGGTAGCAGATGTAGCATATGGAAATTGGAGGACGTCAGTGTGATCCAAGGCAACTGCACCTGTAGTAAGTTTCTGGAGCATGAGGCACCTCAGCTCAGAGTAGAAGAGTTTGAGGCTGCAATGCATCAAGAAAGGAGAAAGTTATCTGTACATTTTTTCCAGGAAGGAATCCTGATTTGATCTGTGGTCTGGGGTAGGATGGTATGATTAGAAGTGAGGCAGTTATGGTGATGTAGCAGTCACAGTGCTGAAATTATCCCCTTACCAGGACTTTGCAACTTGTATGGTCAAGAGCAGGGTCTACAGGGAAAATGGGCAATCTGACCACAACTCTGTGGTGTCAGCATGGTATGGGGAAATGGATTTCTACTCATGGCATCAGCACCATACTGAAGAAAGAAAGAGCGGTAAATTCTGGATGGTCTTCACCTAAACAGCTCTGGTACCACTGTACTATGATCTTTTCACTTAAGGTTGGGAGATGTCTTTTAAGCTAAATAGTTGAATTCATGAGAAGGGTGATTGAAGATAAACAAGGCAACAGTATATTATAGCGATGAGAATAATGATGAGCAAAGTGTGATAGAAATGAATAGAAGATTCAAATTTAAGAATGTGCAAGTAAATGAAGTTAAATAGGGGATATGTTACTAGGGCAAAATTAATTACTTTTTATTAGAATGCAAGCAGCATTTGTAACAAATTGGGTTAATTGATAATGCAAGTAGAAAGAAATGAGTATGACATAGTAGCCATTGCATAGGTATTGTTACAAAGTGACTATGGCTGGCACCAGAATATTCAAGGGTGTTTGACAATTTGAAAGGATAGAAGAAATGAAAGGAAGTAGTGTGTCTCTGTTAATAAAGGATATCTGTAGCGTAGTGATAAATGATCTTAATCAAGAGGATCAAAATGTTTTGAAATATTTTGGGTAGAGATAAGAAATAGCCGAGAAAAAAAATCACTGCTTAGAGTGAATTAAAGATCTCAGACAGAGTATAAATCACCAAATAGTGGGGAGGCTTCTATGAAAATCAGTAGCAGGTAAATAGGATAGTGAAAAAGGTGTTTGGTATGTTTCCTTTATTGGTTTGAGTATAGGAGTTTGGAGGTCAGATAGCGGCTGTACAGGGTATTGGTTAGGCCATTTTTGGAACATTGTGTGCAGTTCTAGTCTCCCTCCTATAGGAAGGATGTTGTGAAACTTGAAAGGGTTCAGAAAAGATTTACAGGGATGTTGCCAGCATTTGAGGGTTGGAGGATTTGAGTTATAGATAGAGGCTGGGACTGTTTTCCCTGGAGTGTTGGAGGCTGACGGGTGACCTTACAGAGGTTCATCAAATCACCAGGGGCATGGATAGAGTAAATAGACAAGGTATTTTCCTTGGCTTGGGGGAGTCCAGAACTAGAGGGCATAGGTTTAGGGTGAGAGGGGAAAGCTTTAAAAGGGACACAAGGAGTAACCTTTTCACGAAGAGAGTGGTGCGTGTATGGTATGAGCTGCCAGAGGAAATGGTGGAAACTGGTACAATTACAACATTTAAAAGGCATCTGGATGGTTAATAAATATGGATGAAGGCAAATTGGTAAAGTAGCCTAGAGTATGAAGTTAGTGTGTTCAAGGGATAGGATTGTATGATGAGAAGTGAGGCAGTTATTATTTGTAGCTCAGGTGCCGGTTGTAGTGGTTGTGGATATGATCGCTGAGCTGGGAAGCTGATTTGTAGACATTTCGCCCCTGTCTATGTGACATCTTCAGTGCTTTGGGGCCTCCTGTGGAGCGCTGCTCTACTGTGTTTTCTGGAATTTATTTGGTTCCATTTCTGCTGCTTCTAGTTGCTGGTTCCGGTTGTTTGTTGCAGTGAATGGTATATTTGGTCTAGGTCAATGTGCTATTTGTTGAAGTCCGTGGCTGAGTGCCATGCATCTAGAAATTCTCCGGTTTTCCAGTGTTTAGCTTGTCCTACCATTGTTGTGTTGTCCCAGTTGAATTTCTGGTCCTTGTCCTCTGTGTGTATGGCTGGTTGTGGTGTTCAGTGGCTAGTTGGTGTTCGTGGATGCAGATTGCTAGTTGTCTGCCTGTCTGCCATATGTAGTGTTTTGTGCAGTCTTTGCATGGAATCCTGCAAATTACGTTAGTCTTGCATATGATGGGTATAGGATCTTTTGTCCTGGTGAGTTGTTGTCTAAGCGTGGCTGTGGTTTATGGACTGTCAGAGTGATTGGAGTGGTCTGGCTGTCTGTTCTGAGACATTTTTTATGTAAGATAGTGTGGCTACTGAGTTCGGTTGTGGTATGTCCTCATCGCATTGTTTGTCTGTTAGGCATCTGTGGATGAAGTTGCAGGGATATCCATTCTTGGTGAATACTCTGTAGAGCTGATAAGGGACAAACATTTAAGATGTTAATTAATAATTTAATAAAAGTATATTCTTTTGAATAGAAAAAGATAAAGATGTGCCATCCATAGTTAACTGAGGAAGTTGAGTATGAAAATAAAATAAACTATATAATGCTACAAAGATTGCTAGTTGTCCAGATGATTGGAAAAAAATTGTAAATTTAAACACCAAAAAAATGGGTGATGAACAAAATAGACAGAGAGGCATTGTGAATGTGGGAAAACCGTGGTCACCGATGTGTATTTCTAGTATTTACATATTTGGAAAGAAACCTAATCTGTTTTTAAATTGATGCAAGTAGTTTTACAGAAAGGCTCTCAAAAACTGCAAAACTTCTTGTGGTTTCAACTGTTCCCAAAGCAGATAACCAGACTATGTTAAGAATCAAATCAAAAAGGGCCATTAAATAGTCCAAGGATTTCTGGAGTTCAGGACTTCCATTAACCTTAAAAAGATGTGAAAACTCAAAATTTATCCAGTGTTAAATACCAATGAGGGGTCAAGAAACCAGTAAAGAGAAAGAGGACAGCATATGAATGTAAACTGTCAAAATACCCCATAAAAATGGACTGACAGCTTGTATGTTTATGTGAAAAAGAAACATTTGGCCAAGACAAATGGAGGTCCAATAGTAGACTTGGAAAATTTATAATAGTGAATGAAAAAAATGGCAGAGAAGCTAATGGATTACTTTGTGTCTGTCTTCACTAAGGAAAATGCAAGAAATCTCCCAAAAAAATGCCAGGGACCAGGAAGAATGATTAAGTGGAGGAAATTAATATAAGTAAGAACAAGTACAAGAAGTATGTTCTGGAGAAATTAATTGGACTAAGGGGCAAAATGCTGGAAAATGGGATTAGAATAAATAAATTGATGACCACACAGACACGATTGGCTGTGGGGTCTCTTTCTATATCTGTTTGTTATATATATTCTGTATTATATAATTTAGAATCTTATTATAAAGGACATATGGAAAAAAACCCGACATAATCATAGGTATGGTCAATAGGGATTTGTGAATGAGGAATCTTGTTTAATGAGTCTATTGGATTTTTCTGAGAATGTTACAAATAAAATTGATAAAGGTGAATTGTGGATTGTTGTTGCTTGGATTTTAAGAAGCTTTTTGATCATGCGTTGATAGCAAAATTAAAGCATGTAAGATAGGACTAAAGTTACTGGCGTGGATTAATGATTGTCTAAAAGGCAGAAAACCGATAAATGGGGCGTTTTCACATTGACGGGCTGTGACTAGTGAGGTATTGAAATGATCATTATTTGGGTGCCAGCTGCTCATAACACATATTCAATGATTTTGATACGGAGACCAAATATAATATTTCAAAGTTTGCCGTTAACGCAAAGCTAGGTGGAATGTATTGTGAAGAAGTTATGAAGAGGGTTTGGGGACTGACTTAGTGAATGGGCAAGAAAATGAGAGATGGAATATAACATGGAAAAATGTAATTCTGGGAGGAAGAACAAATGTGCAGCGTATTTCTGAAATGATGAGGTCAGAAAGTATCATTGTATCAAGGGATCTGGATGTCCTTGTCAATAAGTCACTGAAGGCTAACTGTAGGCACATCAAACTATTAGGAAGGCTAACTGGATGAGAATCTTTCATTGCTAGAAAATTTGAGTATAGGAGTAGCAAAGCCTTGCTTTAATTCTATAATCTTAATTTGACTTCATGTCTAGTAATGTGTTCAATGTTGATCATCTTATCTTAGCCTTAGAAGTACTGCATCTAAGGTTCACTAGGATCATTCTTAGGATGGTGGGTCTGTCCTTTGAAAAGAGATTCTGAAAACTGGATCTGCGTTTCAAAGATTGAGAGGTGATTTTATTGATACCTTCAGAATACTTACAAGGGTAGACAGGATAAATGGTGGTGAGCTGTTTCCCCTAGCTGGGAAGTCCAGAGCCAGAGAATACAATTTTCAAAAAATGGAAAAGCCACTTTGGACCAAGGTGATAATTATTTTACTTAGCTCATAATGAATCTTGGAATTCTCCATCCAAGAGGGCTGTGGAAGCTCAGTAATAAAATATACTTAAAGTGGATGCTGACAAATTTCTAAATAGCAATGACAAAACAAAATGAGTCTTTTCCCAGTAATATTCAAGTTCTGTATGGCCAAATGATAGTATATTATTTAAATTGAAGGAGACTGCAGAACTGTTCGAAGCATCCAGGTGTCCTTGTACGTGAGTCATGAAACGTTGGCAGACAGATACAGCAATTAATTAGAAAGGAAAATAAAATGTTTGTGTTTATTGCAGGGCTGTGGCATACAAACGTAATGAAGAGTTGCTACAGATTTATAGGTCATTGGTGAGACCAGATTTGTAGTATTGTAGTTGTTTCTCCTTATATTAGTAAGGATATAATCGTATTGGAAACATTTCAGACAAGTTTCAAAAGGCTGTTTGCGGGATGAAGGGGTTATCTTTTGTGAGGAAACATTGGAATACTATAGTCATTGGAATTTAGAAAACTGAGAGTTGAACTTATATATTTTAAAAGATTCTGATGTGGCTTGACAGCTTTGATGCTGGGAGAATGTTTTCTCTTATGGATGCATTTAGAACTGGAGAATACAATTTTGAAAAAGGAAATCTGGAATTTAAGACAGATGAGAAGAAATTTGTTCTCGAAGTTAAGATTTTGAAATTCTCCCACTGGGTGTAGTGGACACTGGGTCACTTAATATATTCAAAGCTGGGAGACAGACATTTTGATCAATGACAGAGTCAACTGTTATGAGAAACAAGCAGATCAGTCATAATCATGCTGAAAGGCAGAACTAACTTGATGTGCTAGATCATTAGAGATACAGTGGAATTTTATTTGCTTGTTATGGACAATTATGAGATTGCATTTTGACTCCCATAATGAAGGAAGTTTTACATATCAAGATAAAGAAAATTTTTGCCATCATAATTTTTTTCCTTTGTGAATATACCTATAGTTTTATGTTTCACTTTTTTGTCAATAACTTTATTGCTAATAACCAAATGATACTGTTCCTTGTGACCTTAAATTTGATGATATAGAATCCATGTAGATGGAGGTCAGAATGACAGGGAAAGAAGACACTGGTCAGAGACCTCCTGACAATACTTATTCTGTAGGACAGAGAACAAGTCAAGTGGGAATGAGGGCATGTAAGAAAGGGCAGTGCATTAATTGTGGATGTCTTTGATATTTATGTAGATTGGACAAATGAAATTGGCAGAAGGAGCCATGAGCAAGAATTCATAGAGTATATTTGGGATAATTTCCTCGAACAACATGTTGCAGATCCAAACATCTAATAATGTCTAATGAGGCTAGTTTAATAAATTACCTCAGTGAATGATCCCTGAGGGAATAGTGACCATAACATGGTAGAATTTAATATTGAGTTTGCCAGGCCTCTAGGAATTCTTTGGCACTCCAACCACAACGCCATAAACAAACACATGGATCTAGATGCCATCTATCAACCCCTCAGAAAACGACCAGGAAATGACATCACCACAAATCCCAGGAACCCCATCCAGGAAAAAGATGTAAATAGAAAGCAGGAGACAACAGCTTCCCTTCACTTGGAGGTCGCCACTGATGATGTTACCTAGGCAGGTAATGAAACATCTGGATATCAAACCTACAGCTCAGTGAGCAAACCTACACCCGTATATATCAATGATTTGGATCCTGGAAGTGAAGTATTATTAACATGTTTACAGATGGTTTTAAAAAAAGGCAAGGAGGTAAGTAATGAGGGTGATGTAGAGTCTACAGAGGGATATAGACAGAAATTTGGCTGGTGAAATATGTTGTAGGAAAATGTAAGGTTATGCACTTTGGCAGGAAAAATAGGGGAGCTGACTCTTATTTAAGTAAAGTAAGACTGCAGAAAGCTGCAGCATTGAGGAATTTGGGGGTCCTTTCATACCAATCACAAAAAAAACTATCATCCAAGTTCAGCCAGTAATAGAGAAGGCAAATGGACTGTTAGCCTTTATTTCAAAGGGAGTGTTGCATAACAATGGGAAGATATTGCTAAGCCATTATAAGGTGCTAGTAGACCACATATATTGTGAACAGTTTTAGTCTCCTTATTTAAGAAAGTTAAATTGACATTGGAGGCAGTCCACAGAAGGTTCACTGGGTTGATCTCAGATTTTCTGATGAGAAGAGCTGGAGCAGATTGTACTTGTATTATTTGGAGCTGCTTAGAACAATGAGAAGGCACCTTATTGAAATATAAGATTCTTAGGGATCTTGACAGTTTGAGTAGGGAAGTCTTTTTCCCTTGTGGGACAATCTAGGAATGATTCACCTAGTAAAGCTTCACCTATTAAGAACAGAAGTTAGGAACAGTCTTGTGTCTCATAGCAGTGAATCTGTGGAGTTTTTAATTACAGAGAGCTGTCAAACCTTTATTTGTTGAGTATATTCATTAGTGTGATAGGTTTTTACTCAGGAAATTTAGGGTTATGGGGATAAGGCAGGAATGTGCAGTTCAGGATTATTGGATTAATCATGATCTTGATGAATTGCAGAACAGATTTAAGCCAAATGGACAAAATTTCTGCTGTTATGTCTTGGTCTAAAGGTTTGGAGTTGAGCTATAGGTTGAGCTGTGTGCCATGGTTTTATCTTTCTGATTTTGCCTAACTACATGGCCCAGAACAGAGATGAAATTGATACTTGAATTTGGCTGGAGGATGAAAACAGTCCACAAAATACTCAGTTGGAGAAAATTGTGACTTGATGTTGGGTGAGCAGTGTCATGACATGTAGTTGATCCCCAGGGTGCAAAAGAGATGATATCAAAACAAACTTGGGGATCAAAATCAGGCTTTTAGAAAATGTCCCCATGTTTTTGAATCACTTGTGGCAATGTATGGGTGAAAGACAACAGTTAGATCCTTTGAAGTCTCTGGAAGTAACATAATGGACAAGATAGCACACTTTTGTTGGAGGTGCATTAATTAGATTTTGATAACTTGGAGTGGAGTCACTTGAGGGCGCATGTACAGAGCTGGAGAAAAGATGGTGGAATAGATTGGTGTGGTGAAGTGGTTCAGGTAGGTAATGCATCACAGTCACACAGACTACCAGGTAGGTAATGCAACACCGCCACACAGACTATCAGCCATATCCCAAATTGTATGGGCATAATTTCCTAATTGCTTAAATAATTCTGATGGCTTGGAATTATCCTTCTGAATCTGTTTGCAACTTTGGGTTTTCCTGCTACCATAGATGGACACAGAAATCCTAGATAAAAGCAGGCAGTCCAGGAGAAACTTAGCAGATCTGGCAACATCTGTGGAGATGTTAGCACTACTGTATATTGTATACAAGTTGCACTCCAGAAATTAACCAAAGATCCTTAGGCAACATCTTCCAAACCCATGATGACTTCTATCCGTAAGGACAAGTGCAGCAGTTATCTGGGAACATAACCACTGCAAGTTCCCTTCCAAGCCCCCCACCATCTTGACTTGGAAACATGCTTTTGCTGTAGGCCACTTTGAGACATCTGGTTGCCATGAAAGCTTTTTATAAACACATGACGTTTAAAAAAAAATTGGTACTGTCACAAAACTATGAACTTGTTTAGATATTGCATGTGCTGACTTCTCCCAACAATTTATAGTGCTTTGCAGGATAAATCTAGCTTTTGAAAAACAGATTAGATAACATGGCTGAGAATACATTTATGTTTAGTTCACAGATGAAAGAAACTGTGATCATCTCAGATTCCAGTGATGCCTTCATATGAAAATAGTCAGATTGTCAATGGTTTCTAAATGTTCTTTTGGAAACTTTGTTTGAGACAAATTTTGATCTGGGAGTTATTCAAACACAAACCAATAAATTAATCTAATTTTGAAGTGTGTTAATTATTTGCTTTGAAGAAGAAATAGCTACACATAACAATAGGCCAATTTGGAATTTTTCCACTAAATATTTGTCTGTAAAAGACCACACGTAAATCTCTGGGTCTGGACAATGTTGACTTCGAACTATTTGCATTAAGCAACAGCAGTGCTCTCATGGAACAGAATAGAAAATGAGATCTCCAAATATCAAGTGGCCCACAAAGTAATGGATATGTAAATTTATCCAGTTGGGCAAGTAACTTGTTATCAATACCTTTAAATATATTAAATCAGATTTCCATGCCTCTATTTATATGACTTCTGGCATTTGATTCTCAGGCTTTTCTATTATTTGTGCAGAAATTTGTTACTTCAAGCCAATTGTGGGAACATGATAAACTGCTAAACAATTGAGTTGCTGTATTGGCATGCCATAGTGTAATTTGGAATATAATTCAAAGCTCCCACATGTGAAAATAAATTTTATATTGTGTATAAGTTTCTACAACTGTAATTACTTGTCATATGACTGCAAATCTGCATGTGAACTAGAAATAATGGACCAAATCTTCTGTTATCCGGATTGTTGGAGACTGCATGTAGGTCTGAAACATGTGGGCATCCTCAAGTCCGTACTTGCGTGGAAACTGCACAGCAAGTTCAAACTTGTTGTTTGGACCTCTGTTAAGACCTCGACTATAAGTTAGGAATCAGGGACTTTGGATGGTGACAGAGTGCTTACCTGGGTTGCTACCCAGGAAATAAATTAAAAGCTAAACTAACATCTGCGTAACTACACAATCAAACCTCAACCCTGAGCACTGACTTGTGCCCTTTATCTGACTACACTACTCAACTGACTTGAGCTACCAATTCCCAAGCACTGGACTAATCCCCTGCCCTTACTCCTGCTCTGAAGAACCGGTCTACACTCTCCTCCAACCTGACCTGACTATTCAGTTGACTTGTTTTTACCTATTCAGTTGACGTGACCTAATTCAACTATCTCCAGACACAATGACCCACTCTAACCAGCTATTTCCTATCATCACTCACCTATCTATTCACTCTCCATTGACCCACTTAAATTCAAATGTGGAGCTGAGCTAAGATTCACTGTAGCCCCCGATTATTTACCAGCAGATAGCATTTGCTCCCTTTTCTGGGCTGTCTCAGCACAGCATTAATATGGAGGAAGTCAGATCAGATGACACCCCTGCATAGCCAGCTTCCTGAATCTGTTTATGATAATCTTGGCAAGGTCCAGGAGCAGGCTAATGAGCAGATCTTACAACTTGTTTGCCCTACTCAATGGTGAGTAGCCAAAACTCAGGACTATGCAACTGACCTATGTCCCAAGACTGAGAAACATATCCTTAAAATGGGGATGCAACCTACCATAATCTATGTAGATGATGCACTTACTCCACAAGGCCACAGAAATGACAGAAAGGTGTATGTGCATAAGTTGTAAAAGGTTGTGGGACAGGTTAAAAAAGTAGTATATACATAATCCGAAGCTGTATAAGTAAAGGTACAGGGTACAAAGTGAAGGAAGTTGTGATAATTCTGTATGAAACTCCGGTTGACGTAAACTAGGGTGTTTGTGTCCAGTTTAGGGCACCACAGTTTGGAATAACCTAAAGTTAGTTGAGAGGGTGAGGGAACGATTCTTCCAGGGATGAGGAACCTCAGTGAAGTGGATGGATTGAATGTGCTGGGGGTTGTTCATAAAACAAAGAAAATTACAGCAGGGAACAGGCCCTTCTGCCCTCAAAGCCTTCACCAATCCAGATCCTCTATCTAAACCTATCGCTTAGCCATAGAATCCCTACAGGAATTTTCCAGGAATCTGTATCCCTCTGCTCCATGCCCATTCATCTATCTGTATAGATACCTTTTAAATGATGTTAGTGTGCCCACCTCTGCCACCTCCACTGGCAACGCGTTCCAGGTTCCCACCACCCTCTGTGCAAAGAACTTTCTTCCCTTAAATCTTTCCCCTATCATCTTGAACTCATGACTCTGAGTAATTGAGGTTCCCCCCCCCCCCAGGGAAAAAGCTTATTGATATCCATCTTGTCCATACCTCTCATGATTTTGTAAACCTCAATCAGGTCGCCCCTCAACCTCTGTCTTTAGAATGAAAATAATCCTAATTTATTCAATCTCTTTTCGTAGCTAGCACCCTCCACACCAGGCAACATCCTGCAGAACCTCCTCTGCATCTACTCCAAAGCGTTCACATCCTTCTAGTAATGTGGTGACCAGAACTGTATGCAGTATTCAATAAATGTGGCTGAACCAAAGTTCTATACAACTATAACACGAACTGCCAACTCTTGTACTCAGTGCTCCATCTGAGGAAGGAAAGCATGCCGTATGCCTTCTTGACCACTCTATCGACCTGCGTTGGCACCTTCAGGGAACAATGGACCTGAACACTCAGATCTCTTTAAACATCAATTTTCCAAGGGCTTTTCCATTTACTAGGTAAAAACAAAGACTGCAGATGCTGGAAACCAGATTCTGGATTAGTGGTGCTGGAAGAGCATAGCAGTTCAGGCAGCATCCAAGGAACAGCTGTATAGTTCGCTTGAGAATTGGACCTTCCAAAATGCGTCACCCTGCATTTGCCTGGATTGAACTCCATCTGCTATTTCTCCACCCAACTCTCCAATCTATCTATATTCTGTTGCATTCTCTGACAGTCCCCTTCACTATCTGCGACCCCACCAATCTTAGTGTCATCTGCAAACTTGCTATTCAGACCACTATACCTTCCTCCATCAGACCATTGTACCTTCCTCCAGTTCATTTGTATATCACAAACAGCAGTGGTCCCACCGCTGATCCCTGTGGAACACCACTGGTCACAGTTGTCCATTTTGAGAAACTCCTTTCCACTACTATTCTGTCTCTTGTTCCCCACTCAGCTCTCTATCCATCTAGCTAGTTCACCCTGACCCCATGTAACTTCTCATTTTCCATCAGCTCACCTTGGGGAATCTTATCAAAGGAGAAAGTGAGGACTGCAGATGCTGGAGATCAGAGCTGAAAATGTGTTGCTGGAAAAGCGCAGCAGGTCAGGCAGCATCCAAGGAGCAGGGGAATTGATGTTTCGGGCATGAGTCTGAAGAAGGGCTCATGCCCGAAACGTCGATTCCCCTGCTTCTTTGATTGCTGCCTAACCTGCTGCGCTTTTCCAGCAACACATTTTCAAATCTTATCAAAGGCCTTAGTGAAGTTCATATACATGGCGTCTACAGCTCTTGCCTCATCAATCAACATTGTCACTTCCTCAAAGAATTCTATAAAGTTAATAAGATATAGCCTTTTCTGCACAAAACCATGCTGCTGATCACTGATAAGCCCATTTTCTTCTAAATGTAAATAGATCCTATCCTTTAGTATCTTTTCCAGCATCTTCCCTCCCATTGATGTTAGGCTCACTGGTTTATAATTATCTGAATTATCCTTGCTTCCCTTCTTAAACAAGGGGGCAACATTAGCAACTCTCCAGTCCTCCAGGACCTCACCTGTGTTCAAGGATGGTGCAAAGGTATCTGTTAAGGCCCCTACTATTTCCTCTCTCACTTTCCTCAGTAACCTGGGATAGATCACATCAAGACCTAGGGACTTGTCCACCTTAATGCCTTTTAGAATACCCAAAACTTCCTCCGTCCTTATGCAGACCTGACCAAGAGTACTCAAAGATCTAACCCTAACCTTAACATCCGTCGTGTCCTTTTCCTCAGCGAATACCGATGCAAAGTACTCATTAAGAATCTCATCCATTTTCTCTGACTCTACGCATAACTTTCCTCTTCTGTCCTTGAGTGGGTCAACCCTTTCTCTGTTAGCTTTTTGCTCCTGATATAATAATAAAAGAAGTTTGGATTTTCCTTAACCCTGTTTGCTAAAGGTATTTCGTGACCCCTTTTAACCCTCTTAATTCCTCGTTTCAGATTGGTCCTACTTTCCTGATATTCTTCCAAAGCTTAGTCTATTTTCAGTCCCCCAGATCTTATGTTTATTTTTTCCTCTGAGCTAGTCCCACAGTTTCACTTGTCATCATTGGTCTCCATTTCTGTCCCTCATTTTCACATGGATATGTCTGTCCTGCACTCTAATCAATCTCTCGTTAAAAGTCTCCCACATTATCAAATGTGCATTTGCCTTTGAACAGCTCCTCCCAATCCACATCCCCCAGCTCCTGCCGAATTTTGGTATAGTTGGCCTTCCCCCAATTTAGCACTCTTGTTTTAAGACCACTCCGAACTTTGTCCATGAGTATTCAAAAGCTTACAGAATTGTGATCACTATTGCCAAAGTAATCCAATACTGAAACTTCAACCACCTGACCAGGCTCATTCCCCAACAGTAGGTCCAATATAGCGCCTTCCGAATTGGACTATTTACAGACTGCTCTAAAAAACCTTTCTGCATGCTCCTTACCAATTCTGCTCCATCTAAACCTCTAACACAAAGGAATCCAAGTTAATGTTGGGAAAATTAAAATCTCTCATCAACACCACTCTGTTGCTCCAACATCTTTCCATAATGTGTCTACATATTTGTACCTCCACCTCACATTCGCTGTTGGGAGACCTGTAGTACAGTCCCAACATTGTTACCCCACCCTTCTTATTTCTGAGCTCTGCCCATATTTTCTCACTGCTCAAGTCCTCCATAGATCCCTCTTTCAGCATAGCTGTGATATCCTACCTGACCAGTAATGCAATTCTTCCATCCCTTTTACCTCTCTCTCTATCCCGCCTGAAGCATCTATGTCCTGTATTATTTAGTTGCCGATAGTTGCCGATCAGTAATAGCAATAACATCATACTCCCAGCTACTAATCCAAACCCTAAATTCATTTGCCTTCCCTATTACACTTCTCGCATTGAAACAAATACACCTCAGACCACCTGTTCCTTTGTGTTCGTCATCTGCTCTCTACCTACTTTTCCCCGTAGTCATGCTGACTTCATTAGCTAATTCCTTACAGGTTATAGTTACTACCTCTTTATTGTCCACTAACTTCCTCATTTGGTTCCCATCCCTCTGCCACGTTAGTTGACGCCCTTCCTAACAGCGTTAGCAATCACACCCCCGACATTGGTTCCAGTCCTGCCCAGGTGTAGACCATCCAATTTGTAATTGTCCCACCTCCATCAGAACCAGTCTCAATGTCCCAAAAATCTGAACCACTCCATCTTGCACCATCTCTCAAGCCACTCATTCATGCTGCCTATTCTTTCATTTCTACTCTGACTAGCATGTGGCACTGGGAACAATCCTGAGATTACTGCCTCAGAGGTCCTACTTTTTAACTTGGCTCTTAACTTCCTGAATTCTGCTTGTAGGACCTCATCTCATTTATTCCCTGTATCATTGGTGCCTATATGACAGCTGGCTGTTCACCCTACCCCTTCAGAATGTACTGCAGTTGATCTGAGACATCCCGGAGCCGTGCACCTGGGAGGCAATGTACCATTTGGGAGTCTCATTTTCGACCACAGTACCACCTATCTACTCCCCTTACAATCGAATCCACTATGACTGTAGCCCTTCCACTCTTTTTTCCCCTGCCCTTCTGTACAGCAGAGCCAGCCACGGTGCCATGAATCTGGCTACTGCTACCTTCTGGTGAGCCATGTCCCCCAGCAGTATCCCAAATGGTATAGCTGTTTTGGAGGGAGATGACTGCAGGGGACACCTGTACTGCTTTCATACTCTTTTTCTGTCTTTTGGTTACCCATTCCCTTTCTCCCTCAGCAATCCTAATTTGGAGTGTGACTAGTTCGCTAAACGTGCTATCCACAACCTCCTCGGCATCATGGATGCTCCAAAGTGAGTCCATCTGCAGTTCCAGAGCCATCATGCGGTCTACACTTCCTTCACATGAAGGAGTCAGAGACATGAGCCGGCACCTGAGCTCCCACATTGAACAAGAGGAGCATAACACAGGTCTGGGATCTGCTGCCTTTTTAACTCTTAAGCTTAAATTAGTCCAACTATAACATCAAATAATCAATAAATGAAATAAAAAAACTTTATACCAATTACACTACTTACCAGCACACGATAAAAAAGAAAAAGAAAAACCATACCTTATCAACACACTAGAGTGTTTTATTTGGTTAGAGGAGGGTGGCGGTGGGAGACATTACATATGTAGTGTCTCTGGTTTAGCCACTGTCCAAATATATCAGTTCAGTCACCTTCCCAGCATGCAATTTGATCGCTTCCACTCAGCTCCTCGCTCTCACTGCTCCCGCTGCTGCTGCTGCAAAATGGAGGCCACTGATTCCACACGTAAGCAGTTAAATGGGAAGTTTACCTTACCAGCAGCCTCCTGGTCCTCATTCTCACCACACCCGCTGTGCAGCAAAACAGTGGTTGAAAAATGAAAAGATATTTTTTAGAGTTGGGGCACGTTCATGATTTGGTTAATATTATTTGTGATACCCTGGGTTTTATAAACAGGAATAGAATACAAAAGCAAGGACAGTTTTAAAAATATCTATTAAATACTGGTTCAACATAAACTGGAATTTTGTGTCCATTTCTGGGCATCCCAATTTAGGAAGGATATGAATGCATGTGAGAGGATGTAGAAAAGATTGAGATTCTGGGGATGAGGAGCTTTGTTTCCCTAGATTTGAGAAACTTGTGGTGTTCTCAAACTTTGAGGTCATGGGTTGGAGTAGATAAGGAGTAATTTTGTATTGGCAGAAGAATTGAGAACCGGAAGATATCAATGAAAAGTGATTGACCAAAGAAGCAACACTGATATGAAGAAATTTTTTTAAAAATATAGTGGATGCTTAGGATCTCAAATGCACTGTGTGATTGAATCACACTTTCCAAAAGGTAAGTGGACAATTATCTGAAAAGACATTATTTGTAGGGCTACGGAGAAAAGGCAAGATGTGTCAAAAGGTGACTTGCTGCAGCAGAAAGTTTGTGGGCTGTAACCGTGCTATGGTTCTTTCCATTGGTGGGGGAGTCCTGAACTTGGGAACACGATTATAGAGTCGTAGAAATGTACTGTATGGAAACAGACCCTTCGATCCAACTCTTCATGCCGACCAGATATCCCAACCCAATCTAGTCCCATCTGCCAGCACCTGACCCATATCCCTTCAAATCCTTGTTATTCAAATACCCATCCAGAAGCCTTTTAAATGTTACAATCGTACTAGCCTCCACCACTTCCTCTAGCAGCTCATTGCATACGTGTACCACCCTCTGCATGAAAAAGTTGCCCCTTAGTTCTCTTTTATATCTTGCCCCTCTTACCCTAAACCTATGTCCTCTAGTTCTGGACTCCTCCTCTCCAGCGAAGAGACTTTGTCTATTTATCCTATCCATGCCCCTCATGATTTTATAAACCTCTATAAGGTCACCCCTCAGCCTCAGGCGCTCCAGGGAAAACAGTCCCAGCCTATTCAGCCTCTCCCTATAGCTCAAATCCTCCAACCCTGGCAATATCCTTGTAAATCTTTTCTGAACCCTTTCAAGTTTCACAACATCTTTCCAGTAGGAAGGAGACCAGAATTGCATGAAGTATTCCAACAGTGGCCTAACCAATGTCCTGTATAGCACCTGTACTTAATACTCTGACCAATATAGGAAAGCATACCAAATGTCATCTTCACTGTCCTATCTACCTGTGACTGCACTTTCAAGGATCTATGAAACTGCATTGCAAGGTGTCTTTGTTCAGCAACACTCCCTAGGACCTTAACATTAAGTGTATATGTCCTGCTAAAGATTTTTTTTCCCAAAATACAGCACCTCACATTTATTGAAATTAAACTTCATCTGCCACTTGTCAGCCCATTGGCCTATCTGATCAAGATCCTGTTATAATCTGAGGTAACTTTCTTTGCTGTCCACTTTACCTCCAATTGTGATGTCACCTACAAAGTTACTAACCATACCTTTTATGGTCATATCCAAATCATTTGTGTGAATGACGAAAAGTAGTGAACCCAGCACCGATCCTTGTGGCACTCCACTGGTCACAGGCCTCCAGTCTGAAAAGCAACGCTCCATAACTACCATCTGTCTTCTACCTTTGAGCCGGGTCTGTATCCAAATGGCTAGTTCTCCCAGTGTTCCGTATGATCTACCCTTGCTAACCAATCTTCCATGGGGAACCTTGTCAAACGCTTTACTGAAGTCCATATGGATCATGTCCACCGCTCTGCCCTCATCAATCCTCTTTGTTACTTCAAAAAAAACTCAATCAAGTTTGTGAGACATGATTTCCCACGCACAAAGCCATGTTGACTATCCCTAATCAGTCCTTGCCTTTCCAAATGCATGTACATCCTGTCCCTCAGCATTCCCTCCAATAATTTACCCACCACTGACATCAGGCTCATTGGTATATAGGTCCCTGACTTGTCATTACCACCACATTAGCCAACCACCAGTCTTCCGGCACTTCACCGGTGACTATCAATGATACAAAGATCTCAGCAAGGGACTCAGTAGTCACTTTGAGCTTCCAACAGAGGTCTAGGGTACACCTGATCAGGTCCTGGGGATTTATTCACTTTTATTCGTTTCAAGACATCTAGCACTTCCTTCTCTGTAATAGGGGCATTTTTCAAGATGTCACCATCTATTTTCCTCCATTCCATACCTTTCATGTCCTTTTCCACAGTAAACACTGATGTAAAATACTCATTTAGTCTCTCCCCATCTCCTGAGATTTCTCACAAACGCTGCCTTGCTGATCTTTGATGGGCTATATTCTCTCCCTAGTTACCCTTTTGTCCTTAATGTATTTGTAAAAACCCTTTGGATTCTCCTTAACTCTATTTATCAAAGCTATCTCATGTCCCCTTTTTGCCCTTCAGATTTCCCTCTTAAGTATATTCCTACTGCCTTTATACTCTTCTCAGCATTCATTTGATCTGTTTTGTCTATACCTGACATATGCTTCCTTCTTTTTCTTAACCAGACCTTCTATTTCTTAGTCCATCCAGCATTCCCTGCACTTGCTAGCCTTTCCTTTCACCCTGACAGGAATATACTTTCTCTGGACTCTTGTTATCTCATTTCTGAAGGCTTCCCATTTTCTAGCCATTCCTTTACCTGTGATCATCTGCCCACAATCTGCTTTTGAAAATTCTTGCCGAATACCGTCAAAATTAGCCTTGCTCCAATTTAGAACTTCAACTTTTAGATCTGGTCTATCCTTTTCCATTATTATTTTAAAACTAATAGAATTATGATCGTTGGCCCCAAAGTGCTTCCCCACTGACACCTCAGTCACCTACCCTGCCTTACCTCCCAAGGGTAGGTCAAGTTTTGCCCTTCTCTAGCAGGTACATCCACATATTGAATTAGAAAAGATTCTTGTGCACACTTAACAAATTCTTCTCCATCTAGACCCTTAACACTATGGCAGTCCCAGTCTATGTTTGGAAAGTTAAATCCCTGACCATGACCACCCTATTATTCTTACAGATTGCTGAGCTCTCCTTACAAATCTGTTTCTCAATTTCCTTCTGACTATTAGAGGTCTATAATACAATCCCAGTAAGGTGATCATTCCTTTCTTATTTCTCAGTTCCACCCAAATAACTTCCCGGGACGTATTTCCAGGAATATCCTCCCTCAGTACAGCTGTAATGCTATCCTCTATCAAAAACACCACTCTCCCTCCTCTTTTGCCTCCCTTTCTGTCCTTCCTGTAGCATTTGTATCCTGGAACATTAAGCTGCCAGTCCCTCCATCCCTGAGCCATGTTTCTGTAATTGCTATGATATCCCAGTCCCATGTTCCTAACCTTCCCTGAGTTCATCTGCCTTTCCTGTTGGGCCTCTTGCATTGAAATAAGTACAGCTTAATTTATCAGTCCTACCTTATTCTCTGAATTGTCCCTGCCTGCCCTGACTGTTTGAATCACTTCTTTTATCAAATGTACAGTCTCCAATTGATCTCTTTCCTCATTATCTCCCTGCACCCCCCTCCTCACTTACTAGTTTAAATCCTTCTGAGCAGCTCTCTCAAATCTCCCTGCCAGTAGATTAGTCCCATTCCAATTCAGGTGCAATCCGTCCTTCTCTTAAAGTTACAGAATAAGGGATACTTACATAAAATTGAGACCAGAAGGTTGTGAATGTCTGGATTTCTCTACCCTTGGGAGTTGTGGAGGTTGGATCTCTGCAAGTATTTAAACAGGCAATAGATTTTTGAAAGATTGGGGAGCTGAAAGCCATGAGGAGCTGCTATGTACAAGAAGTTGAGTCCTGGTTTAGGTCAGCCATGATGTTGTTGAATGCTGGGGCTAGTCTGAGGGGACAGATGGCTTACCTGTGCTCAGATTTCTGATTGTTTTAATGTTTTTGCAAGATTTAGTGAATAAAAATAGATCTTTCATCTTTGAATCCATTTCCATGACTATGGCACACAATATGTTGCCAGATAGGATTGCAAATTAATTATTTCAACTTTTGCTGTCCAGCAATATGAAAAGTATGTGAATACTTTGAAACATTCCCTTCACCCTTTTATGATGTGGTGAAATAACATGATTTAAAAAACCCACCCCATCTCACCTCTCTCGCCCGCTCAGATCACCATCTCAAGATATTGTTAATGAGGCTCCTGTTTCCACAGGTATGGAAATGTTTAACCATCATCCCAGCGATGTAATAGGACTCTTTTTGACCTGGGACTCCCAGCCTATCTGATAAGTTATTCAGACCAAACTTTTTCATTTGTTTCCATGTTTCAAATCATGGTTTCCTGAAGTAGAATAATATCTTAAAAACAAAATGTCATGATCTGAATCATATTCACCGTAAAATTATTGGTTAGTACCATGGAAGAGTGCAAAGTTTAGATTTTTAAAACACAGTTTTTGCATTAAATCCATTACTACCCAAATTTATAGATGTATCTAAACTTACCTGTATTGAATGGCATAATGCATGTTTGAACTCTTTCTTTGACCATAACTCTGATTTTTGAGAGAGACAAGAGGGTAACACCCGTTTGATTTGATCCCATTTCGGGCAATCGAAGCTTCAGTGTTTTTTTTTGAAAAAAATCAAACTCATTTTATTCAGATTCTCTTTTATAGTTACAGACCTACCATAAGTAATATGAAAGGCTGCATGTTAATCAGATTTGAACTTCTATGAAAATATTACATGTTTGCAGCCATATGCTTGCTTTCTGTATCTAATGAATAAAACAGAAATGGGAGCATCATCATGTATAATTCATTTAAAGTGCCCATATTGGAATTTGCATGTGGATAGACAAATTTGCAAAAAATAATTACATTTCCAACCAAAAGAGAAAATGCTGGAAAATCTCAGCAGGTCTGGCAGCATCTGTAAGGAGAGAAAAGAGCTGACGTTTCAATTCTAACTGATTCTTTGTCAAATTATATTTCGATCTTTGGAATAAATATCATATCAAATTGATTACATAGTAACATTTTTCTATTTCTAAAGATGTCTTTCCCTCAGTATCTTACTTGGTTAGTTATTTTAGATTTTTGAAGGAATTTGGTGTTTGTGAGACATTGAATTCCTTTACACATTTCTTTGCCTTTATTCTCCAAATCATGCCTTTAGCTTCTGGCTTCAGAACTTCTAATTTGTTGCTCCCTCTAATGCCATGTGCAAAATAATTGTTTGTGGCGTGATGACCATAACTGAAAATGATAGAAAAGAAGAATGTTGCAATACTATACTTTGCAATCCAAGCACTAAGTACTGAAGAATTCGTTCCTACTACATTGAGCTTTTGAGAGGAGACCGAGAGGAAATTTAGCAATTCAGCAATTATCTTTAAATCTGTACTGTTTCACAGCTGCACTCAAAGATGAGGACTTCCCAGTGTTTTACTTCATGAGCATTGCACATGTGCATTATGTATGTTACTTTAGTCACCCCATCTAAGCTTGCCCATCTTTTAACTTCTAACAAAATGTGGTTCCACGGAAACAAAATATTTCACATTTGCTTGCAATTCAATACTTGTTGTGTGACAGTGAACATCAACTACCATGGAACTACCAAGGATTTTAATTTTCCTCTTACTCAGCACAGTATGGAGATTAAATTGAAGAGACTCTGAAAATGGAGGAGTTCACAATGCGCAAATTAACCAACTGAGTAACCTTGAACTGCCTGCTAATTGAGTTGCTACAGATAATACATGATGTGTTCAATGACTGCATGCATTAGCAGGGGGGTCAACCAATATTATTAAATTGGACTAAAGCTAGCATGTGTTCTGAAAAAGTTGGTGCATCATGGCTAAAGCAAGTGCCGGGACTCAGTTCTCAACTGATTCTGACATAGAAAAGAGAAAAGATTGCTTAATCATAGGAAAGCAAGGAATTGCTTAACTAGAGGCCAATGAAGGTCAGATCCACAGAAGTGTATGGGTCCACCCCTATCCACTCCTCACATCCTCATCTCTGCCTCCTCGCCCACGCACTCCTAACTTGCCTTCAGCTTCTGCTCCCCTTCATCTGCATTCTTTTCCTCTTCATTCTCTTCCTCTCCATCTCATCCTCGTGTCCCTTCATCCCTACTCTAATTTGTCATTTCCCATCTTCCTTCCCTGCACTGCTATCCTCTTCCCTCTTCAGCCCCACCTTCCTCTCTTCTTCCACTCCCTCCATTCTCTTTTCCTGACTGTTTTTACTCTACCTTGCCACTTCTGTTTCTTTGCGATGACCGTTCTAATGCAGCAGTGTACTGTAAACTGAGAGTTGCTAGTGGTATCTCCAGTAGCAGTTTGAAAGAAATATAGAAGTACAGAACTATGCTCACTTTTGCAACCATTGGCAATATAGCCATTGCTTTTTTGAGGTAGAATTTGTGGCTGTAAGATTGTCAGATTTCAGTAAGGACTTTCTCAGAGTATTGAGACAACTCTGACGTTGTGGAAAGTCAGCAAGGAAGTTTGCTCCCTGAACATCCTGTGCTAATATGATCTGCTGAGAGACCTTTTGCTTACTACCCCATCCCTCAATCCATTTTTTAGTATTTACTTTTGAAATGTTGGTGTCACTGGGTAGACAAATATTTATTGCCTCTCCTTGAGAAGATTGTGTTGATCAATGTGTGCAGCCACTCTAAGGGTTTGCAATATTCACAGCATGACAGAAATTACTGTTGTTCACCGATTTCAGAGATCAGTGCAGAAAAAAAATAGTGGGAACATTGGTGGTAAGCTTGCAAACAGATGCAGTCCAAGTGGTGATGATGTTCTCATGGGACTGTCAGGAAGTGAGTTCCAGGATCATCATCCAACGCTGATGAAGGAATGGTAGTAATTTTCAAGCCAGTATAGTTTGCGACTTAGAGTGGAAGTTGGCAGGAGAGACATCCCATTTGATTGTTCCATGAGTTAGAAGTCGTAGGTTTTGGTGAGCTATTCTCAAAGCAATAATTAGTGCTGTGCATCTTATAGAAGTATACATCGCAGCTACGTCCATAGAATCATTTTAGGCACAGAAGTGGACTATTACGCATTTGGAATCCATGACAGCTATTTGAAGAGCAAACTGATCATTTGCATTCACCTTTTCTATCTCCAACCACTACACTGCATGGGATTACTTAGTACCAGACAGGAGGTGAACAACTACAAGAGTTTCCTCAATGTTAAATCAATCTGATACATATCCCAAACAATGGGGAGTGTTCCATTCAACCAGATGGTATTGAAAATACTCACATGAACTGTACTGGGTCACTTTCCTTAACAGTCATATTCTTATCAGCACGTTGCCTAGTTCTAGATGACTTGCTATGCACTTCACACAGGCCATCGCTCGTTCACATTGGCCTTTGCCTTCCTGTCATCAACAGGCCAAGAAAGATGGGAAGATACTTACATTTGAACAGTTTATTGAAAATGCACCTAGCCTTTGATCCCATCATTGTCACTACACCTTTTAATAAACATATAAAAGAACCATATAAGTACTTTTGTGGTGCCTTTTACAAAGCTGTTTGCACAGCTGCCCCTCATGACTGCTGACCCATCCCATGCCATTCCTAAAGGTACAGAAGTCATATGGTAATCTTGATATAACAGAGCATCTCATCAAGTTTCTCTATGCTGCATGCTGTTCAACAGGGGAGGAAATTTAAAGCAGAACATAGTATCACTCATTCCTTTTGGAAGTGCTGAAGCCTGATTTGTGACTGTGCTGATTAGCCAAAAAAAAATCACCCGAACGAAATCATTATCCCTGAACCAAGTTGTCAGTCATCTGTTTCAGGTTTAAAGGATACCTTTGCAAAAGAAACCAAACTATATAATCTGTAGTGACCTAATAAAATGCCGGCAGAATGCCTGATGTCCAAGATCGTAGAATTGGTATTAAGGCAACTAAACATGGCAGAACATGAGGGATTGACAATATTTTTTCAAGATTCTTGAAACAACTTGGTCATTGTGCTTGTGCTTGGTTTATTCTGTCCTACACAAGAATCAACAGCTTAAACTTATTCTTGAATGTATGGCATTTTACAAACATCATTACTATTCCAAAACCCAGTGATATTCTCTCAATGACAGCCAGCTATTTACCGATTTCACAATGCTCTGTGTGTTTTAAGATCTTTTGAGTGTCTTCTCTTGCAGTACATATCTTTACAAGTATAGACCATCCTCAATATTGACCAAGCTGATGTTCATAAGCATATGTGAACACTTTTGGCACTTAAGCAACTTCATCAAAAATAGCTTCCAAAAGAAGCTGAAGACGTGTGGGCAGCTCTGAGGAGCATTAGCACCATAATTTAGTGTGGCACACTGCCTGCTTTAAAAATAATCCTAAGTGATTCCAACTTGAATTGAGACAGTTGTTGAAATATTTCTTTGCTACGGAGTACTTGGAATCCCCCTTGAACAAGGGAGAAGTCTGTGGAAAACACTGATCCATGACCACTACAGGGCTGAGCACTGTGAGCATTGTTCAATATACAATATACTGTATGTACTTGAGTAATAGTTGATCTCCTGTCATAGTTGGCTCCCTATTTTTGGCCAAATAATTTGGCATTTTCCATATATCTCGTGTAAAAATTGACCCTAGTTCTGCACAGATGACAAATGAACGTTAATGAGTCAAAAGTTTGATCCTGGAAAAGGACAGCAGGTCAGGCAGCATGCGAGGAGGAGGAGAATCGACATTTCAAGCATAAGCCACTTTGCTGATAAAGGGCTTTTGCCCGAATTGTTGTTTCTCCTGCTCCTCGGATGTTTATGACTTGCTGTGCTTTTCCAGCACCAAACTCGGCTCTGATCTCCAGCATCTGCAGTCCTCACTTGCACAATGTTTATGAGTCATTGTGCCGGCTGTCACATTCTGCTCCAGTTTTCCAGTCTGCTTTGCTCCCGGTCTTCCAGTCCGCTGGCTGTTGTGTTCTGGTCCAGGTATTTAAGAATTACCATAATTCTTTTTTCCTCTTTATTCATTTAAAGATTAATTGGGCTTCTACTAGTGATACGGTATGAATTTCAGCCCCTCAAAAATAGTATCCATGTAATAGTCAACCCCATAAATTTAACCTTAGAAAGTAGGCAAGAACATTTGACTATTACTTGAGTATATATGGTTAGCTGTCAACAACTATGTTCTGCAAATTTATCTCTGCTAATGTTATCGCTTATGCCACCCAAGCCTCATCCCTCTGGACCCTGAATCACACCCTCAATGAAGACATTACGGAGATGAAAATCTGCTCCAAAACATGGCATCTCCCTTTGAATCCATCTAAGACCTTATCCCATGTATTCCACCATGGTAATGCCAGTAGCAAAATAGAATTGCCTGTCTGGGGATAGTCAAAGGCAAAAGCATCATTTGAATCCAACATAGTTGGGAGTGATTCTTGATAGGGCTTTATTCTGAAAAGAACATCTGGCCAAAACCAGAGACATAATCAATACTGTTGCTGGATCAAAGTGAGTTGTAGCTGCCACAGCACTCTGAATCACAGGACATACCCTATCATACTCTGCAGTGGAATACTGTGAGCCTGTCTGGTAGGTCATCATACACAAATCTTGATGATGTTGAATTGAATGCAACAATTCAGAAAATACCTGGAACCCTTCCTGCAAACCTCTCCCCTGGCTTTGTGTTCTCAAAAGCACCACTCCCCATACATTCGTTGACTGACCAAAAGAAACCCATTCATGTTGCACCTTGCTTAATCACTTCATGACAGTCTTGTCAATCTACCCACTGACTGCCTTCCTTCTTAGCACTCCATATGGGGCAATTTTCTTGAGAAATACCCAAAAGCAAGCATCTTTTGGACAAAGGAATTGGAAACATGGGAAGTTACCAACAAATTCCTGATGACAAACCCCATCTGTTGAATGTCAGGCTTTGAATGACCAAGGTAACGGGCTCCTTGCTAAACAGATTTGGACAAGCCAGGTTCAGTTTAATTAACCTTTGTGCAATTTTACAGACCCATAAATGATGCTATACATTATTGTGGAGTTTCCCCTCCACAAACTAAGTAAGACTAATCACGTTAAGTGGTAGGAATAAAGCATAGCTAATAATTATAGAAACAGGCTTTAAAAGCATTACATTTGTAATCTTAGATTACTTGTTTCTCATTTCAACTAGTACTTTTACATATAGTCTGATTTTACACATAATCCATTGTTAGCTACTAACAGTCCACATTAAAAGCCAACAATTTTAGGACCTGAGCTTCTCCCCATGTCCTTACCCAAATCTCCACATTCCAGATCTTATCACATAATTTGCTATTACATATAACCCATTTTTAGCCAGTCACAGACCTTATTTATAGTTATTCATCCTCCTAGCCTGACCAACTCTTTATCTGTCCAACTCTTTGGACTCTATCTCAACCTATTGGTTACTCATTAAACCCCAGTACCCCCCACCACCACCACCTCATCTTCTGTATAAAAAACATTTTTCCTAGCTACCCTCAGTTTTAACAATGCTCAAAAATACTTTATCTTTTATGTGCATTGTGGATGCAAGAGCAAGCCAGAAGCTTGAAATTTTGGAACCAGTAACACATCTCTTCCTCATTGATTCCTCAGAGCTTGGCTATCATCTGCAAACCGTAGGTTGGAAGTGTGACAGTGCACTCCTCACGTGCCTGGGTGTCTGCAACTACGACTATTGTCAAGAAGATCAATAGTATCTAGAATGAAGCAATTTCTTAGTTGGCCTCTCATCCACTCCTTTGAACACTCATTAGCTTCACCACCAGATCACAGTGGCAACAGTGTATACCATCTACAAGATGCAATTCGCAACATGCCAAGTCATCTTTGACAGGGACTTCTACCACCGGAAGTGCAAGTATAACAAATGTAATGGAATGCTGCCACTTGCACATTCTGTTCCAAGTCACGCATTGTGCTGACTTCACCATTCCTTCAATATTGTTGGCTCACAGTTGTGCAAATCCCTTCCTTAATAGCACTTTTTGTATGCCTCACCATATGTACTGCAGTTCAAGAAGGTGGCTCACCATCAGCTACTCGAGGGTTACTAGGGATGGACAACAAATGTTGGGGTGCTCATATCCAGTACAAGAATGAGTAAAATCTGATCATTAAACACTTGACTATTGCGTATTGAGTATATGCATGAGTTGATTCTTATGGAATCTGCTAGTTCATCACATTTTCTCACTGTAGTTTCAGCATATACATTACATGCTACAAAAGATCTTGTTTCCTTTCAAAAATTCCTTCATAATTGGAAGTGCCGCTGTTGTTTGGAAATATGGGCTGTAGTATAAAATGTACAAAGTTGGCTGTAATCTCCATCTTTGCTCTCACTACTGGTTTTGATTTATGAAGGAAACTCAACAAAATTTGTCAGTTCTTCCAAATGAATCTTTAAATTTGAAAAATTAACTTTCAGTTACATTTGAAGTAAGAATTTCTGATACATAAAAATCAGTAAAGTCTGTCATGACATCATACATCCCTCTATATGCTTTGATGAATAAAAGGAATTTGGATAACTAGCCTGCATTTTCAATTTTGGAACTCTTGTTAGAATGGAAAACAGCACTTGAGACTGGTTGTGATATAGAAGTGCTGCTCCCTGCAGTTGCAGACCATTTGACAACTCATTTACATTTCATGAGATATGCAATGTAAAATTTGGTGATCTGGCTGTGACACCATGCCTGTCAACTACCTGCTTCTAGGATTTTACCAAGCAGCCTCCTTGTACTTGAGTTAATTGAGACCCGAATGTGGTCAAGTAGTGCCACTTACGGACCTCTTCCCAGCAGCAGTATAGATGCTTCCCAAGTAATGTGGTGAGGCCAGAGTCAAAACGTGTGGTGCTGGAAAAGCACAGCTAGTCAAGCAGTGTCGGAGGAACAGGAGAGTTGACGTTTAGAGCATAAGCACGTTCCTGTTGAAGAGCTTATGCTCAAAATGATAACTCCCGTGTTCCTCGGATGCTGCCTGACTGGCTGTGCTTTTCAAGTACCAGACTTTTTGACTCTGATCTCTAGCATCTGCGGTCCTCTCTTTCTCCCAATGTGGTGAGGCAACGAATTATTACCTTGCAGCTGCGTGAAAAAGTCCTTTTTGAGGAGAGAGGACTTCTTTCCCCGTTGGTTGAACCTAACTGTGCATGTCCCGTGCTGGCCTCCTGATTCCCAGTCTGCCCTTGCACAAGCCCCTGGCCAACAACCTTCCTTAAAAACATGCTCCATTGTTGATAGATATTGGGAACTGGCTGCAGTGGCGGCTGTAGCCATCACTCCCAGTTGCTGCTGAGGTTTGAGAATTGCTCTTTATTTAGCTGAGCTTTTTGTACTAATTAGTGCTCAGACAGGCATAAAATCAGCTTGTGACTTCAGTGCCACACAGAGGTGGACTTAGTTGCTACTTCTAAAGTTGGCCTGTGTATGATTTCATCTGTTGAATCTAAACAAAATGGGTGATGGAGATCATGTATAAGACAAAAATAAAAAAAATAAAAGAAGTGTTGTAATAGAGATGCAAATTCTTATAACATTTAGAAAGTGTCAAAATTCATCCTGACATTAATCAAGCCTAATGAAGCCCTGGGAGTTGAAGTATAGACAAAGAGATTCAAGATAACTATTAGAAGTTGAAAGCTGATGAGGTTGACTTGGTGTTCAATGTAACATTTGTGAAGGGAATTACTGTCTCCTACTCCAAAGTCCCATTGCTGTAGGTCAAAATTATATTTCTACCATTTTACTTGTTTTGCTTGAAATGGACTAATCACTGTAACTTGCTCAAATGGACTGTTGAACAAATGGATATTCATTACAGTTGCTGCTGGTTTATACCTGCTGTCAGGTAGATTGTAATTTTGCAAAATGTAATTCTGCAATGTAGATCCCTATATATCATAAAAAAGATAAAAATGGCATAAAATACTAGAAACCAGTCTTTTCATGTCATGTAACACCACTAAAATTTTATTTTTATTCCCTTGTGTTTTATTCAGCATGATATTACTTTCAATAACTTTTTTTGTTGTTTCACAAAAATTTAGTATTCATTCAAGTCACGGAACTAAGTTCGCAAAAAAACCCAATAAATTCGAATGACTTGCCCTCCAAAGAGTTATACTTATGTAATATGCAACTATATGAGTTGGAAAATTTTGATGTATTTATTTGTTCAATGCTTTACCAACTATTAGTAAATCAGAAAGTATAAATTTGAGAGAATGAGTAAGGAATTATTAAATTTGGCAATCTTAAATAGCAATACTGAGAAAGGAATATAAGAGATGCTGATGTTTTCACATAAATAAGAAATTTCCTGACCTGCTTCACAAGCAACAAATTGCTTTTTTGATTTGAAATTGCTGAAAACAAATGTGATGTGACTTTTCTTTTTGATTTTGTTTGAAGGTCATTCTGTGAGGCTACTGGGTCAGAAGAAGGATAAGGGTAAACGGTTGGGGGGAGCCAGACTAGATTTGCCAAAGATAAGGAAAAACCCGCTGATAGAAATCATTTCTGTGAACACTGGGTAAGTTTCTTTAAAGTATGCACGATACATTCTTGCATCATAGTACTTAAGGATGCAATTTTATTTTCCAATGCTCTGGCACATCAGTTTGTAATGCGAAATATTCCATGAAGCATGTGGCATGTTTGAAATTGTACAATGTATTTTATGCCATTTGTGAATTTTCTTTTGTAATTTTTTTATCGAATTAGGTCAGTACAAATTTTCAGCCATGAGGAAATATATTTCAAGATGATTTTCCTTGAAACATGCTGCTCAACTTGGTAACAAATTTAGTGACCCTGACTGTGGAATTAAACCAGCAATACACCTCAAGATTTGAAAGCATTTGTTATGGAACTCTGATCATTTTTGGAAAATTATTTGCATTTCTTCTTTAATTAGTCATTGTTCTACAGAGATTGGTGCTGCGTCCACTTTTGTTTGTCATTGTTATAAATTACTTAGATGAGAACATATTTGTTAGTAAGTTTGTGGATGATACCAAAATTGATGGGAGAGTGGACAGTCAAGAGGTTATCTATGATTACAAAGAGATTTTGATGAGTTGATTCAGTGGGCGAAGGAGTGGCAGATGAAATATAATTTGGAGAAATGTGAGGTATTGCATTTTGGTAACACAAACGGGACAGGACTTACGTAACCAAAAGTAGGGCTCTGGGTTAGAGTTGTAGAAGAGAGAGATCTCAGGGTCCAAGTACATAGTTCTTTGAAGTTTATGTCATATGTACACAGGATGATTAAGAAGGCTTTTAGTACGCTTGCCTTCATTGCTCCGTCCTCTGAATATAGGAGTTGGGATGTCATGTTGAGGTTGTAAAGGTTATTATTAAGCTAGAGAGGGTTCAGAAAAGATTCACCAGGATGATGTTGGGAATAGAGGATTTGAGTTATGAGGAGAGGCTGGGACTTTTGTTTACTGGAGCATAGGAGGTTGAAGGGTAACCTTACAGAAGTTTATAAAATCATGAGTGGTATTTATAAGGTGAATAGCAGGTGTATTTTCTATAGGGTGAGGGATTTTAACACTGGGGGCATATGTTTAAGCTGAGAGGCAAAAGATTAAAATAAAAGACATGAGGGAATTTTTGAGACACTGTAATTCATATGTGGAATGAATTTCAAGAGGAAATGGTAAATGTGGGTACAGTGGCAATATTTAAAAAACATTTGGATAAGTACCTGAATCAGATATGGATCAAGTAGGCAGGTGAGACTAGTTTAGTTTAGGATTATGTTCAGCATTACTGCTTGGACTGAAAGATTTTAATGTGTTTGTGTCAGTGATGTCAAAGGAAAGTGCATGAAATTTGACAAAAGACATTTCAAAAATATAAACTAATTGTATCAATGTACTATGGAATCCAGTTTGTCATTGCAGACTTTCGTTTTTTTAGTTTATATCTTTGAGCCCATGGAGATTGGATTTTGCATTATTCTTCTGTTTTCCAGTAATTCACATATCTTCTAACCACAGTATAAAACAGAATTTTGAGCTAATAAATGTAACTGATTATATATGTAGATACAATACTTAAGAAAACTTCTGTTTACTTTTTCCTCTGCTCCACAGTGGAATACCAGTGCGTAAAGTTGCTGCATAAATTTCATGTTGATAATTACTATGGCAACTAATGGAATTTGAATTAAATTTAAAAAGTCAGAGTCTTGGGGTTCTTTGAGAGGTAATTCAATACCTGTTTCCCCAGTGCCTTTCTAACCATCTCTAAGTAACAAGTTAGGAGGGAAATGGAATATGTTGCACTTACAGCACCAGGGATGGTGACTCAGTGGTTAGCACTGCTGCCTCACAGCGCCTGTAGACCCGGGTTCAATTCCCGACTCAGGCGACTGACTGTGTGGAGTTTGCACGTTCTCCCCGTGTCTGCGTGGGTTTCCTCCGGGTGCTCCGGTTTCCTCCCACAGTCACAAAGATGTGCGGGTCAGGTGAATTGGCCATGCTAAATTGCCCATAGTGTTAGGTAAGGGGTAAATGTAGGGGTATGGGTGGGTTGCGCTTCGGCGGGTCGGTGTGGACTTGTTGGGCCGAAGGGCCTGTTTCCACACTGTAAGTCTAATCTAATCTAATCACTGCTGCCTCGCAGCCAGGGACACAGGTTTCAATTCCTGCCTTAGGCGACTGTTCATGTGGAGTGTGCACATTCTCTCCATGTCTGCATGGGTTTCTTCCGGGTGCTCTGGTTTCCTCCCACAATCCAGAGATGTGCAGTTCAGGTGAGTTGGACATGCTAAATTGCCCGTAATGTTTAGGAATATGTAGGTTAGATGCATTAATCAAGGGTAACCGTTGGATAATAGTGTAGGGGTATGGGTCCTGGGTGGGTTACTCTTCAGAGGATTAGTGTGGACTTGTTGAGCCAAATGACCTGTTTCCACACTGTAGGGATTCTATGTTATCTGGATGCATGCAACTCTAATCATACTCAAGAAGCTTAAAACCATGTAGGACAAAGCCAGCCTACTTGATCACTACTCCATCCACCACCTTCAACGTTCACTGCCTTCACCACTGAGGCAATGTGTCTGGCATTTATAAGATGCACTGCAGTAATTTACTAATGCTCCCTCGATAGCACCTGTCAAACCCATGACTCCTACCATCCAAAAGACAAGGGCAGCAGATGCAGGGGAACTCCACCAACTGCAAATTTCCCTTCAAGTAACAAACTGTCCTGACTAGAAACTATAAGATCACTGTTGCTGGTCAAAAGCCTGGAACTCCCTTACTAGCAGCACTGGGGATATCCTACATCCCAAGATAAGAGCTAACCATCTCATTCTCTAGCAGAGTTAGGGATGTGCAATAAGTGCTGGCCCAGTCAGTGATGCTCAAATCTCATGGACAAATAACAATAAAGGCTGCAGAGATGCTTCAGTCTTGTTCACTGTTGCATTAAAACACAGACTGTTAATATTCAGCTACATTGATGATATGGCCAAGTCTCCAATGGCAACACACTAAGCAGAAAAAGATTACTGAGTTTTCCAGAGCTAACTCCCTATGTTTTTCAGTGCCTTTTACTATACAGGATAAGGCCATGTGTTTGCATGTCTTTTTTAGAATGAGCTTGTAGGCAGCTTGGGTTACTTAAGTGTTTTCTCAGCCAACTCAAAGTGATTCTTAACACGTAATTGTGCACAGACCCTACATGATTTGCATTATCATTTTACTGTACTTAAAAATAAGTTGTCATTTCTTTTCCCCCAGTGGCTCAACTACAGTCTTAAAACTCTAGTCTAAATTAATTACTGCAAGTAATGGCATATATTACAATGAAACGAAAAAACCTAAATATGTGTTTCACTTGAAAGCCAAACTTGATGTTTTTCGATAAGTTAGAACTCAACACTAACAGGATTATTTACTCTGAAAATGTCATTGAATTTCTCACGAAGCACATGTAGAATTTTTCAGCTCAATATTGTTTTGTTTTGGTTTTTGTATTCATTTGATTTTACACTTTATTGGAGAAGGTCAAAGTTAAATTGACTAAATTTAGGTAAAATTAATCTTCATTCTTTAATCTACGAGAAAGGTTGAAGTAAGGGAAGAGATAAAGTGATCATTCATATTTGACGATGGATTGATTGCGTACTTATACCTGTCTTTCATTTTCTTTGAGGTCAAAATTTATTTTTCTCTGTGTGAAAGTCAAATTATATTTTCTGGCATTGTGCAGTTACACAAGCAGTGTAATTTCAAGACAGATTGCAAGTAGTAATCAAAATCTCCACAGAAAAGTTGAAACCTTTGCACTTCTGCAAGGAATCATTCTGAGAGAATCAAAGCAACTGCATTCCCTATATATTGTTCACATAAATTAATTAAATCATCATTTATAATTAAATTATCTACTGTTCAGGTGGGTAAAGGAAACCTAAATTGTTCTGTTCCATTTCTGAACAAAGAGATCTGAAAACTACAGTGTGCTTTGTAAATTCTAAGAGATACATCTGGAATGAATTCACTTTTCTGATAGTCAATTTTGAGTCCAACTGCAATCTGCCTTTTGAGAGCCCCTTGAGAGAACCATTTGAAACCAGAGATCCTTTAGTTCTGTTTAGAAATTGCTCATGTATCACATTATAACAGAATTTCTGCAGTGCAAAAGAGGCCGTTGGGCCCATTGTGTCTGTGCTGTCTCTCCTAGGCTCCTCTTACTTCATACATCTCCTCATCTTCATGTTGCCCTGTGCATTTTTCCTTTTCGATAACAAGCCAATGAGAATAATAAAATCCCTACAGTGTGGAAGCAGGCTATTCAGCTTATCGAGTCCCTCCAAACAGCATCTCGGGACCTCCCACCCCCATCCCTATAACACTGCATTTCCTATGGCTAGTCCACTTAACCTACATATCCCAGGACACTATTGGCAATTTAGCGTGGCCAGTCCATCTAACCTACACACCTTTGGACTGTGGGAAGAAACCAGAGCACCTGGAGGAAACCCAGGTAGACATGAAGAACATGCAAACTCCACACAGTCAGTTGCCCGCAGGTGGAATCAAACCCAGTTCCCAGGCAGCAGTGGTAACCACTGAGCCACTGTTCTCGCTTGAATGGTCAATTGATCCTGTCTCCATCACACTCTTGGGCAGTGCATTGTAGATCACAATCACACATTTGCTTGAAAAGCCTTTTCCTTGTATCATTAGTAGTTCTATTAGTGGAATCAAGGGTTATGGAGATAAGGCAGGAACAGGATACTGATTAAGGATGATCAGCCATGATCATATTGAATGGTGGTGCAGGCTTGAAGGGCAGAATGGCCTGCTCCTGCACCTATTGTCTATTACTCTTTATCTTAAATTCATGCCCTCTTGTTCTTGAGCCCTTATACTAATGAGAACATACTTTCTCTATCTACGCTGTTCAGACCCCACATGATTTTAAATAAAACTCTCTCTCTTCTCCAAGAAAAGCTGTTCTAACTTAACCAATCTATCTTTATAACTGAAGCTTGTCATGCCTGGAATTATTCTTATGAATCCTTTTTACACTCTTTAGTGTCTTCACATCTTTCCTAAAGCAGATTACCCAGAAATGGGTGGCAATGTCATAAGGAAGTTACATTAAACTTCTTTGCCTTTATACTCTATTTCCTTGTTAATAAAGTTTAGAATGTTGTCAATCTTATGAAGTGCTCACTCAATCTATCTTACCACCTTCAATGATGTATGACTACACGCATTGACAAGTGGAACTGGACATATCTCAGGCAGTAGTGGTGTCAGAGGTGTTACCTGCAAGTTATGATTCTGTGATTGTGTAAGGTTGTTGCTTGACTGTAAGACAGCTGTCTCTATTTTGGCACAACATCCTAGATGAACTATTTTTGCCATTGTAATTTCCTGTGCTAAGGTCATTGCTAGTGGTCTCTGTTTTCATTTCTTGTTTTCCTAACTAGCAGTGGTTTGCTAGGCTATTTCAGAAGGCAGTTAACAATCAGCTAAGTTGAGAGTTTGGAGTATCATGTAGGCTAGACTTAAGCACATTAGTGAATCAGATGGGTCAGTTTTTCAGACAATCGATAATGGTTTCAAAGACCCGGAGCTTCCATTTGCTTGCCGCTTCAGTACACCACTTGTTCTCTGGCTTGCTGCAGTCCTCTGGCGAAGTTCAGCACAATATGGAAGAACAGCACCTCATTTTCAGCTTGGGAACTGCAACCTTCTGGATTTCTTATTAAGTTCAAAAACTTTAAGACATTAGCACCTTGCCCCATGTTTGATCTCACACATACTCACCAGGCCGCCTTATTACTGGGCAGCTGCCACACACTACCATTGTCAACCACTATTCATTCCCCCAGATGACCTTTCTTTGTCCAGCTGTTTTTCTCTGTCCCTTTGGGCTCTATATCCACCTATTGTTTACTCTCCTCCCATCTCCTTGCCCCCATCTTCTGTATAAAAACCACCCTTTTCCTTGTACCATAAGTTCTGAAGAAGCGTCACTGGATCCAAAACATTAACTCTGGTTTTTCTCCACAGGTGCTGAGAGTCTCAAGCACTCTCTGTTTTGTTTCAGAGTTCCAGCATTTGCAGATCTTTCGTGTTTTTTTGATGAAGCTAGTTTACCTGATTACATTTATGAATAAAGCACTGAGTCAGACCTATGTTTTATAATAAACTGTAACATTTGATAGGCTGGAAGGTGACAATCCATTTAATTAATGATTGATCATATAACTTAGTAAAAAGGGTTTTAAAATATTTGGTCTTCAAATTTTCCTTTCTCCCCCTCCTAATTTCCTGCCAGTTTACAGTGAATTTTAGTGACTTTTTTGAATTAAATTTGTATTGTTCTTCCTATTACAGGTGCCTGAATGCTTGCACGTACTGCAAAACCAAGCATGCAAGAGGAGAGCTGGCCAGTTACTCAGTTGCAGAGCTAGTAGACAGAGCCATACAGTCATTCCAAGGTAAGTTTTAAGGACACATTTGTGCAGTTTATACATGGTTTCTCTCAGAGAAAAAGGCTGTTCCTTTTCAACTTTGACAGCGTGTTTGTGATTTTAAAAGCAAGAAATGTATCAATTTGTCACTTGTATTATTCATGTGTTTGGAAGCACTTGGTGTGTGGGGGATGCAAATGATTTGACTTAATACTTGCAAATATATATTGCCAGCTGCCAGATATCCTTGTTTGATACACGAAAGAACGAGGATACCAAATTTTAAATATATTTTAAAATATTTAAATTTTAAATATTAATGTTTAAGTCTGTTCTATGCATTAATTTATCTCCAGATCTACAACAGTGTAGTTACTGCTCCTTGAAATAGTCTCGCACTTTAGCAATTTGTATGAAATTGCTCCAGGAAAGTTGAATAAGATTAAAACTAAATAAGCAATCCGACTTTGGTACGTGAACCAGAAACGTAAAAGACGCACTTTTATACTCCTTACGAACATCTGAGGACTATCATCAAAATTTAGAGAGCTGTCCTACAGCAAAGTCCAGCACCAGTCTGACATAGTCTTGTTCATTAAATCGTACCTTGCAATCAGTGTCCCATTGCTGGTGTATGTTCTAAACTTCATTGTTGATCATATTGTCTATTTTCACTAAGTAGCTCAGTAGTGTTATAGCTGACTGAATTGACCATGTCCTAACTACCAGACTGCACCTGGTGGTGAAAGAACCAATGAGAGAGAAAATATTTTTGTCCTAACAAATTTACTTCTCAAAGACAATCTGTTTATTAGGAATTGCTGCTGTGCAGTCCTTGTAGAAATAAAGTTCCTTTTTTTCATTGTAATCACATCATATTGTGTAGCGTTACCACTCTGTTATATTTTATAGACTCAGTCGGTTTATCAATTCAAAACTGGGCATCTGAGAGATATTCTGGGTCACTGTGAGCATGAGCAGTAGAATTACAAGCAAACATAGAGAATAGGAACAGGAGGCGACGATTTGGCCCTTCGAGCCTACCCTGTTAACCAATATCATGGCTGATCATCCATTTCACTACCCTTTTCTCACTTTTGCTCAATACCCTTTGATCCTTTTAGCCAGTAGAATTATATTCATCCCCATGAAAACATGCAATGTTTTGGCCTCAATCCCTTTCTGTGGCAGAGAAGGCGAGGCAATAGCTTAGTAGTATTATCGCTGAACTGTTAATACAGAGACTTGGGGAACTGGGTTCAAATGCTGCCGTGGCAGATGATGGCATGTGAATTCAGTAAAAACCAGGAATTAAGAGTCTAAGGATGGCCATGAATCCATTGTTGATTGTCAGGGGAAAACCTATCACTAATTCCTTTACAGAAGAAAACTGCCATCCTTACCTGGTCTGGTCTACATCTGTCTTTAGACCCACAGTAATGTGGTTGACTCTTAACTACCTAATGTGCATTTAGGGATGGCAGTAAATGCTGGCCTAGCCTGCGGTGCCCACATCTCAAGAAAGAATAATAAAACAAGAATTCCACAGGCTCAGCCTCTCTGAGTGAAGAAATTTATCCTGAACTCAGTCCAAATTGGCCTCCCCAATATCCACAATCAGTGACCCTCAGGTTCTGGATTCCTTGGTTGTAGGATATCTTTTCTGCATTTAACCTGTCAAATCCTATTAATTCTAATCCCAGGAACCAGCCTGGTAAGCATAAATACCACTCTGCCACCACCTCTATTGGGTCTGCTGTGCCAGTGGGTCAGAACCTGGCAGGGCATACAATTGTTCTGAGGCTACTTCAAGGTTCTGCACAGACTGATTGGCATGATCAACACAGCAGCACATTGATGTGCAGTTTTGGAAGTCACTGCCATGCACAGATCTCAGCAGTTTACACAGCAAAAAAATAGCTTAGAAGGAATAAAGCCTGGCAAATCCTTCACTCTTCAGTACTTTGGAAGAGGTACTGCAAAGGCAGGGAAGAAAGTTATCTCAAGATAAGAGTCTGATCACAAGGACCAAGATGGTGTGAAATCTGTTCACGCAATGGATTATGAATCTTTTGAAATCCTAGACCATTGTATATGCTGATGAATATATTTATGCTAGGATAGATAGATGTTTGGTGTCTGAGGGCAGCAATAGCAATTGGGAACACTTAGTAAATTGCAGTTGAGGTCAAAAATTATTATTGCTGAATGGCAGATAGGCTGAAGGCGATGTATGGCATATTAGTACTTTTTTTTAATGTTTGTATGTAAGTGTATTCAGTTTGGTTGTTGGATGAGTTCCAAGCTTCAGATCTCATTACATATTGTCCATACGTGGATAGAAGTGCTGAATTTCAGAAATGAGATGATTGTGTCTCTCTGATACCAAGAGATCATTTGACTAAGTCTGGCATCAAGGAGCCAAATTTATTTGCCATATTTAAGTCAGTGAGGAAAAAGTAGAAAACTCCAGTAGTTAGAGACACACCCAGCACAGAGGAAGGAGGTTGTGGGCTGGTGATAATCGATCATTTCATCCTAGGACATCCTTGCCCTGGTTCCTCAGGGTACTGACCCTGACTCGTCCATCATCAGTTGCTTCTTCAATGACATTTTCCTCCAAAGGTGGTTGGGGTTCCTCCTGAAAGTGGTGACATGATATCTGACTCTTTGCCACCGCAATAGTTTGTTTTGGACAGGACGATGCATGGTTGATGTTCCTGACCAGTCAATTAAGACCCTTGAGTGATCAGTTAATGACCAGTTAAGGATATCAATCTGTCACCGTTTAATCAATTAATTTGCCAGCTAACAAGAAAAATAGGCAGCTTTACTGAATAGGAAAGTGGATCAGTATGCCAGCTATGATAGGTGGGGAGGCCCTTGTTTGCCCTAATCATGCAGGTAGAGGAGGGGCAAGGGATGATCCCTGAAAGCCTAGTTCCTCCATCCCACTTATATCAGGTATCATTCTAATTAACCTCAGAACTGCTGACGATGTATTTATATCCGTTCTGAAATAAGGAGACCAAAACAACACACAGTATGCATAATATCATCTCATTAATGCCTTGTACAACTGAACTGTAACATCCTTACCTTTTGTATCTTTTGTCATAAATGATAGCATTCCAGAGTCATTTTACTTACTTACTATGCTTGCGTATTTTTGTGACTCATGCAAGAAAATACCTAGCTCTGTCTGCACCTCAGAATTCTGCAGTCCTTCTCCTGTTAAGTACTACTGTTCATTTTTTTTATTCTTCCTGTCAAAATGAACAATGTTACATTTTCCCACATTATACTCCATCTGCCAGATGTTTGCCTACTCACTCAACTTTTCTCTACATCTCCAAACTCCATATGTCTTCGTAAGTATTTTCCGAGCTGTTTTTACGATCTGTAAATATAGCTGTCATGCCTTTATTTGCCTCATCTGAGTTATTGATACAAATTGTAAACAATGGAGGTCTTAGCACAGACCTCTGCAGGATCACATTCTTTTTCATCCTCTCAACCAAACAATAGACCCATCTATGCATACCTTCTTTCTTTTTTGTCGGTAGGCAGCCAATCTTCTGTCTATTCTAATATGCCTCCCTCAATATCGTAAACCCATGCTTTGTGCAGGAGTTTTTTTATGTGACTCTTCTCAAGTGCCTTCTGCTAATCCAAGTACAATATGTCTACAGGCTCCCCCCTTAGCTGTGATCATGTATGATCATGTATGATCATGTTGGCATGGTGTATCAAATACAATCTGACTTCAGGAAGATGATGTATTTAGGAGTTAGAGATTCTGGGGGACTGAGTGAGTTAATGGAAAATATTTTCAGCAATTAAAGCTTTATTACATTTATTACATTTTTATTACAATATGCAATATACATCAATTTCTTTAATTGCAATATGTGCTACTGTGAAGTGCCTCAGTGCACATTACATGTACAAAATAAAATCACCAAACATTCTGAGGACTTTTTACATGGTTTCTAACCCCTCAGTCGGTGGAAGTTGCCTTTCACCATTGAGCTTTTGCAGCAGTTTAGTGCATACCTCAACATGCAGTCCTAGACTGTGTGGCAGTCCTGGACTGTGTGACAGTCTCCAGCGCTCTGTCATCAACAGATCTCTCCACTGGCATGCTAGTGAAACACTGATTTCTTAGCTGATATTGGGTAGCTCTCCACTGCCAAGGATTCAAACCTGAGATGTTGCTACCTGCCTTTCCTTATGACTATTATTTGTTGTCTATTATGTTATCCATGGTGGTTCTGGTCCTGTGCGGAACGTTTCAGAGAACACCTCTGGGACACCCGGACCAACCAACCCAAACACCCTGTAGCTCAACACTTCAACTCCCCCTCCCACTCCACATGCAGGTCCTTGGACTCCTCCATTGCCAGACCATAGCAACACGACGGCTGGAGGAAGTGCACCTCATCTTCCGCCTAGGAACCCTCCAACCACAAGGGATGAACTCGGATTTCTCCAGTTTCCTCATTTCCCCTCCCCCCACCTTGTCTCAGTCCCAACCCTCGAACTCAGCACCACCTTCCTAACCTGCAATCTTCTTCCTGACCTCTCCGCCCCCACCACCACTCTGGCCTATCCACTTAACCTCCTTCCACCTATCGCATTTCCCCCTTCCCCACGTCCCTCCTCCCTATCTTTTATCTTAGCCTGCTTGGCATAGTCTCCTCATTCCTGAAGAAGGGCTCATGCCTGAAACGTCAATTCTCCTGCTCCTTGGATGCTTCCTGACCTGCTGCGCTTTTCCAGCAACGCATTTTCAGCTCTAGTCCTGTTCCAGCCACTTGAACACAGAAGATCTGTTATGAATCTCAAGTGTAGTACCTCTTACTACTAGAAGATCAGCTTCCTCCATTTTTCATCCCCTCCCTGTTGCTCTCAACTGATATTTTAAATTTATTTTTGACACACAGCTTTCACATTTCAACTAAACTTAGCTAACCATTTTAAAATCAGGAATACCCATATCCAAGTATGTTTGAGTGGAAGTGAGTGGAGACTTACTACATATTAAACCTAAAAAAAAAGTGATACACACAACTCAGGTAATCAGTTTAAAAACGCAAGTTTGGGAGGAGGGCCTCTGTACAGAGAGGAGAACAGGCTATTTCAGTTCAAGTTTGTAAGATGCCTTCAATTGTGAGAGTGAAACCTGCAACCCAATTGTTCAGCTGTTGTTGCGTAACCTTAAGAGCAAGATAGCAGCGATAATCTGGTCTACAGCTGCTTGAGCACACAACTACCTACTTTCCCTTAGTTTCTATCCTTTACCTCTCCTTATCTTCTCAGAGCTCGATTGACTTCTGTTCTCACAGCTCTGGGATCCGAGCCCCAAGCACCACTCCAGTCTTCTGGCTGCCTCTGAAATGGGTCTTCTGGTGCTTGGAATTGAGCCTAGCAGTGGCTGTACAGCTTACAAGCTGCCAGCCTATTTATCCATCCGTTGGCCGGAGCTCCTTTTGTTGCTGTAAGTCCAGCAAGATTTTTCGTATCCCTTCCCCAGTCCAGTGTTTATGTAACCTCCTATAATTTTATAACAACCCCCAGCCCAATATTTTATAACACCCTGTAGACATATAATTTTTATAATCCCCCCCACCTCCCTCGAATCCTCATGCTTATTTAATCTCTAGTGTCCCGAGTGTGGTGCTGGAAAAGCACAGCCGGTCAGGCAGCATCTGAGGAGCAGGAGAATCAATGTTTTGGCCATTAATCCTTCATCAGGAATGAGACTTGTGAGCCAAAGGGTTGGAGAGATAAATTTCGATTCTCCCGCTCCTGGGAAGCTACTTGACTTGCTGTACTTTTGCAACACCACATTCTCGATTCTGATCTCTAGCATTTCTCCTTAAATAATCTCCGGTCCAGTTTTTATGTAACCCCAGTAATGTTTATAATTCCCCTAGCCCAGTGTTGTACTTATAACCCTCTCCCAGTAATTTTATAAACTCTCCATCTCAGTTTAATTTTTTTTTAAGATAAACTTCCCCCAATCACCAGCCCAATGATTTTACAAACCCCCACTCCAGTTATCTTACAAACCCACACCTCAAGCCCAGTGATTTTACAATCACAGACTGAGATTTACCAGCACAGTGGTACTAACTGCGTTGTCCTTCTCGTTCTCTCCCTTTCATCCCACTTTCTTCACCTCCTACCTCTCACTAATGCAGACATTACCCAGTGCTGAATTGTATGTCTGCACTCTACAGTAGGTAGTCTAAGGCCAAAGAGCAGTCTTCAGTTGTCTGCGACCCCCCACCACTGGACCAAGACCTTGCACTGCTAAGTTTGTATGATAACCAGTGTGCAACGGTTTCCCCATGTTAAAAGAACTCTTGTTCAGGCACCTTGCACACCCTCAGGATGCAGCTTTAAAATGGCAATCGAACCCCATGTCAACAGAGGAAGTGCTTCATTATTCCTCAAGATCTTACTGGCGAAGTGTGGTATTCCTACAGATAACTGGGAATCACTGACCTAAGACCATCCAAAGTGGAGGAGGAGCACCCAGCAAGGCGTTGAGCACCTCAAGACTTGCTACTAGGAAAAAGTGGAAGTCAGGTGAAAACAGCAACAGGAGTGCGCTGCCACACCAATGCCCCACCTACCCTTTCCTGTGATCACCACCAGCTCCGAGTGTAACAGAACCTGTGGTAGCCATATTGGTTGTACAGCCACCTATGGACTCACCCTGAGAGTGGAAGAGAATTATCCTCATCTGTGAGGGATCACTGATGATGCCAATGACATTAAGAGCAACAAAGCTTGGAACTAACCTTGATTTCTAGCTCACTGATAGTTTTTCTGAAGGTTTTTGAGATTGAGAGAGGGAAAAAAAGAAGAACTTTTAAGTATCCTTGTTATCTGTCCATGTTGTTTTCTCTGTCTTCCTTTGTGGCAAAACAACTTTGGATTCAAATCTAGTATGAAAATGTGATCTGTCTCTTGATCGTAATGACAGTGTAGTCTCTGCTGGCTACCGGACTTACACAGATGTTATAGTTTTTGTACCTGTTCGCTACCCACACCATGTCACATGCACTTCACTAGAGGGGTGCGGTGTGAATTTTACAGCGATCATGTCACTTGTCTGCCATTTAATCATAGGTAAGGATGCTACTTAGATGGTATAGGTACTGTAGTTTGACTTCTAAACCATAACTCCTCTTACCACATACACTCACTCTGCATTATGTTGAGTACTTGCCAAACCTGAGGCAGCCACTTCTCTCAAAAGGCCCCCAAGGAAAAGACATCCAACACAAGATTAATTATGGCAGTTCAAACTCCAGTAACAAGTCTTTGACATCAAAGACAAGTTAGTAGAAGTCATCATGTATATTCACCACCTTTGTGGATAATTTACACCATCAAGCTGGATTCATAAATTCTCGTATTTGTTTAGGAAATTCAAAATATGAAAGAATCATTTGCTGGGATCAGAATCAACTTGCCTTGTTTAAAAATTAAACAACTTTCGGCAGTTAACCGTCAAAGGAAATTAACTGGTTCATTCTTTAAGGCTATGCCTCGACTTGTTAGAGTCCACTTATAGTCCCTGTGTGGAATCCATAGAGTATTCTAGTAAATTGTTCTGATGAATGTAAGAGGAAGAGATAGCAAACTGATCTCATCATTAAAAGACTTTGTCAGAAGTAAAGATCGCTGTAATTTGTGTTTCTTAAATTCTTGAAAGTGGGTTACTGAGTGGTAGAAGGTTTATAAATCAATATCCAGTTGATATTTATGACTCTCTATGCCATTATCCAAGTTGTTAATAAATAGTGTGAATAACTGAGGCCATAACACAGATGAGACACCACTATTCGCATGCTGCAAATTTGAGTCTGTACTACTTATTATCCTTACTTTATGTTGCCACACAAGCAATTTTCCAGCCATGTTAGTAAGCAATCGTCAATTCCATGGGCTTCTACCTTAGTTAACAGTCTGTTATTGTGAGACTTATCACATGATTTCTGGAAGTCCAAATGAACAATATCTGAAGACAATCCACTGTCCGCTACCTTAGTCTCTTCAGAAAATTCCATGAAATTTGTAGGCAAACCGTACTTGTCATGAATCTGTGCTGTGAGAATTCTGAGAAATATTAACTAAATCATGTGAGTTATGCAAAAAGAAATTGAAAGTTGCACAAAAACAATGAAAGCCAGAAAAAATAGCAATGCTAACGTTTGAAATTTTGTTATTAAAGACGTAGTGTTAGTATGTTACCTATTTTAAAAGCAGGGCTCAAAGGACCTTATCGATCACAAAGAAAATCAACAAGTGGTTTCTCTCGGATTTGGGAGCGCAGAACTAGAGGGAATAGGTTTAGGGTTAGGGAATCCAGAACTAGAGGGCATAGGTTTAGGGTGAGAGGGGAAAGAAATAAAAACGACCTAAGGAGAAAATTTTCACGCAGAGGGTGGTACGTGTATGGAATGAGCTGCCAGAGGATGTGGTGGAGGCTGGTACAATTGCAACATTTAAGAGGCATTTGGATGGGTATATGAATAGGAAGGGTTTGGAGGGATATGGGCTGGGTGCTGGCAGGTGGGACTAGATTGGGTTGGGATAGTTGGTCAGCATGGATAGGTTGAACCGAAGGGTCTGTTTCTATGCTGTACATCTCTATGACTCTAAGTGTGTCATGTTAATATGGCAAAGTGATACTGTGACATAAAGGATATTCAACAGAGGAGTGCCTTATAGTGGTGCAACCAGCAGGGAATGAAATAAAAATATTAGAGTGATACAGAATGAATAAGAAATTTTCAATTGTAAAATTGACCCTCCAGTCATCAGATTGAATAATATGGGTTTTCTTAAACATTTGATATGCTTTTATGCTGTTCTCAGAAAATTATTGAAGTGACTTCTGAAAGCTATTACAGATTGCTAAATTGATTTAGGTAAATAGATCAGGGGATATACTGGTTGTATGTTGCCTTTCGAAAAACTGAAAGTAATTGGGGAAAGTTGCCATGGCTTCGGGAAAGGGAAATTGTGTTCAACCAATTTATTGGAGTTCTTTGAAGGAATGATGAGTAGTTGTTGTTGAGGGACACCTGTAAACATACTCCCAAGAAGGTATTTGATGCGATGCCACATACAAAGTAGAAACAAATGAAAGGAAGACCCAGTGACGCTCCACGCATGTTAAAATAGTGAGTGAAAGGAGGACCTGGAGTCAGAGTGCCACTTTTTAGAATTGATTTTTTTCTTGCTTACAGGAGAAGAAATTTGTTTGGTCAGTTCAGGTAATTGTTAAGTCCATTCTATTATTAAGGCTTAAAATATATCAGAACTGGAGATAAGGTTTACAAAAAAGGGAAATAAGCATGAGAATAAATGATTGGTTAATTCTAAGAAAAGGATGCAAGTACAGGGATGGATTTCAGTGAGATTCGGATAATATATGCCTGCAAATATGTCTACAGCTTTAACCAGCTTTGGCTCAGCATTTGAGTTGAACACTGAATTACAGACACTTTGACAAATCAAGGAGGTGGAATGACAGCTGGATATTTTATACCACAAGGATCACTCCCAATAGGATAGAATCTTCTGATTTAGCTAATAGTCAGAGAAAGGAGGGTTTGACTATGACTGAGACAAGATTAAGGGACCCAGCGGGCAAGAATGAAAAAGTTTCCAGCCTTGCAGTTGTCCTGCTTTTTTAGATGAGTGAGGGGGCAGCAGGTAAATGAGCTAACTAGCATGGTGCCTTTGTACAAGGGGCCATAAAAGTGGGATGTGGCCTAAAGGAATGTAGTGTTTTTGATGTAGATGTTGGTGCAGTTTTCTTCCAGGGACGTGAGATGGAGATCAAATGGCCAATCTTGTCAGTTTCTCGAAAACTAAATTATTGCCAGCAGAAATCCTGAGCTGTGGAAACTTGATTTGAATGTTGGCTACAACATTTTAAAGTCTAAAACCCAATAGCTCTGCAGAGACTGATATTTGTATGCTGCATAATCCTCTAATTTTCCTCGTAAAGTTTCATTATAAAAATTAGAGACTTTGAAGTTTAATGCTTTAACCGTACAACATGAAAGTCACTCATAACAGGGAGTGGCAATGCTTTGTTAAGAGGAAGTAGGAAGGGAAATGATTGTCATGATCAAAATGGGTTTGAATAGAATAGGATTTTTTTATGGAAAGTCCAGGTTTTTGATGGAATTACATTGTTGGTGCTAGAATAATAATTGTATAAATAAAGTGATAAGAACAGTTTGTAATAGAAAATGAAAATGTTTCTGAACTATACTTTTATTTTTTTTCTGCAGGGGCATTTTACAAAGGATGTGTGATTTGAATTTTAATTCCTGTTTTTGGATTCTGTATATTACGAAGGGAAAGGCATGGCTTTTGACTTTTTGGAACAGCTGGAAACTGAGTTTAGGGAATGTATGAGTTGGTTGTGAAGTTAAAGTAACAATAAGTTTAGTTTACAATTTATTTCAGTTCTTTTAGTGAGAGATACGTCCTGATGAAAATAGTATGTATTGAATGCACAGAAATTCCCTGATAAGAAGCAGGTTTCAGCTGTGCTGGCCTGAGTGAGAAAATATTGTGGAGGTGGTGGTGACTCTTCATTGTGGTTTAGGTGATTGTAAAGATCTTGTTGAATAGAGAAAGGGATAGTGTGAGCTTGAATGTTCTGGTATTTGGAATGAATTATTTTCAATATTTCTATCTAATGTAATAGAGTTCATGTTTTATTAAAGGTACTTTTTTTGTGTGAAACATATACTCATGGATTCTTCTAAAGGTGTTTGGTAACAAACCTCCTTGTTTTAAGTTAGATGTTATCGTGTCAGATTTCACTCTTGAGATTTTATATGTTCAATGTCCAGTGTCTCAACTGACCTCATTTTGTCAAATTCACCGATCAGCTGTGTACCCAAGCATGCATTATTTTGAAAACAAAATACAGTCGGTTCTGCTATAATGCACGGTTCTTCAAAGCAAATTGGCTATGATGTGATTGAAGAATTTAGAGGAGAAAGTGAGGAGTGCAGATGCTGGAGATTAGAGCTGAAAATGTGTTGCTGGAAAAGCGCAGCAGGTCAGGCAGCATCCAAGGAGCAGGTGAATCAACGTTTTGGTCATGAGCCCTTCTTCAGGAATTTGAAGAATTTAGACCAATGTTTGTTGAACATGAACTTTCCTTACCTCTATTGGTTGTAACATGATTCCGGCCCCATCACCTTAAATGGTGCTACTGTTTTGCAATTTTCTTATAGCACAGGGTCGCTGAGGAACAGAGCTATCATGTTATATCAGAATCAACTATGAGTAATATTTATGATCAGTACTACCACACTGCTGCTCTTAACTAATATGTGCAGTCTTGCACTTTACCATGAGGGTAATTGCTTATTGTTCAGATGCAGATGCTGATTTTTTTTTATCATTCATGGAATGTTGTTGATGCTGGCTAGACCATCATTTATTACAATTCCTGTTGTCCAGAAGGCAGTTAAGACACACATTACTGAGAGTCTGGACTCACGTATAAGCCAGACCAGGTAAGGATGGCAGTTTCCTTCCTGAAGGAACATTAGTGAATGAGATGATATTTTTCTAAAAGTCAACAGTGGTCAATGGTCGCAAATAAGATAGCATTTTTTTCCAGGTTATGATTGGGTTAAAGTTTCACCATTTGCCATGGTGGACATTTGTGTACTAACTGGATTCTTAAAACAGTCGGTCGTCATCAGATGCTTAATTTTAGATTTTTAAAATATTGAATTAAAATTCCATCATCTGTGGGATTGTAATGTGGGTCCCCAGAACGTTACCTTGGATTCTGGATTACTAGTCTAGTGATAATGCCATGAAGCATTACCTTTCCTGTTTATGACTCTGGTTCCTTGGAACTGGAAGATGATGTCCATTTGTCCATTTACAGCTAGCTCAGTTAATATCGAAGAGCTCAACATATAGGTATTTCTTCTATAATGTAATGGTTGCGTTCTTGTGCAACCTGTGTTATAGAAAAATCACGCTTTAGAAAAACACTTAGTGTTGGCGATTAATAATAGTACAGCTAATACACTTTTTTAAAAGTTTGCACTTTAGAAAGTGCCCCAATTTATTGATCGGGTTAGAGTGAATTTGTGCTAATGAAGCATTTATTATAAGCAGAACGACCTGTACAGCAAGTTAAATTATGATCATTTCTCTAGATATGACTTTGTACTACATTTTTACTGAGCTACATGAGGTGTTCTGTGTATTCTGTCAATTATGATTAATCTGGTATGTATCATCTTCCTTTTCTTCTCATTGTAGATTCAGTATCTAATATTAATGACATTTTCTTGGTAACTTTTTTGTTGTTTTACTTTAACATGTGTTTAATATGCTTTCAGCCTGAAATACCATTTCAGCCTTAGCCTAGATCTATGCTTGTATGGTACCTTTAAGCAGCTTCTGTCTACTTTAATAAGATTAAATATTGTCACTTGGCTATATTTAACTAAGTCCTGATTTAAGACCATTAATTTTAGGCAATTCAAGGAACTGTTGAGTCTGCTGCCTTATTCACAATGTTGGTTTAACTATCATGGAATTGTGATTTAAATCAAAGATTTTAACATATTTACACTCATGGATTTTCATAGAAGTAGTTTCCACTTCTGGGCATAACAAATTAAAATGATCCAGCTGTTCCTTCGTGTGTTGGAGAAAATTAAGCACCCAGTGAATCAAATACACCCCCCACACAAGTAAAACTAATGGTCTTATTAATATTTAAGATTTGAAAAGATGAGTTTAAATTATTCTGCACTTGAATATATGATATGACAAGTTTTTATTGTTGCTGGGAATTGTGTCAACCTTTCTGGTATCTGTGCTGTTTTAGCAACAGCAACTTGCATTTATTTAGTGTCTTTAGCGTAGTAAAATTCCCAAGGTGTTTCATAGGGTCATTAGACAAAATCTGACAATAAGCGACATTGAGGTCGCAGGAGAAAAGCCCAAAGGTTTGGTTCAACACCTCAGAATTCAAGAAATAAGATGTTTAAAGAAGGACATTAAAATATTTTTTCAGAGCAAATTCCAGAACTTAGGTCTTAGGTAACTTGAGGCCTAGCGGCATAATTGTGGAACAATGAAAATCAAGAATTGGAGGAATGCAGAGATCTTCGAGGATTTTGGGGCTTGTTGAGATTGAAAGTGGACAGATCATGACATAGAATAATAATTTATTATTCAGACTACTGGTTAGTTTGGATCAGCAAGTGTGTGGTTGATGGCTGAACAAGATTTAGTATGAGCTAAGATTTAAGCAACACTGTTTTGGGCTAGAAAATGTGCCATGTCATTATGCTTTTTCATTCAGTCCTAAAATTTTATCACGATGGTTCAATTCAAAAGGACAATAAGATTAACATAATTAATATAATGTGTTTCAGATTCTTGGATGCTTCATCAAGGAGGAAATTAATAAAGGCATATGTGATAGAGTATTGATTAGTTTGATAGGAAGGTGTCCAAAATTATCTCAGATTTCTTTATCATTGTTGAGCAACTTATTGAGCAACCTTATAAAGTTGATGACTAGGGAGAACAGTTAATTACAGTGCTGTAGCCTCCATGTATAAATAGGCTGTTTCTACGAAATATGCCTATCTTGCAAAGTCTTTTAAGGTGTCTTCAGAAGATAATTGGCAAAAGTAGAAAGAGGTTTGTGGAGGAGATGAAGAATCCTACAGTTCTTCCATATTTATCTTTACAAAATTTTAACAAACTTGCAAAATACCCAAGATTGTAACCTACATTGATGGTTTGCTGAAGGCACCAAGTGTGTGCTGACTAAATTTACTAATAAAACCAAGACCAATAGGAAGCTAAGTTGTCAAGAGGAGGTAGCGTGTCTGAAAAGGAATATAGGCAGGTTAGATTGGGAAAACAATTGGCAGATGGAGTACATGTTGATAAATCAATAAGTTGATTTCGTCCATTCTGGCAAGAAGGTTAAAGGAAAGCAGTGTACTATTTAAATAATGAGCGATTGAAGTGGTTAGTGATACAGAGGGATCTCGGTGTCCTGATTCATGAATCATGGAAAGTTAGCATGCTGGCAAAGTTTAGGGTGGGGGTGGGGTGTGGGTGGGGTGGGCAGGGAGTGGGCAATGGGGGGGGGTAGAGGTGGGTAGTAGTTGTGGCATAGTGGCAGTAATCTGAAATCCTAGGTTAATACTCTGAGCACATGGATTCAAAGAATGATGCAAAAGTTTAATTTATTAATTGTCTGGAATAGGATACTAACCTAATACAACCATGAACCACTGTTGATTATTGTAAAAACTCATCTGTTTCATTAATATCCTTTTTAGGGAAGGAAATCTGCAATACTTATCTGGCCTGTATGAATCCAGACCCACAGCAATTTGGTTGATTCTTTACTGTCCTCTGGTCAATTAAGGATGGGCCAGCAATGTCCATGTCTGTTGAAGAAAAGATAGTATTGAGGAAGGCAAAGGAGTGTTGTTGTTTATTTTGAGGAGAATGGAATTTGAACAGTGAATTGGTCGCACTGAACTAGAACCTAATTTTTCGATATTGTGGGTTTTCCATCATTACTATGTCAATCAGACAGTAACTTCTGACATCTTGGGCAGCATGGTGGCTCAGTGGTTAGCACGGCTGCCTCCCAGCTTCAGGGACCTGAGTTTGATTACAGTCTCTGGGGACAGTTAATGTCATGTTTGCACATTCCCCCCACATCTGAGTTGGTTTCTGCCAGGGGCTTCAGTTTGCTCCCAACGTCCAAAGATGTGCAGGTTAGGGGAATTGGTCATGCTAAATTGACCATAGTGTCCAGGATGTGCAGGCTGGTTGTATTAGCCATGGGAAATGCAGGGTTATGGGAACACTGTCAGCTCTTTGGGCCAAATGGCCTGTTTCCACACTGTAGGGATTCTATGATCAATGGCCATCTACCCATAAATATTCAGCATTGTACACAAATAAAAAATTATTCATTTTTAAATAAAGTATAATTGCGTAGAATAGTACAGAGATTTACAGCACTGACACAAACCATTCATCCCATCAGTTCTCTACCATCCTTATATTCCTTGAGCCACCTTATCGCATCTGAATAAATTAATCTTAAGCTCATTTTTCCCTCAGGTACATAGCTAGCTTCCTGGTAAACAGAAAGGTGGAAAGTGGAGCAGAAGTAGGCCATTCAGTCCTTTGACCCTGCTCTATCAGAGCTATATCTGCAACAGGAAGATTTATAATTACTCCTTGAATTTTATGTTTAAACCTCATGTGAGAATTTTCAAAATGAGAAGAGTATTTGAATTAATTGTTTTAGGGAGTAATGTATTCCATGTCAACCTTTCCCCTGTCATTCTTCTTGAACTTAATGCAACCTCAATAAATCAGGCTCCTGAAATTAAGGAGATCTGATAAATCTGAATAAAACATGTTGGGTGAGATAATTGATAATTATACAATTAATTAATTTTCCATATTTTTGTGAATAGAGCGGTATGTAGGGAGAATTTTCAGGCTTCACTATTGTTATGAAAAGTGTTGTTCCTTGAGAGAATATATTGTTGGCATGAACTATGTGCAATTTTCTGACTTTCTTCTCCAAAGGTCAGCAACTTGTGTACAGAATGACCTTGCCTCCGCTGCTGTTTGGACCAGGTTTGGGGGCGGGCGGGGGAGCAGTGTTGGACAGGGTTTGGGATCAGTTGGGTGGGCGAGCTGGGGGGTGTCATTGGACGGGGCTGGGGGTGGGTGGGGGTGGAGTTGGACAGGGGAGGTGGGGGCTCATGCGTGGTGTGATGCTGCCTCGTCTCCTGAATGGGGAGCAGACTTTAACACTCCAAACCCCAGAGGAAAGGCATTTAATCGATTAACCAAATAATTGATTATCTGAAAGAAATAGTGCCCACCCATCTCGTTCGGATAATCGAGGTTCCCCTGTATTCATAACTATGAAATCCAAAGATTCTCTCTGTATTACTGCACAGTATATAAAAGTGCTTTGGAAAATTAATTATTTTTGTGTAATTATCAATGATATTATCTAGCATATTTTATTCAGATTGATCACATCTCCTTGATTTCAGGTGCCCAATTCATTGAGGGTGCATTTATAGTTTTCCTCTGCCTGTTACCCATTTTTACCTGTTTGTCTGTTTGTGTGTATATGTGTGGGGAGTTGAGGGAATTAGAAATTTACTGTTATATACTGATGGTTTATAACTGTTTGCCTGCTGTTAGAGTCTAATTAATTGTAATGAATTCTTGTTGAGTAGAAAAACCTGGTTCATGCTTTCTATCAGCCTTTGGAAACTGTAAATTGACTAACTTTGCATGCAGTACTTACTTTGAGTCTTTAACCTTTGTGACAACTCGGGAGCTGTAAGACTTGATTTCCAGCACAATACCTCAGTGAGCTATGACACATGCTCAGTACTTTAAATGTGGCCTCATTTTTGTCCAATCTAACTGTAGCAAAACCTACCTATTTTTATGTTCTGTTCTCCTTGCAATAAATAACAATCAATGGATCAGATCTAAGCTCTGCAGTATTGCCACATCTAGCTTTGAATTGTGCTGGATAATTAAAAGCTCACAGTATGGAGAAGCTCCATAATTATCCGTAATGATGTGGGAGCTCAACACATCAGCACAAAGGATAAGGCTGAAGCAATTGCAAGCCTTCAGTCAGAAATGCCGAGTTGAAGTTTCATCTTTACCTGCTCTGAAAAACTCGATCATTACCCATGTCAGTTTTCAGCCAATTTAATTCACTCTAAGTGATACCAAAAAATAACTGAACACCTACAGGCTGTGGGCCCTGACAACCTTCCAGCAAAAGTACATGTACTCCTGAACTTCTAGCCAAGCTGCTTCAGTACAGACCCAACACTGGCATCTACCTGGCAGAGTGGTAAATTGCCCATATAGGTCCTGTATATAAAAAGCAGGGCAAACCCAACCTCTCTGTCCCCTCAGTCTGCTCTTAATTGTGAGTAAAGTGATGGCAGGTGTTATCAAGAATGATACGAATCAGCAATTAATAAAAACCTATTCGCTGAAGTTTAGTTTGAGTTCCGCCAGGGTCACTCAGCTCCTGACTTCATTCCAGCCTTGGTCCAAATATGAATAAAGGAGCTGACTTCCAGAGATGAGGTGAGAGTGACTGCCTTGACATCAAGGCCACATTTGACTGACAGTGACATCAAGGAGCCCGAGTGAAAAGTTGCAGTCTTTCCTAGTCACACCTAATGAGAATGGTGTGGGTTTTGGAGGTCTATCTTAATGTGTTGGGATATCATTGCGAATTGGACCAAGCACTTTTGTATCCAGTGAGAAATTTGAAGCTTCATCAGTGCTGAATATCCAGGAATCATGATATCACACTAATGCCAGGCAATGACCATCTCCAACAACAGAGAATTTAACCACCATCCCTTGCCAATACCATTCCGATTGCTTAATCCCTACCATTGACCAGAAATCGAACTAGACTAGCCGTATAAATACAGTGGCTACAAGAGCAGATCTGAGGTGAGGAATCCTGCAATGAGTAACTCACCACCTGACTCTGCAAACTCCACCATCTACAAGACACAAGTCAGGATTGTGGTGGAATATTCCTCAATTGCCTGGATGAATGTACCGCCTGCGTCACTCAAGAAGCTTGACACCATCCAGCCGAAAGAAACTTGATTGGCACCATGTCCACAACCATTCATTTCCTCCACCAGTAAAAAGTGAGGTCTGCAGATGCTGGAGATCAGAGCTGAAAATGTGTTGCTGGTTAAAGCGCAGCAGGTCAGGCAGCATCCAAGGAACAGGAAATTCGACGTTTCAGGCAAAAGCCCTTGCCCGAAACGTTGAATTTCCTGTTCCTTGGATGCTACCTGACCTGCTGCGCTTTAACCAGCAACATATTTTCAGCTCATTTCCTCCACCAATGGTGCTCAGTAGGAATGTGTACATAACTACAAGATGCACTGAATTATTCACTAGACTTCTTAGACTTTCAAACCCATCATGTTGAAGAACAAGGTCAACGTATACATGGGAACACCATCACCTGCAAGTTCTCCTCCAAACCAACAGCCCTAAAGAAGCTTAAATTCATCCAAGGCAAAGCAGTCCACTTGATTGGCACTACATCTACAAGTAATCACTTCTTCTGCCACTAACACTCAGCAGCAATGTGTATTATCTACAAGATGCACTGGAGAGATTTCACCCAAGATTGTTAGACAGCTTCCTCCTAACCCATTGACCATTTCCAACAAGAAAGACAAGGGCAGCAGATACATGGGAGAACCACCACCTCTTCTCCTTCAAGCACTCATCCTTCTGACTTGGAGACATATTATCGTTCCTTCACTGTTGCTGGGTCAAAATCCTGGAATTCCCTCTCTAAGACATTGTGGGTCAAGCTACAGCACGTGGACTGCAGTGGTTCCAGAAGGCAGTTTACCACCAACTTCTTAAGGGATTGAGGAACAGGCAATAAAGGCTGGTTGTAACAGCCATGACCACAGAAGAAAAAAATTTTTTCTAAACTCCAGCCTTAGTCAATCCAGCCTCTCTTCATACATTGGTCCTGCCATTCCAATGAATCAGTCTGGCAAACATTTTACACTCTCTTCATAACCAGAACATCTCCCTGAGATAAAGGCACCAAACAGAGTACATAGTACTCCAGATATGGTTTCACCAAGGTCCTGCACAATTGCAGCAAGCATCTCTGTGCCTGTACCTGGATCCTTTTGATGTGAAGGCCAGTTGCCTTCTTCACTACTTACTGCACCTCAATGCTTGCTTTCAGCAACTGGTGTATGAGGACACCACGTTTCATTGCACTTTCTTTCCCCCCCACCCCAATCTATCACCATTCGGATAATAATCTGCTTTCCCGATTTTGTCACCAAAATGAATGACCTAACATTTATCGATTTTATACTTCATCTACCAATCACTCAACTTATCCAAATGACATTGAAGCATCTGATCTGTAATAACATTTCTGAACAAGTTGATTAGAAAATATAGGAGTCTATCAAATTCTAAGACGGCTAGACAGGTGAAACAGAGGAATGATATTTCTGATGATGAAAGAGTCCAAAATAGTGCTAAAAATGTAAGGAAACTGGTTAAGCCATTTAGGACTGAAACGAGAAAATCTTTCTTTGCTCAGAATGCAGTGAGCCTGTGGAATTCTCTGCCACACAATGCAGTTGATGGCAAAAACATTGAAAGTTTTCAAGAATTAATTAGATATAGTTCTTTGGGCTAAAGGGATCAAAAAGTATGAGGAGAAAATAGGAACCAAGTACTTAGTTGGAAGATCAACCATGATCATATTAAATTACTGAGTAGGCTTAAAAGCTGAATGGCCTATTCTTCCTAATTTCTTTGTTCACTCCTTGACTGGAGAAACCAAAAACAGACTCCTGACATCTTGATGTTTGACAGTTTGGAAATTCAAAACTTGGTTTGAAATGCTTGGCTTTTTCTGTTCCAATTCCAGATAAAAATATTGTGGAGTGTTATTTGAAAATGATATTAATATAGCTTGTGAGCTTTTATCCTTGCTTGCTTTACAGAGTGAATGCATTTAATATCTTCAATATTTTTATTTTATAGTTCAGCAATAGACTTTTAAATATATAACTGCAGTTTGTGCAAGTTTTTTTTGAAGTTTCCATTCAGTGTGTTGTACTTCGATTTTAAGTCCCTAGATGCTTCTGTCAAGTTGTAGAGAGGCAATTGTACCAACCTAGCTATTATTCCGATCAGCCCTCAAAAGTAAAATAGCGAGAGGCAGCTGGCTAAACAGCTCTAACTCAGTCCACCTCATACGCCTGCCATTAAAATGATGGTGACAAAGACATAAAGCGTGTGCTTGTAGTTTTTATTTTTATCTCTCCACCCAAGGGAGACAGGATCACAAAGTCAGAGAAGCAGCTGCTATGGCCCCTGTTGTCTGCGTTGCAATTTGTTGTGAGTATAGAGTCTCATTGTGGGTCATTGTTATTGGTGCTATAAAGATGATGCCATCTTGATCAGGTCCAGTTGGCACCTTTTGAACTAACAGATGATTTTCTTGCTGATTGCTGTCAATGAGGACAGTGTTAAATAAAGGAGGATGCTGGGATTTCACTGATCTGGCTCTTCTGAACTAAAGGTACATGTGCACAGATTTAGGGAAAAAAACAGCTGTGGAGACATTAGTCAGAAAACAGAATTTTTTCAAATGTAATGAAACAAAAGCACATGCTTTTGTAATTATACCTCTACCAGGTGGTGCCCTGGGGCTTAGTTAATGTAGAATTTCTTGGGGTGGTGAATGTGGAGAGCAAACCATAGCAACACCATCTGCTGCTTCCTGTTCACTCGTTAATTTCTCTATTCTCTTCAGCATAGATTGGATTGACTTTGAACAGCAGTTTGTCTGTTAGTGCACAAACATCCCTTGTAATTCAGTATTCAGAAAACTGTCCTCTGGGCACTGGATATTTCCAGTACCCTAAACTGTAATTTAATTTGTTAGAAAATGTATTTTTTCCTGTGCCTGTTAATGCTTGTTATAAGTTCATCCTGCCATGAAAATGCCAATATGCCAATTCATTTGAAAATCCCTTCCAGTTTGTCTGCAATTATGCTAATTATAACTTTTAACTTATGTGGACTCCTGGAATTGACCTGTACTGCTATGTATATATGTGATATTTCTTACACTCGTTTGATCATGTGTATAAACATACAGAGTTACAATTGCTATGCATCCTACCTTCACCTGGAATATTGAGCAGAAAGTATTTGGTGTCTCCACTTTGGATATGTATGCTACTCAGAATGTCCTGATGAAAGGTCTTGATCTGAAAGACTAACCCTCCCACTTCTCTGAAAGTGCTTGACCTGCTGTGTTTTATCCAGCTCCACACTTTATTGACTCCCACTACTCAAGATAATGCAGTAAGAGCAACATGTTGGCTTGAGTACTGGAATGTGCGGTGTTTTTCATTGTGACCAAACTGTGAATGCTCTTAGACATTTTATTTTCCCTTTACTAGGTGTTTTTTAAAAAATCTACATTTGCAGCCAAAGCCGCCTCATTTTCATGAATCAGATTGCTTTTCATGTTTTAAAATATAAAATAATTAGTTATAGCTGTGTTCAAATTTCTTTCCACCCAACCCTTCCTGGATGATTGTTGTCTTCCCTCCTTTTAGCAACATAAGATCAAGAGTCAGCCATGCAGCTTTCATGCCTGCTGTCCTCTTCTAGTCATCACTAATCATCTATCTCAATATTATATTTCTTTATGATCTCCCTATCCTTAGATCGCTAGTTATTAATTGCATAATGAACTATTATGAACTGACTAAATGATTTAACTTTCACAGCTCTACAGGATAGAGAATTCTAAAGATTAATCACCTTTGGAATGAAGGCATTCCTGCTTATCACTTCAGTTTTGTTTATTAACCTGTTGTTTGGGATTTATCCAAAAGTCTTAAAAAAAAATCCAAAAACATCATATCCACTCATTCTCCTTATTGATTCTGCTGGTAACATCCTCAGAAAGCTTGCAGATTTGTCAAACTTGATTTCCCATTGACTACGTTCTCATTCCTCCGTTGACTGATTCAACTTTGTTTGATTATACACGTGCTCAATTATGATTAGAACTTTGTTACCAATCATTTCTATTCGCGTTCATACACTATTGCATTGGAAACACCTAAGAATCTATCTTTATTATTTTAATCTTATGTTTCCTTGACAACAAAATTAACAGATATGGAGGTCAGAAGTACACAGATAACACCTAGCTGTAGGTCTCCACAATCCTTCAGCCTTATTGCTGCACCTCTGTTAAGTGATAGCTTGTCTTGGAGGATGCAATAATTTTTCCTATCTTAATATTTGCCATTTTGTAGCTTTACCACTGATTCCATACCCCTCCAAAACTAGTGTCTCAGACTAACCTGAGTGTTAAGTTTCTATTTAACCCAGTGGGTAAAAAGTGAGGACTGCAGATGCTGGAGATCAGAGCTGAAAATGTGTTGCTGGTTAAAGCACAGCAGGTCAGGCAGCATCTAAGGAACAGGAAATTCTACGTTTCGGGCCAGAGCCCTTCATCAGGTGAAGGGCTCTGGCCCGAAACGTTGAATTTCCTGTTCCTTGGATGCTGCCTGACCTGCTGTGCTTTAACCAGCAACACATTTTCAGTTCTATTTAACCCAAACTGAATTTCCTCTTCCTTGCAAGAAGAAGCATTACCAATTCCATTACTGTTGGTCAATATTAGCTAATTTCATTGTATGAAATCAGAATCAGACATCCTGATTTGTTTGATGTGTGTTTAATCCCTTGGGTTGAAGCAAATTATTCAGCTTGGATGAAAAGGCTACGGTTTATGCAAAGCTAAATTAATAAATATGACTTACGAATATATTGTATAAGACAGGAAGTTGCCAAGGGTTGAAAAACAGATGAAGCAAAAACACTACTATTGAAAGTGAAATTTGGTATTAATCTGACACCTTATTTCATTTTTTGAGTATTTTCATGAATAATGAAATTGGTTCTTGTAGTTCAGTGATAGTGTCCCTACCTTTGAGCCCAGAATCCTGGGTTCAAGTCCCACCAGCTCTAGAGGTGTGTCATAACATCCCTACATAGGTTGGTTAGGAAAAGAAAATGAAGTTTATTATGGTTAGTTTGGAAAATGTGGGAACTGTTTTCTAAATAATTAGATCCGCAAGCAGTAATGATGTGAGTGGGTAGTTAATCTGTTTTTTTGTTTCAGGGAGGAATTTTGAACAGGGCAATAGGAGAAATCACGGTTTTTATCAAATTATGCCTTAAGAAGTAAACAGTAAAGAAGAAAATAAATAGTAAATTATCCCCTCCAACCATGCATATATGATGGAAAGCATGATTTCAAGTTTGCTTTCTCTTTAAAGTTTCAAGTATTTGCACTCTATATTGAATTGAATAGAATTAGATTTAATGACACATACTGACATCAGTACAGTGAAACGTTTACAAGTTACCACTTATGACACCATCTTAGGTACAAAGGTGCCGAGGTACTGAATATGTAGAGACAAATGCATCAGAACTGCTGATCATTGTGATGTGGATTATATCTAATTTTTAGCAATGCAACATATAAGTTTGGATCCAAGTGTCCGTAACCAACTCTTAAATAAGATTACAGTATAGTTTCAATATGCTGTTCAGGAGCTGATTGAAAGTAGGGGAAAGGTCAGAATCGGTCTCTTTCTGTCAATATGAAGCAGGCATGTTTTGTCACATATGAGTGCAACTATGCTGTGTGAAAGTATCAGGAACAGCTACACATTGTGCTTGAGAAATACTAATCACCAAAACGTGTTTGCAAAGCATTGTTTTTTCACTGAGACTTATAGTACCCAGTTGAGAGGATAGAAGAAATGGTTTAGAACAAAATAACACTCCATGTGCTTGACACTGTTCTGTAAAGTGAACCTACTTCTTGAACAGGAAGATATGAATCCTGTAAAGGTTTTAGTAGTATAACCATTCATATGTAGTAAAGTGGAAACAGGTTTCTTTTTAAAGTTCTTGGAAAGGTTTGGATGGAAGTTTTTGAAATTTCACAATAGAGTAGCAAGTTAAACATATGTCAATAAACAGAACGTGATTATCTTTGAACATGAGAAACTAACTGCAAGATTTGCATTTACTTTGATACTTGTCAACAAAATAAATAATTTGAACACAAGTTTCTCATGTTCATATGATTGACAAGTTAGTTTAAGAACCTGAGTCTAAATAACCAACATTACCCCTGTGTTGATGTCATTTAAAATAGCATTTTTAAAGTAAGTTCAAATGTGGTGAATAATATACAGGTACTTTGAGATATATCTGGTGTTAGTGTGATATATGAACTGTATATGTGGAAGTGTTTGGATGTATGTGGTATTTAATTGCTTAATGTATGTATTCTGCACTCTATGGAAGTGAAGGGCAGTCTTTTACTGACAGGTGGAATATCCAGTCCAGAGGCAGCTCATTCAACCCAGCTTCTCTACGTAGATGTTTCTGGTCACATGACTCTCTCCATCTCATCCTGTCTGCATTACCTTCTCTTCCTTTTGCATCACCTATTATTTAGCTTCCCTTTAAAGCATCTATCCTATGCTTTTCACCTCCACTTCTCCTTGTGGTTGTGAGTTTCACATTCTGTTCATTCTGTGTCTCCTGAATCACTTCTGGTTTTATTACTGACTACTTTATATTTTCAGCCTTTGGTTTTATTCTTATTCCATATATGGAAACAATTTCTCCACTTTACCAATGGCCTTCACTAGGAATAAATAATAGCTGTGGTGGACGTAGGGTGTGATAATGACAGATTGGTAAGTGGCTGCTCAGATACATGGAAGAGAGAAGTGTTTTCTGTACAACTAGCATGAAAACTAAGTGAGAAAGTTGAATAGTGAGCAGATTAGTTTCTGAGAGTGCATAACTTGGGTCATGGTCAAGATGAGCTTGGGGCTAATGAGAGTTAATGAAACAGCACAAACGTCGGCATAGTTCAAAAGGTTAGAGTTGGAGAGTACCACTGCTATACAAAATGGAATAGACTCAGTGAATGTCTAGTAGTTCAGAACTGAAGCAATGGGCCATCAGCCTCTGAATTGTAACCTATGACATTCTCTTAACATCATGGCCTGGCTCCTCCACACTCCACCTTCCAAGGACCCCTTCACCCACCTCCAACACACTGCATCCGCCTGAACACCCTGCGCTGCCCGCGACCTCTTTATTTCCAACTGCCACCGGGACATTAACCGCCTCAACCTGTCTACCCCCCTCCCCCACTCCAACTTCTCACCCTCACAACACGCAGCCCTCCGATCCCTGTGCTCCAATCCCAGCCTCACCATCAAGCCAGCAGATAAAGGGGGCGCAGTGGTAATCTGGCGCACTGACCTCTGCACCGCGAAGCTAAGCGCCAACTCGAGGACACCTCTTCCTACTGCCCCCTCGATCATGACCCCACCCCCCATCACCAAACCATTTTCTCCCAGACCATACAGAACCTCATCACCTCAGGAGATCTCCCACCCACAGCTTCCAACATCATAGTCTGGGAACCCCACACTGCCGGGTTCTACCTCCTTCCCAAGATCCACAAGCCTGACCACCCTGGCCGACCCATTGTCTCAGCATGCTGCTGCCCCACTGAACTCATCTCTACCTGCCTCAACACTGTCCTATCCCCCCTAGTCTAGGAACTCCCCACATACGTTCAAGACACCACCCACGCCCTCCACCTCCTCCAAGACTTCCGCTTCCCCGGCCCCCAACGCCTCATCTTCACCATAAATATCCAATCCCTCTCCACCTCCATCCGCCATGACCAGGGCCTCCAAGCCCTCCATTTTTACCTCTCCAGACGTCCCCAACAGTACCCTTCCACCGACACACTCATTCGTTTGGCCGAACTGGTCCTCACCCTTAACAATTTCTCCTTCAAATCCTCCCACTTCCTCCAAACCAAAGGGGTAGCCATGGGCACACCTATGGGCCCCAGCTATGCCTGTCTCTTTGTTGGCTCGTAGAACAGTTGATCTTCCGTAATTACACTGGCACCACTCCCCAACTCTTCCTCCGCTACATTGATGACTGCATTGGCGCCACCTCGTGCTCCTGCGAGGAGGTTGAGCAATTCATCAACTTCACCAACACATTCCATCCTGACCTTAAATTTACCTGGACCATCTCTGACACCTCCCTCACCTTCCTGTACCTCTCCATCTCCATTAATGACAACCGACTTGACACTGACATTTTTTACAAACCCACAGCTACCTGGATTACACCTTTTCCCACCCTACCTCTTGCAAAAATGCCATCCCGTATTCCCATTTCCTCTGCCTCTGCCGTATCTGCTCTCAGGAGGACCAGTTCCACCACAGAACACACCAGATGGCCTCCTTCTTTAGATTCCCACAATTTCCCTTCCCACGTGGTTAAAGATCCCGTCCAACGCAGCTTGTCCACATCTCGTACCTCCGCCCTCAGACCCCACCCCTCCAACCGTAACAAGGACAGAACGCCCCTGGTGCTCATCTTCCACCCTACAAACCTTCACATAAACCAAATCATCCGCTGACACGTCCGCCACCTCCAAAAAGACCCCACCACCAGGGATTTATTTCCCTCCCCACCCCTTTCTGCCTTCTGCAGAGACCGTTCCCTCCGTGACTACCTGGTCAGGTCCATGCCCCCCCCCCCCCCACAAACCCACCCTCCCATCCTGGCACCTTCCCCTGCCATCGCAGGAACTGTATAACCTGCGCCCACACCACCTCCCTCACCTCAATCCAAGGCCCTAAAGGAGCCTTCCACATCCATCAAAGTTTTACCTGCACATCCAGTAATATCATTTATTGTATCCATTGCTCCCGATGCGGTCTCCTCTACATTGGGGAGGCTGGGCGCCACCTAGCAGAACGCTTTAGGGAACATCTCCGGGACGCTCGCACCAATCAACCACACCGCCCCGTGGCCCAACATTTCAACTCCCCCTCCCACTCTGCTGTGGACATGGAGGTCCTGGGCCTCCTTCACCGCCGCTCCCCCACCATCAGACGCCTGGAGGAAGAAAGCCTCATCTTCCGCCTCGGAACACTTCAACCCCAGGGCATCAATGTGGACTTCAACAGTTTCCTCATTTCCCCTTCCCTCACCTCACCCTGGTTCCAACTTCCAGGCTCAGCACTGTCCCCATGACTTGTCCGACCTGCCTAGCTCCTTTTCCACCTATCCACTCCATCCTTTCCTCACTGACCTATCATGTTCATCCCCTCCCCCACTCACCTATTGTACTCTATGCTACTTTCTCCCCACCGCCACCCTCCTCTAGCTTATCTCTCCACACTTCAGGCTCTCTGCCCTTATTCCTGATGAAGGGCTTTTGCCCGAAACGTCGATTTCGCTGCTCCTTGGATGCTGCTTGAACTGCTCTGCTCTGTCGGCTAATCCTCCGCACACTACCAATACTGTCGAGCTAGGAGATTGACCTCGGTTAAATGACAAATGAAGAAGAGTATGTCAGAAGCCACATCAGATGTATGTCTGAATGAGACCCGACTGGTGAAGCAATTGCACTTCCACTAAACAGTGGAACAGCATGCCACCGACAGAACTTAGTGACCCATAACTGAAAGATGAGATCAAAGTCCTGCCATAGCTAGCCTTGAATGGAGGCGAATAATTAAGTAGCGATCAGGAGGAAAAGCTTCAGGGAATGTCCTCTTCTCAATAATGGCAGAGCTCAACCCATGAGTGTAAAACTGCAAATGTGTTGCTGGTCAAAGCACAGCAGGTTAGGCAGCATCTCAGGAATAGAGAATTCGACGTTTCGAGCATAAGCCCTTCATCAGGAATAAGAGAGAGAGAGCCAAGCAGGCTGAGATAAAAGGTAGGGAGGAGGGACTAGGGGGAGGGGCGATGGAGGTGGGATAGGTGGAAGGAGGTCAAGGTGAGGGTGATAGGCCGGAGTGGGGTGGGGGCGGAGAGGTCAGGAAGAGGATTGCAGGTTAGGAGGGTGGTGCTGAGTTGAGGGAACCGACTGAGACAAGGTGGGGGGAGGGGAAATGAGGAAGCTGGAGAAATCTGAATTCATACCTTGTGGTTGGAGGGTTCCCAGGCGGAAGATGAGGCGCTCCTCCTCCAGCCGTCGTGTAGTTGTGTTCTGCCGGTGGAGGAGTCCAAGGACCTGCATGTCCTCGGTGGAGTGGGAGGGGGAGTTAAAGTGTTGAGCCACGGGGTGATTGGGTTGGTTGGTTCGGGCGGCCCAGAGGTGTTCTCTGAAGCGTTCCGCAAGTAAGCGGCCTGTCTCACCAATATAGAGGAGGCCACATCGGGTGCAGCGGATGCAATAGATGATGTGTGTGGAGGTACAGGTGAACTTGTGGCGGATATGGAAGGATCCCTTGGGGCCTTGGAGGGAAGTGAGTGTGGAGGTGTGGGCGCAAGTTTTACATTTCCTGCGGTTGCAGGGGAAGGTGCCGGGGGTGGAGGTTGGGTTGGTGGGGGGTGTGGATCTGACAAGGGAGTCACGAAGGGAGTGGTCCTTGCGGAACGCTGATAGGGGAGGGGAGGGAAATATATCCTTGGTGGTGGGGTCCGTTTGGAGGTGGCGGAAATGGCGGCGGATAATACGTTGTATGCGCAGGTTGGTGGGGTGGTAGGTGAGAACCAGTGGGGTTCTGTCTTGGTGGCGGTTGGAGGAGCGGGGCTCAAGGGCGGAGGAGCGGGAAGTGGAGGAGATGCGGTGGAGGGCATCGTCGATCACGATGCCCTCCACCGCATCTCCTCCACTTCCCGCTCCTCCGCCCTTGAGCCCCGCTCCTCCAACTGCCACCAAGACAGAACCCCACTGGTTCTCACCTACCACCCCACCAACCTGCGCATACAACGTATTATCCGCCGCCATTTCCGCCACCTCCAAACGGACCCCACCACCAAGGATATATTTCCCTCCCCTCCCCTATCAGCGTTCCGCAAGGACCACTCCCTTCGTGACTCCCTTGTCAGATCCACACCCCCCACCAACCCAACCTCCACCCCCGGCACCTTCCCCTGCAACCGCAGGAAATGTAAAACTTGCGCCCACACCTCCACACTCGCTTCCCTCCAAGGCCCCAAGGGATCCTTCCATATCCGCCACAAGTTCACCTGTACCTCCACACACATCATCTATTGCATCCGCTGCACCCGATGTGGCCTCCTCTATATTGGTGAGACAGGCCGCTTACTTGCGGAACGCTTCAGAGAACACCTCTGGGCCGCCCGAACCAACCAACCCAATCACCCCGTGGCTCAACACTTTAACTCCCCCTCCCACTCCACCGAGGACATGCAGGTCCTTGGACTCCTCCACCGGCAGAACACAACTACACGACGGCTGGAGGAGGAGCGCCTCATCTTCCGCCTGGGAACCCTCCAACCACAAGGTATGAATTCAGATTTCTCCAGCTTCCTCATTTCCCCTCCCCCCACCTTGTCTCAGTCGGTTCCCTCAACTCAGCACCGCCCTCCCAACCTGCAATCCTCTTCCTGACCTCTCCGCCCCCACCCCACTCCGGCCTATCACCCTCACCTTGACCTCCTTCCACCTATCCCACCTCCATCGCCCCTCCCCCTAGTCCCTCCTCCCTACCTTTTATCTTAGCCTGCTTGGCTCTCTCTCTCTTATTCCTGATGAAGGGCTTATGCTCGAAACGTCGAATTCTCTATTCCTGAGATGCTGCCTGGCCTGCTGTGCTTTGACCAGCAACACATTTGCAGCTGTGATCTCCAGCATCTGCAGACCTCATTTTTTACTCCATGAGTGTAAAAGGCAAGGGTGAAACATTTATAACCATCGTGAGCCAAAAGTGTCAGGTGGACAATCTATCTGTGCTTTTCTATGCTCTCCAACCTTCCATGAAAATAAAACAATGGCATCAATCCAATAAATTGTAAATTGCAGATCAGCAAAAAGAGCAAATCTAATTCACCCAATGTTGCCTCATCAGATTACTCTCAATCATTGGCAAAATGTTAGAACTTATTGTTGACTATGCTAACAAATGCTCAGCAATAATCTGCACATGGTTTCTTGGTTTGGATTCTGCTGGGACCATTTGATCTAAATGATATTAAAGTTTTGGGTAAAACCTGAACAAGATAGGAGAGAGTGAATGCCCTTTACATTGAGAGCATTATATTGATTGTGACTTAAAAGAGAAAGTGAGGACTGCAGGTGCTGGAGATCAGAGCTGAAAATGTGTTGCTGGAAAAGCGCAGCAGGTCAGGACCCCACCACCAGAGATATATTTCCCTCCCCTCCCCTATCAGCGTTCCGAAAAGACCACTCCCTCCCTGACTCCCTCGTCAGGTCCACACCCCCCACCAACCCAACCTCCACTCCCGGCACCTTCCCCTGCAACCGCAAAAAATACAAAACTTGCGCCCACACCTCCCCCCCCTTACTTCCCTCCAAGGCCCCAAGGGATCCTTCCATATCCACCACAAATTCACCTGCACCTCCACACACATCATTTACTGCATCCGCTGCACCCGATGTGGCCTCCTCTATATTGGGGAGATAGGCCGTCTACTTGCGGAACGTTTCAGAGAACACCTCTGGGACACCCGGACCAATCAACCCAACCACACCGTGGCTCAACACTTCAACTCCCCCTCCCACTCCCACTCCACATGCAGGTCCTCGGACTCCTCCATCGTCAGACCATAGCAACACAACGGCTGGTGGAAGAGCACTTCATCTTCCACCTAGGAACCCTCCAACCACAAGGGATGAACTCAGATTTCTCAGTTTCCTCATTTCTCCTCCTCCCACCTTGTCTCAGTCAAATCCCTCGAACTCAGCACCGCCTTCCTAACCTGCAATCTCCTTCCTGACCTCTCCGCCCCCACCCCCACTCCGGCCTATCACCCTCACCTTGACCTCCTACCTATCGCATTTCCAACACCCCTCCCCTAAGTCCCTCCTCCCTACCTTTTATCTTAGCCTGCTTGGCATACTCTCCTCATTCCTGAAGAAGGGCTCATGCTCCAAACATTGATTCTCCTGGTCCTTGGATGCTGCCTGACCTGCTGTGACTTAAAAGAGTCTTAGCAAAAAGGGAGTAAGTTTTCGACTGTCTGCAGTCATATCTGATGCAAAGGATGATGTTGTGATTGTGGAGACCCAATTGTCTCAGCTTCAAAATATAACGACAGCAGTCCCTCAGTGTCTGAGGATTAACTGTATTTCAGCTGGTTGATCGACGATCTTCTCTCCTTCATAAGGTTAGAAATGGGGCTGGTTAACGATGATCACACAATGTTCAGTTCCATTAACAATTCCTCACATAATGATGCCATCTTTATCCAGAAAGACCTGACAGTGACCATACTTGGTATGTTGCAATCTTAATTTATACAAGTGGCAAGCAATACTCATCTCAAACAGGAGAAAATGTAATGATCTTCATGCGACATTCAATGGCATTATCATTGTCAAACCCTCCACCATTAATATCCTGGGAGTCACCAAGGTAAAAGATGATTGGTAATATTACCAAATGCAAAATTTCCCTGCAATTCTCAAACCGTTCTAATGGGCATATATATAAGGTGCTTTATCGTGGCTGAGTCAAAACCACGAATACGCTACCTAACTGTAATGAGAAGTACACTCACCGCAAAAACTGTCACGGTATTTTAAGAAAGGCAGGTCCCCTTTACATTTAATAGAAATTATGAATGTTCAGTAATGTTTGCATTGCTGTCAAGGCTCACACTTAAATTAATTTTTAGTAGTAGATTTGATGCAGCTGAACAAATGGGCTCAGTCTTAGCATTAAAGTGATGCATGACCTCTTTTCACGTTGAAAATGAATGTCACTGTGACTGAGTAGATGGATTTAAGGAGGCATTTCATGGCAAATCAAGCAACTAGGGAAACCATTTACATCAGGATAATTATGGAATAATGAGCAGTTTTGATGTTGTCCAGATGGACATGGAGATAAACGATTAAACCAGTTGTCCATCATATACACAACAAAATTGCACTACTTCGAATTAAAGGATTGAAAATGGGGTTCTAAACTGAAAGAGAGCCTGGGTGTTACTGGAAATAAGGTAAAGATGTGCGCGATTGAACCCATCAGAAGCAATGTGAGGCTTAGAGAGTCAAAGTCTTGATAATTAGGACTTTGAAAGTCCATTGCAAGTGACCTTGCAGAGAAATAATTTCAAAGATTGGATCAGTATAAAAGAAATTGTGATTTGAATTTGGGAAGCAAACATGAGCAGTGTGGGCTTCAAGAAAGTAAGGAAAGATGGTCTTGTTTGTAACTGAGATAATGGGAATGGAGGCTATGTGAAATGACAAAGTCAGTGTGGGCTTTTGTGAATGGAGTATGAGTAAGAGAGTTTACATGGAAGGATACAGGAAGGTAGTGAAGTCAAAGGAGAACAAGACAAACTATGTTAAGTTGTTGAAGCTCACTTAGAAATAAAAAGACTGAAGATATCTTGGTAAGAAGCTCTCAGACTTGAATGGGCTGCAGAGAGTAAAGACAGATGTAAGATAATGAGATACTTGAAGGTGGCAACAAAGTATGGAGATAGAAGAGATTTGGCGATGAGGGCCAAAGTATTAACATACCTCTTTGGCCAGAAGAGAGGACTTAACAAAGGATTCCTGTTATTACCCATGAATCAAATCTCTACTAAGGCCCTCAATGTCAATGTAGTCGCCCACAGCAAGTCTGTGAATATCATGTGTCTTGTTCAGACATTAATGAGCATTATGAAGTCAGATGTAGAGACCACAGGTAAATATTCTACTAGTTGTTAGATGAATGAGCAGGATAGATCATTTGGAAATATAGGTGGCAATGGGCATGGTGGGTGAGACAGACAGAGATGACAGTTCAGGTCATTCTAAGGAGGCAATGACAAGTGCATTATTTGACAGTATGGCAGAAGCCGTGAATTTATTTCAAAAGGGAGTCAAGTCTGGGAAACTAGCAAGTGAGTGGTAAAATCCTGGAGTGGTTGTAGACAGTGTGCTTGAAATACAAGAAATTAAATGAAGCATTACTGGACAATAGGAAGGAAGAGATAAGTGAATGAGAATCAAGGGTAACGAGAAACAAAGAAAACATGTAATGAAGTAATGGGCTTCTGTTTGAACCACAATTTGACTGGGCATAGCCAAGTTTAGATTATGTCACCCTCCCCATCTTAATTTTTACCATGATTACAATGGAGACAGTAGAAAATACAATTGAGAATCTGAGAAGTTCTTCAGTGGCAAAATGTTTGGCATGTAGATTGGGGTCAGCTTTGGGTGAAACTTGTGGGAAAACAAATATAAATTTGTTAAAATATATTAATTCGAAGGTTCAGTTTTTTTCTAAGTGAATGTTGTACCCATGCTCTACACAGTGTTAATTAATATCTCATGGTCCATGCAGACTTGGTGAACAGTAATTTTTTTACCAGTAGGTGGTGGCAAAGGCCTACTAGTTATCAAATTACTTCAACTTGCATGAACTTGACTTTACTATTATATTGCTATTCTTGTATTTTGTCATATGCTTGGCTAATCTATTTGTTTCATACATTCATCAAACTGTGTTGACTAAATGTGTTGTTTGTATTGAGCAAATGTGACCAGACTAGTTATCTCTCAAAACGAAGGAGCAAATTCCTGCAGATGCTGAAATCTCTCAAAATGAAGTTCTCTTTGTTCAAGCCATGATTCCTCAATTGACGAAGTGACACATGCACCTAGGTACAGTGAGAAGTGTTGTTTTGCATGCTATACCGGCAGATTGTACCATGCAAAGTGCATCTGGCTGACAGATCAGAATGCAGAGTGCACAGAGAAGGTGCAGAGAGATCAGAACTAACATTTGAGAGGTCCATTCAAAAGTGTGGTAACTGGGAGGAAGAAATTGTTTAAAAATCTATTTGTACAAATGTTTAAACTCTTATACCTGTTTACCTGATGGAGGAGAGTGGAAGAGAGTATAACCAGAGTAGGAAATGTCTTTGATTATGCATATGCAGACTGATGGGATTAGTTTAGTTTGGCATCAAGGTCAGCATAAACATGGTGAGCTGAAGAACCTGCGCCTTTGTTTTTCTGTTATATGTGTGATATATGTTCTACAGTAATGAACAATATCAAAGGTATTTGCAGTTGTACAGCTCATCCTTTCTCTGAATTTATTTGGACAGTTGCCTCTTAGTGTAGCACTTCAGTTTATTTGCTGTCAAGAACATGACTGTCAGTAGATAGAATAAACACGTTGAAAGAACATAATCTTGACAGAAGTTTAAAATGTGTTAATCAGGATTTATATTAACAATCAGTGTGACCTACAAGTTTATTTAATTGGTCAGCATAACCTGACAACTCAAGCTTTTTCTTGTGATTGAATAAATTGTAGTTTGAAGGAGCAGTTGAAGTAAATGCAGCATAGTGTTAAAAAGCATACCCATGTGAGTTTGCAGTCCTCCTATCTGGCATTTATTTTTTAAAGATGTTTGTCTAAAAATATAATTGCCAACCTCTCTATACTCCTATTTAATGGGAGAGCTGCCACAATTTTTTTAAACTGAGCCTTTAAAGTGAATTCAATATTTAGTACTTAAGCAAAAGCAATGATTTTCTTTTCTCATGACTCATGTTTGGTTCAGAGTTTAGTGTTTTGAAGACAAAGACCTTCATCATTGTTAAACTAGCAAGACTACTAGAGGCCAATGTCAGTATTGTAAATTGAAAATCCTGATTGAGTTTCCTTTATTTTCATTTTATTCGCTCGTGGGAGTGAGCAATGCTGGCTGGCCGGGATTATTGCCTGTCCATAGTTGCCTTTGAGGTGATGATAGTGAGTTGTTGTCTTGAAATGCTGTGGATGAGCCCACAATGCCCTTCGGGAGGGAATTCCAGGATTTTGACAGAGTGACAGGACGACGAGCGGCTTAGAGAGGAACTTGCAGGTCATTATCTTCCCAGGTATCTGTTGCCCTTGCCCTTCCAGGTGGAATTGGTTGTGGGTTTTGCTGTCTATGAATCTAGAATGTATTTTAAGTATAAGCTGCTGCTGCACTCAATGCCAGTTGAAAGTATTCATTGAACATAAACATTCCCCTTTCCTCCTCTATCAGCATCAAATTATTTAAAATTTAGGGCCTCTTAGAATGATAGTGTTTGTTTTATATTTGCATTGTCTCTTGTAACTTGGTTACTTTGCATAATGTGCAAGTTCCTGTGACTGATCCTTGAAACTCTAGAGAAATAAACAGAAGCAACACAACATACTTTCTAGTCATAGTTGGCAGCTCTCAGGAACATCTTGCTCTAATTAAAAAGCTAATTTCGCTGTTTTGACAACCTACTTGTTGAGAGATTTGTTTATTAAATCTAAGTACTAACTAGCAACTTGCCTACAAGCTTTTTTTCAGAAATTTCTTGTTTCCTAAAATGTTTTCCTTTATAAAGGCCATTGGGTTCAAAATTCTGGCATCATTTTTATATTAACATTTCAGTTGAAAATCACTTCAAGTAGGGGTTCTCATCCGAATGACGTGGAATGCTTTTGTTAGGTAAAAGATGCTTTTGTCGTCTTTAGTGTTTGTGGAAACATTGGAAAAATGTATTATGTGATGTGATTAATCTGTCACTTTCATGCCTCCAGAATTGGACAGTCTGATTCTCTGAACATTTGTTTTTGAAGTATAAAGCCTCCATTTCAGCAACGGTGTTGGTATGTTTAGAGGATAATTTTTATTGATGTCTCATGCATAGGCTTCAGACAGCCTTAGAAAGAAAGTCAGTTTGAATGTTAGTTGGTACTCAATGAAAACTTGATAACCAAGAACAGTTATTTGTCATTATCAAAAAACATATTCTATGGATGTTTGCAGACTATATGGAGGAGACAGTATTATATTTCTAACCAATGGAGCTTTCTGACACTGTAGTAATACACTTGCCAACTAGGTTCACTAAAATCAATTTGTCATCGAATAATCTTGATAGAGCAGAGGTTGTGCTGGTGAAGGAGGAGAAGTCTATTGGCCTTGCACTGAATATCTGCTATCATTGACAGGCAGACAAAGGTTACACTATATTAATTTACCTGAACAGTGGTCAGAGCGACAGGTGTGAAATTGCTTAACTTTATCTGCATCTGCTTTACTTCAGCTAAGTGTAAACAGCTGCTGTTTGTAGGGCAGTGTTACCTCAGGATGAAGTTGGAAAGAGTCCAAGTCTGCAGCTCCTGAAATTTCTCTTTTAAAGAATGATTTTAGGGAATTGCTACAAATAAGACCAAAATAGAGATTTTTTGTTTGCAAAGTCAATTAGACTCCTGTATAATGTTTGTGTAAGTTTGAATGCACACACAGTCAAATTTAATCCAGCAAACTTCAGCCTAATTAAATGAATTAAAAGCCTTTTCTATCATATCACAAAACACTATGAAAAGTAATTTTCTTGAACAGATATCCTGTTGTCTGTTTTTAATTATATATCGTTAACCCTGATGAAGGACAGTGACAAAAATCAGCCTGCTTCTTGATAAATTTTAAAAATGCGTGTATTGTGCAAGATTTGTTTTTAAAATGGCCAATAAATGTGAGAAATGAAATTGCATTGAATATTACCAGTTCTTCACAGTAGTTGCTAATGAATAAGCACTTTCTATAAGACTATAAAAAAAGAAACAGAGTGAAGATGTTTGGCCCCTCAAGACTACTCCACCTTTCGATAGGATTATGACTGATCCGACATACCTTATGTTCACTTTCCTGCACTTTCCCTGTAACCCTGTGATTCTAATACTGATCAAAAAACCTATCTATCTCAGCCTTAAATATGCATAAGGACTCTGCCCCCAGCTCTCTGTGACAAGGAGTTTGAAAGACACTCAACCATCTGAGAGAATAAGTTCCTCCTCATCTCAGTCTTAAATTGGCACCCTTATGTTCTGCCTCTATGCTGTGTAGTCCAGACTACCCCAGGAGGGGGAACGTCCTGTCAGCATTTACCCTGTCAAGCCCCTTAAGAATCCAATATGTTTCAATTAATTTACCTCTCATTCTTCTGAAGTTCAAGGGTAGAGTCCCGATCTGTTTAGACTTGCTCATAAGACAATCCCTCCGTACCAAGAATCATCCTATGAACCTTCTCTGACTTGCTTCCAATGAAATGATATATTTCTTAAAGAGCATCAAAACTGCTTATGGAACTCCAGATGTGATCTCTCAGTACCATGTACAGTTCTAGTAAGATTTCACCACTCTTAAACTTCATCTCTTTTGAAATAAAGACCATCATTCTATTAATCTTCGTGATTACCTGTTGCAACTGTGTGTTTGCTTTCTTTGTTTCATGCAGGAGTACCCCTAAGTTCTTTTGTGTTGACTCTTTGCAATTTTTCTCCATTTAAATAATACTCTGTTCTCACTACCAAAATGAAGAACTTTGTATTTTCTCAAATTATATTCCATTTTCCAACTTCTTGCCAACTACCTTAAGCTATCATGTTTATCTGTAAACTGTTTGTGTCACTATCTTAGTGTCATCTGAAAACTTGGCTACAGTACATTCACTTCCTTCCTACAGGTCAATATTATACAGCATATTGCAAACAGTTGCAGTGCCATCACTGATCCTTGCGGAACCCACATGTCATAGCTGACCAACCTGAAAAAGAATTCCTTATCTCCAGTCACTGTTGTCTTTCTATGAGTCAATTCTCTATCCATGGCAATACACTACCTCCAACACTGGCATCTTATTTTATGACTTAACCTTTTGTGAGGTACCCTGTTGAAGTTTTTCGGGAAGTTCCCATATATCTGCTCTGTTTGCGAGTTCTTTGAGAAAATCTAATAAATAAATTTCATTGCTGACTTTATAAAGACAGTGCTTCAAGAACAAGGACTTGCCAGGCTTTCACTATTCAGATTTCCTGTCTGTGCAGGATTCAGCACTTTTTAAATTTTTGCCACTTGATGTGTCACAATGTATATCTTGAAGGCTCTGGTTATATTCTAAGAAATACCTTGTATTTAATTCCTGTCTTTCAATATTAAGGACAGAGAATGAGAGTAAGATCAGCATCTATTTCCATTATACACCTAAAGGAGTAGGTCCTTAATGTTCACAGTTGTCTTTTCTATTGAACAGATAGAATAGCACTACAATGTATGGTTGAGCAGGAGCAGAAGAAGTATCCTTATACACTTCTTCCATCTCTAAACATTTCCATAGCTTCAAAAAGATTTTTTGCAAGATTCTTTTGCATAATTTGCATTTCAACCAGTGAGAAGAAAGTTACTGTCTTTATGAGAAGAATGTCAATTTGCAGGTAAAATGGGCAGTTTGAACCATTGTGCAAATGTACTCATTCTTCAAGTCATAACTTAGGAATATTTCCTTTTTTAAATTCTTAGGGTATATTTATGATGAATGCTTTCTGTCCAAATCTGTCACACTATGAGATACCAAAGTTTGTTTGTGAATTACAATATTCAAACCATGCATGGAATATTCTCCATTTCTCTTGTTGAACGTGACTCTTGAACAACATCTGAGAAGCTCCTCGCTATTTAAGACAGAGCAGCCAACTTGATTGGCAACCCACCCACCACCTTAAACATTGACTCCACCACTAGCGCACAACTGCATCAGTGTGTATCATCTGCAGTATGCGCTGCTATAACTTGCCAAACTTGTTTCAACACTGTCTAAAAGCTGTGATCTCTACCAACTAGAAAAACAATGGAAGCTCTTGAAAAGCACCAACTGTAGTTCCTGTCCAGGTCACGCAATATCTTGACATGGAACTATATTATGGTTCCTTCACTGTCACTGGAACTCTGTTAATAGCAACGTAAGTATACCTATGACAGATGAACTGCAGCAGTTCAAGAAAGTGGCTTAGCACCACCTTCTGAACAGTTAATAAGGATGGGAAACAAATGTTTCCTTAGAAGTTCACCAAGAGAAGTGGAGAACATTTCATGCATGATTTGAGTATTGTAATTCACATACAGAGTTTGGTAATTCACTGTAGAATTCCAATTTCTGCATAGTGCTTCAGGAGGTAAACCAGTTACATTCCAAAAATCTATTATCTCCCCACACTTCAGAACGCTCTCACCTTACAACCACTGCACCCCAAACTCCTTAAAATTATAAATTCCTCAGAAGTTTGTGTCCCTGAAAGAATTTTGGAAAAATGCAAGTATTGCATACAGCTGAGTGCATCTTGCTCTCTAGCTGTATCCAGTGCTTAATATAATTTGGGAGGTGATGCTTCCTCTGAGGAGTAAAGCTGGAGCAAAGTCCATGGCCTTGAGAGTGGCTCAGGTGTTCAGCGTGTGGAGGGTACAGCAGGAAGTTTAGAAAAGCTGAAGTGATAGGAAATTCAGTAATTAGGGCATGTTTCTGCAACCGCTGTATGACTCAGGAGTGGTCTACTGCTTCCCTATCAAAGCCCGGATCAAGGAGCAACTGAAGAACATTGGGAAGAGTGATGGTGAACAGCCAGAAATTTTTATTCATTTTTGACATCAGTAGAAAGAGGAGTGAGGATCTGTTGGCCAATTTTTAAGGAGGTTGAAATAAAATTAATAAGCAAGATTGAATAATCCAAAATGAGAGGACATAGGTTTAAGCTGAGGGGGAAAGATTTAAAAAGGACCTGAGGGGTAACTTTTCCATGCAGAGGGTGGTGCATGTTTAGAACAAGCTGGCTGATAAGTGGTGGAGGCAGGTACAACTACAGCATTTAAAAGGCATCTGGATGGGTATAGGAATAGAAATGGTTTAGCAGGTTATGGGCCAAATGCTGGCAAATGAGACTAGGCCAGATTAGAATGTCCGGTCCATGTCCACGTGTTGGACCAAAAGGTCTGTTTCCATACAAGATGACTTTAAGACCCGCTTGCCATGAAAAAAGTTCCCTGTTGTAATGCCATACTGTCTGAAATAATCAAGCACAGGAAACCAGCACTCCTTTAGATCCTTCACGATCCTCTGTGTACTTGCAGGAGGAAGAACTGGTATCCACAATATATGACACACAGATTGTAATACTGTACAAAAACAAGAGTGACCACAGTCATTGCAATAAATATTGTGGCATCTCCTGCTGAGTGTTGTGCAAAAAATAGTTTCCCGTGTTGTTTTTGCCAGACAACGATCCAAGCAGAATACGTTTACCATAATTCATCAATCTCACCAAAGCACTCAACCATGTAAGCAGAGGTATTCGGTTTAAGCTGTTGGTGGTGTTTGCTGGCCCACTGAAGCTGTTAATTGTGATCTGTTCCATAACAAAATGATGGGAGAGGTCAGTTATGATAGAGCAATATCGGGAAAATTTGAGAACCGCAATGGAGCAAAACAGGATTCGGTTCTGGTGCTGATACTTTTTGGCATATTCTCTTTGTTGTCATATTCCTTAAAATCATGTATGGATGGTGTCTGTCATCATACCAGGACTGTTAGAAAGCTTACAAGGTCCTAGACTAAGGTGCACCATTTCTAATCCGAGAGTTGCTGTCTACGAACAATGGCATACCAACATCTCGTAATGAGAAATAACTTCACCACCAAATGGGCAGACTCTCCGGTTTGTAAGAAGTTTGGTCTGACTATCAGTATTCAAGGAGACAAATGGTCCAAGACGTTGCCATGCCACACCTATTAGCAATAACAACGTGACACTAGAAATGGTCGATTACTGGTGATTGTGGAGCCTAGCTGTAATGAAACTGTCTGCTACTTGATGCTGAAATCAATACCTGCATCACAAAAGCTACAGCTGTTCTATCCAAGCTGAATAAGATTTTGTAAAGCAACAACATTTTGCCTGAGAACATCAAGCTGAGAACCTACCAAGCCTGTGTGTCTCTGCATTGTGGAACAGTGAACTGACTTGAACAGCACTTACTCGGCAGGCAATGATTTTGAACAGTTTCCATGTTCACTATCTCCGATGTACCTTCAGTATCTCTTGGCAGAAAAGTCATGATCTCAGAGGTCCTGGAGCATGTTAATTCCATTAGCGTATGTCCATAGCTTACCCAACAAGTGTCTGTGCTAGCTTAACCTTGTTGATCAAATTGATGACAGCTGTGAAGACCAGTTAGCCTCTAGGTGACAACCTCGATGTTCATACCTTAGCTATAAGACACATGGAAGCGAGATATGAATTTTGGAGTCATTTGCATGGACAATTGGGAGATGTTGTTGATGACTGTGAGCTTTGGAGGCTAACTGTTTGATAAAGCCTTTGAGGAAGCAAATAAACTGAAGTAAAAAGTTCAGTTGGCCAAGGAAAGGACCTACATAAAACAGAGGTCATCAAATAATGCAACTTCTTAGCTATTGCTTTACTGCAGCTAATGGCGTGGTGATCTTTCGGCCTGGTATGGCAGTCTCTCTGTCCGGTGGTGGTGGTCTCTTGGCAGCCTGGTCAGCAGTCTTTCAGCCCAGTGTGGCCTCGGTGGACTTTTAGCCTTGAGATTATTCCAGAGTGATCTCCCAGCCTTGTGAGCCTTGAAGTGAAGCCCAGCGCTGTCTCGAGTCAAGGCTCAGTGTGATCTGGAGGTTAGGTGCCAGCATGGACTGGGTTGGAAGGACTGTAGTTTTGAACTTTTATATTTCTCTATTTTCTAATTTGTTCCTACTATCTGTAATGCTGGACTTCTTATTGATTTACTTTTCTAATTCTATTTTTCTAAGAACTTATACAGAAGAATCTGTACCGAGGTACTTTGTACCTAAGATGTGCCATAAGTGGTGGCTTATAAACTTTTCACTGTACTCCTATTTGAGTACATATGTCAATAAAACGAATTCAATTCCATTCTAGCTAATTCAGGTTATGCTTGGGATAAAAGGGCACAGATGAGACCATATCTTGAATGCTGTGCACAATATTGGTCACCTTATTGAAAAGAAAATACAAATTTATTGGAAACAGTTAGAAAGATATACTGAATTAATACTTGGAATGAGTTGTCAAATAAGGAATGATTGAAAGGCTAGTGTTCTATTGACTGGTATTTAGAAGTCTAATACATAATTTGACTGATACATACAAGATCTTGAGTGATCTTGATAGATATGACGAGGATGTTTCCTTTTATGGCAGAATCTCAAACTGGTAGTCAATGTTTAAAAACTAGGGGTCATGCACTTAAAAACAGAGGTGAGGTGAAATGCTTTCCCTCAGTGTCTTTGGAACTCTCTTCCTGACAAAGTGATGAAATGAAGTGGTTGAATATTTTTAAGGTAGACTTAGATTCTCGATAAGCAAGGGGGTGAAGTTAGAAGGGATAGGTAGAACTGTGGATTCGGGGTCACAATCAGATAAACCTAGATATTGTTGAAAATTGAAGCAGGTATGAGGTGCTAAATGGCATACTCCTGCTTCTCATTTATATGTTTGTAATTAATGATTGTTAAGGATGGTCAACCAGTTAGCAGAATTCTTGTGTCATTAGGCAATTATGACTGAACTCTTGAGGCAACTTCTGAAGATGTTGCAAGAATGGTGTGGGTACCTGCATCAAAAGGACATCCTCCAAAAAAATCAGTACAACTTAAAGTCCACAGAAGTCTGAGCCTACAATGATCTGGCCTTTCCAACCATTTCACATTCTAATGCTACAGCTGCACAGTTAGTGATATTTCAGAAGCAATCAGATGGTTGTCAGAAACTGGCGTGCAATGCTGGGAGGGTATTGTCCAAAATGGAGAACATAATATGCTGTCATAAAGACGAAGGCTTGTACAAAATTTCAGGTTACAAACTTGAAATGAAATGCTATAAAAACAGACCATTAACAACAGAAAAAAGGAGTAAGCCAATTCAGACTTTTGAACCTGCTGCACAATCAGTAAGATCATGGCTGATCATCCAGCTGAGTACTTTGTTGTCAATTTCTGTCCATATCCTTTGATCTTTTTAGTACCAAGTGCTGTATCTAATTCCTTCTTGAAAACATTTGACGTTTCTGCCTCTGTGATAGTAAAGTACCTAGGTTCATCACTCGTGTGAAGAAATCTATCCTCCTCTCAGTCGTAAATGGCCTACCTCTTCTCCTTTGACTGTAACCACCAGCATCAGGAACATCCTTCCTGTATTTTAGCCTGTCAAGTCCTAAATGAGACAATGGGCCGAGGAGTGGCAAATGGAGTTTAATTTCGATAAATGTGAGGTGCTGCATTTTGGAAAGGCAAATTAGGGCAGGACCTATATGCTTAATGGTAAGGTAAGGTTCTGGGCAGTGTTGCTGAACAAAAGAGATCTTGGAGTGCAGGTTCAAGGTTCTTGAAAGGATATAGTTCCTTGAATGTGGAATCACAGGTAATAGGACAGTGAAGAAGGCATTCGGTATGCTTTCCTTTATTGATCAGAGCATTGAGTATAGGAGATGGGAAGTCATGTTACAGCTGTACAGGACATTGTTTAGGCTCCTTTTTGAGTATTGTTTGCAATTCTAGTCTCTCTCCTATAGGAAGGATGTTATGAAACTTGAAAGTATTCAGAAAAAATTCGCAAAGATATTGTCAGGGTTCGAGGATTTGAGCTACAGGGAGTGGTTGAACAGGCTGGCGCTGTTTTCCCAAGAATGTCAGAGGCTGAGGGAGTGACCTTATCGAGGTTTATAAAATCATAAGGGGTATGGATCTGGTAAATAGACAAGGTCTTTTTCCTGGGGTTGAGGAGTCCAAAACTAGAGGGCACAGGTTTAGGGTGAGAGGGGAAAGATTTAAAAGGGACCTAAGGGGCAACTTTTTCATGTAAAGGGTGGTGTATATATGAAATAAGCTGCCAGAGGAAGTGGTGGAGGCTGGTATAATTACAACATCTGGATGGGTATGTGAATAGGAAGGGTTTAGAGGGATATGGACCAAGTTTTGACAAATGAGATTAGACTAATTTAGGATATTTGGTGGGTATGGACGAATTAGACTTCATGCTGTTTCCATGCTGTACATCTCTATGACTCTCAGTCCTGTGAGAATTTTATAGGTTTCTATGATAATTCCTTCTTCATCCTTCTAATCTCCAGTGAATACAGTCCTCACTGATACAATCGCTCTACGTACGTAAATGCTGTCATTACAGGAATCAGTCTGATAAACATTTATTGCACTCCTTCCATTGCCAGAACATCTTTCCCTACAGAAGGAGACCAAAACTACATACAGTACTCCAAGTGTGGTCTCACCAAGACCATGTACAGTTATAGCAAGACCTTCTGCTCTTGTACTTAAATTATCTCACTATGAAGGTCAACATACCATTTGCCTTCTTCACTGCTTGCTGCACCTGCATGAATAGTTTCTATGAATTTTGTACAAAGCAACCTAGGTCTTGCACATCCCCCTTTCCCAATCTATTGCCAATCTATTCAGACAATAAATCCGCCTTTCTGTTTTGTTACCAAAGTGGATATCCTCACATTTTTCCAAATTATACTGATTGGCCATGCATGTTACTGCTTAACCAACTTGTCCAAATTGTTCTGAAGCATCACTGCACCCTCCTCAAATCTCACCTTACTACCCAGATTTGAATATCTGAAAACTTGGAGATGTTACATTTATTTCCCTCATCTAAACCATTAATATATATTTTGAAGAGCTAGTGTCCAAGCACTCATCCCTGTGGTACTTTGATCTCTGCCCTTTTATTCCTATTCTATGTTTTCAGTGCCAGCTAGTACTCTATCAATGTTGGTACACTGTGCCAAGTTGAATCTGCTTTAGTTTTCCATGATAATCTCATCTGTGGGACTTTATCAAAAGTCTCCTTAAAGTCAAAGTCAACCATATACACTGGCTCCCTCTTTTCAACTCTACTACTTACATCCTTTTAAAACTCCACTAGATTTGACAAGCATGATTTCCCTTTCGTAAATCCAAACTGATTCTGTCCACCCCTGTCACCATGTAACAAATGTTCGACTGCTGTATTTTATATAATGCTCTCCAGCAATCTCTATCCAGCTAACCGGTCTATAATTCTCAGTATTCTCTTTATCTCCTTTTTTTTTAAAATAGTAGGGTTAAATTAACAACCCTGCAATCCATGGGAACTGTTTCAGAGTCTGTAGAATTTTGAAGGATGACCACCAATACCACTTCGTTCACTATTTTGGGATGTATATTACTGGGCTTTGGGGATTTATTGACCATTAATCCCATCAATTTCCCCAACACCATTTCCCCCGTAACACTGATTTCCTTCATTTCCTCCCTCTCACTAAAATCTATATTCCCGAATATTGTGTTCTCCTTTGTGAAGTCAGAACCAAAGTACGTTGACCTGCTCTAAAACAAATCCTGATTGTAAGGGACCAACATTGCATTCGTGAATAATTTTCTATTCACATACCTGTAGAAGCTTTTGCAGTCAGTTTGTATGTTTTCCACAATCTTAATCTGATATTCTATTTTCTTTTACTTAATCACTCCCTTTATCCTTCTTTGCTGATTTATAAACTGCTCCAAAACCTCAGCTCTGCTTTTTTTGTCTAAATTTATATGCCCTTCCTTGGATTTAATGTCTAATTTGCCTTATTAACCATGGTTGGGCCACCTGTCCTTTTTATTGTTGTGCCAAACAGGTATCAAAAATTATTGCAGTTTCTCCTTGCCTTCGTTCAATGTCCACCATTGCTTATCCAGCGCTAACCTTTTAAGTAACATTCCCAGTATACCATAGCCAGCTTGTGTCTCTTACCCCACTGTAGTTTCCTTTATTTTGACGCAGAACTGGGGTCTTAGAATCAACTACATCACTCTTCATCTCAGTGAAGAATTCTATCATATTTTGCGCACTTTGTGCCAAGAGGCCTCCTGGATTAAGATAATCAATTATTCCTTTCACATTACACAATACTCAATCTAGAATGGCCTGTTCGCCAGTTGGTTCTACAACGTATTGCTCCAGAAAGCAATCTTGTAAACACTTAAGGAATTCCTCGTCTGTGATATTGTTACTGATTCAATTTGCCCAACTTATATGCAAATTCAAGATGCCTCATAATTATAACTCGACCTTTATTGCTTGTGTATTCAATTTCTTATTTGATGCCTTCCCGAATGTTGCTACAATGGGGATCTATATGCAATCACCTGTATGGTTTTCTGTCTCTTGGTGTTGCTAAACTCGATCCATTCAGATTCCACATCACTGGAGCTAATATTCTTTAACCAGCAATGCTGCCCTTTTATTTTTTGCCTGTCTGTGCTAATAACTGAATACCCTGTGGATATTGAGGTCACACTGCAGGCATGTCTCTAATTTTTTGTCTTTTTTAAAAAATATTTTTAGGCCCATTTACATTACTTTTCACTTGTGGCCCTTTTTGATTCTTGCCCTTATTCTCTGGTTTCACTTTTCTTTTATCCCATTCTGTCTTTTGTTCTTCCTTTGTTTCCCTCTGTTCTGTCTAGGTTCCCATCCCCTGCCATTTTAGTTTAAACTCTCCCCAAATGCACTAGCAAATTTTCTTCCAGATCTCAGTTGCAGTCCTGCCCAGGTGCAACCCATCCAGCTTGTAATTGTCCCACCTCCCCCAGAACCAGTCCCAATGTCCAAGGAATTTGAATCCCTCCCGCTTGCACCATCTCCCCAGCCACATATTCACCCAATAAATCCTGCTATTTTTACTCTGACTAGCATGTGGCACTGGCAGTAATCCTGAGATCATTACCTTTGAGGTTGTACTTTTCAACTTGCTTCCCAACTCCACTTTTAGGATCTCATCCCCTTTTTTAACCTGTTGTTGCTATCCAACTCCAAAATATCCTGCCATTGCCCTACCCTTAACTCTAGCATCCTAGAATCGTGTTTGTGATCACAGAAATGTCTATTTGTTCCCCTTGTGATTGAATTCCCTTTTCCTATAGCATTTAGCAGTGACGTTTAGCAAATTTGATGTTGGTGCTAACTTAAAGCAGTTGTCAACTTGATCAGAAATTGCAGCTCTGGTGAAAAATAATTTACCAGAAATGTAAAATTCATGAAGTTATTAAAGATTGTTGAAGTCTGGCCACTATTGAATTCAAAGTGGACGGGCAGGAGGCTGGAAAAACACAACAAGCCAAGTAACAACAGGAGATGCAGAAGTCGATGTTTTGGGTGTAACCCTTCTTCAGGACTGGGGATGGGTGTGGGGGGGGTGGGGGAGTGGGGTGGAGCTGCACATGTTTTGTCTCTAACCAGTATTGAATTCAGTCAAGGGTCCAAGTGATGTCTTAAAACAAAACTAACCATATGTCAGTCATGCAGCTGGATTATTACTGCTGTACATATGCCAGTAACAATCGATCTCCTGTAAAAGTCGACCCCCTATGTTTGACCAAATACTCTGGAATTTTCCTTATATCTCGTGTAGAACTCGACCATCGTTCTTCACTGATAACAGATCAACATTTGAGTCAGTGTGCTGGCTGTCAGGTCCCCTGCAGCTTTCCAGTCTGTCAGTTGTCCTGCTCTGCTCCCAGTCTTCCAGTCCGCTGGCTGTTGTGTTCCGATCTGGGTTTCAGATGTACCATAACTTTTTTTTTCTCGAAATTCATTAAGAGATCATTTGGGCTTCTGCTAATGAGACGGTCTGAATTTTGATGGGCATGAATTTCAACCCCTTAAAAATAGTATCTGTGTAATAGGCAACCCCATAAATATAACCTTAAAAAGTAGTCAAAAAAAACCTATTACTTGACAATATTCGGTATTACTCTCTTTTACAATCGATCATAATTTCAAACTGATTCAATGCACTGTCTTCTGTATGGAACAACATTAGACTGTGTTGATGAAGGCTGAGGTAACTGAGTATATCGGGCCATTTGAATTGCAGAAAGGCTAACTGATACCTTTTTTTATTATGGTACATTCTTCAACATGTACTTAGTTCAAAGGTACATAGAACAAAGCTTCAAATAATAACTAATATTGTTTTTTAGCAAGTCAGATTTATCCTGGATTGTCTGAGTTTAATTTATTTGATCGCGAATATTTCTGAAGGGTCCACAGTAGTAGTTTCCCTAACCCCTAACCCGTGAATCAAGAGACCTGAGTTCAAGTCTCACCTGCTGTAGAGGTGTGTAATAACATTTCTGAACAGGTTGATTAGTAAAATAGGTTTCAAAAAAGAAAATAATGTTTCTGCAATGCTACATTGAGCATGTATTCTCAATAATAAACCAGCACTTTGGGATTGAATGCCACAGTACTGCTTTGAATTTTAGATACCATACCAAAGGATGATCCTGGTGCACAATTTGAAACATTTGAGTTCTTGAGAGGTTTGCTCCTTGCAAACCAGATGATCCACATGTCATTCCATTCTTTTCAAATTCGCACACTGAGGGGCATAACTGATGCAGACAATGGTGATCCTTAAATTTGGATATAAAAAATAGGCACTCATCTTGTTCCCCACTGTGATTGGTCACTGAGTGGACCGGTTTATCGCAATACCTCACCACCACCACTTCCACTGCCACCGCCACCACCACCACCCCATTTTGAGATGTGTGTGCTTTCACGTGCCACTTTGTGTAGAAAAGCATTTTGGGACACCTGGGTCCACGAGACTTTCATGTGTTCAGGTAATGAATGAATTAATGAATGTCACTTCTCGGCTTTTTGGCTAAGATCAAGTGTCTGTCCTTATCAGAACATGTGTCGAATTGTGAGTCATCAGAACCAATAGGATCATTTCTGGATCGTGATTGGACGTTGGAGGATTGTTGCTTGAGCTGACCTGCTCTTGGTGGATCTTCATGCTGGATTCGGCCTAACGCCAATTCGGAGAAAAGTCACCCTGGAGCAATGGCCTCAATAGCCACCTATGGCCCAGGTCAGGGAAGCTGGAACACAGTCAGGGTATCTGTGAAGAAGGTGGAAGAATGCATACTGGTCGATTGGACCTTTTTCATGAAGATATCTACTGCCTGCAGGATTTCCCCATTGGTGGATATTTCGACCTGTGTTGTGATCTTCTTATCAGAATAGGTGTCGAGTTGCGAGTCATCAGTGCTCGTGGAGATCATCACAGGATGGCGATTGGACGTCAGAGGATCGTTTGGTTGTGCTGACCTGCTCTTGGTGGATCTTCATGCTGGCTTCGGCCTAACGCCAATTCAGTTACCAGCCAACTTCGAGCTATGGCCTCAATAGCTGCCCGCAGCCCTGGACAGGGGGTTCGAAACACAGTCAGGGTGACTGTGAAGAAGGTAGAGGGTCGTACACCGGTCAATCGCATCCTGCTTATTAAGAAAGTGCTGTTGGGATGCTGTGGGTTCACTGCAGCGGACGTGTACTGCCTGCAGGATTTCCCTGGGGCAGGCTACTTTGATGTGACCTTCAGAAGTGTGAAGCAGCACGAGCAGCTCCTAAAGGTCTTCAAGGAGAAGGAGAGCTGCTATTCTCCATCTTGTCGGCGATCCCATTGTGTGTGCTTCCTGAACAGAGGAGTCGGGTTGTTACAATCCATATGTACAACCCCTATGTTCCAGCGGCTGATGTCCTGACCTTCCTGGGAAGGTATGTCCAAGTTGAGGGAGAAGCCACCGATGTGATCGACCCCTTTGGGATCTGGACCAGTGAGCGGCAGGTCAGGGTAATTCTGAGGGTCGATGATAATGGGAAAATTCTCCACCCACCCTCGAGCTTCGCAATTGGAGGGAGCAGAGGCTACCTGACATATGCAGGGCAGCCAAAAGTGTGCCGAACCTGAGGGAAGGCGGGACACATGGTAGCGGATTGCAAGGTGACCATCTGCAGGAATTGCAAACAGGAGGGTCACCTGACTAAGGACCATTAGGAAGCAAAGAGCTGCAGCCTGTGCAGAGAGGTGGGCCACATGTACAAGACCTGTCCAAGACCGGGAGCGGGGGGAATAACGCACAGATGGCTGGAGGTGGCAGTGTGAGCCGTGGACCCCCAAAGACCAGCAAGGTCCACCCAGACAGCAGGGAAACGGAGACTGGTGGCACCCAGAAAGAAGAACAGGCTGGAGTGGAGGAGGCAGCAGCCAGCGGAGAGACACAGCAGCTGATCCTAGCTCTAGCTGGGCAGATGGAAGCAATGGAGGAGGAGGTAATCGAGAAGGCAGAGGAGTGGATACCCGTTAAAAACAGGAAGAGAAAATCCTGCCAGGCCTCCAAAGCCTCCCAGCAAAGGGGGAAAAGACAGCTGCACGAGGGAGAGACGGCCAGCACTTCGGATGGGGAAGACGGGTGCAAAGAAGGTCACCACCACCAGAAGAAGAGACAGAGCGCTGTCGATAAAGAGGAGGGCATTTTGTCCCAACCAGGAAACAACGGACCCCCCCGAAGTCCACCCTCCACCCACTGAGAACCGGGGGTACCCACTGCCCCACAACTACAGGTAACTGAAAGCTGTGATCCTCTGGCAGTCACATTGTCAGACACAGAACTGGACGGTGCGGACCCTTGCCTTGGCTCAATGACACCAGAGCGGGTAAATGACCCCAGTGAGGAGCTGGATAGCTACCTCAGCCCAGCGAAGGTCCAGCAGTTCGTGCTCACCATGGGGATGCAGACAGCTACCCCAGAGACAGGATAGTCAAATGGACAATGGTAACCCCATAAACTGGGGATTAAAGAAGGTTCCTTTGCTATCGTATAACAGGGCACCCACTCACTAGGTGGGTTCCGCTCAAGCCGCAGCTAAATATTAAGAGACTGGATGGTTAATAAAGGGTAAATAGGATAACTGTAAATTCGATTAATTCAATCTGTTCTTTGTAATGATAAGGCATGCAATGTATATATCTGTGAACGACATGACAAATTATACAGGTACCAAAGACTTATTTCTATGAATAAAATATATTTTGAAATAAAAAAAAATTTTGACCTGTGTTGTGGATCCTTTCGAGATCTGGACCAGCAAACAACAGGTCAGGAACATCCCCTACCCACCCTCCAGCTTTGCCATCGGAGGAAGCAGAGACTGCTTGACATACGCAGGGCAGCCTAAAGTGTGCAGAACCTGCAGGAGGTCAGGCCACATGGCGGCGGATTGTAAGGTGACCGTCTGCCGAAACTGCAAGCAGGAAGGCCACCCGACCAAGGAATGTAAGGAGGCCAAGAACTGTAATCTGTGCGGAGAGGCTGGCCACATGTACAAGGCCTGCCCAAGACAAGGAGCCGCCACCTACGCACAGATGGCTGGAGGTGGCAACATGAACCGTGGACCGACTAAGACCAGCAAGGTACCACAAAACAGCACGGGGATGGTGTCTGGAGGCACCCAGAAGGAAGGGCAGGCTGTAGCAGAGCAGATGGCAGACAGCAGGGAGATGCAGCAGCCGATCCAAGCTCCTTCAAGACAGACGGAGGAAATGGAAGAGGAGGGATCAAAGGAGGCAGAGGGTTGGAATACTGTCAAAAGCAGGAAGAGGAAACCTCTCAAGGGCTCCAAAGCCACCCAGCGAAGGGGGAAGCGACACCTTCACGACGAGGATTTAGGCAGCTCTTCCGACGGTGAGGATGGGCGCAAGGGAGTGTCATCACCAGAGGAAGAGACAGAGCGCTGTGGGGAAAAAGGAGGGCAGCGCCGCCCAAGCAGGAAAAGACGATCCCTCTGAGGGGATGGGTAAAGGCCTCCCTCCACCTGGTGAGAACCAAGAGATACCCACCGGCCCACAGCTCCAGGTAACTGGGAGCAGCGGTCTTGTGAAAGCTCCGCTGTCAGATGGAGAGCTGGACGGTGTGGACCCTGGGCCGACCCAAAGACACCAGAGCGGGGAAATGGCTCCACCGTGGAGCAGGACAGCATCCTCAGCCCTGAGAAGGTCCAACAGTTTGCCATCACCACGGGGATGCACACAGCTACCCCAGAGGGGCAAGACAAATGGACACTGTTAACCTCGTAAACTGTTAAAATGGGGTTAAAAATTGCCAATATCAATGTGCGTAGCATCAAATCGGCTACGCAGTGTATTTCTACGATGACCTTCCTGGCCAACGTTAAAGCCAACGTCCTGTTTCTGCAGGAGTGTGGGGTACCGCACCTCAGCAGCTACAGGAGATGGTCGAGCTTTGGGCCCATGAGTCGTCAGTTTGGTCGGGGGGCAACGATAGTCGCGCCTCCAGCCTGGGTATCCTGTTACAAGGAGGTAACTTCACCATCTCCGAGGTTAAGGAGGTGCTGGGCGGGTGCCTCCTCATCACCGACGTCATGTACAGGAATGCTCCCCTGAGACTGATTAATGTGCACACCCCAGTGGGTAAGAGTGAACGGTTGGCTGTCCTGCAGCAGCTTCCACTGTTGCTGGCTACGTTCTGGCCGGAGACTTCAACTGTATTATTGATGCCGATGGACGATCTGGCAGGGGGAACAGTAAACTGGACGCCACGTCCAGAGCTCTGATGGACACGGTAAAAGATGCCAAGCTGCACAACGTTTTCAGCACCCCTGCACACGGAGTGCAGCGTAGACACACCTGGTCACGGGCAGACGGGCCTATCCGCTCAAGGATAGATTATCTGTTTGTGTCCTGAATGCTCTCGGTCAGATCCACTGACGTCAAGCCGGTGTTCTTCTCTGACCACTGCCTCCTGCTGGCCGACTGTCACCTACAGGACGAGAGCGGGCGGGTAAGGGAACGTGGAAGCTGAACACAAAGCTGTTGACCCCGGGAAACATTGAGGAGCTCAAGAGGGACTACGCAGGTTGGAGAACCATGAAGCCCCTCTTTGAGTCCCCAGCGGACTGGTGGGAAACAGTAAAAGGAAACATCAGGGGGTTCTTCATCCTCAAAGGTGTTCAGGAGGCGAGAGAGAGGTGAGGAAAACTGTCCCAGCTCCAGGAAAGTATGCAGAACCTGCTCCTGCTGCAGACGACGGGCGTCGATGTCACGGAGGACCTCAAGGTGGTGAAGGGCCAGCAAGCCTCGCTCTTTGCCTCGGAGGCCTCCAAGATAATCTTCCGGTCCAGGATCTGCTCAGTAGAGCAGGACGAGATGTGCTCATGTTTCTTCTTTCAGAAGGTACACAAAGAGAGCTCTGTGCTCAGCAGCCTGAAGGAAGAAGATGGCTCGATGACGTCATCTCAGGCTGACGTCATGAGGATCAGTAAATCCTTCTATGCCAGTCTGTATGATGCAAAGCTGGCCAACAATGCGGCCTCCCAGTCGTTCCTGTCCTCTATCACGGAGGTCTTAGACGACAGAACACGTGTGAGGCTGGACCAGCCGCTATCTCTGGACGAGCTGACCAAGGCCCTCGAGTCCTTCGAAAAGAATAAAACTCCCGTAAGCGATAGCTTACCGGTCGAGCTCTATTCCGCTCTGTGGGACTTGATTGGCCAGGACCTGCTGGAGGTGTATGTCAGTATGCTTCGGGCAGGTACCATGAGTGAATCCATGAGGAAAGGCATCATCACCCTCATCTACAAGCGGAAGGGGGAGAGGGAGGAACTCAAAACTTGGAGACCAATCTCACTGTTGAATGCGGATTACAAAATTCTGTCACACACCTCCTTCTGGAATGTGCCAGTGCAGACGACGTCTGGAGAGGAATGCAGTGGTGTTTGTCAAGGTTCGTCCCAATCTGCCAACTGGGTCAGGTCTGCTCTGGGGTCGGTGATTCACCCTGACCAAACCTGTGCTGTGCCGGGCAGGAAGATCGCTGAGAGTCTTGCACTCCTCAGGGATACGATCGCCTACGTGCAGGACAGAGGGTAGGATACCTGCCTGATCAGCCTGGACCAGGAGAAAGCCTTTGACAGGATATCACACAGGTATATGAGAGATGTTCTCTCCAAAGTAGGCTTTGGGGAGGGAATCTGCAATTGGATCAGACTGCTCTACACCAACATTGTCAGTGCAGTCTCAATCAATAGGTGGGAATCAGATAGCTTCCCAGTCAGATCTGGAGTCAGGCAGGGCTGCCCTCTCTCTCTGTGTTGTTTGTGTGCTGCATAGAGCCATTTGCTGAGTCCATCAGGAAGGATGCGAGCCTGAGAGGGGTGACTATTCCTGGCAACAGGGGTCTGCAGGTTAAGGCCTCCCTGTACATGGATGATGTTGCCGTTTTCTGCTCGGATTCACTGTCCGTGCGCAGACTCATGTGCATGTGTGACAGTTCGAATGGGCCTCGGGGACCAAGGTAAACTGAGGAAAGAGCGAGGCCATGCTCTTCGGGAACTGGGCCGACCAATCCTCCATCCCCTTCACAGTCAGGACCGACCACCTGAAGGTGCTGGGTGTTTGGTTTGGGAGGGCTGAGGCGTGCGCCAAGTCTTGGGAGGAGCGTATCAGCAAAGTGAGGCAGAAACTGGGCAGATGGAAGCTATGGTCACTCTCCATCGCGGGAAAAAACCTGGTTATCAGGTCTGAGGCACTGTCATTGCTATTATACGTGTCACAGGTCTGGCCTATTCCCAGAACCTATTCCGCTGCAGTCACCCGGGCCATCTTCCAGTTTATATGGAGATCAAAGATGGACCGGGTCTGAAGGGACTCTCTGTACAAAGATCTGGGCCACTGGGAAAAAATATACCCAATGCCACCCTCACCCTGATGGCCACCTTTGTGTTTGGCTGCATCAAACTGTGCCTGGATCCCCGGTATGCAAACACCAAGTGTCACTACGTACTGAGGTTCTACCTGTCCCCGGTGTTGCGAAAGATGGGCCTGGCCTTGCTGCCACAGAACGCTCCAAGTAGTTGGACCGTTCTGTATCACCTGTCCTTCGTGGAGAAGTTTATGAAGAAAAACACCTTTGACCACAAGTCCTTCAGGAAGTGGTCAGCACGTAGTATCCTTGAGACCCTTCGGGAAAAGGAGAGGGCGGATCCTATCGAGCGGTTCCCTGAGCAGACTGTCAAATCCATTTGGCAGAATGCCTCATCGCCAGAACTTTCCAACAAGCACCAAGACATGGCTTGGCTGGTAGTGAGACGGGCTCTGCCTGTGAGATCCTTTATGCACGCCCGGACTCTCAGCCGCACCACAAGCTGCCCTCAAAGCGGCTGCAGGAGGGACGAGACTGTCACACACCTCCTTCTGGAATGTGCCAATGCAGACGATGTCTGGAGAGGAATGCAGTGGTGTTTGTCAAGGTTCGTCCCAATCAGCACCATGATGCGGGACTCTGTGCTCTACAGTCTGTTCCCCAGGACGCACACAGAGACGAATATTAACTATGCCTGGAGAATCATCAACTCTGTGAAGGACGCTCTCTGCGGGGTCTGAAACCTGTTGATCTTCCAGCTGAAGGAGTTGACCCCGACTGAGTGTTGCCGACTGTACCATTCCAAGGTCCAGGACTATGTGTCGAGGGACGCGCTGAAGCTTGGGGCAGCTGCCGCAAGGCGCGGTGGGGAAAGACCACTGTGTAACATCTGCCTGTCTGAGAACAGGGGGCCCACACAGTCATTTGGGCTCTGCTGACACCTCAGCTAAATATATCGATATGTGATTGATAAACGTACAGACCTGTATATGTGAATGATAAATTCTGATCTCTGTATGCAAATGTTTATGTATGTATGGCATGATCAACTGTACAGACCATCAAAATATTTTATGAATAAAGTATATTTTTGAAATAAAAAAAAATTTCGATGTGACCTTCAGGCGTGTGAAGCAATGTGAGTGTGTCTTAAAAGTATTTGAGGAGAAAGAAGGTGAGGCCTCCTTCTCCATCTGTCTGCGGTGCCATTGTGTGTTCTCCCTGCACAGAGGAGCCTGGTACATATGTACAATCCATACATCCCAGCAACTGATGCAGCTTGAAGTAGACAGCACTGACGTCGTACACCCCTTTGGAACCTGAACCAGTAAAAAGCAGGTCAAGGTGACCCCCCCCACCAAAACATGGAAGTGACAGACCCTCTGAGGGGACTGGTTAAGCCCAGCCCCCACCTGGTGAGAACCAGGGGTACCACTACACCCCAATCCAAGCACCTGGGAACTGCGATCCTCTGACAATCCCTCTGTCAGACCCAGAAATGGACTCTTCTGACCTTGTTCTCACCCCGATGACACCACACCTGGGAAATGGCCCCAGGAGGAACTGGACAGCAATCTCAGCCCTGTGAGGGTCCAACAGTTCGCCCACACCATGGGGATGCAAACAGTCCTCCTAGTGATAGGACCGTTGCTGAATGGACATTGGTAACCTTATAAACTTGAAAATGGGTGTTAAAATTGCCAGCATAAACATATGTAGTGTTAAATCTTCTGCGTGATGTGTCTCCATGTTTGTTTTCCTAAAGCTTGGGTAGCTGCCACCAAGGCATAGTGGGGAAAGATCGCTGTGTAAGGTCCTTCTGCTGAAGAATAGCGGGTTCATTCAGTAATTGGGCCCTGCTGATTCCTCAGCTAAATGCCCAAGAGGTTGACAGTAAATACAGAGTATGGTGAACACCAAAGACTTAATTTGTTCCCTGTAAGTAACAAGAGTATAGATCTGAATGGCTCCATTAACTGTACATGTACCAAAGATTTCTTTCTATGAATAAAGTATATTTTTGAAATTAAAAGTCAATGAAAGTGTATTTTCAGTTTCATATTAGTACAAGTTTCCAAAATAAATTGTTGCTTTCCAAATCTAGTATCACTTTCGTATATTGAAGCATACTGGCATGATCAGAATGTATGTTTCCTTACTATGCACAATCAATATCTTTTATGATGAAACAGCTGCATCCTTTATTATAATATATATATCATGCAGACACAAATTCAAGATTTTCAACAGCACCTGTTGTGAGTTTAAAATGAATGTTATTTATTCTCTGTCAGATATCTGGACTTTACAACATAGCATTTCTCATATTTGATTTCAGCTTCACCTTCATAAAAAAAATCAGATGTTAAAGTAGTAAACTTTTACAAATTAGAATTAACTCAGCTTTATTATTGTTGACCTCCTGTGAGACAGGCCAGCTTGCTTGACCTTAGTTAATCCTTTATGTTGAAGCAAGGGCTCACAGTATGTTGTTAGGATTCTGGTACAAAGTTCCAGAAGAATGGTCCCTTCTCTCTTTTGGAATCACTTGCTTACAGTGTATTGATGTTAATTACTTTGCTTGAATTTCCTGCAGTAGTTTGGTGTAACTGCATGCAAACAGCTTTGTGCTTATTTTAGAAGAAGATGATATGCCTTTCTCTTAATATGACTTCCAGCAAGTGCATAGGCTTTTCTAAGTAAAAGCATGATACTCATGTTGCTTCTAACATCCTTTGTCGTGGTTTGAGATCGTCAATATCTTTAATTTTGAATTATTTAATCTGAGAATACCCTTTTGAATTGGTTTCAGGGAAGGCTATTGATTCACAGCAGTCTGGAATGTTCATTTTTTCCTCCTTTGAGACAAGTTTGTGATTTCAATCCATTAGAGTCCGGTTACATTCATTAGATGACCATTGTTTTTCAACTTCTAGCATTCAGTTTCAAAAGTTTTGTCTTTCAATATGACGGCAGCAGGGTAGGAAGTGTTTGGGATCCTGGCCCGTCTGTTCTGATCTCTAAGCCAGCCTTATATTTGTTTTTTTTAAATTTTCTAACATCAAAACGCATCTTCCCGTTTTGCGGTTTCGGGGTAGAAAGGAGGTTTCGAGAGGCTGCTGCAGTGGAGAAAATCAGTGTACCTACCCGCTCTTTATGGCCATTTCGGCCACGTCTTGGTGAGTTCTGCAACGTGATGGGCTGCATTAGCAATGAGCTGGGATTCCTTTCAGCAGCTTCTTTGGCGTGGTGATAGGTCCGTTATGGGACTCCAACGGCCCGGGATTTCTTTCGGCTGCGGTGGCTTTTGACGGCAGCTTGGGATTCCTTTCGATGGCTTCGGTAGCGTCCTGGGATTCCTTGCGACAGCTCGTCTTCAGCCTGTGATTTCTTGCAGGGGTTTCGGCGGCATATTCGACATCACAGTGGGTCCGGCTGGGACTCCAGTGACTAAAGGTTCATTTTGGCAGCTTCGGCATCATGTTTTCTCGACATTAGAAGCTCTGGAGCTGTGAATTGAGCTAAGGTAGACTTTGCCTTATTATTTTTTCTTTTTTTGATATGTATGATTTGTTATTAAAAAGGCACTGGAATATGGCAACTTACACACTTCACTGTACTTGTTTTGTTAAAAATTACAAGTGCCAATGCATTTTTACTCCATGGATAAATTAATTTTAAGTCCGAATAGTTACTAGAAATGACAATGCGCTTGGAATATAGAAGGATTAACCCCATCAGTCTAGCACAGTATGTTCTGATGAACATACCTTATGAAAACCACCAGCTTGTTCTGTGTATTATCGAGACTTGTGAATGCCGGTTTTGATTATCTGCACTTTAATAGGCTCTGAAATACTTGACTGATTACAAGAAAAAGCCAAAAATTAAACACTGCTGATGCTGGAAATCTGAAAAAAAAAGCAGAAATTGTTTGAGAAACTCAGCAGGTCTGGCAGTATCTGAGGAGAGGAAGCAGAGGGCTTTTCAGATCAATTTTTCAGTACTGCAGTGTTAAACTCTGCTTCCTCTCCACAAATGCTGCCAAACCTGCTGAGTTTCCCTAACAATTCTGTTTTTGTTTTAGACTGGTTGCTATGAATTCCTGTATTTATTGGTACATCTGATAATCCCATTTTGTATATTATTTTAAATTATAATAGTTCGGCTTTGCAGAAGGTGTCTCAATGTGAGTTTCTAAACTAAAGAGTTACTAATGTCCTCTTTGTGATTCTTATTTTGCATAAACAGTTTCCATTTTTTTCTTCCCAAGATGATGGCAGACTAGCAGAGCTGAGTCTGGAACTTGTCCACGTCCATTAGCTTTCTTTCTCTTTTTTCTTCTTTTCTCTTTTGTCTTTTTCTTTAGTACTGGAGAGTGACTGGTGAAGAAAGAGACCTCCAGCAGGAGCGGCAATAATGCCAGGATGAGCCAGACACAACTCCACCCTAGCCCGAGGACTGACAATCCTGGCCCAGACTCTTAGGCTGAGCTGAGGCTCCAGTTCCATGACTACCATGCCTGAAGGAGCAGAAATGTCAATGCAAGGGTCGGTGGAGGACCCCAATGACCGACAATCAGCAGCAGCATCTGGCGAAGCGTCAGATGGGGAAAAGGAAGTACGGTAGCCACACATTCCTAGGCCCATGTCTCCAACTTGGATCCAATCGCAACTGAGGCGGCAGCAGTGGCCCATAGCTGAGGACCCAGAGCCTGTTACAGAAACCCAGGAGCCTGGTTCAGAGACCCTGCCAATGTCAAGCAGTATCTGGAGGAGTAATGGAAGAAGAAGAGGAGAGAAAAATGAACTCTATTGCAGTAACATCTTGCATTATGTTCAGTGTTTCAAGATGGTGCTGGAGCATGGCACCATTTTGCACACAACATGTGAAAAAGCACTTTTCACTTTTTTATACGCATGTGACAATAAATCTAAATCTCTGAATTTCTCAAAATACACAGCTGGAAAAGAGAAGTTTGGATAACTTAGTACATCTTAAATTGCCACAGGGATGTGTCTTATTTGGTTATATTAAATCAGTTTTGAGGAACATATTAAAATTAAGACAGATAAATAAAGATAAATTAAAAATGTAGTAATTCATTAACTTGTTTTTAATGGCTTTGTAACATTTGTTTGTGTTGGGTACTCTAATTCCTGTGATTTTCAGATTTTTGTTGCTGCTTTTCTTGCAGCAACAGATGGATTGATTTTTGATTTATTTGAGAACTCAAGTGATATGGTGAACAGACAGAAAAGTGAAAATGACTCTGCCTGATCTATTCTGATTTTCTAAATGTTCTGAACTGAGTCAAAGTTCAAAATCAAAACATTGAACTTGTTCAAATATAAGCTTCTTGGCTTTATACATGTAAAGTTAATTAAGTAACCAGTGCAAACAGTAGACCTTTTGATTATCATTTTCAAGATTAATGCATAATTGCCCTGTGGCCCCCACACAACACCATATCTCCCCACTTTAAATCAGTCAATTACATTTAAAATTCAGATAATTTTGAAGAGGAGAAAGGGTTTCCTTGTTCTATATGTGGTAATTGTGGTTACTGTATTGCTCAGTTGTTGGCTGCTGTCTTTTATTTGCTCTGCTGTGCAACTTGGTTGCATTTTACTTAAATTAGAATGTGTCTAAACATTTTCAATCTACCTTGAACATCATCTGCACAGTTGCATGCTATAAAATTTGGCTTCAGTGACTAATGATAAGCAGTATGTAATGACTGAACTATGTAGCGAAGATGTGTTGTATTACATGAATAATGCAGTTTGCATTAAAGTGGAAATGGTCTTAAAGCATATCCTGTGAGAGAGAAATGTTGAACGACAATAATATGATTGAGATGCATCAATCTATTCCTGAACAAACATAAAAATGTATTTGGTTTTATGTTATATTTTGCCTTCAAGTAACATGGCAGGGCTAGATTGAAACTCGGGAGACTGATATACTGTTGATGGAAAGTTGTTTTCTTTCATTAAACATTTATTTTGCAAATGGTAACACTTTGATGATATATCTCATCAACAAATAAAATAATGCTGAATGGTTTCTCCTAAGAAATCAAAGCTTGCAAACTAGCCAGTGATTTACTATTTCTACATCAGAATTCAAGTCCACCTGAGCAGAAATGAGAGAACTTTTTAGCTTGCTTCTGGTACAATATCAAATTGTTGACCTATAACAATATAACAAACCAATTATTATCGCCAAATAGGTCGGTTAACTTGTTTATGTATCTGGTTTAATCATTACTACATGATAATTGGTGGCATTTGTTACTAAATGTATGCACACTCAACCAATTCATATGAAATTCACTCCTAAATGCTTTGCTTTACCATATAGATTCTAATATTTTCACAATGACGGATGTAAAGCTAATGAGCCTGTAGTAAGATTTTTTTTGTCTCTTTCCCTCCTTAAATGAAGTTGTTTACATTGGCAGTTTTCCAATCCTCTGGGCATTTTCCAGAACCTTAGGATTCTTAGAAGATTACTACCATGGCATCCACTATCTCTGTACCCTATTTTCATTAATATCCTAGGATGCATCCCACCAGGTCCCTTTATTTTTCTCTCCCTATCTTGCTTTCCATGCCTAAATCCAAATATTTTGAAATATTTATTTTATACAGAGTAGAATTAAATGAATCATTTTCAGAGTGAAAGATGGTGACAAAAGGGGTACTGCACAGATTAGTATTTGGGCCCCAGCTATTCACAATATATATCACTGATTTTGATGAGTGAATCAAGTATATGATTACAAAGTCCGCTGACAACACAAAACTGGTGGAATTGAGAATGAGGAAAATGTAGAGAGGCTTCATGGTGGTAAAGACAGGTTGACGGAGTGGGCAAATTTATGATAGATACAACATAATGTGGATAATTGTGAACCCGTCCATTCTGGTAGAAAAAACAGATTGGCAGAGTATTAATTCAAACATGGTGGATTGGGCAGTGATGATGTAGAAAGGGATTGAGGTGTCCTCATATGCTGGAAGCAAGTAAGTAATTAGAAGGCAAATGGTAGGTTGCTGCTCATTGCAAGAGTGTTTGAGTTCAGAGGACAGGAAGTTTTGCTGTAGCTATACAAGGCCTTAGTGAGTCCACATGCGGGAGCATTGCATACAGGTTTGGTTTCCTTTCCCCAAAAAAAGATATGCTTCCCATAGCGGAAGTGTAATTAAGGTTCACCAGACTGTTTCCTGGAATGGCAGTTTTTACACATGACAAGAGATTGCATCAACTGATGCTGTATTCACTGGTGTTTTGAAGAACCAGAGTGATCTCATTGAAATGCATAAAGTTTTGACAAGTGTCTTATTGGACTAGTGACGTCAGTAAGCTTACTGTTGGGCATGTTTTGGAGACACAGCTGTTATCTATTCCGCTCTTATGAACGCAGCCAACAGAGTAACCCATGACTCAAGGTAAGAAATGTGCTGGGGATCCCTACATGCTCAAACACTTTCTTCCCAAGAAATGTGCAGTGTTCACCTGAGGTAGTGGACGTTAATGCTGTTGAGCCACCTTTCCTGACTTACCCAAGTTATTCATACCTCTTATTTGAAAGTAAACTACTGAAAATACAAATCTGTTAAGATGCAGAGCTTTGTGTTTTCAGTTGCATTTGGTCCATTCTCAACATCTCAACTTTGACATGCCAGCTGAAGCCTTGGAAATGCAAATACATCAAGGAACAGGTGGCTGGCCATTGTAGTTTCCTTACTTTTCTTTATAAAAAATGCAAATTAATGTATGTTCTAAATAAAAATAAAATTTGAACTTGGAGTTTCTTTTTATTTCTTCCAAACAACTAGTGACGACTTTTGTTAACATTTTGTTCTGTTCTACAAATATTCAGCACCTGTTTCTTTTTTCCTTTCCATAATTCAAGTCACTTCTTTCCTATGAGATCTAAGCTTTGTAACTTTTCTGAAGTACCTTCGTATATAGTACCACAATAGTACCTACTTGTGAGCCTAGAATAATGGATATCAGTATTTGTTTGATTGTGAAAGCTATCACAAATGAACCTGATACTGTTTGCTGTCATTCATTGCTTGTGTTTTTATTTTTCACTTCATTTGTTTTTATTATTCACTTCCTTTTTGTTTTTATTATTCTTTATGCTTATTATTGGTTAAACCCAATCTATTGTCCAAAAACAAAATTTAACTTTGTGTAAGGCTAACTTTGCTTGCTCAACATACAGTTGCAGTAGTATGGACATTGGGCATCCACTGCCTTCTGCAAAATGTTTCAGTTGGATTAAGGGTAATAAAAAAAAGTACAACAATGGAATAAAATGCAAAATGCTTTGTGTTTTGCAAAGCAACCTGTTTAAACTATGTATTTTTATGTTAACAACAGTTTCATGTCTTTGGAATTCTGCCAGTGTCAGTAGGTCAATGCTACCTTGCCTTATTTAACCAATATAGATATCCTTCACCCAGAAGGCTTTTATTTGTCCAGATGTATACAGATGCAAATGCTTAGTTGGTGGTCAGCTGTCCACCGTTCATTTCTGTGACTCGAGCAGTTCAAAACATTCACTGTTACAGATCAGAATTATGGTGGCAGGAAGCCAGTTAAATAACTTGAACCAGTACTATTTTCAATAGGGAGTGTGTGGCAGCTGATACTTAGAATTTGCTTGAGCATTTGATAGAACGTAGACCTTTCTTTGACCTTCATAAATCACATGGTATAATGCAAATCAACATGTTTGGTGGCAGTTATTCAAAGTGGAGACATTCAAACTAATTCATGGAGCTCATCAAATCTTGATGTTTGTATTTTTAACCTAATTACATTTCTTAATTTGTGAGATTTTTGATTAGCCTCAAAATCAAGATTAGCTGAATCAAGAAAGTTCTGCTGATTTGTAATTATTACAGTTGTAGCGCACACAGTAATAAAAATAGATATAGTTACAAATAATTGGCTGAACTAATTGTTGGAAGAAGAGTAATGTGCTCATTTCCAATCAATGATCTTGAAGCACCTTTTTTATACCTTTTCCATTATCTTTAAAAATATGCAAGAAGAATAAACAGAAATGCAGATCTCATTTACACCAGCAAAGATAAACATGATTCCCAATTTGACATTACATTATTATAGAAACATACTATGGTGCTGTCGTTATGTGTTCTTAATTGAGCTTTAATGAAGCAAAACTATGAGCAGAGAACTAAAATTCACAGCTCACGTTGTCCTGTATTGCTTTTTAGACCACTGGGTAACTTCACATTTTATTAATGATGTTAATAGTTTTGTTACTAATACTTAATTAACTTTATTTTTTTCTTGTGCACTTTTCCAAGCTGTAGCACCAGTGACTAGTTATGATTCTTTGCTATGTGCCCACTGTAAGATTTTTTAATCAGCTGCAATGCAGCATTAACATGCCAGGTTTGAAGAGGACATCCAGATGCAAAATTTCCCACATATTTGCAAGAGGTTTCACATTCTCCCAAGAATAGATTCTCTCAAGAAAATATTTTATACCCAGGTTAACCATCCAAACTGAGTGAGTTCGTAATTATTTTTGATTCTCATGGCTGAATCATTGTAATTAGATTTAAAACCATACAATCGTAGTCATAGAGATGTACAGCATGGAAACAGACCCTTCAGTCCAACCTGTCCATGTCAACTAGATATCCCAATCCAATCTAGTCCCACCTGCCAGCACCTGGCCAATATCCCTCCAAACCCTTCCTATTCACATACCCATCCAAATGTCTCTTAAATATTGCAATTGTACCAGCCCCCACCACTTCCTCTGGCAACTCATTCCATACATGTACCACCCTCTGTGTGAAAATGTTGCCCCTTAAGTCTCTTTTATATCTTTCCCCTCTCACCCTAAACCTATGTCCTCTAGTTCTCGACTCCCCGACCCCAGGGAAAAGACTTTGCCTATTTACCCTAAGCTGCTTGTCCTGCACGTTTCTGTAATTGCTATGATATCCCAGCCCGATGTTCCGAGTTCATCTGCCTTCCCTGTTAGACCCCTTGCATTGAAATAAATACAATTTAATTTATTAGTCCAACCTTGTCCCTGCCTGCCCTGAGTGTTTGACTGGCTTCTGTTCTCAACTGTACCAGTCTCAGATTGATCTCTTTCCTCACTATCTCCCTGGGTCCCACCCACCCTACTGTACTAGTTTAAATCCTCCCGAGCAGCTCCAGCAAATTTCCCTGCCAGTATATTAGACCACTTTCAATTTTGGTGCAATAAGTCCATCTTGTACAGGTCACTTCTACCCCAAAAGAGATTCCAATGATCCAAAAATCTGAATCCTTCTCCTACACACCAGCTCCTCAGCCATACATTCATCTGTTCATATATTCATACATTCTCCTATTCCTGCCCTCACTGGCTCATAGCACAGGGAGTAATCCAGATATTACTACTCTTGAGGACCTCCTTTTTAAATTCCTACCTAACTCTCTCTAATCTCCCTTCAGAATCTCAACCATTTCTCTTCCTGTTCGTTGGTTCTAAAGTGGACAATGACCTCTTACTGATCCCTCTCCCCCGTGAGAACATTCTGCACCCTCTCTGGGACATCCTTGATCCTGGCACTAGGAAGCAACACACCATTCTGCTTTTTCGCTGCTGGCTCCAGAAACGTCTGTCTGTACCTCTAGCTAGAGAATCCTCTAACACAAGTGATCTCTTGGAAGCCGACGTAACCCTCGTTGCATTAGAGCCAATCTCAATACCAGAAACTTGGCTGTTCGTGCTACGTTCCCCTGAGAATCCATCACCCCCTACATTTCCCAAGTTAAAAATCACACAGCACCAGGTTATAGTCCAACAGGTTTAATTGGAAGCATACTAGGTTTTGGAGTGCCACTCCTTCGTCCCCTGAAAGCTAGTGTGCTTCCAATTAAACCTGTTGGACTATAACGTGGTGTTGTGTGATTTATAATTTTGTACACCCCAGTCCAACACCGGCATGTCCAAATCATGACTACATTTTCCAAAACAGTATACCTGTTTGAAACGGGTATATCCACGAAAGACTCCGGCACTAGCTGCCTACCTCTCTCACCTTTCCTGGAGTTAACCCATCTATGTGACTGTATCTGAGACTTCCCTAATGGTATTGTAGGCCTACCTGCACCAAATGGACTGCAGTGGTTCAAGAAGGCAGCTCACTTTCAAAGACAACTCGTGATTGGCAATAAATGCTGGCCCAGCCAACAAACCCTTATGACATGAATGAATTTTAACAATGCACAAGGGACAGGGAAAACAGCTGCCATCACATCTGGAGTGAGTGGAGTAAGTAATTTATTTTATCCAAGTACATGGTCTCCACTTGTGAGCAATGTGAAGCCCTTCAAAAGGCAACTGCATTAACCAGTACAGGTTGAAGACATTAATGCAGTGTTCAACTATGTGGGATCAAATCCTGGTCACAAGTAATCTTGACTGTACCATTGGCCAGTGCAGATTGATTATTGTTATCTCTGTGAGGCAGAAGTAATTACAGGTGACCTTAAAAATATCATCTGCTGGCTGCAATTCACCAAAGTAATCCAAGATCTGATAGGCTGCAGAAAGGCATGCAGCTGATCTTCTCTCATGAACTAGAAGTATTTGATAACATGCTGTTACATGCAATTCTGCCCTTGTGAGGATTCTGGGAGACAAAATTTCAATATTCCTACCACACTTAGAGTCGCTTACTATATTTGAATGATATTGTTTGTGTTGCATATATTGGAATAATGTTCCCTATATCAAAGGTCCATAGCTTTCTTTGTTGGATTCCTCTAATGTTCCACTGTACAGAGTAAACTGTCATTTTTGTGTGATGTGAATATTGACTGTTTACATCACGAATAATCTGCTTGGTTCCTAATAATCTGCTCACGGTTGCATTGTACCTGTGTCAAATGAATCCAGCCACAGCAAGTCATCATCACTGTGACCGTGGTGCTACAAAGAAATTGAGGAGGAACAGATGCACTGACAAACCCAGGACCGGCAGCAAAATCTAGCAGATTTCAAACAGCCTCCATATGAAGAAGTCACAGCTGAAGACATCCTCAGGACAAGGAGGAAATACAGGGGAGCCCAAACTGTACCAACCTTGATGCCTCCAGATAAACAAGGCTGATTACCACTGTAGGTTGTGGTGTGACACTGTCCCAAATCTCTGTCATATCTGGCTATGGGACTTGGGACCTATCAAGTCTGGATGGCCATCTTTCCCCAGCAGCCATTAAAGTGGCAGCTGCCCTAAATTTTTTATGCAACTCCTGTTTACAAGGATTTACTGAGGACCTGCATGGGATTTCTCAATCCTCAAGCCTTCATCTCATCTCCCTGTGGTAATCTCAATACTGCTCTTGAGCAGAAGGCTTGGCAATATGCTGAGCTTCACCCAGGTTCAGGGCACTTTTTAGTACATGTTGCATTGAGTGAACCAATCATAATGCAGAATTATTCTGAAGAAAAGGTTTCCATTCCATTAGTATACAAATTAGATGTGATCTTTGGATCACTTAGTCTGTGCCAGGTTCCTTGGAAGCTACCATGATCTCTGTATCAGTGAGAACTCTCTTGTGCCTGTTTAGTTTCAAGCCTGGATACCTTACAAGAATTGTTATTGGGAGATGATGGCTACCCTCTACAACTGTAGCTGATGACTTCATTACAACCCCCGATTGAAGTCAAAAGTAGCTGCAATGCTGTCCTTCCTTCCACTAGGACCATAATGGAGCAGATAGGCCTACTGAAGATGGGGTTCAGATGCTTGACTCGATCTGGGATTTTTTTGCAGTAAAGTCCAGATAGAGTGTGCCACATTATCGCAGCATGCTATGCTCTTCAGGACTGGAGTAGGCAAAGAGGGAATTTGATAGGTGCTAGAGAACCGAGTATTCCAAAGAGTAGGAAGAAGATATTGAGCAGAAGGAATGTCACATTCGGCCTAATAAGGATCTGCAGCTTTGGATGCAACAAATTAAGTTGGACCTAATTGACACCTGGTTCCAATGGACGTGAGCCGGGTACAGAGATCATTCATTCTCTAAAAATGTTTTTGTTTGAAAGGCAAAAGTAGTCCCTGTTGTTTCTAGAAGTAAGTACAGTTTTTTGGGATTTTTCTTTGCTTTTACTGCTGTTCAATAAATGTTAAAGTTTTAAACTGTTTAAAGACTTTTCGGTATCTGAAGCTCCCACGTTGAGTAATGGCAAGATGTTATGCTCAGTCAAGTATTAGCAAAGGAATAGGACTTCATAGATAGTGCTTTGACATGGTATGGTGCTAAGGGCAGGTTGCCTGTATACCTTGATTCTTGTCACTGCACTTATAAGGCTTTCAATTATACAGCTGGCGATGTAAAATGCCAATTCATTTATAAATGCTAGATCTTGTTAGAGATAAATTGTATCCTGAACCTTTCCCTTTCATTTGCCTCCCACTGCGTGTACTGTGAAGGGATATTCATGGGTGTCTGCGGTTGACCTGTTATGCAGCTAAGCTTTTAAATATGCTGCTGATGCTGAAAATTCCTGGTGAGTACCTCCATCACTCGTGAACTCCATGTCGTGTGAGCACAAGTTGTACAGGTGTGGTGCATACATGATGAGGTAAAAATTGAGTGAGCTCACAGAGGGAAACCCTTTGTGATATTTCCCAAAATTGACCATTTGCGGAGTTTTTGTACAATTTGGCCAAATCTCGACAGCAACTTCACAAAATGACACCAGCAACTTTTAAAATTTTGTTGAATTTTCATGACAAATGTTCAAATCATTGGTCAAAGTTGGGTAAATCTACATGACTGACTTGTAGTAGAGTTGTTCTTTCTTCCCCTTCTACATGGAATATTGAAAATTGTTGCAGTTCATATGATATTATCTGTACAGCAAAACATTGGGATAATTTCAGGAAGGCTTGACCCAATTTCAGAATTAAAAAAAAGGCTATTGACCAGTTTAACAGATGTTAAGCTTTAAACATTAGTGTTTGAGACAGAAGATCTACTTGATGTTGCTAAATGGCTATGTATTAGATTGTTGCCTCCAAGGCTGAGAAGTGGGAATTATAAGTGCAAGCCCACACTTAATTGCTCGTCTCACTCAGATGTGCCCACAGCAAATGTTCCTGAAATGATGTGGTTCAAACTCTTCCTAATTGTTATCCAATGCTGGGAAATATATTACATCGTGTATCATTTGCAGGCTGGTTCACAGTTTTTTAAAACAATATAATGAGGTTCTTCAGAATAGTGGGGGGCTTTATTCCTCCAGCCTGTTTTCTCTTTACTCATTGAAACTTATCTTTAAGGAGTACTTCATTTATATTCTTAGAAGACTTGTTATTTAGTATGTTTAACCATGCACAACAGTATTAATTAAATTCAGTAGCATATTAAACTACATAGCCAAAGTATTTGATCACAAATTTAAGAATAGTTTGATTAAAAGAACTGTGATGCCTAATGATCTACAAGTACTGGAACAGTGTAGCAAAAAGAAAGTGAGATCGGTCTCTTGTGTCAGTGATCGTTCCTAGCATTTGGATGCACAACTCACCAATTTGCCACCCACCTTCATTATCTAGTTTAAATATACAGCAGTGGAGAAGATGCTGAAGTCGGCAGCACACTCACCATATTTTAATGAGTGTCAATTGAGTTTAAAAGTTTGACCGCATATCGCCTTGGCAATGCCATAACATGGTTGGTGTGGACTGGCAAGTGAGACTAGACAATCTGTTTTTGTTGAATTTTTAAAATAGCACAAAAAAGTGGGGTACAGTTTTGAACAATACCCTTTGCCCAAGAGCCCCCCCACTCCAAAACCAGGATAACATTAAAACCAAGATAGCCTTAAAGCCCACTGCTTGCCCTCCCCTCCCCCTTAAGTAGCACAAAACACCCTCCTAAAATGCTCCCCAATTGAGCCAGATCCGGTATCTATTTTGCCGCCTTCTGAGACTCCCTGCGCTGTCCAGTATGGAGCTCTTCTCGCAGGGACAATTGGAGTTGAGGCCAGTCAAATTGGTCAGCAGTTCCAGAGAATTTGACTGGCCAGCAGCTCCAGAGAGTGGAATATCCTGCCACTGAGGGGCTCAAGTCCCACTCTACATTAATTTAGCCCACCACTTTATGTCTGAGACAGGCTTGCTTTTTGTCTATTGGCTCACCATTGATTTTCTGAAAAGTTCATGAGGCTATAAACATTAACTTTTATTTTTTTTTGTCGGATGCAGCCTGACTTGCTAAGTGTTTCCCACATGTTATTTTAAAATAACATTGTGTTTGTACAGCACATCCTCATATCTTCAGGGGTTCATAAACACTTCCCATTTAATTGATTACTTCTGCAGTGTAATTGCTATAATAGCAAATCTGTAGGTATGTTATCGAGTACATTTTAATTTTCGTTTGCATAAACCCTAAGCTCTGAAACTTACCTTTGCCTTAAGCCATTTTTCCTTGGACTCTAATTTACTATCCTTTAAATCACTCCGAAAAACACATCTCTGCCCATGTTTTTTGGTGATGTGTCTCAATATCCCCTTATGTGATGAGGTGTAATTTTGTTTAATAATGTTCCTGTGAAGCACTCTGAGTCATAAGCCCAAAAAACATAGGAGTATAAGTAGGCCATTCAGTCCATCGAGTCTGCAGTTCAGTGGTGATATGGCAGATCTGATGATTTTCAAATCCACTTTCTTGTCTTTTCCCCATAACTCTTGATTTCTTTACTAGATTCAAATTTCCGTATCTCAGCCTTGAATATGCTTAATGACCCAGCCTATGCAGTAAAAACATAATACTTAATGCTTTAAAGGTATTATGTAAATTAATGTTCCTGTACGTGAATAAAGTATTGTATTCAGTGGGAAAAAATAATCAAAAGTTGAGTTTTTGTTGGGCTACGTCACTACATCTCCTTGTATCCTGTAATTAACACATATCTGATGTTAGGTCACTAGTCTGTTTGATCCTCAACCTAACACACCCTATCTCCATTCCTAACTTTCATAAAGAACTGTTTATGCTGACAAAATTAAAATGCAGGTAGAAAATCATCAATAAATGGCATCACTTTGTACTTGTAACCTGTTTAATAGTATTAAATATAATTCATAAGGTTTATTTAGTTGTAATTTTCAAGTACTTTTCCATAGAAGATGAATGAATTTTGAGTTTCTTTGAACTAGTGAAGAAGAGTGACCTGTTGGGGAAAACAAGAGCTTAAATTAGTTGTTCATCAACCATCCTGAAATTTTACACCAAGGCATATTCAAAAGTCATTCTTTTGTATCATTGTCTTAACAAAGGTCCTATAAAATACATAGGATCCTTCTCGCCTGTGCATCAGGTTACTTGTTTCAGGGGCTTCATTTCAAATGAAATGGGCTTCTCTTAGTTTTTATTCTTGTTTGTTCTGCAAGTGCCACCACTGTCATTTATACCCTGTCAGAGAGCTCTCACAGCTGTCTCATTCACCAGCTTCATTTGTTCCTCCTAATTGTCCCCAATGATGACTACTTTATTTCAGTTTCTAATTGATTGTCCTCCATGTTTTCAGTCTCTATCTGGTCAGTCTCCTTTCCTTAGCCATGAACATTGTTGAGTATCCCCCACATTCTTATTTTGTCAAAAGGATTTCTTCCCTCTTAATTCTTGGTTTATTCTAAATATGTATGAAAGTGTTACATAAAAGCAGAGTAAATTCAAGGCATATCAAAACAAAGAGAGGCAGAAAATGGATCGATGTGGCATAGATTTCACTTGGCAAGCAGCTAAAGAAAAATAAATGATTAGAATTAATTAAAACAATAATAAATTGAAAAGCCAAATACGTTAATGGAGAATAGAAAAGAAAGTATAAAAGCACTTTTGGTTTCTCGTTTTAAAGATAAGTATGATTGGTTTTTGGGTGAGAAATATGTCTTTTCTTTGACCCAAGAATGTCTTTCAACCATTTCTGGCAATCAATAATATTAAATATTCAGTTTGTTGACCTATTTTCGACAGTACGTATAATAACTGCCTTTCAGCATGAACTTTACTAGCAACCCAAACAGATGGAATGAAAGAATCCTTGCTTGGACATGTGATTAAGCAGTTTGGACTAGATATAAATGGATAAACACCGTCTCCCACAAGTAGAATTAGCCACAAAAGAAAATTTTAAGAGCTATGGATCATTTTGATTATTTCACTGTGATCTAGGATAGTGGATAAAGTTACATTATGTGGCACTTGCTGAACTTTTGGAAGGATATTTAATTGCTGGTGTATTTCAATCAATCTGTTTTTTTCCCAATTTTATGTTATGAACGTTTGAGTAATAAAGATCAGTCAAGATCATTCTTGGGAGGTTGCATTGTAATCCTGATGGTGTTATCCTGTTAATTGTTGTAATGCTTTTAGTTTGAAGACACAAGAGGGTTACATTTGAACTATCATAATATTTCATGCTATTTCCAGGGCTAGGTATTTATACCTTGTGTGAGGAGAGTGCATGAGAATTTGTGTGACCAGTTGAATCTTAAGTAGCAAGATATGTTGTTATATCTTGTAGTTTCGTAATGTCCGGAATATCACATTTTTTTGACACAAATATTGAAACTGACATCGAATGGATTTCTCATGTCTCACCATTGCCTACAAAGTGATACATTTCTAGTGATTAACTAGATCAGAGGTGGGGAACCTTTTCATGTTGGAAGGCTGCAGTATGTTAGTTGTAATCTAATAAGGCCGCATCCAAGAAACTTCAATTATATATTCTTTAAAATTCACATTTTTTTAATTGTGGCAATCAGTCTGTGTGGATTATTTCATTGAATTTTCTTTTATTCTCTGGTATTTTAAATACATTCATTTTAAGATTAAAGGAAAAATAATAAAGGACGAAAGAAACATATTAATAAAAAATAAAATATTTATTCTGCAAAATTTGGATTCATTTAAAAGACCACACACAACGGCCTAGAAGGCCACAGGCTCCCCACCTTTAGTTACTAGCAAGTGAAATGATATCTTGTGTTCTTAAGTATTTATGTGCATATATCATGGCTATTTCAAATAATAAAAGAACAGATGCATTCAGCATGTAAAAGGTTAAGTTGATACAGTTCACAATATGTGCTTCGTGTGTAAATGAGGCAAAATACCTTAGCATTAGACCTTTGTGATTAGGCATACAGTGTCCTTTCATGAAGAAAAAGTATTGAACTTGTTTGCTGCTTCACAAACTGACTCACATGAATATCTTAATGTGTTGTCATCTGCAGTTCATTTTTATGTCAGCCATCATGTCCAAAAGAGATACCATGATGAAATATTGAGTTCAAACAATTATGTAAGTCATCAAAGATAAGCCATAGACAGTTTTATTTAACTCAGTCCTTTAAAAAAAATGTAGTTTTATTTACATTGACTTTTGATTCATCATCATCTTGCAGTAATTGATTGTTCATAAATTAAAATGATTTATCATGATTGTGCTCTTGCCTTATCTTACAATCGTTACTACTATTTGATGAGGTCAAAAGAGACATTTCAAATTGCCATCAAACTTTGAAGTTAAACAGCATTTTTAGAGTCTGAGTGACACTTTTAGAGACAGCAAATTGTCATGTGACTTGATTCTGAATAATTATGAATTTGATGCTGTTGCTTGTTGGTCATATATTTTTGAATTTATAAGAAGATCCTGTTTTATGGTGAGTAAATTGAGTTGCTTTGGGAATCAGACTTAACTTTTCAGCTCAGAACTGCATGTTTACAGTTATATACTCCTAAATATTGACACATGGCATCAAACAGGCAGTTTGAGTCATATTGTCAAGAAAATGCATTGGAATTTAAGACATGACTACACAGAGCAGATCATACATAATGACTGGCAGAACTGGATCCTCTCATGCAAGAAATGAAGTATGAAGCTGGGTGTAAGTTGTAACGTTTGCTAACTGGTCAAATAACTGCTATAAGGGAACTTTGTGTTATAGAAAATACTAGTTTGAGAATGGATGAAGGAATCAGCAGTCAAGAGGATGCCGAATGTATCATGAGACGAGTGACTAGCTACTGGCCTCATCTTTTGAAGCTTGTATTTGAATGAATCTCTAGATAGAAACAGAGTTGACTCAAATCTTCCTAAGGGTGGCAATCACTGACAGATTTCCACTCTACTCCTTTTTTTTGTATTAAGAGCAAGCTCCATGTTTCTCATGGTCCTTCCAATCCCGATTTCAGAGTGTGCCTGAAATTCATCTGTTCCCTTCCTGGAGCAGGATATTCATCCCCTTTTTATATGGCAGTAGATGCCATATTTTGTTGAGTTTAGAGTCTGACGTTTGGATGACTGCAACTATTTGTTATCCCATGCCTGGCATTTCTTTATTTAGTATGAACACCTACCTAATTAAAAAACTCACCTCACGACAGTCATCACCACCCCCAACAGTGATTTTCACCCTCTCTCACTCCACAGAAGTGCTCCTCCACATCACCCCACCTCCACCTGATAGTCTCATGACATTGACTGGGCAAAAGTAAGCAATTTTTAGAAAATGAGTCCGAAGAACAAGTGCAAGACAGAATGGCCCTGTCTGTCAACCAACACTCAGAAGTGTGATGGCCACTGTCCATGGTTGGTGGAGGATAAGGGTGAGAATCTGTGGTTCAGGGAGGTGGGGGAGTGCTTCTGTGTGACCACTGTTCAAGGTGATGATGAGCACTGACCGAGGAAATAGTGAACATCATCTGTGGTTCATGGCAGAAGGGAGTAAGCACCAAACTTAGTTTGATGAGGGATAGAGGGGTGTGCATTTTCCATGCTTTGACACTCCAACAGATTTATTTCAAGTTATACTGCTGATCACGTTTTAGAACAGCTACAAAAAACTCTTAAGTAAATCTGTGCAAGCAACCAGATACCCAAGTCTGCTTCATTCTGGTGAATCATAGAGCAGTCCAACTAGAGTAAGGGCTGGCATTTGGAGATTTAAACTTTCTACATAGGTACTACCGGTGTGTTTGCATTAAGACTTTTAAGGGCTCCGAGATTCTTCATTACCATAAGTTACATTGGTGATGCCTTCTCATATTGGAAGATGTGGGCCCCTATTTCAGATTGATCTATCATTGTCAGCTTTGTCATTTTGGCTGGATAATTTAGTAAAACGTTTTGAAGAACACATACAATAAGTACGATCATATCACAGCCAAAATTTGTTTTATTATTCTTGTGAGTGTAACCTTGCACTACTGGTCCCTCTTGTATTCTGAATAAGGAGATACTGACTTCAAGGCTATTTTCTTTTAATTCAGTCTTTCAGTGTGGGTCTCACTGGCTAAGCTAGCATTTGTTCTGCCTCCTGAATTGCCCTGAAACCGAGCGTTTTGCTATGGCATTTTAGAGGGCAGTTCAGAGTAAACCATTTGGTTATGGTTCTGGAGTCAGTGTAAGCCAGATCAAGGAAGTATAGCAGATTTCCTTCCCTAAAAGACATTGCTAAACCAGATGATTCTTTATGACAATTGCCTGATTATTTGCTTGCCATTCGGCTAGCTTTTAATTCCAAATTTTTGTTAAATCAGACTTCACCATCTACCATTGTTAGATTTGAACCCATATGCCCAAAACGTATATCCCGGGGCTCTAGACTACTCGTGACATTACTGTGTGGGCTCACAATACATTGCAATGTAACACTGAGGCAATGCTGTACTATTGTGGGACCTGTCTTTTAGGGAAGGTATTAAAACCTGCTGCCACAAATTCCATAACACTGAAAAGAAGGAAGAAAATGCTGCTAATATCTCACTGATATCTGTTATTCAATTAATATTACAAAAATAGTTTATCTTGTCATATATCTAAATTATTTATATAGGCCCATGCTGTGCACAATTGGGCTTCCACATTTCCCTATGCAACACAATGACAATGCATTCCTGAAGTAATGAAGTAATTCATTGTTTGTGAAGAGCTTTGGGATATCTTGAATTTAAGAAAGAAGGATATACATGGGAGTTATTTTCCCCTTCATGTCTCATTGATTTAATGAAAGTTTATTGTGAGAAATCCTTAAATCTGAAATTGATATGAAAATAAACTACTAGTATGTATTTAAATAGACTGATTTTGTTCAAATTTGTCCATTGCAGATCAGGTTGCAACTACCTGTCACCAACAAAATTCCAGTTCCTCAAAACTTCTCAACCCATTTAGAAGTAGTCATGATTTGGAGATGCTGGTGTTGGACTGGGGAGTACAAATTTAAAAATCACACAACACCAGGGTTATAGTCCAACAGGTTTAATTGGAAGCACACTAGCTTTCGGAGCGACGTTCCTTCATCAGGTGATTATGAATGGCTCGACCGTAACACAGAATTCATAGCAAAAATTTGCAGTGTGATGTAACTGAAATTATACATTGAAAAATTGATTGTCTGTAAAGCCTTTCATCTGTTAGAATACAGTGATAGTTTCACTTCTTTCATGTGTAAATCACAAAACCCTTTTTTTAAAGTTGCATTCTCGGGTTAGCTGTTAACAATGGTGATAGCTAGACAATATGTTGAAGGTGTTAGCCCCCTGTGTTCTCTGTCTATGACCCGATGTTTAGATTGATTCTAATCTAAAAAGTGAGATAACAGAGTTTTACATAAATTCATGCAGTTTTTGAGCTCAGAGTTCTACATGAATGTATGCAGTTTTTGAGCAAAGTGCAATGTTATTCTGCAAGTACAAATTCACCACACAAAATATGTGTGCATATGTGTGCATGTGGGTGTGTGTGTGTGTGTGTGTGTGTGTGTGTGTGTATGTCTGGGGTGGGGGTTGAGAGTGTGTGTGTGTGTGTGTGTGTCTAGTGAGTGCAGAGTGTCTTAAGTCTGTGAGGGGGTGCATGTGTGAGTGTGGGAGTGTGTGTGTGTGTCTATAAGGGTGCGTGTGGGTGTCTGTGTGCGCGTCTGTGTGTATGTTTACCTGTGTCCGTGTGTATGTGCGAGTGTGTGTGTGTGTAGGAATATCTGTGTGTGTGTGTAGTGCAATGCTGATCACCTGTAATGTGACATGAACCCAAGGTCTCGGTTGAGGCCCTTCCTATGGGTACCAAACTTAGCTATAAGCCTCTGATCGGCCACTTTCCTCTGCTGCCTGTCCCGAAGGTCCGAGGCTGAATGTCCTGGACCACTGAAGTGTTCCCCAACTGGGAGGGAACCCTCCTGTCTGTTGATTGTCGTGCGGTGCCCATTCATCCGTTGTCATAGCCTTTGCTCAGTTTCCCCAATGTACCATGCCTCCGGGCATCCTTGCCTGCAACGTATAAGATAGACAACGTTGGCTGAGTCACATGAGTACCTGCCATGTACAAGGTGGAAGGTGTTCCTACGTGTAATAGTGGTATCTATGTCCACACTCTGACACATCTTGCAGCGTCCACCTTGACAGGGTTGTATGGAGTTGTCCTGAGAGCCGGGCAGTTTGCTACAAACAATGGTCTGTTTGAGGTTTGGCGGTTGTTTAAAGTAACTCTTGAATTTCGAACATTGCCTCTTTTACAAAACATATAAAGTAAATAGGAGGAAAAAAAATCTGATTTCACATCATTTGACCACGTCTCTAAACGTAAAGTTTGAGATTGCACTGTTTATCTCAGAATTTTCAAAACATAGTGGTGTAGCTGAATCAGTTGTTTATTTCTGTATGCCAAAGATTTCTCTGAGCAATTCCTGACATTTTCAACTTTTTTTGTGGTTCTAGCTGATGTGTGATGTGGCTTTTTGATAGATAAATAACTGCATCAAAATAGAAATGAAAACGTGAACTGCAAGAATTAAGGAAGATGGCAACAAGACCTGTCAGTTAAGAGCAAGATAGCCTTGAATATTTTTTTGAAGATATGCTGGAGTTTGACGCAATTCATTTGAACAGCCTAATTTTTACTTTCTCTTTCTCTGCCATCTCTTCAAACTGGTCATTGAAAAGTTGTTGCACTTGATTCATTAGAATGACGTACAATCCCATTAATGCTCCATGTAAAGTAGATGTATCAAGCCATAGATTTGCCATTATCTTGGCCAGAATGCTGAATATTGTCATGCTGCCTGCCCAAGACTTTTAATTCTATCTGCTTTAGCTGTAAACCTTGATTGGTGTACATGAGAATCATCAAGCTGTTACTTATAACAAATGTCCTTCAGATTTTCTATCAAGCTATTTAATTTCTTTTTGTAAAAATTAGTGAAACAAACAGCATACAGCAAGCTTTATAAATTTAAAAAAAAATTGCAGTCTAATTAATACGAAATATATTTCTTTTCACCATGTATGTTAATAGTGAGGTTTAATATTTATGACAGTTAAAATGCAGTCAAGGCACAGTCCAACTTTGTACAGTATTGATGAAATGTGGGGAAGCATAAGAATTAAATGGATATGTGGGGTAAATGGATTAAGTCATTAGCTTTGATGAATGGCCAACATCTCTGATTAGATTGTAGAATATAAGATGTAAACTGTCCATGCTGCAACAAGGACATAGCTATTAGATCAATTAGCTGTGAGGCTACAGGTGACTTAGAGTAATATTTTGCTTACTCAGTCCCTCAGTAAATGGTTTTGAAATGTTCAGGAGGCAGAAGAAATTTTAACTGGTCATAGCACTGAAGACCGCATTGAAAACACTTTGCAAGGGAGGCCAATCTAAAGATGTGGATGTATTGATATTATATGGTGAGGAAAGGGAAGTATTTGTGTTGGGAGGAATTGCTAGATCTGCACTAGAGCCTAAACTTACATCAGCTTGTAGAGATGTCACAGCAGAAGATAGAGTGCCTATTCACATTAAGAAGTCAGCATAAAAAGAAAGAATTTATATTTGACCATCTAAGGTGCCTATTTGTTTTGTTCAAAACCTTTCTTGAGTTTTAAAACATCATTTATCACCCGTAGTCTTAATAATAAATAGCAGTATTTCAGCAAATCCAGTGTGTAAGATGAAAGCTATTGGTTTTCTCATGTCTTATTCTCAGTGCTCTGATAAAAGTTATTTTATTCTTCACACCGGTATTCCATTGTCAAAAAAAACGACTTCATCTCGACTAATCTCTTACTTGTTTCTTTAGTCTGGTTAAGTAATAGTTAGTCACAGCTGTGCAACATTAGCTGGTTACTAATTTAGCTTTTCTACAAAGTTGATAATCTTATGTAATATGACAACAAAAACTCACATTAGCCTGCTTATTGTGAAGAAGAGCAAGAGTAGGCCACTTAGCCCTTCGAGGATGCTCCGCCATTCAGTAAGATCATGGCTGATATGATTTTAATCTTGCCTCTATGTTGTTGCATATCCCGTAGCATTTCCTCGGTAATGTAATTGTAATGAGTTCCTGCGTCCCTTTCACCTCCTGATTTACAGCTAGTTGTGGGATGTTACTTGTATCCTCTCTAGATTCAGAGCAAATATTTGTGACATTAATTTGTGCCATGACATAGCACTGTACTGTAACTTATGTATTATGTCCAATAAAACATAGTACAGTTGTAAAGTATTTTTGAAGTAATGCCCTATTTATGACATTTTAGTGAATGATCCCAAAATGCTGGCTACTTCCAAACCTGTGCTGCAGTCTACAAATGTAGAATGCTAACACAGTAAGTTTCAGAGCAATACCAAGTTAAAAACATGTACGAAATGGGCTTCTGGGTTATGATAAGTTTATCTGCATAATAAACAAATAGCTCATATTCAGGAAGTTGTTGATAAAGAAAGTCATGGTCCAGAAACTGTTGGAACCCTCATGCATATATTGAACAGTGAAAGTAGTCTTGTATTAAATACAATGAGTGTGTACCATCAACTGATTTCTCAATAAGGATATTCAAAAAAGGGAGATGAGTTAGCTGTAGCATTTCAAATATGAATTTAAATGTTGGAATGAACTCATTAAGATGTGGAAAGAATTTCTTGCTTGTACCGATAGATTCAAACAAAGCACATGTATCATCTTGTTATGGACCAGAGCAAACCCCCTCCAAGTATATCAAGAAGATAGTCTAACTTTCATTTTATTTAAAGGCAAGTGTAAGGTGCTGTGTTCCAGATGTGATTTGGTTAGTCAAATGTCAAAATTTGATTGATTCACTACTAGGCTTTAAGCAAGACATACTTCACTATTACAACCCAGTCAAAATACAAACAGAAGAGAAGAGTTGGCTTAACTCTATCAAAATACTTAAAACAATATATGTTATTTAACTACAAATAATCAACTGTTCCAAGACAGCAGCAACCCATGAACTACCCTTGGTGAAGGCAAATTCAGCAAAACAGATTTTCCTCACATTTATCTCCAGTCTGAAAGAAACAGTCTCGCAGCAGAAAGAGAATTGAAGGCTTTTGCTGCAGCAGAGAGAGAATTGAAGGCTTTTGCTGCAGCAGAGAGAGAGAGAGTGCTGTATCTATCAGCTTCAACTCCAAAACCCTAACTGAAAGCAAAATCTAAAATCCTGGTCTATGTGAGTCTGACTCCACCCACTCATGCTTCTTTTGTCTAACTTAAAAAAATATATAATGGAGCTCAAAGCTATTTACCTCTTGCTTCTGAATCAGACATGTCTTCGTCGTCGTGTCAATACCCCTCTTCAAGCGAAACAAGGCAAAACATGTCTTAAAGAGCACAGCATCATCACACCGCCCCACTTAGGAAACAAAAAGCAATATACAAAGATGGCTTCGTTTTCAAAGAATTTAATCTCATGCTATTAATACTCTCTCTCTACATATATTACACTAAACCTATGTATGCAAACATTCAATACAGCAGTCCATCTCCGTTGTTTCTTCTGCCACTGACCATCACTGCCTTCCTTCATCAAAGTCATGATAAAGTGTTGGCAATTACAGTGTCTCATCCTGCCACATAATTTTCACATTGAATGGCTGTTACAATAAGCTCCATCTAAACAATTGGGTAGTTTATGCTTAAATTTTGTCACAGTCATCAAGGAATTATAATTAGTATGTACAGTGTCTCAGATATGTTACTGGTAGCATACATATCAAAATGTTGCAACACCAAGCGCAAGGTCCCTTTTTGCTGGTAGAATATTTCTTTTGATGAATATTCAACTTTTGGGAGAAATACTCAGTCGGTCTTTGGCTCCTCTCGTCATTTTTAAGAGTACAGCACCAACACTCAGATGGATAGCTATCTTGAATGGTTTTGTGTAATTAGGCATTGCGAACACCAGAGCAGTGGTCAACATAGTTTTCAGGCTGTTAAATGCCTTCTGAAACTCCTCTGTTCACTGAGGTTTTCTGCACTTCTTCAGAAGATGTCAATAGACCAATCACATCGCTAAAATTTAAAATTTTCAATAATGGTCATTCAGTCCTAGGAATCGTAATACTTCTGCCTTCATCAATGGTATGGGAACTCCCCAATAACCTTTGTTTCCACATCCTGGGGGATCATCTGTCCAAATCCAATGACATAGCTGAGGAATGTGACTTGGGCTTTTGTGGACCCTCTCTTAGCCAAGTTTATCACCATGCCTATCTTCTGAAGTTGATCGAAGAATTCTGCAATATGCACCAAATGTTCCTTCCACGTGTGACTTAAAAATCACAATTGTCTATGTACACCACACAATTGGGTAATCCCAAAATGACCTTATTGGTTAGTCTTTGAAATGTGGCTAATGCATTCTTCATACTAAATGGCATGACTTTAAACTGAAAAAGTTCATTCAGTGTCACCAAAGCCAAACTTTTCTTCGCTGTTTCAGATAAAGGTACCCGCCAGTATTCTCTAAGTAAGTCCAGCTTAGAAATGAGTTGAAAAGTGTGGCGCTGGAAAAGCACAGCAGGTCAGGCAGTATCTGAGGAGCAGGAAAATCGACGTTTCAGGCATAAGCCCTTCATCAGAACATTCTCCTGTTCGTCAGACGCTGCCTGACCTGTTGTAGTGTTACAGCACCATTCTCTTCGAATCTGATCTCCAGCCTTTGCAGTCCTCACTTTCGAGGAGAAAGTGAGGTCTGCAGATGCTGGAGATCAGAGCTGAAAATGTGTTGCTGGAAAAGCGCAGCAGGTCAGACAGCATCCAAGAAATAGGAAATTCGACGTTTCGGGCATAAGCCCTTCATCAGGAATCTGATGAAGGGCTTAGGCCCAAAACGTCGAATTTCCTATTCCTTGGATGCTGCCTGACCTGCTGCGCTTTTCCAGCAACACATTTTCAGTCCTCACTTTCTCCTTGCTTTTCCCACCTTCTCAGTGCAGTCTTCTAAATATGGAATAGGATGTGTAATGGATTTCGAAAATACATTGACTTTGCAAAAGTCCACATGTAATCATTGGGTTCCGTCTGGTTTTGGCACCATCTGTTTGAATGTGCTCCATTTGCTGCAACTCACTTTAATAATGTCATCTCTGAAGATACTTTCAATCTTTTTCTCAAACTATGCCAATTTTAGAGGACTAAGCCTATAAAAGATGTTGCTTAATTGGAGCAGCATTTCCTATATCTACATCATGCAGAATTAGTTTCATACTTCCCAGCTTATTCTGACATATATCTTCATGTGATTGTAGTAACTCAGCTTACTTTGATTTCCCTCTGGAAGGTAACTCAAAAATTTATCCCAATTTTTGAGAACTTCCTCTTTGTCAAATTTAATTTGCGGAATGTCAAATTCAGAATCATGTGAACTTGGTTGTTCACTGTGTTATAACAAATAACAGATTCTCCTTTTGCTTTCCTTCCCTATCAAAATACTGTTTGAGCATATTTACATTGCACCCTAAGTTTTTCTTCTATCTGGTATTCTTATAAAATAGTTCACCTCTCTCAATTTCCTTTGGATTTGATAAGATCCACTAAACTTTGCCTTTAAAGGTTCATCTACCACTGATGTTTTTGCTAGTGAAGATAATATTTTAGTATTACTATCAATTTTTGATCTCTTCTCTGCTCCCTGTATCATCACATGCTTTTAATTGCTGCCTAACCAACTCACCCACCGTATTTAAACTCTCCCTAAAACGTGACACATAGTCCAAATATTTAGTCTCTGACTCATTATTTTTTTCCTTAATTAGTTTCTCTGGTCGTCTCTCCTCATGTCCAAAAACTAATTCAAATGGGCTGAATTTAGTGGATTCCTTAGGTGCACCCCTATTAGCAAAAAGGACAGATGGATTTCCTTTATCCCATTTATCTTGATATAGACCCTCAGCATGGTTTTTAATGTTTGATGCCACTGTTCTAATGCTCCCTGCAATTCTGAATGATATGCTGTTGATTTATATTGTTTTACTTCTAAGCTATCCATAATATCCTTAAATGATTTTGATGTAAAATCAAGAGGTTGCTGTTCAAATGTAATAAAACTAAGATAGTGTAGATGTTAGAAGTATAAAACAAAATCACAAAATGTTGAATAAACTCACTACATGTGAAAGAGAAATGGAATTAATGTTTTGCTTCAGAATGACTTCTTCAGACCATACTTTGCTGTTTGAGTTGATCGCCCACAACCATGTGAAGCTGCAGTATTACAATATCTTGTTATTAACCTTTTTCTCCTATTCACTCATGAGATGTGTGTGTTGCTGGCTGGTCAGCATTTAATACCTGTCCCAAGTTATCTTTGAGTATGTGGTGATGAGCTGCATTCTTGAACTGCTGCAGTCCATGTGTTGTGGGTGGAGCCATTGGGGAGTTAATTTCATGATTTTGACCCAGAAGCAGTGAAGGAACAACGATATACTTTGAAGTCAAAATGAGGAGTGGAGGGAAACTTGCATGTAATGGAGGTTGCATGCCTCTGCTGCCTTTGTTTTTCTAGATGGAAGTGGTAGTGGGTTTGGATAGTACTCCCTAAGGATATTTGTCATATTTCTACAGTGCATTTAATAGATGCTACATGCTGCTGCTACTGAGCATCAGTAGGGGAGTGAGTGGATGCATGTAGGTATGGTTCCATTCAAGAGGGCTGCTTTGAACTGAATGGTGTCAAGTTTCTTGAGTGTTGTTGGAGCTGCAGTCATCCATGTAAGTGGAGAGGATTCCATCACACTCCTGACTTGTGCCTTGTAGATGATCGACAGGTTTTAGTCAGTCAGGAGGTTAGTTACTCCAGTATTCCGAGCCTCTGGCCTCTTTTAGGCACTCTATTTTCTGGCTAGTGGTAACACCCAGGATTTTGAATGGGGATTCATATATGGTAACACTATTGAATGTGAAAGGATGATGGTGAGATTGTCTCTTACTGGAGATGGTCATTGTCTGGCATTTGTGTGGGGTGCATGTTAATTGCCATTTCTTCAGCCCAAGCCTGGATATTTTCCATGTTTTGTTGCTTTTTAACCATAGACAGTATCTATGGAGTTGTGGATGGTGTCCAACATGGACATTCATCAACGGACATATCAGTTCTGACCTTATGATGAAGGAAATGTCATTGATAAAGCAGCTAAAGGTTGAGCCGAGGACATTATCCTGAGGAACTCCTCAGAAACTCCTCCGCCGTGTGGGCGGCACGGTGGCACAGTGGTTAGCACTGCTGCCTCACAGCACCTGTAGACCCGGGTTCAATTCCCGACTCAGGTGACTGACTGTGTGGAGTTTGCACGTTCTCCCCGTGTCTGCGTGGGTTTCCTCCGGGTGCTCCGGTTTCCTCCCACAGTCCAAAGATGTGCAGGTCAGGTGAATTGGCCAAGCTAAATTGCCCGTAGTGTTAGGTAAGGGGTAAATGTAGGGGTATGGGTGGGTTGCGCTTCGGCGGGTCGGTGTGGACTTGTTGGGCCGAAGGGCCTGTTTCCACACTGTAAGTCTAATCTAAATGTCCTTGAGCTGAAATGACTGACTTCTAGCAATGACGACCATTTTCCTTTGTGCCAGGTATTACTCCAACTCACAGTGAGTTTGCCCATTGATTCCTGTTTTGCTAGCGCTCCTTGATGCTACACTCAACCCTTGATGTCATGCACACCTCACCTCTGAAATTCAGCTCTTTAGTAAATGTCTAGACCACAGCTGGAATGAGGTAGTTGTGTGCTCTGTTTTATCAAACTGGACATCAGTGAGCAGCTTGTTCGCAGATGCTGTTTGAGAGCACTGTTGATGGCCCCTTCCATCACTTTATTGATGATCAAAAATAGGTTGATGGGGCTGTAACTGGTAATTGATGGGATTGGATTTGTCTTGCTTTTTGAGTACAGGATATGCCTGGGCATTGTCAAATGGATGCCAGTGTTATACTGGAACAAATTGTCAAGGGGTGCAACAAGGTCTGGAGCATAAGTCTTAAGTGCTGTTGCTGAAAAGGTTTCAGGAACTATAGCCTTTGTAGTATCTAGTGCCTTCAGCTGTTCCTGGATATCACCTGGAGTGAATCAAAGTGGCTAGAGACTGGCATCTGTGATGCTGGAGCCACTAGAGGAGGCCACAATGGATAATCTATTTAGCACTTCAGGCAATGGTTTCATTGTCATCGCCAGATTCTTAAATACAGATGTTTTATCCCATGCTGAGTTTTGAATCCAGGTCCCCAGAACCTTAGCTAAGTTTCTGGATTAACAGTCTGGTGGTAATACCACTGAACCATCAGTTCCCAGGCATAAATTAAAATCAGGTAGCCGATGTGAGGTAGCAGTATGGAAGAGAACGATACACACCCAGGTGCCAAAAAATAATCAGGCTTGTGCATCCCAGTGATTGATTTTTAAAAGCCTGATAACTCTTAGTTACTATCACTCAACAGTTTTGCCATTCAAAAAGAATTTTTACAGCTCTTTCTTTAATACGTCAACATTTGTTGTGATTTTCCTTATTTATTCATGTAAGATGTAATGTAGTGATTGTAAAGAGGTTAGCCAGGTCAACATAATAGAATATGAGTTCCCTGGTTGGACCAGATTAACAACCAAAATCAGGGTGCCCAGGCTGACAGATACAGACAGGAGTGTCAGGAGTTCTGTTCAATTTGAGAGCTGGCCCTGAGGGAGCCAGACCAATGTCAAATACTATACACATGTAAGTAAAAGGTCATGATGTGAAGATGCTGGTGTTGGACTGGGGTGAACAAAGTTAAAAATCACACAACACCAGGTTATAGTCCAACAGGTTAATCTGGAGTCACTAGTTTTTGAAGTGCTTCTTCTTCAGATGGAACACACCTTGACTTAACAGCAATCTAGGTTTGTTAAATATATCATTTCAGTTTCATGACAGTGTAATCTTTTGTTATAAGTTCTGTGTCTTATGATCCTGCTCCACAGTTACCTGATGAAGGAGCAGCGCTGCGAAAGCTAGTGCTTCCAAATAGTCCTTTTGGACTATAACCTGGTGTTGTGTGATTTTTATCTTTGTCCACCCCTGTTCAATATTGGCTGCTGCACATCATGACTTGTATTCGTGGAGAAAAAGTGCTCATGATTCTTCTTTAGAATTAAAGCATGTACCAAAGAAGCATCATTGAACTTGAAACACTGATTTTGTTTCCCTCTTCACAAATGCTGCCAGACTTTATGAATTTCATAGTACAAATGGTCCAATGGGCTGAGGAGTGGCAGATGGAGTTTAATTTAGATAAATGAGACGTTCTGCATTTTGGAAAAGCAAATCTTAGCAGGAATTATACACTTAATGGTAAAGTCCTGGGGAGTGTTACTGAACAAAGAGACCTTGGAGTGCAGGTTCATTATTCCTTGAAAGTAGAGTCACAGGTAGGTAAGGTAGTGAAGAAGGCATTTGGCATGCTTTCCTTCATTGGTCAGAGGATTGAGTACAGGATGTTGGTTAGGCCACGTTTGGAATATTGTGTGCAGTTCTGCTGTCCTTCCTATCGGAAGGATGTTCTGAAACCTAAAAGGGTTCAGAAAAGATTTACAAGGATGTTGCCAGGTTTGGAGGATTTGAGCTAAAGAGAGAGGCTGAATAGGCTGGGGCTGTTTTCCCCGGAGCATCGGAGGCTGAGGGGTGACTTTATAGAGGTTTATAAAATCATGAGGCGCATGGATAGGATAAATGGACAAAGTCTTTTCCCTGAGGTCGGGGAGTCTAGAACTAGAGGGCATAAGTTTAGGATAAGAGGGGAAAGATGTAAAAGGGACCTAAGGGGAAACTTTTTCACTCAGAGGGTGGAGCATGTATGGAATGAGCTGCTAAAGGAAGTGGTGGAGGCTGGTACAATTGTAGCCTTTAAAAGGCATCTGGATGGGTATATGAATAGGAAGGGTCGGAGGGATATGGGCCAAATGCTGGCATATGGGAGTAGATTAGGTTAGAACACCCGGTTGGGATGGACAAGTTGGACCAAAGGGTCTGTTTCCAAGCTGTATGTCTCTGTAACTCAGAGTTTGTCTAGCAATTTGAATTTATTTGAAGGGGTCTAAGAACTACTAAACAGCAATTTTTCTTTGTATTGGACACACCCATTTTAAACTTTATAACTGTCTTGGTCTTGTTTGAAGTCACGTTTGATTATTTTTCTCAGAGTCAATGACTAATAAAATTTTGCTTTCTTTCACTCAAGACCACATAGTGATTGGCTCCTTAATCATGATTAGTATTATATTTTAATTGAAATGTGATTTAGCTGTATGCTGAAAAATAAATTTAAATATTTCTTGCAGCTGACTGAGCAACTTAGAGGAGCTGATTCATGCTGCTTACCTGATCATAATGTAGGTCCCAAATCCACGCTGCAGTGAGATTTTTTCGCTAATCATTTGAATATAAAATTATTGTAAGTTATAGTGTAATACTCCATCGAAAGCCTGGCAGCAAACTTTGGTGTAATAAAGGCAGGAATCATATGTTTCCTGTTGACTGTAAAGTACAGGCCACTCTATTTTTGCCAGTATATTATTCTTACTCTATTTTTATGTGATTGTTCTAGCATTAATTGCGAATCCTCTTGCTAATTTGTTTGCAAGCACCATTGCTAGATGAGTCACAGGTCTTCTCCCTGATTTACTTATGAACATTTGACATCAGAATGCATTGTCAGTGAGTTAGCTCAGTTTGATTAGATTACCAACAGTATGGTGATAGGCCCTTTGGCCCAACAAGGTAAAAACAATGACTGCAGATGCTGGAAACCAGAATCTGGATTAGTGGTGCTGGAAGAGCACCGCAGTTCAGGCAGCATCCAAGGAGCAGTAAAATCGACGTTTCGGGCAGTGAGCCTGAAGCGTGGAGAGATAAGCTAGAGGTGGGTCGGGGTGGGGAGAAAGTAGCATAGAGTACAATGGGTGCAGAGGAAATGACCTGGGAGTTGCAGTGGGAGAGGGACTCCCTGAGATTCACCACTAATCCAGAATCTGGTTTCCAGCATCTGCAGCCATTGTTTTTACCTCATTGATTTTAACCCCCACCCCATCCCTTCCTTTTATCTGACTTTCCCAATTGCAATATCCATGTGCAATATTTTAAGGAAAAAACAGGGGTTCTGAAAACATTCTTATGATGGCCAGTTTCACTCCCAGTCATTGTTAGACTCAGTAGGGAACAGCACTGTAATTTATGATGGTGCTATTGTATTTTTTACTTTAGGTAAAGAAGTTTGTTAATTGTTCTGACCTATTTAATCAATCTTCATGCACATTTTTTTAAGATCGTATTAGGTTATTAATTCTTCTGCTGATATTCTCATAGACGTTGAGGAGTTCTTGCTAGTTGATGATTTACTGTTCCAGCTGTTTCCTCTTTGATTTGATTTAATATAATGCCCCAGCTCAACAGGGGGCTTCCAATCCCCACCTAGTTCAGTTTAGCAATTTAGTGTTGTTTTCAGCAGGTCAGGAGTTTATATAAAATTTTTATTCTTCCCTTACTGAAGACCTAATAATGTAAGGGTAATTTTCCATTATGATTCCCACCCAAATAAAGGTGAAAATAGTTCACTGTTCAGATGGAAATATTATGATGATGATTGTAGGAAGATGACAAAACAATTGACGTGTATATCTGGGTATAATTTTAAAAACTTATTGGGAAGTCAGTTTCAACAAATGCTGATGACTAGACCTCAGTTTCCATTGGCAAGATTGTGTGTGAGAATTAGTTGTTTTTAATGTTTGTTTTTAAGTGTCTTTTTTTTTAAAAGTCTATAAAATTGGCATTTTGAAAACTGGCTGACTTAATAATTAATTAATAGTCATTCCAGTGTTTAGCATTGTTTCAAACCTTCAGTTAAACTGCCCATGGTAGCATGAGAGAGCAGTGATGTATGTCACTTTGTGTACTTCGGTCAAAAATCAAACGGCACCAGGTTATAGTCCAACAGGTTTATTTGAAATTGCAAGCTTTCGGAGTGCTGCTCCTTCATCAGGCATGGTATGATGGGGAGGTATAAGGCACAGTGTTCAGAAGCAAAAAGTTAACAAATTCAAACCACCTGCCCAAGTTGAATCCTTTAATGAGTTTGGAGATAAAATGCTGATTAAAATGCAAAATGTAGATTCCTTTCACGTCTTTGCCCTGAGATAATTAAAGGTTTTATCAATATACAACAGGTAGTATCTCAGGTCAAACATGCATTTCAGGAATGAGGTCCCACTTCGAATCTGTCTGTGCTTTAAGCTGAGGTGTGGGATATAGAAAAAAGAATCTTGAATGAAATACTTCCTCACACACACACCCCCCACCCCCTCACACACGCACACCTTCACTCTCTCTCTCTGTCTCTATCTCTCTTGCGCGCGCACCGCTCATACTCACTTTCTCTCTGGCATACACACGCACCCTCCTCACTCTCACTTTCTCTCTCTCTCTCTCTCTCTAGCATGTGCACCCCCTCACACTCTCTCGCACACGCACACACCCCCTCACTCTCACACTGTCTTTCTCTCTCTCTCTCTCTCTCTCTCGCGTGTGTGCGCGCGCCCCTCACTCTCTTGCGCGCGCACCCCCCACTGTCTCTCTCGCACGTGCACACCCAGTCACTCTCGATGTCACTTTCTCTCTTGCATGTGCGCATGCACCCCCTCACTTTACTGCGCACCCCTTGCTCTCACGCGCGTGCACATCCCCCTCGCACTCTCTCTCATGCGCACACACCCCCTCACTCTCACACTCTCTCGTGCATGTGCAACCCCTCACTCTCACTCTTGCGAGCGCATCCCCTCACTCTTTCATGCAGGCAGCCACTCAAATCTCTCCTGTCCGTGCACACTGCTCACTCTCTTGCACGTACACACCCTCACTCACTCTCTCTTCGTCTGTCTCTCTCACTCGCGCACACCCCTCACACACTCTCTCTCGCGCGCGCACACCCTCACCCTCACTCTCACTCTTGTGCACCCCGCTCACTTCCATTCTCGCATGAAACCACCTCACTCTTGCGCGCACCCACCTCACTCTCACTCGGTCATGAAAGAGAGTGAGGGTGAGCAGAGTACACATGCAACAGTGCGAGTGAGGGGGTGTGTGTGTGAGAGTGGGAGGGTGCGCGTGAGAGAGCAAGAGTGCGAGTGAGGGAGGCGCGTGCATGCACGAGTGTGAGGGAGGGAGGAGGCGGTTGTGTGTGCGAGAGAGAGGGCGCGGTTGTGTGAGAGAGAGTGGGGGCAGTTGTGTGAGAGAGAGGGTGGTTGTGAGAGAGAGGGAGGGGTGGTTGTGTGAGAGAGAGAAGGGGCGATTATGAGTGAGTGGGGGAGGCGGTTGTGTGTGTATGTGAGAGAGAGGGAGCATTTGTGTGTGTATGTGAGAGAGGGAGTGGTTGTGTGTGAGGGGGGAGTGTGTGTGTGAGAGAGAGCGTGCGGTTATATGTGTGTGAGAGAGAGAGCGCGGTTGTGTGTGTGACAGAGCGGGGGCGGTTATGTGTGTGTGAGAGAGAGAGGGGTGGGGGGAGGCGGTTGTGTGAGTGAGAGAGAGGGGCGGTTGTGTGAGTGAGAGAGAGGGGCGGTTGTATGTGAGAGAGAGGGGGCGGTTGTATGTGAGAGAGAGGGGGCGGTTGTGTGTGTGTGAGAGAGGGGCGGTTGTGTGTGTGTGTGAGAGAGGGGCGGTTGTGTGTGTGTGTGAGGAGGGCGGTTGTGTGTGTGTGTGTGTGTGTGTGTGTGTGAGAGAGAGAGGGCGAGGGGGCGGGTGTGTGTGAGGGGGCGGTTGTGTGTGACAGGGCGGTTGTGTGTGAGAGGGGGGGCAGTTGTGTGTGAGGGGGGGGCAGTTGTGTGTGAGGGGGGGGCAGTTGTGTGTGAGAGAGAGGGGGCGGTTGTGTGTGAGAGAGAGGGGGCGGTTGTGTGTGAGAGAGAGAGGGCGCGGTTATGTGTGTGTGTGTGAGAGAGGGGGTAGTTGTGTGTGTGAGAGAGACGAGGGCGGTTGTGTGTATGTGGAGGGAGACAAGGGTGATTGTGTGTGTGTGTGTGTGTGTCTGAGTGAGGAGCGGTTGTGTGTGAGAAAGGAGGCAGTTGTGTGTGCGAGAGAGAGAAGGCGCGGTTGTGTGTGTGTGTGAGAGAGGGGGTAGTTGTGTGTGTGAGAGAGGGGGTAGTTGTGTGTGTGAGAGAGAGGGGCGGTTGTGTGTGTGTGAGAGAGAGGGGCGGTTGTGTGTGTGTGAGAGAGGGGCGGTTGTGTGTGTGTGTGTGAGAGGGGGCGGTTGTGTGTGTGTGTGTGTTGGGGGGGGACGGGTGTGTGTGGGGGGACGGGTGTGTGTGGGGGGACGGGTGTGTGTGGGGGGACGGGTGTGTGTGACGGGGCGGTTGTGTGTGTGGGGGGAGGGAGGTTGTGTGTGATGTGGGGGCAGTTGTGTGTGAGAGAGAGAGGGCGCGGTTGTGTGTGAGAGAGAGAGAGGGCGCGGTTGTGTGTGTGTGTGTGAGAGAGGGGTAGTTGTGTGTGAGAGAGAGAGAGGGCGCGGTTGTGTGTGTGTGTGTGAGAGAGGGGTAGTTGTGTGTGTGAGAGAGAGAGGGCGCGGTTGTGTGTGTGTGTGTGTGAGAGAGGGGTAGTTGTGTGTGTGAGAGAGACGAGGGCGGTTGTGTGTATGTGGAGGGAGACAAGGGTGATTGAGTGTGTGTGTGTGTGTGTGTCTCTGAGTGAGGAGCGGTTGTGTGAGTGTGTGTGAGAACGGAGGCAGTTGTGTGTGTGAGAGACAGAGAGGGGGCGGTTGTGTGTGTGGGGGAGGCGCAGTTGTGTGTGAAGGGGGGGTGCAGTTGTGTATGAGAGAGAGAGGGCGCGGTTGTGTGTGTGAGAGAGAGAGAGCGCGGTTGTGTGTGAGAGAGAGAGAGAGATGGCGGTTGTGTGTGAGAGAGAGATGGGGCGGTTGTGTGTGAGAGAGAGATGGGGCGGTTGTGTGTGAGAGAGAGATGGGGCGGTTGTGTGTGAGAGAGAGGGGGCGGTTGTGTGTGAGAGAGAGGGGGCGGTTGTGTGTGAGAGAGAGGGGGCGGTTGTGTGTGAGAGAGAGTGGGGGCGGTTGTGTATGAGAGAGTGGGGGCGGTTGTGTATGAGAGAGTGGGGGTGCGGTTGTGTGTGTGAGAGAGAGGGGGCGGTTGTGTGTGAGAGAGAGGGGGGGCGGTTGTGTGTGAGAGAGAGAGGGGGCGGTTGTGTGTGTGTATGAGAGAGGGGGTAGTTGTGTGTGTGTGTGTGTGAGAGAGACGAGGGAGGTTGTGTGCATGTGGAGGGAGACGAGGGAGATTGAGTGTGTGTGTCTGAGTGAGGGGCGGTTGTGTGAATGTGTGTGAGAAAGGGGGCGGTTGTGTGTGTGAGAGACAGAGAGGGGGTGGTTGTGTGTGTGAGAGAGAGGGGTGTGGTTGTGTGTGTGAGGGGGGGGCAGTTGTGTGTGTGAGAGAGAGGGGAGCGGTTGTGTGTGTGAGAGAGAGAGACGAAGGCGGTTGTGTGCATGTGTAGGGAGAGGAGGGTGCTTGAGTGTGTGTGTGTGTGTGTCTGAGTGAGGGGCGGTTGTGTGAGTGTGTGTGAGAAAGGGGGTGGTTGTGTGTGCGTGAGAGGGGGGGTGGTTGTGTGTGAGTGAGAGAGGGGGGGTGGTTGTGTGTGAGTGAGAGAGGGGGGTGGTTGTGTGTGCGTGAGAGAAGGGGGGTGGTTGTGTGTCTGTATGTGTGTTAGAGAGTGGGCTGGGGGTGTGTGTGAGAGAGAGAGAGAGGAGGAGGGTGTGTGTGTAGGGGGGGGGAGATGGTGTGTGTGTGAGAGAGAGAGAGGGCCGTGGATTGTGTGGGGGAGAGAGAGAGAGGGAGTTTTGTTTGTGAGGAGGGTATTGTGTGTGAGCCAAGAGAGATAGAGAGGGGATTGAGAGTGTGTTTGGGAGAGAACTAGCGAGGAGATTATGCATATGTGTGTGGGGGTGAGATGGAATGGAGATTTTGTGTGTTTGTGAGACAGCCGTAGAGAGGGGATTGTGTGTGAGAGAGACAGACAGAGATAGGGGATTGTGTGTGTGTGATAGAGCCAGAGATAGGGGATTGTGTGTGTGTGTGACAGAGGCATGGAGCGGAGATTATGCGTGTGTGACAGAGATGGAGAGGGGATTGTGCTTGAGTGTGTATATGTGAGAGACAGAAGGGATTGAAAGATTCGATGTATCTGTGACAGAGAAGGGATTGTGTATGTGTGTGACAGAAGGCATTATGACTGTGTGTGTGCGATAGAGAGGGGATTGTGCATGTGAGACAGAATAGAGAGGGGATTGTGTGTGTGTGAGAGAGACAGAGGGAGGGCAATGTGTGTGTGTGGCAGATGAGGAGGGGATTGTGTTTGTGTGTGTGACAGAGATGGGGAGGGAATAGTGCATGCGTATGTGAGACAGACAGGGGAATGTGTGTACGTGGGATGGAGAGATAGTGTGGGGTGTGTGTGTGAGAGAGAGAGACAGAGGGCAATGTGTGTGAGAGCGGGGGGATTGTGTGTGTGTGTGAGTGTGTTTGTGTGTGTGTGACGGAGAGATAGAGGGGATTGTGCGTGTGAGACAGAGAGGAGATTGTGTGTGTGACTGAGATAGAGAGGGTTTGTACTTTTGTGTTTGACAGAGATTGAGAGGGGATTGTGTGCTTGTGAGACAGAGATTGAGAGGGCATTTGTGTGTGTGTGTGTGTGTGTGTATGACTGCGAGACAGAGGGCATTCTGTGTGTGACAGAGAGATAGGGAGGGGATTGTGTGTGAGACAGAGATAGGGAGGGGATTGTCTGTGTGTGTATATGTTTGTGACAGATAGGGAGGGGATTGTGTTTGTGTTTGTATGCATGAAAGGGAGGAGGGACTGTGTGTGAGAGAGGGAGGGTACAGGTGTTTGGGTGTGGATTTGAGAGAGGGTTTGTGTTTGTCTTTTTGAAAGTGTGGGTGTGTGTATGTGGGCGCATTTGAGAGAGGGAATGTGTGTGTGTGTGTGCATTCGCAAGAGAAGGATGCATGTGTGCCCATTTGCAAGAGTGGAGGTATGTGTGTGCGTTTGCAAGAAAATTTGTGTGGGCGTATTTTTCAAAGTGTGAGTGTTTGCAGCAAACTGCCCAACCTTCAGGACAATCGACCATCACGCCACACAGCCCTGACCTGGCAACCTCTGCAGAAGATATTAGATCATCTACATGGATACTACCATCACACATGGATACACCACCCACTACGTACACAGCAGTACTGGTGACACAGTCAGTGTTGCCTGTCTTATACGATGCCAGTAAGGTTACCCTGAAGCATGGTACCTTTGTGAGACCTTGCAGACACAATGATAATGGATGAGTGGCACCACACAACAAATGACAATGCAAAATCACTGAGCAGTGGCTGATAGCTAAATTCCCTACCCATGAGGAAGGTTTCAAGCGTGATCTTGGGTTCATATCACACTACGGGTAACCTGCCAGACTATATACTCCCAGACACTGACTCTCACACACAGACTCTCGCGCGCACAATTCTATAAACCCTCTCCCATACACAGACACACTCTCTCAAATACACATGTGCGCGCACACTCTCACATGCACATGCACACAGTCTCTCATGTGCACACACACGCTCTCTCGCGCGCACACACAAATGCACGCACTCTCGCACGCGCACACGCTGGGGGGATTATTTCATTCACAATTCGTTCGTGTCAAAAAAATTGAAACCAGACCTCTGCTTAAAACATAGATTTGAATTGTGTCGCACTCATACAGTGCATTGTCTAACCTGAGAAATCACCTCTTGTATGTTGATAAAACCTTTAATTATCTCAGGGCAAAGACTTGAAAGGAATCTAGATTTTGCATTTTAATCAGCATTCTATCTCCAAACTCATTAAAAGATTCAGCAAGGGCAGCTAGATTTAAAGTTGTTAACTTGTTGCTTATAAATGCTATCTCTTAGACATCCCTGTCATACCATGCCTGAGGAAGAAGTGGAGCTCTGCAAGCTTGCAATTGCAAATAAACCTGTTGGACTATAGCCTGGAGTCGTTTGATTTTTGACCTTGTCCACACCAGTCCAACTCTGGCATCTCCACATCAAGTGCACCGAGGTGATAGCTATCAACAAATACTAAAATGATTACACTTATGTTGATGAATATAGAAAGCAGAATGTTTAAGATTTTACTTTTTTTTTCCCTTCTGTCCCCTCAGAAGGTGTCTGTGAAATATGGCTGACTAGTGAAGACACAGGGGCGTATGGAAGAGACATTGGGACAGACCTTCCAACACTGCTTTGGAAACTGGTGGAAGTAATTCCTGAGGGAGCAATGCTGAGGCTTGGTATGACCAATCCTCCATATATTTTAGAACATCTGAAGGTAAGGAAAGTTGTTGTTAGTAGCCTTAGGATACCCTTTAACTTGACCTGCAAAAAATGCAAGTCTTTGTGTTATTCTAATGCAGCACAACACTCAGCTTTGCAGAGTCTCAAGTTGAAGTTGAGTAATGTAGTTTTCCCATGATGGTGCATATTGTCATGTGCAGCATGAGTGCAAAATACATCCATAAGCTATAAAAAGGAGCAACAGGCTGATAAACGCATAGCCTGGAGCCAGTGGTCTGCAGACTAAATTGTTCTCGTTTTTAAATGAAAAATAACCTCTGTTGTTTTATTTGTGGTAAGTCTCTAGCAGAAAGTTTCTTGATTACTTTTTGTAATCTGTATTACCATTATCTCCCCCTTAGGTTGCACCCAATTCCTAGTTGAGTTTCTTTCTGATCATCTTTTTTAGCATGTCCTCTGTATAAATGAGCCATTTCAGGGTTGGCCTTTCCTGAGTTTAGTGACTAAGTCCTTCTGTTTTCACAAACTTGTCATCTTTCTTTCATGTTGCTGTTGTGCAGGAAGCAGATTTTAACTTGTACTAACATTCCTATTTTCAGAGGCCATGAACTCTGTTTTCAATTTGATTAAATTGAGCCCATCCCAGCAATGGTTACAGCTTTAAAGGAGCATTTAAGAATAAAAATGCAGCTGAATATTTTTCATTACTGTATGTAATATTCAGTACTGTTGTTTGTGCATTTCTCCTCTTCTCGTGGAAAGCAAAATTGCTAGCATATTCATCTTCAGTTGCTAATATAGAAATGATTTATGTTTTTCTAACAGTTTTTTTTAAAACAACTAGCATGAGCTTAAATCACTATACACTTTTTAGATTCACTTTTGAAGCCAGAGGAAAATATACCTGTCATAATCTGACTTTATGTTGAAATTTTGAAATATTCAAAATACATCTCATTTTTAGCATAGAACATTGAATTGGACCTGGACTATTCTGTATGTACAGTGTTTTAAAACATACAACTGTCTTATCTAATTTTCCTCCCCTGCCAGTTCCCAAAGCATTTATTGCACTTTTCAAAGCAACCAACTAATTTTATTTTGAACTAATTCTTAGACTCTGAGTAAACAATGATTTCAGATAAATGTTTTCATATTCTGCCTATCTGTTTTGTGAGGAAATGTATTCTAAAAATTTTGGCTTAATTTGATAATCGTTCAAGGGACAATGATATAAGTACCTTTGTTAGGTTCCACTGTAATGGATAGAATCAGCAATACTGCTCCTTTGAAAAATGTGGCATTCTATCTGAGAGTTTTGTTAGAAAGTCCAGCCATGAGTCAGTTGCTACAGCTTGCATTCCTTAAATGTATAATTGCAGTTTATATTGAGAATATAAGTTTTTCATGTTCTGGTTTGGTTTGGTTGCCTAAGACAACACATCACTGAATAATATACACGAGGAGAGAATGCGGGAACCAATGGATTCCTTAATCTGTGGAATGCCAATGTGTGGTTCCCAATTGGAATTATTGCTTCCTTGAATTTTGTTGGGTTAGAGGTTCGGAAAGGACTGCCGTTGGCACTGTTACCTGTTAATGGGTTAATCCTCAATTAGATAATTAAGGTGAATGGAGGTATGGAAAAATTAATAAAAACGCAAATTTGATCTTTATATTAGCTGTCATAAAAGCCGAGGCATATTTATTCTGAATGTGCAACTGAAACATACTGTGCACTTAATACTTTTCTATTCTCCATACAGGATATTTCCTAAAATGCACATAATGATTGACACAGATTATCAAAAAGACCTTATCAGTTTATGTCGCTCCAGCTTCCATAAACCATCAACTAATTTAACTAATTGTCAGAATAGTTTTTTTATTCTTTCCACCAGCACCTTGCCCTTTCAAAGAAATCATTGTTAACACTTAGTAACAGTGAAATTTGTAACCAATAAATGTTAGTATGTTCCAGTCACAAATATCTGACTCTTAGAATAGAAATTTCAACATTTGAGTTCTACTCATACTTGACAGGGACACTGAAACCCTGTTCATTTTGCCATCTTTTACTCTAGTATAAAGTTGTCACTGCAGTCATAACAATGATTTGATCACAGGGCATCCCACTGCTGCTGTGGTTTCCATTCTTCACATACAGAACATGATAAAATTCATATCGGAAGTTTAGTTTGGAACTTTGCTACTCTGCCTTGACCATTATATTCATTGTGCTCTTTGAGCTGGTAATATTCAGCTATCCAAAGTAGGTTCACAGCAGAATCCGCCTGACGAGTTTATTTCTGTCAGTGCTGCACAAGGATGCGTGCAAGGGAACTTAGTGGGTGCAGAAGATCAACAGTTGGATTGTATTTTATGTTTCTGGCAGGACTGAAACCTAGAACCTTTTATAGTTTGTAGAATTGAGAAGAGTTGGAAGTTTCAATTATACTGAACTGCCTCTCTTTCAAAAAGGTAATCAATTATATCTCCGCCACTGCTTAAGGATGTACTGTAACCCATCTTGTGGCTTGATGGAGGTTGATACTATCATTGATTTCCTTCTGTTCCATCAATCAGATTTCTAGGCCACATCTATATACCATAATTTGTATGTGTTGAGGTAAGAATGGAGCAAATTATCTCATTCCTGTTGACTTTGGGCCTATGAAATCCAGCTTAAGGTGTAGATACCTTGTTAAAGATTCCCAATTAAGTTTTTTCATGGTCATGGGTTATAGAGTAGAAGTAAATGCAGCCTGAGTTGTGTTGTGGTAATATTGACTTCCTTTTAAGATAAGGATGGAGGGTTCATTGAAATGTAACTTTGTAATAAAGAGAACTTGGTCATTAAATCATTAACCTTGTAAACTCTAACCTGTAGTCTGAAAAGAATGCAGGGGTCATGTCTTAGCAATTTGAATTTTTCAAAGAGTTAACCGAATGTGTAGGTGAGGGCAGTACATTTGATATAGTCTACTGGGAAAACGTTTGATAAAGTTTTGCTTGGGAGACTGATAGCAAAGGTAAGAGCCCATGAGATCCAAGCAATATGGCAAATTGGATACAAAATTGGCTGAGTGACAGGAAGCAGAGGGTGATGGTTGAGTGTGCCTTTTTATAACTGGAAGTCTGTGTCCATTGGGGTTCTGCAGGGATTGGGGTTCAGGCCCTGCAGCTTCTGGTATATATAAACAACTAACTCTTGATGAAGGAGGGTTAATTAGTAAATTCTTGGATTAATGCGAAAATTGGTACGGTGGTAGACAGTGGGGAGGATAGCCTTAGATTACAGGAGGTTATAGTTGAGCTAATCTATGGCAAATGGAATTCAATCCAGATATTTGCAAGTTAATGCACTTGTGCAACACAGATCAGGCAAAGGAATACATGATGAACAGTAGGATCCTGAGAAACATGAGGATCCTGTTTGTCCACCGGTCCCTTCGGGGAATAGGACAGGTAGATAAAGTAGTTCAAGTGGCAAAAAAAACCAAAGAACTATGGATGCTGGAAATCAGGACAAAAACAGAAATTGCTTGGAAAAACTCAGCAGGCTTGGCAGCATCTGTGGAGAGAAATCAGAGTTAATGTTCCAGGTCCAGTGACCCCCCCGCAACATCTGTTGGCATATGGGATGCTTTCCTTGGTGATTTGAGGCACAGAGTTTAAGAGCAGCCAGAGTATTGTGTGCTGTTCTGGCATCCACGTTATTGGAGAGGATGTGGAGGAGATCTACCAGAATGTTGCCTGAGCTGAAAAGCTTTAGTTATGAAGAGCAATTGGGCATGTTGTTTTCCTTGGAACAGAGAAGACTGAGGGAGGGGGCACGATTGAAATGGAAAAAATTATGAGGTGAATGAAGAGGGTAGACAGCAAGAAATATATCCTCTTGGTGGAGAAATATATCCTCTTGGTGACCAGAGGCATAGATTTAAGGTAAGGAGCAGGAGACTTAGAGGGGAAGTGAGGATTTTTTTTCACCGAGAGTGAGGTGGGAATCTGGAAGTCAGTACCCGTAAGGGTGGTAGAGGCAGAAATCTCCTTACATTTAAGTACTATTTAGATATATACTTGCAATGCCATGGTATACGAAACCATGGGCCAAGTGATGGAAAAAGTAATTAGAATAGTTAGGTAGCTGTTTTTGACTGGTGAAGATTCAATGGACTGAAGGGCCTTTAACTGTACTCTAGATCTCTATGAGTGATTGACTGGATCTGGTTCTGTCATCTATCAAGTTGTCTATCAATCTTCAGTCTTCCTTTCTTATGCACTAATCCAATAGGAATTTCCACTCATTAACACTTACTAGATAAACCTGTGCATGATCATACTGAACTCTTTGTGGCTTATGAGCATTTCAAAGTAAATCTTGCCCAATTCTTGATTGACTTTCAAAGAGAATGTCACTTCCTACTCACTCCTGAGTCATTCTTTAACATGCCAATCACTTTGTTAGGTCAAAAAGACCAAAGAATGCAGATGCTGGAAAACAAAATCAGAAATTTCTGGAAAGAGTACATCTGGCAGCACCTGTTCTGAAGAGAGGTCAATGAACCCAAAACATCCGCTTTATCTCCACAGATGCTTGTGGACCTGCTGAATTTTTTCAGCAATTTCTGACTTTGTTAGGTCATTGTTTTGTAACAGTTTGTGCCTCTTAGCTTACCAACACCTCAGATCTTTAATAGGATAACATGGTCCCAGTGAAAAATTTAAGAAACTGTTTAAATTACTATTGAGTAATTTGATATCTTTCCAGAAGTCCCAGTCAGTACATCTAAGTATTCGCCAAAACCCTTGAATGAAGAATCATATGTTACTCCACAATTATTGTTGTTACCTAAAGCAAATTAAAGCTGAAAATAACATACAAAACTTATGAGTAAATCTGTTACATGCTTCAAGTTTCAATGCTAAACCATTTATACACAGCTGTAAAATCCTCAAAACTTTTTAAGGCAGAAGTGAAAAGATTCTTGGTAAACAAGGAGATGAAAAGTCATCACCAGTAGGATTAGTAGATTAGCCACGATTTTGTTAAATTGTGGACCAGGCTTGAGGGGCTGAATGCTTAATCCTGCTTCTTGGGTTAGATCCCTCCCAAATTTATTAATTTTGGTTTGGAACTGTGAACTGAGAACTATGATCTAATGACGAGTTCTGGACTGTGGATAATGGATTATGTTTCAAAAAGAAAATAGACCAAACAAGCTTTTGTTTATTTGTGAAGCCAGGCTGTGGGTGTTAATTGTAGGTTGGCTTCTGATCAAAAGGTTTCATAGATGCTTCATTATTGGGGAGAACACTGTTTAAATATGTAGCCGATGCTGTTAATAAGGTCAATACACTGCAATTGATTCTAGTACGTCTGGGAAAGGCCTTATGCTCAGTTAGATGGCAGATGTTGAATAGTGACTGGGATCTCATGGAGGAGATGATTAGTTTGTTAGGGAGGATTTAAAGTTTGAACTGGGTTTTGGACTGCATTTGCTGTGGGGAAAAAAGTCAGGTTGTTGATGTTACAACCTGACGATTTGAAAGCTCCTTGCCTAACCCACCAAGAGCAGCTCCTCAAAGCCCAGAGAATTGAAAACAATATAAGTATTATTGCTTTTATATGGGTGAACTGTAAAAATGACCCTGATCAAAATATTCAGGAAACCAATCAAGAAACCATCATCAATGCCTATGAGTGACACATTGTAAAAACCAATTATCTGGTCATTTGGTTATTTTCTTTTATTTATTCTTTTTGTTTGTCTTTTGTGTGAATGGAGCTGAAAACCAAGGTTTTTGGGTTTAAAACATAGACCAATTACATTATTTTGTTTAATTCTTGCTCTGCTAAAGTTATTATATTGCTAATAAATTGCTAGGTCCTTTGTTTAAGATACAAACCAGTGTCTGAAATTAACCATTTGTGTATTCTGGAATTGATTTTTCAAAAGTCATGTTAGGAACCATTGGGGTCAATGTTGAGGGTAGTTGAACATTTTTAGTTTTATTGTGCTGCAAAAAGAGAGATAAAAAAGGCTATTTGGTTCAACTGTCTGTCTCAGTGCCACAACATTTCTTTGTATGTAAAAATCTAATTAGTCAGAATAGTGATACTCACATGTTGTAGGTACAAATATATGTTTTGAAAATTGTTATGTATCTTGTATTCTGATTGAAAGATTAAGACATAGAGTCAGAGGGAGTGAAAATGTTTTACAGCACAGAAAGAGGCCATTTAGCCTATTGTATCTGTAGTCATCAAACATCCATATATTCCAATCCCAATTTTCTAGCACTTGGCCCATAGTCTTTCACGCTATGGCATTTCAAATGTTCATTGAAATAGTTCTTAAATGTCTTCAGGCAGTGAGTTCCAGGTATCTTATGGATAAAGTATTTGTCCTCAAATCCCTTCTAAACCTCCTGTTTCTTAATTTGTAAGTGAACCCTCTGGTTATTGACCCCTCTTCTTAGAGGAAATGTTTCTTTCTATCTAGCCTAATCAGATCTGCTATCAGCTTTCACTGCTCAAAGGAAAATAACCCCAGTCCCTCTGGTCTGTTCTCATACCTCAATCACTCCACCTCAGGCAATATCCTGGTGAATCTCTTCTGCAACCTTTCTCGTGCAATCATATCCCTTCGAGAATGTGGTGACCAGAACTGCACATAGCACTCCAGCTTTGGCCTATCTAATATTGCACATCGCCCCATCATAACCTCTTTGCTCTTAAATTCAGTATTTTGACAAATACAGATAAGTATCCCAAATGTGTACTTAATCACCTTATTGACCTGTCCTATTGCCTTTAAGACTCTATGAACATGCACACACACAGATTTACTCAAATAAATTAATTATGTTGTCCCTGTCATCACCCAAATGAAATTAAATACTGGAATAGTAATATCCATCCAATCAATATTAGACTAAAATGTGAAAATTTCTTTGAAGCTTGTGCTTCATAGAGTTTGATCATTCTATATTTTATTGATTTCACCATTTTCTTTGCTTTTCTTGTAACAGCTATATTATTAAAATATGATGGGAATAGTTACAGGTTAGTCAATTACAGTCACATCCTCAAGAAGATGAATGTCGCATAGATTTTGTATGCTGACTAATTGTTCATAAAGTGCAAGCAGTTTTCTTTGCAATGGATCTCCTGGGATTATGAGTACATTATTAGCTTAATGTACCATTCTAAAATAAAACTAGCAAAACAATTTTATTGAGAAATTACAGTGTGAACTACATCCAACATTTTCCTTGCAAGTAGAGAACTGCTTTAAAGCCTTATTGTGATATATCAAGTCTGCAATAGTCTTCCAAGTTTAGCCTTCACTGGAGAAGTTGTAAAAAGGATTTCCAAAAAAGATGCTAAATTTTAGCAATTATCAGGCAACATTGAACTGGTTGGATGTCTTTTCTTTGGATGAAAGAAGACTTGATAGAGACCTTTAAAATTAGCAAGAACTTGTTGGGGAAAAGCCAGAATTATGGGCCACAAATACAGAATAATCTAATACTTCTAATGAGAATTTCTGGAGCAGCTGGTTTGCTCAGGGACTGGTGAGAAATTGAAACACTTTCATATTAAAACACTTTGCAGGGGAGGTATTTGTCACTGGACTGTTATAGAGCCATAGATATATGCAGCACAGAAACAGACCCTTTGGTCCAACTTGTCCACGCTGGCCAGATATCCTAAATAAACCTAGTCCCGTTTGCCAGCATTTGGCCCATATCCCTTAAAACATTTGCTATTCATATACCCATCCAGATGTCCTTGAAAATGTAATTGTACCAACATCCACCATTTCCTCTGGCAGCTCATTCCATACATGCACCACTGTCTGCGTGAAAAGCTGCCCCTTAGATCCCTTTTAAATCTTGCCTCTCACCTTAAATCTATGCCTTCTAGTTTTGTACTCCCCCATCCCAGAGAAAAGACCTTCCCTATTTACCCTATCCATGCCCTTCATGTTTTTATAAATCTCTGTAAGGCCACCCCTCAGTGTCCGACACTCCAGGGAAAGTAGCCTGAGCATATTCAGCCTCTCCCTATAGTTCAAGCATATTCAGCTTCTCCCTATGGCTCAAACCCTCCAACTCTGGCAACATCCTTCTAAGTCTTTTTTGAAGCCTTTCAAGTTTCACTACGTCCTCCCTATAGGAGCGAAACCAGAATTAGAACATAGAAAAGTACAGCACAGAGCAGGCCCTTCGGCCCACGATGTTGTGCCAAGGATTAATCCTAATTGTAAATTAAAACAACCTACGCACCCCTCAATTCACTGCTGTCAATGTGCATGTTCAGCAGTCACTTAAATGAACCTAATGACTCTGCTTCCACCACCACCACTGGCAATGCATTCCATGCATTCACAACTCTCTGCGTAAAGAACCTACCTCTGACGTCCTCTCTATACCTTTTCCCAATATCTTAAAACTATGACCCCTTGTGCCAGTCAATTCTGCACTGGGGAATGGTCTCTGACTATTGACTCTATCCATGCCTCTCATTACCTTGTATACCTCGATCAGGTCACTTCTCTTCCTCCTTCTCTCCAGAGAGAAGAGTCTGAGCTTAGTCAACCTCTTTTCAAAAATCAAGCATCCTGGTAAACCTTCTTTGCACCCAAAGCCTCTGTCTTTCCGATAGTAGGGCGAGCAGAACTGGACATAATATTCCAAGTGTGATCTCACCAGGGATTTGTAGAGCTGTAGCCAAACCTTGTGGCTCTTAAACTTGATCCCCCTGTTAACGAAAGCCAAAATATCCTATGTTTTGTTCACAACCCTATCCACTTGGGTGGCAAGTTTGAGGGATCTATATACTTGAATGCCAAGATCCCTCTGTTTCTCCACACTGCCAAGAATCCGGTCTTTAATCCTGTTTTCAGCATTCGAGTTCGACCTTCCAAAATTCATCACTTCGCATTTATCCAGGTTGAACTCCATCTGCCATTTCTCAGCCCAGCACGGCATCCTGTCTAGGTCGCGCTGCAGCCTGCAGTATCCCTCAATGCTATGAATGGCACCTCCAACCTTTCTGTCATCTGCAAATTTACTAACCCGCCCCTCAACCTCCTCATCGAAGTCATTTATAAAAACTATAATGAGCAGAGGCCCAAGAACAGAGCCCTGCGGCACCCCACTCAACGCTGACCTCCAGGCAGAATACTTTCCATCTACAACCACTCTCTGTCTTCTGTCAGCCAACCAGTTCTGAATCCAGACAGCCAAGTCCACCTGTGTCCCATATTTCCTGACTTTATGAATGAGCCTACCATGGCGAACATTATCAAATGCCTTGCTGAAGTCCAGATACACCACATCCACTGCTTGACCTTCACCGATCTGTCTTGCCACCTCCTCAAAGAACTCAATTAGATTTGTGAGGCAGTACCTGCCCCTTACAAAGCCATGCTGACTGCTTTTAATCGTGCTATGCTTTTCCAAATAGTCATAAATCCTATCCCTCAGAATTCTTACCAAAACCTGCTGACCACAGATATGAGACTGACTGGTCTGTAATTGCCAGGGATTTCCCTATTACCTTTCTTGAAAAGAGGAACAACATTCGCCTCCCTCCAATCCTCCGGTACGACTCCTGTGGAGAGTGAGGGAGCAAAGATCTTTGCCAGCAGCTTAGCAACCTCCTTTCTCACTTCCCAGAACAACCTTGGAAAAATCTGGTCTGACCCTGGGACTTATCAGTCTTAATGTTTGCCAAAATTTCCAGCACGTCAACTTAATCAATCTTGATCTGGTCAAGCCTGTATCCCAGCTTCTCTAAGTTTTCATTTACCACAAGGTCTCTTAGTGAAAAGCAAAGCAAAAAAACTAATTTAGGGCTTCCCCAATCTGTTCAGATTCCACGTGCAAGTTGCTTATGCTATCCCTGATCGGCCCTACCTTCTCCCTGATCATTCTCTTATTCCTCATGTATGAGTAAAATGCCTTTGGGTTCTCCCTAATCCTTCCTGCCAGGCCTTTTTCATGCCCCCTCCTGACTCTCCTCAGTCCCTTTCTGAGCTCCTTTCTAGCAAGCCTGTAATCCTCTAAAGCTGTGCTAGATTCTTGCTTTCTCGACCTTACGTAAGCTGCCTTCTTCCTTTTGATGAGAAGCTCCTCTGTTCTCGTCATCCAACGCTCCTTAACTTACCCCTTTTTACCTGTCTCAGAGGAACAAATTTGTGCATCACTCGCAACAACTGTTCCTAAACAGTTTCCACATGTCTGCTGTGCCTTTTCTGTGGAACAATTGCTCCCAATCTCTACTTCGCAACTCCAGTCTGATATTGTCATAATTTCCTTTTCCCCAATTAAATATCTTCCCTTGGTAACTGCTCCTTTCCCTCTCTAAAGCTATGTATGGTAAATGTGAGGCAGTTGTGGTCACTGTCACCAAAGTGTTCTCCCACCATGAGTTCTGACACCTGCTAAGCACCAAATCCAAAATGGCCTCTCCCCTCGTCGGCCTGTCTACATCCAGAGTAAGGAAACCCTCCTGAACACACCTGACAAAAACGGCTCCATCCAAACCATCTGCACTGAGGAAGTGCCAGTCGATATTGGGAAAGTTGAAATCACCCATAACAACAACCCTGCTACATCTGCATTCTTCAGTCTCTCTAGTACTATTCGCAGGTCAGCAGAAAACTGCCAGTGAGTTGGCTGCTCCCTTGCTGTTCCTAACTTCCACCCATACTGACTGAATAGACAAAAGTTCCTCAACAACCTTCATTTCTGTAGCTGTGATGCACTTTCTGATTAGCAATGCACATTCCCTCCTCTTTTTCCACCCTCCCTGTTCTTTTTAAATGTTCTAAACCCTGGAACACCTGGCAACCAGTCCTGCCCCTGTGAAATCCATGTCTCTGTTATGGCCACAACATTGTAGCCTCAAATACTGATCTATGCTCCAAGTTCATCACTTCTATTTCTGACACTCCTTGCAGTAAAGCAGACATACTTTAACCGACCCCATTGTTTTATCACATGAGAAACCTTCCCAATAAATTCACTACATCCTGTCACTGCCCCATCTACTACTGCCCCCCTCTCAGTTATGTAGCTCTGATTGCCACCCCCTCGCCAAACTAGTTTAAGCCTCCCAAAACACACGAGCAAATCTCACAACCAGTACATTTTGTGTCCCTCCAGTTCAGGTGCAACCCATCCTTTATATACAGGTCCCACCTTCCCCAGAAAGCATCCCAATGGTCTAGGTTACTGAAGCCCTCCCTCCTGCACCAGCCTCGCAGCACGTGTTAAGTTGTATTCGTTGACTGTTCCTCACCTCACTATCTCTTGGCACAGGAAGCAAACCCAAGATCACTACTCTGCTCGTCCTGCTCTTCAATTTTCAACCTAGCTTTCTGTAGACACTTTCCAGATCCTCAATCCCTTTCCTGGCTATATCATTGGTGCCAATATATGCCACGATTTCTGGTTGCTCATCCTCCCCCTTCAGAATCCTACAAACCCGGTCGGTGACATCCCACACCTGGGAGGCAACATATTTTCCAGGAGTCCCGTTCCTGACCACAAAATCTCCTGTCAATCCCACTTACTATTGAGTCCCCTACCACTAGCACTTTTCTATTCTCCCCCTTTCCTTCTAAGCCACAGTGCTAGGCTCAGTGCCAGAGACCTGACAACAATGGCTCCCCCAGGTAGGCTATTCCCACCAGCAGTATCCAAAATGGTATACTTATTGCTGAGGGGAACGGCCACAAGGGATCCCTGTCCTATCTGTTGGTTCCCTTTCCTCCCCTTGACTGTAACCCAGCTGTCCTTACCCTGTGTCTGAGGAGTGACCACCTCCCTGTACATCCTCTCAATTTCTCCCTCAGCCTCCCAGATGAGTTCAGCCGTAGTTCATCTAGCTCCAGTTCCCTAACTCAGTTTTTGAGGAGCTGAAATTAGGTGCTCTCACCCACTTAAAAACATCCCGGCAGTCCTCGTTTCTCTCTGCCCTCCCTTCTCGCCACTCTGTTAAAAAAAATTTGTTTTTTACTCACCTTCCCAGCGGTCCTCTGCTCCTCCTTCGCACCTCTTGACAAATTACATGCAGTAATCCAAAAGTGGCATAACCAATATTCTGTACAGCCACAGTATAAACTCCTAACTCGTGTACTCAATGCGCTGACCCAAACATGTGCAAACATACCAAACCTTGTCTTCACTGACCTATCTACCTGAGACTCCACTTTCAAGGATCTATGAATCTACACTCCATGGTCTTTTTGTTCAGTAACACTTCCCAGGACCTTTGCATTAAGTGTGTAAATCGTGCGCTGATTTACCTTTCCAAAATGCATCACCTCACATTTATCTAAATTAAACTCCATATGCCACTGCTTATCCCTTTGTACTCTGAGATAACTTTCTTCGCTGTCCACTACGCCTCCAATTTTGATGTAATCTGCAAACTTATTCACCATACCGCCAATGTTCACATCCAAATAATTTATATAAATGACTGAAAGCTATGGAACCAGCACCAATCCTTGTGGCACACCACTGGTCACAGGTGTCCAGGCTGAAAAATAACCCTCCAACACCACCCTCTGTCTTCGACGTTCAAGCTAATTTTGTATCCAAATGGTTAGTTCTCCCCATATTCCATATGATCTAACCTTGCTAACCAGTCTACCCTGAGGAACCTTGTCGAATGCCTTACTGAAGTCCATGTAGATTATATCCATCACTCTGCCCTCATCAAACCTGTTTGAAAAACTCAAGTTCATGAGACATGATTTCCCACACACAAAGCTATGTTGAGTATTCCTAATCAGTCCTTACCTTTCCAAATACATGTAAATCCTGTCCTTCAAGATTCCCTCTAACAATTTGCCCAGGTCAGGTTGTGACTGAGGGGACAGTATAGAAGGTGTCAGCGAGTTGGCATGTAGCCTCTGCGAGGTGGAGGTGAGTGCGCCAAACTACCACAGCGCCTCCCTTATTAGCTGCTTTGATGGTGAGGTTGAGATTGAAGCGGAGGGTTGCATGTTGCAAGGTTGGCGTGGGTAAGGAGGGATGGAGAGATTGAGGTGGTTGAAGTTCCGACAGTTGGAAATGAAGAGGCCATGGAGGGTCGGAGGCCTAGACAAGGTGTCCAGGAGGATGGAATTTGTTGGAGTCGGGAGAAGAGGTCTTCGGAAAGTTGATGGTATTCGCATGCCAACTTCTTAGAGTGCTCCTGGTCCTCACATTCCACCCCACTAATCTCCAAATCCAGTGCATCCTCCTCCTCCTCCTTTTCTGCTACCTGCAGTCTGACCCCATCACCAAAATGATATTTCCCTCTCCATGCCTGTTCACTTTCTGCAGGAACTTTTCCCACCTCAACACCTTGTGAGGTCCACACTCGCCACCAACCTTTCTTCCACTTTTCCCTGCGGTGGCAGGAAGTGCAAAACCTGCCCTCACACCTCCCCTCTTACTTCTTTCCAAGGCCTCAAAGAATCATTGCAAGTCCGGCAGAGATTCATCTGAATCAAGGTTTTGATGAGGTCAGGAGATGAATGGCCTTGGCGGAACCCAATCTGGGTGGCACTGGGCAGATTGCTGCAGTTGCTGCTTGATAGCATCATTGATGACACATTCTACCACTTTACTGATGATTGAGGATAGTCTGATGGGACAGTAATTGGCTGGGTTGGATTTGTCCTGCTTTCTTTGTACAGGACATACTTAGGTAATTTTCCACATTGTTGGGTAGATGTCAATGTTGTAACTGTACTGGAAGTGCTTAGCTAGGAGAGCAGCAAGTTCTAGAACACAAGTCTTAAATACTATTGTTGGAATGTTGTCAGGGCCTACAGTCTTTGCAGCATCCAGTGTCTCCAATCATTTCTTGATATCACGTGCAGTGAATTGAATTGGCTGAAGACTGGTATCTGTAATGCTGGTGACTACTGGAGGAGGCCGAGATGGATCATCCACTCTGCACTTCTGGCTGAAGATTACTTCGAATGTAATTGCACCATTGTGCTAGGTTCTCCCATCATTGAGGATTGGGATATTTGTGGAGTTTCCAAGAATGATAGTTAGAATCCAAAGGTTGATTATGAGGCTTCAAAGTTAAGACGATCTAAAGGTGTGAGAGTTGTGGTATGTCCCATAGGGAAGCTACTAGCCTGTACAAGGGGTCATAATTTTAAGGTAAAAGGCAGGAGATTTAGAGGGGATTTCAGGAAACATTTTTTCACTCAGAGGATGGTGGGGGTCTGGAATGCACAGTCTGGGAGGATAGTTGAGGTGAATAACCTTGCAACCTTTAAGAAATGCTTGGATGAGTACCTGAAAAGTCATAACATTCAGCGTTATCAGTCTAACTGCTTCAAAGTGAGTCTAGTGTAAATTGGCAGTTACAGCTTTTATGACTAAAAACCTCTATTGCACTCTGATACCATAATTCAATCCATAAAAGGGGGTGGTGATCCTACGTACAAATTTGATTCCAATTTATTGCTTTCAGTATCCTAATGAGAGTTTGTTTTGAATGTCAGAATCATGCTTAACTTAACAAAATAAAAATAGGGCTGGAGTGCCAATGTAAGGCAAGGAATCTTTTATTTTGTGTTGAGTCTGTTGAATTGTAATGCCATCTGCTACATTCTGTAAGCCTTTGAGCATAATTTAGTGCTGGAGTTTGTGTTTTAAAAGGCTAGTATTAATTGTGTTCCCTCCTTTATCAGTTTTGTGGAGAACAATACCAGTAGAAGGTTTGTCTAACCTTCACAAGTAATTGAGGTATTTGTTCAAATTGTTGCCATTGGTTACAGACAGTGGGACCTATCAGAGGCATCATAGGCATTCTTCATGAATATTACTGTTTAATTAAACTGTTATTTTTCGTCCTATATCTGTAATTATTTGTGTGACCATTATAACCTAATCAGAAATCATCTTTCAGACCTTTGTGATTATTTTTAAATGTTTTAATTTAACTGGCGATCAGAACTTGCTTTCTTTTATTCGCAGTATTCTTGGGAATATGCCAGCACATTCTTCTCCACCATTTAAAAAAAGTTAATTTTGAAAAATTTATTTATTTGCCACAGCAAAACAGGAACAGCTTATTTACTGCAGCCTATGTTTTTTTTCACCCATATTGTGTTTTAGTTTGAGGGTAAAGTCTCGTTCTGTTAGGTATTTAAAAATAGCTCAGGAAAGTATAAATTTTTTTAAAAGGATGTTTTTATTTAAGGTTTATCATTATAAGGAAATAAACACAATTGTATGATTAACTAATAAAAGAATATGTATGGTAACTAAAGATGTAACCAAAAGCTGAAATTCATACAAACACGTGCATTAAAAAAATAGGATTTATAAATCCCTGGCCAGAGGTTGATCAATCCATTGGTTTCAAGGGAATGTAGAAAGCAGTGTGATTGCTAGAATTAATCTCTTGGAAAGGCAGTTCAATACCTGGTCAATTGTGGCCTAATATATAGCAGTTCTCAAAATATCCCAGGCAGAGATTTTCTTATTTCTTTTTCTTCATCAAGAAAAATCCTTCAATTCTGTATTATTAATGGAGTTTGATTGAATGAATTTTATTTTAAGTATGGTATGCTGGCTTTATCTTTTGTAGATTTCTTTTAAACTGTCAGGGACGTGTTTTTGTATCATTACATGGACCTTACTGCTCCATGTGTTGCAGTACTTTTGCCTTATTTCAGTTTAAATAGAATGTCAATGACAAGTGACCAGTATCAATTTAGTCAAATTCCTGCCTTGAGAATTCAAATGAGTGAAATGATTTATGAATTGAACTGATGAATATCACAAATAATTACCAACATGTTCTTTCCTATAAATTTCTAGGACAGTGCTAGGTACAAGATAATGAAAACATGCATATTCTTGCAAAAGGAAGCATTTTATTTCAGTGTGCACAGTCAATTGTTCAAAGACTTAACTTTCAGTAAAGCATCACAGCACCATTGGATGGTTCTGGCATACTCACTGATAGATACCCTTTCTTCGACGCATTTTTGAACTCTTTCCTTTAAACTGAACCACTTACAGTAAATGTTAAGAAAGACTGCAACTTGATTGGATGCTTGAAAATTTTTAAAAGAAAAATTAGAAAAACTAATTGAGAAATATGTTTAAGGAGCATTCATCTGAATTTATCATTGAAAATAAAAGTAAAAGCAGTATATATTACTTAAAAATTATGATTGCAAGTCTCAAGTATTACCCCATTTAAAAGAAAATGACTGCTCCCCAGTCATGACATCTGCAGGGGATCAAATAGTTATGTAATAAAAATCTTAGACCCCTATGCACGTCTCCCTTTAAGCTTTTTGCAACATATATAATTGACTAATGATATAAAAATAAAGGTAGAATTTATGTGATTTAATGATGGGCACTGTACACTTTGTTCCAACTATACACCGCTTCATATGAAGATTGAACTTTGCCTAGGTTTATGCACATGGGAGATCCGCTGGTGTGTTAAAATACTAGGAAATACATCAGAATATAGTTTGCTTGGTTTTGTTTCTAACACCCTCCTTATGATGAAGAACATAAATAGTCAGCAATATTGCTTAGAATAAGAAAATATGCTGCTGTGATTGTTGATTGTTTGGCTGGTATCAATATAGGAAAAACTTTAGGGGCCTATACATAAAACAATTCAGTAGCATTTATTGATTTGCAGAAATTCTCTGAGTGAAAATCAATTTAAATGAAAGTTAAGCTTGATGAATTTCCTCATTTCTTTTAGTATATAACGGAATTGGTGATTAAGGACATAGAAGTACATGAGGGGCAACTCTTTTACACAGTGAGTGGTTTGCGTGTGGAATAAACTGCCAGATAACATGGTGGACGAAGTACAATTACAATGTTTAAAAGACATTTGAATAAATTCATGAATACAAAAAGTTTGGAGGGATATGAACCAAGTGCAGGCAGGTGAGACTAGTTTACTTCATGAATATAGTCAGCATGGACCAAAGAGCCCGTTTCCATGCTGTATGACTCTATGATGATGTGGTCACTAATTATTTTGACTTGCAAAGTTTACCATAGTTTGATATGTAATTTAAGTTAAAAACTCTAGAAATTACGGGGAAAATAAGAAATGCTAACATTGTCAAACTTATAATAATAGCTTGTGTACCACAAGGGCTGAAGTGATCAACAAGGATAAGACGTGAATCTTCTGCGCAAGCAGAATAGAATGGATTAACAGTTTGTTCTGTTAACTACAATATCTTAGCTGACTGACCCAGATAACCATCAACAATCAAATTAAACATGCTAACTTGCATAAGGATAAATGGCAAGCTTGAGGGCTGTTGTGGTGCAGTGGTAGTGTCCCTTCCTCTGGGCCAGAAAGTCTGGGATCAAGTCCTATCAATCCCAGAAATGTGTCGCAACTTGGCTGAACATCTAAATGGAAAAGCTGAGGGTCTTGTGGTGGAGTGCTAGTATCACTATCTCTGAAACTACCTCATGATACAAAACATAATGCAAAATTCAGTCATATTTTGACTATGCATTTCTAAACATTCTTTTATATCAACATGATAGTTTATCCTTTTTTCATTAAATCATACTAGATCTAGAATGGTTTATCCTCTAGTCCACACCTCAACATACAGCTCGAGAAAACCATCCCTAAAACACCCCAGAAACTCAACCTCCACCAGTTTCGTGCTCAATTCATTTGCCCAACCTGAAGATTGAAGTCATCTATGGTAACAATGTTACCCGTGCTATATGCTTCTCTCATCTCCTGATTACTATAGTGCCCCACACTGTCACTAATATTTGATGGCTTGCAAATAGCCGCAATCATTGTCTGCTGCCCCTTGCTGTTTCTTAGTTCCACATATTTGTTCTTCCATTCTGAGATCCTCCTTTTATAACGTACTGATATCATCCCATGTTATCAGCCCAAAGTCTTGACACTGGCCAGGTTGTCTTCATCAGTACTTAAAGCCATGGGCATGGCTGTAAAAGATAATAACACCAGACAGGACAGTTGTGCCAACAAAAGTTTGAAAATAATTCAAATGCCTTGCCCTAGGAAGTTCCACAATCAGACTGCTCCAACACTGAGAACCACACCTAAGTAGAACATAACCACTCATGACATGCCTCGAAGTAAGCAGAATAGGTATAGCTTGATGCTGAGAGTTTAGACTAGAAAGCATAGTTGTGATTGTTATCAACCCAACAAAAGCACAAAGCTTGTATTCATGAGCCACAATAGTTTTACTCTCTGCTCAGAATATTAAGAGGACTTATAGCAACTGGCTAAAAAATTATATTTGCAGCCCTAATATTTGAACAGTACTGATCTTTCATCACATACTTTTACACTAATATCATAGCCATAAGGATTTAGTTGGAGGAGCTAAATCAATTTCATGAATTAATTCATTGTGTTCTAAAGGTCACCTATGTTGAGGGCGAATAGATGCTTCCAAATAGCAGTTACTCAGTCTTCTAAAAAAGGCCATGTGCATCTTGGGCTGAACCAATGTTCCCTCTAACTTTTCCTTTATTGTGCATGACCTGTTGTGCTTTGTAGTCTCTTTTAAGATTACTGCACACCACATGCAAATTGAAGCAAATACAATTTGATGTGTGGTCTCATTATGGCCAGACTACATATCTAAAATGGCTTTATTCCCATGCACCTACACAGCTTTGAGGGAACACTGTGCCTCATCTTCCACACAAATTTAACTAGTACATAGAAAGATTAGGGTTACAGATTATGAATGTTAGACTGACAACCCAGATGATATGTCAAGGAATCTATTGATGAATAATATTGGTAAAAGTATTTAAATTGCAGAGTTGTCAGAAAGAGATCACTCAAGTGGCATTACTGCGTTCCACCCTACAAAAGTACTGACCATTTAGTGATTAAGTTAACCAGAGTTGCTGATCTCAGACCTGTTATTCTAATGCCATGAATTTCAACCAGCTTTCCACCCTTCTTACCAGGTCTATCTTATTGCAGAAAAGGAGAACAGTTCTTTTGTTTCTAGTATTCATTTCTTAAGTGTTACTTGAATTTGGAAAAGAATTGTAGCATTTTGTTCTTGCTTTCCTTACTGGTTCTTGTTCTTCATCTTACTCTTGCTGAAATAGTTTACTCCTCATGAGGCAGTCATTTCCCAGCTCTGGGTGCCCAATTTGTCGTCCAATTTGATGGACTCCATCAAGAGCACATGATATTGACTGTATATACTGACCACTACAACTAGCAACCGGAAGCAGCAGCAGAAGCAGAACCAAATAAATTCCAGAAGAGACAGACAGCAATACTTCACAGGAGGCTCCAAAGCACTGAAGATGTCACCTAGACAGGGCACAAAATGTCTGCAAATCATCTTCCCAGCTCAGCAAACATCCCCACAACCACGAGAAGTAGTTACACTATCAAAGTTTGCAGGACACAAAAATAGGTGGGAAGGTAGGTACTGATGATGACACAGAGACAATAAAGGGATATAAATTAAATAAATGGGAAAATTTTTGGAAGTTGAATGCAGGAAATTGTGAAGTTTTGCACTTTGGTTGGAAAAATAGAGAAGCTGAATATGACTTAAATGGAAAGTGACAGCAGAAATCTGCATCACGAGGAATTTCATGCTTGAATCACAAAAAGTTAGCTTCCAAATTCAGCAAATAGGGATTGGTGTATCAAAACAGGGAAGTCTTGCTAAAAGTACGCAAGGCACTACTCAGACCACACCAAGAAAAAGCAAAGACATATTAGCATTGGAAGCAGTTCAGAAAAGATTGATCTTGGGGATGGAGGGATTTTCTTATGACAAGAGTTGGAGTAGGATGGGCCTGTACTCACTAACATTTAGTCATATGAGAAGAGCTTGGTTTGACTGAGTTTGTTGTCATTAGGGATTAGAAGGATGAGAGAGCAACTGAGATTGAAATCTATAAAATTCCAACAGGTGCAGGGAGGATGATTTCCCTGGTTGATGAGTCGAGAAGTAGTCTCAGGATGTAAGTAGGCCATTTAGGACTTGGTTGAGGAAAAGTTTCTTTACTCAAAGTGTTGTGAATCTGTTGAGCTCTCCACAATAGAAGACTGTCAAGGCCAAGTCACTGAATAGGTTCAAGGAAGAGTTTGCTAATTTTTAGATATTAAAGGCGTTGGGATATGGGGAGTAAACAGGAATATGGCATTGGGATAGACGATCACACATGATCATATTGAATAGTATTGCAGGCTCAAAGGGCTGAATCCTTAACTCCTGTTTCTAGTTTTATATTTCTATCTGACCCTACTGAAATTTCAACAGAGTATGAAGGGTTACAAGGAACATGCAGGAGAGTGGATGTAAGGAGTATTGGATCCGCCATGATCCTGTTGTTTGGTGGAGTAGGCTTGAAGGGCCAAATAGTCTACTCCTGAATCTATTTCTTATTGTCGAAACACACAATTTTTAGAAGGCTTGACAAGGTAGATATAGAGAAATTGTTTCCCTTATAGGAGAACAGAAGACACCATGTCAGAGTAAGAAGTCACCCAGTTAGGACAGAAACAAGAAGTTTCTTCTTTGTGACTCTGTACAGTCCTTTACTACAGAGGGCTGTAGAAGCTAGATCATTAAATGTATTTAAGATTTGAGATGTACAGAGTTTTAATCAGTAAAGAGATTTAAAGGTTATGGGGAAAAGGCAAACAAATGGAGTTGCAGATTATCAAATCACTCATGATCTTATTGAATGGCAAGGCTGACTCAATTGACTGAATGGCCTACTTTAGCTCCCATGTCTTATGTAGGATGCCAAGAATATGAATATTCAAGTTTAATCTGAGGCCTTACTTCGGGAGGATGATCATCCTAATTGCTAAGGAGCAAAGTCCACATTGGGATTTGAAGTCAATGATTTCAGTTTTGCCCTAATGCTTAAAAATGGCAATTTAGGGTTATCGAAGACACAATGTCAGGCAATGTGGACACTGAAGATATTATTAGAGGTGGTTGTGTGGCAAACTTGAGTGTTGTCCACGTAGGTGTAGATCCTGACATTGTATTTTCACGTCACCAAATTACAACATTAATGGAAAAATCGAAAGGAACCAATAGTATGCCAGTCAGCACCGCAAAGGTGATTGTATTATAACAGGAAAAGAAACTATGAAAGGAAATTCTCTAACTATGAACTTACAGATAATGTTGGAACCAGCATTGAGCAGTCCCACCCAGCTCGATATTGAAGTTGGAGGAGGGTAATTTTGTCAGTCAGAGGACAAAAATGGATCATCAGAGTTACATAGAAAACGATTTGTGTTATGATCCCAGCTAATGATAATACTGGAAAAATCAGATTCTAGAATGACACCTGGCTTGATAGACTATAAAGTTAATTTTTGTTTACCATGGAGGTGGGTCAGTGCACTTTTACCAAAGAACACAAACATTTATTATACAAGAGAAAAGAAAACACTAGTTGTTACCATATACAAAAAATACATTAGAATATTCTCATTGCAAAGATCAGAAAGAAAGATGCAATCCTTTTACCTTACCAAACTTCCAAGCATACAAATTTCATTGAATGGTCACTCCTGATATCACTGTAAAACTTATTTTTCACCCGGCATGGCTGTAATCAGTTTCTCTCAGCAAATGTCTCCATTTGATCAGCGCTATCTTCTTTGATGCATTCTCCCAAGACCTCTAAACAAGTTGCAAACTCAGCTTACTTACTTCTTAACATGGGTTCTTTATTTTCATGTCTTCACTAGCTTTGTAGGATATCTTCCTCAAAGACACCTTTCCAGCGTTCTGTTTCTGGCTTTTTTCTAACAAGTTTGGGACTTTTTTTCCATAGCCCTGACAGCTAAGGCTGGTAAGAACGTTTTCCCTGTGTAACAACCTGCATCTGTATGAAGGTACTTAGTTAAGGCTGAATGAATCTGCTTCTGAACTCCCCTCTCTCTCAGTCGTCAAACTCAAGTCAGCATACATCCTAGAATTTATAACCCCAGGTGATTTGCTATTCATTCATCTAAAATCACATGATTTGTTTTTTTAAAACCTACTGTTCAAAATGACTGACTTTATTTTAAAATGAGCCAAATCTTGACAGAACCTTTAAAACTTGACACCCCACCACCTCCCAGGTAATAATAGTACATTTTGATAAAAGTAAAATACTGCAATATTGGAATTCTAAAATTTAAAGAAAACTGCTGGATATGCTCAACAGGGCTTTTTACGAGAGAAAAGATGTTTAGACGAGTGAGATGACTCTTGTTCAGAACTGAGTGTAATTGGGGTTAGTTGAACATTGAACAGCTGCATGTTTATAATTGAAGGAAAACACAAATGCATGTGTTGCTGATGGTGACCAACCCAGAAGACAATATTGATTAAAAAAAAGAGCAGGAGGTTGTAAACTGGTCCTGACTGATTTTGGCAGGTGCAGAGTAATAATGGTTGTAAGACTGGCTACTGTATTTTTCCTCTCTCAAATTTCAATCCAAAAAGAATTGTTGCATGTTCTGAGAAAGTAATCACAATCTGTTAATAGCGCACAGAATTCTGGAAGTCCATTGAACCGTTCTCCTTCAATAATCTCGGTCATAACACTACAAGGTTACCTTATGCAAGCATTGTGAATGATGCTAGGCAACTTGGCTTTGTGGATGTGTGTCCCGGAAAGCTTTGCACAGTGATTAATCTTCCGACCAGCATCAGTTTTGTGTGTGTGTGTGTGTGTGTGTGTGTGTGTGTCTGTCTGTCTGTGTCTGTTCAGGAGTATACAGCACAGCAACAATTTATACAGCAGAACCACTTGCAGTTTATGAAGGAGAAAACATCACTCTCCCCTTGGGATTTTTTTTAGATTGAATTCCATACAGTGTGGAAACATACCCTGACCTATTTCCCTCGACTAATGCAAAAGAAAATTCCCAAAGCCCTAGGTTCTCTCTCTCTCTCATTCATTATACATACACACTTTCCCCTCTTGAAAGGAGAAAGGGAATACAACACTATACAGGTGAGTCCTCAAAATAGTGAATGAAGGGTTGAGAATCTGTCCATAGACCCGTGAACACCTCAGTGTCTTAAAGGGATCTGAAAGTGAACTGAAGGAAAACATCTCATCAAGCTTGGAATCCAGACTGGTGTCAGAACTGTGCTACACTATTTTCTGGTCCTTAACCACCCATAATATTTGTGTTTCATCTTGGCTGTTTGTATGTGTAGTGTTTAAGTTAAAGAGAATTAGAAGTTAGTAATTTGTGTTTCATTTCTGCCGTTGGTTAAAAACAACCTGTTGCAATAAATGGAAACAAATGTTTTCCTGTTCAGTTCAAAACCCTGATGAGTATTTTCTTTTAATTTGGGTTTGTCAGTCAGGTAAATTTGGGACTTTGGATAGTTTAATGAAATCTTTTCATACATTTGATATCTTGAGGAGTATTGGGGCTTAACATCCAATGCATAACCTCAGTGAGTAGTGCCTATATGTGGCTGAGGGAAAGAAATGTGTGCAGGTTTGGAACTGATGATGCCTTCAAGAATGTATTAGCCTTAGTTCCAAAGCAAGCTTTTTTCCTACTGCTGAGGTGACGGTTGACACACAATAAAAGAACAATATATAGCTTTGCATTTATATAGCACCTTTCAGACTTCACAACATTCCAAAACTCTCTTCATCCAATGAAGTATTTTTGAAGTTGTAATCTACTATGTCCATTCAAATAAGTAGTTAAGGCCTTAGTTAACATCTCATCTGAAAGGTGGCAGTTATGATTCCACAACCTATTGTTAGATTGCTTTGGAGAGTTAGCCTAGATTTTGTTCAGGTCCCTTGAGTAGGATTTGAATGTACAATCTGATGGGTGGATAACTACCTATTGGGTCACATATAAAGGATAACAAAAGTGAAGTAGATGTAGGTGAATTGGAGCATACTGTTCCTCATTCTTAAAATATGTATTTTTCCATTATGAACGTATTCACCCTTCTCATCTTTCCAGCATTCTACAGTTAAGAATAATTTGAAGCACAGGAAATATGAATGGTAGCTTTAAATAACCTTCACAACATGGCCTAATGTTCAACTTATAGATTTTGATTTTGCTTGATATAGAATTACTTGTTTACACTGTTACTCATATTCTTTCAAAACTTCTACTTTGAAACATATAAAAGTTATAAAAGTTCCAAAAGAAAATGTTTGATGGCCTTGAGAATCATATCATCCAATGGAAGTGCCATGCTTTGTGTGTTGAGACATTTAAGGTAAAAAGATTAAATGGAATTGTGACATGGATTCCTAATTTAGGTTGGTCCAATGAGGATAGCATTTATTTGCTTTTCAGATACAAAATCCAGGTTAGATGATTGAAGAAGGCTAATAAAGTAATCTAAAAGGAGAACAGTGAAAAACTAAAAATGAGTTTTGTTCAAGATGATAGAGTTTAGGCATCCTGACCTCTGAGGAGGATAGAAAGGCTCAATGAAACTGCACGAGGGAAAAGTAACTAGAAAGTAGCAGTGACATTTGAGCACCTTAGCTTCAAGACAACAGCAGGAGAGATGGCTGAAAATAAATTGAAGCCCAGCCCAGGGTGAGTGAGCTAACTGACTGTGGGACGGGAAGCCCCTCCAGCAGGGAAATGAAAAGGATTGTAGTGGTAGTAGGAGACAGTGGAAAGGATTGACACTGTTCTTTGCAGTGAAGAACATGAGTCCATTTGACCGTCATTTCAGCCCAATGCCGTGGTTCAGGAGACCTGCTGTGTGTTGGAGACGAACCTTATGGGAGGGGAAGGATGCAGCTGCCATAGTTCTTGTCAGCCACAACAGCATAGGTAAAAGTAGGAAAGAGGTTCTGCTGATGTATTATGAGAAGCTAGATGTTCAATTTAAAATGAGAACTCAAACGTAAACTTATAATTTCAGAATTGTTACCTGAGCCATGTTTTGGCATTGGGCATATTAGGTAAGAAAAATTAATGCATACCTCAAAGACTGGTATAGGAAAAATTGGTTTCACTTTGAAGCTGACACCAGTACTAGGGAGAATGAGATCTATACTTTAGGAACATCCACACCTAAAGTATGGAAATAGAGATGGCTTCAAATTAAATGGAGTTAAGGAAGTACGGTGGTAGTGAGTCAAGCTTAGGTAGATGAAGCAAAACATTGGATTGAGTTATGGCAGGAGAGCAAAATCATAACATAGGTAATGAAGATTAGAAGAGAAAGAAAGTTAGAGAGAATAAACTTAAGAATATATCAACAATCATGACTAGAAGTTGCCAATATTACAAGAAGGCAAAACTAAAGGCTGCATTCAACTTCCAATAGCATTCATAACAAAGTATAACAGATTGAAATAAATAATATGATTGCGGACTGTTCTAGACCTGTGGCTGCCAGCTAATGAAGGCTAGGTCCTAATTATTGTGAGGTATATGATCTTCAAGAAGATTAAGAAGCCAGATAAAGGTGGAGGGGTACACTCTTAATTAAATACTGCATTTGTGCAGTGTGAATGTCATACCAAGGAATCTTACAAGAGTAGGGAAATTGATAACAGGACAAATTTGAAGGCTTTGTATATGAATGTGTGAGGCATTTGGAATAAAATTAATCAGTTAGCAGCACAACTAAAGACACATGAGTGTAATTTGCTGGCATGGTTACAAGGAGACCAGGACTGGGAGTTGAGTATCCAAGGGTATTCAGTGTTTCAAAAGAATAGACAAAAAGGAAAAGGAGGTGGTATAGCTTTGTTAGTAAATAAAGTGATCATTGCTATATGGATAAATGATTTTGGCACTGGAGATCAAAATGTAGAATCAGTCTGGGTAGAAATAATAAATCACACTGGAAAGAGGTTCCCATGTGGAAATAATCTATAGGTCCCCTAACAGCAGTTCCACAGTGGCAAGCATTGTAAACCAGGAAATATTCAGGTTTGTAAGAAAGGTATAGCAATAATCATGGATGGTTTTACTATGCAAATCAAATTGGCAGGGGTATTCTTGTTAGAGAGTTCATGGAATGTGTTAAAGATTGTTTCTTGGATCAATATGTTGGGGAACCAGCCAGGAAGCGAGCTATTCTGGATTTGGTATATGTAATGAGATGGGATTAATTAATGATATCATAATAAAGGATGCTTTATGGAAAAGTAATCATAGCATGTATTATCAAATTCAATTTGAGGCCAAGAAACTGGAGTCGCATACTAGTCTTCTAGTAGTAAATAAAGATAATTATATGGGCGTGAAGACAGATATGGCCCAAGTGGACTGGGCAAAAAGACTAAAAGGTTGATGAATAGTGACAGACTTTTAAGGAGATATTCAATTCCTCCCAACTAAAGTATATACCAGGGAGGAAGAATGATTCTAAGCAGGAGATCAAGCATCTATGGCAAAGCAAGGAAATTAGAGGTAATAGAAGGGCAAAAACAAAGACATATCATATTTCAAAGTAGGTTGGAGATTAGGAAACTTGTAAAGATCAAGAGAAGGATAGAAAAAAAGTAATAAAATATTAAGCAGCTGTTATGAAAGAAAATTAATACAAAATATAAAAACAGCATAAGATTCTACAGGTATGTGAAAAGGAAGAGGTTAGTTGAAATGATTGTTGATCCCTTAGTTGGTGAGACTGGGGAGTTAATGGGAAAGACAAAAATTACAGAGACACTAAATCCTCCTCAGTTTCGTAGCGGAGGACACTGAAACCATCCAAATAGTAACAGGTAAGGCAGAGGTTATGGAAAAGAAGAAACTTAAAACAATTGTTGTCACTGAGGAGAAAGTACAGAGGAAACTATTGGTATTAAAGGCAGATAAGTTCCCAGGTCCTGATGGCTCACATCCTAGAATCTTAAAGAATGTGACAACAGAGATAGTGGATGCATTGGTTTTAATATTCCAAACTTCCCTGGATTCTGAAAAGGATCAAGTGGATTGTGAAAATGCTAATATAATGCCCTTACTTGAAAGGAGAGGGAGGCACAAAATAGAAAAGTATCAACGAGTCAATTTTTAACAGGCCAATTTTTTTTTAGAATTAGAATTAGAATTCCTACAGTGTGGAAACAGGCCCTTTGGCCCAACAAGTCCACACTGACCTTTCAAAGAGGAACCCACCCAAACCCATTCCCCTATCCTATACTTGCCCCTGACTAATGTATCTAATCTACACATCCCTATGGGCAATTTAGCATGGCCAACTGACCTAATCCCCACATCTTTGGATTGTGGGAGGAAACCGGAGCACCCAGAGGAAACCCACACAGACACATGGAGAATGTACAAACTCCACGCAGACAGTTGCCCAAGGCTGGAATTGAGCTCAGGACCCTGGTACTGTGAGGCAGCAGTACTAACCACTGAGCCACCATGCTGCCCATTGAGCTACCATGGGAAATTATTGGCATCTATTACTGAGGAGGTAGTGGTACATTTAGAAAGTCAAAATACAATTCATCAAAGTTAGCTTGGTTTTGTAAAGGGTAAGTCATATTTGACTAATTTGCTACAGTTCATTAAAGATGTAACAAGCAAAGTGGATAACGGGAGTCCAGTCGATATAGCACATCTGGACTTCCAAAACACATTTGATAAGCTGACGCAAAAGATTATTATGATGTGGAGGTGCCAGTGTTGGACTAGGATGGACAAAGTTTTTAAAAAATCACACAACACCAGATTATCTTCCAACAGTTTTATTTGGAAGTACTACCTTTCAGAGTGCTGCTCCTTCATCAGGTACGTGGTGTGGCTGGATCATAAGGCACAGAATTTATAATAAAAGATCACAGTGTCATACAATTAAAACTATATATTAAACAAACTTAGATTGCTGTTAAGTCTTTTAACTTTTGGACTGGGTGCTGGTTTTGGTTCATTAATATGTAAATCCCAGAAATTCTTTTAAGTCATATTCTTGAGATAACTTAAGGTTTTATACAAAAAGAAAAGGTAAAATCTCAACTCAGACAATATATTAAAGATTTGGGGTTAGATCTGTCTGTATCCCAATCTAGAGTCAGACTTTTCATCATTTATATAAATGATTTGGATATGAACATAGGAGGTATAGTTAGTAAGTTTGCAGATGGCACCAAAATTGGAGGCGTACTGGATAGCGAAGAAAGTTACCTCACATTACAATGGGATCTTGATCAGATGGGCCAATGGGCTGAGGAGTGGCAGATGGAGTTTAACTTTGATAAATGTGAGGTGCTATATTTTGGAAAAGCAAATCAGAGCAGGACCTATCCACTTAATGGTATTGCTGAACAAAGATCTTGGGAGTGCAGGTTCATAGCTCTTTGAAAGTAGACTTGAAGGGCTTTTGCCCGAAACATCGATTTCGCTGCACTTTGGATGCTGCCTAAACTGCTGTGCTCTTCCAGCACCACTAATCCAGACCCTTGCAGGTAGATAGTTTAGTGAAAAAGGCAATTGGTATGCTATCCTTTGGTTCGAGTATTGAGTATAGGACTTGGGAGGTCATGTTGCAGCTGTGCAGGACTTTGATTAGGCCACTTTTGGAATATTGCATGCAGTTCTGGTCTCCTTCCTATTGGAAAGATGTTATGAAACTTGAAAGGGTTCAAAAAAGATTTACAAGCATGTTGCCAGGGTTGGAGGATTTGAGCTATAAGGAGAGGCTGAATAGGCTGGGGCTGTTTTCCCTGGAGCATGAAAGGCTGAGTGGTGATCTTATAGAGGTTTATAAAATCATGACGGGCATGGATAAGATAAATAGACAAAGTTTCTTTATTAATAGAAAGTGGGCTACACCACCAGTGCTTCATTCGGAGGCTCACTTAATATTTATCTAGTATGGTGACGAAACATCTGAAAATGAACCTTCCAGCTCAGCAAGCAAACCTACATCCACAAAGTCTTTTCCCTGGGGTGGGGGAGTCCAGAACTATAGGGCATAGGTTTAAGGAGAGAGGGGAAAGATATAAAAGGGATCTAAGGGGCAATTTTTTCATGCAGAGGGTAGTGCGTGTATGCAATGAGCTACCAGAGCAAGTGGTGGAGGCTGGTACAATTGCAGCATTTAAAAGGCATCTGGATGGGTATATGAATAGGAAGCGTTTGGAGGAACGTGGGCCAAGTGGTGGCAAATGGGTCTACATTTGGTTGGGATGTCTGGTCGGCATGAACAAGTTAGACTAATGGGTCTGTTTCTGTGCTGTATCTCTCTATGGTCCTATTGTTCTATTTACAAAACAGGAATTTTTGAAATGTTATATGGATTGATAACAGGATGTGTGCTTTTTGAACAAAAATAGAATGTATCTGCAAGTAAAATTCTGCAATTACAAATTCACCCCATAGAGAATGTTTCAATGTTGACGGCAGTTACTGTCTGACTTTCACAATGACTGCCTTTTTTAACATAGGATTGTCGCATTGGTTCAAGGTTGGGAAAACAATAAATTCAAACTCGGTTGGGTTTTAGTATCCTGGGGCATAATTTAAACTGGTTAAATTCAAGTTGCTGTCAAAATAGCAACCAACTCTGGTATATAGTTCACAACCAAATGTTACATATTTTCAATTTTCTAATACATTCTGAGACTGCTAGCTAGTCATATGACAGGTGCTTGTAAGCTTTCAGTGTAGAACAGCATTCAATTTCTCTTAAAGGTACAGTACGCATCTTCTATTTCATAACAGAAGAAAAGGTTATAGCCAGACATTTGGGCAACTTCAAGACAATCGGAAGATGTCAATATGGTTTTGTGAAAAGGAAAGCATGCTGTTTTTAAAGCTATAGAGTTGTAAAGACATACGGCACGGAAACAAACGCTTCGGTCCAACTCATCCATGCCAACCAGACATCCTAATTAATCTCATCCCATTTGCCAGCACTTGGCCCATATCCATCTAAACACTTCCTATTCATATACCCATCCAGATGCCTTTTAAATGCTGTAATTGTACTAGTCTCCCACTTCTTCTGGCAGCTCATTCCATACACGCATCATCCTCTGTGTGAAAAGGTTCCCCCTTAGGTCCCTTTTAAATCTTAGCCCTCTTGCCTTAAACCTGTAGTTCTGGACTCCCCCACCCCAGGGAAAAGATCTTGTCTATTTTTTGAAGGAGTAACGTATGTTGTAGATAAAAGGGAACTGTTGACATCATGTATTTGGTTTCCAGAAGGCACTTGTCAGAGTGCCATGTAAGAGGTCATTACAAAACATGTTAACACATGGTTCAGGGATAACATACTAGTTGGTACAAGATTTGGCAGCCTGGAAGAAAGAAGTGTCTGCATAAGTGGGCCTTTTGCTCATTGGCAAGCTCTAATGATTGCGGTCCCGCAACCGTCTGGGGCCTCAACTTTTCCAGTTTGTATCAATGACTTAGATGATGTGAGCAAATGTATCGTAGCTGAATTTGCAGTTGACACAGAGATAACTAGGACGTAAGGAGGTGCAGACCGATATAGATTGGTTAAGTGAGTATGAAATGCCTAGTTAATAACTTTGGCAGAAAGAATAAATAAGCAGAATATTACCAGAATGGGGACTGCAGAATTCTAAGGACCGAGGAATCTAGATGTTCTAATGCACGATTCGCAAAATGTTAGTATGCAGATACTGCAATTGAGTAAAAAGCTAATGGAATGCTATTTGTTATTGCGAGAAGAGTTGAATATAGAAATAAGCATGCTGCGCTTCATTTATGCAAGGTATATTGAAAACACTACATCTTGAATACTTGTACACTTTTGGCTTCCTTATTTAAGAAGGATTTAAATATCTGGAGACAGGAGATTTATCTGGAATGAGCAGGTTATCTTATGAGGGAAGGTTGGCATACTGGGCTTGTTTTCACTGGAGTTTCAAAGAGTGAGGGATAACTTGATTAAAGGATATAAGATGATGAAATGTATTGATCAGATGTACGTGGTATCAATGCTCCCTCTTGTGGGTGAGCCCAGAACAGGGTGTGGGTGGAGTCAGTTTTAAAAATTATGGGTTACCCTTTTCAGGGCAGAATTGAGAATTCTTTCCTTTCTGAGGGTTGCAGCTCTATCGTTGATGGCGATGGAGGCAGTGTCATTGAACAGCTTTTAAATCGGAGTACAATTTTCATTGGGCAAGAAAATCAAAGTGTATCAGCAGTGGATGAGTATGTGGAATTCAAAATACAAATAGATTGAACATGGATTTCACATGGTGTAGGCTCAAAGGGCTGAGTGCCTTATGTCTGCTGCTAGTTCCTATGATCTCATTTGAAGCCATAGGGATGAGAAGCACCAAATTAGGTGTATTATTAAGTTTTATAAAGTAACACAGTTCAGAATAATGTTGACAAGGAAATTGTTGTTTTGAATGAATTCTGTTTATCTAATGGTATTTGCTTGTAATAAACAGAATAATTAGCCATGTCTTTATTTATCACAAACTCAAGTAATCTGAAATTTGAAGGTAATAGTTACTAAATGTTCTCCTTTCTATGGACAGCACATGTGAATTGCATGGTATTTTGTGCATTTTAAGAGAAACTATACAATTGATGTACTACAGCTGGAGTTCACTTTTTTTCCCTGCAGGAAATGGCAAAAATTCTCCACCATCCAAGGGTTTATTCCTTCCTTCATGTGCCAGTTCAGACTGGATCAGATAGCGTTCTTATGGACATGAAGAGAGAGTACTGCATAGCAGACTTTAAGTTGGTAGTAGACTTCTTGAAGAAGCAGTAAGTAATTTTGAATTTGGATTGTCACCAGTCATACTTCAAAGTTAAACAAATGTCCTAAGTTTCACCTTTGGAATCGGATTTTATAAGACATTTAGTATCTAAATAACAATTATTGTTCTTTACTTCACCTTTACATAATTCATATAGCAATTCAAATCTTGTTTAAGTGCTAAAGTGCGCAGAACAGTATTTTAAACATTTCAACTGTTATGTATTTGAAGTTCACTGTTTAACTGCTATTTCTTTTCATGTGATTTCTCTATTTAATTAGTCTTTGAGAAAAGCTTCCAAGTTTTGATGCCAGTAAATCAATAACTTTGCTGAATATTTATAGGCCTCTGTATAATTGTCCACTAACACAGTCAAAAGATTTCAGTTGGTCCTTGTATGAGAATTGTAGTAGATGGAGAATAATTGCTGTGTTTTCACAATGCCATCAGATCTTCCCCTCTCCAGCCCTCAATGTTATGTCCTTAGCAGAACTGTCGTCTTTATCACTGTATGCACTCTAATGAATTTCATAAACAGCCAAGACTGAACTCCTCTTCTTTCACCTTCACGCTACTTCTGTGTCAGGGACCCTCCCCTTGCATAACAGATCATTTTACACAAGTTTAAAATTCTCTCTCAAGCTGGAACTTTCTCTAGATGTTACTCTTCATGCTGATATGACATTGGTGTCTGATTGTTTCTACTCCCCTCTCTTCTGATTTGTCTCCTTCTGAACATGTTGTACTTTGTTCTCTTAGATTAAATTTTAACAAGTGTGCTATTATTGTTGTATGGTAAGCCAACCTCTCTTTTCAACCACCTATCCCTGTTCCTGGTCCAAAATTCCATCACTGAACATTGAGCCATCATGTTCAAGTCTGTGACTGACTTAATTAAAGTGGATTTTATGAGCATCATGTATAACAGAGATCATCTGGGATCATGTTATGGGATTGATTTACAAGTTGTTATTCTTGTTACAACTCCTCACTCACTGAAATTTTTGTATCAAGAATTTGTTAGTGCTCCAATCATGATTTTTCATTTATTAATTATCATGGAGCATGCACAGTTGCTCAAAAGTCATAAGCCTGGCGTTGCTATCTTGCTCATACCTACCCAAACTTTAGTGGAAGTTGATCTTACCAGGATTTGAAAAGAATCTTAGCCTGTGTGGATGTGTTGGAGAGCTCAACACATCTAAGACCAGAACAAAATGACAGCTTTAATGATAAATCAAATATTTTTGATCTTTATTTTTCAATTATTATTATTTTCGTTTGGGCAACAAAACCAAAATGGTGCTTCTGCTTCCAGGCATATATATGATATGTATAATAGTGTTTTAATGAAAGTGAACAGGTTTCTCAGAATGCTTTTTCAATTTAACCATAATGCAGGTGTTACATAAATACAAATTGGTTTTGTAGTTATATGACTAGACCAACCCTAAAGAAACTCCAAGAGACAACTTGGCTCCCTCTTAACAATTCAATGCAAAGTTATCAATGGGATGGCTAATGATCAAGGCTATTGTTGTCCTTGTCGCTATATAATTAAAATTACATTTATGAACAGGGAATTAAGACATCAGGGCTGTTCTCACTGGAGTTGAGTCAGTTGAGAGGTGGCCTGAAAGATGTGTCTGGCATTATAGTAGTGATACCCAGTTCGCCATCTCAATTAAATAAAACTCTTGTTAGGATGGCCGAAATATCTGTATTTATTTAATTCAAGAAGGGCTGCCATATTTTATGGAATAATTCGGTCGCACGGTGCACCATATTTGTAAGGAAGTCGAGGGGAATACATTCCATGATTACTCTGTGCCAATTGTAAAGTCCAGGGGGGCTCTCAGCCACCCAGTTTACCAAAATATTTTTCCTTGCACAGAAAGAGAGAAAAGAAAATAATCTCTTCCCATGCATATCCAGGGAGGGTAAATCCGAAAGGCCCAAAAGGAGAGATACTGGATCCACTCTAATTTCCGTTCCTAAGATTTCTGTCAAAGCACTTGCTACTTTAATCCAATATCTACGGATCTTATGACAAGTCCATAAGCAATGTACAAGAGTACCCACCTCTGTTTTACATTTGGGACACATTGGAGATGCTCCTTCCTTAAATTTTGCCAATCGGTCTGGTGCTATATGGGCCCTATGAAGTATCTTCAACTGAATGGCCTGAGTTCTGTTGCAGATGGATATTTTCTGGCATTTTCCCAAATTTCATTCCATATTTCTATAGCGATTTCCTGTCCCAAATCCTGATTCCATGTTTTAAGCAGATTGTCCATATCTCCCGATACTTCATCATGTAATAAATGATAAATAGTGCTGACCAAAGATACCCCATTGGCCATAACACTCTACATTCTCTATCTGATTTATAAAGACTACTTAATAGCGTAGTCGTCTTATGTATGTAATCTCGAATTTGGAAATATCGAAACAGATCACCATTAGGTAAATCCAAATTTCTGATGCAGCTGTTCAAAAGACATCAGGACGCCTTCTTTAAACAGATCCCCTAAACAGGAGATACCTCTGGATCTCCAGAGTTTAAAAGTGGCATCTGTAAGCCTCGGTTGAAACCCCCATACTCCCACTATCGGAGTATGGGGGATGTTTTATGTGAGTTGCCCTCATTTTGCCGCATTATATTCCAAGCTTTCATTGTGTTTCGTATTATAGGATTTTTGCAGTGGTCCGTGATGATTTTCCTCTTGTCTGAAAACAAGAGGTAAATAAGTGGGCATTTTACTTGAGAAGCCTCGACGTCCAGCCAAATTGATTGTGGGTCAGACAAGACCCAATCGGCTATGTAACTATGTAGCTTAACTGATATTTCATAAAATCTGGGAAATCCAGTCCTCCCCTTGCCTGTGGAAGCTGTAGCTTCTTCAGCTTAATGAGGGGCCATCTATGATTCCAGAAAAAGGAACCCAGCCAGCCATACAATTTACGTAGTGCCAGTCTGGGTAGCATCACCGGACGCATTCTCATTGGGTATGGGAGATGGGGCAGGACATTCATTTTAATTAGTGCTATTCTGCCTAACCAGGAAATTGGAAGGTCTCTCCATCGCTGGAGGTCCTACCTTATCCTTTCCAATAAATGCACAAAGTTAGCCTTGTATAACTGACCAAATACTGGGGTGATAAAAATGCCTAAATATAAGAAACCCTCCAGGGACTGTGAAAGGAAAAGTGGGATCCATCTAATAGTGGGATATACTAGCAAGGCCACCCATTGGCATAGCCTTTGATTTTGAAAAAATAATTTTATAGCCTGAAAATGCACTAAATTTATTAATAACTTGGATTAAACGAGGCACGAACATCAAAGGATTACTGAGAAATAGAAGAACATCATCTGCATAAATGGTATTTTGTTTACCTGTACTAATCCTTGGGGCTGTTATATTAGGGTCAACCCATATAGCTTCTGCTAGCGCTCAGTTATTAGCATAAATAACAATGGCAAAAGAGGACATCCCTGACTGCAGCCCCTATCCACACTGAAGCTATCCGAGCGTAATTCATTGGTAATCACAACTGCTTTGAGATCATTATACAATATTGAGACCCATTTGGTAAACACCTTTCTAACGCCAAACCTTTCCGATGTGTAAAACAGATATGACCATTCAACCCTATCAAATGCCTTTTCCGCATCTAATGAGACTACTACTCCTGGTATCTTTCCCTGATGGCAGGCTTGTATCATATTCAAGAAGAAAGTGAGGTCTGCAGATGCTGGAGATCAGAGCTGAAAATGTGTTGCTGGAAAAGCGCAGCAGGTCAGGCAGCAACAAAGGAACAGCAGATTCGATGTTTTGGGCATAAGCCCTTCTTCAGGAATCATATTCAACATCATTGGATGATCTACGACCCTTTATAAACCCCATCTGATCCTCCTTTATGATGTGTGGCAGTACCCTTTCTAGCCTCAAAGCTAACGTTTTAGAAAGGATTTTAAAATCTACATCTAGCAAGGATATTGGTTTGTATGACGTGTAATCTTCTGGGTCCTCTCCTTTTCTTGAGAATAAGAGAGATATTTGCTTCTTTCAGCGAAGGCGGGAAACAGCCCTGATTCTATGAGTAGTTATACATGTCCATAAGTGGACCAGCCAATATTCCTGTAAATTCTTTATATAATTCAGCTTGAAAGCCATCTGGTCCAGGTGCCTTACCGCTCTGAAGTTGCCTGATTGCGTCAAATATTTCTTGGCTTGTTAAGGGAGCATTCAGGACCCATACCTGTTCCAGAGTTAGGTCTGGAAAGGTCAGGTTTTTAAAAAATGACTGCATCCTCCTAGCTATGTCTGCGCAATCCAGCGATTTATATAAATCAGAATAAAATTTTCTAAAGATCATGAGTCAGAATACCCGTACTTTCCTTGATAGACGTAATAGTTTGAGGGGCCTTTTTTTCTTTGCGAGAAATGCTCAGTATCTACCAGGTTTATCGCCAAATTCATATAACCTTTGTTTTGCAAGTAATATTTCCCTCTTAGCTGTTTGGGTTTGCATGGTGTTTAGAGCTGTCGTAAGGGCCGTAATCCTTTGTAATTTAATAATAGACGGTCTGTCAGCATATGCTGTTTCAGCTGCTTTTAAGCGAGCTTCGAGCAGATGTTGTTGTTCTCCCTTTAATTTTTTCTGGGTCGCTGAGTATGAAATGATCAAACCTCGCGCGTAAGCTTTGATGGTCTCCCACATCATTGATGGGTTGCTAGCCGTACCTGAATTAATTTCTAAAAAAGTTTTAAATTCTTGAGAGAAGTACTTTCCAAATTTACTACCCTTCATCAGGAAAGGATTCATATGCCGATGCCGGGGCGATGTCTCATTGTTCCTCGCCTTGATTTCCATATATACAGCAGTGTGATCAGAAATTGTTATACTGCCTATTTTACAGGATAATATGGAATTTTTTAAAAATCGAGGGGGCAAGAATCATATCAATTCTTTTATGACATTTATGTGGATTGGAGAAAAAAGAAAAATCTCTGCCCTGTGGGTGAAGGCACCTCCATACATCTTCTAGTCCTAATTCTTTGTTCAAATCCACCAATTGTCTGGATCTGGGAGATACTCCTGCAGTACGTTGGGAATCCTGTCTATTTCCGACTCCATAATACAATTAAAACCTCCCCCTATAATTGTATGATGAGCACTGAGAGCCATCAATTTTGAGAAGGCTTCCTTTATAAATTTAAAAGGATTTGCCGGGGAACAATACAGATTTAAGATCCCATATTCCTCTCCATTTTAAAAGGGCATTAATCAGAATATATCATCCAGATTCGTCTTTTATCTGGTTTAGGACTTTGAAAGGGAAATTCTTCCGAATAAGGATAACAACTCCCCTACTTTTTGAGCTGAAGGAAGAAAAGAAGGCCTGATCAAATCCACCCTGTCGTAATTTCAAGTGTTCTTTATCCAATAAGTGTGTCTCCTGTAGGAGAGCTATATCAATCCTTTCTTTCTTGAGGTTTGATAATATTTTCTTCCTTTTGATTGGTGAATTACTCCCCTTGACATTCCAGGTGCACCATTTAACCGACTGATTAACCATAATCGTCCGGGCAAGTCCGAGACCCCTCAGGAATTGAAACCCTATCCAGAACATCCCAAGCATAGAGCATATAAAATTCACAAAAATAAAGGCTCTTTAATACACTCACATCAATATAATGAAAGACTATTTCTAAATAAAAAACAATATAAAACGTATTTAAATTGAGATTTTCCCCCTTGTTCCCAGGGGGCATCACTTCCTTCCCTAAAGCTCATCATATCCTCTCCCAACCAGTGCCCCACCCTTGACCCAGGCACCCCACCCCACGATAGGATGAAGAAAATTCAAATGCACTACAAAGCTAGAATTAACAGTAATAACCCTACCCCCCCCCACCAACCCACACCAACACTTGGATAAATTTGGTAATATTAATACCATGTATAAACATATATAACAATAAAATTGCACAGTCTCAACAAGTAATTATTAAATATAGTAATACAAAATAACAGGGGAAAACAACCCCACTCCTAAAGACAGAGATAAAATAGGATAAGGTAACTACCTCCCCCCACCTACATTAACTAGACACCCCCCCGGCCTATTTATATATAAAAAAAGGGGTGGGGGGAAGAAAATCGCTAAGTACAGAACAAATTAATAAACCTCTCTCCCCACACCCCGAAGATAATATTAAACATTAAGGTAATGAAAGGGATTAATATAAAAAGAAGGGGGGGGGGAGGTGTAAACCGGAGTGGGGGGAGAGCAAAACAACATCAATTAACTCTTACAATTTTTCTAAGAGAGTCCAAAAATTCCTTGGCCTTCTCTGGCGATCCGAATTTGTAGACGGACCCTCATGGCTAAAGCGTAGCTGCTAAAGCGTAGCTGGGTAGCACAAGGAGTACTGAATATTTAAGTCCCTTAAACACTTCTTCGCTTCGTCAAACTCCTTCCTCTTTCAGACCAGAGTTGGGGAAAAGTCCTGGAATAACATAATCTTGGATCCTTTATAAATCATGGCTTGGGGATCTTTCCCAAGATTTCTGGAAACTTCTAAGAGTATCTGCCTCTCCTTATAGCTCTGCAGCCGGAACAGAACCGGGTGGGGGCGCTGGTTCAGGTCGGGCCCGCATATTGCAACCCGTAGGCCCATTCCACTCTTACCTGGCCTGATCCAGCCTCCAGATTTAAAAGCTGTGGAAGCCACTGTTCGAGAATCGCTGTAATCTGGCCTTCCTCTTCCTGTTTGGGAAGGCCCAGCAAACTAATATTTTTTTGACGACCTCGATTCTCGAGGTTGTCAGTGTGATTCTCTAAGGTCCGGACTTGCTGTTTGAGAGTCAGGACCCGATCCACAGTCGATTCTGCTAAAGTCTCGGAGGTCGTGGCCTTTTGCTTCGGCCCTCCAACTCTGCGCTTGATTTCCTTGATGTCTCGGTTGTGCTTTTGTAGCGTAGCTGAGAGTGAATTCTATTGGCTCTGAGACTCTTTGCTGAAGGCATCGATCTTCGCGTCAAGTTTGGAGATTATTTCCACGAGGCTCACCACCATAGGTAAGTCCCCCGGGGTGGCCGCGGACGCCTCAGCTGCAGCTGGGGAAGTTGGGGGAGGGGTTACTGCCTGCTTAGAATTGCGGGCTCCCTTCCCTTTAGTCATTTTTACAGGAGATTAGATTGATTACAGATTAGATTACAGATTAGATTACTTACAGTGTGGAAACAGGCCCTTCGGCCCAACAAGTCCACACCGACCCGCCGAAGCGCAATCCACCTTACCTAACACTATGGGCAATTTAGCATGGCCAATTCACCTGACCTGCACATCTTTGGACTGTGGGAGGAAACCGAAGCACCCGGAGGAAACCCACGCAGACACGGGGAGAACGTGCAAACTCCACACAGTCAGTCGCCTGAGTCAGGAATTGAACCCAGGTCCCTGGCGCTGTGAGGCAGCAGTGCTAACCACTGTACTGAGCAACTAATTATATTAAGTAAAAACTATTTTAAGTGATTTGGTGAGTGTGGAGGAGGTGGGTGACCTACTTTGCCTAAGTCTTGGGAGGAGCACGACAGACTCAGATTTGCTGGGTCACCGCCATCTTGGATCCCCAGCAGAGAAGGTTGAGGGGGTGCCTGATTGAGATATATAAAATTGAGTAGATTAGATAGAACAAAATTCTTTCCCTTAGTCAAGGGGTCAATAACCAAGGAGCATAATTTGAAGGTAAGGAGCAGAAGTCTTAGAGGAGATTTGAGGAAAGTTTTTTTTAACCTAGATGGTAGTGGATATCTGGAGCTGACTAGGAGAAAGTGAGGACTGCAGACGCTGGAGATCAGAGTCCACATGTGTGGATCTGGAAAAGTACAGCAGTTCAGGTAGTAACCGAGGAGCAGGAGAGTTGATGTTTTGGGCATAATGTCTTCATCAGGAGTGTGGAGGGGCCCAAAAGGGGCTAAGAGATAAATAGAAGGAGTGTGGAGGGACCCAAAAGGGGCTAAGAGATAAATAGAAGCAGTGTGGGGCCTGGGGGGGGGAAGGTGACCCCCACCACCATAGATATATTTCCCTCCCCACTCCATTAGCATTCTGCAGAGACCATTCCCTCCATGACTCCCTCGTTAGGTCTACTCCACTTCTGGCACCTTCCCTTGCCGCCACAAGAGGTGTAAAACCTGTGCCTACACCTCCCCTCTCACCTCCATCCAAGGCCCCAAAAGATTCTTTCACATCCGGCAGAGATTTTCCTGATACCTCATCTGCTGTGTCCGTTGCTCTCCATGTGGTCTCCTCTACACTGTGGAGACAGGATGCCAAATTGCAGAACATTCCAGGAAACATCTCTGGGACACACCACACCAAATAAACCCCACTGCCGTGTGGCTGACCACTTCAACTCCCCCGTCCACTTTGCCAAGGACATGCAAGTCCTGGGCCGCCTCTACTGCCAAGTCCAAGCCACCCAACACCAGGAGGAAGAATGCCTCATCTTCCACCTTGGGGCTCTCCAATTACACGGCATCAATGTTGGTTTCATCAGTTTCCTCATCTCCCCTCCTCCCACCTTATACCAGATCCAACCCTTCAACCTGGCTCTGCACTCTTGAACTGTACTATCTGTCCATCTTCCTTCCCACCTAAGTGCTCCACCCTCCACTCCAACCTATCACTATCACCTGCCAAGCTGCCTTCTTCCCAGCCACACTCCCACCCCCCATCCATCTCTCCTCTCCCCTCCACATTCCTGAAGAAGGGCTCATGCCCGAAACATTGACTCTCCTACTTCTTGCATGCTACTTCAGCTGCTGTGCTTTTCCAGTGCCACGCCTTTTGAATCTGGAGCCTACTGTCTGAAACGATGGCAGAGGTGAGAACCCTCGATGTTCAAGAAATATTAAGGTGAGCATTTGAAATGCCACTGCATGCAAATGGACAGATGCTGGATGACCAGTGCAAATACAATGGGCTGAAGCACCTTGTTCCATGCTGTAAACACTCAACACAAGAAGACACAAATTAAGATTCACACAACACCAGGTTATAGTCCAACGAGTTTATGTGGAAGCACTAGGTTTTGGAGCGCTGCTCCATCATCAGGTGGTTGCTAACTTATGATGACATATCATGACATATTAAGATAGTCACCAACAAATGAAACAGCAAGTTGAAAAATTATTTTGTTCATGATTATTTTGACATAAATTGTTGTTGTGGTTCTTTTCGCCGAGCTGGGAATTTGTGTTGCACACGTTTCGTCCCCTGTCTAGGTGACATCCTCAGTGCTTGGGAGCCTCCTGTGAAGCACTTCTGTGATGTTTCCTCCGGCATTTATAGCGATTTGTACCTGCTGCTTCCGGTTGTCAGTTCCAGCTGTCCGCTGCAGTGGCCGGTATATTGAGCCCAGGTCGATATGCTTATTGATTGAATCTGTGGATGAGTGCCATGCCTCTAGGAATTTCCTGGCTGTTCTCTGTTTGGCTTGTCCTATAATAGTAGTGTTGTCCCAGTCGAACTCATGTTGCTTGTCATCTGAGTGCGTGGCTACTAAGGATAGCTGGTCATGTCGTTTCGTGGCTAGTTGGTGTTCATGGATGCGGACTGTTAGCTGTCTTCCTGTTTGTCCTATGTAGTGTTTTGTGCAGTCCTTGCATGGGATTTTGTACACTACATTGGTTTTGTTCATGCTGGGTATCGGGTCCTTTGTCCTGGTGAGCTGTTGTCTGAGAATGGCTGTTGGTTTGTGTGCTGTTATGAGTCCTAGTGGTTGCAAAACCAATGTAGTGTACAAAATCCCATGCAACGACTGCACAACATACTACATAGGACAAACAGGAAGACAGCTAACAACCCGCATCCATGAACACCAACTGGCCACGAAATGATACGACCAGCTATCCCTAGTAGCCGTACACTTAGATGACAAATAACATGAATTCGATTGGGACAACACCACTATTATAGGACAGGCCAAACAGAAAACAGCCAGGGAATTCCTAGAAGCATGGCACTCATCCATGAATTCGATTAACAGACACATCGACCTAGACCTTATATACCGGCCACTGCAGCGGACAGCTACTGACAACCGGAAGCGGCAGATTCAAACCAGTATAAATGCCGGAGGAATCAGCACAGAAGCGCTTCACAGGAGACTCCCAAGCACTGAAGATATCACCTTAAAGGGGACGAAACTTTTGCGAGAAAAACTCCCAGCTTGGCGAACAGAACCACAATAACGAGCACCCGAGCTACAAATCTTCTCACAAACTTTGAGTTAAATCTTGTCTTTTTCTCTCTCCACAGTTGTTGCCAGAACTGCTGAGTTTCTCTACCAATGTTTGTCTTTATTGTAAATTTCCAGTACTTACAGTATTTTATTTTTATTATTGCCATGAAGAAGGTTGTTTTCTGGCTATGATATGACTGGGAAGGGTATTCTGGATTTGCCAACATTAGTAAAGGAAGTTCCTGAGATCTAGGAACCTGAGTGGCATTTCTGATGGGCATGATAACTTGGGAAAACAAAGAGAATCGTGAGTGACTGGACTTTGTTCGTAGGCATTTAACACAATTTGAGAATAGGTTAACTTCTGCTTTAATTGGGTTGTGAATTTGGGAAATGGTTCTCAAGTCTGGGGTTATCTTGGGAAACTTGAGGCCTAGCAGTTTCTTTTTGCCTGCAGATGCATATTTGGGAAAAAGGTCATTGAGGAAAATAATAGTTGCCAACCACGATCTATCCTCTGTCCCTATTCACCAGAAGATTACAAAGTTGGTTTTGCAGATCAAATCAGGGCATTTAACAATTTAGGGTGTAGGTTTGCTCGCTGAGCTGTAGGTTTGATATCCAGACATTTCATTCCCTGTCTAGGTTATCTCATCAGGGGCAACCTACAAGTGAAACGAAGCTGTTGTCTCCTGCTTTCTATTTATATGTTTGTCCTGGATGGGGTTCCTGGGGTTTGTGGTGATGTCATTTCCTGTTTGTTTTCTGAGGGGTTGATAGATGGTATCTAGATCTATGTGTTTGTTTATGGCGTTGTGGTTGGAGTGCCAGGCCTCTAGGAATTCTCTGGCATGTCTTTGCTGAGCCTGTCCCAGGATAGATGTATTGTCCCAATCGAAATGGTGTTTTTTAAAAAAAATACAGTCCACAGATTTCTCAAGAACAAACCACGACAAGGAGACCAAACACAGCCACCTTACCATACATCAAAGAAGTTTCAGAAATGACAGCCAGACTACTAAGACCTCTCAGACTCCTAGTAGCACACAAACCCACCAACACTCTCAAACAGTAACTAACAAATTAAAAGACCCAGTACAACCCATGGACAAAAGCAACATCATCTACAAAATTCCATGCAAGGACTGCCACAAACACTACGTAGGACAAACAGGAAGAAAGTTAGCCACCAGGATACACGAACACTAGCTAGCCATAAAAAGACGCAACCCTCTCTCCCTCGTAGCCCTACACATAGATGAAAGAAAACCACCATTTCGAATAGGAAATGACTTCACCACAAACCCTAGGAACCCCATCCAGGAGAAAGATATAAATAGAAAGCAGGAGACATCAGCTTCACTTCACTTGGAAGTCGCCACTGATGATGTTACCTAGCCAGGTAATGAAACGTCTGGATATCAAACCTACAGCTCAGCGAGCAAACCTGCACCCTAAACCTCAACCTGAGCTACAAACCTTTACAAACCTTGCAATTTAACAATTTTGTTGTGTTCTTTATAGTTGGGATGGGTCCAGAGCAAATTAAGGAACTGGGAACTTTCAAGGCAAGATATAGCCTCAGATATTTTCTGATAGCGGCATAGTAATCAGATGATTATTGCTGTCCCAACAATTATCTGGGCCAGAGCTTTTCAGAAGCAAGACAACAATCTTCTTTGTAATAGTCTTCTGCTGTTCAAATCAGAAGTCACTCACTTAGAATTTTGCATCCCAGAGGGTTGTTGAAACTCAATCATTCAAGGCAGAAATTGATTGAAACAGTCTTTGAAGAACATTTCTTTGAACCATCTGAAAATAGACACCTTACTCGTATGCGCCCCAGCTATGCCTGTCTCTTTGTTGGCTACGTAGAACAGTCAATCTTCCGTAATTACACCGGCACCACTCCCCACCTCTTCCTCCGCTACATTGATGACTGCATTGGCGCCACCTCGTGCTCCCGCGAGGAGGTTGAGCAATTCATCAACTTCACCAAGACATTCCATCCTGACCTTAAATCTACCTGGACCATCTCTGACACCTCCTTCCCCTTCCTGGACCTCTCCATCTCCATTAATGACGACTGACTTGACACTGACATTTTTTACAAACCTACTGACTCCCACAACTACCTGGATTACACCTCTTCCCACCCTACCTCTTGCAAAAATATCATCCCATATTCCCAATTCCTCCGCCTCCGTCATATCTGCTCCCAGGAGGATCAGTTCCACCACAGAACACACCAGATGACCTCCTCCTTTAGAGACCGCAATTTCCCTTCCCACATGGTTAAAGATGCCCTCCAATGCACCTCCGCCCTGAGACCCCACCCCTCCAACCGTAACAAGGACAAAACGCTCCTGGTGCTCACATTCCACCCAACCAACGTTTGCATAAACCAAATCATCCGCCGACATTTCTGACAACTCCAAAAAGACCCCACCACCAGGGATATATTTTCCTCCCCTTTCTGCCTTCCGCAAAGAACATTCGCTCCGTGAGTACCTGGTCAGGTCCACGCCCCCCTAAACCCACCCTCCCATCCTGGCACCTTCCCCTGCCACCGCAGAACTGTAAAACCTGCGCCCACACCTCCTCCCTCACCTCCATCCAAGGCCCTAAAGGAGCCTTCCACATCCATCAAAGTTTTACCTGCACATCCACTAATATCATTTATTGTATCCGTCGTTCCTGATGCGGTCTCCTCTACATTGGGGAGATTGGGCGCCTCCTAGCAGAGCACTTTAGGGAACATCACCGGGACACCCGCACCAATCAACTACACTGCCCTGTGGCCCAACATTTCAACTTCCCCTCCCACTCTGCCGAGGACATGGAGGTCCTGGGCCTCCTACACCGCCGCTCCCTAACCACCAGACGCCTGGAGGAAGAACGCCTCATCTTCCGCCTCGGAACACTTCAACCCCAGGGCATCAATGTGGACTTCAACAGTTTCCTCATTTCCCCTTTCCCCACCTCACCCCAGTTCCAAACTTCCAGCTCAGCACTGTCCCCATGACTTTCCTACCTGCCTATCTTCTTTTCCATCTATCCACTCTACCCTCCCCCCACCTTCATCTCCTCCCCCACTCACCTATTGCACTCTATGCTACTTTCTCCCCACCCCCACCCTCCTCTAGCTTTTCTGTCCACGCTTCAGGCTGTCTGCCCTTATTCCTGATGAAGGGCTTTTGCCCGAAACGTCGGTTTCGCTGCTCGTTGGATGCTGCCTGAACTGCTGTGCTCTGCCAGCACCACCGCTCCAGAACCTTATACCATGTGCTTTCGTTTCATGGTTGACTTACTGAAAGGTGACTTAGTCACTGTTGAAATTAGCAGCCTATATGCTCACGTTGTAAGACAGAAGTGAAATTATTTTGCAGAATATTGTGCTTCTGTTTCTTTGTTGACAAAATAGTCAATATCAGTGTTAAGGTAAATTGAGTCTGTGTGAGAAAGAATTATGACCAATGCAACAAATGTAAATGTGTCAACAGTGGGGACCTCAATAAAATCTGTTTTATGAAAAATAACTTAAATAGTTTGTTGAGAGTTCTGGTGAAATCCAACTACTGGTACAGCACTTTTTTCCACTGACTATCTTTGGTCAGATATCCTAACCTAAGATAGTCCTGTTGACCAGCACCTGGTCCATATCTCCTCAAACCCTTCCTATTCATATACCCGTCCGCGATATCTTTTAAATGCTATAATTGTACCAGCCTCCACCACTTCCTCTGGCAGCTCATTCCATATACCACCCTCTGTGTGGAAAAGTTGCCCCTTAGGTCTCTTTTAAATCTTTCCCCTAACCCTAAACCTATGCCGTCGACTCCTCCACCCTAGAGAAAAGACTGATGATTTTATAATCCTCTATAAGGTCACCCTCACCCTCCGACGCTCCAGGGAAAGCAGCCCCAGCATATACAATCTCTTCCTCTAGCTCAAATTCTCCAACCCTGGCATCATCTTTGGAAATTTTTTCTGAACTCTTTCAAGTTTCACAACATCCTTCTGATGGGAAGAAGACCAGAATTGTATGCGATATTCCAAAAGTGGCCTAACCAATGTCCTGTACAGCCTCAACATGACCTCCCAAATCCTATACTCAATGCTCTGACTAACAAAAGAAAGCAAACTAAACATCATCATCACTATCCTATCTACCAGATACTCTACTTTCAAGGAGCTATGAACCTGGACTCCAAGGTGGCTTGTTCAGCAACACTCCCCAGGGCCTTACCATTAAGTGTATGAGTCCTGGTCTGATTTGCTTTTCCAAAACGCGGCACCTCTCATTTATCTAAATTAAACTGCATCTGTCACTCTCAACCCATTGACCCATCTGATCAAAATCCCATTGTACTCTGAGGTAACCTCCTTCGCAGTCCATTCCACCTCCAATTTTCATGTCATGTGCAAACTTACTAACTATATGTCCTCTGTTCACATCCAAACCATTGATATAAATGGTGAAAAGTAGTGGACCCAGCATCGATCTTTGGGGCATTTCATTGGTCACAGGCCTCCAGTCTGAAAAGCAACCCTCCACCACCATTCTCTGTTTTCTACCTTTGAGCCAGTTCTGTATCCACATGACTAGTTCTCCCTGTATTCCATGAGATCTAACCTTGCTAACCAGTCTTCCATAAGGAACCTTGTTGAACACCTTACTGAAGTCCATAATAGTGCATTCTAATTAAAATTTCAGTATGTATTCACTCCATTCATAATTTCAGATGGTAATTCAGTGTAATAGTCAAAGAATGCTATACTGCCAAGGCCTCTTTACACTCTTTAGACCGCTTATTACCATATTATTGTTTGTGGGGCTTTGTCATATGAAAATTATCTGATACATTTTAAGTGACCATGTTTCAAAAATATTTAATTGAATCTGAAGATTCCAGTGATTGTGAAAGACGCAAAACAAATAAATAAATAAAACTAGAATATTTTATGGCCTGAATGATATCAGCTTTGATGAGAGAAGTGGCAGGATCACATAAGCAGTCCAGCAAGGCCAAACTGGATATTGAAAGTAATAGACTACATCTTTTAACTAGGTTTCAGTGCCAAAGTAGGATTCTCACTGGGGATCAACAAGTTGCCCATGCATGAGGGTTATTGCTTGTTAACAACATTATTAACTACACATTTTGTAGTTGAGTAACTGCCTCATTAATATGCAGTTTCTTATTCAATCATCCACTATGAGCAAACCAGATATGGAGAATTCTCAACATTAAAATCACATTGGGTACCTGGCCACTTCAACTTGCCACTCACTGCAAAGATCCACTTGTGCATATCCAGCAGACGTAAGGATGATGGACCTGAATCTCCATGGCAACTGTCAACCTGTGCATGGAGGGCAGCCAACCGATTACATGCTTAAGGCAGCTGGGTCCCATAATGTAGCTCTGCTCATATAGCATCTGGGTTGTGCGGGCCATTACCTCCTACATTACCGCTGCTCTTGTTTTCCCTGTACATTTTGACAAAGTCCCTGATTTCTGCCAGCCCAGGATCCCTTTTTGCCTGAGACTATGCAAATGGCTGCTGTCCAGCAGTCTTCCAAGTGCAAGCACCCTAAAGCAATTTTCTCTTGTCCAAGTGTGGAACTGTTGTAGTGCCCATCAACTTATGCCTCTGAACTTTCTACGTGTGACATTCCCACCAAGGTGTCAGTACCTGAGCTAGCTGGGGGTGCAGGAGGCAGCTTTGCTAATGCTTTCTCTGAGGCCTCAGAATTGTCTTTCTCAAAGGTACAGGAGGTGGCTTACAGTAGAGCAGGCCACTTCCCTGCAAAAATGGTGACCATTGTATACTGATAGACAAAAGGGAGAGAATACATTGCCACCAGTGTTTAGAAGTGCTGTTCAATGAATGACACTGACAGCAAGGTTAATATGAGAGTTGCATTGGAATGAAGGATTGTACTTACTCAGTGAGCAGGGCATGAATGTGTTAACATCCTAACTGGTGTGGTTTCAGTCTTCTCCAGCAAGGGTCATTCAGGGTTCCCTCCTTGTACTGGATTAAGAGGTTAATGTTGTATATTCTGTCACAAATCATGGCCCTTTCCACCCTGTTATAGGCTGTTTTTTCCTGAAATAAGACCGAGAGGGATTGAGCAAGATGAATATGAGTGGCACAGCTGTTAGTGCTGATGCATGTGTGTAGGCAGCACAGAGGCCATTTATGATTATTCATGTGGGAGAACGAGTGAGGGAGGAAAAACAATGTATGCATAAGTGGAGTATGAGCCTTTTTGGGAGGTGGTTGCTGTTGCTAAGGTAGAGTGAGAGTGAGGTAGCAGAGAGGAGAATGTGGCATTTACCCTGGCAGAGCAAAGGAGCTCATTGATATTCTTACAGCACTGCTGCCTATTCCTCCAGACCACAGAAACCACACTTACCCAGGTGGCACCATGGCTTCCTCTGCCAGTCTTTCAGGCAGAACATGGCTCTCCTCTGGACCATCTTGCACTCAAGGACTTTCAAGTCTCTGTCAGAGAATTCAAATGCTGTTTACCCTTTCTCCAACATCTACAAAATGACTATTCATCATTGAGCTGGGCACTTTTACAATGCCAGGGCTCATCCTGATGCATAGTGGCCTTTTAAATGTGATACAAGTGCTCAGGATGGCTGGTCTTTTGTTAGATATTTGGTGAATGCCATGTTACTTCGAGAACAGTGAGGGGTCGATTGTGGCAGGAATCAGGTAAGCGAAGTGCCATAGTAGTGGAGCAGGTAATTAACTAAGTGAGTTTGGTTGGGTATGGTTAGAGATCTCAGTAGGCCTTGTGGAGAGGAACCTTTCATGAAAGTTTTTTTTAATAATTAAGCCTGATTCTGTTGTCATTTAGTATATTTCAGACATTGGCCAAACTAGCTAATTGGATCAGAAGCCCCTTGCCATCTCAAACTTAGGATAGAGAAGTGTGGCATAAATTTCACCCTCTGGAATCTGCTAACGGAGTACAGGCACAGTCAACAAATTTATTTAGTGATTTCTTAGTTTGCAACATTCATGTTTTTATTGAAGGTTGATTCTGAGTTTAATGGTTTCAAATTATATGATCAGAACGGTGTGGACTAGTAAAGCATAATAAACTAATTCGAGAGTGTGGTGCTGGAAAAGCACAGCAGGTCTGGCAGCAACCGAGGAGCAGGAGAATCGACATTTCAGGCATAAGCCCTTCATGATGAAGGTCTTATGCCTGAAACATCGATTCTCCTGCTTCTTGGATGCTGCCTGACGTCCTTTTCCAGCACCACTCTATCGACTCTGATCTCCAGCATCTGCAGTCCTCACTTTCTAATAACAGACTAATTGACAAGTTGAAGAAACTGCTATGCTAACTTTGAATTTTTAAATTTACTTTTCACAGGTTTATTTAATAGTGGACTATACTTAGATGGTGATCTTCAAATTTATATAAAAATGGCTCAGGGAGACATAACTGTAGTTGGCTAGTATTACTGGCATCTGATTATCTCTCGATCAGACACAAATCTTTGCAGCCATGTGCTAAATACTTGAAGGAAAACACGTCAGGTGGGATCTTGTGTAGGCTGTGTTTCCAAATGGTGTTTTGTCGTGACATGGAGGGCTGTTTATTTTTGTATGTCGTTATATTAAGCTGCGGCTTCTCACAAAATCATGTATCTATCTTGTCAAGACATGACTTTTAACTCTTTGGGTGCCAGCTTTTTATTTATTTAATCTTCATTGCAGTATTTTGTCACTCTCAAGCAGCCACAAACAGGGTATATCTATTTGTTATGGCAACAATAATAAAGCACACAGCAAAAATTACTTGCTCTCCCAGAGTGCTTGATCGACTTTATCAGAGTCATTTTAGACGTTGTGTTTTGTTTGTTGCTAAGCCACTGAAACTGTCATTTCTGTTTAATGATAATACTGTGCCATTTCTTGGCAGGCTGTGTATGTTGACAGAAAGACAGAGGTTAAAATGAGTCATTTTATTAGCGCGGGAAAGCAGGTAGCTTTGGTGCTCTTTTCCTGCAGTGAGTGATTGATTCAAAGATTGTGTAGATTTGCAGCAAGCTCAAATGATAATTAGTGTCTTAGTGCTTTTTATGTATGGTTTTTCCATTATTTTCAAAGTGTACTCTTTATTTGCTAAAGTTTGAATGTTTAGCTTTTATTTTGTAATGTCCTAAGTAATCTTCCTAGTATGCCCTTGTATGTTTAACTACTTAGTTAATTGCTGAATATATTAGATTAGATTAGACTCCCTACAGTGTGGAAACAGGCCCTTTAGCCCAACCAGTTCACACTGACCCTCCGAAGAGTAACCCAACCAGACCCATTTCCCTCTGATTAATGCACCTAATACTATGGGCAATTTAGCACAGCCAATTCACCTGACCTGCACATTTTTGGACTGTGGGAGGAAACCAGAACACCCAGACGAAACCCATGTAGACATGGGGAGAATGAGCAAACTCCACACAGACAGTCACCCAAGGCTGAAATTGAACCTGGGACCCTGGAGCTTTGAGGCAGCAATTCTAACCATTGAGCCACCGTGCTCTGCCATGCCACCTGCTTGCCCAGTTTCTACAAATTAATACACTCATATCTCATGAGTTTTCTTTTAGTTCTGTGTTGTATATGGGACATTGGAAAATGAGCAAGCAACTATGTCTTGATTATCATTTTGTTAATTATGGTTGCTATTGATGAAGCATTCTTGGTGCAAAATATGGCACCACAGTATCTAGTTTCTCAGTGCAATGAGTGCAATTATAGCTTTAAAATAGTGTAAATAACACACTGCACTGCAAGTACAATGTGCACCAGACACTATTTTGTTGAGGGCATTAACGTGTAGATGGTATCCATCAGAAGAACACAAGGTCAGCAGATGAGGACACCAATCTGCATATAATACTGATTTGATGCTAGTGCATTCTATTTTGGTGATCAGCATTCTGGCTAACACACAGTTGAGTGTGCTTTCAGCAGTGGAAATATCTCTCACCACTGCTATTTAATAGGGTCATCAACTTTTTTGGGTTGTTGCAGATTGAATTTTGTATTAGCTCTTGCTGTAAGTCTGCAAGCATTTGGTGGTTTCTAGATTTTGAGAGTTGTTAGTATCTACAGAGAGTAGAGTGGCATGAGCTGAAAAACTTTCTCCCATCTTATTTTTCATAAACCACTTGCTCTCAGATACAGGTTCAGTAATATTCATTCTTCTTGAGTGACTGGAAAGTAAGCAGAGGAGGACGATCTCTGGAAGAAGATGAGGGGTGGTTGAAGGGCTGTCAGCAGGAGGCTACGATATCTAGGATATTCAGGGAGCATTTCTCCTACTGCACTCTCAGCTCAGAACAGTCATTCTCCACTTCACTCAGACGTTCTAACAAAAACTGTTACCTACAGCAGCCACAACTACTACCTCAGGGCAGTGTGAGGACAACATTGCCAGTGGCTGGGATGATAACCATTGCAGTGTTGGGCTGCTTCCAGGATGGCAGCATCTCAGTATAGTGCTCATCCACTGTTGTATAAGGGATGCATCTGAGGCTTCATCATCCAAGGGAGATGATTATATTGAATTTTATCTTTCCAGAAAAGGAGGCGGAGTGACCATGTGGATTCTTAAGGATTGAAGAAGGATTGGCTGCATATCTACTTTGTAATGTACTGCAACCGAAAGGGATATTAGTTGCTCTATATCCAGATGGTGTTGAGGCATATGCAGTAAATTAAGCTGATCACTATCTCATGATTGCAGACATGAAGCCTTCATTTTTTCAGCAAATCATGGCAAATCAAAGTGTTACTACTGGGCAACAAGATCCATCACTGAAATTATAGTTTGCAACTTCAGTGTGCACTGCATGCACATGGAGCAGCCTGTTACAATAAAAACATGCTGTAAAATGCTGTAATCAAGGTCACTGGATTGCTTAGCATGAGTTTTGCTATCTGCCATAGAGTATGGGTGGAAATTAAAAAAATCAAGGGTGAGAAAATGTTGGTGGGAGTAGTTACAGGTGCCGTAACAGTATTATGCCTTTTGACAAAGCTTGAAAGCAGACTAAATTGGAGCACATAACAAAAGAAAATGTAATGGTTGTGGGCAACTTTAATCTTATATCAGATGAACCAGTCAAATTCTATAAGTGGTTTAGAGGATGAGTTTGTAGAATGCTTTCTTGATACATTCCTCCAGAAGGGTGTCATGAAAGCATTCTACAAGTATTGTGCAATAAGGCAGGATTAATTACTAATGCCACAGTAAAAGGTCCACTAATACAAGTGACTTCACATTAGTTTGAAAAGGACATCTTCTAATCACATGCTATTGATGTCTGCTTTTTTCCACAAATTTGGCGACACAAGTTTTATGTTCAACAATGGCAGAGATTCAAAGCATCGCTCAAGTAGCCAAGTGCCTACTTGTCATGACTCTTCTTCACGAATCTCTGCCTTACATCCAGAAACAGTATATTTTATAGGAACTGAACAAAGACTGATGATTGACATCACATAACAAAGTAGGCAATTATGATTTTACAAGACCTAATGAATGTCAATGACCTGAAATAATGTGTGAATGGACTATAGAATTATCGTATCTTCCATGATTGATGGAAAGGAATTAAGGCAGAAAGGTTTTGCCTGCTACAAATGGGGAGTTCACATACCTCTGCTAATATGGAGGTGAAGTAACTGGGGGATTCACATACCTTTGTTAATATGGAGGGGAAGTGAGACAATGGGAGAGGGAGACATTTGACTGTGTTGGAGCCAGGACTATTAGTCCTGTCTGGAAAGGACAAAGGTCTTGTCTCGGCTTACTTGGGGGGAATCCACATTGGTGGATTGAAAGAGTACAGGCCTTCAGTTGCTGTTGCAGTAAGGTTTTTTGGTAGTGGGATTTATAACCCTAAAGTCCCCAATGTGCTCTGGAAGAGAAGTAAAGCATGGAACTGACCCCCCCCTGTGACATTTTAACTTCCTCATCCAAGCATCTTAAATTTAAGCAAAGCTATTTTTTATTTTTCACCATATTTCTTAGTCTATGTAGCCAATCAATTTAATAACTGTAGTTATATTGACATTTAGAGAAATTATTCAAAATGTTCCACAAAAATACCTTCCACTGAAAAGTAAATCTTCAGCAAGAAAGAACCACCCATGGCATACTTAAAAATTTTAAGGATAATATTGGATTAAAAGATAAACAATAATAATATTACAAAGGACAGCAGTAATCCTCAGGAATAGCAGTGTTTTGTAAACCAGCAGAGGATCACCAAAAGGATTGTAAAATGGAAAAATAAAATAGCATATGAGAGTGAAAGCTCCAGGAATATAAAAACAGATTATAAGAGTTTTTACATGAATGTACAGAAGAAGACAATAGCTCAAGTAAGCATTTGTCTTATAGAAGCAGAACCAAGAAAAATATCATGAGGAATGATGAAGTGGCAGAGATATTGAAGAAATATTTATGGCTATCTTCAGAAGGAACAAGTTACATACCAAAAATAATCAGTAACCTAGGAGTTAAAAAGCATAAGGTACCTAATCAACAGAGATATACTAGAAAAACTCAAAGGCCTAAAATGTAGCACATCACTGGCATTTAACAGTCTATTTTCTCGAAATAACCATAGAGATAGTAGATGTTTTGACTGTGGTTTTCCAATTTTCCCTAGATTCTGGAATTCCAACATATTGGAAGTTGGCAACTGTAGCATCACTATTTAGAAAGGAGGAAGAGAGAAAGGAAGAAATACAGGCCAGCAAGTGTTACATAGTTTTGGAATCTATTATTAAGGAAGTCTGAAAAATGCACTTGGAAAAGCATAGTATTTTTAGAACATCATCAAGATTTTACAGAAGAGAAATCATGTTTTACAAATTCATTAGAATTATTAAGAATGTAACTAGTAAGGTAGATAAAATGACACAAGGAAATGTAGTTTACTTGAATTCGAAAGGGCGTCTAATAAGATGCTGCAAAAAATGGTTAATATACAAGATAAGGACTCATGTCATTAGGAGTGAAATATTTCATGGATAATTACTTAATGGATAGGAAGCAGAGTATAGGGATAAATGGAACATTTTTAATTTGATTATCGATTATGCCAAGTGGACCATCACAAAGATTAGTGCTGGGGCCTGAGGTATTTTTAATCCACATGAGATTTAGACAAAGTCACAGAAGGCTGAATCCTCTCTAAAAAGTATCAATTTTGGTGAGTTTCTTGAAGGTTTTTTTCACCATGAGCCCCAGTGATATTTATCATGCTTCCTTCCCAAGTAAATCTCAATCTCTGTTGGAATCCCTGATGCTTGCACTGTTTTCAAAGGCTAGCAATGCACCTGATCAAGCACAGGCAATCAGGAGTTGCCCCTCAACATGCACATGGTTGAAGACATCACCACTTCTCATATGCATTGGTGTCATGGTTGCCAAAGCCTACTGCCCAGACACAGCACTAACTTGTAATGGGGAAATAAGATGTGATATGGCACAAATTGTATAGGTAACAGCCTTGTTATATTTGTGATTGGTGTGCTATGGAGTTGGTGCTAGACCCTCACCTGTTTACAATTTATACAAATGAATTTGGGTGAAGGGACTGAAGTTATGGTAGCTACATGTGCTGATGACACAAAAATAGGTAAGGAAGTGAGTTGTGAAGAGGACGTGAGTAGTCTACATAGGGATGTAGAAAGGTTGTGAGTAGGCAAAGATCTGACAAATATAGTCAAATGTGGTAACGTATGAAATTGTCCATTTTGGCTGAAAGAATTTAAAAAAGAAGCATATCATCTAAATATTGAGAGGTTGCAGGGATCTGGATGCCCTAGTGCATGAATCGCAGAAGCTTAGTATGTAAGTAATAAGGAAAGTTAGCAGAATGTCACATTTTATTATGCGTGGGCAGTAATGTGGCTCAGTGGTTAGCACTGCAGTCTCTCAGTGCCAGGGACCCAGGGTCAATTCCTGCCTTGGGTGACTGTGTGGAGTTTGCATATTCTACTCGTGTCCGTGTGGGTTTCCTCCTGGTAGTCCGGTTTCCTTCCACAATCCAAAGATGTGCACGTCAGGTGAATTGACCGGGCTAAATTGCTCATAGTGTTAGGTGCATTAGTCAGGGGTAAATATAGGATCGGGGAATGGGTCTAGATGGGTTATTGTTCGGAGGGTCGGTGTGGACTTGTTGGGCCAAATGGCCTGTTTCCATTAAGTAGGGAATCTAATCTATTACTAGGAGAATTGAATGCAAGAGTAGGGAGATTTTGCTTCATTCACACAGCATTGGTGAGATAACATCTGGAGTACCCATGGACTGTACTGTACGCCGTACTTATGGAAGGATTTAATAAATTGGAAGCAGTTTAGACATTGTTTACTGGACTAATATCTGGAGTTGCATATAACAGCATATTGGCGAATACTTAGAGTTCAAAGTGAGAGGGAATTAGTTACTTGCTAGCATATAGCCAATGAGATATTGCGCGAACTTTGTACTTTGTGGTCCACACGTGCATGTTTTAATGTCATCTGTCATTACTTCTGCATTGCAGAAATCAGTCTTCAATCTGCAATGACATAGTCAGATTGCCTCTGTCCAGCTTTTGAACCCCACAATGTTGAGTACGGCATGCATTTCGCTTGCATAATACAATGATTACAGATGGTTTCAACCTGTACCGTGAAACTGCCTGACTGATGCCATTATCCTTGTAAGCCTCCTGTCCATCACAGGTAAGGCCCACATGCTTAGACAGAAAATAAACACTACCTTCGTCTACCCAGTAAGATTTGCATAAGTAAGGAAGACAATGCAAGTCATGCTTGGCATAGTGAATATCTGCCTTGGTCTGGTAATCAAGGCTACCCCAAAAAAACATATTGTTTCTTTCTTCCTGGCTGTCCCTGACCAGTTCATCAATACTGACCCTCTGTAGTTTGTCGAAGTTTTACCAACCCAAAACAAGACTGAGACAAACTATTTCTTTCTCCAACACCAATTTTTAAATTGTTATTATTACAAGGGGGGAGAACCTATGCACATATAGGTAGCATCTCCAACAATTTATTCGAAAAACAGTCTTTTTAAACCATAATCATAGAATATCTTTATGTTTTAGTATTCATTTTAGTAGCAAGCACAGTTACAATAATGACCCAAACTGATAGGGAATGAATGAAACTACAGTTTCACAACTGGTATAGGGCATAACTAGTTCAGGTTACAGAAACTGTCTGTTCATTCCCAGGGATTCTACCCAAAAGGCCTATTCTCGCTAAGACTTCTATCATGATGAGAGAATTGTCTGCTTTGTAATGGTTACTGATTTATGCTTTTAACTAAAACACTTGTTAGTAATAATAAATTTTAATCTTTAAGCCACTTTATCCTTTATGTGACTCAATTTTTAATCATTAAGCTATTCTATCCTTCGTGCTGGCTTCCTAACAATTTATTCTTCCACATTTTCCCCTTTACATACTAAAAGGACAACCAGATTCTAAATCTGAATGGAGCTGACTTCTTACGGGACTGACTGTTGTTCTTCCAAGGGAGGAATGGAAGGGACAATCTGTTGGACCATCATAGGGGCAATCATAGTTTGTTTGACAGGGGGGCATGAAGAGTTCTACAGCAGGAGATCAAAACAAAGATGGCAATACTAAAGAACAGGACTCACAGCACCCATTGTACAGTGGAGCTTCCCCCTCAGGAACCTAACAAAGAATAAAGCCAGCTAAATGGTCCATGAGATGCCTCTGGGGTTCTGTAGCTCATTCCCTATCTTCCTAATTTCATCTGCTTCGTTCTGGATGTGGTCAACAAGGTCTGTGATGTTCTCAGAGAAGTCAGGAATGTAGGTTCAACATTCTGACCCCATGAGGGCACAAGTGCCTTCTTTCTCAGGTAAGAGATAGTCGAGGGCCATCCTGATTTGGAGTGCTACTGTCCTAGTGGCCACCATTCCAGCAGTTTTATCCTTTATAGCCTAGCTGGTGTCTTGGAGTGCCTGTGCAGTTTCCTTCACCAGTTTCTTTCATGGCAGAGGCTATGTTAAGAGACTTCTTAGTTAATTTAGCTATTCCATACTTCGGGAACAGGATAGCAAAGAGCTGCTGTTTACCTGCGATGGTCATAGAGTCATAGAGATGTACAGCATGGAAACAGACCCTTCAGTCCAACCCGTCCATGCTGACCAGATATCCCAACCCAATCTAGTCCCACCTGCCAGCACCTGGCCCATATCCCTCCAAACCCTTCCTATTCAAATACCCATCCAAATGCCTCTTAAATGTTGCAATTGTACCAGTCTCCACCACACCCTCTGGCAACTCATTCCATATCTGTACCACCCTCTGTGTGAAAAAGTTGCCCCTTAGGTCTCTTTTATATGTTTCCCCTCTCACCCTAAACTTATGCCCTCTAATTCTGGACTTCCCGACCCCAGGGAAAAGACTTTGTCTATTTATCCTATCCATGTCCCTCAATTTTGTAAACCTCTATAAGGTCTCCACTCAGCCTCTGATACTCCAGGGAAACAGCCCCAGCCTGTTCAGCCTCTCCCTGTAGCTCAGATCCTCCAACCCTGGCAACATCCTTGTAAATTTTTTCTGAACCCTTTCAAGTTTCACAACATCTTTCTGATAGGAAGGAGACCAGAATTGCACTCAATATTCCAACAGTGGCCAAACCAATGTCCTGTACAGCCGCAACATGACCTCCCAACTCCTGTACTCAATACTCTGACCAATAAAGGAAAGCATACCAAAATCCTTCTTCACTAGCCTAACCACGTGCGACTCCACTTTCAGCAATACTCCCTAGGACCTTATCATTAAGTGTATAAGTCCTGCTAAGATTTGCTTTCCCAAAATGCAGCACCTCGCATTTATCTGAATTAAACTCCATCTGCCACTTCTCAACCCATTGGCCCATCTGGTCCAGATCCTGTTGTAATCTGAGGTAACCCTCTTCGCTGTCCACTACACCTCCAATTTTGGTGTCATCTGCAAACTTCCATTTCTGGCGGTGATTCAAAGTACAGTGGTGGGACAGGAATTGAAGATGATATCTGTGGGGCACAACATAGGCCAAGTAACAAAAGCCGATCCATGTTAAAGGCAGTCATGCGCAGGCCCTTTGTCCGCAACAAAATACATACCATTGTATAAGATAAGCTGAGTTATGTGGTCAGGGGACCAGACATAGTTAAAGATTTCTGCTGATGTACGGATAATGAAATTTAAGTTGAAGGATGATGGAGGCCAACAGGCGTGACATGAAAATTTTGGATGCAATTTTTCTGCCCTGCAGACTAACCTCGGCTCAAACTTGGTGAGTCAAATGGAGTCCACTAATTTTCCCCATCCTTGATGTGTCGGTAATGGAGTGTGGGAGGTATTAAACTTCAGTAGCAGAAAGGCTGTATGTAGCTGACTCCCACATGTCACAGGAGCCTCTGATGTCTTCCCAACATAACTCTTTCTCTGCAGAAGATGTGGCAGCCATGCGAACCTCAGTCAGCAGGGATTTGTTTTGGGGAGTGATCCATTCTGCCATGTCACATGTATTCAAAGGAATGGGTATGAGGAGGATTCCTCCACTCGACTGCATTGGGCCCATACCACACACTCAGCAGCTAGATTGATTTGACCACAAAGCATATTTGTCACTCAAATGCAGAAATGTGCTGAGGTGTAGGCTAGTCCATATTGGTCCAGTATAAGTCATTAGAAAACATAGGCCTACTGTCCATTTCCAGTTGCTGATTAAGTTGGGGCTTCCTGGTCAGGAGCCCTCTTGTAGTGTAAGGCGTGGATCCATGTGGGGAGCCCTTTTACTTTTAGAGGAGTACTGGTGGTCAGCAGGATCTGGAACAACCCTTCAAACCTTGGCTGGAGGCTGTTCTTTCTCTGGAATGCTTCCACGTACACAAATTCTTCTGGTTCCAAATTATGGTATTCTCTTCCAACTGGTTCAATTTGAACTTTCTTCACCTGTGAATGGAAGCTAGAGATATATTTGGTTAATGACATACAATAATTTAAAATATTTCCCTCTATTTTATGGTTGTGCATTTGTTTAACAGTGAGAGATGCAGAGAAAGGTAACTGTAGAGGGTACCCCCTGACAATTACGTGTAATGACATCCTGTCATCCTTTTGGTAGCAGATCGCACGGTCATTAGGGTTAAAGGTAGAATTTTGATCCACTTAAGGCCAGTTTCTTCACACATTTTTGCAAGTTTATTTTTCAATATTCCATTATATCTTTCTACTAGTCCAGCTGACTGTGGATGGTAGCTGCAGTGAAAATGCTGATTGATCTGCAAAGCTTTACACATTTCCTTAAAATTGGTTCCAGTAAAATGTGACCCATTGATAGCTGCACAGGTATACAGAAACGTGATGCAATTTCTTTTAACAAATGCCTAGTGACTGTAGTTGCATCATTTCTCCTACAGCGAAAGGCTTTGATCCATTTAAAGAATACATCAATAATTACAAGTGCATATTTAAATTCCATACATAGGGGTAGTTTGATAAAATCCATATGCAAATGTTTGAAAGTCCCTGTAGGATTTAAGTGAGAAGCAGCCTGCATTTTTCTATATTTTTTCCAAATTCATAGTTTGGCAGGTTGCACACTATTCACTAACTTGTTTTGTATTTGCTGAAATTCCCAATGCGTATCATGTTTTCAAAGTGTAGACTGCCATCCCCCATTTGCCCACATGATTGGGTGAACACAGCAGGCAATCTAGGGAACAGAGATCTAGATACCACCACGCAGCCATTGTAATGAACCCTGACCCCCTCCGTCGTCTGTTTACATTGATGTTGTGCACAGGCTAACACCTCATCACTGGCCAGAAACTGTGGCCACATCATCAATTGTGGGTGGTAAATCAGTGGTTTTAGAATGCTCAAAACAAAGGCAAAGACCTGCAAACTAGTATCAAACAAGGCAGTGCTGCGAGCGGCTCTGTCAGCTGTCATTGCCCAACGCAACCTCATCCTGCTTGCCCAGATATGCCTGACACTTAATAATTGTGACCAGCTGAGGGCATTGAATAGCACACAAGAGGTTGTTAACATGTTCAGCATTTTTGATTGCTAGGCTTGAAGAGTTTAGATAACCCCCGAGTTTCCAGATCTGTCCATAGCCATGAGCAATGCATAACGTGAGTCGGTGTAACTATTAACTGCTTTGCCAGGAGCCAATATACATGCTCATGTGAGGACAAAAAGTTCTGCAAAGAAAGTGTTGGGGAGAGTTGCTGCTTCAACAGTAGAGTAGTCTGTGGTGACGGCATAGCTCGCACAACAGTATCCATTGTTATTCCTTAAGGCAAAACCATTGACAAAAAAGACTAAATCTGGGTTTCCTAGGGGGCTGTTGCTCATTATCAGCTAAGGTTTTGAGACTAGCTGGTTAACTGACTCACAGCAGTGAGGGGTGTCACCTTCAGGATTCAGTGGGAGTGCTGCTGGATTTAAGGTTGAGCAATGGTTGATGGTCAAGTTCGGGTTAGAGAGTAATTCTACTTCACATCTAATAGTGCGGGCTGAGCTCAGGTGCTGAGTGGCACATTTGGTTAATAGGATCTCAGTAGAGTGGGAACATGCAATACAGTACAATGGTTCAGAGTGATAGCTGAAGCTTGTTGGATGGCATAGGAGGCAGCGAGGACATGCAGGCAAACGAGTAAGCCCCAGCCACTGGATCCATTTGAGTGCTAAAATATGCCACTGGGTGTTGACTGTGTAAGGATGGACTGGGCAAAACCAGACAGGCTTTGCATTGTCTGGGAGTCCTAACATTGAAGCTGAGATGAGAGACTGCTTGAGACAGTTAAAAGCATCTTTGGCTTCCTCGTTCCAGATCAGGGTGGCTGTGAGGGCAAGGAAATGTCTAGGAGTGGGACTAGCTCAGCATAATTAGCAAAACATTGCCTATAATATCCAGACATGCCTAAGAAATGCTTCAACTCCCTTTTAATGACTGGCAGTGGGGCTGAGCAGATAGCTTTGATTCTATCTGTTGATAACTGCCTGGTAGCGCCGTGTAGTTCATATCCCAAATCACCTTTTGGACACATTTTGCTGCTTAGCTTTAGTGACTTTATGGCCCTTCTTGGCTAGGGATCATAGCAATATCAAGGAGTCAGTTTCACAAGCCTGCTTACTAGGGGATGCCAAAAGTCAGTCATCACATAGAGTCTGCTTGAAAAATTGTATCTTCCAGATCTTTCTTCAAATACACCACATAGACATAAGTCTTGCTGAGGAGCACAAAGTAGAAGACACAGGGACAGAAAGGCAGGTAGCGCCAGTATTTCCTTAGTGGCCAGGCTACCAATGGATCACTCATCCAAATATGGAATTAGTAAACTGTAATTTCACAATTACGATTAGTCACATATCTTAATTCCTGCTATTACTAGCCATCACAAAATCTGCTTGCCCACAATGCTGAAATAAAAGTCACTACAAAGAAATCATTTAAAACCAAACGTATCGATGAACGCAATTGTTTGACTATGTAGCAGTTTCAAGTGCTTTAAGGTGCAATGATGCATACCATTCTAGCCTACTTGTATAGCCAGTTTTTCTTCATGACAATGTAGTTCCATAGAACTACAGTGCAGTGAAAACTAAGTTTAAATGACCGTTTATGACCAGCATAAAATGTTAACCTAACTTAGGAGCTAGCAAGTAAACTGGAGCTGATATGTTCTTGATCAGGGCTGTATGACGACTTTAACTTGAGTCTCAGAACTTGACATCAGAGAATACGGTTAAAATCTAGCATTTGTTATCTTATTATTAGCTTCTTTATTTTAAATTGTTTAAAGATAAGACTTATGTAAAGACAGAAAATAAAGGTGATAATCTTGCAAAGAAGTACTTGGCACAAATATCTATATAATCTTCAATACTTTTGTCCTTTAGTTTTTATTGTTTACTCATGCATTTGTTTTGTGGCTGGAATCCAGCTTTTCTGCTCAGTAACAAAGTTCAATTTTAGCAGCAGCTGTTGGGGCTGAGCTGCACAGCTGAACAGTGGTTGGTCACTTGCCAAAAGCTATGTGAGGTGCAATTGTTCTCTGTTATGTAAAACTTTGAGCGGTAATTTTGCTTGCTGTGGCGGGACTGATTTAGTTTGTCACAAGAACTTGACTCGTACCTGATCAACGAAAAAAGGTACCAGTAGCTAGGTCAGCCATTTCAGCCATGAACTTTGGTCAAGTGAATATATGTCTGCAAATGCTAAGAAGTGCATAGTTTTCTTTCTTGTTCGTTTGATTCTGGATGCAGTTAAAACAAAAGATTGGAGTATTTCCTTGTCAAGCAATGTTAGTTATCACACCCCTAAGTTCACCCTGGGTCATTCTTAGTATTTATTATTTACCTATGTGTCTGAAGTAACTATTACTAACTGAAGTCTTATGTTAAATTTTACCCAGATAAATTTGCTTAGTCAGGTTCACACTTTATCAGACATGAAGCGCCCCAAGGTTAGATAGGTGGCCATTTACTTAAAACGTTAAAAAGCTTTAGAGTTATTTCTTATCTTTCACTTTTCCTTATTTTAAAGATTTGATGATATCAGATAACCTTTGGATGATATACTTCCTCCTCAGTCAGATTTTCCTTTCCTGTATGTGGCTCAATAGTGTTGACTCAGAGCTATAGCACTGTTTTGATCATGTCTTCTATATGTCTCATTGGAAATGTATTTTCTTATTTTGGCTTCCCTTAATGACTTTGGAGAGTCATGAGTTCAAGGGCAAGATGGCAGAAGGGATTTTAAACTCCAATTTTGTCTAGATTCTGCCAAGTGCAAAGTATTTGTAACTAAGCATTAAACCTTTGAGATGGATTTTCATGAACCTGGTTGAGGGAAATCACTAAATAGATTAGCTTTTAAAGGGTGAGTAGATAGAAGTGAAAGTCATGGATGTTGTTTCTGTCTCAAATCTCGTTCAATGCACTGTTTCAAAACCATTCAATATCTAGAAAATTGACTGAAACTTAAGAATAATATTGAAGCAAAGAAACAAATGGAAAGAATGTTCACTCAGAATGTCATCTCATTTGCTAGATAAATGCAGTTGCTCAACCAACTGCAAGAGTTAATGCATGTTAATTTGTGAGTCTTGTTTTGTTAGTCCTTCACTCATTTGTAGGTATTTATTGTCTTCTCTTCAAAAGATCAAAAAAGTTCAAAACTAGGGGACATATTTTTAAAATGAGAGGGGGAATATTTAAAAGGTACCTGAGGGGCAGCTTTTTCTACACAGCAGGTGGTTCATATGTGGAATGAACTGCCAGAGGAAGTGATAGATGCAGATACAATTACAACATTTAAAAACACTTGGACAGGTACATGAATAGGAAAAGTTTAGAGAGACATCAGCCAAATGCAGACAAGTGGCCCGACTAGTTTAGTTTGGGGAAACTTGGTCAGCAAGGATATAACGGACTAAAGGATCTGTTTCCATGCATTCTCCATGTTATGGTTTTTGATTATTGTTCAAAATTATCCAATAATATGAATTTAGCAACATATTACATTTATTTCTGGTTTGTATGATAGCCTCCTTGTTCCAATTTTGTGCATCTTAAACTGCTGAAATATACTTTTTGAGCAGCAGTTTTCCACATCTTTAGAGTTCTTATTTCCCAGTGCATTTCTAAGTACTGCAAGTGAAAGACAGGCAACAGTTTATTTAAAGTAAGAGTAGTTACAAAGAGGTGATGCATTATCATTACAGAGTAACTTTAGTAGAGGCCACACCCACTGAGATAACTTTCTTGTCACAGGAAAAGGTAAATGTATCATTTGTAGCAGAAAGCATGCAGTATATTAAAAAAAAGTGTTTTAAAAGATGCTGTATTTGGCTTTATTTGGAGATTCTACTGTGCATTCTGAGATTAGATTAGATTCCCCTACAGTATGGAAACAGTAGGCTATTCCAACAGGCTATCAAAGAATCATCAACATTTGATGTTTTCTAATAATTGTCCATCTGATTCCCAAATCTCAGTGTAGTATTTGCATTTCCCTTTCTCAATGTGAATGCAAACCTCTTCTGCCATCTGGTTAATACCCAATGCAACAGATTAATTAAAACATAATTACTTATAATGACATAAAATTACAGCTATTAACATGCCTACTTTATTTAACTGTGATGGGCTGTCAATCCTGAATCAGCTGATATTAAGGTGAACTGTGATTACTCCTCTTCCCCATTTGCACCACATTTAGATACATACTTGTTCTCTTATTTTTCCGATTGCTGTCTTTATTTGTCTGCTACTGTTGTTCCTTTAATTATTTTATATTTCTTGCCTTCTACCCTTGGACCTTTATGTTTCTAGATTGAAAATACTGACATCCTGAAACAATCCCAAATGAAACTTCTCTGCTTGACAAAAAAAACAAAAATATTGGATAAACTCAGCAGGCTGGCAGCATCAATGAAGAAAATAAACAATAATTCTTTTCACCATAATGACCCTTTATCAGAGTTATGAATGTCAGTGATTATAAGAATTTTAGAGATGTAAGACTTTTAGGCAAGGTAGGGATGAGAAGAGAAAGGGAAATATCTGTGATCAGTTGGAATGAAGGAGGGAGAAAATGGTATTTTTAAAAATCTGCAAGGTGATAAAAGGATGCTGATGGGTCAAGGGGAAAAAAACTTTGTGTCCTGATGTGTAAATAGGACTGCAGAATCATCATCAATAAAAAAAAGGGAAATAAAGCCAAAGAATTGTGGAGGCTGAAAATCAGAAACGAGAACAAATTGCTGGAAAAATCAGCAGGTCTGGCAACATCTTATGAAGAGCAAGCAGAGTTAATATTTCAGGTCTGCTGACTCTCTTCAGATTCTGAACTCTGGTTTCTCTCCACATGATGCTGCCATACCTGCTAGGTCCAGTGAGCCATTCCTGTTTTTGGTACAAAAAAATGTTGAAATTGAGGAACCCAATGTTGAGTTTTAAAATGCAGTAAAGAGCCAAATTGAAAGATTATTGCTTTTCTGTAGCTTGCATTCTGCTTTACTGGAACAGTAGGAAGCCAAAGACTGGAAGGTCTGAATGGAAATGAAGTGGACAATGAAAATTGCAAGGCATCTGTTTGGCAACACTGCTTTCCCCTTTATTTTGAACCCTTTTGTTTGTTTCTTCACTTATTTCATTGCCACATAAAAATGGTGTGCAGTTGGGAAAACAGAGAAAATTATTTTTCCTGCAAAAAAAACCATTTCATGACCCAATTCACACCTCCATGGGAAATGAAAAACCTGCTCATACTCTTTTTCTCATTTCAGATGCTGCAAAAGTGCTGGACATTTCGAGTAATTTGTGTTTTTATTTCAGATTCCCAGGGTTCAGTATCTTATACTCAGCTTGAATTTTTTGCACCATTTTTAAAGTCTTTTTGCACCCTTTTTGGTCCTTTTCCATTAATGATTGAAGCATTAATGTAAACTGTCCACAAAGACTGTTCAGAGCTGAAGTCCAAACATGGAAAGCTTATCTGATAATGGATGATTTTTCTTTATTTACATTTGGTGAGCTGCAAGTTTCTTCAGTGGGATAGAAAGAGATCATTCCATTGTCTAGCACTTGCCTGAAATAATGTTCACAGAAATAGAAACAAAAAAGCTTGAGAAACTCTGTGTGTCTGGCAGCATCAGTGGAGAGAAAAACAGAATTATTGCTTTGAAACAGATTTTACTTGTTCAGAACTCTTCTATTTCTCTCGACAGAGCCACAGACCTGCTGAGTTTCTCCAGCATTTTCTGTTTTTATTTCTGATTTCCATGAATATCAAGGTTTTGCTTATATTCAGTGTTAGCCAAGACTTGGTAATGGGTAACTTTTCTTTGAGAGTAGACAGCAGAAATTTGTTGCATGTAATTATATCAGTTGTTTTCTTCAAAAGAGCAATAACAAGTCATATCGTGCTCTTAATGCAATAAAGACACAACAGCAGTTCACAAAAGTACTATAAAACAATGATACTTCAAGAAATAAGAGCAGGAATAGGCAATTGAGCTTCTCAGTCATTCTCCATTTTTCAATAAGATCATAACCAATCTGATTGTGGCTTTAAGTTAATTTTCCTGCTGGTCAAAATAACCCTTGACTACTATGTAGAACAACAATCTTTGTTACTTAAGCTTAGAATATGTCCTATGACCAACTTGCTACTGCTTTTCGAGGAAGAGAATTACCAAGACTGGAAAAGAAATACTTCTTGTCCATTTTAAATGGAAGATCACCTGTTATGAATGTATACTCCTGATTCTCAATTAGCCCACAAGGCCAATCATCTCTCCGCATTTAGCCTCTCCAGCCCCTTCATGTTCTTTTCTGTGCAAATAAGATCTCCTCTAATTCTTCTAGAGTTGAATCAGTAAAGATTCAACCTGCTCAACCTTTGTGCATACATTTAATTAATCTTTAGGAGCACTAGTAAGTTGGGATGGATTCAGAAAGGATTTTCTTTTGACAACTCATTGATTCTGGGGTGGACTACAGGTGTGTAATCCAGAGGTGAGGACAGAATTAAACTTGTTATGCCAAATGTTTATACTTCCACTAAAAAGAATTGGGATTTCAAATTAAGCAAAGCCTTTTGATGAAACAATGGAAGATCAGTCACTCCTTGCCGGTTCAAGGAAATAAAATTGGCAGTACAACAATTGTGTGAGCCAGTTAATTATGAACCAATGTACTTTGAATGTCATGACTGAAATCAATGTAATAATTCCTTACACTTGTTTGGCAAAGAAATATTAACATCTCAGATACCACTGTTCAAATGTATGAACTGTGGGATTGAATCAGTTGATAACATTTTACAACTTCCTTGTAAAACGATTTCAACAAACAACAAAAGAGTATCGCAAGGTTTTTGAAGGTTTGTAGCTCAGGTTGAGGTTTAGGGTGTAGGTTTGCTCTCTGAGCTGTAGATTTGATATCCAGATGTTTCATTACCTGGCTAGGTAACATCATCACAGGTGACCTCCAAGTGAAGCGAAGCTGTTATCTCCTGCTTTCTATTTATATCTTTCTCCTGGATGGGGTTCCTGGGGTTTGAGGTGATGTCATTTCCTGTTCGTTTTCTGAGGGGTTGATAGATGGCATCTAGATCTATGTGCTTGTTTATGGCGTTGTGGTTGGAGTGCCAGGCCTCTAGGAATTCTCTGGCATGTCTTTGCTTAGCCTGTCCCAGGATTGATGTGTTGTCCCAGTCGAAATGGTGGTTTTATTTCATCCATGTGTAGGGCTATGAGGGAGAGGGGGTCGTGTCTTTTTGTGGCTAACTGGTGTTCATGTATCCTGTTTGCTAACTTTCTTCCTGTTTGTCCTACGTAGTGTTTGTGGCAGTCCTTGCATGGAATTTTATAGATGACGTTGCTTTTGTCCATGGGTTGTACTGGGTCTTTTAAGTTCGTTAGTTTTTGCTTGAGAGTGTTGGTGGGTTTGTGTGCTACTAGGATTCCGAGGGGTCTCAGTAGTCTGGCTGTCATTTCTGAAACTTCTTTGATATATGGTAAGGTGGTTAGGGTTTCTGGCTGTGTTTTGTCTGCTTGTCGTGATTTGTTCTTGAGGAAACTGTGCACTGTGTTTTTTGAGTATCCGTTCTTCTTGAATACATTGTGTAGGTGGTTCTCCTCTGTTTTTTGAAGTTCGTCTGTGCTGCAGTGTGTGGTGGCTCGTTGAAATAGTGTTCTGATACAGGTTCGTTTGTGTGTGTGTTGGGATGGTTGCTGGTGTAGTTGAGTATTTGGTCAGTGTTTGTCGGTTTTCTGTATATGCAGGTTTGTAATTCTCCCTTGTCATTTCTTTCTACTGTGACGTCCAGAAAGTTAGCAAACAGGATACATGAACACCAGCTAGCCACAAAAAGACACGACCCTCTCTCCCTCATAGCCCTACACACGGATAAAAAAAAAACACCATTTCGACTGGGACAGCACCTCTATCCTGGGAGGCTAAGCAAAGACATGCCAGAGAATTCCTAGAGGCCTGGCACTCCAACCACAACGCCATAAACAAACACATAGATCTAGATGCCATCTATCAACCCCTCAGAAAACAAACAGGAAATGACATCACCACAAACCCCAGGAACCCCATCCAGGAGAAAGATATAAATAGAAAGCAGGAGACAACAGCTTCGCTTCACATTGAGGTCGCCACTGATGATGTTACCTAGCCAGGTAATGAAACGTCTGGATATCAAACCTACAGCTCAGCGAGCAAACGTATACCCTAAACAAAAGAGCATGTTGTTTACTACCTCTGCATTGGGTAGTCAATAAATACACAATTACAACTGAGTCTACGGTATACAGGAATGCAGAGTCTCAATAATTGTTAAGTGATGTGTGGATGGACTATATTGTACTTAAATATCAAATTGAAAAAATAGCTAAATAGCAAGATCATAACAGCCGGGTTGAGCTATAGTCTCATAAAAGTTCACCATCAAGTTCCCTTTTGAAACATTCTTGCAGATGACTTTTAACAGTAAGTGTGACCCAAGATGAATGCAATTAACTCATGGTGACAGTACTGCTGCCTCACAGTGCCAGGGACTCTGGTTCAATTCTGCCCTTGGGTGACTGTGTGGTGTTTGCACATTCTCCCTGTGCCTGCACTGGTTTCTTTCGGGTGCTCCAGTTTCCTCCTACAGTCCCAAAGATGAGCAGGTTAAGTGAATTGGCCAAGTTAAATTGCCCATAGTGCCCATAGGTTAAGTGAATTAGCCATGGAATATGCAAGGTTACAGGGATAGGTTAAGGGGGAGGATCTAGGTGGGATGCTGCTAAGATGGTTGGTGTGGACTCGATGGGCCAAATGACCTGTTTCACACTGTAGGGATTCTATGATTCTATGACTTCTGACCTTATTGAATCGTGAAACTATCTTGAGGCTGTATGAAGTACTCCAATTTATTGTGTTTTTATTAGGGAACTAAACATGGTGAACATTCCATTTTCCTTTCAAAATATTACTCAAGTGTCTTGCATATAGATTTTGATCATGAGTGTTGGTAAACTATTTGCCTATTAGGTGCATCACACTTGAACATTATCTTGCCCTCATCATGATGTTCAAGCATGCAGACTTCTAAACAGGCTCCATACTGACATGAATTGATAGATTTAAAAAAATTGAGCCCAGTGAAGATTATTTAACTTTTGGTTTCAAAAGGTATAAACTTTGGCTGAAAGGGACATCCAAAGACTTGAACGCATATTTCTGAAGGGAATGTATTGAAAAGATTTCCCCTAATTATGGTTTTATTATCCATTCGCAAAATGTGGACATTGCCAGCTGTGTAATCATTTATTCTTCATCATGCACTGCCTTTTTGAACTGCTGCAGGTAGTTTGTCTTAGGTAGACACATAATGCCAATCAGGAGGGAGTTCCTGAACTTTGGCCCAGCAACACTGAAGGGATGGTGATATTATTCCAAGCAGGTGATAATGTTCCCAAGTGTCTGATGCACTTATTCTTCCAAATGGTCATGGTTGAGGGTTTGGAAGATACTATCTAAGGAACTTTGCTGAATTTCGCAGTGCATCTTGTAAACAGTACATTCTGCTGCTGCTGCTGATAGTCAACAGTAGAGGATCTGATCAATTGTGAATGTTGTGCCAGCTTTGTCTGGATGGTGTCAAGCTTCTTGAGTGTGATTGTAGTTGCATTCACCCAAACAGTTGGGAGGTATTGCATCACATTCCTGAATCATGCCTCGTTGAGAAAGTCAGGAGGTGAGTTGCACGCTGTAAGATTCCTAGCCTCTGACCTAATTTTGTAGCTAGTAATAGTTACATAAGGGATGTTAATAGTGAGTGGCTCAATGATGGTGATGCTGTTAAATATCAAGAGGCATTGGTTTGATTCTCTCTTGTTGGAGATGGTCATTGCCTAGCACTTTTATGTGTATGTTACTTGCCCTTTTCAGCCCAAACCTGAATATTGTCCAGGTCTTCCTGGGTGTGGGCATGGACTGCCTCAGTGTCTGAGGAGTTGTACATGTTGCTAAACAATGTGCAGTCATCAGGGACCATCCCTACTACTTACGTTATGATGGAGGGAAGGTCATTAATGAAGTAGCTGAAGGTAGTTGGGCTTAGGGTATAACTCCGAAAGAATCCATGCAGAGATGTCTAAGAGTTGAGATGACTGGCCTCCAACAGCCATAAACATCTTTTGCCAGTTCATTAAAACCACCACATTTATGTAAAGACCCGATCTATTCACAAAATATGTTAATGATTTAAGGAGGAATGCTAAATCTCCACTCGAAACAACAAATGGTGGTGATCACAGCGGGTCAGACAGCATGCCGGGAGAGAGAGCAGGTTAATGTTTTGAATGTGGATGACTCTTCATCAGAGCTGAAGTTTAGATTAGATTCCCTACAGTGTGGAAACAGACTATTTGCCCCAAAAGTCCACACTGACCCTTCCAGCAGTTACCAACCCAAACCCATTTCCTCACTTTTTTATCTGACGAATGCACCTAACATTATGCGTAATTTTGCATGACTAATTCACCTAACCTGCACATCTTTGGACAGTGGGAGGAAACCGGAGCACCCAGAGGAAACCCACACAGACACGGGGAGAATGTGCAAGCTCCACTCAGACAGTCACCCGAGGCTGGAGTCAAACCTGGGTCCCTGGTGCTGTGAGAAAGAAGTGCTAACCACTGAGCCACCATGCCATCTTTGTGGAGGGAGCAGTATTTACGCTATAGCTGGGAGATGGTGTAGGGTGTAGATTGCTGGGGGAGCTCAGACTAACTGATAGGAATAGGAAAATGGAAGAACAATGGTGAGTCTAAGTCAGACTTGAAAGAACAGGCAGACTGACTGGTATGGGAGAAGGGGTGGGGAGGGCATGGTGACAGAATGTATCAAGTCAATTTTTTTTAGATTAGATTACTTACAGTGTGGAAACAGGCCATTTGGCCCAACAAGTCCACACCAAACCTCCCTAAAAGAAAGGGAAGGAATGGGAGTTGGTTCACAATTTGAAAGTGTTTAACTACACATTTAAAGATGACACACAGCTGGGTGGGAGGGTGAACAATGAGGAGAATGCAGAGATGCATCAGTGTAATCTGGACAAGTGTGAGTAGGAAAATGCATGGGCAATGAAATATAGTGTTGATTAAGCAACACATTTTCAGCTGTGATCTCCAGCATCTGCAGACCTCATTTTTTACACTAATCTGAGATTATCCACTTTGTTAGCAAAAATAGGAAAGCAGATTATTATTCGAATGGTAATAGACTGGGAAAGGGGAAGGTGCAGCAACACCTTGTATATCTGTCACTGAAGCTAAGCATGTAGTTGCAGTGGGTAGTGAAGAAAGCAAAATGATGGCCTTCATGGTAAGATGATTCAAGTAAGGGAGCAGGATATCTTGCTGCAGTTGTACAGCACCATGTGGAGACCGTACCTGGAGTATTGTCTGTGGTTTTGGTCTCTATCTGAAGAAGGATGTATTGGTCAGATGTTGAATTGATCAAGAAAGGTGGATCAGTGCTAGCCAGTCAATCACAGAACATGTTGAAAAACAGAAACCACAGTTTGAACTAATTTGATCTAAGCTTTGGACAGAAGACTGTATGCATCAAAACTTCTGAGCTGGAAACTGTTGTGAAGTTTACACTCCCTAATTTTATGCCCTGTTAAAGAATTGTTGATAATATTGTAGAAAGAATCCTAATCTGTAAGACATAAATAAAAATCTCCAGTAGTCTACAGAAGTTTTTGCAGAATTGGTGACTTCAGAATTCAAGCAATGTGCAATCCTTTGTGTCTGGAATGCAATGCAATTGTTGGACAATAAGCTATTGGAGCAGAAATTAGGCCATGGATTTTATAGATTCACTACTCGCTGGCTGAAGAAGTTTCTCCTTATCTCCATTAAAAAATGTCTTCCAAGAGTAGGTCAAATTTTGCATCTTCTCTAGTAGGTACATCTACAGACTGAATCAGAAAATTTTCTTGAACACACTTAACAAATTCTTCTCCATCTAAACCCTTAACACTATGGCAGTCTCAGTCCATGTTTGGAAAGTTAAAATCCTCTACCATAATCATCCTATTATTCATACAAATAACTGAAATCTCCGACAAATTTGTTTCTTAATTTCCTGCTGACTGTTAGGGGTCTATAATGCAATCCCAATAAGGTCATCATCTTTTTCTTATTTCTCAGTTCCACCCAAGTGACTTTCCTTGATATATTTCCAGGAATATTCACTCTGAGTACAGCTATAATACTATCCCTTATCAGAAATGCCACTCCCCCTCCTTTCTTGCCTCCCTTTCTATCTTTCCTGTAGCATTTGTATCCTGGAACATTTAGCTGCCAGTCATGTCCTTCCCTAAGCCACATTTCTGTAATTGCTATGATATCCCAGTCCCATGTTCTGAAGTTCATCTGCCTTCCCTGTTAGGCCTCTTGCCATTGAAATAAATGCTGTTTAATTTATCAGTCTTACCTTGTTCTCTGCTTTGTCCCTGCCTGCCCTGACTGTTTGACTTGCTTCTTTTCTCAACTGTCAGTCTGTTCAACCTTGATGGTTGGGAAGCTTTGAGAAAGGATAACTGTGGGCAAAATTAATAGTCACTTGGGCAAATATGGAGCGATGAAAGAAAACCAGCACTGATTTGTTCAGAGCAGATTATAGTGAAATAACTTATTTGAATTTTTCGAGGAGGAACTGTAAAGCTTAATGCTGTTGATCTGGTATACATAGATTTGCAAAGGCATTTGGTAAATTACTAAACGACAGACATATGAACAAAGTGAGAGCTAATAGAATTAAATGGGCAGGAGCAACATGGATATGAAATTGGCCAAATGACAAGATATGGAGTTATGGGCTTTTTATCAGGCTGCAGAAATGTTAATCATGAAGTTTCCAAGGGCAGTGTTTGGATTAGTATCCATACTAATTTACAATAATAGTCTAGACCTCGGTCTACTGAACACAATTTCAAAATTTGGAAACAATATGAAACTTGAAAGTATTGTGAAATGAAAGGAGAATTATACCTTCAGAAAATCAGAGCAGACAAATGGCCCAAATTGCCTCGCCTTATGCTTTAACTGTTCTGTGATTCAGTGAATAATGTTTAACTACTGAAGAAAAACTCATTCAGTATTAAAATAATGTGAAAATCATCTAATTTGAGAAATGTGTGTTTAGAAACAAAAGAATTAAGAAGTAAGTACAATCATTTTTGCTGCTGCAAAATTATTATTGCTGCAAAGAGAAAATTGGTCATGGGGAATGGAAGGTTCAGAGTTTGAAATGTGATGCAAGGAATTAGAAATGGTTTCAGCAGACAGAAACGTTCTGTTACTCTTTTGTGAAACCTGCAGGCTGTTACTTTGGCAACAATAACTGTATGCTGGTTTTTCAGTGTTGATTGATATCAAGCACTCTCTGCTCTGCTCTCAACCCACAAGTAAGCAGTACTGCTAGCTCCTGGGATGAAGGGAGATAAGGTACAACAGCATGCGTGTATGTGTATTATTCCCCATTTGTGCAGTAGAGCTTGGTCTCCAACACACCATTCCGTTAGACAAAGACATTGTTCTGCCAAGATCGACTGTCACTGTGTACATCGACCATCCCACATTAAAATAATCTGCACAGAGACATTGTTCACCCCTCCAAGATGAAACTTCAGACCTAGAACACCAAAACCTTCTTGGATAATCCCAGCAGCTACTGACCTGAACTCTGTACCAGTAGCATAGCCCAGGGACCCCGGTGTTCTAACATTGACATTGCTGCCCTGAGTGATACACAGCCTGAGTCAAGTGAGGATCGGCTCACAAAACTTGTCAGATATACCCTCTTCTGGAAAGGTAAACCAGAGGAATCAAATCAGATCAAACTATCGTAAAATCAAACTATCCACCTTAACTACCCCACCTGCGGCAGAAATCAACGCCTTGGAATGCTTCATTTCACTCTTACCCGGAAACAGTATGTCACAGTCATCCATGCATACACCCAACCATAGATGGAAGGAATGAGACTAAAGAGAATTATACTCCAGGTTTAATTGATTGGTCATTGCTCTCTGTTTCAGAGGAAAGCAAACTTTGGTAATTTTGCTACAGAAAGGTATGATTGGCAAGAGAAGCTTTGAGATGACAACCACCAACTAAATGTCTTCCTGCCAAGACGGATCATAATTTTACAGCCAGAGCCCAGGAGATGTTCCCAATTCATTAAGGTTATAGAAAATATACCCCAAACTGTTCAGCTGAGGAGGAAAAGACTAGCTCCCCTTATTTATTCACCTAGCCCGATCAGTTGTTTGCAGCAAGGTTAATTTATACAGACTCTCTTTCCTTGTGGATTCTTTCCTCCCAGATTCAAATGAACTTATCTTTTAAGAGGAGCCAACTAACCACGCTTTCTTGATTTAACAAAATTTGAGTTTATTAATTACCAAATGAGAGAAGAATTAGTAATACAGCATACTCACACAAACATTAGATTTGAAGTGAATCCAAAAAGGTAAATGTTAAAATAAATATGGATCAGTCCCTGAGTTGATAGGGAGTAGATAGTTGAACATTGTGGCAGTTGCAGTTGGAGTTACAATTAGTGTTGACATTGGTAGGTGAACAGTTAGCTTTGTGGGGTTTTGCAGATTGTTTGAGGTTCTGTAGGTCTGATACCGTTTGATCATGATGGAAATCCAGCATTTGGGATTAAAGAGAGTTCTGTTGTCCTAGTTGTCCTGGTTAATCCACTCCAGTAGAGTTTAAACTGACATTTTAATCCCTGTTATACCAACTGCTTGGGACCTAATCTGCAGCTGTTGAATGGGGAATCATCAACCCTTTAGTTATCTTTGTCGTTAAATCTCTCCTAGCATCTAGTGTGCCATTGTCATCAAATACAAGGGTAGTCTTTATGAGGGAATATTAACTTTTGATAATAATGACTGGGATAAATCACAATGCAAGGCATTCCTGAACTGAAAAAATCACAAAAACTCAAAGAAAGCTGACCTACAGACAAAAGATGGCTGAGGTGCCACATAAACATGCATGACCAAAAAAAAAATGACAGCCAGAAAGAGTGCAAGAATTCCAATAACTCACCAACAGGCATGATGTGGCTTTGGTACGATCAAGGCCATCCCCACGCAAAGCACCCGAGGACCTATCCCACTGAGAACTAAGAATGGAGTGGTACAAAGTTTGGGAGAAGTTTTGTAGCTCGGGTGCTCGTTTTGTGGTTCTGTTTGCCGAGCTGGACATTTGTGTTGTAAACGTTTCGTCCCCTGTCTAGGTGACATCCTCAGTGCTTGGGAGCCTCCTGAGTCTTTGGGACAACCGGAAGCGGCAGAGACAAACCACTATAAATGCCGGAGGAAACATCACAGAAGCGCTTCACAGGAGGCTCCCAAGCACTGAGGATGTCACCTAGACAGGGGACGAAACATTTGCAACACAAATTCCCAGCTCGGCGAACAGAACCACAACAATGGAGTGGTACTCAACACCTATAGAGAGGTGATACTTGCCTCTTGGAAGGGCCACTTTGAGAATCTCCTCAAACAACGTCAGTGGAAAAACACACTTGTCATGAATACAATATCATTGACTCTCACATTCCTTGAAAAATTTTTAAAATGTGCTCAGAACTATCTCAGCCATGTCCCCTGCCTCCATGCTAATGGTCCCAAACTTGCCTACTCTTTTGCAATTCATATGCCAATAGAAAATCTTTGGATTCCCCTCAGTCCTAGGTGCTAGTTTCTTTTTATGTAGTCTGTTTACTCCCTTATTCATTTCTCACTTGCCATCTACACCTTCCATGTTCAACCTGGTGCTCTCTGTATTCTTGTGTTGATATCTACTTTCTGCATCTGCTGTCAGCTTCAGTTAGTGGCACTCTGGAGGAGTAGGAGAATTTAAACGTAGCAAAGTGTTATTAGAAGTAAAATGAAAAGAGCTAAGCTGAACTATGAAAGGAAGCATAGGCACTGACACCAAAAGTTTCCATCAATAAGTAAAGAGAACGGTGAAGGTAAATGTTGACCATTCAGAGCATGAAATTGGCAAGGTAATCATGGGAAAGTCAGAAATAGCAGACACACTAAATCAATATTATATCTTTGTTTTCACAATGGAAGATAATTTCTTCCCAAAAACTTCAGTTATTACAGAAGAACCTGGTGTAATTACTATAAGTAGGGAGAACATATTAAGTAAACCAATGGGATTAAAGGTAGATGAGTCCCAAGGGCCTGGTGGCCTGCGTCCTCGAGTATTAAAAGAGATGACAGCAGAAATAGTGGATGCATTAGGTATGATATTCCAAAATTCTCTGCATTCTGGAAAGGTACCAGTGGATTGGAAACATGTGAATATGACACCCTTATTCAAAAAAGGAGAAAGGAAACTAAAAACCAGTTAGTTTGACCTCTGTAGTGGAGTCAGTCATAAAGGAGGAGGTAACTGAACACTTGGAAAAACAAAACTCAGTTCAACATGGTTTCATGAAGGACAAGTCGTGCTTGACAAACTTGCTGAAGTTCTTTGAGGATGTAACTAGCAAAGTAGATAATGGGGATCTGATGGACCTGGTATATCTAGACTTTAAGTAGGTTTTTGACAAGGCCTCACATAAAAGACTGATCCAGAAGGTTAGATCTCAGGGGGCTGAGTGTAGAGTGTTGCCTTGGATAGAGCTTTGGCTTACTGACAGAAAGCAGAGGATCAGGGTAAATGGGTTCTTCTTTGGATGCCTGTATACAATAGGGTGCCACAGGGTTCAGCTCTCAGACATCAACAATTTACAATCTATATAAATGATCTGCATGCAGGAACAAAGTGTAACATAGCAGAATTTGCAGATTATACCAAGGAAGGTGGGAAATCAGGCTGTGATTAGGAAATAAAGATTTTACATACGGATATTGATAGGCTAAGAGAATGGGCCAAAATCTGGCAGATGAAGTTTAATGTAGATAAGTGCGAGGTTGTCCATTTTGACCAGGAAAATAAAAGGACAAATTATTATTTAAAAGGGAAGCAGATTCAAAGTACTTTAGGGATCTGGGCATCTTTGTGCATGAATCGCAGAAAGTGGGTATGCAGTTGCAGCATATAATAAGAAAGGCAAATGGAATCCTGGCAGCTATTTGCAAAGGAGAAAGTGAGGACTGCAGATGCTGGAGATCAGAGCTGAAAATGTGTTGCTGGAAAAGCGCAGCAGGTCAGGCAGCATCCAAGGAGCAGGAGAATCGACGTTTCGGGCATGAGCCCTTCTTCAGGAATGGCTCATGCCCAATGAAGGGCTCAATTCATGAAGAAGGGCTCATGCCTGAAACGTCGATTCTCCTGCTCTTTCGATGCTGCCTGACCTGCTGCGCTTTTCCAGCAACACATTTTCAGCTATTTGCAAAGAACTGGATATTAAATGTAAAGAGGTATTGTTCAAGTTACACAAGGCGTTGGTGAGGCCACACCTGAAGTACTGTCTCCAGTTTTGTTCTCTTGAGGACAGATGAGGTGGCACTGGAGGCAGTTCAGAGGAGGTTTACCAGATTGATTCCAGGGGTGAGAGGGCTGTTGTGCCAGGAGTAGTTATATAACTCTGGCTTTACACACTGGAGTTCAGCAAAATGAGGGGAAATCTGATTGAGGTATGTAAAATGCTAAGGGATTGAGTGGTGGATGTTGAACAGGTATTCCACCTTGTGTGACACAGATATGGAATGAAAGAAAGAATGAAAAAGGTTCAAAACTGAGATGAGAAGAAACTACATCTCTCAGAGAGTTGTGAATCTTAGGACTCACTGACTCAGAGTTCGGTGGAGGCGGAATCAATGTACAGATTCAAGAAAGAAATAGATATGTTTCGGATGAAAAGCAGGATAAATGACGATGGAGAGTCGGCAGGAAAATGCAGTTAAGGCCAAGATAAGATCAGCCATGATCATATTAAATGGCAGAGTGGGCTTGAAGGACTGAATTGTCTACTGCTGCTAGTTCCTATACTCCTGTTTGTTCACCTTCCTCCTGATCTCTTTCGTTATCTTGAATCTGACAGATGTATGCTACAGTAACATATCTAAAAAGATGTTGAAAATTGGATGATTTGATTGAGACTGTTTAAGCTATGTAGTAAACAATACATACTGTTACTCTGCAACTTATCATGAGATGAGACGTTATGGTTTTTGCAAATTTAAAATGATAGCTACAAATACCTGTTATATATTGCTTTAGCCATCCTTAAACTACAAGGTACCAGTGGTGCCAAGGGAGACCTAATTTGTTCAGGCACCTGTAGTTAAGAGACATGGGAAATTATTTTTTGTTCACATTTACATTCAAACTTATGAAGATTAAAGTTGAACAGCTTATTAATAGAATTAAATACAATGTGCTGAAATGTGATACAAAACAACATACTAAAAGGGCTTTTCCTACAGTTAAAAAGTACAGAATTTTATGTGCTTGGTAATGCAATAGATTTCTTGGTTCCATAATTTCTCAAAGAATGGGTTCATAGTAGCTTCTGTAAATATCTATTGTTTCCCCACAAAGGAAAATGAACATATCAACTGAGAATGATTTAATACAGACAGTCATAGAGCAACATTAACACAATAGAACACAAGAACAGATTCTTTTAAAAAGCACACTGAAAAATAAAATGGCTGGGAGTACAATCAGGCAAAATCTTGATGTCAAGCCATGTAATGTGGATTAGGAAAGATGAGTGCAATTTTGATGGTGGGGGGGCTAGACTTTAACAGTCTCATAAAGGACAGTAAGGAGGTAGAGAGCTTTTAACAATTGAATTTCAAAATGTAGAGCTGAGGTGGCTGAAAGCTATCAATAATAAAGAGTTGAAAATTAGAAGTGTGAAAGAACCTGGTAGTTTATAAAGACAGTGATGTCGAGTTTATTTTTTGAGGAAACGTGTGATGAAGGCACACCAAAAAGAACCACTGAAAACAGAGAACTATTGGTAATATGAACAGCATAGCATCCAGCAGACTTCTAAATACTTTCCAAGATTCCTCTCTAATACCCTATTTATGTTCTTAATTTCTATTTTGCCACTGTGGCACGAAGCCTTAGAATCTGGTGATATTAAAATGATAGTATTGTGACTGAATTGTGAATCTGTTGGATACATTTTCTTCAATATCTAGAATGAAAACATGATGATGAAAGATACAGTTAACACTGTTCAAAAGAAGTAGTTGATGTAATGAAATTTGAATTATTGATCTATTTGACTGCATATAAAATATGTTTGTTTATGTGATCTAATTAACAGTGTTAACCTTTTGGTAGAAATAGTTTTTTTTTCCATTGTATGTATTTGCATGATTGGCGTCAAGATTGTAAAGTTGTCCTATCCCCCCACATATAATCATTTCTTGATTTAATTTATTATTGTCACATGTACCTAGGTACAATGAAAAGTTTTGTTTTGCATGCAGTACAGGCATATCGTACTATGTAAAGTGCATAAAAGTAATAGAACAGAGCAAGGAATATACTATTATAGCTGCAGACAAAGTGGACAAAGATCAAGATCAAAATTAAATTTAAAACTTGAGAGGTCCATTGAGAAGTTTAATAACAGTGGGGAAGAAGCTGTTCTTGAATCTGTTAGTACATATGTTTAAGCTTTTGCATCTTCTGCCTGATGGAAGAGGTGGGAAGAGATTATAACTGGGGTGGTAGGGGTCTTTGATTATGTTGGCTGCCTTTCTGAGGTAGTGAGAAGTATAGGTGGAGTCAGTGGATGGAAGATTGGCTTGCATGATGGACTAGGCTGTGTTCCCAACTCTTTAGTTTCATATGGTCCTGGGCAGACCTATTGATTTACCAAGCCGTGATGTGTCCAGATGGTGCATCTATAAAAATTGGTCAGTGTTTTCACAGACATCCTGAGGAAGTAGAGGCATATGTTGTGCTTTCTTGACCATAACGTCAACGTGTGTTATTATTCTGTATTATCACCTTTCCTTCTATGAACTGCATCCATTGATACTGTTGTTAAAATAGTGTTGGCAATTCGGTACATCAGAAGAGCAAATGAAGATGTTGGTTTTGATGCCGTAAGGGTTAGAAACTGAAATCTGAATCAAAGACTGAGTTCTCTTGAACTCTGGTTATGGATCAGATGAAACCCTTATTTTTTTGCCCTGAACTCACAAAATACAAAGTGTTGATGCTGAAAGTTTTAAGAGAGGATAGAAGCTAGAATTTTTATTCTGCAGAATTTTTTATTTCAATTACACTTTGCAAAGAGTATTGATCAGTTACAGACTGTAGATTTATATGCATCCCTATATATAGTTGTTATTGTACTTGACATTTCTTTTTAATAATCGTGAAGAAATATATTAATTGCTTTAGTTTGTAAACCTCTGGTTTGATCATTAAACAGTTAAGAGAAAGCAATTCTGTAGCAAAAGAAGCGGTCCTCTAGCAGTTTAACTCATAGAGTTGATTAATATTCGCTATCAGGAAATCTTATGGGAAGAAGCAACCATGTTTTGATATGTTAATTCAGAGTTTTAGTTATTTTATTGCATTTTAAAAGAGTTTACACTTGCTGTTATGGTAGTGGCCAGACAGAATTATAATTTCCAAACTATTTTTAAGTGAGCTTTTCTGAATGCTGATAGTGTCTGACAACCATGTACACACCGGATGTTAGCTGATTTCCAATGCAAGATAAAGAAGCTTCAAGGATTATTATAACATTTCTTCTCTCTTAATTGCTCATCTTTAAAACATAAAAATCCCTTCATAAACCTATGTGAAGCTCCAGTGAAAGTGAATGAGAAACATTTGATTTTAACATTTTAAAGTCCACTATTCTTTTAGATGATTTTTGACACCATAGTGAATTATGAAATCTATTCACAACATGCTTAAGAACTGCAATTCTTTTTCACAAATTTGATTTTTTAAAAACACTTTTGATCAGATCAATAAGCACTATTATTTCAATCTCTTTTGATGATTGTCAGCTCTAGATTTGTCACCCACATACAAAGTTGCTATAGTCCTATCCGACCCTAGGGCTGCTCTGTCATTAAAGGAAGATGATTAGTAATGAGTTTAACCTCATGCAAGGGGAAAAGTTGAGAAGAAGAATCCTTCATGGTAACCTGTGCATGAATTGAACTCACTGTTGGCATCACTCTGCATCACAAACCAACTGTCCAGCCAACTAAGCTAACCCCTGACCCCATTAGCCAAGTGTAATGAATGTACAAAACAATATTTTAAACCATGTGCTCAGGCTCCTGGAAACCTACTAAATATAAGATACTATGAATCAAGCATTTTATTCCACTTTATGAACAAAGCAGAGTTGTAACTGTGGCTGACTTGGTCAATGATTTAAATTGCTCATGATTAACATGACGGCACGGTGGCACAGTGGTTAGCACTGCTGCCTCACAGCGCCTGTAGACCCGGGTTCAATTCCCGACTCAGGCGACTGACTGTGTGGAGTTTGCACGTTCTCCCCGTGTCTGCGTGGGTTTCCTCCGGGTGCTCCGGTTTCCTCCCACAGTCACAAAGATGTGCAGGTCAGGTGAATTGGCCAAGCTAAATTGCCCGTAGTGTTAGGTAAGGGGTAAATGTAGGGGCATGGGTGGGTTGCGCTTCGGCGGGTCGGTGTGGACTTGTTGGGCCGAAGGGCCTGTTTCCACACTGTAAGTCTAATCTAATCTAGAACGTCTCAAGCAAAATGTGTGACGAGTAAGTGCCGCTATTGGACTGGGCTAAAAAAAAGGGCAGCACGGTGGCACAGTGGTTAGCACTGCTGCCTCACAGCGCCAGGGACCTGGGTTCAATTCCCGCCTCAGGCGACTGACTGTGTGGAGTTTGCACATTCTCCCCGTGTCTGCGTGGGTTTCCTCCGGGTGCTCCGGTTTCCTCCCACAGTCACAAAGATGTGCGGGTCAGGTGAATTGGCTATGCTAAATTGCCCCTAGTGTTAGGTAAGGGGTATATGTAGGGGTATGGGTGGGTTGCGCTTCGGCGGGTCGGTGTGGACTTGTTGGGCCGAAGGGCCTGTTTCCACACTGTAAGTAATCAAAAAAAAAATGACAATTTTCATTCAATAGTTTGATCATTCAGTATCATAGACATTTGCTAAAATATTTAATATACAACAGATATAGAATTCATCCTCCTATAGACCAAAGTTCTTCTGTCTGAGACCATAATGATTTTGCTGGTTGTTTTCCTCATAGTTTTCCTTTTTGTTTATGATCAGCAATATTAACCTCTCCTGCAATGGGCAGTTTGTCACTATATGAATGTCTATCTTCATTAATGATGTAAATTATTATAAGTATGGGCTATGAACTCAGCTTGTCAGCTATTATAACTTGTATTTATAGAGCATGATTACTGCAGCAAAATATTAAAAGGCACTTCATAAAAATGTTATCAAACAAAATTTGACAACAAACCAACAATTATCAAGACAGGTGCCCACATTTTAAGGAGAATCTTTAACAAGGTAAGAATAGAAGAGAGGAATTGAGGTTTAAGGAAGGAACTCCAGAACTGCAGCATTTGTAACTGAAGGCAAAACCAGTATAGATAGAGTGATACAAAATTTGGACATATGAAACGCTAGATTTTGAGGAATGCAAAGATATTGGTTGTTTGACTGAAGGAGCTTACAGGGATTGTGAGGGACACATCGTTGGAGAAATTTAAAAACAAATTTAAAAATTTAAAATTGGAAATGTGCTCGATCAAGAGTCAGTGTAGCTCAGCACACATGGATGTTGGACTTGGAGTTAAGACGGGGCAGCAAGTTTGATCTGACATCAAGTTTACAGGGAGTACAAAGTGAGCGGTTGCATCAAGTAGTGGAATAGCTGAGTATTGCGTTACCAAAGGAATGCATGAGGGTTTCAGCAGCAGATGTTATCTCACATGCAGAACCAAGCACTGTTGTGGAATTAGAAGTAAATGATCTCCCCTCCCCCCTCCCCCCCCCCCACCCGTGATGGCAGCACTGTAATTCCATGCCATTAACACATCTCCCTTACCTGTAATGCTCCTAGCATTAAAGTACCGACCATCAAGCCTTGCTTTACTCCCTTGAAATTCAATGTGACTGAACTCCCTCTGCTCTGCAATTTGCTCCCTTCCTTCAGTGTCCTTAGATGCACTGCATCAGGTCCTGGTAACTATCAATTTAAGTATAGCCAGATTTCAGGTACTACTTTGTCCATTTTTAACTCATCAATGTCTCAATTACATCGTCTTTTGCTGTGACTTTGGTACCATCTTATTTCTTGATAAATATAGCTGTACAAATCCAATCCTTTGCATTCTAAGTGTCGATCATTTTCAATACTATCCGTTGTCTTACTACCCTTTTACTATTGACATGATATTAAAGAATTAGAATTCCCTTTGTTCTGGCACAAAGTGAATAAGTCCCTAGGATCTGATCAGGTGTACTCCAGACCTCTTTAGGAAGCCAGGGAAGTGATTGCTAAGCCCCTTGCACAGATATTTGTATCATCAATAGTCACAGGTTAAGTGCCGGAATTCTGGAGATTGGCTAACGTAGTGTCACTGTTTAAGAAAGGTGGTAAGGAAAAGCCAGGGAACTATAGACTGGTGAGCCTGACATCGGTGGTGGGCAAATTGTTGGAGAGAATCCTGGATTTACATGTATTTGGAAAGGCAAGGACTGATTAGGGATAGTCAGCCTGGCTTTGTGCGTGGGAAATCATGTCTCATGATCTTGATTGAATTTTTAAAAGATGTAACAAAGAGGATTGATGAGGGCAGAGCTGAGACATGATCTATATGCCATCAGTAAGGCATTCGACAAGGTTCCTCATGGGAGAATGGTTAGCAAGGTTAGATCTCATAGAATACAGGGAGAACTAGCCATTTGGATGTAGAACTGGTCAAAGACAGGAGGTGGTGGTGAAGGGTTGTTTTTCAGACTGGAGGCCTGTGACCAGTGGAGTGCCCCAGGGATCAGTGCTAGGTCCACTGCTTTTCATCATTTATATAAATGATGTGGATGTGAGCATAGAAGGTATAGTTAGTAAGTTTGCAGATGACACCAAAATTGGAGGTATAGTGGACAACAAAGAAGGTTACCTCACATTACAATGTGATCTAGATCATATGGGCCAATGGGCTGAGGAGCGCCAAATGGAGTTTAATTTAGAAAAATGCGAGGTGCTGCATTTTGGAAAAGCAAATCTGAGCAGGACTTATACACTTACTCTAATATCCTGGAGAGTGTTGCTGAACAAAGAGACCTTGGAGTGCAGGATTATAGTTCCTTGAAAGTGGAGTTGCAGATAGGTAAGATAGTGAAGAAGGTGTTCGGTGTGCTTTGCTTGATTGGTTAGAGCATTGAGCATTGGTCAAATGAGTCAGGAAGTCATGTTGTGGCTGTACAGTTCATTGGTAAGGCCACCTTTGGAAAATTGCATGCAATTCAGGTCTCCTTCCTATCAGAATGATGTTGTGAAACTTGAAAGGTTTCAGAAAAGATTTACAAGGATGTTGCCAGGGTTGGAGGATTTGGGCAATAGAGAGAGTCTGAACAGGCTAGAGTTGTTTTCCCTGGAGCATTGAGGCTGAGGGGTGACCTTATAGAGGTTTACAAAATTATGAGGAGCATGGATAGGATAAATAGACAAGGCCTTCCTTGGGGGTGGGGAATCCAGAACTAGAGGGCATAGGTTTAGGGTGAGAGGGGAAAGATATAAAAGGGACTTAAGGAACAACTTTTTCACAGAGGGTGGTGCATGTATGAAATGAGCTGCCAGAGGGAGTGGTGGAGGTTGGTACAATTTCAACATTTAAAAGGCATCTGGATGGATATATGAATAGGAAGAATTTACGGGGATATGAGTCAAGTGCTGGCAAATGGAACTAGATTAGGTTAAGATATCTGGTCGGCATGGACGAGTTGGACCCAAAGGGTCTGTTTCCTGCTGTACATCTCTATGACAGAAGTCAAAAAAGTGAGATGTAGTTCTGTGAGCAGTCATAATATGATTAACCAAGAATACAATTGTGAAATAAAGTTGTTTGCCCTGTAAGTGAAAGGCTCTTGACTTATTATCCCACAGTTTCTCTGTCATCCTACTCAAAGGCATCAATGCCTAGCTGTGGAACTTTTCATTATGTGCTTGAGACCCTTCCTTGAGTATCCTGCCTAAATAATCTTATTCATGCCTTGATTCTGATTTTGAAAAAGTTTAACTCTTGAAGCAATTTGACCATTCTGGATACTTAATCTCACCTGATATTTTACACATAATCTTTCAACTGGATGGTCATCAGTAAGTGGACTCTTTCTATCCTTGCTCTGATTCAAGAGATAATAAAATTAATTGTACGTCCTTGCTCCTAACAATATGCTAGTCATTACCTCAAAATAGATTAGCAATTGAATTTGTGAACTGCTTGGTCTAAAGAAGTGTTACCAATTGTGTTACCATCACTGAATCCCCGATTGTCAACATTCTTAGGACCACCATTGACCAGAAACATAACTGGAGTATAAATATAGTTGCTACAAGAGCAGGTCAGAGGCTATGAATAGTGTAGTAATCCATCTCTTGATTCCCAAAGCCTGTCCACCATCTACAAGGCACAAGTCAGGAGTCTGATGGAACACTCCCCACTTGCCTGAATGAGCTGCAACAACACTCAAGAAGCTTGACATCTTCCAGGGCAAAGTAGCCTAATTGATTAATACCATTGTATAAGCATTCAGTCACTCCAGTATCAATGCTCAGTAGCAGCAGTGTGTACTATCTACAAGATGCCGTGCAGCAACTAGCCAAACATCCTTAGACAGCCCAGCACCACTCCATCTAGAAGGGCAAGGGCAGCTACTACACGGAAACACCACCACCTGTAAGATCCCCTCCAAACCACTCACAATCCTGACTTGAAAATATATTACTGCTCCTTGACTCCTGGCTGATTAAAATGCTGGAAATTCCTCCCTGTTAAAATTATGGGTCCACTGCCAGCACATGGACTGCAGCAGTTCAAGAAGGCAGTTCAGCACCATCTTCTCAAGGACAACTAGAGACAGGCAGTAAATGCTGCCTAGCCAGAATCACCCATATCCTACAAATTCATGCAAGTTACTGGAAAAAAGTTCTCATTGAAAAATTTGGATCGATAGATAGTCACAAAGTGACAAATGTATGATAATACAGATGTTGAATATTTACAGTCAATCTTGTAAGCCAGGATATTATAGTTGTTTTGGTATAGGAGTTGTTAAACATCAAACACTAAAAACTGTTGATCTATACACACAACAATTTTACTGTTTACCCTTAAGGCAGAATAATAAAATATGTTGTATAAAACAAACTAAGATTGGTACTAAGATTGATGTTCACTTATACACACAGTTGCTTATTCTTTAACCTTCAGCAAGATTTTGTATACATACTATTCGTTTGACTTGGGTTCAGGCAAAATTTGTTTAATTTCACCTCAGTATGTCTTTGCTGCAGAATTGTAAATATCAGCAGAACAAACCATTGCTAGCATTGATGAATTCACATTCTGAGCTCAGGTTGATGGAGGACATTTAGTTTACACATGCAGGGCTAAATTGTTAGCATTGACCTGCAATTATTTTTGGAACACCACAGACTATAAGATTGTTATTGTATGATGTTATTGTACACTAATAAATGATAAATAAACAAAATTTTAAAAAGATGTTTTCGGTAATGTAGTAATCAAAATTGTGCTCTTTAAAAGTCAGACCAGCTTTTTAGCACAAGAATAAGTTAAAGTATACCTATTTGTAGACATAGAATCAAATACATCCTCTCGGTTTCAGTGTCCAACAATGGAACTTTAGGTCACTACCATTTTCATTCTCTGCTTGCAAGGTTCATGTGAAACTGTGATCAGGTACTATTTTATAGATAACAACACCAGAGGTCTAGATAAAGTTCATCTATTAGTCCTTTTGCCATTTTCACTCCTGTACTATACTACACTACTATTGAGTTAAGTGCATACTAGCAGAGGGTGGAGGGACCAGGAAGTTTGATTTTCCTTCTGACTTGTCCAGGATTTTAAAAATCCCTTATATGAGCGTCATATTGAGTTATACATTAGATCTTGACTTTTGAAATGCATGTATTTTGCTCTTGCACACAGAATTCTTCATAACATCATTAGATTTGGGAGGGAAAAATAAAGTTTAATTGACCCCATTGTGGTCAGTGTATTGAGTACAGGAGTTGAGAGATCATGTTGCAGCTGTACAGGACATTAGTTAGGCCACTATTGGAATATTGCGTGCAATTCTGGTCTCCTTCCTATCAGAAAGATGTTGTGAAACTTGAAAGGGTTCAGAAAAGATTTACAAGAATGTTACCAAGGTTGGAAGATCTGAGCTACAGGGAGAGGCTGAACAGGCTGGGGCTGTTTTCCCTGGACCGTCAGAGGCTGAGGGGTGATCTTAAAGAGGTTTACAAAATTATGAGGGGCATAGATAAGGTAAATAGTCAAAGTCTTTTCCCTGAGGCTGGGGAGTCCAGAACTAGAGGGCATAGGTTTAGGGTGAGAGGGGAAAGATATAAAAGAGATCTAAGGGGCAACTTTTTCGCACAGAATGTGGTATGTGTATGGACTGAGCTGCCAGAGGAAGTGGTGGAGGCTGGTACAATTGCAATATTTAAGAGGTATTTGGATGGGTATATGAATAGGAAAGGTTTGGAGGGATATGAGTCCGGTGCTGGTAGGTGGGACTAGATTGGGTTTGGATATCTGGTCGGCATGGACGGGTTGGACCAAAGGGTCTGTTTCCATGCTGTACATCTCTATAACTCTATGATTCACATCCATAGTGTCTTTGTATTTAATTAATCTTTGATGATATCATTGTACATTTACCGGTACAGCAAAGAAGTTTTTAAATATCTGAGGTTAAAATAAAACTAAAGTTAAAATAAATAAGGGAAATTATAAACAATAATAACCAAATCTGGAATGTAAAGACAGATTCAGGTAAGACTGTGAAGGATTAATGTCAGATATGTTGGATCTGCTTTCACAGTGGAGGAGGGGGGCAAACTATCAGCAGTATAAGGGAACCTTATGAAATTCTTAAGGGGCTTGACAGATGTGGAGAAGTTGTTTTCCCTTGTGGGAAAGTCTAGGACTGTAGGGCATTATCACAGAGTAAGGTGCCACCCATTTAAAACAGAATTTGGGAGAAATGTCTACTTTCAGAAGATAGTGTATCTGTGGAATTCTCTCCTGCAGATAGCTGAAAGACTGGGTCATAAAGTATATTCAAGGTTGAGAGGGACAGAATTTTAATCAGTAATGGAATCAAGGATTATGGGGGCAAGGCAAGAAAATAAAGTTGAGGATTATCAGATCAGCCGTGATCTCATTGAATGGCAGAGCATACCCAAAGGGCCAAATGGCCTCATTCTGTTCCTGCTGGAATGACTGTAACGAGGTCAGCCAGGTGAACCTTGTAGAATATGAAATCCCTGATTGGGGCTGTTAACATAGTCCAATCAGGGAGTCCTGGCTGACAGATATAAACAGGAGTGTCGCCCTTTGATGTGAAGGGCACTGCTTGTCACAGGCCACTCGGGTGTTTTCCTACTTTTCCTGGTGGTGGAAATTGAATAAAGATTTGTACACCTTGTCTCTCACTGTGTCTCACACCTGCGCACACACACCATGGGTGCTGGGGTTAAAAAATAATAATAAAAAAAACAGGAATGTTTCACACAGCATTGCCCAAAAAAAAATAAACAGGAGTGTCAGAGATTCAGTTCATTCTTGGAGCTGGGTGTGAGCTTGCACTATGCATATGTAAGTAAAGGGTGACTTGGTGATGAGATACTGGCCTTCATGGAGTTATTTCAGTGGTAATGAGAAAAAAAATGCCCCGAAAGAGATTCACCCCCAAAGAGAGTCTTTGAATTGGGGTAAGCATTTCTGGCATCATGCCGCTATTTGGGAAGCTTGACTTGTTTGATCCTGCCATCAAAGATTGGTTCCAGTATATGGAAAGAATGCATTATCTTTTCCAGGCAGATAACATTGGGGCAGACGAAGAACAATGAATAATTCTTCTGACAGCTTGTGGACCCGCAACCTTTTAGGTTATTAGAAGCCTAAGTTTCCCTGAGGCATTGGATACCAAAACCTTTCAACAGTTGACAGATTTAGCTAAGGAATATCATGATCCCAAGCCACCTCTATTTCTGAGACACTATCGGTTTTACGGGACAGTTCAAAAACCAGGGGAATCCATGTTAGGATGTTTGACGAAATTAAGACAAATGGCCGGTGTATGTGTTTTTGGTTTAACTGCAAGTGAGATGCTGATAGACCATTTGGTATGTGGGGTTAATGATGTGACCATGCAAAAACATCTACTAGCTGAAGCCTAACAGGCTTCAAAAAGTCAATACAACTGGCTTTGTTATTAGAAAATGCAACAATGAGCTTATGAGTTGCAGGGTATTCTGATGGGAATGACACACTCGCCAGGCCGACTGAGTTTGGGGAGTACCTGGCTCAGGACATATCCTCAAAAGAGCCAATCCTCAGCCAAATGGTTAAAATTTTCTCAAGGATCCAGGCTGGCAGTCTATTGCAGTTGCTGCTGGTATGCAAACTCAAGACACCAAAAGCATCGCACTGCCTAAATTGAGTAAGAGAACCCATAGGTCAGAATACAACAGAGTGAACATCCTGAAAAGCTTACCTACAGCTGGTTTGGGGCAGATAAATTGCTTAGCAACATCCAAATTGGAGCCCATCAAAATAAAAACGTGGTTGAATGGTCACCCAATTCTGGTCAATATTGGCAAGGCAAATCAGTAATTGCTGAACAAGACTTTATTAAAATTCACTCTGGACTCCAACCCTTATGTTTATGAAAGACCTCGGCCAGGTTGAGAATCTATATGGGGGAGCACTTAGAGATTATATTACAACTTTGGTTCTGGCACTTGTGAGAAGCAGCTGGTTCAGTTGCCACTGATTGTAGTAAAAGGCTCAGGCCGAAACTTGATGGGGTGAAATTGTTTGAGAAAGATTCAACTTAAGTGGCTCAATATTTTTTAAGTTAAAAAATGGCTGCCTGAGTGAAGTCCTAATTAAATACCTGGAAAGTTTTCAGGAAGGTTGAGGGACTATCAAAGGGGCCAGTGCCATTTGAGTAAGGTGCAAAAGTGGAGGCAGAAATTAGGAAGCTGGAAAGTGAAGAAATGGTCAAACCAGTACCGCTGGTGAAATAGGCAGCACTGGTTGTACCGATTACAAAACCCGATGGGTCGATTCATATTTCTGGTGATTTCAAACAAATAGTAAACCACTTTTTGCAGCTGGTTAAAAACTCAATCCCTCACACAGAAGACTTATACACAAGACTGGCGGGGTGAAGGCTGTCCTTCACGAAACTGGACATGAACCATGCGTACCTGCACTTGCGATTAGATGAGAATTCCCACAAGTATGCTGCAATTAATACCCATAAGGGTTTGTACCAATATATGAGACTACCTTTTGGGGTGTCATCAGTCTATGTCATTTTCTAGGGGAAGATGGAGAACATTTTACAAGGTCTCCTCCAGGTCACCATTTATCTGGATAATGTGCTAATAACTGGGAAGACCAATAAGGAGTATTTAGAGAACTTGGATATAGCGCTGAAATATTTCTTGAAGGCGGGTGTACATCTTGTGTGTTCCAGGCACCCCGAGTGACTTACCTGGGCTTCAGAGCTGACAAGAGTGGGTTACATCAAATGGAAAGTAAAGTGGGGGTGATAAAAGTTGCACCAGCTTCCATGTCTGTACCAAAGCTTTGGTCTTTGCTTGGATTGGTGAATTATTGCAGAACGTTCATACTGAATCTAGCCTACATCCTGGTACCCTTACATCTGCTCTTGAAAAAGGAACTAACTTGAAAATGGTCTCGGAGCCAAGATGTAGCCTTTAAGGAAGTGAAGAAGCAGGTATCATTGTCTAGGGTGTTGGTACACTACGATCTCAAGCAAGATGTGTTGGTGACATGTGATACCTGCCTGTATTTTGTCAGGGTTTTGTTAGCTCACTGGTGGCCCAGATGTGTGGAATTCTCAATAGCATATGCTTCCCAGCCTTTGACTAATGTCAGAGAAAATACACTAAGATAAAGAAGGAAGGTTTGGCTGACATGTTTGGTGTGAGAAGGTTCGACCAGTACCTATACAGATGTAAATCTATAGTAATAACAGACCAGAGCCCATAGTTTCAGATTGAATTCACAGTGGGCTCTTATTCTGAGTGTATACAATTATGAGTTGGAACACCTTCCAGGAGGAGAAAGTGAGGACTGCAGATGCTGGAGATCAGAGTCGAAGAGTGTGGTGCTGGAAAAGCACAGCAGGTCAGGCAGCATCCGAGGAGCAGGAGAGTTGACATTTTGGGCATAAGTCCTTCATCATGAGCCTCATTCCTAATGAAGTGTCTATGCCCGAAACGTCGACTCTCCAGCACCTCGGATGCTGTCTGACCAGCTGTGCTTTTCCAGCACCACACTCTTCGACATCTTCCAGGAGGCCAAGTGACAAATGTGGTTCCTTGAACTGCCTCACACTAGCGGATACACTTCCAGTGGTGCTGCCACTGGAAAAGTATGTTCAGATTTGAAACTTTCTGCACGCCCTTCCAGTCACCACTGACAATATTAGACTGTGGATGCAAAAAGATCCCGAGTAAGGGTTGCCGTCAGGTACTGGCTGAATTCCACCAAGAGGTATCTAAAATGAAGATGTTGGTAAGAAGTTATGTCTGGTGGCCAGGATTGGATGCTGACATAGCCATTTTGGTGGAGCAATGCACAGAGTGCCAACAAGGACAAAAATTACCCTGAACTCGGTTACACATCAGCTATGCTGGTCCTTTCATGAGCTGTATGTTTTTAGTCATTGTTGACGCCCATTCAAAGTGGTTGGACATGCATAAAGTTTATTCGTCAAACAGGATTGAAAAGTTGCAAGCATCTTTTGCAATATGTGGACTCCCAAAGATTGGTCACAGACAGTGAGCCATCATTTACAGAGGGAACTCAAGTGTTTTCTGAAGTCGAATGTTATTTGGTACATGAGGACAGTTCAAAACGATCCATCATCTAGTGGTCAGGTGAAAAGAAAGGTCCAAACTTTAAAGATAGACTTAAAGAAGAGCTTCACAGTTGTATGTCTGATTCCACCCTCTAGTGACTGTGCAACTCCACACAGACATTCTCCCTGTGTCTGCATGGGTTTCCTCCGAGTGCTCCAGTTTCCTTTGATAGTCCCAAGATGTGCAGGTTGGGTGGATTGGCCATGCTAAAGTGCCCATACTGTCCAGGGATGTGCAGGCTCATCAAATTAGCCATGAGAAATGCAGGATTGCAGGGATGGGGTAGGGGAATGGGTCTGGGTGGGATGCTCTTTTGGAGGGTCACTATGGATTTGATGGGCCGAAGGGCTTGCTTCCATACCATGGAATATGAAGAAATAGCTGACAGCTTCACTTGATACCAAACTGTCCCGGTTTCTGATTGATTACACAACCATCCCTCATGCAACTCCAAAGATAGCTTCAGCAAAGTTGCTGATGAGCAGATGATTCCACACCGAATTAAACATGATCTTCCCAGACCTGGGGTGGGGAGGGTGAAATGGCATCCAGAAAATCAGTACTGGAAACAATACTCCTCTCAGCGAGAGAGGCAGTTTACTTCAGGTTGAAGTTTAGTGTTGAATGGCCCTGCATGAGTAAAAGACATGGTCGATGCATGGTCAGGTCCAATGAGGTACAAAGTTCATAGAGGAAAGGCGATCCTGAACAAGCACGTAGACCACATGAAAGCTGACAACTTGTAAACAGGGCAAGAGCAAAATATACCCAGCCCCTCAGAACATCCGGCACGGCTGTCAGAACCCATGTGTTCTCTCCCTCCGCATGGCATCAAAGGAACATCTGAGTCTGAGATAAACGCATCAGACGTCACAGCTTCAACGCCGTTACTGCCTAAAGAAGAAGGTGAATTTCAGCCAAGATGTTCCAGGTGGAAGAGGCAGGCTATAGTTGGGTACACGACACCAGTTTCCAAAGCCGAGTCAGACGTGGTGCGAAAACACTCCAAAGAAGCTACAGGAAAAAGAAAGGGCTTACATCCCAGGACTTTGAGAAGGGGGGATGCAGTGAATTTAATGCGGTTAGTCGGTCGACCTCATAGAGTATGAGTTCCCTGACTGGGGCTTGTAACATGGTCCAATCAGGAGTCCTGGCTAACAGATATAAACAGGAGTGTCAGGGGTTCGCTTCACTCTAGGAGACAGCTTTGTGCTAGCAGAGTCAGTGTCAAGTACTATGCACGTGTAAATAAAGGTTGATTTGGTGATGGATACCAACCTTCATGAAGTTCTTGTGGTCTTAGTGAAAAGAGAGGGAGGGACCTGAAGGGAAGACAGATGGTTAGCAAGGGGAATGGGAGATGTTAGAAATGCTGCAGAGGGCTTGGGAGGGTTGTGAGGAAGCTGCAAGAGGTATTTGTCGAGAGAGAAGGAGGTTGCAAAGTGAGGGAAAACGGAAGGAGGTTGTTGTGGCTGGTGAAGACAGAGGGGAACTGCTAAGAAGTGACAATGTTTTTAAACCTGTCAATAAAAGTGACATTCAGCTAACTGGGAGCCAAGAAAATTGGAAATCACTGAGATGATGATTGACTCACTCATGAATCTGCAATCTCTCGTTTAAAGTTGCATGTATCCAGGAACTATGCCAGGAGAAAATGCACTGAATGCTATTGTAAGTACCATTGACAGTTCCATTTAAAACTGAGGCCAAGAGATGAGATACAGTAAAAGGTGTACTAACTGCCTAGTTAAAAACTTCCAACTTTGGGTCAGTACGATAAAAATATATTCATTATGACCTTAACAGTTTGTGCAAGGTTTGTTTAGGATGAGGGCTTTTTGTGTGGAATAATTTGTCTAGTTTTTTTTTGAATACTTTGGTTGTTATGACTGTTGACTTTATGTCAGTTTAAATACTGGAGTGTTTAGGAAATTAATGTTTTCCTTGTGCATTGAAGCTTCAAATTTAGTGAAGGGGTGATAATTATTGAGGCTATTGCTGAATACTTGTCCAAAAACCCAACATGTGAACACAAATAGAGAAGGCAGTGTAAATGTGTAATTGTATCATTTACAGTATATACTCAAATAATAGTCAATCTCATGTTAAAATTCAACCACCTATTTTTGGCCAAAAAATCTAGAATTTTCCATATATCTTATGTAACAGTCTACTATGGTTCTTCACAGATAATAGATCAATATTTATGAGTCAGTGTGGCAGTTGTCCTGTTCCGCTCCAGATCTTCCAGTCTACCAGCCATTGCGCAGTACTCTGGCTTTTCTGCATTACTGTAATTTGTTGTGTTTTTTTTCAGTATTCATTCATCAATTAGGCTCCTGCTAATGATTCGGTATAAATTTTGTTAGGCATGAATTTCAGCCACTCAGAAGTAGTATTCATATAACAGTCGACCCCATAAATTTAAAGTTAAAAAATAGTCAAAAAATTTTGACGATTAATAACTTGAGTATATAAGGTAATAAATGAGTTAATGGTAATGAAAAAGAGACGTTAAAACCAAAAATTATTCCCTGAAGAAAGGTGGTGCACTGTTTCCAACATCTGCAGAATTGTATTTTCGTATTATTCGCTCCAGGCTGTTGTGGGAATAGTCAGAATATTTCCTACCATCATTGCAGAAAACAGGAGTCCATGAATCCCATCTTGAAGCCATTGTCGTTTCTTAACAGTGGTTTTAGCAGGCTAAATCAACTGCGTGGAATTCATTTTAAGATATAAAAACACATACAAATGTGGGTGATAAACCATTGATGAAACTTCTAGAAAATGTGTGAGCAGGAACAGTAACAAAGTAGAGGACCACATAGCACAGGGAACATGTAGATCTTTAAAGTTTGGAAAACAAATTTCAAAATGTTTCCAAGAAACTTAACTTTTTACAGTAAAGTGAAAATCATGAATCTTCTGAACTATAAATGATCAAAATCAATGAGTAAATATGTGCTGAATTAAAATGTACAAGCCAACATCCTATCCCACGGACAATCTAATATTTCAGCCCTTCAATTTTCTAATCTACAAGAAGTTTAACATTTTTGAACTTCCTCATTCATACCTTCCTCATCTTTAAGCAACATGGATTATTCTTGAATGATCTGGAATGCAACTGAAACAATCTCCCAACTGAATTTACAAGCCATTAAAATAACTTGTTTAGGATAAAAACATGTAAAAATCGAAAGTAAAGCATAGAAAATAAAATTGCTGTAACAATTGTTTGAGGACCTTGAAAGTTTCAGGTCAAAATTTTTAGTAGATTCATTTTAACGACCTGAGACAGAATGACAGGCTGAATAAGGTAGAAATTTTGAACAGTTATGTACAGAGCATAATCCTGTCATTCAACATAATGTTGGGAAATTGAGAGAGAATTAATATTGTACTAATGAGATGTATATCACATCCTATTGATCATCTACTCTTGTCTGCTGAGATTTGTATATAGTCACAAATGAAATTTGCAGTCCCTTAAATTTCAAAGATTTGAGTTTCTTAGACTGGTATTTTTTAATTACTCATAGTAATGTCCACAAATATCCTTGACAAATAATTTGATTTTCATGATTTATCAAGCACTGAAGAAAGACTGGAAGGAATACTGCATATTCTAAATCTTTCAAAATAACACAAAGGCAGCATTAGTTCTTATGGTTTGAGTATTGGTTTTGATTTATTCAAATTCATTTTTTCCTTTTTGCAGAATTTATTCCTGTAATAACCTGAAAAATCAGGGAAAGTGGAATTCTGCATCATAATTCTCAATGCTTTTGTCTTTTTTTTGAGCTTGTACATTTAGCTGGATTTTCAATTCATTGAATACATATAATGTGACAGATAATATTGATTTGGTCTAAGGAGCTAGAAATGGGTTTTGGACCGTTGAATGTACATACTGTTTTAGAAAATGCATTGTTCTTAATTACGATTAGATGTTTCTAAGTTCACTTTGTCATAGGGACTACAACGCATTGTAGTTTCAACTTGCTGCTGAAAATCAGTCAGAATTTAAGAACATAAATTATGGACTGAGTTCATTTAGCCCATACGATTTCATCTACATCTGGATGAACATATTCGATATTTCACTGATACTGAGTCTTCCTCATTTTTTAAAACCTTTTGAAAGTAACTTTACTTCCTCTTTATGGCCAACTTTCTATTGTTCAAGGTGTTCTACTTGTTATGAACCAGACCAGATCCCCTCAAAGCATTTCATGAAGGTAGCCCAGACCCTAACATTTCTAGTTGTTTTAAACAGGTATAAGGTGGATATTCCAGAAGTGATGTAGCTTGTCAAACCACTCAGTTTTAAACAAACAAAATTTATTTACTGACTACTGAATAAAACAAAAGCAAATAAAAATAGAATTTAGAATAACAGCTACTGGAAAACTCAACTGACTTTATCGCAATTTAATGATGCTGTTCCAATTTCCTGCAACATCCCCATAAATGCACCCCTTAGGAAAAAGGTAAATTCAAACACGGGTTTTTACAGGAAAGATGTCAGAGAGAGTCTGCCAGAAAACCTCTGCTGAATCAGCGAACCTTTTTTTCCCCAGCAGCTTTCTTTGACCAGCAGCTCCAAACTAGAAAACAAAACCTGATCTGGGAGAACTGGCCACTCCCCTTTCATTGTGTAGCTATCCTTTTTAAAAAAAAACCTCTAAAGGCCTCCTATGCTTATTGACTAAGGCAGTATCTGTTAGCCATTATTAAAGTAGCCAGTTCAGACATATCGGCACGTCTGCATTTATGACTCCTCTTGGAAAATTTCCAATGGCAAAATAACCTTGTTAAAGGGGTAGTATCATCATATATGTAAGGCTTGATCCTTTCTGTTGGTTTTTAAAAATGTAGTCTTGAGATAAATACAGTTAGAATTGCAAAGGCATTTTGAAGAGCTAACCACTTAGAGATACATAACATTGGTGTAATATCCAGTCTTGGTTATGCCATATTCAGGAGTTCCAACAAAACTGGAACTTCATCATTATTATAGTATTCGATTATGTTGTTCTTTGCGGGATATGGAGTCTAGATGAAGAGTTTATGCTTAAAATATCAACTCTCTGGCTCCTTGGATGCTGTCTGATCGGCTGTGCATTTCCTGCACCATGCTTTTTGACTCTGATCTCCAGCATCTGCAGTCCTCACTTTCTCTTTGTGGGACATAATTGCCAGGTCATTTCATGATCAATTAAAAACCAGCTTCAGTTTCAGAAATGTTGGCCCATTTTAATGCACTTGCTTTGCATTTTAGTCATTTTGCGCTGAATGTGCTTGGGAAAAACCAATCCATCCAGTTTAAATATAACCATTTTATGTAGACACTGATATAAATCGACATTGTTCTGTTTTACTCTCTGAATTCGTTTGCCAAACTATCTTTATCAACGGGGAATTCTGTCTGAAGCTTGTAATGAGAGGTGTTCAGGACAAGCATACGATGTAAAAGTAACTTGTGTTATTGCTCCTACTTGCAATTCCATTTAATTTTTAATAAATAAGTTTTTAAAATCTAAGCTCAATTTAAGGGGATAGTTTCGGTTTTTCCAAATTCTTGTATATCGATCATGCTCATGATAAAAATCATGACTGAAATAAATTGATTGGGTTTCCTATTTCACCCCTGGGCAAGTTACAAATTTCCAACAAAATCTTAGCAGGAAGGAACTCTATATGAGTTAACGGAACTTATGGCTAGTTAAAGCTAAAGGTCACCTGTCCAAATAAAACAGTTGAAGAAAACTAGATTTATAAACAGTGAAGAATTTTCTAAAATAAAACCCACTGTAGAAATCATAGAGGCGCAAACCCTTCAGTCTGTCTCATCCAAGCCAACTGGGTTTCCCAAAGTAAACTAGTCCCATTTGCCTGTGTTTGACCCATATCCCTTGAAACCTTTCTTATTCATGTACCTGTCCAAATGTAACTGTATCTGTATCTACATTTACCACTTCTGGCAAAGTACTTAGAGTAATCAGTATATCAGGAGGGACAGTGGACATAAAATTCATTTCACTTGCAAAATACATTTTCTGAATCCATTTAGTTGCATAGAGATGTTGTGACGGTGCTGCTCCTTTAATAAGGTTATGTTGTCCTTGGTTTTCCTTCAAAAGGGGTCAAAAAGGCAGAAGTTTCAATATGTCTGGAATTATCTACTTGAGAAGACTTTTAAGTTTTTTTAAACACTTGTACAATGAAACGGGAGTGGCCAATTCTCCCAGTTCAGGGTTTTTTCTAGATCTGGTTCGAGCAGGCACTCCTTTCAAGGCTACTGATCAAAGAAACAGCTCCCTGTTGATCATGTCTCTCTCTCTCTCTCTCTCTGATGTCTTTCCTGAAAGAACTTGTTTGATTTTACCTTTTTTGCCAAGGGGATGTATATAGAGGTGTAGCAAGTATTTGGGACAGCATCATTAAGTTGCGATAGAGTTGACTGGGTTTTCACATAGGTTAAGTTATTCTAAATTTGGTTCCCTTTTGTTAGTATTTATTGCCGTAGTCTCTAAATTAGTTCTGTTTTGTTTAAAACTGAGTGGTTGGACCAGCTGCATCTCTCCTGGAATATCCATTCGCCACCTGCTTGAAACAACTAGAAAGTTTAGGGTTTGTGCTGCCTTCTTAAAATGTTTTGGGTGGGTCTGTGCTGGCCCATCACAATGTGCAGCATGGAAACGGACCGTTCGGTCCAACTTGTCCATGCCAACCAGATACAGAGTCATAGAGTTATAGAGATGTACAGCATGGAAACAGACTCTCTGGTCCAACCTGTCCATGTCAACCAGATATCCCAACCCAAACTAGTCCCACCTACCAGCACCCGGCCCATATCCCTCCAAACCTTTCCTATTCATATACCCATCCAAATGCCTCTTAAATGTTGCAATCGTACCAGCCTCCACCACTTCCTCTGGCAGCTCATTCCACATGTACCACCCTCTGTGTGAAAAAGTTGCCTGTTAGATCTCTTTTATATCTATCCCCTCTCACCCTAAGCCTATGCCCTCTAGTTCCGGACTCCCCAATCCCAGGGTAAAGACTTTGTCAATTTACCCTATCCAAGCCCCTCATAATTTTGAAAACCTCTGTAAGGTCACCCGTCAGCCTCCAACGCTGCAGGGAGAATAGCCCCAGCCTGTTCAGCCTCTCTCTCTAACTCAAATCCTCCAACCCTGGCAACATCCTTGCAAATCTTTTCTTTCAAGTTTCACAACATTTTTCCAATAGGAAGGAGACTGGAATTGCACGCAATATTCCAACAGTGGCCTAATCAATGTCGTGTACAGCCGCAACATGACTTTCCAACTCCTATACTCTGGCCAATAAATGAAAGCATACCAAATGCCTTCTTCACTATCCTATCTACCTGCGTCTCAACTTTCAAGGAGCTATGAACCTGCACTCCAAAGTCTCTTTGTTCAGCAACACTCCCTAGGGCCTTGCCATTAAGTATATAAGTCCTGCTAAGATTTGCTTTCCCAAAATGCAGCACCTCACATTTATCTGAATTTAACTCCATCTGCCACTTCTCAGCCCATCTGGTCAAGATCCTGTTGTAATCTGAGGTAACCCTCTTTGCTGTCCACTATACTCCAATTTTAGTATCATCTGCAAACTTACTTACTGTACCTCTTATGCTCACATCCAAATCATTTATGTAAATGACAAAAAGTAGAGGACCCAGCACCGATCCTTGTGGCACTCCACTGGTCACAGGCCTCCAGTCTGAAAAACAACCCTCCACCACCACCCTTTCTTCTACCTTTGAGTCGGTTCTGTATCCAAATGGCTAGTTCTCCTTGTATTTGTGAGATCTAACCTTGCTAATCAATCTCCCATAGGGGACCTTGTTGAACGCCTTTTTGAAATCCATATAGGTCATATGTACCGCTCTGCCCTCATCAATCCTCTGTGTTACTTCAAAAAACTCAATCAAGTTTGTGAGACATGATTTCTCAAGCACAACGCCATGTTGACTATCCCTAATCAATCCTTGCCTTTCCAAATACATGTACATCCTGTCCCTCAGGATTCTCTCCAACAACTTGCCCACCACCAACGTCGGACTCACAGATCTCTCGTTCCCTGGCTTGTCCTTTCCACCATTCTTAAGCAGTGGCACCACTTTAGCCAACCTCCAGTCTTCCAGCACCTCACCTGTGACTATCAATGATACAAATATCTCAGCAAGAGGCCCAGCAATCACTTCTCTATCTTCCCAAAGTTCTTGGGTACACCTGATCAGATCCTGGGGATTTATCCGCTCTTATGCGTTTCAAGACATCCAGCACTTCCTCCTCTATAATTTGGACATTTTGCAAAGTGTCACCATCTATTTCCCTACAGTCTATATCTTCCATATCCTTTTCCACAGTAAATACTGATGCAAAATATTCGATTAGTATCTCCCCCATTTTCTGCGACTCCACACAAAGGCCACCTTGCTGATCTTTGTGGGGCCCTATTCTGTCCCTAGTTGCCCTTTTGTCCTTAATATATTGATAAAAAACCTTTGGATTCTCCTTCATTCTATTTGCCAAAGCTATCTCATGACCCCTTTTTTGCCCTACTGATTTCCCTCTTAAGTATACTCCTACTGCCTTTATACTCTTCTAAGGCTTCACTCGATCTATCCTGTCTATATCTTACATATGCTTCCTTCTTTTTCTTAACCAAACCCTCAATGTCTTTAGACATCCAGCATTCCCTATACCTACCTGTCTTTCCTTTCACCCTAACAGGAATACACTTTCTCTGGATTCTTGTTATCTCATTTCTGAAGGCTTCCCATTTTCCAGCTGTCCCTTTACCTGCAAACATCCGCCCCCAGTCAGCTTTCGAAAGTTCTTGCCTAATACCATCAAAATTAGCCTTTCTCCAATTTCGAACTTCAACTTTTAAATCTGGTCTATCCTTTTCCATTATTATTTTAAATCTAAGAGAATTATGGTCGCTGGCCCCAAAATGCTCTCCCACTGACACCTCAGTCACCTGCCCTGCCTTATTTCCCAAGAGTAATTCAAGTTTTGCACCTTCGCTAGTAGATACATCTACATACTGAATCAGAAAATTTTCTTGGACACACTTAGCAAATTCCTCTCCATCTTAAAACTATGGCAGTCCCATTCTCTGTTTGGAAAGTTAAAATCCCCGACCATAATCACCTTTATTCATACAGATAGCTGAGATCTCCTTACAATTTTTTTTCTCAGTTTACCTCTGACTATTATGAGGTCTATAATACAATCCCAATAAGGTGATCATCCCTTTCTTATTTCCCAATTCCACCCAAATAACTTCTCTGGATGTATTTCCAGGATTATCCTCCCTCAGCACAGCTGTAATGCTATTCCTTATCAAAAATGCCACTCCCCCTCCTCTCTTGCCTCCCTTTCTATCCTTCCTGTAGCATTTGTATCCTGGAACATTAAACTGCCAGCCCTGCCCATCCCTGAGACATGTTTCTGTAATTGCTATGATATTCCAGTCCCATGTTCCTAACCATGCCCTGAGTTCATCTGCCTTCCCTGTTAGGCCCCTTGCATTGAAATAAATGCAGTTTAATTTATTAGTCCTACTAGTCTCTGCCTGCCCTGACTGTTTGACTCGCTTCTGTTCTCAACTGTATCTGTCTCAGATTGACCTCTTTTCTCACTCCCTGGGTCCCATGCCCCCCTCCCTCCACCTTAGTAGTTTAAATCCTCCTAAGCAGCTCCTCCAAATCTCCCTGCCAGTATATTAGGCCCCTTCCAATTTAGGAGCAATAAGTTATTCTTGTACAGGTCACTTTTACCCCAAAAGAGATTCCAATGATCCAAAAAAGGGGGTCCTTCTTCCATACACCAGCTCCTCAGCCATGCATTCATCTGCTGTATCCTCCTATTCCTGCCCTCTCCAGCTCGTAGCACCGGGAGTAATCCAGATATTACCACTTTTGGGGACCTCCTTTTCAAATTCCTGCCTAACTCTCTGTAATCTCCCTTCAGACTCTCAACCTTTTCCCTCTCTATGTCGTTGGTTCCAATGTGGACAATGACATCTCGCTGGCCCCTCTCCTCCGTGAGAACATTCTGCACCCTCTCTGAGACATTCTTGATCCTGGCACCAGGGAAGCAACAAACCATTCTGATTTTTCGCTGCTGGCCACAGAAACATCTGTCTATACCTCAGACTAGAGAATCCCCTAACACATCTCCTGGAACCCAATGTACCCTTCGGTGCATTAGAGCTAGTCTCAATACCAGAAACTTGGCTGTTTGTGCTGCGTTCCCCTGAGAATCCATCCCCCCCCCTACATTTTCCAAAACAGCAGACTTGTTTAAAATGGGTATATCCACAAAAGACTCCTGCACTAGCTGCCTACCTTTCCTGGAGTTAACCCATTTATGTGGCTGTATCTGAGACTTTCCCCCATTCCTATAACTGCCATCCATCACATACTGTTGTTGCAAATTCCTCATTGCTTCTAACTGTCTCTCCAACCGATCCATGCGATCTGATAAGATTCGCAGCCAACAGCATTTATGGCAGATATAATCCGCTGTAATCCTTAAACTCTCTTTAAACTCCCACATCTGACAAGAAGCACATTTCACTCTACTAAAGGCCATTTTTGCTTCTTCACAGTCTACAAGCCCAGAAAATAACATTGTCTTATTCCTCTACAAACACTGCCCCAATTTAAATTAATAGTTATGGCTTATATTTTAAGTTTAATCAAGAGACATATCTCCAAAAACATAAAATCAAGAAAGAACCCACATTACTCACCACTGCAAGCTTTCTTTAGGTCACACTTAAAACAACAATGCACTTATCTGCTCATCCTAAATAAATCTGGTCCCATTTGCCAACATTTGACCCATATCTCTCTAAACCCTTCCTCTCCATCCAGTTGCCATTTAAGTATGGTAATAGTACCAGCCACTACCACTTCCCCGGTAGCTCATTCCATACATGCATCACCCTCTACATGAAAATGTTCTCTCCTTGGTCTTAAAAGGGTTTAAATCTTTCTCCTCTCAGATTAGGCCCATGTTCTCTAGTTCTGGACTCCCCCATCCTGGAGAAAAGACCCTTGTCTATTTACCCTATCCATGCCCTTCATGATTTTATAAATCTCTATCAGGTCATCCCTCAGCCTTCAACACTGCAGGGAAAACAGCCCAAGCCTACTCAGCCTCTCCCTATAGCTCAAACCCTCCAATCCTGGCAACATCCTTGTAAATCTTTTCTGAACCCTCTCAAGTTTCACAACATACTTCCTATGCAGGGAGACCAGAATTGCACACAGCATTCCAGAAGTTGCCGAGCCAATGTCCTGTTCTGCCACACCATGACTTCCTAACTCCTATTTTCAATGCACTGGCGAATAAAGATAAGCATACCAAATCCCTTCTTCACTATCCTATCTACTTGCAACTCCACCTTCAAGGAATTATGAATCTGTACTTCCAAGGTCTCGATGTACAGCAGCACTCCCCAGGATCTCTTGTAAATAATTAAGTCCACGTTTGTTCAAGAGAATCCTTTTGCGCGTAAGCACTAAGAATGACTGAATTGGACAGACATGATTTGTGTTCTAATTCGGGTATAATACCAAGTAGTAGAATACCCAATTTATGTAACAGATAAGATATTAACAGTTTCCAACCTTCAAACTTAGTTTAGAAACACAGGAACTAATTTGCAAGTAATTGTACGAAGGGCAAATTAGGTAATTAAATGTCACATTAATATCTTCTTGGTGGCTTTGACTGATAAAGGAACTTTGGGCAGGACACTGGGACACCTCCCAAATTCTTTTGAATAATACCATGAGATCTTTTGTACGCAATTAATTAGTGTCCAATGGGGTATTGGTGACAGCAGTATTATCACAGGATTAGTAATCCAGAGGTCTTAGCTTCTACCCAGGAGACATGTTCAAATGGTTGAATTTAAATTCAACAATAAATTTGGAATTAAAAGCAAATCTACGAGTGACCACAAAACCATTATCAATTTTCATTTAAAAAAAAATCTGATGTCCTTTAGGGATGTAAACCTGCCATCCTTAGCTAGTTGGTCCTACATATAACTCCAGACCCAAAACATCACATGTAGCCATGCAAGCCACTAATTTGCAACAAATCATTATAACGTTGAAAGAAAAATGTAGTTGGATGGACCATCTGGCAGAACCCTAGGTATCAGAAATAGCAACAGCAAACTCCTTGAGCCTGCAAAACTCTTCTCACTGACAGCTGGGAGCCTAAACCGAAATTGGGAGAACTGCTGACCAACAGTCTGCCATATTCAAACTCATCAAATTGCATCTTGTAGATTGTATATGCTGTCCCACCAGCTGACAGACTCATCCGAGGTAGTTGCGCTAGGTGTTCTCAGTTTTGACTTTAGTTGCCATGAATTCTCAAGATATCAGATCACACATGGGCAAGGAAATCACCAACTGATTACAGCATCCATTCAAGAGATGAATCAGTGATCCTCCATGTTGAATACCAATGCCAGGAAGTACTGAAGATGGCAATGACACAGAATATACTCTGGGTGGAGGACTTCAGTTTCATAATCAAGAATAGCTTGGTGCAGCCACTGCTGACCAAGCTGAGTCCTGAGAGAACATAGTTACTAGACTATGTTACCAGTGGGGGATAAGGGAACTAACAAGAAGGATAAACTTAATTGAATTCTACTTGATTAATGTGGCTGTTGCAGATGCATCTGTTCACGACATCTTTGGTAGGAGTGACCACTGCACAGTCCTTGTATAGATAAAGGCTAATATGAAAGATACCCTCCATTATGTTAGGTGCCAAAGTATTAAGTGGGATGAGTTTTCAATAGGTGTAGAAACTCAAAACATGGCATCCATGAGATTATTCATCCACAGTAACCTAGTGTAATCTTGTGGCATGGCATATCTTCCATTTCCACCAAGCTGGAGGGTTAAATTTGATTTAGTGAAGAAGGGAATTACAAGGAACAGCACTGTCCTTCCTAAAAATGAGGTATCAAATTGTTGAAGCTTCAACTTAGGAATATTTGCATGATAAACAGTGAAAACTGTGTACTACATACAGAGCCAAGCAAGCCTACAACTGAAGGTATAAACTTTTCTCCCACAGTCATTTGTAAATGGTGGTGGACAATTTAACAACTCACTGGAGAAGGAGACTCCACAAATATTCCCATCCTTAATGACTGGAGATCCTACACAAAAAGACAAGACTGAGCCATTTCCAGCCGTCTTCCGCCAGAAATGGAGCACGGTTGGAGAATTGTGCTCCAGAATTAGCTGTGCCCTCAGTAAAGCTATTCCAATATACCTCCAACACTGGCATCTCTTCAGCATTGTGAAAATTCCCCCAGCATGTCTTATGTACAAAAAGCACAATAAATCCAATCCAGCAATTACCAATCCCTCAGTCTAAACTTGATCAGCAATGACAAAGGGATCATCAACAGTGCTATCAAGTGGCATTTGCTCAGGAATAAACTGCTCAGTGACAATCAGTTTGGGTTCCATTAGGGACACTCAGCTCCTGACCTTATTATAACCTTGGTCCAAATGTGAACAAAGAAATAAACTCAAGGAGTTTAGTGGTAGCAATTGACTTAGTTTGGCATCAAGGAATACAAGAAAAATGAAGTCACTGGAAATCAGGGAGAAAGCTCTCCATTGGTTGGAGTTGTACCTAGCACAAAGTAAAGGTGGTTGTTGGAGATCAGTCAACCCAGTCCAAGAACATTACTTCTGAAGTCTTCAGGGTAATGAGTTAGGTTCAGATGCTTCATCAGTAACCTTCCTTGAATATCAGAATAGGGATATTCACCGATGTTTACGACTGTTCAACATTCTGTGTGACTCCACAGACATTAGCGTAGTCTGTAACTATATGCAACAAGACCATGACAACTTCGTAGAGTCGTAGAGATGTACAGCATTGAAACAAACCCTTCGGTCCAACTTGTACATGCTGAATGGGTATCCCAATCCAATCCAGTTCCACTTGCCAGCACTCAACCCATATCACTCCAAATCCTTCCTATTCATATACTCATCCAAATGCCTTTTAAATGTTGCAATTGTACCAGCCTCTACCACTTCCTCTGGCAGCTCATTCCATAACACGTACCACTCTCTGCGTGAAAAGGTTGCCCCTTAAGTCTCTTTTATATCTTTCCCCTCTCACCCTAAACCTATGCCCTCTAGTTCTACACTCCCCAACCCCAAAGAAAAGACTTCATCTATCTATCTTATCCATGTCCCTCATGATTTTGTAAACCTCTGAGGTCACCCCTCAGCCTCCGACGCTCCAAGTAAAACAGCCCCAGCCAATCCATCTCTTCCTAAAGCTCAAATGCTACAACTCTGGCAACATCCTTGTAAATCTTTTCTGAACTCTTTCAAGTTTCACAACATCTTTCTGATAGGAAGGAGACCAGAATTGCACGCAATATTCCAACAGTGGCTAACTAATGTCCTGTTCATTTGCAACATGACCTCCCAACCCCTGTACTCAATACTCTAACCAATAAATGAAAACATACCAAACACCTTCTTCACTATCCTATCTACCTGCGACTCCACTTTCAAGGAGATATGAACCTGCATTCCATGGTCTCTTTGTTCAGCAACCCTCCCCAGGATCTTACCATTAAGTGTATGAGTCCTGCTCTGATTTGCTTTTCCAAAATGCAGCACCTTGCATTTATCTAAATTAAACTGCATCTGCCACTCCTCAACTAACTGGTCCATCTGATCAAGATCCCGTTGTACTCTGAGGTAGCCTTCTTCACTGTCCACTACACCTCCAATTTTGGTGTCATGTGCAAACTTACTAACAATACCTCTTAAGCTCATATCCAAATCATTTGTATAAATGCTCTTTTGAGCCAGTTCTGTATCCAAATGGCTATTTCTCCCTGTATTCCATGAGATCTAACCTTGCTAATCAGTCTCCCATGGGGAACCTTGTCGAATGCCTTACTGAAGTCCATATAGATCACATCTACTGCTCTGCCCTCATCAATCCTCTTTGTTACTTTTCAAAAAACTCAATCAAGTTTGTGAGACATGATTTCCCACGCATAAAACCATGTTGATTATCCCTAATCAGTCCTTGCCTTTCCAAATACATGTACATGTCCCTCAGGACTCCCTCCAACAGCTTGTTCAGCACTGATGTCAGGCTCACTGGTCTATAGTGGGCTTGTCCTTACCACTCTTCTTAAACAATGGCACAATGTTAGCCAACCTCCAGTCTTTCGGCACCTCACCTGTGACTATCAATGATACAACTGTCTCAGCAAGAGGCTCAGCAATCACTTACTGTGCTTCTAGGGTATACTTGATCAGGTCCTGGGGATTTATCCACTTTTATGCATTTCAAGACATCCAGCATTTCCTCTTCTGTAATATGAACATTATTCAAGATGCCACCATGTATTTCCCGACGTTCTATATCTTCCAAGTCCTTCTCCGCAATAAATGCTGATGCAAAATACTCGTTTAATATCTCCCTCCATCTCCTGCTGCTCCTCACAAAGGCCGCTTTGCTGATCTTTGAGGGGCCCTGTTCTCTCCCTCGTTACCCTTTTGTTCTTAATGTATTTGTGAAAACCCTTTGGATTCTTCTTAATTCTATTTGCCAAAGCTATCTCATATCCCCTTATTGCCCTCCTGATTTCTTTCTTAAGTATACTCCTATTTCCTTTATACTCTTCTAAGGATTCATTTGATCTATCCTGTCTATACCTGACATATGCTTCCTTCCTTCTTCTTAACCAAACCTTCAATTTCTTCAGTCATCCAGCATTTTCTGTACCTAGCAGCCTCTCCTTTCACCCTAACAAGAATATGCTTTCTCTGGACTCTTGTTCTTTCATTTCTGAAGGCTTCCCATTTTCCAGCCATCCCTTTATCTGCGAATAACTGCGCCCAATCAGCTTTTCATAGCTCTTGTCTCATACCGTCAAAATTGGCCTTTCTCCAATTTGGAACTTCAACTTTCAGATCTGGTCTATCCTTTTCCATCATTATTTTAAATCTAAGAGAATTATGGTCACTGGCTCCAAAGTGCTCCCCCACTGACCCCTCAGTCACCTGCCCTGCCTTATTTCCCAAGGGTAGGTCAAGTTTTGCCCCTTCTCTAGTAGGTACATCCACATACTGAATCAGAAAATTGTCTTGTACACACTTAACAAATTCCTCTCCATTTTAATACTATGGCAGTCCCAGTCTATGTTTGGAAAGTTAAAATCCCCTACTGTAACTACCCTATTATTCTTCCAGATAACTGAGATCTCCTTACAAATTTGTTTCTCAATTTCCCTCTCCTTACAAATTTGTTTCTCAATTTCCCTCTGACTATTAAGGGGTCTATAATACAATCCCATTAAGGCTTTCATCCCTTTCTTATTTCTCAGTTCTACCCAAATAACATTCCTGGATGTATTTCCGGGAATATACACTCAGTACAGCTGCAATGCTATCCCTTATCAAAAAGCCACTCCCCCTCCTCTCTTGCCTCCCTTTCTGTCCTTCCTGTAGCACTTGTATCCTGGAACATTAAGCTGCCTGTCCTGTCCATCCCTGAGCCATGTTTCTATAATTGCTTATCCCTGCCTGCCCTGACTGAATCTCCCTGGGTCCCACCCACCGCCACCACCACCCCCGCCCTAACCTTACTAAGTTAAATCCTTCCTATGTCGTTGGTTCCAGTGTGTACAATGACCTCCTGTTGGCCCTTCTCCCTCTTGAGAACATTTTGCCCCCTCTCTGAGACATCCTTGATCCTGGCACCAGGGAAGCAACACACCATTCTGATTTTTTGCTGCTGACCACAGAAACATCTGTCTGTACCTCGGACTAGAGAGTCCCCTAACACAATCGATTGCTTGGAACCGACGTACCTCTCATTACCTTAGAGCCAGTCTCGATATCAGATACCTGACTTCGTGCTACGTTCCCCTGAGAATCCATCACCCCCTACATTTTCCAAAATAGCATACTATTTTGAAATGGGGATAGCCACAGAAGACACCTGCATTACCTGTCTACTCTCTTACCTTTCCTGGAGTTAACCCATCTATGTGACTGTATCTGAGACGTTTCCCCCTTCCTATAACTGCCATCCATCACATGCCTTTGCTGTTGTAAATTCCTCATTGCCTCTAACTGCCTCTCCAATCGATCCATTCAATCTGATAGGATTCGCAACCAACAGCATTTATTGCAGATATAATCCTCAGTAACTTGTAAACTCTCCCTAAACTCCCATATCTGACAAGGAGAGCATATCACTCTACTAAAGGTCATCTTTGCTTTTTTGAATCTACAGACCTAGAAAATAGCACTGTCATTTTCCCCTGCAAAACACTGCTCCAGGTTAAATTTATTCTAATGGTTTATATTTTAAGCTTAATCAAGAGACATAGCTCAATAAAACATATAATCAAGAAAGAACCCACTCTACTCGCTATTTACTGTAAGGCCATGCTTAAATATCCACTTATCTGTTTCTGTGGTGTGACCTCTCCCAAACAGATTCCTCCAAGATCAATTGTGAATTTCACTTTTTTTAATTTTCCCTGACGCTCTCTGATGTCCATTGATACATGAATTCAAACAGCAAAGGCAGTAACTGTGCAGGCTCACTGCTGTGTCCGTTAGCAATGTGGGTTTCATCCCCCCCCACCCCCCAACCTCTCTCTCTCTCTCTCTCTCTCTCTCTCTCTCTCTCTCTCTCCTGTACTGACCTCACCTTGTGCTTCCTTTGTCTGGTCTTCTCCCTTTTAAAATTGCTGTTGTTTTTGACTTTTTTTCTCCAAAGTTCCAAAACAGTGCAACAGCATATAAAACAGTAATTGCTGTTCTTGGTATTCGAGGGAATCACCTCCAACACTTCCTCTCCCGCTTTCTAGGCTTGGGGTTATAAGTGTCAAGTAATATTTGTACACAAATGTCAAGTAATGGCTATCTCCAAAATAAAGAAATTAACCATCTCTCCTTAACATTCAATGGCATCATCATCACGGAGTTCCTCAATATTAAATCCTGTGGATTGCCTTTGACCAGAATCTAAACTGAAGAAGTCATATAAAAACTATGGGTACAAAACCCAGAGAGCTTGGGAGTTCTGCAGCAAGTAGTTCGTTTCCTGACTCTCCAAAGCCTATCCACCAATTACAAGCTACAAGTCTGGTCTGTGATTGAGTGTAGTCCAATTGCATAACTGAATGTGGCTCCAAAAAGAGTGGAGCCTGCTTGACTGCTAGCTGCTCACCTTAAACATTCAGTCCCTTCACCCCTGATGTCATGCAAACAATGTATAGTCTACAAGATGCATTACAGCAACCCACCAAGAGACCTCTAACAGTACTCTTCAAGCCTGCACCTGTAGAAGATCAAGGGCAACAGATGCATGGGAGCCTGAGATCACCTCCATCACCCTGAGATCACCTCCATCACCCTGAGATCACCTCCAAGCCACACTCCGTCTTGACTGGAAACTATGACGCAACCCATCTTCTTTTCAAGAGAAATTAAGGGTAAAGAATAAATGTTGCAGAGCCAACAATCCTCACTTCCAGGGAGTAAACACTAAAATGAATATGTCAGGTCTCAACGTTTTCGATGTTCTTAAGTCCTATGATAGGCCAAAATTCCACAACTTAGGGTTGGGATGATTAAGGTAGTTTTCAAAAAAAATCTTAATTTATAAGAGACAATTAGCTGTATGATGGGGACGTATTGCAATTTTTGATTAAAAAAATGAATGAGATGATAGAAATGATTTTTTTTACCTTGTTTCTAAGGATAAATGCCTTATATCTGCTCACTAAATTAAATGTTCCACATCAAGCCAACTTGTCAAAATAGCAATGATATAAAGGCATTGATTGGTGGGAAACTGCTGTTGGGGACTGTCCTTACATTGCTATAAATTAGAAAATCATGTCATTTTCAAAGAAGTACTGTACTTTGATTTAATTGTGAAACATTCAGGAATAAGGGTAAATCAGGGTCAACATAATAAATTGCTACAGATAATCCAGAGTACAATATAGTTAACTTAAGAGAAATAATGTTCAGATAGGTCTCAAAGGGCCAGATGGCCTCCCTCTGCTCCTAGTTCTTTTATGGCAACTTAATGCAGTCAAGTGGAAATAAGGCATGTAATATGTGGGAAATCATGGATCCTGACAGCAGAAATTAGAGCTCCAGATCTCAGAGCTTGAGTGGTGGCTGAGATAGAATCAATCTGGCTATAGCCATTTTACAAAGAGGTAGCAATTACATTGTTCAGTTGAGTCTGTAGACCACCTACTCCTGAGAAAAATGTAGAGAAATAAATCTTCAGGGAAATTGCAGAGAGATGCTAACATTATTGAGTGGTTCTAATTGAGAACTTGAACTACCTGGGACAGTGACAGGTTTAAGAGTGGATCGGGGGAAACATTCCTAGATTGTCTTCAGGAAAATTTTCAACAGCCATATGTACTCAATCCAACTAGAAAGAATGCACTGATCAACTTGTTTCTTGGAAATGAGGTAGGCCAAGTAGATCAAGTGTCAGTGAGGGAACTTGTCAGGAACAATGATCATTATATTGGAAGGTTTAGAATGAAGACAGCAAAGGACAATAGGCATTCCAGAGGAAGAATAATTAAGCAGGGGAAGCCAGCTTCAATAGGGAAAGAATAGAGCTGAGCAAGACAGACTGGAATAAATGTTTGACTGGAGAAACTAGCTGAACATTGAGCTACCTTCAAAGAGGGAATGGTTCTGGTATTGTCAAGGTACACTCCCTCAAAAGGGAAAGAGATGGCAAAGAACCCCAGAGTTCATTGGATAAGAAAGAAGATAGAAATTAAAATAACATAAACAAAGTGTATTTATGACAGGTGTCAGACAGAAAATACAATTGATAACCAGGAGGAATACGGAAGGTTCAGAGGGGAAATGAAAAAGCATAGAGAAGCCAAGAGGCAATATGAGAAAAGACTGGCAGCCAACAAATGAGAAATTCCCATGTCTTCAAAAGACACATCATTAGTAAAAGGGTGGTAAGCGGAGAAGAAAAGCCAATTAGTAACTTAAAAGAAGTTTGACATGGAAGCAAAGGCATGCCTTTGGTATTAAATTAAACTTTGTATTTGTCTTTTTCAACGAGGTAGATTCTACCCAAGCCAGAGCGACTGAGAAGGAAGCTCGGTCACAAGAAGTGTTCAAAATTAATGAAGAGGAAATGTTGAACAAAGTATTAATATTTACCAGCGACAAGGAACTAGAGGCATCCAAGAATATTGAGGGGAGTAAGAATGAAAATGCAGGGGTGTTGACCATAGTTTTACTGTTTTTCCTAGACTCGGAAGAGTTGTCAGAGAACTGAAGAATTGCAGGCTTAATACCCATATTTAAACAAAAAGTTGGAAGGTTCATCCTAGTATTCACAGACAAGTCAGTTTAACTTTGCCAGCAGGGATGCTTTTGGAAGTAATTATTCAGAATAGAATTAGTAGCCACATGTAAAGAGATTGTTTATTTCGGAAGAGCCAACATGGATGTCTAGGGGAAGTTGTGTTTGACTAACTTACTGGAGGTTTTTGCAGAGGTGGCATAATGGGATCTTTGAGGATAATGCTGTTGATATGATGTACATGAACATTCAAAAGGTATTTGATACATTGCACCACACCAGATTTGAGAGAAAGATTATAGCTCGTGGTATGAAAGGGACAAGTCACAACATGGATACAAAATTGGTTGACTGGGAGAAAACAGTGAAGTGCTTAATCTCTATTTTACAGGATAGAATAAGGTTTGTAGTGGACTTCCCAGGGGTCAGTATTGGAATCCTCACTTTTCCTGATATGTATTAATGATCTACATATCAGTATGCAAGGACAGTTACAATGTTTACAAATGATATGCAATTTTGGACTCTGTCTTCCTTACAGCTTACAATAGACAGTTTAAACAGGGAATAAACAAGTTGGAATTGACAAATAAGTGGTAGCTGACGTTCAGTGTGGGGAAGTGTAACATGCGATATTTTGATGGGAAGAAGATGGGCCGACAGTATGAAATAGGAATGGCCAGAAATTATAAGAGGGACCTAGAATACTTATACACATATCACTGAAAATAGCTCGATAGAGGGAGCAGTTAATAAAGCATGCAGTATCTTGGGCTTTAATAATAGGAGCATAGAATTTAAAAGCTAGAAGGTGATGCTGAATTTGTATAAGATATTAGTTAGATCTCAACAGGAGTGTTGTGTACAGTACTGGATGCTAATTTATAAGAAAGATGTGAATACTTTGGACAGAATGGCAAAAGCACTTTGCAAAAATGGTTTCAGGGATGATAAACATCAACATCAGTTATAAGGATTGTTTGAAGGGGTTAGATTATTTGCCTTGAAGAGAAGATGATGTAGGTAGAAGTTTTTAAAATCAGGAATGGTTGGGATAGATAGATAGGGAGAAACTGTTCCAACTTGCAGAAGAATTGAGAATGAGGGAGTACAGGTTTCAAGTGTTTCATAAATTTCACACAAAATGTGTTATGATACGGGGTAAACCCTTCTAATTTAAACCGGTCACACAGAAAAGCTCACCTCATGTTGTAATCTGTTAAATTTTGGGTGGCAAAGAATTACCCAAAATATCACTATTTAAAGAAAAAATTAACAATTTTATTCTTTTAGTACAATAGAGACTATTAAGCAACAGCTATTTGCAACTCCTTTCTCAAACCTATTTTTACTCCCCACTCTACAACACTGGTCCAATAAATTCCCTCTTAAATTTACAGCAAATCAATTTTCAAAATCATTTTGTCATCTTAGGATGTTGAACTTTCTCTGTAGATTTCATTAGGTTGTCTTCAGTCTTCTGCTGCACAGCTTCCTTATGGACAGGTACCTTTCAGAGAGCTATTCTGCTGGCAGTCTCTTGGTGCGTGGCTGCTCTTTGCTGTTCTCCCCAGCTGTTCAAAAAACCCAAAACATCAGACTGGCTCATTGGTTTGATGTCATCCAAAATAGTAAAATTCAAATTCAATTGGATTTTGATATCTAAGGATAATTGAAACTAGTTGTCAAAATTTGAATTTGTTGTGTACTATGGCAATGCAGCTCCAGCTATTTGTTTTACAACCAAATGTTACATTTTTGAATTTTCTGCACACACTGTGCCAGCCAGAAGTTTCAGTTCTCTTAAAGGTACAGTACACGTCTACAATTTCATCATAAATTATTTGGGTCTGGAATGCACTGCCTCAAAATGTGTTGGAGGCAAGTTCAACTGAAGCATTGAAGAGGACATTGGATGGGTGACATTCGATGGGTGTTTCTATTTAAATACTGTATAAGGATATGGGGAAAAGCAGGCAAATAGTACTGTCATAATGTTCATTGGAGATCCGTTTTGCACATAATGGACTGAATGGCCTCCTTCTGCACCGTAGCACTTCTGTGATTCAGTGATCATGAATTGATGATTTGTGTATAAGATATTAAATCTTCCTTTTTTATATATATTAAATCAGTGTTATGTGTTTCCTGACAGGGTGTCTCCATTTCCTTTTACATTTCATTGTAAGTTACTTTTAGTGTAAAACTGAGAAAGAAAGTCAATGACAGATAAATTATGCCATACAAAAAGCATGGAAGGATCCATTTGACCTATCGTTTTCATGGTCATTCTCAGTATGGTTAACTCAACCAGTTGCATTCCCCGCCCCCCCCCCCCCCCCCCCCCTTTTTCCTAAAACACTGCAGATCTTTTCTCTTCAGAAACTTATCCAATTTCTTGAAGGCTAAAATGGAATTTGTCTCCATCACACTCGCAAGCAATACATCACAGATTCTAACCATTTGCTGTGTAAAAACTAAACTCCCCATGTTACCTTTAGTTCTTTTGCCAGCCACTTTAAATCAGTGTCATCTTCTTCTTGACTCTTCTACCAATAAGACCATTTCTCCCTATTTATTGTGTTGAGACCCTTCATGATTTTGAACACATTTATGAAAGTTCTTATGAATGTTCTCTTCTTTAAGAGCAATAGTCACTACTTTGGCAATCTGTCCACATAAATGAAATTGCTCAAAAACATTTTTATAGATCTTTTCTTCATTCTGTCTAATGCCTTCACATCATTAAAATGTGATGCACGGGTTGCACACAACTGAAGCTGAACCATTTATTTATGCAGGTTCACCATAATTTTGTCGTTTTTGTACATCATGCTTCCATGTGTGAAATACAGGATCCCATATATTTAATTAATTCATTGCTCATGTTACCCACCACTCTATGATTTGCGAACATACACTTCCAGATCTTTCTTTTCCTGCTGCATCCCTTTTAGAATTGTATCCATTGGCCCAAGTTTTTACCGAGTCATGGAGACTTCATGAAGTGTCTAAGCTTGCACCTGAAACCTTGATCTGGAAGTTCACATTTTTCCTTTTGCTGGTAGAGGAACAGGGTGGAATGTGCCTCACATCAGGAAAACCTGAACTCAGCAGAGCCATTTAAACTCAGTTCAAACGGACTTCATTACTTCTGGAACCAGAGCCTTTTCTCACAGTATGAGAGTTACAGTATTGTACATAGATGTAAATGCTTGTAAAGGGCAGATGGGGTCTATGAAACTGTTATGTTATTTAAATGACCAGCCTTTTCAATATTGTAAACAAAAATGGTTGCTCATGTCTGAGTGTTGAAGAATATCTGTGGTTACAGTTTTAAAATTATTAAGGACATAATCTTCAATTCTACCATTATAGTTCTATTTCTCCTTTACTCTTCCAGAATAATAATCACAGTAGTGAGTGGGAAGGAGGTGGGGAGAACTTCAGCACTTGGTTGCCTCTGATCCTTGTCTGTGGCTGATGCATCTTGCAATATACAGCAGAATCTCGATTATCTAAATATCGGATTATCCGGCAAGATCGCAAAATGCTTGGCTAAAGCATGTTGTCTGGCATTCGATCATCCAGAATTCGATTAACCGAACGAAATACTCCCCGCCCGTGTCCTTCAGATAATTGAGATTCCTCTGTACTGTGCTTGCCTACATTCCCCAGAATGAAAGTTCTGCCATCTTTGGCAATTGTTCCCCAGGACGACTCTGGCAAGCTGGGAGATTTTCTGACTATATTTTTGCCTGAGGAGCAAAAATCAGACCTTTACTTTACACTGCTTCTCATCTCATTCTGTCTTTCAAAATCTTTCACTTCACATTTCCCAACATTCAGTTTCATACGTTGGCATTGTCCACCAACCTGTCTGTGTTCCTTTGAAGCCTCCTACTATTCTTCTCATTCACAGTACTTGCAAAGATTAAAATTGTGCACTGCACACCCAAATCTTAGGTATTGATATAGATCAAGGAATGCATTATTGTAATATGAATTCTAGTGGAATCCAAATGTTTACTGCACTTTTGTCTGCAAAACAATAGTTTGCACGACTTTGTTTCCTGTTAACTTCATATCCACTATCATTTTTATTACTGCAGTTCATTTTGTACATGCTGCTGTCACAGTTTGTTGTTTGTGAAAGGAGTGATGTTGAAAGTGATGGATGGAGCAATAATCGATCCGGCTTTGTTGTGTATGCTGTCAATCTTCTTCAGAGTTTTTGAACCTGCTCTCATTCTGACTAGTGATCAGCATTCCATTATGTTCCTGACTTGTGTATTGTAGTTGGTGAAAAGGCTTTGGGAGTCAGAAGGTACCTCCCTACAGAATATCCAAGCTCTGGCCTGCTTTTATAGTGACAATATTTATTTATTGGTCCATTTAGCTTCTGGTCAGTGCTAAATACCAGTTTGTTGATTGTGGGGATTCAGCAATGGAAATGTTATTGAATAGCATGGGGAGATAGTTGGATTATTATTTATGATGATCATGGGGAGGCACTAACGTCACCTGAACAACTAAACTGGAAGCTCAGGCTAACATTTTTCTGGCATAAGTTTAAACCCCATCATACCCAGATGGTGAAATATGAATTCAACAAAAAAAGACTGAAGGTTTTTTAAAAAAAGCTAGCGTAATGGCAGTCATGTACCCATTGGCAATTGTTGTAAAAGCCCACCTGGCTTCCTGGAAGGATATCAGCCTTCCCTGCCTCGTTACAGCAAAGTGATTGACCCTTAGCTGCCCTCTCGGCAACTAGAGATAAGTAATAAATGTTGACACCCTCATCCCATCAACAAATGTTTAAAAACCATCTAGGAAAAGACAGACTTGATCAATACAATATTTACCATTTTTCAACATTCTGTAACTGCACAGATGTCATCTGCTAACAGCAGTGTATATCATTTGCAAGATTTGCAGCAAGAATTTGCCAAGCCTTTTCAACAGCGCACTGTATACACATGATTTATGTCACCTAAAGGATAAAAGTATCAGGCACATGTTAACACCACACATTCAAATTTCTCTTCAAATTACACACAAACCATGGAACAAAATCCTTGTTCCCTTACTGCAGCTTGGTCAGAATCCTGGAACTTCTTCCCTAACACTATGCCACAAACTGTAGCATTTCAAGAAAGCAACTCTTTCTAAATCAGTTGATATGATGCTGCTTAAATGCGCTGAGCAGAATATAAATATGAAAGTTTGACTGACCATTTTGACCTCTGCTCAGCTAGAGGACAGCACCCATGAAGCAGTGAACATTTGACTTGAAAATAACATGCATTTTAATTTGAGTTTTCATCTTTTTACTCAGGGTGCCAGGGATTACAATTGCCACCGACATTATCTGTGGTTTTCCAGGTGAGACGGAAGCAGACTTTCAAGAAACTCTGAAACTAATTCAGGAGTATAAATTTCCTAGCTTGTTCATCAATCAGTTCTACCCACGCCCAGGCACCCCAGCTGCAAAGATGGAACAAGTCCCAGCCCAAGTGGTGAGCTCTTTATTTATGCTAATTTTCATTTTGTTTTAACTAAGTATAATCAAATAATCTATGACCCAGCAGGTCTTTAACAAAGCACTTCCAAGATTTATTACTATTTTGAGTGATTTGTATAAGGCAGCCAACTGAGAGAAATAAAACAGAAACTGCAAATCACCATCAAAAAGTAACTTTTCTCTTGAACATGGCAATTTGTTTCCAAATCTCAAACATGTGAAGACTTTCACCATTTCAGATTTATTTACTGAAATATTTAGTTCTTAAATGGTTCCATCTTGCTATGCCTTAGTGATTTCTGCAACTGGTTATTCCTATGCTTTCCACGTCAGTGTGTTCACCCACGAATGCTAATAAGATAAATGAGAATCAAAATAAGAATTAAATAGTTGAATTTAATTCTGGCAATATTTTTATTTGTAACTCCTGCATTAAATGCTGCTGCAATGGACAGGAACTGAGTGTACTTTTCACAATTTAGTAGTACTAAGGATCCACAAACTTCAATCTGTATTCTGCAGTAGCAGCTTTGTTTAAAACTTCCTTTAGAAGCCATATCAAAAAGTGTGATTCTGAGAATGTTCTACATTTTACTTCCCCATTAATCAGTGAACTTCTATATTCACAGCAATGTATCAATGTACAGCAAAAGAATTTAACAGCACAATCGGTGTTAGATTACAAAAAGATGTGATAAAGCTGTATTGATGCTTTATTTGGAAGATTACACTCGCAGCATTAATATTTGATAAATTCCAGTTCTGATAAAACGCGATAGTGCCATTCTCATGCAGTGTTGTGTTACAAGAAAATTGAGCAATAGCCGCAACATTTAAACTAATGGGGCCTGAATCACATCATAGCCAATGCAGGTAAGGACAGTTTGCGTTTTACAAATAACAGTCTAAATTCTTCAATCACATTAAAGCTATTTCACCTTGAAGAAACCCGCGTTATAGCAAAACCGACTGTACTGTACGACCTTGCACATGCTGAATTGGGCAACCGCATGACTTTGTATCTTATCAGAGCACGGTGAAATAGGAAATCCTTAAACCTGGTAAATTAGAGCAAGTGAGACTTTGAAGAAACCCATGCCTGTTGATATGTGCCAAACCATTGACCTAACATCATTTTAAGTTTATAAGGTGACCAAAAGATATAGGAGCAGAAGTAGGCCATTGGGACCGCCTCACCATTCAATCTTATTCATGACTGATCTGATAATCCTAAACTCCACTTCCTTCCCTTTCCTGAGTACTCAATATCTATGCTATAGCCATTCTTTGAATTTTCAAAATAATTAGCAATAGAACAAAATACAGATTCCTTCATGAATACTATGTAATAAGAAAATGTATTGCAGATGTAAAAGTTGGTATGCAAAGGAACAGAATGTGGGAAAATCCATTCCATAAGTTTCTGTGCGGATAAGGTGATGACCTATCTTAGAAAAAACTTGTCACTTTCTATTTACATTCCAGATGTTCCTTTTAGTAACTTAATCCAGTCACCCTGCAGGATCTGTAACAGATTTCTTGTCAGATAAAATGGCATTTAATAATGTGAAATAAATGTCCTGATTTGAAGAAGGGTTTAATGCAGCAAAGTATTGCATCTCGAGCAGTGCCAATGTAAATGTTTATATTGGCAGTAATGCAGAGCATGTGGAATTTTTTTTGTATGGTAGTGTATCATCCTTCAGAAGGTTTGAAAAAGAAGTTAAGTTGTACAGTGTTGACCTGATTAAGACCATTTGCAGCTTGAAACTTCTATTTCTCCAAGTTGATCCAATCTGTACTTTTTGATGTATTTGCTGATCTGTGCATCACACCCTTTGCTTGATGTTCCACTCTATCTTTTAAGTACTTTAGTGTGTCATATCAAGTAAATCAATGTGGATGATACTGATGCAAAACAATAACCAAATCAAGTAGATTGTTTATCAGCTGAATTCAGAGATTGATAAATCTGAGTAATAGTCTAGCAGATATCTAGTTATTTCACCTGAATTTTCAGGTAAGTATTTTATGAATCAATTCAATACTCTGATTTATAAGCGAAAGCATTGCTACATCAGGTTACTTGATATGACATGGGTGTGCATTATGGAAGATGCAAATTGATAGTATTTTCCAAGAGTTAATTTGCACTATGGAGAGGGATGATACAATTATGTGGTGGTTTCACCTTCCTATTTGATTATTTGGTAGTGGTTAGTGTGTTGCTAACTGATTTCTCATTCTCTACGTCTTGCTTTCATTGCTGGGTATGGTGTAGGTTGTGGAGTAGGGCTGAATTGTGTCAACTGAGCCTCCAGCAAAGATTGTGTGTTGGTCTAAAAATAATCATTTTGGTGGCAACAGCCTATTTTATTGCTATAGGTTAGTGCAAACTTCGATATGGCCCCAAAGGATTAAGCTATTCCATATTGGATGAATTATATATACAGACAGGTCTTGTCATGTTACATATCATCTACCAAATGTCAGTAAACAAAGCAGTATGTAGTTGATAGAGTTTGCATTGCGTTACTGAATGCAATTTAGTGTTAAACTAGTTCTTACTTTAAAAGAATATGATGTAAAAAAGTAAATTTTCAAAGCAACTTTATATAAAACTAAAATATAGTCATACATAATTAAACTGATAATCTTGGAACTACCTACTTTTAAAATATAAAATGGCAATGATCTGAATGTGCAAAATTTCAACCACAAAATCTTTGTGAGAGACTAAAGCATAACGGTGATTTGAATCCATTGAGAGCTATATGGGATGGTATCTAAATGTGCTAATGCAAATTGCCAGTTTGTTTCCACATCACAAATAGAAGTGCATGTTGGCTCTGAAGGAACATACTGGCTCTGAAGCCAAATGTTCCTATCTCAGGAATCCTATTTTGATCTCATGCCTTGTCAGGTCCTGATATCAGATTCAAGCCATTGTAACAGACCACATTTTTTTTATTTTTGGAATGTGGTTTGAAAATGAGAAAAAGGACACTGTTTTTAAAAAGGGGATAATGTACAAGGAGTTGTCTGCAACTTGCAAAGTAAGTGAAACTAACTGATGCATGTGAGCCATTGTTACATTTTGGGACATTAGTATCATCAGTTGTAGGAGAAAGTGAGGACTGCAGATGCTGGAGAGTCAGAGTCGAAAAGAGTGGCGCTGGAAAAAACACAGGAGGTCAGGCAGCATCCGAGGAGCAGGAGAATTGACATTTCAGGCCTAAACCTTTCATCACTTGTAGGTTCAGGGGAACTAATGTGATAATATTGTGCCTTTGAGATATGTGTACTGTCTTGTTTTCTAAAGAGTTTTGTCATAGTGGTGTCACGGTGTCTCCTGCCAGCAGGCAGTTTGTAAATAGCTTTAGGTTTCTCCCTGGATTTTTTTTAACAGTAAGCCAAAAGAATCATGAGTGGATGGGGTCAGGCTCTCACAGACGTTGAGGAATTTGGTTTTGCTTTCAATAGGGTTTTTTTGTTAGTTAGCTGCTGCATTAGAATTCTCTCTGCTGCTAGATTGAAGACTTCGAGATTTTCTCTAAGAAATCAAAAGGAGCAGATTGTTTCTTTCAGTGTTTCTTTCCACTGGACTGGAAAGAGATAGCATGTGAGAACAATAACTTTTGCTGCGTTACATTTTGCCAAAGGATGTGTTTATGGATGCTGCCTGTATTAGAACCATTGATTACGAGTGGTTAAATAATACATGTTTTGTTAAGTATGTCAATAATGTAAAGTTATTTGTTTTGTTGCAATTTAATTGCATTTTAAAAATAAATCGTGTTTTGATTAAAGCTTAGTGATGGACCAATCAAATCATATGTGGAACACAGGGGCTTACAGTTGCCTTTAAATTAAAGCAAAAGTTGGTGTCCAGGCTATCTCCCGAACGTGTTTTGAGGGAGTTTGGTCTAGTCCCTAATACTAAGTGCAATAACAATCTTCTGGATTGGGTGCAACTTAACAAAACTGTGAGGGTAATGGGAAACAGAAGCACGGGAAGTTTCCAGAGCTGGATGCTTCAATGACTCTCTCAATATCCTTTCTGTGTAAAATTGCTTTCTCCGATTCTCTGTTGAAAGAGCAGGAAAAGTACTTTCGGAGGCATTAAAAAAGAAATTCAAAACTCAAAAGGCCAAAAAGGGCCCCAGTCCAACCAGCCAATCAGCAAACTAAAGACTAAACATCGCTATGCTTTTAACATTGTGTTATCATAACAGATTTGAAAGGATTGTGAAAACAGCCCATCCAGTTTTGTATTGTGGACTGTGATTCAGAATTGTGTTTCCATGTTTTTTGTCCACCCTCTGCCATGATATTTGTATCTTGTTTGTTTCGCTTTGTGTGCCTGTTTGTATGTGGGGGAGATTTAAAGGGGTAAGGATGAAGTTATATGGTCATAAATCGGTAATTCAGTTGTCCGCTGTTTTTACCATTAGTTAGGAAAATCACTTTTGTTACAATGATTAGTTATTTTCATTTTAACAAATAAAACTAACCTGAATCAGTTAAGTAGAATGGGCATTTCAGCATTTTAATTAAATATTCACATTTATGGTGACTGTGGGAGCAGTGGGGCTCAGTACTGGTGCACTTTGCCACGTGAGTTGTGGAATTTAACTATTTTACACATTTACTGCAATTGTATAGCAAAGGTTCGACAAATATTACACCATCAGTTCACCACTGATTGCATCTGAAATTAAGATTTTACCTTCCTTATAGACTGTCATGGTTACAGCATGACTATTTGCTTGGTAAGTAGGGAGGGTTAGCAGCCAGGTGCCATTCCAGTAAGGTCATGTTGTGGAGACAAGCCCCTGCAGCCAACCTTCAGCTCAATGGTAGCTTTTAAACATTTCCTTTATTCTATCTTTAATTCTACTTCGCCATTGCATTCTGCCAAACACAAGTCTGCTTCCCATTGTTCACTTTGTTCACCTCCCCCACTCTCCACCTTTCACCAGCTCTTCTCCAATATCAATAGGAGTAAAGAACTGGAGTGGAGGGATGTTATCAGGGTTTGGAATGTGTGTAGAGATGGAACTCCATGGTGAAGGGAGTACCAATGAGAGGGGGATTGCCTGTTTTGAAAGTCCTGATTTAAAGGGCTGTGCTCTTGAACATCCTTTATGACTGGTAAAGGAGTACTAAGTATCGGGTATATCATTAAATATTGAGGTAGGCACCAGGCAATCAGCCCAAACTTGCACAATGCCAGGGTGCAGTGTTGCCAATAGTTTGGGCTTACCTGGAGTCCTTTGTTGCAAATTACAACATCCAGATATGAGCCTTTGAGGAAATTGTGAACACTTTGAAACCATCAATAGAGATGATCGCTGAGGGACTGCAAGAACTAGCCTTCTGTGTTTAACAGGTAGAGTATTGTCATACCAACTGAGGTGAACCATGAAATTAGATTCTATGTTTTGATCATCAAAAATACTGAATGAGGGCTGCTTAATCCAACTAGTTCATTGGTGTTCATCGGAGAAGGAAGCCTTCCATCTCTATGGTCTATTGTTCATAATTCCAATCCAACTGTACTGACAGCAAGAATGGCGGCAAATGTTGCCTTACCAGTGTTTCCACATTATAATAACAATTTGAAAAACTGTCTATAATTGAGCACTTAAATGGCTCTTATCATTGAAGAATTCTATAGCTATTTCTAACGAAGGAAGAAGTGATTTGATTTCAAAACAAAGTTAAAAATTCCACCTTTATGGAATATAACTGCCAAATAAATGCTGGAGAAATGTTTCTAATCACAATAAATATTGAAATAGTGACAAATTTCTCGAAGGTTACAGTCAATCTTACATCATCTAAGTCAAAGATTGAATAAATGGATCACTTAGTAAACAAAATACAAAGAATCACAAACCCCTAAAAATGTTGAAAACCCAAAAGCTTTAATTTTGTGAAAAGTGATATTAAATGCACTCAAAATTTAAATGAAATCAAGAATTGGAGAAATCAGTACCTTAAGCAAAAGGCAGAATCTTAAAGGACTGTGGTGAGAAATGTGGGTGACTCACATGAGAAGTTCTGCAAGTCCTTTCTCACCATTGGGAGAAGCTCATTGTATTTTAATACAGAGTTATGGATATCAGGGTGATATTCTCTCCAGAGAGTGGCAAGATGCCTATTAAGGGGGATTTATTGCTTGTTAACAGCCTCATTGACAACGTATCTCACCTCATCAACATTCTACCACCACGAGGAAACTTGGCATCAACAATTCTCAACGTGAAAATCAGAATGAGTGCCTGGCAACTTCAACTTGCCACTTGATCCTCTGTGCCACCATCTTAAACACCCAATTAATAATGTCTCAATGCTCAAACCCGGCACCAACTACACGCACCCCACATTCGTGGATGCTGGCATCCAGGATTGGCAGCAAGCTGCCACAGGGACCAAGAATCATCTACTGTAGCAGAGGTTGCAGCTGCAGGGACCTATGGCTACAGGAAGGCCATGATTTTGCATCCTTAAATCCATTTTCTTGAGATGAATGAGGCACTACATCGATAAAGACATGAAAGTTGAGGGAAATTGTGTTGGAACTGTGTCAGTTACTGGATTGGAACCTAAGATTGACAAGAAATGATGTCATTGACTTGCTCATTGAGCTGGTAAGTTTGTTCACAGATGTTTTGTCACCATGCACATCATCAGTGCACCTCCGGTGAAGTGTTGGTGTTCTGTCCCACTTGTTATTTATGTATATGGTTCAGCTGGGATTGGTGGTGCCATTTCGAGTTTTGTTGTTGGTTATATTTCTTAGTGGTTGGTATATAAGGTCCAAATCTACATGTTTGTCAATGGAATTCTGGGTTGACTGCCAAGCTTGCAGGAATTTGCATGTATATCTCTGTTTGGCTTGTCCTAGGATGGATGCATTGTCCCAGTCGAATTGGTGTCCTACATTGTCTGTGTGAAGTGATACACGTGATAGCTGGTCATGTCTCTTGGTGGCTAGTTGGTGTTCATGTTCCCTGGTGGCTAATTCCCTTCCTGTTTGTCCTATGTAGTCTTTATGGCAATCTTTACATAGTATTTTGTGTGCAACGATGGTCCTGGTGGTTGGGGATAAAGAATCCTTCATACTTGTTAGTAGTTGTCTTACTGTGGCAGTCAGTCTGTGTGCTACCATGATATCCAGGGGTTGGAATAGTCTGGTGGTCATTTCTGATATGTCCTTAATGTATGGCAGTGTGACTAGTGTATCCGTGTGTGCTGCATCTTCCTGGTGGTCTGTTGTGGTCTGTCATGTTGATATCCTTGGGCTATGCTTTTGGTAACCCATTGTTTCTGAAGATATTGTGTAGGTGTTTTTCTGCTTTGCATAGCTCCGAGATGCTGCAGTATGTTGTGGCTCACTTGAGTAGTGTTCTGATGCAGTTCTGTTTGTGGCTGTTGGGTTGGTTGCTGTTGTAGTTGAGTACTTGGTCAGTGTGGGCGGCCTTCCTGTATACTCTGGTGTGGAGCTCCTCATTGGCCTTGCATTCAACCATTACGTCCAGGAATGGGAATCAGTTCTTGTTTTCTTCTTCTTCCTTAGTGAATTCTATGCTAGTAAGGATGTTGTTTATGAGTTTCACAAGTGTAGAAAGTAGCAGAACAGAACAGTTGCAGAATGTTACAGGTAATGGTTAACAATGCCCACAAACGCATCCACAAATATGAGCGAGAAGTCACATGCCAAAAAACTTTGTACACCAGCTCGACCAATCATGAACGGACCACTACACTAGAACCAACCATCTCCATAAAAGAACAGAAAATCAAGAAAAAGACTGACCATCGAGGGGAAACTGACTAAGCTCACCTATAGCATCAACACAGACAAATTTGAATAAAGAACCTGTCAAACCGGCCATTAACAGACATCGAAAAAGCTGTACTGCTACACTGACTGAATTACAACCACGAGATGCCAATAAAATGAACTTCCTCTGGCCGTTAACAGGTCCAGGTAGCCGTGTGTGGAGGGAATCGTTATGGCTCACTGCTTTCCCCTCTTCTGCAATTATGTTCAGACCCGGGTGTCCCTGAAGATGGAGCAATGCTAATGCTAGCAATACTAAATTTGACACCTACACAATGTCTACCAAAACTCTTGGCTTCTTTAAGGAGAGGTTGGCGCTATGAGGAACAAGTACATTATTTCCCCCTTCAATTCTATTTTGATTTAGTCCCAAACTTCCCCTTCATCCTTTTTCATGTAAGCATTGCTCGCTCTGGGATTTGCTTGTCACTAGTTCATTGGCCGCATGGGTGTCTTTTCTAGTGGTGGACTGGTAATGAAGTTAAGTTCACTTGGTGTTTTTCCACTGTATCTTGCACCTGCACACATACAAACATGGTGCTGAGGAATATGAGCACTATGCTGTATTGCAGTAGTCTGGGGGGGAGCAAAAAATAAATAAAATGCACTTCCTTACAGCATTAGAAGCCACTCTCGTGAACAGTGGACTCACAGAGGATGCCCAACAGAGTATCAGGCAGAATTGGCCCCAACACTAAACAGAAAGAGAGAAGGAGACACCCTCAACACAGAAGAGAAGGAAGCCCTGGAAGGACTCCGGAGGGACAAAAACATTGTAATCCTATCAGCCATCAAAGGGCGCATGACCGTCATACTGAAAAGTGCACATACATAGAGAAAGCGAAAACGATACTGGCAGATACCGGCACCTACCAACTGACGGTGACAGACCCGACACCACAATTGGAAAACTTCATCACAGTTCCTGAAGAAATCTACACCTGACAGGAGAAATTAACAAAGCTGATCTCCAAAAAAATTAAGCCAATGGAATCCAACAGACCCCGCTTCTATGGACTCTCCATGGTACACAAACCATGGACCCCGACCCATAGTTTCACTCCCAGGAACACCGACATACAGACTAGCAAAAGAACAGCATCAAAGATTGAAACACCTAGTGAACAACTCAATCCACTTCACCCAAGAGTTTCTTAACATCATCAAGGACACCAAAATAGATGGGGATGAGATTATGATGTCATGTGACAGCACTGTTCACCTCCATAAACATCCTCCTAGCCAAGGAAATACTAGCCTCACTACTCAAATGACCAGGAATACAGGCAACCTACACCACCAACACCATCAGCAAAGATGGCACCCCCAAACTACTTGATCTATGCCTCACGGCCCACTTCATCTTCAAAGGTCAGGTATACAAACAAATCAACAGAACACCCATGGGATCACCGATATCAGGACTAATAGCAGAGACAGTCATGCAATGACTTGAATGGATAGTACCACTCACTGTCAGCCAAAACAATGGATCTGCTACATAGATGTCACCTTTGACATTATTAAATGCTCAAGAAAATCCATCAACCCATAAACAACATAATTACCAGCATCAAATTCACCAAGGAAGAAGAAAACAACAACCGACTCCCATTCCTGGACATCATCGTCGAACCCAAGGCAAATGGTGAACTCCAGACCAGCATATACAGGAAGGCCGCCCACACAGGCCAAATACTCAATTATAACGGCATCCATCCCAACACCCACAAACAGAACTGCATCAGAACATTGTTCAAGAGAACCACAACACACTGCAGCACATGGAGCTGCAGAAAACAGAAGAATAACACCTATACAACAGGTAAAAACAATGGGTACCCAAAAAAGTGCAGCTTGGTGATACCTACACGACAGACCACAACAGGAAGACACAACACACCTGGATACGCTGGCCATACTGCCATAAGTTAAGGACATATCAGAAATGACCACCAGACTACTATGACCCCTGGGTATTATGGTAGCACACAGACTGACTGCCACACTAAAGCAACTACTAATATGTATAAAGGGTCCTATACTCACAACTCAACAGGACCATTGTTAATAAAAAAATATTGTGGAAAGATTGCCAGGAACCCTTCATAAAGCAAACAGTAAGAAAATTAGCCACCAGGGTACACAAACACCAAGTAGCCACCAAGGGACATGACCAGCTATCATTTGTATCACTTCACTCAGACAATGAACACTAATTCGACTAGGACAATGTATCCATCCTCGGACAAGTCCAACAGAAATATGCATGCGGATTCCTGTAAGCCTGGCACTCAACCCGGAACTCCATTGACACACATGTAAATTTGGACCCAATATACGAGCCACTAAGGAATGGAACCAACACCAAAACCGGAAATGACACTACCAACCCCAGCAGAACCAGACACATAAACAAAAAGTGGGACAGAACACCAACACTTCACTGGAGGTGCACTGATGATGTTACCTAGCATAGTAAAGAAACATCTGTGAACAAACGTACCAGCTCAGCGAGCAAGTCAACAACCTCATCTAAAACCTGAGCTATGAATCTTTGTGAGTTCTCTGAACTGACAGGAATGGGGGCCCACACTCTTCTGGTGGCCTTGAAGGTGTCAGCTGCTTAAATTCTATGCAACTTGAGTGGCAAGTGACCTGCATAGAATTTCTGTTATCCATCTATCCAATGATTTAAGATAGGATAGTGACTGATCCATTTGTTCAAGATTACACTGGTTCATTTTGTTTGTCCATGATGAGGTCAGTGCTGCTGTCGGATTTGGAAGACATAGCTAGTTTTCCATAAGTGCAGGATGCCATCACCTGAACATGTCACAATGAGAGGGCCATACCTCAATAGTGCAACATTCCATTTATGATCAGGTGATGTGCAATCACCAGCACCACTTCTGGGAGATGTGTCTTAGGAAGCTACAATAACTCCCGCATCTTCAGGCACTGTCATGAATCTGACAGGTTGGAGGATCCAGATACCTGACAAGGCTCATTAATGAGGGACAAGGCAGTACAACCTTGGCTGATGACATCATTGCACAATCCCTAACTCGCGCAGAGCGCAGTACAATCTCACCCATGCTTCAACAAGGGCTGTGATGGAGCAAACAATAGTGCTACTGATAATGCTGCTCTGACTGGTCTCGGGGTGTCTGCCGTGTACTTCAGACAGAGTGTGACACATCAATCTAGCATGCTCTACTCTGCACAGTTGGGGCAGGAAATGAGTTGGATGCTGAGGAACTGACTGAATGGGCACAGTCTTTCAAGGATTAAGACATTGTGCTGGAAGTAGCTCTCCTTGTGCATGACAGAGCCAGATAGGACTTGTTTGACAAACAATAGTTGAGAGCTGAGTGCAGCAAATAATCATCAGCTACAATGACACATTTTCTTTTGTACTGCGGGGGTGAACTGCAGACTCTGTTTTTTTTTGTGTTGGCATTTGATGACTGCAAATAAAAGGTAATCTTTTTGAAATGATAAAGGTTTGCCTGTCTGAGATGGTCACCCAGCATACAAAGACAAGATTTTAATCTGCATTCGGCATTGGTAGAAGAACAGTGGTGACGTGGAAGGTGGTCAGCTGGGATGTAGCGAAGGTCAAGAAAGCTGTGTGCCTTGGTGGATAGACTGCAAGTGGGGCAAGAAAGTGGAGCGGCATGTTCCAGGAGGTGTCAGCCACGTAACTATATGCTGTGAAAAGCATGTGTTGAGGGCTGCCGTGCCATTATTTTCCTATTGAAGGGTAACACCAATGCTTTGCCAGATGTTTGTTTGGAGTTTATAAACAGCACTGGCAGAAGGGATGCCAATCTATTCCAGGACATCTGGCCAATGGCAAATTCTTTCAGCTAGATGGTAGAATTAAGCTAGCAGAGGACTTGAAGGGCACCATAGGAACTTGGTAGGAAGTTAGAGAGAGATATTTGGGTTGAGATGGAAAAAAATCTCATTAGGTCTCATAGAGAGAAATCCTCAGTGAAACACAATGAAATTGATACTTAGCCAAAATGATGTCAAGATTCAGCCCAACATATTTTAAAATATTCTATTCTGAATAAAATATTTAGCAGCTTTAAATTGATATTTTTCCTTATTTATTATTTTCAGTAATCATATACACAAGTAATAGAACAACTGATCAGCTAGGAAAGTTTTTAATATCCTCCTTACTGTAAGTCATTAAAGCACCTAAGAGCTACTCTGGAGTCTGAGTTGACTTTTTTAAAATTAGGATACTAATTTCACCTCTTGCTTTTTCAGGGGCACCCATTGTTAGCCTGCTGTCTCTGACAACAAAACTAGTGATAGAAACATAATGTATGGGAAATTATGGCTACATGAACCTTCATTCCACACTTCTCAAAGTATTATAGAACTATGATACAGCAATGATGTATTGTGCCACCTGAAATATTTTAAATATTTAAATTTGTCATTCACTGTCAAATTTTGCAATTCAGATTCTGTCACATGCTAATATTTAAGACTCTGAAAAAGCATGTTTGGATTTATTTTAATGACTTTGAACTTCCCAACAAGATAGATTATTTTTAGAAGGTGCTACAGTTGACGTTCAAAGACTTCTCCGACAGATGTACGAAATAAGACAAAATAATTGTAAGAACAATTGTGACATGTAATTGAATGTCATTACTTCTTTGTACTCAGGTAAATGTTTTGCACCTCAACATTTTCATGTTGATTACATTGAAAATACATTATCCCTTTGAAAGTATGTAGGCCCATTGATGAAAGAAAATTTAACAATGTTCAGAACTGCTTGACACTTACCTTTGCACATCCTGGCTTTCTGTGTGATTGACGTACTCACAAATGCTTCAAATAACAGCCATAATCACACAATTATTGATACTTCCAACAGGGGATTGTTACTGCTATAGGGTGCAAGGTAACAGTAAAGCACTTTGCATACCTTCATTTTTAAAGTTGGTATGTATAACAATTACATGTTGTTTGTGATTTGTCGTGATGTAAATCTGTATTATAAATCTATTTATTCCATTCTTAATTTAAACTTGTCTGACTGGCTTGTGTTGAGTTTTGGAAAATATGTAAAATACTAGTCACTTTGTCATTAACCTTAATTTTAACATTTGTGTCAACTCATCCAATCCTCCTCCATACCTTTAAGGAGTAACTTTTTTCATTGGGGGTTATAAACTTTAAGATAGTGCAATGTTATTTAATAATGGAGGTTCTAATGGAATAGATTGATCATTCGAAAACCAGTGAGCATTAAAATAAAACATGAAAAATGCTAGGAAGTACTTTCCTTCATTGACCTATGAAATAGATTAGATTAGAGTGATGCTGGAAAAGCACAGCAGTTCAGGCAGTATTCGAGGAGCAGTAAAGTCGACGTTTCGGGCAAAGGATTCCTGATGCTGTATTCCTGATGAAGGGCTTTTGCCCGAAACATCGATTTTACTGCTCCTCAGATGCTGCCTGAACTGTTGTGCTCTTCCAGCACCGCTCTAATCTAGACTCTGGTTTCCAGCATTTGCAGTCATTGTTTTTACCTATAAAATAGATTAGCCAACATACAATAAATTTGAGTTTACAACTGCACTTCAAAAAAAATCAAGACAAGTTTCTGAGAGTAAAGGGCATCTCTAAAAGTAGATGAACTCACTGATCTCTCTCTCTCCTCACCCAGACAACTTTGAATTGTTAATTGTACCATTAATGAATTTACAAGCATTAGTAATCTGTTCCTCTTTAAGTTGAATTAGCATTCAGAAAAGCTGATAAACATCAGTACATTGCTCTGGCTTTAAATTCAATTAAATTCACAAGACCCTAAGAGTTTTATGCTGTGTAGTGTAGTGCTGCCAAATGCTGCTTCCTTATTCACTTTGGCTGCTGCTTCACTGAAACACATTTCTGAACAAAGATTGTCAGAAGCAGCCCTTCTCCAAATCTGTCGTCTTACATGTTGTAATAATTTCATTGTCTGTTAATATTTGAAGGCAGTTTCAGTGGAGAACATCTTGATTTTATCAGGTCAGTTTCACTTTATCACAGAAGGTCTCTGGGCTGAACATACACAAGAAACATGTAACATCTTCAAACATAATGGTTCCAAATTTGTCAGTACAGTTATATTCTACAGTTTATACACACCAATTATTGTCAAATGTCAGAAAACCCATCTGGTTCAGTAATCTCCTTCAGAGAGGGAAATCTGCCATCCTGACCTGATCTAGCCTACATGTGACTCCTGACCCACAACAATGTGATTGATTCTCAATTGCCTTCTGAAATGGCCTAGCAAGCCACTCAGTGCTACCAGTTGCTACAAAGTCGCAAAGAAATGAAAACAGACAGATCACCTGGTATTGACCTAAGCACTAGAAAAGACGACAACAGAAAAAGCTCAATCAACCCTGCAAGGTCCTCCTTAATAAAATTTGGGGGCTAGTACCAAAATTGGGAGAGTTGTCTCATAGGAGAAAGTGAGGACTGCAGATGCTGGAGACCAGAGCTGAAAATGTGTTGCTGGAAAAGCGCAGCAGGTCAGGCAGCATCCTAGGAGCAGGAGAATTGTCGTTTCGGGCATTCCTGAAGAAGGGCACATGCCCCAAACGTCGATTCTCCTTCTCCTTGGATGCTGCCTGATCTGCTGCGCTTTTCCAGCAACACATTTTCAGAGTTGTCTCATTGACTAGTCAAGCCACAGTCATATATTCCAGACATTACTATCTGTCCCACTGGCCGGACAGACCCAGTAAAGTTGGTGGCACAGTTGTATACAGTCAGGAGTGGTCCTGGAAGTCCTCAACATTGACTCCAGACCTCATGAGGTTTCGTGGCTTCAGGTTAAAAATCAGCAAGGAAACCACCTGCAGATCACCATCTCCCTCAGCTGATGAATTTACTGAACAACACTTAGAGGAAACACTGAGGATGGCAAGGGCACAAAATGTACTCTGAATGGAGGATTTCAGTGTCCTTCATCAAGAATGGCTTGGCAGTAGTACTACAGATCAAGCTGGGTTTGCAGCAGGTTGTGAGGAAACCATCAAGAGGGTAAAATGTACTTGACCTCATTCATGACAGTATCGGTAAGAGTGCCAACCATTCAGTCCTTGTGGAGATGAAGACCCACCTTCACATTGAGAATAACCTCCACCGTGTTGTGTGGCACTATCGCAGTGCTAAATGAAACAGACTTTGAACATATCTAGCAACTCAAGACTGGGCATCCATGAGGCACTGTGGGCCTGCAACAGCAGCAGAGCTGGACTCCAGCACAATCTGTAATCTGATGGCTGGGCACTTCTCCCATTTGACCATTACCGTCAAGCCAGGGATCAACCCTGGCAAATGCAGGAGGGCATGTCAGGAGCAGCACCAAGCATACCTGAAGATGAGGTGTCAACCAGGTGAAGCCACCAAACAGAACTGTTTGCATGCCGAACGACATGAGCAGCAAGTGCTAGACAGAGCTAAGTGATCCCATAACCAATGGATTCAGATCTAAGTTCTACTATCCTGCAGCATCCAGCAGTGAATGGTGATGGACAATTAATCAACTCCCTGGCGGAGGAGGCTCCACAAATATCCTCGTCCTCAATGATGGAAGAGCCCAGCACGTCAGTGCAAAAGATAAGGTTGAAGCTTTTGCAGCATTCTTCAGCCAGAAGTGTCACGTGGATGACCTCCCATGGTTCCCAGCATTATAGGTACCAGTCTTCAATCAATTTCACTCACTCTTTGATATCAAGAAGTGATTTGAGACACTAGATACTGCAAAGGCTGTCAGCCCTGACAATATTCCAGTAATAATACTAAAGGCTTGTGCTCCACAGCTTGTCACTCCCCTAGCCAAACTATTCCAATGCAGTTACAACACTGGTGTATACCTGACAATGTGAAAAATTACCCAGGTATGTCCTGTATATAAAAAGTAGGACAAATCCAATCCACCCAATTACCTGCCCTTTCAGCCTCCTCTCAAACGTCAGTCAAGCGACGGAAGATGTCATCAGTCGAGCTATCATGCAACACCTGCTCAGCAATAACCTGTTCAGTGACACCTAGTTTGGGTTCCACCAGGGCCATTCATCTCCTGACCTCATTGAAGCCTTGGTTCAAACATGGACAAAAGCGCTGAATTCCAGAGGTGAGGTGAGACTAACAGTCTTTGACATTAAGGCTGCATTTGACCAAATGTGGCATCAAGCTGAGTCCAAACAACTTCAACTGCTTCATCAGTGACCTTCCTTCCATCATAAGGTCAGGGTGGGGATGTTTGCCAATGTTTATACAATGTTCAGCAACTCTTCAGATATTGACGAGTTCAAATGCAACAAGATCTGAACAGTATCCAGACTTGGGCTGGCAAGTGATAAGTAACTTTCGCATCACGCAAATGCCAGGTTATGACCATCACCAATAAGAGAAAATCTAACCATTGCCCCTTGGCATTCAAGTGTTGCCATTACTGAATCTCCCACTATCAGCGCCCTGGGATTATCATTGACCAGAAGTGCAACTGGACTCACCACATAAACACAATGGTTACAAGAGCAGGTAAGAGACTATGGGTACTGCAGCAAATAACTAACCTTCTGACTCCCCAAAGCCTATCTAATCATCTACAAGGCCAACATCAGGAGTGATGGAATACTCCCCACTTGCCTGGAGGAGTGCAGATCCAACAACACACAAGCTTGACACAATCCTGGACAAAGCAAGCAGCTTGATTGGCACCATATCCATAAACATTCACTCCCTCCACCACTGATGCTCAGTAGCAGCAGTGTGTACTAACTACACAGTGCACTGCAGAAATTTACCAAATATCCTCAGACAACACCTGCCAAACCCATGACCACTTCCATCTTAAAAGAGCAGCAGACATATTTGAACACCATTATCTTCCAAATTCCCTCCAAGCCACTCACCATTCTGACACGGGAATATATTGTCGTTCTTTCACTGATGCTGACTCAAAATCCTGGAATTCCTTCCTAAATGATGTTGTGGATTAACCCACAACAGATGAACCACAACGATTCAAGAAGGCAGCTATCCACCACCTTCTGAAGGGCAAGTAGAGACAGGCAATCACTGCTGGTCAGCCTGTGACGGCCATCTCCCCCAAATTATTTTAAAAAAGCAAAACATTACCTATTTGTATGGTCTGCTGCCTGTGGACTGAAGGTCTACCATGTGCTTTGAAATGCCGGAAGGCAGAGTTCGACCAATTTTTTAAAACTGTTCATCACAAACAGTCTTTGCTTTTAAATGTTGGCTTATTTTAAGTTGTATGTGTTCTTGCTGAAGGGCAAGCTATACCAGTCATAGAAACTAAGTGGGGAAGTTACCATTGATTAGTTACTGAGTAGCTTGCCCATTTGCTTTAGGGGCTGAATAGAAATTTCCAACATCTTTTCCTAAATTGATCTCTGTTTTTTATTCTTTGCCAGGTCACTGGACTAAAACATTTTCGGTCTTAGTTTGGGCAAATAAAAATATAAAAGAGTATGCGAAAAAGTCAAGAAACTGGGACTGCATGGACTGCTCTTGCTGAGAGCCAGAATAAGCTTAATGGCTGAATTACTTTATCTCTACTGCAAACTTCTGCGGTTTCCATTTAAAGTTTAAAATTTAAAATTGGTCTATACCATTGTAGCAAAAATTACATACGGTTCATGAGACAAGAGAAAAAAGGGTTTGTCAAACATCTTTTCATCAAGAGTGTACTTTGTTTTTGTTATAACTTCATATTTTAAATATTTTTAATCATTTAGTCATTAGTAGTCTGAGATAAAAATCACGATTTAAGAAAATCAATCAGGTTTACAGCATTTTTATTTGGATTTTTTCAGTTAATTTGCAATTGTTGTGTAATTCTTTGTAGCACACTATAACAGAAAGGTATTGGTTCCTGTCTACATTAGATTTTTATTGATGTGTTAAGTAAATAGTTATTTCCAAGAATTTGATGTTACCTTGATACAAAGACAAATTTTGAATATATTATGTGAGTAATAATGGGTATTGTATAATTCTGACAGTGGTGTATGAAAACAGGTGTATTTATGAACTACAGTGACTTCATTTCCCAGTGCACAGTTCACAATCAAGGTTTTATTTCTTTGATTTATTTGTTTTCTGGGCCTTAAATATACATACACATAATGTCCAGTTGGCATTAATTAAATTTTATATTGATTGGTGCAAAACTTCTCCATCATATGGGAAGCAACTTTCAACTGAATAGAATGCTGTGTTCTCAAATTATCTTTCCAGTATAAATAATGAAAGTGTAAGTTCTCACTGAGGAACTGTGAGACACGAGTATGCAAGGCATTAATTATCATTTCCTTGGCACATGTTCTTCAATAAGATGCTGAAGCACAATGAGTTCTGACCAAGGATGCTGAGCAATTTTTGTGTTTATTTTACATTTCCAGCATTTTTCTCCCTTCTTTTCCAAACATCTTGAAGATTTGGAAAGTTGGAAGGCAGGTTAAACATGTCTTCTTGTCTTCACATAACCAACATCAGTCAAGCTTTTATCCAATAGTTTGTTTATAAGTCTATTTTTGATGTGTGTTTGATTAGGATGGTATTTTGAGGATATTTGTTCTGTATTTAAAATCTCCATGTAATTTTGAGATACTTTTTTAAAAATATTTTTACAATTGGTATCATCTAGTTTTGTTTTAAATAAAACAAATGGATCTTGCATCTCTTTGTTCTCAAAATTGTGATGAAAGAATGGCTGTGTGATAATTAAATGTGGTATTCAGGGAGAGTTGTCAATCTTGAGTGTAGAAAGTGAGGCATCTGTCTGGAGACATTTAACTAAGTGTTTTTAATTGAGACCTAAAAAATCACTGATTTTCTTAGCTGCCCCAGCTAGATGAAGAAATTGATATAACAGCTAGATGAAGAAATTGTGACATTGATGACTGCAGCCAAGATGTTGTACCTTAACTTGCCAAGCTAAACACACGTGCAAGGATTGAGATAGAACTGACCCGCACACACCAGGCTGCGTATACACCCATACTATTAGTGAAAATACATAAGGAGGAATGATTCCAACATCTTTGGGGAAAAGGTTCATTCTAGCTATCGTTTCAAAGGAGGTACCTTGTCGTTCAGGATTAGGAGATGTACTGTGGCAGTTCACATGTCCACCTTTTCATAAAAGCTACAGAAAAATGCTTCCTCTTCCAGATTCAGCACTACCTTAGAGGATATTTGAACATTTTCGGCAATGTAGCAGTTATACATATTGCTGGCTCTCACGAGTGACTTACAATCATAGAGATGTAAGCACAGGAACAGACCCTTTGTTCCAACTCATCCATGCCGACCGGATATCCTAACATAATTTAGTCCCATTGGCCAGCACTTGGCCCATATCTCTTCAAATAAAAAGTGAGGTCTGCAGATGCTGGAGATCAGAGCTGAAAATGTGTTGCTGGTTAAAGCACAGCAGGTTAGGCAGCATCCAAGGAACAGGAAATTCGACGTTTCGGGCCAGAGCCCTTCATTCCTGATGAAGGGCTCTGGCCCGAAACGTCGAATTTCCTTTTCCTTGGATGCTGCCTAACCTGCTGTGCTTTAACCAGCAACACATTTCAGCCCATATCTCTTCAAACCCTTCCTACTCATGTACTCATCCAGATGCTTTTAAAAGTTATAATTGTGCCAGCCTCCACCACTTCCTCTGGCAGCTCATCATGCATGCACCACCCTCCGTGTGAAAATGTTGCCTCTTAGGTCTCTTCTTTATCTTTCCCCTCTCAGCCCAAATCTATGCTCTCTAATTCTAGACTCCCTCACCCCAGGGAAAAGACCTTGTCTATTTATCCTATCTGTGCCCCTCATGACTTCATAAACCTCTGTAAGGTCACCCTTTAGCCTCGGATGCTCCAAGGAAAACAGCCACAGCCTATTAAGCCTCTCCCAATAGCTCAAATCCTCCAACCCTGTCAACATCCTTGTAAATCTATACTGAACCTATTCAAGTTTCGCAACATCCTTCCGATGCACAGATGTGACATGCTGACTGAAACTTTAAAAGCTACCTATTTTCGCACCATGCAACGTGAGTTCATGTTAGTAATGTTACCTCCATTTGAGCTGATCAGCAAGAACTGTCAACATAACATTGGCTGCCTTATTTCCTCTGCTTCCCCGTTACCTATTCAAACCTATCTCCTACTGAACTCACCGCACTCCATACGCTCAGATCTCAGATATAATCAAGTCAGCACACAATGATGTCTGGTGTACTGGCAACATTACAGAGATTGAGCACCACCTTGGACTCTTGGACACCACCTTCTATTTCCCTCAGGCATTGTGACTCCACCATTGAACGCCACACTATTGTATCCACAATAGTAACTAATGTCATTTTATCTAGTGATCTCCTCCCCTTCCCTTCCCTCACAAGCTCATAGTCCCCTAACCCAACACAGCCTGCTTCTGCCATCTGCTCAAAATCCACAAAAAGAACTGCCTGGACAAACCCATTGGTTCTGCCTGGTCCTGCCCCACAGAACTCCTCGACTTGATTTTTTTCTCTACCTTGTCCAGTCCTTCCCCACTTATATCCACAATTCTTCAGACTCCTTACATCAGTTTCAGAACTTCCATGGACATGCAATCCTTTTACATCCTCATCCCCTATGAGGATGGACTCATGGTTCTCCTTTCTGGAAAAAAATGTCTGAACTGTCCCCATCTACAACCATCTTTCTCCACCTGGCTAAGTTCATCCTCACTTTGAACAACTCTTTTAACTCCTCTTTTCTCAAACGAAATGTATGGCAGGGTAAACAGAACATTTTTTTGTAATTCATTCATGAGATGAGGGCATAGCTGGCTTGGCCAGTATTTATTGCCCGTCCCTAATTGTCCAAAGAGCAGTTAAGAGTCAACCATGGCTGTGGGTCTGGAATCATATGTAGGCCAGACCAGGTAAAGACAGCAGATTTCCTTCCCTTAGAATAGCCTTTTATTGCCATGTGCACTCAAATGATTGGAGTGAAAAGTTTGTAATGTTGCCTGTGGTGCCATCTTAAGTAAAGGGTAGCTGGTTTTGATGCTTTAAGTATTGTCACAAAATTGAGATAATAGAAAAAAGACTACCTGGGAATGCAGAGTTTAAAAATCCATAATAAGAGTAGAAAGTGTCTTTAAAGTACTCAAGTTATCGTCCTTTTCCACTGAGTCCATGCCGGCCAGGCTTCAGAACATGAGGCCTCGCTGCTACCACATGCTAGCCTCTATCTTAGACTTATCCCCTGCCTGGTCTGGGCTCAATCTGCTCCCATTCCGAGTTCCAGTCCACAACCCAGCTCCTGGCTAGGCCCGTGCTCACTCTGCTCACCACTCCAAGCTCTGGCTGCGATGGCTCCCAGCCCAGCCCACATTTACTCTGCTCACAGCTCCAGGCTTCAGCCCATGGCTCACTTTCAGGACTCAGCCTATGCTTGCTCTGTTACCACTCCAGGCTCCCCCCGCAACTCGTCTCCTCTGTCTCAGACTTGCTTCCATTCTCCAGTTCTGGTAGTTTAAGAAGTTAAAAGTTGGGGGTGGGGAGAAGAAAAAGTGTAGCAAAGAAGGAAAGAAAGGAAATGAAAAGAAACTGGTGAGCAGTGGAGTTCTGGCTCGCACATCTTATTCTGCCGCCATCTTGTTTCATTATTATTTTAATGGTGTGAGTTACTCTATGCTCTGTGATACTGCACATCAAAGGACAGAGTGAACCAGATGGGATTTTCCGACAGTGATTTCGTAGTCATCAATAGATTCTTAACTCCAGATTCTTTTTATTGAATTCAAAATCCACCATCTGCCATGGTGGGATTTGAACCTGGAACACCCGCTGAGTTCATGGATTAATGGTCTAACGATAATATCACTGGGTTATTGCCTCCTCATTCTAGCTCCAATCCTACTTGAGTCCCACCTCGCAACTCTTTCTCCCTTACATTAATGACATCATCAGTGCTGCTTGCCTCTCTCATCCGGAATTGGAAAAGTTTATCAATTTCTCTTAGATCAACCACCCTGTTCTCACTTTCACCTGGTCCATCTCTTGACTCCTCTATTTGCTTCCTTGACCTCAATGTTTCCATTTCTGGGAATGGGCAGGCCACCAATATCCACTACAAAACCACTGACTCCCACAGATACCTGGACTATACCTCCTCACACCCTGATTACTGTCAAGGCTCCATTCCATTCTCCCAGTTTCTTCATCTTCATGACTTCTGTTCCAATGATGCCAGCTTCCAAAAGGGGGCCTCCAAAATGTCCACTGTTTTCCTCAACCAAGGATTTTCCACCACTTTGGTTGACCGGGCCTCAGCCATGCCAACCCATTTCCGGCACATCTCTCCTCACAGCTTCTCTTCCCTCCTATGACACCAATAGAGTTTCCCTGCTTTTCACTTACCACCTCGCTAGCATCCACATCTAAAGGATCATAACTTGCCATTTCGCCACTTCTAGCGGGATGCTACCATCAGTCACATATTCCCCTCTCCTCCCTTGTCAATCTTCTGAAGGGACTGTACCTTCCATGACAGCTTGGTCCACTCCTCCTCCACTCTCAACACCACCCCATACCCCACGGCACCTTTCCATGCAGTCACCTAAGATGTAACACCTGTCCCATTTACTGCCTCCGTCTTCAAAGTCCTAGGCCCCAGACACACCTTACAGGTAAAGCAGCAATTTACCTGCACTTAATCTAGTCTCCTGTATTCAATCTAGTGTTCTCTTTAGCTTCTAGTTACCTGGCCTGCACTTCAACACGCTAACATGTACCCTGGCCAACGTTTGCGTTTTGAGTTTGCTGCAGTGCTCTAGAGCAATGCTCAGTGCAAGATGAAAGGACAACATGTCATCTTCCACTTGGGGACCCTGCAGCTTTCAGGGCTTAATATCATGTTCAATAATTTTAGAGCCTGAGCACGGTCTTCCGTATCTTTCCCGAAGTCCCCAATACCAGGCCTTGGCATCACATGGGTTACTATTACAACCAACTCATTGTCAGATACTAATGGTCCCCATCAGCAGTTTTTCTTTCTCCCCAGCTGCCCATTATCCATTGCTTTTGTTTGTCCAACTGCTATTCTCTCTCTGGACTCCATCTCAATCTAATGTTTACTCCTCTCCCTACCCCATCTTCAGCTACGATCAGTTCTGAAGCGTTAACTCAGCTTTCTCTTTGCAAATGCATCTAGACCTACTGGTTTTATCCAGCAATACCTGTTTTTGTTTAAAGTTTCCAGCAGCTGCAGGGTTTTTTTTCATGTTTGTTCATTGTTTATTGGCAACTGCGTGGAAGTAATAGTGACTTAATAGTGAGATTCTCACCTCACTGTTTAAACATTAAGGGGAAACTTCTTTCAAATTTTGTAATTCTTTCTTTATGTCAAAATTCTGAAATGTTTCCCTCTCATCATATTTCTCCAATTTTCTCACCATTTCCTGTTCTGCTCAAGGAAGCATAACATTCTGCCATTGTTTCTGACATTTAGTGGAAAATGACAATCAATTCCTTAAAATCGCTGAAATCTGGAGCAGCTTTAAGGCAGTACAATTGGGTTGGTGACTGTGGATTAGCAAATCCATAAAGATCAACAAGGCTTGCAGTTTCATGTTTTAACTGGAAATATGTTTGGGTGAACACTGGATCAAGAACAACTGTAATGTCAACCAAGCTTGTCGTGCCGCCAGAACTTACTATCTGAGTTAGATTTTTAGATTAGACTTACAGTGTGGAAACAGGCCCTTCGGCCCAACAAGTCCACACCGACCCGCCGAAGCGAAACCCACCCATACCCCTACATTACCCCTTACCTAACACTACGGGCAATTTAGCATGGCCAATTCACCTGACCCGCACATCTTTGGACTGTGGGAGGAAACCGGAGCACCCGGAGGAAACCCACGCAGACACTGGGAGAATGTGCAAACTCCACACAGTCAGTCGCCTGAGTCGGGAATTGAACCCGGGTCTTCAGGCGCTGTGAGGCAGCAGTGCTAACCACTGTGCCACCGTGCCGCCCCAAAATGATAAATGGCAACTTGAGAGAGATTAACCATGTGTAAAACCGGATCCTAATAGAGAGTAAGTCAGTCAGCCAGAATCTTTGGGAAAGGCTGGAAAAAATGAAAAGGAGAATTTGCAGTCCGTAACATTGGAGCATGACCATTCAGAGTCAGTGTCACAGTTGTTCATGCAAAAATCAAAAGCAATTTGAAACACTGTCTTTCAAAAATTTGCTGAAGATAGGTTCATTGAAAATTTCACAAATGAGATTATAGATTTTCCACAGGCAGGACATATTAGGGATTTTGGGACCAAGTTTGCCAACTGGAGTTTATGGGTGCTAAATTTTTAAAGTGAAATTTCAGCTAACCAGATGAAGTGTACATAAAAGTGTTGCTTTAAGGTATAAAAAACAAAGCTGCAGCATTACTTTTGATCATATTTTATTTGTGCAGTACTCATGCTCCAAGTTTTCAAAATATGGACTTATGCTGTATTCACTGTAAAGCTACAGCATAAACAGATACTTTTTGATTGATTCAATGCATGTGATATTTTAAATAAATTATATTATAGTAAAAATGTGTTAATTGACAGCATATCCTTTTTAATTGTGCAAATCTAGACAATAAAGCAATAATTTGCCAGTGATGGTGCTGCTTTTAAAAATGAAAGGAAGGATTTGAAAATTCAATGGACTAAATGTAAATGTTCAAAAAAGAGAGAATGTGCTAATTTTGCTGTCACTTCTGCAGCAGAGCTTCAGCAACAGCTGGGTTGTTTTTGGAAGAAAGAATTACTGCCATGTAGAAAATCCTGCCATTTACTTTGATAGATAATGACTGAGGATAATTTATCTCAGAGATGAGAGACTCCTGGGTTTGCACATTTTGGCTGCAAATTTGAATTTGATTCTTCAAAAGTAATTGATAACTAATGTCAATATTTTTAAGGCTAACTGTAGAAGATTTAATTTTATCACTGTTCCATAAGATGGATTTTGTTTTAACTTCTGATATCTTTAGACATAGCATTTTCTCTTATGGTAAGCAAATAGCCTGACATTTAATTCAATAATAATGTCACAAAGTGCTACTAAACTATTGAATGTAGGATCATTGCATACAGTCTGAAATACAGTGTTGTTAACATGCAGGAGTAATTTTTCAGAGTGATAAGCGTGCATTCACAATTGATTAAACTTGAGTACAGTTTTCTTTAACCACTTGATAACTTGACTGGAGACTCGCAAGCATAATGGGAAAGTTCAGACTCTCATATGACAAAAAGTAAATGAATTCTGAGATGATTTATTCAGTCAAAAAATAAGAAAAAGGGCACGTGTTACTTGTCTTTCCACAGTAGATATTATTTTGGTTTCTCAAATAAGCCAACCGAGGAATTCTGGAACTTTGTGTAAGTTTTTACAGAAAAACTAGGGATAGAGTTTTTCTTTTCGCTGGTTTGGCATGAGCAGTGGTGAAAAGTTGATAAATATGGGAAAAATGAGAAGAGTAGAATCTCAATCAAGAAAAGGTTTTTGTAGTATTCCCCTTGAAGCTTAAAATGTTGAGCTTCAGAATCTCGCTGTTGAGCAGTGACCTTATTCCCATGCATTTGTATCTCATTATTATTCCAATTCTCATTTATTTGTCACTTCCAATTCCCTCCATCCCAAGAAACTAGACAGTACAAATTCCCATCCACAATAATGACCCTACATGCTTCATGGATAGTGTTCTCCTTCCCCACTACCCTCCGTTACCATTCAATCATGCAAGTCAGTATTGATGAACTAACATCCTTCATACATCACTATGCCTACTTTCTGACCAACACGCTGAGCACTTCAGCCTTCCAATGCTTTATGGAGCTCAAGTACATCCATGGTTTGCATGCTTCTGCCATTTGCATTGCATTCGGGGCTCACACGCATCTCCAAAGAATACATATTATGTCTCTTAGCTTGCTTTCTTAGCTCTCAAGTCACTTTGCTTACTTGGAGGCTGCTACTCTTTTAATATTTTGTATTGCTTGTGTATATGCTGAATTTAACATTGACTTACCAGCTACCAGCCTCTGTGATTTGTTTTATATTGCACAGGGTTTTTAATGCTGAGTTATAGGCTGCTAGTGCTGTTGCTTGCAGTGTTTTTTGTAAGTGTTTGCTGACATCATCAATCTGCTGATAATTTCAAACTGCACATGTTCACTTCCCAATTATTTTCATTTTGTGCACGCCCAATAAAAAAGCCATTTTTCTTTTAAATTTGCATGTATCAATCAATACTTCGATCCAATATTTTTCATATTAGGGTGTTTACTATCTTAATCTTGTTACCTTAGATATACTTTGTCTGCAGAGCTACAAATATTGTAACTTGTGGTTTACTTCAATATATACCAACTAAACAAGCTACTGCATCCTCTCAGCCATTTTATGCCAACTGATAATCACTATTGGCTACTTCATGCTGCTTTCAGCCATGAGCATCCTCAACATGGATGGTGCGGATCATCAAAAACTGCAAAAGCACCTAATCAAGAAAGATGAGGACAGTGATTTTTTTTTATAAAGGAAGTGATTTTATCACAGCCATTTTGGTATAATGTAAGGACAAAGCCTCATTGGAAAGATTTAAGCATTTGTACCATTATTGAATGATTTGAGAAATAAATTATTCTTTGTCAACAAGTCTGCATGAATTATCAAAAATGAAATGTAGAAACTATATATCACTTGTCACTGGTGTGCTGTTATTTAGTTGGATAGTTTCTAAGTACCATCAAAACTAACTAAGATGGTGTGAGGCATGCATTGGCTAGGATAAGCTGGCTAAGGATACTTAAGGGGTTGACAGTAGATAGGCAATGGCAGACATTTAAAGAACACATGGATGAACTTTAAAATTTGTACATCCCTATCTGGTGTAAGAGTAAAACAGAGAAGTGGCTCAACCTTGGCCAACAAGGGAAATCAGCGATAGTGTGAAAGCCAAGGAGGAGGAAAATAAATTGGCCAGAAAAAGCTGCAAACCTGAGCACTGGGAGAAATTTAAAATTCAGCAGAGGAGGACAAAGGCTTTAATTCAGCAGGGGAAAATAGAATACAAGAGTAAGCTTGTGGAAAACACAAAACTAACTGCAAAAGCTTCTATTGATACGTGAAGAGAAAAAGACTGGTGAAGACAAATGTAGGACCCTCACAGCTAGCATCAGGTAAGTTCATGACAGACAACAAAGATGACAAAGCTGTTGAATAAATACTTTGGATCAGTCTTCACTAAGAAGGGCACAAATAACCTTCCATAAATGGTAGGGGACAGCGAGTCAAGCATGAAAGAGGAACTGAAGGAATTCCTTATTAGTCAGGAAATGGTATTATGGTAATTGATGGGATTAAAACCCAATAGGTTCCCCAAGGCCTGATGCTGTGCATCAGAGTACTTAAGGAACTGGCCCGAGAAGTAGTGAGTGCATTGATGATAATTTTCCAGCATTCTGTAGACTCTGGGGGAGTTCCAATGGACTGGAGGGCAGCTAATGTAACCCCACTTTTTACAAAAGGAGGGACAGTGAAAATAATTATGGGTCAGTTAGCCTGACATCAGTGCTGGGTCAAATTGCTGGAGTTCATTATTAAGGATGTAATGACTGAGCATTTGGAAAGTGGTGACAGGATCGGTCCAAATCAGCATGGATTCACAAAAGAGAAATATGCTTTACAAATTTTCTGGAATGTTTTGAAAATGTGACCCGTAGAGTGGACAAGGTTAAATTAGTCGATGTTGTGTATCTGAACTTCCAAAAGGCTTTTGACAAGGGCCCACACAGGAGATTAGTAAGCAAGATGAAAGTTCATAGTATCAGAGGTAATGTATTAATGTGGTTAGAGAACTAATTGGCAGACAGGAAGCAAAGAGCTGGAAATAATGGGCCCTTTTATTTGCAGGCAGTGATAAGAGGCTGAGGGGTGACCTTATAGAGATTTACAAAATTATGGAGCATGCATAGGGTAAATAGGAAAAGTCTTTTCCCTGGTGTCAGGGAGTCCAGAACGAGAGGGCATAGGTTTAGAGTGAGAGAGGAAAGATATAAAAGAGACCTAAGGGGCAACTGTTTCACACAGAGGGTGGTAATGGGTATGGAATGAGTTGCCAGTGGAAGTGGTGGAGGCTTTGTACAATTGCAACATTTAAGAGGCATTTGGATGAGTATATGAATAGGAAGGGTTTGGAGTGATACGGGCCGGGTGCTGTCAGGTGGGACTGGATTGGGTTGGGATATCTAGTCGGCATGGACAGGTTGGACCGAAGGGTCTGTTTCCATGTTGTACATCTCTATGACTCTAAATGGGGAATCTCAGGGTTCAGTGCTGGGACCCAGCTGTCCATAGCATTCATTAACAATTTATTGCATTTTATATCTCCAAATTTGCAGACGATTCTGAGCTGGGTGGCAGTATATGCTGTGAGGAGGATGCTAAGAGGCTGCAGGGTGACTTGGACAGGCTGGCTGAGTGGGCAAATACTTGGCAAATGCAATATAATGTGGATAAGTGTGAGATTATCCACTTTAGTTGCAAAAATAGGAAGACAGATTATTATCTGAATGGTGGCAGTTTAGAAAAGCTGAGGTGCAATGAGACCTGTGTGTGGTGGTGGAATAGTCGCTGAAGGTTGGCATGCAGGTGCAGCAGGTAATGAGGAAAGCTAATGGCATGCTGGCCTTCATAGAGAGAGGATTTGAATATCGGAATAAGGATGTCTCGCTGCAGTTATACGGGGCGTTGGTAAGGCCACACCTTGAATATTGTGTGCAGGTTTGGTCTCCTAGCCTGAGGAAGGACATGCATAATATTGAAGGAGTCCAGCAAAGGACCAGACTGATTCCCAGGATGGCAGGACTGACAAATGAAGAAAGACTAGGTTGACTGGGCTTGTACTGAATGGAATTTAGAAGAATGATTGGGGATCTTGGAGAAAAAAAAATAAAATCCTGATGGGACCAGACGGGCTCGATGCGGGTAAACATTTCCCGATGTTGGGAAGTCCGGAATTAAGGGTCACAGTCTAAGAATATGGGATAAACCATTCAGGACTAAGATGAGGAGGAATTTCTTCACTTAGTTGTGAACCTGTAGAACTCCCCACCACAGAAATTGGGGCCAATTCATTAAATATATTCAAAAGGGAGCTGAACATGGCCCTTGCGGTTAAAGGGATCAAAGGAATTTGAGAGGGGGAAACTGAAATTGCATGATCAGCCACGATCATATTGACTAGTTGTGCAGGGCCAAATGGCCTAGACCTGTACCTATTTTCTATATTTCTGTATTTATAAATATTGGCTGTTTCTTTCTTTTCAGAAAAAACAGAGAACAAGGACACTGTCCCAGCTATTTCAGTCCTATACTCCATATGATCATAAGGTAAGATAGCTATGATATCCATTGTGGTATAGAATAACGGCTCTCATGGTTATGCTTTTTCACTATTGTTCATATTCTATTAACTATTGGTAAAGTATAATGCACCATTTATAATAGATGTTGGATGCCTCAAAATAAAGATCAAATGTAAGATGTCTAACTCAACTGCAGTACAGCAGACTTCAGCAAATAAAGTTTGAGAATAGAAATTTTACAAATGGCCATTGATTGATCGAAGTTGGAGCTCCTAAAAGAAGTAATTTTTCATCAATTTTGCAGAATTAAAACTATTAAGTTTTTTTTACCCATAGCGCTACCTCATTTTGTTGTATTAACATTTTGGTGTTGGTGTGTGGAGCAAATGTGATGAAGATTTTAACTATTGTTATTATTTTGAACCTAGAGTCTTAAACAGAACAAAATCGTATATAGTTTTACGTTCGACAGCAAAGAAAGGCCTTAGGTTAATGTGTGAACATTGTGAGGGCCATGTGAATGTTTCAAAATGTATTTTGCATGCATTTAAATTAGGCTTTTTAAAAAAACCCTGAAGTGAACAGCTCAATGCTTTAGGAAATGAGTAAATGAGAGCAATTATTATACATGGTGTTCGTGCACAGGTTTCTAGCAGATAGAGTCTAGTCATTCAGGGAAGAAAAACGTGTCAGTGAAGCAGTGCAGTTTATCAGTCTTCAGAACAATCAAGGCAAGAAATAAGGAGTCCTGAGTGGTTTAAGGTCAGTAAGAGAAAACTCCAGAAACAGAATGCTGTTGAAGATGAGTGCGATGAATCCATGTTAAGAAATAAGTGAGTTGTCCAAATAGTTTGTTTACGAGTCTCATGAGAAGACATTAACTGAAGAAGATCACAACACATAATTGCAGAAGTTTACTGGAACAACTCCAAGTGCAGTGGTGCCAACTGAACAATAAACTTTAAAATGGAAACAGGATAACCGTTCACAGAGTTTTGAATATCTGTAAAGTTGTTGAGAGGTTGAAAGATTTGAATCATCATTTCTGAAACTTGTATTAAGACAGTTTCAAATAGTTCTTACAGCGTGTAAAATAATCCATGCTTATTTTTTGTGTATATTAAACTTGGATGTTCCTCTGTTAAAAATGCATTGGCAGTCTTTTATTATGTTTAGTAACTGACCACCATAGCAACTAAATTGTGAAGTTTAAACTAATTGTTGAGCAAGCCAGAGATCTCAGTTGTCCACTATTATAATCAGCTGGTATGTTAACACAGAGATGTGAAATCAAATACTGGGATTTTTTAAATTATGTTTGACCAGTTAGGACAAAGCTGTGTTTTGAGTGTTTTGTCTTTTAAATTTTTGTAGCTCTTGGCTTTCATTTTTCAATTCTCCATAGGGGTTTGTGGGATGGGAAAACAGTGCTGGATCTATCTTAAAATCCTGACTTAAGGTATGTGAAATAAAAATCAACAAAGCAGAAAGGTAGAGAATCTTGGACAGAAAGAACAAAGGAATTAGTAATGTGAAGAAGTAGGGTTTTTAGCTGCTTGAGGTTTTAGAAAGGACACTGATTAAGGAAGTGAGACATACATACACAATTTCTGTTTCTTCATCCAAGTCATAGATCTCTGATGAAAAGCACAAGCTTCAGCATGAACTCCTGGGAGACACTACTTGTCACATCAGGATACAATGTCTCTCTTTCCATTGTCTTGTTTCTATATGAGGCTATGTCACAAGGCCATCTTCAATTCCATGCATTTTGTTTTTGCAAAACATCTTCTGTGTGGAATTGCAACAAATATCCAATGAGCAATATACATAGAAACACTCTATCTGTGAGACAGATGACATACTTCAAATATCTCAACTAGATAATTGAGTTATGATTTACCTTTTGTAAATCCATGTTGATGCTCTTTGATCAGCTCCTGTTTGTCGAAGTCATCAGTCACTCTTTCTGAGATTTTAGTAACTATTCATTACTTATGAAAAATTGATAGATTTGTAGATTTATGTTCATGCCTTCCTTTCCTTTTTAATGAGTGGAATGACATATGCAACTTTTGAATTAAAAGGTGCAATTCCAAATCTGAAGTACAGTCAAAAGATTATGTATCTGTCATTTCTTCGCCTTTGTCTTTTAATATCCTGAGATGGAAATGATCGAGTTTTGGAAATATGTCTATTCTAATGCGCACCATTTTCAATGTTACTACTTTTTTTAATAGCTTAAGTCTTGTAGGCTAAAGATTTGTTCGTGTAGCATCACTTCAAAGGGGAACTATCCTCTGTGTAGAATTTACCATTGCAGCTAACATCTCAGACTGCTACTTCTGCAGCCTGCACAGGTTCTCTCTTCATATTAATGAAGAAACCCATAAAGGTAGCAGCCAATAGTGCTCTGTATTCTAAGGGAAATAATGTAGTCTGCATGGCATTCCTTTGAAACAGCAACTACAGAGACACCAGTTTAGCCCAATGAATTCATTCCTTGGTTTGAAGGTCCACAAGGGTTGAAGAGCTTCCAAGAGAGAGACCTACAGGTGAATCCTGGTTTTATACCTTTTAGATGGTTTTCTGGAGTTTTCTATTGTTCTGGCCAATAAGGAAGATACACTTAATAGTTTGAAACAGAATCGGTCATTTGGATAGCCTGCTCTTGTTAATTTCTTGTGTAGCAGGACCTAGTGCCTTTGTTTAGTAGATAAGTTGTTCAGGATATGTCTGTCCAGGATAACTTCTGCCTTTTACATTATACTAATATCATTAGCACCTGCCTTCTATGTTTGCACTGTGTCTGTTGTGTGGGTTTGGAGATTTATGAGTTTTACTTGGCCAATATACCCAGTATCCCTTGCTATTTGGACAAGTTAACAATCTATCTGTGTTTTCGCCACTGGGAGGCTGCTACAAAATTTTGATTTTTAAAAGACAAAGGAAGTAAGCACCCCTTTTAATGAAGGGTTGAAAAACAAAGAATGGAATTTGTCATGGTCCAATGGGTTTTTCAATCAACAAAATTTAACTGCTAACATCAGTAGATCTCAGGTTGAATTGAAATCAAGCTGGATCCACCTCTTTGAAAAGTGGCCACAATTCAGCTTTTCAAGGTTTGCAAGGTATTTAGAAGTACCAGTATCTGGAAGTTTTATCAGGTTCCCAGAAACTTCTGCTGTGAGAGAGGGAGATAGACTTGCAGTTCCTACACTTTATTCTTCACTGACCATCTGGGTGTATAAAACAAAAGCTAAGTCCAGAAAAGGTTACTATGCAGCCATTAGCATTGACACCCCTTTCTCTAGTCAAAGCTAGGATTTCCAGCAAAAAGGGCCATAAATCCCATCTCTCGTCTCCCTGCAAGCTTTGTTTGTCTTTTCTCTTAAGCCACTTTGCTTCTGTAACCAGTAATTAAACCAGAGCACACATTAAACTTTTGACTTAATTTTAGGGAATATTCTGAAACAGTTCCATATCTTCCAGTTTTTCACATCATACTTTAATCTTTTTTATAAATATGGCACAAAGTTTATTTTCAAATTGTGAGCAGTTTAGTTTTGCAGATTTTTACTACCCAATTAATTTCATATGGGTATTCTTTAAAGATTGAGAGTTAACATTGACAGAAGCCAAACCTGTGGCCTCCAGTGTTGAAATCCTGCTCTGCTTTCTATCTACATGATTCAATATTAGTGTTGTGACATTTAAAACTAATGATCAATTACAATTTATTGTTACAAGTGAAAAAGTTTGTTAGAAATTTCTACCTTGTAGATATTGGAAATTGAGAGTTATATTTTTATATATTTGTTCAGAGGATGTGAGTATTTCTGGGTACACCAGCATTTATTGTCAGTCCTTAATTGACCTCGAGGGCATCGTGGTGAGCCGCCTTCCTGAACCGCTGCAATCCGTGAGGTGTACACCCACAGTGCTATCAGGAAGATAATTCCAAGATTTTGGTGATGTGATAGTGGAGAACCGGCAATATAGTTCCAAATCGGGGAAATGTGTGACTTTGTGGAGCTTCTTATGAAGCTTCTCATCAAGGATTTCATATGAGATGTTCGCTTGTGATACCATCTTCCTTGTATTGGTTTAACTACAGCACTTACTTCAGTGTTAAAGATATATTAGCCCTGTTAAAGACTTTTTTTCCCCTCAGGATGCATTTTTCAAGCTTTTCTAAACCCGAACGGTTTGAAGTTGAACTTATTCCAATAAACTACTCATCCACTCAGCAGTTTCACCAGATAGTTTAATGTTGTAGCTTCACTCACCCAAATCCTTTTCTTTCCTTTTTACGTTTTCTGTGCTGTAGCTTGTCAATAAATGGAAAATGTCACCTATAACTTGATGCTAAAAGCAACCTGAGAGTTTTTTCTCTTTGCCTCATCCCCTAACCACCTCTTCCTCTGTGGAAGCATGTTGCTATGCTCACTCAAGTCTCAATGTTGACTCCAATTATCATGGTATATTGTGATTGTGTCCTATGCACCACATATTTCACCTTTGGCATCTCTATTATTAAACAATTAGAGTCGTAGAGATGTACAGCATGGAAACAAACCCGTCCATGCCGACCAAATATCCTAACCCAATCTAGACCCACCTGCCAGCACCCGGCCCATATCCCTCCAAACCCTTCCTATTCATTTACTTATCCAAATGCCTCTTAAATGTTGCAATTGTACCAGCCTCCACCACTTACTCTGCAGCTCATTCCAAATAACGTACCACCCTCTGTGTGAACAAGTTGTCCCGCAGGTTTCTTTTATATCTTTCCATTCTCACCCTAAACCTATGCCCTCTAGTTCTGGACTCCCCAACCCCAGGGAAAAGACTTTTCCTATTTACCCTATCCATGCCCCTCATAATTTTGTAAATTTCTGTAAGGTCACCCCTCAGCCTCTGATGCTGCAGGAGAAACAATCCCAACCTTTTCAATCTCTCCCTATAGCTCAAATCCTCCAACTCTGGCAACATCCTTGTAAATCTTTTCTGAACCCTTTCAAGTTTTACAACATCTTTCCAATAGGAAGGAGACCAGAATTGCACGCAATATTCCAACAGTAGCCTAACCAATATCCTGTACAGCCGCAGCATGACCACCCAACTCCTGTACTCAATGCTCTGACCAATAAAGGAAAGCATACCAAACGCTTTCTTCACTATCCTATCTACCTGCAACTCCACTTTCAAGGAGCTATGAACCTGCACTCCAAGGTCTCTTTGTTCAGCAACTCTCCCTAAGACCTTACCATTAAGTGTATAAGCCCTGCTAAGATTTGCTTTCCCAAAATGGAGCACCTCCCATTTTTCTGCATTAAACTCCATCTGCCACTTCTCAGGCCATTGGCCCATCTGGTCAAGATCCTGTTGTAATCTGAGGCAACCCTCTTCGCTGTCCACTACACCTCCAATTTTGGTGTCATCTGCAAACTTACTAACTGTACCTCTTATACTCGCATCCAAATCATTTATGTAAATGACAAAAAGTAGAGGACCCAGCACCGAACCTTGTGGCACTCCACTGGTCACAGGCCTCCAGTCTGAAAAACAACCATCCACCACCATCACACTCTGTCTTCTACCTTCTGTATCCAAATGGCGAGTTCTCCCTGTATTCGGTGAGATCTAACCTTGCCAATCAGTCTCCCATGGGGAACCTTGTTGAACGTCTTACTGAAATCCATATAGATCACATCTACCGCTCTGTCCTCATCAATCATTTTTGTTACTTCCTCAAAAACCTCAATCAAGTTTGTGAGACATGATTTCCCAAGCACAAAACAATGTTGACTATCCCTGATCAGTCCTTGCCTTTCCACAGTAAATATTGATGCAAAATATTCGTTTAGTATCTCTCCCAATTTTCTGTGGCTCCCCACAAAAGCCGCCTTGCTGATCTTTGAGGGGCCCTATTCTCTCCCTAGTTACCCCTTTGCCCTTAATGTATTTGTAAACACTGTTTGGATTCTCCTTCATTCTATTTGCCAAAGCTATCTCATGTCCCCTTTTTTGCCCTACTGATTTCCCTCTTAAGTATATTCCTACTGCCTTTATACTATTCTAAGGATTCACTCAATCTATCCTGTCTATACCTTACATATGCTTCTTTCTTTTTCTAAACCAAACCCTCAGCATCTTTAGTCAACCAGCATTCTATATACCTACCTGTCTTTCCTTTCACCCTAACAGGAATATACTTTCTCTGGATTCTCGTTATCTCATTTCTGAAGGCTTCCCATTTTCCAGCCATCCCTTTACCTGCGAACATCTGCCCCCAATCTGCTTTTGAAATTTCCCAAGAGTAAGTCAAGTTTTCAACTTCTCTAGGTAGGTACATCCACATACTGAATCAGAAAATTGTCTTGTACACACTTAACAAATTCCTCTCCATCTAAACCCTTAACACTATGGCAGTCCCAGTCTATCTTTGGAAAGTTATAATCCCCCACCATAACTACCCTATTTTTCTTATAGATCGCTGAGATCTCCTTACAAATCTGTTTCTCAATTTCCCTCTGACTATTAGGGAGTCTATAATACAATCCCAATAAGGTGATCATCCCTTTCTTATTTCTCAGTTCCCCCCAAATAATTTCCCTGGATGTATTTCCAGGAATATCCTCCCCCAGCACAACTGGAATGATATTCCTTATCAAAAATGCGACACCCCTCCTCTCTTGCCTCCCTTTCTATCCTTCCTGTAGCATTTGTATCCTGGAACATTAAGCTGCCAGTCCTGCCCATCCCTGAGCCATGTTTCTGTAATTGCTATGATATCCCAGTCCCATGCTCCTAACCATGCCCTGAGTTCATCTGCCTTCCCTGTTAGGCCCCTTGCATTGAAATAAATGCAGTTTAACTTATTAGTCCTACCTTGTCCCTGCCTGACCTGACTGACTCATTTCTGTTCTCAACTGTACCAGTGTCAGATTGATCTCCTTCCTCACTTTCTCCCTGGGTCCCACCCCCCACCTTACTAGTTTAAATCCTCCCAAGCAGTTCTAGCAAATTTCCCTGCCAGTATATTAGTCCCCTTCCAATTTGGGTGCAATCTGTCCTTCTTCTAAAGGTCACTTCTACCCCAAAAGAGATTCCAATGATCCAAAAATGTGAATCCTTCCCCCATACACCAGCTCCTCAGCCATGCATTCATCTGCTGTATCCTCCTATTCCTGCCCTCATTAGCTCATAGCACTGGGAGTAATCCAGCTATTACTACTTTCAAGCACCTTCTTTTTAAATTCCTGCGTAAGTCTCTGTAATCTCCCTTCAGAATCTCAACCTTTTCCCTTCCTATGTCATTGGTTCCAATGTGGACGGTGACCCCTCTCCCCTGTGAGAAAATTCTACACCGTGTCTGAGACATCCTTGATCCTGGCACCAGGGAAGCAACACACCATTCTGCTTTTTCGCTGCTGGCCACAGAAGCGTCTGTCTGTACGTCTGACTACAGAATCCCCTAACACAATTGATCTCTTGGAACCCGACGTACCCCTCATTGCATTAGAGCCAGTCTCCATACCAGAAACGTGGCTGTTTGTGCTACGATCCCCTGAAAAACCATTTTCCAAAACAGCATACCTGTTTGAAATGAATATATCCACAAAAGACTCCTGCACTAGCTGCCTACCTCTCTTACCTTTCCTGGAGTTAACCTGTCTATGTGACTGTATCTGAGACTTTACCCCCCCTTCCTATAACTGCCATCTATCGCATACTATTGATGTTGCAAATTCCTCATTGCTCCTAACTGTCTCTCCAACCAATCCATTCGATTTGATTAGGTCCGCAGCTAGCAGCATTTATGGCAGATATAATCCGCAATAACCCTTAAACTTTCTTTAAACTCTCTCATCTGACAAGTCACTCAATTAAAGGCTGTTTTTGCTCCTTCACAATCCACAGACCAAGAAAATAACACCATCTTATTCCTCTGCAAACACTGCCCCAATTTAAATTAATAGTTATGGCTTATATTTTAAGTTTAATCAAGAAAGATATCTCCAAAAACATATAATCAAGAAAGAACTTACTCTACTCACTACTGCAGATTCTCTCTAGGCCACACTTAAAACAATGATTAACTTATCTGATTCTGTGCTGTGAACTTCACCCAACAGTTCCTCCAAGATCAGTTTTGAATTTCACTGTTTGATCATTTTCCCAGATGCACTCCAATGTCCAGCAATACAACGAATTGAAACATCAAAGGCAGTAACTGTGCAGGTTCTCTCTCGTTCTCTCTCATTTTCTCTCTCTCATTCTCTCTCTTATTCTCTCTTTCTCACCATGTGCTTCCTTTGTCTGTTCTTCTCCTTCTAAAACTGCTGTTGTTTTGACTTTTTTTTCCAAAGTTCCAAAACAATGCAAAAGCATATAAAATAGTAATTGTTGCTCCTGCAATTCAAGGAAATCACCTCCAGCACCTAAAATACCTCAAAAACTGAGCAGCTGTTACAGCAGCACAGGAGTAGTGAGTCTTTGCTTAGCCGCATGTCATTTGCACATGAATCAGTGTAGAAGAGGGAGAATTGCAATTACAGAAACCTTCATTGCTGTCTCAAGTGATCTTTCTCAACTGTAAAATTGATTTATACTTAAATACCTTTTCCAGATTTTCACGAACATGAGAACAGGAATGCCAGAAAACCATTCAATAAGTAATAATTTTCCTTTTATTTGTCTAATACTAATAATCCTTTAAATATCAGTCACCTGACATACCAAGCTTGCACTATCTTTCAATAACAACATGGCTGATCTGGTCACGTTCTCAACCCTGCTTTAAGATCTGCCATCTGTAGCACTTGATTAGTTTGTCTTTATAACATTATTTAACTCTGCCTTGAATAAATTCAGTGCCCCAGCTTCCACTATTTTCTGGTGAAGAGAATTCCACTGAATAACAATCCTCTGAGAGAAAAAAAAATCTTTTCATAGCTATCTTTACAGGGAGACCTCTAATTGAGCTGTGTGCTCTAGTTCTAGTATCCTCCACAAAAGGAAATATCTATCTTGCTTTCACCCTAGCACATCCCCTCAGGACCATACGTGCTCCAGTAATGTAATGTCTCACTTTTTGACTCCAGTGGGTACTCCGTAGCCTTATCTAATTCAATAATCCCCTCATTGCAGGAATGAGTTAAGAAAACGTAAAGGTTTTATGGTTTTCTATATGGTTGTCTGTATGATGTATATCATAGATGGTCATGTTCTTGTGAAGACAGATATCTTAAACTTTATTAACTACCCTATTTACATGGTTACAGTATCATAGATTTACATAGTGTGGTCTCTGTGTTTATGGTGTAACTCTACATTACGTACATGTAGCTGACTAACTGAAGACATGACACTGACACCATGACACAGAGCTTGAGGTGCATAAAATCATGAGCAGCATTGATAGGTTGAATAGCCAAGGTCTTTTCCCCAGGATAGTGTTTTGATGTGGATTAACTTCTTCCTTGCCAACCCTCTGCTCCTGAAGGAGTTGAATGATTAACTTTTAAGTATTTATATAGCCAAAGTGTATTATTTTATAAAATAGTCTGAGAGAAAGACTTCGGATAGTAATAGGTTATTGTTTATGACTGGAGAATTTCACTAGCAAATTAAGTAAGTAATTGTGCATTCAGATCCAGTTTGGTAGATTGGGAATTGATCTATTTTCTTCTTTTGATTCGGGAAAATACCCATCACTTGGGGAAAGAAAAGATTGTCTTTATTTTCAGTTCGGCAGCTCTGCAGATTGTCTGCCTGCCCATCATATATAAATAAATCACTAAAGGTCAATTAAACATCTTGAAACAATTTCAAAATTTTGCTGCCCATTGCCATTGAATAGTTAGTGTGGACAGCCAGCAGGAGTGGGCGATCTGATTTTTTTCCAAAAGTGTTTAAGATAGCAAGAAGGAAGGGGACTCCAATGATTGAAGGATACCACTTGTCCATTGGTGCACGCAAGATGATAGCACCTCCTTTTCTTCTTATTCACCCAATCTGTGAAACCCAGTCAACACTCCTTGGCCCTTCTTCCTTGCCAACCCTCTGCTTCATCAAAAGCTGACAATAGTGTCTTCCTCTAGAATCATGATGCTGCTGGGACTGCTTGATTGCTGTCCAATGAGATTTGCTGGTAGTTCCCAAAGGCAGGACACCCTCCCCAGTGAGGGGCAGATGTTTTACGAAGAGTTCACTTAGCATGACCACAGTGCTTTATGGATGTTGACTATGCTTCTTAACACCAGACAGCTAGCTGTCAACTTTTCTTTCCAAGGTTACAACCCTTCCCACCCATCTTGTTATGTCTTGCCTGTGGTCATTTGCCTTATCAGGAGCTGCATTGGCCAATTTGCACACTGCAAGGTCTCCCAAACAGTTATGGTAGAAATAATCAGTTATTCTTTTATGAGGTGTTGATTGAGTAACAAATGTTGGACAGGACACTGGGAGAAGCCCCTTGCTGCTCTTCAAATAATGCTGCAGCATTTTTATGTTCACCTGAACAGCCTCAAATTAATATTATCAAAAAGTTGGCAATACATGACAAAATGTTGACACCCTCTATATTATGTTGAAGCTATTAGCCTTGGTCATACGTTCACATCCCTAGAGGAACCTTAAACAAATGACCTCTCACTCTGAGATGGTAATTCTACTGCCACTGGGCCAACTAAATGTTCAAAGGGGAGAAAAGATGTGTATTCATGAGGAAAACATTTTTATTTTCAATTAGAACAACTGATTTAAAAATATTTTCCCTGTGGAGATGTATCACTGAACTTACACAATTTCAATAGCTGAAACTATTTCCTTTTCCGATGCCTGATCCTTTTTCTGATGAAATAATGCACCACAGGCTATAGCATTGCTGAAAGCATATGTAAATGTGTTATTTGCAGCAGATGTCACAACCATTTACTACAGATTGTTGCTTATCATAAAGGCTTTGGAGAACCTAATCGCAGACTTTATAAGGTGGTTAAATTTAATAGGAAACATCATGTTGCTTTTCCTCTGAAATTACAAACTCAGAAATTTTTTTTCAAATTTCTTACTTCATTGTTCTACTCTAAAGAATTTATTTCTGCATGTTGCTGAAAGAGGCAGGCTTCGGTGTAGCCTTCAAAATTGAGAAGTGACATTGTCTGTTTTCATTGTACTAAGTATTTTTCATGCAGTCTGTATATAACGATATTTCAGCAACAAATGTGATGCATTTCTTTAAATATCTGACTTTTATTTTCTGATTTCATCTTCAGACTTTGTGAGTGAACAGAAAAGAAAGCATGTAATTCTAATTTTTTGAAGCCATTTTCATTCTAAAGTGCAGGTGATTTTGTAAGAATGGGCGCATGCCATTGTTGCTAAGTGTCATGAATGTTACCATATGTTAATTTTGAATCAATTCAGAAATTCATTTTATTTCTAAACTGACCTCTGTTCATTTCCTCTAAGTAAGTACATTCTGAACTTACGTCCATGAATCAGCTTCATATTCTAGGTTAACAAACCTTGACAGTATTTATAGTTAAGTTCATGTTGATTGATGGAAGTGATTCTGCACCAACTGGCCCTCTGATAATTCACATTAATCATAATCTGAACCAAAGCTCAGTGAACCAAAGCTCAGTTTAGCTTTTTATTATGCATCTACAGTATTGAAGTCACATTAAGATAAAATGCCTAAAAATGGGCAAATTTTGCTTTTGTACCAGTGTCTTAACATTGTCCAGCCCCTTTTTGCTTTGAACAGGATTGATTATTTGAGAATGAAATTCTGTATTCTCATCATAATGATAATTCAACCATCTTGCTAATAAAACATAAAAATAAATAAACTAATATTATCTTCCTGTCCAATTAGGTTAACTGCCACTATGTCATCTGTCTTATTTGAGTGATGTTAATGAAACAGGTTTTGGAGTCAATGGGATTAAGCTTTGCTGAGTGGATAACATTGCTGGCTTGCTTATATATGACTGTTTTGATGTGGATTAACTTCTTGTTGCCAACAGATCTGTTGCCTAATGTATATTTCTGAAATTTCCCAAGAGCTGGTCAATATATAAAAGCTTTAATTAATCTCTACTACTGCTTTCCATGAATATTTGTTAAAATACAAAAGCATGCACATCATACTTTTAGACTTTAGTGGTTCTCAGAAATACTCAACTATACGTTTGTTTTTTTAAGTTAAAACAATTAAACCACCTTTTGAAGTTACATCATTCAAACTATTGAATTGGCTTATAAGATACCAAAGCTGGTTAAAAATCTGAGATCTACCATGATGGCTGATAGTTTCACCTCGTGGTAGCTGACATCTCAACCAGAATGTGATATAGGGTAAGGGTCACTTGAGGAGTGTGCATGTGGAACTCTCTGCCACAGAAAGCAGTTGTGGTAAAAACATTGAGTGTTTTTAAGAAGGAGGTAGATATTGTTCTTAGGGCTAAAGGGATCAAAAGAGAAAGTTGGAATAAGATAACAGTTTGATTAGCCATGATCGTAATGAATGGTGGAGCAGGCTTGAAGGGCTTTATGGCCTAATCCTGCTCCTATTTTCAGTGTTTCTCTTCATTCTGTTTTCAGGACCTGTCACCTTGCTTAAGATCTGTGGAACCTTTCTCTGCTGGAGAATTACTTATCTTTTGGATATCCTTTGTTGAAGGTGTGGGTCAGTTAGCTCAGTAGCCTAGAAGACTGATTTGTGGTACAGAATAACAGCAACAGCGTGGGTTCAAATTCCACACTGGCTGAGGCTACCATGAAGGACTCTCCTTCTCAATCTCTCCTTCGTCTATGGTGACTTTGTAAGGTTAAACAGCTACCAAATGTCTCTCCCAAGTGAGTGAGTAGGACTGTGTTGACTTACTTTAAAAACAGAAATTTTTGAAGAAACTCAACAGGTCTAGAAGCATCTGAGGTGAAAAGACTGAATTAAATTTTTAGTGCAGTGACCCTTCTTCAGAAGCGATCGAGGAAAATGTTGTATTTCTGCTGATGATGGGATGGAGAGATAAAGGAATGAGCTGATCGGATGGAATAGAACCCAAAAAGAGATGCAAGGTTAGGCAGATTTGATTTCCAAGCTTTTGAATTCTGTCTCTTTGTGATCTTGTATCTCTACTGTTTATGATGTTCCCACTTTTTTCAGCGTTTCACTTTTTTCCCCGAGTCCTCCAATCTTCTGTGGTTAAAATGAACTTTTTCCCTGGCAAAGTTGACATTTCCCACCTTTCACTGTCGAAAACACAATTTTTAAAAAAATCTCTAGCTGCAGGCTTTATACATTTTCCTACCAAAATCATGGTTTATTTAAAGTCAGAGTTCTTTTAAATCTTTAATTTTCCCTGAGTTATCTTCTTCTGTTTGACTCTTTGACTAGATTTCTTTACATTTGTGCTTTTTTGAAATAAATAAATTCTGACATTTCCCAAATTATGCAAACCTAGTTGAAGTTTCTCTTATGGCCCTTTCTCTGTTTATTAAACTTTGTTTCATGGATCCTGATGTTAGAGAATTCCCACCTCTCTTAATGAGCATCAATAGCACTTTGACATTCCATTGCTTTTGCTTTCTGGTCTTTGTCCTGTTTTCATAAAACTTTCCCTTTTTATCTTAGGGATATCTAACATTACTCCTGGAGTTTCCTCTTGCTCCAACCAGAGTTTTCTTCACTAAGTTCTCTGCCATTTTCTTAGTATGGCTGGGCTTTTCTGTCTCTTCCGAGGCAAAATTGTTCTTCCTACACTTTTTATTAATTTCTTGGTAAAGGTTTGGATGTGGAGTGCAGACCTTGCTCTGTTACTGTCTCCAGAACTCCCAGAGTCTGTTTCTGTCAGTAACTGCATTTCAGCTGCTGACTGATTGTAAATTTATAAAATAGTAACACTGTTAACATGATAAGTACAATCTTCAATAATTCTTTCTCTGGTATTTCTGGAATTTTCTTCTCACAGAAAGCAGCAATCTGACATAGTCATACTCACAAAAGCACATCTTAAAAACAATTTTCCAGATATAACTATCCCTGGATATCTCAATGACAGGGCATACCCAGCAGATGTGGCAGCACAATGGTATAAAATCCCTGGGTGGGGGATTTAATGTCCATCACCAAGAGTGGTTTGGCAGCAGCACTACTGGTCAAGCTGGTCATGTCCTAAAGAGTAGCTGCAAAACTGGGTCTGTGGCAGATGGTGAGGAAACCGATAAGAGGGATAACGTATTTGTCCTCACTCTCATCAGTCTGCCTGCTGCAGATGCATCTGTCCATCAGTAAAAGTGACCACTATACAGTCCTTAGTGAGACAAAGTCCATCATTACACTGATAATACTTTACATCATGTTGACAGTAGCATCATGCTGTATGGGACAAACTTTGAACAAATCTAGAAGCTCGAGACTAGGCAACCTTGAGGCTCTGTGGGCCATCAACAGCAGCAGAATCATACTGCAACACAATCTGAAACCTCATGGCCCATCTTATCCCCCACTCAACTCAAGCCAGGGACCTTCAAGTCTGGTTGAATGGAGAGTGAGGAGGACATGCCAAGAACAGCATCAGGCATAACTAAAAATGTGGTGTCAACCTGATGAAGCTCCAGAACAAGACTACTTGCATGCCAAGCAGCAAAAGATGGATCTAAGCTCTGCAGTACTATCACATCGTTATGAATGGTAATGGGCAATCAAACAACTCGCTAGAGCTGGATGCTCCACAAATATCCCCTTCCTCAATGATAGATGAACCCAGCAGATCACCCCAAAGATAAGACTGAAGCAGTCGCAAAAGTGTTTTGCAAGTGTTCCTGAGTGGATGATCCATCTCGGCCTCCTCCAGAGGTTCTCTTACAAATGCTAGCCTTTGGTCAGTTTGATTCATTCCACATGATATCAAGAAATAATTGGATCTGCAAAGGCATGTGCCTTGCCAACATTTTGGCAATAGTACTGAATGCGTGCTCCAGATCATGCTGTTAATTCAAGGCAAACTACAATACTAGCATCTACCCATTAATGTGGACAGTTGCCCAGGTATGACCTGTACACACAAAGCAGGATAAGTCCAACATGGCCAGCTTCTGCACCATCAGTCTACTTTCCATCATCAGTAAAGTGGCAGCTGATGAAGTCTGAATTGAGTAAAATCTGGAATAAAGCGCTAGTCCAATGGTGATGACATGACCACTGTCCATTGTTAAAGAAACACATACGATTTACTAATGCCCTGAGGGAAGGGGATCCATCCTTACCTGGTCTAGTCTACATGTGACTCCAGACCCAATGTGGCTAACTTTTAACTGTCCTTTAGGAATTAGAGATGGGCAACAAATGCTGTGCTAGCTAGTGACACCCACATTCCATGAATGAAATAAAATGGTGTCCTTGTATATCATCAATGAAGAGAGACAGACAGGTGCAGAAACAATTAGGCAAATGATACGTTGGTTTTCATTGCAAGAGGATTCGATTTCAGAAGAAGGGATACCTTAATGCTGTTGTAAAGGGCCTTGATGAGACCACGTCTAGACTGTTACATGCAGTTATGTTCTCATGACCTAAGAAACGATATACTTGTAGTGGAGGGAGTGCACCAGAACTTCACTAGGCTGATACAAGGACTGGCAGAACTTTCCTATGAGGAGTGAATTATTTGACTGGACCTGTACTCATTAGATTTTAAAAGGATGAGAGGAGATCAGATTGAAATATACAAAATTATACCATGGCTGGACAGATAGATGCAGGGGGGATGTTTTCCTCGTTTATGGAATCTAGAACTAGATGTTACAATCTCAGGATAGAGGACAGATCATTTAGTACCGAGGTGATGAAACTTCTTTTCACTCAAGAGGGTAGTGAACTAATGGAATTACAGAAGACTGTAGAGAGCAAGTCACTGAACATATTCAAAAAAGAGATTGATGATTTTTTTTTAGATTTAAAGGCATTGATGGGAAAAAGCAAAATATGGCATTCAGACAAGCAATCAGCCCTGATCATATTGAATAATGAAGCAGGGTCAAAGGGTTTCTGTGAATCTATGAAATGATGAATGATGTCATCAACAGTAGTAACAATCACAGCCTGCTCGGCAATAACCTGCTCAGTGATGACTAGTTTGGGTTCCAAAAGGACCACTCAACTCCTAACCTCATTATAGCCTTGGCTCAATAATAAACAAAAGAGCTGAATTCCAGAGATGCTATAAGAGTGACAACCCCTGACATTAATGCCACATTTGACAGAATGTGGTGATAAGGAAGTTTAGCAAAACTGACATCAGTGGGAATCAGGAGAAGAAACTCTCCGTTTGTTGGAGTCACAAGTGGCACATAGGAAGAGAGTTGTGATTGTTGGAGGTCAACCATCTCAACTCCAGAACATCTTCAGATGGTCCAAACATCTTCAGCTGCTTCATCAATGATGTTCTCTCTATCATAAGGTCAGAAGTGGGGATGTTCACTGATGAATTGATGTTGTTCACCATTCACAACTCCTCACATACTAAAGCAATCGATGTCCAAATGCAACAAGGCCTGAACAATATCCAAACTTGGGCTGAAAATTGGCAAGTAAGATTCACGCCAAGCAATAACCACCTCCAATAAGAGACAATCTAACTCTTGAAACCCCCAATATCAACATCATGGTGGTTACCAATAGCCAGAAATTGAACTGGACTGGCCACATAAATACAATAACTACAACAGCAGGTAAAAAGTTAAGAATGTGAGTAGCTCACCTCCTGACTCACCAAAGTGTGTCCACCATCTACAAGGCACATGTGAGGTGTGTGTTGGAATACTTCCCATTTGCTTAGAGGAATGCAGCTAAAATAATACTCAAAAAGCTCGACACAATCCAGGACAAAGCAGCCCACTTGAATGGCAACACATCTACAAACATTCAGTTACTTCATCACCAATGCTCAGTAGCATCCATGTCTACTATATAGAAGGTGCCCTGCAGAAATTTGCCAAAGTTCCTTCGACACCACCTTCCAAACCCCTGACCATTTCTACCTGGAAGGACATGGGCAGCAGATATATAAGAACACCACCACCAACAAGCTTCCCCCTCCCCCACAAAGCCACTCATCATCTTGATTTGGAAATATATCACCTTCCATCACTGTCGCTGGGTCAAAATCATGGAATTCTCTCCCTCACGACATTGTGAGTTCTGTATTCAAAAAGAATGGGTACCCAGTGAACATAGTCCACCAATTTCTCAGCAACAAATCCCAACAAGCAGACAAAACACATCCAGGAACCCTCACCACTCTCCTACATCAAAGGCATCCCAGAAATGACTGCCAGACTACTCAGACCTCTTGGCATCATGGTAGCCCACAAACCCACCAACATACTAAAACAGCAGCTAATGAACTTGAAAGACACTATACAGACAACAAGCAAAACTAATGTCATTTACAAAATTCCTTGCAAGAACTGTAACAGACATTTCATTGGACAACAGGTAGAAACTAGCCACCAGGATACATGAACATCAACTAGCCACAAAAAGACATGACCCACTCTCACTAGTACCCTTACATACAGATGAGGAAGGACACCACTTCGGCTGGGATAACACTTCCATCCTAGGACAAGCCAAATAGAGACATGCATGAGAATTCTTAGAAGCATGACATTCCAACCAGAACTCTATCAACAAACACACTGACTTGGATCCCATTTACCATCCCTGGAGAAAACAAACAAGAAATGACATCACCAACCCAAGGAAACCTAAACTGACAAATAGAAAGCGGGCCATGCCACCAGTGCTTCATCCAAAGGCTCACTGACGATGTTACCTAGCGTGGTGACAAAACATCTGAAAACGAACCTTCCAGCTCAGCGAGCAAACCTACATCCAGAATCTCAACCTGAGCTACAAATCTCAAAATTCCACTGGCATTGTGGGTCTACTTACAGCATATAGACTGCAGCAGTTCAAGAAAGCAACTCCTCGCTACCTTTTCAAGAAAGCAACTAGTGATGGGCCATAAATGCTAGCCCAGCCAACAACACCCACATTCCACAAAAGATTTTTTGCTTTAAATTAGATCTCCACAATGCTACCTTGTTTCATTTCCCCTGATGCTATGACTGGCATCAAGTAGTATCTTTTGTTTCTGCCGGTATGTGGCACAAGATAAAGGTTAATTGAGATGGTTTGGTATTACCAATTCTCCTTTCTCTTTTCTGTGTCGAGGGCACATATAATTATCAGTGATAGAGAATAGTCCATTGGTGAGTCTGAGCAGAAGAGACATTTGTCATAGGTAAAAGGATGGTGTATTGCACGATTGCAATCAGTGAACATAAAAGTTGCCATAGTGCCTGAGGACCATAGGTTGCAGTCTCATTAGAGAGAGAGAGAGAGAGAGAGAGAGAGAGAGAGAGAGACATGCACACAACTGTGTGGTGCATGTAATGAAGGTTGCTAAGTTGAGAAGTCAGGGCCTTCATGATCATGTCCATCAATACAGGAGTTGGTATGACTGCGTCACAAGCGAGCCATCCAGTCAAATGAACAAACCAACCCACTGCAGTAAATTCAACTTACTATTAGTGAGGAATAATTACCAAAGACCCCCAGGAGCTGTACAGAATACACCTAATCTCTACAAATGCTAATGTAGAATCTCTTGTCTCCACTGCATATTGGGAGGAACTAATGGAACTTTAGCATTAGTTCTTTCAGAACCATTACCTTAAATACCAAAATGCTTTATTTTACTCCAGACTGTATAATGTTTTTGATTCCTCTGAAATGCTACGAGAAAGGTACTTGTTAATTGCACTTTATAAGCCAGAGTAGTTGTTGTACCATTTCATTATTTCCACATAAAAGACTTATTAAAAATATGCATAGAATAGCATTTTAACACAGATCATAGGCAAAGATATACAATTGCCTCATGTGGTAAATGTGTATGCAAGTATTCTGGATCTGCTTGCCTGGTGTGCTGGACTGAAATTAAAGCCTAATTAGTACCAATTGGGATATTTCAGTATTTCACGACCAGATAACGAACCAAGCCATTCAGTTGAAATATAAACATTGACTCTTTTTAAAATCTATGTTTGATACGCAGCTATTGTTGCTTTTGGGCGATGTTACTTTTCCTTTGGCATGGCATAGCTTCAATAATTTGTATGGATATACCTACTGATTGTTTTGTGCAAGTCAGCCCCCCATTCAAAGCCATTAAAAATTGTTGCAAGTTAGTTAAACGTAGTTAGGTTGGTAGTAACCTAATGCGGAAAGCTAATCAGAGCCATATTTTAAAGTTCTATAAGAAAGTAAATCATTTTTTCTATTTCGTAAGGAAGTGAATTATGCCTTTACTTGTAAATCTACTGTAGGAAGAATAATGTGGACAAATTGCATACGTACATTTGGCTGCTAAAGAGATCCAGGCCAGCCTCACAATGGTAGAATTCAAATAATTTAAGAAGCATATAATCATACAGAATTGTAAGCCTCAGTGCTCTGGATTACACCTGCCACAGCACAAACCATTTCCACAGGCAAAAATTGCTTGATCACAAGCACACTGTCAACATTCACTGTTTTCTATGTGTGCAATTCTACTGAAGCCTTTTGCTCATTAGGGAATTGCAGTATAGCATTGAAGATAGATAGACTTTTTTTTTAATCTTCATTTATCATTTCACAAATAAAATATTTGCATAGTTGCATACACCCTTTTGTAACTATGAAGTCTTTCTCTTCTGCTTTTTTTTAATATAATGCAACTTCTGTGGCTTCACCAGCATGGGAGGTAGGCTGCTCATTTCTTTGCTTCAACAAGTGAGGCATCTCTGATAAATGTCCTCTAGATTCTGCCACTCATAAGGCTTCAATTAAAAGCTGTCCTATCTGCAATTCCGGCTTTTCATTGACGAACGCTGAGGCTCAATTTTACATCCAGTTGAGGAGAAATTTGCTCCCTAAAGTTGAATTCTCATTTCTTTCTCTGTTTCCAGTAACTGCACCTGCCCACATGTGATGCCAATCCATCTAACTGTGATGCTGGACCCATTCAAGTCTCTTTGTTGACAGAAGGTTAGCAAGAGCCAAAGGACAGTGTATCTGACACATTACTTGTCCTCCTCTGAGGCATCCTCAGGTTTCTTCATAATCTGCTCCAGTGGCACCATTAGTACACTTACAGGAAATTAAAAGTTTGACTTAATACTGAAACTAGATAAAATCTAGTAGTTGTGAAAAGTGAGGTCTGCAGATGCTGGAGATCAGAGCTGAAAATGTGTTGCTGGTTAAAGCGCAGCAGGTCAGGCAGCATCCAAAGAGCAGGAAATTCCACATTTTGGGCATAAGCCCTTCATCAGGAATGAGGAAAGTGTGTCCAGCAGGCTAAGATAAAAGGTAGGGAGGAGGGACTTGGGGGAGGGGTGATGGAGATGTGATAGGTGGAAGGAGGTCAAAGTGAGGGTGATAGGCCGGAGTGGGGTGGGGGCGGAGAGGTCAGGAAGAAAATTGCAGGTTAGGAGGGCGGTGCTGGGTTTGAGTTTCCTCATTTCCCCTCCCCCCACCTTGTCTCAGTTGATTCCCTCAAAATCTAGTAGTTGTCATGATGCTATTGTGATTTTTAATATATTGATGATATCATTTCAAAATAAGTGACAGCTAAGAGCCAAATAACAATACTTAATTTAGTGTTTGTACAGGTGTCCAAGCTATCTCAATTTCTTCATTACCAATAGCCACTACTGGCACTATCTTGCTGATCTCAAGTGCTTCCTATTCTCAAATGGTCACCATGCAGTTTTACTTCCATTTTCTGCCTCTTGCTGCAATGAGAAAAGACAAAGTATTATGAGTGTGAAAAGTAAACTGATTGCGAAGGATGGCAAGTGAACATTTGAGGATGATGATTCTGAGGAATGGTTGCAAGAAGAGAGTAAGTTGAGAATTAATTTGTGAATTTCCTATTGAGCTATAGATTTAAGACTGAAGTTGGAGAAAAGGTATGGTGCCAAGTTGTATCAGTTGGGTAATGTGCAGGGTAATGCTAGTAGAACAAGAAAGTGATAGCTACCAACTAAGAGTACCATGACTCTTCCTTGATCATTAACCTTCAGTAGTGCTAGATCCAGGTCTGGTCAGCACATTGCTTCTCACTGTCAACTTTCATCCATGCCTCCTTGGTGAGGCTGGTTGGCCTTCTCCTCTTGTCTTCTTGCCTACTGCATTCAAAACGGGGTAGTATTTCACACCTTGCATCCGTTTTGCACCAGATACCTGATTCTCACTTGTATCTTCAATGTCTCACCCAGTGCTGATGTAGCAAATCCTGTTGTCGTCCATCGAAATAAATATGTTTTGTTGTTTGCTTTAGTCTGTTGTGTTGCTCATTTTCCCTAATAGATGGTGCAACCCAGAAGTGTGGCAATAATGCCACAACTCAATCAATAAGCCTTCCTTCGAAAAGCCCATTGTTCAAACGAATTAATTCCCAATCAGAAATTGTCCCAAAATTTTGGCAAGGGCTCAGTTGATAATATTCCATCTACAATTAATGTTTTTTCATTCAACTGGGCCTTGCGATAACTGTCTAACATTTGGCAAGTAAAGGCCAACCCAGCTTCATAGAAAATAAGTACTGTCATACTGAAATAGTTTGAGATATGGATTCAGAGTAAACAATGTTAAAAGTACCACAAAATGTAATATTAGATGACGGTAACTTTGTGACTAAACAAATAAATCATTTAAATTTAAATTGTCTTTTTAACCTTTGGCAATACACCTGAAGCCAAATGGTTTTCTAATTGATTTGTTTGTAACACAAACACTTAGGATAGGAAGGTAAATGTAAATAATTCACTTGGGGCATTTTCCAATTATCTTGGCCAACATTTCTATATCAACCAAAAACACTCCGATTTTATCATCATTTACCTCATTTCAGTTTGTCAGATCTTTTTAAGCACTATAAGTGCAATGAGTATCTCTGTATTTAACGATGCACTTGCAATCCAACTTGATATGTAAAATCCTAAATATCTCAAGTCCTGATGACTTGTAACACATTTTCCGAATTCAAGATTTTTAGCATGAATGGATGAGAAATGATCAGTGGCTACAATGTATGATATTTGGATCAATCCCTGCTATTTAAAAACCGGATGCAGCTGTTGTACAAAAGGAGAAAACAAAAAGAGATGACATGACGGCACAGTGGTGAGCAGTGCTGCCTCACATCATCAGGGAGCTGGGTTTGATTCCAGACTTGGATGAATGTCTGTGTGGAATTTGCTTGTTTTCCCTATGTCTGCTTGGGTTTCCAGCAGGGACTCCAGTTTCCTCCACAGTACAAAAGATGTGCAGGTTAGCTAAATTAGCCATGGTTAATGCAGGTTTTTTGGGGATAGGGTAGGGGCGCTCTTCAGAGGGTTGGTTTAGGTTTGGTAGGCCAATTGGCCTAAATCTGCAGTGTAGGAATTCTATAATAAAGTATAATGCAACCTAGAAGGAGGATATTTATCCACCAGGCCCATGCCATGAAGTTGCTGGTGCTGGCTCTTTAGCTGGACTACTAACTCTATTCCCATCTTCCTGACCTTTCATATTCTAGCGAATTTTCACGGCAGATCTTTGACTCTGATCAGGTTATCATTGTGAATTCACAATAAGGGGGAGTGATTTGGTCAGAGGGTGACTTGAAGATTGGGAGGTAACAGTGGATGAACTAGGTAGTATGGACAATGAAGAAGATAGTGAAGGAAATTGAGCAAGGGTGAGTTAGCAACAATGACAGCTGCATAGGGAGCAGTGTCATCAGCAAACTGCAGTCTTTGTATGCTGTAAGGTGACTCCTGCTCCTACCTGTTTCAGCTAAGTATATTTTAACACAAAATAGAAGCAGGAATAGGCCGTTTGCCCTTCAAGCCTGTTCTGCCACTCTGATATGATCTAATCATTGAACCTCGTTCCCACTTTCTTCCCTCATCTTTGGTCCCTTTAGCTCTAAGAACTATCAACTTCCTTTTCGAAAAGAAACAATGTTTTGGCCTCAGCCGCTTTCTGTCACCAAGAAGTCCATGGGTTCACTGCTCTGAGTGAAGAAAGTTCTCTTCATTTGAGTCCTAAGTGGCCTACCTTGTGTCCTTAGACTGTAACCTGTGGTTCTTCTGTTTATTTTGGCTAATTCCTTGTTTAGATCTAATATAATTCCGAATTTCCCTTGTTAACCACGGTGGGGTCCCTGTCTCATTTTATTTTTATGCCAGGCAGGAATGAACCATTATTACAGTTCCTCTATGCACTCTTTTAAGTGTTTGTCATTGTGCATCTATCATCATTTACCTTATGGCTAGTCTTCTAACATTTTTACTCGAACTCTATTTTGCTCGATGACCCTGTATAAGTGTTGCCCATGAATTTTCTGTGCATCTCATTCCATCTTTTGTTTTTACCCCTGTTACTTCTCTCCTGTCTCCCTGCACAGGGTCCCCTCCCGATGCCATTTGAACAGTCACACAGCACCAGGTTATATTCCAACAGGTTTATTTGGAAGCACTATCTTGTGGAGTGCTGCTCCTTCATCAGGTGGTTGTGGAGTATAAAATCATAAGACACAATTTATAGCAAAGATTACTGTGTCATGCAACTGAAATGATATATTGAACAAACCCGGACTTAACAATCCACTTTGTTCAATATATCATTTCAGTTGCATGACACTATAATCTTTTGCTGTAAGTTCTGTGTCTTATGATTTTATACTCCACAACCACCTGATGAGGCAGCAGTGCTCTGAAACCTAGTGCTTCCAAATAAACCTGCTGGACCATAGCCTGGTGTTGTGTGATTTTTAACTTTGTCCACCCTAGTACAACACTGGCTCTTCCACATCATGGAGGCTATTTTAGTTTGAGTTATTTTAAGAGTTTGCTTTGTTAATGCTGGTTGAGAAGTTGCTTTTAAGGGTTGTCTGTTAGGCAACTTGCAGACTTTGGTTTACTTTAGTATAGCCAGCACTAGCAGCCTTGAGAAAAACCAGGTCTGAAGTGAAATCTTTATTCAATGAGTAAATCTTTTCTTTGCACAACCAAGAATTTAATTAACTGTCTGTACACCAATTCATTTTGGCTTTTACCAATAGGGCACACATTCTGGTTCAAATCTACTTACCCATAGCTAAAGAGCCTAGGTTATACATAACTGATGAATGGATCAATCATTATAAAGCTTCATATCATAATAAACTAATGTATGCACACTTTAAATTGTAGCTTATCATAATTGAAAAAGTTCCTGTCAAGTTATAACATTGATTACATGTGGGATTTTAATAGCTGAGCTTTTACTCAAGTGTATGAAGTGTACCTAGTGTAAGATGGGTTTTATATGCCATGTTATTATAATGTTTGAACTCTCATGATGTTTTTACAGGCAAAAATTAAAATTGTGTGGCTTTTCTACTTTTATTATATATTCCTGAATTTGTATAATATATTTTACTACTACAGACAGATAGAACAGGTATTGTATATGTACAATAGACATGTGCATTTGAGTCCATCTCATGATCTCTAACTAAATTCTGACATAAACTGAACTATTAATGAAGTGCATTATACTATGATGAATCTGGAGCAGAAAACATTTTGAATTCATTGTCATTCATGTTAGGTGCATTGTCTGCTGTGATTTCCAGCTGACAGTGTAGAAGTATTAATTATGAATAGCAGCTCAAGATGAAATATATTTAAAAGCCTGCAGCAAAATTACGATTTCAAAAATACTCTTTCCGTAAGAATAAAACTCAAGCAATTTCTGAAATCAATTAAGCTGCAAAAGTTATGGATTCGTAACTCATGAACCATTTTAAATTAAGTCATTATGTCCAGTAATATTCTTTCAATTTGAAGCACGACTGTAAGAATGAAGATTTATAACAATTCTAGCAGATCTGTATTGCATTAGTGATCTCTGGTAGGAAGAGAGTTTAAAGTAACTATGAGTAAGTTACTAGGCAGTCCTACCACTATCAAAGGTTTTAATGGGTGCCATGAAATTCAATCTGAATATTTCTGAACTTTAAGGTAATTGCTGCTTTTAACTCTGGTATTTTCCTATTTTGTTTAATATATGCCTTTTTTTGTTCTTGATCAAACAAGAATTTTTGCTTTATAGTGTAAACCATCAGTATTTATTGATCCCAACTTCTTAGCAGAGTTGCTTCCTGCTGATGCTTGTGAAGGTCACTCTCTTTGTGTGTAGTCTGAGGAGGCAATTTAATGACTGTGTTTTAACTGTTTGAAATGGAAGATCCAGTTTTTAACCACAGATCTTTGGAATGAGGTATGAAATGACTTGTCAATGAACCATTGAACTTGAAAGTTAACAGCAATAGCTTTGATAGTTGGTAGTCACTAGTCATCATGGTGAATTCGCACAGAAAATTAAAGTTGTACCGAAATGATCCATGCATAATTATCAATATTCAGAACATTTCTTCATGCTTTGGCAGTAAATTGTTAGGCATTGAACGAAGTATTTATTTCAGTCTGAAAAATAAACTTTATTTTCCTGTTTATAGGTCATTCGATCTAACAATATGTGCTTCGATGGCAAGCCACAAATCTTTATATCGGGATGCCATAGTTATGAATGCTGTTTGACCAAACAAATATCACCATGGGAAATGTTTTAAACTGCAGAACATTTAAGTTCCTTCAAATTCAATTCATTTTTAGCATGGGACTTACTAATTAATTATTTGAATGAAATTGATGCGCTCTCTTTCACCTCCCTGGGAGTTGCTGTAAATTTGCAGATTGCCGGATCAGTCTGACATAACTTCTTAACTTTTACCTAAGCCCTCTTGCCTAATGCCAACTATTAGATTTCAATGAATAATAAATACTACAGGGTACTGGACATCCAGATAATCGTGTCTTTTCCTGCTGGACTAACAGCAACGTTTCACCTTTAACTTGGTATAAATGTCCAAAAACCTTTTGTTATCTCGTTATCAAATGAAACTTGACAGTGAGGTACAAAAGTATTGGGACAGGTGACCAAAATTTCATCAAAGTAGTAAGTTTTAAACAGGAAAGAGAGGTGGAGAGGCAGTGAACATATTTATAATATTGACTTTATTTTTAAACACTTAGAATTAGAATCTTATTTGCAACTGTAAATAATTTACACCTCCCATATTTCTCTTATTCTGTGCAAAACTTGCTTAGACGCTGCAGAACAAGACATTGATCTCACTTTCAAAAACAAAAACAGAAATTGCTGGAAAAACTCAGTAAGTCTGGTAGCATCTGTGCAGAAAAAGCAGAGTTAACGTTTCAGTTCCAGTGACCCCCTCCGAACTGTTCAGAACAATTGAGTTTACAACACATTGGACCCTTAATTGCATTCCCGCACAATGTGCAATTAACCCATGTCTATTGATTGCAATACAAGCAGCAGGACACCTTGGTGTTGCCTGTTGTTTTGGGTGATCTCTGTGTGTAGCCAATGTTATTAGCTGAACACAGTAACAGTAACCAATATTGAGAGTTATCAAGTTGCATTGCAGTAGCTTAATTTGTTTAATCTACTAGTCTTAAAAGGTGAGCATTGGGATTATATTGTGGTGGGAACAAGCGTTGATATTTGTGGTGATGGTCAGCGGCAGAAGGAAGACATGATGTGGGACTGTTAGTAATTGGGAAATTAGGATCATGATTACTAATACAGATTATGCAGAACAGTTTGTACAGAAAAGGTTATTATTTCCCTCTCTCCTCATAATTCCATGTCTCTCAATACCTCACAATACCTTGGTGACAAAGGCAGTCCTTTGTGATGTCAGGATTATGCATCATGCATTATGGAACTGGGCATTGACTTGCATGATTCTGACTCTTATCATGAACCATCTGGTCATTGAAGGAGTAGAATCCCTTCAGTTACAATCCCTAGCAAATCAATGTACATACAGCCATTAGTGGCCTGCACCACAGACAGACTTGCAATCTTAGCAAAGCTATATGGTTTTTTGGGAGCATCGGCAAGAGAAAATTATATGTGGTTAACTTATTTTAAATAGAGAGCCTCAATGACTTCCCTTACACAGGAGTGAATGGCATAATGCAAGATATTGCAAATATCTTTGGCTTCAGCTTGGCAGAAACCAGATACCTGAGGGTTTATCGCTAGAGTCACCTTGACAGCCACTGGCAATACGATCTTTATCGTACTGTTGAGTTTGTAATTTTGATTGCAGCACGTGATTTCAATGAAAACGTTCTTGTGGGATCACAGATGTCATGCATATTGTTCCTGTCAGTGGTTTTGTAGGAGGATTGCTCCCCGACTACATAGGCCCTTGAGCTGAGAGCTCTTTTCTGCTTCCTCTCTCCCTCTTCCCATAACTTGGCTTACTCTGCATTTAATATGGTATTCAAATCGGAATGCCAGTTTGTGCACCCATATCCAGATGCAACTGGTTTATGCAGAAGCATTTGAGGTCAGCAAAATCTCTTCAAAACGTACCACATCCACTCCCCTGCAGAAAACTCCAAGTACATACAAAGTTGTAGCAACAGCCAAAAGAAATCAAATAACAACTAAACCTGTGGATAGCTGATGATGCCTTTAAATACCTGATAACAGGATACTTCTCCTGAACAGATGTCATACACACAATAGGATAGATAATCTACCACGGATTTGCTTGCGAGTTTCTAAATTCTTTTCTAAACAGATAAAATCATTCTTGTGGCAATATTAACATACTTCTCTAATTTTCTATCTACATGCTGCCCCTTTACACGTCTGAAAACTACAATATTAGTTTTCAAGTATAGATTGATAGCAGTGTCACCACTAACTCTTTTAACTCCTGCATTGTTACTAAATTATCAGACTTCTTATCTGACATTCAACCCTGGATAAGCCAAAGATTCCTCCAATTGTTTTTGGTTGTTGCATTTCCCTAAATATTCATTCTATTCCTCTCCTTGAAAACTGCCTGAGGCTGAATGATCTGGGTCCATCTAAATCCAAAGATGTACAGGTTAGGTGGGTTAGCCGTGGTAGATTGCCCAGTAGTGCCCTGGAATGCGCAGACTGGATAGGTTAGTCATGGTGAATGCAGGGCTACAGGGATAGGGTGGAGTGTTGGGTCTGGGTAGGTTGCTTTTCAGAGGGTCGATGCAAACTCAGTGGGCTGAATGGCGTCTTTCAGTAGGGATTCTTGATGGTAGCAGAGTAGCAGGGCTGATCCCAAGACTCATCTATTCCCGTCTGCTTTCTTTATCTTTTTTCCTCCTTTCTTCTTTTTGCTTTTTACTTTTGCTATTTTTCTTTTCTCTTTTCTTTAAAACCAGGAGAGTGGCACATGAAGGAGAAGGCCTCCAGTGGCAGCAACACTAGCTGTACACAGCGCCACCTAGTCCTGGGCAGACCCCCTGCCCGGCCCAGATTCTCAGGCTGAGCCAAGGCTGTTGGTCCGCAGTGAGACCCAAAAACCTGAAAGGGTGGAGGATCCTGATGACCGGCGGTAGTGTCTGGAGGAGTGTAGGATGGGGAACAGGTGGTATGGTACCCAGACTTGTCCAGGCCCACAGCTTCAGCTTGGATGCAGCAATCGCTATTGTGGCAGTGGCAGAGGCCCATGTCTCAGAGTCCGTTATGGAGACCTAGGAGCCCATATCAGAGACTCTGGCCAATGTCAAGCAGAGACTGAAGGAGTAGCGGAGGAGGAACAAGAAGATGAAAGAAAGATTAACTCTATTGCAGTAAAATCTTGCATGATATTCAGTGTTTCAAGATTGCGCCCTAGTGTGGCAACACTGGGCATAACACACTATAAAATACATTTCACTCCATTTTTTTACATACATGTGACAATGAATCCAAATCTAAATGATTCTATGAATGGCAATTTGTAATGTCTGCGACATGTTTAATCACAAGACGCTCTAATGATTAACATATTTCCAGTTAGGCAAATTTTAATTCTAAATTTTAAGATTTGCATCCTTGTTTCTAAATCTTTCCATTACCTAATCCTTTTGTTTCTCTATGATCTTCTCAAGCTTTATGACTCTTATAATATTTTCTGTCTTCTAATTTTGGCTTTTAGGATATCCTTGATTTTAATTTCTCCACTATTGGTGGTATGCCATTGACTGCCTTGGTCCTAATCTCTGGAATTTCGTCTCTAAATCTTTCTATTCTTTAGCTGGCTCACTCTATTATAATATTTATTTAAATACATATTTTGGTCATTAAACCTATCATCTTATGTACCTTGGTTCCAACTTTGTTTCATAACATTCCTTTGAAGTGACTTCACAGCAGTGTATAAATATAAGCTGTTGTTTTATACAGCATGTTCAAAAATAATTTGGATATTGTACTGTCCTCCCCCTCCCAATTATGCAGTGGAATAGTGTGTTTCATGATGCAGTTCTGTGATTTATAGAGCAACAAGGACCTAAGTTTGATTCTTGGTCTAAGCTCAATTGCTAATATCAGCTGGGGTCACTAGAATTGACCTTGGTATTCCCACGATAGAGGCAGAAATAAATTAATGCATTCTTCATGATTATCTATTGATCAATGCCGGAAAATGCATCTATGGTGATAGAACAATATTTGATTCTCGTGGCTTCTTTTTCCAAAAGCCGAATTACCTGTCAACACCTGTCCTTTGTATTCATAGAGAAGGAATAATCAACATACTGGAGAACTGTCAGAACCTTGAGTTCTTTCAGTAGCAAGGGCCACTGCTGGAAGCAATGGAGGAAAATAAGGTGAACTGATACTGATTTATTGCAAGATTTATCAAGTTGAATTCCATTTGTTTCATCAGATCTTTTCACCCTTGTGCATTATATGTGATATATAAGAATAAAGGAAAGGAAAACTTGGTTAGAGCAGAGCTCTGCTGATTGCAGACTCCAGATCGTGATTGTAATAATCATTAATGGTTGATGGTTCAGGATCTGAGTTCAGACATTTGAGTTTCTTTGACCTCTTAGGTGTTCATCATGAAGTGAGTCTTTTCCATCCCCATAACCCCTGATTTAGCAAATTCCTCTGAATTTGGACTCTTATTATAGCATAATTTCACCTTCACTTTCAATCTATTAATAACATTTTCATTTTAATTACAAGCATTATGGATTACTAACATTGTTTTCTGTTGGGTGGAAGAGAGCAGTATTAATTGATAACTTCCACTTAGTAGTCTCTTTTGCTGGTGTGCTCTAATTTGTGTGTGTCCTGGAACAATAGATGATTGAGCTTGAACAAGGTGCCCAGATATGACAACGCCCTATTCAGTGTGAGAATTAAGCCACCTCTCTCTTCTTACTCTTGCAATCTGATCAAGAGCTTCATTGGGATTAATTCAGAGCTTGGTGCTTTTATAATTGCTATATTCTCCTTTTAGGAATATCAAGACTTATTCATTTTTCAATATGTTATGTTCTCAATTCTTGTACTACATCAAAATAAATTCTTAAACCGTTAACTCGTTACGTGAGCGCACGTCAGAGGGAGACCGAAAACATCTTCAAAGTGAACATTCTTTGAAGAGACTTCGCAGTGGAACAAACTTGATTAGAAACAAAAAAAAAACCTGCAGATGCTGGAATCCAAAGTAGACAAACAGGAGGCTGGAAGAACACAGCAAGTCAGGCAGTGTCAGGAGGTGAGGACGTTGACGTTTTAGGTGTAACCCTTCTTCAGGACTAAGGGTGGGTGTTGGGGGGAGCTGCAGATAAAGGGGATTGAAAGAGCAGATTGGTGAAGTGAGGATAGGTGAAGACAGGCAGAGGGTACGACTTAGTTAGTAAATGGAAGGAATGAATCCGATAGTTGGCTGGGCAGGGTTGGTGGGCACATCAGGGAGACCAAACGTTACTGAGGGAACGGTTCGTCAAGCATCACAGCTGGGCCTGCAGGGGCTGACCAGATCTCCCAGTTACGGTCCATTTTGATTCCCCTTCCCACTCCCTTTCCAACATGACCATCCTTGATCTCCTCCATTGCCACAATGAACCAAACCACAAATTGGAGGAACAACACCTCATACTCTGCCTAGGCAGCCTACAGCCCGGATGACTCAACATTGAGTTCTCCAATTTCAAATAACCTCCATTCCCATCACCCGACTCCCTTCCCAGCCTCTCCCCCTCCTTTCCACCCCTCCCAGCCACCTATCAGATTAATTCCTCCCATTGACCAACTAGGTCATACCCTCTGCCTTCTTCATCTATCCCCACTTCACCACCCTGCCCCTGCCACTCCCTTTATCTGTAGCTTTCCCTACACCCAGCTGAAGTCCTGAAGAAGGGTTACACCCAGACTGTAGACTTCTGCACCTCCTGATGCTGTCTGGCTTGCTGTGTTCTTCCAGCCTCCTGCCTATCTGCTCAAGTTACTTGAAGCTTTTTTTAATACAATAATGCATGGATCACGACAGTTTTCCAATATCCTTACATTCTTGACAAGCAGCATATGTAAGGAGTTTTTAATCCAAAAATGAAATCATCAGGAGCTTTTGAGTGAACATCAGAAGTGTTTCCTTTCTTCCATTTTCGAAACTGTGCTTATTAGATTTGTTTTAACTTGCTCCAAATGCTCAGATTTAGTTTCATCTTTTGTCAGCTTTATGCTGTAGGTGGTCATGTCTCCCACAAACCTCCCATCTTGTGTAGAGTAAAAGTTTACAGCTGTTCCTGTGATGTCTGTGCAGCTGGGTGTCATGGTGCTAATTGAATGATATGATTCACAACTGTATTTCCACTACCTCACATTTTCATGTTGGTTTGATTTAATATTGTCTGACTCCCCACTCTATGCTTTACTTACGGTGAGTGGAGGAACGCCTCACCTGTTTCAAATCTTGTTTCTTATTTTTAAGATCCACAAACAGCACTTTGAAAATTTCAGCTTTGGAAGGATAGAAATAATCCTTTAACTCGAGGCTGTGTTTGTTTAGATTTTAATGCTGAATTTTGTCATTTCACCCAAACTTAATTTTGCCAAAGGAATTGAAGTTAAGCGGAAACAATCTCAGATAAAAATAAATAATTGTGAGTTTTACTGATTTTTGTGAGATCATGTTAAATCTTGATAAATGGATAGGAGAAAATGAGGATTGCAGATGCTAGAGATCAGAGTCACGAATGAGGTGCTAGAAAAGCACAACAAGTCAGACAGCATCCGAGGAGCAGGAAAATCGACGTTTTGGCTAAGAGCCCTTCATCACGAATTTGCCTAGCTTGCCAAAAAATATTGTGCTTGGAACTTAGCTTTTGTAGAGACTCCAGACAAAAGCAGCTAATTTGTAAACCTTTGTACTGTAACCCATTTAATCAGTCACTTAACAATTAATTCTGCGCAAAAATATTCAACGCTGAACTAAACATTGATGGATGTTTAACAGTGATATTTCAACTACAGCAGGCCATGCATGCTGTTTCTGGATTGCTGAGGTTAAAGGCAAATTCATAATTATTAATGTGAATTGCATTTAAAATGGTTCCCATGCGTTCAGTGTGGTTGACTGCAGCTATTAGCATGCAATTTTTTTGGTCACATTGCTGTGATGTTTTACTACACTAGAGATGCAATTTCAATGTAAATTGTTTGTTTAGTTATTAAAATCTCATTTTTATCCATTGGTACATAATTTGAAAAGATTCCAGCAAAACTTTATTGTACATAGAATGTAGGTAAGGCTGACACGACCACATTTACTGTCCACTTGATAAGAGGGTAAGAAATAGTAGATCATATAGCACCTTGAACTTACTCCTCCTGTAAAGAAAACTTTAAATGCCACAACAATAGCAGAAACTTATATTTGTGGCATATTCGTTATTTGATTCAATAATGAAGCAAATAAGGATGTCAAGGGGGTAGGTGTGCCACTTGTTTAAGGGATAAGTTAACAGCATATTTTCAAATATTTCATGCACCAGGTCAAGTTACTTTGCAAATCCTTCCACTTATTCTGGCCTGCCAGGAGCACTTTCATTGGAATTATTACAAGACACAGGCCTAACAGACACTTTATGAAATGGAAATGTAGGTATTATTACCCCCTCAGGATACATCTGTCACTTCAGAAAAGGGCAGGAATGCCATCTGTTAGGCTTGCTGAAATATTACAACTGCAGATATGTAATATTATTTGATATTAGAATAAGCTTTTCAATTTTTAATAGCGCAGTTGTAAAAGTGTTGTATGCTGTGGGCAAATGTATCTTGGGATTTGGGTTCCCCTAACTTATTGGAGTCCTATTAATTAAAAAATGTCCCAGTAGCACAAGATGATTACCTGAATTGAGGGCTTGCAGAAGGTGATCCTGTAATTTTGATTTCAGTACTTTAAAGCTATTCTTTTTTTTAGATTTCTTTTAGTTTTTTTTCTTAACTGGTCATATAAATTCCGTCAAACCCTAATCATCCTTTCTGATCTTTCTGAAAAGCTGAACTGCACTTGTTTATGCCTGTATTTTATTGTGCGACAATGAAACATTTTCTTAACTCTTGTTGTAAAGTAGCCTACATATTTGGATTGTTAGTATCTGGAAATCGGGTTCAGAAGATACTCAAAGCAGATACTGGTTCGCACCTTCAAAACCCACACACAACTGAGTCTTGGAATAATTGTTAATTGTTTCAACTTTTATATGCTCATTTAGTTCATCCTATTGCCATGCGACGAGGAGTTAGTAAGAAACCTGCCCTTTGCCTTTTATCAATGTTGTTCTGTAAACAGGTACATTGAAGTACTGGAGACCAGCCTGTAAAGACTGTCCTATTGCTATTCAGTCCCACAATTCCTTATGGACTAATGGTCTGGACTCTGTTCAGTGTATCCCTTGCTGGTGTGATTAGGATCAGGAATTTCAAAATGGAAAGCCCTTATCTCAGTGTGGCATGTTGCTGTTCTAATGCATGACAGCAAAATGGGAAAATTATAGTGAAATATCCAGTTGATGTCATGAAGCATGTCACTATTAATTTAATCTAAAGAAGTGCATGAAGTTTTTGTTAATTTAGCATCTAGGGCTTGTTCATGTACACTTCAGCAACACAGTGAATGTCATTATCCCGACTCAGACTTGGATTTAACAGAATTTAATAAATAGACTAGTAAACCTATGAAGAAAACCAGGCGTGATTGGTTTGTTTAAAAAAAAGTTATGCTCAAAAACGTTGTGATGATGATAGAAATAAAACAAGTAATCATGACAAATGACATAGTTATGGACAATCGTTAAAATCAAGACAAAATATGAAATAATAAATGTTTTGCACAATTTGGATAATTTTAGCACATGACTAATTATAATACATTGTCTAATATAGCACCTGTTAATTTGTAAAATTAAGCTGAAAGGTCAGTTGCTGCTCTGAATTTTGTATTAAATTCCGTGAATCATATGTGATCAAATTGAATTGATGAAATTCTCTATCATTTATATTCTATTCATTAGTTCTTTTTTATCTAGAGGATTGAGCTGTCTTGTAGTCCGTGTGTTACATATCTTATTTGTGAAATGGTATATTTTCTCTTTAATTCCTGATGAAGAGGTAATGCCCAATTCTCCTGCTCATCAGATGCTGCCTGAACTGCTGTGCTTTTTCCGGCCCCAAGCTTTTCGACACTTGGACAAACTAATCTTATAGACAGGACCTCAAGCACACATTAAACCACTTACATGGTTATGAAAAGGGACCAATATTTGACTCAGGCCTGTATCCTGCATACTGATTTTTTCGGTTTACTGACATGATAAGTTTATAATAGTCAACTTCACGTCCACCATAACGGAGGCCTAATTCCCAAGGTTTTTTCCAAGGATGATGGCGTTGGCTTGTACGAGGGAGCATAGCTGCAAGTTGAAGGGTGATAGATTTAAAGAACAAAGAAAATTTACAGCCCAGGAACAGGCCCTTCGGCCCTCCAAGTCTGAGCCGAACCAAATGTACTACCTAAATCTGTCGGTCAATTCCTAAGCATCTGTATCCCTCTACTCCCCATCTATTCTTGCATTTATCCAGATGCATCTTAAATGAATCTACCATGCCTGCCTCTACCACCTCTGCAAGCAACATGTTCCAAACGCCCGCCACCCTCTGTATGAAGTACTTGCCACATGTATCCCCCGTAAACTTTCCACACCTCACCTTGAAAGTGTGACCTCTCATTATTGAATCCTTCACCCTGGGAAAAAGCTTGTCTCTATCCACCCTACCTGTACCCTTCATGATTTTATAAACCTCAACCAGGTCCCCCCTCAATCTCCTTCTTTCTAATGAAAATAAACCGAACCTACTCAGCCTTTCTTCATAGCTACCACCTTCCATACCAGGCAACATCCTCGTAAACCTTCTGTGCACTCTCTCCAAAGCGTCCACATCCTTTTGGTAATGTGGCGACCAAAACTATGCACAATATTCTAAATGCAATCGAACCAATGTCTTGTACAATGTTAACATGACTTGCCAGGTCTTATACTCAATACCCCATCCAGTGAAGGCAAGCATACTGTATGCCGCCTTGACCACCCTATCCACCTGTGCAGCAATCTTCAGGGTACAATGGACCTGCACTCCCAGATCTCTCTGCTCATCAACTTTTCCTAAAGCTCTTCCGTTCATTGTATAATTGACTCTAGAATTAGTCTTGCCTAAATGCGTCACCTCGAATTTGTCTGGATTGAAAACCATCTGCCACTTTTCCAACCAACTCTCCAGTCCATCTATATTTTCCTGTATTCTCTGACAGTCCCTTATGGTCTCTGCTACTCCATGAATCTTCATGTCATATGCAGACTTGCTGATCAAAGCAACAGTTCCCTCTTCCAAGTCAATTATGTACATTTCAAACAACAGTGGCCCCAACACTGACCCCTGTGGAATTCCACTGGGTCACCTTTCTCCATTTCGAGAAACTCCATTCAACTACTACTGTCTGTCTCCTGTTGCTCAACCAGTTCTTTATCCACCTAGCTAGAACACCCTGCACACCATATGACTTCATTTTCTCCATTAGTCTACCTTGGGGAACCTTATCAACCACCTTACTAAAGTCCATGTATATGAAATCAACAGCCCTTCCTCCATCTATCAACTTGGACACTTCCTCAAAGAACTTGGGAAGGCATGATCTCCCCCTCACAAAACCATGTTGCCTTTCACTGATAAGCCCATTATTTTCTAAATATAGATCTTATCCCTCAGTACCTTTTCCAGCAACTTTCCCACCACCGACGTCAGGCTCACTGGTCTGTAGTTAATCGGAATATCCCTCCTATCCTTCTTGTGCAGGGGAACAACATGAGGAACCCTCCAATCCTTCGGCACCTCACCTGTATTTAAGGATGCCACAAAGATATCTGTCAGGGCCTCAGCTATTTCCTCTCTTGCCTCCCTCAGCAACCAGATCCCATTCAGTCCTGGGGATTTGTCTACCTTAATAGCCTCTAGCCTACCCAACACACCTTCCCTACCTATGTCAACATGATCCAGACTAATCAAACTTCTATCTCTAATGTCAACATTCATCATGTTCCCCTCCTCAGTGAGCACTGATGCAAAGTAATCATTCAGAACCTCACCCATTCTCTCAGGTTTGACACGCAGCCTTCCTTGATTATCCTTTAGTGGACCAATCCTTTCTCTAGTTCCCACTTGCTTCTTATATAAGAAAAAATGCTTTGGGATTCTCCTTAATTCTGCTCGCTAAAGCTATTTTATGACCCCTTTTAGCCTGTTTGATTCCTCGTTTAAGACTTGTCCTACTCTTCCGATAGACTTCCAGTGCCTGTTCTGTTCTTAGCTGCCTAGACCTTATGTATGCTTCCCTTTTCCTCTTGGCTAGTCGTACAATTTCTCCTGTCATCCATGGTTCACGAATTTAAGACAGATGTTAGAGACAGGTTCTTTACTCAGAGTGTTGTAAGGGTGTGGAATGCCCTGCCTGCCAATTAGTTAACTCAGCCACATTAGGGGCATTTAAACAGTCCTTGGATAAGTATATAGATGATGATGGAATAGAGTAGGGGTTTGGACTTAGATTAGTTCACAGGTCGGTGCAACATTGAGGGCCGAAGGGCATGTTCTGCGCTGTATTGTTCTATGTTCTAGCCTGACCAAAAATTCCATTAGTATAACCTCAAGTATAGCATCACTAAACCTTAGAGCAGCTTTTCACAGCTGCTTAATCTCTACCCCTTCTGCTCACTTCTGTCTGCCAATGTGTTGAAAATCAGCAACCGCAATAATGGATCATGTCTTTAAATCAGCACTGTATGTTCAACCTTCTGCATCCTTTGTGAGACTGCTACCAATAATTAGCCACCAAAACCATCTTCTAATGAATTGGCACCAATATTTCAAAAAGCAATGATCAATGAGTGCTCCTTCTCGATAGTGAAATTATAATCTGGATTATTTTGTATTTCTTTCATGGAATTAAATGTTGGCTTAAAGCCCATGCCTAATGCAGTTGAAAAGATAGTGGTATAGCATCTCTTGATCTATGCAGCCTTTGAGTTCCAGGTACACCCCATTGTTGTTAGGAAGGGAATTCCAGCTCTTTGACCCAAGGTCAGCAAAGGAACAGTGAAGTGGTTCCAAATCAGAATGGTGTGCAGCTTGGAGGGGAACCTGCAGATGGTGGCGTTCCTATTAATATGCTGTCTTTATCCTTTTAGCTTGTAATGTAGGAAGTATATTTTTTACCTTAAAGAGCTTAATTGGGAACAGCTTTGGGGCATGCAACTTGTGGAGCAGGATGCCTGAAGGATAGTTGTTTAGTTAGATGCTACTGTAATGCACTAACTTTGTCATTCTGCATTAGTTTAGCATGTGAGCATGAATAAGGCGATGGTCATGTTTTAGGATTAAAGATTGTAAATTTTAATGTCTACAGAAGCCAGTAACGTGTTTAATTTTTATTTAGAATCCAAAAATGTGGTTATTTACTAAAGGAGTAAAACCACAAGATTCACACTTTAAAAGAAGACAACGTATACAAATGCCGATACAGTACACTCTACTTTAACTAGCCACTTACATTAATGACATTAAAAATACAATGAACTCAGTTATTTAAAATCTAAATGGATTAAAGCTTGTTAAACACCTTGTTTAAAAGCACAACTCGCCTTGTTGATGCTTAGCTTTCTATTTTACCAAATGTGCCAAGCAATTTATATACCAAGCAACCTTAACAAAATAGCAGCTCAGGGCGTAATCCATGAGTACCAGCTGCTTGTACCTCTCGACCACAGACGTTGGCATCAGACATTTGCCAGCTCCTCACAGCCATAATGGCATCTCTCTGATTCACTTGCAAACTAATTAAGAAGTGCAGACTTCCATTGCAGGGTGTACTTGTATTCAAATGTTGTAGCAGGGGCACTTTGCACAGGTACCCAGCTCATGAATTGGACCAGGCTGCAAGTCAGGGCTACCTGTTAGAACTTTCTCACTTTGCACCTACTTGCATACTCACAGCATCCATGCCTTGCCTTGCTATGCCTGTTGTTAGCACATTAGTGCTTCAGACAGAGCTAAAGCCTATATTAGTATTACCATACTAACATGCTGTTTTGTGCAGACATGCTAGCTGCTTGTCATGATTGTAAGCAGGAATTGTCGGGGGAGTGGAGGTGTCATCTTGATGTACAGCATACTGAGTTCATCCGTTTAACACCTCCAGCATGTACTAGCTGTCTGTATAACAAACACACCGTAATGTCATGATTTGGAGATATCGGTGTTGGACTGGGGTGTACAAAGTTAAAAATATGATCATGGCTGATCATTCCTAATCAGTATCCGCTTCCTGCCATATCTCCATAACCCTTATTCCACTATCTTTGAGAGCTCTATCCAACTGTTTCTTAAATGAATCCAGAGACTGGGCCTCCACTGCCCTCTGGGGCAGAGCATTCCACACAGCCACCACTCTCTAGGTGAAGAAGTTTCTCCTCATCTCTGTCCTAAATGGTCTACCCCCGTATTTTTAAGCTGTGTCCTCTGGTTCGGCACTCACCCATCAGCGGAAACATGTTTCCTGCTGCCAGAGTGTCCAATCTTTTAATAATCTTACATGCCTCAATCAGATCCCCTCTCAGTCTTCTAAACTCAAAGGTATACAAGCCCAGTCACTTCAGTCTTTCAGTTAAGGTAATCCCTCCATTCCAGGAATTGACCTTGTGAACCTACGCTGCACTCCCTCAATAGCCAGAATGTCTTTCCTTAAATTTGGAGACCAGAACTGCACACAGTACTCCAGGTGTGGTCTCACCAGGGCCCTGTACAGCTGCAGAAGCACCTCTTTGCTTCTATACTCAATCCCTCTTGTTATGAAAGCCAGCATGGTATTAGCCTTCTTCACTACCTGCTGTACCTGCATGCTTGCCTTCATTGACTCGTGTACAAGAACACCCAGATCTCTCTGTACTGCCCCTTTACCCAAATTAATTCCATTGAGGTAGTAATCTGCCTTCCTGTTCTTGCCACCAAAGTGGCTAACCATACATTTATCCACATTAAACTGCATCTGCCATGCATCTGCCCACTCACCTAACTCGTCCAGGTCACCCTGTAATCTCCTAACATCCCTATCATATTTCACCCTGCCACCTAGCTTAGTATCATCAGCAAATTTGCTAATGTTATTGCTGATACCATCTTCTATATCATTAACATATATTGTAAAAAGCTGCCGTCCCAGCACGGATCCCACTGGTCACTGTCTGCCATTCCGAAATGGAGCCGTTTATCACTACCCTTTGTTTCCTATCAGCCAACCAATTTTCAATCCAATCTAGTACTTTGCCCCCAATACCATGCGCCCTAAATTTACTCAGTAAACTTATGGTTTACTGAATAATGGTGATAGCTAGACAATATGTTGAAGGTGTTAGCCCCCTGTGTTCTCTGTCTATGACCTGATGTTTAGATTGATTCTAATCTAATTAGTAAGATAACAGTGTTTTACATAAATTCCTGCAGTTTTTGAGCTCAGAGTTCTACATGAATGTATGCAGTTTTTGAGCAAAGTGCAATGTAACTCTGCAAGTACAAATTCACCCCACAAAATATATGTGTGCATGTGTGTCTCTGTCTGTCTGGGGTGGAGGTTGTGAGTGTGTGAGAGTGTGTGTGTGTGTGCGCGTGTGTAGTGGGTGCAGAGTGTCTTAAGTCTGCAAGGGAGTGCGCGTGTGAGCGTGGGAGTGTGTGTGTCTATAAGGGTGTGTGTGGGTGTGTGTGTGCACGTCTGTGTGTACTTGTGTCCATGTGTATGTGAGCATGTGTGTGTGTAGGAATATCTGTGTGTGTGTGTAGTGCAATGCTGATCACCTGTAATGTGACATGAACCCAAGGTCCTGGTTGAGGCCCTCCCTATGGGTACCGAACTTAGCTATCAGCCTCTGCTCGGCCACTTTCCTCTGCTGCCTGTCCCGAAGTCCACCTTGGAGGATGGTCAACCGAAGGTCCGAGGCTGAATGTCCTGGACCACTGAAGTGTTCCCCAACTGGGAGGGAACCCTCCTGTCTGTTGATTGTTGTGCAGTGCCCATTCATCCGTTGTCGTAGCCTTTGCTCAGTTTCCCCAATGTACCATGCCTCCGGGCGTCCTTGCCTGCAATGTATAAGATAGACAACGTTGGCTGAGTCACATGAGTACCTGCCATGTACAAGGTGGGAGGTGTTCCCACGTGTAATAGTGGTATCTATGTCCACAGTCTGACACGTTTTCAGCGTCCACCGTGACAGGGTTGTATGGAGTTGTCCTGAGAGCCGGGCAGTTTGCTACGAACAATGATCTGTTTGAGGTTTGGCGGTTGTTTAAAGGCAAGTAGTGGAGGTGTGGGGAAACAAACTGCCCGGCTCTCAGGACAACTCCATACAACCCTGTCACGGTGGACGCTGCAAGACATGTCAGATTGTGGACATAGATACCACTATTACGCGTGGGAACACCTCCACCTTGTACATGGCAGGTACTCATGTGACTCAGCCAACGTTGTCTATCTTATACGTTGCAGGCAAGGATACCCGGATGCATGGTACATTGGGGAAACCGAGCAAAGGCTACAACAACAGATGACTGGGCACCTCACAACAATCAACAGACAGGAGGGTTCCCTCCCAGTTGGGGAACACTTCACTGGTCCAGGACATTCAGTCTCGGACCTTCGGGACAGGCAGCAGAGGAAAGTGGCCGAGCAGAGGCTTATAGCTAAGTTCGGTACCCATAGGAAGGGCCTCAACCGGGACCTTGGGTTCATGTCACATTACAGGTGATCACGATTGCACTACACACACACACTCTCACATACACACGGACACAGGTACACACAGACGCGCACACAGACACCCACACACACTCCCACACTCACACATGCACCCCCTCGCAGACTTAAGACACTCTGCACCCACTACACACACACACACACACACACACACACACACACTCTCACACACTCTCACACACACACACGGTGAATTTGTATTGCAGAGTTACATTGCACTTTGCTCAAAAACTGCATACATTCATGTAGAACTCTGAGCTCAAAAACTGCAGGAATTTATGTAAAACACTGTTATCTCAGTTATTAGATTAGAATCAATCTAAACATCAGGTCATAGACAGAGAACACCGGGGACTAACACCTTCAACATATTGTCTAGCTATCACCATTGTTAGCAGCTAACCCGAGAATGCAACTTTAAAAAGAAGGGTTTTATGATTTACACATGAAAGAAGTGAAACTATCACTGTATTCTAACAGATGAAAGGCTTAACAGAGAATCAATTTTTTAATGTATAATTTCAGTTACATCACACTGCAAATTTTTGCTATATATTCTGTGTTACGATTGAGCCCTCCACAATCATCTGATGAAGGAGCGTCGCTTCAAAAGCTAGTGTGCTTCCAATTACACCTGTTGGACTATAACCTGGTGTTGTGTGATTTTAAACTTTGTACACTGTAATGTATTCAACCAAATGACCATGTCAGAAAACAGGCGATAGTGTACAGTCCAGTCAAGGGATGCTGTTGTCTGTTGGAGGTCCATGTGTATTCCACACATAATCCAGGAGCTTGGCCACCATTTGTCATTAGCTTGGGATTCCTATTGTCAGAGTATCTGTCTAACTGTATTCTGGCAATTAGTCTGTCTTGGAGGACCAGCAGGGACAGCTTGGGGAATCATGTATTGTCAGTTGGGAAGGTGCAAAGGCAGTCATCAAGATTCTGGTCAATCATGTCTAGGCTGTTTATTGAAGTTCGTTAAAGGTCTGGGGTAAATTCCGTACAAGGTATATTGTCATTGAGACTGTAAGACCTGTCAGGGCAGCGAGTGGGGACAACAAGGCTGGAATGAAAGAGATTAGATCAAGGACAGTGACAGGAGAATGGAAAGTGCATGAGACAATGTAGAACAACATTGGAGAGCCTGATAAGTTCCAGGAAGGTGGCTTGTTGGCAGTCACTCCCAACAGGACCTCAGCTCAGAGGATAATAAGATGAAATGAGAGGATTCAGGGCCTGGGAGCAGAGTTGGAAGCAAACTTCAATGCGTGAGTCTACCACATTGTTAGGATTGGATTGGAAAGGATTATCAGGATTGTGAGAGGTAAAAGGGGCCATGGAGACTTTGGGACCAGGTAGGGCTCTGTGCATACCACATTGCATTGCATACGTGCCATCACTTGAAGATCTCTCAATGCATAATACAACTGAAAATGGTTGGTACAATAGTGAGGATGGGCAGAGTCTGTCATTTTAATAGGAGAAAGTGTACAATAGACTTCTGTAGGACATTGCATTGAAGGGGAATGTGCAAACGTTAGCTATATTTCATTTGCAAATTTTTTTAATACATATTCAATACATTCAGAGTGAACGTGCTTATGTATCAAATGTTGGTCAAGGTAGGCCGCACCATTTAACTGATGCTATCTAAACTAACATTGTCAGCTCAATGATGTAAAAGTTAAGGGCAACAGCTCACAAGGAAGTAAATGCTGGTAAACAGGACCTCCATTATGAGAGCTTAGAGGGCATTAAAATGTAATGTGAGGGTTCAGAGTTCATCACTCGTGGAACTTCCAAGGGTGCCGTGCAACAGAGGGAGCATTGCTGTATCATATGTCATCTTAAGTACGACTGTGCACTCTGATGAGTGCGATGTAAAGTGGTGTGGTTCGTTTGGGTGTGAAATGAGGAGAGTGGAAAGCAGCAGGCACTTTCTTTTGGATGTAACATATTGATGACTCAGGCATTAGGGTTGTTAAAGGTGTGACTCTGCAGAGAAGACTGGGAAGATCCCACCAATGTAGTCCAACCAGAGTTTACCACATTATCCTGGCAGGCTGTGCTCTGTGTGATCAAAGCAGGCAATGAGGTGATGTGAAAGAGCTGAGGAGATGGGATGGTGGCAATTTTCCAAGCAGAAGGATAAAGTCATTGAGCTAGAAGAAGTTCTTGTGAATTACAGAGCTCAGATGCATTAGACACTACAAAGCAGACAGAACCTAATTGACACTCAGTTCCAGTATATGTTGCTGGGCACAGAAGACCATCTTGGATTGTCAAGATCAAAATTCAAGAGTTTGGTTTGCATTGATGATAAGAGTTGCATCCTTTATTAGTTTATTTTGTGTTCCATTTTGCTGGCTGTCAATAAAAGCGTATGTTTGGACTTATCAATATGCTTACCTGTGTGAGAATTCCCCTTCTGAACAATGACAAGATTTGTGAAATCACTGGACACTGGGAAAGAGTAATGGTGACTTCGAGAGAGTCTTCTGATGAGATGTATCTAAGGATGGCTAAACAACAATTAAGGTGAAAAAATAGGTTTGCATGTGTGAAGAAAGATCAGCCATACTGACTATGGACTATGAATAGCTCTGTGGCTGCTGTGCCATTATGTTACTGGTGAAAAACCATACCAGACTGCCAGTACTTGAGCAGGTGCACAGCAGGCTCTCAAAGATGTCACGGGACCAAGGTAGACCAGCCTTAAGGAGGATACCCACAGAGTGGCAAGATGTTCTGGGAATGTTGTGTGATAAGGTGGGGATAGAATAAAACATGAAAAGCGCCATAGGGTCAGGAAAGGTAGTTAATTATGTGTGTTTAATAAGAAACAGAGAGAACTTTGCAGTGCATTGCAGCAATGATACCACCAAAAAAACTTGCACTTAGACAAAGCAATGTAAGATTTAGTCCACTGCACCTACCTTTTAATGATTTTGTTTTTATACATTCATGAATGTGGGTACCACTGGCTGGGCCAGCATTTGTTGCCCATCCTTAGATCCTTTGAGACGTTGTTACCTTCTTGAACTACTGCGGTCCATTTAGTATAGGTAGAGCCACAATGCCATCAAGGAAAGAATATCAGGATTTTAACCTAGGCACACAGAAGGAATAGCAATGCATTTTTAAAATAGGATGTTAAGTAGCTTGAAAGGGAACTTTTAGGTTCTGTTGTTCCCATCTATGTGCGACCTATGTCTTTCTACTTGACCATTTCTAGATGGTGGGGTAGCACAGTGGCTCAGTGGTTAGCACTGCTGCCTCACAGCACCAGAGACCTGGATTCAATTCCAGCTTCGGGTGACTGTCTGTGTGGAGTTTGCCCATTCACCCCATGTCTGCATGGGTTTCCACCAGGTGCTCCGGTTTCCTCCCACAATCTAAAGATGTGCAGGTGTGGTGAACTGGCCATGCTAAATTGCCCATTGTGTTCAGGGATGTGGAGGTTAGGTGCATCAGTCAGGGGTAAATGTAGAGTAATAATGGAATAGGTCTGGGTGGGATACTCTTCGGAGAACGGTGTGGACTTTATGGGCTGAAGAGCTTGTTTTCACACCGTAGGGATTCTATGATTCTATGAACATCCTCCGTTTTCTTCACTGTAGATGCAAGAACATGCCATTATTGGACCGGTTTTTGGGCATTTCACGGAAGTATTTTATCTGGACCTGGTATTTCTAAACATATTTTGTCAACAGACATTTTGTTCACATAATTTTACACTTGCAATAATAGATAATAGAGATGGATTTAAGATTTATATATTCAAATATGAAATTGGCTGTTCTACTATCTGATCTTGATGTCACTTTTATCCATATAGACCCAGTACCCATAATCACATATTCAAATCTCCATCTCCATCTATCTACAAAAGCAGTCAAATATTTAACCAGTATATAGTATATGTTACAGAATGTTAGAATTATGGTGGATGTTAAATTCTAAATCTTAACATTCACTGAAGTTTTTCAATGTATATTAACTCAAAATACTTTTCCTGACATTCAGACCCAAGTATGCTGTTCTGATATAATGCCTCTTTTATGATCCAGTGTGTGCTAATTCATGGAAATGTACCTGTTCTAAGAAAGTAAGTAGATAATGTGTGATATGGAGAATAGCTAATTTCAGTTCAAGAAATATTCAAGAGGTCTTTGGGCTGACAATGTATGTTAGTAGTCTTTTTCCAATTGTAAATATTGCTTGAAGAAAATAGACACTTTTTGGATCATTGGCAATCCTTCACTTTCACATTAGTCTAAAAGATGGTGTTAGAGGCCTTTTTAAGCATAGAGGCAGTGTAACATCACCTCTGAACGGGTTGAATGGAAAAAACAAGATGGTATCAGAAGGATGGACCTTTTAACTACTCATTATTTTAGTTGTGTTTTGTGAAAATAATTTCCAAAACTGTAATGTCATTGTTAATTTTAACTGTCAGTGTTAGAAAATTGAGTATAAGAAAGTAGAAATTTTGTTGCAACTTAGTGACCTCAAGGGAAAAAAAAAATCACTTTTTGTCTTAGGCAGCTGGTATTGACACAAAAGGAAACCTATCACCTTGGCTAACAGTCTCAAAACTAAGCTTTTGAGGATTCACATTAAAAGAGTTATTCTTAGTAAGGTCCTTGGGAGTGTTTCTGAACAAAGAGACCTTGGATTGCAGGTTCATAGCTCCTTGAAAGTGGAGTCACAGGTAGATAGGATAGTGAAGAAGGTGTTTGGTATGCTTTCCTTTATTGGTCAGAGTATTGAGTACAGGAGTTGGGAGGTCACGTTGCAGCTGTACAGGACATTGGTTAGGCCACTGTTGGAATATTGCGTGCAATTCTGGTCTCCTTCCTATCGGAAGGATGTTCTGAAACTTGAAAGGGTTCAGAAAAGATTTACAAGGATGTGTCAAGGTTGGAGGATTTGAGATATAGGAAGAGGTTCAATAGGCTGGGGCTGTTTTCTCTGAAGAATTGGAGGTTGAGGGGTTTACAAAATTATGAGGGGCATGGATAGGGTAAATAGACAAAGTCTTTTCTTTGGGGTGAGGGAGTCCAGAACTAGAGGGCATAGGTTTAGGGTGAGAGGGGAAAGATATAAAATAGACCTGAGGGGTAACTTTTTCACGCAGAAGGTGATATGTGTATGGAATGAGCTGCCAGAGGAAGTGGTGGAGGCTAGTCCAATTGCAACATTTAAAAGGTATCTGGATGGGTATATGAATAGGAAGGGTTTGGAGGGATATGGGCCAGGGTGCTGGCAGGTGGGACTAAATTGGGTTGGGATATCTGGTTGACATGAATGGGTTGGACCAAAGGATCTGTTTCCATGCTGTACATCTGTATGACTCTGTTGGAGCATATTCCACATATGACCAGAACTACCGAGCAGAGATAAACACAACATGCACATTGCTAGCATGGAACAAGAATAAATTTTCATTTTGTGTCCCTGTAAGACTGCTGCACCTCATTGGAGAAAACTTTGCAATCTTAACAGGATCCAAGCAGATGACTTCAACCATCTCACTTATGGTCAGGATAAGCTGATCACTTATCATAGTGCCTAATCAGACTGAGATAATTAATTATTCTAGCCATTTACGCATAATGGAGAGAGAATTCCCCTCACACCAGGCATATCTCAAAAAAACTATAATGCCATCAAATTACCATCATCCTGTTGTCCCACTAGAGTTCAGAATATCCTTGACTATTGCTATACATCCATCAAAGATGTCTACTGCTCCATCCCCCATCCACATTTTGGAAAATCAGATCACAACACTGTGCTCTTTCTCCCAACTTATAAGCAGATATTGAAATGTGAGGACCCAGTACAGAAAGTAGTGCGTTGTTGATCTGAGGCAACAGAAGGGTTTCTACGCGACTGCTTAGAACCGGTGCAGTCATCCATATTGAAGTACTCAGCGGCCGAGCTAAACAAGCATGCCGTTACCATTGCAGCCTTCATTAATAAGTGTGTAGAAGACTGCATGCCGAAGACATTAATCCAAATGTTCTCCAACTGGAAACCAATAATGAATAGAGAGATCTGCTCTCTACTCAAGTCCAGTCTGAGGCATTCACGGCAGGAAACCTTGATCTGTACAGGAAATCCAGGTACGACGTGAACAAGGCCATCAGAGATGCCAAGAGACAATATCAAACTAAGCTTGAGACTAACCACACAGACACCTGTCATTTGTGGCAAGGCTTGCATAACATAACAGGCTACAAAGCGAAGTCTCAAAGAATCACAGGCACCAATAAATCCCTACCTGTTGAGCTCAATGCATTCTAAACCTGCTTTGAACAGACGGTCATTGAAACGATGTCACCCACCCCAATAGCATCAGCTGCATCTTGTATCCACAGTAACTGCCACAGGTATTAGGTCTGCCTTATTGAGAGTGAAACCACAGAGAGCGACTGGCCTAGATGGAGTCCCCGGCCATGCACACAAATCCGTTGTGGACCAGCTGGCAGGAGTATTTACAGACACCTTTAAGCTCTCCTTACTGCAATCTGAAGTCCCCAGCTGCTTCAAGAAGACCAACATCATCCCAGTGCCAAAAAAAACCATACAGCGTGCCTTAATGACCACCATTCGATGCCTGTAACCTCCATAATTATAAATTGCATCAAGAAGTTAGTCATGGCTCACATCAAATCTAGGTTATCAAATTGCCTTGATCCTTTGCAATTTACCTACCTGCGCAACAGGTCCACAGCAGATGCCTTCTTCTTGGCCCTACACTCATCCATTGAACATCTGGATAACAAGGATACCTACGTCATGCTCCTACTCATTTACCACAGCTCCATATTCAACACCATAATTCCAAACAAACACCTCTATAAACTCCAAGACCTTGATCTCGGCTCCCCCAACTGTAACAGGATCCTCAACATTCTGATCTAAAGACTGCAATCAGTAAGAATAGGCAACAACAGTCCCCTACATCTCAATCCTCAAAATTGGTGCCCTACACTCACTGTGTGACCAAATTACGCTCCAACTCCATTTACAAGTTTGCTGACAACACCATCAACGTAGTTCAGATCTGAAACAATGCTGAGACAGAATACAGGAAAAGAATTGAGTGCTTAGTGGCATGATGTAAAGCCAACAATCTCTCCATCAATGTCAGAAAACTGAAGGTGCTGGTCACTGACTTCAGGAAGCATGACTTCATGCCCTTGTCAGGATCAGTAGTGCTGAGATGCTGAATGTGCACGTCAAGTTTCTGAATTGTTGATCACTAACAATCTGTCCTGGTCTACCCACCTCCTCGCAAGACTGTAAGAAACTGCAGAGAGTTGTGAACAGCCCAGTCCATGAAGTAAACCAGCCTCCCATCTATTGACTCCATCTGTACTTCCCGCTGTGTCAGGAAAGCAATCAACATAATCAAAGAACCTGCCCACCCAGTTATACCCTCTTCCACTCTTTCGTCACACAAAAGATACAAAAGTTTGATAAACAACAGATTCAAGAACAGTTTCCTCTCTGGTGTTATCAGACTGTTGCTAATGTCAATTCTGATCTCTCTCCCGCACCTTCTCTCTGGCTGTAGTACTGTATTCTGCATTTGTTCTGCTACTCTGATGCACTTTGTGTGGTACAATCTGCCTGTATAGCATCCAAAACAACACCTCTCACTTTTTCTTAGTACTTGACAACAATAAATCAAACTCAGACTCATAATTAAGGCTTAGATTAAAGGTATTGGAAGTGAATTTTAGGGGTGGACTGTAAATTGTGAATAAAATCCAAATGCCAACCAAGTACTTTGTAATTACTAACTGCTTAATGAAGGTCACTGGTGCTAAGTTAAATGCCATGTACAAGTTACTTCCCAGCACCTTTAAGACCTTCACAAGTTTAGTATATATATTTTGTATACAGAATATTTTTCTATACAGGTAACTTATGAGAATGCAATTTTCAGAGCCCAACTTTCTCCCAACAAACTCTGGTAGGCATTCTGTCTTTTTCCCCCCTTCCTTCTAGCTTCAGTGCCCACTGCATCCCATTAGATGAATTCCCACTGGATCTCACGGGATGATTAGCTAACAGACTTTAGCTTCATTTTACTTATGACTGGCCACAGATGGAAGGCAATTATGGGCCATGCCATCTGTTATCTGCCCTATTGGCAATCAACCATTAACCTGGAGACTGAACACTTTAGCACAAGTCACTCATAAAATGCAGGCCAACAGCCGATCTGATTTGGCATTCCTGTCTTGTCAAGAGTCCAGCATCTATCCCAAAACAGCTGAGGCTGTCATTGTTGACAAAAGAGAAACCCGCCTGTGATTCAGAGTTTTTCAGTAAGCAATGCGACTGAAATGTGTAGGGCAAGTAAGCTATATACAGTTTGAATGAAAAAGTAAACCAAGGCCCCAATTTCCTGCAGTATTGATGGTGAAACTGTCCATGTTTGCCATTATAACTACGCTAAAGCTGACAACAACTTAGGCAGTCTGCATATTTGCATAATAATAAGTAAATCCAGAAGTTGCCGTCAGTAACACTACATATCTTCAGAGGGTGCACTGTTGAAGCCCCTAAATTGCAATAAATTAATGAAAATATCCAATTTTGGGCTGGTTGTCTCACTATTAAATCATTCATAAACTTAGATTTTGATGAATGTGGTGTAATGAAAATTTAGAATCAGAATTAGGTTTTACTATCACGTATACTCAAATACAGGGATACATGAGTACCGTGAAGAGTGTATAAAGTCACCATTTCCACCAACATCTGAGGTACAGAGGTGCCCAGGTATAAAGTCTTAGCTATAAATTAGAAAAGTAAAGAAGTAAAGTTGGAAGTTCAGTGTTATAGTCCTTCTAAAGTAGAGAAAGAGAGACAAAAAATAAAAGATGAGTCAAAAGATCCGTGCTGGGCTTCAAATGGGGTCCAAACAATGTACTGAGTTCATTATTATTAAGCAGCCTCACTAGACCTGAAAAGCTAATTTCATTATTGTAATAAAAAGTTGACATTTTTGATTTAATTAACATTTGTTTTAAATATTTTAACTTCTGTTTTAGTCCAGTCGTATTATTTTATTACCTGAAAATTTAAATTGAAAGCAAAAGAATTCAGTGCTTTAAACTGTCCTGTTTGTACGAATACACCAGGATGATTCACTCTTTGCTGCGTTTGCTGACATCATTACTACCAAATCCCCGTGATTTGGTGCCAGATTTAATATGCCATCGGGTTGTAATGGTGGAAGACTGCAACAGAGAATTGTGCTTCTTTCAACTCACCAAACAGATAGAAAATACTGGAAATAACAAAACAAGTCTGGCCATGATGGCGGAGAAAGAAGCATTGTTATCATTTCAACTTTGTGACCTTTTATCAGAACTGTGAAACATTAAAAATGTAGTAGATGTTGAGGAAGTGAAATGTGGGGAAAAAGAATAAATGGAAACATCTGTAATAATGCGAAGGACAGAAGAGTTCATATGTTAAAATAAGATCAAAGTGGTCTTAAATAATCAAGTGAAAAGCAAAAGATGTGGCTAGACAAAATTTGGACAGAGGTTACACTTCTAAAGTTGTTGAACTCCGTGTTGAGTCCAGAAGGCTGTAAAATGTCCATTGGAAAGACAAAGTCTTGTTTCTCAAGCTTGGGCTGAGCTTCATAAGAACACTGCAAGGAGCCAAGGTCAGAGTAGGAGTGACATCTTTGCTGTTATCTTTTTTGATCCTCTCAGATCCCAAACACTCATATGCATAGTATTAATAGTTGATATATATTCTCTATTTTGATGTTTTCCTAATGTCTCCTTATGTGGCTTGATGTCAGATTTTATTTGATAACATTCCTATGATGCAAAAGCAAGCTATTGCAGAAGATGCAAATCTGAAATAAAAACAGGAAAGGTTAAAAACGCTCAACAAGTCAGACAATATCTTCGGAGTAAGAAACAGAATGGAAGATCATTAATGTGAAATATTAGCTCTCATTTATCTTTGGAATGATAAATACTGTCTCACTGCAGCATTCAGTTTGAAACTCCCTTGATGGCTCAGTGGATATACATTAAGATAGATTGTAAGTTTGGTCTTCTGCCTGATCTCAGCTGAAACAACAACAGGGGAAGCAAGATGTTGGTGTCGTTAGTGAACGGGGGGTGGTTGGGGTATTAAGGAAATCAGCTATTGTGATAATAATGGTGTGAAAAAAGTGAAATTGTGATTGTCAGATAAGAATAGGGGGAAGTGTTAACTTGTCAGTTGGCACAGTGCAAATGAATACTCAGATGGTTTATGTTCAAAATGCCTAATGTTGGACATGAATCCCTTTTAGATATATTGTGTTGAAAATAATGTTAACAGAAGCTGTCTTATTTAGCTCATGATATTGATTTTATTCTGATGCAGTTTTCATGCTACGTGTATTTTCCCATTGCACAGGTCTACTTTAGTGTACTTCATATTTTGAGCTCATAATCATTATTCCTACAGAATGAAGAAAATTATATGGTACAGACCATGGTGAAAAATCAAATCAATTTACATTAATATTTCATTGTATATTGCATGACATTAATCTACCAGTAAATAAATCTTTTATTTGCCAATTTGTTTCCTAACATTTTAGGTCAATTAATTACTTTATAGCTATGATGACATGAATGAAAACTATGGCAGTTTTTTTTTCTGTAGCCTGTTGCACATAATGCTATGTTTTCTGTATCAGGATTTAAAAAACATAAATGATGATGCATTTATTATGTTTTAATTGCCACCCGAAAAATGATAAATATATTGTTGGAAGTGTTCTGTACTAATTGAATCTAAGGATATTTGCTTCATTTCTTGAAAGTTGTTTACATGTTTTATTCGTGCAAATCACTGATCTCACACACAGGATTAGAAAACAATAAATTTTGTTATTTTATTTAAATATTAGTACAAGTTGAAGAAGAGCTCAGTAAACTCCTCAAACCTAGAGACTTGATACATGCACACCCCCACCCCTTGACTTCCTGGATCCACAATCAAACTTGCATGATCTTTTAAAATGATCTTGCAACAGTAATGGCAGTCATTTTACTTAGCTTCGATCTAACTGGAGTTTTCCAAATTGCGTGTTCAAAATTAGTCTGAAACAGAAAGCTATTGAGTAATCCCAAAGTTTGCACACAACACCCTACAGGAGATTATAGTAACAACAGAGAAAAAATGTGACAAAATGAAAGGTGACATTGGTAATAGGAGTACAAATACCCAATGAATTTTGCGAAGAAGATAACAAGGCCACAAATTTCTTGAAAATTACTCTAAATGTGTTGGAGAAGCAAAGGGATCTAACAACAGATGACTCAAGTAGTGATGGAGGTTAAGAATGTTCAAGAAAATTCAAGTGTTAAATTTCATTGATAGAGCGATAGAATTAAAAAACAGAGAAGCTATATTAGAGTTGTGCAGACCTTGATAGAGCACATTTGGAGTAAAATTCTGGTCTCTATTTTGAAAAGCATATACAGATGCTGGTGGAAGTGCAGTAAAGGTTTACAAGAATGTGACCAGATCTGAGAGCTTATAAGAAAAAATTCGCAGACTGTGTCTCCAATCTCTAGAAGAGAGAAGGATCAAGTGTAATATAAAGCAAAACTTTATACTAAGAGGTTTGATAAGATAGATGTAAAGCTGCTTCCAGAAGGGAGATCAAAAGCTGGAATCATAATTGTAAGATAGTGAAAAGTTAAACCAGGAGGAGATTTTCACAAAACTTGTTCAACCAGAATGTGTTCAGAATATTGATCTTGCAAAAGCAATACGTTATTGAGGCGAATAGCAAAAATGCAGTTAAGAGTCAAAAATCACATGACACTAGGTTGTAGTCCAACAGGGTTATTTGAAACCGCAAGTTTTCAAAGCTCCCACTCTTTCTTCAGGCATCTAGTGAGAACAGTATTTATAAGTAAAAGATCAAAGGGTCATACAACTTATGCAGATGTATTGAACAAACCTAGATGGCTAAATCTGTGGGGTGAATTTGCGTTTGCAGATATAATCTATTTTGTTCAAAAAGCACATGATCTATAGACAGTCAGTCAATCTGGCATTTTATAAATTCCTACTTTGGAAATAAAGTAGTCTGACAGATACATACAAACTTGAAACATGGCCTCGCACCTAAAATACATTATCTGACCAGATTTGTCACCTTTAATCTGATCAACCTGCAGTTATCGTGGGGCAGTGATGGAAAGAAATTCTGGGATTTGCGTATTAATCCATCGAAATCTGACCTTCCATTCTAAGTGATTAAAGACTTAACAGCCATCTAGGTTTGTTCAGTACGTTCACATAAGTCGTATCACCCTTTGATCTTTTACTTAGCAATTCAGTGTCCAATGTATTCTGTTCTCTCTAGCTGCCCGAGGAAAGAGCAGGGGCTCCCAAAGCTTGCAGTTTCAAATAAATATGTTGGACTATAACCTGGTGTTGTGCGATTTTGGACTTTGTCCACCCCAGTCCAACACCAGGACCTCTGCATCACAATTGGGAAAAGCTGTATAAACATGCGAGAATGGGAAACAAATGGCAATTTATGCTCAGCCTTAGATAAAGTGGAGTGGGTAATGGATCACATGGAATTTAAACTTGGCCATGGATCACTTGAAATAAATAGTCTTTTTGTACTGTATATTCTGTGTTTTTTTTGGTAAATTAATGTTATCTGTAGTTCAGGCAGGTTCTACTTTTATTTCAGATTCAGCAGTCTCCAGTTGTTCATTCAAAATGGCTATCCTTGGGTTTTTAATCCTGATCTACCTGACCTGTACCTTCTAATGGATGCACGTTAGGGGGGGCAGACTGTTATCAGCATCATTCGAGTATCACATGCATAATGGGACTTTGCTGTTCTAATTTGTCACCATACATATTTGAAGACATTCTAAAAGTTTTTAGATTTGGTTGAAGAAAATGAGTTGTTTCTTCTCTTGGAATAAAGGGAGATTTTTAAGATTTAGTTCACTCAACAATAAGTCAAACATTCTGTATATTGCTAACTAATTTTGTAAACACAATTCTCATTTGTCAGTCTTTTCCAGCCATTTAAAAAAGTACATGGTTTAATCAAAATCACAAATTTACTCACGAGTTACTTTTTCTGTCTATGGTGTAACGATTTATGTGGGGCTTCCAGTTTGCCAACTGTCTGTACTTAATATAAATATTCCTTGTTGGCTTCAGTCCAAGAGATTAGATTGAAATGGGTGCACTTCAGGAGCTTTGTGGATTATTTTCACATTTGCATTGTAAGGTTTATTTTCCCGGTCCACTCAGCTGTACTCTATTCTCTGAAATAAATATTCCTTCCTTATCTTACCACCACAAGCTGAGTCCAGCATCTGGTGAAGCTTAAGAAAGTACTCAGTGCATCAAATTACCCTGTTTCAAACTGTTGTTTATTGCAGGCCATTTTGGCCTGTCATCTACTGTAACAGAACAGAGCTTTTCTTTCCTTTTGCTGTCTTTAGGGATCTGATATGTTACCACCGAATTACACAGAGAGACCGATGTGATTAAAGCAAGCAATTGTGGGAAAAGTGACTTTCGTACTCAATAAATGAATTTTTTCATGAACGATCTTTTTTGTATTCTGCGCTGAAGCTTTCTTGATGCTCAAGAATTTCTGTTTACTGATTATAGATATCTGTTTTCTTTCTTATAGGACTTGTTTTCCAATTTAACAAATATTTGTGAATATGGAAGAACAGGTCCATAAGCAATAACAATTGCTGACCACTTGGAGTAACTGAGAATTTGTTATCAAGAAAATTGCATGCAAGGTTTCCCCCCTTAACAACAATTGCATAATTTACTTATTGATGTGATTTTACATTTTACAGTTACATGATTTTTTATTCAATGAATCTCATATATATTTATCATCCACGATTTTGTAATATTTCCATTAGTTACATTTTGAACAGTCACTTTGCAAATGTCCTCACATCTCAGACTGGAGTAGTAAATTTTCGTGAAGGTTACTGATATGGTGAAAATGAGATCTTTGTCACAATCACTTGTTTTATTAACTATTTATCTCCACAGAATAAATCAGCCTCTACTACTTCCTATTTTATTTTTTAAAATGTTTGCTGATTGCTCCATTCCAATTATTTTGTAAGATTAGATTCTGAAACGTGAAAAGCTTTTTCCAGTCTTGACCTATCATTCTCATGCAACTACTGCTTGTTGAAATTGATGGGCAGTGAGAATTTTTTATTCATTCAAAGGTGAGGATTTCACTGGCTCGGCCAGCATTTATTGTCCATCCCTCATTGCCCAGAGGGCAGTTAAGGGTCAGATTGCTGGAGTCACATATAGGCCAAACCAGGTAAAGATGGAAGTTTCCTTGCCTGAAGGACATTAGTGAATTTTTCCCAACAATCAAATAATAGTTTCATGGTTATCATTAGACTCTTAATTCCAGATTTTTTTATTGAATTCAAATTCCACATCTGCTGTGGTGGATTCAACCCAGGTCCCCAGAACACTATCTGTATTTCTGGATTAACAGTTCAGTAAAAATGCTACTAGGCAATCACCACCATTCTGCTGGTAACCAGGGCTTGGTGAAAACGTGTCAGTTCTGCCCAACCAATAATAGAAATTCTGGTCAAGATATACCTGCTATTGGATGATATTATCATTTCAGTTTTTAGACAAACTTTTTTTCTCAATTTTCTCGCAACCTTCACTCTGTTCTCTAAAGACACAGATTCATTTTCAGCCATGAAATTATTGCAAGGGTTGGAAACACTCGTATATTCTAACCAAGAGAATTTTTTAGGTATGAATGTAAAGAACAGGCAAGCTATTGGACTATGCAAGGCACCATGACCAATTCTGAACCAATTCTAATGAAACATCCCCATAATTGCCACTTATCACTGGAATTTCATTAACATTTCATTGCTAATTGCTAGCTTTTACTTCCTTTTCCTTCATACAAAGTGGTGCATTCAGTTGTGACTATAGTCTGTTCTTAACCCAGAATGTGATAAAACTGTTGACATTGACTTCAACAGAGAGAAGGTCACAGGTACTGCTACTTACTGGGTTGATTTCCTACATTTCAGAGCATTGGGGTCATACTTCATCATTCTCTGGGCACAGACTGTAAAGAAAGGAGAACAGTTCAATCCAGCACATTGACAGCAAACAGTTACAATGTGCACTTTACTGTCATGTATCTGTCCACACGCAAGCTTCTCTCAGACCGGCAACATGGAGAGAGAAATGGCATTGCCAATCCTCTAGGATGGTTCTGGAGCCTGCAGGAAATGAAGATTACTGTGCTGAAAAGTGTTGCAAGAAACTAAGGAAGAAAATCATAAAGCCATTTTTAAAAATATATTCTTTTTGAACACTGCTGTTTATTGGATATAAAAGTATTGGAATCTGGGAAAATAGTTGTTTCACTAACAGAGTTGTTATAAATGAAAGTCCATACTATGAAACCTCCAGTTGTCTGACATGGAGAGGAAGGTGAGTCTATTTACATTCTAGCCCATCAGCTGGAAAAGATGGTAGTCCACCAGAACCAAAGCAAACCAGCTTTTATAGGCTTTTGCTGGCTAGTGTCCCATGCAGGGAACTGTACCAAAATCTCGAGTATGAAAACTGAAGTTCTCCAACTCATTTTTGAGCTTATTCATTTCAGCATTGGGAGCAATGTCTGAACTGAGCCTAGATTGTTCCCAAGACATGTTCAGTCAGAATAAAGGAATGTCTTGAGATTAGTTGCCAGAGTGCTCTTGTGCTTATTAAGAAGATGTCAGTTGCTTGCTTTCTTAGCTGAATATGGTGTCTGCTAAAGGATTAATTAAAGGTAGTAGGAAGATAATATGAAGCAAGCACATACTTTGGAAGTATCAAAATATCAATAGTTTTTAACAAGAAACAAAATCAGTTCACTTAGCCTGTGACTAATATTATTCATGAATGGAAAATGATAAATCTGACTAATGTTACACATACTTTTCAAATTAACTCAATAGTTAAATGTAATTGACAATGGCTACATTATTCTAACCTACAGTTTATATTGGTAAACTTTCTCAGCATTAAAAAATGATTCTTTGCAGATACAACCACAATTTGGGATATGTTTGGAAAATTTAGATTATACATTAGTGATCAAGAAAATTAGAAGTGAATTGCATTTGGACTTAGTGGCACAGAATGTCCTTATAAATCACTGCATGAGTTAGCACATTTTCTATAGCCCTTTTGACTCAAATGCTACAGATGAGAGGAATTGTATTAAACAATAAATCCATCAATGCTTTTGTGATCTCCACCACCTTCTCAAGAGTTCAGACGAGCCTTTCATCCTCTTCTTTTTTTTTCAGCTGATTGCTCAGACTCAATTTGTGCCAATTCTTCTAAATCTTCAATTGTTAGCTCTTACCCTATCCTTTCAAGTAACTTCACAACCTTTTCATCTGCCATTTTGAAAACTCCTCCTCCAGCTTGAGCCAGGCTAATGATGTGGGAGATTACTGTTAATATGTTTAGAAATCCCATGAAACCATTTGCAACCTTAGGCCATATTTTCTGCCAGCAAATATTGACTGTGACCAGTGTCAATTAATCCTGGGATTCCTTTATTTTGATCATGCAGTCAGCAATGTTATAATCTTCCCAACATTTTCATACATTGAGGATAGAATCAGCATCTGTAACCGGATGAAGGCATCTAAAAGGATGCCTTGTATAATAGGCATTAAATATTGAGATCATACTCTGATTGAGAAGCTGGATGAGAGATGTGTTGGAAGGAAGGAGCACTACCTGGACACGTATTTGAATTCAAGGCTGTTTTGAGTGGTACTGTGTGTTATCCAAAATCAGCATCACTGTGAGCTCTGCTCCTTTATCTTGCAGGTATTTCTCGACCACTCTTTTGAAGCAGTTATGAAATCAGTCTAAAAATACAACTGCCATCACCGAGGCTCTTCCATTTGACTTGTAAAATAAAGCCGACCGATCCATGCCTTTTCCCCTTAAAGCATAAGGGTTCTCAGAATATTAAGGAAGTATGGACTTCACCGTGCAGCCAGTGGCATTGCCACACAAAGAGAGTTACACAACCCTTCATAGCTTTAGAAGCCCTTCTCTTGTAAGATGTTTGTGTTGGCATAAATTCAGCCATAATGCTGTTTCATTGGTATTAAAGATTTGTCTGTACCCTTTTGCTTCAATAAGTTTCAGTAACTCCTGCAGATAGCCCTTGGCAATCCCATGGTCTACTGATGCTACCTCCCCTCATAAGCTGACATTATGCAACAAAAAAGCATTTCCTGAAGTTTTTGAGGCATCCTCTGCCACTGTAAATGTTTTTTTGCTTGTGAAAGATTCCTTACCAGCAGTCATTTCATGAACATATTGTGCAATTTCATAACCTTGGCTGCAAAGGAGCATTTTTCTGATTCATCTTCTATTCACAAGCTAAATGCTCTTTCTGTTTTCACCATAACTTTGTCTCTTACCACATACGCTATTTTTATCCTTTTGAGATCACTAAAGCACATATACTTGCATGAATTTCTTTGTCTTTAAACTTGATTAAATGAATAGTTAGCTCATTCACCTCATACAGCCTCCCAACCATAGCTCCGTGAAGCCACTGTCCAAGTTATCCAAGATTTCCACTTTTAACACTAATGTCAGCATTTATTTTTGAACTTTAGGATTTTGGCAGGTACTTCTTAGCAATTTTGATGGTCAACTGCAATTGCTGTGTTTGCCGAAGAAAACAGAATGCATGTGAACTGGTAAAGACAATGGGATATATCCTTATGGTACAACACGTGCACAGAGGAGTACATCTGTAAATTAAGGCTTAAAAACCTCTGAAAAGCATTCAAGATGGTGTCTAGGACCCATCTCACAAGTATGTAAATCTCTGGATAGAAAATCAGCAGATAATGAAGACTGGATGTATATGGGGAATATGTGCTTCTATATAGAACATATATCTTGCAGATTAATTCCATAAAATTACAGCAAAATGATAATGCAAGATAGAAAATACTTAACGAAATGTGTCATATTTTCCTCCAATATGAAATCATTGATTCCTTGTAGAAATGTCTCCCACCTGAAGCAGTGTACAAGTTGATCTGTTAAAAGTTTAGAGGCATTTTCAATTTGTAGGTATTTTAAAATGGTGGGGCATGCAACAAAGATAAAAACAATATCAAGTAATAAATTTAGGCTTTATGAATATGAAAGATACACAAGCCAAGATTCATTTTTGCACCTCCATATTGAATAATGGCCTTGAGCAATGCCTCTTGAAGCTTATGACTTTCGTAACTCAGAACCCAGATTTCCAGCAGTTTATTTGAGGTTAGGCTACAAAATAATTATTTTTGTTCCCCAAGGACTCGTCTTGAGGGATTCTTTTGAATATTTGAGTGGTAGTTTTCATTCTCACTAACTTGTTCATTAAGTGATGCATTCATGTAGTAATAGTACCTTCTGTATTCTCTATAAGCAGTTACACTCACACAGAAGGAAATTAGTGGAATTCATCAATATTCTCAATGATTATCAACTCTATTAAATTTAAAGCCATAACATATAAGGAAAGCATTAATTTTCTCAATACACACAGTCCTTGGGTTGTAAACAGGTTCCATTCTGAAAAATGTTCACAAGATGATTTTTACGCAAGTCAAAATATATGCAGGACTGTATAAAGAAGCAGTTCGTAAGTACAGGAAATTTTTGTATGTCAGACCTTTAAAATTAGACCCCTGTATGAAACTGCATTATTAAGTATGAGCATTCATAAATCAGGGATCCCCTGTACCACAATATTCAAATTGACTCAAAACAACAGATATCATTATTGTCAGTCACTCACCATGAGTATGATTATCCACCTGGAAAATTCTGTGTCATTGGGCATGGGTTCTGCCGGTCGTTGCGTGGCTGATCAGCCCAATCCTGGAGCTGCATTTCTAACCACACATTTGGCAGGTGTTTCTGGAAGATATATTTGGTCTTTAGTGTATAGATCATTGACATTTCTTTCTCTGTACCTTTTCTGTACTCCGTCTTGTCAATGGATGTTCTCAAAGAATTGTATTTCTTCATGCAGGAGTTTCCTCTAAGACAAGGCCTCTCACCCGTTGACATCTATGTTACATTTCTTGAGGGAAGGCTTCAGGAAGTCTTTGAAATGCTTTCTTTCTGCTCCTCTCATTCGAGAGCCTTACTTGAGCTTGGCTAAGAGGATTTGCTTGGGAAGTCCGAACTCAGGCATCCTAAGCACATGGCTAGCCCAGCAAAGCTAGTTTCACATGATCACCTTGCCACCTCCCTTCTTCCTCAGGCTTCCAGCTGCCTCCTGTCACCCACCAGCCTTTGCCACCAAGTCCATACTTTCTTCCCAAGCATCATGTGACCTCTCTAGTTATCCCAAGCTCTCTTGTGACATTTTAACCAATACTTTGCCCCATTTGAGCCTCCTGGCCTCATCCCAGGCATCCTGTTTACACCTATCCCACTTATAACCATCCCACAGTCTTCCTGTGGCTTTCTTGTTTTTTTTCCACCCCCACCTTCACACCACTGTTTTTTTTTCCACCCCCACCTTCACCCCAGTGTACCACCTGGCCTTTTCTCCTTCAAACACCCTTCGTCCCCTATTACTCTGACTCACTGGGCAGAAGTCTGAATCAGCAAAAAGGCAGCTCCCAACATTGTCAGCAGCAAAAAAAACCTGCTCCTAGTTTTTGACTGCCTGCTCCAGAATCCCAGCTCCCCAGTTCCAGACTTCGCACCCAAACCTTGGCTTCCTGCTCTTAACCTTCCTGCTGCCATGCACCTTAAACCCTCATTTCTGCCCCTCAGCCTCTTATTTTGGTAACACAGTCCTCTGGTCATGCACCTGAGCCCCCTGCCCATGCACCAAGAACAGCTGGTCATGGACCTTACTACCTTGCTCCCTCACACTGCTTTCTGCTCCTGCACGTCAGCCCTCTGATCCTGTACCTTGCCCCAACCCTACTCTTTCATCCCAGTTTCCCACTCCCATATCCCAGTTTGCATCCCGTCTAATGCCTTCACCACTATTTCCAGCTGTCCTTCCAATGCTCCCAGGCCTTGGTCCTCAGCCCCATACTCGTGGCTCTTGTTCCTATACTCCTAAACTTCAGATTCCAGCCTCCCATTCTCAGACGTCAGCTCATAAACCTTGGTATCTAATTCCCACATCTCATCTTCCTACATCCCTGGCAACATCTAACTGCCAGACCTTCTGAGCTGCTTGCTGTTCCTCCAATCATGGGTTCTTCCTCTCTCTCATTTGATGCTCATGAGTTCATTTGTAACCTTGTAAGTAGCAATTTTGGTAGTGAATTAGCATGCTACTGAAAGAGCAACTTCTCATTCTTTCCCTCCAATCTATTAATGAGAGTGATTTTCATTCGATCAGTTGCCCTTGTGAGTGAATCTTTCTAGTGTGTTTTGGGGTCCAAAAGTAGGCTTATGGTGAGTGGAGAAAAATTTAAAAGGAACCTGATAGGCAACCTGGTGCGTGTATGGAACGAGCTGGCAGAGGAGGTCGTGTAAATGGGTACAATTACAACATTTAAAGGCATCAGGATGGGTTCGTGAATACAAGGGTTTGGAGGGATTTGGGCCAAATGCTGGCAAATGGGACTAGATCAGTTTAGGATATGTGGTCGGCCTGAAGGATCTGTTTCCAGGCTGTATAACTCTATAACTCAATGATTTCACAGCAGATTTGTTCTCCTGTCATTGTGTATTTGAACATTAGTGGAGGGGCATTTAAGATTTATTTAAGGAATTGTTATGTTTCATTAAGTAGCAGTTCAATGTGGTAAGTTACGTGGTTTTGTTGAATATCTGCTCTGTTGTTCTCAATTATTCTATGAAGAGAGAAACTTATGTTTTATAGTGAATGTGATGAGTCCAGTATATGATAAAATTGGAGCATTTTTCAGCTTTATTTAGTTGCTGATCAGGTTGTTCAGGACGGAACAACAGATTCAATTGAATAATGAGCTCTCCATGTGAATGATGAGTTGATCGACCTGTGAAGTGGACTCTTAGCTCAGATTTCCATCCACTGATGGTTGTTGTTGCAGTCCTAACAAATGCAACTGTAAGTGAAACAACTTTAAGCAAATCAAATTTTCCCATTACAATCAGTCCAAAGGCAGACATTATATTCTACCCTGTAAGTTCGAATACCATACATTCCTAAATTCCCAATTCACTGTCAGTGAGAGTTTAGGGAAAGGTTGGGACAAGGGATCAAGTAAGCAAGCTGAATGTATCCTGGTTTCCAGCCTCCAGTAAGGCTGCAAGAAATCTCCCCAAGAGTCAAAGACAGGCACAGGAATATCTGGTAGATATGCCAAAACTACTGGCAGCCTTCTGTGCATGACTTCAAGAAATACCAGCATGCAAGAGGGAGGAGGTGCTTCTCACAAGAGTGCTGCCATTCTTCATCAATAGACAATAGGTACAGGAGTAGGCCATTCTGCCCTTCGAGCCTGTACCACCATTCATTATGATCATGGCTGATCATCCTCTATCAGTATCCTGTTCCTGCCTTATCTCCATAGCCTTGATTCCACGATCCTTGAGAGCTCTATCCAACTCTTTCTTAAATGAATCCAGAGACTGGGCCTCCATTGCCTTCTGGGGCAGAGTATTCCACACACCCACCACTCTCTGGATGAAGAAGTTTCTCCTCATCTCTGTCCTAAATGCCTACTCATTATTTTTAAGCTGTATCCTCTGGTTCGGGACTCACCCATCAGATGAAACATTTTCCTGCCTCCAGAGTGTCCAATCCTTTAATAATCTTATACGTCTCAATCAGATTCCCTCTCAGTCTTCTAAACTCAAGGGTATACAAGCCCAGTTGCTCCAATCTTTCAACATAGGATAGTCCCACCATTCCAGGAATTGACCTCATGAACCTATGCTGCACTCCCTCAATAGCCAGAATGTCTTTCCTCAAATTTGGAGACCAGAACTGCACACAGTACTCCAGGTGCGGGTCTCACCAGGGCCCTGTACAGCTGCAGAAGAACCTCTTTGCTTCTATACTCAATCCCTCTTGTTATGAAGGCCAGCATGCTATTAGCTTTCTTCACTACCTGCTGTACCTGCATGCTTGCCTTCATTGACTCGTGTACAAGAACACCCAGATCTCTTTGTACTGCCCCATTCCCTAACTTGACTCCATTTAGGTAGTAATCTGCCTTTCTATTCTTGCCACCAAAGTGGATAACCATACATTTATCCACATTAAACTGCATCTCCCATGCATCTGTCCCCTCAGCTAACCTGTCAAGGTCACCCTGTAATCTAACATCCTCATCACATTTCACCCTGCCACCCAGCTTTGTATCATCAGCAAATTTGCTAATGTTACTATTAATACCATCTTCTATATCATTAATATATATTGTAAAAAGCTGCGGTCCCTGCGCTGATCCCTGTGGTACCCCACTGGTCACTGCCTGCCATTCCAAAAGAGAGCCATTTATCACTACTCTTTGTTTCCTGTCAGCCAACCAACTTTCAATCCAAGTTAGTACTTTGCCCCCAATACCATGCGCCCTAATTTTGCTCACTAACCTCCTGTGTGGGACTTTATCAAAGGCTTTCTGAAAGTCCAGGTACACTACATTCACTGGATCTCCCTTGTCCATCTTCAGAGTTACATCCTCAAAAAATTCCAGAAGATTAGTCAAGCATGATTTCCCCTTCATAAATCCATGCTGACTCTGACCTATCCCTTTACTGCTATTCAGATGTGTCGTAATTTCATCCTTTATAATAGACTCCAGCATCTTTCCCACCACTGAGGTCAGACTAACTGGTCTATAATTTCCTGCTTTCTCTCTCCCACCTTTCTTAAAAAGTGGTGCAACATTAGCCACCCTCCAATCCACAGGAACTGATCCTGAATTTATCGAACTCTGGAAAATAATCACCAACGCATCCACGATTTCTCGAGCCACCTCCTTCAGGACCCTGGGATGTAGACCATCAGGCCCCGGGGACTTATCAGCCTTCAGATCTAACAGTCTCTCCAACACCAATTCCTGGCAAATCTAAATTCCCTTCAGTTCAGGTCCTTCAGCCACTGTTACCTCTGGGAGATTGCTTGTGCCTTCCCCAGTGAACACAGATCTGAAGTACCAATTCGACTCTTCTGCCATTTCTTTGTTCCCCGTAATTTATTCCCATGTTTCTGTCTTCAAGGGTCCAATTTTAGTCTTGACCATTTTTTTCTCTTTCATTTCCCTAAAAAAGCTTTTACTATTCTCCTTTATATTTTTGGCCAGTTTACCTTCGTACCTCATTTTTTCTCTGCGTATTTCCTTCTAATTAATCCTCTGTTGTTCTTTAAAAGCTTCCCAGTCCTCCGTTTCCCACTCATCTTTGCTATGTAATACCTTTTCTCTTTTAACTTTATATGTTCCTTAACTTCCCTCATCAGCCACCCCGTCTCCTCATAGGATCTTTCTTCCTTTTAGGCTCTACCAGTGGCTCCAGTTCCATGAATAAGCAAGGTCAAGGAGGGTGAACTTGCAAGCTGTCAACAAGCCTGACTTCTGCAGACCTTGTCATATCAGAAGATGGCCACTAAGGTCATCTCAGCCAGTAGGATATTGCAGTTGGCAGTGAAGACCAGAAGACATAGGAGTGGAAGTAAGGCCATTCAGCCCATTGAATCCACTCCGCCAATCAATCATGGCTGATGGGCATTTCAATTCCACTTACCAGCATTCTCCCCGTAGCCCTTAATTCCTCGAGACATCAAGAATCAATCAATCTCTGCCTTGAAGACATTTAACGTCCCGGCCTCCACTGCACTCTGCGGCAATGAGTTCCACAGGCCTACCACTCTCTGGCTGAAGAAATGTCTCCGCATTTCTGTTCTGAATTGACCCCCTCTAATTTTAGGGCTGTGTCCACGGGTCCTAGTCTCCTCGCCTAACGGAAACAATTTCCTAGCGTCCACCCTTTCCAAGCCATGTATTATCTTGTAAGTTTCTATTAAATCTCCCCTTAATCTTCTAAACTCCAATGAATACAATCCCAGGATCCTCAGCCGTTCCTTGTATGTTAGACCAACCATTCCAGGGATCATCCGTGTGAATCTCCGCTGGACATGTTCCAGTGCCAGTATGTCCTTCCTGAGGTGTGGGGACCAAAACTGGACACAGTACTCCAAATTGGGCCTAACCAGAGTTTTATAAAGTCTCAGTAGCACAACGGTACTTTTATATTCCAACCTCTTGAGATAAGTGACAACATTGCATTCACTTTCTTAATCACGGACTCAACCTGCATGTTTACCTTTAGAGAATCCTCGACTAGCACTCCCAGATCCCTTTGTACTTTGGCTTTACAAATTTTCTCACCGTTTAGAAATTAGACTACGCTTTTATTCTTTTTTCCAAAGTGCAAGACCTCACATTTGCTCACGTTGAATTCCATCAGCCATTTCCTGGACCACTCTCCCAAACTGTTTAGATCCTTCTGCAGCCTCCCCACTTCCTCAGTACTACCTGCCTGTGCACCTTACTTCGTATCATCGGCAAACTTCGCTAGAGTGCCCCCAGTCCCTTCATCCACATCATTAATATATAACGTGAACAGCTGTGGCCCCAACACTGAACCCTGCAGGACACCACTTGTCACCGGCTGCCATTCTGAAAAAGAACCTTTTATCCCAACTCTCTGCCTCCTATCAGACAGCCAATCCTCAATCCATACCAGTAGCTCACCTCGAACACCATGGGCCCTCATCTTGCTCTGCAGCCTCACGTGTGGCACCTTATCAAAGGCCTTTTGGAAGTCTAGATAGGCCACATCCACTGGGTTTCCCTGGTCTAACCTACTTGTCACCTCTTCAAAGAATTCCAACAGGTTTGTCAGACACGACCTCTCCTTACTAAATCCATGTTGACTTGTTCTAATCAGACTCTGCTCTTCCAAGAATTTAGAAACCTCATCCTTAATGATGGATTCTAGAACTTTACCAACAACAGAGGTTAGGCTAATTGGCCTATAATTTTCCATCTTTTGTCTTGATCCTTTCTTGAACAAAGGGGTTACAACAGCGATCTTCCAATCATCCAGGACTTTCCCTGACTCCAGTGACTCTTGAAAGATCTCAACCAATGCCTCTGCTATTTCCTCAGCCACCTCTCTCAGAACTCTAGGATGTATCCCATCGGGGCCAGGAGATTTATCAATTTTAAGACCTTTTGTTTTTTCTAGCACTTTCTCTTTTGTAACGGCAACCATACTCAACTCAGCCCCCTGACTCCCTTTAATTGTTGGGATATTACTCATGTCTTCCACTGTGAAAACTGACGCAAAGTACTTGTTAAGTTCTCCTGCTATTTCCTTATTTTCTTATCCTTATCTCCCATCACTAGGCTTCCACCTCAAACGTGAAGTCAGATTCAGACCAGGGCACAGAGATTGTGAATGAAAAAACAATATATTGCGATGGTATAAAGTTGGCACAGGTGTTCAACCAGTCCATCGTCACATTATAGAAACATAGAAAATAGGAGCAGGAATAGACCATTTGACCTTGTGAGCCATTCAGTATAGTTATGGCTGATCATCCAACTCCATACACGTTTCCCACTTTCCCAGAGTTCCCACTTTCCATAACAACCATGTCTTTTTTCTTTTGCCTTTCTGTGTGTGTGTGTGTAATAGAAAGTAGAGATATATACTGACTGTTTATAACAGTTTACCTGTAGCCACAGTCTAATTGCTGGTATAGAAGAGTAAATTTTGTTTTGTACATAAACTTGATCTGTGCTTTCTTCAGCCTGCAACTATAAGACAGGTGAATTGGGAAATTTTGCATATTTTTAAAAAATTCTTTAACTTTCATGACGACTCCAGGAATAGTGGGGCTTGTTAGTCATGACAAATGAGTGCAAACAGGTCAGTGACTTCTTTTCTAACTAGCCTTAGCCAGCTCTGTGATTTTGCCCCTCAGATACCTGCAGGTTGTTAGCTTCGATGTGAACTCTGCACTGACTCCTACTTCTCTACATTCCAGGAAATCTCAAATATTTGTAGTACCCCTTAGTGGCCTTTTAGCTGTTGGTGCTCATGGCAAAATCATCCTCTCCTCAAAAGGTCCTGGGTGAAAAGGATGCACAAAACTGTGGGTATAAGGCAGAAGAAGAGTGCTACACCATTTTCTCAATGCCTCTTATTTCTGATCTTGTACATGTGCACCAAGCGGAAGCCTAGTCTCCTCTCACCATGACTGCCTTCCATCTCAATCCGATCTCCTGTCACCTCTGCATGTTGTTGCAGCAATGTCTCTCAACATTCCTACTGTCACCTTGAACCTACCAGCCATTGTTATCCACCCTCCATTTATCACCCAGCACCTTCACTCGATCATCCTCATCCTTCCCAACATCAAATTTGAAATATTTTCAGCCACCCTCAACTCAGATCTGACATCTAAGACTGGTGCTTCAACTTGCACCATTTGGGATTCTTGAGTTTAGAACAATTACCTTTGACTTTTCCTTGATGACTCGCACTGTCCCTCTGTTACCCTTGGCTTCTCCTCTTTCATCCTTGACCTCCCTTCCATTGATTTTGACCTGATCTCAGTCAACCCAGACTTTACCACTTTCATCCAACTCTCGCCCTAAGCTACAACCTTCCTTTGTTTAATCTATATCCTGCCTTGGATAGCCCTGGTCCACACTACAATTTGTATCTCAACTTCCTGTCCCCATTCTTGCAAACATCTCCAAACAAGAAGAACAGCTCCTACTCACTCAAAAGTTATCTTGAAGACTATCTGTGAAGCCTGTTCGACGCAAACATTAACCAGTTGAGAAACTGAAAGCATGTGTTTCCCCTTCACCTTAACTTAATCACCAAGGTACCATTTAATCTGAAAAATTGGTGTTTTAAAGAATATTCATTATTTGCTAATTCGCATATTTATTGTTGATGAGAAGCAACCATGTGAAAGCTTACACAGTTTAAACTTTGAAATGCAACATAGAAAAGTTTAATTTCATTTGGTATAATGGTGCTTAGTGTGTTTAAAATATATAGTTCCTCTGTGCATTCTGCACAAAGGAATTTTATATTAACATAGTAATCGATGTGCTGCCAGAGTGCCAAAGTTTGAGTGTATTTATTATGTGTTGTCTGTCAATTATATCAGAAATGCAGTCTTAGATGCAAATGAATGAATGCATGCATGCACATGCATTGTAGCACTGCCAAGTTCCTATAATCATTTAAAGTGACCATTGAAGCACACTAGCCAATTACTTCCCAAAAATAATCAGGTGAGTGAAAGCTATTATTGTCTGCCCATCAACTAATTGGAACCCATCACATGCAACAAATTGGTTCTACCGACCGTATTGTTGGATAATTGCTGATTCAGTCAATATAAAATAAAATCACATCCTACCTAAAATAAGCATGTGACCAAGTTGACATCAAATTGCAGCAGTTATCATTATATGGTCCTAAAATATTAATATTATTTAGAAAAGATCAAGTTAATATCCCACTTTTCAGCAACTCCTGATACATTTCTTCCCTATAATTGAGCTGTTGTTGACATACTATCAGAGCCCCATCAGTAAGACTTGCTGATACCCTGTATTCTACAACCTAGAGTAGTTTGTATCTGGCATGGGAATTGCATATGCAGTAAACCAGAAGGATGGCTGAAATAGTTTGCTGCTCATTTGGCCTCTAACTATGGCCTAAATACTACTGTATTCAACCTCAAGTGCTCAACAGCCTAACTTTATCCTCCACCTGCTATCAAACTTCCTCCCTTTTGGACAAATCTGAAAATGCTCCTCCCATATTCCAGAAGACAGTCAGGGAATCAGTATAGCAGCATCCAAAGTGCAGCCTGAACTGCTGTGCTCTTCCAGCACCACTAATCCAGAATCTGATTTCCAGCATCTGCAATCATTGTTTTTACCTAGGGAATCAGTATAGCCTGTCAAAAATGACTGTGCCCTGCAGATGGCACCTGAAAACTACGATGTACAAGTTTTGGAGCAGTTTGATTGTTCCTGTTTTCTCTTTCATTGGAAATTATTTTTGATTCCTTATACTTCATTCCATTTCTTCATTGCTCCTCAGCAGTTCTCTTTGAAAATTTTCTCCATGTATGAGTAAATAAGAGCCACCAGTTAAATCAACACAGGAACTTCATAGTGGCTGGTTTCAGAATGGTAAAGGAAAAAGTCTGGAATTTGTAATCATTTAGGTTGTTGAGCAGAAACCATAGATGACAATGGTCAGGTATTCACATTAATAGTTGAGAGCCCAGTCAACATCTGCTGATAATTCAGTACTGACTTAACTTTTCTTTTGATTCATTCTTTTACCAAAGTCTAGCTGCTATTCTTCGAAATGGCCCTTTCTTACTAATATTAATGTAAAAGATTACAGTAGCTATTCCACAATGAGGAATGCCCTACTATAGTGCTGATAGCAATGCCAAAAGAAAAGATGCTCCAAACTGGTGCAATTCCACAAAGGAATTATCGGAATGAAAGAAGAAATTTAGATTAGATTAGACTTAGATTAGATTAGACTTACAGTGTGGAAACAGGCCCTTCGGCCCAACAAGTCCACACCGACCCGCCGAAGCGCAACCCACCCATACCCCTTACTTAACACTACGGGCAATTTAGTTTGGCCAATTCACCTGACCCGCACATCTTTGTGACTGTGGGAGGAAACCGGAGCACCCGGAGGAAACCCACGCAGACACGGGGAGAACGTGCAAACTCCACACAGTCAGTCGCCTGAGTCGGGAATTGAACCCGGGAAATTCCCGGGAAATGAGTAGCAAAGGGTAACAAAAAATGTAAGAGTAAAATAGGAAGAGAAATATTAACTGAGAAAGATTAAGTGGTCGAGAGTCAGTTTGAATTGATGGAGTCGAGGATAAGAGTCATAGAGTCATAGGACGTGTGGGGCAGCAATGTGAAAAGTTGAATATGGGTGTGACGAGCAAGGATGGAGAGTAATAAATACCAGAAGGAATAGTCAAGTAGGTTTTTTTATGTGTTCATGAGAAGTGGAAGTACTGTTAAGACCCCATCAATAACCTCCACCCTTCAGTGTACAGCACGTGGCTTGCTGACATCTCTGTTCTCTACAACCCAGCCCAACTCATATCTGGAATGAAGGAATGAATATGAAACAAACCAGAAGGAGTTGCACAGATGGTGTGTCAGCTCACTTGACCTCTAACTGTTTCCTGAATACTCCTGTTCCTGTGGTTTGGTACTCTCTCAGTGTTGTTGAAGAGAGTATTCCAGGATTTTGATAAACCAAACAACAGAATGTCAATATCTCTCCAAGCCAGAATACTATCGCAGGTGAAATTACAGGTAGTGGTATTCATTTTCATCTGCTGTCTTTGTTTTTCTAGGTGGTAAACAAATGGAAGGTTTGGAAAGTGCTGCTGATAGAGCTTTGTTAAGTTGCAGCAATGTATTATGTAGGTAGTACATGCTGCAACCATGGTAGGAGTGAACCTTTAAGAAGGTGAATGATGAGCCAGTCCAGCAGGCTGCTTTCACCTTGATTGTCTCAAACTTTTGTCTGTTGAAACTTTATTCAGTCAGGCACGTGGAGAATGTGCCATCACCCTCCCCATTTGTGCTTTGACTATGGTAGACAGACCTTGGGGAGTTGGGGGAGAGGTAATTGTCAGAGAGTTCACAATCTCTGATATGCTGTTGTAACCACAGTATTTATGTGGCTGGTCCAGTTAAGTTTCTGGTCATTGGCAATCTTCAGCATGGGATGGTGGGGTTTCAGTGATTTTTTTTTGGAGATCAGCATTACTCCATCTTTGTGTGACACATGCCACTTGTTTCTTATCAGCCCAAGTATTGTCCAGTTACTGCTGTTTACAGACACTGTTTCATTCTGGCTTGGGCTTTTGAATTGGGATGGTGAAGAATTGCACATGGGGGCTGGATAGACGTGGGTTTACTTTTTTTTGTGGAGGGTTAAATGTCACTGCTTTCTTTATGATTAAACCCAACTATTTATCATGAGATATAAAAGTTCTGAAAATTAATTAGAATTAAAAAAGAAGCGCTTCGCAGGAGGCTCCAGAGCACTGATGATGTCGCCTAGCCAGGGGACAAAACGTTTGCAACAAAAACTTCCAGCTCGGCGAACAGAACCACAACAATTAATTAGAATGTTTCATTTTAAGTGGTCACACAAGCGTTTTCGATATTAAGTGTACTTTTTTCCAAAAATTCCAATGCTTTTGAGAACCCAGCAGAAATACACTGAATTTTCTGCTTTGAATATTTATATTTTTCTGTCAGTTTTTTTTGTATTTCTTTACTGCCCTACAGAAATGAAGATATGATGCTTATACCTACAAAGCCTTACAAAAGCTGTGTTAGCACAAATTCTAAAAAAGAGGTGCAGAGGGAGAAAACAGACCAAGTTAGTGGGACATAGTCATGGACATATTGTACTTGGATTTCCAGAAGGCCTTTGACAAGGTGCCATCAAAGATATTGCAGTTTATTGCAGAAAACTAAAGTTCATGATCTGGAGGGTAATACATTATCATGGATAGAAAATTGGCTGGCAGGTAGAAACTGACAGGATGCATAAATAGGTTTTTGTCTAATTGGCAGGATGTGAAGAGGGAAGTCCTGTGTGGTTTTTGCTGAGGCCTCAACTTCTTGATTGATTAGGGAGAACCAGTGGATATGGTATATTTGGATGTTCAGAAAGTTGGAAGAGTGGATAGGATCTCATTGAAATGTATAAAATTCTGACAAGGCTGGACAGATTGTGTGTAGGGTGATGGTTTGGAGGATTGAGAATAAGGGTCACTGTCTCAGGATTTGTGGTAGTCAATTTTGTACGAAGGTGCTGGTGACACTGTGGAATTCTTTAGCATACAAGATGGCAAATGCTGTATCACTGTATATATATTTCGGAAGCAAGTTGATTTCTGGACACTGAAAGCATCAAAGGGTATGAGGACCAAAGGTATAATGCTAAAATAGTAGATCATCCACGTTGAATGGCAGAGCAGGCTCATTGGGTTCAGAGGTGTTGCTCCTACTTTCTGTGTTTCTATGTCAGACTTGACCTTGCATTGCCAATGTTTTGGAGAACATAAAAAGAAGATGGAACTTGCATTAATGTGATGCCTTTTACAATTTTAGGTGTTTCTGAAGCTTGGCAATTGTTGTAATGATGGAAACACAGCATCTTGTTTGAAACAATTGGTCAGCTTTTGCTAACTTTCTAGCAGGGAGTTTAGGAAGAAATGGTATACCTCACTTGGTGAAGCATCATAGTAGGATCAACATCATGATAGTGATTGCATAAGTTGAAGAAAAGAATTTAGAAACAATGCTGAAAGTAACATATTATCTGACTGGTGTTGCCCACTACGCAACCATTTTTGTAAAACAATTTGTGAAGAAAATTTGGGACAAAGATTGTGACATAACCTCTTTATCTTTTCTGCCCCACAACAGCAAGGAAAACCTATGTTCAATTCAATGACTGCACTTATATAACACGGCAAATTTACTGTAATGTATGGGGATTGGGAGGCTGTGGCGGAATTACCATCGCAGCAAACTCCAAAGAAATTGTCCAGGAAAGTGAATTTTCTGCTGGGCAATTTATCTACCCGAGAAGCTTCCAAAAGTCTCCATTTAAATCAGAGACTTTAGAGCGTTCTGATGAAATTAAGTAAAATAGATTCTCAGGAAAAGTTCAACTATTTAATATAACACTTGAGTAACTATTGAACAGACCCCATACTTACCTCAAATCTCCAACTACACTGTCCCTTCCTTCACTGTGGGCTGGCATTTTCCAACACCTTCCCCACATTCGAAGTCAGGCTCACTGGTCTATAATTACCAGGGTTGTCCTGATTCCCCTCCTGAAACAAGGGAGCAACATTTGCTGTCCTCCAGTCTTCTGGCGCTACTCCTGTCAACAATGATGACATTAAGATCGAAGCCAAAGGCTCTGCAATCTTCTCCCTAGCTTCCCAGAGAATCTGAATATACATCCCATTTGGCCCTGGGTCTTACCTATTTTTGGATCTTCCAAAATTGCTAAAACCTCCTCTTTGTCAACCTCAATCCCATCTAGTGAGAATCTCAATATTCTCACTAACATTGGCCTTTTCCAATGTGAATACTGACGACAAGTATTCATTAAACATTTCTCCTATGTCCTCAGATTCCACAACTTTCCACTCGTCCTAATCTTACTGCAGTCATTCTTTTATTCCTGATATATCTATGGAAGGCCGTAGGATTTGCCTTGATCCTATCTGCCAACAACTTCTCATGTCCCCTCCTGGCTCTTCTTAGTCCTCTCTTCCGATCGTTTCTGGCTAACTTATAACTCTCAAGCCCCCTTACTGAGCCTTCACACCTCATCCTCACATAAGCCTTCCTCTTCTTCTTGACAAGAGTTTCAACTTCTTTAGTTAATCATAGCTCCCCCTCTCGACCACTACCTCCCTGCCAGATAGGTATATATTTGTCCAGAACCCTCAGGAGCTGTTCTTTGAATAAGCTCCTCGTTTCAAGAGTGTCCCTGCCCTGCAGTTTCCTTCCCCATCCTATGCATCCTAAATTTTGCTTAATCGTATTGTAATTGCTTTTCCCCTAGTTATATCTCTTTCCCTGTGGTATATACCTATGCCTGCCCATTGCTATTGTAAACAAAACTGAATTATGGTCAGTATTGCCAAAGTGCTCACCTACCTCCAAATCTAACACCTGGCCAGGTTCATTTCCCAGTACCAAATCCAATATGGCATCATCCCATGTTGACCTGTCTACATACTGTCAGAAAACCCTCCTGCTCACATTGAACAAAAACTGACCCATTTAAACTTCTTGAACTATATTATTCCCAGTCAAAATTGGGCAAGTTCTTCATAACAACTTCCTGTTACTCTTGCTCCTATCGAGAATCATCTTTGCTATCCTTTCCTCTACATCCCTGGAATAATTCAGAGGCTTATAGAAAACTCCCAATAGGTGATCTCTCCTTTCCTGTTTCTAACCTCAACCCAAACTACCTCTGTGGATGAGTCCTCAAACGTTATCTCAGCTGCTGTAATACTACTCTTGATTAACAATGCCATACCCATTTTTAACATCATCTGTGTTCTTGCTGAAATATCTAAATCCCAGAATCTGCAGCAACCATTCCTGTCCCTCCTCTAGCCATGTCTCTGAAATGGCCGCAACATCAAAATCCCAAGTACTAACCCATGCTGCAAGTTCACCCATCTTATTCCAGATGTTCCTGTCATTGAAGTACGCACATTTCAAACCGATATCCTGATTGCTGGTGTCCTGCTGCATTAGTTTAAACCCCTCCCCGAAGAGCATTAGCAAATTTCCCCACCAGGTTATTACTACCTCTCTGGTTCAGGTGAAGAACATCCTGTTTGTCGAGATCCCACCCTCCCCAGAAATAGCTCCAATTATCCAAGAATCCAAAACCTTCCCTGCTGCACCATCCTTGCAGCCACGTGTTCATCTCCGCTCTAACCCTGTCCCTCGCTTCACTAGCGCATGGCACAGGCAACAAACCAGAGATAACAACTCTGTTTGTTCTAGCCCTAGCTTTGTGTCGCATGGTAATTGGTCTGTCCACTAGGAGAAGCAAGTCATTCCAATCCATTCTATTCTATTCAAGCCCATCATTATTTTATACACTTCATTTAAGAAACTCCAGCCTTTTCTGTTTTAAAGAAAACAACTCTCACCTATCCAGTCCTTCCTAATTCCAGCAAAGTTCAAGCCCTGCCGTATATCATTTATCTCAAGAGGGTTGGAATATAAAAGCACCGTTGTGCTACTGAGACTTTATAAAACTCTGGTTAGGCCCCATTTGGAGTACTGTGTCCAGTTTTGGTCCCCACACCTCAGGAAGGACATATTGGTACTGGAACATGTCCAGCGGAGATTCACATGGATGATCCCTGGAATGGTTGGTCTAACATATGAGGAACGGCTGAGGATCCTGGGATTGTATTCATTGGAGTTTAGAAGATTAAGGGGAGATTTAATAGAAACTTATAAGATGCCTTGGAAAGGGTGGACGCTAGGAAATTGTTTCCATTAGGCGAGGAGACTAGGACCCGTGGACACAACCTTAAAATTAGAGGGGGTCAATTCAGAACAGAAATGCAGAGACATTTCTTCAGCCAGAGAGTGGTGGGCCTGTGGAATTCATTGCCGCAGAGTGCAGTGGAGGCCGGGATGCTGAATGTCTTCAAGGCAGAGGTTGATAGATTCTTGATGTCACAAGGAATTAAGGGCTACGGGAAGAATGCTGGTAAGTGGAATTAAAATGCCCATCAGCCATGATTGAATGGCGGAGTGGACTGGATGGGCCGAATGGCCTTACTTCCACCCCTATGTCTTATGGTCTTATATTTTGGAGATCCCCTCGATACTCTATCTAGAGCAATGATGACATTCTTATAATGTGGTGACAAGAACTGTATACAAATCTCCAGTTGTAGCATAGCCAATGTCATAGTTCCATCATTACATCCCTGCTTTTGTATTCAATACCTTGTTCAAAGAAGGAAAACATCCTTTATGGCTTCATTGTTATCTTACCTACCTCAGGGACCCATGAATATGCACTCCGAGGTCTGTCACTTCTCAATGTGCTCCTGTTATTTTGTATTGCTTTGCTTTGTTTGTTGTCCCCAATTGCATAACCTCACTCTCCTTCAAACTGACTTCCATAAGTCACTTTTCAGCTCATCAACAAAACCATTGATATCATGCTGCAGTCAACAGACATCCTCTTCACTATCAACAACACAACTAGTTTTTCTGTTGTCTCAAGATGTCCAAATCATGTCTCTGAGATTTAAGTATTAAGCATATATATCAAGCTATAATGGTACCAATACTGGACCTTTGAAGCACCATTTGAAACTGCTTTTCATTCACAAGAACATTTGTCAACCATTATCCTTGATTTCCTATCACTGTGCCAGTCTTGAATCCAGTTCACTACATATTTCTGTTTTTCATAGGCTTTAATTTTTCTAACCAGTCTGTCATGAAACCATATAAAATAGACAACATCCACTTCACCACCCTCATCAAAAAATTCAATTAAGTTAATAAGATATGACCTTCCCTTAACAAAACCATGCTCACTATCTCTGGTCAATCTCTTGCTTTTTAATAACAGTTAATCCTATCACTTAGAATTCATTCTAGTAATTTGCCAAGTACTGAGATCAGACTGACCGACCCATATGATCTGTCATTTTAATCCTTCTTAAATAATAGTACAACTTTCATAGACCTCTAAACCTTTATTAACTCAGAACATCCACTGTTTCCACCCAGGCTTCCTTTAACAATTTAGGATACAATTCAATAGGCCCGATGATTTATCCACATTCAAGGAGGTGTAGTCCTCCAGTAATTCCTTTTTAATATGCTTATCTTATCTAATATTCCGTATTCTTCCTCTAACAAGAATGTGTGTGATGTCATTTTCACTGAGAAGATAGACATAAAGCAACTATTAAGAACACCACCCACATTTACTACATCCACAAGTTACTGTGTTTCTTAAAGGACCTAGTCATTCCTTCGTTTTCCTCTTGCTCTTAAGGTACTGATAAAATATCTTTTGATGATCTTTAATTTCCTAATTCAGTTTTTGATTTTTCACCTTTACTTTCTATAAAACATCCAAAAAATTACTTTTTTTGTGATTGCCGTAAGTTCTATTTTTATGCTTTATCTAACCCTTTAAGCTTCAAGATGACCGGGGGACTCCAGATTTTTCTTTGTGGGGTCATTTGCCTATAAAATCTCACTTCCAAACGCCACCCACTGATTTGCAACTGACTTCAATTCAAATAGCTGTGTTGATTACTTTTTCCAGATTATCTTGCTCAGTTTAGAACTTTTACATCTGTTCTATCTGTGTCTCTTTCCATAATGAATTTACATCAAACTGTATTATGAAACACAATCTCCAAAATGATCATCCACTGCTGTTACTTCAGCCCCCCCAGGCTTTATTTCTGAAACCTAAGAATGGTATTCTGTTGTCTCTCATTGCTATGTGGTGGCTAAAAATGTTCTCTTGAATGCAGCTCAAAAATGTTACATTCTCTGTGTCACTCACACTGCTCGTATCCCAGTTGGCATTAAGTAGTTGAAATCCCAATTATTATTGCCCTATTCTTTTTTCAGTCATAAATTTGCTTATGTATTCGCTCTTCTAACTCTTGTTGGTTACTTCAGAGTCTATAAGCTATGCCTAGTGGTATGGCTGTCCCTTTTATGCTTCTGAGCTCAAACCATATAGCCTTATTTGATGCTTCATTTGCTTCATCACCCCTCCTCATAATTGTGATTGATTCTTTAACCAGTAATGCTGCAACTCCACCTGTTTTATTCTGACTAAAACATCCACATCCAAAGATGTTGAACTGCCATCCTTGCCCCTTGTTTTGTGAGAAAAAGGTACCAAGAATTTTCAGATTTCTTATTCCTGTTGATGATCCAGCCAGCATTTTGAATTTACATAGGATATTGTCTTTGATTTGGATGATGCAGCTCAAACTAATCCCACCACCTGTTGCTTCCCACAGTCCTATATTTTCATCCATTTCACACAGGACTGATTCAAAGGATCGGGAGATTGTTCTTTCGGAAGAGATTGAGCAGACTGGGTCTATGTTTGTTCATTGTTTTGAAGTTGAAAGATATCGTCTTTAAAATATATAGATCTCTTAAAGGGCTTGAAAAGTCTAATACTGCTGGGTCGATTTTTCTTTGTCATTTATATAAATAATTTAGATGAGAATATAGAAAGCATGGTTAGTAGATTTGCAGATGATATCAAGATTGGTGATGTAGTGGACAGTGAAGAAGATTATCTAAGATTACAAAGAGATCATGATCAATTGGGCCAATGAACTGAAGAGTGGAAAATGGAGTTCAATTTGGATAATATGAAGCATTACAGTTTGGTAAAACAAACAAAAGAAAGACTTTTACAAGTATGGCTTTGGGAAGTGTTCTACAACAGAGAGTCTTGAGAGTTCAGGTACATAATTCTTTGAAGTTTGTATCACATATAGATAGATTGGTTGAGAAGGAGTTTAGTATGCTTGTATTCATTGCTCAGACCTTTGAGAATAAGAGTTCGGACATTATGTTGGTGAGGCCTGTCTGGAGTATTGTGTGCAGTTCTGGTTGCCCTGTTGTAAGAAAGATATTCTTAAACTGCATAGGGTTCAGAAGAGGTCTACCAGGATATTGCTAGGAATAGAGTGTTTGATTTGTAAGGAGAGGCTGCATAGGCTGCAACTTTTTTCACTAGAGGGTTGGAGGTTGAGGGATGACTTATCGAGGTTTATAGAATAATGAGGAGTATTTATAAGGTGGATGGCAAGACTCCTTTCCCCACGGTAGGAGATCTCAAGACTATGGGCCATATTTTTATGGTGAGAGGAAAAAAAGCTTAAAAATGCATGAGGGGCAATCTTTTTACACAGAGGATGGTTCATGTGTGGAATAAGCTTCCAGAGCAGGTGGATGCAGGTATAATTTTTATAAAACATTTTGGTAAGTACATGAATAAGAAATGTTTTGAGGGATATGGATCAAGTGCAGGTAAGTGGGGCTAGTTTAGTTTGAGATTATGGTTGGCCTGAACTGAATGGATCTATGAATGTTTCCCTGCTTATTGAGCCTAGAATTGAGGATCTCAATCTCGAATAAGGATCAGCCATTTTGAATTGAAATGAGCGGAAGTTTCTTCACTTAAAAGGATTTTTGGAGTTCTCCATGCCAAAAGGCTGAGGAATCTCAGCTGGTGAATCTGTTAAAAATAGAAAATGGGTTCTTTTTTCAGTAATTGAGTGCATCAGAGTTTTGGAATGAGTGGAAATGTATGATTGAAGCAGATAAGTTATGATCTTGTCAAATCGCAAAAGTACACTCAAAGGACTGAGTGGCCTACTCCAACTCTTTCTTCCTTCTCTTAAATATTACATCTGCCTACCCTTTCAGAGGTGTAATAGCTATTGAACCAAAGTTCAATAGCTTCCAATTGCAAAGCATTCCATTCTCTCTCAACTCTGTACATGAAGAAATTTGTCTTCTCCCCTCATACTGTAAGCTTTTCAAACTGATTGCGCCTAATCACTGACTTGTGAGCCACACAAAAAAAATCCTGTTCATTCTATCAAAACCCTTCTAACTTTCAAAGCCTCGACTAAATCTACTCTCTTTTCCTATTTGAGCAGCAATGGCATTGTATTTTAGATTTCTCATCATTCTTGTTAATTTCTTATTCTTGGTATAATTCTGAAGAATTTATTCTGTTCAATTTCTGTGGTTGTTTTGTTCTTAAAATAATGATTTTAACTGTCACTCTACCTAAACCATTGTTTTGTATCTTGCAGTGTGTGCAGGCATTTATGCAACCACACTTGGATTGTTTTCTTATTTTGTCTACCTTTATTCACATTTTTAAGGAGTGATGTGTATTAACATCCCTCAGCACTTTCCAGTAGACATTTTTATATCATATTACTTTAATTTTTTGGATAAAATTCCAATCCACCATCTTTTCCATCAGTCCATTCATTCCATAACTTCTTGCAAAATGATGACCTTTGCCTCTGGCAAGTTTCAATGTTGCATGCCTCATGTCACAAGAAAAGGTGGTTCAATCACTGATGTGCTGGGTAAACATTTCCAACCATTCATCAATCAATGAACATGTTTTAATCAAAGTTTGTTTCCTATCAATTTCAAACTCATGATGCTACATTTCCTCAAGTACCATATTTTTGCATTGCAGATGCCTTCTAGAATTCAGTCCCTACCTATCTCCCTTGTTCTCCTTGTTTAGGTTGTTTCTTCTTTGACCAATGTTTTAGAGACCTTCTCATATTTCCAATGTAACTCGGTATCAAATTCAGTAAGATAATGTTTGTTGTGGTTCTGCTTGCCGAGCTGGAAGTTTTTGCTGCAAACGTTTCGTTCCCTGGCTAGGGAACATCATCAGTGCTGTTGGAGCCTCGTGTGAAGCGCTGCTTTGATGTTTCTTCCGGTATTTATATTGGTTTGTTCTTGCCGCTTCCGGGTGTCAGTTTCAGCTGCAGTGATTTGTATGTGGGGTCCAGGTCGATGTGTCTGTTGATGGACGTTCTTGCCGTTTCCGGGTGTCAGTTTCAGCTGTAGTGGTTTGTATATGGTTTCCAGGTCAATGTGTCTGTTAATGGAGTTTGTGGATGAATGCCATGCTTCTAGGAATTCTCTGGCTGTTCTCTGTCAGGCTTGTCCTATGATAGTGGTGTTTTCCCAGTCAAATTCATTGGATTTGTGGTATGGCTGTATGTTCTAACCTTTGCATAACTGCCTCTGCTATATCATTCGACGTGACGGCACTGTTCACTTCAATTGACAAAACCCTAGCCAGAGAAACAATAGCCAACCTACTGGACATACATAACAGAACACAGGAGGCCGAACCTATCAACAAGGACGGCATACTTAAACTACTGGACCTGTGCCTCACCACACACTTTACATTCAACAATCAGATATACGAACAAATCAACGGAACACCCATGGGATCACCAATCTCGGGACTCATAGCAGAGGCAGTTATGCAAAGGTTAGAACATACAGCCATACCACAAATCCAACCCAAACTCTGGATCAGATACGTGGATGACACCTTTGTAATCATCAAAAACACAGATATAGAAAAAACACACCGAATCATCAACGCCACACTCACAGGAATCCGATTCACACGAGAAGAGGAAAAGGATAGCCAACTCCCATTCCTAGACGTGTTAGTAGAGAGAACACCTAACGGAGAATTCACCACAAGGGTACACAGGAAACCAACACACACAGACCAAGTCTTAAACTATGAAAGTAACCACCCCAACACACACAAACGAAGCTGCATCAGGACACTATTCAAAAGGGCCACAACACACTGCAGTACACCAGAACTGCGAAAAGAGGAAGAGGAATTCGCCAAAAACGGATACCCACGCAACTTTATCACCAGATGCCTAAGAGATAGACCGAGGAACGAGGACATGCCACAACCAAAAGGACTAGCCACTCTACCATACGTCAGGAGCGTCTCAGAACTGACAGCCAGACTACTGCGACCCTTAGGACTCATAACAGCACACAAGCCAACATCCACGCTCAGACAACAACTCACTAGAACAAAGGACCCAATACCCAGCATGAGCCAAACTAATGTAGTTTACAAAATACCATGCAAGGACTGCACAAAACACTATATAGGACAAACAGGAAGACAGCTAACAATCCGCATCCATGAACATCAACTAGCCACAAAACGACACGACCAGCTATCTCTAGTAGCCATACACTCAGACAACCAGCAACATGAATTTGACTGGGAAAACACCACTATCATAGGACAAGCCTGACAGAGAACAGCCAGAGAATTCCTAGAAGCATGGCATTCATCCACAAACTCCATTAACAGACACATTGACCTGGACACCATATACAAACCACTACAGCTGAAACTGACACCCGGAAACGGCAAGAACGTCCATCAACAGACACATCGACCTGGACCCCACATACAAATCACTGCAGCTGAAACTGACACCCAGAAGCGGCAAGAACAAACCAATATAAATACCGGAAGAAACATCAAAGCAGCGCTTCACACGAGGCTCCAACAGCACTGATGATGTTCCCTAGCCAGGGAACGAAACGTTTGCAGCAAAAACTTCCAGCTCGGCAAGCAGAACCACAACAACAGATACCCGAGCTACAAATCTTCAATCAGATTTTAAAGATAATGTTTGTATGAAATTTATAGAAATGCTTTACACTCTGAGGGGTAGCACAAATACAAGTTGTTGGCAGTGTTCCAAATAACAGTGATTAAGCTGGAGAAACGTCAGAGGAAATCCACCATTTGACAAACATAGTTTACCTTTTACAGCTCAATTGGCTTTTCTTTAATATCCTATGCTTTTCAAAATGCTCATTGATTTTATCTCAAGTGGATGATTTCAGGAGTTTGCTCATCTATTTGCTCAGGTGAAGGTAAAAGATCCCATGGCACAATTTCAAAGAACTGGGTAGCTATCTCCAGTGTGCTGTGTCAAAGTAACAGATTATCTGATCATTACCTCAAGACTGGAAAGTCACTGTACATAAATTAGCTGCCACATTTCTCATATTACAAGAGTGATGCCCATTTACAGCTGCCTTGCTGACCAGTTCCTTGCCCAATTCTCTCAGTTACCACTCCCTTGCCTCACTTTTTGCTTCTATCTTACTGTCTGCAACTTGCTGGCTTTTCTATTCCTTGACCAATTATGTTGCCTTCTCCCAACCAGAATTAAGACACAAAGATCAGTCAATCCTCCCTCCAGCCACATTCATTCAATTTTATTATGCATCCATTTCCCCTGCAGACAGAAGAGGAGAATTGTATCCCTTTGACATAGTGAGGCCTTTAATATATGCTGTCCTTCCTTCACACTCATGACATTTGTATAACTTTATCCACACTTGCTTACACACATTCAGGCCTCACGCATTCAGAGGTTGAGGCAAACAATGTATTCTACCACCTTACTTAACCTGCCTTTCATACAGAGATATTGCTTGACACCCTCATAACAACTTTGCTCTAACACCACCACTGCATTTATCTTTGTGGTGTGGATCAGTTTGTTCAAGCTTTTCCAACTTGAACTAAGGTATACCTATGTGCCCCATGACTACTAACCTCCGCAGCCATCCCCATACACCTTTCTTAGTTAAAGACGAAAATCTCTTAAAATTATCAGTGGAGAAGAAAACTTCCTGACGTTCCTGGACAGTCTGGATGAGAGGTGGTGGGGAGACATTGCTGAACTGTAGGGCAGCATGTTTTGTGATCCAAGCCATGTTGCACCTTACTGTGGAGGCCACCTGAGGTTAAATGTAACTTAGGACAACAAGTAAATATTCTAAGGAGCAAGTAGAGGATCTTCTGGTTCTGTAGCAGAATGCATGACATGTTGCTGGCTTGTAGGCATTACTTACATGTGCAGGTACTACTTACATATGGCAGCCAGACCTCTGACCGTGTCAGCTAACTGCAGGATTGCTGATTTCCCACCCATTCTAACAACATGATTAGCCAGGCTTCTGCATGTCTGATAAGCTAGTTCCCTTGTAAGCATGCTCAGTCAACCTTTCCCTATCTAAGCAGAAATTCAAAACATTTCTGGATCCAGCAGTGGAACCCAGGTCTCACATTAAATTCCACTCACTTTTTCCATAAAAGTAGCCGTAGTGTCAAGATGCTGGAGGATTATCAGTCAGAATCCTAGTACCTTAATAAGATTCAATGCTTTGAGGAAGAAATTAATGGTAAAATCTTTACTAATGCTCAGATCATCATATTACTTTCTGATACTTCCTTACTTCTCTGTTGTAAATACAATGCTTTACCTTTTATATTGTATTATTATTTTTCTTTATTTTACCTTAACTAATACATTTAGTTCATCTGTGTTACAAGCTTCACACTATCCATTTGCCATTCATATGTTTGCTACCTTTAATGTCATGACTCTGGCTACAACTGTAAGGTGCAAGCTATCCTGTGGCATAAGCTTTGTGTCTAGATACTTTCCTTACCAGTCTCTCCAAAAATGATATTACACATCTCTGGAGCAAGTAGGACTTGAACCTGGGTTTCCTGATTCAAAGATACAGACATTTTCACTGCACCACAAGAGCCCAATATGGATATTTTTAAGCAGTCTGTTCATATGTGTTCTAACATACCTCAGGAGCAGGTGGGAATTGAACACAGCCAGGAAGTTGGAGCACAACCATTGTGCCACAATGGTCTCCTATTATTTTGGGTATATATTATGCCCTTTAATAATGCCTTCACTGCCGCATACCCAGTCACTTTTCTTATTTATAAACTTTTATTTAACCATTATTGTCAGTTTTTGTTTTCAAAGAATTGTTTTGTGGTAGGTTATTCTCTCCAATTTTCTGGCCCAAGCCCTCTAATGGCACTGTGTAGTGTTGGCAGGCCTGCTCTGAGAAGCATGGATGTAAATCAGGCCAATCAGGTGAAGTGTTAACTGGAAGTCATAAGTCAGTTGTCAGCTGGAAAAGACAAAGAATAATATTACTTGTCCATATCAAGACTAATTGAGAGGAACTAGAAAAATGTGAATATTGACCAACATGTGAAATAATATGTAATATCTGTTAAAACTGCATTTACAATGTGACATTCTCAGTTTTAGGGCATCCCAAAACTCTTGATAGCCAATAAAGATAATTTTGATAAATAATCAATGTGGCTGTGCAGAAATACAGCAGCCAATTTGTGAGCATTAAAATCCCACACAGAGCAATGAAATGATTATCAGCTTATGTGTGGTTTATGATGTCAATTAAGGATTAGAATTGGCCAGCACGCGAGGGGGAATGTCCCTGTTCTGTGACTACTGTCATGGGTTATTTTATGTCCATCTGGGAGGACAGATTGGCTCCTGGTTCAGTATCTGAGGGAGTATGAAAGGGAGTATGTCCAACAACATGGCACTCTCTCAGTAGCATTCTAAAACAGTAGCCTTGATTTTTGTTTAAGTTTCTGGACTGAAACTTGGATTCAAAATCTTATAATAGTCAGTACTTATTCAAATGTCAGTCTCATGACATCACTAACCATGAAGACAGGTCCTCAGTAAATGGTTTTCAATCAGGCCCTCTGCCCGTAAAAGAGACTAGACAGAAACATGGACTTGTCTGTTCATTGTACAATGTAAACAAATCTATTTTTGTGTTTCAAATAGTTAAAATACATGCTGACCACTATGGGAACAATGTCTTCCATGGGGAAAGATAATAAAAAGCATGCGAGAGCTAAAGATATTCAGTTTGGTTGTACTGTGTGATAGAAAATAAACATAAAATAAATGGTCTCTGTACTCAGTGTGTGACTTTTTTCGTGTGTTTGCACTATCATAAGTGTCTAGTTACTCATTAGGTAAACTGCTTCCTGGTATGGTCCCAAACGATGAAGCTTATGATGGGTCCTGGACATATTCTTCATCTATGCTGTTAGCTGACTTTGGCAAAAATTAAAGATTGGTGGTTGGTCTGTAGTGGTGCAATGGTATCATCCCTTCCTTTCAATCAGAAGGCCTGAATCCCAGTACCGCTTGCTCCAGGGATGTATCATAATATGGCTAAGCAGATTGAATGAAAATAACTAAAGATCTGTGGGGGTAGGGAAGCTCAGAAATACTTTTGGCCAGAGAACAGAACAAGAAACATTAATTCCTGATGCTGGACACTAGCAATGTCTCAGTTGAGGAGATAAACAGATATGGATAGAACTGAGGTGATGTGTCAGGCCCTACATAATAGCCTGCAGCTCCACACTACACATGTAATTTTGGACAGGTGGCATCATTCCTACAGCACAACATTGTGATACGTTTTGCTTTCGTGGTAAAAAGGCTACAATAAGGTGGAAAATACTTGCGGTGTTAAGACGTCTAAGTTTACAATGGACAAGTATATCCTTAAACCTTATTACAGCTGAGCTGGAGTCACCTCATCATCAAGTACAGTATTCTTTTCTTGTGTGAGCAGATGGTTCTGTAATGCTGTGCATACTGCAAACCTATTGGCTGATCATTTACACAGGGTATGGTTATTTACAATTTCACTGCTGTTTACATCTAACAATACAAAGAGTGCCCAGGGAATAACATTTCTGTGCACAAAAGCATGACATCCCTTCTAAACTTAATGTTATATTCTACTAGCAAATGGTGGCATTCAGTGCCTGCTCAAATTAAGTTTGGCATGTTGTGGGCCTTTTCAAGTCTTGTATCATTCATAGAAGCCTTATTCATTAAATATCATTAAAAGATGTTTGTTTGTTTGTTGGATTCATTAAAATAAAGCAATTGCACTTGTTGCCTAAAGTGAAACCCAAGCTAGAAGTTAAGTTTGCTGCAAATGACAGCAGTCTTTTTTTCCTGTGTCCACCTTCAATCAATTAAAGTTAAAGCCTGTCATGATCCTAGCTGATGCTAAAATTTCACAAGTCAGATCCCAGAGTGTTTAACAGATCATATATTTAATTCTTGTTATTGTTTAAGGTGGCAGTTATTCACCAAAACATATCCATACAATGCTGCAGAGTTCTTTACAATAGCATATCAGTTTATTACACAAAAGAAGGAAACAATAAGCAGTGTGTGCATATTTATATGTACCCACAGAAGACGATTAAAAACATTTAAAATAAATCAAACAAGTTTTATCTTGTTTCGCAACACCATCCATTAGAGAGTGAGTAGTAGAGAAGTAGTTTTTAGAACTTAACTGACACTTTCCATTTTCTTTCCCATGAATTGTCAAGACAGTTTCTTTTATGGAATCTTTCTTAATTTGCTGACATGAACTTCTCACAATTCTTGTTCAGTTTTAACAACTTTCAGATTTCTGTCCAAACTCTTCTGGTGTGGAATCTCCATAAACCAGAATTCGCTTCTGCTGAGATGAGTGGTTCCTCTAGTCTGAACTGAAAAACATGATTCTCCTGCTATTCTCTTCTACCACCAAATGTTGGCATTCAGCACCTGCTCAAATTAGGTTTGGCACATCGCAGGCCTTTTCAAGTCTTGTATCATTCACAGAAGCCTTATTAAAAGATACAGAGGAACCTCAATTATCCCAACACCAATTATCTGAAAATCAGATTGACTGAAGAGATGTTGAAGTCCCGATAGAAACATTACACCAAAGACGTGTTTCGGGGGTTGGGCTGGGGGGGTGGAAGGGGGCGCAGCGCACAGGGGCGGTGTTGGACGGTGTTTGGGGCAGGGCAGGGGTCGGTGTTGAACAGGGGTGAGGGCAGGCAGGGTATCTATTTGTTTGTTAACTATTCTCTAACTATTCTCTTCTGCACCAAGACTTTGAACCTTCCAACTAAATGTAATTACCTCAATATGTTTGCTCTGCATGTTATAACCCAAACCAGATAACCATTTATCCGTTGGTACTACAGGGGTCCTTTAGTACCAGTGGTTACAGCAGTCACATGCTTTCATGCAACTGATGTATGTAAGTTATAGTTCCAATTGAATTTCTTACTTTTAAAAAGAACCTTCAAAAAACTAATCCAAATCCATTTGCCTCTACTTGAAATCCAAATCCTGAAATCCTGTATGTATTACAGAGGAACCTCGATTATCTGGCATTTGATTATCTGAATATGTGATTATGCGGCAAGGTCGTAAGGTCTCAATACTTGACTAAACTATGTTATCTGGAATTCAAATAACCGAATGAAATACTCCCCACTTGTATCCTTTGAATAATCGAGGTTCATCTGTAAAAGTCTTTCATTACAATACTGTAAATCAATGGAGTTGCTTTCCAAGAATGCATACAGACCTTCAGAACAACTGTATATTATAATGTCCGCCATCTATTGAATACTGGGTACATTTTTAGTGAAATTATTTTTGTGGTAGAAACAGAAAATCTTCACGTAATAGTTTTCTTTTCAATGCATTTTACAGTAAAACATAGATGGTGAATGCTGTTCTAGACATAATTGCCAAAATACTGCCAGGTAAGATATAGGTTTGATTCTCATAGCGTCAGACAGGATGGAAATAGACCCTTCAGTCCAACTCAACTAAACTAGTGCCACTTGCCTGTGTTTGATCCACATCCCTGTAAACCTTTCCTACTCATGTACCTGTCCAAACATCTTATAAATGTTGTAAATGTACCTACATTTACCACTTTCTCTGGCAGTTCATTCCATATATGATCCACCCTCTGTGTGAAAAGATTGCCTTTCAGGTCCCTTTTAAATCTATCTTCTCTCACCTAAAAATATGCCCCCTAGTTTACCCCCCCCCACCACCCTTTGGAAAAGACCTTTGCTGTCCACCTACTCTCATGCTATCGTAAACTTCTACAGGTGTAACGCGTGTTCTGGTATAATACATTTCTCGTAATTGCAAATTGTCTATAACAGGCTTGACAAATTGTGGACACTGTTTGGATAACGCAAACTTTCTACTGAATAGGTATAGCAATTTTCTGTAGTGATCTTTTACAGCGTAATTTTCTATGGTGGTTTTCCATAGCGTGATTTTCTATAGTACAAGGTTGCACAGGAACGCAACTGTTGCATTTTTCCAGAACACATTATGTAGGGTAACCCCTTGACCTCCTATGCTCCAGTGAAAATAATCCTAGTCTATTCAGACTTTCCTCGTAACTTAAATCCTCTAAACCTGAACATCCTGGTAAATCTTTTCTGAACCCACTCCAATTTAATGATATTCTTCCCATAGCAGGGCAACCAGAACTGAACACAATACTCCAAAAGTGGCCTCACAAACATCCTGTGCAACCTCAACATGATGCCCCAACTCCTCGACTCAATGGTCTGAGAAATGAAGGCAAGCGTGGTAAACGTCTTCTTAACCCTCTGTCTACCTGTGAAATAACTTTCAAATAACTATGTACCTGAATCCTTCTGTCTTTCTCTTGGATAACACTACCCAAAGCCCTACCATTAACTTTATAAGACCTGCCCTTGTTCAAGTTATCAAAATGCAATACCTTCCATTTATCCAAATTAAACTCCATCTGCCAGACCACAGCCCTTTGGCCTAATTGTTCAAAATCCCCTTGTAATCTTAAATAACTTTCTTCACTGTTAACTCTACCACCAATTTTGGTGCCATCTGAAACTTACTAACCATTCCTCCTAATTTTTATCCAAATTATTTATGTAAATGACAAAATATAGTGGATCCACACTGATCCCTGCAGAACACCCCTGGTCACAGGCCTCCAGTCTGAAAATCATCTCTCCACCACCACCTCCTGTCTCCTACAGTCAAGCCAATTTTGTATCCACTTGACAAGTTCTCCCTGAATCCTATGTGAATCTAACTTTACTAATCAGTCTACCATGCAGAACCTTGTCAAAGGCGTTACTAAGGTCCATGCAGACAAAGTCTACCACTTGGCCCTCATCAACCCTTTTGGTTATGTTCTCAAAAAACTCAACCAAATTTGTGAGACATGATGTCCCTTGCACAAAGCATACTGACAGTCCCTAATCAGTCCTTGCCTCTCCAAATGCTTGGAAATCCTAACTTTCAGAATCCCCTCCAACAACTTAGCCACTGTTGGTGTCAGATTCACCAGTCTGTAGCTTCCAAGCTTCTCCTTGCAGTCTTTTTTAAAGAAGGCACAACATTAGCTACCCTCTCATCCTCTGTCATCTTACCCATGTCTAAAGATAATACAAATATCCTTGCTAGGGGGTGCATGCTTTCTTGCCTAACTTCTCACAACATCCTGGGATGTACTTAATCCCCAGAGATTTTTCCTCCTTTATATTTTGTTAGCACTTTTCAGCACCACCTCTTCTATAACATGGATTGTTTTCAACACCCAGTATTTATTTATCTGAGTACCCTCACCTCTACGTCTTTCTCCACAGTAAAAACTGGATTAAAAATATTTGTTTAGTATCTCTTCCATCTCCTGTGGTTCCACACATAGATGACCATAAGACCATAAGACATAGGAGTGGAAGTAAGGCCATTTGGCTCACCGAGTCCACTCCGCCATTCAATCATGGCTGATGGGCATTTCAACTCCACTTACCAGCGTTCTCCCCGTAGCCCTTAATTCCTCGAGACAACAAGAATCTATCAATCTCGGCCTTGAAGACATTTAGCATCCCGGCCTCCACTGCACTCCGTGGCAATGAATTCCACAGGCTCACCACCCTCTGGCTGAATAAATGTCTCCGCATTTCTGTTCTGAATTGACCCCCTCTAATTTTAAGGCTGTGTCCACGGGTCCTAGTCTCCTCATCTAACGGAAACAATTTCCTAGCGTCCACCTTTTCCAAACCATGTATTATCTTGTACATCTCTATTAAGTCTCCCCTCAATCTTCTAAACTCCAATGAATACAATCCCAGTATCCTCAGCCGTTCCTCATATGTTAGACCTGCCATTCCAGGGATCATCCGCGTGAATCTCCGCTGGACACGTTCCAGTGCCAGTATGTCCTTCCTGAGGTGTGGGGACCAAAACTGGACACAGTACTCCAAATGGGGCCTAACCAGAGCTTTATAGAGTCTCAGTAGCACATCTCTGCTTTTATATTCCAACCCTCTTGAGATAAGAGACAACATTGCATTTGCTTTCTTAATCACGGACTCAACTTGCATGTTTACCTTTAGAGAATCCTCGACTAGCACTCCCAGATCCCTTTGTGCTTTGGCTTTACTAATTTTCTCACCATTTAGAAAGTAGTCTATGCTTTTATTCTTTTTGCCAAAGTGCAAGACCTCGCACTTGCTCACGTTAAATTCCATCAGCCATTTCCTGGACCACTCTCCCAACCTGTCTAGATCCTTCTGTAGCCTCCCCACTTCCTCAGTACTACCTGCCTGTCCACCTAACTTAGTATCATCGGCAAACTTCGCTAGAAAGCCCCCAGTCCCCTCATCCAAATCATTAAAATATAATGCGAATAGCTGTGGCCCCAACACCGAACCCTGCGGGACACCGCTCGTCACCGGCTGCCATTCTGAAAAAGAACCTTTTATTCCAACTCTCTGCCTTCTGTTAGACAGCCAATCCTCAATCCATCCCAGCAGCTCACCTCGAACACCATGGCCCCTCACCTTGCTCAGCAGCCTCCCATGTGGCACCTTATCAAAGGCCTTTTGAAAGTCTAGATAGACCACATCCACTGGGTTTCCCTGGTCTAACCTACTTGTTACCTCTTCAAAAAATTCCAACAGGTTTGTCAGGCATGACCTTGTTGATCTTTAAGGGCCCCTATTCTCTATTGCCTGCTCGTGGACGTTTACATCGGCAGAAATATAAAGAACAAGCAAATCTCTCTGCAGGAACTCTCAACAACACACTCGTGTTGTAGACATGCATTCAGGCAACAGGCTATTTTAATTGAGTGAGGCACTAAAGCTGAATGTTTATAATGTACTACTTGAAAAATTTTATATAGATGTCAATGTACAGATCTGTTGTTATTATTGCAACATAGTACCTATGCATTGTCAGAATCAGGATGAACCATCAAAACATAGGAACCTTGTAGAAGTCCTGATTTGTTGACCCACATGAAAATTGTCCAAGATGTTTGAAATTACAAAGGACAATGGCCTTGCATCTAGTGGTCCTTCATAAATGTCTGCAACTCTGAGTTAGAATTAGAGACTTGGGTCAGTTCTGACATACTTAACCAGGAAACATTAGGTGCATTAAAACCTAATTAAATTTCTGGGTAACACCAGAACTAACCCCACAGCCTCCCCTCACTACCCTATCACATGTAGTCTGAAGGTTCAGGTGATTCTTAAAAACAATGAATCATTGCTTGTACCATTTACTCTGAAGTTGCTCGCTTATAATAACTCATAGACATTTGCATTTTTACATAATTTGTCATAAAGGTACAGATTGGGATAGTCATAAGGCTGAAGTTGTTTATATTCTGTGATTAACTTTAAGAGAGTTTACACATGGCACAAGGAGTCCTCAAATTTGAGACTCCACCTGCCATTTAGTGTAGTATGGGTTTGCCGGCTGCTCACACTGAATATGGTAAACTCCCTTAAAGTCAAGCTACACATAGAAATCTCCCTTCTTTCTAAACTAAAGTTTAATTATTAACAATAACAAATCAGCCTTTCAGTCTTGATATTATAAAAATAAATTGCTAATGCATCCAGACCTTACGATGCTGATTTTGTCAAGCTTTTTTTCCATGGCCTACATTTGCCATTTTAGAATGTGTTTATCCTGAGGTATTACAGCCATGTTTTGTTCCAGATAGCTGCTTGTTGTTCTCTTTCCACAATCAGCTTTGCATTTTTAAATCTCCTTGACAATTACTGTTTGCCCCTAAATGCTTCCAACTCTCTTTAAATTCTCTGATTTTAGAATCCTGGATTCTTCTAAATCTATCAAGTTTAGCCCTCTGTTAGTCTTGCATATTTTCTCCTTCATAAACTGTTCTAATAATTCTTTAGTTTTTTCAATATTCTTATTCCTTTTTGTTTTTTTTTAAGATCTGGACTACCTCCACTTACTGTTGTCATTTGTCATCTTCTATATCCTGCTTAAGTTAATTCACTAGAATATCATTGCAGGCATTTATTTTTGAGAGAACTGTCTCATGCATAATATGCAACTCCTTGTTATGTGCTTTGTGCATCTCCACCTGCTTGTGCAGGTCTGTCATTTTCTATGAATTCAAACTGATTTTGTTTTTGTTATTCACTCATGGGACATGGGTGCCACTGGCTGGGTTACCATTCATTGCCTGTCCTTAGTGCCCTTGAAAATATGACAGTGAACTACCTTCTTGAACCTCTGCAGTCCATGTGTTGCAGGTTGACCTACAATGTTGTTAGGGGGGCAATTCCAGGACTTTAACCCAGTGACAGTGAAGGAAGGATGGTATACTTCCAAGTTAGAATGATAAGTGGCTTGAAGGAAAACTGCGGGTGGTAGTATTCCAACTGCTGCACACAGCCTTCTAAATGGAAGTGTTCATGGATTTGGAAGGTGCTGTCTAAAGCTCTTTGGTGAATTTCTGTAGATGGTGCACATTACTCCTACTGAGCATCAGTGGTGGAGGAAATGGATGTTTGTGAATTTGGTGCCATTAAGCAGGCTGCTTTGTTCTGGATTGTGTCAAGCTTCTTGAGCTTTGTTGAAGCTGTAATCTCTAAGCAAGAAGGAAATATTCCATCACACATGTGACTTGTGTCTTGTAGATGCCGGACAGACTTCAGGAAAACAGGACCTGAGTTACCTGCTACAGTATTCCTCTTATCTGACCTGCTGTTGTAGCCACTGTTTTGTGTGGCTCATCCAGTTAAGTTTCTGATCAGTGGTAACCCACAGAATGTTGACAGTAGGGCATATAGTGACAGTAACACCACTGAATGTCAAGGGGTAGTGGTTAGATTGACTCTTATTGGAGATGGTCATCGCGTGCCATTTGTGTGGTGTGAATATTACTTGCAACTTGAATGGACATTGTCCAGATGTTGCATTTGGACGTAGTTGCTTCTATATCTAAGAAGACGTGAATATTGCTGAACAATGTGTAGTCATTGGTAAACATCCCCACTTCTTTCCTTATGGTGGACTCAGAATCATTGATGAAGCAGCTGAAGATGGTTGGGCCTCAGACATAACCCTGAGGAACTCCTGAAAACATGTTATAGAGCTGAGGTGACTGACGTCCAACCATTTTCCTATGTGCCAGGTATGACTCTAAACAGTGGAAAGTTTGCTGACTGAGTCCCATTGAGCACAGTTTTGCTAGGGCTGCTTGATACCACAGTCAGTCAAGTGCAGCCTTGGTGTTCAGGGCTGTCATTTTCACATCATCTCTGGAATTTAGCTCTTTTGTCCATGTTTGAATCAAGACTGTAGTGAAACCAGGAACTGGCAGATCCTAGACTGGACAGCAGTGAGCAGATTGTTGTTAGGTAGATGCTGCTTGATAGGACTGTGATGACACCGTCTAAAACTTTACTGATTATTGAGAGATTGATGGGGTGTAACTGACTGGGTTGGATTTCTCCTGTTTTTTTTGTGTAAAGGACACACCTGGGCACTTTTCCACATTGTCAGGTCAATGTCAGTGTTATAGATGTACCACAACAGCTTGGCTAGGAGTTTGACGATATCTGGTGCACAAGTCTTCAGTGCTATTGTTGGGAATGTTGTTAGGGCCCAGAGCCTTTGCAGCATCGAGTGTCTTTGACAATTTCTTGATATCATGTGAAGTGAATGGAAGTGGCAAAAGACTGGTAAAGCGAGGGACCACTGGAAAAGGCCAAGATGAATCATCCACTTCACACCTCTGGCTGAAGATCACTGTGAATGCTTGAGCGTTATCATTCGCACTGATATGCTGGGCTCCTCCATCATTGAGGAAGGTGATATTTGTGAAGCCTCCTCCTCCACTGAGTTATAGAGTTAAATAATCATAGGGATATACAGTACAGAAACAGACTCTTCAGTCCAACTCGTCCATGCCAATCAAATCTCCTGAAATAATCTAGTCCCATTTGCCAGCATTTGGCCTCTAAACGTTTCGCATTCATATACCCATCCAGATGCCTTTTAAATGTAATTGTACCAGCCTCCACCATTTCCTCTGCAGGTCTTTTAATATACGCACCACCCTTTGCATGTAAAAATTGCCCCAGAGATCCCCTCTAAATCCTTCCTCCCTCACCTTAAACCTATGCCCTCTCATTCTGGACTCCCCCAACACAAGGAAAAGACCCTTGTTTATTTACCCGATCCATGCCCTTCGTGATTTTGTAAACCTCTATAAGGTCACCCCTCGGTCTCCAATGGTCCGTGGAAAATAGCCCCAGCCTATTCAGTCTCTCCCTATAGCTCAAACCCTGGAAACATCTGTGTAAATCTTTTCTGACCCCTTTCAGTTTCACAACATTCTTCCAATAGAAGAGAAACCAGAATTGCACACAGTATTGCAGAAGTAGCCTAACCAATGGTGTTGGAAGAAATTCTCTGGACTCCGACCTTGAGCATTGATAAGCTTTAAAGCATGATATCATGGGGAGCACACGGTTCCATAGTATGGTCTGGTGCATCTCCAAACTTCTCCAGATCGCTGCAGATTTATATAGTACAAAAGATGCTGAGCTAACAGTTTCTCAGGACTGTATGTAATGAGAATTGTTCTCAAACCTTGAGTCAATGCACACTCCAGATACTACAGTCGCCTATTGATATCGTTTGGCTGAAATGCGCTTTTTGCAGATAATCAGTTCATGAGTTTTGTAATAAAAGCAGAAGTTATATGGTTGTTACACAATGTTCTAGCAGGCTAGGGCCACCCAGGGCAAGGGCTAAGCCCACGACTGACCAAAATTTCTGTAAACAAGCAATCCAGCAAAAACAGCTTCCACACAATGTCCTGTACAGCTGCAGCATGACCTCCCACATTCTATATTCAAGGCTTTGACCAATAAAGGAACACATATTAAATGCCTTCTTCACCAAGCTATCAACCTGCTACACCACTTTCAAGGAACTATGAACCTGCACTCCAAGGTCTCTTCGTTCAGCAGCACTCCCCAGGACCTTACCATTAAGTGTATAAGTCCTGCCCTGATTTTCCTTTCCAAAATGCAGCACCTCACATTTATAAATTAAACTCCGTCTGCCACTCCTCAGCCCATTGGCCCATCTGACTAAGATCCCGTTGTACTCTGAGGTAACCTTCTTTGCTGTCCACTCCACCTCCAATTTTGGTGTCATCTGCAACTTACTAACTGTACTTTCTATGTTCAGCTCCAAATCATTTATATAAATGACGAAAAGTAGTGGACCCAGCACCAATCCTTGTGGCACACCATTGGTCACACAGGCCTTCCGTCTGAAAAGTAACCCTCCACCACCACCCTCTGTCTTCTACCTTCAAGCCAGGTCTGTTTACAAATGGCTAGTTCTCCCTGTATTCATGTGATCTAACCTTGCTAACCAGTCTACCATGAGGAACCTTGTCGAACATCTTACTGAAGTCCATACAGATCACGTCCATCGCTCTGCACTCATTAATCCTCTTTGTTACTTCTTCAAAAAACTCAGTCAAGTTCATGAGACATGATTTCCCATGTACAAAGCCATGTTGCTATACCTAATCAGTCCTTGCCTATCCAAATACATGTAAAGCCTATCCCTTAGGATTCCCTCCAACAACTTGCCCACCACCGATGTCAGGCTCACCAGTCTATAGTTCCCTGGCTTTTCCTTACCACCTTTCTTAAATAGTGGCACCACATTAGCCAACCTTCAGTCTTCGGACACCTCACCTGTGACTATGAGTGATCCAAATATCTCAGCAAGAGTCCCAGCAATCATGTCCCTAGCTTCACACAGAATTCTGGAGTACGACTGGTCTGGTCCTGGGGATTTCTGTGCTGTACACCTCTACGACTTAGCTCTGCCTATGACTGGCTGCTTATAAAAAACAAGTAGTCCTGTTTGGTCACTTCGCAAGGTTGATATCACATTTTTAAATATGCTTGGTGCTGCTCCTGGCATGCCCTCCTGCACTGTTCATTGTGGGTTGATCCCCTGGCTTGATGATAATAGTTGAGTGGGGATATGCTGGACCATGAGGTTAAAGATTGTGTTGGAGTATGATTCTGCATCTGTTGATGGCCCATAGCACCTTTTGGATGCTCAGCTTTGAAGTGCGAGATCTGTTCCCATTTAGTATGACAGTAGTGCCATTAAACATGGTGGAGGGTATTTTCAATGTAAAGATGGCACTGCATCTCCACAAGGACTGTACAGTTGTCATGGACAGATGCATCTGCAGTTTTCAGTTTGGCAAGGATGAGGTTAAGTATATTTTTCCCTCTTGTCACCAACTTCCACAAATCCAGTCTACCAGAAATGTCATTTAGGACTCCACCAACCCAATCAGTGATGCTGTTACTGAGCCATTTTTCGTGGTGGACATTGCAATCCTCCACCAGCGTACATTTTGACTCCCTTTTCACTTTTAGTGCTTCCTCCAAGTGCTGTTCACATGGAGGAGTACTGATCCAAAGGAGGAGGTTTCCTTGTCCAAGTGTAACCGAATGCCCTGAGACTTCATGGATCCATTGTCAATATTGAGTACTCAGGGCAACTCCCAACTGTATACCACTGTGCCACCATCTCTATTGGCTCTATCCTTCCTGTGGGACAGGACATGTCTAGGGATGGTGACAGTGGTGTCAGGGACATTTTCTGTAAGCTATGATTCCGTGAATTTCTGTAGCTGTTCTTGTTTTGTAAATGGGTTAGAGTCATAGAGATATACAGCGTGGAAACAGACCCTTTGATCCAACCTGTCCATGCCGACTAGATATCCCAACCCAATCTAGTCCCACCTGCCAGCACCCGGCCCATATCCTTCCAAACCCTTCCTATTCATATACCCATCCAAATGCCTCTGAAATGTTGCAATTGTACCAGCCTCCACCACATCCTCTGGCAGCTCATTCCATACACGTACCACCCTCTGTGTGAAAAAGTTGCCCCTTAGGTCTCTTTTATATCTTTCCCCTCTCACCCTAAACCTATGCCCTCTAGTTCTGGACTCCCTGACCCCAGAGAAAAGACTTTGTCTATTTACCCTATCCATAATTTTGTAAACCTCCATAAGGTCACCCCTCAGCCTCCGACGCTCCAGGGACAACAGCCCCAGCCTGTTCAGCCTCTCCCTGTAGCTCAGATCCTCCAACCTTGGCAACATCCTTGTAAATCTTTTCTGAACCCTTTCAAATTTCACATCTTTCCGATAAGAAGGAGACCAGAATTGCACGCAGTATTCCAACAGTGGTCTAACCAATGTCCTGTACAGCCGCAACATGACCTCCCAACTCCTGTACTCAAGACTCTGACCAATAAAGGAAAGCATACCAAACGCCGCCTTCACTATCTATCTACATGCAACTCCACTTTCAAGGAGCTATGAACCTGCACTCCAAGGTCTCTTTGTTCAGCAACACTCCCGAGGACCTTACCATTAAGTGTATAAGTCCTGCTAAGATTTGCTTTCCCAAATTGCAGCACCTCCCATTTATCTAAATTAAACCCCGTCTGCCACTCCTCAGCCCATTGGTCCATCTGATCAAGATCCCGTTGTACTCTGAGGTAACCTTCTTTGCTGTCCACTACACCTCCAATTTTGGTGTCACCTGCAAACCTACCAACTATACCTCTTATGCTTGCATCCAAATCATTTATGTAAATGACAAAACGTAGAGGGCCCAGCACCGATTCTTGTGGCACTCCACTTCACAGGCCTCCAGTCTGAAAAACAACCCTCCACCACCACCCTCTGTCTTCTACCTTTGAGTCAATTCTGTATCCAAATGGCTAGTTCTCCCTGTATTCCATGACATCTAACCTTGCTAATCAATCTCCCATGGGGAACCTTGTCGAACGCCTTACTGAAGTCCATATAGATCACATCTACTGCTCTGCCCTCATCAATCCTCTTTGTTACTTCTTCAAAAAACTCAATCAAATTTGAGAGACATGATTTCCCACACACAAAGCCATGTTGACTATCCCGAATCAGTCCTTGCTTTTCCAAGTACATGTACATCCTGTCCCTCAGGATTCCCTCCAACAACTTGCCCACCACTGAGGTCAGACTCACTGGTCTATAGTTCCCTGGCTTGTCTTTATCGCCCTTCTTAAACAGTGGCACCACGTTTGCCAACCTCCAGTTTTCCGGCATTCACGTGTGACTATCGATGATACAAATATCTCAGCAAGAGGCCCAGCAATCACTTCTCTAGCTTCCCACAGAGTTCTCGGGTACACCTGATCAGGTCCTGGGGATTTATCCACTTTTATGCATTTCAGGACATCCAGCACTTCCTCCTCTGTAATTTGGACAATTTGCAAGATGTCACCATCTATTTTCCTACAGTCTATATCTTCCATATCCTTTTCCCCAGTAAATACTGATGCAAAATATTCATTTAGTATCTCCCCCATTTTCTGTGGCTCCACACAAAGGCCGCCTTGCTGACCTTTGAGGGGAGACAGTGAGGACTGCAGATGCTGGAGATCAGAGCTGAAAATGTGTTGCTGGAAAAGCGCAGCAGGTCAGGCAGCATCCAAGGAGCAGGAGAATCGACGTAGAAGTGCTCATGCCCAAAACACATTTTCAGCTCTGATCTTTGAGGGGTCCTTTTCTCTCCCTAGTTACCCTTTTGTCCTTAATATATTTGTAAAAAATCCTTGGGATTCTCCTTAATTCTATTTGCCAAAGCTTTCTCATGTCCCTGTTTTGCCCTCCTGATTTTCCTCTGAAGTATACTCCTACTTCCTTTATACTCTTCTAAGGATTCACTTGATCTATTCTGTCTAAACCTGACATATGCTTCCTTCTTTTTCTTAGCCAAACCCTCAATTTCTTTAGTCATCCAGTATTCCCTATACCTACCAGCCTTTCCTTTCACCCTGACAGGAATATACTTTCTCTGGATTCTTGTTATCTCATTTCTGAAGGCTTCCCATTTTCCAGTCGTCCTTTTACCTGCGAACATCTGCCTCTCTATCAGCTTTCGAAAGTTCTTGCCTAATGCCGTCAAAATTGGCCTTTCTCCAATTTAGAACTTCAACTTTTAGATCTAATCTATCTTTTCCATCACTATTTTAAAACAAATACAATATGGTCGCTGGCCCCAAAGTGCTCCCCCACCGACACCTCAGTCACCTGCCCTGCCTTATTTCCCAAGAGTAGGTCAAGTTTTGCACCTTCTCTAGTAGGTACATCCACATACTGAATCAGAAAATTGTCTTGTACACACTTAAGAAAATTCCACTCCATCTAAACCTTTGACACTATAGCAATCCCAGTCGATGTTTGGAAAGTTAAAATTCCATACCATAACTACCCTATTATTCTTACAGATAGCTGAGATCTCCTTACAAATCTGTTTCTGAATTTCCCTCTATTAGGGGGTCTATAATTCAATCCCAATAAGGTGATCATCCCTTTCTTATTTCTCAGTTCCACCCAAATAACTTCCCTGGATATATTTCTGGGAATATCCTCCCTCAGCACAGCTGTAATGCTATCCCTTATCAAACATGCCACTCCCCCTCCTCTCTTGCCTCCCTTTCTATCCTTCCTGTAGCATTTGCATCCTGGATCATTAAATTGCCAGTCCTGACCATCCCTGAGCCATGTTTCTGTAATTGCTATGATATCCCAGTCCCATGTTCCTAACCATGCCCTGAGTTCATCTGCCTTCCCTGTTAGGCCCCTTGCATTGAAACAAATGCAGTTTAATTTATTAGTCCTTCCTTGTCCCTGCCTGCCCTGACTGTTTGACTCACTTCTGTTCTCAGCTGGACCCGTCTCAGATCGATCTCTTTCCTCACTATCTCCCTGGGTCCCCCCCCCCCCCCGCCCACCTTACTAGTCTAAATCCTCCCAAGCAGTTCTAGCAAATTTCCCTGCCAGTATATTAGTCCCCTTCCAATTTAGGTGCAATCCGTCCTTCTTGTACAGGTCTCTTCTACCCCAAAAGAGATTCCAATGATGCAAGAATGTGAATCCTTCTCCCATACACCAGCTCCTCAGCCATGCATTCATCTGCTCTATCCTCCTATTCCTGCCCTCACTAGCTCGTAACACTGGGAGTAATCCAGATATTAATACCCTTGAGGACCTCCTTTTTAAATTTCTGTCTAACTCTCTGTAATCTCCCTACAGAGTCTCAGCTTTTTCCCTTCCAATGTCGTTGGTTCCAATGTGAACAATGACCTCCTGCTGGCCCCTCTCCCCCGTGAGAACATTCTGCACCCTCTCTGAGACATCCTTGATCCTAGCACCAGGGAAACAACACACCATTCTGCTTTTTCTCTGCTGGCCACAGAAACATCTGTCTGTACCTCTGACTACAGAATCCCCTCACACAATTGATCTCTTGGAAGCTGACGTACCCCTCGTTGCATTAGAGCCAGTCTTAATACCAGAAACTTGGTTGTTCGTGCTACGTTCCCCTGAGAATCCATCACCCCTACATTTTTCAAAACAGCATACCTGTTTGAAATGGGTCTATCCACAAAAGACTCCTGCCCTAGGTGCCAACCTCTCTTACCCTTCCTGGAGTTAACTCATCTATATGACTGTATCTGAGATTTTTCCCCCTTCTTATAACTGCCATCCATCACATACTGTTGTTGTTGCAAATTCCTCGTCGCTTCTGTCTGTCTCTCTAACCGGTCCACTCAATCTGATAAGATTCGCATCCAACTGCATTTGTGGCAGATATAATCCGCAGTAACCCTTAAACTCTCTTTAAACTCCCACATCTGACAAGAAGTACATATCACTGCAAAGGCCATTCTTGCTCTTCACAATCTACAGACCCAGAAAATAACACCGTCTTATTCCTCTACAAACACTGCCCCAAGTTAAATTAATAGCTATGGCTTATATTTTAAGTTTAATCAAGAGACTTATCTCCAAGAACATATAATCAAGAAAAAATCCACTATATTCACTCCTGCAACCTTTCTCTTGGACAGACTTATAACAACAATTAACTTATCTGATTCTGTGCTGCGAACTTCGCCCAACAGTTCCTCCAAGATTAGTTGTGAATTTCACTGTTCGTTAATTTTCCCAGATGCACTCTGATGTCCAGTGATACACGAATTCAAACAGCAAAGGTAGCAACTGTGCAGGTTCTCTCTTTCTCTGCTGTCCTGTCCTCACCATGTGCTTCCTTTGTCTGCTCTTCTCCCTTGCTCAAGACCTTCATCTAAATCAACAATCTTTTCATTGGGATTTTTAATACAGAGCTTGTGGTTCAGCCTTTATTTCTCTTTCAAATCTACATTCATCTTTATGAGCTGAGCAGGAATACCCTGTGAAGACGTTTTCATCTTAGATACAGGATTCTCATGTTTGGATTTATCCTGAGACAGTTGTCCTTTTGCTTATTTTCTTCCCCTCCATAACAGAGAGCTAAGATTTTAGCTCCACCAATTCAAGAGAAGGTGAGGTGTTCCATTCAATTCTGCTGTTGTTTCTTGAATAGTCTGCTGCAGTTTCTGTTGTCTCCCTGATTATTAATTGATTCCATGGATTATGACTATTGTAAGGTTACAGAATGCAGGTGTATCTGTAATTGCTCAATCAATAGTATACTTCCTCTCAATGTGTCAGCATCCTTGAATGGTGTTGAAGTAAAAATCCACAGTGTGGCTACTTCCTCCTGCAGAGGAGGTCTCTTAGTGGTCAGCAAAAAGCCACTACATGTGAAAATAGTAACATGAAAATTAATTACTGGACTAAGGAAATATCCTAATTGTAGTCTGTAGCCAGTTTTCACATTTTCTTGGGGTTTCCGGTATGTTATTTTCGCAAATGTACTGGTGAGTATTGTGATGTTGAGGACTATGAAACTTAACTTCTACTGCCAGACCCTCCCCAGCTTTGTTCCAGGTTTCAAGCCTCTTCATATGGAATGTACAGAGGGTAGCAAAACTGTACCGATTACAAAGAGCAATTTTCAGTGAAATTAACAAGTTCAGACATCCATCTTGTTATTGCCTCTGTAACCTTCTTATGCTGGTCACAGCAGCTGATTCTGGCATTAACAAAAAGATGGTAATCCCAAGCTCAGAATTGAATCATCCATTTTCTGGAGATTAGAAAGTTCTTTACAAACTGATGAGAATATATGCCAGTAAAGAATTAGCCTGAAGATTGGCTGGAGGTTGCAGTATCGTCTTAACAGGAATCTACGCTTTTTTTATTTTCACAAAGGATTGTGAACCAGTAAATCCTGTTATCATTTCTATTTGCATAGAGCTCTGTACCTCAGTGTCTTATCATTGTTTCTTGGCTTCTTTAACAAGCAGGCTGATAACAGCCCACACAGCAAATTTGCAGTGACAAGGTCAACTAATGTCTGGACTGGTGCTGTCACCATTTTTAGCAATTACTTAAAGATGAGCTCTGGCCATCGACCAGTTTTTGTCAGAAAAATTCTGCCTTGATATGAACAAGAAATAGGATACAAACGAGCTTTGGATGTGCCCTGTACTGGGGCAGAAGACAACACTTTGAAGACTGTTTTCCCTAATATGTATTCTGATTATAATTTATTTGTCCAACAGTTTCATTTTAAATAAAATAATTAATCAAATGCATTGGGGTTCAGATGAAGGCAGTTGTTTGAAGGTAAGTTAATTACTTAAGTAGTTTTCCTTTGTTTTGTTTCAAATGTAAAGTAGTGGTTTATAATCTACAGAAATGTGAACTGACCCATTCAGACAGACAATAGTGTGTTGCACTTCAAAATGAGTCGTATGGTGTAAGGTCACTTTTAAATGCGTTGAATCCTGTCACTTAATGTCAAATCATTTTTGGAGTCAGTTTTTTTGTGTCAGTCTGAATATAAATATCCATGGCTGTAATTCTCCTCCATTTCTCTGAAAGAAGCACTTTAATGAAAATTGTGACTGTACAAGATTTTCTTACTGGGACTTTGTAAAACACACACCTATTAGTGAAAATAATCAAAACTAGCTAATCATGATGTAACTATAATTATTTTTCTCATTTTCTACACATCACTTGTAGGCCATAACTCCAAGATAATAGAGAAAATGCTTATTTACCCACAAGGCTCAGTGAAAAGGGATCACGTTCTACTCATTTAAAGAACTGCTATTCCTCAGGCAGCTGGTTGCCTCATCAATAATTACTTTTCTATAAACTCTCATATTATCCCTTGACCCTTCACAAAAGTTTCTCATGCATAGCTTTAAAAATAATGTTTTTGGCTCATCGTCATTTCAGCATTTTAACATAGCATCAGATGATACAATTGCAGTTAAATAAACATCAAATACCCTTACCCTCCTTTTTACTCCATGTCTACTTATTTTGGAAAATTTGGCCTCTGGGATATTTGAAATTCTATATTTGCTGACTTGAAAAAAGTAGCAACAGATTTGAAGTATGAGCAAATATTTAGAGCTGTCTCTCATGACAGGAACGTTTTAAGAATTGGATGCAGATGACATTGGTAAATACCAAGTTCGTTCTGTGTATGGTGATTTAGAGAGCTCTTGAGAAAATGGCATCAGAGCTCTAAAATGAAGATGATATTTTCTGAGCTGAAAAGGTTTCGGCTCCTTTTATTTAAGGCCAAGTAATGTAATGAACTCAGTCTTTGTTTGTAGATAAATGAAGTAACTAGGAGTTGATAGTGACTTAAATCCTGTTTTCCGTGTTTTTATTTTAGGAAGTCGTGTTTCAAACTGTCAGAAACTACTAATTGCCAATGACGGTTTTTTTCAGCATAAGAGTGATACAGTAGTAAGCCAAGAGAGTTATATAAATGAATGCAGAATACTTTGGTTACATGCATGATAATTGTTCAATTACTGTGATAAAATTGATCATTGTAATGAATTATTTTGTCAAGTTAAATCATTTTCCTTCCAAAAGAACATCAAAGATTATCTGTTTCACTGTCTGGAAATCTTTGGTTGCACCTCAGTTCATGAATTAGATGTAGTAGTGGAAATATTGTTATGGTGCTTCCATTTAATTTACTGTTAAGCTCACTGAGTTGTTTCACAGGTTGGAGAGGGACAGAATCAAATTTTAAAATAAGGAAGAGATCAATAGTCTACTGCATATTGATACACTTCTGTATTGTGGCTGCTGATGTAAAATGTCAACAAAAAATCAATAGTCAGACTTGAATTGCTTACAGAGAGTCACAAAGTTTCAATCACTTGAGCAGAGTGGTTTAGGTATCTAATAAGTGAGCGTTTTGGCACTTGTTCAGAAAGAGGGGTTGCTGGCCCTCCATTCTCTGTCTACTCCACATAGCAGCAAACCCAATCTTAACTGCCATCTCAGTTTGAAACAGTTCATTTTTGAACACTGCCTCCATGCAAAACCAGACAACTGTAATTGGTGCAGAACTTGCATTCATCCCAGTTATGGTCAGCATTTAAAACCATGTTATGTCTCTGAGTGGGGTCAGGAACCAGAAATGACCTGAACATCAGATACCCATGTCAGATTGAAAATCTAGACCATGGAGCAAGAAACTATTATTACAGTATGTTGCTTTTTGACAAAACCAGTAAAGCATCCTTCATATCATTTGAATCAAATTTGCAAATTTGATTATATAAGCCTTCAAGGTCTCTGAGAAAGTGGATGCCAAGCACTTGAATGCAAATTCATAGCTGTGATAAATCTATCAGTTCAGAACAGTCACTTTGGAGACTTTAGGACAAGGGGTTTTAAATGTTTAAGTGTGTGGGATCCCTGAAAATACTGTCATGCCTCTTGAGGCATTTTGTTTTTAAGATCTGAATGATATAGCGAACCACACAATAGATAGCTGTGCATCTCCAAGGAAACAAATGCAGAAAACTGATGGTAAGAACAGGAATCTGATAACCTCAGAATTGTAGGAATCCTCTAGAGTCCTGGAACCTTGAATAATAAGTCCAGCGTGAGAACATTTCCAAATGTTTTGTGGCCTCAAGAAGTCAGACTTCCTCAATTATATTCTCAGAAAGTACAGTTTAAATTATTCAGCCTTTTGTTCTAAGTTCTTAGTAGCAATTGTGTCCGAGCCTTTCTTTTCTCCTTTTCACCTGAAATGTTATTAAATATACTGATGTAAATTAAACTCCAGATTAGCAGAGGACAGATGGTGTAGTTTAATGATGTATTTTTGCCAGATGACATTTCATTGCAAAATTATCATTTTCTTTTAATCCATAATTTCATATGCCTGCACATGGAAAGCATTCTTATTTTTATATACTACTGTCCATATCCTGGCTATAATTTGCAGCTAAGTACACTGAAGGAACAGGCACTGACTGAAACACCAGGAACCTGCTCTCTGCCCCACTTACAAAATAAAGGCTGTTTGTTCTGCATTACCATCAGTGATTTGCATCAAACTTATTTTAAAGTCACATTTTGCCTTTTTTTAAACTGCCTAAACAATCAAATTCTTCTCTTTAACAAGCATTCTGAAATCGAAATCCAAATTGGAAATTTTAAATTGGAAACTTACAAAGTTACATTCAAAGGATTAAATTCCTAATGCATTTCTCTGTCCATAAAAACTCATACCAATTTTTATAAATGTGCCATAGAAACTTCCTATTTGGATGCACCATAGCTTGGTATAGCAATTGCTGTTCCCAAGGCTGCAGAAACCTACAGAGAGTTGTGAAAACAGCCCAGTCATCACACAAACCAGCGTCCCATCTATTGACTTTATCTATACTTGCTGCTGTATCGGGAAAGCAACCAACATAATCAAAGACCCCTCCCACACCAGTTGTACTCTCTTCCACCCTCTTCTGTTGGGCAGAAAATACACTAGTTTGAATAAGTGTATGAACAGATTCAAGAACAAGCTTCTTCCCTGCTACTATCAGACTTTTGAATGGACCTCTTAAATGTTCATGTTGATCTCTCTCTGCACCCTCTTGGCAACTGTAATGCTGTATCCTGCACTCTATTCTGTTATCCTGATGCATTTGTATAATGCAATCTGCTTGTAAAGCATATAAGATAACACGTTTTACTGTACCTTGGTATACGTGACAGTAACTAATCAAATCAAAATCTGAGATTATAACTTTAAAGCCCAATTTTTATATCTATGTCCCATACATTGCACTTAATCTGTCACAATTGTCATCAGTTCATTATGACATTACAGACTATCCTGGCAGTGAAATTTAGCTTTGTTAGATTCACACAAAATCAGCCATGGTACACCATATCCAAATTTCCTTTTCAATGAACTTCAATTTTGATTGACATCTGATCTGTCTTGCCCGTTTTTTGATCCTGCCAATGTTGAATTTCACTGCTTCCATCACCTAACAGCAAGGAAAATGAACTGCTGAGCCATGTGGATGCTACTCATCTTTTTCACCTGCCACCTAAACAACTGCCTTACTTGTTTGATTGACCTTATGTCTTTGAACCAAATCCAGAGTCACCTCAAATAACTATTGTGGCTTTATGGAAAACTATAGTGAGAGGCTGAATGGGCTGTAGCTTTTTTGCCTTGAGTGTCGCAGGCTGAGGATTACCTTATAAAACCATGAGGGGTATGGATCAGGAGAATACCAATGTTTTTTTCCTCAGGTGGGTGAGTGCAAAACTAGAAGACATAAGTTTAAGGTGAGAAGGGGAAGATTTGAAAAGCACCTGAAAGGTAACTTTTTCACACAGAGGGTGGTACGTGTATGAAACGAGCTGCTAGAGGAAATGATGGGTACAATTACAACGTTGAAAAGACATCTGGTTGGGTATATGATTAGGAAGAGTTGGGTATATGATTAGGAAGAGTTTAAGGGATATGGGCCAAATGCTGACAAATTGGACTCAGTCAGACTGGGATATCTGATCAGCATGGATGAGTTGGACCAAAGGTTTCCATGCTGTATGACTGTGACTCCCAGTTGATCTTCCAATTCAGTATAGAGTAACCAAACAGTACAGAGAACAACTGGAATGTCCCAGGTTGAATCTCTGTCACTTCATGTTATTACTGCATTGTCTATAAAGCAAGATATTGAACTGCCTCTAAGACCCAAGAAAATTTAAAATCCTCTCAGCATAATCCTTCATACCTTCTTTCACACAGTTAAATAATTGCAGTAATGGTATATAATAGTATCCCCCACGATTCTACAGCAGCACCACAATAACACGTTTAAGTCATTCACAGCTTCAAGTGACAATTATTTAAATTTCTGCATCTAATACTGCATTTGAAATCTCAATAGTATACAAGCTTGTTTTCATTATTTTTCAGGAATTCTGACTCCAATTATTTTTGAAATTTTGTAGTTGAAAAATCATTCACTATCAGAACGTGCAGAAACTAAGTATTTCATTAAAATTCTCCATGTTCCATGTTGTCATGCCTGGAACTGACTTCTCATAGTTGACATTTTTTGACCATGTTTATTGCGCTGCTGTGCAAGTTGCTTTCTGGAACAGTTTAATACATATTCGCAGACATTATTTGAATCGATTTAGGTAACACAGCTGCTGAGCCAATTTGGCGAGGACTGTTTTCCAGTAACAATGTTAGCGCAAGAAAGGTGTAAAGCCAAAGCTGTTGAAGGTTTCATGAACAAATGCTAATTTAAAAACTTAAAGCAAGATGAAAAGACTACTTATTGCAAAGGTTGTCCTGTAATTACTAATCTTCATAGCTTTTTGCAGTCACCTTGGAGCCAGCTGACTGTGGGTTCAGGTCTCACTCCAGAGATTTCCACACAAGATCTAGGCTGGCACTCCCAGTGCACTAATGAGAGCGTGTGCCACTATCAAAAGTGCTGTCTGACAGTTAAGCCGATAAACTAAAGCTACTACTTAGCTCTCAGATGAATGTAAAATGCTAAATTGCACTATTTAGAAAGTGCAGCGTTCTGATAATATTTATCTTTTAATAATCATCATTAAACAGATTATCTGATTATTGTGTTTGTAGTACCTTGCTGTGCGAATGTTAGCTGTCTCAAATTCTACAAGAGTGCTTACACTTCGCAAGTGCCTAAATAACAAGAAAGCATTTTGGGCACACTGAGGTTGTACAAGATGCTATATTTAAGTTACACGGCAAAATCTTCTCAGGCACTGAGCAATATGGCAAGAACGTTGTGGAAACCATGTGAGATCAGCACTGCAGGTACAAATTACACGTGCCTGGTCACAGCAGCCAAGAGGGAGGTCAACATGACATCTCCATTTCCACAGTCTAGATTAAAGTAGTACTGGAAAAGCACAGCAGGTCAGGCAGCATCCGAGGAGCAGGAAAATCAGTGTTTCGGGCAAAGGTCCTTCATCAAGGATGAAGGCAGGGAGCCTCTGGGATGGAGAGATAAATGGGAGGGGGGGTGGGGCTGGGGAGAAGGTAGCCAAGAGTGCAATAGATGGAAGGAAGTGTGGATGAAGGTTATAGGTCAGAGCTTTAATGTAGGCATCCTTGTAAGAGGATTCACAGTAATGTTAAAACGTCGATTTACCTGATCCTCAGATGCTGCCTGACATGCTGTGCTTTTCCGGCACCACTCTAATCTTGACTCTGATCTCCAGCATCTGCAGTCCTCACTTTTGCCTATCTCCGTTACCACATCTGAGGAAGAAGTCACAGATCCCACATAGAAAGCAAGGGCAGGGCTACCTTCCACAAAATGTTCCTGAGGGTGACCATTCCGTTTCGCCTGCCCAGCATGGAGAAACTTGCAAAGAAAAACACGTTTGACTACAAGTCCATCAGGAAGTGATCAGCACGTCGCATCCTTGAGACCCAGTGGGGGAAAAAGAGAGAGTGGATCCTGTCAGATTGTTACCTGAGCAGCCTGTCAAAGTCATTTAGCAGAATGCCATTCACTAGAACTTTCCAACAAGCATCTAGACAATGCTTGGCTGGTGGTGAGAAGGTGGTGCTGGAAAAGCACATCAGGTCAGGCTGTGAGATCCTTCATGTTTTCCAGAACACTCTGCACCACTGCATATTGTCCTTGAAGCTACTGCAGGGAGGGTGTTGGTGAGGGGTTTCAGAGACTGTCACGCATCTCCTGCTGGAATGGGCCTTTGTAAAGAAGTCTGGCAAAAGATGTGGTTGTTTTTGTCAAGGTTCGGCCTGAACAGCTCTGTGATGCAGGACTCTGTGCTCTATGGTCTGTTTCCCGACATGCACACCGAGAAGCCATCAACTGTGCCTGGAAAACCATCACCTTGGTGAAATTTCCTCTCTGGTCTGCCCAAAACCTGTTCATCTTCCAGAACAAGGAGTTGATCTTGACTGAGTTTTGCAAACTGGCACATTCCAAGGTCCAGAGCTACATGCTGGGAGCCGCACTAAAGCTCGTTGCAGTTGTCGCCAAAGTGCAGTGAAGAAGACCACTGTCTAAGGTCTTTCTGCTGAAGTTAAATGGGGCTCTGTTAAGTCATAAGACCTTCCTGGTCCCTCAAATGAATGTAAATTTTCTTGTATAGTTAAGAAATGCCTTTGATTTATTTATTTGTTCTACATATGTAAAGATTGCATGTAGAATCAAACTGCTCTACTGACTATGTATGTGACTAAAGATTTTTATGAGTATATTTTTGCAATTAAAAAAAATTTCCCAAGGGTGCATGTATGGTGATTGGTGTGCTGATACCGTTCGCAGCATTGACATCTGGTTTTAGAAATCGCTGCTGTTCACAAATTTTGGAGGTCTGCGCAGAAGGGAAAAAAAAACAGCAGGAATGCTGCTTCTGCACTCTCCACTAGCTCAGATACTGACTTCAGTGGGTATTTTAGCTAGTTTAGAGTCAGAAGCATGTGCTGGTGAGCACATCACTGCAATGTCTCCGCAGCTGGTGAAGAAAGAAATGCTCCAGGTTGTTGGCACTCAGTCATCTGCCAAAGACCAGGCACCCGGCTCAGTCCCAAGCAGGAGACGACCATATAGTGTCAGCAACACAAGCAGACTTGGAAGCAACGAGCAGGCTCCTCGGAGGCTCTGAGTAAACTGACTCCATTGGCACAACACCAATGAAGGCAACAGGGCAATAAGTGATCTTGACCTCACTCAAGGTTTTTCTTTTCACAAGAGATAAGATGGTTCCAGTGGGTACCCAGATGGAGGTGAAACTGTATACAGTCCTCATCTTAGGACACTGCAGAGGTGGTTAGGTCTTCTGCCTCCACCATGCCTGCCACCTTCAGTTCTGTGGAAGTTCCAGGCAAGGAGGTTGTTCTGTCTTTGGGCAGGGCATACTCAGCATGCCTAGGCCTTCTAGACACCAACAGCCCTAGCATCAACAACCAAAAGTCCAAGGTTAACAGGCTGCCTCCACTCTAGCTGTGGAGACCAGGATGTGATGGCAGGGAAATGAAGAAGATGCCAGATGATGGAAGCAACAGTCGTGCTTCGCACAGTGTGTCCTATAGTCAGCATCTCAATCTGCTTCATCCCCCAAATCTTCATATTCCCTTGTTAGTAGCTCTGCCTATCAACTATATTGACTGTGATACTGTAATTTACTCATCCAACCTGTTTATTTTCTATTCATCTCTGTACTTTATCCTTGAGCTTCAGGCACATCGAGTCATCATGTCAGTTTATACAATATACTATACTCTTTCAGCCCCCTCCGCCCCCAAAATCAAGGCCAGGGTACTACAGATCGTCGATGACCTCCCCTCCCACCTAATCTCATTCCCTCCCATGCTCTAATGTTTCCCCAACTTAACATATTGAGTTTTCTCCATTACAGTTTTTACCTCCTCTGCATCTCTCTATGCTGACTGAGGGGATAAAGCTTGCATTGTTAATTGTTACGACGCAGGGTAAACCCTCCCTGCTAATTTAAACCAGCAACACTGAAAATATTTAAGCCATACTGTAATCTGATAAAATTCGAGAGGCCAAGAACTATTCCCAAGAGTCACTATTTAAAGTAAAAATTAACAACTTTATTTTTTAAAGTCTAACAGAGAATAATTAGCTAGCAACTATTTACAATTCCTTTCTCTGACGTATCTTTTAGTTTCCCTTCTACAGTACTGGTACAATTTTTTAAAAATGCTGATTACGATTCACCAAAAAAAAGTTTCAAAACCAGTCAGCTTGCTGAGTGTCCTCTGTATTTTCCTCTGTCGTCTTCTTAGGGATTCTGTTTCACATGTCGTTGATAGATAAAGGTACCTTTAAGAGAGCAAATATTTCTGCAACCTGTCTCTCTGTAGTTGTTGGTGCTTGGCAGTTCTCTTTGTCACTCTGGCTAACTGTTCCAAAATGTCTGATATTTATACTCCAAAGCATCAGATCATTTCATTGTTTTTGATATTGTCAAAATTCAAACTTGATTGGAGTTTGATATCTTGGGGCATAATTTAAACTGATTGGCCAAATTTAAATTTGTTTTTGTATCCAGGCAACCCAGCAAATCCAGGTGTTTGACCAAATGTTACATTTTAAATTTTCCAGTACTCTGTGTGCTTCTCTAAGTCCATGCTAGCTTTTCCACTCTCTTAAATGTACAGTACTCCTATATCCTAAGGACATAATGCCTTTAGAATGATGGTAATGGGAGAGCAGAAATGTGAGAGCTAATAATTCCATCTCTTTTGCTGAGATATGGAGATTTCAGCATCAGCACGAGAGCAGTCGCAGTCCTCACCAGCAAGTGTTGGGGCCCTCTCTTTACAGGGATTGAAGAGCCAAATGTCGAGAGCTCTACCACTCATTTTGGCGCACTGTGCCCTAATGTGGGCCATTTTCTCCTGGAATGCAACAAAAGAAGGAATTGAGTGAGATGAAAGTGACTTACAGAGTTGTTGGTGCTGGTGCAAGTGGTGAGATGTCTTGAATGAGTGAATAGGTAATGCAGAGATCATGCAGAGTTAGTATGGTGAGGGATTATGTGGCTGAGAATAGCTGTTAACAAATAGTTATAAAATACATGTTTCTGCTTAATATGCACTTAAGGAAAAACCATTAAGAATTTGCATTACATTGATAACTTTTAGTTAATCCCTTACTTTATTCTCAAGCTGTCGTGAAACTATGTGCCATTGGAATTAGTCACCTTTGCTGGACCAACATTTTCTTTTTACAAGCACAATTTACAGCAACACAAACTACAGGAATCTTCTGTGTTGAGCCCTTGTACATTTGATTGGAGGAGGACTATACTTTGAGCAGCAGAATGATGATGCACTGTACCATAATTAAACCTGTTGATGCAGGTGCATGGATTTAAATCTGTGTGCCATTTTAGCTAAAGCATATACATCAGACCAAGAAAATACATTAAACTGACTCATTTTAAACCATGCAGAGTCTAATCATTGACGTGCAAGGTTTTTACTATTCTTTTGCCCATAATGAGATACGTTGCCCAAATACTGACGATTCCTCTTTTCATATGTTAATAAAGCCCTGTATAAAGCCTGGCTGCCTTCAACTTCTAGCTAATCTGTTTTGCTTCTTTCTTTCTCACAGCAGGGGGCAGAGATTTTTGGAAACGATGATATCCATTTTGCTTTTCCAAAATCTGATGGCTGGATTTAAATTTGTTGACTTGCATCTTAAAGGATCAGTTCAAAAATTATTTCATATTTCCATATGGCAGAAATTGAAATCTTATCAGTCAAACAAAACTGGTTCTTATCACTATCGGTTTTTAAAATTTTGTTCTCTGACTTTTTTTTCCAAAAGGAGCCTTGTTTTAAACCTGAAATGCAAAGGAAGTTTAACTTCATTTGGATGGTTGGACCTGGCCCTTACAATAAACCACATATAGTTCATTCTGCTATAGCATGAGTTTCGTTAACACAAATTTGCTGTAACAGGATTGACGAATTGGAACATTGTTTCTAAAGCGTGAACTTTTAAAACACGTGTTGGCTGTAACAGGATTACATCACCAGCACTTTAAACACTATTTTTATTGTGCATTTTTTCGAGAACAAGAATGCAACTATCGCATTATGGAATTTATTCTTTGTAATTTGTTTGGAAACATTTTGCAAAGTTCAAACAATTAATTGGAGAAAATCATTCTGTGTTGAGATCGACACAAATGCACTTTTATTTAAAATGCCTGTATACAGTTCTAGTTATCCAGCAAATAGCATTTTTGTGTGTGATTCATCTCTAGTATGTGAAATATATATCATTATGAACTTCGTGTGCAATTTCAGCAATCTCCTGCAACCTTCAGAGATGTCTGCCCTGTTCCATATCTGCCCCTTGTGAGTCTATGTTTTGCTACTCCAGTATTGTCAGCCATGTCTTCAGGTGCCTAAGTCTGAAATCATTAACTTCTCTCTCCAAACCTTTCAACCTCTTTACCTTCTCTTTTTTTTAAAGATCTTTAAGATCTATTCCAATATCTCTACATGTGGCTCAGTCTGCAGTTTTATATGGTAATTCTCTTGTGAAGTGCTTTAGGAGTTTTATCGTGCTAAAGGTTCTGTCTAAATGTAAGTCCTTATTGTAGGGCAGGAAGGATCCCAGATATTTGATTTCCATCAGCAGATTCGCACTGCATTGCCCCCCTCATTGCTGGAGACTCCAAATGTAGCCAAGTTCAAAGATAGGAACCTGGGCTCTTGGCATAAGTTGTGATGATTCCTATTTTCTGGTGGAAAACTCTAATAAACATTGACTCTACAAAGACAAAAGTAGACAAAATGAACTTCCATTTTAAAAGAAAGAATGTGATTTCAGTTTCAACAGTTTCAGAAATGCTAATTAAAAATTAGGCTTTATGGTTCAAAATCATACAATTAATCAAAATCAAATTGTCAGACTTACTGATTTGAGCAGTTATTTTGATGAAGGATTATTTTTGTGTGCAAATCACTTGACTAAAAGATACCTTTTAGAATTTTATACACAAGTACAATCCTATGCAGGACAAAAATCAAACTGATTTTCGGCTGCCTTGTTACATAACAGACCTGGGAAGGTTATAAATATTCAGTTAACAAGAAGGATGAAGAATAACAGAAGCACGTACATAATTTGTGCTATTTGACAATATTTTCACCACCTTAAAATTAGGAAACATGCCATTTACACAAAGCTAAATTTATACAATTTGTTGTGGTTAAAAAGAAGATTAATATATAATTGTGGTGTTGCGATCCCAGCTGATGTTATACTGGGCAAGTCAGATCACAGAATGAAACCTAGCTTCATAGATCTTATTTTACTTTCCCGAAATTTAACATGGTGGTCTTTCACTGAAACATGAGCACAAAAGGCTGCAGATTTGGTTTTAACACAAAACAGTTTATTATGCAAAAAGAAAGAAACATAAAATAAAACAAAACAAACTATCTGCATACAGCACAGTTTAAAAGATTTCAAACACCTCGCAAAACAAATCCCATCTTCTTGCAAAATGCTATCACTTTACAGTTAATCAAAATGCAGAGAATTGTTTCTTCCCAATTAAATCTGCAAATCGACATAACAGCATCTTTTCAATTCTGGTCCAGTGAGCTGCAAAGCCTGACTTGCACAATTGAAATCTTAGACCTTCCTTAAATAACCAATGCAAACTTCCAACCAAACATTCCTGGTCACCAATTAAAACTCTTGCAGTAAAGTAACTTATTTCCTTAACTGCTCTGAACAAACTCCTTTCTTTAGGAGGAATTATTCTTACATCTGATTTAAGTCAGGTCTTCTTCAAACAGATTTCAAAACCCATCAAACAATATTTTTTAAAACTTGCTCATCCTCGATTCTGCTAAACTAATGTTTTTTTTTTATTATTTGCCCCTCTGTAGTGAAATCCCACAATATAAACAAACTTCTATAAATTCTGTGATGTGTTAGTTTAAAATCATTGTTACAAAAAGACTGATTTATTAAACCTCCTCAAACACCAGTTTTAAATCCAAATCTAAAAAAAAATTACATCTCATGTTTTTCAACGCATTGTGTAATTTATTTCAGAACATATCCCTTTCTCTGCCTCAGTGATAGAGTATGGGATTATTTAAAGGATTCGGGATCAGGTTCACAGGTGAGCATAACATAATTTGGTAACATCAGTCAATATGCCGGTTCACTACCACAATTCCAAGCCCTAGTTCAGAGTGGCAGTGAAGAACTGGAATTTCCAGTCAGCAATGTTGGCCGTATCCATTGAGTTGGAAGCCTGTAAGATCACAAGAGAAGCCGATACTATCTATCAATTGTGACCTTCATAACTCCCCTGGAGGTGCTGACCTTCCAGGAACATGGTCAGGGCTAAATTTACCTTCCCCATGTCCCTTGCAGTATCCGTCTACTATTGGCCATCACACAATTTAAAAGGGACCTGAAGGGCAACTTTTTCATCTAGAGGGTGGTGCGTGTGTGGAATGAGCTGCCACAGGAAGTGATAAAGACTAGTACAATTACAACATTTAAAAGGCATCTGGTTGAATACAAAGGGTTTAGAGGGATATGGGCCAGGTGCTGGCAAATGTACTAGATTAGTTTAAGCTATCTGGTCAGCATGGACAAGTTGGACCGAAGGATCTGTTTCTATGCTATACATCTCTATGCTTTGTGTTGAGAGTTTGGCAACTGTTCCTGATTGAATATGCCACTCCATGACATCATATAATGGGGCACATTTAATAAATGATATCAGAGTGAAAGATGCCCTAGGAAATGCTAACCATAGCATGTTAGAACTTAGTATTCAGTTTGAGAATGAGGAACATAGGTAAGATAAGTTGTGCTAAACATAAATAGGGGCAATTATAGAGGAATTGAAGGTAGGGTTGACTGGATTGGACTTGGAAAGGAGTTTAGTAGAAAAGATGGTTGATAAACAATGGCAGATGTTTAAGGAAAATATTGCAGGACTCAAAACAAACATATATTCAAGTGAATAAGAAGGGTTCTAGGAAGGGGATGAACCAACCACTGTTAACCAAGGAAGGTAAGAATAATATCAAACTCAAAGAAAAGTCTTAATGTGGCAAGGATTAATGGTAAACCATGATATTGGGAAAGTTTTAAAAACTGTTTAAAGATGACAAATTAAAAGAGAGAAAAAAAACTAAGTGTAAACTAGCAAATAATATTAAACAGACACTAAGAATTTCTAAAAATATCTAAAAAGGAGCAGAGAGGCCAAAGTTAATGTGGAGTCCTTAGCGAATGAGGCTGAGGAAATAATAGCCGGGAGCCCGGAAATAGCAAGAGAGTTGAATAAATATTATGCATCAGTCTTCTTTGTAGAGGGCATAATAACAGTTCAAAAATTTCTAAATCAAGGAACAGGAGATAGGGAGGAAATAAGTACTAAAATGAAGTGAATGGTCAACAAGTCCACTGGACCTTGTGGATTGTATCCAAGGATTTTTAATGAAGTAGCTTTAGAGCTGTTCAAATCACTAGTAATAACTTTCCAAGGATCCTTAGATTCTGGAAAAGTCCCAGACCCAGGACCTTAGCATTGCGTATAAGTCCTGCCATGATTTGCCTTTCCAAAATGCAGCATCTCACATTTTTTAAAATTAAACTTGATCTGCTACTCTTCAGCCCATTGGCCTATCTGATCAAGATCCCATCGTACTCTGAAGTAACCTTCACTTTCTACTACCCCTCCAATTTTGGTGTTATCTGCGAACTTATCAACTATATCACCAATGTTCACATCCAAATCATTTATATAAATTACGAAAAGCACTCAAATATTTATAAGGAGCACTTTGTGGGGTTTTTTTTGCCCAGTGCCTGAGTCTATGGCAGGTGGTCCATCTGGCTTAATTGCTTTTTTGAGACTTCCTAGTGATTGGTACAACTGATTGGCTTGCTAGGCTATTTTCAGATGCTGGGTAAGAGTCACTCACATTGCTCTGGGTCTGAAATCTCAGGTAAGGATAGGCGGTAGGTTCTTGCATAATCAACAATGGTTTCATGGTCAACATTAGATTTGTATTTCCAGATTTCTTTTGAATTCAGATTTCACCATCTGGCATGGTGGGCATCTCAAGCATATCCCAAAACATTAGAATTCTTAGAATCCATACAGTGTGAAAAGAGGCCATTTGGCCCAACAAGTCCACACTGACCCTCTGAACAGTATCCCACCCAAACCCATATCCCGACATTTACCCCTGACTAATTCACCTAACCCACATATCCCTAATACTGTGGGCTGTTTAGCATGGCCAATTCACCTAGCCTGCATATCTTTTATATTGTGGGAGGAAACTGGAGCATCCAGAGGAAACCCACGCAGATACAGGGAGAATGTGCAAACTCCACACAGATAGTAGCCTGAGGCTGAAATCGAACCAGGTCCCTGGCACTGTGAGGCAACAGTGCTAACCACTGAGCCACGCTGCTGTCTTCTAGTCTCTGCATTATTAGTCCAGTGACAATATCCCTACCCCAAGAGATTTGTGAAATTTGCAGTCTAAATATAATTTTTCTTATAATTTCTCATATTTTTCAGCTTGTTACCTTGTTTTGGATTTTGTTCGATATCCTTGGAATGAATTATATATTTCACTCATATAGCTTTAAAAAGTTTATTTGTAGTTCTGTTGAATCAATTAAACAAGGTGTGAAACTCCACAAGCCTGAAACACAGAATAGTACTTGTTCACAGAATAGCTTTTGGTTTTATGTTAATTTTATCAAACTTAATAAAAATAACTATCTAAGTTCAAAATAGATGTGCTTGCTAGTGTGTGGAATATCACTGGTTGGGTTTAATGAGGACAGAGCAGACTGGAATCAATCAGCTATATGTAAGATTATTCCTATTCAGTTGGAAATATCAGAAGATGGTTTCTTGGGACTCATGCCCTAGTGAAGAAAATGTGGTGCCTGGTTTTATTGACAGGCCTCTATGAGAATAATATTGTGGCCAGCTTTCTGAGTTACTTTGAAAATAAGAAAAGGACGTGACAAAAAGGTCATGTGACAAAAAACCCCAACAAAACTATGTATGTAAGAAATCCGAACCAAAAAAAACCTGGAGAAACTTAGCAATCTGGTGGTAGCTGTGGAGAGAAAGCAGATCCACTCTCAGATCCAATGACGTTTCCTCAGAATAGAAGAAAGTGGGGATTGCATATGCAGGAGATCAAGTTGAAAAGTGTGGTGCTGGAAAAGCACAGCAGGTCAGGCAGCATCTGAGGAGCAGAAGAGTTGACGTTTTATGCATAAGCCGTACATCAGGAATGTTCCTCAGAACAGTCCTGAAATTTCCTCAAGGACATTGTACGTCAACCTACAGCACATGGATTGCAGTAGTTCAAGAAGGCAGCTCACCACTAGGGCAACTAGGGATGGACAGTAAATGCTGGCATGCCAGTGAAACCCACTCCTATGAATGAACAAAAATATGAATTAAACTCAAGTGAATCTTCGTAAGCAAACTAACATAGTATGTCATGTATAGTATTCATTCACAGTGTTCTGTTCAAAAGCAGGTTCTGGTTGATTATTTGCTGATGCTTCACCTTTAGCCATTCCCTTGGAAGTTGGTGTTGGTGGTAATTTGCTATTCTACTCACAGGGCTAGGGCAGGGAGGAAGGCCCAAAGTCCCTCAGTCGGAACAGGTATTGTACCTACACTGATGGTATTATTCTGAATCAGACACTATCCATCTAGCAACAGAGCTAACCATCTATCACTGAGTTTCGCAGTGAAATTTTATAAAAATATTTTGCTTCTGTAGTTGAAGATGTGGAGACCGTCATTTACTTGAGGGCTCAGAAATCCATAAGTTTGAATTTAAAATTGTAACATTACGGTTTGTGAAAGCAGAGTGGGAGAATCTGCCTTGTTCATAAGATTTAGACGCATATCAAATAGCTTCCACTCCCATAACCATAAGACTACCATGTAAAGAATATTTTGATTTTACATGGACTAAAGGATCACAAAGAGTGATGAGGACTGAAATTGTTTTGTGAGTGATATCAAGCAAGTCAGGCAAATCGACAGCATATTTTAGAATTTATTTTATTAAATGTGTTGTGCACCATCATCAAGAACACTTTTTAAAATGGTAATTCAGACATAACATGGAAATTTTCTGCTCCCTCCTGGCATACTTGCCTGGACACAGGAACCCCATAAATTGTGCAGAAGATTTTATTGCCACCTGCATTATAAGGTGACCTATCTAAAGTCCACCATTCTTGATGAAGATCTAATGTTCAAAATATTGACTTTCCTGCTCCTCCAATGCTGCGTGCCCAGTAATGCTTTTCCTGCACCACACTTTTTGACACTGATCCCCAGCATCTGCAGTCCTCACTTTCTCCTTATAAAGTGACTTACCCTTGTCTGAATTGAGGGCCTTGGTTGGCTAATTGTTGGCCACTCAAGGGCAACTTGCTGCACTGCCACAATTCTTCATGGCAGGATACACAGGGAATGCCTGGAAAGTTGAACTTTAACTGCTCACACCTGAAGCCAAAAATGGAGCGGTACATCCTTTACCAGCCCCATTGAGAGATCATGCCTCCACCAACCATACTCCATCCCATTCAGCCTTTGCTTCCCATTCCCTCTCCCTTTTTTCACCTGGTGCTCTTCTGATATCTCCTGTCTTGGCCAAAATCCCCAAGCCTTAGGTTAATTCCAGCTGCTGGTTCATGTACCCAGCAGTGGCCACCAGGTAAAATTGCTGGCAGCTCTGGAGGCAGATCTTCCTCCCCATACTCAAAATTGTAAACAGGCCTAAATCCACCATCCAAAATTTAAATGCTGCCTGATTTGGTTTTTTTTGTATGACTACCTGGCATTTTATTCCTAGTTCTTCTGGTGCTAAAGGCCTTTGAAAATGATAAGATAATATGCAGAAATACAGTGAACAAAACAAAATAAAATTTTGCATTTAAGCCACACACTGGTTCATTTTTAGACATTCCATTGACCTTTCACTATAAGAGATGGGACTCATGTTGAGGTTATACATGACGTTGGTGAGGCCATTTTTGGAGTACTCTGTACGGTTCTAGTTGCCCTGCTATAGGGAGGATATGAAAGAGGGTTCAGAAAAGAATTACCAGAATACAGCCAGGAATGGAGGGTTTGAGTTATAAGAATAGGCTGGATAGCCTGAGACTTCTTTCTTGAGTGTAGGAGATTATGGGGTAACCTTGTGGAGGTCTATAAAATCATGAGGGGTATGGATCATGTGAAAGGCAAGGGTCTTTTCCCTACGGTGAGAAAGTTGAAAACTAGTGAGCATATTTTTAAGGTGAGAGGAGAAAGTTTTAAAAACGACATGAGGGGCAATTTTTTTTACGCAGACAGTGGTTTGTGCATGGAATGAACAGCCGAAGGAAGTGATGGTTGCATGTACAGGTACAACATTTAAAAGAGATTTGGATAAGTACATGAATAGCAAAGGTTTGGACAGATATGGGTCAAACACAGGCAAATGGGCCTAATTCATTTTGAGAACATGGTTGACATGGAATGGGCCAAATGGTCTGTTTCCATGCTGTATGACTATGGCTGTAATATTTCTAACTTTTACATAATGTAGTAGAATTTCCCAGTTCAGGGTTTTGTATTTATGTTTTAAAGTAAAGACTTTTTTCTCAAATGGAAACTGAAAGTTAAGGAAGCAATTAGCCTCAATTGAACAAAAAGGGTAGATGTCAGGGATGAAAGAAAATATTCAACATTTCACATAAGTAAAAAGGAATTACTTTGTGGTCAACCTGTATGATTATGCTTTGGTGTTTCGTACAATTACGGTAATTCCATACTCCTAATTTGTAAATGTAACTATGCTGTTGTTTAGGTTTCTAGGACTCTATAATTTGAAGAAGAGACAAGTGAAATTAGTTTTGGCTTTTACATATTCTAATAACTCCATGGAAGTAACAGCAAAGTAGCAACACAATCAAAGAGTTAGATGTTTTAAATAGCGAATAGCATCGTTTGCCGTAATCTAATTGTTTTGTTCAGATTATTTATGTACAATCAAAAATAAACAAGGCAGTAATCCAACCTAGGTGCACCAAATGATTTAAGCCAGTCACCTACAATTTAGATTAGAGCTTTGACTCACTTCAGAATCCTATTGTTCTTAACAGTATCTGTTGTCCGTTGGTTGTGTGATGTTGTTCAGTCCTCACTCCATTTTAGATCTGACAACCATCATCACTGCTGACACAAAATGTCCGAGTGTTTTCCTTACTAATGCATTGTGATGTCCACACTGAAAGGTTGATGATTGTCACACATTGCTGCAGATTTATCAAAATTTAGTTGGTCATGTTATCCTCCTCTGCTCGTAATACAGGAATGTGATTAGAATTGTTCAGCATGCATAGCTTGTGATAGGCGAGTCATACGTAGATGTTACTCAAAATGCATCCAAAAAATGTTTTAAATCTTGAATTTTAACACAACCATCAGACAAAATTTTATCAGAAATATTTTTAATAATTTTAAAATGTCATCAGGCCTAATGGGCCAGAATCACAATATTTCAAGAGTTAACCCCCACTTATTCAAAGCAGAGAGGCTATGATACTGGACTAGTAGTCTAGAAATCTAAATACTAATTCAAAAACATGAATTACTTTTCAAAAATGCTAGGCAGGAAAATTAAATTCAGTTTTTATTTAAATCTGGACTAAAAAAGGTAGTACCAATGGTAATGATAAAGAGGCCACCAGTTTATCTGTAAAAACTCAATTGGTTTACTAATATCATTGAGGGAATGAAATCTACTTTGTGTATGCAGCTGGGCAAAGAGCATTCAGTAACCCCTTCCCTCCCCCATCCACTAATTCCTTCACTTATAAAGAATAAAGAATTTGCAATAAAGAATTACCACTCTCATTGAGTTGCCCATATGAACCACATTATAGCATGGATAGGATAGTATTGGGGTCAGTTGAGGTTTTTCGTGAACTCAGTTTTTTTTTCCATTTCTTGCTTCCATTATCCACCCACTCTTAGATTATAGGGGTGAGCTAGTGAATAGATATAAGATAAATGAGCCTACAAGTGTCCTGTTTCATATGCCTTTCTATGAAAAACAAACCCAACGAGGGCAAATACAACCCAATTCCACATTATACAACTGAAAACTTGTGATATAAGACAGGCTACACCTCTGATCAAACAGTTGCAGTACAGCTACAACACTGGCATTGGCTTCTTAAACTAGAAAATTTTCCAGTACACCTGGTCTGTAAAACAAAACATGAAAATTCAGAGGAATCGATTATCTCTGTCAATCCACTCTCAATTATCAGAAAAGTGGTGGAAAGTGTGTTGATAGTGCTACCTACTGATGCTTATTCATTGAAGCTCAGTTTCAGTTACACTCAGACCACTATGCTATAATCTTCACAATATCCTCAGTTCAGATATGGACTTCCAGCAGAATTGGAGAATTTTCTACAAAAGAATGCCTTAGAAATGTGAGCTTAAATTGTCTAAACACATTATGAATTTTGATGTTATCTAAAAGCTTCCTGCTTGCTTCGGAAGATAACTTGGAAAAGGATTGAGTTCACTCTGTTAAAGTCAGTTCACATAATGAATGGTTCAGGTTTCAAAAGGTTTAGAATCACTCTTACAACTCTGTTCTTTTTCTAAACTTGTTAAAAAGTGTTTAATTGATTTTTCAGATTGGTGAGAAGCAGCATGTTCTGATAACAGAAGAATCATTTGATGGCCAATATTATGTTGCACATAACAAATTTTATGAGCAAGTAAGTTTTTTGCAATTTTATTACAGTAAATTAAAGTATTCACATTAAACTGGCATTGCAAGATATTGCCTTTCTCTCCATGTATGAGATTGAATAAAAGGAAAACAATAAAATCAATCAACAGTACTCATGCCTATACGAATGATTTGCTTTTAGGATTTGTCTCAACGTCTTCTAAATATATATGCTGTGATTACAAATACAGAATTAATTGGGTTTTTACTGAAATTACAACTGTAAAGTACCCTTCGATTGAACAAATGGGTAAGAATGTGACATCATTTCATAAAAAGCATACTTAAGCATTAGGGACCTCAGTTCGTAGCAGATTTAAAATGACATTAGGGTCTTCAAACCTTAGTTCACTTGAAGGTTGTTTTTTTGTCCTTTCAAGTCATGGCCACTGCTTCAAATGATCTAATGTTCATTATTAAAGTGTCTGGATATCAGTACGAAAAAGGAAGTTTTTTCAGGAAAACAAACCCGAGACAAAATAAATATCTGAACTTAAAGTTTACAGTCAAGCATGCATCTGCATCTGTTCTTCTGGTGGTAATTTACCCACAAAACCGTAGCTGATGCTATGCAGTGATGGCACAAACAAAGTTGCACAAATCCCTTTTCTACTTGTGTTCATAATGTGCAGTTCACATCAAGGATACAATCTTGTTCATAAGAGCCTCCACTCCAATTCCTTGTACAGAAATTCAAAAGGGAAAATTGATCCCTAAGTTTTGAACTCAAACTCTCTTTAAATTTCCCTTTTTTTAATTCATGTAATTGTATTGTATGTAAGTGAGATTAAGGAAATTCCCTTAATATATAAATTCACACAATCCTTGTAATCTGCAAACAATCCTTGAAGAAATTTGGATTTTCACAGTGAAGAAATGAAAACCTAAGTTGTGGTAAACTTTAGTTGACAGTATGTGGAAGAATCAGACTAACGATTCTTCACCCTAATGAAGATATATTTGGGTGCAGTGAGAGATTGGAAAAATTATTTTCATATTGCAAGACTCATGTGGTACAGTTTATTTTGATTCAATTTGCATTAACAAATATAAAAGGTACATTTTTATGATGCTAACAGCCATTTAATCTTAGACTGTTGCAGGCAACATATCATTTAGCTATAAAAATGTTTAAATATTATGTGCATCTAATGTCTTCTGATTTCCTTTATTCTAGTCTAGTCTGTTAGTCATTCTAATAATGATTCCATGGGTACTGATTGATAGTATCTTCACTGAAAAAGAGTAGTCCTGTTTCTCTGCAAGTAACATCTTGTTCAAGGCCACATGTGATTAGAAATGTTGTGTATCCCAGAGAAAATAAATCTAATTTGCAGTTAATATGATCGTGACGAAGGCGTTTGGTATGCTTTCCTTTATGGTCAGAGTATTGAGTACAGGAGTTGGGAGGTCATGTTGCGGCTGTACAGGACATTAGTTAGGCCACTGTTGGAATATTGCGTGCAATTCTGGTCTCCTTCCTATTGGAAAGATGATGTGAAACTTGAAAGGGTTCAGAAAAGATTTACAAGAATGTTGCCAGGGTTGGAGGATTTGAGCAATAGAGAGAGGCTGAACAGGCTGGGGCTGTTTTCCCTGAAGCGTCGGAAGCAGAGGGGTGACCTTATAGAGGTTTACACAATTATGAGGGGCATGGATGGGTAAATAGGCAAAGTCTTTTCCCTGGGGTTAGGGAGTTCAGAAGAAGAGGGCATAGGTTTAGGGTGAGAGGGGAGAGATGTAAAAGAGACGTACAGGGCAACTTTTTCACACAGGTGGTACGTGTATGGAATGAGCTGCCAGAGGAAGTGGTGGAGGCAGGTACAATTGCAACATTTAAGAGGCATTTGGATTGATATATGAATAGGAAGGGTTTGGAGGGTTATAGGCTGGGTGCTGGCAGGTGGGACTAGTTTGGGTTGGGGTATCTGGTCGGCATGGACAGGTTGGACCGAAGGGTCTGTTTACATTCTGTACATTTTGACGATTCTATGACTCTGAATGGCTGATCCTGATTTACAAACTGAGCAACGTAAATATGAGTTTTTCACAATCTTTGCAGAGAGGAGAATAAGTATATCATTCTTTCAGAATAATGTTTTAATATCCAAATAAATTTTATTGGCACCACCATTATTTGCATGCAAAAGATCTACATAGATTTCAATGAACTGCTGTTTGATGCATAGGCTGCTCTATCTGTATTTTTGATTTTGTTCATGCTGCCAACTTTTCTAACCTTTCTCAGAATATGAGTGCTGCTGACTAGCTGAGCATGATTGCCCATTCTTAATTGATCTTGAGGATTGGGTGGTGAGCCACCATCTTGAAATATTGCAGACCATGTGGTGTGGGTACTCCTATCGTACTGTTAGGAAGGGAGATCCATGATTCTCATCCTTTGAAAATGAAGGAACAACTGTATTATTTCAAGTTAGGATAGTGCATGTTTGGAGAGAAGTTTGAAGTTTTGGTGTTCCATTGGATCTATTGTCCTGGTCTTTCTCAGTGAATGATGTCATGGGTTTGGAAGTCAAAGGAGCCTTAGTGCGTCGATCCTATACTTTATATAATTTAAACATATGTCTGGATATTTTGCTGAAGATCAGTTTGTAGGTGATGAATAGGAGCAGCAAAGTCTAAATCATTGGGGAAGTCCTGAAATTAATGATGCAAAGTGGGAAGAGGATACATTTCAGAAAAAGCTGTTCCTCCGATTTACCATGCTGGATTGTAGAGGAGAAAAATTGAAGATGATGTCATATTTTTTAGTTAGTTCGTGTGATGTGGATACCAATGTTTACTGCCTATTCCTAATGCTCTTGAGAAGGTGGTGATAACTGCCTTCATAAAACGCTGCCATCCTTGAGGTATAGATATACCCACAGTGCTGTTAAGAAAAAAAAGTTTCAGGATTTTTGACCCAGCAACAGTTAAGAGACAATACAGTTCCAAGTTAGGATAATGTGTGGCTTGTACAGGAACTTGCAAACGGTGGTATCCCAATGCATTGCTGCCTTTGTCCTTCTAGATGGTAAAGGTTGAAAATTTGGAAGGTGGTGTTGTAAGAGCCTTAGTGAGTTATCCTTTGGATCTTGGAGATGCTATGCACTGCTACCACTGTGCCATGGAGGTGGAGGAAACAAATGTTCAAAGTGGTGGATAGATTCCACTCAAGCTTTGTCCTGATGTTAATGAGCTTACTGCAGGGTTCCTCTAGAAGTGAAAGTTCTTTTCAGAGTTCTTAAACTTGAAGTCTCCTGGAATCGTTTTGATCTTCTGAGGGATTCGCAATATTTTCCAGATGCTTTCAATAATTCTTGGATTTCCCCCAGCCTCTCAGGAGATTATATGACTTGTTTTGAGGGACAGAGTTGGTTGGGTATAGGGAGGTTAGTAATTAGCCATCATGCTCTAAACTTTACATATAAGATACTCTTAGTAGATCTTTTCCTGCCTGTTGTTTTTGCATGCTCATATGTTTTAGGATAGTAAACTATGCTATTATTATGGTTTGGTAATGAACCTCTTCACCCTGTCCAAAGTTCAAGGAAAATGGCAATTATGGGAGATAAAATAGATAGCTGAAGTCCCTGTTTTTATTTGATGAACTAATAAGCAGTTTATGAGAGGAATAGATTAGATTAGATTACTTACAGTGTGGAAACAGGCCCTTCGGCCCAACAAGTCCACACCAACCCACCGAAGCGCATCCACCCAGACCCATTCCCCTATGTTTACCCCTGCACCTAACACTATGGGCAATTCACCATTTTTGGATTGGGGGAGGAAATCGGAGGAAACCCACGCAGACACGGGGAGAATGCGCAAACTCCACACAGTCAGTCACCTGAGGTGGGAATTGAACCCGGGTCTCTGGGGCTGTGAGGCAGCAGTGCTAACCACTATGCCACCGTGCCTTTCATATTAAGCTTAAAAGATATAGGAAGGATATTGGTGAAAGGAAAATGATCTCAAGTACATTGAGCAAGAGAGGTGTAATTTACTACAATATACCAACATATTTTTTCAATTTGGGCTTGAAGCCATCAATTTTGCTGAAAAGACCAACACTTATTTTTGCTGTGTAAACAGTAATGTTTTTTCTCACCCTCCAATTCTGCAAAGGTTTTGGTGCCGAAGCAACCTGAACTACTGGGCAAAATGATCGAGGTAGATATTTATGAAGCAGGCAAACATTTTATGAAGGGAAAACCAGCACAAAATGGAAAGATCTACACTCCTTCAATTGTGAAACCATTACTAAGGGGTGCAGTATCAGGGGTGATGGAGGTAAGTGGTGGTTCTTTCTTCATTTAACATGGCATTGTCTCCACACATGTCTTGATGCAGGTGGGTAGAGTGCAGAATTTTTTGTTGATCAAAGCTAAAGCTACAAAACTTAATTGAGTGTGAAATTATGATGTATATCTGATTTATGAGCATAATTTGATCTCCACTGAATGCGCAAATGCTTTTGAGTTACTACGCTGCAAAAATAACATGCAGCATGGATTATGCATGGGAACGTATTTGCTTGCGTAATTTAGAACAGCAACATTTCCTTAACAGACCTGCACCAGAAAATAAAAAAGGCAAAGCTGTGTACAGCAATTATTAGGAAAGAGATTTTTTTAAAAATAAAAGTAAGTTTTGCATTTATTTAATGATTGTAACTTTGCTCATTTCTAACCTGATAACTTGATAGCATCATCAATAAACTGAGATGATTACAAGTTGCTAATTCTTCCCATTTAGCAGATCAGAAACTATTACCTTCAAAACTGGAACTTTTTTTTCCAAATGATGACACTTCCAGAGGTATAAGTGTGCTGATTAAATAGAAACATGAAACATGGAAAAGTATCATAGCCTTAAGAGTTGAAAATGGAAAACTTAGTAAGCAGAGTTGAGAAAATGCCATTTGAGGGGAGGTGATATCCTATTGGTATTAGAGCTAATTAAGAGATCCAGGTAATGTTATGGGGATCTGCTTTGAACCCCACTATAGCAGATCGTGGAATTTGAATTCAATAACAATACGGAATGAAGAGTCCATTGATGACCTTGAAAACGTTTTTGATTGTCAGAAAAACCCACCTGGTTCACTAATGTCCTTTATGACAGAAAATCTGCCATTCTTACCTGATCTGACCTACATATTATTCCAGATCCACAACAATATGGTTGATTTTTAACTGCTGTCCAGCCAATTAGGAAAGGGTAATAAATGCTGGCTTAGTCAGCGATGCCCTCATCCTGTGAATGAATAAAAAAAATTTACATTTATTCAGAAAGTGAAGAAGCAACTTCCCAAAATCTGCATCTTTCCTGTTGAAGTCACAAGGAATGGCATCTTAGTTATATTAGTCTTCTGCTGAATGCTACAAAATCTGGAATTCAAAAGACAGTTGAGGTTAGCTGAAATTTAAAAATTTTGGAAATGCAATTAATAGTTTTTTTTTGCAGGGGTAGGTTTTTAAGGTTACCCAACCAAGACAGAAAGATAAGAGTTAAAATATGCATTAACCATGATCTAAGTAGATGATAGAACAGGCTTGGGGTGCTGAATGACTTATCCCTATTTCTATGTTAGACTTAGATGAATGCCAGTTATCATGGAAAGCAGAGAGGTATTCCTAACCTGATATAATTTACGCAAAAGTTAAAAAGGAAGTAGTAGGCAAGAGTGGTTTTTATGCCATCAGGCAGGAGCCTGCATCGCGGCTTGCCCCCTTGGAATCAAACAGGCAATAAAAGAGAATCACACACAAATAGACATCTCTCATTCGGTGATAGGCATTCACATATATATATAAAATGTTGTGGGTGGCACAGTGGTTAGCACTTCTGACTCACAGCGCCAGAGACCCGGGTTCAATTCCTAGTACATTAGTCTGAGTAGCTTTCTCTACCTCGCTTATTGGATTTCAAATGAAAAGTGCAATTTCCTGAGACGTTTAGATTAGATTAATTACAGTACGGAAGCAGGCCCTTCGGGCCAACGAATCCACACCAACCTTCCGAAGCACAACCCACCCAGACCCATTCCCCTACATTTGCCCCTGCACCTAACACTACGAGCAATTTAGCATGGCCAATTCACCTGACCTGCACATTTTTGGACTGTGGGAGGAAACCAGAGCACCCGGAGGAAACCCATGCAGACACGGGGAGAATATGCAAACTCCACACAGTCAGTCACCTGAGGCAGGAATTGAACCCGGGTCTCTGGCACTGTGAGACAACAGTGCTAACCACTGTGCCTCCGTGCCGCCCACAACATTTACCTCAACATTTTCTATCTATGTGAATGCTTATCACCGAATGAGAGATGTCTATATGTGTGTGATTCTCTTTTATTGCCTGTATTCTATACTGCACAAGAACGTTTTATCTAATTATAGCATGACACCAATGCCTTTGGTAAATATCTGTGAATTCCTACATGGATAGTAGGGTCCACACATTGACACACCAGCTCATACTATTGAAGATCTCAAAGATAGAAATGGATCAAAACAAAAACAAGAATATATTGGATAGCATTGTGTACATTTATGAGCAAGGCATTGACTTTATATCCATTCTTCAAAAAAGGTTTGCAAGCAGAATATCATCAGTGGTATGATACAACAAGTATTTGGATTTGAAAGTTTTGTTTCTTGATGAAAGCACACTACTGTTGACTGTAGGCCAGTTAGTATAATGACTTGTTGTGACATTAAGCCTGTAAACTATGTTTTAGATATCTAATATGTTGCATTTCCCTTCATCAAGTACTATTACCAAGTATAACTATTTCGAGATTTTGTAATACATACTATACCTGACTAAGGTAAAATGAATAGCTTAAGTTTGGTCTAATGACTCAGATTTTTGCTCTCAAACAAATTTCCCTAGAGATCTTGTACCAGCTTATCAGTGAAAGTTCCTGCTAATTCATCATTAGTTTCTCTACAGAGAATCTGTACAGTCTGTAAGCAATTCAAACAGCATTGACAATCTTCAGCCAATCAGACTGAAGTATGCTCACTGAGCCATGCAGACTACAAACCAAACTATGAAAAACAGCAAGTATAAATTAAACTTTGGGCAGGAAACAAAATAAAAATTGGGGTATACAAATGGATGTTAGAGAGAGAGAGAGAGAACAAACAAAGAAAAAGTTTTAATTAAAAAGACTTTTAATTAATGACAACTCAGTAGCTCCAGGCTAGCATCAGAAAAGCTAAAAGCTCTAGGCTTTCTCTGGTGGAAGCTCAGAATCAGGGTTATGAGTAAGGAAGACAGAATATGGCTATAATCAAGACAAGAGGAGGTAGAGTTTAAGGCAGTGATCTGGAAAAGTGAAAGATTGACTTCAAGATTGAGATGAGGACATATGGTTTCAAAGGGTTTCTCAAGAACCTGTGGCTATTTATCCTACTTATGCAAACCCATATGGAGTACCAGAAGGAGCCTGTCTTCAGTATTTATCCGAAGTTGGCACATTCTATCTCAAATCTGAATCCAGGCAGAAGGCAGCATGCATCTCCCCTCGTCATAGTTACTTTTAAATCATTATGCCAATAACATAATTGAGCTGAGATTTTTTATCACTAAATAACCTATTAGCTGAAACCTTGTCAATTGCATTAGCTGGGTTAGTAAAATTTATATGGACTGGATGAGGTCATACTATACAGTGATGATTGATGTCGAACCGAGAGACCTAAGGTTTAGGTACATAGTTCTTTGAAAGTTGCACTGCTGGTACGCAGGTTGGTTAAGAATGCATTTAGCACACTTGCCTCATTGCCCAGACCATTGATTATAGAAGTTGGGATGTAATGTTGAGGTTGTACAGTACATTAGTGAGGCTGCTTTTGGAGTACTCTGTACAGTTCTAGTTATCCTGCTATAAGAAGGATATTATTAAATTGGAGAGAGTTCAGAAAAGATTTACCAGAATGTGGCAGTAGGGTTTGAGTTATAAGGAGAGGCTGGATAGGGTGGGACTTTCTTCACTGGAGAGTAGGAGATTGAAGAGTGATGTTATAGACGTTTATAAAATCGTGAGCAGCATAGGTAAGGTGAATAGCAAAGGTCTTTTCTGTAGGATGGATGAGTTTAAAACTAGGGGTCATCTGTGTAAGGGAAGAGGAGAAACATTGAAAGGAGGTGGATGGAGCAACTTCACACACAAGGTGATTCGTATATGAAATGAACTCCAGAGGAAGTTGTACAAGTAGGTACAGTTACAACATTTAAAGACATTTGGGCAAGGTTTAGAGGGATATTGGCCAAATGCAGGCATGTAGGACTAGTTTAGTTTGGGAAACTTGGTTGGCATGGATGAGTTGGACTGAAGGGTCTCTTTCCATGCTGTATGACTCAATCCCTTTCCCCAAGTCACTCATCTTGATTGGGAGAGGGCATTGAAGCTAATGTCTTTAGATGATGTTAGCTAAGGCCATTATGTAGATGATTAGTAGGTAGGAGACAAGGTTCGATACTTGGGACATTCCTGAGGTAACAATGCAAGATGGGAAGAGCATCATTTCTGAAAATGGTCTTCCTACCATTGGACAAGAATGAGTTGAAGAGAATGAGGACAGTTGCTTTGAGCTGGACAGTGTGAAAGAAGCATTGGAGGACAGTGGTGTGTTTTTTAAAATTTGTTTATCAGATGTGGGCATCGCTGGCCAGGCCAATGTTTATTGAACATCCTTTACTGCTTTGAGAAAGTACTGGTGAACTATCTTCCTGAACCTCTGCAGTCCTTGCAATACTGTGGAAAGGAGTTCCAGGATTTTGACCAACCAACAATGGTGAAACCATGAGATTGTTCAGTATGATGTGTAGCTTGGAGGGGAGCTTGCAGGTATTTGTGTTTCCATGCATTTACTGTGCTTGTTTTACTATGTGGTAGAGGTCACAGGTTTAGAACACAGTCTCAAAGGAGCCTTACTAAGTTGCTGCAGTGCAGCTTCTAGATGGTACACACTGCTACACCTTGTGATGAAGGCAGTGCTGTCAATGGTAAAGGGAGTGAATATTAAAGATGAGATGGAGTGCAAAATAATAGGCTGCTTAACCTTACACAGTGTTGAGTCTCTTAATGTTGTTGGAGTTGCACTAAATATCCAAAGATGTCCTATTGAAAATACAGGCACATGGCAGAGGATGCAGGATGGTCTTGTTAATAAAGTGAAGTTAAATTGATAGCAAGAAGTGTTATAAAGTCGGAAGGCATTGAATCTGTGTCGGTAGAGTTGAGGTACCACAAAGGACAAAAGAACCTAATGGGAGTTTGGATAGGCTTCCTGGCAGGAGCCAGAATCTGGGGAAGTAAATAAACCAAGAAGTAGAAAAGGCATGTAAGAAAAGCAGCATTACAGTAATCATGGGGTACAATAGTATGTAGGTGGACTGGGAAAAGCTGGTTAATAGCAGATCCCAAGAAAATGAATTCATGGAATGTCTCTGAAATGGTCTTTTGGAGCAGCTGATGGTAGAACTCAGTAGGAAGCAGCCAATTCTGGATTTGGTAATGTGTAATGAAGCATACATGATTATGGAGCATAAATTGAAGCAACCCTTAGAAGGCAGCAATCATAATGTGTTAGATTGCACCCTGTAGTTTGAAAGGGAGAACAGGAATCAGATGTAACAGTATTACAGTTGAGTGAAGGTAATTAGAAAGACATGAGGAAGTACCTGGCAAGAGTTTCTGGGGGTATTTCAGGAGGCACAGCAAAGATTCATCCCCTGGAAGAAGAAACATACTAAGGGGAGGATGAGGCAACTATGGCTGACAAGGGATGTCAGGGACAGAATATAAACAAAAGAAAAAACATACAATGTTGTGAAGATCAGTGGGAAGCCAGAAAATTGGGAAGCCTTTTAAAAACTAGCAGAGGTCAACTAAGCCAGCCACAAGATGGGGGACAAGATGAATATGAGGATAAGCTAGCTAGTAATATAGAATACTTTTTAGGTATATAAAAGGTAAATGGGAGACGAGTGGAAATAAAGGAAAGAATTTTTAAAAACTCATTTGTGGAATGTGGGTGTTGCTGCCTGGCCAGTATTTATTGTCCCTGAGAAGGTGGTGGTCAGCTACGTTCTTGAACTGCTGCAGTCCATCTGCGTGGGTTGACCCACAATGCCAATCAGAAGGGAATTCCAGGATTTTGACCCAACGACAGTGAAGGAATGGCGATATATTTCCAAGTCACGATGATGAATGGCATGGGGGCCAAGTCATTGAGAGCATTTAAGACAGAGGTAGCTACGTTCTTGATTAGTACGGGGATTAAGGGTTATGGGGAGAAGGCAAGAGAATGGGGTTTAGTAACATATCAGCCATGATTGAATGGTGGAGCAGACATGATGGGTTGAATGGCCTAATTCTGCTCCTATGTCTTATGGTCTATCCAGGCAAATGGAGAGTATTTCATCATTTCTGACTGTATCTTGCAGATGATGGACATTGGGGAGACAGGATGGGTTACTCACCTCAGAGTTCCAAAGCACAGACCCGCTCTTGTAACTGCAGTACTCAATGGCTGGTTCAGTTTACTTTCTGGTCACTATAACTTCCAGAATGTTGATAGTAGGCATTTCAGCTGTGGTATTGCCATTTAAAGTTAAGGGGAGATGATTAGGTTCTTGTTTGAGATGACCATTGTCTGGCATTTGTGATGTGTCTATGTTACTTATCACTGACTAGGCCTCCGCCGACATTTCCACCACCTCCAAACAGACCCCACCACTAGGGATATATTACCCTCCCCAACTCTTTCCGCTTTCCGCAAAGACCGTTCCCTCCGTGACTGGTCAGGTCCTTGCCCCCCAACAACCCACCCTCCCCTCCTGGCATCTTCCCCTGCCACCCCCGGAATTGCAAAACCTGCGCCCACACCTCCCCCTCACCTCCATCCAAGGCCCTAAAAGAGCCTTCCATGTCCATCAAAGTTTCACCTGCTCTTCCATCAATGTCATTTATTGTATCCGTTGCTCCCGATGCGGTCTCCTCCAAATTGGGGAGACTGGACGCCTTCTCGCAGAGCGCTTTAGGGAACATCTCCGGGACACCCACACCAATCAACCCCACCGCCCCGTGGTCCAACATTTCAACTTCCCCTCCTACTCTGCCGAGGACATGCAGATCCTGGGCCTCCTCCATCACCACTTCCTCACCATCCGACGCCTGGAGGAAGAACGCCTCATCTTCCGCCTCAGAACACTTCAACCCCAGGGCATCAATGTGGACTTCACCAGTTTCCTCATTTCCCCTCCCCCCACCTCACCCCAGTTCCAGCCTTCCAGCTCAGCACCATCCTCATGCCTGGTTCCACCTGCCAATCTTCCTTCCCACCTATCCGTTCCATCCTCCACTCTGACCTATCACATTCATTCCCACCCCCATCCACCCATTGTACTCTTTGCTACCTTCTCCTCAGCCCCACTCCCCTCCCACTTATCTCTCCACCCTGGAGGCTCCCTGCCTTCAGTCCTAATTAAGGGCTTTTGCCCAGAACATCGATTTTCCTGCCCCTCAGATGCTGCTTGACCGGCTGTGCTTTTCCAGTACCACTCTAATCTAGACTCCCAAGTCTGGATATTGTCGACATCTTGCTGCATATGGGCATTGTCTACTTCAGTATCTGAGGAAACTTTATCAAGGTTTAACATTATCAATGGCTGTACTAACGTAAATGTTAAAAAGTAATAAAATACTTCAGTCACGATTAATTTTGGTTAAGTCATTTTAGGGGAGAAAGTGAGGTCTGCAGATGCTGGAGATCAGAGCTGAAAATGTGTTGCTGGAAAAGCGCAGCAGGTCAGGCAGCATCCAAGGAACAGGAAACTCTGATGAAGGGCTTATGCCAGAAACGTCGAATTTCCTGTTCCTTGGATGCTGCCTGACCTCCTGTGCTTTTCCAGCAACACATTTTCAGTTAAATCATTTTAGTCTTGTGCAAAGGGAAAAGGTAACTGCGGTGATACAGACATTGAGTTGTGGAAAAGGTGGGCACATTCTTGTGAATTAATAACATGGTTCAAGGAAGGCTGGAGATGGCTAATAGTTTCTAATGGCAAAAGGATTTGAACACAAGATGTTTTGGCAAGTGTGAATGAGCGTAGTTTTGAAAATTAAAAGGGATGCAACTGAGAGGAGGAAATGATTTCACAAGGTTTGATATGGCAGGAAAGGGATTGGGTGAAGTAGCTAGTATGATAAGATTCCCGAATGGTTTTCACAGCAGTGAGTGAGGCCCAAAAGCACACCATATGGCCTAGCCTGATCTTTTGATGGATACCTAAACTAGTTTCTGTCAATTTGACTGATTAATCATAATATTGCATGTACATACAATTACTCACACACCATATACTTGTGTGCACGCACCCTGATATTTTATCAGCAACTAATTGAACATCCAACATCACAATTGATAATTCTTGTTATCTATTATTGAAAATTGGTAAGCTGCTCATTCCAGCCTCTTACAATGCAAACCTTTTTATGATGGGAATATTCACATTCATTAAAAGGCTATCACGGTTTTACAAGGCACATTCATTCCATGTAAGAATGTTCCATGAGTGTAGTTAAATGCAACCATATAGGTCCATCAGCCAAACATTCTGTTTTGATTTGCTGGCTGCATTTGATCATTGTATCAAGTAAAAAAAAAATCAAGTTTTGAATGTCCCCACAACTTTCCATTTGCTCAAGTGCAGTTTCATAATGCTCCATGTACCTCAGTAAAATATTTACTGTTCACATCTAAAAGAGTGTTCTTGAGGTATTTAACTTTGGAGGGCCTTGCAGCCAAGTGCAATCCTGTTCTCAGCGGTTGTTCTCACACACTGACACTTATAATATGTCCTACTTATGATCAGAGACTGGCATTTTGGCTGGCCTTTCCTTTCCTAAACCAAGAACACTGAGACCAATAAATTCTTGCACTCCAATTGCTGTCCTTTAAGGCCATAAGATGTAGGAGCAGATTTAGACCATTCAGCCCATCGACTCTGCTGCACCATTTGATCATGGTTGATATGTTTCTCAATGCCACTTTCCTACTTTCTGCTCATACAGATGAATACTTATCTCAGTACTGACATGCCACACAATGCATTTACTCACTGTGCCAATCTATTTTAAGAGAAAACATGCAAGTTGCTTCTGTACTGTATTGGTGGAATATTTGATTTGAGTCATTGGTTGCAGTTGATGATTCACTGAATTCCATTGATGGCAAAAGCTAAGTAATACAGTAAGTATCTTAGCATCTTTCCACTAATCCACCAGACATATTCACATAGGAGGTGTGGTCATCTCTGGCTAGGCTATACCTTATTGACCAGAGGTCAGTAAGAGTCAACCACTTCACTGGGGCTTGAAATCACATGTATGCCAGACTAGGTGAGGGTAACAGATTTCCTTTCCAAAAGGACATCATTTGGCCTTTAATTCCAGATTCTTTTACTGAATTCAAGTTCCACCATCTGCCATGGCAGGATTTGAAGCCAGATCCCCAGAATATTAGATAAAAACAAGGACTGCAGATGCTGGAAACCAGAGTCTAGATGAGAGTGGTGCTGGAAAAGCACAGCAGGTCAGGCAGCATCCGAGGAGCAGCAAAATTGATGTTTCGGGCAAAAGCCCTTTATCTCCACTCTGCAGGCTCCCTGCCTCTATTCCTGATGAAGGGCTTTTGCCTGAAACGTTGATTTTCCTGCTCCTCGGATGCTGCCTCCCCAGAACATTAGCTGGGTTTCTTGATTAATCGTGTAGCGATAATACCATAAAACCCTTGCTTCCCCATGAACTTTGGACTAATTTATTTTGCTGGATTCTTGCTCCTTAGATGTGTAAGATTTTCAACATTAAAAAAACTTCTGTTTGAAAAGGAAATACCTGAACTTGACTATTTCAAAAATGAGTCAGCAACTTTCTGAGTGAGTGCACCTGTCTCATTTGGACTCCTGCAGCAGAAATACAGACATGTTCCATGTGAGGCAGAGAATGTTTTTATTACAATTTTCCCAGTCTGTTACTCAGTATGATAAGATAAACAGATGTCCTGCTTTTGATTCCATTGTCCTAACCAGCCATATCAAAATTGTTTTATGGACCGGTATATTTTTCCCATCTTTCTCTTCAATAGACAATAGGCGCAGGAGTAGGCCATTCTGCCCTTCGAGCCTGCACCACCATTCAATATGATCATGGCTGATCATCCTTAATCAGTATCCTGTTCCTGCCTTATCTCCATAACCCTTGATTCCACATCTTTGAGAGCTCTATCCAACACTTTCTTAAATGAATCCAAAGACTGGGCCTCCACTGCCCTCTGGGGCAGAGCATTCCACACAGCCACCACTCTCTGGGTGAAGACGTTTCTCCTCATCTCTGTCCTAAATGGTCTACCCCGTATTTTTAAGCTGCGTCCTCTAGTTCGGCACTCACCCATCAGCGGAAACATGTTTCCTGCCTCCAGAGTATCCAATCCTTTAATAATCTTATATGTCTCAATCAGATCCCCTCTCAGTCTTCTAAACTCAAGCGTATACAAGCCTAGTCGCTCGAGTCTTTCAGTGTAAGGTAATCCCGCCATTCCAGGAATTGACCTCGTGAACCTACACTGCACTCCCTCAATAGCCAGAATGTCTTTCCTCAAATTTGTACTCCAGGTGTGGTCTCGCCAGGGCTCTGTACAGCTGCAGAAGCACCTCTTTGCTTCTATACTCAATCCCTCTTGTTATGAAGGCCAGTATGGTATTAGCCTTCTTCACTACCTGCTGTACCTGCATGCTTACCTTCATTGACCGGTGTACAAGAACACCCAGATCTGTCTGTACTGCCCCTTTACCTAAATTGATTCCATTTAGGTGGTAATCTGCCTTCCTGTTCTTGCCACAAAGTGGATAACCATACATTTATCCACATTAAACTGCATCTGCCATGCATCTGACCACTCACCTAACTTGTCCAGGTCACCCTGTAATCTCCTAACATCCTCATCACATTTCACCCTTCCACCCAGCTTAGTATAATCAGCAAATTTGCTAATGTTATTACTAATGCCATCTTCTATATCATTAACATATGTTATATAAAGCTGCGGTCCCAGTACTGATCCCTGCGGTACCCCACTGGTCACTGCCTGCCATTCCGAAATGAAGACGTTTATCACTACTCTTTGTTTCCTATCAGCCAACCAACTTTCAATTCAAGTTAGTACTTTGCCCCCAATACCATGCGCCCTAATTTTGCTCACTAACCTCCTATGTGGGACTTTATCAAAAGCTTTCTGAAAGTCCAGGTGCATTACATCTACTGAATCTCCCTTGTCCATCTTCAGAGTTACTTCCTCAGAAAATTCCAGAAGATTAGTCAAGCATGATTTCCCCTTCATAAATCCATGCTGACTCTTACCTATCCTGTTTTACTATCCAGATGTGTCATAATTTCATCCTTTATAATAGACTTCAGCATCTTTCCCACCACTGAGGTCAGACTATCTGGTCTATAATTTCCTGCTTTCTCTCTCCCACCTTTCTTAAAAAGTGGTACAACATTAGCCACCCTCCAATCCGCAGGAACTGATCCCAAATCTATCGAACTCTGGAAAATAATCACCAACGCACCCACGATTTCTCGAGCCACCTCCTTCAGTATCCTGGAATGTAGACCATCAGGCCCCGGGGATTTATCAACCTTCAGACCTAACAGTCTCTCAAACACCAATTCCTGGCAAATGTAAATTCCCTTAAGTTCAGGTCTTTCAGCCACTGTTACCTCAGGGGGGTTGCTTGTGTCTTCCCCAGTGAACACAGATCTGAAGTACCAATTCAATTCTTCTGCAATTTCTTTGTTCCCCGTAATATATTCCCCTGTTTCTGTCTTCAAGGGCCCAAGTTTAGTCTTAACCATTTTTTTGCCTTTCACATACCGACAAAAGCTTTTACTATCCTCCTTTATACTATTGGCCAGTTTACCGTTGTACCTCATTTTTTTCTTTGCGTATTTCCTTCTTAGTAATCCTCTGTTGTTCTTTAAAAGCTTCCCGTCCTCCGTTTTCCCACTTATCTTTGCTATGTTATACTTTTTCTCTTTTAACTTTATGTGCTTCTTAACTTCCCTCGTCAGCCACGGCCACCCATGCCTCCTCCTCGGATCTTTCTTCCTTTTTGGACTGAACTGATCCTGCAATCTCTCCATTATACACAGAAATATCCGCTATTGTTCCTCCACTATCATCCCTGCTAAGGCATTGCACCATTGAACTTTGGCCAGCTCCTCCCTCATAGCTCCATAGTTCTCTTTATTCAACAGAAATATTGTCATTTCCGATTGTACCCTCTCCCTCTCAAATTGCAGATTGAAGCTTATTGTATTATGGTCACTAGTTCCCAATGGCTCCTTCACTTCGAGGTCCCTGACTAATTCTGGTTCGTTGCACAATACCAGATTCAGAATTGCCTTCTCCCTGGTCGGCTCCAGCACCAGCTGTTCTAAGAATCCATCTCTGAGGCACTCCACAAAGTCTCTTTCTTGAGGTCCAATACCATCCTGATTGTCCCAGTCTACCTGCATTTTGAAATCCCCCATAACTACTGTAGTAACATCTTTGCGACAGGCCAATTTCAGCTCCTGATTTAATTTACATCCGACATCCAGACTACTGTTTGGGGCCTGTAGATAACTCCCAAGAGGGTCTTTCTACCCTTAGTATTTCTCAGCTCTATCCATACTGACTCTACATCCCCTGATTCTAGGTCCCCCCATGCAAGGGACTGAATATCATCCCTTACCAACATGGCCACCCCACCCCCTCTGCCTGTCAGTCTGTCCTTACGATAGCACGTGTAGCCTTGAATATTCATTTCCCAGGCCCTGTCCACTTGAAGCCACGTCTCAGTTACCCCCACAATATCGTATCTGCCAATTTCCAAAAGAGCCTCAAGCTCGTCCATCTTATTTCTAATGCTTCGTGCATTCATGTATAGTATTTTTAATTTGTTACTGCCCTCACCCTTCCCATCAACTCCTATTTCACTCAACCTTACAGCATGATCCCATTCTGAGTTTTCTGCCTCATTGATGCAGTTGTCTTTCTTGACTTCCCTTGTTCTAACTTTCCCTTCAATTTCCTTCTTAAACATCCAGTTTAAGAAATAAGACCATCTTCCTTAAATCTGAATTTTGTAGTCCTGGTTCTGTACTCCTTTAATATTTTCCAAGTATCTGATTACATTGTGTAGGGTTTGGAACTCTTAAGTGGATATGTAAATTCTAAATAATCTGTGTTCCATGTGCAGAATTTACATGGAATTCCATAAAATGGTACAGTACCGAAACACGTAATTTGCCAATATCCATGCTTCTTCCAACATATCAAAATATCCTTTTTTTTTCAACTATGCATCTCTTAAATATATTTACTTTATTTGCCTTTTTGAATCACTCGTAGTTTTGATTTTGCAACTTACATAAGGGAAAACAATTGCCGCATATGATCATTGACCATGCCATGGGCACTTGTGGCAGTTGAAGATATGTGATGAGATGTTTAATCTATTTACTTATTAACAGATAATCATATCTGTTCATTTTAATCAATCCATTATGGTTTATTTTCAGTTAGCTTAGTGCTTTAGAAAATAATTTTAGTTGAATTTGAGACATTTTCCTCAAGGAAACATCCACATCCTCTAAAAAGGCACGTTATTGTAGTTCGATAACAAGACCATTTGCCAGTCATTTCCAGTATTGTCCAGGAGACCTAGCTCGGAGAAATTTAATAGGGTTGCACAGCATCTTGAAGCATTAATATGGTGTGCATACAGAATTTTCTGTCACACACGTGATGTTCCTAATCTCTCCTGTGTAAACACCACAATTCAACAAGATCATCTGTATTAATTCCTGGAGCAAAGTAAGTTGAGACCTGAAGCAAATCTTCTAGGAGAAAGTGAGGACTGCTGATGCTGGAGATCGGAGCTGAAAATGTGTTGCTGGAAAAGCGCAGCAGGTCAGGCAGCATCCAAGGAGCAGGAGAATCAACATTTCGGGCATGAGCCCTTCTTCAGGAATGAGGAAAGTGTGCCAAGCAGGCTAAGACAAAAGGTAGGGAGGAGAGACTTGGGGGAGAGGCGTTGGAAATGCGATAGGTGGAAGGAGGTTAAGGTGAGGGTGATAGGCCGGAGTGGGGGTGGGAGCGGAGAGGTCAGGAAGAAAATTGCTGGTTAGGAAAGTGGTTCGATGGTTGGAACTGAGACAAGGTGGGGGGAGAGGAAATGAGGAAACTGGAGAAATCTGAGTTCATCCCTTATGGTTGGAGGGTTCCTAGGCGGAAGATGAGGCGCTCTTCCTCCAGCCGTCGTGTTGCTATGGTCTGGCGATGGAGGAGTCCAAGGACCTGCATGTCCTTGGTGACCAACCAACCCAACCACCCCGTGGCTCAACACTTCAACTCCCCCTCCCACTCCACCAAGGACATGCAGGTCCTTGGACTCCTCCATCGCCAGACCATAGCAACACGACGGCTGGAGGAAGAGTGCCTCATCTTCCACTTAGGAACCTCCTTCCACCTGAAGCAAATCCTCTTGTTTCTCATGGATAGTTTATTTGTCAGAAAGGTCATAAAATGGACAAAAATACTAATGTATGAGCACAGTCCAGTGATGATAAGTGCAGCTTCTCCAAGAATTTCACATAACACTGAGTGGAATGAACCAGAAGGTTCCATGTTAATTTCTTGTACTGTAAGCTGATCATGCAATATTAACGTTGTTCTCCCTAGGTAGACTGCTGTAATATTAGGAATGAATCTTAATTTTTCACCAGTTTCTTAAAAGAAAGCATCATCTCATAGCAATTTGTATGAATTGAAGTGAATATTGTAGTTTAGTTCAGTCAGTTCAGAGTTCAGAAATCTGAAGAACTCACAGTTGTTAATAAATAGTTTCTCAATTTTACAACACCAGAATCACTTTCCTGCTTTGATGATTCTGTGGTCTCAAACAGTGGGACTACTGCGCTGACTTGTAGTAAAGACGATCACAAATGAGTGTTGCCATTCCTTTTGAGTTTTTTCTACATTTAAGATTCAGGCTTATGTTTGTACATTGAATCTCCAGTGCAATCATTAGGAACATTGATCCATCATGTAATTTCCACTGTTAAAATTCAGATGTCTTTTATACGGGTGTGCATACTTTAGCATTTTGCAATACTCTACTTATCATACTTGTATTCAAGTTGGATGCCTATCTAGCCTTCAGTAATTTATGAATGTATTTAATTGTGCACGAGCAGCAGTTTTGTTTTGAATGTTCAGAAATTGGTGACAAAAGCTGACTAGAATCCTAACAAACTGCATAACTAGGGCTGTAGACAGGGCTTTATACTAAATAGGGAGACAGGGAGGATACAATTATATGGGAAAATTAGGAAATCTGAATTAAAGGAGGAGGTAAGAGTGCAAAACTCAGGAAAGGTTATAAGGTCTCCAGCACAGAGTGAATGGAAAGGATTAACAATCAAACTTCAAGCATGCCAGACAAACAAATGGCAATGAGAAGAGGGACAGTTACAGGACTGAAGGTGTTATATCTGAATGCATGCAGTATAAAGAATAAGATAAATGAGCTTGTGGTGCAGATCAAAATGAGCAGTTATGACGCGGTCGAGAGTGTGATGCTGGGAAAGCACAGCAGGTCAGGCAGCATCCGAAGAACAGGAGAATCGACATTTCGGACATCAGCCCTTCATCAGTTCCCATCCCACTCCCCCGCCAACTCCATTAAGGACAAGCAGGTTCTGGGAAGAAATGAAGTAGGGTCAGGTGGTGTAGAATCTGTGGGGGTAGAAATGAGGAACTGCAAAGATAAAAAAAAAATTGAAGTTATGTTCAGGCCTCCAAACAGTAGTCAGGAGCTAGAATGCAAGATATACCAGGAGATAGAAAAGATGTGTAGGAGAGGCAGAGTTACAGTGATCATGGGGGATTCCACTATGCCAATGGACTGGAAATTCAGGTTGGTAGTGGATTGCAAGAAAAGGAATTTGTGAAAAATCTATGAGATGGCTTTTTGCAACAGGCAATGCTGGGGGATTTAGTGCTGTGCAATGAGGCAGACTTGATAAGAGAGCTTCAGGCGAAGGAATCTTAAGGAGGCAGTGATCATAATATGACTGAATTTACTTATAATTTGAAAAGGAGAAGATAAAATCAGAGGTCATGGTATTACAGCTGAATAAAGGCAACTACAGAGGCATGAGGGAGGAGCTGAGTAGAATTGACTGTGAGAGGAGCCGAGCAGGAAAGACAGTGGAACAGCATTGGCAGGAGTTTCTGGAAGTAACTCAGGAGACACGGCAGAGATTCTTCCCAAGGAAAAAGAAGCGTGCTACAGGGAGGATGAGGCAGCCCTGGCTGACTAGGGAAGTCAGGGATAGCATAAAGGCAAAAGTGCAAACATGTAATGTGCTGAAGGACAGTGGGAAACCAGAGGATTGAGAAGCTTACAAAGACCAACAGAAGCAACAAAAAACAAAATAAGGAGGGAGGAGATTAAATATGAGGGTAAGCTAGCCAGCAATATAAAGGAAGACTAAGAGTTTATTTCGATATATAAGGGGCAAAAGAGAGACAGAAGTGGAAAATGCTACTGGAGAGATACTAGTGAGGAACAAGGAATTGGCTAAAGAACTGAGTAATTACTTCACATCAGTCTTCAAGGTGGAAGATATGAGTAATATCACAAGAATGTTTGAGAGTGAGGGGACAGAGCTGAGTATGGTGGCCATCACCAAGGAGAAGGTGCTTGAAAAGCTAAATGGCCTGAAGGTGGATAAATCACCTGGACCAGATGAACTAAACTCCAGAATTCTAAAGGCAATTGCTGAAGTGATAGTGGAGGCATTAATGGTGATGTTTCAGCAATTGCTAGAATCAGAAAGGGTCCCAGAGGACTGGAAAATTCCTAACATGACACCCTTATCTAAAAAGGGAGTAAGGCAAAAGACAAAAATTACAGACCAATTGGTCTAACCTCAGTCATGGGTAAGATCCTGGAATCCTTTGTGAAGGATGAGATTTCTGAGTACTTCAAAGTGTATGGTAAAACAGGGCAAAGTCAGCATGGTTTCATTAAGGGGAGATCATGCCTGACAAATCTTCTAGAATTTTTTGAGGAAGTAGTGAGCAAGTTCGACCAAGGAGATCTAATGGATGTTATCTACCTGGACTTCAAGACAGCCTTTGACAGGGTGCCACACAGGATGCTACTGAGCAAGACAAGGGCCTAAGGTGTCAGTGGCAAGCTCCTAGCATAGCTAGATGCTTGGCTGTTTGGCAGAAAGCAGAGAGTGGGGAGGAAAGGGTCTTCTCAGGGTGGCAGCCAAAAGTGGAGTTCCGCAAGGCTCTGTGTTTTTACTTTTCACTTTATATGTTAACGATCTAGATAAAGGAACTGAGGGCATTTGGCTAAGTTTGCAGATGATACAAAGATAGGTAGAGGGACAGGTAGCATTGAGGAGGCAGGGAGGCTACAGAAGGATTTGGACAGATTGGTAGAGTGGGCAAAGAAGTGGCAAGTGGAATACAACTTGGCTGTTCTAGACCAGGATTCTCTTAAGGTAAACTTTCAGGTTGAGTCAATAGTTAGGAAGGCAAATGCAATGATGGCAATTATTTTGAGAGGACTTGAACAGAAAAGCAGGGATGTACTTCTGAGGTTCTGTCAGGTCTCTCTCTGATCAGGCCACATTTGGAGGATTTTGCATAGTTTTGGGCCCCATATCTCAGGAAGGGTGTACTGGCCCTGGAGTGGATTCAGAGGAGATTCATGAGAATGGTCCCAAGAATGAACAGCTTAACACCTGAAGAACATTTGAGGACTTTTGGCCTATACACGATGGAGTTTAGAGAATGTGGGGGGATCTAATTGAAACTTACAGCATACTGAATGGTCTGGACAGAGTGGATGTTGGGAAGATGTTTCCATTGGTAGGAGAGACTAGGACCCGAGGGCACAGCCTTAGAGTAGATTAGATTACTTACAGTGTGGAAACAGGCCCTTCGGCCCAACAAGTCCACACTGACCCGCCGAAGCGCAACCCACCCAGACCCATTCCCCTACATTTACCCCTTCACTTAACACAATGGGCGATTTAGCATGGCTAATTCACCTAACCTGCACATTTTTGGTCTGTGGGAGGAGACCGGAGCCCCGGAGGAAACCCATGCAGACACAGGGAGAATGTGCAAACTCCACACACAGAGTCACCTGAGGCAGGAATTGAATCCAGGTCTCTGGCGCTGTGAGGCAGCAGTGCTAACCACTGTGCCACCGTGCTGCCCACAGAGTAAAGGGAAGACCTTTTAGAACAGCGATAAGGAGAACCTTCTTCAGCCAGAGAGTGGTGATTCTATAGAATTCACTGCCACAGAAGACTGTGGAGACCTGGTCATTGATTATATTTAAGATGGAGAGAGAGAGGTTCTTGATTGTAAAGAGGATCAAGGGTTACTGGGAGAAAGCGGGAGAATGGGGTTGAGAAATTAACAACCATGATTGAATGGCGGAGCAAACTCGATGGGTTGAATGTCCCAATTTATGCTCCTATGTCTTATGGAAATGCAAAGACAGAATGTATTCTGTGCCTGTGTGCTGCCCTCCACTTCACTTGACAAAGGAGCAGCACTCCAAAAGCTCGTGATTTCAAATAAACCTAGAACTAGAACCTGGTATCATGTGAATTCTGACTGAAGAACTCATACAGAGGTGTCCTGGAGCTCAGATACCTGAGTTCCAAAAATCACAACCATCTTCCTGTATACAAAAACAGAAGTTGCTGGAAAAGCTCTGCAGGTCTTGGCAGCATTTGTGAAAAGAAATAAAAGTTAACTTTTCAGGTCCAGTGATTCAAGTTCTGAGAAAAGGTCACCGGACCTGAGGCATTAACTTTGATTTCTCTTCGCAAATGCTACCTGACCTGCTGAGCTTCTTCAGCAACTTCTGTTTTCGTTTCTGATTTCCAGCATCCATAGTTCTTTATTTAGTGGAGAGTTTACCCCTTTTCCCATTGACTCTTTCTTTACTGGACCACCTTGATGCCACAGTGCATCAAATGCAGCTTTGATGTCAAGGACAGTCACTCTCATCTTCTTTCTGGAGTTCAGATCTTTTGTCCATGTTTGAACTTAGACTGTAATGAGGTTACGAGCTGAATGGCTGCTGCTGTCAGTGTTATTCCCATTCCAGTTCCTTGTGATTATCCAATTTGTGGATGAGTTTCTGATGTAAGCTGTGATGTCATATGAATCGGGTGTTTGTATGCTTCGCTGAATTTGGATCCATGTGGCTCTGAGCCTGACGCTCCAAAGCCTTTTCATCATGTGCATTGTAATAATAGACATACTAAACATTAGTAATAAGCAATAGTTACTAAAAGTCTGGCCTGAGCTAATATCAATATTAAATACTTACAAGTGCTGGTGTTGCCAGTGATGCAAACATCTTAACAAAATATTTTCTTAAAATTTCACCCAACATCTGTGTGCTCACTGACTGATATTGGCTTTTGATTGAACAATAACTTATTTTTAAAATTCTAAAACTTGCTTTCACATCTTTTAGTGTGTCTCACCCCTCCACACCACTGTTGTATCTTCCAGCCTCATGGTCCTTTAAGATATTTGATTACTTAACATGCTTTTAATTTCTCTAACATTAGCAGTGTGCCTGCCGCTGCTAAGGTCCTATTTATGGAATCTTACTTGTTTAATATCTCCACCTCTGTAACTCTTTCCTCCTCTAAGATTCCTGAAAATATATCTTTTTAACCAGCTTTTTTGACGTCTACTTTATTATCTTGCTACTTTAGTATCAATGTTTGCTCTATAATGCTGCTATGAAGCACCTTGTATGTATTCTGCTAAAGATGCTATATAAATACAAATTGTTGTTCAATTTCATGCTTAACTAAGCTTATTGTGCTCCAGTTAATCTAATGTCATCATGATGGAGCTAACTGGTCCTGTTTTGGTGAAGAATGCTAAGCAGCCTCCAAAAAATGCAAACAATGCAGGAATAAGATTAATAATGACCATGACGTACATCATCATTCTGAGCTTAATAGAAAGATCAATCAATACAGCTTTCATTATCCTTAAGATTTACATCATTACAGCCATTTGTAATGTGATTTCAGTCTGAAAAGACTGCTGTTCTTCAAGATTGGATTTTTCATGCTTACCCAGTAATCTTCATAAATAATGACATCAAATAAACAGTAAAATATTTTTTCTGTCTGTTACTTTTAGGAATTTAAGACCATTAATGAGAATGCACATTACCGCTGGAGCAGTGAGAAGTCCGTCAGTGCAAGCCTGTTGCCTTGGAACCTGAAATGCCCAAGAGTAAAGATAGTGTCTTTAAGCCTGGCTGTGTTAGCAGTGATAATGGCTGTAACTATAGCAATATTCAGATAGGTCCTTTGATGTCAATTGAACAATTTTCTACCTAAAACGAGGTCTGAAATTGTGGTCTCAGTATTTATACACAGGACTGAGGACACTGTAATGAACATAGTTTATGTTTGAATATTTTACTGAATTTTATCTTGTTCAAAGCAAGTGGATAACTTTTATTTGACATTTCTGTCCATGGTATTGCAATGCAAGATCATGCAGTCATTAGCCAATGAGAAAAATATTTTTATCCACACTGCAAAATCATGTGTGTTCATGTTCAAGAGTTTTAAGTGTATAAGATTTAATAAAGCAGAAGTGTTTTGCACAGTTCCCTGGTCAGCTGTTAATCTGTTGACTTCTTTCTTGCTGTGTGTGCAAGTCTAGGCTTTTCAGATGTTCACATTCACAAAACTTCATACCAATACTACTTATTACAGTAAGTGAAATGTTTCTAATGGAAGCAGACACAGGAACAAGACCTGCACCAGTGGCAAAGTATCTTTAATAGAAACAGAAGTCTGTCAGCTTTTGTTTACAATGTTAGAATCAAGGAATGGAATGAATTGATCTACGCGTGCCACCTCAAGCAGCTTTTATCTACAGTTTGACAAAAGTGCAGTTTTCACAAACCATCCTATTTTATATTGAATTATGTCAATTGATCCTGCTGAACATGGAAGTCAAAGAACAGTGTTAATGATCATAATTTTTTTATTTTGTTTTAATTAACATGTTTCTAATTAGATTCTTATTAACCAGTTGAACAGGATCATGCTGCATTTTGCAGTGTCAATATTGCCAAATTATTTGGTTTGCATTTATTCTTGTTTCAGGTGCGTTGTCATTGTTCTGTTTACTAAGTAAGTATATTTTTATTACATTTGTATTATGTACTACGTATCAAGGCAATAGTCATCTAATTAAATTATAATGATTAGATTAGTAGATACGGCACAATATAGGATCTTGTTGCTATGAATACTTAAGTCAGAATTTAAAGATTATCTGTGAAAATCATGAGGAATATACTCTCGTCTATTCTTTGTCATTACAACATTCTTGACTGAGACAATTTATTTAAAAATTTAATGATTTATAATTTAATTAGAGGAGAAATTTACCAGGAAACTAGCCAGGCAGCTTATTATACTAATTTATTCAAAATATTTCTCCCTCTGGCTACACAGTATGAGGGCACCATCACTGCCAGCATATTGTCTGCAACATAGTTAAAAGTACAATTATCTTTAATGTTTTTATGCTAACCTGGAATGATACAGAATAGAATGAGGCCATTCAAACCATCATTCCTACAGACCGTTTGGGAGGGCTACACAATCAATTCCATCCCTTGTTCTTTTCTCGATGCCCTGTAATTATAACATTTGAACACAAGTCATTACATAGAGTCATTCAGCAATATACTTTGCGTTGAACATTAGGGTTTATATCCTTGTATAGAAATAGTGGGGCAAGAGAAAAGAAACAAGGCAAAGAGATGAATAGAGAATTTAAGAATTAAGTCACCTTTCACTGTGTTAAATATAATAGTAACTGGCAGCTTCATAAGGTTCCTATGAACTCTGGTCCAAAAATACACGAGGTTTCGCATGGGAGTAATCAGAGGGTTTGTGGGGGGGGAGATGATCTGTGTAGAATCTTTCCCATCATTTTGATTGCACTTGTATCTGAGCTGTACGCTGAAAGCCACAACAGCAATAGCATGTATTTATGTGGAAGCTTTGATGTAGTATTGTGTCTTAAGATGCTTAACAAGAATGTAACCAAGAAAAGTTTGACATTGAGCCACTGCAGGAGATATTTGGATGAGGATCAAAAGTTTGTTGATAGAGGAAGATTTTAAATTGCTTCATAAAAATGTGGAGACAAGTGGTAAGATTCAGAAAGACAGCTCCAGAGCTTAAAGCCTATTCAGCTGAAAGCAGGCCTTCCATTAGAGAGCCAGGGAAAATTAGGGATGAACAAAAGGCCAAAATTGAAAGAATGCACAGTTCTTGGAACATTTGAAATAAGATTACAGATAGAAAACTATGAGGGTTCAAAGGTTATATAGGAATTATCGATCAACATCCTCATTAATTTACATCTATCTTAAGTTGGTTATAAGCATTTGTAACTCTGCATGTTCTGATTTAGTATATATTCATGAGTAGATAGCGATATTCAAAACAGACGTCCTCAGCTATGCAAAACAAACTGAGGAAAATAAACAAGTAAAAACCATCTTGCTTGAGTTTCATTGAAACACATTAGCAACAAGACCTTTGGGAATCAGTGGGTTTCTTAGTCTCTCTGATGTATAATGTTTCAGTGCTACAGCTTTCCTTTTCAAAATTAAAATTATCAAGTCTGTTGGTTAGACTTTGTGATTGTAAATGAGTAAGTAATTGTGTGACCAAGTCATTGATACAATAATGATGAGTAGAAAATTTATGTCTAACTTTTCTATGAATTCTGAAAAGTTCATGTGACCCAGTGTTACTCGGTAGCCTTCACAGGTAGTTCTCCTATTACACGCATTTATTAAATGTGATTTATCTGTGACACAATTTTTGAATTGCCAACCATTTTTTAATAAGGCAATTTCCTGTTCCCTGTTACATGATTCTCGACCCTGGCACTAGGTTTTGCATTGTGCGGAGGACTGAACTCTGTATTGGCATCACATGAAGACTTCATGGAAGGTATTATGAAATGTTTGTGCTCGTGGACTTGGAAAAGCATCGCGAAAATGTTTCTACAGCCTGAGGACAAGAAGCTGGGAGCAATCTGTTGATTTTAAAACTCCCGAGTTGTGATAAGAGTGAAATTTAACTGGAATTGACTAACAATAAAAGGGCAGTGTTGAGCAGCAGTTTGAAACTTGGCATTGTTGTTTGTATCCAGAGCTTTTATCCCTCTGAAAACCTTCACAAAACTAAAACTTAGCCAAAGAAATTAAGATTCAGCCCTTGATCTATCAAAGCAGGTTTCATTCTGGGATCTAACTTGTGCAGTGTTACCATTGGATGGGATCAGAAGAATGTAGTGCAGCCAGCAGGTATAGATACCAGTTGAGCATAATCAGTTGAAGATTCTGATGAATTGCACTATACAGTACCATACAACACATCAAAATTTACTTAGACTATGTGATCGTTTACGTTAGGCTTTAGTTCCAATTTTTACTGGTAGTTTTGGAGGTTCGCTGCAACCCTGTTTTTCCCATAGGCCCCATTATTTCTATTGCACAATTTTATATAACACAGCATTGTACGGGAATGCAATCACAGCGTTATAGGAGAACTACCTGTACTCACAATCTTGTGCATAGACTTATAAACCTACAGTTAAGAGAAGCCATTATAATTTTGCAGTTTAACATGAAAGCTTTTCCTATCTGCTCGATAGTAATAGGAACTGTCGTATTGAGGCAACATGATGTCATGCCAACTACTGATAAATCCTGAAAGCTACAATCTAAAAACTACAATTTTAAATACTGAAACTCACAAATCCGTCTGAGAGACTAGATATCTTTTGCAGATTAAAAGAAAAGACAAAGGGTTTTTGTACTTCTGTGGTTCAAGGTAGCTTATGCCAAAAGACTGAGAAAACTCTCGACACCTTCATTATAAAAATGCTGATTGCCTTTTAAGGCAAGGGGCTTGTGATTGATTGAACCCATAGTTGGAGAAACCCAACCCAAACTTCTTATTGGATTACCACATTTAAACAGTGGCTGAACCCTTCATGGGAGCTCACGTGGTCGGGCTCTGTGCTGGCAAAGATATTAGCTGAAGCCAATCTGGCTTTCAAAAGAATTCCATCAGACAGTGATTCCTCTAAGTAAAGACATCAGACTACTTCAATCAGCTAATCAGCCAAGAAACTAACTGCAATATCTTGAAGTAAAAAAAGATATTCTCCTCTAACCTGTTCCCCCTTTCACCTGAGAAGTCCCTCTGGGCCTGTCATTGACAAATGGGAAATCTCTGTTTTTTCAAGACCTTCAATCTAACCAAAACAAAACTCAGCCATGTCCTAAAACAGGGACTGAGTTAAATTTCACTTTTACCCAGTTACTGTTCTTTCTACATCTATTTATTTTTGTCTGTGTGTGAAATAATGTGGGTGAGTTGTGTGATTGCAACATCATGTTTAATTGTTAAACTTCAGGACAAGTCTGTAACAAACAAAATAACTTTCTCCATATTTTAACACACAAGCCTGCTGCTGGATTATTAAAATTGAGTCAATCACTCAGAGGGTTCGAAAATGCTTGTGTCCATTGAATTGATCTCAAGCAAAGAAAACGAACAATCTAAAATTCATTCATGACAACAGCAATTCTGAATCATGGAGAGCTGACTGGCTTCAGGACTAGAATGTATTTTGCAAATGCCAAGTCAAAGAAGTGCTTGAATATAGCAGTGGTCACACAAAATACTTAACAGTTTGAGAAGTTTGCAGACATGGCTAATACATCCCATTTGAAGCCTCATTATCAATCATGATCCGGGAATGTTAACGGAAGTAGCTCATGAGATAGCTGATCATCAGTTTTAATTTTGCAAAATTGCCTAAATTTGAGAAAAATTAGTTTGGAAAATTGCAAATGTAGCTCATTTTTGAAAAGATAAATAGCTAGAAAGCAGGAAACCACAGTTCAGTTAACTTAATATCTGTCAGAGTGAAAATGTTGGAATCCTTAGTAATGTTATCTGTTATAGGAGAGTACTTAGGGAAGTTCATGGTAATAATGCAAAGTCCACATGTTTTGCAAAAGGGATATCACTTTTAACCAATTTATTGGAATTCTTTGGAGAATTGATTGTTGATAAAGGAGAATTGGTGAATACACTGTATCTGACTTTCTAGAAGGTATTTGGTGAGACAGGGACACATCACTTCAAAGGTTATTGTGAAGTAGAAAATCCCATAGTACAAAGGTGGCATATTGTCATAGATAGATAATTGATTAACTAACTAGAAACAGCATTAGCAAGATTTAACAAATGGTATGCCATAGGGTTCAGTACTTGGACCTAGATGTTTTATAATTTACATAAATGACTCAAAAGAAAAGACTGAAGATATGATTGCTAAATTCGGTGTTGTCACAATGATAAATCAGGAAGTAAGTTATGAAGAAGACATGGGGGTTACAAAAAGATGGGGATACGTTGAAGTGAATGAGCAAATATCTGGCAAATGAAATATTATGTGAGAAAATATGAAATTGTCCACTTAAGCAGGAAGAATAAATATTTTCAAAAATTATCTAAATGCAGAATGAACCCAGAGCTCTGAGATGCAGTAGGATCTGGGTCACCTGAGTACATGAATCAGAAAATGTTAGTAGCGTAACTGATAAATAGGAAAACTAATGGAATGTTACTGTTACTGTGAGAGGAGTAAAATACTGTACAAAAGTAGGGAGATCATGTGAGTTATACGGGGCATTGTTGGGACCCATCTGGAGTACTGTGTATGGAATTGGTCTTATTTAAGAAAGGATGTAAATGCATTGGATCCAGTTCAGAGGAGGCTTACTAAGTTACTATCCAGAATGTGTGGGTTGTCTTATGGGGAAAGGGTGGACAGGTTGGACTTGTATCTGATGGAGTTCAGAAAAGTAGAACAAGGCTTGATTAGAACATATACAATCCTAAGGAGTCTTGACAGGTTGGAACTAGAACTAGAAGATCATTATTTAAAAATAAGAAGCTGCCCATTTAATACAGAAATTAGGAGATTCTCTGAGGGTTGTGAGTCTTTGAACTTTCTCAAAAGAAAGATGCAGTGTCATTGAATATTTTCGAGACTGAGGTAAATTCTTCATAAGTAAATGGTTGGAAGATAATTAGGGTAGGTGAGAATGTAAAGTTTCAATCAGATCAGCCATGATCTTAATGAATGACAAACTAGGTTCAAGGGTTTGAGTGGCCCACTCCTAATTTGCAAGTATGTTTGTATGTGATTCATGCTGTATCACTCATTGTGCTTGAAGTTACTAATCCACCTCTAGTTTAATTCTTTATAGTATGTTAGTTGATAGCTAAGCAATGCTTCTTGTCTGTATCAAGGCATGAAGAAATTTCTGAATGACTGCCAATTCTTCACATTATTTCAAATGTACCAATAAAATGCACCAGCACAAACCAGTATTCACCTCGGTGTCATTGCTGAATAGTTTCGGAAATTGTTCCAAAACAAGGATGGTGTTGGCACATTCGGTTTAATACAGATTATATCAATGTTTCACCTTTTTTTCAAAAACAAATTCACTAAAAAATGAAATAACTCACCCTGCAACAGAGGTGCAAAATAGCTGGCATTTTTATTTGTTTCTTTTTGTTTGACATCTGAGATCTAAGTCGTGTGGATCACTTATTCCGCGAATGTCTGTTTGAGTTTTGAGGTAAAGCAGTTATAGGGATAGAAATTGGACTGTGCTTGCAGAATCAATGGACATCCACGTCCACTCCAATGGGGAGACCCAAGTTTTAACATTAACCGTTGTATGAGAAATTTACACAGACACAACAACACTTCAGTGTGAAAATATTTGGGCCAGTTCCTAACAGCAAATAAATGCCAATATGGGTATGGTTGTATAACTGAGCACTGCTGCTTCAAGATCTGTAGGAAAGGTTCTTAAAGTTACTTTTAAAAAGCATATCTTTTGTAGGCAAACGGTGTTCAGGCCACAGCAATTGCTAAAGAATCCTGAACAATAGAAGGTTTAACTGAATCACTGGTCATCACAAATAAATTTCTGGCAGGCAGCCTGAATTGGGCATTCATTTCTAAGTGTACATTTTTAAGCATTTATATCTATTTTAGGTAGCTATTGGTGACATCCAAAAAAGTTGCTTTCTAAATTACAGACACAATTAGTCCCTGAAATTGAGCCTTCTCACACTGACAATTTCTACTTATAATCTCTGCCAGAATACAAAAACTGTCTATAGAGTACTGCAGGATACTTTAGTAGAATATTTCCCTGTTCTCAATCACATTATACAAGATTGAAGAATTTCTGTGATGAGATAGCTAATATTGCATATGGCCTACTGATGTTGTCTGATTATTACTTTATAAGAACAATGTTACCTTTTTAACTTTAGTCTTAATCTAGCTAATGCAATTCAATACCAGATATTTGTTATTCATGCTGAGCAGTGAATAACGAATGTTATGTATTTACTTATAAAAGCTATGCACATCACAGCATTTAACACCCATTCCTGGTCAGGTGAGCCAACGGGTTGAGGAGTGGCAGATGGAGCTTAATTTAGATTAATGTGGGGTGCTGCATTTTGGAAAGGCAAGTCAGGACTGTACTTTATTACTTTATACTCTTGTTGGTCAGGTCCTGAGGAGTGTTGCTGAACAATGAGATCTTGGAGTGCAGGTTCATAGTTCCTTGAAGATGGAAACCTGGGTCGACAGGATAGTGAAGAAGTTGTTTGGTATGCCTTCCTTTATTAGTCAAAGCATTCAGTATAAGATTTAGGAAATTATGTTGCGGCTGTGAAGGCCACATGTGGACTATTGTGTGCAACTCTGGTCTCCCTGCTGTAGGAAGGATGTTGCGAAACTTGAAAGGGTTCAGAAAAGATTTACAAAGATGGTGCCGGGGCTGGAGAGTTTGTGTTTAGGCCGGAACTATTTTCCCTGCAGTGTCAGAGGTTTATAAAATCATGAATGGCATGGATAGGGTAAATAGACAAGATCTTTTCCCTGGGATGGGGGAGTCTAGAACTAGAGGGCATAGGTTTAGGGTGAGAGGAGAAAGATATAAAAGAGATCTAAGGGGCAACTTTTCACACAGAGGGTGGCACATGTATGAAATGAGCTGCCAGAAGAAGTGGTGGAGGCTGATACAATTACAACATTTAAAGGCATCTGGATAGCTATATGAATAGGAAGGGTTTAGAGGGATATGGGCCAAAAGCTGACAAATGGGATTAGATTTATATAGGATACCTGGTCGGCATGGGCACGTTAGACCAAAGGGTATGTTTCCGTACGGTGCAGCTCTGTGACTCTATGTCTACTGATAAGATATAATGTTGCTGTCTGGTGAATGACATAAGGTCAATTGGATATGAACACAATGGAAATAGAAGGGGAGCACTAGAGACTACATCAGATAAGGTAGCAGACCTTTAACTCAGAAATGGTATAAATGAGCAAGATTGCAGAAAAGCAACATAAAATAAGAAAACATGAGCAAAAGCACTATAATTGAGCAGTGATTCATATGAAAAACATATGGTTGATACAATTTTAGAATTGCATGTCTGCATGATATCAGATGTGCTACACCTTAGTTATATTAGTTGCCATTCTTTCATGATGCTCCCCATGGTGGTCTAGAGCATATATTCACTGTAAGATGTAATAAAGTGTAATAAGAGTTGGGATTAAGTGTGTTACACCAAGTCCAAGGTTTTAAATTATTTGGCAGTCAAGTTTTCAAGCATGAGACATTAGAGCTGGGAGCTTGCTTGATATTCCTCACAGTAATCCAGGGCAATACAGTAAATTTAGACTCTTAATTGGGAATCACTCATAATTGGACATCAACTAGTCAGAAATAGATTGGGAAGTGAATCTTTTACTTTGGCTATTTACGGGCTAAAACCTTTGAGCAGTTCAAACATCCCTGACTTTTGCTACTTAATCAAAATGAATTTCATATTTTGGTCTTAAATATAATTGTAAAATATATATTTCTTGATTTCTTATTGCCCTTCTTGACCTCAGAGCATTCTAAAATGCTTTAGCAGTCAATGCTGAACTTTGAAGGGTAGTTGTTGTTGTTGTACTCAAGTCAAAACAGTAAATTGATGTGCAGCAAGTTCCTGCAAGTAGTAATGTGTTAACTGTCATGTAAACCGTAAGTGACGATGAGAACTAATTGTTGGACAGACCACCAGGGAATCATTTTGTTCCTCTTATTAACACAGCCATGGGTTGTTTACATTTGTCTAAAAGAACAAAATCAAACAACACAGTAGGTAGTCATTTGGCAAATTGTGCTGTACATGATCTTTGAAAGAGCTATCAATTTAACCCACTCTCCTCTTTTATCCAGTAAATGTTTACTTTTGAAGTATATAGTCAATCTCTTTTGAAAATTGTTACTGTATTTGCAGATACAATATCTGACAAAATGAACTGCTAATTTACTAAAGAACACAATGTTTCAATGGTTATATTTTACAATGACCAACATTCCAAATACGCTCAGTGTACATTTTTATGATTGTTGTGAAGTTATTACTGGTGGTAGGAAAGTATAAGACAGAGAGATAACCCTTTAAAACCAGAGTTAGATCATTGAGAATTTAGGAAGCATTTCTTCATGTCTCAGTTTATCATATCTAAACGACACCACCTCTAACAATGCAGTGATCCTTAATCGTTACACTAGTGTGCCAGTCTAGATTATCTTCCTCAAGTCTTTGGTGTAAGATTCCAACTTCCTGACTCTGAGAATGTGACCTCTGAGTCATTGCTGAAACCTCCACACTTAGTTTGTTGTTGCATGTTTCAAATGTAAAATATTTTGTTTTTTGTTGTGAGTACTGTGAGAGTATATGTAATTTCTCACTTGTGCAATGCCACAAGCAGTTAAGATTTACATCTAAACTATATTTACAGTCTGAATCAACCAAAGTGCTCCAAAATGTCCATTTGATTCTTTGTCTGTTAAGTTTTATCCAGTGTTTAACTGAGTGAAAACTTAAGTACCATTCCATGTTCAAGGAGGAATAAATAAGAGTTTGATGGTCAAATTGTGCCTGCTTTCCTCTGGATTCTAATGTTCTTAAATTGCTGTACAGATTGCAACGAGCTGGAGTGGACAGTGGAATGGAGTTCATTACTGTCTGAATTGGGAGATTTACAATTGGTACCTATAGTTTGATAATGTTCAAGACCTTTGCGCGTTAGTAAACCCATCAAGGGGCTACAAGCTTTGGTTTAACATCTCGTGAAATGAAGTTCTTTGAGAAACTAACATGATTCTTTCTGAATATAACTAGGAAGTCACAATAACATTTAGAATTGTCCTTGTACAAGACATTTGAAAATACCCATGCCAAAAGGCTGTAATGTTGAATACTACTATCAGTACTTGGAGACAATAATTAATGAATCTGTTTGTATCGCATGTAATATTGACATTTGATAGTGCTTCAGCTTATGAATAATCTTTGACAAGAGAACTTGATTCTCATGATGAAATAACCACAGGGTATGAAAAAGATTAGAAATCTAATAATTAATTTAAATGTCTATTATCACTTATTAAAACAAAATTAATGCAGAAAAATGAACAAAACCTACACACAAGAAATGAAAATGTGATCCTAGATAAAACAAAGAAGCAAGGAGTAGTACATAATTAAAAGTGGCTGAATGAATATGAATACAATCTGTATCTCTGTGTAGATCCTAGTTATCCTGCTGGGTCCCTGTCTGATTAGCTACAATACATCTGCTCTGGTTCTCAATGCCCATCTGTAGTGCTGAAGGGAATTACATTCTGATTGCATCAATCAGAATAATAACATCCAGAGATGTAAGACCTGAATGACTCCAGATCATTGTATGGTGGTAAAGTGATTGTGAAAGCTTTTCCCTAAGACATTATGATTGCAGTGTCTTTCTCTTTGTACTATGCTTTAAATCACATTCAACAAATTCGGATGGTAGCTCTTCACTCTTCCCTGCCAGTGACAACCTAACTTAATTTTGTTTTTTTCTCTCTCAGATGAATTACATTTAAGAATCCAAAATAAATGCTACTATAAAGCAGAATGAATGTGTGGTGTTGTGGAGATGAAGGAGTGTTCTGTTTCTTTGAGAGAGTGAAAGCTGTTTGCACTGAGAGCTAGCAGGCAACTGTCATGTGATTGAATCGCAGTGTAAGTGTACTGGAAAATTGAAAATATGTAACATTTGGTTGTAAATTAGATACCTCAGTTGTTTTGACCACAATTCAAATCTAACCAATCAGTTCAAATTATGCTCCAGGATTCTAAAACCCAATCAAGTTTGGTTCGATGTTGTCAAAACAATAAATTCAATGAGACGATCCAGTGTTTGGGGGTATAAAGAAACAGGCATTTTGAAAGTTAGCCAAACAGTAAACTGCCGTTGAGAGAGACTGCCATTCAAAATACTCTCTATCAAAGTTACCTTTTTCATATGAAACATCTTTGCAGCAAAAGACCAAATATGACCTGGGGAGATCTACAGCCAGAGGAAGGAGAACGCTGCAGATGATCTACACTATTATAGTGGTGCTGGAAAATCACAGCAGGTCAGGCAGCTTCCTTATGAAGGGCTTCTGCCCGAAATGTCAATTTTCCTGTTCCTCGGATGCTGCCTAACCTTCTGTGCTTTTCCAGCACCACTCTAACCTTGACTCTGATCTCCATCTGCAGTCCTCACTTTCACCTAGACCTTCACTGCTGTCTGGTTTAGAAAATTAAGTTGATGTAATTTTAATAAGGTCATTTATTGTAACAGTTTATTTTTATAGAGTTGGAGGTAGATAACAAACCTTTAAGAAAAATGAGGCTTAGAGTTGTAAATTTTTTTTTACTGTTTACTTTTAGAATTAAAGAATGAATTGATATTTTTCATTAAATAGTGGAATTTGGGAGTTCTCCGTCACTCATAATTTAACAGTTTATGAGGTGAGGTGAGGTTTTCTGGGTGTTTGGTTTAATTAGCAGAGGGGTGCATCGCCGTGTGGTAATAAAAGTAAAATAAAGACTGTGTATTCTGTAAATGCACACATTCTTCTGATCCAGGGAAAGAGAAATATATTGATGTCAGCATTTGCCTACCTTGTTCAATCTCCACTCCATTCTCTATCCAGTCCTCTTTACACAGTGGAAGGTGTCCATGTGACTTTATTTGACTTCACATCACCCTATTAGACTCCGTACATGATTTATTTTTATTATGATTCATTGTGGTTCCTCGAATATCTAAGCACAAATCAGTTTTCACCATTTTTATCACAGGTGGCATTGTCCTCTGCTGGCATGATTAGCTAGTCCCTGTTGGTTTCCCCAGTGTCACAGATGTCAGTCTTTGTGGTCACTCCATGTGATATCAAGAATTGGCTGAAGGCACTGAACACTGTGAAGGTTATGAGCCCTGACAACATTCCTATAATACTAAACAATACTGAAACACTTAAGCCATGCCACAAGTCAAACTATGTCAGTACAGCTGCGATATTATCACCTACCCAACATGGAAAATTGTCCTAGAATGTTGCTGCACATGTTTCTCAGGATAGTGTCTAGACCCAACCATCTTTAGCTGTTTCATCAATTATCTTTTTTCAAACATCAGTTTAGAAGTGGGGGTGTTAACCATGGTTTCACAATACCCAGTACTATTTAACACTTCTCAAATACCAGTCCATGTCCCATTTCAGCAAAACTTGGACAACTTGGCTGATAAGTGGTAAGCAACATTTCATTCAAGCGATAGCCACCCTCAGTTCGCAAGAAGCTGATTTATCTCCCCTTGCCATCCAATGAACAGGTCAGAGGTTAGGAATTCTGCAACCTCTTGGCTCCCAAAGTCAAGACTTTGATGGAATATGTCCCACATCCCAGATGAATGTAGCTCTGACAGAACTGATGAAGCTTGACATCATCCAACACAAAGTAGCCAACATGATTGACACCCCACCCACTAGCTTAAATTATCTATCCTTCCACTATGTGTACACACTGCCACAGTGATAGCAATGTCTGCACTGCAGCAATTCATTAAGGTTTCTTTGACAGCACCATGAAATCCACAATCGTCATCACTTAAAAAGTGTATTTGGTGGAGTTAGGTTCCTAGGAAGGGACTGCAGCTGAGTGACCAGGGGTTGTCAGTAGTGGTCTTCAGTTGAGTTACACTGGCTAATCTCTACGTTAGACCAAGTATTAAATGGTCTAAAATTTTTCTGGTAGGTTTCCAGGTAAGTTCCATACATCTAGGTCAGGTTTCTGCCTGTGTTCATTGTCAGAGACTTGGGGAGAGTCCCAGGTGACACAGAATCATTCCAACATAAATGTAAGCTTCATGGGCAATTTCCAATGACACCTGTGCATCTGGACATCTACAAGTTCCAGATGCATGTCTTCCAACTTGTATCCTATTTTCAGCAGTAGGGAGACCAGAAAATTCAGGGCATAGTGTTAGTGGTTTAAAATATCCCAAGATCATCCAAAGGCACTCTGGTAAACTGCAGGCAAAGGTGTGGCTGACAAGGGTGGAATGAATAAAATTGGGGAAACCTTGGAAAGCAGAATTAGTGTAATGCACATGATTGTAAGAGAGAGAGTGGTGTGACCACATAGGCATTTGAAAACAATGATGAACCCTACTTGTATTTCTTATCTTCTTAGACATTGTCAAAACCTGAATCAGTGAGAACCAGAGTGTTAGGTAAATGGTACTTGCTGTTGATTTAGGATTGAGCTCAAGTTTGTGTAGTGTGCTTGTTAACTGGGCACTCTTAAATACTATCATCTATTCCTTATCATGACATCCAGAAGCATTGGAAAAATTGCAATTGATGAAGCAGTAGGTTATTGTAGTAATTTTGAATTCAATCATTTCAAATTCTATAAAGCAAGAAACCCATGGTATCCTGTTTACAGAGTTGGGATTTGCTATTTGTTTTATACTAACGTCATGTTTTTAAAAAAAACTTGAATTGGATCTGTGAGGCTTCATTCTTCTTTGTGTTCATTTTCTCCAGCAATTTGGTAAATAATGTGACAGATGAGAGAGAGCTGTGCTGCAAAAGTTCTAATTTCTCCGAATATCCGAGTCATTTTGTAACTAAATACACTTGTTAATCATATTGAAAAATGCAGGTAGACAATCATTTTCAGTTACTGCTGTAAGAAAGAATCTGCTAATGTGTTATTTAACCTGTTGAGTTTAATTTATCTAGTTTTTGGAATGCAATTTTCCAGGTTAAATGATTATGAAAATCAGAAATTTGAATGAGCAGATGCCAAAGATGGAACACTGTACACATTGTCATTTCAGAGAAAGAGAAAAAAGATTAGAATTATGTAAAATTTATAGAGGTTTCAGAATAAGATCTTGTGAGTGAAATGTTGGAATCATCACTGCTGTTTCCTTTAGATTTCTGGGAAATTGCTTTTATTTTCTTGGTAATCCTGCTAAAAATTAGTATTTTCCAATATTTTCAACTTAGAGGCAAGCTAGGAATGTGTTAATGTCCAGTCATAATTCTACCACAAGCGTTCATTTAGATACAAAATGTGCTGTGGTTTGGACTCCAAATTCTATGCCCCAGAATGTATTTCACAGTGATACAATCTCACATTAGCAGAGGCAGCCAACATGGTATATGTGAAATATGTTTGCTTTCCCCCTCAGACTTACACTTCTGTCTTAGTCAGCCTGTTTAATTTTAAACCTGCAAGCAGGTCACAACATTTTAAAGCTTCCTCCTCAACCTAACATTTGATGCCGCCTCTGCTGTGGAATTAGATGGAGCTTCTTTCGGAATAATATGGCCAAATGATGCATCTGGTGACGGACGTTCTAAATCCTAATGGTAAATAATCTAATATCCTAGAACAGGCAAGTTTGCAAAATTTACATACACCACTGATGATTGACCAATCAATTCAGTTCATTTATGGAACTCTAGAGATGATGATCTGTGAATTAGGGTAGAGATGGGTAATGTTAAATTCTCTACCGCAATTAATTTCACACATTATTGAATGTTGTGGTCTAATCTGAAAAACGACTTGGTCCTTAGCTAGTTAAATATATATATAGATTGATAGTTAAATTTATTTGGGCTACCTTTGTCTCAGATTTGTCAATTTACACAAAGCCTTTCTCGGCTTAGATAATAGAAAGAAAACCCAAAACATTCAGATAAAAGTGTTTCAAAACTAGATTTGGAGATTCAACAATGGTGATAAGCTTAGGTGACCATAAATAAACACAGCAGTGATTAGAATGACATGTTCTTGACCATGCCTTTACTTAAAAATGACCTGTATAAGTTGAAAGAAATATAGGTTCTGGCATCTTAACCAGAGTCTATTGTGAAAGATTGTCCTCCGTAAGATCCTTGCCCAACAAAAGCCAACTGGAGCACACTCTTGGGATTGGCCAGTACATCAAATATTTTGACATCAAAAACATAATCTATCTGATAATTTACATTCTTTAAAAAGTGCAGTTGCGTTGTAATAAATTAATAAATATCAACTGCATGATAGTAACTTCATTTGAGGAGAATATGGCTCACAGAGATCAAGACATTTTGTTTCATTTAAAGCAAGTATGGAGGAAGTGATAGTGTAGTGGTATTGTCACTGGACTAGTAATCCAGAGCCTTAATCCAATATCAGAGAATCCCTACAGTGTCGAAACAGGCCCTTTGGCCCAACAAGTCCACACTGACCCTCCGAAGAGTATCCCAACCAAACCCATTCCCCATTACTCTACATTTACCCCTGACTAATGCAACTGACTTACACATCCCTGAATATTATGGTCAATTTAGCATGGCCAATTCACCTAGCCTATACATCTGTGGATTATGGGAAGAAAGTGGAGCACCTGGACGAAAGCCACACAGACATGTGGAGAACGTGCAAACTTCACGCAGGCAGTCGCCTGAGGCTGAAATCGAACCCAGGTCCCAAGTGCGGTGAGGCAGCAGTGCTAACCACTGAGCCATGTCCTGGGGACATAGGTTTGAATCTCCACTAATGCAGATGGTGAACTTAAATATTTAAAAAGCTGGAATTAAAAAGCTAGTCTCATGATGACCACACAACCACTTTTAATCGTCACAAAAAGTTCACTGATGTCCTTTACAAAAGGAAATCTGTCATCCTTACTGGTTTTGTCCACATGAGTCAAGATCATCAGCAGTTATAGAGTCGTAGAGATATACAGCATGGAAACAGGCTCTTGGTCCAACTTGTCCATGCCAACCAGATCGCCTATATCAATGCAGTTCCATTTGTCAGCATTTGGCCCATATCTCTCTAAACCCTTTGTATTCATAGGAAGATGCCTTTTAAATGCTGTAACCAGCCTCCGCCACTTCCTCTGGCAGCTCATTCCATTCACGCACCACCATTCACGCATAAAAACATTGGTCTTTAGGTCCCTTTTATATCTTCCCCCATCACCATAAATGTTTTGGACACCCCCACCTCAGGGGAAAAATACTTTGGCTATTCACCCTAACCATGCCCCACATGATTTTATAAACGTCTATAAGGTCACCCTTCTGCCTCTGATGCTCCAGAGAAAATAGCCCCAGTCTATTCAGCCTCACCGCATAGCTCAAATCCTCCAACCCTGGCAACATCCTTGTAAATCTTTTCTGAACCCTTTCAAGTTTCACAACATTCTTCCTATAGCAGGGAGATCAGAATTGCACGCAATATTCCAAAAGTGGCCTAACCAATGTCTTTGGTTCATAGCTTCCCTCTGAGCAATTGGGGATGGGCAATAAGTGCTGGTCTAGTGAATTAATTAATAAAAACAACTCCTACATTAACGTTGCTGGTGTCATTAATCAACTCCTGTACCCAGAACCCTTTAAACAGCACATGAAATCACAGTCCAAGAGCTTTTACGTACAAAATTTGATAACAAGACACACAAAGTGATACTTACATTGGAGACCAAACTCTTGATCAAAAAGAAGGAAAGAGAGACAAGGTAGTTTTTTTCGGGACTGACTTCCAGAGCTTCAGGCTCATACCACTGATGGCATGGTCAACATTGGTGGAGTATACAAATTGTAATGTTGAGGAGGCCAGAGTTGCAATGCATGGATTTCAAACAACTGAAGTTTACAGAGCTGAGGAGAACAAAAACATTAACAGATTTGAAAATAAGAATGAAAATTAGAAATCACAGCAAAACTGGAGACCAGGAAGCAATGCAGATTAGCAAAAAATGATAATTACCGAGTTGGGATACGAGCAGCAAAATTTTGGATCGGCTCAAGTCTGCAGAAGATGCAAGATCAGAGGTCAAGAGCAAGTTGAAGTAGTCGAATTTGAAAGTCACAAAGGATGGAGGAAAGTTTCAGCTGCATTTGAGCTGAGATACATTTCAAATGTTAAGGAAGTGGAAGTAATGCAAATTAAAAGGATATGAGGTCAGAACCTGAGCCATTTACCCATACAATTCTGTCCAGTAAGAGGAAAGACTTTTATCTTCTGCCTCATGTGTTGCCATAAATTGTGGTATTTTCTATTTGTGGACTTTTTTTTGGATTATTTTAGTGCCAGTCTGCGTAGCAGACCAATCAAACCTATTGTTCAGTTATTCTATGCCGATGTGCAGAACACAAACATAGAGGCAGTTACATCACAAACCATATTAGACTTGTACAGATATCACTAGGATATTGGGCCAGACCAAAATCAACCTGTTGAAAATGGCAATTATCTCTTCCCCAACTCTGAGTGCACATTTATATAAATAATATTGAATTAATGTATTTGAAAATGTTGGCCTTTTTGGTATTTTAAAATGGAGGGGGATATGTCCAGCAATTTTCACAAATGGATATAACAGTGACTATTTTTCTCATCCTTCCTAAGTAGAAGTTATTCTATTTCATATATAATCCTAAACATGTGAGAATTATTGAAAGTCTACCAAGGATTCAGTATTAACTTTCTATATTGGATGACTCAAAATCTACAGATCAGAAACTGGTCACTTGCTCTATTTTGTTAAAGTTATAACAATTATATTCCACTCTTTCACCATTTTTCATTCTAAACTGAACCACATAATGTTTTATTCCTTCATGTTAATTTAACTTCCATTTTTAATGCATCTTTGCAAATTCTATATTCCATATCACTGTTTCGGCAAAGATATTTCTCCTGAAATGACGATTGTATTTATTCCTGACTCTTTTGTGTTCAAGGCCCGTAGTTTTGGTCCTCCCTAGAAATGGAACCATCCATTCAGCCTTTCCTGACAAGTCCAACCTCCTAGTTCTGATATCATCCTCAATGACTCATTAGTGGTTTAGAGTTAGTTATTAATGAGTTACATTAAAGGTACTAGATAAACGGAATAAAACGTCCCAAAATATTTCACTGGAGCATTGCAAAATAGTATCAATTCAAATAATGAAAAATTTGATCACAGAATTACCTTTTTAACTAATGTCTTAAAGAGAGAAAACAAGAAAGAATGCCAAAACGTTGCAGGCAGGAATTCCAGAGCTTAGGGCCTAGGCAACTGAAGGCACAGAGCCATTAAAACGGGATTATTAAGGCCAAAATGGATGTGCAGTATCTTAGAGGATTGCAAGGCTTAAGGTTACAAAATTTGGATGGGATTTATATACAAAGAGGGGAATTTTAAACAAAAGACATATCTTGACCAGGAGCTGACAAACATCAGTGAGTATAGAGGCAATAGAGTGAATGAAGCTTGATTCAAGTTAAGACAAAAAAGTTTTGGATGACTTCAAATTTACATAAGGTAGAGATTGGGGATGGGGGAGCTTGCACTGTCATAGACAAGTCTAGAAATAATAAAGGCATAGACATGAGGAATCTTGATTATCCGAAGGACGTATGCGGGCTGTATTTCATTTGATTAATCGAATTCCGGAAAATCGAATGCCAGATAACATAGTTTAGCTGAACATTGGGACCTTGCGATCTTGCTGGATAATCCGATATTCGGCTAATCGAAAACTGGATAATCGAGGTTCATCTGTATAGGGTTTCAGTAGCAAATGAACTGAAGAGAGGCATCTCTGTAATAAACAATGTTAGTGATAGCTTGTCTATGCTGTCAGAAGCTCATTGCTGGTCAAGTAAGGTGTCAAGGTTGTGAATGATGCATACTTTACCTCCAGTAAAGTATCTTTTTTTCTGATTTGGCAATGTTTGTTATCATTCGTAATATAAGTAACTGAAACATGGGTAATGTGATATTGAAATAACCAACAGATGTATAATATAGCTCACTAATAAAATAAAAACTATTACATTCATAGAGGAAGTGTGGATGCTTTACTTTTCGTGACTTTTGTTCATAGAATAGGAGTAGTGTGGAAATAGGCCATTCAGCCCATCGAGTCCACACCAACCCTCCAAAGACCATCCCACTCAGTCCCACCCCCTTACTCTATTCCTGTAACTCTGTATTTTCTGTGGCTAATCCACCTAGCATGCACAACTCTGGACTCAATGGGCAATTTAGCATGGCCAATCCACCATCTTTGAACTGTGGGAGGAAACCGGAGCACCCAGAGGAAACCCACGCAAACCTGGAGGCAACATGCAAACTGCACACACAGTCATCCAAGTAATCACAGAATGTGTAGCACTTGCCCTGTTACCTCTTCCCTCACTGTCCACGATCCCTTCAAAATGTAACAGCTTGTACTTCTTTCAATCTAGTTCTTTGTATTCAGCAGTCCACATTGATGAGGAACAAACCTGATTCTGGGTGACTGTTTTACAGAACAACTCCATTCTGTCAGAACGAATGATCCTAATCTTGCAGTGTTATTTCAAGACACCATCTTACTCTTATTAACATTTCTGTCCCAAACCTGCATTGAAGCTTAAAACAAGCTGGAGAAACAAGATTTTCAGCTTCTATACTTCACAGGCTTCACAACTCAACAGTTCAACAAATTCAGACTATGAACACAGCCCTCTATTAGGATAGCATATCCCATTATTCAAGCCTTTATCTTGTTTGCACAGGTCTGCTTTCATCTAAGCCAATAATTTTTCATCCATCCACATTTACCATTTACACCTATTTTGCAATGAGATCTCTTTTTTACCTAGAAACGTGGAGACATAGGAAGTAGGAGTAAAAGTATGCCATTCAGTCCTTCAAGCTTGCTCTACCATTCATTATGATCACGAATGATCATCCACTTTATCTACTTCAACAACCTATTCCCGCTTTTCTCCATATCCTTTGATTCCTGTAGCCCCAAGAGCCAAACCCAACTCCTCCTTGAAATCATATAATGATTTGGCTTAGACTGTTTTCTGTAGTAGCAAATTCCATAGACTCACCATTCTCTGGGTGAAGACACTTCTCCTCATCACAGTTCTAAGTGCTTTATCCTGTATCCTTCAACTACGACACACCTTGCTTTTTTGCTTGGAAACCTCACCATTTTGTGAACAAAATAAATATTTTCATTTTCCAGCCCCCTTCTGTTCTGAAGAAGTTACATCAAACTAATTCTGTTTCTTTCTGCAAGTCCCGCTAAGTTCCTCCAGCACTTTCTGTGAAGAAGTGTGTATGTCTGGAGTGTACTTAGAGTAATACAGTATGGAAACAGACCCTTTGGAATATAATTCCACCTGCCTGCTTCTGGCCCATGTCCCGCTAAACCATTCCTACACATGCACTTATCTAAATGTCATTTAAACGTTGTAATTGTACCCACAACCACTGCTCCCTTCCATATGTGAACCACCCTCTTTGTAAAAACAAAATTGCCTACTTGTCTCTTATTTAAGTTTGTCATGAAAATATAACAAGCAACATTTATCCAGTCTGCACTCAATGACTACATATATGCATCTGTTGAGGATTACTGTTCAGCAGTCTGGAATTAGAACAGTGTCTTATTTCTTCCTTCATTTGGAGCATTACAACTAATCCAAAACCTTCCTCCACCATTTTAACACCACATCTTTATCTCATCATTTACTTTCTCTGATGAAATCTACCAGAACCTGTCACAGAAATATTTGCCAACATGATACATGTCCCAAGCCATCATTTATACATTACTGAAATATGGATCAAGTGTATGACAGTGTACATGACATGCAATTGTTGAAAATGTCATGTATTTCTATTAATTTCAGAACATATGTTTGTCTCAAACATCTATCATTGACTGAAAATATAATTATCTTTGAATAAACCACCTCTACAGATACATTATATGGTTTACAGTTCTTCACAGTCAGAATCCTTAAGATCATTAAAATATAGTTTATCAAGACCAAGACTGCTGGAAAATTTGAATTTTATCAGTATTCAATGTAAATGAATCTACAACTTCCTTGTTAAGTGTCTGCAACAATGAAACCACATTGTGTCAAACATTTTTAATGGGAGGCAATCAAAGGTGAATATGAGCATTTATTGATGTGTTTACATTTTATAAATGTGTTTGTTGCTATTTGACGTTGGTTATTGTGTCAGAATTCATTACAATGAGTTTTACAATGTATTAATTTATGAGACAACTCTGTGGATTTTCTATTTGTTAGATATCATAGCAGATGTAAACCCGTCTTGAGTACAGGAATTTGCAATTAATGTGTTTCAATATTCAGTATCAGCTGCCTGGTGCAAAGACAGATTCTCATTGTATTGTAATGTTTGAGGTCTGCATATTGGCAGGTGAATTTATTGGCAGATGTTTCCTCCTTCAGAGGGAAAATGGTGTTGATCTGCTATACAATTCTTTCCTCCCTGCTCCTTCCTATTGTAACATCAGCTTTATAGTATTCTGGTCCTGAGCAAATCCACTAAACAAAATATATGAACTAGTTATCCTTTGAAATGTAAACACACAAAGTCACTTCAAAGGTGTAATCCCTATCTTCCTTCAATGCACTCGCTGAGTGCTGCATGCCTCTGATCCATAAACAGAAGTCTGATCTATGTTTCATGTCCCTTTTATTGATTTCACACTCTGACATTCTAGACAATGTCAGTGTATCAGTGTATAGTAACTAGACGTTCAGCAATATTTGGCGAGCTCCTTCTATTTTAAAGATAAGAAAAATATATTTGTCATCTGGGGAAATGGCTAATTAAAAGCAAGTGCATAAGTTTAAATGAAAATGATCTTTCCAGGCAAAGTATCGTGAAGATATCTTGTTGACATGTGGACAGACTTGGCCTGGTTACTGTTCCCCAAGTACAACTAAGGCTCTGGCACCTCAAGCAGCTGATTATTCCACATGAGTGAAAGAAAGAAAGATGTATTTATGTCATGTGTTTCATAATCCCAGGGAATTGCAAACTGCATTATAGCCAATGAAGTACATTTGATGGATCGTCACTTTTGTAATGTGGGAAATGCAGCAGTCAGTTTGCACATTAGAAGTTTCCACAAACAGCACTTCTTAAAAATGAGCATTTAATCTGATTTAGCGGTTGGTTTGACACTGATGTTGACTCCCTTGCTCTTGGAATTAATGCCTTTGATCTTTTACTTCCACTGGACAGACCATTTGAAGTCTTATTTTAATATCTTATTCGAAAGATAGAAGCCCCTCATAGTGTAAGCATCCCTCAGTACTCTATGAATTGCAGCCTAGAAAGTGCTCAAATCCCTGGAGATTTATTATGATGCCGAGGACTGCCGACTGAAACAATCTGTGCAATGAGTTGTTAATTGTGAAAAGCAATATAACTGAATAAGACTCTGTCCTGATCCACTGTCTGTGACTGAGTACTTTTCACCTGGAGTTTGAAAGCCCTGCTTATAAATTCAGGTAATAAAGTACTATACAGGTATGGAGTATAGTTCCACCAATGGCTTGGATGGTAAAGACAGTACATATCTGATTCATTTGGATACAAGAAGTTCCAACTTGGATTTCCATATACACTAAGTCAGTTGATCTAGACTGGGATGGTAATTAGGGTGAGACATTTAATCTGACTGATTCCCTCAGCTCATCTCAGAATCTATGAGCAAGTGGTTACACTTCTGATTTCTATACTGAAACTCTTATTAAAAATGTAAACTCTGAAGAAGAACCATATTGGACTCAAAACATTAACTTTGTTTCTACCTCTTCAGATCTTCCCAGATCTGCCAAGTTTCTCCAGCGTTTCATGTTTTCAGCATCTGTAGGACTTTGCTTTTATTTAGTAAAACTTGCATGTGTGTAAAGAACAGATAGGTGGAATTTGCTGTCAAGTACTTCAGCGGGATATATTTGGCTTGGGGAGGTGCAGTGCAGATATACCAGAATAATATTGAGATTTGACTATATATATTTTGAGAAGCAGGAGCACTTGATTTGTATTATTTTGAGTGTGAAAAATTGAGGGGTTATCTGATTAAGGTAATTAAACTGTTGTTAAGAATTTAACTTCCTGTGATTGGAGATGAAAAATGAGAAGAGACAATCCTAAACTTTATTGTTTAGGGAGGGAACCAGCAACTTGAGGTATGGATTAACCCACATCTAATTGAATGCTGGTACATGTTTGAGGAGTGAATGGTCTACTCATGTTCCTACTTTTACCATCATTACGATTAAAGTGCCAGAGGACAGACAGTCCCTATAGAATGATATCCTGCATTAATAAATGCTGTCAGTGAATTAAAAAGAAAAAAAAACTTGGTGACAAACATCACTAAAAGGTGTGGAAACTTTCAATTTTTTCATTTTTATTTTTTAAAACTCCCTTATTTGTCAAGTAAATGCAATAACAGATGAACCACCACTTCAATTAATTTATAGTTGCCTAATTAGCATAAAGTATACCAAAATGTTTGTTACAATGTCATGGATTACAAGTTGCATTTGTAAAGTTGGTAGAGTGTAGCTTTGTCTTATGAATTCTTGCTTGTTTGTATTTCTTTATGCTCTTGAGATTTTAGGTATAAGTTGACAAGTATTTGATGTTTGCTTAATGACGTAAGAGTCAACCCTATGTTACATTATAGCAATGGTTACAATAATCCAGAGGACAGCATTATTTTCATAGTCAATTCTCCTATATACAGTATAAGAGTAAATATTCAGTGCCCTTAAAAATACTGTTGTATGTATGTATTGTTGTATAATTTTCAAACTCACTTAGTATTCAGATGACTGTGCAGCTGAGATTTAGGTGACACCCTTTCTGCACAAGTCTTTATTCTGACTCTTGTGATTGCGCATACGGTATTCTCTTAATGAAAAACTATTTGAAGGCCATGTTTATTATCTCATTTTTATTTTCCTTTATACATAAAATTACAAGAATTCCATACGTGACAATTTCAAATATTGAAATGTACATATTTTCAATATTTTGTGTTACAAAGTTAGTAAACATATCACTCATACCGCAATCACATACTTTGATATTTTAATTGTTCATTTATTATCCTTTAAAATTGGAAGGACACGAGGCATTTTGAAAATTGAACAGTACAGTCTGGACAACCAAATTTAAAGAGGCTTTCTTGTTGTATCACAAATCTAACAATTAACCACTTCCTCCCACTACTGCAGAGAAGGAAAATAATTGGTGCTGTTGGAACTACCAGAGCAGAAGGGGGTGCCCCATCCACACACACACACCCCGCCCCCCCCCCCCCCCCCCCCCCCCCCCCCCCGATCTCTACCTGCATATCCTTGCAAACTTCACTCCTATGATATAAAACTGCTGATTGTTCTCCCAGCTAACTCCTGGATTTGACGTGGTCTCTCCCCTAATCTCTCCCTCCTTCTGATTTTTCTCATATCTTTATCTTGCCCCAACATTCGTTCCTCCCACTCCAGTCACTAATGTTTTTCCTCACTGCTCTCCCCTTCCCAATCTTTCCAATTCTGCTGTCTTGACTCCTCCCTCCAATATGCCTCTACTCTCAGTTTTCCCCCAATTTTCCCTTTCCAATCTCTGACTTTCTCTAATTCCACCTTTCCCCAATCCCTTACCTTTCCTTCCCCACTCCCCCAGTTTTCTGCCTTTTCCCAACCTCTTCCCCACTAATCTCTCCACTTCTCCCCCAGAATTTCCACCCCTGCCAAATTCTTACACTTGCCAATTTCCACACCTCCAATCTCTCTTCCTCCCCCAACTCTCCTTTCCCTTATGACTCCCCTCCTCTAATCTCTTTCCACCCAACATTTTCTCCCTCTTCTCCAATCTCTTTCCATCCCACAACTTGACCTTAATGTCTCCATATCTACTCAATCACCCCTTTGCCCCATCTCCTCTTCTACAATCCCACTGTCTCCATCCCCAATCTTTCCCTTTTCCCCTCAATATCTCCCTCTCCATCCACACATGATTTTTTGTATCCTGATTTTCTTTCTTTTCACCCATACCTGGGTTTCTCTGTCCTCCCAACTTTTTTGCTTCCCTCTTTGTTTTCATTCACTCCCATTTTTCACTCCAATTTCCCTGATTTCGTAAGCGTAACCATAAGATGTAGGAGTGGAAGTAAGGCCATTTGGCCCATCAAGTCCACTCCGTCATTCAATCATGGCTGATGGGCATTCCAATTCCACCTACCCACACTCTCCCCATAGCCTTTAATTCCTTGAAAAATCAAGAATTTATCAATCTTTGCCTTGAAGACATTTAACAGTCCAGCCTCCACTGTGCTCCATGGCAATGGATTCCATTCTCTGGCTGAAGAAATGTTTCCTCATTTCCATTCTAAATTGACCCCCTCTAATTCTAAGGCTGTGCCTGTGGGCCCTAGTCTCCTCGACTAATGGAAACAAATTCCCAACGTCCACCCTTTCTAAGCCATGCATTATCTTCTAAACTGTACTGAATACAATCCCAGGATCCTCAGCCAGTCATCATATTTAGGCCTGCCATTCCAGGGATGATCCGTGTGAATCTCCTCTGGACACACTCCAGTGCCAGTATATCCTTCCTGAGGTGTGGGCCCAAACTTTGACGCAGTATTCTAAATGGGGCCCAACCCCACAAATGAGCTCAAAATGTAAATCCTGTTGGAATGTTGCATGCAATTCTGGTCTCCTTCCTATCGGAAAGATGTTGTGAAACTTGAAAGGGTTCAGAAAAAGTTTACAAGCATGTTGCCAGGGTTGGAGGATTTGAGCTTTAGGGAGAGGCTGAGCAGGCTGGGGCTGTTTTCCCTGGACTGTCAGAAGCTGAGGGGTGACCTTATAGAGGTTTACAAAATTATGAGGGGCATGGATCGGATAAATAGACAAAGTCTGTTCCGTGGGGTGGGGAAGTCCAGAACGAGAGGGATTGGTTTAGGGTGAGAGAGGAAAGATATAAAAGGGAGCTAAGGGGCAACTTTTTCATGCAGAGATTGGCACGTGTATGGAATGATCTGCCAGAGAAAGTGGTGGAGGCTGGTACAATTGCAGCATTTAAGAGGCATTTGGATGTGTATACGAATAGGAAGGGTTTGGAGGGATATGGGCCGGGTGCTGGCAGGTGGGACTAGATTGGGTTGGGATATCTGGTCTGTTTCCATGCTGTACATCTTTATGACTCTCTGGATCAGATTGTAGCTTTCTACAACAAAGAGACCAGAGGCATATACTGCTGCCATGCAGGAGAAGACAATAATGCAGATGAATGATAAAAGAGTTTATATAAGAGCATGTATAAGTTTCACAGACAAAAATAAAAAATGGCATATCTGATACAACTGGAATTTCTTAGGCAAGAAACAACTTTGCAAAGTTAACCTCTGACAAAGAAACTGAATGGTCTATGCAATCTAACTAGGATTAATAATTTGATTTATCTGATAGATATTTCTAATGGTAGGAAAATAATTGGTAATGTTGCATGAACACTATATCATCACAATGAAGAGAACAAGGCAGAGCAAGTGTGTTAAGCTTTGAAAGATGACAGAAAAAGTAAGGACTGCAGATCCTAGAGGTCAGAGTCGTGAGTGTAGTGCTGGAAAGACACAGCAGGTCAAGCAGCATCCAAGGAGCAGGAGAATCAATATTTCAGGCATAAGACCTTAATCGTGAATGGTCAAGGGCTAATCCCCTCTCTTCTCCTCTCCTTGGATGCTGCCTGACCAGCTGTGTCTTTCAGCACCACACTGTCGACTCTGAAAGATGATGGAGACAATAAGGGTGAGGTAGACAGAATGATAACTGTTTACAAAGCAAACCAGCCCCAAGTTGACCAGCCAGTATAGAAATACTGGGATATTAGATAATGTGTTCTCATTTAAATGCAAATACTATGGATACAGAAAATTTGACATTTACACAGAGAATGCTGGAGAAACTCACCAGGTCTGGTAGCATCTGTGAAGAGAGATGTAGAGTTGACCACTGGAATCCAGTGTGTCTTTTGTTCAGAACAGCATTTGCGTGTTTAGAGGAAAGACAGCAGGAAGGTCTAGTAAGGTTATTTCTGATGTTCAAAGAAATCTGTAGAAGTATATCTGGATATATTATATTAGTAAGCATGATGCAGACATAGGAGAGTCCGTACTGATAAAACAACATCTTTTATGGTTGATTCTAATAATAAACCAGTTGGATCAACTAGATTCTGCATCGACTTCAAAAAAGTAAATGCAGTCACAAAAATAGATGTATACCCAATTCCTTAGTTAGAAGATTGTATCAATAGGGTTGACAGTACCTCTTTTTTTCTAAGCTTGACCTATTGAAGGGGTCTGACGAGTTCCATTAACATCAAGGATTAAAGAGAATTCACTTTTACCACACAAATTGAGTTATACCAAGGTTGAAGCATGTGGGTTAAAAAAGTACTACTAGCTATATTCCAAAGACTTACGAATCAAATCATAGCTAATGTATCTAATTTTGTAGTTTATTTAGACAATGTCATAATATATAGTAACATATGAGAACAGCACTAAGGTATTAAAGGACCTGATTAATTGCAGTCAGTTGACTAAGTATTTAATTTGGCCAAAATTTGCAAAATGAGAGTAATTTACCCAGGATATATAATAGAGACAAGTGCAAGTGTTGCCACAAACAGTGAAATTGAAGGATCTCTATAGAAGTCCCTGTTCTTCAAACTAAATAGGAAATCATGAGATACTTAGGAATGGGATTTTACCAGAAATCTGTGCAGAACCTCAGCTTGATAAATGTACTTTTAATGAGTTGTTACAAAACCCAGCAAAAGCAGTGTGGTCAGCAGAATGCTAAGCAGCTTTTTAGAGGCTAAATATAATTCTAACAAATGAATCAGTATTGGCTGCCTCTGACTATTCCCAACATTTTAAGGTGGTGACTGCTGGTGGTAATGGACCTCAGAACCCCTTCAACAAATCAATCTTAGAGAGAAACCGAGTAGGTACAGTTTAGTTACAGCCAGAGCTACATTTTTAAGAAATTAAACCAGTATCAGAGGAAGTACTGTAACAGTAGAAAAAGGAGAATTTGGGATTGTGATTGACATATCAGACCTTGAAGTCTATGAGAAAATGAAGACCGCAGATGCTGGAGATCAAAGTCGAGAGTGTGGTGCTGGAAACGCGCAGCAGGTCAGGCAGCATCTGAGGAGCAGGAGAATCGACGTTTCGAGCTAAGGCTTTCAGCAGGAATGAGTGGGCGCCCAAGGGCTTTGAGAGATAAATGGGAGGAGGGTGGGGCTGAGGGGAAGGTAGTGAGGAATGGTTAGTTGCCAAGCACCAAATTCAATATGGCCTCTCCTCTAGTCAGCCTATCTACATATTGAGTCAGGAGCCCTTCCAAGACATATCTGACAAAAACTGCTCTATCTAAACTATTTGAACTAAGGAGGTTCCAAACAATATTAGGGATGTTAAAGTCACCCATGACAACAACCTTGCTACTTCTGCATCCTTCCAAAATTTGACGCCTATTCTGTTCCTTTTTTTTTGCTATTGGGGAAGCGCTGTAGAAAGCTCCCAATAACGTGACTGCTCCTTTCCTGTTTCTCACTTCCACCCATACTGACTGTAGACAAACCCTCCTCAATGACCTCCCTTTCTGCAGCTGTGGTACTATCCCTGGTTAGCTCCCTATCCCTATCCACTCCTCCACCTCTTTTACCTCACTCTCTATTCCTTTTGAAACATCTAAGCCCTAGAACATCCAACAATCATTCCTACCCCTGTGATATCCAAGTCTCCATAATGGCCACAACATCATAGCTCCAAGCACTGATTTATGCTCTCAGTTCATCATCCTTATTCCTGATACTTCTTATATTAAAATAGACACATTTCCACCCATCACACTTGCCCTATCAACTGTCTGTCCTTCCTCACAGATTGCCTGCACTGTGTATCTGGGTGATTACTACCTACTCCATCATCTGACCCATACCTCCGGTCCCCATCCGTCTGCCCATCTAGTTTAAACCCTCTCAAAGAGCCCGAGCAAACCTCATACCCAGGATATTAGTGCCCCTCCAGTTCAGGTGCAACCCGTACTTCTTGTACAGGTCCCACCTTTCCCAGAAGGTATCACAATTATCCACATATCACCAGCCCTGTAGCCACGCATTCATCTGCACTCACTCTCTATTCCTAGTCTCACTAGCCAGTGGCACCGGTAGCAATCCTGGGGTTACTATTCTGCTCGTCCTGCCTTCTAACTTCCAACCTAACTCTATATATTCTCTTTTCAGGTCCTCCTCCCTTTCCCTATCTATGTCATGGTATCGATGTGTACCACACGGCTGCTCTCGCTCCCCCTTAAAAATCCTATGGATATGATCTGAGGCATCCCTGACCATGGCACCTGGGAGGCAACATAACATCCGGGAGTGTCTCTCGCGACCACAGAATCTCCTATTAGTATCGCTCTCCTCTTCTCGCCCCTTCCCTTCTGAGCCACAGAGCCAGGCTCAGTGCCATAAACCTGGCCACTGTAGTTTTGCCCAGGTAGGTTGGTCTCCCCAATAGTGTGCAAAATTGTATACTTATTATTGACGGGAACGGCCACAGGGGGTCCCTGCACTGTCTGCCTATTCCCTTTCTCTCTCCTGACGGTTACCCAACTACCTTTATCCTGTAACCTCCCTGTAACTCCTCTCTATCACCCCCTCAGCCTCCCGAATGATCCAAACTTCATCCAGCTCTAGCACCAGCTCCCTAACACAGTTTATAAGGAGCTGGAGTTGGGTGCAGTTCTCACAGGATGGGTCAGCAAGGATACCAGTGGTGACCCTTACCTCTCACATCCTGCAAGAGGAGCATGTAACTGCCCTGGCCTCGATCCCCTCTGCTCTAAATTGTCAAGAGACATTGAAAAAATGGGAAAAAAAGCCTTACCTTCCTTACCCTCCACACACAGCGTTTTTTTTGTTTAGAGGAGGAGGACGGGTAGGAGATATTACATGTGTAGTGTCTCAGATTTAGCCACAGCCCAAGTATATCAGTTCATGTACTCAGAAATCCCCGTGTCCATGTCCACGTCTATTGAGCCTTCACTTCACCTATTCACAAGGTAGTCTTTAAGAGGGAAAGTTACCTTCCCAGCAGTCTCCTGGTCATGTTCTCACCACATTTGAAGATAGCAGGACATGTTGATAGGACATGGCAAAACATAAATGATCTTGGACTCATGAATAAAAACATTAAGTAAAAATCAGGGAAATTACACTGAACCTTTCAAAAGCTCTGGTTAGGCCACAAACTATTGCCTTCATCTGTGTCACACATTTCAGGAAAAGAGGTTCTTAAAGGTTGCAAATCAAATTTAGTAGAATAGTTCCAAGAATCAGGGATACAGTTTGCATTTTGGATTGGAAAAGCTGGGATTACACTTGTGAACAAGGAATAAGATAGACCACTCAACCCTTTAATCCTGCTCTACCATTTAATGAAATCATGGCTCATCTGATTTTTAAGCCCAACTGTATATTCCTGCATATCCCTGATAATCTTTCATCCCCTTTGTAATCAATAATTTATTTGCCTCTGCCTTTCAAATATTTAAAGATTCTGCATTCACTGTCTTTTCAAGAAAGGAATTCAAAGGTCTCTCAACCATCTGAAAGAAAAAAAAATGTTTCCTCATCCTTGTTTTAAATAGGTGACCTTTATTTTTAAACTATAATCTCTAGTTCATAATTTCCCACAAGAAGAAGCATGCTTTCAACCTCCACCTGGTCAAGTCATCTCAGGATCATATGTATTTCATTCAAGTCATCTCTGACTTGACGATACAGGTCTAGACTGACCAGCCTTTTCCAGGTTTTAGTTCAGTCAATATTCTCTGAACATTTCCAATAGATTAAGATCGTTCCGTAAGTGCAGTGACCAGAAATGTACACAGTACTCCAGATGCAGTCCAACCAATATGGCTGAAGTATTGCCTCCCTGCACTTGCATTCAATTCTGCTTACATAACTTTCTATTAGCTTTCCTGATTACTTGGGATTGTTCTCTTTGAAACAAGACAAATTGAGGGAAGTTAATGGTATGCACAAGATTATGATAGGCTTGGGTGAGATCAACAGGGAAAGTTGTTCTCATAATGTTATATGTACGAGAATCATAGAGATGTACAGCATGGAAACAAACCCTTTGGTCCAACCTGCTGACCAGATATCCCAACCCAATCTAGTCCCACTACCAGCTCCGGCCCATATCCCTCCAAACCCTTCCTATTCATGTACCCATCGAAATGCCTCTTAAGTGTTGCAATTGTACCAACCTCCACACATCCACTGGCAGCTCATTCCATACACGTACCACCCTCTGCATGAAAAGGTTGCCTCGTAGGTCTCTTTTATATCTTTCCCCTCTCACCTTAAACCTTTGCCCTCTAGTTCTGGACTCCCTCAACACAGGGAAAAGACTTTGCCTATTTACCCTATCCATGCACCTCATAATTTTGTAAACCTCTATTAGATCACCCTTCAGCCTCCGATGCTCCAGGGAAAACAGCCCCAGCCTGTTTAGTCTCTCATTATACCTCAAATCCTACAACCCTGGCAAGATCATTGTAAATCTTTTCTGAACCCTTTCAAGTTTTACAACATCTTTCCAATAGGAAGGAGACCAGAATTGCACACAATATTCCAACAGTGGCCTAACCAATGTCTTGTACAGACGCAACATGACCTCCCAACTCCTGTACTCAATACTCTGACCAATAAAGGAAAGCATACCAAAGGCCTTCTTCACTATCCTATCTACCTGCAACCCCACTTTCAAGTAGCTATGAACCTGCATTCCAAGGTCTCTTTGTTCAGCAACACTCCCTAAGACCTTACCATTAAGTGTATAAGTCCTGCTAAGATTTGCTTTCCCAAAATGCAGCACCTCGCATTTATCTGAATTAAACTCCATCTACCACTTCTCAGCCCATTGGCCTATCTGTTCGAGATTATGTTGTAATCTGAAGTAACCTTCTTTGCTGTCCACTACACCTCCAATTTTGGTGTCATCTGCAAACGTACTAACTGTAGCTCTTATGCTCACATCCAAATCATTTATGTAAATGACAAAAAGTAGAGGACCCAGCACCGATCCTTGTGTCACTCCACTGGTCACAGGTCTCCAGTCTGAAAAACAACCCTCCACCAACACCCTCTGTCTTCTACCTTTGAGCCAGTTCTGTATCCAATGGCTAGTTTTCCCTGTATTCCATGAGATCTAACCTTGCTAATCAATCTCCCATGGGGAACCTTTTCAAACGCCTTACTGAAGTCCATATAGATCACATCTACTGCTCTGCCCGCATCAGTCCTCTTTTTTTTACTTCCTCTAAAAACTCAACCAAGTTTGTGACACATGATTTCCTACACACAAAGCCATCTTGACTATCCCTAATCAATCCTTGCCTTTCCAAATACATGTACATCCTGTCCCTCAGGCTTCCCTCCAACAACTTGCCCACCACCGAGGTCAGACTCACTGGTCTATAGTTCCCTGGCTTGTCCTTGCCACCCTTCTTAAACATTGGCACCACGTTAACTAACGTCCAGTCTTCCGGCACCTCACCTGTGACTATTGATGATACAAATATGTCAGCAAGAGGCCCAGCAATCACTTCTCTAGCTTCCCACCGAGTTCTCGGGTACAGCTGATCAGGTCCTGGGGATTTATCCACTTTTATGTATTTCAGGACATCCAGCACTTCCTCCTCTGTAATCTGGACATTTTGTAAGATGTCACCATCTATTTCCCTACAGTCTATATCTTCCATATCCTTTTCCACAGTAAATACAGATGCAAAGTATTCATTTAGTATCTCCCCCATTTTCTGCAGCCCTACACAAAGGCCGCCTTGCTGATCTTTGAGGGGCCCTATTCTCTCCCTAGTTACCCTTTTATCCTTAATGTATTTGTAAAAGTTATTTGGATTCTCCTTAATTCTATTTTCCAAAGCTATCTCATGTCCTCTTTTTGCCTTCCTGATTTCCCTCTTAAGTATACTCCTACTGTCTGAATACTCTTCTAAGGATTCACTCGATCTATCCTGTCTATACCTGACATATGCTTCCTTCTTTTTCTTAACCAAACCCTCAATTTCTTTAGTCATCCAGCATTCCCTATACCTACCAGCCTTCCCTTTCACCCTAACATAAATATACTTTCTCTGGATTCTTGTTATCTCATTTCTGAAGGCTTCCTATTTTCCAGCCGTCCCCTTCCTTGTGAACATCTGCTCTGAATCAGCTTTCGAAAGTTCTTGCGAACTTTTGTATCATCCGCAAACTTGCTCACCCAACCTTCTAGCCTCTCCTGGTCATTTATAAAAATGACAAACAGCAATGGTCCCAAAACAGATCCTTACAGAACACCACTAATAACTGCACTCCAAGATGAACCTTTACCATCAACTACTACCCTCTGTCTTCTTCCAGCCAGCAAATTCCTAATCCAAACCTCCAATGCACTCTCAATGCCATACCTCCGTATTTTTTGCAGTAACCTACCATGGGGAACCTTATCAAACGCCTTACTAAAATCCATATACACCACATCTACTGCTTTACCCTCGTCTACCTCCTTAGTCACCTTCTCAAAGAATTCTATAAGGTTTGTGAGGCACGACCTGCCCTTCACAAAACCATGCTGACTATCCCTTACAATTCTCTCTAAGGCCTTGCCCATAACAGAAGTGAGACTCACCGGCCTATAGTTCATAAGGTTATTCCTACTCCCCTTCTTGAACAAGGGAACCACATTTGCTATCCTCCAGTCTTCTGGCAGTATTCCTGTAGACAACGAGGACATAAAAATCAAGGCCAGTGGCTCTGCAATCCCCTCCCTTGCTTCCCAGAGAATCCTAGGATAAATGCCATTAGGCCCAGGGGACTTAGCTATTTTCACCCTTTCCAGAATTTCCAACACCTCTTCCCTACATACCTCAAAGCCATCCATTCTAGTTAATTGTGACTCAATATTCCCATTGGCAACAATGTCCTGTTCCTGAGTGAATACTGACGAAAAGTATTCATTCATTGTCTCTCCAATCTCTTCAGCCTCCACGCACAACTTCCCACTACTATCTTTGACTGGACCTATTCCTACCCTAGTCATTCTTTTATTCCTGACATACCTATAGAAAGCCTTTGGGTTTTCCCTAATCCTACCAACCAAGGACTTTTCATGTCCCCTCCTTGCTGCTCTTAGCTCTCTCTTTAGATCCTTCCTGGCTACCTTATAACTCTCAATCGCTCCAATTGAACCCTCACACCTCATCTTTTCATAGGTCGCCCTCTTCCCTTTAAGAAGGGATTCCAATTCCTTATTAAACCACGGCTCCCTCACATGACCCTTTCCTCCCTGCCTAACAGGTACATACTTATCAAGGACACTCAATAGCTGCTCCTTGAACAAGCTCCACATATCAATTGTGCCCTTACCTTGAAGCCTACTTTTCCAAGCCACACATCCTAAGTCATGCCTCACCGCATCATAATTTCCCTGCCCCCAGCTATAACTCTTGCCTTGCAGTGCACACTTATCCCTCTCCATCACTAGAGTAAAAGTCACCGAATTGTGGTCACTGTCCCCAAAGTGTTCACCTACCTCCAATCCTAACACCTGGCCTGGTTCGTTACCCAGAACCAAATCCAGTATGGCCTCACCTCTTGTTGGCCATACTAGTTTAAGTCCTCCCAAGCAGCTCTAGCAAATCTTTATGCCAGTATATTAGTCCCTTTCCAATTTAGGTGTAATCTGTCCTTCTTGTACAAATCACTTCTACCCTAAAAGAGATTCAAATGATCCAAAAATGTGAATCCTTCCCCCATACACCAGCTCCTCAGCCATGCATTTATCTGCTCTATCCTTCTATTCCTGCCCTCACTGGCTCGGAGCACTGGGACTAATCCAGATATTACTACTCTCAAGGTCCTTTTTAAATTCCTGCCTAACTCTCTGTAATCTCCCTTCAGAATCTCAACCTTTTCCCTTCCTATGATGTTGGTTCCAATGTGGGCAATGACCTCTTGCTGGCCCCTCTCCCCAGTGAGAACATTCTGCACCCTCTCTGAGACATCTTTGATCCTGGCACCAGGGAAGCAACACACCATTCTGCTTTTTCTCTGCTGGCCACAGAAACGTCTGTCTGTAATTCTGACTGAAGAATCCCCTAACACAATTGATCTCTTGGAACCCGACGTACCCCTCGTTGCGTTAGAGCCAGTCTCCATACCAGAAACTTGACTGTTTGTGCTATGTTCCTCTGAGAATCCATCACCCCCAAAGCAGCATAACTGTTTGAAATGGGTATATTCACAAAAGTCTCCTGCACTAGCTGCCTACCTCTCTTACCTTTCCTGGAGTTAACCCATCTATGTGACTATATCTGAGACTTTCCCCCCTTCCTATAACTGCCATCCATCACATACTGTTGCTGTTGCAAATTCCTCATTGCTTCTAACTGTCTCTTTAACCAATCCATTCGCTCTGATAAGATTTGCAGCCAGCAGCATTTATGGCAGATATAATCTGCAGTAACCCTTAAACTCTCTTTAAACTCCCATATCTGACAAGAAGCACATGTCACTCAATTAAAGGCCATTTTTGCTCCTTCACAATCTACAGACCCATAAAATAACACCGTCTTATTCCTCTGCAAACACTGCGCCAGGTTAAATTAATAGTTATTGTTGATATTTTAAGTTTAATCAAGAGAAATATCTCCAAAGACATATAATCAAGAAAGAACCTACTCTACTCACTACTGCAGATTCTCTCTAGGCCACACTTAAAACAACGATTAACTTATCTGATTCTGTGCTGTGAACTTCACCCAACAGTTCCTCCAAGATTAGTTGTGAATTTCACTGTTTGATAATTTTCCCAGATGCACTCCGATGTCCAGCGATACATGAATTCAAACATCAAAAGCAGTAACTGTGCAGGCTCTCTCTCTCTCTCCTGCAATGACCTCACCATGTTACTTCCTTTGTCTGTTCTCCCTTTTAAAACTGCTGTTGTTTTGACATTTCGTGGACAAAGAATTAAGATTTTGGGCAAGGGATAAAGTGGGAGTATGGGGAAGATTATCATCTGTAACTTTGTTAATTCATTGTGATTGATTTCCAAAGGAATTGACTTTAAAAGACTACTTGAACAAAATAAATTTACAAAACTCTAAGGTTAGGAGTGAGAAACAGGACTGACTAGATTGCTCAACAGAGAATTAGCATTGACTTTATGGGCTGAATGCCCTTCTCTGTACCCCAAAGACTGGTTGGTAATATCACAAATTCGAATTTAACAAATCTACAAAAAACAAACCTACAAGAAACAAAATTACCGCTGGAGAATTAAACATGAGCAAGTTGTGAGTAGGAGATGAAAATGGTGTTGCATTTGCTTTGCTCGGTGGAAATTTTTTCCTTGTATGGAGAAATAAGTCCCCATATGTAATCTTTTTAATGACCTCCTTGCTGTGAAATGACTGGCCTACTATTTAGCACTCCAATTTTAAAGCTAAACAATCGTGCTTGAGTAAATTTGTTTACTCTCTGCCCCACATCCCATACTTTGATCTTTAAAATAATTCTTAATAAGGTTAGACTTAATTGGAAAGTAAGGCTTTATTCTGGAATATTTCTTTTAAGTCGACCAATTTCTGACAATCGCACATGAAGCAAAAGTTTCCAATGCGTGATTCTCCACTTAAAGTGATGCTAGGGAACATGGTCAGGAGGACAGGCTGGATGCTTTTGTCTGGGCAGGACAACAACATTGAACCATTCTTATGCATCTCTTAATCAAGCAGCATTACCAGGTCAGGGAGTAACTACTATCAAAGCAGCATTAATCCGGAGGGAAACAGCTGCTATGACAGTGGGCTTGTAACGTCAATCTTCTTTTGAACGTCAGCAAAGTACTGGAAGATGGCATCAACAGTGCTATCAAGCAGCACTTCCAATAACCTATTCATCTATGCTGAGTCTAGATTCTGCCAGGACCAATCTGTTCGAAGCCTCTTTATATCTTTCACTGAAAAGATAAAAACTGAACTCTGGGGGTGAGGTAACAGTAATTGCCCTTGACATCAAGGAGCTCCAGTGAGACTGAAATGATTTGAAATCAGAGAAGAATTCTCCACTAGTTGGAGTCATACTTAGCACACAAAGGAAGATGGTTGTGAATCATCTCAGCTCCAAAATATTTCTACAGGAGTCCTTCAGGGTACTATAAATGTGTCTATTCAATCATGACTGCACAGTGTTCATTAACATTCACAACTCCTCAGTTGTAGAAGGCATCCATGCCAGTGTGCAGTGCTGTGACTGTGACTTGGAAGAGTACACTTTCTTTCTCCAGTCCATGACTCCACCGTCATCAGTTCCTGACATGACCAATCGTACACTGTCCCTAGACTTAGAATATTGAAATCCTGGAATGCAGATTCTTTCAATTTTTTTTATAAAACAAACTGATTTGGTGAAGGTGCAAAAACTGGTTGATACTCAGAATTTGTAATACAAAAATATAAATGAGAACCTCTTTAAATATATCAAGTTATATGCCCAAAGATACACCACGCAAAGGGACAAAAATGGATTTCTCTCTGCAGAGATACACTTTGGGGGGAAAAATGATTAATAAGTCTGAGTTCTTGAAAGTAAAAGAGATATGGTTTGAGCTATGTAGATGGCTGTCAATCTGACATTTTGGTTCATAAAAACCAGATGTTGCTGAACACGTGCAGTTGTCATTGCAGATGCAGTCATTGCAGATGCAGTCATTGCAGATACGGTCATTGCAGATACAGTCATTGCAGATACGGTCATTGCAGATACGGTCATTGCAGATACGGTCATTGCAGATACGGTCATTGCAGATACAGTCATTGCAGATACAGTCATTGCAGATGCAGTCATTGCAGATACGGTCATTGCAGATGCAGTCATTGCAGATACGGTCATTGCAGATACAGTCATTGCAGATGCGGTCATTGCAGATACGGTCATTGCAGATGCAGTCATTGCAGATGCAGTCATTGCAGATACAGTCATTGCAGATACAGTCATTGCAGATGCAGTCATTGCAGATACGGTCATTGCAGATGCAGTCATTGCAGATACGGTCATTGCAGATGCAGTCATTGCAGATGCGGTCATTGCAGATACGGTCATTGCAGATACGGTCATTGCAGATGCGGTCATTGCAGATACGGTCATTGCAGATGCGGTCATTGCAGATACGGTCATTGCAGATACGGTCATTGCAGATACGGTCATTGCAGATGCGGTCATTGCAGATGCGGTCATTGCAGATACGGTCATTGCAGATGCAGTCATTCAAGAAACATTAACAAATTTTCAGAAGCTTCTTACATAAAAGCAGCTGGACCAGAGTTCCAGGTACCTCACTAGACCTAAAACTGAGATTCTTTTCTAGAAACAGGAGCGCTAAACTGGGAAGCTCCACTCCACAAGCAGGATCATCACCAACTACTTGAAACAATATCGAAATCAGACAATGAAGTCTGATGGTCATAAACTCAGGCAGGTGATCTTCAGTATCATAAAACCTATGGGTATTGAAGAATACCTTGTTAAAATTAGCTCCCAATATGCTTACAGGGATCCCTTTTTTAAAAAGTCCAGATTTCCACAATCCTCCAAACTCAAGTCTGCAAACATTATTAAATATGAATCTTTCATAACAGCAGTGAGACCTGGACAATATTCAGGCTAAGCTGATATGTTGAAAGTAACATTTGCATCACACAAAGCTGGATAATAGTTGTGACCAGAAACAGAGGTTCTAATCATCTCACATCTTTGCCATAATTGAATTTCACACTTAACCCTCCTTAGGGCTGCCATTGGCTAGGAACTTAGATGGATTAGCTATTCATGAATTGTGACTACAGGAGCAGATCAGAGGCTGGGAGTTCTGCAACAATTCATTCACTACTGACTCTTCAAAGCCTATCCAACATCTATGAGGCATAGATTACCAGTGTGATGGAATACTGTCCACTTGCCAGATGGAAGCAGTGCCAACAACACTCAAGAAACTTGATATCTGCCAGGACAATGCAGCCTGATTGATTCATAGTCCATCCTCTCATCCAGGTCTGAGAATAGTTCTTTAGTCCATTCTCGTGGCAAAAAAGTTGTCCACACAAACTGTTAAATATGAGGTCTGCCTTGTGTTGTTTATAATTGTCTTGGTTTATTCCCTGATATTAAGTCACACTCAAGACATTCATACAATGGTTAAAAAAACTGAACAAAAACCAGAAACTGGTCCAGGATCAATTCTTCCTTCAGCAAGTGAGAACAGTGAATCAAATATTATCTTGCATAGCAAATTTCCTTAATGCAATGTGTTTAGTGTAAATGTCAGGACTGGGACTTGGTGACTTTTGACACTCCATCCTTTATTGACCTTTTAAGTATCAGAGACGGTGGGAATCTTGCATTGGGAAGTACAATTTGGAATTATTTTTGTCTGACATTTTAAACAAACCTTTGTTTTAACATTCTAGTCTAGGAAGAAAAGATAAATGCTGGACATTTATTTACAAATGGAACTTTGCAATTAAGAGAGACTAAATTGTCTGAATGTATAACCTCTTGTGCACTGGATAGGATTATCAAATCTGTAATGTGAAATTCACTGAACCCAGATGTTAACTGCAGTGATCATGTGCAAACAAAACTGTTATTTTTCTAACTTATGTTTGAGGTGACTCAGGTTGATCTATGTCAAAAACGTTAGCTGGCACAAGTCTGGGCAGATTCTCTGGGAGGAACTCTAGGCCTCAGACTGAATAATTGTGGTACCCAAATGACATCTTTTGGTGAAATATGTTAAAGGGGCAATTATTCTGTGCCAGTTGGCAGGAAGATGTTTTCTGTCTGTTTGAGTCTTCTGGAATTAGAGTCAGTATTCCAGTACAGAATGTAGATTAACTAAGGGAAGAGATAATGGCCAGGAAGTGTATCTATGATGTGACTGCCTGACAGTATTGTGGTTTGCTTGTGTGCTTTCTACACTTCCCTCACCATATTAAATCTGGGTCAGAAGAAACATCACACGAGGTTATAGTCCAACAAATTTCTTTGAAATCACAAGCTTTCGAGCTCTGCTTCTTCATCAGGTGAAGTGTTCCAGAAGCTTGTGATTTCAAATAAACCTGTTGGACTATAACCTGATGTTGTGTGACTTCTGATCTTGTCCACTCCAGTCCAACACTGGCACCTCTATGTCATGTTGAATCAGGCACCTCAGTTATCCACGATTACCAGATTATTAACATACTCATTATAATGTTTAAATAAGTATTACACACATTTACTGCACAAATATTTTGTGTAATAGGTTTACCCAGTAACTGGGTCACAAAGGTGATAAACTTACTCTACAACTTGTGACAATAACAGGCAACAGGAATGGTAAATTTATTTGAAAGGCTCATCTACTACTTACAGTTTAGTTGCTGATTTGCTCTTTTAGGGTATTAGTAAGGTTTCTTTGTTTTTATTTGTACCATAACATGTAGGAAGTGCATTTGATGCCTGTGTGTTGGCATATACAATTTTACAAACTGTGATCACTTTTGAATGCTTATGATCGCTTTCACGAATTTAAAAAGCTGTTATCACTTTCAAAATGTTGACTGTTTGAGCATGATCATGTGCGGTTATGGCTTGTTCCAAATTATACCATCTAATGCCTGCTAGAGTTTTGAGCATCTTAGAGCACGTTAAATTGCTTCATTTCTTCTGGTAAGGAACATCAGCATTTACAAAGATTCACATCTCTCACTTTGTTAAAAGATATGTATGTGCATCAGCACAATTTGCAGAGGAGATAGGCCGATGAAGTGAAAACCATTGGTGTTGTCCTGAGAAACAATGCTGGATGGTTCTTTGGAAGCAGCCTGATCACAGTCTGCTGTGTTTTAAATGGCAATGGTTGAAAGAAGGGATGCAAAAGGATAAACAGCTGTCAGGACCTTGACAGGCAGCATTTTCTAAGAAGCTGTGAACAATAACTGCAGGATCAAATACACTTACCTGCAAGGACCAGGAGCAACTGGTTTGACAAATTCAGGTTAGGAACACACCAGTTACAGAATTCCTCTATGGATTGCAAGGACGGGTATCACGTACTAAAAGCTTGGCATAATCAATGATAATAACAGCAATTACAATTCAAATCTTCCCCTGATTCCTTCTGATCATTGTACTCTGACCGATGTGCATTCACTGAACTTCCACTTCACTCATCAAATAAATCAGGCTGCTTGGTCACTTGCCGGCAACTTTATTTTCTGCCTTCTTGTTGGTTTTCTTTTCTGTTTACATTTGCCTGTCACTTCTCAGCATTCCACCGCATTGGCCCTCTTTCCATGTATGGTTTGCCTATTTCCATAATTTATATCCTGTTACAATGATAGTCTGAGGTGCCACCCCCTGGATGTGACTGAAAATCTCAAACATTAGGATTGCTGAACATTCTGAGTTTGGACTGACTCCTTCATTAATAAGGAATCTGTATAAAACATATAATAATTTGCGCTACCAGGACACAAAATGGGATTTTCTCCTCCCTGGTGTTGTGTGCGCAATTATAAGAAAGGTGGGAAAATATGGACAGCATAAAATATTCATAGTTCTGATGTGGAGAAAAAATGTTGTGGTTTTCCCCTCAAACCTTAAATGACAACTTTAGAATTTCGCCATTGAGCAGTGTTAATGCTATGTATATGCATTTATGTCTGATTAAAGCCCAACATGCCTTATTACATTCCATTTCTAATTCTCCACTCCTTCCTTGAGAAAACTTGATGACACAAATTCTTGATGTATAATTTGGGACAGGCAACTGACGGCTGTACCTCGTTAAGTATGGGTCACAGCCATTATGCAATTCCTTGTTCACCACATCCCTGTATGCTCCATGGCCACCGTCCTCTTCAACCCCTCTGCACATGCAGGCAGGCATTGGCAAACCACCAGCCTCACCACATCACCACATCTGCTCTTGAACCAACTTGCACACTACACCAGCTCTTCAGTACTGTACTATGGAACTCAGGGATATTTATGACTTTTATGATTCTGCCAAATCACTTTGTGTTCAGGGACAGATACACATCCCATGCACTTATACAGGAAGCAGTTTATGACTTTTTGCTTCACTTCATCGTGCTAACTCATTTTACTACTTACATCAAAGCCGACAGCCTCTGTCCCTTCCTTTACTGCTTACTCACTTACTTCAGTACTGCCATATAGGCAGCAAGCCTCTGTGTGGCACACAGTACTTTCTTACTGCACAGCATCTTTAGTGTTAAGTTACATCCTTCCAGCATCGGTGGCTTGTATTGTTTTTCAATGCAGAGGGAAAAGCAAGCAGCTTGTCACAATATTCCCTTCTTTTCCCGCTCTTCTTTCCCACCTTTCAGACTAGCTTCCAGTGAAAACTTTCCTTGACAGATGCTGAATTAATCTTGCATTCTCAGCTACTTTGAAATGACATTTTGCAAGGAAACATCTTAAAACCTGTAAATACATTGTGCAGGAGTAAAACAATCTCCCACATTCTATTCTTTGTAAATTTCAGATTCTCCCAAACTCTATTGGCCATGTCCTATCTCACACTAAATCCCATTTACCTATATCCTTGCTGACTGACCTACATTGATTTCTACTTAAGCAATGTCCTGAATTTAAAATTCTCATCCTTGTCTTTAACTCCCTCCAGGTTTTACTCCTCCCTACATATGTAATCTCTACCAACTCCCCATCCCCCTGAGATAACTCTGCTTCTCTTAATCTGGCCACTAGGCCATCCATTATTTCAATCACACCATTTGCCAGGCTCCAAACTCTGGAACTCGCACCTTAAATCTCTCCACCTCTCTGCTTCTTCTTCCACTTATCGTCCCGAAACAAATCATTGATGATAAAACAGTCAAGGGGGCATTAGTAGAATATTCCACTGGGTTTCTCACACTCAATGTGTGACCCAAGTGGAAGAAATAATCCAATGAGATTGCTTATGTTTCTCATCAGAAACTGTTTATCAGTTTCAATCTAGAGGAAATGGTCTTATAGAGACATACAGTATGGAAAGAGACCCTTCGGTCCAACTTGTCCATGCCAACTAGGTTTCCCAAACTAAATTAGTCCCTTATGCCTATATTTGACCCATACCCTTCTAAATCTTTCATATTCATGTGCCTGTCCAAATGTCTTTTAAATGTTGTAACTCTGACTGTACCTGCATCTACCACTTACTCTGGCAGTTCATTCCACATGTGAACCACCCTCTGTATGAAAAATATGCCTCTCGGTTCCCTTTTAAACTTCACTCCTCTCACCTTAAAATTAAATTTTGAACTGTCCAATATGAGGGAAAAGACCTTTGCTTTGCACCTTACCTACACTCCTCTTTTCTGAACCCTCTCCAATTTAATAACGTATTTCCTATAAAGGGGTGACCAGAACTGGTACACAATATTCCGAAAGTAGCCTCACCAAAGTCCTACACAAGCGAAACATGACTTCCCAACTCTTAAACTCAATCTGAGCAATGAAGGCAAGCATTCCAAATGCCTTTTTATGGAAATCACAAATTTTACAAAATTAGACAAAATGGTAAATCGCTTTTTTTAATATTCATTCATGGGATGTGGGTGTTGCTGACTGAGACCACATTTCTGTCGCATATTCCCAGTTACTCTTGAGAAACTACCTTCCTGAACTGCTAAATTCTATTTAGTATCGGTACCTTAACCATGTTGTTCAGGAGGGAGTTCCAAACGTTTGACCCAGCAACACTGAAGCAACTGCTTGGTCTAAAATTCCAGGATACTGTAAAAAAGAGACATTGTTATCCAATCAGGCAGCTATTGCCTGGGCCAGAAATCCATGATACTACATGGAAGAAAATGCTTATTTCAACAGCTTAGCTTCTGCCTGGAAGGAATTCCAGAAAACTAAGGATCCTCCAGGTAAGGTAATGAACCACCAACAATGTATACAAAGAACTATGTCTTCTGCAAAGGATTGTGTGTAGAAATGATCCACACATTAGTCCTCAAGTAAGAGAGCCACCTTTCTTCAAAGTCTGAAGAGAGTATATTCTGAGACAAATGTGAAATGTCGAGAAGAGCTGCCAGTGTGAAGCCAGAGACTGGGGAATGAGATAGGGTATTGCTGGATGTAATATAAATAATTATATAAGGGATTAACTTTGGGGGGAAAAGGCTTGCAGGGAGATGTTGTAAAAATAATGATTCTGAAAGGGATAATTTCATGTTACATTGGCTCTACCCATTTACTGGTGTTACATTTACATGTAAGTTCTATTCCAGCTTTTGGATGTTGAAGATGTACCTATCAATTCCTCAAATTCCTCGTGATTATGTCTGACCAAATGCACTTGTACTATTGCTGTAATTCTTGATTCATGCAATAATTTTTTTTGGTTATTCAACAACAGTCCCTCTTCTATTCATACTGTACAATGAAGTTCCATACTCTAATGCTCATCACTAGATCGGTCCATGACAGAGAAAAGACAAAAGAGGACAGGCGACAGTGAAGTACACAAAACCGCTCTGACCCAGTCCTACATAGTGGTAGAAGTGGCAAATACTAGAAGGTGCCAGTAATAGTCATCTGGGAAAATACCACAAATATCATTATAGCTATAGCCAGTTTACAATATTAATTTAATCTATTTTTAGTAAGCATTCTCAATTCCTATGTCAGCTGTTGATTGCATCATTATTTATCTTTTTTTTTCCTATTTTTGGTTTGAAACTGTGAGTTGATGTTGAGAGTTATAATCTCTGATCTTTCAAACAGTAGCTTATTTTAAAAACAAGACTAATGTTTTTTGATGTTGGGAACAGACCTGGTTAATTACTGCTGTAAGAACAATTTAAACAAGTTGGCACCAGGATGTTGTTATGCTCAGGGGTTGTCAGCTGGTTGGATGTTCGATTGGTCAATCAGGTGAGGACTGGCTGGCTAACCAACCACAGGGAATATTGACAAAGGAATAAAAACTCAAAAAGTGAACTGGATAGGAGGCAGTTTTTGCCTTGGAAGTTTCTGGACTGGTCTAGGATTTTGGTGTTGATCTCTCGAGCAATTCTCCAATTTATTGACTTGTTGAAAGTTCTGAGTAAAGAACCCCAGCCTGTAAGAAATGAATGAAAGGCTTCAATGTTCTGTGCAAGCTGTTTGTATTGACTAATGATCTCAAAATTCAAGCAAGATGTAATGTCCGAAATGCCTGGAATAGAACTGATTATCCAAGGAGTTCATCAAGACCTGATAATCATTGTTGAAATGGTTATTAAACTGGCAAGTTGTGATAATTTTAATTTCTTGTTAATTGAGTCTGTTTGTTGGCGTATGAGTAGGGGTTGATGGTCAAAGAAGATTAGACTTAGTTCATAGATATTAATTAAATTGCCTTGAAGTAAATCTATGTTCTGCTAACATTATTTTTTAATAATAAATTGTTAATTTTAACTTGGTGTCCAAGTTTTGTAATTTATAAAATCTGGTTGGGAACAATTGAGTAATTTTGTGGGTCATTGAGTGTTTTTAATTCTTTGTGTGGCAAATCCAATGATAGTCAAGTTGATTTGGTTTGTCTTGCTATCCCTGTGTTGTAACACAGTAAGCAATAGGAAGTACTACATAACTTTGGCCCACTTTAACGTACTAACTGTAATGTATCAGCTGATCAATAAAACACATTGTTACTGGCAAGGATCCTAATTAATATTGTCTTTCTTTATTTTTCTCATGCAGGATAGAATAGGAACCATCAGACCCATGTTAAGACTTAGAACATAGAACATAGAACATTACAGTGCAGTACAGGCCCTTCAGCCTCGATGTTGTGCTGACCTGTCAGACCAATCTGAAGCCCATCCCACCTACACTATTCCATGTAGGTTCATATGCTTGTCCAATGACGACTTAAATATACTTAAAGTTGGCAAATCTACTACTGTTGCAGGCAAAGCATTCCATACCCTTACTACTCTCTGAGTAAAGAAACTACCTCTGACATCTGTCCTATATCTATCACCCCTCAATTTAAAGCTATGTCCCCTCGTGCTCGCCGTCACAATTCTTGGAAAAAGGCCCTCCCTTTCCACCCCATCTAACCCTCTGATTATCTTATATGTCTCTATTAAGTCATCTCTCAACCTTCTTCTCTCTAACGAACCTGCAACAACCATTCCTGTCCCTGCTCTATCCATGTCTCTGAAATGGCCACAACATCGAAGTCCCAGGTACCAACTCATGCTGCAAGTTCATCCACCTTATTCCAGATGCTCCTGGCATTGAAGTAGACACACTTCAAACCAACTTCTTGCTTGCCGGTGCCATCTTGCGTCCCTGAAACTTGGTTTCGGACCTCCCTACTCTCAACCTTTTCTATACTTAAACTACAATTTTGGTTTCCATCCCCCTGCTGGATTAGTTTAAACCCACCCCAATAACCTTAGCGAATTTCCCCCCCAGGATATTGGTACCCCTCTGGTTCAGATGAAGACCATCCTGTTTGTAGAGGTCCCACCTATCCCAGAAAGAGCTCCAATTATCCAAGAATCCAAAACCCTCCCTCCTGCACCATCCCTGTAGCCACGTGTTCAACTCCTCTCTCTCTCCCTATTCCTTGCCTCACTAGCACGTTGCTAGGGCAACAAACCAGAGACAACTCTGTTCATCCTAGCTCTAAGTTTCCATCCTAGTTCCTTGAATTTCTGTCTTAAATCCTGATCTCTCTTCCTACCTGTGTCATTGGTGCCTATGTGGACCACGACTTGGGGCTGCTCCCCCTCCCCCTTAAGGATCCCAAAAACACGATCAGAGACATCACGAACCCTGGCAATTGGGAGGCAACACACCAACCGTGAGTCTCTCTCGGCCCCACAGAACCTCCTATCTGTCCCCCTAACTATGGAGTCCCCAATGACTCTGCTCCTCTTCCCCTTTCCCTTCTGAGCAGCAGGGACAGATTCTGTGCCAGAGCCCTGTACCCCACTGCTTTCCCCTGGTAAATCGTCCTCCCAACAGTATCCAAAACGGTATACTTATTGTTGAGGGGAATGGCCATAGGAGATCCCTGCACTGCCTGCCGGTCCCCTGACTGTAACCCATTTGCCTTGTTTTTGTACCTTAGGAGTGACTACCTCCCTGTAACTCCTCTCAATAACCCCCTGTGCCTCCCAAATGATCCGAAGTTCATCCAGCTCCAGCTCCAGTTCCCTAAAGCGGTTTTCGAGGAGCTGGAGTTGGGTGCACTTCCCACAGATGTAGCCATTAGTAACACTAGTGGTGACCCTTACCTCCCACATTCTGCAGGAGAAACAGTCAACTGCCCTCACCTCCATTCCCACTATTCTAAATTCCCAAAGAGACTGATGAAAAAATAAGGAATAAAAAAAATCTTGTTACCTTATCAATCTGGCGCACAGGTCCTTTTTTTGGTTAGAGGAGGAGGATGGGTGGGAGACACTACCCGAGTAGTGTTTCGGGTAATGCAACGACACAAATATATGACTTCCCAGAAGTCCTTCACTCCTCCCTTGCCGCTCTGGCAAAATGGAGGCCCAACTCGCGGGGTAAGTCCCTTTTAATGTGGGAAAACTCACCCTTCCCAGCAGCCCTCACTTCACCTCTCCTCCTCTCCTTGCTGCTCTGACAAAATGGAGCTCATTGCTTCCCATTACCTGGCTCTGTGACTATCAGACTCAAAATGTTAACATTGTTTATCTGTCTACAGATGCTACCAGACCTACTGAATTTCTCCAACACTTCCTGTTTTTATATCAGATTTCCAGCGTCTACTGCTCTTTGCTTTTATAAGTACTGCAGCAACTCACAAAGCTCTTTTGATTGCACCTTCCAAACTCACAGTTATCAGCCACCAAGAAGGACAATTTCAGCAGTTGCAATGGAACATCACCTTGTGTAGGTTCCCCTTCAAGTAACACACCATTAGGACTTGGAACGACATTACTGTCAACATCTGGAAGTACCATCCTAACAGCAATGTGGATGTACCTCCAGCCCAAGAACTGCAGCAGTTCAAGAAGACAGCTCACCACCATCTTCTACAGGGCAATTAGGGATGGAAAACAAATGCTAGCCTGATGAGTGATGCCACATCACATGAACTTAAAAAGAAATGGCCGAAAGACTAGAACAGGCCATTGGGTTGCTCAGGATGTGCTACAAGTGCCTCAATAAATCTTGTGGCACTCTTCAATATGTCCCATTAAAGGTGTCCAGGATTGCTGTACTCTGCTCTGCCCTTTATAACATCGTGCTGCAGAGGGGGGTGGTGTTGTAGCAGTTGAAGATGTGAGTCTGTCTGCACCAGACCAGCTGTATTCTTCTTTTTCTCTTTTTTTTTCATCTTCTGAAGGATAGTGAAGAAGGTGTTTGGTATGCTTTCTTTTATTGGTCAGAGTATTGAGTATAGGAGTTGGGAGGTCATGTTGCATCTGTACAGCACATTGGTTAGGCCACTGTTGGAATGTTGCGTGCAATTCTGGTCTCCTTCCTATCGGAAAGATTTTGTGAAACTTGAAAGGGTTCAGAAAAGATTTACAAGGATGTTGCCAGGGTTGGAGGATTTGAGCTACAGGGAGAGGCTGAACAGGCTGGGGCTGTTTTCCCTGGAGTGTTGGAGACTGAGGGGTGACCTTATAGAGGTTTTCAAAATTATGAGGGGCATGGATAGGATAAATAGGCAAAGTCTTTTCCCTGGGGTTGGGGAGTCCAGAACTAGAGGGCATAAGATTAGGGTGAGAAGGGAAAGATATAAAAGAGACCTAAGGGGAACTTTTTCACACAGAGGGTGGTACTTGTATGGAATGAGCTGTCAGAGGAAGTGGTGGGGGCTGGTACAATTGCAACATTTAAGAAGCATTTGAATGGGTATATGAATAAGAAGGTTTTGGAGGGATATGGGCCGGGTGCTGGCAGGTGGAACTAGATTGGGTTGGGATATCTCTCTGACTCTATGACTCTAATTGTGAGGAGGACACTGAGACACTATCTGGTGGAATGAATACACATGAAGCAGATGAAGGGCAATGCAAAGGAGAGTGAAGTGACATATTTATGGAAGAACAATTGTAAAATGGGTACATTCCTGAAGAAGGGCTTATGCCCGAAACGTCGATTTTCCTGCTTCTCGGATGCTGACTGACCTGCTGTGCTTTTCTAGCACCACACTTTTCAACTGTGGTCTCCAGCATCTGCAGTCCTCACTTTCTCCACAGGAATAGAGTGACCTGACTGTATGTGTGCCACAATTGTTGGAGAGGGCTGAGCAGGCAGAGAGCAACTGGCTAACACTATACTCTAAGTTTTATTGTTACGACACAGAGTAAACCCTCACCACCCCCCCCCGCCCCAACTAATTTATACCTGCAACACAAAAATGATTTAACCTGTGCTGTAATCTGTAAAAATTCGAGAGGCAAAGAACTATCCTAAAAGTTATTGTTTAAAGTACAAAAAATGTAAGAACTTTATACTTTAAGTCTAACATAAAATATTAATAAATAACTATTTACAACTCCTTTCTCTAACCTATCTTTTACCTTCCCCTTCTACAATACTAGTGCAATAAAATCTCTGATTAAGATTTACCAAACAAATCAAATTTCAAAACCAGCCAGCTGTCAAATCTTCTCTTTGTATCTTCTTTTCTTCTTTGGGATTTCTGTTTCATCGGTCATTGATAGATAAAGGTACCTTCAAGGGAGCTATTCTCTGGGCAGTCTGCATATGTTGGAGGCTTAGCAGTTCTCCCTCCAACTGTTTAATCTTTGCCGGTCTTTCATTGGTTTTAATATTGTCAAAATACTAATTCAAACTTGATTGGAGGTTAGTAACTTGGGGCATAATTTAAGGTGATTGGCCGAATTTAAAGTTGTTTTTTGTCTCATAACAACTCAGGTACTGTGAGCTGCTGGACCAAATATTACATTGTAAATTCTCAAGTACTTTGTGTTCTTGCTAAGTCCTTCAAATCTCTTAAAGGTTACACCTTCAGAATATTATAATCAGAGAAATGATATAAATTACAAAGGCAAAGAGGTTATGGTGAGCCTTTATGAAGGACTGGTTTGAAATCAGCTATAATCGCATGGTACATTGGCCAGCCTGAGCAGATGCGTCAACAACGGATGAAAGGACATGGCACAAAAATAACCAGACAGGAGTGTTCCCTCCCAGTCACGGAACACTTTAGCAGCTCGGGACGTTCGGCCTCAGAGCTTCGGGTGACCATCCTCCAAGGCGGACTTCAGGACAAGCAGCAATGCAAAGTGGCTGAGCAGAAGCTGATAGCCAAGCTCAGTACCCATGAGAATGGCCTCAACCGGGACCTTGTCACACTACAAGTGACCTCACTGCATGATACATACACACATACACCCTTATATACTCCCACACCTACGCAGACCCTCTCTCTGTCTCATATGCACACACACACACACGCCCCCCCCACACTCACACCAAGACACACACCCTCTTACACATACCCCATCACACTCACACACACACTTAACCAAGCTTACAAACACATATATACACAACACTCTATCACATGCACTCACCCCCACATACACACACTCACATGCACACTCAATCTGACACTCCTACCTGTGTACACATATAAGCTTATGTGATAAATTTGGTTTTGCAGAATTACATTTTATTTTGCTCATAAACTGAATGAATCTATGTAAAACTCTGTAAAACTATACACAGGGTTTGTCAGTCTGACATAGCATTGGGACACAGACCTATTGTTTAAAAAGCTGAACTATCGTGAGAATGTAATTTAAAAGAAGTTGTGGGATTTACGTATCAAAGAGCAGAAACCAGCATATCCCATTACAAAAGATGCAAGTTTTAATCCAAGATTGTTTACTGTATCACATCTCCATGACACTGCACTCCTTTAGCTGTGAGCATGATCTTACTCTCCACAACCACCTGCTGAAGGAGCAGCGCTCTGAAAGCTAGTGCTTCTAAATGAATCTGTTGGACTATAACCTGGTGTGTGATTTTTAACTTAGTCCACCCCAGTCCAACACTAGCACTTCCAAGTTATGTAGATTATATCTTACCTGTTGTAACATTAAGTCAGTTCCCGGTCTGTCAATGATTACCATAGATGGCAGTATTTAGAATTGAAGGTAAAAATATCCTGGCCCTTCTGGACCAGAGGATTGGCTTCTGTCATGACAGAGAGAGACAATTGGTGGTTTTAACAGCATGGTCACTACATCTCAATTGAGAGAAGATGAGAAGGAAACTCTGTTATGGTAATCTCAGTTAATGTGAAATTGAACCTACACTGTTGGCACTACTCTTCATTGTTTAACAGCCATTCAGCCAACAGAGCTAACCAACCTTAACATTTATTATTCATTCGTAATAAATATTGCTGTTTTTGAAGTCTAAGCCTGAAGACAGTTCATGGTTTTGCCTCTCCTCAACCAGTCAGTCTTGAAGTCAAGTTGTTGTGACCTCACACCACATGATAAAAGAGCTCAAGATGTTCAAAACTGGGAGATTTCTGGACATGGCAGATTGACCTCTGGAGGTTGAAATTGACTGGGATTGTAGAAACAAGTGATTGGGATTGTGAGCTCCCCTATCTCTAAGATTACACCGAGTCTCAGACAGCATTCAGCCCTATCCTTGCACTACTTATCTCTTTATTGTGAGATTCCTTGCTTCCTTCTCATTATAGTATAGTGTGCAGGAGAATTCTAGGGAACTCAGATAATGCATCATACCTGAAAGTGGTTTGATATCCACTTTTTGAGCTACAATTAGGCCATTCAACCTTTCCTGCAACTAAATTCAACTCCTAGGCACCACACACCTGCTATTCACAACCTCTGCTATTTACATCCACACAAGATGAGTGGGTCCTTTTTTTTTAATCCACGTTGTGGTCCCCTCTGCACTGGGGAAATGAAGTGCAGCAGACTGGGTGATCGCTTTGCAGAACACCTACACTCTGTTTGCAGAAAAAACTCTGAGCTTCCAGTTGCCTGCCATTTCGCCAGACCACCACGTTCCTTGGCTGACATCTCTGTCTCAGGAGCGCTGCAGTGCTCCAGCGAAGTTCAGCACAACCTGGAAGAACAACACCTCATTTTCCACTTGGGAACTCTACAGCCTTCTGGACTGAATATTGAGTTTAACAATTTGAGGGTTTGAGCACTTTCCCATGTCTTTTCCCCATCCTCTCATACTAGGCCATGTCATCACACGGACTGCTGCCATAAACAACCCATTGTCAGTTAATAATGGTCCCCAATAGCAGCTATTCATTTTCCTCAGCTGACCTTTATCCACCTTTGTTGACCTTTGTTCAATGGTTTTTCTGTATTTCCACCTATCCTTTATTGTTCCTTCCCCACCCTACTTTCTGAATAAATACTAACTTTTTCATGGCTATAAGCAGCCTGAGGAAGGGTTACTAGACCCACAACATTAACTATTTTTTTCTCTCCACAGATGCTGCTGAGATTTTTCCTGCAATTTCTGTTTTTGTCTCCTCTCTCTCTCTCTCTTTTTTCTTGTTTACCACATGATCTCCAAGGAAGAGTCAGAGAATCAACCTTTCCACACCTTCCTTTTGTTTTCCTGCTTTTGGAATATTTCAGCAGCAGCATTTTCTGCGACTGTGCAGAGATCTGAGGCAGTCCCTTAAAACAGGCATCTTTCCATTCACACAGGGTGGGTCATTATCTCACCCGCTTATTGTGATATATCAGCAAAACCGCACATCGGATGTGAATGCTATATGATTGTATTAAAAGCCTGTCCCAATTATGAACACGTTTTTGAGCAACTTGCATGCAGATCAGTTTTATTAAACTTCCACTGATTTTGTTCCACTAAAATAATGTACTGCCTTGATTTTGCTTCCAAAGTGAATAAGGATGTTGTGAAACTTGAAGGGGTTCAGAAAAGATTGATAAGGATATTGCTAGGGTTGGAGGATTTGAGCTAGAGGGAGAGACTGAATAGGCTGGGGCTGTTTTCCCTGCAGTGTCAGAGGCTAAGTGGTGACCTTATAGAGATTTATAAAAATCATGAGGGGCATGGATAGGGTAAATAGAAAAAGTCTTTTCCCTGGGGTGGGGGTGTCCAGAACTAGAGGGCATAGGTTTAGGGTGAGACAGAAAAGATATAAAAGAGACCTAAGGGGCAACTTTTTCACGCAGTGGGTGGAGCGTGTATGGAATAAGCTGCTAGAGGAAGTGGTGGAGGCTGATACAATTACAGCATTTAAAAGGCATCTGGATGGGTATATGAATAAGAAGGATTTAGAGGGATACAGATCAAGTGCCGGCAAATGGGAGTAGATTAAGTTAGGATATCTGGTTGGCATGGATGAGTAGGACTGAAGGGTCTTTTTGTATGCTGTACATCTCTGACACTCCATCTATACTGATCAGGTTATCAAATAAATGATCCGCTGTGCCACTGTATTCCAAGAATTTACTGTTCTAATCTATTTTGGAAACTTACACTTTATCACCAAACTGAAAAAAAAACATAAAAATCATGCGAAACCATAGCATTAGTGATGATAATCCGAGGATCTGTCCTCAATCACAAAACTCCATCTGCATCCAACTTTCACTATGTAAACAGGGGTGAGAGCTCTATGGGGTATTGCATTTGATACAGATCAAATTAGACTAAGTAAAATACAATATCAGGGTTCCAATTCCACTCTCACTTCATTGCCTGTTGAAGAGGCTGGGAATTCCATGGAGAATGGCACAGGCCAGGAGTATGAAGGAATATTTGTCTGGATGAATGATTTGGAGGTGCCAGTATTGGACTAGGATGTACAACGTTAAAAATCACACAACACCAGGTTATAGTCCGATAGGTTTATTTGGAAGCATTGGCATTCGGAGTGCTGCTCCTTCATCAGGTGGGTGTGGACACAGAATTTATAGGAAAAGTTCACAGTGTGATGTAACTGAAATTATATACTGAAAAAAGCCTGGATTGTTTGTGAAATCTTTTAGAATGACCATGTTGGTTTCATTTCTTTCATATGTAAATTCCAGAACGTTTGGAAAGTTACATTCTCAAGTGAACTTTAACAGTAGGTGCCATGTCAGCTCAGATAATGCACTGAAAGTGTGAGGTGCCCTGGGTGAGGCTGTCTGTGTCTCAATGTTCAGACTGATTCTAATCTAAAAAATGGATTTTCAGAATCTTTCATGGATTCGTGCAGTTTTTGAGCAAAGTAAAATGTAATTCTGCAAGTCCAAATTCACCTCATTAGATTCTATGTGCATGTGCAGGGGAGAATGAGTGTCTGTGAGAGTGTGTGTACGTGTGTGTGTGAGTATAAAGGAATATAAGTCTGTGAGAGGGTGAGAGTGGGAGTGTATCTGTGAGCGTACAAGAGAGAGCTTGTGTATGAGACAGGGTCTGCGTGAGTTTATAGGTCTGCTGTGTGTCTGTAGGATTGCTGAAACTGTCAGAAAATATATGAAGGTCAGATTCATCAGCCACACCTACAAGGTAGAGCAAAACATCATCCGATTACAATGCAACATCATCCATGCTCTCAAAACCAATCACAACATTGTCATCAAACCAGTAGATAAAGGAGGAGCCATTGTCATTCAGAGTAGAATGGACTATTGCAAGGAAGTGTAATGACAACTGAATGACCAGGAACACTACAGACAACACAATGATCAGGACTTTGGAACCAGTCCTTCAGAGTTCCCTGTGCACTCTCATCCCGTGTATTTCTTGTGTAGACATTTTCTACTACCTTTTGAAGCTACACAAAGCCAACACACTAGGACGTCCCATCATATCAGGCAATGGGACCCTGTATGAGAACCTCTCCGGTTATGTCAAATGCATCTTGAAACCCATTCTACAGGGGACCCCCAGCTTCTGAAGCAACACTATGGATTTCTTACTGAAACTCAGCACCCATGGACCAGTTTAGATTAAATTAGATTAGATTCCCTCCAGTGTGGAAACAGGCCCTTCGGCCCAGCAAGTCCACACCGACCCTCCGAAGAGTAACCCACCCTGACCCATTTCCCTCGGACTAATGCACCTAACACTATGGGCAACTTAGCATGGCCAATTCACCTGACCTGCACATCTTTGGATTGTGAGAGGAAACCGGAGCACCCGGAGGAAATCCACGCAGACACTGGAAGAATGTGCAAACTCCACACAAACAGTTGCCCAAGGCTGGAATTGAACCCGGGACCCTGGCGCTGTGAGACAGCAGTGCTAACCACTGAGCCACCATGCTGCCCCAGTTGATCTGGGAACATTCCTCATCACAGTGGACGTTTGAGCACTCGATACCAGCATCCCTCACGATGACAACATTGCTGCCACAGCCTCAGTACTCAACACCAACAACTCCCAATCTTCGAGCACCATCCTACAACTCAACGGCTTTATCCTCAACCACAACATTTTCACCTTTGACAACAAGTTCTTCATCCAGATATACAGAACAGCCATGGGAACCGAATTTACATCCCAATATACCAACGTTTTCATGCACAGTTTCGAACAAGACTTCTTCTCTACACAGGACCTCAAACCAACATTACACACCAGGTATATTGATGACATTTCTTCCTCTGGACCCATGGCAAGGAGTCACTGATAAAACTACACAGTGACATCAACAAGTTTCATCCCATCATCAAACTCACCATGGACTACTCTCTAATATCTGTCTCATTTTTGGACACATACATCTCCATCAAAGATTGGTACCTCAGCACCTCACTCTATCGCAAACCCACGGATAACCTCATGATGCTGCACTTATCCAGCTTCCACCTGAAACATATTAAAACAGCCATCTCCTACAGACAAGTACTACACATACACAGGATCTCTTCAGATGAGGAGGAACATGATGGGCACTTGGAAGTACTCAGGGATGCCCTCATAAGAACGGGATACGATGCTCAACTCATCGACCGCCAGTTCCAATGTGCCACAGTGAGAAACTGTAATGACCTCCTCAGAAGACAGACATGTGTTGCAACTGACAGGGTACCCTTAGTTGTCCAGTACTTCCCAGGAACTAAAAAACTATGCCACATTCTTCACATTATCAATTAGAATCAGCACCTCGCCAAGACCTTCCCCACATCTCCACTTCTCACCTTTAAACTACCACCAAACCTCAAACAGATCATTGTTCACAGCAAACTGCCCGGCTCTCAGGACAAAACCATACAACCTTGTCATGGTAGACGCTGTAAGACCTGTCAGAGTGTCAACATGGATACCACGATTATGCATGGGGACACATCCCACCATGTACATGGCAGGTACTCATGTGACTTGGCCAACCATGTCTATCTCATACACTGCAGGCAATGATGCCCTGAGGCATGGTACATTGGTGAGACTGAGTTCACCGTACAACAATCAACAGACACGAGTGTTCCCACCCAGTCAGAGAACACTGGGACATTCAACTTCAAACTTTCGGGTGACCGACATCTAAGATGGACTTCAGGACAGGTAACAACACAAAGTAGCTGACTAGATTAGATTACTTACAGTGTGGAAACAGGCCCTTCAGCCCAACAAGTCCACACCGACCCGCCGAAGCGCAACCCACCCATACCCCTACATTTACCCTTTACCTAACACTACGGGCAATTTAGCATGGCCAATTCACCTGACCCGCACATCTTTGGAATGTGGGAGGAAACCGGAGCACCCGGAGGAAACCCACGCATACACGGGGAGAACGTGCAAACTCCACACAGTCAGTCGCCTGAGTTGGGAATTGAACCCGGGTCTCAGGCGCTGTGAGACAGCAGTGCTAACCACTGTGCCACCGTGCCGCCGACTAGAGGCTGATAGCCAAGTTCGGTACCCAGGGGATGGCCTCAACCAGGACCTTGGGTTCATGTTACACTACAGGTGACCCCACTGCACTATACACACACATACACAGACACACACTCCTACATACACACACACATACACACACACACACTCCTTCAGACCTTCTCTCAAACACAAACTCTCTCATACGCTCACACATGAACTCTCACACACTCACCATCATATGCACCCTCCCAATGACTTAAACCCCTCTAAACTCACACACATACACACACTCTCTGATAGACACTCTTACCACCTCCCCCGGCCCCGCGCACACACACATATATAAGTCTGTGGGGTGAATTTGTGTTTGCCAGATTACATTTTATTTTGCTCAAAAACTGCATGAATCCATGTAAGATTCTGATAATCCCTTTTTTAGATTAGAATTGGTCTGAACATTGGGGCACAGACAGCCTCACACGGGGCATCTCACACCTTCAATGCATTATCTGGAGTGATATGGCGCCTATTGTTAAAGTTCACTTGAGAATGTAACTTTTCAAAAGTTCTGGGATTTACATTTGAAGGAACTGAAACCAACATGGCCATTCTAAGAGATGAGAGACTTAACAAACAATCCAGGTGTTTTTCAATATATAATTTCAGTTACATCACATGTAAACATTTGCTATGAATTCTGCATCTTACGATCTTATACTCCACAACCACCTGAAGAAGGAGCAGCATTCCGAAAGCTAGTTCTTCCAAATAAACCTGTTGGACTAGAACCTGGTGATTTGTGATTTTTAACTTTGTCTGGATGAAGGCAACAATAATCAGGAAGTCCAACACCAACCAGGAAAAAGCAGCCTCCTTGATTTTCACCCCCATCTGCCATCTGAAACCTTCTCTCCTTCTGACACTGACTGTTATGCCTCCCTGAGGCAGTACATGGAAATCAAGTCTCACTATTTCTGGAGTTGTCGCAAAAGTTAAAGATTTTATCCAAGCCTGCCAAGTCCTTGGTTTACCTGCTGGGTAACCCAGGTTCACAGAAAACACAACCAGGTTTCTGTACTGAATAAGAACGACTACTTATTACTAGTAAATAACTTCTAACCAAGGGTAAACAACTATGCACTACCGACATCTACTAGTTACAATTCTAACTTAGTATATACAAATACAACATATTTTAGCGATCTGTGTTTGTGTTATGCTTGGAGAGGAAAGGAAACCTGGGAGGCATTTCAATGTCCTCAGTCCACAGGGTTTGCTGAGATGATCCTTTTTCTTGCCAGGAATTTCTTGTTCTTCAATCTCACTTCTATAGGCTGTGTTCACTGCTTTGCAAGAGACACAAGCAATTAGTATATAACCTGCAAAGTGTCTTAATTATTAGTTGAAGATCACACTATCCACCTACTGGTGAGTTAAGATGATCTGGCTTTCTTCAGATTTACTGGAGAGAAAGATACACCTTGCAGCAATCCAAAGACTACTGTCCATATCATTCATACTCATAAGCTGTTCAGCTACACAGGAGCCATCAGATAGTTGTTGTCAGGCTAATGGCTTTTGCAATCCATAACTGTCCATAAGTCCACAAACCAATCAGCAACCTGCTTCTCGCTGAATCTCTCTTTACACACGCACACTGGTGGCAGCCCATCTACAACAGCCTCTCCCACTGTTTGAATAAAGTATTGGTATAAACATGACTTTCAAAGAGTCTCAGTAACTTCCTTTTTAAAAGTGCAACAATTCATTCTACATTCCTTGGTTTTAAAGTAATTCTTTTCCTATTTTTGTTCGCAATCAAAAATAAATTCAAATAAATTCACACGGTGGCAGCTACATGAACAATCCACAGGGTACACTACAGCAACTTACCAAGGCTCCTTCAACAACATTTTCCAAACCTGCAATCTCTATTTGCTGGAAGGATTATGGAAACAAATACAGAAAACAGCATCCACTTCAAGTTCCCCTCGATATTTCATGCCATCCCAATCTGGAAATACATCACCAATCTTTCATCTGATTGAAGTCCTGTGGCTTTCTATCTAAAGCACTGTCATTATACATTCAGAATCCATACTGCGTAAGACCACTCACTATCTCCTTCTTCAAGGAAATTTAGGCATGCACAATAAACACCTGCCTTGCCAGTGAAGCTCACATCTTCTGAATTAACTTTGAACAGAATACAATTTGAATCCTTCTATTATCTTATGCTTGTTAGATATATTTAATAATGTAGTTGGTGCCAAGGTACAGTGAGATGTGCATAATGTCAGCAGGTTCTGGAACCATCTTGGATTACAGAATAAATTAGTAAATTAGCGAGTTTTGAGAAGATTTGTAGCTCAGGTTGAGTTTCTGGATGTAGGTTTGCTCACTGAGCTGAAAGGTTCATTTTCAGACGTTGCATCACCATGGTAGGTAACATCTTCAGTCAGCCTCTGGGATGAAGTACTTTTGTGGGTGTGGCCCACTTTCTATTTATATGTTTGAGGTTCCTTGGGATGGTGATATCATTTCCTGTGGTGAAGTCATTTCCTATGATGATGTCATTTCCTGTTCTTTTTCTCAGGGGGTGGTAAATGGGATCCAAGTCAATGAATTTGTTGATAGAGTTCTGGTTGGAATGCCACGGTTCTAGGAATTCTTGTGTGAGTCTCTGCCCTAGGATGGATGTGTTGTTCCAGTCGAAGTGGTGTCCTTCCTCATCCGTATGTGAGGATACTAGTGAGAGTGGGTCATATCTTTTTGTGGCTAGTTGATGTTCATGTATCCTGGTGGCTAGTTTTCTGCCTGTTTGTCTGATATAGCGTTTGTTACAGTTCTTGCAAGGTAGTTTGTAAATAACATTAGTTTTGCCTGTTATCTGTATCGAGTCTTTCAAGTTCATTAGCTGCTGTTTTAGTGTGTTGGTGGGTTTGTGGACTACCATGATGCCAAGGGATCTGAGTAATCTGGCAGTCATTTCTGAGATGTCTTTGATGTAGTGGAGAGTGGCTAGGGTTTCTGGACATGTTTTGTCTGCTTGTTGGAGTTTGTTGCTGAGAAATCAGCAGACTGTGTTCATTGGGTACTCATTCTTTTTGAAACAATATTTAGGTGATTTTCCTCTGCTCTGCATAATTCTTCCATGCTGCAGTGTGTGATAACTCATTGAAATAATGTTCTAATGCAGCTTCGTTTGTGGGTGTTGGGATGATTGCTTCTGTTGCTCAATATTTGGTCTGTATGTGTTATTTTCCTGTAGACACTGGTTTGAAGTTCCCCATTGGCTATTCACTCTACTGTGACATCTAGGAATGGCAGTTTGTTATTGTTTACTTCCTCGTTTAGTGATTTTTATGCCAGTAAGGGTATTATTGAGATGGTCCTGAAGGTTTCCTCTAATTTGTTTCGTTTAGTGATAACAAAGGAATCTACGTAGTGGACTCAATATTTGGGTTGGATGGTTAGGAGAACTGCTTCAGCACACCACGCTTCTACAGATTACCCAAAATTAACAAAACCGGAATCCTCCTCAGACTTATAGTCTCACTACCTGGAACATCAACTTACAGATTGGCCAGGAGCTAACACCAAAGACTAAAACACTTAGTAGAAGACTCACGCCACTCCATCCACTCCACCCAAGAATTCCTGAAGACTAAAGACACCAAAATAGAGGAGGATGAAATAATGGCCTCCTTTGACCTAACAGCCCTGTTCACATCCATCAACATCAACCTGGCCAAGGAAACAGTGACTACCTTATTAAAAGACCCAAGGACACATACACCAAACACCATTAACTTCATCAGCAAGGACAGTATCATCAAGCTTACCACACACTTCACCTTCAACAACAAAACCTACAGACAAACCAAAGGTACACTTAAGGGATCTCCGACATCAGGGTTCTTAGGAGAGGCTGTAATGCAGAGACTCGAACAAACAGCTCTGCCAACCATCCAACCCAAACTTTGGGTCCACTCTGTATTGACACCTTTGTATTCACTAAATGAAACAAATTAGAGGGAACCTTCAAGACAATCAATAATACTCTTATTGGCATAACAATCACTAAACGAGGAGGAAAACTACAACAAACTGTCATTCTGAGATGTTCACAGTAGAGCGAATAGTCAATGGGGAACTTCAAACCAACATTTACAGGAAAACAACACATACAGACCAAATACTGAACTACAGAAGCAATCAGCCCAATATCCAGCAGCTAATGAACTTGAAAGACTCGATACAGATAACAAGCAAAACTAATGTTATTTACAAGCTACTTTGCAAGAACTGTAACAAACGCTATACCAGACAAACAGGCAGAAAACTAGCCACCAGGATACATGAACATCAACTAGCCACAAAAAGATATGACCCACTCTCACTAGTATCCTCACATACGGATGAGGAAGGACACCACTTCGACTGGAACAACACATCCACCTGAGGACAAACCAAACAGAGACACACACAAGAATTCCTAGAACCGTGGCATTCCAACCAGAACTCTATCAACAAATTCATTGACTTGGATCCCATTTACCACCCCCTGAGAAAAAGAACAGGAAATGACATCATCATAGGAAATGACTTCACCACAGGAAATGACATCACCATCCCAAGGAAACCCAAAGATATAAATAGAAAGCAGGCTACACCCAGTGCTTCATCTGGAGGCTCACTGAAGATGTCACCTAGCATGGTGATGAAACATCTGAAAATGAACCTTCCAGCTCAGTGAGCAAACTTACATCCAGACATTAGTGAATAAATTGTACAAATGGTAAAATTCTGAGTAAATTAATATCAAATTTATATTTCTGAGACAGAAACAGCATCAAAAGTTCATCTTTCCCACTCTGTATATTTCCACCTCTCTGCTCCTCCAGTTGCCACTGTCTAACATCAGTCCTGAGATCCTTTTCTGCCATGACCACCACCTCCAATCTGGAGATGGTCATGCTGCACTGGTCCCCCATGTCTCCTAACACTGGACATTGACTAACCGTTTCCCGGCTCATCTCCCAATGTCACCACCTGAAATGGAGCAGGGATGGAGATACAGCTTCCTGATGGATGGCATCAGGAGGAAGCCCCAGGGCAACCAAAGCAAAAACCAAGCTGGGAAGATAGCATTGAAGCTATATGGATATGACCGGACCCAGCACATGAGCCCAAGAGTGGCTGAGACCAGCGCTTAGGAGCCAAACACTGCTATCCCATTGCAGCCGTTTTGGATTGTGTGTAGAACACTACAAAAGTGTAGATTTCTATGCAGATTTTAAAGCCATATATTTCAAATCAGAGTTGGTATGTAACATGCAGTTTTGACCTCATCAACAACCTATTGGAATTAATTTCTTCTCATATTTGTCCCTTTTATTTGAGGAAAAGCTGCCAGTGCAGAATATCTCTGCCTGATTTTGTTTTCTTTGGGTTTTCTGAGGACATACATGATCTGCGGCTGGGCAGCCTGACAGACTGGCAATCCTGGAGCTCTGCCAATCTTTTCTCTGAAGCAAATGCTGAATCTTATGCCAGAATGCCCCCAGGAATGTCTGAGTCACCAGGTTCTCAATCTCTTGTGTTGAGAAGGAGGAGCTTAAACATTGTTAGGCCACCCTGCAGCAATGCAGCTGAGAAGTTGGGAAACCAATTAGATTGGGACAATCAGACTACACACAAATGTCTTAGCATTAACATTCTGTGCTGTGTTGCTTTACTAATGACAAAATTGTGTTTCATTAGTGTTATTGACTAGCAGCTGGTAAATGAATTGTTTTCCTCAGGATGCAGAGAAACAGAAAGTTAAAACACAGTGTAAGTGCTTTTCCAACAAAATACTAGAAAAGAGGGAAATGAGCTGAATGAATCCTGGGCAAGTACTATAATTGTTACCTTTTCTGCATCCAATCCTTCAGTTGGGACTTGGCCTAAGATCAGTTTAATGGGGGTCCTCATCACATCATTTCCCTTTCCCACCACTCATGATTTTTCACTGAGGGGTTGGGTTGATGCAAGCACATTCTGTTTGGCATTTGAAGGCATTTCAATTATTCAGCTTCCAGCTGAGCTCACAAACTTTGGTGGGGTCTGCAATGGAGAATGTGGTGTTCCATTTTTGGCACCTTTATATCACCTTGCAAATTGTAACAGCCAGGTATACTTTCCCTCTATGCATAACACAAATAAAGAGAGATTTGCAAGGTTCTCTTTCCAAAGATAATTATGTTTAGGTAGCTTTGTTAACTTCCAAATAAGCACTAACTTGCCAAGTTCTGCTTTGACATGAGTTTCTGTGAACCATGGATAAAAATAGTCAGTTTACAGACCCTTATAATGCAGTACTTTAATCATTCACTCCCCAGTTCCATCTAAACAAAAATGACAGACAACTCATGATGGAGCCTTCCTCTCATAAATACACTTACTGAAACTCTAGTTATTTAAAGCTATGACCTTCTTCCAACAGTTGGTGGTAGAATGTTGTACAGTTTTTTTTGAAACATTAACTAAATAGTTACTTTGGAGCCAGCTTTTACAGCAGCTGGCCTATCTTCTCCAGTAACAATGTTTTAGTTAAAATAATCATGACTTAACAACTTACTAAGAAAAATGTGTTGTGCAAATAAACATGCTGACAGTCTACTTCTAAGATATTAGCCTTGTCTTAGCTGGTAATACTCTTGCATCAGAATCAAAAAGGGCGTAGGTTCAAGTCCCACTCCAGATACTTCAGCTACACGGATCCATCAGTGTTCAGACTGAGGCAGTTCTACACCATTGGAGAAGTTGTCTTTCAGATGAGATTTTCAATATGTCCTGTCTGCTTGCTCAGGAAGATGCAAAAGGAAGACAAGGGATTGTCCCTGGTGTCCATCCTGCTTGGATATTAACCCCGCCACCAAAATCATGTTTTAAATAAAAGCAGACTATCTTGTCATTATCACAATGCTGCCTCTGGGAGCTCGCTCTGTAAAAAATTATTTCTCTTTCCCTTTAAATTTATTTTCATGAAGAGAATTATTTGGGGCAAAGCTAAATTAAAATTAAATTAAAGAACTTCTGTTTCATGTTGCGTGTGGGTCAGTTAATAATCTGAAGTTGATTTTGTAGGCAATAAAGTTAAAAATCACACAACACCAGGTTATAGTCCAACAGGTTTAATTGGAAGCACACTAGCTTTCGGAGCGACGCTCCTTCATCAGGTGATAGTGGAGGGCTCGATCGTAACACAGAATTTATAGCAAACATTTGCAGTGTGATGTAACTGAAATTATACATTGAAAAATCCATTGTCGTAGCCTTTGCTCGGGACCCCCAATGTATAATGCCTCTGGGCATCCTTGCCTGCAACGTATAAGATAGACAATGGATGAATGGGCACCGCACAACAATCAACAGACAGGAGGGTTCCCTCCCAGTTAGGGAACATTTCAGTGGTCCAGGACATTCAGCCTCGGACCTTCGGGTGACCATCCTCCAAGGTGGACTTCGGGACAGGTAGCAGAGGAAAGTGGCCGAGCAGAGGCTGATAGCTAAGTTCGGTACTCATAGGGAGGGCCTCAACCGGGACCTTGGGTTCATGTCACATTACAGGTGATCACCATTGCACTACACACACACACACACACAGATATTCCTACACACACACTCTCACATACACACGGACACAGGTACACACAGATGCGCACATAGACACACACACACCCTTATAGACACACACACTTCCACACTCACACATGCACCCCCTCACAGACTTAAGACACTCTGTACTCACCATACACGCACTTTCTCACACTCACAACCCCCACCCCAGACAGACACACACACACAGACAGACAAAGACCCACATGCACACATATATTTTGTGGGGTGAATTTGTACTTGCAGAGTTACATTGTACTTTGCTCAAAAACTGCATACATTCATGTAGAACTCTGAGCTCAAAACTGCATGAATTTATGTAAAACTCTGTTATATCTCTTTTTAGATTAGAATCAATCTAAACATCAGGTCATAGACAGAGAACACAGGGGGCTAACACATTCAACATATTGTCTTGCTATCACCATTGTTAACAGTTAACCCGAGAATGCAACTTTACAAAAAAGGTTTTGTAATTTACACATGAAAGAAGCCTTTCATCTGGTAGAATACAGTGATAAACAGACAATTAATTTTTCAATATATAATTTCAGTTACATCACACTGCAAATGTTTGCTATAAATTCTGTGTTACGATCGAGCCCTCCATTATCACCTGATGAAGGAGCGTCGCTCCGAAAGCTAGTGTGCTTCCAATTAAACCTGTTGAAATATAACCTAGTGTTGTGTGATTTTTAACTTTGTACACCCCAGTCCAACACCGGCATCTCCAAATTATGACCTGTAGGCAATAATGCATGACCCCTTGCTTCTGGGGAGCACAGAAATTCATAGGAAACATCTTAAATAAGTGTAGAGTGATGGAAAGGTTTAGACAAAGCAATCCAAAGCTTCAGACTTATGACTTCCATATGAACTGAAGAAAATTTTGTGCAAAATGCCACAATTGGAGTTAGATTCTTTCAAAGGGTGAACTAGATAAAGATTAAGTGGTTAGGCCGAACTCACAAGTAAGGATTAATGTTAAAATAATGCAAATAAGAGAAGTTATGTTTGAGAAGGGGAAAACAAAAGCCTTTAAATTGTTTAGATTAGATTACTTACAGTGTGGAAACAGGCCCTTCGACCCAACAAGTCCACACCGCCCCGCCAAAGCGCAACCCACCCAGACCCCTACATTTACCCCTTACCTAACACTACGGGCAATTTAGCATGGCCAATTCACCTGACCTGCACATCTTTGGACTGTGGGAGGAAACCGGAGCACCCGGAGGAAACCCACGCATACACGGGGAGAACGTGCAAACTCCACACAGTCAGTCGCCTGAGTCGGGAATTGAACCCGGGTCTCAGGCGCTGTGAGGCAGCAGTGCTAACCACTGTGCCACCGTGCCGCCCAAAATGTTTACTAATGTGTAATATATAGTTTAACTTTAATGTTAATGCAATAAGCACTTTATTTGCAGTTACAGTGTATAAACTGAAAATTTTAACAAAAGGTTAGGCCATCCCAATAGGACTTGAATTTCCCTAGGTCTATGAGATATACTCATGTTGCAGGTGCATTATCTGAGACTAGCATACTTCCCTTATTCTTGCAGAGTCATGTCATCCTTCCACTTTTTTTACAATGTGATAAAATCTTGACACTTCCCTTTTCCTCTCAGTGGCAGTAACCTATCTCCATCTGACAGACCTCTGCCAATGTCTAAAGAAAAAAGTTATTCCTGTTTGCAGTAGACAGAGAACTCTCTCAGCTCCTTGACCTCACAATCTATAGGTACTATTATGGCAGGGTATGAACTATTCCCCACCTACATTAAGCTGCTAATTTATGCAGGGCCACAATGTCATGAGCAGTGAAATGCTTTCTGATTACTCCCACAAAATCAATTAGAAAGTAAACCATTTTCTTTACAATATTGTTTTTCTCCCTCTCTCACACACATTGGATATCACCACTAGCTGCATATTGGCCAGCTATGTTCTGAGTTCCAAAAACCACAAGAAAGGAAGTTTGCTAAGATGTGTAGGAGAAGGGGACATGAGATCAAGCCATCCCAGGCGGTGCTGTAATTAGACAGGGAACAAATTCTCCTAGCTATGGGTTGGGGTAAAATAAGACTGAATCAACTAACCTTGGGCTTCACTGTGAGCATCAGCAACATATGTTACCAATCAGTGTATTGTAAATGCTTTAAACAATTTGAATTTCATATGCTTGCAAATTATACAATCAGACTGAACAAGATTATCATTTGCAAGTGTTAGACATGCTATACAAGCTGTTTACTTCACACTGTGCTAATGGGAGAATTTCCTTTTTAACAGAACTGAGCTCCAGAAATAAATACAATAAATCACAATCACCTACTCTGGATTCCAGTTAAATGCTTATGTTCATGGTTGAGAAGTGAAACAAACATTTTATTTTGAGGAACACAGACATTTCTTCTTAAGTATATTAAAATAAACCCACAAGGTTTTCTGTGGTGCATTTCTGATGATGTTTTAAGTTGGTAGTCAGAACATCACTTCCATTAAAGTGTATTTTCACAAGCTACGTTGAACTAAATGTACTAACCAATATCCCTTTGTTTATTCATTCATGGGACGTGAGCATCATCAGTTGGGCCGGCATTTATATCTCTTAAGAAGGTGATGGTGAGCTACCTTCTTGTGTTGTAATCTGTCTGGCGGAGCTATCCCACAGATCAGTTAGGAAGGGAATTTCAGGAATTTGATCCAGCAACAGTGAAAGAACAGCCTGGAAAATTTCTGAGTCAGAACGATAAATGGTTTGAAGGGGAAATTGCAAGTGGTGGTATTCCCTGGTGGTTGATAGAGTGGTCATGGGTTTGGAAGGTACTGTTTAGGAGCCTTGGTGAATTTCTGTCGTGCATCTTGTAGGAGGTACACACTGCTGCTACTGAGCGTCAATGATTCAGTAAGTAAATGTTTGTGGATGTAGTGCTTTGTTTAGATTATGTCTTGATTATTGTAACTACATTCATCCAGAGAAATGGGGAGTATTCCATTGCACTCCTGAATTGTACTTTGTAGATGGTTAGCAGTCACTGGGGAGTCATGAAATAGGCTACTTGCTGCAGAATTTCTTGCCCTTTACTTACTATTGTAACTTCAGTACTGAGTTACATGACAGTACTGAGTACTGAGTCACGCTCATGACTGTGTGGCCAAATTCAGTTGTACCTCCATGTACAAACTGGCATATGACACCACTGTAATCGGTCAGATCTCAAACAATGATGAGACAGAGTTCGGGAAAGAGATGGCGAGCTTAGTTGCACAGTGTAAAGACAACAATCTCTCCCTCAATGTCAGTAAAATGAAGGAGCAGATGCACAGGAAGCAGAGAGGAGGACATGCTCCTGTCTGTAGCAATGGTGCTGAGGTGGAGATGGTCAAGAGCTTCAAGTTCCTAGGAGCAAATATCACTAACAATGTGTCCTGGTCCATCTCCATCAATTCTACTGTCAAGAAAGCAGACCTACGCCACACTTTCCTCAGAAGGCTAAGGAAATTCGGCATGTCTGACATAACTTTCACTTATTTTTATGGATGCATCATAGAAAGCATTCTCTCTCATATATCACAGCAATGTATGGCAACGATTCTGTGCAAGACCACAAGTGTTTACAGAGAATTGTGAACGCAGCCTAGTCCTTCAATCAAACCAGTCTTTGTTTCTTTGACTCTGTCTATACTTCCTGCCTCTGGAAAGCAGCCAATATAATTAAAGACTCATCCCACTCTGATTATACTCTCTTCCAATGGGAGGAAGTCACAAAAGTTTGAAAACACGGACCAACAGATTCAAGACATTCTACGAGACCACACTATGAGAAAGATGTGGATGCTTTGGAGAGGATACAGAAAAGGTTTATCAGCATGTTGCCTGGCATGGAGGATTTTAGCCATGAAGGAAAGTTCGATAGACTGGGTTTGTTTTCACTGGAATGCAGGATGTTCAGGGGCAACCTGGTAGAAGTGAATGATATGGATAGAGTGGAAAGTATCCAGGCTGGACAGGTCAATTACTAGGGGACACAAGTTCAAGGTGCCAGGGAGGGAGGGGAGTGGAGTTTAAAAGACATAGTCAAAGCAAGGTTTACACACAAAAGGTGGTGAGTGCCTGGAATGTGCTGCAAGAGGAAGTGGTGGAAGCAGACACAATAACAGCAGTCAAGAAACACCTGGACGAATATGCAAATAGAAAGGGTAGAGAGGGAAGACAACTTTAGTAGAGAAGAGCAAAATGTGTCGGTGCAGGCTTGGACAGCCAAAGGGCCTGTTCCTGTGCTGTATCGTTCTTTGTTCATTGTTTTTGTTCCAAGAATAGCTTCTTTCCAGCTGTTATTGAACATTTAAATGGATCTCCTATATATTAAAGTTGATCTTTCTCTGCACCTTCCCTGTAGCTGTAACATTATATTCTGCATTCTGTTTTATTATCCTGGTGTACGTACATAAGGTATGATTTACCTGGATAACATACACAACAATACTTTTCACTGTGTCTTGGTATATGTAACAATAATAATAAATCAAAATCAAAATCAAATCTCCAATAACCACAAGTGTCTACCTTTATTTTCTTGTGATCTTGGATAGAATCTAACCCAGACTGGTGGCTTGGAGTCCATATGGAGTAAAGGTGTAGGACTACAGAATTGAGCAGCCTGTAGCTTGCCAATAAATTTGCACATTATCAGATTGTCATCAAATGGCTTAGGAAACTTAGAAGTGACTCTGGTTTGATTCAATATTGTAGTTGGTGCAATTATGCATTTCTGAAAATGTGTTGCTGGTTAAAGCGCAGCAGGTCAGGCAGCATCCAAGGAGCAGGAAATTCGACGTTTTGGGCATAAGCCCTTCATCAGGAAGCCCTTCCTGATGAAGGGCTAATGCCCGAAATGTCGAATTTCCTGCTCCTTGGATGCTGCCTGACCTGCTGCGCTTTAACCAGCAACACATTTTCAGCTCTGATCTCCAGCATCTGCAGACCTCACTTTTTACTCACAATTATGCATTTCTACCAGATTTGACATGGAGTGAACTATGGAATGGTGGTAAGAGAGAAACAGGTGCTTTAATTTTTAGGCATACAACTGTGTGCACGCAATAATACATAAGCAAAGTACAAAGAACAATACAGGGACAGGCTCTTTGGCCCTCCAAACCTGCACCAACTCATTTTGCCCTTCCAGACTAAAACTGTTCTCATTTCCAAGATCCATATCCCTCTATTCCCTTCCTATTCATGCATTCTTCCAAGTGATCCTTGTGATATATGTGGTTTTAGCAAGATGTTACAGTAGGTAAGATATATTAATACTTGTTCTGCACTATTTATAATCCAGATTTTTAAAAATATGAATTACTTGTGGCATAGGAAAACGGATTTAAAAGATTTATTTCACCAGCTCGATCAGTGTCCAAAAGTTATAACTATATTAAGACAACCAAAGTAGGAAAGTCCAGTAGAAATGTGAACACAGCAATTGGCAATAGTATATGCTTTATAAAAGAAACTGAACAAAAAATGTGACAAAAATTGTGGCTGGAAATGTCCACTTCTATCAGATTTTTGAGATCATCTTTTGCTGTTGTTCTATATTGGCACTGAAGAGGACAAGTTTATTTATGAAGATTCATTGATTTTTCAGAGAATAGGAAAACTTACTGTGGTGAAGTTAAAGATGATTACTGAAGTTATGTAACAGAACGTTACTGGATCAAGATTGAAGGAGTTGTACTTTGTACTCACCAGATATCCAAAGTGACAAAGCATTCCATTTACCTCATTTGCTTACCTCTTAGAGTCATAGAGTCACACAGGGTGGAAACAGACCCTTCGGTCCAATCAGTCCGCACTGACCATGTCCAGCAGGGTGGATGAGTGAACAAATCAATGGTAGATGCAGTATAATTTGGATAAATGCAAGGTTAATCACTTTGGAAGCAAAAACAAGAAGGCAGGTTACTATATGAATGGCTGTAAACTCTGAGAGGGGTGTGTGCAGCAGGACCTGGGTGTCCTTGTTTATCAGTCACTGAAGGTAAGTATGCAGGTGCAGCAGGTGGCAAAGAAGGCAAATGGTATGTTGGCCTTCACTGTGAGAGGTTTCGAGTTAAGGAGCAGGGCTGTGTCATTGCAGTTATACAGGGCCTTGGTGAGGTCACATCTAGAATATTGTAGGCAGTTTTGGTTTCCTTTTCTGAGGAAGGATGCTCTTGTTCTTGAGGGAGTGCAGTGAAGGTTTCCCAGGCTGATTCTGGGGATGGTGGGACTGATGTATGAGGAGAGATTGACTAGGATAGGATTGTTTTCACTGGAGTTCAGACAAGTGAGGGGAATCTCATAGAGACTTATAAAATTCTAACAGGACTAGATAGGGTGGATACAGGGAGGATGTTTCTGATGGTGGATGTTGTTATGGACTAGGCCAGACCACTCAAAACAGTCTTAAGGAGGCAGCCCCATACCATAACTTTGCAATTTGTTTCCTTAAGTATACAGTGAAAATTATCCAAAGTTAGCCAGGTTCACTACTTGATTTTAAAACAGACAAAAATGTATTCACAAAATTACACTATGAAACACAAGGAGCAGAACAAAGAACACTGTCGAACTCAAACTATCAAAATTAGACTTAAAGATGCTGTTCCAAATATACACAACAGTTCCAATAAGCAAAATCCCTTTAAAAACCAGTGTAAATGGAACACATGCTTACAGGTTGAAGTTGAAGAGCAGAAAGAGAGAGGGAGAGTTTCCACACAGCTCCCTGTTGAACTTCCAATTAGTTCAAGACTGAACTAAAACTGCTCAGCTCAGATAAAGAGCTGACTGCACTCCCCTTTCATTATACAGGTCACTTCGAAAACATGACCACTTTGGTCTCTCTGTACCAAACCAAGTTGTTTGGAGCCCGACCTGGTTTATTTCCCCTCTGAAAAATATCAAGGACAGTGTCTCCTTGAGTCAAGAGACAGCTTTTAGAAAAAAAGGGACTAGCTTTGTGACACATCTCTCTTTAAAAAAATGAATCATCAATACCAAAAGATGGCTTCACTTTTAACCTTTCAAAAACTGGTTACTAGTCTAAACACACATATACACTATATTAACTATTAACATACAAACATGCACAACCACATGCAAATTCAGGCTGTGGTACACCCACCACCGAATGTCTCCATTTCTCATTCGAGTCTCGATAACACATCGGCTATCACGTTTTCACGATCTGCCACATGTATAATTGTCAAATTGAATGGCTATAACAATAAACTCCATCTAAACAATCTGGTATTTTTGGCCTTAAGTTTTTCCACAAATGTCAATGGGTTATGATCAGTGTATACGATTGTCTCAGACACATTGCTGGTAATATAAACACTGAAATGCTGTAATGCCAACACCAAGCTTAAAGTCTCTTTCTCCACTGTTGAATATTTCTGTTGATGAACGTTCAACTCCCTGAACAAATACCCGAAGGGTCTTTCTATGACTTTGTCACCCTCCTGCAGGAGCACCGCACCGACACCCACATTACTAGCATCGATAGCCATCTTGAAAGGTCTTGTGTAATCTGGTGTGGCTAATACTGGGGCAGTGGTTAACACAGTTCTTCGGGTGTCAAATGCCTTGTGACAGTCCGCTATCCACTGAAACTTCTTGCCCTTTTTTAACAATTTGGTAAGCGGAGCAGCCACACTGCTGTAGTTCAGCACAAACTTTTGGTAAAATCCACTCGACCCCAGTACTGCTTTTGTCATTTACAGTGTGGGAAATTCCCCAAATACTTTTGTTTTCGCATCTGGTGGGGCCATTTGTCCATGTCCAATAAACACGGCCCAGGAAGGTGACTTGGGCTTTGGCAAATTCACTTTTAGCCAGGTTTACCACCAAACCTGCCTTCCAAAGTTGATCGAACAAGTCCAATTAATGGTGTAAATGTTCCTCCCATGAGTGACTAAATCACCAGGTCATCTATATACACCCCACAGTTGGGTAATCCAGCAATGACCTTATTAGCCAGTCTCTGAAATGTGCCTGGAGCATTTTTTTATACCAAATGGCATGACTTTGAACTGATATAGTCCATTTGGTGTTACGAAAGCCGAAATTGCCTTCGCTGTCTCTGACAGTAGCCTCTGAACACGTCCAACATAAGTAAGTTGCTTGTCCCACTTTTTCAACACAGTCCTCCAACTGTGGAATTGGATATGCTGCACCTCCATACGTACCTTCAGTTGACTTTGCGATTGTCCACATATAACTGTTGGGTATCATCTGGCACAATGACTATGGGGTGAGCTCCAGTCACTGTAACTCTCTCTGAATATGCCATCTTGGAGGATGCACTCTATCTCCTTCTGAACCTGTTTGGTAAGTGGAGCAGTCACACTGCTATAGTTCGGCACAAACTTGTGATAAAATCCACTCAACCGCAGGAACCATATTTAGAGGGTTATGCCTTGAAGGATGTTGCTTAATCAGAACTGTACTCCAATGTCTACATCATGCACACTTAGGTTAGTTTATTTCCACATATCTCCCCATGTGATAGTAATAACTCTTTCATGTCATTTTGATTTTCTTGTGGAAGGTAATTCAATAATTTATTACAATTTTTGACAACTTCCACATTGTCCAATTTGATTTGAGGAATGTCCAATTCAGAATCCTCTGAACTTGGTTCTTGCTTCTGTGCTGTAATCATTAACACCTTCTCCTCTTGCTTTCCTTCCCTATCAAAATACCTTTTGAGCATATTCATGTGACACACTCTGTGAGATTTCTTCCTGTCTGGAGTCCTTATCAAGTAATTCACCTCACTCAATTTCTTTTCAGTTTGATAAGGTGCACGAAACCTTGCTTTTAAAGGCTCACCTGTCACTGGAAGTAACACCAATACCTTATCTCCAATTGCAAAATTATAATTTTGTGATTTCTTATCTGCTTCCCGTTTCATTGTATGTTGTGATACTTTTAAATGCTGTCTAGCCAACTCTCCAGCTCTAGTTGATCGTTCTCTAAAGTTTGACACATTGTCCAAATGGGCGGTCTCTGAATTCTGGCTTATTAATTTCTCCTTAATCAGTTTTAACGGTCGTCTTATTTTATGCCCAAAAATTAATTCAAAATGGACTGAATTTGGTCACTTATTCAGTGCATCTCTGATCGCAAGAAGTACAAATAGAACTCCCTTATCCCAATCATCTGGATAATGCTAACAATAAGCCCTCAACAAGGTCTTCAGTGTTTTTCCAAAACACCATACTTGTTTGAGGCGGGGATAGACACAGAAGACTCCTGTACTATCCATCAACCTCTTCTACCTTTCTTGGAGTTAACCCATCTACCTGACCGTACTTGCGGCTTTTCTTCCTTCCTATAACTGCCATCCATCACACCCCCCAGCTCTTGTAAATTCCTCATTGCCTCAAAGTGTTGTTAAACAAAGAGACCTTGGAGTGCAGGTTCATAGCTCCTTGAAAGTAAAGTCACAGGTAAATAGGATGGTGAAGAAGGCATTTGGTATGCTTTCCTTTATCAGTCAGAGTATTGAGTACAGGGGTTAAGAAGTCATGTTGCGGCTGTACAGGACGTTACTGAGGCCACCTTTGGAATATTGTGTGCAATTCTGGTCTCCTTCCTATCGGAACCATGTTGGGAAGCTTGAAAATGTTCAGGAAAGATTTACAAGAATGCTGCCAGGGTTGGAGGATTTGTGCTACAGGGAGAGGTTGAATAGGCTGGGGCTGTTTTCCCTGGAATGTCAGAGGCTGAGGGGAAACCTTATAGAGGTTTATAAAATTATGAGGGGCATGGATAGGGTTAAATAGACAGTGTTTTCCCTCGGGTGGGAGGAGTCCAGAACTAGATGGCATTGGTTTAGGGTGAGAGGGGAAAGATATAAAAGAGACCCAAGGGGCAACTTTTTCACACAGAGGGTGGTGCGTGTATGGAATGAGCTGCCAGAGGATGTGGTGGACATTTAAAAGGCATCTGGATGGGTATGTGAATAGAAAGGGTTTAGAGTGGTTTGGGCCAAGTGCTGGTAAATGGGACTAGATTAGGTTCAGATATCTAGTCGGCATGGACAAGTTGGACCGAAGGGTCTGCTTCCCTGTTGTACATCTCTATGACTCTAAACAGGGGTCACAGTCTGAGAATTTGGAGTAAACCATTTAGGAAGGAAATGAGGAGACATTTCTTCACCGAAATATTGGTGAGTTTGTACAATTCATTGCCTCAGGAAATTGTTGATGCCAAAATATTGAACATATTCAAGAGGTAGCTAGATATAGCACTTGGGGTGAATGGGATCAAAGATTATGGGGAGAAAGCAGGGTTAGGCTATTGAATTGGATGATCAGCCATGATCATTGTGAATAGCAGATCTGTCTTGAAGGGCCGGATGGCCTCTTCCTGCTCCTATCTTCTATGTTTCTATGTACTCAAATTAAACTAGTCTCATCTGCCTGCACTTGGCCCATATCCCTCTAAATTTTTCCTATTCATGAACCTGCCCAAATGTCTGACTTTTAAACATTGTATCTCTACCTGCATCCATCACTTCCTCTGGCAGTTCATTCCACACACAAACCATCCTCTGTGTAAGAAAGTTGCCCATCATGTCCATTGTAAATACTTCTCATCTCACCTTAAACATATGCCCCTAATTTTGAACTCCCACACCAGTGGGAAAAAGACCCTTGTCATTCAGCTTATCCAAGCCCCTCATAATTTTATAAACCTTAACTTCAACCTCCTATACTCCAGTGAGAAAGGTCTCAGCCGTTCCAGTCTATTTTTATATCTCAAACCTTCCATTCCTGGCAACATCACAGTAAATCTTTTCTGCACCCTCTCCAATTTAATAGTATCCTTCCTATAACACAGTACTTCAGAAGGGGCCTCACCAATGAACCTATACAATCTCAACATGACATCCCAAATCCTATACTCAATGTCTGAGCAATAAAGGCAAGTGTGCTAAATGCCTTCTTAATCACCCTATCTACCTGTGATGCATACTTCAAAGAATTATGTACCTGAACCCTTAGGTCTCTCTGTTCTACAACATTACCCTCTTCTTAATGTACCTAAAATTTCATGAAGAATTTAGCTTGTAATAAACACTGAATAAACATATTACACTTTAAGATAATGCAAAACACAAATACGTAATGACAAATAGCAACCAGGGATTAAATACAAAATTGAAATGAAATTAACAATCCCAGGGAATCTAGGGATTAGACCACCATCTTTACAGTGGACCTGTTGGCTTGAATTAGTCTATTCTGTTAGTCTAGTCTAGAAGCCCACTGTGGATTCAAGATTATAAGAAAACTGGAATAGAATTTTACCTTCAAAGTTATGAGCTAAACATATAAAAATGGTGGACAGGAAAAGGCCATCTTTATGCAGAGAGTTGTGAATGTATGGAATGCATTGCCAGCTGTGGTGGTGGAAGCAGAGTCACTGGGGACATTTAAGCGACTGCTGGACATGCACATGGTGAGTTGAGGAGTGCGTAGGGTAAGTTACTACATTTTACATTAGGATTAAATCTCAGCACAACATCTTGGGCCAAAGGGCCTGTTCTGTGCTGTACTTTACCATGTTCTATGTTCTATGTACAGCATTCAATTATGATGCATCATGCAACACAATGCATACACTCTGTGTTCTCACCCACAGCCATCTAGTATTTTGGGAAGGATGAAAAATCAGAGAAAAAGCAAGTTAACCCAAGTGAAAAGAAATGCGTTGCAATGGTTTCTTCCAGAATCCTGATTTTTTTTCTTTCATGGGAGGTGGGCCCACAGCAAGGCTAGATTGCTCTTGAACTAAATGGCTGTTTAGGGCATTTAAGAGGACAACTAGGAAACAACCTCATTCTTGTAGTTTTGGAGTCACATGTAGGTTATACTGGGTAAGGATGGCACATTTCCTTCCCAAAAGAGCACAAGTGAACTGGATAGGTTTTTACATCAGTCCATGCTGCTATTACTAAGACTAGCTTTATACTGCAGGTTTATTAACAGAATTCAAATTTCACCAGCTTCCTCACTCAGACAGTAAGAGGAAAGGCAGCCTAATGATCCTGCGCTTGATCACCATCCATCAGATCATTCTAGTAATGTTATTTCTGTAATCTAATCTCTGTGACGGTTGAGTGGACAAATGTCTCCTCCAGTTAAGTATCCTGCTAAAGCTCATCACTTGACTCACTCAAAGAATTGTTAAATCCTGAGGGCATAAGTGAGCTGTCAATGCCTGTGGACTTGTGCTGAAAATGAGTCACCATATTTGGGGTGAAATGGGAATGAGGTAAATCCATCTTTAGGTTATCATTTAAACATCATCATGTTCACAGAGTCTAACACGCAGCGATAGTCAAATCATTGAACTGTAAATTTGATCAGTTTTGAAAAACATGTTGCTTCAACTCTTGACATTTTGGGAGCTGATACTGCAATATATGTGAACCACTTGGTCATCAGGGAAAGTCCACATACAACACGTAATATAAGTACCGTCTTTTGCAACTGGGAGCATCACGACAAAATTGTAGTAGAAATGCTTGCTGTTGGAAACTACGATCCAAAATTAGAACTATTCAGGCAAGAATATGATTGTTCAAGTTGTTGTATCATGACATCTAAAATAAGAATCTCATGAGACTGTTTTAAATCAACAAACAATTCGGTCAATAGAAAGCTTCCACAATACAGCAAAATACAAAAAAAATGGTAGCACTCACTTGCTCCTTTAGTCTGTCCGTAACTGCATTTGGTATTGAATTTAACTCAACTTTATATTACAATTGTTGCAAAGACTAGATTTGCATTCCAACGAGATTAGTTAATTAGGGAGTGATATAACTGAGGTGTTTAAGGTGATTAAAGCACTTGATTGTGTAGTTGGAGATAAATTATTTCCTTTCATGGAGAATTCTTGATCATGCAATGTAAATTTGAGGTAGACCATTTGGGATAATGTCAACAAGCACCTCCTCACACAAAGAATATTGGAAGTCTCTTCCTCTTTCTTCAAAAAGCAACTGAGTTTAGATCAATTGCAATTTTCAAAACTGATATTACTAAGTTTTTGTTAGGCAAGACAGTTAGAATTATAGAACTGAGTGAGTACAGTAGATTGAACTAATGTACAGATCAGCCATGATCTTGGAATAGGATAGAGAGACTAAACATTCTACTCCTATTTCTATGTTCCATTCTCTCTTCATTTGCTGTACAGCTACATTAGTGATAGATACCACTCAATGAAAGAGTGTTCTGAAGGAAGTAAATCGTGATTTCTACGATGGCGGACTTTGTATCAACAGGAGGAAAACAATGTTTGCCTCACTAAGAAAGAGTCAAGTTAGAGATGACAACAAGAGAGCAAGAAAGTCAGGAGTATTGAAAGGTCTGCATAGGAATTTGGGAAGTCAGAATTTCTGAAAGGGTGGTAATGAATGGAGACATGATAACAAGAAAGACACATCTTGGCTGGGTGAACAGAGAGAGGAAAACAATAACAAAAAAATGGAAGTGGTGGGCTGAATCCATAAAGGGTGCATGCAAAGGAGATAGGGGAAACTTCAACAGCATTGACCTAGTTATGTGCAGTTAATTAAGATGATTATATGCTATTAATGAATGAGAAATACAGGTGACTCTATAGAAGAGTGTCCAGAGTTGATGCTGTTGGTTCTCAAGTGGGTTAAAGCTGATGCAATGGATAATTTCTAGATTATTGGATCTCGACTATATCTTCTGCCATTTCCTCAGGATCCTTTGACATGTCTCATGAAATCTCAGGACTTTGGCATATTCACTAAAATCAAGCAACTGTTGACGGTATCACCGGAGTTGTGATGTGACATAAATGATGAACCATTTTGCAGTGTAAGCCAATGAAACAGGACTTGGAGGAACTCTAACGTGGCAAGGACAACCAGTTGCATTTGCATCAAAGGTGTTAACATGAATTGCTCAGATCAAGAAAGATTGCTGGCGATTGCCTTTGCTTGCGAACAGTTTCATCAATGCCTACTTGACAAAGTGACAGTTAGGTCTGACCACAAGCCATTCCAGTAACAGAATATACTGTACCAGCAAGGGAAACAAATGTACATTACAGATTTGCTCTCAAGAGCAGCACTTGCAATGAAGAAATTAGAGGATGTGAGGACAGAGTGTAAAATCCTCCAAATCCAATGTGAAGCAGCAACTTGTAATGCTTGGACATCATCAACTGCTAAACATGAGCCAAAAAATTCAGGACCACATCAGCCAGAGTGGTCTTTGCAATGAGTACCAAGCTACACAAACTATATGAGCACTGATGACATGTGACATCCCAGACAGACCACGATGAAGCTCAAAGTAGCCCTCTTTGCACTTGCTAGAATTGATTAGCTTATCACTATAGACTACTGAGGAGTAGACCAGATGGTTTTGACTGATATTGAGATGGTTGAATGCCTAAAAGCAAACTTCAGCCCTTACAGCATTCACGACATTGTGATGAATGAATATGGCTCCCTGTTCAGTAAACAATTCAGCTGCTTCATAAAGGATTGTGAAATTCAATACTTCTGCACACCATCCCCAGTCAAATGGAAAGACTGAAGCAGCAATGAAAATTGCTGAAGGGATCACAAGGAAATGAAGTAAATTCTGCCCAGTTGTGAAAAAGGCAATCCTTGCGTGGAAAAATTCAACAACTGAAGGCATAGAAAGTAGGCATACAAAGACTAATGTCACACTGCACCAAAATTACTTATTGTTGAAGATAGAGGCTGTAAAATGTGTGAGCACCAAAATCAAGGTGAAAGCGAAATTTCATTTCAACCAGATGGTTAAACCACTGCCAAGACTCTGTAAACTTCAGTAAGGCATTCAAGAAGGTTCCTCATGGTAGACTGGTTAGCAAGGATAGATCTCATGGAATACAGGGAGAAGTAGCCAGATGGATATTGAATTGGCTTGAAGGTAGAAGACAGAGGGTGGTTGTGGAGGGTTGTTTTTCAGACTGGAGGCCGGTGACCAGCAGTGTGCCATTAGGATCAATGCTGGGTTCATTGCTTTTTGTCATTGATTTAAATTATTTGGATGTGAACATTGGAGATACGGTTAGAAAATTCACAGATTACATCAAAATTAGAGGGGTAGTGGACAGTGAAGTAGGTTACCTCTTGACCAGATGGGCCAATGGAGGGTTTGATTTAGATAAATGTGAGGTGCTGCATTTTGGAAATGCAAATCAGAGCAGGTCATATACATTTAATGGTAAGGTCTGAGGGAGTGTTGCTGACTAAAAAGACCTTGGAGTACAGATTCATAGTTCCTTGAATGTTGAGTCATAGGTAGATAGGATAGTGAAGAAGGCGTTTGGTCAGTGTAGGAGTTGTGAGGTCCTGTTGTGACTGTACGGAACATTGCTTAGGCAACTTTTGGAATACTGTGTGTAATTATGGTCTTCCTGGTGTAGGAAGAATGTTGTAAAACTTGAAAGGGTTCAGAAAAGATTTACAACGATGTTGCCAGGGTTGGAGGGTTTGAGCTATAGGGAGAGGCTAAACAGGCTGGGGCTATTTTCCCTGGAGCCTCGGAGGCTGAGGGCTGACCTTATAGAGGTTTATAAAATCATGAGGGGGATGGATAGAGTAAATTGACAAAGTCTTTTCCCAGGGGTGGGGGAGTTCAAAATTAAAGGGCATAGGTTTAAGATCCGAGGGGAAAGATTTTAAAAGGGACATAAGGGGCAATTTTTTTGTGCAGCGGGTGGTGCGTGTATGGAACGAACTGCCAGAGGAGGTATGGAGGCTGGTACAACTTCAACATTTAATAGACATCTGGATGGGTATATGAATAGGAAGCATTTAGAGGGATATGGGCCAAATGCTGGCAAATGGGATATCTGGTCAGCATGGATGAGTTGGACTGAAGGGTCTATTTCCATGCTGTACATCTCTAAGACTGTGTGACTAAGTTGAGAGCAGGTCGGAGTATAGGCCTTCATTATGCATTGGCAAATTGAAGCAGGTTCAAACCTATGCCCTTTAGTTTTGGACTCCCTCACCCCTGGGAAAAGACTTTGTCAACCACTCATCCAGAATCTGGTTTCCAGTATCTGCAGTCATTGTTTTTACCAAATTGGAGCAGTTGTCTCAATTGTACATGTTGGGAGTGGTGGTGCATCTGCAGGCGCATGCACACAACTGAACAAGCTGTGCTTCCTCCTCTGGTAGGGGATCCCGATTATGAATTTATGAACTCACCACCCACACAGTCCATAGGTTTATCATCAGACCCGGAGATCCACAGGAACCTAAATATGGAAATGGACCATGAACAGGTATCATGACAACAACAAATGACATGGGCAGAATACTCTGCAGGGAAGGAACATTGTGAACAGCCAACAAAAACACACATGCATACTATTAAGAGACCAGTATGATTTGAAGATTGTGCATGCAATGCACACTCAGAGGTTGAACTGCTATTGCACGAGAACAATGAATTGTACTTTGGGCAACTTAAAAAGTGCATGCAAATTTTTGTTTGTTTTATGTGAAAAGGGGGCACTTGGATTAAGATGCGATCGTGTCTAAATGTCTTTCCTTATCTGCCATAGTCACATGAGGTCTACCATGAGGGTCCTAAAGGGTAGGGTGGCATCTTAGAGAGACTTTAATAAAAACTCCAGGCTGACCAGACTACTGCCCGATGCACAGAGAATTAGCAGCTGCTGTCTCCAGATGAAAAGATAAAATGACCATCAATATCATCACTGTCACGTCACTGAACCCAGAGAGACTACTGAGTTCATTCTGAAACCATGCAAATCACCATCCTTCAAGATCTATTTACACTCTGTTTAACTTTACTGAATTATAAATTGCTTAACCTACCCTCCCACTCAGCAATCTATTTGTGTGTGTGTGTGTGTGTGTGTGTGTGTGTATATACATGATTGTGGAGCTTTTGTTATTATTTTGCTTGGCTGGATTAAGTACAATAATGATTATTTTCATTTCTTTTTATAAATTCTGCAAAATATGGCTGTGTTTGTCTTTTACAGTCACGACATACAAACACTCATTGGCAAGCATGTTGTTTTCTTAAAAGGCCTATTGCAGTCAAGTAAGAAGTGGGAAAAGAGGGAAGCAATCCCAACCTTCCTTATCTGGTCAATACACCATTATACAGCATCCAATCTATAACCACATTGGCTCTTTATTGTGTAGTTTTGAGCTCTGGAATTCTCTCTTTACTACTCTTTCTCCTTTCCTTTTTTTTCATTCATAGGAATATGGGTATTGCTAACAAAAATGGCATTTAATGCCTATCCTTTATTACCCTTGATGAGGTCATGGTGAGTCTCTTTCTTGAATCGTTACAGTTCACAGAAGTTATGTACACTCATCACAGAAGCTCTAAAAGTTTGATTGGGTTGGGCAGTGCGGGATCAGATATATAGTTGGATGCCAGAATGGTGTGTGGCTTGGAGGGGTGCTTGCAGGTTATGGTGCTCACATGCATCTGCTGCCCCTGTACTTTTATGTGGTAGTGATCATGGATTTGGAAGATGCTGTCAGAGCAGCCTTGGTGAATTGCTGCAGTGAATCATGAAGATAGTGTATGCCACCGCTACTGTCTACCAGCAGTAGAGGTAGTGAATGTTGAAGGGTGCCAATCAAGCAGCTGCTCTGTCCTGAATGGTGTTGAACTCCTTAAATGTTGTTGGAGTTGCACTCATCCTAACAAGTGGAGAATATTCTATCACATTCCTAACATGGACCTTGTAGATGGCAGACAGATTTTGAGGATTCAGGAAATTAGTTACCTCATGCAGAATTCCCAGCTTCTCATATGCTATTTTAACCATTTGATTTATTATAGTTCGTCCAGTTCAGTTTCTGGTCAATATTAAGCCCCCAGGATGGATGTTAATTGTAGGAGAATTCAGTGATGGTAATGCCACTGAATGTCAGGGGGCAATGGCTGGATTCTATCATGTTGGAGATGGTCATTGCCTGACATTTATGTGGTGTGACTGAAACTTACCATTATCAGCCCTCACATGGAAATTGACCAGGTCTTGTTGCATTTGAAGATGGACTTCTTCAGGAACTGAGAAGTCACAAATTGTGCTGACCATTGTGTAATTTTCTATGAACATAACCATCTCTGATGTTAGGATAAAGGGAAGTTCATTAATGCATTAGCTGAAGATAGTTGGGCCTAGGGCATATCCCTGAAGAGTTCCTGTAGTGGCAGCCTGTGGCTAAGATGATTAACTTTAAACAACTACAACCATCTTCATTTTAGGCAAGTAAATTCCAGCCAGCAGAAAGATCCCCCTTCCCCTCCCGATTTGCATGGTCTCCAGTTTTGCTAGGGCTGCTGGATGCTACCTTGGATTAAGTGCTGCTTGATGTCAACAGAAATCATCCTCATTTCTCCTCTTGAGTTCAGCTGTTTTGTCCATGCTTGGACCAAAGCCTTAATGAGGTCAGCATCTGAATGGGCTTGGAAGATCTCAAACTGGGCATCAGTGAGCAGGTCACTGTTGAGTAAGTGATGTTTGATAGCAGTGTCAACCACAAATTCCATCACTGTGTTAATGATCAAGACTAGACTGTTGGGGTAGTAATTTGTCAGGTTAGATATATCCTGGGTTTGTGGACAGCACCTACTCTGGGTAATTTTCCACATTACAAGGTCAAAGGAAGTGTCACAGATGTACAGGAACAGCTTGGTTAGGGGTGTAGCTAATTAGGGAGCATGAATCTTTGATACTATTGCTGGAAAGTTATCGTAACCTTTGCAGTATCCAGTTCCTTTAGCTGTTTCTTGATGTCATGTGACAGAATCAGTTTGGCTGAAGAGTGGAATCTGTGATAGAGACAACTTCAGAAAGAGGCTGAGATATTTGTCCACCCAGCACTTCTGGCAGAAGCTGCCTGGAAATGCTTCAGCCTTGTATTTTACAATGATGTACTCTGCTGCTTTGTAATCTACACTGAGGATATTTGTGGGGTCTCCTCTTCCAGTGAGTTGTTTAATTGTCTACCACCATTCATGACTGGATCAGGCAGGACTCCCGAACTTAGTTCTGATTCATCGGTTGTAGGATTGTATAGCCCTGTTTAATCCATGCTGCTTTTGCTGTTTCATGTGCAAGTCATCCAGTGTATATCTTCACCAGGTTGACACATTATGTTTATGTATACCTGGTGCTGCTCCCGCATCCCCTCCTGTACTATTCATTGAATCATCTTACACCTTCATTTCTTACCTGTTCTGTCCATCTTAAAACATACTAGGACACATTTTCCATAACTGCCCAGTTTGAAGCCAAACCTCTGATAATGTGATTCACTCTGTACCTAGACGTTCAGCAGTGTAGCTTTTTAAGTTCATGTTCCTTAGATGTCTTTGCTCACATGTATACTTCAAGGTTAATTTATCAGGACAATGGAGAGCCTGTCGATAAACCCAAAAGCCAGCTGTAATTCTACCTTAACTCTTTGCAGCACCCTGGTCATGTTTCAGCTCTCTCTGACAACTTTTGCCATTTCCTTAAAATACGGGAGCCCATCTCCATGTGCTGCAGGCCAATTGGTTTCAGGGTGGATGACAAAAGATAATATTCACCTTATAACTTTTTGGTCTTCTATTGCCTTGCAATCCTAGCTGAATTGTTAATTTCCTTTTCCCTCACCACATCTCGAGTCATCTCATGTTTTTTTTCAATTCATTTGAAAGTTGACTCCTCAGCCTTCACACAGGAAGCTAATGATTACAGCATCAGTACGTTCCATTCCCACTCACACCCTATCAGTCAACAAGCTGTAATCTTGGTATTAGTCAGGTCATAAACACAATGTTCTGTACACAGCTTTAGCATGTTTGAGTTGTACAAAGAACAGCATAGAATAAAACAGCAACTAAAATCGTAGTGTCATTTTCTGGTTATATGTCTGTATAGCCATTCTGACATGATTGAATTTATTTTAAAAAAAGATTGAATTGTGTTTCCAACTGCTTTTGAGATGAATCTAATGCCACGATGGTCAGTGATTGCAGGCTGCCTGCACATGTTCAAATAGCATCAACAATATTAAAGCATTAGCTGCTGCCCACGCCTCCCACTTTCTGCTGCAGGGGGCTGCAGCCCCCACCAGCCCGTACCCCACATCCATCACGGTGTGGTTCTCCACTTTCTTTCTCAGCATGCTGCACCCCCTAATGGTAGCACTGGCAATAGCCACAACCTTTCAAGATGTGGTTCAGCCAAGAAGCTTGGAAGAGTAGGTGGATCATCCACAAGAGGGGGAAGTACAAATTACAACTGAAGCCAGATATTCCAAGTTTCTGCCTCACATAGAAAGAGACTCAAGTTCTGTTGTTTGGGTTTTGCGAGGAGATGAAGTTGGCTCATTGAGGTAATGCAGGAGGTTACTGTGTCCTTACCACACCCAGGACAGTTTCATGGATATATCTGAAGCAGTTTCCTGGCTGCTTTCGGAATCCTACTCACTACACCTTATATAAGACTGAACATAATTCTGGCCAGCTGAGAACTGAGAAGGGCTCTGAGACTGTCCAAGAGATAAAGGATGATTCCAGAAGGATTGTTGTGTGTCAGGACTCTGTAGTATCTGGCAATTGGTTAAGAATGGGGACTTGGTTATTGAAGAATTTCTCCTGTATGCATCTGAATTGGAACACATTCATCTCACTAATTAAAATTAAAACCAATATAATTAATAGAAAATACAGAAATTTTCCTTTGCTGGTATTGAAAAGAGACTCTTTTGTTTGAGTCTTTTTCAGATGAGCCAAATAACAGCTAATATTCCCTTAAACAGATCGGTCTTTTGAGATTAATTACTCATAATAATATAATGTTGTTCTCCTTTTGCCCACAGGCCTATGTGTTGAGTAAATGTTTGTTTCTTTGCAATCCTCGCCCTGATATCTGTCCTGAAGGTGATAGTCACATCTCCTTCCTCAGCGCCTGCCTAGCAACTGACTTATCCCACTTGGGACCTACTACCACTGATCATGATATCTGAGCGTGGACTTCTCTCAATCTAAGGATGAAGACCTGCTAACCCTGATTCAAACTGCAGGACGCTGAGCTCTAATTCTCACTGGACTTTTCCCTTCTGTTGTCAAGGAGTTTTATGCAAAAAGATACTTAGTGCAGCTTCTTCTCTGGGTCATTGCTGCGGCTAGTGTTAACCTGACCTCAAGGATAAGCTTAGAGAGGAAGTGATTCTTCTCAAGGCTGCTAGTGGGGGTGGATCTGAACAGTTCACACTCTGGGATTAGAAATATTTTCAAAACCCACAGCAATAAATCACGCACATGCAAACTGGGCAAGCTACACGTCGGTTTTGAAGGCATTGCTGCATATCTGTAGCTGAAACACACACATAGGAAATGTCATGTCATTATGTTTTCCTTTCACAGAATTGCATTTGTTCACATTATTCTGGATTGTGCTGACAATAGTTCTTCTTACAAACTGCATTTTTAAAAAATTCTCAGTGCCAATTAGAGAAGATCCCCTGTGAAAGTTCAGGTGGGCTTTGTGGTGGAATTGGATTCCTTTCGCAGCAGAAATGCATTCGGTTTCTCAGAATGTAACTTCCTGGAGACATATGGAGCACACAGATAGCACACTGACATTTGGAGGCTTTCCCACACTGTACAGGGTTTTGTCTGTGAATTATAACCGTCTGTTTCATGAAAAATGAAGTGTGACCATTCAGTCGAAGACTGGTCACTGTCATACCATAAAAAAGAAGAGTCTGAAACAGAAAGATTGTTACATTTTAACAATCGATATTGTGTTAAACTGGATCCAAGCCAGGTGGTGAAGTAGAAAATGAGACACAGTGGTTATCCGGTATAGTAGCTTTATTCCCAGGATGCAATTTTATAATTTTCTGTCCTGGCTGCTTCCCTGTAAGAGTCCCAGCAGTCAGTTTTCAGAAGTGTTGAAAAACAATGAACCAGTCAATACTTACCCTTAACCTTAGCTGCATAATTGGCATGACATTAACACATTGGATTTAACTCTATTGCACTGAGGAATGGGCAAAATAGTTAAATGAAATAAAAACAAAAATTCTAACTTTTCCTGACAAATCAAATCACAGTTATAGATTAAGAGGAAGAAACAAACACTGAGTTGATAATTAAGTTGGGAAAAGAGTTACCAAGTGTGGAAATGACTGTAACAGCCAATATGGTGCCAGGTTCTTAAATCAGCTTTGACTGAATCAGCTGGCTTATCGAACCAGAGCCGACATGATATAGGGTGCAAGACATATCAATAACACAAGGCGAGGAAGGTACATTGTAAAATAAATTCAAATCCTGAACAGTGGTGAACTTGTTACACACTAAATGTAAGTCTCTTGAATTGAGTGAGAAGAGCATTGGGCCCAGATAATGATTGAATGGAGTATGAAGAGCAGGTGAAATGTTAGACAGCTGGCAGTATCCATGTAATTGCACCTCAAAGGTCAGTGTTTTCAAGGGAGGAATTCTTTTTCTTGGGAGAATTTTGGTATGGAGTGGGGGGGGCAATGAAATCCTAATTGGAAAAAATGATCAAAAAGCAGGAAAGAGGTTATGAATAACACCTTTCACGTAATGTAAATGATTTTCCAGAGAGCTGCTTTCTGTTTGTTGTGGATTAGTTTTGAAGAAATTTTCATCTATGTCAAAGTTTCACTTCCCTGTTGTCATCCCAGCCATAAATTGTCTTCTCAGTTGAAACTGTGACTTTTGGGGAACAAACCTGAATTGGATATGAATTTGGTGGATGACCACTTGTGCTGATATTGTATTTACATGCTCACTTTTACATGGTGTTAATCTAAAAAGGAGAAAGAATTTTGCATCAATCATTTTCACTTAGACATTGTTAAAGAGCAAAGCTACACAGAATCCATTTTCAATGGGAATGATTTTTATTGGGAAAAGTAGGCTGCCAAACATGGCCTTGTGAAATCAATATATTGTTATAGTCTGATTAATCTATTAGGAGATGAGAGGGTTGGTGGAGTAAACTCCTTCCCTATGGGTGTGAGGCTGATAAACTGCAAAACAAGTGAAAGTGTCAAATGAGCAAAAACAATTCAGCCAATCAAAGTCAGTGCCTCCATAGCCAATGCAAAGGTAATCTATCATTTCAGAAAATGTTCTGAATCAATTCAATCCTTAAATATAATTAAGCTGAATGTTCAGAATATATGAATGTTTCCACCATTCAACAATGAAGTTATCCTTCATTGATCGTTCTCTCCTCAACTGCTACCTCTCCCTACCTCTCATGTACCATTCCTGATGAAGGGCTTATGCTCGAAACGTCGAATTCTCTATTCCTGAGATGCTGCCTGGCCTGCTGTGCTTTGACCAGCAACACATTTGCAGCTGTGATCTCCAGCATCTGCAGACCTCATCTTTTACTCATGTACCATTCACCAGCAACAATGATTCATACCACAATACACCCAGGCCAAAATGTTAAATTTTAATGGACAGATCACATTGCCTCTACTTTTATTCCATTGAATATATAAAGATTAAGGGGTGAGCTAGTTGTTCTGTTCAAGATAATTAAAGTATTTAATTGGGTGGGTGGAGAGAAATTATTGGCTGTGGTGGTGCAGTCTGGAACAAGGATGCATATCTGAAATTTGTCATGGGAATGTCAGACAGCATTTCTTAAAATAGTTTTAGATTTATACATCTAAGTAGGTAAATGGAGTTAAGAGAGAGATCAGTTGTGCTCTAAATTAGGTTTATCCAACTGGCAGCTGCAGACCACAATGCTGTCTCTCAACTCATCTGCATGAGGTCCATGAGGCTGCTGTTCAAAAGAGTGATTGCAAGAAGCTGGTCCTCCAATCAGAGGCAGGTTCTTAATCTGCATTTTCTACTGATAGGCTCATTGATGAGTCTATCAATATCAAATGTGGGACAGAAACAGATGCAGCAAGTAATGTAATGTGAGTGGTTTCACTGGGCCCAGTTGGATATAGGATACACTTGATTAAGGAGGTGGGCAGTGAGTGCCTGGCAGGTCAGGTACACTGTGATATGAAAGTTAGATAGATGGGGTGTTTGACAGTAGAATACTGTGAGTTGGGGAGGATAAATGATTTGAGAGTCAGGCAGTGGGTGGGTGAGATTTGAGTTTATAGGCTATTGGAGGAATTGGGGGGAGAAGAATATGATAGTTGGGCAGATTCCTAGTGAATTCTCCTTCCTTAAATGCCTTCACTATCAAACAATCTTTTGCTCCACTAATTGGTTTGACTTGCAATGTTCCTGTTTGGCTAATAAGGCAGGGTGATCCAATTGATTATTTGGCAATTGCAGGGATTCCTTACTGATACTATTCACTCAGAGCCTGGGTGAATGAATGTGGGTAGTTACTGAGTTAAGTATATGGTTGTAATAGTGAATGAATGTGAATGGAGAAGTGAGTGGGTGTGCATGCAGGGAAATGCCCAGAGAGTGATTTGGGTGACTGAGTGAAGTGAGTGAATGAATGAATGAATGAATGAATATCGGATGGGGTCTGGTTGTTAGTGGATGAATTGGATTGAGTCAGACATATACCTACCCTTTTCCTCTGTTTTCCCCATCTCTTTACCTCCACCCCTTTCCTTACCCCTAAAAACCTATCTGCAAAGCAAGGTAGGGGAGGTGGGAAAACCAGTCTGTACACTTGGATGTACACTTCCCCCAGGTGAACATAGAACATAGAAGATACAGCACAGAACAGGCCCTTCGGCCCACGATGTTGTGCCGAACATTTGTCCTAGCTTAAGCACCTATCCATGTACCTATCCAATTGCCGCTTAAAGGTCACCAATGATTCTGACTCTGCCACTCCCACAGGCAGCGCATTCCTTGCCCCCACCACTCTCTAGGTAAAGAACCTACCCCTGACATCCCCCCTATACCTTCCATCCTTCACCTTAAATTTATGTCCCCTTGTAACACTCTGTTGTACCCGGGGAAAAAAGTCTCTGACTGTCTACTCTATCTATTCCCCTGATCATCTTATAAACCTCTATGAAGTCACCCTGCATGCTTCGCCGTTCCAATGAGAAAAGGCCGAGCACTCTCAACCTATCCTCATACGACCTATTCTCCGTTCCAAGCAACATCCTGGTAAATCTCCTCTGCACCCTCTCCAAAGCTTCCACATCTTTCCTAAAGTGAGGTGACCAGAACTGCACACAGTACGCCAAATGTGGCCTTACCAAGGTCCTGTACAGCTGCAACATCACCTCACAACTCTTGAATTCAATCCCTCTGCTAATGAATGATAATACACCATAGGCCTTCTTACAAGCTCTATCCACCTGAGTGGCAATTTTCAAAGAGCTATGAACATAGACCCCAAGATCCCTCTGCTCCTCCACCTTACTAAGAACCCAACCGTTAACCCTGTATTCCGCATTCTTATTTGTCCTTCCAAAATGGACAACCTCACACTTGACAGGGTTGAATTCCACCTGCCACTCCTCAGCCCAGCTCTGCATCATATCTAAGTCCCTTTGCAGCTGACAACAGCCCTCCTCACTATCCACAACTCCACCAATCTTCGTATCATCTGCAAATTTACTGACCCACCCTTCGACTCCCTCTTCCAAGTCATTAATAAAAATTACAAACAGCAGAGGACTCAGAACTGATCCCTGCAGAACTCCACTTGTAAATGGGCTCCAGGCTGAATATGTGCTATCTACCACCACTCTCTGACTTTGACCGGTTAGCCAGTTCTCTATCCAACTGGCCAAATTTCCCACTATCCCATGCCTCCTGACTTTCTGCATAAGCCTACCATGGGGAACCTTATCAAATGCCTTACTAAAATCCATGTACACTACATCCACTGCTCTACCCCCATCCACATGCTTGGTCACCTCCTCAAAGAATTCAATAAGACTTGTAAGGCAAGACCTACCCTTCACAAATCTGTGATGGCTGTCCCTAATCAAGCAGTGTCTTTCCAGATACTCATAAATCCTATCCCTCAGTACCTTTTCCATTACTTTGCCTACCACCAAAGTAAGACAAACTGGCCTGTAATTCCTGGGGTTATCCCTATTCCCTTTTTTGAACAGGGGTACAACATTCGCCACTCTCCAGTCCCCTGGTACCACCCCCGTTGACAATGAAGACGAAAAGATCATTGCCAATGCACCGCAACAACCCAGAGATGACGACTCTGTCCGTCCTAGCTTTTAGCTTCCAGCCTAATTCCCTGAGCTCCTGAATGACCTCCCCACCCCTCTTCCTACCTTTGTCGTTGGTGCCACGACTTCTGGCTGCACACCCTCCCCCTTAAGGATTCTGAAGACACGGTCCGAGACGTCTCAGACCCTGGCACCCGGGAGGCAACAAACCATCCGAGAGTCTCGCCCATGTCCACAGAACCGCCTGTCTGTCCCTCTAAGTATAGAGTCTCCTATAACTAGCGCTCTCCTCCTCTCCCCCTTTCCCTTCTGAGCCTCAGAGCCGGACCTCGTGCCAGAGACCCAGTCACTGCAGTTTACCCCTGCTAGGCCAGATCCCCCCAACAGTATCCAAAGCGGTATACTTATTGTTGAGGGGAACAATCACAGGGGATCCCTGCACTGCCTGCTTCCTTCCCTTCCCACCTCTAACTGTTACCCAGCACCTCTGTTCTCTGGTGTAACTATGTCCCTGCAGCTTCTATCTATCACCCTCTCAGCCTCTCGAATAATTCTCAGTTCATCCAACTCCAGCTCCAGTTCCCTAACGCGGTCTGTGAGGAGCTGGAACTGGCTGCACTTCCTGCAGATGAAGGTGGCAGGAGCATCAGTGGTCACCCCTACCTCAAACATCCTGCAGGAGGAACATTCCACTGCCTGCGCTGCCATAACTCTACACTTAGTCTCCAAAACAAGAACACTAAGTAACGTACCTTTTTTTTAGGTTAGAGGAGGAGGGAGGATGGGAGACACTACACGTGTAGTGTCTCGGGTTCCTTTTCCACTCAAATAACAGTCACTTACCTTCCCGACCGGCTTTGCGCTCTGACTTCACTTATGTCCAGCTCCCCTGCTCTCTGCTGCGAAAAGAAAATGATGCCCCTAGCCAGAGATGAATTGAAGTCAATGTTAAGCTTAACTCCTTAACTTTACCCTGGTCTCTAGCCCTTCCCTGGTAATTAAAACTTTGTGCTAAGTTACTTTTTCTCTCTAGCTCTGCTTTTTAATAAAAAGGGAAAATGAATCTTATTAGTCAGTGCTGCTGTTGGAAGGCCATAATTATTTTGTCACTTAAGTGATCAGTTTATTGCTTTGCAATTGGATTATTTCCTCTTGAAATTCATTTTTATTGTTGTAGCAAGATGTTATCTTTCTGAAACCTATTCACTGCACTCTCCTATTGCAGAGAGAGAAGTTTAAATGTGGCTCCCTGTGTGAAAGGACTGGATAAGCCTTATTGAAATGAATAGCAAAGCAACCTTCAGGAGCATTATGGCTTAATATTGTTCTGATGCACCTGTGTCCATTAAAGAGATACTTACCCCAGAACTTTCAAATTGTGTTCCCAATTTTCCCAGATGGGTTTTCTGCTTCTTGTCTGATTTACTGTTGTCTGAGCTCCTGTGACCACAGCCTCAATTTTTCTGTTTTCAGTGGAGCTGTTGAGAATTAAAATTGTACTGAATACCAAAAGACTGTTCTCCAAAAGTCAGCTTCCACTGTACTGTTCCAAAAATCTGAAAATCTCAATCTCTTGTGCCATTAACCAATTACAATTTTTAAAATGTCTGTTGCCCTCAGGGTAACCATTTTTGTCCTGCATGGTTACTGCTAACGTATAACTACCAGTATATGACAAATTATTCAAAGCACAACAAAAAGAGACATTGCAAACTCCTGAGGATTATAAAAGGGACTGTTAGTAGTGCTGGGAGCAAAAGATAGCTGCAGATAAAGTTTCAATGGCAGATTGGGAGTTAAAAGGAACACTTGGAAAAATGAGATGACTAAAATAATGTTTTTGTTTATCTTTCTTTGATATTTGTCAGACGTTTTAAAAAATGTGGTTCTACAAACAAGACAGAAGCCATAATCCAGTGAGACAAGACACTTTATTTATTAACTTTCTTCAATCTTAGTGTTTACCTTGTATTGACGATGAGACAGATGGTAATGTTCCCATGATCTCTGGTCTGGATAGCCAGGGTGGGCACAAAGCCCACACATCCTTCACTCAATGAGTTGCTGGCTCAGATAGAGTCTGATCAGCACCAGGAACTTGGCTTGTGGCAAAGTATGCCTTTTAATCCACCCTTGTGCCTGCAACACACATTGGAAGAGTGCCAGTTGGATAATTGCAATTTTTGTACAAGAGATTTTAAACTGGGGTCCCATCTGGCCTCTCAGGTGCATGTAAAAGATCCCATAATACTATTTTGACGAAGAGCAGGGGAGTTCTCCTGGGGGTCTTGGCTAATTCTTATCCTTCTATCAACATCACGACAGATTCTCTGATAATTATCACACTTTTGTTTTGTGAGACCTTGCTGTGCACAAATTGGTTGCTGGATTTCCAACATTACAGCAGTGTCTATGTTTCAAAACTAGTTGGTTGTGAAATGCTTTGAGACAGCCAAGGGTCATGAGATTCTTGTATAGTTTTTTTTTTAACTACATACAATGGACAAATGAGTTATGCAACATAGATTATATATTTAATCTTGATTTGGAGATGGCAGTGTTGGACTGGGCTGGACAAAGTTAAAAATCACACAACACCAGGTTATAGTCCAACAGGTTTAATTGGAAGCACACTAGCTTTCGGAGTGCCACTCCATCCGGTATTTGTGGAGGACACAATTGTAAGATACAGAATTTAGAGTAAAAGTTTACAGTGTGATGTAACTGAAATTATACATTGAAAAATACCTTGATTGTTTGTTAAGTCTCTCATCTGTAAGAATGACCATAATAGTTTCACTTCTTTCATATATAAATCACAAAGCTTTTATTTTAAAAGTTACATTCTCATGTTAACTGTAACAGTAAACTTTTGATGTAAATTCTGTGTCTTACAATTGTATACTCCACAACCACCTGTTGAAGGCTAGTGCTTCAAATTAAACCTGTTGGACAATAACCTGGTGTTGTGTGCTTTTTAAGTTTATTTAGTCTTGTGTTGTATTGAATATGCACGGTGCCAAGTGAGGAATTTTTGTCCCACATAAGGTCTAGGTGTCACTGGCAAGGCCAATATTTATTGCCATTCCTAATTACCATTGTGGTGGTTAGGTATCTTATCAATTGCTGAATGACTTGATAGGTCACCATATTGTTAAGGCCTGAAGAAGTCTTTCCTAAAGGACATTAGTGAACCAGGTGAGTTTGTAATTACAATCCAGTTGTGACAAATTCATTACTAAAGCAAACATTTTATTCAAGATCAGTTTAATTAAAGTACTTGAATTTAAAATGCCGAGTTACTGGGATATTGTGTGGTAGTAGAAAGCAAATTGAAGCTTAAGAATGACAAAAACCAGGAAGAACTGGTCTTTGGCCTGGAGATGTGGGAGGGAGAAGTGATGAAGACTAAGACTCATTAAGACCTGAGAGAAACTTAGATATTTTAAATCTATCTTGACGACATCTGGTCACTCTCCTCATTTCCACCATGGTTGACAGTCTGGTCCCATGTAGGCCATGAGAATCCAGAATGATGATACATCATTGTGCTGAGACATTTCCAACTAAAGTAGACCACTGCCAATCTGGGGCATCATCTCTTGTTTCTAGGGTAATTAGATCTTGCTATTTGTCTTGGGAAAATGACACTTCTCGATTTCCCCTCATTCTTCCCTGATGCTGCTAATACACTTTAAGGTGCGGTTTCAGGGATGGTATCTTAGTCGAGGGTGAATCACTCAGTGCATACTCATGCTGGAATATGGCTTATTATGGATTACATTCAGGACTGTAGTCTCATAAGGCTGGCTCCACTGGGGAGTGTGGTTACATTTGGTGTTGGGAGGTGGGGGAAGTGTGGAGATAGCAGCCCTCTGTTAGCTTGTTCAAGTGAGATTAGAGGTTAACTGTGAGGCTGTTGAATGCATTAAAGTAAAGAATTATCCAACTTTAGCAGGAGCACACATTAACAAGCAGGAGCAGGATCCTGTCTGAAGTTTTTTTCCAGTGTCACTGTGACCCAATGTCTGGCTCCACCTATTGAAATTCATTCATTTTATGCAAACCAAGGATCATATCTCATATTTCAAATCTGTTTGGTCTATATAGGGCACTTAACCACTGAAGCATCAGAGCTCTGGGGATGGATTTTGACCTGACCCCTCAAATGAGGTTTGGATTTGTTACAGGGTATGTGCTATTCTTAGTAATGCTGGTTTGAGAAACTAAGTTTGTGGTTAAACTGAAGAAAAACCAGAAGTGATAACTCAGTAGCATTGCTGACAAATTCTCTTTCCAATGTAATTGTTCTCCTAAGCAAGTCTTGCTGGTGGCTCTTTTTATAGTAGAAAGGTCCACTCTTAACATTGAGTTAATGATTTTAGATACTCATCATAACTCAACTTTTCTCAGTGGGTTCTAATAATGGAAGATGACTGCACCAGTCATCTTCCAATAGTAGAGGAGATGTGGATCACTGCTTAGGAGAAAGAAACCTTTATTGATATACTTTTCAGGCTGGAGGCCTGTGACCAGTGATGTACCACAAGATCAGTGCTGGATCCACTACTTTTCATCATTTATATAAATGATTGGGATATGAACAGAGAAGGTATAGTTAGTAAGTTTGTAGATAATGCCAAAATTGGAAGTGTAGCGGACAGCAAAGAAGGTTACCTCAGATTACAATGGGATCTTGATCAAATGTGCCAATGGGCTGAGAAGTGGCAGATGGAGTTTACTTCAGATAAATGCGAGGTGTTGCATTTTGGGAAAGCAAATCTTAGCAAGACTTATATACTTAATGGTAAGGTCCTAGGGAATGTTGCTGAACAAAGAGACCTTGGAGTGCAGGTTCATAGCTCCTTGAAAGTAGAGTTGCAGTTATAGGATAGCGAAGAAGACATTTGGTATGCTTTTCTTTACTGGTCAGAGCATTGAGTATAAGAGTTGGGAGGTTGTGTTGCAGCTGTACAGGATGTTGGTTAGACCTCTTTTGGAATATTGCATGCAATTCTGGTCTCCTTCCTATTGGAAGGATTTTGTGAAACTTGAAGGGGTTCAGAAAAGATTTACAAGATTGTTGCCAGGGTTGGAGGATTTAAGCTATAGGGAGAAGCTGATTAGACTGGGGCTGTTTTCCTTGGGGTCTCAGAGACTGAGGGGTGAACTCAGATTTATAAAATCATGAGGGGCATGGATAGGACAAATAGGCAAAGTCTTTTCCCTCTGGTGTAGGAGTCCAGAACCAGAGGGCATAGATTTAGAGAGAGAGAGGGAAAGGATATAAAAAGGATCTTAGGGGCAACTTTTTCTCAGAGAGTGGTGTGCTTATGGAATGAGCTGCCAGAGGAAGTGGTGGAGGCTAGTACAGTAAAAAATGAGGTCTGCAGATGCTGGAGATCACAGCTGCAAATGTGTTGCTGGTCAAAGCACAGCAGGTTAGGCAGCATCTCAGGAATAGAGAATTCGACGTTTCGAGCATAAGCCCTTCATCAGGAATAAGAGAGAGAGCCAAGCAGGCTGAGATAAAAGGTAGGGAGGAGGGACTAGGGGGAGGGGCGATGGAGGTGCTTCTGTGCAGAGGAGATGACCTGGGGGGTGCAGTGAGAGAGGGACTCACTGAAATCCTTGTAGAGGGAGGAAGAGAGCTTCTTCAAGGAAGGCATCCTTGTAAGAGGATTCGCAGTAGGTTAAAATCTTCGAGTAAAAAATGAGGTCTGCAGATGCTGGAGATCACAGCTGCAAATGTGTTGCTGGTCAAAGCACAGCAGGTTAGGCAGCATCTCAGGAATAGAGAATTCGACGTTTCGAGCATAAGCCCTTCATCAGGAATAAGAGAGAGAGCCAAGCAGGCTGAGATAAAAGGTAGGGAGGAGGGACTAGGGGGAGGGGCGATGGAGGTGCTTCTGTGCAGAGGAGATGACCTGGGGGGTGCAGTGAGAGAGGGACTCACTGAAATCCTTGTAGAGGGAGGAAGAGAGCTTCTTCAAGGAAGGCCCCAGGTCATCTCCTCTGCACAGAAGCACCTCCATCGCCCCTCCCCCTAGTCCCTCCTCCCTACCTTTTATCTCAGCCTGCTTGGCTCTCTCTCTTATTCCTGATGAAGGGCTTATGCTCGAAACGTCGAATTCTCTATTCCTGAGATGCTGCCTAACCTGCTGTGCTTTGACCAGCAACACATTTGCAGCTGTGATCTCCAGCATCTGCAGACCTCATTTTTTACTCGAAGATTTTAACCTACTGCGAATCCTCTTACAAGGATGCCTTCCTTGAAGAAGCTCTCTTCCTCCCTCTACAAGGATTTCAGTGAGTCCCTCTCTCACTGCAACCCCCAGGTCATCTCCTCTGCACAGAAGCACCTCCATCGCCCCTCCCCCTAGTCCCTCCTCCCTACCTTTTATCTCAGCCTGCTTGGCTCTCTCTCTTATTCCTGATGAAGGGCTTATGCTCGAAACGTCGAATTCTCTATTCCTGAGATGCTGCCTAACCTGCTGTGCTTTGACCAGCAACACATTTGAGGCTAGTACAGTTGCAACATTTAAAAGGCATCTGGATGGGTATATAAATAGGAAGGGATTGGAGAGATGGGCCAATTACTGGCAAATGGGACTAGATTGAGTTGGGATATCCTTTCGGCATGGATGAGCTGGACTGAAGGGTCTGATTCCATGCTATAAATCTCCATGACTCTATTTGCATATCCTAAATATTTTATCTACCTTTCCTACCATATCAGAGGATCCTGAGAGCATTTTGTTGGACTTCCCTTGTCGTTTTCCCATCTGTACTTCTGTTATGGCCAGTGTACCTCTTCTGAATCCACTTTTTTCTGTGTCTATTACCACCTTCAACAACAATAACAACAGTAATTTATATTAAAGTGCCTTTAATGTAATAAGATGTTCTAAGTTGTCTCACAGCAACATTATAAAATAAAATGATATCTAGCCACGTGAGATATTCAATCAGAAAACCAAAAGCTAAGTCAAACAAGACGTTATTGAGAAATATCTTTAAAAGAGGAAAGCAAGATCGAGAAGTGGAGGGCTGTAGGGAGGGAATTAGAGATAGGCAACTGTTGGCATGGCTACCAAATGTAGAGAAACTAAAATTGGAGATGCTGAAGATACCAGACAAAAAGTGGTCAGACACTTTGGAAGATTGTGAGGCTGTAGGAAATTGGAAAGATTTTCAGGGGTGAAGCCATGGGAGGGATTTGAAAACCAGAATCAGAACTTAACGTTGATTGAGTAGGAGTTAATCTAATTCAATGAACACTGGCAAATGGGATTTGCAGTGAATAAATACACACAGCAGAATTTTCAATTACCTCAAGTTTAAATTTTAGCAATCAGCCAGGAGTGCCTTGAAATAGTTGAGTCCTTGCTTACAAATAGTTAAATCTTGAGCATCTTCCAGTTATGCTGAAAGATCATTAAAACTGAAATATTAGCAGATGCTATTGGACCTGTGGGTTGATTTTAGAATCAGCAGTATTTTGCTACTGTTTCCCAGGTGCTCATGTAAAAGGACATTTATCACCATTAATTTATTCTATGCTCCCTAACACCACAAAACAATATAAATACTATTGCTAAAATCACAACAAATTCTGCCCATTATTTAAGTGACGGAGGGAAGATGGGGGAATTATAGACTAATTAATCTAACATCTGTTGGGAAATTGCAAGATTTATGGTTAATGAAAAGGTGGATGGATACCTTGATTTGCTCAGCTGACCGGAGAGAGCCAACATTGATTTAGAAGGAGTCAATCATGCTCAATGAACTGAGTTGAGTTTTTTTGAACATGTGCCTGAAGTATGAGCAAAAGGTAAATGTTCAAATCCACCATGAAAAGACTATTCGCTAAAGTTGAAGCTCATGGAGTTGAAATCAAATAATTGACCTATTCGGAATTGGTTGAGTGGCTGGAGGCAGAAGGGATACTGAAGAAGTACTCTAATTGGTTCCATGTGACTAGTATTCTCCAAAAAGGTGTCATTTCCAAATCTGCTAAAGATTGATTAGATTAGATTAGACTTACAGTGTGGAAACAGGCCCTCCGGCCCAACAAGTCCACACCGACCCGCCGAAGCGCAACCCACCCATACCCCTACATTTACCCCTTACCTAACACTACGGGCAATTTAGCATGGCCAATTCACCTGAGCCGCACATCTTTGGACTGTGGGAGGAAACCGGAGCACCCGGAGGAAACCCACGCAGACACGGGGAGAACGTGCAAACTCCACACAGTCAGTCGCCTGAGTCGGGAATTGAACCCGGGTCTACAGGCGCTGTGAGGCAGCAGTGCTAACCACTGTGCCACCGTGCCGCCCACTATCAAGCTTAAAATAACAAAGAAATATTGATAGATTACATGAATGGCAAATGAGAAGTCATCCACTTTGAAATGAAAATGAATAGGATATGACCCATTCTAAATGATGAACAGCTCGACAAGGTGGTAATCCAAAGACACGGGGGTAGAGACAGACAAAATGTCTTGGAGAGGTACTGCAAATAATCAGAGTCACGGAATGCTGACATTTATATGTAAGAGATGAAAATACCTGCAGTATTGAGAGCAGAATGGACATCACATTGCTGGGGGAGTGCAGAATGGTACTTGGAGTTCAAGGTTTGGGGGGAAATTAGGATTCTCTTTCTTGAAACTTAGAAGGTTTGGGTTAATGTGAAAGTGAGGACTGCAGATGCTGGAGATCACGTTCCTGATGAAGGGCTTATGCCTGAGACGTCAATTCTCCTTTCCCAGCACCATTCTCTCACTTGGGTTAATATGATCCAAGTTTACAATATGTTATGGAGAACATATATAGGAGGTAGGGACAAATGATTTGGGGATTTCTACTGGTTGGGGAGTCTTGAATTTAGGGGTATGGTTTAAAAATTAGAACCAGTTCAGTAGTTAAGTTAGAAAACTTTTCTACTTGGAAAGGGTGACAGAAGTTTGGAACTTTGTTTTTATTCCATAAACATCATAATGTTTAAATATTTAGATGAATTTGTGAAGGGCCAAAGCAAACAAGATTATGGGCCATTGGTGGAAAATGAGATTAGGTAGGTAGGTGCTTAATGAGTAGCACAGACATTAAGGAATGAAGAGTGTCCCTTCTGTGCTGTACAAATGTCAACTGAACCTTTTTTTGGCTAAGAGTCAGTTTTATTGAAAGAACAGGGCAGCGGAAGCTAGCAACAATTTTTTTTTAACCTATATTGCGGTTACAATGTGGAGCTTTCTATCAAATGGAATAGTTAGTCTTTCTCTACACCGTGAATTTGTATGGATCAAGGTCCTAAAATATTCTGCAAATGTGAGAGAACAACATCAGTATCTTAAATGTCCCTCCTGCAAATGGATGATACATCTCAATCCATTTGATCTGTTGCCTTCACTCAAGCAACATTGACACACACTTTGCCAAGAATCACATGCATGAATCTTAAACTTGCAACTTTTGGGTTTTGTCTGCTGCTGAAGGAACATTAATAGGTTGAATTATTTCACTAACTGGAGCCACAATATCTTCCCAGTTCTGATATACATATTATAAAATGAAATAGAATCAGAGGAGAAGATGCACAAAAGATTTGCAGGGATGATAGTCAGAACTAGAAGGTTATAACAATCTGGAAAGACTGAACAGACTGGATGTCTTTACTACAGAGAAAGTAGAGGTGTGAACTGGTAGAGGCCTTTCATAAGGATTTGTTCGGATTGGCATACAGAATTTGTTTCTGTTGGCTTGAGACCAGGCCCAGGGGTCATAAATATAACAGGCATGAATAAATTCAATAAGAAACTCAGGAGAAATGTTTTTTTTAACCTATATTGTGGTTACAATGTGAGCTTTCTATCAAATGGAATAATTGAAAGGTATAGACTGAATGCATTTATAGGAAGCTACATAAACACATGACGTGGGTAAGGAATGTTGGCAGGGATCAGTGACATTTTGTCGAAGGAGATAGACCTGTTGAACCAAAAGTTGCTGTGATGTAATTTGTATGTAATTTTAGTTATTCAAATGTTGCAGTTTTTCTTTGAGATTTCCCTCCTTAGCCCTTCATTTTTTTGTGCAATCTATAGTAAACACAGCCAGCCAGAACTCTGTTCCTTTGAGTTCCATTATCAATGCTTTCCCATGTGCACATAAATAGTCACCAGAATTAAAGTCAGTAAGATAAAGGCTTGCTTTAGCAGCCTATATCCTTTGAATAGGTGGTACTTTTCAATGTTTTTGGACATTGGGCTACGGTGAAGATAATGCAGAAATAATTGTCTGTGGAAAATTATTTTTATATCTGTTCAATATTGCAAAGTATATAAGTCCCTTGAAGTTGGAAGTGCAGATACAGCATAAGCAAAAACATTTTCGCAACTGTGCTCATTTTGTACATAAATAATTATTGGCTTGTGTGAATGTTAATTATTTTTCACTGTATTTCACTTTTGGCCAATGGTTTCCATGACACTTGGCTCTCATCAAAATATATCCAAGCTGGTCAGTTCATTTGCCTTGAAGGAATATTTATTACAAAATACTTGTTGTCATGTTGGCATTTTGTTATACAACTTAGACACATGTACCTTTATGCTAAGACTTTGCTTGTGCTTTTGTTTCACCACATCCTGGCATTGTCATTGCTCTCTCACCAATTCATCCTTATGTCTGAAGAATTTTTTAAAAGAAAATATATACAGTTATCTCCAATAGTTAGGATCTAGGATTACCAACCCCTTCAGGTTTGCTCTGGAGGTGAAAAATCAAATAAATGTTGTTAAAAAAAGACTGGCAAATGACATAAGGGGGAATCCTAAAGTCTATTGGTACATAAACAATAAAAATGAATATGGCCGATAAGGGATCTAAAAGGGAATTTAGAGGTGGGGACATGGCTTAGGTATTAAATGAGTACTTGGCATGTAAAGAAGGAGAGGCTGCCCAGCCAATGGTGATGGAAGAGGAAACTCAGTCACTAAAATGGTTTAAAATTGAAAAGGAGGTTATGTCGGATAAGCTATCTGTACTTAAAGTTGATTATGCTCTGGGATCAAATTATGCTCTGGCATCCATACCTATTGAAGGAATTGAGTGGAAATTGCAAAGGCATTGACCACAGTCATTCAATCTTCCCTGGACTCAGGCAGTGACAAAAGACTGGAAAGTTGCAAATATAATGCCCTGGTTTAAAACAAGCTTAGCAATTACAACCAGCCAGTTTCACTTCAGTGATGGGGAAACATTTTGAAACAAATTATCAGGATAGAATTAATAGTCACATGGAAAAATGTCAGCTAATTATGTTGATCGGGTTAATCAGCTAAATACCCTGTAATACTATTTAGTGTGATGAATATGAATTGATCTCTAAATGTGAGAAGAGTCAGCAGGGATTTCTTCAGGGAAAATCATGTTCAACTAACTTACTGGAATGCTTTTGAAAAGGCAGTTCACAAAAGCAATGTGTTAATGGGCTACACAGACTTATGGTCTACGTGTTTGATACCATGCCACACAACAGATTGTAAGGAAAATTATGGCTCACTGAATAAAAGGGATAGTAGCAACATTGGCATAAAGTTGGCTGAGGCATAGGAAGTAAGAGTAATTGTTATTGGATTTTATTTAGGGCTGGAGGAAGGTTTGTACTGGAGTTGTCCGCAGGTTGATTTTTGGGACCCTTGCTCTTCCTCATAACGTCGAGATCTTGGTGTGCAGGGGACAATTTTCAAATTCACTGATAATACAAAACTTGGAAGCATTGTAAATATTTTATAATCACTTATTCAGAGATGGTATTACACACCTGGAGCAGATAGAACCTAAATTTGGCACAGAGTTAAGGACACTACCACTGCACGACAGAACCAATCTAGGAAACATTGCAAACTGTGTGGACAGTATAGAACTGGAAAAGAATAATGCCAAGTTATGGAATGGATAGGTGGCAGATGAAATTTTGATAAAGTGTGACGTAATATCTTTCAGTAGAAAAGGCATGGTAATACAGTATAAAAATGAAGTGTATTACCTAAATGTGGGCAGGAGCAAAGAGGTAAGTATGTATGTCTGTATATGTCACTGAGGATGGCAGGATAGATAGCATGCAGTTGAAACATACAATATATTCGGATTTATTAATAGAGACATCAAAGACAGTTATGTTCAACTTACGTAAAACACTTGTTAAGCATCAGGAACATAGGAACAGCAGTAGGCCATTTGGCCCTTCATTCTGTTCCACCATTCCATGAGCTCATAGCTGATCTGTGGCCGAACTCCATATATGCACCTGCCTTTGGCCTATATCCCTGAATACCTTTGCTTAACAAAAATGTATCTATCTCAGATTTAAAATTAACAACTGATCCAACATCCATTGTGATTTGTGGAACAGAGTTCCAAACATCCATTCCAAAGTACTTCCAAACAAACACTTGACCTTCTCTTGGGAAATAAGGCAGGGCAGGTGACTGAGGTGTCAGTGGGGGAGCACTTAGGGGCCAGCAACCATAATTCTATTCGTTTTAAAATAGTGATGGAAATGGATAGACCAGATCTAAAAGTTGAAGTTCTAAATTGGAGAAAGGCCAATTTTGATAGAATTAGGCAAGAACTTTCAAAAGCTGACTGGGGGCAGATATTTGCAGGTAAAAGGACAGTTGGAAAATGGGAAGCCTTCAGACATGAGATAACGAGAGTCTAGAGAAAGTATGTTTCTATTAGGGTGAAAGGAAAGGCTGGTAAGTGTAGGGAATGCTGGAAGACTGAGTTTGGTACAAAAGAAGGAAGTATATGTCAGGTTTAGACAAGATAAATTGAATGAATCCTGAGACAGGTATAAAGGCAGTATAGTATATTTAAGAGGGAAATCAGGAAAGAAAAAAGGGGACATGAAATAGCTTTGGCAAATAGAGTTAAGGAGAATCCAAAGGTTTTTTACAAATACATTAAAGACAGAAGGGTAATTAGGGAGAGAATATGACCCCTCAAAGATCAGCAAGGTGACCTTTGTGTGGAGCTGCAGGAGATGGGGGAGATACTAAATGAGCATTTTGCATCAGTATTTCTGTGAAATAGGACATGGAAGATATATATTGTAGGGAAATAGATGGAGAGATCTTGAAAAATTTCCGTGTTAAAGAGGAGGAAGTGCTGAATGTCTTGACACACATAAAAGTGGATAAATCCCCAGGACTTGATCAGGTGTACCCTAAAGCTCTGTGGGAAGATAGGGAAGTGATTGCTGGGCCTCTTGCTGAGATATTGGTATCATCGATAGTCACAGGTGAGGTGCTGGAAGACTGGAGGTTGGCTAATGTGGTGCCACTTTTTAAGAAGGATGGTATGGACGAGCCAGGGAACTATAGACCAGTGTGCCTGACTTCGGTGGTGGGCAAGTTGCTGGAGGGAATCCTGAGGACAGGACATACATGTATTTGGAAAGGCAAGGACTGCTTAGGCATAGTCAACATGGCTTTGTGCGTGGGAAATCATATCTGACATGAAGTAACAAAGAGGATTGAGAGCAGAGTGGTAGACATGATCTATATGGACTTCAGAAAGGCGTTTGACCAAGATTCCTCATGGGATACTGGTTAGCAAGGTTAGATCTCATGGAATACAGGGAGAACTCACCATTTGGATTCAGAACTGGCTCAAAAGTAGAAGACAGAGCGTGGAGGTGGAGGGTTGCTCTTCAGACTGGAGGCAAGTGACCAGTGGAGTGCCACACGGATCAGTGCTGGGTTCACTACTTTTCACCATTACTATAAATGATTTGGATGTAAGCATGAAAGGTGTAGCTAGTAAGTTTGCAGATGACATCAAAATTGGAGGTTTAGTGGACAGTGAAGGTTTCCTCAGATTACAACAAGATCTTGATCAGACAGGCCAATGGGCTGAGAAGTGGCAGATAGACAAAGGTGAGGTGCAGCATTTTGGGAAAGCAAATCTTAGCAGGACTTATACACTTATTGGTAAGATCCTAGAGAGTGTTGCTGAACAAAGAAACCTTGGAGGGTAGGTTCATAGTTCCTTGAAGGTGGAGTCACAGATAAGATAGTGAAGAAGGCATTTGGTATGTGTTCCTTTGGTCATGCTGCAGTTATACAAGATCCTGGTTAGGCCATTTTTGTGTGCAATTCTGGTCTCCTTCCTATCGGAAAGATGTTGTGAAACTTGAAAGGGTTCAGAAAGATTTACAAGGATGTTGCCAGGGTTGGAGGATCTGAGCTACAGGGAGAGGCTGAACAGGCTGGGGCTGTTTTCCCTGGAACATCAGAGGCTGAGGGGTGACCTTAGAAGTTTATAAAATCATGAGGGGCATGGATAGGGTAAATAGACAAAGTCTTTTCCCTGGGGTGAGGGAGTCCAGAACTAGAGGGCTTAACTTTCGGGTGAGAGGGGAAACATATAAAAGAGACCTAAGGGGCAACGTTTTCATGCAGAGGGTGGTATGTGTATGGATGAGCTGCCAGAGGAAGTGCTGGAGGCTAGAATGATTGCAATATTTTAAAAGGCATCTGGATCGGTATATGAATAGGAAGGGTTTGGAGGGATATGGGCCAGGTGCTGGCAGGTGAGACTAGATTGGTTTGGGATATCTGGTTGGCATGGACGAGTTGGACTGAAGGGTTTGTTTTTGTGCTGTACATTTGTATGATTCTATCTCTCCTGACCAATCTGGTCCTAATTCTCAGATCATGCCCCCTAGTGCTAGAATCCCCAGGCTAGTATCTCGCTGGCTATTCCTACTAGAATCTTGAAGTGGAATATTGAGTATATTTCTGTGCATTGGAGAGAGTGCAAAATGGGTTTATGGAAATGACTTCAAAGATGAGAAACTTCAATTACAACTATATATTGGAGAAGTTGGGAACTGTAGAGGAGTAAGCTTAAAAATTGATTTCATAGAAATTTCCAAAATAATGAGCTTTTGACAGAGTAGATAGGGAGAAACCGCTCCCACTCATAAAGATCAAGAATGAGAGCATTCAGACGTAAGATAATTTGCAAAAAAAAGCAGATGTGATGTGAGAATCAACTTTTTCAAGTAGCCAGCATTTAGGAATTGGAATGCAGTGCTTGAAAGTGTTGGAGGTAGGTTTATTTGAGATATTCAAGACAGAATTAGATGAATATACACACAATATCCAGGGTTATGGAGAAAAAGCAGGAGAATGGCATTAAATCTCAAGGATTGAGTGCAAACATGATGGATCAAATGGCCTCCTTTGACACTGTAAAGATTCTGTTCTGTCATTGCATAATTGAAGAATAACCACCAGCAGATATCTGTAAATAAGCTGAGAGAATGAATGATTGTAGGAGAATTTTTAAAAAGCATGAATTTTTAAAAAGCATAAAAAGCATGTGGGCGGCACGGTGGCATTAGTGGGCGGCACGGTAGCACAGTGGTTAGCTCTGCTGTCTCACAGCGCCTGAGACCCGGTTTCAATTCCCGACTCAGGCGACTGACTGTGTGGAGTTTGCACGTTCTCCCCGTGTCTGCATGGGTTTCCTCCAGGTACTCCGGTTTCCTCCCACAGTCCAAAGCTGTGCGGGTCAGGTGAATTGGCTTTGCTAAATTGCCCAGAGTGTTAGGTAAGGGGTAAAATGTAGGGGTATGGGTGGGTTGCGCTTCAGCGGGTCAGTGTGGACTTGTTGGGCCGAAGGGCCTGTTTCCACACTAAGTAATCTAATCTAATCTTTTCAAGTTTCTTTGAAACCTGATTTTATGAAGATCAATTAACAGGAATTGAGGAAAAAATATGATTTAACCATGAAAAATCTTCCTATTGAGTCATCAAGGGCTTTGTTCAATTGGTTCAGAAGGCAATGCACAATGAGGGAGGTGTTGGGTAAACATATGACACCAGGACAGGGATGGGGCTGTCAGAGGTGGGACAATATGCAATCAATCTACTCAATACATACAACTGAGATGGAAACTCAAGCTAAGAATCACAGAGTACTATTTATACACAGTGTGGGGTAATTGTGTTTGGTGACTAACATGCCCCTGTTATTCCTCTGATAACTCACTGGATATTTGCAAATCAGCTGGTTATGCAGCCCTTTTGCAGGCCTCCATACTGGATTGTTAGAAATTGCCAGGCAATCAGAGGGGGGCAACTTGTGACTTCTGAAGCTGATTGAGGCCTACTCATTGAGAGATCAGTGCTGAGAAATAATGTTTCTTTTCTTCTTGCGGGTTAGGGATCCAGGGAAGTTGGAAGTCAAACGCAAGGGCAGAGGTATAGCTTTCAGAGGCAATCTCTTGCCCCCTCATCTGTGTTTCTGATTATCCCCCAAACTGGAGCAATGGCAGCCAGCTCCCAAACCCAGCAGACTGTTCACTCTCGTTTCCCAGTCAAAGAAACTAGCCAACAATGGGAAGGCAGGTAATTGTGGTGGTGGCAAATTGAGGCCTTTAAGTGGCCATTAATTCACCACTTAATTGTCATAGTTGATCATCTGATTGCCCAATCGCTCAGAATTAAGAACAAAAGGGTAACTAGGAAGAGAATAGGACCCCTGAAAGATCAGCAAGGCTGCCTACATGTGGAACAGCAGGGGCTGGGGAGATACTAAATGAGCATCAATGTTTACAGTGGAGAAGGAAATTGAAGCCAAAGGAAGTTGGGAAATAAATAGTGACATCTTGAAAAATGTCTATAATATAGAAGAGAAGGTGCTAGATGCCTTAAAAAGCATAAAGGTGAATAAATCCCTGAGACCTGATCATGTGTACCCTAGAACTCTATGGGAAGTGAGGGAAGAGATAAATGGGCCCTTTGCTGAGATATTTGTATCATCAATAGTCACAGATAAGTTGGCTAATGTTGTGCCACTACTTAAGAAAGGTGGTAAAGAAAAGCCAGGGAACTATAGACCGGTGAGCTTGACATCGATGGTGGGCAAGTTGTTGGAGGGAATCTTGAGGGACAGGATTTACATGTATTTGGAAAGGCAAGGACTGATTAGGAATAGTCAACATGGCTTTGTGTATGGGAAATTGTATCCCATTAACGTGATTGCTTCTTCAAAAAACTCAATGAAGAGAATTGAGGGCAGAACGGTGAACATGATCTATATGGACTTCAGTAAGGTGTTTGGCAAGGTTTTTCATGGTAAACTGGTAAGCTAAGTTAGATCACATGGAATAAAGGGAGAACTAGCTATTTGAATACAAAACTGGCTCAAAGATAGAAGACAGAGGGTGGTGGAGGAGGGTTGCTTTGCAGATTGGAAGCCTGTGATCCGCAATGTGCCACAAGGATCAGTGCTGGATCTACTGCTTTTCGTTACTTATATAAATGAGTTGAATGTGAATATAGAAGGTATAATTAGTAAGTTTGCAGATGACACCAAAATTGGAAGTGTAGTGGACAGTGAAGGTTACTTTAGAGTACAACGAGATCTTGATCAGATGGGCCAATAGACTGAAGAGTGGCAGATGGAGTTTAATTTAGGTAAACGTCAGGTATTAAATTTTGTAAAGGAAAATCAGGACAGGACATATACATTTAATGATAAGGTCCTGGGGAGTGTTGCTGAACAAAGAGACCTTGGAGTACAAGCTTATAGTTCCTTGAAAATGAAGTTGCGGTAGATAGGATAGTGAAGAAGGCATTTGGTATGCTTGCCTTTATTGTTTACTGAGTATAGGAGTTGGGAGGTCATGTTGTGGCTGTACAGGACATTGGTTCAGTCATCTTTGGAATATTGTCTGCAATTCTGGTCTTCCTGCCATGGGAAGGATGTTGTGAATTTTGAAAGAGTTCAGAAAAGATTTGCAAGGATATTGCCAGGTTTCGAGGGCAAGGTTGAATAGGTGGGAGTGTCCACGGCTGACGGGTGACCTTAGAGGTTTATAAAGTCAAAAGGCATGCATAGGGTAAATAGGCAAGTTCTTTTCCCTGGGTTCCCAGGACTAGAGGACATAGGTTTAGGGTGAGAGGGAAAGATTAAAAGGGACTTGGCAACCTTTTCATGCAAAGGGTGGTACGTGTATGCAATGAACTGCCAGAGGAAGTGATGGAGGCTGGTACAATTACATTTAAAAGGCATTTGGATGGGTATATGAATAGAAAATGTTTAGAGGGATATGGGCCAAATGCTGATGAATGGGACTAGATTTATGTAGGATATCTGGTCAGTATGAATGAATTGGACTGAAGGATCATTTTCCGTGTTGTATATCTCTGAGTATTCTCTAAGTAATTGAGGTGATAAGTACAGGGTGAATACTTTGCGAGGGCTAACTTGTCCAATTTCTTCCATTTCTTGCCAGCCTTCTAATGGGAAACATTTTCCACCCATCAGAGCATATAGCACAGAGTAAGCCATGCAATCCATTTTGTCTGTGCCAACTCTTTGTGAAAACTATCCAACCTCACTCCTATTCCCATTGACCATTCAAATTCTCATTTTGATATATAAATTCAACTCCAGCATTCTTTTTGACAGTGCATTCCAGATAAAAACAATCTCACTGGTTATGCTTCTTTTGCCAGTTATTTTAAAACTGCATACTCTGCTTATCCACACTCCTGGACAGAGAAAATAGTTCTTATTTTGCTAATTACTCCATCGACAGCCATTATCATTTAACCCTCCCCTTAACCTTTTATACTGGAAAGAGAAGAATCCCAGATTCCCTTGTTACTCCACATTACTGATTGCTGGTATATTTGCACCAACAAAATTGGTTATGAGTTTAATGCCTCTTAAATTCTGTGACTTCAATACCTCAATACACCTCAGCCTTTGCCTTCACCCTCTCAAAATGTTCAATAGGTTCGGACTGTTTGCACCAGTGGAATTCTCCTTACCATCTTAACTCTCCACACCCCCTCCCCCACACCACCCCACCCATACACACACACACATTGTGAAATGGTTTGCATTCATACCTTCAGCAATATGGTGCCTTGTTTTCATGCTTTTCATGTATTATTTGATGTTTTATGTTCCCAAGAAGCCCTGTGTTTCACCCCTGTAGTGCTATTATTTTTGTCAGCTATTTAAAAAAGGGATTAATGATTCACATATCTGGTTTTAAACTCTCAGTTTAATATGCTTCTAGTTAATAAAAATGTAACCCTGTTTTGATGAATGTAGTGCTGTTACTGTATTGGTACTGTTCTGTGGACTGAACTCAATCTGTCAAAATAATTTTCTTCATGTCATATAAATTGAAATTAATGCTGCTTATGCTGTATTCACACAGGTCAGGCTGTTAATAGAACAACAATAATCATTTATTGTATCAAAATAGTCCACATTTTTCAGATGGTGGCACAGAGTAGGTTTTGAATCTTAAAGTTATAAAGTCATACAGGTCTATAGTCATACAGAAAAAGGTCCTTTGGTTCATCAAGTCTGTGATGGTTAAAAATAAGCACCTAATTACTCTAATCCCATTTTCCACTGGCCCATAACTTTGTGTGCCTTGGCATCACAAATGCACATTTAAATATTTCTTAAATGTTATGAAGGTTTCTGCCTCTAACCTTTATGGGCAGTGAGTTCCAGATTGCCACCACCCTCTGGGTGAGAATATTTTCCTCAACCCCACAAAACCTCTTGCCCTTTACCTTAATTCTCTGCCCCCTGGTCATTGATTCCTCCCCTAAGGATAAAATTTCCTTCCTATCTACACCCTTTATAATTTTGTACAATGTAATTGTGACTCCCTCAATCTCCTTTGCTCCAAGGAAAATGATTTGGGTCTGTTCAGTCTTTTATCGTAACTGAAACCCTTCAGCCCAGGTAACATCCTGGTGGGTCTCCTCTGCATCCTCTCCAGTGCAATCAGATCCTGCCTATAATGTGGATTCTAGAACTGCACACAGTACTTAGCTGTGGGCTAAGCAACATTTTATACTGGTCCAGCCTAATGTCCCCATACTTAAATTCTGTTAAAAATCACACAAAACCAGGTTATAATCCAACAGGTTTAATTGGAAGCACACTAGCTTTCGGAGCGTCACTTCTTCATCAGGTGATAGTGGAGGGCTCAATCCTAACACAATTTATAGCAAAAATTGACAGTGTGATGTAACTGAAATTATACATTGAAAAATTGATTGTCTGTTGAGTCTTTCATCTGTTAGAATACCATGATAGTTTCACTTCTTTCATGTGTAAATCACAAAACCTTTCTTTTAAAAGTTGCATTCTCAGGTGAGCTGTTATCAGTGGGTGATTGCTAGACAATATGTTTAAATTCTGTGACTTGGCTAATGGAGGCATGTATTCCATATGTCTTAACCACTTTATCTGTTGTCCCACTACCTTTAAGGGATCAGTGGACATGCACACTAATGTCTGTCTGATCGTTGTGCATGCAATAGTCTTACTGTTCATTGTGTATTCCCTTGCTTTGTTTGCTTCACCTTACATTTATCTGGATTGAATTCTATTTTCCACCCCTCAGCTCATGCCCAGCTCATGTACATCATCTTGTACCTAAGGCTATCTTCCTCACTATTTACCATGGCATCCATTTTTGTATCATCTGCAAACTTGCTGATCGACCCTCCTATATTTAAGTCTGAATTTATATATACCACAAATAGGCCAGGTTAGGCCCTAACAGGAGGGCCTAACAATTTAGACAGGGAACTAAATATTCGGTCAGAAGTTGGGTTCTTTAGCGTCTGCGTTTTTAAAAATAACATATGGGCCTCCTATCATTGGAAAATAAGCTCAGATTCACATGGCCTCAGTTCTAACAGAAGATGAGCCATAAATCACCCTTGTAAACAGGATAACATGTGTTTACAGAGTGACCTCTGACAGAATCCACATTTGATAGCGTATGGTCCTTGCACATTAGGCCTACAATGCGAACCATGTTACCACAAGAGCGTGATGAAGCACCCCACTGACCTTGCTTCCACTACCTTGACATTTCTGGAGGAGCTCTAAATTACTCAGCCTGAGTGGCTGTCAAGATTTGAAGTACTCAGCTAAGTGCTACATATCCTTGTGTAAGTGGAAGATTAGGTCTTGCCATTTCCAATCAGGAGAGAAAGAAGATGAGGAAGCAATGAAAGTGGAAGAGGATGATGTTCAGGAGAAATTCGAGGAAGAGAGGAAACAATGTGCACAGCCTACTTCTGCCCCTCAATATGATTAAATAATTTGTGAGAATCGAGTTATCAGTATCATAAATTAAAAGCAGTCCCACATGATTCACCTTCCCTCTATCATTGACTGTTATTACCTTCCTTCTGACAAGACCGAAATAAGAAAAATAAAATGACATACAAATCCAACTTTAAAAATGCATTGTGACACAAAGCAGAAAAAGTAAACAAATTGCTCATTTTCCTTTCCCATGGTGTGTGTTTCTTTTCCTCTATTGGTTCTACAAGGAAACTACAGCTGGCCTTGAAGAACAGCCTTATGCAGTTCAGACTGTACCATCTCAGTGTGACGGGCAACAGCAAGGCCCCTGGAAAAATATTGGAGGTGTTGCCAGAGACTCTTAAATGTTTTCACTGATCTCCTCTAAATGTTTGGCCACTGGTCTTAAACACATCTGCCATGGAGAAGAGATTCTCATGATCTATTCTGTCTATGCTTCATTTTGTGTACCCCTCCTCAGCCTCCTTCTGCTCCAAGTAAAACCAACCCAGCCCACACAGTGTCTTCTCAAAACTGGGACTTTTCATCTTGGTGAATTTCCTCAGCATCCTTTCCAGTGCGAGTCTTCCTGAGAGAGATCAATGAGTCATTGTATCATGGTGCAATGTGTGCGGCAGCAGCTGAGAAATCCTCATTGTATTGGAGAACAGTTTGATGGAGTACTACAGTGCCCAGGAAGCACCATTGATTAATGGTATGCGGAGACATGATAGCAGCAGACTGAGTTCACAAGATGGCCATTTGTTTCCATCCAGCACTCAGGTTTTATCAAAGGTCTGTGACAGAAGGGAAGCCATCAGACAGTACATCATGGAAAGTTCTGAGAGTGCATTGATAAAAAGTTACCACACATGTCAGAAAAGATGGCTTCCAAGCTCAAATGTCTGTGCCATGTTGGTGTGGTCTCTTAGATTCTCCTTTACACTGAGTGCAAGCTATCTGGGAGGCATTCCAGTGAACCAAGCATTTACTCAACTACAATATCAGCACTTCTCTGTATAATGTTAATAGATTAGATTAGATTACTTACAGTGTGGAAACAGGCCCTTCGGCCCAACAAGTCCACACCGACCCACCGAAGCGCAACCCACCCATACCCCGACATATACCCCTTACCTAACACTACGGGCAATTTAGCATGGCCAATTCACCTGACCCGCACATCTTTGGATTCTGGGAGGAAACCGGAGCACCCGGAGGAAACCCACGCAGACACGGGGAGAACGTGCAAACTCCACACAGTCAGTTGCCTGAGGCGGGAATTGAACCCAGGTCCCTGGCGCTGTGAGGCAGCAGTGCTAACCACTGTGCCACCGTGCCAACTTGCAAAATTAAGTGCATTTAATTTTTTAAAAAAGGACATATTGAATAAACTAATCAAATTTAAACAGGATAAAGCCAATTACATCCAAATATCTTAAAAGAAACTGTCAAGGAAGTAGAAGAGGCATTAATACATAAATTTAATGATTGGTTAGAAAAAGTGGAGGATGAAAGGAAATCTCTATAATTAATAAAGGGGGTCAGTACATGACCAAGGAATTATTGACTAGTCAGCTTAGTACCAGAGTTTGAAAAAAATTGGAATACCTACTTAAGGAGAGAATAGGAGAACATCTTGAAGTGAAAAATATGAATTGTCAGCATGGATTTCAAAAGTGCACAACTTGCACAATCCATCTCATGGAATCTCTTTGAGGTTGCAACTAAAATGTTGGACAGCAGTTTTGTAATAGGTATAATTTATTTGCATTTTCAAGTTCTTTGATTAGAAAACCAAAATAGACTAGTGAATTACATCAGAGAATGTGGGATCAACAGACAAGGGATTGGATGCATTGCTAGCTGGTTTCAATAGACTGTGGGAATAAAGAGTAATTATTTACAGTGACAAAAGATGGGAAGATCAAAAATGGCAACAGCTGTTAATAATTTACATTAATGAATTGTCAAAACTCAGGCATCAGCATTTGGGCATGGATGCATCGCTCACCTTTGTAACTGGTAGGATCAATTACTATCAGAGCTCTTGTGGTACAGTCGTAATGTCACAACTTCTGGGAATAAAGGATGAAATTCCAGTCTCACTCACTTCAGAGTTGTGTCATAACATGTCTCAACAGGTTGATTAAAAGAAAATCTGTATTTTGGAACTAAAATATAATTCCTATATTTGTCAAGGATGACAACAGGGGGTGGAAGGGATAGTTAATGCTGATGAGGATTCCAACAAGTTGCACGAGGTCAGCAATAAATTTACAGAATTGCAATTGAAATTAAACATGTATAAATAAATGATAGTTCAAATACATCATCACTAACAATTGTGCATCAGAAAGGGATGAATCATAGAATCCCTACAGTGTGGAAGCAGGCCATTCAGCCCATCGAGTTCACACCGATCTTTCAAGCATCTCACCCAGACCCACTCTATCATTGTAACCCAGCATTTTCCATGGCTATTCCATTTCGCCTGCACATTCTGGTACACTATGGGCAATTTAGCATGGCCAATTCACTTAACTTGCACATCTTTGAACTGTGGGAGGAAACCCGAACACTCGGAGAAGTTTGCACCACTTTTCTTGGGGGGGAGGGGGGTGGGAAGAAAACTGAGGGGTGATCTAGTAGAAGTATTTTAAATTATGAAAGGTTTAATACAGTAAATACAGCAAGACTGTTTCCTGGTGTGGGAAAGAGCATAACTAGAGGCCTTTGGTATAATTACTAAGAAATCCAAAGGAAACCTCTTTACCCCAAGGAGGGTAAGAACGTAGATTGTGGTCCTTTAGCAAGTGAAACAGATATGATAGATACAGTTAAGGGAAATTTCTCCATGTCAGTAAAGAGTGTAAGATTAAGTTGATAGACTCGCATGAGGAAACATGGAAGGAGGCTTAAGCTGGGCATAAACACCAACAAGGACTGTTTAACCTGAATGGTCTGTTTCCTTAATGCAAATCATACGAAGTTGTGGCTTATAGTAGTTCTTACGTGACTCCTCTGAAGCAGATTGAATGTACAGCCTCACCCTCAAGAAAGCTGGCACCAGTGCCATCCCTTCACTCCATTGGGACTTCAATGCAATTGTGTGTGAGATCACCAAATTCCTGCCTCTTTGGCATTATGTAAATTTTAGTGGCTATGTCAGAGTTGGTGATTGTGAGTATAGTATTAAATGTCAGCTCTATTGACTGGAACGGTTCTAGTTTTTGTGTAAGAGAAAGATCAAGAGTTGTGTTACGATGATGGGACAGGAGAAAGTAAGAGATGCTGCTTATATTACTTGTGGCTTGGAGGCCAGAAGAGAGAGGCAAAGGTGGATTGAGAAATAGAAGGTTGTTATATAGTTGTCCTCATCATTGATTCCAGCAGCGCTGCCACTAGCTGCAGCCGTAGTGATGTCACTTCACACGATTACAGCACTGTCCCGTCTATTGCACTAAACGATACATGGATACTTCTCCTCCAGTTCTTTTCTGTTCCTGCTGCTATGCAATACTTCCCCTCAAAGAGTGAAATATTGGTGAGTGTTCTTCAATATGTTTGTGTGTTACATTGCATATCATGCTTGAATAATAACCTGTATGTGCAAATTATGAGCTGTTAGTGGAAGGCTTGATTCAGTGATAAGTATATATGGGTGACAGAAAACATATGATGCAGCATTTAGTACAGATAGAAATTGGTGAGTGATGGATTGTGCAGTGAATTGAGTGGTGGTTTGAGCTAGGAGAAAGTGAGGACTGCAGATGCTGGAGATCAGAGCTGAAAATGTGTTGCTGGAAAAGCGCAGCAGGTCAGGCAGCATCCAAGGAGCAAGAGAATTGACGTTTCGGGCATGAGCCCTTCTTCAGGAATGAGGAAAGTGTGCCAGGCAGGCTAAGATAAAAGGTAGGGAGGAGGGACTTGGGGGAGGGGCATTGGAAATGTGATAGGTGGAAGGAGGTCAAGGTGAGGGTGATAGGCCGGAGTGGGGGTGGGGGCGGAGAGGTCAGGAAGAAGATTGCAGGTTAGGAAGGTGGAGCTGAGTTCGAGGGTTGGGACTGAGACAAGGTGGGGGGAGGGGAAATGAGGAAACTGGAGAAATCTGAGTTCATCCCTTGTGGTTGGAGGGTTCCTAAGCGGAAGATGAGGAGGTGAGGCGCTCTTCCTCCAGCTGTCGTGTTGCTATGGTCTGGCGATGGAGGAATCCAAGGACCTGCATGTTCTTGGTGGAGTGGAAGGGGGAGTTGAAGTGTTGAGCCAGGGGTGGTTGGGTTGGTCGGTCCGGAAGTCCCAGAGGTGTTCTCTGAAACATTCCGCAAGTAGGCGGCCTGTCTCCCCAATATAGAGGAGGCCACATCGGGTGCGTCAAGGTGTTCGAGAGGTGTTCTCTGAAACATTCTGCATGTAGGCGGCCTGTCTCCCAGGCCGCCTACTTGCAGAACGTTTCAGAGAACACCTCTGGGACATCTGGACCAACCAACCCAACCACCCCTGGCTCAACACTTCAACTCCCCCTCCCACTCCACCAAGAACATGCAGGTCCTTGGACTCCTCCATCGCCAGACCATAGCAACACGATGGCTGGAGGAAGAGCGCCTCATCTTCCACCTAGGAACCCTCCAACCACAAGGGATGAACTCAGATTTCTCCAGGTTCTTCATTTCCCCTCCCCCCACCTTGTCTCAGTCCCAACCCTCGAACTCACCACTATCTTCCTAACCTTCAATCTTCTTCCTGACCTCTCCGCCCCCACCCCCACTCAGGTCTATCACCCTCACCTTAACCTCCTTCCACCTATCGCATTTCCAACGCCCCTCCCCCAAGTCCCTCCTCCTTACCTTTTATCTTAGCCTGCCTGGCACACTTTCCTCATTCCTGAAGAAGGGCTCATGCCCGAAACATCGATTCTCCTGCTCCTTGGATGCTGCCTGACCTGCTGCGCTTTTCCAGCAATACATTTTCAGTGGTGGTTTGAGCTAGTCATGTATGATGAGCTCTGTCATTTGAAAATGAACACACTCCTCTTGTGTCAGATCATTAAACATCTTCCTGCACTACATCCACATTCTTAGAGCAGCACTCTTTGCAGTGATCACTGCAGTTATTTGTTCACACTCTCTGCTAAGAATTTGTCTGGAAGTCCTCCTGTTCTCCTGAATGGATGGGTGGTCTCACTTTCATTCCATCTGTTCCACCAAGACCTCAGTACACGTCACGATACCTTGATGCACATTCTCCTCGCAAATTTATTGATCAAAGCCTTACAGCCAAGAACTACCTCTGGAAAAATTCCTTGCAACCATATTATGCATTCGCTTTAAGAGGTGATGGTTACTTTTTATGGAACATTCGTCCTTTGTAATATTGAGGCCCCCTGACATACATGCAGTCAGCAACAGTGTGACAAATGTGACTGCATATAACAATCCTTGAAAAGAGAAGGTATAATCAATTTAACATTGTACATGCTATACAATGAATGAGTGGGGATTAATTGTCATATTCCTCATGCCTATTTTCAAGGTTAGACAATTTCTCTCCTAATGCATCATATGTGCTTGTAGGAATGAATCTATTACAGCTGCCATGAATTAAACATACTCTTGCCTATTTAATATCAATGTATGTTTGTAATTGCTGGAACTGTGAACTTATATTGTCACAGTGAGGCAACTTGGACATCTAAGTGAAAAGAGAACACAGTTCTTAACTAAGACTTAAGGATGATAGAATAAAGAATGAAAAACTGAAGTGTAAGTTAGCATTAAATCAGGTACAGAATTAATGAGAGGGTAAGATCGATTGAATTAATGAGGAAAGAAAAACAAAAAGAATTTTGAATGTTTTAAATTTCAAGTCTTTTGAAATGTCTACATGAATTAAAACCTTGAGTAATGAATTTCTACATGTGTAATTGCAATTATTTTTTGCTGCTAGGTTGGTTCAATGGTAGTAATTAACAACTCACTCTGAAACACCACTGAACTCTAATCCAAGCTTTATAAATATGCAAAAGCATAATATTACAGATGCTAAAAATCTGCCATAAACAACACTTAGCAACATAGGCAGCAGCTGTGGAAGGAAACAAGACATAACATTACAGATCAATAATCTGAGAAATATTGGTCAGAATTCTCAAATTTTAGCAGGGTCAGGATAAGGTACAGGCACAATTTAAATACAACAGTCCTACAGGTGATCTCTGAATCATGAGATCTATAAGGACAGTGTGAAACTTCTAATGTGCTGTGGTATCAGGGATCGTGGAATAGGGAACCCTTTAATTAACACAATAAGTGTCTTTAGGAACTAATTAAGAGCTAAGTGTAAGTAAGAACAGGGTAAGGGAAGGGTAAGTTTGTGAACCAGAACAGTCTGGTGCATCAAGTGCCCAGTTGTCAGTTTCATTGCATGGACATTTGAAAATTCATTTTCAATTGTTCAAAAGTATTACTTCTTGAGGCATCTTGCATTGGTCAAGCATTGTACCTTTGTTTTGTCTGCATTACCACTTAAATCTGTGTCCATGCTGGTTATTTGTGGAGCTGCTATTCTATTAGGCTAGGTGGCAGGCCCCATCATGGCTGCCATTTGCCTTTGCAGCTGGTAATAGGCAGGAAGATCAACCTTCCTGGATACACATAACACCACTGATTGGGTGCTGAGTTTGCATCCTACCCAGTTAGCATCTTTACAGTTAGTGATAACTTCACATGAATGATGCAACTAGGTCACAAGTTCATGACACAACATTCATCCCAGTGCTGTGCACCTGACCGAACTTTGAAAATCTACCTCAACAATTCTACTTTACTCTCCACAGATGTTGGCAGGCTTGCTGAAAATACATATCGACTTTAAATGGTTCCACAATGTTCCCTTGTCACACCTCAGATAAGATTTAACTTTTCGTTGCAGGTTTTTTTCATATCTACCAAGCAAGTATAGTAATTTCAAGTTGTTTATTGCATTTAATTGGTGATCTAGAGAGCAAGATAGCTTTGTTGCAACAATAATGATGGAGCAGTGCCACTCAGACACCAACATTTGGTCTTTCCAGTTTAACGTTGCATTCACATTTGCCTAAAGACGTTATGTCATTTGTGTAAAAATAATGAAGACTATTAATAACTGATATTTTTGAGTTAATTTTGAGCCATAGTTTAAGAATGATTTTGAAGGTGAGGAACAATGCAGCCTGATAAAGGTTTTCAGAAAAATCTGTTGTTGAGGAAGTATAGGCCAGACTGAGAAAAGTTCGCAATGTGGAATTAATGATCTGACTGGTTGTGGTTGGGGTGTGGAAAGTGTAGAAACTGTTATGCAAACAAACCTCACTGCTCACCAACTTGTTGCATGAGGCAGTCTTCACTTTTGTTTACCATGAGGTAGATTTGCTGCCACCATCCTATTTTAAGGTAGGGTTATACTGGGCTCACTTTGTCTGGTGTGGTAAAGGAAAACCACTTCCTAGTCAAATAAGAGGAGGCTCTTGCCTTAAACAAGATGTTGATTATTCAATATGAGCAACTAAGTACAAGTTACACTTGTATGATAGACATTATAACAGAGACTTAAAAGAAGACTGAGCTGGTAGCTCCATCAATGTTCTAAGCTGTTCTCCAAATAGGTTATCATAGCAAACAGTGCTTAAGGAATCCCTCAGCATTACCAATGGGTTGCGCTTCCCGCAGTTCCTTTAAATTACTCCTACTGTAAAATTGATATAGTTAATTAACATAATTAGACTGATGCTTCTTAAGTAATCATATCTCTCCTGTTCAGTCCCTGATACACATCTGTTGCCTTTAGCCCAAATGTCAAACATCTTTCCTGGTGATGTCTATTCTGATGTGTGACTTTAAGAAAGCCTCCTAGTGGTTTTCTTCAATTAAACTTGTGTGTTTAGGCTTGGAATATGCTGGGGTGTAATTCCGACTTTGTAACGTCCCTGAGACTGTGACTTCGGTTTGAATTGCTTCTGTTGCCCTTGATTTCCCTTACTGTAGGCAGTGTCTCATGGTATTCTCTCACCGTGGAGGCAACTGGATCTGAGCTTTAAGCATTTTTCTGTAAATCTAGCTTTCCCAGCCTGTAACTTTACACCACCTTCTTTTAAGGTTTCCCTTGCTCAACATGGATTTTATCTTCACCCAGAGAGCCTCCAATGTGAATTTTTATTTTAGCTGAACTCTAACTAAAGACTTGACCAACAAATCTCTGGTGCTAAATGCAATCTATAATTAACTTTGAGTGACTAAAATCTACCTCCACAGAATTTCTACATCTCCAGCTAAAATGAATCATTTTTCTGGGTCTGAACAGAATCAGATAAGTTAATTGTTGTTATAAGTGTGTCCAATAGAAAGGCTTCAGTAGTGAGCAGAGTGGGTTCTTTCTTGATTATATGTTTTTGGAGATATGTCTCTTGATTAAATTTAAAATATAAGCCATAAATATTAATTTAACTTGGAGCAGTGTTTGTTGAGGAATAAGACGGTGTTATTTTCTGGGTCTGTTGATTGTGAAGAAGCAAAACTGGCCTTTAGTACAGTGGTATATACTTCTTGTCAGTTGTGGGAATTTAAAGAAAGTTTAAGGGTTACTGCGGATTATATTTGCCATAAATGCTGTTGGATGCGAATCTTATCAGACTGAATGGATCGGTTGGAGAGACAGTTAGAAGCAATGAGGAATTTGCAACAGCAATAGTATGTGATGGATGGCAGTTATAGGAAGGGGGGGAAAGTCTCAGATACAGTCACATATATGGGTTAACTCCAGGAAAGGTAAGAGAGGTAGGCAGTTAGTGCAGGAGTCTTTCGTGGATATACCCATTTCAAACATGTCTGCTGTTTTGGAAAAGATAGGGGGTAATAGATTCTCAGGGGAATGCAGCACGAACAGCCAAGTTTCTGGTATGGAGACTGGCTCTAATGCAATGAGTGGTACGTTGGCTTCCAAGAGATCAATTGTGTTAGAAATCTCTCTAGTCCGAGGTACAGACAGATATTTCTGTGGCCAGCAGCAAAAAAGCAGAATGGTGTGTTGCTTCCCTGGTGCCAGGATCAAAGATGTCTCAGAGAGGGTGCAGAATGTTCTCACGGGGTAGAGGGGCCAGCAAGAGGTCATTGTCTACATTGGAACCAACGATATAGGAAGAGAAAGGTTGAGATTCTGAAGGGAGATTACAGAGTTAGGCTGGAATTTAAAAATGAGGTCTTAGGGTAACTAGGGAAAGAATAGGGTCCCTCAAAGATCAGCAAGGCGGCCTTGGTGTGGAGCCGCAGAAAATGGAGGAGATACTAAATGAATATTTTGCATCAGTATTTACTGTTGAAAAGGATATGGAAGATATAGACTGTAGGGAAATAGATGGTGACATCTTGCAAAATGTACAGATTACAGAGGAGGAAGTGCTGGATATCTTGAAATGGGTAAAGGTGGATAAATCCCCAGGACTTGATCAGGTGCTCTGTAGGAAGCTAGAGAAGTGATTGCTGGGCCTCTTGCTGAGATACTTGTATCATCGATAGTCACAGGTGAAGTGCCGGAAGATTGGAGGTTGGCAAATGTGGTGCTACTGTTTAAGAAGGGCGGTAAAGACAAGCCAGGGAACTATAGTCCGGTGAGCCTGACCTCAGTGGTGGACAAGTTGTTGGAGGGAATCCTGAGGGACAAGATGTACACGTATTTGGAAAGGCAAGGACTGATTAGGGATAGTCAACATGGCTTTGTGCATGGGAAATCATGTCTCACAAACTTGATTGAGTTTTTTGAAGAAGTAACAGAGGATTGACGAGGACAGAGCGGTAGATGTGATCTATATGGATTTCAGTAAGGCGTTCAACAAGGATCCCCATGGGAGACTGGTTGGCAAGGTTAGATCTCACGGAAAACAGGGAGAACTAGCCATTTGGATACAGAACTGGCTCAAAGGTAGAAGACAGAGGGTGTGAAATTTCACACTTTCAGGTTCTTACATCTTTATGTACATGGTATTCTGCTGTAATGTATGTTTCGTTATCGCAAAATTGCAACAACACGATTGTTGAATTGAGGACACTTTTGAGAGCATGAACTTTTAAAGCATGTATTGCTTGTAATGTGACCAGCCCCATTGGTTTAAATTATGCTGCTATTATGCGATTTTCTTATAACACAGGGTTGCACGAGAACGGCAGTACTGCGTTACAGCAGAAGCAACTGAAATTGAAACTACCCCCATAAAACAACTTAACAATGCTGTTTTCCCGTCATTTCAACCATGACTACACTATAAAAGAAAGAGCTGCTGTTACACATCCCCCTTAACCACCCCAAAACACTTTATCTTCAACATTATATTTTGAGTGGAGTCTTTGTTGTAACGTAAGGAATAAGACAGCCACCTTTAGCAGAGCATGCTGCCACAGAGATAATGACCAGACGGTGGCACAGTGGTTAGCACTGCTGCCTCACAGCACTAGAGACCAGGGTTCAATTCCCGCCTCAGGCGACTGACTGTGTTTGCACATTCTCCCTGTATCTGTGTGGGTGTGCTCCGGTTTCCTTTCATAATCCAAAAATGTGCAGGTTAGGTGAATTGGCTATGCTAAATTGCCCGTAGTGTTAGGTGAAGGGGTAAATGTAGAGGAATGGGTCTGGGTGGGTTGTGCTTTGGCGGGTCAGTGTGGACTTGTTGGGCCGAAGGGCCTGTTTCCACACTGAAAGTAATCTAAAAACCATTTACCTTAGGAACATATACAATGCTTCCACTGCATAACCTCCCATCTTTTCTGACTTCCATAACACCTGTTTACCCCATCTCATCAAATCCAACTTCCACCACCCCTGTCACAAATTATAGCCCCTAACCACCTGAATCTTCCAACTCCATTCCCCCATCAGATCCATTCCCTTTTTCCAGCCCATTTCCCCAGTCTCTCTATCACCATTCTCCCTCCCTAACCTCCATTTCCTCTCACTCTTCCACCATTTACTACTCCAATTCCCCCCATCATTCCACCTTTATTCCAGCTCCATTCCCCTCTCTTTCCAGACAACACCAATCTCCTCCTCCTCCACCCACTCCCATTCCTGAATTCCTTACCCCCATTTTGTGGAGGTGTCTGTGTTGGACTGGGGTGAACAAAGTCACAAGTCACACGCCACCACGTTATCGTCCAACAGATTGATTTGAAACCAGACACTTTCAAAGCGCTGCTCCCTCGTCAGGTGAAGTAACAAAGGAGCAGCGCTCCAAAAGCTTATGATTTCAAATCAACCTGTTGGACGATAACGTGGTGCCCTGTGACTTCTGACTTTGCCTATTTCCATTTACAATTGCTTCTACCTCCCTCTCCCATTTCCTGTATGAACAGCCGCCCCTGTCTCTTCATTTCAACCCTTACCCTGCTGATCCTATCTTCACCTACCCCATGGTCCTAGGCTCCACCCGTACTCACCACATCACCCATTGCTACCACATCCCTGTCAGCCCAATGGGGAGAATGCTCCACTGAGCAAATTAAAAACCTAAACGACGACGGATGCTATACTGAGCCACGACGGACATCTGAAGTGACTTCCATCGGTTGTAAGGCGCTTTGGGGTCAGTCTTAGGTCGCAAAAGAATGTAGTTTAAGTGCAAATTGTTTATTTTCTCTCTATAAATGAATTTGTTATTACAACTGGGTACAAACAGATCCATGTCCGGGTACTGAACCTGTAATATTTAGCTGGGTGTGACTCTGCGGGTTCCACTTTCAGTACTATACCAGCAGGTTTCAGAGCCGCCGAAGTGTGGTTTAAGTTTTTCAAAGCGAATCTAAATCAGAAATTACAGCGATTTCGTGTCCTCAAAAAGTTAGACGTGATCATAGGAGCCAAGCTAATTAGTTAGAATACAAGATAATTTACAAATAATAGCTCACATCCTGAAAGAATCCTTAGTTGAGTTTGACATAATGTAACAGGATGTTTAGTTTCTGTTGTTATTTCGAGCTGCAGTCAACCAGGCAACGATTTAAAGACACGATTGGAATTATTTATTTAATCATCCGTCCAATCAATGTCTTAATAATGCAGTGAGTCCGACTGGGTGAATGTTTTACTACTCTGGGTCAAGTAAGTACAGGCGAGAGACCGCCCTCATCACGCTCTCTCTCTCGTGATGACCGAATATTTTCTTCAGAGTCTCCCCTGGGGACAGTCAGGCGTTGTCCGGCTTCGAGTGGTTAGTTAACCGGGACCATACCTTTGAAAAAAAGGGGCGTGAAAAGGTTATACAAACTTCGAACCACGGGATTAAAACACCGTTGAGAATAGTTTGAATTCGTTTGCACGATAGCGAAGGGCGGATTTTCGGGAAACAAGCTAATCCCCACACATTCCGTACACTGTTGTGTCCTGACCCTATTTAACCTCACTTCCCCTGTTGAGAACAGGCAATCCATTATATGGCTTTAAGGAAACATCCAAGAAAACATTTTTTAAAAACAGAAATCCCATTGAAGGCTGCTTGTACTATTCGTAATATAATATCGTATTTAATAATAATTTCAAGGTAAAATTGATCTTCTATCTCCACAAAAAGGCTCTTGCTGGATATTTAATCAGTTACATGTCACATAAATTTTCTACAAAATTTCTTCACACAGCATGTTTTCAGTGTAGCTATGAATGACGTACCAGGGAGGCCCTGGTGTCTGTTTCTTGCCCTGCCTGCTGAGTTCTGAAGGGTCCTGGCCACTCCTGCTCCTCTGATGCCGTTTGATCTGCTGTGCTTTTTCCAGCTCCACATTCCAAAGACTCTGACTTTCCAGCATCTGCGGTCCTCACGATCTCCAAGTTGCTGAAAACCATATTGTGAAGTCTCTGCCCAAGGATGCCCATCTTGAAGGAGATTTCCTCCCCTCTTCCCACAGCAACCCCCTGGTTGTCATCTCCACCCTGAAGCTCTTTGACCACATCCTGAAACAATCGTGCTCCATCTGTCACATCTCCTTCCTCAGCACCTGCCTATGTAGCCAGTCTATCCCCCATGGACTCCAGAAGACATTCAGACCATCTCAATTTGGACCAAACCTTGACAACTGCTACCTACAGCACGTCCAAAGCCTCCAGAAATGGTTCTCTCTACGGATCTCCAGCTCCACACTCGCCACCATCTTCTCTCAGCCCCAGCTCAGTGCCTCGCTTTCTCAACCTGTAAAGGACCTCCACAGTTGTTCATCCTCAGCAGGATCCACACTCTCAACTAACACTTTTTCTCCACCCTATCGGATACCAAAGAGAGTAAGTACACCAAATTCTCTTGTATTTACCACCAGAACCAGGTGACCTCAACTACTCCAGATCCTATCCCTGACCACCACCTGAATCAACCAGACACCATTAACCACACAATTGCTCTAGCCATCCCCATCACCACAAAGGATGACATCATTTCTGCCAGTCCTGATGAAGGCTCCTGCTCCTCTGATACTGCTTCACCTGCTGTGCTTTTGTCCAGTCCCCACGTTTCATCAAGTCTGACTTTTCAGCATCTGTAGTCCTCACTATCTCCAAGTTGTTGGTGTAACTCACTTTGACCACTGCCCTGTGTGCATCTGAAATTGCTGCATTGAAGGCCATTTAGTGGAGGAAGCAAAGGGGAATCTCTGCAAAGAGGAAGAGGGCCCACAAAGGGTCACCCAGTAACACCACCCCTACACAGCAATGAACCAGGGTCAGTTCCTCAGGAGGCAGCAGTTCACAAAGGGAATAGGGACAAAATAGTGCTAGTGCTTTGAAGACACTCTGACCTCATGTATAGACTCTCTACAGTGTGGAAGCAGGTCTTTAGTCCATCAAGTCCACATCGTTCTTCCAAAGAGCATCCCATCCTATCCCTGTAACCCGGCATTTCCCATGACTAATCCACCAAGCCTGCAAGTCCCTGGACACCATGGCCAATCCACCCAATCTGATGAAGGGCTTATGCCCAAAACATCAATTCTCCTGCTGCATAGATACTGCCTGACCGGCTGTGCTTTTCCAGCACTACACTCTCGACTCTGATCTCCAGCACCTGCAGTCCTTACTTTCTCCCAGTCCACCTAACCTGCACATCTTTGGACTATGGGAGGAAACTGGAGCACCCAGAGCAAACCCACGAAGGCATGGGGAAAATGTGCAAACTCAGTCGTCCAAGTCTGGAGTCAAACTTGGATCCCTGGTACTGTGAGGCAGCAGTGCTAACCACTAAGCCATAGTACTGCCTGCTACCACGCTGGAGGAAAAATGGTGCTGCTTCCCAATTTCAGCGAACCCTGTAACTTGCTGGAGCACCAACTGCTATGAGAGCCAGCAGGTCCATCAAAAACTGAGGTTCACATTAACCTGCTGCTACCTGGGTGTCTGCAGACAGATTGCATAGAAACAGTCTGAGCCTGCCTGCCCGCGAGCAAGGAAGGGTCTCATGATCTTTGGCTGAGATCGCACTGCAAGCACTGATACATTGAGGGGTCTTGTTTCTGGAATGGAAGTTGAGACAGTGATCAACAGACACACCAGCGCGGGTGACACACTAGCATGTTGTGTTGTCATGGAGGTGGCCACCGCTTCCACGACATGTAGCAGAACTCCTCCTGGATATTTGCAGAAGGTAGTCAGGCAGGCCTATCAGTAAACGAAGCACTTTGATATGTATCATTCACCTGTATGCTGGCCCATTAAAAAGTACATTGCCTGTGACCTTGTCTTCGGAGGAGTTTGCACACAAGTTGTCCTATTTGTAGCCCATTGGTTCGCCGTGCATATGTATTGATCAACTGTGGTTCAACTGGTACCAGTCTTTCCTTTTGAGTCAGAAGTTTTTGGGTTTCAGTCCCATTCAAGAACCCAAGCACAAAAATCAAGGGAAACACTCCTGTGTAGTATTGAGGGGATGCTGCTCTGACAGAGGCATTTGGGTTGGATGTTAAACCAAGGCTCGTTCAAACCTCTCGTGTGGCCGGAAAAGATCTCATGGCGTTATTTTGGAAAAAAAGCAAGAGTTTTCACTTACAGCCTGCCCAACATTTATCCTGAGACATCATAACAACTCAATACTGGTCTTTATAATTTTGCTGTTTGTGGGAGCTTGCTGTATAAAAGTTGACAGCTGCCTCTCTAACCATTAGGGACTGTGGCATAGATTTGTGTTGAGTCGGGTAGAGGGATTTGTAAATGGTGAACAGGATCCACTTCCAGGATTTCTGCCCCTTCTGGTGTCCGACAAGTGTTGCCAGCACTGTGAAAGATCACAGCAAATAGCCGCTGTGCAACATGCCGACACTTGCCAACTCCTTGGGGGAGTGGACATTTTCAAATCCCTCACCAATTTTGTGGAATTAGACTTCTCTTTGGCATCTTAGAGAAGTTGTGCATCACAAAAGGAACCTGGTCCTGAGCCAAAGACAAAAATATAAGACGACAAAATTCAACATTTCTATTGAAATATATTGGCCCTCTTTCCTTCTTAGAAAGCTGTCAGTCAAACACAGCCATTCATTACAGCAATTTCACAAGTCTGTTATCGCTCTAGAATGCTTAATCCTACATACACCGCATCAAAAAGAGAGTAACTTAATAGAGATGTCCGTTAACCAAACATTACACTCCCTTTCCAACTGTGTAAGTATTACCTGCTGAGCTCAGCATATTAGTCATGCTTGGTACTTAGCCAATCATCCATAATGATGTCATCCAGAAAATACATTGATATTGAAGAGATATGGTGGGCATGGGTTGTAATTTGGAACACGGAAGGTGTAAGGATGCACAGAGAGTGCAGTGATGTAATAGGATGATGGGATTATGGGAGTTGGGTAATGGCTGTCTAGTGGGGTGGCAAAGAAGAGCCAAGAAATCATGATTACAACTGGGTCAATATCTCATTGAATTGAGGAAGGTCTAAACCTGTTGGTCTTGTCATTCGTCTGCTTCCAGGAACGGTTGGGTTGCACCCCCTTCTGTTCCTGTCTCCCTCCCTGAGATGAAAATAGATTGAGCGGTGGTCTCCTTTTAATGGAGATAGTTTTGAGGGGTCAGGAACTTTCCTAACTTCAGATAACTTTCTTCTTGACAAAACCTGCCCAATGTACAAGTGGCAGTGGGTAATGTAGCTTCCTTAGGTGAATAGTTGTAGGCTTTTAGAGACATGGAAACTTACCTTTGTGGCGGGTATTATTGTAAGGTGTGTGTAGGTGAGGACATCAGAGGTAAGACCGGAGTGTCAGGGTGTGCTGTTGGCTGGGGAGTAGAGGTCTGGTGCATTTAGCAATGTGAGAATTGTGTAATTTGTTGGCCAAGAGATGTAATGTGCAGATGTATTGACTCTCCTTGAGTATCTGAATGAGGTTATTGATGTTTTTCTGGCACATCTGCAACATTCTGGGAACCAGTCTCTGGGCATTGAACATTCTTGCCAGTTGCTCCTATTCCCTTCTGAGGATGAGTCTTAAGGGCTTTGTGCCTCACTGCCAAATGGCTTCTTTCCTGGCCACCATGTGGTTTCTTCACAATGCTCCTCAGTCTCCTGCAGTGCATTGAGGAAATCAGCAGCAGAGTAAAGATAAGGGCTGTGTGGTAACTGGGAGAAACTGAGAACTGTAGATGCTGGAGATCGGAGTCAAGAGTGTGGTGCTTGAAAAGCACAGCAGGTCAGGCAGCATCTGAGGAGCAGAAGAATCGACATTTCAGGCATAAGCTCTTCATCAGGAATCATGCCAAAACGTTGATTCTCCTGCTTCTCGGATGCTGTCTGACCTGCTGTGCATTTCCAGCACAACTGTATGGTCACTGCTTAGGGCTGTGCTAGTTTTGGAGAAATTTAGGTAGGTACATGAATTTTGGATGCTGCCCACCTAATTTTAACATGTACAAGCATGTGAATTGTGGTAAAATTGCCCCAAAATTCAGAGCAGATGAACTCTTTATACTTGGCCAAATAATTCAGATCCACTCAGAAACTGACAACTCTTGAAATTTAGTTGCGTTAAAAGTTTGCCAAACTACAGGAGCATAGAAGTTTGCTGGATTTTATACTTTTCTCAGAGGTGTTGTTCTAGTTACAATTCTTGCCCAATCTCTTGGCTGTCACAGTAGTCATACACATAACTGATCTACTTTACCAATCTCTATTAATGCCATACCTCTGCAGACATGCATCAGTCATGTATAAAGCAAGGCAGTCACTTAGGATAGCGGGGGGAAGGAGCAGAGGCCTGGAATGATCTTATCTTCATCTAATACCCATGCGTAAATTCCTCATTAGTGTCTAATGATCATTTCCCCATCAATTATTCTGATTGAAGTCCATTGAAATACTCTGTTGCTTCTCTGTGTAAGATTAGGAAGCTTGGCATTTACTAAGAACTGAAACTGGGCTTTTCCTAGTTTGTGGTGAGGGAGCTTGTCCTCACTCCAGTTTCTACTAAGATGCTGCAAAGATGCATTGGTTTGAGCATTTCTAGTGTAGCTTTGTTCTGGCCCCAGCTGTTGGGCACTGATATCAGTATGTTGTTGCGTGAATGTGTCCATGTCAAAAAATGAGCAGAAACCATAGTTCTAATGATGGGTTACACCTGAATTATTGATCTTTTTCTTCCTTCATCCTCAGTTCCAGTGGTCCAGCATTTTTTGCTTTTATGCAAAATGCTTCATTTGGTTTAAGAAATAATTTAGCAATACAAATAATTGTGTCAGTCAAAGCCCAAAAAAGAAGAAAGGTGGTTATTATGCAAAAGCACATGTTTTAGCATAATGAAAGCATGCTTTGACATGATTCCCATTTTACAGTGACATCACAAATGGATGAAGCTCATGTGCCAAAAGGATATGAACAGATCTCTTTAATATGTAGTGGTCACAAATGGGATAACAGTTAAAATATTTATCAAAACCAGTGGAAAGTGTGTTGAGATTACAGCCCACCCATTCATTTCTTGTTAAAATGCAGAACATGTACAGCATGCTGATTTAATACAAACCCGATTTAATATTTTCCTTCAGGCTGATGCACTGCATGTGTTCTTTAACATAAGACCATATTCATGCAAGAACTTGGAACTTTGGATTGTGATTTGCAGGGCTCCAGATTTAACATAAGCTAATTGAATGGCAACATGGCTTTCTGTATTTACTTATAGTATTTTATAGTACTCAAAGTCAACATTGATCTGCTTGGGAGCAATTGACATGGGTAGAATTGGTTTGATCACAAGATACACGTGAAGTGATTTAACCATTTTAATTCATTTATGCACAGCAAGCATAGAGTTGGGACACGTGTAGTGCGGTATTGGTTACAACTTTGTATTTTCTCTTAAAGAGCTGACATCATCAAAAGTTAACTAGAGGGCTTGGCCAGTGCATTGTGATTTTAAGCAAAGTGTAACTAAAACAAGGATTCATAACTTTTCACCTCGACTGCTCTCAGCAGGCGTTCATTCTACATGTATGAAAATTATATGAAAACTTGCCAACTTTGGACTTGATTTTGCCTCTTACTGAGTTAAACCTGTGTTGCCTTGACATATTTTATTGAAAGTGATGTTGTTATTTATGTTTTTGATATAGTTATTCCAGATCTGAATTCATTTCTGTGTACAACAAAAGCCCTCATGTAGGTCTGCTAAAATGTCTCCATCATTTTCAGTTTTTGTCTTAAATGATTTGACATTGTCCATGGACTACTTGTACTGCATTAACACATAACTTTAGATAATTTGGATAAATCATGCAAATGCTTAAAAAAACACAAAGTTTTCTCTTTTTTCAGGATACAGGAATGTCTGGGGGAAGATAATGAGATGACAATGTAAACATCCCAATATTTATATTTTAAGTAAAAGCTTGAGAAGTGTTCATCTCTAAAGTTCAGGGTAAAAGTTGTATTAAGTATCTTAAGTGCTGATCCCAGCTTTCACCATTTTAAAGCCTATTAAAACGACCTTTATTTCAATGCTGCTGGTTTTAGTTCCAGAAGGATCATTAGGCTTATTTTATTCACTTCTTTTTTCTTCTAATATTCATTCCACTTTCTGTATCTCCTTCTCCCTTCTTGCTCTTGGAGGCTAGGATGCTTAGCCAGTAGCAATGTTCCACAATTACTGTTAAAATAATTTCTTACCAGATTGCTTGGTGCTTTGCTTGACTGGATGGAAATATTAATTTTTCAGAGTTCCCTGAAATTTGATAGCTTCAAAAGCCCCCATTTTCCAAAAACTCATCTTGATAATGAGCTGTGGCAAAGGTATAATACCCTGTAAATGAAAAGCATATTTTCAATTCTGTGCAATTATTGTTTTGATAGTTTTAAATATTGATCACATTTATTCCAAATTACTGTTCCAGTAAATTCTGAAAATCCAGTTGTGTTGAGAAAACAAGTGAAGTGTCTTGATTAGGATAGGAATGTGAACGATGATTTTTCTCATAGGAAAGGTCATGTGCAATTGATTAGATTAGATTAGATTCCCTACAGTGTGGTAACAGGCCCTTTGGCCCAACTAGTCCACTCTGACCCTCTGAAGAGTAACCCACCCAGACTCATTCCCCCTAACTAATGCACCTAACTCTATGGGCAATTTAGCATGACCAGTTCACCTAACCTGCACATCTTTGGACTGTGGGAGGAAACTGGAGCACCTGGAGGAAACCCACGCAGACACGGGAGCTTGTGGAAGCTCTACACAGACAGTTACCCGAGGCCGGAATCGAACCTGGCTCTCTGGCGCTGTGAGACAGCAGTGCTAACCACAGCTACTGTGCCGCCCTATTGTGACCATAACTCAAAAGGGCAGTTAATATTATGTCAATATGCTAAAGGAGTGTGAACATACTACATCTATTCCAAATTCATGAAGGAACATTTTTCAGGGATACATACTCAATACGTTTTGCACTTTTCTACTGTCCAGTAGGGATTCTGAATAAGTTGCCCTCTGGGCAAAGCATACAACTTATTACTGCAGATAAATGTTGTCATTCATCTGGCTTTGTGAGTTAAATATTTTCATTGTACTGGCTCTATGAGAATGTGAAAACCTTGGTCCTTTCAATTTTGCAAAGGTGCATTTATGACAAAAATGAAGCACAGAAACATATCCAATTGAAAATGAACTCATCAAAATCAGGCCGTGTGTTCAAAAAAGAAGGATATTAGTAGTGTATGGTATGTTATATTATATATATATATTTTCTTTTTTCATAGTTACATGTATGTGGCATGGTGGCTCAGTGGTTAGCACTACTGCCTCACAGCACCGGGGATTCAGGTTCGATTCTACCCTCGAGTGACTGTGTGGAATTTGCATATTGTCCTCATGTCTGCTTGGCTTTGCTCCCACAGTCCAAAGATGTGCAGATTAGGTAGAATGGCCATGCTAAATTACCCATAATGCCCATGGATTGAGTGGGTTGCTCTTCAGAAGTTTGGTGTGGATTCGATGGGCTGAATGGCCTACTTCCACACGGTAGGGATTGAATAATTCTAGGGTTAAAAAGATAGTTTAAAATGGCCCCGCCAATTTGCTATATGGTAAAGGAGAATACAGATTGTTTGTCTAGTAATCACAAGGAGGTTTCCAGACTGTAGTATCTTCTGTTGTGAGTTGGTTTCATCTGCTGCTTATGTACTTAGCTTTCAAAGTCTCATTGTTACTTAAAGTTCACAGAATAATTCTTATTAGGCAGGAGTTTCCTTTCGTTGACAAAACTCTCTCCAGGCCTCATTAGTACATGTTTATTTAGATTAATGACTTGTAAAAATAAGTTGGGTCATTCAATTTGCTTATTTTTATTAGTATGTGTTACAGTCAAAGTTGCTGTTGCAACATGCACTTCACATATCGTAGTCTAGTGCTATAGATAGTGACAATCAAAACTCCAGTTTATCTGGGATTAAATATGATAGTTGTCTCTTTTTTTAGAAAGATTTGCAATCTGAGGGAGGCAGTGACTGTCACTGGTGAAACCCGGACATTCCTTGTTTTCCCATTCCCAGGTTTCTAGTAACCAACAAAGACAAAGTGATGCAGAACCACCCCCACCCCCCAACCACCCCAAGAGAAAAACCAAAACGTTCACCTTCCTTCACACGTAGCTCTTCCATTTTACAGTTGAAGCAGAGCTCTCACGTTATTTGTTGATATTTCAGGTTTTCATGAAGATCTGTAGCTCGGGTTGTGGATGAGGTAGCTGGTTAGCTTGTTGAGCTGCTGGGTTACTGTGTAAACGTTTCGTTACCATGCTGGTTATCAGAGCGACTTCCGTGAAGTGCTGTTGTTCTGTCTCACTTGGTTTTTACGTGGCCCAGTCTGTTGGGGTAAGTGACACTTCGGGGTCTTCTCTGCAGCAGTTTGTACACTTGTGTGTTTGTTGATGGTGTTTTTGGTGGAAAACCAGGCTTCTAAGAACACTCTTGCCTGTCTTTGGTTGGCTTGTCTTAGACTGGTTACTTTGTCATAGTCAAATTAATGGCCCTCGTGGTCTTTGTGTACGAAGATAAGGGACAGTGGATCCTGTCATTTAGTTGGCAGAAGTCGGATGGCTAGTTTTCTTCCTGTTTTTCTGATGCAGTGCTTGTTGCAATGGATTTTGTATGTTGTGGGTGTGTGGCCCTTTTGTCCTGTTAAGTAGTTGGCATAGTCTGGCTGTTGGTTGGTGTGCCACCATAATACCTCATAGTTTTAAAAGCCTGGTCATTAATTCTGATACTTTCTGCATGTAGGGAAAGGTGGCTGGTATATTGGTAGGTAATGTATCTTCTTGGCATTATCTGTTGAATAAGCATTGGCAGACAAAACTGATGGGGTAGCTGTTGTTAGCAAAGACTTTGTGTAAGTGATTTTCTTCTTCCTTGTGCAGTTCTGGTGCATTGCAATGTGTCCTGGCTCTTTTGAATAGTGTCCTGACACATCTATTTTGTGGATGTTGGAATGGTTGCTATTGTAGTTGTCGATCTGGTCCGTGTGGGTGGGTTTCCTGTATACTTTAGTTGTAAATCCCCCATTGGCCATCCGTTCTACCATGACATCTAGGAGTCGGAGTTGGTGGTTGTTCTCTTCCTCCCTGGTAAATTTGATACCGGTGAGTATACTGTTAATGAGGTGATGTGTTCCCTCTAGTCTTGTACATTTGATGATAATACAGTCCCCATATTATATCTGTAATTTTGGTTGCATCAGGGGAAGGGCTGTGTTTTCAAATCTCTGCATGACTGCTTCTGCTATTAGTCCTGAGATGGAAGAGCCTATCGGTGTGCTTGTTGACTTGTTATATCTAGCCATCGAAGATAAAGTGGGCATGTTGTCTGTGCTGATGGTGTTGCTAGGAGTCATTGCTACTGGCTCCTCTAGTAGTGTAGCGATTGTTTCCTTGGCTAGTGGTATGTCAATGGAGGTGAATAGCAGTCATCCCAACGTCCACAAACATAGGTGTGTCAGGACACTATTCAAAAGAGCTGGGGCACACTGCAACACACCAGAACTGTGCAAGGAAAGAGGAAGAACACTTACGCAAAGTCTTTGCTAACAACAGCTACCCCATCAGCTTCAACTACCAATGCCTCTCCAACAGACAAGAAGACGTTGTACCTGCCAACATATCAGCCATCTTTCCCTACGTGAAGAACATATTAGAATTAATGACCAGGGTGTTACAACCACTAAATATTATGGTGGCACACCAACAGACAGCCATACTACATCAACTTCTTAATAGGTCAAAGGACCCTATACCCACAACATAAAGGACCAACGTGGTATACAAAATCCATTGCAACAAGCACTACATCAGACAAACAGGAAGAAAACTAGCCATCCGACTTCTGGCAACTAAACAACAGGATCAACTCTCCCTTGTCTCTGTACACACAGACCAAGAGGACCATCAATTTAACTATGACAAAGTAACCAGTCTTGGGAAGCACGGTTTTCTACCAAAAAAGGCCATTAACAAACACACAGAGATAAACCTAGTGTACAAACCGCTGCAGAGAAGACCTTGAAGTGTCACTCACCCCAACTGTCCGGGCCATGTGAAAACTAAACAAGACAGAACAACAGCACTTCACGGAAGCCGCAGTGATGATGCTACCCAGGGTGGTAATGAAACATCTACACGGTAACCCAGCAGCTCGGCGAGCTCACCAACTCCCTAATTTGTTGCTATTATGATGTTTGTTGGGCTGTGATTTCCAATTATGCTGCAATAAATGCCACATACTTTGCATTTCAGTATTGTTGCCTTGGTAGAAATGATTAGATTAGATTAGTTTAGATTACTTACAGTATGGAAACAGGCCCTTCGGCCCACACCGACCCGACACCCACCCAGACCCATTCCCCTAAACTTACAACTACTGGCAATTTAGCATGGCCAATTCACCTAACCTGCACATTTTTGGACTGTGGGAGGAAACCTGAGCACCCGGAGGAAACCCATGCAGACACGAGGAGAACGTGCAAACTCCACATAGTCAGTCGCCTGAGGTGGGAATTGAACCCGGGTCTCTGGCGCTGTGAGGCAGCAGTGCTAACCACTGTGTGCTGCCCACTGAGATGTGCATTTTAAAACCAAACAACAAATTGCAATGTTTTTCCTTTAATATTTCATGACGTGCAGCAAAATTTCAGTAAATCAAATCATGGAAGGGACAACCCACGAATTTGTGCAAAGCAGTTTGTTGAGATAGTTGGAGAGGCACCTATTTAACCTGATATGGTTACAAATGTAATCTGTGTAAATAGAAAAGTGAAACTGCAGTGACATGGTAAATATGTGAAAAATATCTTTACAACCCGTTCACACCTGACAATGATCTGACCATGTACAGTAAAAACATTGAAATACATTTGGAGATACCTCTGGGAAATCTCTAATTTATTTCGGTTTAGTGTGCAACCTTCAGGTGAGTTATAGAATCAAAGAGATGTCCAGCACAGAAACAGACCCTTTGGTCCAACTTGTCCATGCCAACCAGATGTCCGAACCCAATCTACTCCCACTTGCCAGCACTCGGCCCATATCCCTCTAAACTCTTTCTATTCATTTACCCATCCAGATGCCTTTTAAATGCTGTAATTATACCAACCAACCTCCCACAACTTCCTCTAGCAGCTCATTCCATATATGCACCATGTGAAAGAGTTGCCCCTTAAGTCCCTTTTATATCTTTCCCCTCTCATCCTAAACATATGCCCTCTAGTTCTGGACTCACCCAACCCAGGGAAAAGGACTTCTCTATTTATCCTATCCATGCCCCTCATGATTTTATAAACCTCTAGAAGGTCACCCCTCAGCCTCTGACACTCCAGGGAAAACAGCCATATGGAGTCAACATGTTTTACCAGGGTAACTGGGTGGGCATTCATTGGACTTTCCAGGGCCATCAGGGTGATGATCTTTGCTTCCTTCCTTTTGAAATATTTTGCCCGCTTTTCTGATTCACACCTCACAACTGTTGGCAGTTATTCAGGTAGGTTTATTAGCCTCAAACTGCATGGGTAGTGAAGTGACATGCAAAACAACGTGGCTTCTTGGACTTCCCTATTTAAGAAATGCCTGCTTTTAGATAGCAACCTCATTGGCACAGACCATGGCAGTGACATGTTCCTTGCTTTGCTTTACACTGTTAAACACTTCATCCTAATACATTGAAGAGTGATCTGATGAAAGATTGTAAAACAGTCCAGTTTCATCTGTGTTTAAAAACATTTGTGTCTTGGTGCAAACTTGTTCAGGACATGGACATGACAGTTTTGCAGCTATTGCTGTAGTTTTACTTGTGATTCGCATTGTACTGTGACTTAACTCTGTTCTAATTGGTTGGCAGTGTTGTACAACAAGTGTGTGTGCACGTAGCTAATCTGGAGACACCATTCCAGCACTTCAGCCTACCACAGGTACTCTTCCATTGGATTTTCTGTTCTGCCAAGGGGAATGACTCACAGTTTTATCAAAACCAGAGTTTTGGATCAACTGAATTTGACTTCTTATAATCTAATAAATTTTTGTTTGCAAGCTATTTCAGTTAAGAATGCATTCTGCTGCACCTTCATGGTACAGTATTTCTACTTCCATACTGTCTTTTGTGAATGAGCAATGTTCAAAGAAACCTAAATCTGGCTTTAACATTGATTCCTTTGGGAACTTTTACGGTTCATTTAATTTTACTTAAAGTTGTGATTTTCAGGAAAATAATCAAACTGTTAGTAATGGTTTGCTGAAGTTATGCTGGGTTGATTTTACCATCATTTTGAAGCAAACAGTAATAGATGTAGGTCAAAGATACTGTGATAGAACTGCAATGAAATACTTCCCAAGGTCATAAGGGGCACTGTTTGTGCTTTTGTTTTACAGTGAACGTTTTCTGTAATAGGAGTAGCAATAGTTAAAGCTATAATTATTCATTTTATGTTTATTGTTGAATAAATCTTTCTGTAAGTTTATAATCTAAGCCACAGCCTGGGATATGTTTATTCTATTACTTTCCAGAGTCAAAGAAACCCCATGTTGGAGCACATAAACTCAGTGACAGCTATTGTCTCTTGAACTTTACAACATTTATCTAGATATTGGGTAAATAAAGAAGCATATGAGTTTGGAAGCAAGAATGCTTGTTTATGAAAGTGTTATGTTTATTCTATTACTTTCCAGAGTCAAGAAACCCCATGTTGGAGCACATGATATATTCAGTGACAGCTATTTTCTGTTTGTCCCTTGAACTTTACAACATTTATCTAGATATTGGGTAAATAAAGAAGCATATGAGTTTGGAAGCAAGAATGCTTGTTTATGAAAGTGTTATGTGATGTTTGAATAATAAAGTATGTGATGTAAAAACCTAATTAATAACAGTTTATTTTTAATTGTCTCAGTCCACCTTTTATGATTAAATCCTTACTTTCCTGGTGAAGGGCTCTTGCCCGAAACATCGATTCTCCTGCTCCTCAGATGCTGCTTTTCCAGTACCACACACTTGACTCTTACTTTCTCATATATCAAGTATTTCCTATTTCCATTCTCACCATTTCATATGGTCTAAATTGAATTTTAATATCACCTCTATTGGCATTACGTACTTCCAAAAACCTCAGTTTTTTCTCTTTTCTGCGAAATACATCTTCCTCCCTCAAGATCAAGAGCAGAACAAAACTTGAATATACTCAAAACATGAAACATTGAAACAGAACGTAGCAGCAAGAGTATCCCCATGTCTGCTCTGCTTTTGAGTATGATCAGGGCTGATCTTCTGTCTCCATACTATACTCCCTATACGCTTTGATGTCTTTGAGGCTGTCCAGAAACTCTAATCTAAAAATCTGTCCAATTCTTTCATAAATATATTCAGTGACTTCAGTCTTCCATGGTAGAGAATTCCACTGGGTCGCCACCTGCTGAGTAAGAAATGACTGCTCATTTTAATCCTAAATGTTTGGGGTTCCTTGGCTCAGGAGAACAGCACCCCTGTATCCTGTTTGTCCAGCCCTATCAACAGTTTATGTTTTAGTGAGGTTCCCTCTTTATTTTCTGAACTCCAGTGGATTCAGGCCTAGTCGATCAAATCTCTCCTCATACGACAAACGTGCCACTTCAAGGATCAGCTTGGTGAGCTCTGTTAAACTCCCTCTATAACCTCTTGGATAAAAAAAACAGCACACATTACACACCAAGACCATGTGCAGCTGCAGCAAGAGCATCTTTGTTCCTGAACTCAAATTCCCTGAGCTCTGACTTACTGTCCTTTCCCCATTTCAACTTTGATTTTACTGTGCCACTCTAGAGAGGAAGCAGTTATGAGGAGCTAGCTTGTTTGGTCAGGTCGATATTTTAGCCTGAAAGTTTTTTATATCACACAGTATAATGATCAGAAGTATTCAATACAAGGCTCCCACAAGAAAAAGAAATTGCTTACATTAACCTTTTGCCTATCTCTCCTTCACCTCAGAAGATGTAATGCATCATGTTTCTGTAAATGACTGTACATAATCAGCTTTAAGATATATCTTAAATTGAGACAAAGGGTTGGATTTTCATCCTTTTGTAGGAATAGATTGCTGTGAGATTTCCCAACCTTGCAGTCCTGCCTCCTGTTTGGCAGGGTCTGCAGAAGCTGTTTGCATCCACAGAGGCAGGAGCTGCATGGTGTCAGTCATGACATCCCCAAACACATGCAAGGAGCAGAAACTCAGGTCAGCTTACATTGAGGCTGTCCAGATAAAAGGCCCGTCTCCTTTCACTGAGACATTGGATCAGTTCTGGAGATAAGCGTGAGGTATTCCTAATCGTCATCCATACACTTCCTTACACATCCTCAACTTCATGCCAAAATCATCTCTTAAACCTCCATGAACACCTCATCCCATACCTCCTTCATTTCACGCTCAACCTCCAAATCCCTCTCATCTTCATACTAGAACAAAGAAAATTACAGCACAACAAGCCTGCACTGAGCCAGATCCTCGATCTAAACCTGCTGCCTATTTTCTAAAGATCTGTATCCCTTTTGTCCCTGCCCATTCATGTACCTATCCAGATACATCTTAAATGATGCTATCATTCCTATCACCTCTGGCAACCTGTTCCAGGCCCACCCTGTACATAAAGAACTTTCCACACGTATCTCCCCCAAGCCTTTCCCCTCTCACCTTAAACTTGTAACTCCTCGTAATTGAGTTCCGCACTCTGTGGAAAAAGTGTCTTGCTATCCGCCCTGTCTACACTTCTCATGATTTTATAGACCTCAATCAGGACCCCCTCAACCTCCCATCTTTCAAATGAAAATATTCCTAATCTATTAAACCTCTCTTCACAGCTAGAGCCCTCCGTACCAGGGAACATCCTGGTGAACCTCCTCTGTACCCTCTCCAAAGCATCCACATCCTGCTGGTAATGTAAAGACTAGATCTGTGTTCAGTATTCCAAATGTGGCCAAACCAAAGTCCCATACAACTGTAACATGACATGTCAACTCTTGTACTCAGTACCCTGTACGATGAAGGAAAGCGTGCCGTATGCCTTCTTGGCCACTTTACTGACCTGCATTGCCACCTTTAGGGAACACTGGACCTGAACACCCAGATTTCTTTGTACGTCAATTTTCCCCAGGACCTTTCTATTTACTGTATAGTTTGCTCTTGAATTGGATCTTCCAAAATGCATCACCTCGCATTTGCCTAAATTGAACTCCATCTGCCATTTCTCTGCCCATTTCTCCAATTTATGTATATTCTGCTGTATTCTCTGACAGTCTCCTTTACTATCTGCTACTCCACCAATCTTGGTGTCATCTACAAACTTGCTAATCAGGCAACCGATACCTTACTCCAAATCATTTATAAATATCACAAACAACAGTGGTCCCAGCACGGATCCCTGTGGAACATCAGTGGTCACAGCTGTCCATTTTGAGAAACTCCCCTTCACTACTACTCTCTTTTTGCCAACCCAGTTCTCTATCCATCTAGCTAGTACACCCTGGACCCCATGCAACTTCACCTTCTCCATTAGTCTTCCATAGGGAACTTTATCAAACACCTTACTAAAGTCCATGTATATGACATCTACAGCCCTTCCCTCTTTGTCACCTCCTCAAATAATTCTATTAGCTTTGTAAGACATGACCTTCCCCGCACAAAACCATGCTGCCCATTACTGATAAGCTCATTTTCTTCCAAATGGGAATAGATCTTATCCCTCAGTATCTTCTCCACAGCTTCCCTACTGCTGACATCAGGCTTCCGGTCTATAATTACCTGGATTATCTCTGCCATCCTTCTTAAACAAGAGGACAACATTAACAATTCTCCGGTCCTCCAGGACCTCACCTGTGTTCAAGGATGCTGCAAAGATCTGTTAAAGCCCCAACTATTGCCTCTCTCACTTCCTGCAGTGACCTGAGATAGATCCCATCTGGACCTGGGGACTTGTCTACATTACTCTCTTTTAGAATACTCAAAACTTCCTCCTTCCTTATACTGACTTGACCTAGAGTACTCAAAGATCTATCCCTAACCTTAACATCCGTCATTTCCTTCTCAGTGAATAGCAATGCAAAGTACTCATTAAGAATCTCGCCCATTTTTCTCTGACTCCACACATAACTTTTCTCCTTTGTCCCTGAGTGGGCCAACCCTTTCTCTAGTTTCCCCCTTGCTCCTTATGTACGAAAAAAAGGCTTTGGGATTTTCTTTAACCCTGTTTGCTAAAGATATCTCATGACCCTTTTTAGTCCTCTTAATTCCTTATTTCAGATTGGTCCTATATTCCCGATATTCTTCCAAAGCTTCATCTGTCTTCAGTAGCCTAGATTTTATGTACGCATCCCTTTTCCTCTTAGATAGTCTAATTTCACCTGTCATCCATTGTTCTCTAACCTTGCCATTTCGACCCCTCATCTTTACAGAAACATACCACCCTGAACTCTAATCAACCTCTCTTTGAAAGCCTCCCACATATTGAATGTGGATTTACCTTCAAACACTGCTCCCAATCCACTTTCCCCAGCTCCTGCCAAATTTTGGTATAGTTGGCCTTCCCCCAGTTTAGCACTCTTCCTTTTGGACCACTCATCTTTGTTCATGAGTATTCCAAAACTTATGATATTGTGATTACTATTCCCAAAGGAATCCCCTACGTCAACCACCTGGCTGGGCTCATTTCCCAGCACCAATCCAGTTTGGCCCCTTCCCAAGTTGGATTATTTACACACTGCCCTCGAAAACCCTCCTGGATGCTCCTTACAAATTCTGTTCCAGCTAGACCTCTAACACGAAGTTAAAATTAAAATCTCCTATCACCTCTGCCCTATGGATCCTACATCTTTCCATGATCTGTTTACATATTTACATCTCTATCTCATGTTCAGTGTTGGGAGGCCTGTAGCACAGCCCCAACATTGTTATCGCACCCTTCCTGTTTCTGAGCTCTGTCCATATTGCCTCACTGCTCAAGTCTTCCACAGTGCTCTCTTTCAGCCCAGCTGTGATATTCTCTCTGACCAGTAATGCAACTCCTCCACCTGTTTTACCTTGCTCTCTATCCCACCTGAAGCATCAATATCCTGGGATGGTTGGCTGCCAATCATGACCTTCCCTCAACCAACTCTCATTAATAGCAATAACATCATGCTCCCAGGTACTAATCCAAACCCTAAATTCATTTGCCTTACCTACTACACTTCTTGCATTAAAACAAATGCACCTCAGACCACCTGTCCCTTTGCATTCATCATCTGCTCTCTGCCTCCTCTTCTCCTTAGTCATGCTGACCTCATTATCTAGTTTCTTACAGGCTTTAGTTACTCCTTCCTTACTGTCCTCTAATCTCATTTGGTTCCCAACCCCTTGCCACATTAGTTTAAATGCTCCCCAACAGCGTTAGCAAAAGCGCTTTCGAGGACATCAGTTCCAGTCTGGCCCAGGTGGAGACTATCCAATTTGTAATAGTCCCACATCCCTCAGAACCGGTCCCAATGTCCCAAAACTCTGAACCCCTCCCTCCTGCACCGTTTCTCAAGCCACGCATTCATCCTGACTAGCGCAGGCACTGGGAGCAACCCTGAGATTACTATCCCTGAGGTCCTAATTTTTAACATGGCTCCTAACTCATTAAATTCTGCTTATAGGACTTCATCCCATCTTTTACCCATTTGGTGTGCCAATATGCATCATGACAACTGGCAGTTCATCCACTCCCTTCTTAATGTCCTGCAGCCAATCCAGGACATGTCTGACCTGTGCACCTGGGAGTCTCATCTTCGACCACAGAATTGCCTATCTACTCCCCTTACAATTGAATTCCCGATGACTATGGCCCATCCACTTTTTTTTCCTGCCGTTCTGAACATCAGAGCCAACCACGGTGCCCTGAACCTAGCTACTACTGCGTTCCCCTGGTGAGCCATGTCCCCCAACAGTATCCAAAATGTCTACCTGTTTTGGAGGGAGGTGACTGCACTGCCTTCCTGCTCTTTCTCTGCCTTTTGCTTACCCAATCCCTTTCTCCCTCAGCAATCCTAATCTGCGATGTGACCAATTCACTAAATGTGCTATCCATGATCCCCTCAGCATCCATGGTCCCCTCCAGAGCCACCATGTGGTCTAACAAGAGCTGCAGCTGGACACACTTCCTGCACGTGATGGAGCCAGGAACATCAGCTGCGTCCCTGAGCTCTCACATTGAGCAACAGGTCTGGGATCTCCTGCCATTTTTAACCTTAAAGTTAACTTTAGTCTTACTTTAGGAAAACAAAAAAGGAAAGTTTTCACCAAATCACTCGATAAAACAATAATAAAAAAAGAAATAGACAAATCTTACTTGATCAAAGTGTAGTGTCTCCGGTTCAGCCGCTACTGAAATAAAACGGTTTCACTCACCTTCCCAGCAGCCCTCTGGTCCTTGCTCTCCCAACCCACTCACTGCATATCTATTATAATGTTCTATAATAAAATTCAGCAATTCTATCACAGTAGGAGACTGAATAGATGGCCAGAAATCTGTTTTGCCAGGTAGCCTTTTTATGAAACAAAACTGGATAGAAAATCTCAGCAGGTCTGGCAGCATCTGTGGAGAGAAATCAGAATTAACGTTTCAGGTTCAGTGACCCTCTTCAGAAGCCTTTTTATGAGTGCTTGGCAAACCTCCAAGAATAACTAATAGACTCAACCCAGCAAAAGCATGTTTTACACAGTTGCAAAAGGGATTACTAGTTTTACCTGATTGACAGCTTTATTACCTTGTAATAGCTTGATCTGTGTTTGAAGTGGTTCTTCAATGCCTGTGTTTATTTCAAAAAAGATTGAAGTCTGAATTAGATTAAAGGTTTTATCAGTGGGGCTTTCATTGCCTATGTTAGATTGGCAACTTTATAATGAAATAATAGGGACGATATTTTTCAAAGAGTATGTTAAATGTTTTATTTTTGGTTTCTGATTTCCGACTGGAGTCTCACCACCTTTCATTTCACCCTGTCTCACCTTCATCTGGTCCCCCTGACTCTTTCCCTTCCTGACTTCACCATTTCCATTTCTGAAGATATGCTGTTCCCCAATTTCTATTACAAATCCACCAACTTCCACAGTTATCATGACTTCACTTCCTCACACCCTACCTACTTCAAGGATTCCATTCCATCCTCCCAGTTTCTTCTCTATTGCATCTGTTCTGATGATGTTCCTTTCCAACGCGCCCTCTGACATGACCACTGTTTTCTTTAACCATGGCCTCCCCCATCTTGGTAACAGGGTCTTCAAGCCATGTCTGACGCATCTCCGGCACTCCTGCCCTCATTCTTTCCCCTGCCTCCTAGAACAGTGATAGGGTTCCACTTGTCCTTACTTTGCACCTACTCCACTAGTCTCCACAAAAAAGGACCATCATCTGTCACTTCTTGCAAGATGCTGCCACCAAATACATCTTTCTGTCTACCCACTGTCAGCATTCTGCAAGGATTGCCCCTGCATAGCACTCTCATTCAATCCTTCATCACTTGTAATGCTTCCTCACTCCCCATCACATCTTCCCATGCAATTGCATAAGGTGAAACACTTGCCTATTCACCTCCTTCCTCTTCACTGAGGCTCCAAACACACTTTCTAGTAGAAGCAGCATTTTCCTTTCACTTCTTTCAATCTAGTCTACTGCACCTGCTCCTCACAGTACAACCTCTTTTACACTGACAACAGCAAACACAGCTTGGGTGATTATTTTGCAGCTGAAAAATGTGTTGCTGGAAAAGCACAACAGGTCAGGCTGCATCCAAGGAGCAGGAGAATCGACGTTTCGGGCATAAGCCCTTCTTCAGGCAGAACCTGACCTCCCAGTTGTTTGCCATTTTAGTAAACCATATTGCTGTCAGGCAAATATTTCTGGGCCTGATGCAGTGTTCCAATGAAATATAATGCAAGATGGAGGAACAACACCTCATGCTCTCCTTAGGAACTGTACAGCCTCGAGGTCTCAACATTGAATTAAGTAAATTCAGAAACCAACTGCTTTTACCTGTCTACCATTTTTTTTACAATCTCATCCTCCCATTCTTCCTCCAGAGTGAAATCATATTTTATCTTGTTGACTTTGCATTTAATAGCAAGGACTCATTCTCTTCCTTTCACACCTTAATATTCACCCTTTTTATATCTCTTTATGTCTTTCCCCACTGTTAACAATCCCTTTGTCTTTTGCACTAGGTCTCTATATTGTCTGAGGTCTTGATCCACCTCTCTTTCTGTCCAATGTGTAAAAGAAAACTATTTTCCAACACCTTTCCGCTCTGACAAAGTCATACCGCAACATTTTTCTTTTGACAGATGCTGCCAGACTTGCTGGGTTTCTCCGGTGTTCTGTGCTTGTTCCAGATTTCCAGCTTCTGCAATATTTTGCCTTTATTAGGGTCCCACTAGAGTTCACTGACCCTTCTGAGAGACCAAAGGCCATATCTACAGCAAAGTTGCTAGACTTCATCAAATTTCATGGTTTTTTTAAAGTCCAAGGACTCATTCTCTCGCTTTCAGACCTTAATATTCACCCCTTTTATATCTCTTTATATCTTTTTTCACTATTAACAATCCCTTTGTCTTTTGCACTAGGTCCCTTTACTTTCATGATTATTATCGAACTGGAGCAAAATGCAATGTCTAAAATGTGTAAAATGTGTTGGATGCTTGGCTTTTTATCTATAGAATTGGCATCTACTTGCCTTTGAGTTTCCTACCTATAATCTCTGTTCAGTTATTCCGAATCCCAATAAGTTTTTTTTTTATTTTCAATCTTTCTGACCCTGGCTGTAACCCACCTTATGGTTTAATAGCTTTAGAACCATGTAGTAAATATCACGAGGGGAAATAAAATCATATTGCACATGCCCTTCATATATATGACCTGTGCCAAAGACCTTGGGGTCACAGATAACAAAGTACTCTTAGCAGTACAGTGTGCAAAGGGCTTTAAGTTACTTAGAGGAACATAGCCCTGCTGAAAAAATATTTAGGCCAATTTTTTAAATGTAGTGTCATACAGCATGGAAACACTCCCTTCAGCCGAAGTCATCTGCACCAACTAGGTTTCTTAAACTGAACTAATCCCATTTGCCTGTGTTTGGCCTATATCCATCTCAACCTTTCCCATCTATGTGTCTGTCTAAATATCTTTTAAATTTTGTAATTGTACCCATCTCTACGACTACCTCTGGCAGCTCTTCCATATGTGCACCACCCTTTGGGTGAAAACGTTGCCCTCGGGGCCCTTTTTAAATCTTTTCCCTACATGTCCCGGAACACAGTGAGCAGCGAGCCCTGTTACAGAGCATGGGTTTGCGAGCCCTGAAGCATTGCACAGGCAGTGGGTCCTGGGAGGAGACTGGTGGGAGGGAAGCCGTCCTGGCACTTACCTTGGAGTAACTGAGTGCCGGTATGGAGCGGACTAGGATTTGGAGCGGAGGGGGAACGGCTGTTAAACTGGGGTCTGCCACAGGTGGTCAGACCATGTGCAGAGGCCTTGTGCTGAGCTGCAACACTGTAATGTCAACCCTTTAATGTTGTCCTATTTTGAACTTATTTTTCAACTCAACTCTTTTATTCCTCTGTTTTATCCAAGAACATAGATACTTGTACCTAAGAAGTTACCATAAGAAGGCAGACATTGTAAAAGCTCTTCATTGTAGTCTAACAATGAAATACCTGTGACAATAAAAGGATATTGTAATGTTGATTGTATGCTGACTATCCCTAATCAGTCCTTGCCTTTCCAAATGTACATTGATCATGTCTCTCAGAATTCCTTCCAATAACTTACTCACTACTAATATTAGGCTCACCAGTCTTTGATCTCTGGCTTTTCCTTGCCGCCTTTCTTAAATAGTGGCACAACAATTGCCAAGCTATTTCATGTCTCTTTTTTGCCCTCTGATTTCCCTCTTAGGTGTACTCCTCCCCCCTCCCCCCCATACTCGTCAAGGGATTCACGATCCCAGTTGTCTATCTCTGACATATGCTTTCTTCATTTTCTTGACCAGAACCTTGATATTTCTAGTCATCCAGTGTTCCCTACTCTTGCCACACTAACAGGAACATGCTGGCCTTGAACTCTCGTTATGTCGCTTTTAAAAGCCTCCTACTTGTCAGATGTCTCATTACCTGTGAACAGCCTCCCCCAGTCAACCTTTGAAAGTCCATAGCTAATACATCAAAATTAGCCATGCCATAATTTAGAAAATTAACTTGTGGACGAGGCCTATCCTTTTTCATAACTATTTTAAAAGTTATAGGATTATGATTAATGATTCCAAACTGCTTCCCTGTGACTGACACCTCAGTCACTTGCCCTGCCTTATTTCCCAAGAAGAGGTCGAGTTTTGCCCCATCTCTAGTAGGTCCATCTACATATTGATTGAGAGAGTTTTTCTAAACACACCTAACAAATTCCTCCCCACCAAACCCCTTAAAAATGTGGCAGTTTGGAAAGTTAAAATTCTGTATATTACAACCCTATTATTCTTACGGCTATCTGTGATCTCCATACATATTTGCTCCTCAATTTTTCATTGACTGTTGAGGGCCTATAGTATCATCTTATCAAAATGATCACTCACTTTTTGTTTCTCAGTTCCACCTGTAGAGCTTCACTGCATGATCCCTCAGGAATATCCTCTAAGTACTGCCATAATGTTTTTCCTCATCAAAAACCCCTCCTCTCTTGCTTCACCTTCTTTCCTTCCTACTAGTATCTGTACTCCTGGCATTGAATGGCCAGTTCTGGCCCTCCATTAGCCACGTTTTTGCAATAGCTATGATATCCCAGGCCCATGTTCCCACCTATGCCCTGAGTTCACCTGCCTTACCTATTCAAACCTTTTCATTGAAATAGATGCAGTTTAATTCATCAGCCTTCCCTCATTCCCAACAGTGCTCTTGCCTTCCTTGTCTATTTAACTTGCTCTCTTTAACTGCTGTACCTCAATCTTCTGTCTTGCCTCATGACTGTTTATGGGTCCTACCCCCCTGCCAGATTAATTTAACCCCTTCCAGGTAGTTCTAGTAAATCTCGTTAACAGGATATAGGTCCCATCCAGTTCAGGTGCAACCCGTCCCTTTTGTACAGGTCACTTCTGCTCCAGAGGAGTTCTGCTGCCTGTGAATGTGATGCCAGGGAGCCATAAATCCAGGTCCTTTCATCTGTAAGCCAACACTAAACAGATTAAATATTCATTTTTTATTATAAATGTTAATGCGATATGCAACAATTCTAATGTGACAGTTTCTAGCAACTTTCTTCCATATTATATAAATAACAAAACTCATGATTTTTAATTAAAAACTCATATTTTTAATCATTTGACAGTGAGAATCTTGATCTTTCCCCTTTTGGCTAATGGATATTGAGATTGTTTATTGCCCTTGTGTTACCAAGGTATCTAAATCACTGCACAACTGGAATCCAACTTAGGAACTCTGAAAAGTAACAATAGAAAATGGTCAAATCACTTCATATATCACCACATCTGTGGAGAGAAATAAAGTCAATGTTTCAGGTCAATGATTCTTCACCAAGAACAGGATGAAAGGTTTACATTGAATTGGAATATTAACTCTGTTACTTGCCACTGATGCTTTCTGGTCTGCAATATTCTAGTATTTTGTTTTTTTTATTTCAGATTCTAATATGTACAATACTTAGGTTAGGATACCCAAATGTGTGATGATTGGACAGTTCCTCATCCCACTGACCAATTGCAACTGTGCTGGTGAAACACTAAAATGTCATTTGCCTTATGAAATTTATTAAAACTTGGTGTCATTGTTTTTTTTAAATTGATGAAGAGTTATTACTTGTTCCTCCCCCTACTAGGTTAATATTCATGGAATAAATCTTTGGTGAGGTGCTTGATGAAAGGACAAGCTCTAACCAATGAAAGTGTTGAATTAAATAGACTGAAACAGGTCCACAGATCACAGTGCATGATTAACCCATGTCCATTCAATATAATGCAGAGAGAGTAAAAGCTTTGTGATTTTATTTGAAAGATTGCTGTGTGTGATTATCACAAATCACACTGTTCATTGGATACAGGGGTCATACAATCATAACTTGGTGGACTTGTCAACTGCCTAAATGCTCATGACAATGTGGTGATGAGCCATCTGTTGTGAACTGTTGCAGTCCAGGTAATGTGCCATCTACACTGCTTTTGGTGAGTGCCAGGATTTTGACTAAGTAACAGTGAAGAAATGGCAATACAATCCCCCCAAATCGAACATTGTGTGACCTTAAGCAAACTTGCAGGTGGTTGTGATTCAATTTGCTTGCTGCCCTAAGTGGTGGAGGTCACAGACATAGTAGGTGCCACTGAAGGAACCTGCGTGAATTCCAGCAATGTATCTTCTTCTTGCTACGCACTGCTGCCATGATGGTGAAGGTAATAGATGAAGTACTTATCAGTAGGCTGCTTTTTCTTCCTTTTCCACTCTCTCTTCAATGTCCTCAACTGCAAATAAGAAAGGCTGATTCAGATGAATTTAGATTTATCCTTTATCCTGGAAGAGGCTCTGCCCTCTTTAATAGCCTGTGAAGTGCAACATATCAGGCTGTTCTCTCTTTGTACCGGCAAGTTCCATATTCAATGACTAGAATATATATTGAACCTGAGCTAGAAAAAATGGGTCGGAATCATGGCCAAATTGGGCCAGTGGTTGGAATGCCCTGCTCTGACCAACTTCAGGTTGGGCGAGGGAAAAAAACAGATCTGAAATTTTCCTTTCATGTAAATAAAGTACCTCTGAAAATTTGAGCAGTACTGCATTTGCATTTCTTGATGTCATGCCAATATTTGAACAGAAACACCTGTTGCCATTTCACCAGCTCTTCTATTAATGTTTCAGTGCTTAACCATCAAAGCAAGTTTGATTAGTTGAAGCTATGACTGAAGTTTTGTTGGCTTGATTACAGTTGACTGAAAAGTGTGCAAAGTGCTGCTCTGGGCCTTTCCCATCTGAGACTGGTGACAGCAAAGCCTTCAGGCAGCAATGTAGCAGCAGATCTTGTAAGGCTGAATCTAATTCAATTAGAATATTTACCATGTTGGTATCTGGGACAGTGTTATGGTGGTGGTCACGTAAAATGAATAAATCAGAGCATGAAGTGTCTCAAACAGACACAAAAACTACCAACATGTAGTGAAAAAGAAAGTCTTACGTTTATTTATTGCCTATCATGACTTCTGGGTGTTCCCTTTATAGCCAACAAGCTATTTCACTCATTGATCTGATGCAGAAAATATTACAAGACCTCATAAATTACAAATAAATGATAGTCGGGTAAACTGTTTGATGTTGGTTGAGGGATAAATAGTCACAATGATGAATCAGAACCAGGAAGGTTTTTTAAACATGTTATAGCTTTTAATTCTAAAATATGTCTTTTCAAAAAAAGTGCTACAGATAAAGAAAAATTGCCCGTGTACATTTAGTTACTGTGTGGCTAAGCCCAGTGTTAGGCCATTGGAATATCACACCTGTACAGAGTTGGGGAAATTTAAACAGGGAGTGATTTAACAAGGAGAAATAATATGTAGTTTCAAAAAAAATCACACAACACCAGGTTATAGTCCAACAGGTTTATTGAAAGCACTAGCTTTTGAGCGCTGCTCCTTCATCAGGTGGTTATGATAATATGGAGACTAAGTATACCCCTGTTCCCAGCAAAAAGACAGTGCTTACCAAAATGTTTGTACTGCCCTCTAGAAATATACAAAACTCATTGCAATACTAGGCCATGTGTTGTCTAGATGTTTTAGTGTGTGAACTAGAGCACTGCAAGGGCTACAGCTTTGAGAACAGTCATTTAAACACACCTGCAAAGCAGATAAAATGAAGAACAACTGTCGCTCACTCTGAGTGTTGCAGCCAGTACAATTGGAATCAAGTCAAAGAAATTTCAGCCGACAAAACCACGAATATCACAATCAATTGCTCAACAACCAAAATCAATGCTACTGGTCGCATCCAGGAACAGCTGCAATGTTTTTGTATCACTAATAATCTCTTCTTTGTCTTTCATCTTTTTGTATTCACGTCTAACTTCTACTCTGTGCTGTGTTACTATTTCTTACATGTAATAATTAATAAACTTACACTTTTTTGTGCTTCAAGTAAGCCTGATTTATATGGCTTCTTTAAAAACATAAGGGTCTAAGGGAATGTATCTACAAGGAAAGGGATTCTTTTTGAATTAACCTTTATATGACTAACCAAAGAGGTGGGTGAACAATCAAGGAGTCAGTTTATTCCTCCTCACCTGGGAGCTCAATGTCTTGATGTATCCCAGCTGCAACCATAAAATGTTGGAGAAATTCACCTAGGTCTAGTCAGAGAACAGTGAGAAGACTTGCAAGTACTGTCCTGAATTTCTGAGAGTAGTGTCACTGTCCCTTGGAGGACAAATGGACTTTAAGCTTAATGTGTCTTCCAAGAGATATCTTCAGTACTGTATTGGAGTCTGTGCTATATTCTACTTGTAGAGCAGGTCTTGAACCAATAACACAGAGTGAACCCATGACCCCAAAGAGCAATATTAACAGAAGTGGAAATGCTGTCGGAAAAGATGATGATCATTATGTTTCTCGCCATTCAAGTTGAATGACCAAGGTATATGTACAGGTCAGCAAAGCAGTTTTGTACATGTACCAATATACCTCAGTCACTACAGGAAATTTGGAAACTAAAATCAACATTGGCAATCTTGGTATTTTGATTTGGTTTTTACATGTACCTAAACGCATTCATAATCTTGACCTGAAGGGCCACTGGACCAGAAACGTTAACTGTCAATTCTCTCCACAGATGCTGCCAGACCTGCTGGGATTTTCGAGCAATTTCTGCTTTTGTTTCAGATTTCCAGCATCTGCAGTTCTTCAGTTTTTTTTAATACATAATCTTGTTGGCACCTAACATCTATGAATCCTTGTGAACTAGCTTTCCTGCTTTCACTGCTCTTGGGAAACTTAGTAATGGATTTTTTAAAAATCAAAGGCAAAAACAATGCTGATGATAGCTGTTAACTATCATAGGAAGAAAGGGTTTTCAGCCACTTAAAACAAAGTCTCAAAATACCTGCCTCTCATAATTACTGTACTTTCAAATGAACACTTCACTGTTGTCCCAAGTTAGTGGCCTTAATGATTAAAATGGGGTCGGCCAAAGAACATACAAGTCTGTATCCAAAGCATAAAAGAAATAACCACAAAATGGACAAGTAATGGACATCCAGTCTGCTAGTAAAGCTTAAAATGGGGATCAATACAAATGCTGAGAGTTTTGAGCTTGATTCCAGATCGTGCACACATGCAAGTTAAATAACGTGGAGAAGGAAATTGAATATTTCTTCTTCCTTAGCTATTTTCCTATTGAGAGTTATTTTTATTCATTCACAAGATCTGACCATCACTAGTTAAACCAGAATTAATTGTTTATGTCTAATTGTGCAGAGGGCAGTAAAGGGCCCTATGGGTTTGGAGTCAAATGTCGGCAAGATCAGGTATAGATGACAGAATTGTCACAATGTCTCATCTTGAGCTGCTGCTTACAAATTAAATAGCAGTCAACAACTTTGAGTCTTCAACAGGTTACTAAATGTTAAGAGAATACCTGTTACTTGACTTTTCACATGACATTTTCATTCGTGTGAAAGAGAGGGGATGAGTAACATTATTTTTGCTCCTGTATCGTATGTGCAATTCTGAAAGACCAGGCCACAGTTAACACCCAGAATGGTTGTAATACTAATGTTTGTCTGACTTGTTTCTACAACTTGTCATCACAAATGTCATCCACAAGATTTTCTTGAACTATATCTTCCCTTTTATCTTCTTGCTGTTTGCCTGCATGCAACTTTCTATTTTTCTTCTCCGACTCTGCAAATAGTTGGAGTTACTTTGATCATTATCTCTTTATTTCAAACGGTTCAAAAAGTCCACCTTTTAAAATTCCAAAAGGCATGGGGCTGATGTTTATAAGTATTATCAAAACTTGTCTTTGACATGCTTTATAAACTCTTAATAATTTGTGATTTCTTTTTGATGTGGAATACTCTGACCTAAGCTTTCCACCCCCTCACTTTAACCCTTCCTCAAATGGGATTTGGAAAAGCAGGGTGGGGACAGAATTTCTGCCTGTCTCTGAACTCTCCCTCCTTGCCTTGATTCTGAATTCAGTCCTAGCTACATTTACATGTATGTGACAGCCTTCTCCCCAGATTCTCTGGAATTAGAGATCCATCTACAGAAATTGCTATGAGCAACACAGAGAACAAAGCATTGGGACAATAAAAGCAAATGTGTTTTCTTTAAAGAATCTTTGAATACTTTTGTTTACTAGTTGCAAAAAGCATTGGAGATACGTGAAAGGGCTGATTCACTGAGAGTAAGGTATAAGGAGCGCTGTGAGAGTTTGAACATGTTGGAACAACAACAACATGACTGTGGGTTTGGAAGAGGACGTCAGGTGATATGATCCTAGCTATCTGCCCAGTGGGAGTTGGCAACCCTATTCCACCCACCTCAATTTGGGAATTATGTCGGTCAGTGTCTTGTGTATTTGGGGGTCTCTTACTCACTATGCTTCTGTTGTATAATGGGATTTATGAGTAGTTGACTGGTTCCTTTTCCTAACAGCATTGAATTCTGGGATCCTGAATAAAATGTTCAAAAATATGTGTACACTCTGACATTCGCTTCTTGGCACCTTATTGACAGCAATGCCAATTCTAGTTGGATATATTCTGGAAGGTTTAATTATATTACCCATCTCCTTCAACTGTCCTGCTCAGTAAAACAGGGAGGCTATGGCATAACAGTATTGACATCCAATACAGTAATCCAGAGACTGAGGCTAATGCTGTGGGGACAGGGGTTCCAGTAGCACCATGGCAGATGGTGAGATTTGAATCAATGAAAAGCTGGAATGAAAAGCTGGCTTAATGGTGACCACAGTCAAGTTTTGTGAAAACCCTTGTGGTTTACTAATGGCCTTTAGGGAAGAAATATACCATCTTGGGAATTACCATTGAGCAGAAACACAGCTGGACTTACCATATAAATGCAGTGGCTACAAGAGCAGGTCAAAAGCTAGGAATACTGTGCTGAGTATCTCACCACCTGGTTCCCCAAACCTGTAAAAGTCTATTAGTCTCTGTGTAACAATATTCTCCCTTTTCAGTGCTGGCCAACTACTGAAGTCAATTGCTGCACATTGAGATATCTCAGTACTTGTTCAATAACACACCAATTGAGGAATTTAAGGAAATAGGAAAGTTCTATTACATCCATTACAATGCTGTTGATAAACCAGATTTCAAATTAAAGGGCTCCATTTTCGGAAGATGTTTAAGGTGATATAAGAAAGACTGGCCTTTCACACAGCACAATAATAATAGGAAACATTATTTAAATTTGAAGAAACAATAAATTGCAATTGAAAGTAATGTATAATTGGAACTTTTAATGTACATGAATAAAAACAGAAAGTGCTGGAGAAACTCAGTAGGACTGGCAGACTATGCCAAAAGAGAAACATTTCCAGTCTGATATGACTTTCTATTGTTCTGAAGAAAACTTAAAATATCAAGAAAGTTCCTTGTTCTTCTTTAGATAATTCCATGAGAGTTTTATTTGCACCTGAGCTGGCAAAAAGTTTAATTATGATCCCAGAAAACACATCATCAACAGTGAGGAACCAGCTTGGATTACATGCAGAAGTCTATAGTAAAGATAGAAACCACAATGTCCTAACTCAAACATGAGATTGCTATTACTGAACCAAACTGATCTGCATGGCTGGAAAATAACAGGAAATGTGAAAGACAGACGTTTCCTGTCCCTCAGCACTTTGTCTCCTCCTCCCAGTCCATCTTTGAGCTGTCTGTCAATGGCTTGTACAATAGTTCCAATAAACTGTAACACATGTTTTAAGAACAATTGGCAGGATCGTATAAGGATCTGATTGATGTGGGCCATGGAAAATTGTTTGACAGAATTGGGTGATAATTCAGCAAAGTCCATTTTGACGTCAGGAGGAATCTGTGCCACTCTTTTATGCTGTTCGTAAGCGTACGGTGAATTTCTCAACAGGTAGTGGCAAGTTGCCAGTTGACAGTGAGCTTCGCTAATTAAATGCTTTGTTAATGGCCAAGACACCTCATTAATATTTGGCCTCCCTTTTTTTAATTCATTCCCAGGATGAGGGTGTTGCTGGCCAGGCCAGCATTTATTGCCCATCCCCAAATGCTCAGAGGGCCGTTAAGAGTCAACCACATTATGGTGGGTCTGGAGTCACATATAGGCCAGATTAGGTAAGAATGGCAGTTTCCTTCCCTAAAGGATATTAGTGAACCTTACTATGAGCTCAATGTCAGAAAGCTCAATAAGAAACCAGAACAAGTACTTGGTGGAGTCAGCTCACCACTTGCTCGAACAATCTTCATGTTGGAAACTGGGTACTAACATTTCAAGCATACTCCATATGAACTGGCCACATGCATCCACATCCACATGCATTGGCATCTGATACATGCCATCATGGCACATCTCCAATTCACTTACAGGAGGTTTCTGCACTTGCAGCTATGGCTGCAATGTTGTAAGAAGGAGGCTATGCACTCAGGAACATGCACCCAGCTCATCGAGTGGAGCAGGGGCCATTTCCAGCTCTTCACTTACTGTCATATCTCCTTCTTACTCTGATCTCACCTGGAAGCTCACATCATCCCTGTCTTGCATTGCTTTGCCTTTGTCCCTACAGCTCACATTACTGCGGTCTTGCCTTGTAGTTTAACATAGACACAAAGACAGGATGCTTGTCATGGTTGTCAGCAGTCAAATCAAGGGGGATAGCCTTTGCTTAGGGGTGTTTGGCACAGGAAACCCAAGGCAACCTCCTAATAAAGGCTGCATGCATGATCAAAACTATAATTGTCTCCTTATGAGGGATGAGGAGCTGAATATTGGGCAACTCACTACCCATCCTGCCTCTTCCCATCTGACGATGGTCTGTTTTCCTCCTGGAATAAGAGAGGCAGGTCTTATGGTGATTGAAAGTGAGTGGAATAGTCATTAATGTTAGTGTGAATGGAAAGTGTCCTGAGTGAGTGAGTGATGTAGACAGAGTGGGCACACAAAGGGTTAGTGGTGTCAGGGGATAGGTTGGATGACAATGATTGAGCAAAGATGCTGCATGTGATAGTGAAAGTAGTGGATTATGAACCTTTTTAGGCAGTGAGTAGCAAAGATAGTGTGAGGTATCAGAGAGGAATTGGTGGCACTTAGCCTGAGGGAATGGTGAAGGTCATTGAACTGCTTTCTACAGTGCTGTGCATTCTTCCAGGCAGCTGAGTTTGTTCTAACCAAGGTGGCAACCTCAGACCAGAGTAACATTGTCTGGTGTTGTGATCTCTACTTCTAGTCCTGAGGGAGTAGTAAGTTCTACATTGCCACCACCCCACCCAGTAGAACCTCTAAGACCCTTCTCACATCGCAAGGTGCCAATGTCACCATTCTGGGGAAATGACAGGAACTGTACACAGCAGTTCCGACTGTCAGTGTTTGTTTGGGTGCATCACAGGCTTTCAAAAATGGTGCAGGTGCATTAAATGCTGGTCTTTTGGCAGATATCTGTTGAGTGGCATATCATTCTGTGAATGGTAGGTGTTAAAGGCAGAAATCGGATGTGAGAGATGCCACAGGGGAGTGATTGATCATTAAAGTGGCGAGTTTAGTAAGACATAATGAGAGAATGTGCTAGGTCTTGCAGCAAAAAAACTTGCAAAAAATTTGCACACCTCAAACTTAGCTAAACTTGAGCCCAATATTTCATACTTTCTTTTCCAAAACACCTTACACCCAATTTGCTGATCAATGATTCCATCCTCTTTTTCAAGCTGGTTTTACTTTCATACACTATTCCCAAATTTGCCTGTTTACCAGCAGTCTTTTTTTTCCTGAGGCCTCCCAAATCCTTGATTAATGACTCAAAAGGAGTGTAAATACTGAGTTAAGATTTCTGTACATCATTGGACGGAATTACATAATTCCATTCTTATTCGTGTGGTTTTCTCTTTGTTTTATAGTATTACTTTCTCATTTTCTAAACATATTAACAAACAAGTTTTCTGTTTTGAAATGCTGACTTTGCTGGGTCCTTTTTTTTAACAGATGCTGACCCGATCTGTTGTGTGTTTCCGCTTATGTTTCAGGATTTCCAACATTTGCAATAAATTTTGCTTTCTCATTCTGCACTTGGACCCATTTGAGTTTGCTGCTTCGCAATGGACTGAGATTTTCCCAATGTAATTAAACCCTCAGAAACAGGTAAAATGTACAACATGCACTCCATGTATACCTAGCTATCTCACAAAGGCAGGGTCTTAACGATCCAAGAAAATGCAATGCAAGTTAACCCTATCTGAGCTATAAGTGCCATGGGGACAGATTTACCACAACTAGCCCTACATTATCTCTGTGCAATTTAAGATTAACTGATTTGAGAGGATGCAATTCTAAATCATGAAGAAAAAACTTCAAAGAAAATGCAAATATCAGTATGTTGCCAGATTCTGACTAGACCATAGCGTTGCTCTCTCATTAGAGAAAGAGAGACAACTAGTGGTGATTTAACCTGAGGGCCACCATACCTCAATTGAGGGGAAAAAGATTGGGGAGAGTCCTTCATGGTAATCTCAGACAGTGTGGGGATTTGAACCGATGCGGATTACTTTATAAGCCAACTATCCAGTCAATTGAAGTAAACCAACTCCCACAAATGGTAGTACATTAACCCAAATAGTATTCTGAATTTCCTGTGTTACATCACAAGAATTGCTTGCTATGCACAATCATATGTTATAAACACAAATATGAAATAACTGTGAGCCTTATTTTCTTCTATCTTCTCCTTAAACCATTGGATAGAAATTAGTTCTGTTCCATGTTTAGGCACATAACCAGTGGTGCATAGATACTGACCAAAAGGCACAAAACTCACCTGAGATTCATCCTCAGGCCTCATTTCAAAAACTAGTTGAGACCTTGGTGTCTGTTGTGCATTTCAAGCCATGGAGAAAATGTGAGGAAGCAGGAAATGGCGGGGGGGCAGTTGTGGACAGCAGCAGCTGCCCTGCTCTTTCTGAGTCCATATCAAACCTGTGTAAAATCAAAAATTACCTTTTTGGTGGCAGCTTCTTGTTCTTTAAAGCCATATCTGAGGAGAGCAGGTGCAGTGTCTGGTCTGTTCATACCTGAACCAGAAGAATTTTAATGTGGGCTGTAGCCATGTCAGTATTATGTTCAAGGACTGATACCTATTTCAGGTAGTTGTTCCCCTACATCTGAAAAATAGCCAACCCAAATTCAGGGCAGGTTTCTGGCAGTTCTGTAGAAGGGTCACTGGACCCGAAATGTTAATCCTGCTTTGTCTCCACAGATCCTGCCAGACCCACTGACATTTCCTAGCCATGTCAGTTTTTCTTTCTGATACTCATGATTTAGGACTCATGAATTGATCCCTGTTGCACTGATTTTAAAGTGGGCCACTGGTCCAATTTCTACCCAAGTAAGAATGTCTGTTTCTGGCATGGCATCAGTTGTCTGCTCCATCATAATGCAAATAATCATTATTCATGTTTGAGCAGGCCACACAAGTACCAGGCATTGCAGTCATGTCTGGAATTCTGATTCCATTTTCTGATTCTGTGACTCACTCTAGGCTACGACTCACTCTCGGCTAACATGCACTCATCCAGCAGAAGTTATGGATAGTGATCAAGAAAATGAACAAAAGCACTGACTTATCATTCCCTGCTTCTAGCTCAGGAGTGTAAGTTTCAATTTTCATTAGATGGCTCAGTCACTTGCTGAAAGACTGGCCATGTCACCCAAGTTGACTCTTGAAAACAAAGCTTGGGCGAGGGGCTGCAAATGTTCTGCTCAGTAAATGCTGCAGGCTGATCAGAGACTGTTAATTGTCACATTCGTCAGTGCTTTTAAGAAAGCTACAGAAGGGAGGTAACCAACATTAGATGACCAAGGTGCCAAACAACTACTTTTCAGGATGGGATAGTTTTCTGGGATTGGGGTGGGGGGGTCAGTGGAGTTGGAAGTAAGGACTAGAAGTTGTCTTTTAGTAGCTATCCTCTGCCCTATATTTAATCCTTCATTTGTGCACAAATTAGCACTCAATTGATAGGCTTCCTACACTAATCTACCACTCAGATGGGCAGACTTTTTGACACACCTCTGGGATGAAATAATTACAACACAGGTAGGTTAATTGGTCCTTAAATGGTCATTAATTGACTACTTAGAGACCTCAGGTGGCAATATAACAGGTATTTTTGAGCCTGGGCTTTCCCACCTTGAGCTTAGTTGAGATAGAGGCTGGAAGAAAGGTGGGGTCTGGGATACCACCACACTACAATAGTTTCTAGTCCTCAGGTTTGCCACCTCTTGGATTGGAAGATTCCATGGTGGTCACTGATTACGCTACTTGCAAGCCCAGCTTTGACCAGGTGTGCATGAAACCTGAGGCCTTTCATACTGTCAATATGCCTCTGTCCATTTGTTCTTTAAATCTATTGAGCATATCATGATTTCTTTAAAAATGCAAACTTGATTTGAAGACATAATTTGGAGATGTCGGTGTTGGACTGGGGGGTTCAAAGTTAAAAATCACACAACACCCTGTTATAGTCCAACAGGTTTAAATGGAAGCACACGTCGCTCTGAAAGCTAGTGTGCTTCCAATTAAACCTGTTGGACTATAACCTGGTGTTGTGTGATACTTTGATTTGAAGAGATTTTCTTAGGGAAATTGTGCAATTAAATGTTGACAAAAAACATCTTATTTTTGAGTTGAAGTTGAGTTCCATTATGGTTTGAAATTTTCATCCAGTCCCTTACTACTTTAAAATATGAGTTGGAGCTTTCTGTTTGCTGCAGGTAATCTGAGCTCCCTTCCTAAAAGTTCAGAGGTCACATGTAACATGCTGGCCTTTGGCAATAAAGCAATAAAACTGATGAAGTTGCAGTGTTACCACCATTCCTGAACCTTTTAGTTTTACAACATTCAAGCTTTCAAGTTTCAAATAAAAACAGTTGAGGGACTTGAAAACTTCATGTCACCTCTTGTCTGTTAGAATAAGAAGCTATAAGCCTCCAGATGTCATCCAGTGACTGTTTGAAACAAAATCCAGTCACACAAGGGAGAATCTCAACTGTGTAAATTACATAATGTTGAAGCATATTTCCAACATGATTCATTCACACAGCAGTGAGACTGCTAGTGGCCGATTCTCCTCACAACTATTTGCTGCTGTGAAATGGCTTTGCAGAGTGGTGGGAGTAATGATAGCAAGATACAATTTCTGGGGCATACACACACACAATGGAAAAAGAGCAACAAGAGCTTGCAATTACATAGCAACTTTAACATATTAAACTGACTGCTGTATTGGTCTAATTATCAAGCAAAATTTGGCACTGAGCCACATGAGGAAATATAAGCACAGGTGTGCAAAAGCTTAGTCAAAGAGTTTTTAACGAGCATCTTACATGAGGAGAGACAGACAGAAAGGTTTATACAGGGAATTCCAGAACTAAGAGCATAGGAAATTTGAGGCATAGCAGCCCATGGTGAACAGAATAAAAAAAGTGAGGGTGCGTAACAGACACAAATTAGTTGAAATATGGAATTCTTGAAACTATGGAGTGCTGGACAAGGTTATGGAAGGTTTCATAAATAATTATCAAAATACTTAATTTGTAGTCACTTCCTGTGGTGATTTCCTTAATGCTGGGATCTTTTTGAACCATCCTCTGTGGCAGTCTGGAAAGAGAAAGTAACAAATCAGTGTTTGTCATACTTACAACTTGATGTTTATTTTTTATGCTTTGAAATGGATGACTATCATGATGAGCTGAAAATCTATTTTTAGCTTGCCCCGTGTTATCAAACAAAGACCAATGTTTCTTCCTCGCAGGGAAAAACAGGGTGTCATTGATTTGCACAGCACCTTTCATATCTTAAAAACATTTTATAACAAATTATTGTTGAACTGTAGTCACTTATCTATTAAAAGCCGCAGTCAATTTAAACACAGCGTGACCCCACAAAAAGGATGACCAGATCATTTGTTTTTGTTTTACTGATGCTGGTTGCGGTATAAATATTAGAGAAAATTCTTCACCTCTTCTTTCCATTATGCTATCTCATCTAAATGACAGCACCTCCTGCAGTGCACTGGAATGTTGGGTTAGCCAAGCATTATCCCATTGTGACCTTACTTCAAGTCTTGACCCCTTGGTTAGTGAGAACTGCGAGAGAGGGGGGGGGGGGGATCCGTGAGAGCGAGAACTTGTTAAAGCAGGAACATGGCTCTTCCACCTCAGCTGGAGATCTGTGACTGCCCTCAAAGCTCTTGATTCCGAGATTTTAGCTGGAATTTTGCCCCAGTTTAGAAAACCTTGGCCTAGACTTTGGTTTCAAATGCTTGCAGTGGTACTTGAACCCAGAGCCTTGAAAATGAGTGTTGCCACTGAGTTGTTGGTTTACCCTTTGTTGAACGCTCATATGCTATTTACATACACTTCTGGTCCTCAATTAACCCAATTGTAGTGAAAGAGAGAAAAATAGGTGATTGGTTAGTTGATTTTGAATACTATACTGTCTGTGCAATTAAACTAATATTGCTGCATGGCTGGATTGAAATTGATACTGCAGTGGAACTTGTTTTGCTCTCACATCAATTATAGGAAAACACTACAATTCTTTTGGAACTCTGCTAGAATAATTTGCATGACAAAATTGAATGAAATTACAAAATAGTGAGGAGAAAACCTGAACAAGATTTAAAATTCCAACCTTGGCAATGTTTTCAGCAGGGAAAAAAGAATTCTGCAAGTAATCCTTTAATGGATTAGATTACCATACTCCACCATCTGTTGGTCTCACATGTTAGTCATTCGCCAGCCACACGCTTTCAAGCTGTCTCTCTCAGTACACAACCTCCCTCCAGGTATTTTGTGAAAAGCCACAAGAGAAACCTTCTGCATTGTCCCCTTTCTAATAAAAGAGTGTCTTTGAGACTTGTGCTAGGCTTGACAGATATACAAGGCAATCAGTTGTAATTATGAAGTGAAAGAAAGTTTTTTATACCTTAGGGAAAACAATGTTAGACTGATAAGCTGAAGAAGTCAAGAAATGTAAATTACCACATCAATTCCCAGTTGCAGCACTTTGCTGTGATGGCCCTGTTTGAACTTGCCTGCAACAAGGTTGGTGAACTAAAGAACAAAGTTGAAAGAAAGGCTTTCTACTAATTCAATAGGACTAGATTAGCACAAGTCTCTCATAACAGGCTGCTGTCAGGTAGTTTGCAAGAATAATTAGCTTCCTTTTAACAAAACGGCACTGTGGCTCAATGGTTAGTACTGCTACCTCAGCGCCAGGGATTCAGATTTGATTCTACCCTCAGGCGACTGTCTGTGTGGAGTTTGCACATTCTCCCTGTGTCTGTGGAGGTTTCCTCCAGGTGCTCCAGTTTCCTCCTAGTCTAAAAATGTGCAGATTGTGTGGATTAGCCATGAGGATTGCAGAATTACAGGGATAGAATAGGAGGTGTGTCTATCCCTATTACAGGGATAGGATAGGAGGGATGGTTTTCAGAGTATTGCTGTGGATTTGAAGTAGTACTTGCTTTCACACTGTAGGAACTCTAAAGTTGTATGAAAAATATAGAAATGGATTCCTTATTGACGTTGGGAAAGGTTATATAATCTTGCTCAGCAATGTAAGTTAATGCTATGTAAACATTCATTTTGAGAGAGCTAGAATACGTAAGTAGAAGTGTACCACTTCCCAATCCAAGTTCAGCCAGTCATTTTTATCCTACAAGGACACTTGCAATACCAAAAATCAATAACACTGTGGTATTCTTTCAGCAAAACTGGATGGATTGGGAGAGTTTCAACATGGGTACTTTGTGATACACCTTTGTGGCAATCAACTATAACTCCATCTTAACTAGTAGAAAGATTAGCTGAGGTGAATTTACATTAAAATACTACGATGCTGTTTATATGAAATAAAAGCAGAAAATGGTGGAAATATTCAGAATTAATTAATTTATTCTAAATTGCATGCCCACTGATACGAAGTTAATGGCTTTAGATATGTCCTATTATAAGTTTGTTGTGGCAGCATGTATCTCTGTCTTGGTTTATTACTTGTTGTAACTTTCATTGTTTTTATCTATGGCATATTCATGAACCTGTTATTTCCTTTCCTGATGTTATCAGATCCAATTGGGATATGATTCCATGGACAGTCTTTTCAAGCAATATCAGGTAGCAATTCCTTTTTGTTAGACCAAATGTTGAGTCAGTTTTTTTTTTAATCATTAATGGGATGTGCACATTGTTGGCTAGTCTGGCATTTTTATTGTCCATCCCTAACTGCTCTTGAGAATGTGGTGGTGGACTACCTCCTTGAATGGCTGCAGTCTGTGTAATGTAGGTGCACACACAATGCTGCTAGGGAATGAGTTCCAGGACTTTTCCTAGCAACAATAAAAGAATGGTGATATAGTTCCATGTTAGGATGGTGTGAGGTTTGGAGGCAAACTTGGATGTTGTGGTGCTCCCCTGTATCTGCTGTATTTGTCCTAGTTAGATTACAGGGTTGGAAGGTGCAATCGAAGGACCCTTGGTAAGTTGGTGCAGTACCTCTCTTAGATGCCATTATGTATTTTGTACTGTACGCTGTAAAGTTTCTTGAGTGCTTAGAGCTGCACTGAAGTGGAGCATAGTCCATTGCTTGGTGTTTTTTACAGGGAGAGAACCACTGGCAGGCTGGATCATGGCCACAGACAGCATCTATACTTGGAATTTTCCAATCAGAATGAAACATGTAACTAATTTATTATACCCCATAGTTCAAAAATATTGAGGTTCATTGTCGCCATCCATGTATTATGCTGCCTGAGCTTGGCTAACAGCACAGGAAGTAAACCTAGCATCTGTGACTACATCAGATTTAGTAGTACTGATGTCTTTATTGATCAGATTATTACGGGAAGCCACACCCCACATTGTTGATAAAGTTATAGATGGTAGAGTTCATTTCGGGATGATCTCTCACATACATGTTTTACTGGTTGGCAGATAACTAGCATGAGAATTTATTGTTTCATCTGAGGTGAGATGTTTGAGTTGGAGTTGGGTTCAAATAAAGAAAAGATCCTAGTTTGGACTGCTTAGTTACTCTGGTTATGCCCTCATGACTTAATTTCAAATTAATACTTGGAGCCTTACTGCTGGTGCTTATGTGAACTTTAATGATGATGTGATGTTCCAATGTTGACATTAAGCCAAGAACTAATTACATACTGTTTCAGCCTCAATGCATTTGATTAGGTTTGGATCATTGCCACAATGCCTTAAGTCACATTTGTTGGGTTGGTTGGTGGAGGGAAGTGGCATTGAAAGTCTGCCTTCTACCATGAAGGCCATATTCATGGATTTCAGTGCTGAGAAAATGTACCAAGTGTTTGTTCAGTTAGAATGTTTCATCATGATGAGGAGAAGCCAAGGAATCATAATGCTTGGTGGAAAGTTGGGCAATTACATTCATTCCCTTGAATGTACTTTGCTAGCATGAGTGAATAGCTGGTTATGCATGTACAAAGCATTCTACTTTTTCACTTGCTGGATTTGTCTGAGGACCTAAGGGCTCTGTTTGTGCAAATGGGTGGGACTGCAATAGATTGTGCAATCCTCTTTCAGTTTTTGCCAATTCAAGTTTGTGGGCACTTGTCATCAGACAGAATTCTTTCAACCTTTCTTTTTCATGCTGCTTATGAGTCAACAAGTATTTTTTTTCATATCTATGAATAAGGACAGAAAATCCTGTTCCATTGTGAACAGTTTGAGAGCTTTGTTCAGATTGTCTTCAGATGTCGGGAAGTGTTTGATTTGTAATCAAGATAAGATGACCTCATTGGTACTCCTTTGTTTCCTGATGAAGGGCTTTTGCCCGAAACGTCGATTTTGCTGCTCCTCGAATGCTGCCTGAACTGCTGTGCTCTTCCAGTACCACTGATCCAAATCTGGTTTCCAGCATCTGCAGTCATTGTTTTTACCTAGTTCTTATTGTTGCATAAGAATGATGATGTGAATAATGACAAGCTGTAAGAAAGTTGTCATACTATTACTGTGCAATGATTTAAAGACCTCCATGGGTTAATAGAAATAAATTTGTGTTGTGCTCTGCTGTCAAGGGTACCAAGGAATATGAATTTGACAACAGACGTTTCATTAGGTTTACAGATGGTTTAGCATAAAGGATTCATCCAGATTGACTGTTAGTGATACATAGCACAGATGTCTGACAAGACAACCTTAGCCACTTTCACAGCCTAACTTGCCAATGGAGAACATTTTCTTAGCTTGGATTGCTTGGAGTGGTGCTACATGATAACTTATTTTCAATATTAATTGTCAGTGTTCAGATAACCAACTATACAAATTTTAGAAAGTTCCAAATGTAATTCTTGTCGATGCTGAGTTAGCTGATTTTGACTAAGAAATCAGCTTCATTCATGTTTGAGGTCCTTCGCTATCTGCTGGGAAGTCAGCACATGTTTAAGTTGGTCAAGAAAAATATTGGATTCTCCTTGAAGTATCCTGTGTAGGGTAGTCACAATACCTGTGGGACTGCATCTTAATTCCATAAGCAAGGTAGAAAAGAAATGGGACTTCACTTGTCAAACAGTAATTTAGATGCTAGCAGACTAAAGGCATATGCATTTACTTTACCAAAATAAAGGAGTGAAGATTCTTAGATAAGCTTGTTCTTCTATCAGGGTATTTAAACCTTGATGCATTAGAGTACCTTAAGCACCATTTGCTATGAAAATGTAATAAAGACTTATAGAGAGAACAACTTAGGATCTTGAAGGAGGAAGATGTACTGTCTGGGTCTTTGTCACAGTCTCTGTTAAAATATTTATCACATTAGTGTAACTTGTACATTGTTGCTGTCATACAATAATCTACATCTTGATTAATGTCATTAGATTAAACTGATTTTTCTCTATCACACGAATCCAAGCAGACTCTACAATTCCCTTCTCAAAAAAAAGGATAGTGACAGCAAATCTACCAAATATCTCACATGACATGATGAGTGATGAGGATTCATCTGACAATACTTGTTAAGAATTTAACTGCTGGGATCGAACAGGTCCATGTCTTTTTGTGTTACAGATTTAACAGCAGCAAAATAAAATCCTGGATAAACAAAACTGTTTCAGTATAATCAGGTATGAGATATTAAACAATACAATTGAGGGCAGTAACTTGTCTCATTAGCAATTAGGTTGGTAAATTTAATGCATTGCTACACTTAACTTAAATTTTCTAACAAAACCATTCAATTTAATGTATCTGTAATCCAGGTTGTGTTCATGACCAGCACTGTGGTGATTTTTTTTTCCCTGAACTAGGGATTGTAATTTCATCTGGTAACCTGTGCTGGCCATAATTAACTAAACACTAGGCTTCTGAGGCATTGGTAACTTGTCTTTAACTGCCATCATCTCAGTACAAACTACTTACCATGGCCCCACAGTTTAAGTGGTAGAGGCAGTTGTTATGACTTAGGAAGGAGTTACAGCCCTCTAGGATTTGAGCCAGCATTGGCATCCTCTTAGAGTATGATTTACAATGTTAACTTTTTGCCTTCAGAAAAGCACAGCAAAATATTTTCAATTGTATATTGAATTAAAAGGCAGTAATTCATATTCTTCTCATAACTGCATAAACTATAGAGAGAGAGAGAGGGCAAAGGAATTAATGGAGTTACTTTTCAAAAGCCTTGACATTAATTAAGGCCTTGAGAGTGAACTGGGTTAAAGCCAATAAGACCATAGGATATGGGAGCTGAATTAGGCCATTCACCCTAGCAAGTCTACTCCACCATTTGATCATAGCTGATATTTTCTCAACCTCATTCTTCTGTCTGCTTCCTTAACCAATCAAGAACCTTCTGTCTCTGTCTTAAAGACACTCAATGATCTGGCCTCCATAACATTGAGCTGCACAGATTAACCACTTTTTGGCTGAAGAAATTCCTCCTCACCTCAGTTCTAAAAAGCCATCCCTTCAGGCTGAGGCTGTGCTGTTGGGTCCTCGTCTCTACCACCAGTGGAAACATCATCTTCACATCCACTCTATCCAGGCTTCTCAGTATTCTGTAAATTGCGATCACATCCTTCCACACTCCATTGGGTACAGACCTAGAAACGTCAACTGCTCCCATGTGATAAACCCTTCATCCCCGGGATTATTTTTGTCCACCTGCTCCAGTGCTAGCACATCCTTAAATTTGGGGCCCAAATCCGGTCACAATATTCCAAATGCAGTCTGACCAGAGCCTTATACAGTCTTAGCAGTACACCACTACTTATGCATTCTAGCCCTCTTGAAATGAATGTTAACATAGCATTAACTTTCTTAACTGCCAGTTGAACTTGCTTGTCAATGTTAAGATACTCCTGAACTGGGACTCACAAATCTCTTTGTGCTTCAGATTTTCAAAGCTGTTATCGTTTGAAATAGCCTATGTCTCTATTCTTCCAACCAAAATGCATTAGCACTCACTTTCCAACATTGTACTCCGTTTGGCACTTCTTTACCACTCTCCAAACTGGAGAGCGTTCGGAAGAGATTTACCAGGAAGTTGCCGAGTATGGAAGATTTGAGTTATAAAGAAAGGTTGGATAGGCTGGTACTTTTTTCACTGGAGTATCGAGGTTAAGAGGTGACCTGATAGAATTTTATAAAATAATGAGAGGTATAGATAGAGTTAATGGTAGTTGTCTTTTCCCTAAATAGGGCATTTCAAGATGAGAGGGCATAATTTTAAGGTGAGAGGAGAGATTTAAAAAAGACCTAAGAGGCATTTTTTTTTATACAAGGTGGTCATTGTGTGGAATGGACTTCCTGAGGAAGTGGTAGTCACGGGTACAATTACAATGTTTAAAAGACAGTTGGATAGATACATGAATAGGAAAGGTTCAGAGGCATATGGGCCAGGAGCAGGCAGTTGGGGCTGGTTTAGCTTGGGATTGTGTTTAGTGTGGACTGGTTGCACCAAAGAGTATGTTTCTGTGCTGTATGACTCTATCCTCTCCTTCTGCAGCCTTTCCGCCTCCTCAATGCCACCTGTCCTTCCACCTGTCTTTTTATCATCTGCAAACTTAGCAACAAACCCCTCAGTTCCTTCATCCAAATCGTTAATGTATAGTGTGAATAGTTGTGGTCCCAACAGTGACCTCTGTGGGACTCCACTAGTCACTAGCTTGCCATTTCTGAAAAAAAAAGTTTATCCCTACTCTGTCTTCTGTCAGTCAGCCATTCCTCTATCCATACCCAGTTCCTTGCTCCTAACAACATGGGGTCTTACCTTATTGTGCATTCTCCTGTGTGACACCTTGTCAAATGTCTTTTGGAAATCCAAATAGATCATGACTTCCCCTTAACAAAACCATGCTGACTCATCCCTATTTTACTATTCCAAGTACTCCGCAATCTCATCCTTAATATTGGACTCTAAAATCTTGCCAATGACCGAGGCCAGGCTAACTGGCCTACAGTTTCCTGGCTTCAGCCTCCCTCCCTTCTTAAAGAGGGATGTTACATTAGCCATTTTCTTGTCCTCAGGGACTCCCCCTAAATACAGTGATTGCTAAAAGATCACCACCAATGGCTCCACAATCTGCTCAGCTATCTCCTTTAGAACTTTGCGGTGCGGTCCATCTGGTCTGGGTGATTTATCCCCTTCAGACCTTTCAGCTTCCAGAGCACCTTCTCTTTTGAGGTGGCCACTACACTTACCTCTGCCTTGACCCTCTTCAAGTTCTGGCATGCTGCTCAGCTCTTCCACTGAGAAAATCAATGCAAATACCTGGTCAGTTCATCTGCCATTCCTTCTTCCCCATTACTACTTCTCCAGCCTCATTTTCCTGTGGTCCATTGTTCACTTTTGCCTATCATACCTTTTAAATATCTAAAAGAAATCTCTTGCAATCTTCCTTTACTTTAATATCTAGTTTACTCTCATATTTCATTTTCTCTTCCCTTATTGCTTTTTTTCTCTGCAAGTTTTTAAAGGGTTCATCATCCTCTGGCTTCCCACTAATCTTCACCACACTGTATGTTTTTCTTTTGCTTTTATGCTGTCCCTTACTTCCCTTCTCAGCCATGGTTGTCTCATCGTCCCCTCTTGGGATAAATTTCTGCTGTGCCTCCCGAATTATCCACAGAAACTCTTGCCATTGCTGCTGCACCATCTTCCCTGCTCGGCTTACCTTCCGATCAATTCTGGCCAGTTCCTTCCTCATGTCTTTGGAGTTAGCTTTATTCAATTGTAATATCGTTGCATCTGATTCCAACTTCTCCCTCTCAAACTGCAGGGTGAGTTCTATCATATTATGATCATTGCCCTATAGGGGCAATCAAGTCCGCCACATTACACATCTCCAAATCCAGAATTGTCTGTTCCCTGTTTGGCTGTATCACAAGCTGCTATAAACAAAAACCATCTCACAAATTCCTTTCCTTGAGATCCACTTCCAATATGATTTTCCCAGTGCAACTGCATATTGAAGTCTCCCATGATTATTGTAATAGTACCTTTCTTACATGTCTTTTTAATCTCCTCATTTATGCTCTTCTCCACATCCTGACAACTGCCTCAGAGGCCTGTACACCATTTCTATCAGGGTCATTTTTCCTTTGTGGATCCTCAACTCAACCACACAGATTCTATGCCTTTTGACTCAATATCACTTCCTGCTATTGATTTAATCTCATTTCTTACTCACAAGGCAACCCTGCGCATCTGCTCATCATCCGTTCTTTGGATAGGATATGTATCCTTGGATATCTAGTTCCTAGTTCTGATCCCGTGTAGCCATGTTTCTTTGATATCCACAACATCATAACCACTGAATTCAATTTGCACTTCAAGCTCACTTAGCTTATTTCATACACTGTGTGTATTTAAGTACAACTTCCTCAGTCTTGCGTTGCCAGCTCACTCCTTTCCATTTCCCCCCCCCAACCACCCCCCCAATAACTGTCTGCTTATCTGCTGTGCCTGAAGTTGGATTCCTGATCCTTTCCGTACTCTCCATCCTGTTACATATTCTGGAATGTCTGCTAAATCCCTTCCCCTTCAGCTTTCCATGCAACTGAACTCCCCCACATACACTCACTAGTTTTGTGATGTGCCAAGACTGTGGTCCCAGTATGAGTCAGGTAGAGCCCATGCCATCCGAACAGTTCTTTCCCTCCCCAGTACTGTTTTCCAACACCATTGTTTGAGCCGCACATTTACTTCTTCAATCTTGTTGACATGTTACCAATTTGCTTGCAGTTTAGGTGGTAATTTGGAGATTCCAGAAGAGCTGATAGATTAATAATATATTAGGGTAGCATTATCTCAAGAAATTTGTGCCTGGAATGCCAGTGGAGGTGGTGGAAGCAGGAACATTAGCAACATTTAAGGTATATCTTGATAGACACATGAATGGGAGGTGAACAAGAGACTAAAACTACATATGGGCAATAAATCGGGGGTCAAAATAAGAGTCAGGAATCAGTGCAGTCTTGGCCTGTTTCTTTGCTGTATTGTATTGTATATTGCATTTGACTAGATTACACACTAAATGCGATTAGATTGAATTCTATAAAAATTCTGAAATTGGTGACATAATCTCATAAATCCCTGAACCTAAATCGCTATTCACCAGTGAGATGTTGATTCTTCAAACATGCTGCATCTATTCATTCTTTTTCAAACACAGGATAATAGTTCCAATTATTATATAGTTTTAGTTACATTTTTAATCTGCATAGCTTTTTGGCTGTACAGTTTATGATTTTGCTGCCACTATTGACCCTTCTGGTGGGCAAAGGAATGCGAGAGCAAATGAAATAATCTGATCGATTGTAATAGATCCTTCAAGTCACTTTGCCTCATCATCACACACAAATCCAATCTCTCATGTTAGTGATATTATTTTGAAAGTTGATTCTAGAAATAACAATGAATAATGGAAATTGTGAGCATTTTGGTTGCAATGTTGGATTTGATATAAGTAGGTGTGGATTAAATGCACTCACTCATAATTACCTAGTCATTATTATTTCAAGAACAAGTATTATACCTGGAGATGAATACACTGCTTATTCTAAAATTCTATTCTCCCCTCATCCTGGAATAATGATTCAAGCAGATCATGGGATGGGTAAATTTAGAACCTTCCTATAAAATTGTCATCCAAAATGCAGCGCCAGCAAAGAAAATCAAAATATATCTTCCTTTTTTGAGAAACACTGAACATGTAAAGTTTGACTGAAGATGAGTCATATTGGATTCAAAACTTTGACTCTGTGTCTCTCTTGACAAATGCTGCCATATTTCAATAATCATTGTTTGTGGCACTTTGCTGATTACAAATTAGCTGTCACTTTTCCAACATTACATCATTGGTTTTACTTCAGAAGTATTACTTTGGTTAGAAAGCGACTTTGGGATGTTCTATCATCATGGGTGGCAGTGTATAAATGAAAACTCTTGTTTTCTTTGTTGAAGGTCCAACCAGTTAGGGAAGGTATTGTCGGGGAGAGAAATGAAATGGAAGAAAAGTAAAAAAAATTCTTATTAATTTTTACATACCACATGGAAGGATTGCATTTTTATTGACTGCATCAAGTCTTTTCTGGTAAGATGTTTCGTAAAATGCAGTTATGTGGAAACGTAGTCAGCTCCAAAAAAGCATTGAGTCATTGTGTGAAATACCATTGAGTCCAGTAACTTTAAAAAACATATTGGAAATCCAATGCTAGGGACTGGCTGAAAAGATCACAGAACAAGACTTCAAGTGTTAAGACTTTTGCTGTAAAAAAATAAAATAAATGCAACATTGACCAGACATCTTTTTCAGCAATATATATTCGAGATTTTAGAATGGAAACTCCCCCATTTATCCTTTAGCATATTCAAAGATCTCCCATTACAGCTGTACTTTACATTATCCCTTAAATAGACAAGGCATTTATCCATAAGGCTGCCCTTCATAGCCAGTTGTTTTTTTTTCACTTTCTAGCTTGGTAAAGTCTAATCCTGGACCTAACATTTACAGTGAGAGTTACATGGAAATTCTTTCTCTCTGACACAAGCTAGGTGGATCTTCCAGCCTACATTGAATCCTTACTAATGTGGTATCACCAATATGAACATGGATTTGCACACACATTCTACATGGTGAACAATAGGATCAGAACTTTCTTTGTTTCAGATGCAGGATCTCTACATTCTGCTCGGTCTCTGCTAGATTCTCACAGAATCATATGTAATTGTAAGTTTCAGGAATATCATAGGAAACCAGTAGCCAGATACTACAATAGCTTTTAATAAATGTTTCCCCTTCTAATAACTTATATCTATTGCAATGTGAAACTCATGGGTCTTTTATCCAAGTATAAAAGCTAATGAGCTATTCTCTACACTCCTCACTCCAATCAGCTTTGAATTAAACAACAATTATAACTATAAAATATGCCATTCATAACAGTTTCTTTCAGCTGGGGACAAACAGTCTTCCCATGACAACACAGATGTTCTTGCCATTGTCCACAGGTGGGAATACCTTACACCTTTTCAGCATACTTCTTGATTTGAGCACTTCAAAACCAGAAAACTTTTAAAGTTTCAAAGTATATCATAATGTGGAGCATTGTGAGATTATGCCCTTTGGTAGAAAGAATAGAGGAGCCAAATATTATTTAAATGGAGAAAAACTGTAGAAAATTACAAAACAAAGGGATTTTGGAGTCATTGTTCATTAATCACAAAATGCTCACATTCAGGTTCAAGGGGTAATATGAAAGACAAATAGTGTTGGCCTTTATTTCAAAGGGAATGGAGTATGAAACTAGAGAGATTTTGCTGAAACTAAACAAGTCTGAACATATCCAGAGTAATGTGTATCATTTTGTGCCTCCTATCTAAGGAGAGATATAGAGGCAGTCCAGAGAAGGTTCACTAGGCTGATACCAGGTATGGAGGAACTGTCTTATGAGGGCAGGTTGAGTAGATTGACCTGTACTTGTTGGAATATAAATGAATGAGAGGTGACCTTAGTGAACATACAGGATTTTAGGGGACTTGCCAGGGTGGATGTGGAAAGATTGTTTCCCATTGTGGAAGAATATAGGATTAGAGGGTATCATCTCAGATTAAGGGCGCACTTATGACAGAGATGTGGAGGAATTTCTTCTCTTGGACTGTAGTAATTCAGTGGATAAAAATAGAAATTGCTGGAAAAGCTCAGCAGGTCTGGCAGCGTCTGTGAAGAGAAATCAGAGTGAACGTTTCAGGGCTGGTGACCATTCCTCAGAGTCACCAGATCCGAAACATTAACTTGGTTTTCTCTTCACAGATGTTGCCAAGCTTGCTGAGCTTTTTCAGCAATTTCTGCTTTTGTTTCTGATTTACAGCGTCTACAGGTCTTTCAGTTTTGTTTTAGTAAATCTACGGAATTCTTCACTGCAAAACGCTGTTGAACCAGGCCACTGAATATATCCAAGTCTGAGACAGACAGATAATTAATCATTAAGGGAATTAAGGATGCAGTGAAAAGGCAGGGAAATGGAATTGAGGATTATCAGATCAATCATGATCTCATTGAGTGATGTAACAGCCTGAATGGGCCAAATGGCCTACCCCATTCATGTTTCTTTTGGTCTTGTAGTCATAGCAATCATATAAACTGTGCGTGTGTAAACTGCATATGATTCCAAAGGCATTCAAAGTAATTCAACGTACTCAAAAACAATTTTAAATGAAATTTGTATACTCTGAGCAAGGTGCTCATTAAGGAGGTACCATCATTTTGAAAAGCTATTGAGAAAAATTATTGTTTTGACGAAAAATATAAATAATATTATGAATGACACTTGGTACTCCGAGCTCTTCCCATCTCAGAACAAAAACACTTTGTGAAGATGCTGCACTTTAAGATGAATGCTGTAAGTTGCAGCTTGTTTTCTATACTCAATGTTAGCATAAGCAAGATGTTTAAACACCAATGTCACAACATTGTATTTTGTTGTTTTTCAATTAAACCTACACCCCTGGCTGTTCCATCTCCAAGCTAATGCATTAGCAGCTGAATTTAATGGTGGCATGTGGATGCCAAATTAGCAAGCTTAAATAGTCTTCTTCATTTTGCCGAGTTGTAATGAGGAACTACATTATTGTAGCATATGACTTACATTCTTCTTGGTGTACTAAAGCATTTATAAATTGAGATTTTAAAATATTTTTAAAATAACCCTTCAGTCACTATATCAGTGTAATACATTGTTCTGTTACAATCTCTGACAATGTATGATACCATCAACACACAAAGCTTAAAACGCCACTCAAATTACCTTGATGTAATATGTATCATAGCATATAATTTATAATGAACCGGCTCTTCTGACTTGCATCACAAATGCACACAACAACAAAAAAAAACAGTAAGAACATCATGTATGCATTGTACAAGTGACTTCATTCAAACTGACTAAACTATTTGATCTGATATTCTGAAATAAGCTGATGAGATACACCGAAAGAATATCAGCCTTCAGTTCTCTTATAACTGTGCTTGTGGCATTTCTCCTTCACTGTTGATATTTCCTGTCTTGAATTACTTCCATGAATGCCACTTGTGCTTTCTTTGCTCACTTTTTAAATGTTTTCTGTTTTGGTATTGATTCGGCCTCTATACTCTTTTTTCCAACAGAATTGCAGTTCTCATGGGTTGAAACATGGAGAAGCTATAGGAGAAGGGTAGGAGACTGAATCAGCCAGAGAATATTGGATTTCCAAAAAGAGAGAACTTTTAAAAAGAACAAGTGGAAGTAATCATGTGGTAAACTGACTCCTATGATATGTTGGTCCGGGCTGCCTAAGCTGCCTTGAATAGTGGTTACATTGCTATCAAATTCGGACCTCAGCAAGCATATACGTTCTATACAACTCAGTGGAAGAACACTGATTTGAAACTGATGCAATTGGCAGATACTTAGTAGCCCATGAAATGTGAAAGGCATTCATTCCCTAGAGATATCCTCTGATATAAATTCCTGAAGTGCTGCTTAGGGAACAACAACTCTGCTGCCAACATTAGGAAAATCCCAGGTTAATCACCCACCTGAGATTTCATTGTGAGATAAAAACCTTAAATATGCAAAAAGAGGGACTTGAGTCTGCCACACAGAATCAGTAGTGTGGAAGCAGGCCCTTTAGTTCATCTAGTCCACAACAACCTTTGGAAGAGCTTCCTACCCAGACCCAACCCTCTCTCCTATCCCTGTGACCCTGTTTTTCCCTTGGCTACTCTACCTGGCCTGTACATCCCTGGACACTATGGCAATTTACCATGGCCAATCCACCTAACCTGCACGCATTTGGACTCTGGGAAGGAACTGGAGCACCTGGAGGAAACCCACACAAACACTGAGATAATGTACAAACTCCACACAGACAGGTGCCTGAGGGTGGAATTGACCCAGGCTCCCTGGCATTGTGAGGCAGAAGTGCAACACACTGAGCCATTGTGCTGCCCTCATGGAAGTCAAATCACCTTGAAACAGTTTGTCCCCAATATTTATTTGGGTGTGTGAAGAGAAAGTGTTGTTGAGGAGGTTAAAAGTTCTTGTTGGAAAACCTGGAAGTGTAGGTTCCTGTACATCCCAAAAAATTAAATGGCAGGGCATCAAATTGTTCAGTACATTTCCAACTGACAGACAGCCAAACAGTATGACTGCCTGTTTAATGGGACAGTAACTGAGGAGCAGATGCCAGGTAAGTGAGAGGAGTTATACATTGTGGAGGTTTAGGATATTATATTGGAGCAGGCATGTTTGGGTATTCTGCGAAATGGGAGGCAAATTAAAGGTGGTGGTGAAGCCAGATATTTGGATGAGGGTCAGAGATCAAATCTATTCATTCTTGGGTTAAACAAACCTCATGGTCTCAGGGCAGGAAGTGTAAAAAAAAACTGGTTATAATAAAAAAGGGACTTGAGCAAAGCATCTGCCAAACTACTGTAACTTTCTAAATCATTGTTCCTATTTATTGACTGCAAAGTACTGATTATCTTGTCAGCTTTATTTGATCATTTAAAACAAAACATAGTTGTTACCAATGAGGAGCAGAGTTTGAATTCTTTTCCAATTCTGCTATTATGTCATTGAATCGTACAGCTCAAAAGGAGGCCATTGGGGGTGCAGTGCCTGTGCTGACTCTTTTGCCACTTCCTTGCTCTTTTCTTAGTGCTGCAATGTTTTCTATTTAAAATATTTATCAAATTCTGTTTTGAAAGTTTTCATTAAATCTGATTCCACTGCTCTCCAAATAGTGCATTCTAAATTGTTGACACCTCTTTTGTGAATTGTTTTTCCCTCATGCTGCCCTGCTTATTTTTACCAATTAAGTCTGTGTGCTTCAACTACCAACCCTATTCCACTAGAATCTGTTTCTCCATATTTATTCTATTGTTTTTTTTTTGTAGATATTTTTATTGAAATTTAACATTTTTGCAAATTTACAAAAATAAACAAAACTCTCAAATACAAACATTGATGTACAATTAAATCATATATACAATAGTCATAATTTAACAAAGAAAAGAGAAAGAAAGAAAACAAAAAAAGAAAAAAAAACGAAAAAAGAAAGAAAAAAAAACTCAACTTTCTACTAATCTAACCTATAACTAACCAGAGTGCATACCTAAGTCTCTTACATGCTCGGAATGTATAAACATCAAATATAATAAAACCCGTATTGGCGCAGGATTCCTCTCCCAAGGGGCCCCGGAGCAGCCCGGTCTGAAATCTTCACTAAATAAAAGCCCTTGTTAGGATAGCCGAAATATCTGCATTTATATAATTCAAAAAGGGCTGCCATATTTTATAAAATAATTCAGTCTTTCGGTGCACCATATTTGTGAGGAAGTCAAGGGGGATATATTCCATAATTAATCTGTGCCAATTTGAAAGTCCAGGGGGGCCCTCAGCCACCCAGTTCACCAAAATATTTTTCCTTGCACAGAAAGAGAGAATAGAAAATAGTCTCTTCCCGTGCATATCCAGAGATGAGAGGTTCGAAAAGCCCAAAAGGAGAGATACAGGGTCCACCCTAATTTCCGTTCCTAAAATTTCTGTCAGGGTATTTGCCACTTTAGTCCAGTATCTGCGGATTTTCTGACAAGTCCACAGACAATGTACAAGAGTACCCACCTCTATTTTGCATTTAGGACACATTGGAGATGCTCCTGCCTTAAATTTTGCCAGTCGAGCCGGAGCTATATGGGCCCTATGAAGTATCTTTAGTTGGATAGCCTGAGTTCTGTTACAGATAGCAATTCTTCTAGCATTTTCCCAAATGTCATTCCACATATCCTCAGAGATTTCTAGCCCCAAGTCCTGCTCCCATGTTTTAAGCAGGTCATCCATGTCTCCTGAGACTCCATCATGTAGCAAATGGTATATAGTACTAACGGAGGATGCTCCCGCTGATTGTAAGACATTACGTTCTCTGTCTGATTTATAAAGACTATCTATTAATGTAGTCTTCCTCTGTATATAATCTCGAACTTGGAAGTATCGAAAGAGATCCCCATTAGGTATTCCGAATTTCAGACGCAGCTGCTCAAAGGACATCAGGATCCCATCTTTAAATAGGTCCCCTAAGCATGAGATGCCCCTGGATCTCCAGAGTTTAAAGGTGGCATCTGTAATCCCCGGTTGGAATCCCCATGCGCCTACTATTGGTGCATGGGGGGATGTTTTATGTGAGTTACCCTCATTTTGCCGCATTATATTCCAGGCCTTAATTGTGTTTAATATTATGGGATTTTTACAGTGGTCTGTAATGATTTTCCTCTTATCTGAAAATAAAAGGTTAATAAGTGGGTATTTTACTTGGGAGGCTTCGATATCCAGCCAAATTGATTGTGGATCAGATGAAACCCAATCAGCTATGTAACTTAGTAGGGAGCTTAACTGATATTTCCTAAAGTCTGGGAAGTCCAGTCCTCCCCTTGCCTGTGGAAGCTGTAGCTTCTTCAGCTTAATAAGGGGCCGTCTATGGTTCCAAATAAAGGAGCCCAACCAGCCATATAATTTACGTAGGGCTAGCCTTGGCAGCATCAGCGGGAGCATTCTCATAGGATATAAGAGACGGGGCAGAACATTCATTTTAATTAATGCTATTCTCCCTAGCCAGGAAATCGGAAGGTCTCTCCATCTCTGGAGGTCCTGCCTTATCCTTTCCATTAATTGTACAAAATTAGCCCTATACAACTGATCAAATACTGGCGTGATAAAAATACCTAAATATAAGAAGCCCTCCAGGGACCAACGGAAGGGAAAAGGGGATCCGTCCACTAAGTGGGGTATCATAGCCAGACCACCCATTGGCATGGCTTCCGATTTTGAAAAATTAATTTTATAGCCTGAGAATGCACTAAATGTATTAATAACTTGAATTAGACGAGGCACTGACATTAAAGGATTACTGAGGAATAAGAGAACGTCATCTGCATAGAGGGTAATTTTGTGTTTACCTGTACCAATCCTCGGGGCTGTTATATTAGGATCAGTCCGGATGGCTTCTGCTAATGGTTCGATTATCAGTGTAAACAACAATGGTGAGAGAGGACATCCTTGACGGCAGCCCCTACCCACACCGAAGCCATCCGATCTTAACCCATTAGTAATAACAGCTGCTTTGGGGTCACTATACAATGTTGAAACCCATTTGGTAAACACCTGTCCAACGCCAAACCTTTCCAATGTGTAAAATAAATATGACCATTCAACCCTATCAAATGCCTTTTCCGCATCCAATGAAATTACTACTCCTGGTATCTTTCCCTGATGACAGGCTTGGATCATATTCAAGACCCTTCTGATATTATTGGATGATCTGCGGCCCTTAATAAATCCCGTCTGGTCCTCCTTTATAATATATGGCAGTACCCTTTCTAGTCTTAGTGCTAACATTTTTGAGAGAATTTTAAAGTCTACATTTAGTAAGGATATTGGTCTGTAAGATGCACAATCTTCTGGGTCTTTTCCTTTTTTGAGGATAAGAGAAATATTTGCTTCTTTCAGCGTGGGCGGGAGACAGACCTGACTATGCGCAAAATTATACATATCCATAAGTGGGTCAACCAATATTCCTGTAAATTCTTTATAGAATTCAGCTTGAAAACCATCCGGGCCCGGTGCTTTTCCGCTCTGAAGTTGCCTAATTGCCTCAAGTATTTCTTGGACTGTTAAAGGGGTATTTAGGGCCGACACCTGTTCCGGAGTCAGGCCCGGGAAGGTCAAATTTTTAAAAAATGACTGCATCCTCCTAATCCTATCTTCACAATCCTGCGATCTATATAGTTCAGAATAAAATTCTTTAAAGGTCGCATTGATCTTTTTATGATCATGAGTCAGGGTACCTGTACTTTCCTTGATGGAATAGTTTGAGGGGCTTTCTTTTTCTTTGCAAGAAATGCTAAGTATCTACCCGGTTTGTCGCCATATTCATATAATCTTTGTTTCGCAAATAATATTTCCCTTTTAGCCGTTTGAGTAAGCGCGGTGTTTAAAGCTGTCCTAAGAGCTGTAATCCTCTGCAATTTTGTGATAGAAGGTCTATCAGCGTATGCTGTTTCGGCTGCTTTTAGGCGAGCTTCGAGCAGACGCTGTTGCTCTCCCTTCATTTTCCTCTGGGTCGCTGAATAGGAGATGATCAAACCTCGTGCATAAGCTTTGATGGTCTCCCACGTCATTGACGGATTGCTAGCCGTACCAGTATTAATTTCTAAAAAAGTTTTAAGTTCTTGGGAGAAGTACTTTAAAAATTTGCTCTCTTTTATCAGGAAGGGGTCCATACGCCAATGCCGAGCAAATGTCCCATTGTTCTTTACCTTAGTTTCCATGTATACAGCGGCATGGTCAGAGATTGCTATAGTACCTATTTTACAGGTTGCTATAGAGTTTAGAAAAATCGATGGGGCAAAAAACATATCAATTCTTGTGTGACATTTATGTGGATTAGAGTAGAAAGAAAAATCTCTACCCTGTGGATGGAGACATCTCCATACATCTACCAATCCTAATTCTTTATTCAAATCCGCCAGTTGTCTAGATCTGGGAGATACTCCAGCGGCACTCTTGGGAATCCTGTCTATTTCCAGATCCATAATACAATTAAAGTCTCCCCCTATAATTGTATGACGGGCACCAAAGGCCATCAGTTTTGAAAAAGCTTCTGTTATGAATTTAAAGGGGTGTGCCGGGGGGCAGTACACATTTAAGATCCCATATTCCTCTCCATTTATGAGGGCTTTAATCAAAATATATCGTCCAGATTCGTCTTTTATCTGATTTAGAATTTTCAAAGGGAAGTTCTTCCGGACAAGGATAACGACTCCCCTGCTTTTTGAATTAAAAGAGGAAAAAAAGGCCTGATCAAATCCGCCCTGTCGTAATTTTAAGTGTTCTTTATCCGACAGGTGTGTCTCCTGTAGGAGAGCTATATCAACTCTCTCCTTCTTAAGATTTGATAATATTTTCTTCCTTTTAACTGGCGAATTACTCCCCCTGACATTCCAGGTGCACCACTTAACCGACTGTTCAGCCATAATCATCTGGACAGATCCGAGACCCCTCGGGAGGGGAAACCCTATCTAGAACATCCCGAGCATGGAGCATACAAGATTTACAAAAGTAAAGACTCTCTGATACACTCAAAACAATATAACAAAAAACTCTTTCTAAGTATAAAAAATATAAAACATTCCGAATTGGAGATTTTCTCCCTTGTTCCCAGGGAGCGTCACTTCCTCTCCCACAGTCCATCTTACCCTCTTCCAACCAGTGCCCCACCCTTGACCCAGGTGTTCCTCAATAAAATGAGGAGAATTCAAATATAATATAAAGCTAGAGTTAACAGTGAGCACCCCACCCCCACCCACACCCACATCTAAATATATTTGGGAATATTAATACCATATATAACTATAAGATTACAATCTCAACATGTAATACTTAAATATAATACCACAAAATAACAGGGGAAAGAAAAACAACCCCACTCCTAAAAACAGAAGTAAAATAGAATAAGGTAACCACCTCCCCCCATCAACATTAACCAAACACCCCAACATATATATATACATACACACATAGGGGGAAAGATAAGAAAAGATGAAGGGATGTAAACCAAAATAATGGGAAAGGCAGACCAGCGTCCACAATCTCTTACAGTTTATTTAAGAGAGTCCAAGAATTCCTTAGCCTTCTCCGGTGATCCGAAGTTATATATGGATCCTTCGTGGCTAAGGCGTAGCGTCGCTGGATATCGTAAGGAGTACTGGATATTTAAGTCCCTTAAACGCTTCTTCGCCTCATCAAATGCCTTCCTCTTTCGGACCAAAGCTGGTGAGAAGTCCTGGAACAGCATGATCCTGGATCCTTTGTGGGTCATAGCTTGGGGATCTTTTCCCAGATTTCTTGAGGCTTCCAGGAGCATCTGCCTCTCCCTATAGCTCTGCAGCTGGAACAGGACCGGGCGTGGGCGCTGGGTTGAGCCGGGCCCACGTACTGTGACCCGGTAGGCCCATTCTACCCTTACCCGGCCTGATCCAGCATGCAGATTTAAAAGTTGTGGCAGCCAATGCTCTAAGAATGCTGTTAGCTGGCCTCCCTCTTCCTGCTCGGGAAGGCCCAACAACCGAATATTTTTTCTACGCCATCGATTTTCGAGGTCATCAATGTGGTTTTCTAGGTTCTGGACTCGATTCTCGAGAAAACGGATGTGGTCGGCTGTTGATTTTATCCCAGTCTCTGAGGCTGCGGCCTTCGACTCCACCTCTCTGACTCGGCACTCCAATTCCTGAATGTCTCTGCCCTGCTTCTGCAGCTCGGCTGATAGTGCTTCTCTGCTCTGCCGAGACTCATCGATAAAAGCATCAATCTTCGCCTCCCACCTGGCAAACATCTCCTCAAAGCTCATTTTCATTGGTAACTCTCCTGAAGTAGCTGAAGACACCTTTGTTGCAGCTGAAGAGGGAGAGGGTGGGGGAGGGGTCCCTGCTTTCTTAGAGCCGCCTGTTCCCTTCCCTTTACTCATTTTCCAGCTAGTATTAGACTATTTAAATGTACTAATAGGTAACTATTTAAGGTTAACAACTATTATAAATGGTTTAGTGAGTGTGGTGGGGGTGGATAGCCCACTTTTCCCAAGTTTTGGGTAGAGCACTGTGGACTCAGTCTTGCTGGGTCGCCGCCATCTTGGATCCCCCATTTATTCTATTGTTAACCTTATTGTTTTTGAGCTCGTCTAGAAAATCTCCCATTAGCCTTTCCTGCCCTAAGGTGGCATGTAACTTAAGGTTTTCACTGCTGGAACCACACAAGTAAATCTTCTTTGTATCCTTCCCAAGAGCTTGCCATTCTACCTGAAGTTCCAAGTCCAGAAATTAAAAAAGGGCAGGCTTTGTACTGAGCAGATCTGCAGGGAATGGGCCAATCAGAAAGTCCTGAGAGATCTGCAATTTGGGATTCCACTGCAAACTGTGAATGTTGAACCTCATTGTATGTCGTTACAGTCGTAGTGAAAATGAACTATCTATATGCAGCTTTCACCATTTGTCTTTTATATGAGACTGTCATGAACTAAAAATTGTTTCAAAAAAGCACGCAACTAGCCTTAAATTCTGGATCAGTGGTGCTGGAAGAGCACAGCAGTTCAGGCAGCATCCAACGAGCAGCGAAATCGATGTTTCGGGCAAAAGTCGATTTCGCTACTTGTTGGATGCTGCCTGAACTGCTGTGCTCTTCCAGCACCACTGCTCCAGAATCTGGTTTCCAGAATCTGCAGTCATTGTTTTTAACTAGTCTTAAATGTTAAGTGTGATCACCTGACAAGCCCAAGCAAACCACATGGAATATACAAAACCAGTTGCATTTTAATCAAGAGGCAATGAAACCTAGTAGGTGTTAAGAAGTTCGCATTTCTTGTTCCAGCTACACTTGAATGACAAATTTTCATCTCGAATATGTGAAGTTAACTGCAGAATGTTGAATTTGAAAAAGGCAAAGGAACACAGACAACCATATTGTAGTAGCTTGTTTTGAGTAGCAAAGGAAGGAGAAAACAACATGAACTGACGATAACAAAGATACTGAAAACTCTTCTGTCCCTCTCTCTTGCACAGTTTAAGAAATTAGCAGCAGTTGAAAAACCACCATTCACCATCAAACCAAGTTGATCTGCAAGGTTTGCCACTGTTGAAAGACAGGACAAGAGCCTGGGAAGGACTCAGGTTTCACAATTAAAAAAGATTTGTTTCTGAGATGTGTGCTACACTGGTTTAGCCAGCACTTTATTGCATATCCCTAGTTGCCCTTGAGAAGGTGGTTGTGAGCAGCCACCTTGAACATTACAGTCCATGTGCTGAAGCTAGTCTCTCAGTTGCCTTCTCAACTTCGCATCTTCAACGACTTGTGTATGTATACTGCCAGGTCCTTAGACTACTAGCCCTCTTTAAGGCTGTAATATTTAATTTATATTTGGGATAGGGTTCCAGGATTTTGAACAAGTGCCACTGAAGGAAAGGCAATATATTTCAAAGTCAGGATGGAGCAAAGGTTGTTGGTATTCCCATGTAATTGCTGTCTTTGTCCTTCTAAATGGAAATGATTATGGGTTTGGAAGATGCAGTGTAAGGAGCTTTGGCAAATTTCTGCTCCGCATCTTGTAGATGGCACACGCAGCTGCTACTAAGTGTCGGTGGTAGAGGAGGTGGATGTTTGTGGATGTAGTGCCAATCAAACGGGCAGCTTTGATTTGGATAGTGTCAAGTTTCTTGAGCATTGTTGAAGCTACACCTATACAGACAAATGCTGAGTATTCCATCGCAATGTTTGCAACTCAAGGAATCTAAAATCTTCAAATTGCAACTGCCTTTACCTTACTATTTCAACGAGACAATTCCCTCCTCCCCCCACACCCCCGTTCTTCTTAGCAAGCTTTAATACCTATATTTTTGTGCATGTGTTTGATGTTGAGTTTTCTTATTTTCTTAGGTTTAATAGGTAATAAATCTCCATTCACTTTCATTTAAAATCTTGGAATTGGTTTTCCTTTACTTTGGATCAATTAAACATGGACAATTATTAGTCTATTAGCTTCCTTTCCAAAAATGAAATCAAAATTTTGTTGGAGCTGATTAAGAGGAAAAAGAGAGGAGCCAATCACTCCTTTCCACCTGGTTGTAACAGTGTCACTGATGTCATTGATCATTGTCCACAGCCATACCAGGGTGTCAATCCAGGGTGTGAAGGGGTGGGTGATTAATCAGAATGAGAAAGGGGCCAATTGGACAGGGGCGGAATGGTGGATTGACAATTTCAGCAGCCTGGGGGTGCTTGTCAGAGACCTTATGATAGGGGATGGAATCAATGGTCTGTGTTGATCATTGGAGTCCTTGGAAAACCTTAAAGACTTTTCAGGCAAATACCTGGGTGCAGGAGGTAGGAATGAAAATAATGCTTTGCAGATCCATCTCAATAAAATTGCTGGGTTTCCCAATACAGCAGCTAAATTTGAAAACCGGCATGGCAATGAACCTCAAAATCTGAAAGTTTTTAAGTTCCAACCCTCCTTGCCACATCTGGCTGGCAATTTGCCCAACCTTCAGCCTAATTAAAGTCAGAATTGGGCAACTTTAGAGGTGGAGTTGGGTCAATAAACAGGTTAAAATTTTAACTGCCTCAACGTAAACTTGCCTTTTGAATTATAATTCAGCCCAATAACTCTAACCAATATTTTATCAAGGATTAGCAAAATTTCCTTGCCTTTATGCATTTATTTATAAAGCCAAGGATCTCAATGTCTTTTGTGTTGCCTTCTCAACTTAGCATCTTCAACGACTTGTGTGTGTGTATACTGCCAGGTCTTTGGACTACTAGCCCTCTTTAAGGTTGTAATATTTAATTTATATTGCTTCTCCACACCCTTCTTACTGAAATGGATCATACTTCTCTATGTAAATTTTATCTGATGTACATCACTGTTCCAAAGTCTCTACTATACTCCTCAATTTTGACTGAATGATGAGTTTTGTATCATCTTACTCTGAAATTACGCCTTGTACTGTATACCCGAGTGCATATCAATATATCTCAAAATCTGAAAAAAAAGTGTTTGCATTGCTATAATTGTATAGCAAATTCTTCAATACATTTGAAATAGATCATATAGATTCAAAGAAATAGTTGTTTTTCCTCCTTTCTAATAAAAGTGTGTAATCATGGTCCATATTCCTGAAGAAGGGCTTATGCCCGAAACGTCGATTCTCCTGTTCCTTTGACGCTGCCTGACCTGCTGTGCTTTTCCAGTAACACATTTTTAAAATCATGGTCCATAGCAAGAGAATTGAGATCACAATCTCACATAGCAGAAAGCTGACATGGTGTGATGGCTGACAGCAATAGATGATTAAACATGATAGGCATTTTTATTATATGGCAATGGTTAGTAAGGCAAATAAAAGATAAGTCTTTAAGTAGATCATGCAGACATATAGTCATAAGGTTGCACTACAAGACACTGATGAGATCACATTTAGATATTTGCTCAGTCTGAGACCTTTCCCCAACTTCCCAAGCAATAAAGTCAGATCTGGAAATTAATGAGTGGTTAAAAACCTCTGAACGCTTGACTTACTCACATGAAACTTTTTTTCCTGCAACTCTGATGAAGTTGGTAAATAACTTACTACATCTTTTCCATGCTATTGTTGCACAATGTCATTTCCAGGGCATGAAGGTGAGGGAAAATATTCAAAACTGGTCTTCAAAACTGGTCTTAGCGTACTACAAACAAGATATTTGCCAGCAGTAGCAAATTTGGTATCCTTGGATTGCATTAATCAATATCATAGTTTGGGTCACTGCTAACTAAAATATTTATGTACTCTGTGGAAACAGACTCATTGCACCATTTCTTACTGGAACTTTTCCTACAATTTAAAAAAAAAATGAAATTATTTTCTGACTTAAGATTTCCTTTCCTTTCACAATCCACAAAATCTGATGTTAAGCTCATTGCCATTTTTTGAGTTAACCTATCTTGTCTTTCATTTGGTTGACATCTCCATCTGTAATATCACTTCTCTCAGTATCATAGAGTCATGTAGCACATTCATCTGCAGCTGAAATATCCATCCAAACCTTTGTCACCCCAGACCAATCTATTCCAGCGCTCTCTTTGCTGCTGGCCTCCCAAATGCCAGTCTTTGTAAAGTTTTGCTGCTTGTATCCTTATTCTCCATGAAGTCCCACTTGTCCATCTCACTTCCCTCACTCCAAATTATGACTACCCTCACTGATTTACATTGGCATCTAGTTTGTAAATGCCTTGAATTTAGAAACCCCATGCATCTGTGTCCTTACCTTCCTTTATTTCTGTGATCTCTTCTTGTACCGCAACACCACCATTGAATCCTATATTCCTTTCTTCATCTTCTTGTTCATGCTCATGTTTAAACACCCATTACAGCTTTACTTGCAGCCCAAAACATACGTATTGGAATTCTCAGTCTCTGCCTCTATTTCATCCTTTAAGATCTAATTCAAACCTACATCTTTGCCCAAAGTTATTGATCATCTCTCTCAATATCTCCTAATCTTGCTCATTAGCCATTTTTACTTTGGTCTCTGAAGCATCTTAGGAGTTTTACTGCATTAAAAATGCTCTCTAAGTACCATTGAACTTTTTAGCTCTACCTTGGAAGAGATCAGACCTCAGTTTAAGACTTGGTTTAGACAATGGCACTTCTGATGCCACAGCATTCTCTCATTACTGGAGGTGAAAGAGAATGCAAAACACTAGGGGCTCGATTTTTATTTTTGAGGCAGGTAGTGAGAGTTGGGAAAATTCCCTGCTTTGTTTGCCCACTTTCACAGAACCTGGTTTTGGAGCTGTGGCTTTTATTCTGGGGTGAGAAGGCGGTAGAAGTGTGTTAGAGTTTTGTCCACATCAGACATTTGCCAGCCTCTCTGCATCAATGTGGCCCATCTCTGCATGCTTGAAACATACTGCTTCACAGCCATGTTGCACCACAGGGTGCACTGGCAACAAGGTGCTCACCCATCTTGAATCTATCTGGATACTCACAACATCTTTGCCTTACCTTGCTTTTTGCAATTTGCTCCCTCAGCCAGAGCTATCAGGCTCACAGAATTCCTATCTTACCTCTCTGTTCAACCCAGGTCAAAGCCAGGAACCCTGGCATGGTTATCAGCAGTCCTCAGTTAAGGGAAGGGAAAGGCCCTTCAGTCAGGTATTTCAGCGATATAAGTTAGGGGCAGTGTCTGCACTCAGTGCAGGGGCTTTGTCAGGTCGGTCAGCAATTTGGGGCAGTCAAGAGTATATATGAACAAGGAATTGGAGTAGGCTTCTAGGCCCTTCAAGCCAGCTCCACCATACAATAGGATTATGGCTGATTGATTTTAATTTCAAATCTGGATTCCTGCATATCTCCAATAATCTCTCATCTCCCTGGTGATCAAGAATCTATCTGCCTCAAAAGTATTTCTAGACTTTGCATCCTCTGCCTTTTCAGGGAATTCCAAAGATTTACAACCATTTGAGAGAAAAAATGTTTCATTTTCTCTGTTTCAAATGGGCACTCCCTTATTTGTAAACTATGATCCCTATTCATGCATTCTCCCATAGCAGGAAACATCCACTTGGACAAGACCGCTCAGGATCTTTTATGTTTCAATTCAGTCACCTCTAACTATTCTAAACTCCAGAGGATACAGGCCGAGCCTTGTCTAACCTTTCCTTATAATACAATCCACTCATTCCAGGTATTAGTCAAGTAAACCTTCTTTGAAATTTTTCTGAATGTATGGTGAACAGTATTATACATAGTACTCTAGACACGATCTCACTAATGACCTGTATAGGTAAAGCATAGCATCCCTATTCTTGCATTCAGGATACTCTCCTCAAAGGGCTCAACCTGCCCTACTGTGGACTATTTTCTTTTGAAATGAGAGAAAGGGAGGTATCAAGCAATATGCAAGTGGGTAGCACAATTGATAACACTGGTGCAGGTGATGAGTGAATAGGCAGCACAGAGGCCATGCAGGGTTAGTAATGTGGAAGCTTCTGAGGAAAGGTGAGAGTGAGTGAGGGAAGATGCTGAACTTAATAATGAGAGTGGTCAAGCATGAGTTTTCATGGAGATGGGCACAGTAACAGTGATACATAGCAGAGACAAGACGGTAGCACTTACGTTAATGGAGCACAGAAAATCATTGACAGGCTTCCAACACTGTTGGGCAATCCTCCAGACGACAAGAAGGCACTGAGCCAGATGGTAATCTCAGAACAGGCCAGTAGAATGTCATGTCATGGTCTCCTTTGCTGATCCTGGGGGAAGAGGACAGCCTTCCTCTGTACCATCCTGTCTACCAGTGTCTTCAGGTCTTCATCCATAAAGTGAGGTGCCAAATTCCACTTATCTGTCAGGTCCAAGGCAAATATCACAAACTGTGCAGGGCAGCTCCACATTGACATCAGTTCTCCTTGACACCAGATGCACCTGGCTTTTAAAGATGGCTATGGTGGCAGAGATGTAGATCCATTCCAGGATATCTAAGGAGCAGTGAGTTCTTCTGGCAATGGTGAGTGGGAGAATTGAGCTCCAATGATATGAGAACAGTATCATTGGAGCGGGGTAGGTAGTTAATGAAGTAAAACTCATGAGGCAATGTGGAGAAAAACCCATGAAGTGTGAAATTGAAAACTGACTCAGCCAAAAAAACGTAAGATTCAGCCCAGCATGTTTGACTCATAGTTCATTGCAGATGATACATTGGCCACTGAGTTAACAAGGGATGTAGTCAGCAGCACACCAGACATAAACATTGGTTTTTGAAAGGCAAGGAGTACCAATAAATTTAATGAGTATTTGTGAATTTTGCCATTCCTGTTTGAGGCTAAATAAAGAATACTATATAAAGTTGCATAGCTTGATGAAACGATAAATAAAACAGTATCAGGAATGCGGAACTTATTTGGAGACATTGGAGAATCTGGAATTGTTTTCATTGACACGGTTAACCTAAAGAAAGAGTATTCATTGAGGTATCCAGAAGGAGTTTTGATAGGATTGACAGGAACAAACTGTTTCTTATTGGTAGCAGGATTGATAATTGGACAATACAGAATTGAGATAGCTAGCAGGAGAACCTGGATTAGTTGCGGGTGGAAATAGGGATAATTTATTTTATGCCACAAGTTGCTCATGATATGGAATGCATTGCCTGAAACAACAGTGGGCATAGATTCCCACAACAACAATTACTTTCACAAGGATATTGGATGTATTCTTGAAAAGGAAATACACTTAAATTTCAGGGGAATGGGATTACTCGATAGCACTTTCAAAGAGCCAGCACAGACATGATGGGTCAAATGACCTTTTGTACTGTATAATTTTATGAATCTCCAATTTTGATTGTCATGTATCAGAGGAGACATGGTTTTAGTAATAACTTTTGGTGTTCAATTGACATTGTGAACTATATTAATAAATTAGATATTAACAAAAAAGTAGAATTGGAATCCATTCTATTCCTAACAGATCAAAGTCATATCATTCAAATACAATAAAACTAATAAGCACATATTTCAACTTATCTTGTAATTAGAATTAAGTAGAGTCATAGAGATGTACAGCATGGAAACCGACCCTTCAGTCCAACTCATCCCTGTCGACCTGCTACCCCAACCCAATCTTATCCCACCTGCCAGAACACAGCCCATATCCCTCCAAACCCTTCCCATTCATATACCCATCCAGATACCATTTAAATGTTGTAATTGTACCAGTCTCCACCATTTCCTCTGGCAGCTCATTCCATACACGTATCACTCTCTGTATGAAAACAGTTGCCCCTTAGATATTTTTTATATCTTTCCCCTTTCACTCTAAACCTATGTCCTCTAATTGGAAGTATACCGTAATTCAAATATAGCAGTCTTTAGATTTTGCCATCACATATTACTCCAGGAATTATGTTCACAATAATCACAATGGCTTTTTCTACAAGTGAGTTTTCAAATGACAATAATTTATTCTTGGAACAGGATAATAGCTTCAGCACCCAGAGAAATTTGTTTAACTGCTAGTCAGGTGCATAGCCAACATTGCTGCTCGAAAATGACAACTAATTATTTTATGAATAACATATCCGAAATGAAATGAACCGAAAAATGACATGATAGTGACAGATGACCAAATGCTAGAATTACTTCAACAGTCTGTTTCATTATCTGGTAGTACTTAATGAGACATAAGTAAAGAAGACATAGCTGGATCCATCTAGTTAGCATGATGTTCAACGAACATTTCCTCTGAATATTCTCTCCAATTAGCGTGTTCCAAAATATAAGCTTGGAAATGACTCCAAGTCAATAAACTGTAAATGTTTAACCATGATAATTTAATCAGACCATCCACTTATTATTATACAGACTAATTTCTAATCTTAGAGGTACAGGTTGGGTATCCTTTGCCTAAAAACCTTGGGATCAATTGCATATCAGAATTCGGATAAATTTGGTTTTCAAAAAATGAATAGTCAATGATTACCCGAGGTAGTTTTTTTTGTCAGGTTACATTGAGAAAATATGATGATGGACTCCGGATTTCAACAGATCTAAAGTTTTGAACAGAAAATGTCACACCAGGAGAAGCTTCTGAGGGCTTATTTATTTTTGGTTTGAAACTCAGCATGATGATCAGATGATCAGCACTAAACGCTCAAATAACCCTCCCCAAAACTGACAGTGGGTCAATTCCCCAAACCCCTGATAGCGATCAATTCCCCTTTTCCCTGACAGTGATTACATTCCCAATCCTCTGACATTGATCCCCCTCTTCATCACAATAATGATGAATGTCCTTTCCTCAAATATAATCATGATTCTCATCCCAACCCAAACCCCAACATCGTTGTCCTCCTTCATTCATTCCAAATAAAACCTCCATGGTCACTTAACGATTTTCTGACAAGCGCAGACCGAGGGCACTACTACTCTGGCACAGGTTGGTACTGAGGCTTGAACGGCCCTGACGGAGGGACAAAATTTGAGGGGTGGAGATTGGAAATGTTGGAGGGTGTGTGTGTTGGTGAGGTGGGATATGCAGGGCACTGCCCTGAGAGTTGTCAGGTTGATACTCTACCTTGTTTCTTCAGATACTTTATTAATGATCTTCCCTCCATCATAAGGCCAGAAGTGGGAATGTTCACCAATGATAGCACAATATTCAGCACTATTCGTGATTCGCCTGATGCTGAAGCAGTTCATGTCCAAATGCAACAAGATCTGGACAATATCCAGGCTTGGGCTGTTAAGTGGCAAGTAACATTTGTGCCACACAAATGCCAGGCAATCTCCACTATCAGTGATTGCCTATTTATCAACATCCTGGAAACTACCATTGACCACAAACCCAGCTGGATTTGCCATATGAATACAGTGGCTACAAAGCAGGTGAGAGGCTAGGGATGCTGCAGCTCACCTTCTGACTCCCCAAAGCCTGTAAACCATCTACAAGGCACAAGTTAGGAGTGTTATGGAATACTCCCCACTTGCCTGGATGAGTGCACCTCCAACAACACATAAGCTTGACACCATCCAGGACAAAGCTGCCCACTTGATTGGCACCATAATCCAAAAATATCCACTCCCTCCACCACCGACACTCAGTAGCAGTTGTGTGTACTATCTACAAGATGCACTGCAAAAATCCATTGTATCTCCTTCAGAAGTACCTTCCAAATCCATGAACACTTCCATCTGGAAAGACAAGGGAAACAAATATATGGAAAGACCACCACCTGCAAGTTCCCTCCAAGCCACTCACCAGACTGATTTGGAGATATATAGCTGTTCTTCGACTGTCACTGGGTCAAGATCCTGAAATGACGACCCTAATGGCATTGTGGGTTACTCTATAGCAGGTGGACTGCAACAATTCAAGAAGGCAGCTCACCACCATCTTCTCAAGGGCAGCTGGCGACACTCATGTCTCACAAGTGAATAAAAAGAATCTGACTGCCAGACCCCAAAGAATTTGGTATGTGAGAGAGGGCAGTGGGCATGGGAAGGGTTCAGTAGCATCTATTGTTCAGGAGGTTGGGTAAAAACTGTCTGTGGTTCAGTGGGGTTGTGGGGGGGAATATTGTATTATGGTGAGGACTGTTATGGGGAGGGGGGTTGAGGATTGGTTAGCAGTGCTGTGTTGTGGCAGAGCAATGTTGCAGTGTTTTGGCAGTCCAGCTGATTTACTCAGAGTTGTGCTGCTCAGCAGCTACTATGTGAATGAAGTGAATTAGCCATAGATCTATGCAGCATTTTTCAATTGATCATTAAATTTTGAGGCTCACATTCACATTAGAATTTCAACAGTGGGCGGCACGGTGGCACAGTGGTTAGCACTGCTGCCTCACAGCGCCTGAGACCCAGGTTCAATTCCCGACTCAGGCGACAGACTGTGTGGAGTTTGTACATTCTCCCCGTGTCTGCGTGGGTTTCCTTCGGGTACTCCGGTTTCCTCCCACAGTCCAAAGATGTGCAGGTCAGGTGATTTGGCCATGCTAAATTGCCCGTAGTATTAGGTAAGGGGTAAATGTAGGAGTATGGGTGGGTTGCGCTTCGGCGGGTCGGTGTGGACTTGTAGGGCCGAAGGGCCTGTTTCCACACTGTAAGTAATCTAATCTAATCTAATCTAACAACTGGTCTTTCTACTTCTTTATATCATGACACACACACAATACACCTCACTCAGTCATTTCACACTGTGGTCAAGTCTTTGCAACACCTCCACTTCCTATTGAAAATGAATGATGCTTCCTTTTACTCAGACCATCGACAGAGGTGGTTAATGCTCTTTCTGAAATAGTTGTCAGAATAATAAAACCATTTTTGCACTGAAAAGCACCAAAATCTAAAAGTAAGACAAGCACATGTGACCATCAAAGATGTAACAAACCAGCTGAATTTGACGGACTCCAAGTCAGAGCCAGTCAAGGCACTTTGCTGAAACATTGGAAGTGAAAACAAGGGACGTAATGACATCAACACTGGTCCTGATGGGTTTTCTGGGGTTACTAAAGTAATTGTCTGTAGTGTCCCAACAGAGTTTGTGAAAATTTTCTTCAAGGGATGAACACTGAGGTTCTCTGGAAGAAAAGCTGCCAGCAGAAACAGGGCAGAGTTGGTCGACACAGTTTGGGTGTGTTCCATACCACACATTTCATGTGTTAACTGACACAAGAGCACATTCAAAACATGGTAACCCCAAGGATGTTGATAGTGTGGATTCAGTGATTGTAACACCACCGAATGTCAAAGGGCAATGATTAGATTGTGTCTTATTGGAGATGGTCATTGCTTTCACTTAACCCGGGTGCAAAAGGATTCAGGTAAATTAAAGAATTTTGCATTGAAATGTTTAAGAAAATATAAAAATTCAAAATATATAAACATAAAATCTTTAACTTTCATGATGGCTCCAGGACAAGAGAGGCTTGATTTCCAGCACACTATCTCAGTGAGTATGACGTAGTCTGTGATTAAAATATTGGGCTAGTTATTACAAGTTGTTGAGATAAATGGTAGTCTGTTGTTATACACTATGCAGCCTGAAAACTGCGTGCAACCAGCACCTGTATTTTCTGAAGCCTTTCTTACTTGATGTCTCAAAGCTATTCTGTGTACTGTGTGCTGAATTGACTGCTTAAGCCAGGGGTTCCTAAAACTATTGGTCATGACACCCGAATCCTGAGCATTTGGTTGTGTGCTGTTCCTCTTCCAAGGCAGCAGTGCCAATTATGACATCATGGGATTGGCTCTGATTTCCTCTAACACACATTTCCTCTAAGCATGATTTTCTTCTTGCTATAGTTCAGAGGGCATTGCCTATGGAATAAAATCTGCCTCCATTAGAGTCTTCAAATTGTGTAAAAAGCATTGTTCTCACTCTCACATCTCTCCCCAAACTGCCTCTGACCCCCCCTCCCCCCCCTCCTTGTACAAACTTCCCCCCTCTTCTCTCACAACTTTACTCCACACTGTCATGATTCACCTCCCTGGTCTCACAACTCCGCTCCCTACTCTTTTCCCATTCTAATACTTATATCCCTACCCTCATAATTACAATTTTTCCACTCCCCACTATCACATTTCTTCCCCACCCCCAGCACTCTTACCCTCTCTCCCACTCTTAAAACCTTCCTCTTACGACTTTTTATAATCATAAATGGGATATGGACATCACTGGCTTAACTAGCGTTGACTGCCCATCTCTAATTGCCCCTGATACTCTGCCCACTCCCTTTACTCTCATAATATTTCCTCCATCTCACAACTCCTCTGCCCTCTTACAACCCTCACCTTGTTCTTCTAAGCCACCCCCACAATAAATTGTGCATTAATCGTCCACCTCTAGCTCGCACGATCCTTCCTTACCCATTCCACTTGAGTGCAACCTGATCAAATTTGGCCCTCATCGTTATTTTAGTGAATATCATTGTCATTTATTGACTTTTCTGTGGAATCTTATGTGCAAATTACCTGCATTACCTACATCATTACAGTGACTACTCTTTGAAAGTGCATTAACTGGATCGAGAGTACTTGGGGATGACTTTGGGTTGATGGATATGTTGTACAAAAGCAAGTTTTCTCTGTTTCAAACATAAATGAAGTAGAAAATACAAGCAGGATAATCTAAGATTCTAAAATTGTAAAGAGAAAGTCTTGCATTTTTATAGCACAACTTACAAACACTGGATGTCCAAAGTATCTTCAAACAAAAGTAATATTTTAGCAGGCGGTCACTGTTGCAATATGAGAAATGAAGCAGCCAATTTGCACACAGCAGAGTCCTACAATCAGCAAAGTAATAAAACCCAGACCATCTTTTCATTTGAAATGTTGATTGATGGATAATTATTGGCCAAGAAAGCTTAGATTTTTGCTTTCAAAACCTCAAGTGGGACTTGAACATACATCCTTCTCACTCAGAGGTGGTAGCATCAAATCAGGTGGTCAATTAATGGTCTTTTCTTGGACAGTCTCCACCTGATATTCTACAGATGGTGCATCTGCTGTGCCATGTGGTGAAACCATTAGGTAAACCCTGGTAATCTGACTTACGTCTTGGGTTGGAGGGAATTAGAAATCCTGTTGAGGCACCCTGTGCCCAGTGGAAGTCATCAGTTATTAGGTGCCCTTGCTTCTTCCCCTCCTATGAGCATTTTGGTTGTGACCCCACTCCCATCCCATCACCAACTCTGCTTCACTGGCCTCTAGTGAAACTACTCTATTTAACTTACAGTCCAGCCTCCATGCTGCTCATCATGGAGAAATGGTTCCAGTTCCAGCAGTAGTCAGATATCCAAGTGCTAGGATTGGAGAGTGTACAACCATTTGATTGACAGCCAACTTTCAACTGGGATGCGGAAGACAGGACCTGGGCCATTTCTCGCTTTACAGACATTGTCAAACTGCTGAGTTTCTCCACAACTTTGTTTTTGTTTCAGATCTCCAGCATCCACAGTAATTTGCTTTTACTTCATTCATTTCAGTAATTTAATGAAATAACATGGTTCCTGAGTCTGCAGAGGTGCCTCACCTGAGTTTTCAGCTGGGGCTGGAGCCATTGCTTCTTTACAGAACTCTAGCCACAGGTTATTTAATATGGAAAGACGTGAAGGTAATACTTGCATTTATTGGGAAAACTAAAGCTGGGCACCATAAGTATATAGGTCTCACTAATAATACAAAGCTCTTCAGCTGGACAGTGATTCAAATGTGAAACTTGCCATCAGAATGAATGATTGAGATGAGTAGCATCAATATTTTTAAGCATATGGAGGGAGAAAGGAATAGAAGTTTAAGGTGGTCGGGTTCAACAAGGAGGTGTGACATGAAATTTGTACAGAGCAGTGATGTAACATGGAGCAGTTGGTTCAAGTGGCCTGTTCCTTTGTTGTTCATTTAATTTAGTTGCAGTTTTGCATCAGTGCAGGGAGGAGAGTGACATTGTGGTGTAGAACTGAAATATGAACTGAAACGAAGGAGGAGATTTGTCACTGCTGTATTTTTGTACAAGATCAGAGAATGCAGAAATTACAATAAATATACAGATAGTGTGTCAATAAGCCCACAGTTTTTCTCCTGCTTTGGACCCATCTGTAATAGCCCATAAAAGGGAGAAAGATTACTTTGCAGGGTAAAGCCTAGAAATAGCTTGGATTTTCCAGTCTGTTTAGTACAAATAATTGCATGACACATTAATGTAGGATTTTAAATGCTTAATTATCATTACTTAGTAACAAGATAGAGTTGGCACAGCAGAACATTCAGTTTCCGAACTACTTTATGATAACATGCGCTGTTTATACAGTGATTACTTGAAATTATACACAGTGACTATTTATCTTCATTAATAAAATAGACCAGTTTTTTTTTAGTTTTGCTTTTATGTGCAGAAATCTTGAATTTATCTCAGTACCTTCTCACTGCTATATCCCCTGAGGAATACATCTCAACCGCGGTTTGTAGGACCTAGAAGTTCTCACTCTCTGATCATCTGGCACCAGGGGACGCCAATGTCAAGACTTGTGATGGATCAAAAACTCACTTATGTTCTGCCTGTCGACTCTTGATGACATGATTGGTGTGCAATCAAACGGGTTTTTTCAGAGTAGGAGATTTGCACGTTTGCACCTTCTGCTTAATTCCACCCTTCACTCGTATGCCTCACTCCCATTTCCCCCATCCCCCGCTCCCACCGTCTCCCCATATCCCAGTAGGTCATTGAAGGTAAGTCTCTTTGGAAACCTTTTATGTTTATCACAGACTGGGGTCGCAAGGAGAAGGAAATCAGAAGCAAAGGCAAGGATTTTCCATCTGCCCCCCACACTTTAAAAGAAAATCAGAAATAGAATTGTGGAAAACTTTATGGGATTCAATTAAACTGCTGTATGTTAATAAACTTACTGCTCAGACAGGGAAAAAAAGAAAATCAGGAAATTGTAACCATGATGTTCATATCTTCAAGAAATTTTGAGAGGTGTTGAAGTGAGAGTTATGAGTAGTAATTGACAGCATGGCAGGAGATAGAATCGCTACAATATGGAAGCAGACCATTCGGCCCATCGAGTCCACATTGCCCCTCCGAAGAGTATTCTACCCAGACTCTGCCTTCTACCTAATCTTTGTAACCTTGCATCTCCCATAGCCAATCCATCTAACCTGCACATATTTGAACTGTGGGAGGAAACTGGACCACACAGAGGACACCCATGCAGATACAGGGAGATTGTGCAAACACCACACCGTCAGTTGCTTGAGGGTGGAATCAAACGTTGGTCGCGGGCACTATTAGGGAGCAGTGCTAACCACTGGGCCACCACGCTGCTTGTTCACAGATGGTTCACAGTAAAGATTTTCACAGGTTCAAACAAATGTCTTACATTTATTTGACACTTTTCAAATTTTCAAGACACTCCAAAATGTTCTACAGCTCGTGAATTACTTTCACTGTGCAGTTAGTTTTGTAATATAGTAATTATGATGGCCAAACTGAGAGGTTCCACAAACTGCAGTGAGGTAATAAACAGGTAATTTGTTTTCGTGATGTTAGATTGCTTTGGGAGAACTGACCTGATTTTCTTCAGATAGGATCTTTTATATCTAGTTGACGAGACAACCAGAGGTAGAGTTTAATGTATCATTGGTGAAGCAGTACTTTCAACAGTGGATCAATTCCTTACTATTGCACTTGAGTTTCAGCTCAACTTTCTGCTCAAGTTTTTGGCATGACACTGGTACTCACAACATTCTGTTTCCAAGGAAAATTGTTGTAGATGGTTTCAGAGAGATATCTGTAGCATAAAACTGTTGTGACTGAAAGCCCTTCTGTCAGTGGAGCAATACATAAATGGTACTTACTGCAATATATGATTTGGACACTTTTGATTTTGAATACTTTAGATTTTACAGAGACAAAGATACAAGATCCTCACAAATTGTCTTAGTTCATTGTTGCTATTCATTTGCAGAGCATCCTTGTGGAGTAGGACTTTTAGCATTCATAGCAATTGCCAATCATAGCTAATTTTATAGGTTCACGAAGGTTTAAATTAAGCATGGATAAGGAACTCCTCAGAAATGGATTTTATTGTGGAAGTAAGCAATATTGTTTCTCCCTGTAATTTAAATGCCAATACACAGAAATGCCTGTTTCAGCCCAGGTGGATGGACAGAGAAGGGATATGTGTGTGTTTTTCCATGTGTCTGTGTGTTTGTGTATGTGTGCCAAGGATGTATGAGGGTTCTACTAAAAGGAACAGGTTTACTGAAAAACTAACTTTTTGGTCTATCATTCAGCTTCGATGGATTTTACTGGAATGCAGATTGGCAACATGTTTAATGATCAATAAATGCAAAAAGGGTTTGTTCAATTAATGATGACAAAGCTAGAATTCATTAGTCCATCATTTTGGTTGAACACAACTGCAAGCACTAAATGGCTGAAACCTCTCATACAAACACAATGGGTGTGCTTGTAATTTGGAACACTTCCTCAAAGAAATGTCAATATTACACAGAATGTTGTGAGAATGTATACCAGATGTGCATGTGAGGAATACCTATTTTGATTTTAACTTATATGCAGGGATCCATTACTGTACCACTTCAGGTATAGTTAAGTGAAAACTAGAATATTTCAATTGACTGATGTATTTATGTCATCACCCAATGAAGTAAATAGTAATCTAACTACAACAAGAGCTTTCCCTGACTAATTCTTCAGTTTTCTATCTGAAGACAGGTCTTTGGAGATTATTTGCTAAACAAAGATGTGGTCCCAAATTTCATAAACCTTGACTGAAAGTGAATAATTTTAAAGTTTCAAGACATTTCTGGCCTGATAAGTAAATATTGAGTGTGTTTCTGGTACTTCATATTGGGCAAGCAGAGATCAGTAATATCCTAAAATTTCATCCCTATTTCCCACAGAATCTGCTTAGACGGAGTTCAAAAGTGATGACAGAGAAAATCAAATCCATTTCAAGTAACTGTGACCACTAGTGCAACACCACTCCATCACCCTACCCCACACCCCTGCCCAGCCTGCTACCCAAAACATTGGTCTTGCCTTCATTCATCAAAACCACATACTTTGGAATTCCCTCCCTTTATCTTCTCCTTACAGATATTGCCTAAAGTCAACCCCATACGCAAATGAAAAGAACTGAGAACCGAGTGAAATACAGAAGGCTCAGAAGAAGGTGAAAAGCAAATAAGAGACGCAAAGAAGAATTTTGAAAAAAAGACAGGCAGCTAACCTAAAGGGAAATACTAAAGTCTTCTGTAAGCACATCAGTAGTAAAAGGGTGGTAAAAGGAGGACAATTAGTGTCCTAAAAGGGAACTTATACTGAGGCCAAAGGCATGGCTGAGGTGTCAGATGAACACTTTGTATCTGTTTTAACCTACAAGTTAGATGCTGCCCACGCAATGGTGACGGGGAGGAAGCTTGGTCACTATAAGGATTAGGGACTTAGAAAGAAAATTTAAATTCTGCACAAAAGAAATCTCAGGGCATTGAAGCTTTGAGTAGTGGGTAAGGGACCCAACCTCTCTTAGCAGAAATCAACAGTAATGCAACACATACTGAAGACAATGTTCAATGAACATGAAGATGAATTTGATACACTTAGAGGAAATAACTTCAAAACTCATAAATAGCTCACTAATAAGTAGTTTTTCAAAAATTAATTCACAGAGATATGATATGAGTGGCATGAGTGAAGATGAGGTTTACTAGGATGTTGCCTGGGCTACAGAATTTCAGTTGTAGAGATTGGACAGACTGAGGTTCTTTTCCTGAGAGCAGGGGAGATTGAGACAGGGTATGAATGAGATGTATAAAATCCTGAGGGACATAAATAGGGTAGACAGGAAGAAACCTTTCCCCTTATAGATAGCTCAATGACAGGGAGCATAGATTTAGATAAGGGGTAGCAAGTTTAAAGGAAATAGAGTCATACAGCACAGAAGAAGATCCTTCAGTCCAATTCGTCCATGTCAAACAGACATTCCAATCTGACCTAGTCCCATTTCCCAGCATTTGGCTCATATCCCTCTAAATTTTTCTTTTACACATACCATTCCAAATGCTTTTAAATATTGTAATTGTACCAGCCTCCACCATTTCATCTGGCAGCTCATTCCATGCACACAAACCGTCTGCGTGAAAATGTTGCCCCTCAAGTTCTTTTTATGTCTTTCCCCTCTCAGCTTAAACCAATGCCTTCTAGTTTTGGACACCGCTACCCTAGGAAAAAGACCTTGGCTATTCACCCTATCCATGCCCCTCATGATTTTGTAAACCTCTGTATGGTCACCTCTCAGCCTCTGAAGCTCCAGGGAACAAAGCCCTAGCCCATTCAACCTCTCCCTAGAACTCAAACCTTCCAGTCCCAGCAATTTCCTTGTCAATCTTTACTCCATCCTCTCAAGTTTAACAACATTTTTCCTATAGAAACGGGACCAGAATTGTATGCAGTATTCTAAAAGAGGCCTCACCAATGTCCTGTATCATAATGTCCCAGCTCCTATACTCAACATATTGACTATTGAAGGCAAGCACGAAGAATGCTTTTTCTCACCAACCTGTCCATCTGCAACTCCATTTTCAAGGAGATGGAAGAAAATCTTTACCACTCTGATGGCAGAGAATCTGGAACTCACTGCCTATGAGGGTAGTAGAGGCAGAAGCCCTCATAATACTTAAGAAGTATTTAGATGTGCACTTGCAATGCCAAGGCAGACAAGGCTATGGACCAAGTGCTGGAAAATGGGATTAGAATTGTTAGATGGTTGTTTTTGACCAGTGCAGACATGATGGGCTGCAAGGCCTTTTTCTATGCTGTAGATCTATTGACCCTTTGACTTTAAGTGTTTAATGTTGTTAATAAGGAGGTATAGGATAAGCTGTTAGTACATAAAGTTGATAACACACCTGCCCTGGTTGAGATGCATCCAAGGATTTTGAAGAAAGTGAGCATGGAAATTGCCAAGGCACTGTCAACAATCTTTCAATCTTCCCTGGATTCATAGGTCGTGTTGATGAAGTAGAGAACTGCAAAAATCTGACCCATTCAAAAAAGGTTGTTAAGATTGGTCCAGCAATTACAGATTAGTCAGTTTAACTTTGATAATGGGGAATGTTCTAGAAGCAATTATTCACCATAGAATTAATATTCACATAGAAAAATGTGGGTTAATTTCACACAGGCATTGTGGACTTTTTAAGGGAAAATAAAGTCTAATTAACTTGACAGAGTTTTTGAAGATGTAATAGAGAGGGTTGGTGATGGCAAGGTTTTCGATGTGGTGTACATGGACTTCCAAAAGGCCTTCAATATGATGCCACATAACAAACTTGTAAGTAAAGTGAGAGATCGTGGAATAAGAGGGGCAATAACAAGACAGAAAAAAAGTTGGTGAGTGACGGGTAACAGAGTATTTATTGATAATAGGTATTTATTGCGCTAGAGGAAGGTTTGTATTGGAGTTCTCCAGAGATCAGTATTTGAATGGTTCCTTTTCTTGATATATAAATAATTTAGATGTTCGTCTATATGGGGACAATTTCAAACTTTGTGAACATTACAGAACTTGGATGAATTGTAAACAGTGAGGAGGACAGCATAGAACTTCAAAAACAACATGTCAAGGTGCTGGAGTGTGCAGATAGGTGGCAAATTAAGTTCAAAAGTAGTGAGGGATGAGGTGTTCACCCTTTTACAGGGAACATGAGGAGACAGTATCAAATAAAGGGTACTATTCTAAAGGGTATGCAGGAGCAGAGAGAATTGGATGTATTTGTGCATATATCATTAAAGATGGCAGGACAGGTACAGAGAGCTGTTAATAAAGCATACAATATTCTAGGCTTCAAAAATAGGGTTAAAGAGAAGGGAACTTACACTGAATCTATATCAGTCACTTAGTAGATCTTAGCTGTATTTTGTGTAGAGTTCTAGGTACCACACTATAGGAAGAATGACAATGCATTGGAGAAATTGCAGAAATGCTTTATAAGATGCTTTTGGGATTGATAAACTTCATTTATGAGGATTTTTGGAGAAGTTGGGACAGTTTGCCTTAGAGAGAAGGAAGCTAAGAAACTGAACAGAGATTTGACAGAAGTTTTCAAAATCACGAGGGGTCTGGGCAGAGTAGATAGGGAGAAACTGTTCCTACTCATGAATGGATCAAGAATTGGGGGCACAGTTTTAAAGTATTTGATAAAAGAAGCAAATGAATGATCTGGGTTTGGAATGCATGACCTGAAGTTGTAGTGACGGCAGATTCAAGAGGGCATTAGATAAATGGTTAAACAGAAACATGTCCAAGGTGATAGTGGAAAGGCAAGAGTTTAGCACTGAATCTAAATGCTCAGATAGCCAGTGCAGTCACTTGGGACAAATGGCTTCCTCTGCATCATATCAATTCTTTGATTCTGTTCAGCATTTGGTCATCTCTCTTAATATTCTCATATTAGTCCAGTGTTCATTTCTATCATTGCTTCCATATGAAGTGATTAAAGATACTTTCTAAGTTGAAGATGCTATATCAATGAGAACTGTTGCAAATTGACCAAGAGAAAAAATGATAAATACCTGAAAAGGAAAGAAATAATTATGGAATGTAGAAAAGGAAAAGGATGGGAATAAGCGACTGACTCTTCCAAGACCTGATGCAGGTGTAATGAACTAAATGACTATCTCTTGTGTTGTATTATGCTATGTAAATTACTCCTGCCAGGCCTAATAGAAGCACAAAGGCAAATATAAACATGATAGTACCACAAAATCCCGTCTTGAGCAGTTGAGTCTTGACTCCTAGGTCAAAGTATGGAGAAGGTGCATAAATCAACATTTTTACTCTTTTGGACATAGGTGCAAACTTTTGGCCTGCCATAAATGGTATCTATGGATTCTATTTGGTATTTAGGATTCCAGATCTGAAAATCTAAGTTACATGTAAAAAGGTTTCCAAGTTATCTATTTTCACTGAAGTACTGAATCAGTTTAGGGGAAGTAGTGATCTAGTGGTAATGTCACTGTGCTATAATCCCAGACTAATGCTCTGGGGAACATGAATTTGAAACTCATCAGAGCTGATTGTGAAATTTGAACTCAACAAAAAATCTGGAATTAATAAAGCTGGTATAACAATAACTATACAGCCATTGTTAATGGTCATAAAAAATGAATCTAGTTCACTTATGTCCTTTAGGGAAAGAAATCTGGTTTATTTACCTGGTCTGGCCAACATGCGACTCCAGATACACAATGGGTTACAGTCTATATCCCATGAAAATGTAATCAGTTTAGCTTTTCTTTAGTTAACCAGTGAAAATGTAATGCAAAACTAAAAACACATTTAGACAGCATCATTTAGTTTCTTTTTTGTTCCGTATGTCAGATCAATTTAAGATAGCACCAACTACACAAAGTAATTCAAAGTTAATTTTGCTAAAATTGTCAAACTATATTGTTATTTCGATGTCTGCAGTAACCCTGATTGATATGAAAGAACCATTGAATGTGGTTCCTTGCTGGAGTGCCAAAAAAATTTAAACTGCACAGCTAATACAGAATTGGACTGATGTTTGTGAAGCGGTAGAGAATCATTTGCCCTTGTACTGTGGGAAAACCACATCATTTAAATGTAAAACGTAATTATGTATAAATGCGGTTTGGTATCATACTGGATTTGCTTTGCTTAATATAGAATAGCAAATTATACAAGAATCTGGAAACATAATGTTTTGTTGATATATATTACAGTTTTGAGATAAATCTGTTTGGTTTTACAATAGCTGCAGTATAGTCAGTTGGAATCTGATTTTAGTATGCTAATGATAAACGCTAAATTCTTCTCTAACTACCTTCAACCAAAGTTGAGACCTTTTTGAATTTAATAATTCAGTTAATATGCATTAAATTAAACAGAGGAAACAGAAGAATTAAAACAACTTTACATTATGGATATTTACTTACTGTTTGTGGGTAAAGAATTGATCCTACTTTCTTGTAAGCAAATTTTACATTTTGTCATAATAACTTTTAGGGATTTTATGAAGATAAATCTCACCCGCGCAGCTTTCCAAGCAGATGTGTGGAAGATATAGATATTCTGTACTTTTACAAATGAATATTTTAAGTAATAAACCATTAAATGAAAATGAGCAGTACTCTGGTTCCGACAGATGCCAGAAGGTCTGAATATGGGAAATATTTTGTACATGAAGAGTTGTTATTGCCATCATCTTTGTTTATAGGTAGGATTTCATGAGAACAATGGAAATCAGTAGCGCTAGTCTGCACTGAGTGTTTAAGTGACTGCCAAGCAACACTATGGTGCCACAATCTTTAAAGATTATTTTATTTTACTCTATCAGTTCTTGGGTTAATGTGGTCCCATTTACACTGTATGAGTGTGTATTTGAAGATACAGACACTACTTCAGAAAATGCATTCACCAGACATTGAAAATAAAAGAGTTAATCTTACAGCAGTAATGTAATGGAGCGATGGAAACAATTACAAACTCTACAGCATCTGAACTCAGCTCAGGAAAACAAACAACTAAAAAAAATGCCACTAGGATTACCCATGCTAATATAATTTCACCCAATGCTCCCTTGTGATAGTAATGCATTCCTAGCAGCCTTATTGTCACAGGATCATAAGAATTTTTTCATTTGAAGCACCCAGCTTTTGACAGCCCTTCAGATCCAAATTGACATTTTACATGCAAAATCTTTTATATATGTATAATGTATATTCAAAATTCCAATCATACCAGCCTATCCAAAAGGTAAGTCCAGGATGATTTAATCCATGAATTATTCAGTTTTAAGCGGCTGATGGAATTGCTAACTGCGAAGGGTTTCTGTGGCACTCTGCACTGCAGACTCTCCAATACCCCTGTCATTTTATTCATTCCTCCGACTGTGATCTGTTCCCCTGTTTAAGAGCCTGTCCCTTGGGGCACTGGCTCACATACCACATGCGTAAAATTGGCAAAATCCTAAATGTGCTTCTGTCTCATACCGCAGTCTTCACCGGCTGTCGTTTTATTTGCCTCATTAGATACCACATCCTGGCAATGTCTGCAGATCCTGAACCTGATGTAGAAAAATGTAAAGCTATATCAGGGATAAGGGGGTGATGCAAATATTGTAATCCAGGTGATGGTACAGTGCTTCCTTTGTTTTCACAACACACTTTATATCTGGAAGCTATTTTTTGCCTTCAGCTGCATTGAATGTATTCAGTGAAATCCGTTAGATAGAACAAGCTGGTTGATGCACTTATTCCAGAGGTTGAAGCTCAGATGAAGGCTGATATTAAAAGACAATTTAATCCACACTCAGCGACAAAAAAAAACAAACGATGAAGCAGTTGGACGGTCTGGATTTTATAGCTGCTTGAATCTGCAATTGGAAATACAAATGTGCACAACTCCATTTTCCTCAGTTTCCAGCATGACATGTACTGCAATCCCCGGGATTCTCCACACGATGGCTAGTGATGTTGATACTAGACAGCTGCTGCCCTGTATCCAGGAATGATTTGAAGTGAAGTAGGTCAGCAGGTCTGGCCTCTAATTTGAGATCTGTGCAAAGCCAGAGACAGATACTGTTGTCAATCCATGTTATTGCATTCATTCTTGATTTGAGCTAAGACTGGAACATCAAGCTGCATGGTTGCAAAAAAAAAGGCCTTGATGACATGGTCGATGAAAAGTAATGTATCCTTTGTCCCGACCGTGCAGGTACGTTAGCATGGCACAAGAAACTATTAATAAAGAGCCAGGGAGCACAAAGCCATCCTTCATCAAAGGCTCTCATCATAACATTGTGGGCACAGACCTTTTGTGTGGTTCCTTTACTTAACTGAAAGCACTGCATGCCAAGAAAATTAACCTGTAAATCTAGTAAGCAGTTTCTTTTGCTATTTCACTCCCGATAAGGCTTTTTTCTCCCATAAGACCGACGGCGCAGGTGAAAGAATCCTATTGCTGCTTTGAGCCTGCTGCAGCGTCTGCTTTGCCGCACTGCGACTGGAAATCTGCAGCAGTAAGAGCTAGCTTTCTGGCAGTTGCGATCGTGAAGAAACCAGCAGCACTATGACACTGCAGTCAGCTGACTTTGCAGTGTTATCATTTCAGTGGTGCTACGCAGACTTAAACTGGTTCGCGAGTTGGTGCAAAAGGAGTAACCCCTGGTGAAGAAATGGACTCCGCTATGTACTCTCACAAAATGACTGGCTTGCTTCTGCTGCGACTTGCCTCAAGATCATCAGTTTAAATAACTTTTGGCAGGAGAGCAAAGGAAGTGGATTCTACTTCCTGTTGATACAATATGTGGATGAAAACTGCGTTACAGTTTTCCCTTTCCATCAGTGAAATGTCTACATTAATTGCATGTGAAGAAAATATTTGTCCTCCTATTTACCACAGTGCAGTCCCTGTCTGCATTTTCCATTGCTACAGTAACCCTTTAGCAGGCATCATAGTATAAATTTCCATTTCCAGCTGGCTGCTTGTAATTGGTACAGTTTAAAATAGCAATTCCCAATGAGGGCCAATTCTCAAAGGTTTACAGTGGAATGTTTAAACTATGTATAAAATAAATGATTCAAGTGCTTGACTTTGTTCTTTTTTAAGGAGATGGTCTGTTTATCATGCACCTCATATTATACTTGAGAGAATAGACTTCATGAAGATGCCTGTCACTGATGGCAAGTTTCGATTTTCATTCACACTAATGCAAAATGAAGAAAGACAGCTTAGTGCAACAAGTATATTGTGACCCTATTGAAAAAGATGAGGCAAAATAACAATTGAAGTAAAATAAATATATGAAATGTAAGCTTATTTCATCTGTGCTATTTCTTTAAAAAAAACTTTAGGTATTTTTTCAGAATGTTTATATTTATATGTTTATTACTGGGTGAGGTGATAGCCTAGTGGTGTTATCGCTAGACTGTTAATCAGAGACCTAAGGAATGTTCTAGGGATCAGGATTTGAATCCCACTATGGCAAATGGTGGAATATGAATTCTATAAAAATCTGGAAATAAGAGTCTAATGATTACTATGAAACAACGTCAATGGTCAAGAAAAAAACATCCAGTTCACTAATATTCTTTATAGAAGGAACTGCCATCCTTACCTGGTCTGGCCTACATGTGACTCCAGACCCACAGCAATGTGGTTGACTTTGAACTGCCCTCTGGTTAATCAGGGATGGGCGATAAATGTTGGCCTAGCCTACGAATAAATAAGAAAAAATAAGAATTTATAAGAGTATCGAAGTACCACAAGAAAAAACAGAATTATGTTGCAATTTATTGAAATCACAATTCGCTAACATTACAAATCAGGATGTGAGATTCCTTTGTTCATTATACCCCATTTTATCACACAGTATATTTGTCCTTCACTCCCAGACCTCCTATCAATTCAGTTCTGAGCTAGTTACCAAAAATATCCAAGGATGGCTCAGGAATGAAAAGCATTCCAATTTTCCTCTCTTCATAGAGGTTGGCCTCCACTTAAAACCAATTAGGTAGCTTTTCCAAAGAATATATTGAGCTTCATGTATTACTTCTATGATTCAAGACTGCAATATGCCAAGTACAAGATCAATGAATCGTAGCAAACTGGTTAATGGTGATGAAAGGGAAGTTTTTCGTGGCTGAGACAAATAGATGGTTGTGGTTGTCAGAACTCAATCTTCGCAGCCCCATGATTTTACTACAGGCACTCCTCCGTGAAATGTCCTCGGTTTAACTACCATCATTTGTTTTATTAACAAGTGTCCTCCTATCCTATGATCAGGTTCACTTACTGTTCTGTCTTCAAACCATTACACCCCTCAACTTTTAGTGGCACCATAATCATCACATCTGTTATTGTTGACATTGGGGGGTATCAATGGCCAAAGGAATATCTAGGCCAGCCACATCACCACCATTGATACATGATTAAGGCAAAGTTTGGGTAATATGTGATGAGTGGCTTACCTTCTGACCTTTCAAATCTGTCATCACTGTGCCTCATGACAAAGTAATAGCAGAGTACTTGTAACTTGCCTGAATAGAAATAACTGCAACAACAATCAAAAAACTGAAAATCATCAAGCAACAAGCATTTAATTTGATCACTGTCCTTGATCCAATATACAGCTTTACACTATCAACACCCTGTGGATGCAGCACATACTGTCCACATTTAAAATACCACAAGAAAAATGGCACAAGGTCTGCTACGGTCACGAAAGCACATTGCCAAAAATCCAACTAAAAAAAACACAGCGGTTGTATGAAGAGACTTGCTCTGAACAGACATAGGAGAGTATAAATAGCACCAGTCACAGAATGTTTGTCTAGGCTTCAGCTCTGCAGAATCTCCTTCTGATGGAATTGGTAGTTTGCCCACATAAACAAAGCTGGAGGAGAGAGATGACATGAAATGCTTACAATTCGTAACCTGACAAACTGCTTTATGCTTGGAAAGACATTTAGCAATTTGTTTTGTAGAAAGAAAAGGGTCTGATTTTACTCTCTTCTGGCATAAATGCAAGAGGCTTAAATACATTTTAATTAAATTTGAATCTTGAAATAATTTTTCTACTGTGACTGCAGATCAGATGTATGCAAATTATATATAAATGTAGTATTTGCTGTTCTGCACAGTTTTTCGACAGTAAAGCTGTCCATTAATTGTTTTTGGTTGTTTCTGGCCATGGTTCGGTAAATCAATTTAAGCATCAAGACTGTAAATTGGTGACTTAAAAACCTTGAGATTTGGAAATAATTTCATAGATTCAAAAATAATGCTGGAACACTGAAGCTGGGTCTGCTGTAAGATCCCTTTGCTTTTGGTATTTTATTTTAAGGACGTTTCAATTCAACAATCATATTACCACTGCTTTGTTACATCCCACCCCTTATTCTTCAGCTATTTCCTTTCTTGCTAGACACCTATCTGCTACTGTGCACTCCATCTCCCTCTAGGGCTTAGTTTTTGCAATTCTCATTTTGTTACAGATACATTTGTTTTATTTTCCCAGGTTGCTGCTGTTCCCTGTTTTAATTTTTCAAGCTGCTACCATCCTAGGTTTTGACTTCCAGGCAAGTCCTACTCTTTTTTTTAAAACCGTTTCTTACTTATTTCCTTTGCAATAACACTTGGCTGCCACTCTCTGGTATTAATTTGCCTCAGCTCACTCTTGCTTGCTTTCTCTCCATTGTTTTAATTCCTGGACTGTCATTCTCTCCCACACTTCCCTTATAAATTAATAAGCAACTGATTCACTTCTATACAACATTGATACATGCAGATAACATTACGTAAACATGATGTCTGGTAATTCAATTGAAATTGAAAAACATAGTTTAATTTAGTTATTACTCTGTCTTGACCATTAAGAACAATAAAAACCTTAAAGAAGTAACTCATTCTATACTTTGAGATAAGAGCATCATGAGACTCAAATACACAGTAGAGATATACAGATGGGATTGGAACTGGATCATGTGCCACATCTCTATGGATGTCGAAATATGCTTTGATTTTATCCAGCAACTAGAAAGCCAATATAATCAACAACAAGGTAACATGATGATAGGAAATTGTATTGCTCTTCTGTTTGATTACCATCTACTATAATGGCGCTTTACTGGGTCTGATCAAATGGTTCTTAACTTAATCTGGTTTACATTTTTTAACTGAGAGGATCGCTTTAAAGAAATTAATCTTGTCAACAACTTGATTAGAATCAACCAAGACATTTGAAGGTTATAAACTGGATTATCATATAGTTACTGTTTGATTCATCACTTTTTCAAATATACTTGTTTTATATTAAAACATAATTAAATCAACCTGAAATTATTCAAACTAACTTTAATAATTGGAAAATATGACTACATATCGAACTGAGAGATATTAGTTCCTAAGGGTTATGCAACTTTATTTTCTATCATTTGGTGGACCAAAATATGTTATGATGAAAAAGTTCATGAAGTTTACATTGACATCTTTTAAGACAAATTTTCTGCTACAGTTAGCAATTGAAAAGCTTTTACTGATATACTAGGACCAACTGTTAAATATACGTTTCATTTCTATTAGCTTTGGATCATTGAGGGTTTGCCAAATCTTCTTCAACAATATCAACCAAAATGGAATAAAGTACTGAAGCATTAATAAAATGTCCAAAATTAGCAAACATTATAACTATAGAGAAAATAAAGAAGAATGATCTGAGTCTCATAAGAAAGGACAATTCTAGTTGTGTTGGTGCAGTCAATAGATAGCCTTTGATTATATTCATTCTTAAAGATGAGTGAGCTGCAAGCTTTTCATTCATTCTTGGAATGTGGGTGTCATAGGCAAGGTAAGCCTTCATTGTTCAGCCTAAATTACCTTTGAGAAGATACTGATAAGCTGCCTCCTTGAACCGCTGCAGTTCATGAGCTGTCAGTAACTTCACAATGCTGTTTAGGAAGACAGTTCCTGTGTTTTGACCCACTAACAATGAAGGAATGGTAATATTGTTCCAAGTTGGGATGGTGAGTGGCTTTAAAGGTAACTTAAAGGTGGTGGTGTTTCTATGCATCTGCTGCTCTTGTGTTTCTAAGTGTGGAAACATGCTTTTGAAGAAAGTTGTGTGAGTTGCTGCAGTTGATCATGTAGGTGGAACACATTGCTGGAACTGTGTGATGGTAGTAGAATGAGTGATTTTTGTTTACGCACTGCAGGGAAGATCTGAAATGAAAAACAAGATGTTCCGTCATTTTTTTTTCATTGTTATTGTTGCTTCTCATTTGCAGAGCACCAGGAATTCCAAAATGATTACAAAATTGTGAGCAGTTTTGGGCCCTGTATCTAAGGAAAGATGTGCTGGCTTTGGAAGGGGTTCAGAGGAAGTTTACAAGAATGATCCCAAGGATGAAGGGCTTGTCATATGAGGCGCATTTGAGGACTCTGAGTCTGTACCTGATGGAGTTTAGAAAGATGAGGGTGAATCTGATTGATATGAACAGGATACTGAGAGACCTGGATAGAATGGATTTGAAGAAGATGTTTCCACTAGTAGGGAGACAAGAGTGAAGGGACCACCCTTTAGAATTGAGATGAAGAGGAATTTCTTCAGCTAGAAGTTGGTGACTCTGTGGAACTCATTGCCACAGAGGGTTCTGGAGGTCAAGTCATTGAGTATATTTAGTCAGAGATAGATAGGTTCTCGATGAGCAAAGGGATCAAAGATTATGGTTGAATGGCTTAATTCTGCTCTTTTATCTTGTGGTCAAAATACATCAACTTGAAAGGCAAAAGATATGTAAAGCAAATTGGATTTATTCTAAGTTGTCAGGAGTCTAACCTATTTTCTACCATCCAGATTGTTGTCATAGGAGACTTTGAGCCTTTAGTTTTTCACAATCTCTTCATAGATTCTCCAGAATCCAATATAAAAGAAATCAATAGAAACAATATAAACTCCATCGTAACTTGTGAAATTTCCTTGGAAACTATATCAAGAAGGAGGTCACACTTTAAGAACTAAAACATTTGAACTGAAATAGTTGTCTTATTTTGTCCTGCTGTTTCAAGACCCTTTGCATTCCTTCAAACCAAATAGAAGGAAAAGCGCAACAAATTTTTAAAAAGAACCACTTGAGAGACAATTGTGGGAAATAAAATCTTGGATATGTTGGCACAGAGTCATAGCACTTTTTAAAAACTGCTTTTGGCTCCAAGCAATGAGTATTATCACAAATAAGGAGCTCTAAAAATATACCAGTAGACTGGTGTATTAATAATATGGGCCTCAGGAGAATCTAGCCCACATGAGAGACTTATCAACTCTCCTGATCCCACAGCCAGCCAATTGTGATTTCTTTGTTTCCATTTGTTTTCTCCAGCTCTCCATCTTTAGAACACCAGAGATGATCAACAATAACTAATGAGGCCTACTACAACTGCACTGACTAGGTGATTTACCAGGACACCTTAATTTTATAGTTAATTGAGCTTTATATTTATTTATTTACAATAGGTGTCACTGGTAAGGCCACTGATTGCTGTTTAGAATAAAGGGGTAAGCCACTTTCTTGATCACATCTGAGTAGCTTGCTATATCAATTAAGAGAGCAGGCTACAGTCAAACACATTGCTGTTGTTTGAAGTGACATATCAACCAGACATAAAGGAAATTAGCAAAGCAAGTGGGTTTTGACACCAATCTGGTTTTTGCATAGTCAGCCTTATTTTTACTAGTTTTCTTTTAATTTCAAAATGCTATGTAAATAATTGAATTGAATTCGCCCAGCTGGCATACTGGGGATTTGAATTCGTGAGTCTGGATCATTAGTCCAGACCTCTGGATTACTAATCCAGTTACAGGAGCAGGAGTAGACCAGTTAGCACTTGGGCCTATAATTTTTAAATATCCATTCATGAAATGCAGGTATCAGTAGGTGTACCAGTATTTATTGCCCATCCTATTTGCCCTTGAGAAGTTGGTGGTAAACTACCTTCTTGGACCACTGTAATTCATATGGCAAGCATTTTTCAATAGTTAATGGCTGTTTGTGTTTGTGTTTCCAATTCCACATTCCCATTTATCCCCACTAACCCTTGATTCCCGTATTTAACAAGAATCGATCTATTTATGTAGCTCTGTCTTAATGATTCAATGATAAATATTTAAGACTCCACCTGTACCACATTTTGAGGCAGACAGTTCCAAAGTTACACAACCCTCTGAAAGTAAACGTTTCTCCTAATTTTAAACCCATAATTCTGGATTTACCCACCAGTGGAAACATCTCTTCTAATTCCCCCTTGCCAAGACCATTTAGGATCATACACACTTCAGTGAAGTCATACCTCATCCTTTGAAACTCCAGTGAAAGTAAGTACAGACTATTCAACTCATCCTCATAAAACAACCTGTCAATTCCAGATGTAAATCTAGTAAACTGCCTTCTATAACTTGAGCATAATGTCCTTACTTTTATATTCAATTCCTCTGTTAACAAAGAATAACATCTCATTAGCTTTCTTGAGTATGCATTGCACTTGAACCTAACCTTTTGTGACTCATGTACCAGAACATCCAAATTCCTCCTGCATCTCAGAGTTTTACAGTTATTCTTCATTGAAATAATATTCTGCATTTTTTATTATTCTTGCTAAAGTGAACTTCACACTTTTCTACACTATACTCCATCACCAGATTTTTGCTCAGTCACTCAACCTATCAATGTCTGTCTGTAACTTCCTAAGTCCTCTTCAAACATTGTTTTCTACCTCTGTCAGTGTCATCTGTGAATTTAACTATCATAGTATCCTTACAGTGTGGAAGAAGGCCATCCAGACCATCAAGTCCAAAGCTATCCTCCAAACAGCATCCCATCCTGACCCACTCCCCTACCCTATCCCATTAACCCTACATTTCCCATGGCTACTCCATTTAACCTACATACCCCTGCACACTATGGGCAATTTTGCATGGCCAATCCACCTAAGCTGCCCCTTGGAAGGAAACTAGTGTACCTGGACGAAATCCACACAGATGTGGGGAGAATGTGCAAACTCCGAGTCCCTGGCACTGTAAGATAGCAGTGCTAACACTAAGCTACCATGCCTTCTCTCCCCTCATCCAAGCCATTAATGTAAATTGTAAAAATTTGAATCCTCAGCACATACTTCTGTGGGACTCCACTCACCACATCCTGGCTGACAGAAAATGATCCATTTATGCATACTCTATTTTCTACCATTCAGCCAATCTTCTATCAGTGTCTAGATGTAATTGCTTACACAGTGAGATTTTATCTTATGCATTAACCTTTGATTGACATCTTATAAAATGCTTCCTGGAAGTCTAAGTACATAAATCTACAGGTGACTAATGTACCATGCTGATATTTTTCTTTCACTCAGTTTCCAACCTGAGAAAGCAAATTAGTCAATGGAAATTTGGACCAGCAATAAATTGGACTATGAATAAAAAGACACACAAAACAAGAAATGTTAAATATAAGATTATCAGAGAGAAACAGCGCAAGAAAGAAAGGTCAAATATATGGTTGAGTATGTCCTACACTGCACTTTTGTGTGGAAGATGAAATTTCATTAGTGTTCCTCTACTCATCTCCTAAGAAGTCAAATTACTTTTCGCAAAGTTGACCTTTTTAATGTTCTAAGCCAAACAATCAGCAGTTTAAATACTTACTAAAAATTCATGGAAATTATTCTATGAATAAAGCAGTATCGAATGCATTTACACATATGATTAGAAATCTATTTTGGTGTTAGTTCATCTCAGCCAGGGCAATACTCTGAAATAGCCCTCCAAACCCAGAGAGTGGAAAGATCAGCCATACTGTTTGGCTGGAACCTATTCACAGATACAAAATGCACATGCATGGGTGTGAGTACTGGAATCATCACTATTTTTCAATGTTGAATGGGCTCCTGGTAGATATCATCCATACAAGTGAATTCAAAATGTACACTCAGGAAGGGTATTGGAACGTGATGTATTAACCCTGGACTCATGTAAAGAGAGAGGTTGGAGTAGGTGGAGAAATATACTTTCTTGGGTAGACTGAAGAGGAACAAAAACTTGAAAATAAACAAGATGCTTGAATCACTTCTCATTGTCTTTGTATTCATGATTTAAACTGCTCACCAATTAATTCTCTTTCTGCCCTCACTCCGATACTGATGTGTTCTCTTCCTTTGGATAACAGCCTATTTTCATTATGATATTGATCAGTAGAGTTTTGGATGAGCTGTTATTTATGGAGGGTGGAGGGTAGGAGGCCAGACTATAAAGCACTGGAATGGTTGAGTCTCACAAAAATGAAAGCAAATTGGAGTGCTTCAGCAGCAGATAAAGGGACGCAGGAAGCAGGAGCTTCCAAACCAAGTGTAATAGAGCGAGAGCCTTAGCTTTATATCATGGAGAGCTTCATTCTATGATTCATTTGGTTTGTGTGTGATTTTTGTACAGCTGCCTAGTGTGTGATGTAGCTTTCCAGGAATCCTTGTTGCATACTCTGTTTCACATTCTCTCTTTTTCTTCCCTCCTGCCTAATCTTGACAAAACCTAGAGAAGGATGTACCAAATGGACCTGACCCATATCCCAAGTAGAATGGAAATTTAGATACACTTGGGACTCGCCCTCAAAAACACCTTGATGGTCAAAAAAGTTGGTTCCTAACTAGGAGTTAAAGTATTTCCTGTTTTTCTTTGACATTGTGTGGGCCATGGGAGGGGCAGCAAAGGTGGAAGTGAATCTAGACAGATTTCAGCTTTAGCAGGACCAATTCTGTGAACATCTGTCCTTATTACTGTTGCTTCCAGCTGCACCCTGTTTCTATGCCACCAGGAATAATAAGCAGGAAAAGAAAATATCATTTAAAATGCTGTATAATTAAAACAAACATGATGGTTGTGTAATTCTGCCCTTTTTAGACATGTAAAAACGAATATGTGGAAGTGGTGTAATCTATCATTTTAAAAACATGTATAGGCCAATAACTACTTGTGCATATGTTAGTGAAAAGGATAAAATCAACTCTAATTATATAAGAAAAAACATCTGCTGTTATAACTTATCTGCGTCATATGATGACACATTGGTAATGAGTCAAAATCCAATGTAGCTGATTCACAACAATGTATTTGAGTCCTACCATGAGAAACCTCTTCAGAAGAAGCTCTGAAGGAGCATTCTTTTAGTTCCATTCATTTTCAATTTCATACAAATGTAGAAACATAGAAAACAGGACCACGGGTAAGCCATTCAGCCTTTCAAGCCTCCTCTGCCAATCAATATGACCATGGTTAATCATCCATCTCAGCACCCTATTCCTGTTTTCTTCCTCATACACTGATCCCTTTAGCACTAAGAACTATATCTAAATACCTTTTGAAAATACTCAACATATCTCAATTGCTTTTGGTGGCAGAGAATTCCACAGGCTCATCATTCTCTGGATGAAAAAGAAATTCTCCTCATCTCAGTCCTAAATGGCCTATCCCTGTCCTTACACCGTGACCTCTGATTCCGGTTTAAACATATATTTTATTTGATAAATTTCTTGGATTAGATTATTACTGCTATGCTGACATAATTCACTTTTCTTGTATTATTGGGGGCCTTCTTACCAGTCATTAACAATCACTAGTTTAAAAGAAGGTGCTGAGATGAACAGTTTTCATCCACAAGAAGATTTTGATAAGAATCAACATTCTTTGTACATTCCAGTTCAGTCCGGAGCTTAGTCCAGATAGTCATAGAGCTGCACAGTATAGAAACTTCAGTCCACCTCGTCCATGCCGACCAGATATCCTAATTTAATCTATTCCCATTTACTAGCATTTGCCCGATATCCCTTCACACCCTTCCTATTCATATACCCACCCAGATACCTTTTAAATGTTGCAATTGTACTAGCCTCCACCACTTCCTCTGGCAGTTCATTCCATACACTCACCACCCTCTCCATGAAAAGGTTGTCCCTTTAAAAGGCTAGATCCCTTTAAAATATTTCCCCTCTTACCTTAAACCTATGCCCTCTGGTTTTGGACTCCCCCATCCCAGGGAAAAGACCTTGTTTACTTGCCCTATCCATGCCCTTCGTGATTCTATAAACCCCTATAAGGTCACCCCTCAGCGTCCGACGCTCCAGTGAAAACAGCCCCAGCTTATTTAGCCTCTCTCTATAGCTCAAACCCTCTAAACTTGGCAATATCCTTTTATATCCTTTTTGAACCCTTTCAAGTTTTATGACATCCTACCAATAGAATAAAGATCAGCATTGCATGCAGTATTACAAAAGTGGCCTAACCAATATCCTGTACAGTGCTTAGCATTGGTTCATTCTATCAGTGATGATACGTAAGAGAAAATTGAGACAAGAGCATAAAGTCAGAAAACTGGTAGACAAACGGGAGATAAGGGTAGATGGGAGGTTCATAAATTGATCTAACAGGAGACTTTGAGCTGATATTGCTTGAGAATTTTAATTAGAGTTGAAAAAAAGGGTGTGGTGAAGGATGAAGTGTCTGAGATTGCATGCAAAATGATGAATGATGTGGAATGTAAATGGAACAGAATACTGGGGGTCACACATTGAGTTAGGAGCATGTAGTAGGAGACCAAATATTGTTTAAAAAACAGAAAGTGTAATATAGACCAGCCATTCCTAGATGTCGCAGTAGAGCAAACACTCAATGGGGAACTTCAAACCTGCATCTACAGGAAAGCAACACACACAGACCAAATTCTTAACTACAAAAGCAATCATCCCAACATCCTCAAACGAAGCTGCATTTGGACATTTTTTCTATGAGCCACCACACACTGCAGCATTGAGGAACTACAAAGAGTAGAAGGGAAATACCTATACAGCGTATTCAAAAAGAACAGTCCGCCGATTTCTCAGCAACAAACCCAAACAAGCAGCCACAATGCGCCCAGAAACCCTCGCCACTTTGCCCTACATCAAAGACATCTCTGAAATGACTTCCAGACTAATCAGACCTTTTGGCATAATGGTATCCCACAAACTTACCGATACACTTAAACAACGGCTAATGAACTTAAAAGACCCTATACAAACAACAAGCAAAACAAATGTCATTAACAAAATATCTTGCAAGAACTGTAACAAACATGACATTGGACAAACAGGCAGAAAACTAGCCACCAGGATACATGAACATCAACTAGCCACAAAAAGACACGACCCACTGTCACTAGTATCCTTACATACAGATGAAGAAGGACACCACTTTGACTGGGACAACACATCCATCCTAGGACAAGTCAAACAGAGACACGCACAAGAATTCCTTGAAGCATGGCATTCCAACTGGACGTCTATCAATAAACACATCGATTTGGACCCCATCTACCATCCTCTGAGAAAAAGAACCGGACATGATATCATCCACCCAAAAAAACCTATGCACATAAGTAGAAAGCAGGACATACCACTGGCGCTTCACTGGAGGGTCATTGATGATGTTATCTAGTATGGTGACGAACTGTCTGAAAACACACATTCCAGCTCAGCAAGCAAACTTATCCATAGACCAGCCTTTGATATTACTTTATAATACCATCCAGTTGCTCTACAATTCGGAGTACTCTGTCCCCAGAGCAGATGCATAATCCCGAATGAATTATTTCTTTCAATGAATGCCTGCGCATCCTACCAATTGACATCAAATGTCTGACTGACAAAAGAAAAGAGAGCAGAAAAATAAATAAGGGTGCAAAACAATGCCGTCAATTTAAAAAGTCTAAACAAATAAACAAGAGAGCAGAAGCAAATGGAAATACAAAGTGCAAAGAATTAAAAGAAAGACGGAAACTGAAGAGAGAAAAGCAACAACACACAAATGACAGGCATAGATAACATAAACCATCCCATATCTTACTGTGAGCAGTTAGACTGAAGACCTACTACATATTAAAACTCTTATGAATGGCATATGCCATCACACACTTTCTTTAATTGTGTGCTTCTTAATAATGGTTAAATTTATTCTGTAATATTTGATTGGACCTTTCTTCTCACAAGGTTCATTGCCAGTCTGATTCCTTCAGAATTGCAACAGATCCCAGACAATTCCATCTAAATACCATAATTTGGATTTACATATTACTTTTAATGAAGACAAATGTTGTAGCACGGGAACTGGAGAGGTGAAAGCTTGACCACAAACTGCAGACCAAAAGAAGGAAGACTTTTGTCGGAGTCAGAGAAGCAGAGCATTTAAGAGAATGGACGGTTTTGGATGTTATTTCCTGTGGTGAAGTCACTCCTTATTCCTTTTGTCATGGGGTGGTAGATGGGGTCTAACTCGATGTGTTTGTTGATAGAGTTCCAGTTGGAATGCCATGCTTCTAGGAATTCTCATGTGTGTCTTTGTTTGGCCTGTCCTGGGATGGATGTGTTGTCCCAGTCGAAGTTGTGTCCTTCTTCATCTGTACATGAGGATATTAGTGAGAGAGTACAATAAGCAAAACTAATGTCATTTACAAAATACCGTGCAAGGACTGTAACAAACACTACATTGGACAAACAGGCATAAAACTAGCCACCAGGATACATGAACACCAACTAGCCACAAAAAGACATGACCCTCTCTCACTCGTATCTTCACATACGGATGAGGAAGGACACGAGAATTCCTAGAAACATGGCATTCCAACCGGAATTCTATCAACAAGCACATTGAGTTAGACACCATTTACCACCCCCGGACAAAAGGAACAAGAAGTGACTTCACCACAGAAAATAACATCACCATCAGAAATGACATCACCAACCCAAGAAAACCCAAACATTTCAATAGAAAGCAGGAATTTTCAGTAGTGCTTCACCTGAGGCCCACTGAAGATGTTACCCAATAGGGTGATGGAACATCTGGAAATGAACCTTTCAGCTCAACAAGCAAACCTATATCCAAAACCTCAACCTGAGCTACAAATCTTCTCAAAATTCACTGGATGGTGTTGGAGTAGAATAGATGAACTGAAAGATAAAGCAATTATTGGATATAAACTTGAGCATGATAATTAAGTGTAGCTGTAAGAAAGTTCAAACTTCTGACAATTATTTCCACTTTCAGCCTCCTGCATTCTGTTCTTTTTATCACATGTCTTGTTTGGGTCAGTTCCAACTATCCAAGTATTGTCTGATTTCACAGCAATCAAGATCTGGTCTGTAATTAATGGAGTCTTTATTTCAAGATTCCAATGTAAAATATCATTTCGCTTTAAATGAACATACACGTATTTTCTATTTAACATTGTAAAATATTCTGCCTTCTGAAATGAAAGCCATTGACTTAACTCCTTAAATTCATTTCTAAGGTTTGGACATTGTTGGCTAGTCCAGCATTTATTGTCCAATCCTAATTGCTGCTGAGAATAAGTTGGTGAGTTGCCTTCTTCAACCACTGCAGTCCATATAGTGTCGGTACACCCACAGCACTGTTAGGAAAGGAGTTCCTCGATTTTGACTCAGTGCTAGTGAAGGAACAGCAGTGATACATTTCCAAGTTAGGATGGTCTGTGGTGTTAGAGGAAATCTTGCAAATGTTGGTGTTCACAAGTATCTGCTGCCTTTGTGCTTCCAAGTAGTAGACTTTGCAGCTTTGGAAAATGCTGTCTAAGGGTTCTTGCTGAGTTGCTGCACTGCATCTTGTACATGGTACATACTACTGGCTTGTGATGGAGAGAATTAATGTTGTTATTAGTGGACAGTGTGCCAGTCAAGCAGGCTGCTTTGTCCTGAATAGTATTAAGCTTCTTGAATGTTGTTGGAGTTGGAATTATCCATCTAAATGAACAGTTTTCCATCACATCCCTGACTTATGCCTTGTATATAATTTGAAGAGTGAGGAGGTGAGTTACCCATCCCATAATTCCCACCTTTTAAGCCACTCTTGTAGCCATAAGTTTTAGACAGTTAGTCCAGTTCAATTTCTTGTTAATGGCAAAATCCAGGATGTTTATTGTAAGCAGAGAGTCTGACCTAAAATATTTTCATCTAAATAGATTGGAAGGCTCAGATTTGCAATGAGAACAGTGGGGCTATTGGTAATAAATAAAATTAATGGGTTAATTCCTGAAAGAAAGTAGCTTAAGGTAGATTGCACTGCATAGAAACTAAAAACTATTTTTAATAACATTGATTAATTTGCCTAAAAAAAATTGACATTTCCCACGGAATCTTTCCAATTTAACTGTTCAAGCTGGAGATTCAAGATGGCGGCGACTCAGCAAGTCTGAGTCTATAGTGCTCCTCCCAAGATCTAGACAAAGTGGGCCACCCTCCTCCACCACACTCACCAAATCAATTGAAAATAGTTTTTACTTAATGTAATTAGTGGTTGAGTACTAAATTTAAACAGTTCATTCTCCTGTAAAAATGACTAGGGAGAAAGGAGCCCGCAGTTCTCAGCAGGCAGGAGCCCCTCCCCCACCCTCCCCAGCTGCAGCTGAGGTGTCCGCAGCCGCCCGGGGGACTTACTTATGGTGGGGAGCCTTGTGGAAATAATCTCCAAACTTGACGCAAAGATCGATGCTTTCATACAAGAGTCCTGAAGTTGGTGGAATTCATTCTTGGCCACGCTACAAAAGCACGGCTGAGACATTGAAGAAATTGAATGCCGAGTCAGAGCGGCGGAGCTAAAGGCCGTGACCTCCGAGGCCATTGCAGAATCGGCTGTGGATCGGATCCAGACTCTCAAGCAGCAAGCCTGGACCTTAGAGAATCACATTGACGACCTCGAGAATCAAGGTCGTCGAAAAAATACTCGTTTGCTGGGCCTTCCCGAACAGGAAAAAGAAGGCCACCTTACAAGGCTCCTTGAACAGTGGCTTCCACAGTTATTGAATCTGGAGGCTGGATCAGGCCAGGTAAAGGTGGAATGGGCCTACTGGGTCGCAATACGCGGGCCCGGCTCGAACCAGCGCCCCCCCGCCCCCCGCCCGGTCCTGTTCCAGCTGCAGAGCTATAAGCTGAGGCAGATGCTTTTGGAAGCCTCCAGAAATCTTGGGAAAGATCCCCAAGCCATGACTTATAAAAGATCCAAGATTATGTTATTTCAGGACTTTTCCCCAGCTTTGGTCCGAAAGAGGAAGGCGTTTGATGAAGCAAAGAAGCATTTAAGGGATTTAAACATTCAATACTCCTTGCGCTACCCAGCTATACTGCGCTTCAGCCATGAAGGATCCGTGTTTAACTTCGGATCACCGGAGAAGGCCAAGGAACTTTTGGGCTCTCTTAGACAAATTATAAGAGTTAGTTGATGTTGTTTTGCCCTACCCCCCACCCTGGTTAACCCCCTCTTTTTTTTCCTTTCATTACCTTACTGTTTAATATTATCTCCGGGGGGGTGGGAAGAAGGGTTAATTATTCATCCTTTACTTAGCGATTTTCTTTCCTCCTTTTTCTTTATAGGCCAGGGGGTCTACCTAATGTAGATGGGGGGAAGGTGGTTACCTTATTTTATTTTATCTTTGTCCTTGGGAGCAGGGTTGTTTTCCCCTGTTATTTTGTATTAATATATTTAATTATTATTTGCTGAGACTCATTTTATAGCCATATATGTTCATATATGGTACTAACATTACCAAATATATGCAGGTGTTGGTGTGGGTGTGTGGGGGGTGGGGGGGGGGGGGGGGGGGGATAGGGTACTCACTGTTAGTTCTAGTTCAGTAGTATACTTGTATTTTCTTTTTCCAATCTTGGGTGCCTGGGTCAAGGGTGGGGCACTGGTTGGGAGAGGTTATGATGGGTTTTTTTTGGAAAGGAAGTGATGCCCCTGGGAATAAGGGGGAAGATCTCCGTTTAAATACGTTTTATACCTTTTTTTACTGTTTAAAAATAGCTTTTTTTATTATATTGATCTGAATGTACTAAAGAGCTCTTATTTTTGTGAATTTTATATGCTCTATGCTCAGGATGTTTTGGATAAATACGGGTTTTGTTGTGATGTGATGTTAACACATTCCAAGCATGTATATCACTGCTCAATTTATGTGTTATCTGTTGGGTTTTTTTTCTCTTGAATAATGTAAGAATTTTAATCATACACTCTGGTTAATTGTAAGTTAGATGAGTAGTTAGTTGAGTTTTGTCTTTTTTTCTATCTTGGTATTTCTGTTTTCTTGTTTGATAGATTTTGGTTATCATTTATTTAAGATCTAACTGTATATCAATGTTTATACTTGGGTTTTTTTAGGTTTCTTTTGTAAACTTGTAAAAACATGTTAAATTTTCAATAAAAAATCTATTAAAAAAAACTTCAAGCTAAATGTAATATGTATTTGGGTAGCAGAGATTTTTAAAACCCGTGTTTGATTTATTTTCAATTTTAAAAAAAGCCAAGTTTAATCCCATGAGTTAGTCTATAGCAAAGTAACAAGACAGCAGCAACTCAACAGCTCAAGTTATTACACATGTTAAACTATAGGGCATCTGGTTTGCAATCTGTTTTGCAGAAATGAAGACTACGCGTCTGCTCTGTACTGGACTGACAGGCTCTGTTTTCTGAGACTTTTTAACATTCCTAGTATATATCTTTTAGAAAGCAAAGTAAAATTGTACTCTTCATACAGATTTTGCTCAATAAATAATTTTTCAGAGGTATGCAAACTAACAGAGAAGGAACTTTAATATTATGATTCAGTTTTTCTGTTTTTCAGAGCCGTTATGCTTGTGTTCGCTCTCTGAAAAGACTATCCAATTGGTCCTGCTCTTTGTCCTTTCCTTTTATCCCCTGCATTTTTTTTTCCTTTTCAACTTCATATCTAATTTTCTCTTACAAGTTACAATTAAATCTCTTCCCACTACCTTCTTAGACAATGTATTCATATCATTGTCATGATCTCCCATTGCTGCTGACTCATGCTGAATACAATTTCAAAAATGCTAGAACCTGGACTGTCTTGCACAAGGAGGCCATTCTTTGTTTGTGACCCCAGAATGTTACTCTGACAAACTTTCATTTGTGGAAGAAAGATACTTTCAAAGATAAAACTAATTCGGTTCTCATTTTCCAACAAGTCTCTAGATGACAATAGCAAATGTGGATCCTCTCAGATTTCCCCGCCTCTCTCCTCACATGTAACCTTCTGGCCTGAGGCAATTAATAACAACCCACTGATATTCTAGATGAAGACACTCCTGGTTTGGATGATTCAGTGTGTAAAATATTTTTTATTTTGCATGAATCTAACTGACTACACAGGTACCCCTCCCTCTTTTCTCTGCAATTCTAAATTATAAAAATAGACTGCACGGAACGTTGTAAAAAGCAGTTTTAAGTTTGGCATCAGGAACAAGACAGCTGTTAAGCACAAGTAAATCAGGAGTCAATGCTATACTCTGAATTCTGAGTCTCATTGCTATCGAGTGTAAGTCAGTTTCAGAATGGAATCTGAATTTGAAGGCTGCTTTCCTCATTGAGGAACAAGGAAATTAAGTGATAGGAAAATGAATCTTGTGATGCCTTTAGGTATTGACATACCAGGAAATACTTTGGGTTGAAGCTAACCAGAAATTGACAAAGCATCATTTATGTCAAGTTTCATGAGAGTTTCTCTCCACAAGGCCAAGTGAGCTTTGTTGTGCTATTGTCCCCAACTCACCTCATTAATGACCTAACATGCCCCTCAGATTCCCTATTTGTCTATGGGAACCCAAATCTCCCAATCAGCATAGGTGGACGTATTTGCCATTACCAGAATCTTTGACACCAGTACAATATTTTAAAGACCATTTTGCATAAGGTCATGTGCTGGCAGTCTGGGAAATCACATTAGTTAGCATTATATTCACTAGATAGGATAAAGGGGCATCTCATAGAACTCTATTAAATGCTAGCAGAATTAGACAGGATAAAAGTAGGAAGGATGTTTGAGCTGGTGGGGGAATCCAGAAATAGGAGTCACAGTTTAAGAAAATGGCTGGGATGAACAGAAATTTCTTCAACCAGAAAGTGGTGAGCCTGTGGAATTCTCTGCCACAGAAAATGATTCAGCCTAAAACATTAAATATTTTGAAAATGGAGTTTGGGCTAAAGAGATCAAAGAGTATGGGGAGAAAGGAGCAGGATACCAAGTTAGATGATCAGCCATGATCACTTTGAATGGATGGGCTGAATGGCCTATTCCTGCTTCTATTTTCTATGTTTCGAGCATAAGCCCTTCATCAGGAATGAGCTCAAAACGTCGAATTCCCTATTCCTGAGATGCTGCCTGGCCTGCTGTGCTTTGACCAGCAACACATTTTCAGCATTAATCATGTGGTGGCAATCAAGCAACTGATTTGTCTTGGATGGTGTCATGTTTCTTGAGTGTTATTGGAGCTGCACTCAGCCAAGTTATTGGAGAGTATTCCATCACAATCCTGACATCTGCCTTGTGGATGGTTGACAAACTTGGGGTAAACTAGTTGGATTGGACCCACAGGGCTGACTATGGCCAACTCTCCAAACTGTAGAGGTACAGACCCTTGACAGTGATCATTCAGAGCAGCCTACTGACCATGCCCAAACTCCTGGACTGATATTGGAGTCTTTGTCCCGACTGACCAAAGGCTGTCTCTCTTGGCCTGATTGAGAGGACTATATCCCTTAGACATTGACACATAGTTCCTTGATTGACACACATGCAGTGTGTTTGACTCATATGTGGCTGTTGCATGATGCAAATGTGAGATTGATACTGTACAGCAACATGTTCACCCCTTTGAGTGATGATTACTGGTAATTATTACAAGCTGCCTGCTTTGTGTCTGTGCTGAAAGACAAAGCAGGATAAATGTACTGTGAGCTTTTAAGCTTTGGCTAAGGGGACAAAATGCAAAAAGGCAAGGCAGATATGCTCTATGCATCAGAGTAGGCACAAAGTGATTGAGTGCTAAGAGAGCAAGTGGGCAGTCTTGAGTTGCAACTTGGTCCAATACATGAGTCTCCTTGTATGTAAAGTGGTCTTGCCACAGCATTTCAATTAAAGGTGACAGTGCACTCCAAAGTGTAGCATTAAAGTGCCATGATAATGCAGAAAGGCTGATATACATAACCATGGGGTGTGTGGGTACCATGGAAGGTCTCCTGAATCTCCAGATACCTGCTTATACTATCATGTTCAAATTCTCATTTGCTAGTTCTTTTGTAGTGGGCGGCAGAATAAGAAACTGCATAGTAACAAGGTGAGTTTAATCAAGAAGGAGGCAGTAGGCCTCTGCTGTTTACTAATGACAATCTTGTCTTGCTACCAACACTTGGTTCGAAAATTGGATAGTTTTTTTCTCTGGATGTTGAGAAACTCACTCAATTTTCTGAACTTTCTTGCCATGATCAACATAGTTCAGGGGCTGGTAAGATTCTACTCTATTTATTTCAGGATGTGCACACAATAACTAGTGTGTGCTATTAAGAAAGCTTCCTTAGAAGAACTGAAAATGGTTAGGGGATACACACATTTCTTTGTTATTATCACGCTGAACTGTGTGCCAGGAAACAAAATGCATATCTATTCTAAAAATCTTTGACAAAACATTTTATTAAAAGTGATGTAAAGCAATACTTTCAGCACAGTATGCATATTGAGACACCCTGAGGTTGTGAGAAATATTATGTAAATGGAAATCTTTTCTTTCTTTCTTTCCTGAAGTTTATTTTTAAACACACTTCTTTCCAAATGAAATTGTCACATCCTCCCTACAATGCCATCTTGGACTCAAATCATTTTCAGGTGTATTTGGCCTGGCAGTCTGACTTGATCTTGCTCAGTACCATGCTGGACAAAGTTGAATGGAGCTGACAGCTGGCCATCTATTGGTAACCAGCTGTAAATCTTTCAGCCTCTATTTTAGAATTTTTGAATATCAATAAAAATCCTATAATGTGTAGATATATTTATTCTTTTGGATTTCTATACTGTAGTTATTTAATACCTGATTGGCATTTTCCTTTTAATATTGTTCCTGTCTATTATAATCCAGTTAACACAGCCTTGCTCAGGCCACAGTGCTGATAAGGCTGTTTGAAAAGAAACCACTCCATTATTCAGTGAACACACAGCAAAATATTTGAATAAGTATCTTGTAATACTGGTAAATTATTAATTGAAACAGATGTCCACAGCTGTTATGTATTATATTACAGATAAGATAAGCATAGTACACCTGCTATGTGTAAACAAATCAGGCTATCTACTCCACAGCACTTGAAGTTATACTTCTCAATAAAGGTGTTACATTTTTAACGAACTAAGATTAATCTGAAAAAACTTTAATGTGGGCATTCTCAATAAAGTATTTGTTATACAGTACTTACATCTGGTTTAAAGTTAGCAACAGCTGAACACACAAAGCGATATGAATCTATGTAATTAGCTTTGCTTTTTACTGCATAATAAAGATTCAGTTTTTTAAAATACTTTTCCTGAAGGCATTTTTTTATTGGATACTACCTTCTGTACTTGCTCATTTTGAGGGTTGTATTGTGATTAAGATTAAAATTTGCATCGTGTTTTATGAATAGTTTTTTTTAGGTTGAGACACTGAGTGGTTGAACTGGTTTTACTGTTATTTATTATTTCTTCACAGGAATACACAAAAGTTTAGAAGACAAAAGTGTGCAGGTGTGCACATAAGTATGAAAGCATTTTGGCAGGATAGTTGCTTTAATTTAGTTCCTAATTTGTTTCTGCATTATGGAAAACAATGAATAGATAATCAGCCTACTCAGATAGAAACCACACTGTCCAACCTCTCAACTGTTAATGATTAACTGGTTACCCTACAAAGCTATTCTAATTGGTTGTTTATATGGCTAGTCAGTCACAAATACACTTTAAACCCTCATTTACACATTACTATTATTCCACACCAAAGTGTTCTTGGATGTCTGGATAATCAATTCAACTCTGCTTTGAATCAATAGATATATAGTTAGATATATCTTCATTTATTTGATTTAAAAATAAACTATAGATTTTAAATGTGACTTAGTCAGAAAATATTGAGGCTGCAATATGAGAAACAGATGGAGCACAACCTATAAAGATTTCTGATACTAGAACAGAATGGTTCAGAATGACATAAAATATCCTAGCAGCTTGCAAGCATTTATTCAACTCTCAGATTAGGTTACAGTCTTGAAGTCACTACTTGATATCTGATATTTGATAGAACACATATATATCATTGGTATTTATTTCATGGCCAAAGCACATGCCTTTCCTGCTTATTATTATGTCCACCCATGCAACTTCTTTATATTGTATGGTAAGGATGAATCAAATCCCTAAGCCAGTGGTTCCCAAATCTGTTGCTCATAATTTACATTGTGAATTTCTCCTCTTCCAAAGCAACAGTGCTGATTGTGAAGTGGAGACTCATCACACTGTGACTGGTATGAGTTGTCTTGATTCATGGGGGAATGAATACTTCCCTTGCTATGGTTCAGAGAGACATGGCCTCAAGGAATGAGTTCACTGGCCCCAATGCTCCTTCCATTAGAGCCTGAAAAACGATTTTACATCCAACTGTGCAAGTAGGTGGCACATCAGTTTAATGTCTCATTGAAAATACAGTATCTCTGATAGCACAGTGCTCTGTCAGTCCTACATTGCAGAATAAGCCTTGATTTTATGTATTCAAGTCACGGGGTGAGATCTGAATCTTGGATGATAGAAGAATTGGAGGTGATGTCACCGAAATATACAAAACTGACACAGTAGGTGCTGAGGTGATGGAAGTAATGGTGAGTGAGATAACTTAATCAGGTGAGAATTTAAATATCAAATTCTCAATGTTGAGTAAAACCCACCTAGATAGCTGGTGGCAAAAAGCTTATTTCAATGTATTTGCTTTTCATTATTAGTACAACACAATGAAGTAACATTGCATTGGTAATTTTTGTCTCCATAAGTGAGACACTTGACAGTGCCAAAGTTCTACTGGTGAAGCAGAATGGATACCTTACAACTTGTCTTATCAGTATCCAATGCAACTCATGCAAAGGCTGTGCAGGTTATCTAGCTTTTCATAAGAAACCATATCTCCTGCTCAAAATGATCAATGCGCATGTTCTTCCTGTCCTCTTCATCCATGCAACTTGGCATTGGCAAAGCAGTACCCTCACAACAATATCATACTTGGTCTCAGCCCAAATCAGCAGTTAATGATATACTTTGGAGGTAAGGATCAGTCAGGCCTTGCATGTTTCTGGCAAAACATTTTGTGCTTAAGTACAGTCAGAAATCTAGGGCTGACATGGAGCCAGGCATCTTCTGGATCTCAGTCTGTTTTTTTAGTGCATTGAGTCTTCAGCACTTACTTAGAATGAAAGCATATTATGGGTCTTAGCTAGTTTTTTTAGTGCACAAGATCTTTGGAAGTGCTTTAGATGCAGGCAGAAGAAAAGGCAGGCAGCTTATGGCCCTTTGGAGCTAGGAAGAGATGGGGATGACTTATCACCACTGGCACGACATCAATGTCAGAGCTGCATGGGAAACACAGCACATTGCTTGGAGAAAGTGGTGAAGTGTGAAAGTCAAAGGGGAAGGGTGTTTAGCGGGGTGGTGTCCACAGAAACAGGAACTCAAAAGGGAACATAAAGAAAGTGGGGGGAGGGAAATAATTTGTGGGTCACAGGCAGAGTTTGCAAGACATTCGCACAGACACAATGCTGGAACCATGCCTTGTGGGCCTGAAAGTCAACTGTACAATGAATTCATAAAATGGCTTGGACCACATTAAAAGTGGGATGAGTAAGTTACTTATTTTTCTTCCAATTGGTGCAGAGTTTGCAACATTCATTTTGAGGCCCTGCAATAAGTCAATCTTCCTTCACTGATTAAGCAATGTTACCATCTGCCCAATTCTCACTTCAGCTGAACATCAGTAATTGTCGTAGAATGCAGAGAACAAATCATGACCTCAAGTAATCATGGACATAGCATTGTGCTGCTTATCTCCTTGTTTTGTAAGTTCAACACACTTTACCGTAATAATGTGTTTTAAAGCTAAATCACTTGTTGCCATTTGGCAAAGACAAGCTGCAGTAAATATAAGAAGACAATGCATCACAGTTGCCATATCTTCACATAGACAATTAAATCTGCAAGGATGTGAGTTATGATGTGGGAGGGAGGTGGGGATCTCACAGTGACTTACTGGCAAAAGTCTACCTGCAAAGGAGTATAGACACTTTGGTTCTTTACTGTGCATTTGAAAAGACATATACTTCAGAGCTCCTTATTGAGGCATGACAGTGACCTCCTTGGAAAGTTTCATGCCACACTATGAGACCATGGGCAGCACGGTGGCACAGTGGTTAGCACTGCTACCTCACAGCGCCAGAGACCCGGGTTCAATTCCCACCTCAGGCAACTCTCTGTATGGAGTTTGCACATTCTCCCCATGTCTGCGTGGGTTTCCTCTGGGTGCTCCGGTTTCCTCCCACAATCCAAAAAATGTGCAGGTTAGATGAACTGGCCACGCTAAATTGGCCAGTTGGATCCATCCTTGGATCTTTTAGCCGTTAGGCTAAATTGCCCGTAGTGTTAGGTGAAGGGGTAAATGTAGGGGAATGGGTCTGGGTGGGTGGTGCTTCGGCGAGTCGATGTGGACTTGTTGGGCTGAAGGGCCTGTTTCCATGCTGTAAGTAATCTAATCTAATCTAAACCATAACATTCAGCTCAATTCTTTAGGATAGAAAGGCTTAGGCACCTCTTCAAAAACACTCGTTCATCCCTCTGATGAAGGTTATCTGCTCATAGAGCTGAAAGGTCCAATTCCATGCCTGTTTTTCTTGTGGCCTAGCCCTAGTGACAAAAAAAGTCAGAGGAGACAGTGGCTAAAATAGCTTCAGCAACCCCAACATGGGCAGCAATTTCTAACAGCTGCCACACAACCCCAAAGGGATAAGTAGCAGATGAAGATCTAGTAAAGAGGTCCAGAGTAATGGTGAGAATGCATGTTCATAGGGTTTATTGCAGTTATATGCAAATATCTAAATGGCAATGCCACAGAAGTTTAACGCTGACTAATTCGTCACCTCCGTGCTATTGCCGGATGAGGATTTGTGCTCAAAACATCCCAGCTAGGCTTTAAATATAGCATCAGAGGTTTGGAAACTAGAAGGTCCTGACTATGGTGATCATTTCTATCTTACTTAGAGTCAAAGTTCACCAAGTAACGTGCTGAATACCCCACCTGCGTAAGTAATAAGCTGAGAATGAGCACAAGATAACTCCTTCCATGCTACGGTGCACATGATACCATGAAACTAATTGGCTGCTGTTCTAAATTCAAATGAGAAAATTCTGACCTTTTAAGCACTAAAGCAGTGAAGTGGTGCTAAACCTTTATAAAGCCCTGATTAGGCCCCAGTTCTAGTCACAACACTTTAGAAAAGATGCGTCAGCATGGACAGGTTGGACCGAAGGGTCTGTTTCCATGTTGTACATCTCTATGACTCTATGTGGAAGTTCTTGACAGGATGCAGGGGAGATTTATTAGAAAGGATCCAAGGATGGTATTTTCCTTACAAGATTGTGTTAAAAAACTGAGATTGTTTTCCTTTGAGTCAAGGAGATTGAGGAAATATTTCATGGAGTGTACATGAAAAGCTCTTTTCATGAGCTGATTGTACAAGGATAGGGGGCACAAATTTAAGATTTTGAACGTGAGATGCAAACAGAATTTGAATAAAAAATGTGTGTGCAATGCTGACCTAGAAACTTATGCGCACAAAAAAAATTAAATGGGCACTTGAAGGAAATTGATTTGAAAGGCTATAGGGATCAAGCAGACGAGTGGGACTGACCTGGATTACTCTTTGAGCAGCTGACATGATGGCCAAATGACCTTTCCTGTGCAGCAAATGATTCCATGATGTCTTAGCTAGTATCTCTTCCTCAATTATTATTACCAATTTCTGATTTACTGGTCATTCATTTAATTGCTATTTGTGGGATCACGCTGTACATAAATTGAGTGCAGTGTTTGCATATATAAGTCCATTCGCATAAAGTGCTTTGAGAGGTTTCTGTTTCTGAGCAATGTGATAATGTACAATCTAAATGTGAATGTCTCCATTTTTGTTAAGGACCTTATTTTGAATGAGGATTTCATTGTATTGTAAATACAATTCTGGCTTTCTCGTTAATTTTACTATTTTTGTACAAGTGACATTATTTTTTGACTTTAAAGGTTATCCCACCAATTCATAATGGAGCAGGTCCATATAATGTTTAGCAATACTGTACTAGAAAAAATTATAATCATTTATAATTAAGGGACATAAAATTTTATTTTATGTCTTGCAACTCTTCATGACATCTGGAAGCTTCTCACAATCCTTCAATTATTATTAAAGTATACTTACTTTATTTGGAAAAGCACAATACTATCCCACAAATAGTATTTGGGATAAATAATCGGATAACGTCTTTGGTTGTCATGGCTATGAGGTGAATACTCAAAACTTACCATTTTTATTTGATAAGTGCCACATTTTTTTCAATAAGAGGAAGGAGTCTCACATTAAAGATTTCATGTTGAATAACACAACACTGCCTTAATTGTTGCACTGAAATATTAATTCAAGATGACCTCCTTAAATTGCAGCATGTAGACTGAATGCAAATATTTCCAAATGAGAAACAAGAGAGCCTCCACTGAGGCAAACATAACAAAGATTAATCAATCTGCAATGCTATCCCATCAAATAATGCTGAAATAAGTGACAAGATAACTGCCAAAATTGTTCAGCTTTCCATCTTGTATCCTTTGTAAATGTCAGCTCATTGAAAACTCTGCTGCCTGTTGCCTAATTTGCAATTCACCCCCTACCCCTCAACACACTTTCATGTTTGCTGACCTACATTAGCTTCAGATCTGGCAGTCTTGACTTTAAGATTTTTATCCTTGATTTCCAATCCCTCCATGGCTTTACCACTCTCTACCTCTGTAAGCTCCTTTCACTCTACAATCCTCTGAAATCTCGGCTTCTTCAATTCAGACCCTGTCATTTTTTTCAGTCCACCACTGGCAGCTGTGATTGCAACCTCCTAGGCTGTACGATATACAATTCCTTCCCTAAATGTCTCTGCCTGTCCTCCTTTAAGATGTTTCTTTATATTTACCTCTTTGGTCAAACTTTTACTTACATTTTCTAAATTCTCCTTTCATGTCCTGTTAATTTTTATTCGATAACTCTCCTGTGAAATGGCTTATTTATTAGGTTAAATGACCTATGTAAATGGAAGATGTTATGTTAATCCTACTACAATGCAAGCTAATTTATTTGTTAACTGATGAAGTAGTTTTGAGATGAAAAGACAATAATGCCTCTTTAACAAATTAGCTTCAATAAATAAATTACTTATAATTATTTATAAACAAATTATTAATCATTTATTAATTAGCTTCAATAAATAAAATTATTTAGGACAAATAATTGTGCTAACCATTGTCCCCTTATTTCTGACAATAACTATTGACAATAAGGCTGACTTGGAAGGGTGCTGTTTAATACAAGTGTGCAGGTGAAGCCCACACAATTTCTAACATGCCATCTGAATTCCAAGGTTTCATTGCAACGTTAACTCAGTTCATTTTTTACATTATGTTTAGTTTGATTGTTAGCTAGTACCTTGTTTTGAATTATAAAATACACAGTGACAATTGATGTGTGCTTTCTACACTTAATGTGTAGCCATGCTCATCTGAATGTTAATATTCTCTGACTTCAAAGGATATTAGCAAATACTTAATCTATGGTTGATTATCTAGATTGATCATTACTTTATGCATATTATTATGGATAATCCTTCTCCAAGCATTTTTTTTCCAATTTATGAGAATATTGATCCATATTCTACTTCATAGAATGGTCATAGTTATCAAACAAAGTACATATTACAATAAATGTTCCTTAAATTGTAGTAGTGTTTTTTTCTTGCATATAAAAAGAACAATTTGTTATTATCAATTCATTTTAGGAGCCTTATTAGATCTGTAAAATGATTAAGTGTTTAACTGAACATGTTGGAAATACAGTACTTATACCTTGTTAGTGAGAAGTAAAAATGCCTAATCATCCCAGCTGAAGAAATATAATTTCCTGATTAAGGAATTTTCAAAACACTTTGGCAAGAAATGAATATGTCATGTTAAAATATGAGAGCTGGAGGCCTTGTGGAGTATTGGTAGTGCCGATTCCATAACTTGATGACTAAGGATTAACACAGCCAAATAGGTGTAGAATCACCTGTAAACCATTTTAACAAATGGCTGGCAGTAAGTATGGGAGAGTGTTCTTGTTAGTCATGTGATAGAAACAAAATTGGAACTTCTACCACCACTATTTGTAGCTGCAGGATGCATGAGAAAGCGTATGTTGCCACAACAACTCAATCATTTCTGAGAGGACAGAGATTCTTAATTTAGCTGGCACTTTGATCTATACGGATCAGGTTTTGCCAACATTGTACAGTTCAATCTTTGTTCTGGCTGGGGTGAGTTTGAGTTATTCCATCCTTGCCATATCTATGGATGAAGTCCTGGCTATCTGGGTCAGACCTGCCTTTAAATAGAGAACTAAATAAGAGTAGAATATTATGAGAGGTTTATTCGCCTGTATATACAATTTAATGAATAAATAAATGTGAAGAATAAAGAAAATTAGCAGTCAAGATTTACTTTTTAAGGGGGAGTTGTGGTCTTCCTAAATGCCAATCACAAGACCTTTCAGTAGAACTATATTTTGGGAGATGGTTAAAAACTTGAATATTTTCCTTACATGCAGACCTCCACTATTTTTATGGAGAATGAAGTTTTTTAACATGACATCAGAATATGTTGTAATACTAAATATTGAAATTTAATAAAATCTGTAATATTTAAAGTATTTTCTCTTGGAAGAGAATTTTAAGCAGCTTCACAATTACTGTGTTTGGTATATTTAGTAACTCAATAGGTCCCACATAAATTGAAAATGAATTATGATGTGTAACTAGCACTGATAAGGCAAGTTGATCAATAAATACTTACTTGAAAGTTATTGTGTGGAATAGTGTTCTACTTGTTTCAGATGTAATAATGTAACTGATTAGATTAGATTCACTACAGTGTGGAAACAGGTCCTTCAGCCCAACAAGTTCACACTGACCCTCTGAAGAGTAACCCACCCAGACCCATTTCCCTCTGACTAATACACCTAACACAATGGGCAATTTAGAATGATCAACACATCTTTTGGATTGTGGGAGCAAACTCAAACAGACACGGGGAGAATGGGCAAACTCCACACAGACAGTCGCCCAAGGCTGGAATCAAACCTGGGTCCCTGGTGCTGTGAAGCAGCAGTACTAACCACTGAGCCACTGTGCCACCAAATACTTGTCAATAGTTTTGTCAAGATATAATAGAGATTTCATGCAAAAGAACAAGGCATAATTCTTTAAAAAAAAAGTTGTCACTCTGTCCCCAACAAGACTCATTGAAGTTTCTCAGCATCAACTCTACATCCTATGACCAAGGGATTAATTACCCTTTGTCATAGTTTTCCAGATATTTATCACAGACAGTTCACTTTTTGTGTGGCTCAATCTCTGACCATTTGGGCTCAGAATTCGTTGTGAGTAAATTTGTGTCTTCATTCCCAGAGTGGTAATATATTGATGTGACTTGTCTGTCCTATTATACAACACACATATCATTCCATCAAAATCATTGATTGAAAATTATGTGGGCTGCAACACATGCTACCCTAATGGCGAAATGTAAAAATGTATCTTCTTTAGTTTATCATCATCATTTCAACAAACACAAGCATCTCAAAGTTATTCGTTGTATCAAAGTAAACTCATAGCTTACCAGTCTGTCATCACTCGGGCAGCAGCTCAGCAGTGACCTCAGTACAATGCTAATGGGAAAGCGGTGTTACAAGTTGGTGGCACTCCTGCCCCTGAGATGGCTGGTTCTGTGATTAACACCTACTTGAGCACTGTATCTATCACATCAAGGTCTTGTCTGTCCTTTCAGGTAGACATAAAAGATGCAATGGCACTATTTAAAAGAAGTGCAGGGTAGTTCTTCCATTGTTGTAGCCAATATATGTATTTAAAGCAACATTAATAAAGCAGGTAATTCAGAAATGGTTGATCATATTTCCTGTGTTACAACATCATATCTAATTGGTTGCAAAGAATTCCTCAGTGCCTGAAAGGCACTTTTGTTTTGTTTTCAAGACGTTTTTGCATTTCTGTGGATTTACGCTGGTGGATAATAAGGGGACATAGAATTTCAGGTCATCATTTTTCTCCATAGATTTGAAGCTACTGATCAATTATATTTGAGCTGCATTGAGCTGATTTGAGCTGATATGTGATGTCTCCTGTAACTAAGAAGTCCAAGGTTTCTGGCTGAAAAATGGGAGAACACAACCTCCTTTCGACATGGAATTTCATTGCTTTGAACTCTCAACCTTCCAAGTAGATTGTATTTTTGTAGATTTGTTTTGAGAATAACATAACTCAATAAATTCTGCAATTCTTTTGTATGAGTAAATGCCAGTTTAACAACTAATAAAGTGTAACAATATGGATAAGTATTAAGATCCAAAGGAGAGAGGAGTATTGATCAAATTAAGGTACAGATTAAACATAATCTAACTAAATAACATATTCCTCTTCCAATGAAATAGTAAACACTGTGAAAAGCAGTATATGGGCCATATTTAATGGAGGTGACCAGGATCACACCATAGACTGGAGAGCCAGCAAGACCCCTACATTTCTCCTTTAAGGAAAGCTTACCATATTAAGTGCAAATCAGGCAAGAAACTGCCAGGTCTTCCCCAAGATCCAAGACTCCAGGGTGGAAGTCCCTAACCCTGAGTGCTGCTAGAAAATCAGAAGCCCCCAGCTTTATTGTTCAAAATTGCTACTGGGGAAACAGTGGCTATTGTGAATATTGCAGCGACCCAAGACCAAGTATTGTTTCTGAATCCCAAGCAGCAGATGAGTGATGACAGAAGGATATTTGCAGGAGGAGGAGTTGGGGAGATTATCAGTAGATGCACCAACCTCCTCAGACAGGGTCCCTTGATTATGCACTGAGTACTTTTGAATAAAGGCACACTCACTCTCCACATAATAGCCCTCTTGCCCACTGCTGGGTTAATATCGCCAGCTATGGGTTGTAGCCCTTAAGTGCTATTAATTGCCATGCACAAATATTCTCAATAGAGGCACGAAAAACATGGGAACCACACTGGTCATTCTCCCACCTAATTAAAACCTTCAACACTAAACTCAACACAGTGGAGTGCCTTAAATTCCATCATATGATTTGTATAACTTGTATACTTGAAGTTATACTTGAAGGGTTTGATTAGAAGTAGTCAGCATGGCTTTGTGAGTGGGAGATCATGTCTCACAAATTTGTTAGCATTCTTTGATGAAGTGACCAGGAATTAATGAGGACAGCGTGGTAGACAGAGTCTATATGAATTTCAGTAAGGCCTTCGATAAGGTTCCACATGGTAAGCTGCTCTGGAAGGTTAGATCGCAAGGAATCCAAAGGGAGCTGACAAATTGAATATGCAATTGGCTTAATGGTAGGAAGCAGAGGGTAATAGTGGAAGGATGCTTGTCGGGCTGGAGGCCTGTGACTAGTGAAGTGCCTCAGGGGTCAGTGCTGGGCCCATTACTGTTTGTTATCTATATCAATGATTTGGATGAGAATGTGTAAGACATGATTACTAAGTTTGCAGATGACATTAAAATAAACGGTATCGTGGACAGTGAGGAAGGTTATCAGAAATTGCAGCAGGACCTTGATCAGCTGGGGAAGTGGGCCAAGAAATGGCAAATGGAGTTTAATATAGATAAGTGTGAGGCCTTGCATTTTCGAAAGTCAAGTCTAGGTAGGAGTTACATGGTGAATGGTAGGGACTTAAGGAGTATAGTGGAACAGAGGGGTCTTCGAGTTCTGGTTCACAGTTCTTTGAAAATGGACTCATAGGTACAAAGGACAGTGAAGGCGGCTTTTGGCACTCTGGCCTTCCTCAGTCAGGGCATTGAGTATAGAAATTGGGAAATTATGCGTCAGTTATATGGGACGTTGGTGAGGCTGCACTTGGAGTATTGTGTTCAGTTTTGGTCATCATGCTATAGGAAGGATGTTATTAAACTGGAAAGAGTGCAGAAGAAATTTGCAAGGATGTTGCCTGGACTCAGTGGTCTTAGTTATAGGGAGATGTTGGACAAGCTAAAACTTTTTTTCTTTAGAGCTTCGGAGACTGAGGGGGGACCTTATAGAGGTATAAAAGATCATGAGAGGCATATTTAGAGTGAATGCACTCAATCTTTTTCCCAGGTTTGGGGAATTGAAGACTGGAGGGCATCAGTTTAAAGTTAGAGGAAAAAGAATAAAAGGGAATCTGAGGGGCAACTTTGTTTTTATCAGAGGGTGGTACACATATGGAATGAGCTGCCAATGGAAGTGATTGAGGCAGATACATTAACAACATTTAAAAGGCATTTGGACAAATACATGGATAGGAAAGGATTAGAAAGATAGGGGTCAGGTGCAGGAAAATGGGGTTAGCGTAAATGTAAATTTTTGTTGGCATGGACCAGTTTGGGCCAAAGGGCCTGTCTCCATGGTGTAGGACTCTATGACTATATTCATTCAAAGATTATTATACGAAGACTTAGCATTTATAGTTTTGATTGCCTGTTTATTTGGGTTGATTTATGCATCAATATGTGATAACGTTTTAGTACAATGGCTGTATTGTATTACAGGCTTGGCAGCAGTTGTCTTTTTTATAATCCTATTTCATGCTGAAATATGGTATGATAAAGTGGGTATATAGTGCTGGAATCCATGCCTGCAGATGACGTGTATCAATACAACTCATATTGGCTGTTCGTGTCAATGCTGCGTTTTATTGTGCACATTGAAAACATGCACATTGAGAGCAAGAAGAGTCTATTTGGTCTCCCCATGCTTGCTCTGCCATTCAATTAGATTATGGTTGAATTGTTTAAGGCCTCTACCTGTCTGTACTCTGACTCCCTTTTCAGGTAAGAACCTAAACAACTCAGTTTTAAAGGCATTCAATGAATCTGCTTTCACGGATCTTTGCAAAATTAAAATCCAACCACAAAATGACACTGAGAAAAAAATCTTCTCTCTATCTATAATGAGAAACTATTATGTTTTAAAACTGCAATCCCTAGTTCTAGTCTCTGACACAAGGGGAAACATCCCTTTATTATTTGCCTGAGGATCTTATACAGGATCACCTCATTGTTTTAAAATTCAAAGGCCCAAACTTTCCTTTCTGCTGCCGTCTAGGGTGCGATATAAGTACACGTATTTTTGCAACAGTCATGTTCTTATGTGGTGCATAAAACATATCACAAAATAGTATGTTGTATTTGATGAAAATGAGCTGATGCAATCTAGAAATATGATAAAGATTTTTAAACAATCCTTACATTGATTCCAAATTGAAACTATGGTTCTGATCACCGAGCTGCAAATTTGTGTTGCAGACGTTTTTCCCCCCGTCTAGGTGACATCCTCAGTGCTTGGGAGCCTCCTGTGAAGCGCTTCTGTGTTGTTTCCTCCAGCATTTAAAGTGGTTTGTCTCTGCCGCTTCCGGTTGTCAATTCCAGCTGTCCATTGCAGTGGTCGGTATATTGGGTCCAGGTCGATGTGCTTATTGATTGAATCTGTGGATGAGTGCCATGCCTCTGGGAATTCCCTGGCTGTTCTCTGTTTGGCTTGTCCTATAATAGTAGTGTTGTCCCAGTCGAACTTATGTTGCTTGTCATCTGCGTGTGTGGCTACTAAGGATAGCTGGTCGTGTCATTTCGTGGCTAGTTGGTGTTCATGGATGCGGACCATTAGCTGTCTTCCTGTTTGTCCTATGTAGTGTTTTGTGCAGTCCTTGCATGGGATTTTGTACACTACGTTGGTTTTGCTCATGCTGGGTATCGGGTCCTTCGTTCTGGTGAGTTGTTGTCTGAGAGTGGCTAAAGAACTACAGCAGAAACTGAAACAGCTGATCAGCAGATCCAGACACTCTATACAGTCAACACAGGAATTCTTGGGCATCATCAGAAATATACACATAGACAAGGAAGAAACTATGGTCTCATTCGATGTAACAGCACTGTTCACCTCTATCAACAAAACCCTAGCCAGAGAAACAATAGTCAACCTGTTGGACATACAGAAGAGACAACAGGATGGTGAACCCATCAACAAAGACGGCAAAGATAGCAACTTACTGGACCTGTGCCTCACAACACACTTCACATTCAACAACCAAATGTATGAACTAATCAACGGCACACCAATGTAATGTACAAAATCCCATGCAAGGACTGCACAAAACATTACATAGGACAAACAGGAAGACAGCTAACGGTCCGCATCCATGAACACCAACTAGCCACGAAATGACACGACCAGCTATCCTTAGTAGCCACACACGCAGATGACAAGCAACATGAGTTTGACTGGGATAACATTACTATTATAGGACAAGCCAAACAGAGAACAGCCAGAGAATTCCTAGAGGCATGGCATTCATCCTCAGGTTCAATCAATAAGCACATCGACCTGGACCCAACATACTGACCACTGCAGCGGACAGCTGGAACTGACAACCGGAAGCGGCAGAGACAAACCACTATAAATGCCGGAGGAAACATCATAGAAGTGCTTCACAGGTGGCTCCCAAGCACTGAGGATGTCACCTAGACAGGGGACGAAACGTCTGCAACACAAATTCCCAGCTCGGCAAACAGAACCACAACAACGAGCACCTGAGCTACAAATCTTCTCACAAACTTTAAATTGAAACTATTCCATGATATGATAATGCTCAAGTAAGTTTGGAGTGTAGGTTAAGTGACATGCAATATTTCCCAAAAATCTGATCTCTAATTGTTAGAGGAAATTTCTGAATTTATTACTTTTCAAACATCCAATCAAAAACAAGTTTTGTATCAACACTTGAGTATGGAAATCTAAAGTATTCAATCAAATCACAGGTATTTTCCGAAGTTGCTGCCAGTAAATAACCTTATGGGGTTTGTGTACAATTAGACCAAATCAGTTCTGGATTCTTGGTTGTGAGTTTTCACAACCTGCAAGTTCTAAAACTTGGTTTCCATTTTAATAAATATATCAATTGAACTGTCAGGTCACAAAAATGAGCATATGACAATTAAATAGAATTCAAGATCATACGTGTACTTTATCTAAAGGTATAATTTTAGCATTTAAAATACTATAAATACAAACATTCTTTGATTTGTATAATTAGTCACCACTGTCTTGACAAGCACTGCAAAGAAGACAATTCTGGATAATTATTATATTTAAGAGTTTACATTCACAGTTCACTTTGATTCAGTAGTATTTGCAGGAAGACATTAAGATTTCATGTTGTGCTTGTGTTTTCACTCAGATTGTAACAATAACTTGTTTTTCTTTGGTTTTTGAATGTTAGTTGAGTCAGAGCTTTCATAGTTTGCAGGTGGGAGGTCTCTGTGTATGACTTTCAGTTGTACAAACAAGGCGAAGGGTAGTTTTTCAATGGTAAAGACAAATACAATAAATTCACTGAGTACCTTAGCTACATCCACTGCCACCATGTGTAGATCCCCTTTATAGTTCCTAATCACTCTTGTCCCTCTTCTTACTACCTTTTTTTAACTATTTAAATGCCTATAGAAAACTTCTGATTCCTTTTTTATGTCAGCTGCTAATTTTCTTCTCATATCAGCCTTTCCTGTTTCACTTTTGCACTTTTCCTCTGTTCTTGTAATGAACGTGGTTCTCACCTTAATTACCAAACTGGCATCTGTCATATGCATTCTCTTTCTGCTTCATCTTATTCTCTACCTTTTGTGTTATGTACAGAATTCTTCGTTGATGCTGCCTGACCTGTTGCGCTTTTCCAGCAATATATTTTTAAGCTCTGATTTCCAGCATCTGCAGTCCTCACTCTCAGTTGGCTCATCTGTCACCTTCATGGGAATGAACCTTAACTGAACCAGAATTTTAGCCTTTTTAAAGAGAACCTATAGTTATTTTACAATTCTGCTTTACAATTCAGCTTGCCTATTTACCTGGCAGAGTTATGGTCTCACTCCACTGCAATTAGCCATCTCCAAATAAATAATTTTACACTAGACTGTTCTTCTATGTATTGCGTAGCTTCATTATAATATATGTTAAAATAATTCCATCTGATTAGAGGATTGAAGTACTTGTCACATCATTGAAATGTTATAAGCTGCTTCACTTTTACATCCCATGTACCTCAGCAGTCCCAGGAGGTGGCTCACCACCACCTTCTAAGTACTCAAAAGAATACCAAACTTTTTCAGAGGCTGTGCAAGTGGGAGTGTTGTGGATGGGAGGATGTCAAGGTCTGGGCCTACGTCCCCTTCCTTCACCTTCCCTTTGATCTTTTTGAGACCATTCAAAATGGATTTGGAAGACCATTTCTATTACATTTCATGCAACTTCTATTATACCACACAACCCTGACCCTCAATCATCTCTGCATCCAGGTTGGTATAGTTCCTGACACAATCTTTAGACTGAGTAAATTGGCATTTTTACATTCACAGCTCAGTGCCTTTTCTACAACATCAGTCAAACCTAGCCCTGTCACTGTTTCCTGTTATTTTGTTGTTAATACATATGTATAAATTGTCAGTCCTCAGTTATCACTTTGCAGTTATCAATTTTTGCAATTTTACAAGATCCTTATTGAGAGGTGTACTGAGGAAATACTGAATTATTAAAGCTTCTGACACTTGGGTGAAACATTAAAACTTGAGGTCCTGTCTGCCTGTTTGCATGGATGTTAATGACACTATGGCATTATTCAAAGAAGAGGAGTCTCCTGTACCTTGGCCACGATTTTTTTGTGCTAGTTGTCTGATCTGGCTGCATGCAGACTTTCTGCCAGATTTACCAAAACAATTACCACAATTCAAAAGTTCTTTTGTGAATATGAAAATATTGTATAAACACTTTTTTAAATAAATCAAAGCTAGGGAACTGAAACTTAATTACAGAAAATCGCAGCATACAGGAAAACAATACAATCAAGCACTTAAAAATGGCCTTGAATAAAAATAAATCTGAAAGAAAAGCTAACGGAATATGTAACTTCAACATGCATTCTGATTGGATGACCTTTGTCTTCTTCTATGTGCAATTTTTATTTTGGATTCCTAGCACTTGACATTTTCTTTTGCCTCCACAATGGTAAAAAAAATTACTTCTACATTTTAAAGCATTTGATCTTTGGTACACAGGTTAAATTGATTTTGGTTATAATGATTCTGGTAACAATTAAGTGGAGAGGGCTCGCTATGAATGGTATTAAATAGGAAACCAATTCTTCAGACACCTGCATACCTAAATTACTCATTTTATACAGTTGATTTCAAAATGTTTTAATGTCAATAAAAGTTCTGACAATTCACAAAGAAAACTTTATATAGATTATTTATAACAATATATGGCATTATTGCTACATTGTAGATTTAGCAAGTGATGGTCAACACTTTACTTTGAAGCAGCAGTTTCTGTCTAAAAAAAGCTGAAAAAGAAAACCACAATTGTACCAAGCTATGAAGGCAAGCTGTAATGCAGGTATAAAGAGTTCAAGATCAAACTCTTTCTGCAATTATGATCAGCTCAGACGTCTTTTGGAAGGGAGTAATGAACTTGAACATTAACGGACACCCTCTTGCATCTGCCAGTTCTGGCAACAGAAGAAAACACAAATTACAAGTTAAAATCAGATTGCCAGTCTATTAGACCTGAGGCTGAGACACATACGCATGCAGCCTATTCATCTGATTGCAGATGGAGTACTTTTCGTGACAAGGAGTTCTTTTCAGTGTGATTCCAGCCTGACTTCCCTAACACAATAAGACGTTTTGTTCCTATTCAGTTGCATCAAGCCCGCCTTCACTCTCTGCAAAACAGAAATTTAAACATAAACACCCTTTCTGTCTCCCAGATGAAAAATAATTAACATATTAGCTCATTGTAATTATGCTCACTGTCAAATGTTTTTATTCCACTGTTAAGGAACTACTGCAGTGAAATGGACAGAACTTCTATACACTTTTAGATTTGGCTTGTCAACTTATTTTGAATGCCTGAGTTAGTGATCCATGAAAAAGTTGAATAACTGCAGGAGCTCTTAACATTTAATTGTCCTAACAGGGGTCGATAGCCCAGTTTATAAAAATACAATTTTGCTAAATGGATAAGAAATTATATTTGCCTTTTTTTGATTCTGAACTCACCAGTGAATGGCTTCAAGTAAGAAGAAAACTGTGAAGCCCAGAAATCTGAAATAAAAATAAAAGTACAGACAGTAAGTGAATTTGCATCTGAAATTTTGGACATAATATTTCACAAGAAATCTGATTAAATCTTCTTGCCATTTGTTCATTCACCAGATATACAACAACCCTCTAACAGGACTGAAACATGGAGGGAGGGGAAGCTGAAAACTTGAGAATCAGAAACCATTAAGAAGAGATATCATCTGAACAGAATGCAGAATTTGTCTAAAAATATCTAAAATTAAATTTGCAATTATGTACAGGTTTGGAGACAAAGGGTGTGTTTGAGTGGATGGGAGGATGTGGGGTTGGGGATTTTGCCACCTTCCCACCTCTGTACACTGAACTCAGGCAGGAAGGATGGAGGGTGTTCCTCCCATTCAGTATTCAATCAGAAGCAGGCAGAGAACTTATGGAAAACCCAGCTAGTAAATCCTTTTGCCCACAACCTCGTGGGAGTTTAGGAGGAGGGTTGGTGACCTCACTCATAGGCACTGTGTTAATTAAGGGACCAGTACAAGGAAGGGAAGTGACTCTCTGAAAGCCAATTCTTGCTGTGGCTTCTGACTTCTCGTACCCACCCTTACTGGTGACCGTGCAATCCCCTATCCTGTCTATACCCATATCTACCTCAGGATTCAGCGATGATCCAGTGAGTTCAATACAGCCAGTAGCATTACTGCCAGTGATATTGGCAGCACTGGAGAGCTGCCAGCCATATTGGCAAGGCTGCTCAAGTGACGATCTGATTACATTGTAATTGCCTTGACCTCCCAGAAAGAAGCAACATGGGATTCCGTCAGCTCTCCAATCAGCGTGCAGAACCATTGTTGCAAATTGTGTATCTATACTCATTTGATGGTCAGTGACACTGAATATAAATTCAAAACTTACCTTTCTTCAACAATGACAGACCCTAGTACTAGCACTGTGTTAGACGTCATCACTTCTAACAGGTGAAATAATGCAAAGTACCTGAAACTGCTGATGGTATTAAATGATCAATTAATTGACAGTGTGATGATAAATGAAATCGCCAAGTTTATTTTATTAGATTAATAAATGATTAAAACTAAACTTGTAAATTTGACTGACTCCCTGTATTTTGTTCAGCATTTACAGTTTCTGCCTTAATTTCAGAATGCCTATATTCATATTTTCCTGGGGTGAGGTGCAGGATATGATTGAGGCTGTTATCACTTTGGTGCTATTGAACATGGAAACATCTTCAGGCTTTGCTTGCCAACCTTTTGATGCATAGCCGAAGTTTCTAGCAAAGAAAGTATGAACACTGTTAATAGCGATGGTTAAATATAGAACAAATTGATATTGGTGAATTTGACTATCTGTGATTATATCCTTAGTTCAAAATCAAAACTTGCACAGCTAAATCAAAAATATTATGAGTAATCAAAATACTATTTTGGAGTAAAGTATACAAATAGTAGCCTACCTTGACTCAGTCTTTTCTCTCATGGTTCAGTCCCTGCCCACATATATCCGTGATTCCTCTGACACTTTACGCCAGTTTCCCACAGCCACAGCAATACATATATTATTTATATTAAGATTTAATTTTTGATCAAGTTCTGCTTTTCACTGCCCTGTTTCACACTGTTCTGCTTTAGCATTTACCAGTTAATGGGGCCTATATTCTCATTTAGCATTGACAGTTTCACCATTTTGGTTGCCCCCTCATCCTTTTTCTTGCTTTTGACCTTCCAATTTGTGGCCTCTCCCACTTCCTAATCCATCTCCACATGATTAGTTTCAACTTGTGGTCTCCTCCATTCATTAATCTATCCTCTTGCTGCCAATATTGACTTGTGACTATCCCTGGTCAAGTATCTTTCTCCTGCTCTGTCAACTCACAGCCTCTCTCAATCATTCATCCATCTTATTGTTACCAAGACTATGAATTATGGTCTTCCCGGGTCAAAGATCCTTTCTCTTGGTACTGAACATTCTGCTTGTCACATTTTCCACTCCCAAACCCTCCATCTTGCTACTGAGGCCTTGACTTGCAGCCTTTGTTGCTCCCTAATTCACAGTCTTGCTGACCTTGCCTCTCATTGAACCTCCTGCTCCCTGATTCTCACATTTGATGTTTCACTTTCCAAAACACTCACTGAGAGCTTCAAATATGCCTATTTTGCTTCTCACCACTCATCTCCAGAGCCCTCACTCACAGCAATGGTTCAAGAGAACAAAGCTGTGTGTTAGTCTGGGATTAGGTGGTTCAAACAAAGCTGACACAAAACAATGTGTCAGTCTGGAATTAGGAGGTTCAATGAGAGAAAGAACTAGCAAGAGGGTGAGTCAGGGACTGTTGGAGGCCACTAGTTGAAGGGATTGCAGCAAGTAGATGGATTCACTGGGTTACAGTGCAGGAAAGTCTGTCAATTGGAGACTCAGTATCAAGAGAATGGATTAGGAATTGGGAGAAACTGTGAATCATGGCTCAGTGACAGAAAGGCTCTACAAAGGACAGGGCATCAGAAAGCAGGATATGTGGTGAGCACGAGAGTCTGGAAACAAGATCGAGAGCAGATTTATGGTAAGTAGCAAGCTATCAGAGTGTATGTTTTAAAAATTTATTTCATTTTACATGTTACAGAGGTATTTGATTTTCCAAGGTGTAAATTAGTGATAAAAGCATTTCAACATACAGTGTATATTGTTTTACTGTATTCATTTTCTCATCAGGGAAGTACTCGCGGACTTTACTATAGCTTTTACATCAGCTTAGTAAGATTATGTGATTTGCTTAAAGCAATTTCACTTAAAGTTGCACTTTTCTGGACTACAACTATATCTTGACTTGAGGACTCACTGTAATGCATTTGTATTGTGCTTAGTAGTACAGATGCAGAATCAAAAATTGTTCTATGTATAAATGGGATTACATATACTTTATTATGTTTGCCAGAGACTAAAATGCAGAAGATTGTCCAAAACAATGTGAGATTATCTACACACTAAGCTATGTAATTCGGCAGTATGTGCCATAACTTACAGGCACAGGATGTGATTTCTATCAATCACCAAATAGAAAATTGATTATGTTACTTCTGGATACAACACTTATAGAATGTAATCACATAACATGGGACATATCAATTTAAGACAGACAATATGCAAAACAGTCTTGCCAGTCATCCAATGCATCCAACCCTTTGGCCTTTATTTCGGAGTAAACAGAGTATAAATAGGTAGGGCTTGCTAAAACCATGCAAGGCAAAAGCTTGACTACACCTGGAAGACTGCAAATAGTTTTGATCACCTTAGCTAAGGAGAGGTATACTGGCATTGGAGGCAGTCCAAAGAAGGTTCACTAGGTTGATTAGGTATGGATTAATGATGAAGGGCTTATGCCCGAAACGTCGAATTTCCTGTTCCTTGGATGCTGCCTGACCTGCTGCGCTTTAACCAGCAACACATTTTCACCTCTAAGTATGGATTAATGTCTTATGAGAAGACATTCAGTAATTTTGGCTTTTACTCAATTAGGTGTAGAAGAATGCAAATAGAAGGGCACAATCTCAGAGTAATGGGTCACCCAGTTATTATAGAGGGGAGGAGAGATTATGTATCTCACATTTTAGGCCAACTATGTCATTTTTTTATCACTGTGGCCCTGTAGAGGCTGAGTTAATAAGGTGAGGAAAGACAGATTTTTAATCAACAGGTGAATCAAGGATTATGGGGGAAAGACGGCAAAGTGGAATTGAGGATTATCAGATCAACCATAGTCTTATTGAGTAGCAGAACACACTCAAAATAAGCTGAACAGCTGACTCCTATTCCAAATTCTTATGGTGTTATGGTTGTCTAATATTGAACTATGGACCATGCCTTGAACTGACTCACTGGAAATAATGTAACTTTTCCATTTTAATTATCCATTTCAGAGTTGTCTGTTTAAAACATTTAAAACATTTGTAATCATAAATAAAGAGAAAAATGTTAGAAATGCATCATTACGTTTTGTTTGAATTTGGTTTGAAGGTAGTGAGACACTTTTCTAATAAATTTAAATATCATTAGTGGCATTCTCAATACTAGGGCTGTATATTGTGGAAGAAGTTACAGAAACATAATGGTTTTTTGTTCTGTGTCCTACGTTGTTAGTACTTATCAATAAAAATGCCAGAAAATAATAGGAAAATTGCCATGTAGTCAAGATAACTGATTATGATTGATGGTAACTGAAACAGGAGGAACATTTGAACATTTTAAAAGTGAAATCTAAAAACAAACATGCTGTACAGAAAAAGAGAAGTCACATCAAAAGAAGGAGAACAAATGACCAAAAGCTTGTTAAAATCTAGTTTTAAATGAGTTTCTTAAAGGTGGAGAGAAGCTGAGACATTTAGAGGTGGAATTCCGAGCTTGCAGTCTAGACAGATATCATAACAGACTGTTGCTTAATTTTGAGAATAACATCTATTCAGAGTTGCAAATTTCTGCCATGGGAAGAGGCACATAACTGAACATGATACTTTTTGATTTGCAAGTCTTGAGGCACATGGGTCAGGATGTCTCAAGATGTATAATGACTTAGAGTACGGAGCCGAGGGTATCCTGAAGAGAATTTTCAGTCATGGATGTTGCTGCTCAAAAACACCTTTGTGCCAACACAGGTTCAGTGACTTTCAAGATCTGTTGTCTGTATACAGGTTCTTGACAAGGAACTCCGTGGTTCACGTCTCTATCCCTGTCACCAATTCTCCGTTACCAAACAATTTGGCAGATGGGCCTTGGTAGATGCCTGCGCATGTTTTGTTTAAGTTTCATTTAATATGCAGATCTTGATGCACCATCATTGTCAATGCTATTTTCACTGGTTGGTGATTCAGATTTTGCTGACATTTCAAGCTTTGGTGTCTGTGAGATACAGAATCTTCCTTCTTATGTTTGGTTCTTGAGGATCTTTTGGACTGCTCTTTTACCTATTTCCTCACCCCCTTTTGCCTCCATGATGGCCCGGCCGGTATCAAGGAGTTCCTGATGGCATGACTCAAGGGGTCGCTTGAAGGCACAAATGTCTTCATCAGGTCAAGTTCACAATCCTTGGAAGGTGTACACAAATCCAGTAGGGAGGCGATTGAAATTGGGAGTTGCATCAACATGAAAATTGTCAGTGTGTTGAGAACTTGCAGGTTTATTGGACACAGTGTTGAGGGCTTTCGGAAAAGGTCACAGAACTAAAGATGAATGAGAGTTGGGGGAAGGGATGCCAGAGAAATAGTAGAGGGTAGTATTAGAAAGCCCACAAGCCATAGAAGTGTGGGTCTCTGCAACAGATGTACTGAGGCAGAAGAGGAGACAAAGATGCCAAAATTACAAAGGTTGGAAAAACCTTGTTTTCTCTGCAAATTGCACACATCAGTACATGACCGAGAGAAAAGCATTTTTTTAAAAAGCTACAACATTTTTTCTGTCTGATGGTTAGGAAATTCACCAACTTGGTGATTTTTGATTTAATGGCCAAAATGCTACTTTGAGAGCCTGTAACTCTAAGATTCAGAGAATAGAGTTATAAATATTATTGCACGAGCTGTGGTGGAGGGGGAGGGGACAGAAGTGCTCTCACTTTCTTATGAATTCAGTACTTTTAAGATCTAATGCGTAGCATACAGTCTGGTAGCACCTTGGAGTGGGAGCTCATCTCTTGGAGACACAGCATTGTTTGGTACGCGGCTGTTTTAAAAAAAAATGCGAGTAGATATCTAAAACAAATGAACACCTCTGACTCCAGCAGATAAGCCCCGAGCAGATGGGCACTGCTTACCTGAGCTGGCGGGCGCCGCCGGCTGAGTCCCCAGGTGAGGCGAGCGGCGCGCGCTGGCACGTGCAGCACCGCACCTGCTGGCCCCGCCCCGCGCTACGCACCTGTCGCTGCTTGGACCGCACGTGCCTCTTTGATTGACAGGTCTCGCGTGTCAGCTGCCGCTCAGCCTCTTGTTGCTCCTCTCTCTCTCTCTCTCACACACACACACACACAGCAACAGCTGAACACAAGGGCGCTCGGCAACCGCAAGCAAAGGTTGCCATTGTCTGCCAAGCGCCTGCTTCCCCACCATCCTTTTGTCGGGCTGCAATTTGTAAGAGGCAATATAAATTGATTGAGGGTTGAATTCAAAGAACTCTAAAAACAACTTCTGTGTGTGCTTCTTAAACCCAGGAGTTACTTGTTTCCCTGAATAGGAAATCAACGTTGATGTATCAGACCACTCGTTTGGCATCTCTTAGATTTGCCCCTCCTAATGCACCATGGACAGGCATGTCTCCAAAACACAAATTCTCGCAGATGCATTTTTATTTCGAGATAATCCAATTTACTAACTTCGCCAGAAGCATCCTTCATAACCAGAAATCAACCAAAAAAACCTCTTACCAGCAAAGGACACTATCTCACCAAGCAGCTTCTGATTTACCCAACCACCTTGCCAGGATAAATCTGCTAACTGCCCCGAGTTCTCTATGTCCTCCACTTCAGTGCAAACCCCTATGTTCCACCTTAGTGGCAATAACTGGAGCTTATGACTGCTTGACATTTGTTTAATATCCTGCCATTTAATAATGGAAAAAGCAAGTGTTTGTGAACCGTTCTCTTTGAAAGTTAGCCCCGAGCCCTAGTTCATTTTTCTTCATCTGACATTTGTGTTTTGTCTTTTTTTTGAAAAAAAATTCAATTTTCCGAATTTACATTTATGTATGCAACTTGAATCCACGCTACAGTTTCATTACACTGGCTTGCTGCAACAGCATTAGGTTTCTTGGCATGGCTCTGCCTTTGCAGGAAGCGATGTGAATTTAAGGGTTGAATTAATTTGTTCGCGGTCTCTCTGGTTCGGCTGGGGTCGGCGGATGGTGGGGGTTGCGGGGGGAGGGGGCTGGAGGCGGGGAGCGTATTTCTTGCCTGTTAATTGTCATTCTGGTTGGAGGTCATTGCTCTGACTGTGGATAAGTCACTGTTAGTGATCAGCATTCTCTGGAGAGGCGCGCGGCTCTGATTGAGCTTGCAAGAAAAGGTTCCAGAATGAGCCAATTCTGAGGTTGTTCGTTCATTTTGAGCTCACAAATTGCTTTCTTTATCGCATTTACCAGGAGTCCGTCCATCCTTTGTGGATATCAAATGCTGCCTGAGGCAAATTCTGTTGGCGTTTCTAGGGTTGATTTGCAAAAACAGCAGTGCGCTTGTCCTTCCATGAACTGTTGAGCCTTGGACGGCAACACACTCCACGTACTTATATTTATCCATGAATACACAATTGGTATGATCCGATCATTACTTGCTTGCAGTTAGAAACACCGAAGTAAGGTTTCTGGTTTTAAAAAATATATACACTGGATATACAGTTACAAATGTGGGTGGTCCACAATGCTTTCACCTTCTAAAATTTGGTTAGTTACAGCTAGGGAGAGTGGGGGCGGGGACGAGGACGAGCCAGTTGACTGAAGGCAAGATGATTCACTTTGTACCTCAAGGTTTCATTCATATGGAACAACAACCATTATTTGATTGAAAGGAACGTTTAAAAACTTTTTGTTGACTGCCTATAATGTGGATTTTTTTTGTGCCACAAACCTGTTGTTGAATAAAACGTGATGTATTTGTCGCTGAGATATCGTTAAGATGAATAGAGTGAGCAGGAAATAGGTTTGGGTCAATTCTCAACTGACTGAAATGACAGTGAGTCAGCGGAGCAGATTCATAGAATCTTACAGCACAGAAGGAGATCATTCGGGCCATCGTGCTTGTTCTGGCTTTTTGAAAGAGCCGTCCCACGCCACGGCTTTGGCCCCATAACTTTGCAAATTTAGTTCTCTTCAAAGTCGCTACCAACTGTCAGTTGAATATTCCTATCGAATCTGCTTCCACAACTCTTACAGATAGTACATTCTAGATTTTAACATTTCTTGTGTGGAAAACATCCTTCTAAATTTGTGTCTGGGTCTTATGACATTGATCTTTGGTTACAAATCCATTTACCAGTGGAAACAATTTATCCTTATTCATGCTCTGCTCTGAAGAACCATTCATGATTTAGAAATTTTCTGTCAGGGATCCCCTTATCTTTCTCTGTTCTGAGGAGAATGATCCCTTCAGATAACCAACATCTCTCAAGGTACCATCTTTGTAAACCTTCATTGTATCCTCTCTTAAGTTTTGATATTCATGCTTAAGTATGGTGTCCCTAATTGTCCGCAAAACTCTGACTGGGGCCTAAACAGTGATTTGGAAAGTTTTAGCATGATATCTTTGCTTTTGTATTCAATGTCCCTGTTGACAAAGGCAAGTCTTGCATGTATGCTCTGAATGAGCCATCAACATGTTCTGTAACCGTGCAAATACTGTGAGCATGCATCTCAGTGTGACTGTGCTCCTTCACTTTTCCTCAAAGTATTTGAATTTAACTTAGAATAACTTTCCAGGTTGATCCTATTAAAGTGTTCCTTCATTTGTACATAATTTTATATATATGTTGCAAGTCTATAATCATCAGAGCAGTGTTTCTAATTTTGATGGAGGTTTTCAATAGTTTTTGATTATGCTCTTGATTGTGACCCTAGTAGCATTTGTGCTATACTTCCTTATTCTTTCATGGGACATGCCAGCACTGATTATTGGTGTATAATTCACCTTTGTCTGAGTGGATCACTGGGACATTTCAGAGAGCATTTAAGGGTCAATCTCATTTCTATGGGTGTGGAATCATATGTAGGCCAGGGCAGGTAATTTCCTTGGGCAAAAATGAAAATCAGAGTTTAGATCAGAGTGGTGCTGGAAAAGCACAGCAGATCAGGCAGCATTCGAAGAGTAGGAAAATCGATGTTTCGGGTAAAAGCCCTTCAAATTTCCTCCCCTACAAAAAATTAGTGATGCAGATGGCTTTTTACAACAATAACTGTCATGATCACTGGCATATTGGGGAGATGGTGATGCTGTGCTAATGTGTACTAGTAATCGAGGAGTCCAATAGTTTGAGGGTATGGATTCAAATCCAACACAGCAGCCAGTGGGATTTAAATTATATTAATAAATCTGGTATATAGAGCCATTTCTTTAATAGATATCAAGGCAACTATTATAGCGTCATAGAGTTATGCTGTACAGACACATATCCTTAACCAACCTGATTCACCAATGGTAATTGACTGAAATCTGTAATCTTTGCTCAGCTTGGTTTACATGTGACTGCAGACTCACATTAAGGTGGTTGACTCTTAACTGTCCTCTGCGATGGCCTAGTCAACCATTCAGCTTAAAAGCAAGTAGGGAGAGAAAGCAAATGACCTTGTCCACGATGGCCGTGTCCCATGTAAGAATAAAAAAGAATCCCATTGCAGAATTCATCTAGGCTGATTTCCCAGTGTAATACTAAAGGAGTTTGTACTGTCAGAGGTTTAATGTTTTCGACGAATCTTAAATTCAGGTTGTCCACAACAAAGGCGCTGAGGATACATTTGACGAACAGAGGGTAATTTGTCATATAATGGCTTGGGGAGTCTTCGTTCTTCAGATTATCTGACCATTATCGTCCTGATGTTTGTGTGAGCTGGCCCTACTTCGTACAACACTTCAAAAATGCTTCTTTCACGGTAAAACTTATTGGGATATCCTGAGATTGTGAACAGCACTGCATAAATCTAAGGCCGTTTTAAAACTACTCAGTTGTCAAATCATCACATTGTTGATTTGTGGAATCTTACTATGCACAAATTGGTTAACACATTTCCAATATTGAAACAATGTGTACCATTTAAAAAGCACTTCCTGGGTTTTAAAAGGCTTTGGGATATTCTGATGGCTGTCTTATATAAATGTCAGCCTTTCATTCCCAGTTCTTTTTAATCACTGTTGTGTGATAGCAGAGTAATCATATTTTACTACTCCCCCGCTCCGATCTTCTCTGCCATAACCTTTAAGGCTAATAATTAAGTGTTAGTGTTGAAACGAACACGCCTTATCATAGGCGAAATGCACTTCAGTTTTAGCAAATATCCGTCTTAATCTCCGACAACCGTGCTGATATTTTCGGAGTCAATATCTACTTCCTTCACCGGGAACATTCCTCACCTCCCTGTTTGATCTGCGCACCTCTGAATAATATTGTAGACCACATTTGCCGCGATCAGATCCCATTCAACAAAAAAGCCCTGAAGACGTTCTGCTCGTCTTTTCAACCTGTGGGGTTCGGACGAGACGTTAACTCTTTCCGTGCTGTTTAAATTGCTGAGTGCTGATCCATTAAAGACATCAATCAACACGTATTAATAGCCGAGAACCACATTGTACTGAAACATGTTCGCGGTATAACTAATAAAACGTGTTTAAAGATGAGTCCGTTCAGATCAGCGCATGAATTTTTCACACGTCCCTATCACTTCAGATTGAACCCCGACCCAAGTGCACCTGTTATTTTTCAAGAGTGCTCTATTGGACTGTACGGATCATTAGATCTACTTGATGGTAATACTGGCAAATATCTCCGCTATAGCTTTGGCAAGTTCGGTAAGGACCAACTTGTTTAACAGGCAAGATTGAATTAGCAGGAACCAGCCTCTTATTTGAGGGGCGATGTTTTGCTTTTTGTTGTTACAGGGAAAACGCAGCCTTCTGGTAGGTACAGTCCTCGAGAGAGTCGAGGATTATTTTAGAAAACCCATTGAGCAACACGTGAACGTGCCCGTCTCTCACCTTTTTTGAAGAGCAAGACCATACCATAAACAAAGCAGCTCTGATCAAACCTAGTTAACACAGAATGCCACATAAATTGAAAACCATTGAGACAATGAAAGGTGGAGTGGCTGGCAAGCAAAGGTAAATTGGGAAAATCCAGAAGACGCTACTTTTTTTGTCTTTTGGGTTTCACAAAGCAACACAAAAAGCATCGCTCACTCACCTTATTTTCCCTCCCCAAAATAACCACGACTGCCTGATTACTATATAGTCACAGTGCCGCCACCTAGCGTTGTATATTGGAGTCAACGCAACTTAAGTGTTCAAAGATATGTACAATCTCAATGTAGCACATTCTCGATTCAATTTTTTAACGTGCCTGTGCTTATATACAAACAAGTTGAAACCTTAGTTAATGTAGCTCGACATATGTAACTTCTAGAGTAAGTTATGCATCTGGATAACACATAGGCTTCTGTTTGGATCAGAATCTGAATCCAAATTGGTTCGTTTATCGGGAGCCATAAGCATATTTTTACGAGAAAGAATTCGGCATATTTATTATTTTCGATGGTGCGATGAAAGAAACCAGTATGTGTATCTGTGTGTGTGTGTATATATATATTCGTTTCTACCGAATATATATTCATACCACATGTACCTTAGTTTAATCTTGCAACTGTCAATACGGTAAAAGGTGGTCGTCACCCGAATGCATTTGACCAGCCCCTTCTACCATGCCCAGCCCACATGATGTGCTTGTAATGTTACTGCCAGTGTTTCTCCACTTATACGGAACGGCGGAGATGGATCAATCCACAGATGTCTAAGCCAACGCGCTCAGGATGTTTCATACTATATAATACTGGACTGCAGAAATGAATCTTGTACAAAGAGTGACTGAACGGGCTCGCAATCGATTATGATCAAAACGGGAGACATACACGCAGGCATAGAGAGATAATGGCAAGTCTCCCTCAGCAGTGTTTTGTGAATCAGTTTCAGCGTCTGGCATTCGCTCACGCGAAACTGCAGCATAGCAACTCAGACACAGTATCGTGTCAATTGCCTGAAACTTAACATCAGCCGACTGGGGTGTATTTAAGTGTGCGAGAAAGCGAGAGAGACATCCAGGTAGAAAACTCTTGTGTGTGCGTGTTAAAATATAACACACACAAAAAAAGGAATCCAGCTTGTGGCTGATTCGTGCCTGAGTCGGTAGGACGGACAAATGCCAGTCTGGGGGAGAGGAAAAAGGCATAATGCAGCTTTAATGTAATGCCAGCGGGGAGGGAGAGAGGGAGGGAAGACTGAGGGAGGGGGTGGGGGTGGGGGGAGTGCATTTTGCAGCCGTGCCCCCTTTAAGTTGTTAGTGTAAACTCGAATGAGGTCAGCCACGGCGCTTCTCATTGCACGCGCCGCGAGGGCACCAGCCAATGAGCGTGCGCGGGGGCGGGGTAGGCCGCTGGAAGCGTTGGAAACAGACGCGATCCGAGAGAGCGGCGGCCCCTGATTGGCTGGGACCGGGACACCTTTAACCGGACGTCACAATGCCTGGGACTGGATAAGAAGGGGAAGCGAGTTCGAGTCTGGTTTAAGCAGCAGACACAAGTTTTTTATATAACACAGTCTTCCCGCATGGTCAGAGGGGGAGGAAGGTTGTGCCAAAGTACATACACATTTTATACAAGAAACTAGGTTCTTCTCTGCGAACGCGAGGAGCAGCTTTTTTTTTCAAAGCACAGCAGCCTCTGTGATAACAGGGAACAAAAGTACAAGCCAACCAAACTGCTACAGTATAAAAAAGCCTTTTTCTTTACCCCTCAGTGCCCTCTATATATATATAAACAAAAAAAAGAGAGAAAGCATGGTGCAGCAAACGAACAACGCAGAGAACACGGAAGCAGTGCTCGCCGGAGAGTCGACCGACTCCGGCTCTTCCGATCTGGGCATAGCTTGTTCACCCGCGGCGGACTCAGTGGCATCGGATGGGGAGAAGACGGACGAGCCGAGCTGGTGTAAGACCGCCAGTGGGCACATCAAGAGACCCATGAATGCGTTTATGGTGTGGTCGCAGATCGAGAGAAGGAAAATCATGGAGCAGTCGCCGGACATGCACAACGCTGAGATCTCGAAGCGCTTGGGGAAGCGTTGGAAGTTACTGAAAGACAGTGATAAGATCCCTTTTATCCGTGAAGCCGAAAGACTGCGACTGAAGCACATGGCGGACTATCCAGATTATAAATACAGACCGAGAAAGAAGGCAAAAAGTGCCAGCAGCAAACCCGGAGAGAAAGGCGAAAAGATCAACACTAAACCCTCAGCTAAAAAGAGCAGTTGCAGCAATAGTAGCATTAGCAAACCTAGCAAAACGCACAAGATCATCCTGGGTGCGCTCAGCAAGTCTCCGATCATTCACCAGCATTCGCAGTCAGGCACTACAAGTATAAACACTACCAACCAACACTCGGTTTACAAAGCGCGGACGAGCCCCGCTTCCAAGCACCTTGTAGATAAGAAACTGAAAGAGAGGCGGTCGTTCAGGGGCCAGGGCACTACCTCTCCAGCCGCCGTGCCAGCCAGCCCGACCCTCAGTTCTTCAGCCGAGCCCAGCGACCCGGTCAGTTTCTACGAAGATCTGGTAGGTGGGACCAGGGTGCGGGTCCCAGATTCACCCGTCGACCAGCGCAAGCACCCTGGCAATTTGCGATCCATCTCACCGACCCCCTCCACCTCCCACTCCAGCTCGTCTTCGTCTATGGCCTCGTCTTCCGACGAAGAATTTGAGGACGACCTCATGGACCTTAGTTCCAGCCCCACTTTCGAGAGCATGACTCTGGGCAACTTGAGTTCGTCCCTGGATCGAGATCTGGAGTTTAATTTTGAGCAGGAGTCTGCGTCTCACTTTGAGTTCCCAGACTACTGCACGCCAGAGGTGAGCGAAATGATTTCAGGCGACTGGTTGGAGTCGAGTATTTCAAACCTAGTGTTCACGTATTAGAAAGCGACAAGTGAAAGAAGCGGACTGTTGCTGTTTTATCTTGGAGGGGGAGAAAAAGGGATCGTGAAATAAAATAATTGTGATCCAACTGCTGCAAAATTGCGTGATTCTAACGTTTGATCGCAAGTCTTCAGCAAAATGTAAGAAAATGTGCCGACGTGTTTGAGGAGCGACTGAGATTCCATTGAAAATAAAATGCCCAGTCTCGAGTCTGGACTGAAAAGGAAAACCTGAAATTGATTTGCACGTACGGGAGGGAACGTGGGCTTCGCATTAAGACAGAAGGTTGAAAGCTGTGGGGTTAAATGAAATCGCCAAATCAAATTATATTGGTAGAGACAAACACGCGAAGTCAGGAGATCTACACGCGAAGAGAGTTTTTCATGAGAAGAATGGTGGCGATGGATTACTGTATTTCGCTGGGTTCATACCATGTTGCGCTGTATCGTTCCAGATTCTGTACAGACTTGAACACTTAACTAGCGTTAGGGCGAATCAAATCAGATAGATGGCGCTGTGTATGATTCCTACCAAGTCACCAGCTCTTTTACCCCTTATCACTAACCCTACTCCAATCTGCGCTGGACTATATTTTCTGGACCAAAATTCCTTAAAAGTTCCATGTTCCACAACAATTTACAACAAACATGAACTTCTTATCACCGATGTTTCATCCTCGTTTGTTTTGTTTCCCTTGTAAATGCAACCAGAAACCATTTTATATGGATGTATTTATACTGGCCAAACATTTTGACTTTTTTTTCGTAGGCCTGTTAATTACCTGCACCGTTTTATCTCCTTCACTGAAGGGCTAGAGTTAAACTTTTAATTTTATATTTAAATGTAGACTTTGACACTTTTAAAAAAAAGACAGAGAAAGATGAGACGTTTGATTATTTTCTCAGTGTATTTTTGTAAAAAATATAAAGGGGGTGTTAATCGGTGTTTATTGCTGTTTGGATTTCCTGATTATGAACAAAGAGGTCGATGCCAGAGCGATGCCTCTTTTTTTATTCCACATGTTTACACTTCAATGTGCAGGTTTTGTAGGCTGCGGTTACCTTTATGTTGGGACTATATTTGATGTTAAAACCTACACTGTCCCTTCCCGCCCACTGTAGCCTTTAAAAAAATGCCAACTTGATAGTATTTAAAATGGGAACCCATTCTTTTACCCAAAAACAGATGACCATTAAAGCTTCCTTTCACAATTTCTAATAGCTGCAGTCATCTTCCACGTATATATAAATAGTAGCAAAATATTAAGGGGAGTAGGTGAACAGTGATTTTGTAATTGTTACGATCCTTCTGAAGTTGAGCACCAACACAAAGAAAAAAGGATGCTGCAACTTCGCACCAATTATTTGGCGCTCCTTAAATAGCGCTCAACTACTGGATGTAAGATGTTGATTTGAGTCCGCGACACTATGCTGCGTTTCTCATGCTGTAATAATGATAATTATTATTAACTTGTCGGCTGAATATATTGTTTTGGCATGAAGCTAGCATATATAATTCCGAAATCAGGTTTAGCTGTTGTGTTTTATTTTGATGGGAGAGGGGTTTGCAAGAGAAGTGAGAACACCTTTGTACATTTAAATCTGTATTATATAAAAAAACACAAGGTCTGTGTGTTTCTTCTGTGTCCAAACTACCGTGACAGGCACTAAGGTAGCTACCGCGAAAACAAAAAAAATTCTTGGTGGCTGCCCGATTGTTAGGGGTTCTTAAAAAATCTTTTATTTTAATTATTTTTAAATTTTTCGTCCATCCTGTGCAATATACTGTGTATAGTCTGTCAGATGATCATGCCTCAACAATTTTTTTTGAAGGTCATGCCAGCTAATCGTGTCAAGTCACTGCCTGTCAGATTGTTGATATACTCTTGTAAATAGTCTTTTTTTTCTGAGAGAAGGAAATAAAATCAGCTGGAACTGAACCCTAATCACCGAGTCCCTGTTTTACTACAAAAGAGAACGGGGGAAGGAGATTGAGCGCCAATCTACTAAAAAACTAGTTTACGTACACTAGACGTGTCTACGCACCAAACGTAACTAAAACATCCAAAACATTATTCCAAACACTGAAAATTACGAGCTAGCAAATAAGTTCTAAAATCCCAACACGAAAGCACTGTCTATGTTTTTATGTATGCGAGGGGGAGACAAAAAAAGTCAGTAAAAATGTTAATTTTCACTTTATTCTTGTCAATTTCTAAATAAACATGCCACGCATCTCTCTATGTTGTCTGAGTGGTGTCTTTAACTCCTGTGGCATAGAGAAGAGTTGTTTGAGATGGGAACATTTAAAATTAGAGATGAGATTCTTAACCAGGAGATGCAAAACGTGAGCTTACATACGATAGTTCAGGAAAAGCTTTTTTTCCAAAAAGAAATGTCCGCCATGTCTCACTCACATAATCTGCCTTCCGTTTCTGAGTCCCAACGCCTTTCTCCTTTGAAGCAGATGTGAAGCCGAGGGGGTTAAGATCCAAGACGGGAGTTTAGTTAGAGGCATTCGGGGGTTACTTTCCCATCCGGAGCTCCTTAAATCCTGTAATTTAAATACTCACTTCAGGATGAACACTGCCTGATTTTTCCCAGGAAGTCCGCGATTAGACGGGCGGGGGAGGAGGTGGGGGCGGGGAGGTTGTATAGTCTGGACCAGAAAGAGGTAATGCCGTCTCAACAACGTGTGGTCTGTGCACTGCAACTGGATATGGGGCTATTCACAAAGCTGCACAATATAGTGAGCGCTACGGGGGCCGCAAGGGTTTCAGTGGACTACAGCAAGTGAATGCGACATAACTGCTTTAGAAATTGAAACAGCAGCTCACTTTTACAATCGTCTTGCTGAGGGGGAAAAATATCATACGTATGCTTTAAAACGCTGCACATGTACCAGGAGTTGTTGTGTTTGATTTATAAGGATACATTTGTTTCAATCATTATCATGAACCCAACCCCCACCTCGAACAGGCAAAACCAAACTCCTCTTGTCGCCTCTAGCTCCCCACCCCCAACACAAACTACAACAAAAGAGTGAATACGCTCCTTCACAATTGAGTATGGGGATAGGGGGGGAGGGTCTTTTACACGAATATTAAAACCTTTTGAGCAAAACAGTTCTAGCCCCAGCAAGCAGCAGTTCGAGTGACTGTTCCAGGGGGAGTTGGGGGTGGGTGAGAGGAGGAGGGGGAGTGGGTAACATCACAGCAAAGCGGACAAGACATTCCCGCTTTCGGCTCGCAAAATACGAGCGGGATCCATTTTCTAACAACACAATGCGTAAAATATATTCAGGAAACATATCCAAGATGATTGCAATAAAAGTGTTAACAAGATATAAACTGCAGCCGTGCGAGAAACATATATTGTTGAATGAACATGACGTTACGTCTCGAGAAAGATTTCTTTGACCTAAGAGGGTCAAAGTTATAGGGTCAGAACTTGCGTGGCATCGGCCAGACTGTGAGGCAGACTTTAAACGCGGATCGGGCAGAAAAGGGGTGGCGCAAATTCTTATCTGAATATGTGAAAATAAGCTTTTTGAGTAGACAGGATCCCTGCTCTCTTTCACAGGACTTGCGAGATTCCAAAGGAACGGAAGAAATTTTTTTGGAGAAACGTTTTCACCAGCATAGCAGGAGAAGCAAATGTGAATAGATTTTCAGTCATTGTAACCGTCCACAAGTAAAAGATGGCGACCACTTTTCAGGACTCGAGCTCTGTCCTCGATTGCACTCGAGTGAATTCTGTGGAATAAAGGAATCGAACTATAAGGAGTGTGCAACTTTAAGTGATATCTCAAAAAGGCCTGAAATTCAGTGATGCCGTCCACGCCAGAGGTTGAGCGAAACAGTTACATTTCAATGATGTATGTTTTAGTTATAGTCACGAATTGCTGTTATGTAGTTGTCCTTCCCACTTCAAATGAACGATGACCAAAACTGCTTATTTAGGGGTAAGAAAAGCAAAAATGCTGACCTTATTCAGGAACGGTTCAAGGTAACAGAAAAAGTAGGCCGATTTTGTTGCAGTGGAGTAGTGAATCTTACAACATTGGCAAATTCTGAAATACACAGTCTGAACCTAATTTCTACTAACAAAAATAATTCTAAATTTCAGGCATCAACATCGCCCTTCGCATGTTTCATCTGGAATCAATATCTGCATTGATGCATTTCAAACACCACGGCCTTGTAAGATATACAGATTTTAGCAATATATCACCTGGAACCAAAAGTTATCCTTAGTTTTACTAAAATATAGAATTAGGTAAAAGTTAGCAGCGCAAACAAAATAGCGAAGCTTTCCCGCAGCATTATTTAAAGCAAGTGTTAGGGTAAACTTAAATTGCTTTGGAGTTGTCAATAGCTAATTAGGTTTTTGCATCGAAAGAGACTTAACTCATCAGAATTAGCACATGACGAGGGCAAGTAGAATCTGTGACCTTGTTTAAATCCGGGTTATTTTTTATTTAGGTCCAGGTTATAAATTGTTCAGGTTAGTTGAAGTTGCCGGCTTGTTTAGGTTGGGATTATACCTTATTCGGGTCAGTTGAAGTTATGGCTTGTTTAGGTTAAGGTTATATCTTGTTAAGGTTAGTTGAAGCTGCCGGCTTGTCTAGGTGATGGTCATATCTTGTTCAGGCTAGTTGATGTTGTAGCTTGTTTAGGTTAGGGTTATATCCTGTTCAGGTTAGTTGAAGCTGTCGGCTTGTTTAGATTAGGATAATTCCTTGTTCAGAATAGTTGAGGTTGTGGCTTGACGAGGTTATGGTCAAATCTTCTTCAGGTTAGTTGAGGTTATCGGCTTATTCAGGTTAGGGTTATTCCTCGTTCAGGCTAGTTAAAGTTTCCGCTTGTTTGGAGTTAGGGTAAAGTTAGGGTTGGGATACCTACAGGTTTCTTCAAGTTTACCATTAGGTGAAAATATCATCCCAACGTTTAGAAATCAGGTTTGTTTAGGTATAGAGTTAAACACTGTTTTAATTTTGTTTAAGTTCCTGTATAGGTTTTTTGAGTTAATTCTATAGGCCTTGTGTTAGGTGGGGGGTGTGGGTTTCGGTTTATGGTTAAGAGTTATTTTGGTTTGCAACAATGAGCGTTTAGCTTTGTGTTTTATTTAGATTTCGGTTCGGAGGTGTTGCCATCCTAAAGTTTGGGGTTAGGTTTAGTTATGTTTATGGTTAGGTCTTGTTTAGATTTATGATTAGTTCTTATTTACGTTTATTTTTAGGAGAGGCAGAAGTCTTTAGGTTCAGTGTTACATCTTGTTTATTAGAATTCGCTGACATTTAAGGCTATCGTTAGATTGGTGTTAGAATTGGGGAAAACCGTAGGGTTTCGGTCTCGGAGTAATTCTTATTTAACTTCAGGTTACAGAGAAAATTGCAGTCCTTTCTCCAAGTTAAGGTTGACAGATATAAAATCCCTGTCTAAAGCTGGGCTGACAAAAAAAGATTAGAATGATGCCTGAGCATGAAAGTGGGAGTTCTTGAATCAGTTAGTATTGTCTGCAGAGTACAGATGCAATAAAATACCGACCATCGATTCGAGTTTCATGATAAGACAGCTCAACATAGTAAATTAAAAATGATCAATCCATACATAAAAACAGTAGTACTTTCAAATTCTGCATTAATTAATGTCGTTTGAAGTTTTGCAACACTGTCCCAATCATTATTGTTCTGGACAAACATTCAGCTCAGACCTGAAGGAAGCAAATAATCACATTTCAGACCATTCTGAAAGGTGTGTCCGTAACGCATGTAACTTTAAAGTAGTGTCCCATTTAAAACCGAATGCTTCCTGTCACAGCTTCTATCAGAGTCCATTACATCATAGTTTCTGAGTGTCTTGGAGCCTGCTTTCAGAAATCAATTCATTTCGGTTTGTCTCTAATTGTATCAGGGGGAAAAAATCAATTGAATCAGGCTTTTAAAGGAACGTTTTTATCATGTACAATTTTCGAACAGGGACAGCAAATTAGAAGATTTGTCTCATTTCTACAGCTTTGCTCGTCTTCCTAGATCATGGAGGATAGCAATGTAATCTCACTTCCCACCCCCAGCCCTCAACAACCCAAACACTTTGTTCTTTCCCAGCCATGTCTCCGCAGCGCGTGGCGACGGAAATGGGGTATTTAATATACAACTGGAGGATTCTGAATCCGAAAGGTGTATTTAAGATGGGAACCTATCAATTTATTTGTGTACAATAAAGTGACACCTCGTTAGGAGTATTAATGGACAGTTTTAAAAATACCTACCTACATGTCGACAAGTAGGAGTACTTGATAAGTTTATTGCTCATACAATTAAATACGTTTTTTTTAATTAATCGTGTTCAATCACATCATCCGTGCGCGGCATATTATATCTAAAATCATAGGAGCGTAACAGCGCAGGAGGAGGCCATTCCTCCCATTGTCTTGATACGGGTTCGGTGCAAGAGCAACTCAGTTAGTCACTCCCTGGGATTTGATTTTTCTTCAGATTAAAGTGCATTTATGGGTCGGCATTGAAGGCGCCTCAAGCAGCGGGTAAAATTTTCCTCATGTATCCTGGGTTCTTTTATTTCAATTAGTTTTGATTATTTTATATCCAGGTATTGAAGAGGCTTGTATATGAGTTTCTGTTCTTCAGGGTACTGGTGAAACCACCCCTGGAGTATTGCGTACAGTATTGGTCACCTTATTTAAGGAAGGATATAAATTGGAAGCAGTTTTTGGAAGGTGAACTAAACATATAGATTGAATGGTTGTGTTATTTTTATGAAGAACCGTTTGACAGGGTAGGTCTTTATCCTTTGGAGTTTAGAAGAGTAGAAATTGAGTTGATTGAAATGCATAAGATCCTGAGGGGACTTGAAATGGTGGATGCAGACAAAAAAAAACGCTTCTTTTGGGAGACTCTAAAATGAAGGGTTGCTGTTTAAAAATAAGGGCTTGCCCATTTAGGACAGAGATGAGGAATTGTTTTGTTCTCAAGATTCTCAAAGGTTATGGATGCAGAGTTTTAAAATGTATTTAAAGCAGAGGTGGATAGATTCTTGATAAACAAGGGAGTGAAATGTTATGGGAATGTGCAGGAATGAGGAGGAATGAGATCAACCATTATCTTATTGAATGGCAAAGCAAGTGGCCAAGTGCCCTGCTGCTCCGAATTCATTTGTTCATATATATTTACGTTTGTGTAAATGTGGTGCAGCAAATGGTCATTTTTCATCTTTTTTAACCTGCCTGTACATTTTGGCATTTCTGACCATTTCATCTTCCTCCAACTGCCCACTTTCTTTGTCTGGATTTATGGGATGCGTTTGCCTGCTTTCATTCCTATCAGTCTGAAAGGTGCAAGAAAATCACTTACAATTGTTCTTTTTGATCTACAGCATTCTAAGCAACCTTTCCTTGCTCCTCCTATTTCTCTTCCATTCTGCCACTCTGCAGTACCATCCAAAAACATGTTAAGCCAACTCACTAACCCCATCAGCACTTTTGTTTTATGGCACTACTCACCTGATTTTAGGTATTGGACAAACAGACATTTTCTCCAACTAAGCATGGGAAAACTGAAACAACTGGCTTTGCTCCATACCATAATTCTGTCCTGTAGCCATTGGGCCTGTTATTCTCCCTGACCACAGTCTATGGTTAAACTGGATAACTTAGAGAGTCATAGAATTGTACAGCATGGAAACAGATCATTTGGTCCAACTCATCCATGCTGACCAGATATCCTAAATTAATCTAGTCCCATTTGCTAATATTTGACCCTTTACCTTTACACTCTTCCATTCATATACCCATCCAGATGCCTTTTAAATGTCGGAATTGTATCAGCCTCACCACTTCCTCTGGCAGCTCATTCCATATATGCAAAGCTCCCTGCATGAAAAAGTTGCCCCTTAGGTCCCTTTTATATCTTAAACCTACACCCTCTTTTTTATTTCATTATTAAACAAATATCTTGCCCATTATCAAAATGAGCTATAATATCTCTGTAACATTAACCATTTCAGGCTCTATCCATTATCATGTGCTGCTAATCCTCACCAATGTATTTGTTACAATCATATTGACTATTTCAATATACCTCTAGCTGACCTAGCCCCGACATCCCCAGCAAACATATGTTCATAAAATCACTGCTGCCTGTATCTTAATTTGTACTTTAAGATGATAGGATGGTTGTAATTCAGGAGGCCATTCAATTTGTCTTGTCTATGCTGGCTGTCCATAAGAGCTGCTCAGTTAGTTCCCATGTTTTTGTTTATATCTCGACAAATCTTCTTCCTTCGGATAATTATTAACTTCTTTTTGAAAATATCTTCCAAAGATGGTAAGGGATATGACACCATCGGGGTGGGGGGGGGGGGGGGGGGGGGGGGTGTTTAAAAAAAAGGGCGTGGGAGCAAGTATGGATTAATGATCCTTTGTGTGGAACCACTGGAGATCGAGGAGATACTAAACAAATATTTTGCATCAGTGTTTACTATGGAAAAGGACACAGAAGATATACAATGTAGGGAAATAGATGATGACATCTTGAAAAATGTCCAGATTACAAAGGAGGAAGTGTTGGATGTCTTGATACACATAAAAGTGAATAAATCCCCAGGACCTGTTCTGGTGTACCCTAGAACTCCGTGGGAAGCTAGGGAAGTGATTGCTGGGCCCCTTGCTGAGATACTGATATCATCAATAGTCACAGGTGTGGTGCCGGAAGACTGGAGGTTGGCTAATGTGGTGCCATTGTTTAAGAAGGGTGGTAAGGACAAGCCAAAGAACTATAGACCGGTGAACCTGACATCAGTGGTGGACAGGTTGTTGGAGAGAATTCTGAGGAACAGATGTATATGTATTTGGAAAGGCAAGGACTGATTAGAAATAGTCAACATGCCTTTGTGCATGAGAAATCATGTCTCACAAACTTGATTGAGTTTTTTGAAGAAGTAACAAAGAAGATTGATGCGGGCAGAGCGGTAGATGTGATCTATATGGACTTCAGTAAAGTGTTCGACAAGATTCTCCATGGGAGATTGTTAGCAAGGTTAGATCCCATGGAATACAGGGAGAACTAGCCATTTGGATATAGAACTGGCTCAAAGGTAGAAGACAGAGGGTGGTGGTGGAGGGTTGTTTTTCAGATTGGAGGCCTGTGACCAGTGGAGTGCCACAAGGATCGATGCTGGGTCCATTACATTTCATCAATTATATAAATGATTTGGATGTGAGAATAAGAGGTTATTAAGTTTGCAGATGACAACAAAATTGAGGGTGTAGTGGATAGCATGGAAGGTTACCTCAGATTACAATGGGATCTTGGTCAGATGGGTCAATGGGCTGAGAAGTGGCAAATGGAGTTTAATTTAGATAAATGCGAGGTGCTGCATTTTGGGAAAGCAAATCTTAGCAGAACTTATACACTTAATGGTAAGGTCCTAGGGAGTGTTGCTGAACAAAGAGACCTTGGAGTGCAGGTTCATATTTCCTTGAAAGTGGAGTCACAGGTAGATAGGGTGGTGAAGAAGGCATTTGGCATGTTTTTCTTCATTGGTCTGAGTATGAGTACAGGAGTTGGGACGTTATGTTGTGGCTGTCCAGGACATTGGTTAGGTGAATGTGAGGACTGCAGATGCTGGAGAATTGAATCAATATTAGAGTGGTGCTGGAAAAGCGCAGCAGGTCAGGTAGCATCTGAGGAGCAGGAAAATTGATGTTTCAGGCAGGAGCCCTGATGAAGGGGTCCTGCCCAGGACATTGATTAGGCCACTTTTGAAATATTGCATGCAATTCTGGTCTCCTTCCTATTGGAAGGATGTTGTGAAACTTGAAAGGGTTCAGAAAAGATTTACAAAGATGTTGCCAGGGTTGGAGGATTTGAGGTATAGGGAGAGATTGAATAGGCTGGGGCTGTTTTCCTTGGAGTTCTGGAGGCTAAGCAGTGACCTTATAGAGGTTTATAAAGTCATGAGGGGCATAGATAGGACAAATGAACAAAGTCTCTTCCCTGGTGTGGGGGATTTCAGAACTAGAGGGCATAGATTTAGGGTGCATGGGGAAAGATATAAAAGAGACATAAGGGGCAACATTTCTATGCAGAGGGTGGTATGAGTATGGAATGAGTTCCCAGAAGAAGTGGTGGAGGCTAGTATGATTGCAACATTTAAAAGACATCTGGATGAGTACATGAATAGGAAGGGTTTGGTGGGATATGGGCCGGATGCTGGCAGGTGGGACTAGATTGGGTTTGGATATCTAATTGGCATGGATGAGTTGGACCGAAGGGTCTGTTCTTGTGCTGTACATTTCTATGACTCTATGAGTACAAGTTTAATAGGTGAGGGGAATTTTAATGGCAAAAGCAGGAGAAGGCAGGTTAGACACCATGTGGTTGTATATGCATGGAGGCAGAGAGCATGGCTAAGGTTCATTCGCATTTCTCTTTATAAGTGAAATAAAAGCTGCCAAAGTCATTGTGAAGAAGAGATACTGAAGCAACAAAAAAATTGACAAGTGGAAGTATTACAATGCAAAAAAGCTTGAGCTTCCTCAGTCTACCCACATACTTGAAGTCTTTCATCCTGGGAACCATGAAATTTTTCTGCAACCTCTTCAATGTCTTCACATCCTTCCTAAAGTGTCATGTCCAAATTGGACATGATACTCCAGCTGAGGTTGAACCAATGTTTTATAATGGTTTATCATAAGCCATGTGCCTTTCTATTTGATGCCTCTGTTTATTTAGCTCAGGATCCTGTATAACCTAATAACTGCTTTCTCAGCTTGCCCTGCCACCTTCAATACATATATATCCTTAGATCCATCTGCTCTTCTAAACCCTTTGGAATTGCACTCATTGCTTTATATTACCTTTGACATGCTTCCTCACGAAATGTACAATTTCTCACTTCACTATATTACATTTCATCTGCCATTTGTCTGCCCATCCCACCAACCTGACATTTATCACTAGCCTCAATTCTGTCCACAATACGTTCAAGTTCTGCAAATGTGCTGTGCAGACCGTAATTAAGTTCAGTAAGGCTTATCAAGTAAATCAGTAGTCCTCATGCTGAGGCCTGCTAACCCCCGCAACATACCTTTCTCTGATCTGAAAAACAACCATATACTATTAATCTGTTTACTTTTATATCCATGCTGCCACAATTCTTTTTATTCCATTGGATTCAAATTCACTGGCAAGTCTATTATATGGCCACTTTATCAATTGATTCTTGAAAAGTCCATACATGTCATGCCAACCATATTATCCCCATCAAACCCCTCTGTTACTTCAACAAAAAAACTCAAATTAGTTGGACATAATTTGCCCTTAACAAATCCATACTAACTTTTTTTTTTAAAAATCCATGTTTGACTAATTGACCATGAGTTTTGTTCTAGATCATTATTTGTAAATATTTTCCCATCCGTGAATTGGCTGATGTAATTGTTCGGTTTATCCTAACAGCCTTTTTTGAGCAAAGGAACATTTGCAATTTTTAAGTTCTCTGGCACTAGCTGAATATCTAAAGGGGTTTGGAAGCTTATCAGCAGTGCCACTGTAGATTTCACCCTAACTTCCCCAGTCTCCTCACAGCCATCTGACTCAGTCCTGGTGATATGGTAATTTTAAGTACCCCATTGCTGATGAAGGGCTTTTTGCCCGAAACGTCTATTCTCCTGATCCTCGGATGCTGCCTGACCTGCTGTGCTTTCCCAGCAGGACACTCTCGGCTATGGAAACACAATCGTATTTTAAGAAACACGTACGCTATGGTCTTTCACCCGATTTGTTTTGAATAGGAAGGGTTTGGAGGGATACGGGCCGAGATTGGGTTGGGATATATAGTTTACTTGGACTGAAGGATCTGTTTCCTACCCAGATTTCTCAATTTGTTAAATTCACGCAGTACATTTGACCAAATGCTGCTGATAGAGTTGTTTAAACTGCTGCATTCCACACCCACGCCGTTCGTGAACGTGTTTTTAATGACTGTTAAATGTTGACGCGTCTTTTACGAGTAGTTGGTTACAGCATTTTCCTTTAATGTTTTTATTTTGCGCAAGTCTGTTCAGGAGCGGTCTGGAGGATTGTGTCTCCCGGGTTCCTGACCTTCCTCCCACAGTACACACACTCACAACTGGGAGACTGAGGACACAGACCCCAGATGTCCCAGCAACCCAGGTCCTCCTACTTTGCCGAGTGATGGAATTTGGAGAAGGAAGATAGGCGTTTGTAAATGTTTCGGCATCGATTCCAAACGACAATCCAAACGTCCATATTGTGCCATAGGCTGAAAAAAAAAACAAACTGACGGGAATTTCTTGTTTTAAAATCAATTCCGAAAATTGTAATATCACAATGAATCGAGCCACCGGAAAAAAATACAGGCACAGTGATTCCCCCAGTACATTATTGCGCGTAACATAGAGAACACCGAGTCCAATACCCTAAATGAAATTGTTCACTATTTAAAGGGTTAATGAATCTTGGCTGAAAGGTAAAGGCATGATTCCCACATGTATGTCTGTAATGACCATATGCATATATTGTGCCCTTGTCTGAGCAGATATGGAAATATCCCTCCATAATGCATGCATTTCTCAAGGTGTACATAATTATCACATATGCAGAAATAAAATTATGTTGCTGGCCTTAAATAGTCAGTGTGAAACCACCGACTCTTGTTAAATGAAACACTCAACTCCCTTCTCTTCCCCCTCTACAAAACAAAATAAAGGCGGGGTCAGTAGAGCTGATAATTGCGCAGAAAGTGCCCCAGAGAGGAGAATCTGTGATATTGTCTGTTTCACGCTTCTTTCATGGTAGCGAAATCGGAATCGAGCCCATTACACGGGTCACGCTGTACCCGTCCCAGGCTCGACATTCTCATGAACTATAACGGCTACTTTGGAAACCGTCTGCGTGGAAATTGCTCCACCACTCCAAAGGGCACGCATCCACATCCAATCTCCGCGTCCTTTGTGACTGCAAGAGATAGGATTTCTTTAAATGGATAGCCCTATATTCTCACGTTCACAATGTGGAGCTAAACACCGGACTGTTTACTGTTGGAAATGCATCAGCATTGAGCAAGTCCAAATGTCCCGTTGTTCCATCGGAAATGCTCGATCCCTCCGAGGAACGATTTTTAAAAGCTGTCTTCCATCGCAATGGTCTTTACTGCAATGGGGGTGGGATATCAGGGAGCGTGGTCTTCATACTGAGGGTAGAATGATATCTGGAAAGAACTGCACCCCGCCACAAAAAAAAACTGTTAGCCCATGTCTTTTTTTTTAAAAAAACAAAACTGATAGACTTGTGGATTCAGAAATATGGAACAAGGGTGGGCAAAGTGAATGACAGCTGAAAATGTGTTGCTGGTCAAAGCACAGCAGGCCAGGCAGCATCTCAGGAATAGGGAATTCGACGTTGAAGGGCTTATGCTCGAAACGTCGTTTCCTGATGAAGGGCTTATGCTCGAAACGTCGAATTCCCTATTCCTGAGATGCTGCCTGGCCTGCTGTGCTTTGACCAGCAACACATTTTCAGCTGTGATCTCCAGCATCTGCAGACCTCATTTTTTACTCAAAGTGAATGACAACCGAGATCAGCTATTATCCTGTAGAATGAGAGAATAGGCTCCGGGAGGTGAATGACTACCCCTTATTCCTGCGTTTTATCAACTAGATCAATTAGAATTAAAATCAATTAGAATAAACCACTCTCTCTTGGAGGAGAACCAAAGGAGACAGATGGACAGATTCACTATTGTTTGCAAAAGAACCAACAAAAGGGGACCAAGGTAGTGTTATGATTAAGTTATGATCTTGAAAGCGTTATGGTGGGGGCAGACGATATGACAGTTTGGTAAGGGGAGTCGTGTTGAAAGGCTTAAAATGCTTAAAAGAAGACATTCAGGGGACCGTGTCTAATTGGGTCGCACAGGCCCGGGCAGTATGAGCTCTCGCCCGCCTGTGCTGTGAACCATTCTGTTTGAGTTTGAATGGCGGAGGGAAAGAAAGGGCAAGTCCCAAGAAGGGCCATTAAGAAAGCGGGCGCCAGCCAAGAGCGGCAAGACGGAGGAGACAGTCCAGGAAAGAAAGGTACTCCACCACATCTACAAAGTGATGAAGCAAGGTCACCCCGACAGCTCCTCCAAAGTCACCAGCGCCATCAACTCGTTGGTCTACGATATTTTCATGCTCATTGCGGGAGAGGTTTCCCACCTGGCCCAGGACAACAAGCGGCAGTACCATCAGCTAATCCCCGGGAGACCCAGGCCGCTGTGTGCCTGCTGCCGCCCGGGGGAGCTGGCTAAGTCCGCCCTGCCTGAGGGCACAATGGCCGGAATGAGAAGGTGGGCTACTTGATGATTTATTTCATTGGGCACTGATATTTTAAAGCAGCAATGGAGAGGACGTTAGATTAGATATGCATCCAACCAACCAACCAACTCAAGGACCATAGGATATGACAAAAAGCCAAAGTGAAATTGTAGTAAAATCAACAGCAACAAAAAGAAAGCGGTTTGGAGCTAAAACGAAGGCACGTGTCAGCAATTTACCGGAAAGTATGACTCGGCTTCTTTCTAGCAATAGGGTTACCAGAAGTTAACACGATGTAAGAGCAAACTCAGTGTAAGTGTAAAACGTGTGATTATTTAATCCAGTACCTAGATGGCACACAAAGAGCTGTGGCACACAGGTATTGGTTTGTCCTCGCCCCAAGCGTTGAAGTCCTTTTGACGGCATTGTGCTCAGTGACTATCCAAAACACAGCCATTCGGCTCTGCGGACGGTTTCCGACAGACAGAAACACTTGACAGCTCTTTCAATGGAGACTAACACCAAGGACATTTACAGCTATTCGGCCAGACGTACCGACGATGATCACTGTCGGGTGTAATATATAGAATAGGCAATATTTTCAGTGCTTCGTTGTTGCGTGGTATTTGTGTCTTATTCTTGGTATAGAGATCCCGGATCAGCAGGATTCAGAAATGATCTCCGGATGGGTTCAAACCTGCAACCCTGGCAGGAAACTGGATTTGGGGGAATAAATCTAGCGGCTTTATAACATCCGATGGAACAGTGCAACTGACATTGTTTGACACAAAATTATCGATGAAGCCACTCCAACGTGACAGAAATAACTAACTAGCTACTAATCTTCCCCCATCGGGTAAACAGAACTGGGACACTTTAATAACACCTTAACCGACTGAACACAACCTACTTCTCAGTCCCGAATCTAATCGAAATATTCCTCTCAATGTCTTCACAGAAAACCTGCAATAACCTGCATTCAGGATAGTGCCTCGGGTATGGCAGGAATATCCCCAGCGTGCTTCACAAATAAAGTGTGACAGGTCGGCCATGAGGGACATTCGTCAAAGAGGGACATTCAGGGGACTCAATTATACCAGTAGAGACTTGGGAGGAATCTTCAAGGCGAAGTTGGCATCAGAAGGCACCGTAGCTGGGCTCAAGCGCATTAGGGGTGGCGGAGAGGCTAGGTTTCGAAGGACACAGCGGGAGTACTAAGGGGTAAAGCCTTGGAGAGATTTCTGAGCACGACTGAGAATATTAAGATCAAGGAGATGCCGGCCAGAAAGCCAATGGCAAACATTGGGGGTGATGGATAAAGGAACTCCGCGGCTCGGTCTTTGCTCTGTAGAGGGTCGGTTGCTCCCAATGCAGCGTGCAGGGGTTGAGGTCAGTTGGGAAGGAATGGTATTGCAGGAGAAAGTGAGGACTGCAGATGCTGGAGATCAGAGCCGAGAGTGTGGTGCTGGAAAAGCACAGCAGGTCAGGCAGCATCCGCGGGGCAGGAGAGCCGATGTTTCGGGCATAAGCCATGCATTAAAGGATTCCTGATGAAGGACTTATGCTCGAAACATCGACTCCCCTGCCCCGCGGAGGCTGCCTGACCTGCTGCGCTTTTCCAGCGGCATACTCTCGAAGGAATGGTCTTGTAACACTGGCGTGGATGTAACACTGGCGTGGATGAGGAATGGCTGAGCCAGAATGTGGGTGCAGGGAGTCGATCTCAGGGCAGAACACCCTGCTCTCGGTGTGTGGGCTGGCTCCATTGTGTTTCAGTCAGTCCCAAAGGGTTGCAGGTTGAACCGGAGGACAGCCTGCCCACTCTCTTACTGCGGCGAAGAATAAACCAGGTCAAAATAAATCTCACGGCACTATCTGAAAGTGATGATGTCGAGGGGCTGGTGTTGGGTTGGTTGGACAGGGTCAAAAATCACACGCCTTATCAATTCATCTTCCTCTCTCGCTAGCACCTGATGACAGAGCAGCGCTCCAAAACCTAACGTTTTCAAAAATCAACCCCTTTGATATAACCTGGTGTTGTGTGCTGTTTGAAAGAGAGCAGGGAATTTCTCATGGTATCCTGATCAATAAATATCCCTTCATCAACACTTCCGAGCAGATGAATGTGTTCCTATCAGTTAACTGACATGCCCATAGCGTGAAAGATGCTCTATCAACACGCAGGATTTCCCATTTTCACACGTTAACGCTGGATGGCAACCAATGCACTTTAACATTAGCAGGGATATTTTCCCCTTCTGTTAAGACACCTTCTCCTGTTCGCCTCAACACAGTGTCCCAATATCCATCATGAGAGATCTGCCCGGATAGGGATCGAACACCAATCTGATCGGCATCCGGCCCGTCGAGGATTTTGACCGGCTGATGAAATTAAACACTGTTACGTGGTTGGTATCGGCTCCAATTTCTTTCTATCACAGGAATCTCTCCGGCTCTTACCATTTCCGATTGGCGGACATTGGAAGGATTTACAGTTTGGCCACATTGTAGCCTCCTCCACCGCCCCACTCTAACTCCCCTCCTCCACCCCCCCACTCTAACTCCCCTCCTCCACCGCCCCACTCTAACTCCCCTCCACCGCCCCACTCTAACTCCCCTCTCCACCGCCCCACTCTAACTCCCCTCCTCCACCCCCCCACTCTAACTCCCCTCCTCCACCCCCCCCACTCTAACTCCCCTCCTCCACCCCCCCACTCTAACTCCCCTCCTCCACCGCCCCACTCTAACTCCCCTCCTCCACCCCCCCACTCTAACTCCCCTCCTCCACCGCCCCACTCTAACTCCCCTCCTCCACCGCCCCACTCTAACTCCCCTCCTCCACCCCCCCACTCTAACTCCCCTCCTCCACCCCCCCACTCTAACTCCCCTCTCCACCCCCCCACTCTAACTCCCCTCCTCCACCGCCTCACTCTAACTCCCCTCCTCCACCGCCCCACTCTAACTCCCCTCCTCCACCGCCCCACTCTAACTCCCCTCCTCCACCGCCCCACTCTAACTCCCCTCTCCACCGCCCCACTCTAACTCCCCTCCTCCACCCCCCCACTCTAACTCCCCTCCTCCACCCCCCCCACTCTAACTCCCCTCCTCCACCGCCCCACTCTAACTCCCCTCTCCACCCCCCCCACTCTAACTCCCCTCCTCCACCGCCCCACTCTAACTCCCCTCCTCCACCCCCCCACTCTAACTCCCCTCCTCCACCGCCCCACTCTAACTCCCCTCCTCCACCGCCCCACTCTAACTCCCCTCCTCCACCGCCCCACTCTAACGCCCCTCTCCACCGCCCCCACTCTAACTCCCCTCTCCGCCAAGGACATCCCTCCTCTTCTTCCTTGGGACCCTCCAGCCACTCGGCATCAAGGTCCGATTTCACCCAGTTTCCTTATCTCCCCTCCCCCACCTCATCCCTGTCACCCTCCAACCCGGCACCGCCCTCTTGAACTGTCGTCCCTGTCCATCTTCCTTCCCGCTCCAACCTAGCACTATCACCCTCACATCCATATGGCCTTCCCTGCTCCACCCCTACCGTCCTATTTATATTTCAGCCCCCTCCACAACCCCACCATTCCTGATGAAGGGAATATGCGCGAAGCGTCAATTCTCCGGTGCTGCTTGACCTGCCGTGCTTTTCCAGTACCACATTTTTCGACACATTACGAATATAATTCCTTGACAGTCAACTGTAGAATGGGACTTGGATTCGAAGTTTCTGTTTCAGATGCTGGGACGCGAACCACTGCAGACATTTCTTTAGAGCATTTAGATTAGATTCCCTACAAAGGGTAACGCGCCCAGAGCCATTCCCTTGCACTATATTTACCCCTGAGTAACGCACCATGGCCAAAAGGGGAAGAATGTGCAAACTCCACACAGACAGTCGCCCGAGGTGGAACTCGAGCCCCGGTCTCTGGGCAGCAGTGCTAACCACTGAGCCACCGTGACCACCCCATTTAATATGGAGAAATACCCACTGGGTGGAGCATCACTGCAGCCAGGCAAAGATATTCGGACAGATGACTGAAAGCTCGGTCAAGGTCCGAGGATTTAAGGAACAAAATATGGAAAACGGAGAGAGAGAAAAGATTTCAAAACGCAATTCCACAGCGTGGGAGCGAAGGAAATCATGATATCTAAAGACATGCCCAACATATAAACAGGATAGGATTTAAACCTGGGCCTCCTGGCTTAGAGGGAGGGACATTACCACTGCACCACAAGAGCTCTAATACGAAAGTGAGGCAATTAACAACCTAGTGTTACTACAGCACGTGATAAAGCTCCACTCACCCACAAAATTATCACATTTAATATGCCCTGGAACAATTTACCATTTCCGATTGGCGGACATTGGAAGGATTTACAGTTTGGCCACATTGTAGCCTCCTCCACCGCCCCACTCTAACTCCCCTCCTCCACCCCCCCACTCTAACTCCCCTCCTCCACCCCCCCACTCTAACTCCCCTCCTCCACCCCCCCCCACTCTAACTCCCCTCCTCCACCGCCCCACTCTAACTCCCCTCCTCCACCCCCCCACTCTAACTCCCCTCTCCACCGCCCCCACTCTAACTCCCCTCCTCCACCGCCCCACTCTAACTCCCCTCCTCCACCCCCCCACTCTAACTCCCCTCCTCCACCGCCCCACTCTAACTCCCCTCCTCCACCGCCCCACTCTAACTCCCCTCCTCCACCGCCCCACTCTAACTCCCCTCCTCCACCGCCCCACTCTAACTCCCCTCCTCCACCCCCCCACTCTAACTCCCCTCCTCCACCGCCCCACTCTAACTCCCCTCTCCACCGCCCCACTCTAACTCCCCTCCTCCACCGCCCCACTCTAACTCCCCTCCTCCACCGCCCCACTCTAACTCCCCTCCTCCACCGCCCCACTCTAACTCCCCTCCTCCACCGCCCCACTCTAACTCCCCTCCTCCACCGCCCCACTCTAACTCCCCTCCTCCACCGCCCCACTCTAACTCCCCTCCTCCACCGCCCCACTCTAACTCCCCTCCTCCACCGTCCCACTCTAACTCCCCTCTCCACCGCCCCACTCTAACTCCCCTCTCCACCGTCCCACTCTAACTCCCCTCTCCACCGCCCCACTCTAACTCCCCTCTCCGCCAAGGACATCCCTCCTCTTCTTCCTTGGGACCCTCCAGCCACTCGGCATCAAGGTCCGATTTCACCCAGTTTCCTTATCTCCCCTCCCCCACCTCATCCCTGTCACCCTCCAACCCGGCACCGCCCTCTTGAACTGTCGTCCCTGTCCATCTTCCTTCCCATCTCTCCGCTCCAACCTAGCACTACCACCCTCACATCCCTATGGCTGAGTACAAATCTTTCTGTTCATTGTCGGAGGCGCGTAAAGCTAAAGACATTTGGCTGGAATCAGTTTGCTTTCCACTTTCTTTAGGTTTGTAAACAGACTGCGGTGCGACTTACAAAACGGTCACAATCTGCCGCGGGGATGGTGAGAACCATTCAGAAATTCTATTCAACTCAACATTTAAGGAGTATTAAATTATGTTGCCAGTCAATAAATAGCACAGCCAAAACAAACAACAATCGGCGATTGGGCTGTGAGGTACTAATTTGAAACCAATTAGAGCTTTGAAACGATGTTCAACTGCTTCAGCTAGCCTCACTAAACCAGGAGGCTTGGGTTCGTCTTGTCCCGTATAATTGGGGCTCCCTCTCTCTCTCTCTCACCGCTCGGCGCAACCCCTCATCTCCAACCCCGCTTCTTGCGCCCAGAGATTTCCGCCGATTGGTTTACCACAAATACTCTCCACTCCCCCAAACCTGCTCAGAACTTGGAAACGATTTTCCAAAAGATAAAGATCTGCGCACCCTTGTTCAAGATGTTGGTGCATCTTGAAAGGTTTTGCAGCTGCAGAGAATGAGCGACGGCCCACACAGCCGCCAGAACACGGTAACTCCCTCAATCATCAATGGAACGTTTTCGTGGCAAAACGGCTATCTGTGTCGGAGAGGCACAGGTTTTGGTACGGAAGTGGCCCTGGGAGTGTGAGGTCAATGGAGGCCCTCACAATGTCAACTCCTAACTCAAAATGTTCACAAAAGATCGAACCATATCCACTTCAAATGTCTGTGTTGAATTTGGACCAGATTTAAGGGAAAGTTGGATAGAACACAAGGGACAAGGCGATGGAAGGAGATACACAGAGAGTGAGATGGAGTAAACAGTGGATTAATTCTGGTGCGGGTCATAAACACTGTCAGGCTTGAATTAACTATTTCTTGGCTGTAAGTGGTATTTCAGACCATAAGACAGTAGGAACTAGGAATGGGAATAAACTGTTTAGTAAGATCATGACTGATCTGACACACCTCACGTCCACGTCCCTGCCTTATTGTCATAACCCTTGACTTTTCTACTGATCAAGAAGCTAGCTCAGCCTTAAACGTACACAAGGACTTTGCCTCACCCTCACCTTTGGTGCCCCCATAATTCTGAGACAATACCCTCTGTTCCCGGACTCTCCCATGAGGGGGAAACATCCTTTCAGCATTTACTCTGTCAAGCCCCTGAAGGACCCTAAACGTTTCAATGAGAACATCTCTCATTTTTCAAAATTCCCATGAGCCCCAACCGTGTTTAACCTTTGCTCATAAGACAATTCCTCTGTATCATGGATAATCCCAGACACCCTCCTCTGTCTCCAAACTAACAATGTTCCTTTGTTGAAGTGGTGTGAGAATGAACGCCAAATGCTCATGGCTAAACGCAGACAAAATAGTCCTTCCATTTGCAAAACAGTTACATCATTTTGATTTTCTTTCAAATATTTATTTACCAACTCCAAACGAGAATGCAACATCAATTTAATGGTTGTGAATGTCCAAAGCGTCCCGTTACATCTGAATGAGCTACAGAGAAAGAGCAATACCGATACTGTCCTCATTAATCTCCTGGAGAAAGTGAGGTCTGCAGATGCTGGAGATCAGAGCTGAAAATGTGTTGCTGGAAAAGCGCAGCAGGTCAGGCAGCATCCAAGGAACAGGAAATTCGACGTTTCGGGCATAAGTCCTTCATCAGGAATGAGGAATCCTCATTCCTGATGAAGGGCTTATGCCCGAAACGTCGAATTTCCTGTTCCTTGGATGCTGCCTGACCTGCTGCGCTTTTCCAGCAACACATTTTCAGCTCATTAATCCAATCACCATCCATCGCCCCCTCCCATTGTTTTATCACATTTCTCATGGGAAGCAACTCATTGGCTTTCTAATGTTCACCTGTTTACATATTCCAATTGTCACGGTGTCAAAATCCAAGAACTCTTTTCCTAACAGCACTGCACCCCAAAGAGTACAGCGGTTCAAGAGGGCAGCTGACCGCCACCTTTTCCCGGGCATTTAGCGAGGAGCAATAAATGTTGGCCCAGCCAGAACGCGAGAAGAATAAAAGCACATGCTGGACGTCGACACATCCAAGTCAGTGCCTATGAGATAGTGTTTGTAGGCAGATTTTAGTCATGGTTACTAACTGGCAGCAGAAAGATTGGTAATTGAAGAGGTCCTCTTGTTTAAGGCACCACAGAGATTTCAGCCGAAAATTCTCATCCCAAAAGAGTGAGTGAAGGTCAAGCCATTCTGGGGTTTTGGGAATTTGAAAGTTTATTAGTAGGTGTCGAAAAATTACTGGATCCTATTGCTAAAACTTCACTGCAAGAGACTCCTCGAGATTTAATACAGCACAATTGGGAAAGTGACACATAAACCTATTGGAACTGACCCCGCACACGTCAATAAAAGTCCGCATTCTTCTGGCGATTTGCAGATTTAAAATGCAATCAACTGGAATTGTGTTATATTTTCATGTTAGACTGGAGTCGTTTATAAGATCGCCAGAAATAGTAACAGGCTCGCACGCCTGACGTAAATCGCCAGCTTCCAGTTGTAGAAGTCAGTGATACTGAAAAGTCGATGACTGCGAGCCACCATATTACACACTCGATCTCATGCTCTGTATTCCTCATAAATTGAATGAAATGTGGTTTGAGCCGCGCAGTTTGGATCTTTAATAAAACTCCAGTAATCAGGTCCCTGGAATCTGGTGGTGACTTGTGCAATGAAGGCAAATCAAGACCAGCACATTTCCCCGATTCTAATGACATTCTGACATGGATTTGACCCATAAGTTTCCCATCTTGAAGCAGTCCTCCTGTTTCATCGCAGGGGAAGGATCTAAACGCTACAGGCAGAATCTACACTGATCCTGCAGGAAATGTACCATGATAAGAAATTTGGGAGAACACTCTGAGATGTGCAGGCAGGCCTTTCTCGAGATCCAGACTGAAAAGTGCAATTCTAACCGAGTCTAATAAATCCAGATCAGATTCTGTAGTGAACTGCATGAGGCTTATGAACGGAGATTATCACTAACGATCTCTCACGTTGTTACCTAATCTGGCCTTATTAATATGCAGGCTCCCATTCTTCCTCCAGCCTGGATAGACGCCGTGCATTCCTGGCATCTCTATCCTCTATGTTGGACACATGGCAACACCATCTTGGGGCATTCTCCTTAGGTAGCACATGCACAGCATATCCCAGATGCTGGAATCTGAAATGTGCCAGCCTCTCTGCTTACTGTCCAGATACTGTATTGACTTACTGCACCCTCTGCATTTAGCATTGCACTTGGGAGCACATTGGCACTTCTCATTCCATTGCTGCTGGAAGGACACTGTGCCATGTTGGATAAGCATCCAGTTCAAGGACTGGACCAGAGAGCATCTCGGAGCTGCTCACTCTGCTCTGCACACTCACTCTCTGTGAACCCGAATGTTTGCAGCATTCCTGCCTCATTGCCTTTTTGCACTTTGCCCCATCAGCCAGAATTTACAGGTTCACAGTCTGTCTTGCTGTTTAGTACAGACACAAATCCAAGCAACCTGTTTTGGTTCTCAGCATTCATCCTTTATGCAGTGTGAACATGTTGCTGCATGACACCATGCTACATTTTGTGCCAACAGCATACATGAAGGGAAGTGGTCAAATCAAGGGGGCTACTGTCAATCAGAGAGTTCTGGTACAGTCAGTCATGGGCAATGTTCACTGACAGTCCAGGGGCTTGTCCATGGTCAGTCATTCACATGGGGCAATCAGGGCTAAGATCTCCATCTCACAACAGTCTAGGGAATTGGTCAGTCAGTCCTGCAGATCCAGTACAAGCAGTCAGAGGTGTGTATTTCATCAGTTGTGGATCTACACAGAGACATTAAGAAGTATGGTTAGTCATTAATCAGACAGTGCATACAAATCAATCACAGTGGTGCTCCACAGTCAGTCTGGGAGTTTGTTCAATGAATATCAAGGAGGGAATTGGTAACAGGGAACACTGGTGTGGTTGGGAAATGGGTGCAATTAAGGCTTGAGATTGGAGGTGGCAATCTGGGGCACTGAAGGGAACAAGGATTTTGACAAAAGAAATTTCAGCATCAAAGAGGAGGAGCTGATAGTACATGCGATACTGAGGGAGCGGTGTGTTGTGGTTCTGTTCGCCGAGCTGGAGGTTTTTGTTGCAAACGTTTCGTCCCCTGGCTAGGCGACATCATCAGTGCTCTGGAGCCTCCTCGCAGCAGGCTCCAAAGCACTGATGACATCACCTAGCCAAGGGACGAAACGTTTGCAACAAAAACTTCCAGCTCGGCGAACAGAACCACAACAATGAGCACCCGAGCTACAAATCTTCGCACAAACCTTGAACACTTACGGGCGAGAGACGCTGAGACAAGCCAGGAAATGGGAATCCTGCGCTAACCGCCTAAGCGCCACATACGAACAACTCCAGGGGTGTTATGGGCTATGGTTAACTACTGTGGCAATGCACAACACATCAGTGGGCAGGACTAAATTGCAGGGATGGGCTCAGGGGATATGGATGAAAATTGCTGTTATACCTCCAGGTGGCAGGTGAGAATAAATAAGGGGTCAGTTTTGGATGGGCTATTTGGAGAGTAACGGGTAGAAAATGACATAGAGATGCAGGGGAGCTGCATAATGACCAAGCCAAGTCTAGGACACACGATGCCTAGTGTGCCCTGCATTATCTTCCACAAGATCTTCATTTCTAAGTGCATCCTACAAATGGAAAATAGCTGCAATCATTCCCAGAATAGGTCTGGTCCATGCTGTTTTTCGGGCCCATAGCATGGGCTTCACTTGTGAATGATGAGCAGTTCTTCAAGGGGCATTTGTATCTATTATGTACTTGCAGAGTGCAGATTGAAGTCATGTTGTGTGATGATATGAGATGCAGTGTACAACTGTGTGGGGTACAAATGTTGATCACTAGCAATATTGACAATGTAATTGGTTCATGCAGAATGAAGATTCTGTGAAGCAGAACAAATCCCAGGCAACTTTAAAAGAGGCACCTGAGGGCCACAAAACACAAAACAAATAAAAATCTGCATAGGCTGCACAGAGGCATGGAACTGGTTCTCTCTCAACTTGATCAATAGGTATAATGTATGATGGTCTTTTTGTAAAGATATCCTTCATAGTTGATGTGGGACTAGGAGTGGAAGGCTCCAGTACTCATACAACATTTGCAAAGTCTTACTGTTTCATTGTGACATGACTGGTGGTGTTTTATTGGAAAAAGGACCAAGGTCAAAGTACATAAGACCATGTGGTATTTGAGCAGAATTCAGACATTCAGCCCATTGAGCTTGCTGTGCCATTTGTTCATGGCTTATATGTTTGTCAACTCCATTTTCCTGCCTTATCCCCCAATTTTAAATCCCCCTACTAATCAAGAAATTATCTATCCCTGTCTTAAGTACATTCAATAACTTGGCCTCCATAGTCTTCTTTGGCAATGAGTTCCACAGATTCATCACCCTCTGGCTAAAGAAATTCACCCTCATTTCAGTTCTAACAGGTCATCCTTTCACTCCAAGGCTGTGCCTCCCAGCTTCTAATCTCTCCTACTAGTGGAAACAACTTTTCAAAGTCCACAGCATCCAGACCTCTCAGTATTCTGTAGCTTTCAATCAGATTCCTTCCTCGTCCTTCTAATTTATATTGAGTACAGACCTACAGTCCTGAACTGCTCCTTATATCACAAGACCTCATTCTCACGATCATTCTTGTGAACCTCCTCTGGACTCCCTTCAAGGCCAGTATATATCTCTCCAAGGTCTAAAACTCTCCACAATATTCCAAACCCAGACCGACCAAAGCCCTACACAGCCTCAGCAGTACATTTCCACTCCTGTATTTCTGCCCTCTTGAAATCAATACTATCATTGCAATTGGTTTTCTAACTACCAGCTGAACCTATGTGTTAACACTAATAGAATCCTGAGCTAAGAATTCCAAGTCCTTTCATGCTACAGATTTCCAAAGCCTTTCTCCATTTGGAAAATAATCTATGCCTCTATTCTTCCTACCAAAGTGCATGACATCACACTTTCTCACATTGTTCTTCACCTGTCACTTCTTTGTCAACTCTGTTAACCTATTCAAGTCCTTCTACAGCCTACCTAGCTTCTTGGGGTTTATAATGCTGTAGGTGGAGCAACGTCCCATTATATGTACAAGGAAGTGTCTGCTGTGCCATGAGAAGAGTTGGCTTTGGATGCTCTCTGATTAAATTGATGGTGAGGGGTAACTCTTGATTGTCAATACTTGATAGTATATATCTGAGAGTCAGACTTGGCACTGGCGACAGGGAATTGGTGAGTATTTCCAGTTCTAGTGAGTGGGAGAATTGGGCTAGCATTCATTGAGAAGGTGTCATAGGGGCAGGGTAGGTAGTTAATGAAGTGGGTTTGTGATGATCATGCAAGAAACCTTGCTGGACTTCATGAGAGAAACCCTCCATGAGACATAATGAAAATATCAGTGATCCAAAATATCAGATGATCCATCTCTATGTCTAAGGTTGACACCAGAAGGGTTGCAGCCTTGCAAAACTGACAACTGCACACACACATTACTCAAGGAATTGAATGTTCAGGTGGTTAGTTTAATTTGGGGTAAGAGAGATCAAATGCAGGGTATTTTGGGCGAATAAGAACATGGTGTTGCATTTTCCCAAGATTGGCAAAGTGTCAATTTCAGGGAGTTTCATGGAAGGTTTCCCCCTGTGAGCCCTGGTGACTTTCTTCACACAATTTTGCTTTTGTTAATAAGTAAGCATTCCAGGTCCACAGTATCACTTTTGTGCAATCCTGCACTCAGCAGTGGTGAAAAAATGTGCAGTGCCTCAAAACATTCATGCTGCAAGTGCTATATTTAAATCCTGGATGCAAATTAAGTTAAACACTGCCAGACTATGAAGTAATCACACAGTTTAGTTCAATTTAGTGCAGTGACCATGACCTGGAGTGATGCAAGCAGGTTAAGAATCTTCTATGCTCTGCAAGAAAACTTGCCACTGTCTTCTTCCCGTGACCTTATATTTGTTCTAACTCTGCTAACGTGCCCATGTCCCACCAAAGCCTCAGGCCTACCAATCTAAATACTGCATTCAGCATCTCTCCTTCATGGTTGTCCCAAACCCAGTCCCTAGATTATTAAACATTCTTGCCCCCTGCTCTTCCTATTCATTCATTTGGGTCCCCTCACTATCTGCTGTGACTGAGGACGGCTCACGATTAATTGGACCATATTCCATAAGTTTTCCATGTAAACTGCTGACACATGTTGGAGGTGCAACATTGATGTGGCACAGTCCCATACAGCAAAATGTCATCCTCTTGACTGTTCATTACTGGCACAAATGACAAGTTGCCTACCTGGGATAAAAAAAACAAGACAAAGTAGACATATTGTGAGCATCCATAAAGTAAGTGAGCATGAAGAGAGAAAAGTGAGATAGTCCTGTTCTAATCCATGAGATGGGTGCCTATTCCTGTGCCCTGTCAGCAGCAGAATAAGGTAAGGAGTCGATGAGAACCAACTTACAATATTGAAATGGTGAACTGTATTTTAGTTGTATGATTATAGTGGTATGATTATTCCACAATTCCCTATAGTGTGGAAACAGGCCCTTCAGCCCAACAAGTCCACACCCACCCTCCGAAGAGCAACCCACCCAAACCCATACCCCTACATTTACCTCTGACTAATGCACCTAAAACTATGGGCAATTTAGCCATGGTCAATTCACCTGACCTGCACATCTTTGGAAGAAAACTGGAGCACCCGGAGGAAACCCACACAAACGCAGGGAGAATGTGCAAACTTCACACAGACAGTTGCCCGAGTCGGGAATTGAACCCAGGTCCCTGACGCTGTGAGGCAGCAGTACTAACCACTGAGCCACTGTGCTGTCCCAAATACATAGAATCCCTGCAGTGTGGAAGCAAACCATCCAGCCCCTCGAGTCCAAATCGACCCTCTGAAGAGCACCCCAAACAAATCCATCCCATCCCAGTAACCCTGCATTTTTCACAGCCAACTCACTTTGCTCCATTCCTAGACACTATGGTTAAGTCAATCCACCTGACCTGCACATCTTTGGACTGTGGGAAGAAACCGGAGCACCCGAAGGAAACCCACACAGACACAGGGAGAACATGCAAACTCGACACTGATAGTTGCCCGTGACTGGCATCGAACCCGAGTCCTTGGCACTGTGAGGCAGCAGTGCTAACCATTGAGCCACTCCAATTCCAAGTGAATGTGGTGAGGCTGGTACTTTGTTGATGCCACTCCCATGAATGGTGGGTGCAGGCAGTCGCTGTCCATGAAGCATGCCCTGAAGTGTTAGGGAATGCCACATTAATGAATACCCAGAAAAGATGTGGGCAAGCTGCAGTCACCAAGTTACAACTCTGACTTTCAAGTCAGAGGTTGGCACTGTCTATTTTCTCACTGGTATCTGAGAGATTAGTCAACTACACATAAATGAGGAGAGATGAAGTAATAATATAGTAACATCATAGATCACTCACTGCTCACTCATGAAATTTACATCTGGCTGTTGAAACTTTAAGTGGGAATCAGATTATTTTTTCTGGCTAGCAAGAAAGTTAGAAAAATGCAGTGAGAGTGGAAAGATAAGATACTTGCTGTCCAGAAAAAATGTTGTGCAGATGCTTGGGAAATACATAAAACATAGAACATAGAAAAGCACAGCACAGAACAGGCCCTTTGGTCCATGATGTTGTGCCGTGATTTAATCCTAATGTCAAATATAGTAAGTTAACCTACACATGCTTCAACTCACTGCTAACCATGTGCATATCCAGCAGTCACTTAAATGTCCCCAATGACTCTGCTTCCACCACCACAGCTGGCAACACATTCCATGCATTCACAACTCTGCGTCAAGAACCTACCTCTGATGTCTCCTTTGTACCCTCCTCCTAATATCTTCAAATACAGTTCATTAGATGTGTTTCTGCAGGAGGAGAGAGTGAACAGGAACAGCAGATTGGTTTTAGTGTTAAGATTAACAGAGACACTCACCAGATTTTCACCCCAGGGTGGCGGACCTGATGCCTGAATTATTCCTGAGCACCAACCCTGCATCAGAACAGCAGCATTGACATGATTTTCATTTGCAAAGCGCTTAAATGGTCTATGGGATGGGTTTTGTGCCCAGTGGAAGCACGGGAGGAGTATGGAGGTGAGATGTAGTTACCAAGAGCCATTTCAAAAAGGTGAATGGCACAATGTTGAGTCTTGTCATTTGCAATCTCTTAGCGTCTAGAAGAAGAAACATGCCTGAAGATACAGAGAGAGGCTAGATAGAAGTGCTAAGAGAGGTCAACAACAGTTGCTGTGGATCCAGTGCAAAAAACAATTCAATGATATCATAAGGTTTTGAAAGGTGAGTGATGAGTCACACTGGGATTCTGACAAGCAGTGTCATTTAGTAGCTCAATCTCCAGGTGAAGTGTATGGTGGATATTCTTGCCCAATATACACTGTTGTTCTGCACCCATTGTCACTTAATGGGATTGGATCTGAAGTGTCACTTGCTGAGTAGGTCAAGTCCTCACTATCAGTAAAGGATCAGCTGCAGATCTGAGAGGGGCTCAACTCAGGCAACATCAATCTCCTTGGCAGGGAGAGATGTTCCTGAGCAAGTACTGTCACAGCATGCCTCTGCACTTCCATGGGCGGCATGGTGGCACGGTGGTTAGCACTGTTGCCTCACAGTGCCAGAGGTCTGGGTTCAATTCCTGCCTCAGGTGACTGACTGTGTGGAGTTTGCACATTCTCCTTGTGTCTGCGTGGGTTTCCTCTGGGTGCTCTGGTTTCCTCCCACAGTCCAAAAATGCGCAGGTTAGGTGGATTGGCCGTGCTAAATTGCCTGTAGTGTTAGGTGAAGGGGTAAAAATGTTGGGCAATGGGTTTGGGTGGATTGCGCTTTGGTGGGTCAGTGCGGACTTGTTGGGCCGAAGGGCCTGTTTCCACACTAAGTATTCTAATCTAACTCACTTGCTCAGCCTTGATCAAGAGTAGAACAAATGGCACTGGGTGAGCAATACATTATGTGTAAATAGGAGGAAGAGAGTGAGCTAGAATTGGCTTTGAGCAGTGATCTTTGGATAACAGAGGACAGCCACTGCCATGCAAACCTTGTCCTGCTGTCCTGAGCTGCCTTTCTTTGCTTTCTTAGGCTTTCCTCTACCAACATCTGCTGGCCAGGTGACACCAGTAGCCTCACATCTCTCTCAGGACCCTTACTAAATTCAAGTCTCTCAGTATCAGTGACAGTAACGATTGATGTCAGTGGTTGAGCAGCTCACTAGACATAGCTATTGCTTAAAAGGGCTGACAATTGCAACCATTAGTACATCCCTGTGTGCTAATGCCAACTGCACCCAGGCACATCACCAACCATTCTGCTTAGCCCTTACCTCCTGATTGAAAATGTAAAGCTATTGCTCCAACACCTCTTATTGTAATGAGCTCAGTAATCAACTAATTAGGAATGTGCAATTTTCCAGCTCATCCTGCCACCCTCCTTTTGAAAAAAAACTTGCTGCATTTAAGAGGCATCAGGATCCACTAACACCACCCAAGAATGCAGTTTCAATGCATGTCTGTCGCAGACCTCGCTGTCATTGGTGGTTGAAAATCCAGCTCAGCAGATTTGTTTTCGGGTTAAATGAAAGAAACAGCAGGTTTGTTTTAGTGTTCTAGTCAACAGCAAGAGCACACTTGTGTCACGTTAAAGTGAATAGAAACAGTAGGTTTGTTGATTTGCTTTATTTTTATATACATTCTCAACATTCCCTACCACCGGAAAGAACCAATCTCAATCTGATATTTTAAATGTCTCAAATGAATCATCTCTTCCATTATCACAGCAATAAAAGCCATGTTGTATTGCTTGTCCTCATAATTTAACCTGATCCCCCTCTGGTATCTCTGGTATCATTTTGCAATTTCCTGATTTGAGGCATCTTTGATAACTGCGTCCCGAGTAGAATAGTTTCATTTGGAATCTGGTGTCAGGCATGTGAATGACATGGGTTGCCTAGTGGAGTTAGTCTTGAATAATTAGTGCCTTGCTGCTGGGCATATTGGTTTGAGAGAAGCAGTTGCTATTGGTTTGCCTTTCTTGCCACTGGATTCGGAGGATTTTATCAAGATACCACTGATGGAATTTCTCCAGTGTTTAAAGGAGCTTGCCATAGCTAGTTCAAACCTCTAAAGTAGTTAGGAGCAAGCAGATCACTGCTGTATACCAAACCATGACCTTAGCTTTGAGTGTGAGATCCAGATCCTCAAGTGCTCTTTTTCCTCAATCAGCATATTGAGAATAATCCCGGTGTTTGTTTCAAAGAAACACTTTCTCATATGTGTCAGAGAAGGAGTCAACAAAGGTCTGGAACTATTTCTAAGTACGTGAACATACCCAAAGAACAAGATATTATAATTACACATTGTTGTATAGCAAAGCATATAAATTGACATAAAGGGGCTCTTGTGGCACAGTAGTGTTCCTACTTCTGAGTCAGGAGGCCAGTTCAAGTCCTACTAGCTCCAGATATGTATTACAACATCTCTGAACAAGTTGATTTAAATATAAATATGTGTGTAGATTGATATAAACACAAAATCTTTCAGGGAGGTTAGCAACTAGTTTGTGTCCTGATAGATCAACTGCCATACTGATAGATTTCAGCTATCTGAAATTACAATTTACCAGCAGGAAGCATTGATAAATTGCTTGCTTTTTTTTATTTAGGATTTGGTTAATAGAAATTATAGCCCATGATAATTTGGATTGCGAAGCTTAAACAACACAGAATAACTGTTTAAATAACTTATTTGCTGAATTATACTATTTGAATTCTGTGAGAGTCGAGTTTTGAAAACCATTTAAAACCATTTGGAAATCACAGGGAACAGGTGTAGGTCTTCGAGCCTGCTGCACCATTCAGTGTGACCATGACCTATCTGAATTAATTATCTTTAATTAATACCTTTGTCCCATATTCCTGATGACATAAATCTATCAAATTCAGCTTTGAACCTTGCAATTGATCGAGATTCAATTGCCATTTGCAGAGAAGAGTTCTGACCTTCTACCATGCTTTGTGAAGTGAAATAAAGACAAATTGACATGAATATTGATTCACACTTTTTTATCTGCCACATTCAGCACCCAAGGAAATCATTTAGTGTTCTGAAAATCTTGGACACTGCTGAGTTAGGATCACACCAATTATTCTCTTCAGACTTTACAAGAACTAAATGCAAAGGATACTAATATGTAGTTAAAGGTCACAGCTCCCATCTATACTCAAAACTTGCCTGTAGCTAGCAATCCAGCTGTGGAATGCCACAGAACTAGATTCTTCAATTTTGGATTGCAAAGTCCCTTAACCAATACCTAATTTGTTTTAATTTGTAGAAATGGCATCATGAAGTCAACTTCTTCTCAAAGAGACTACAAGCCCCTTTGTCTTTTGATGGGAATTGTTGTACTTGGGCATGCTGGAGGATTAGAGATTGTCGTGTTACCCTGACCCTCATGAGTTAGCAATGCTCCCCTTCACAAAATTAAAGCATATTGGATTCAATATATTGAACATCATTGGTTTACGTGGACCTTTGTTGGACATAAGGGAGAGCTTAAAGTTGAAGATGAACATTGCAATTACAAAGACACTTGCACAGTGCTGCCACTGTCGCTGATAGAGTCACAGAGACGTACAGCATGGAAACAGGCCCTTCAGTCCAACTTATCCATGCTGACCAGATATCCTAACCTAATCTAGTCCCATTTGCCAGCACTTGGCCCATATCCCTCTAAACCCTGCCAATTCATATCCCCATCCAGATGCCTTTTAAATGCTGTAATTGAATCAGCCTCCACCACTTCTTCTCGCAGCTCATTTCATACGTGCATCACCTTCTGTGTGAAAAAGTTGCCCCATACGTCTCTTTTATATCAGCCAAGAAATCTCTATAGTTTGGATACGCATTAGACTGAAACTTACCAAATTACCATCTCACCTGATTTTCCCAAATTTCTCATCATAGTCCACATGGATCAAAGGCTGTGAACATTCTGTGCTCTGAGGTTCTCACAAATTGCTATTATGTCTCTTCTAAACCCTTGAAATTGAAATCTCTCATTTGACTCTGACTCACAAAACAATAAAACTTATTTAGGAGAATCAACTATAATGACAGAGTTGAGGAGTAAAGGACCAAGGACCTCCATTTTGAATAGTGTATCCCAGGACCCCTTATGAAGTATTAAAGTGCACTTTTAATAATCAGTGCAATGGCTTCTTTGTTATCATTGATACTGTAGAATTGGACCTGCAATAGAAATGAGGCAATTCCTACAATGTCATTTACTGAACGTAACTCTAATTTCACAAAGCCTTATGCCAACAACACATATGTATATCGATCACGATTACAGATATAATGGATTATAAAATTCAGAATTTTAATAATGGATGAAAAAGTCTGAAATGCAATATTAGACAAGAATATATAACATAAGTTTAGAAAGTTAATCAGGAATTTTGCTTGATACTTTACAGGAAATGAACCAGCTTATTGACCTTGTATGGGATAATACCTGGCTGAACCAAATTTGATAGGTTAGATGATCTTTTTCCTTTCCATAATTTTTAAACTTCGTTATCTTCAATCCTTTTTCACACTTTAGACACATTTATAGATGTGGTAAGGTGCAGAAGGAGACTATTTGGCTCATTGTGTCTACATTGGTTCTCTAACCATTCAACTTACAGACCAACTACTGCCTTTTCACCATAATCCTGCACAGTGTTTCTATTTAACTAATTATCCAATGCCTTTAAAATCGAATCTATCTGCATCATACTGCTAACTATTCATTACCCTAACTACTGTGTGAAAAAAGGTTTATCGTCAACTCAAAATTCCTTTTTTAACAAAACACTTTAAAACTGCTCTCTTTGGTCCTCTTACCCATTTAAAATTGGGAACAGAATCTCCCTATGCACTCTGGTCAGATCCCTCTGGATTTTTAAAACTTCCTTCAAACCTCCTCCTTGCTTTCTGCTCTCCAAGGAAAAGAATTCCAACTTTTTAAATCTTTCCTCATAACTGAAATTTCTCATGCCTGGCACAATTCTCGCAAACCTCCTCCGTCTTCTCCCAAATGTGTTCACATCCTCATTAGATGGATTGGCCATGCTAAATTGTTTGTCGTGTTCAGGGATGCACAGGCTAGGTGGATTAGTCATGGTACATGTGGGGTGATGGGGAAAAGGTAGGGGGGCTAGGTTTGTGTCGGATGTTCTCTGGAGGGTTAGTGCAGGCTTGAAAGACTGAATGGCCTCTTTCCACACTGTAATGATTTTATTCTATGATCCTGCCAATAATATGGAATTCAGAACTTTACACAATATCCCTGTTAGCGTCTAGCCAATGTCTTATACAAGTTCCCACTTTTCTTGAAGGTGATCACTCAGGGGATACCTATCCATTGGAGGAAAGCCCTACACTCTCATGTTGGAAGACTTCGGGAAATCACAGCTGAGTCCATTTGGTTTACATCTGACATCCAGCCTTGCTATCAATTTAGCAGTTCTTAAGGCATTGCAACCAAGAGGAATAATCCTGGATGTCCTTTCTGGACACATTTTCTGGATACTGGATACATTTGAGGTATCTCAATGAGTTAACTTCCACTAGATTAGAAATGAAACTTAAGATCTTTATGATTGGTGGGGTTCAATGTTACAATATTGTGTACTCAACACTGGAAAATCAGAAATCCTGTTGCTTTCTTATAGTTGGATGGAGAAGTATAGTCACCTATTAGACTAGGTGGTATCTTTATCGTTTCATTCAGTTGGTTTTTGCCTCTGGCTTAGAAAGTTGTGGATTAAAACCTTACCCAGAGTCTAAGCATATGCTTCCTATTCTAGAAGCATCTGTGCAGTTCTTTTGGTTTTTATTTTGCTTCCTCTTCTGTTTTGGAGATAAAAGGGCACTGCATTTATGCATTTTTTTCATTTAGATCATTCAGATGAAATGATAAAGCAAAATCCCATCTGCCCATTTCTGTGGTGTGTAGTACAGTTGGCATGTTAACAATCTCATGATAAAATGTTCTGTATAAAAAACAGCAGGGAGTTCACCTGGTGTCCTAACCTCCACAGCCAAGCCATAAAGTAAGTTCATTTATGTCATTGCCATTTGGAGGATATTCTTGTGTGCAAGATGCGATGTGTATTGATTTCTATTACAACATTTCTTCAAAGTAATTCAGACCACACAAAAACAATTTCAGAATGTGATAGGATAAATACAAGTGTACTTTCTCCAGATCCATGAATAATTATTAGAGAGAGAGAGAGAGACCAATCAACAATTGCTGAATGCAAAGGAATGTGTTATTTTACTTTTTAATCATACCTAATCTCAAACTTCTGTACAACATTCTCCAGGAGAGTAGAAATTATCCACTGAGGGTGAAAATGAAGTTAATGACAATGCTCTGATATCATTATGAAATGTAATGTTATGGATCCAATTTCTTTGTGATCTTACAAATACCAATGAAGTTGACATACAATTACAGCAGTTGTAGAGCCACAAAATATGTTTTCTTTTAAATCACATTATGTGGGATTATTTCAAACAATAGTAAAATTGTAATAGAAATGAAACTTTGAAAGGGTCACATATCTTCATTAAAAACCTGATAACAATGTATTGTATAAAATAATATGTTTTTCAAACCATAAGATTCAATAACATTGGTGTTATTTCAGTTTATATTCTTAAACCGTGCCCCCCCCCCAAATTTTGCATGATGGCTTTATCTATTAAAGATACTATGTTAGGATTTGACTAATGAAATAACCCACAGATATTGTATTGTAACACTCAAACATAATCTTAAAGGCAGCTTCAATAACTGGTAAATATGTAAGAAACAGATGAAATTGCTTTGCCTATCAAGGATTAAGATTCAGGCTACTCATATGACTTACATGTAAATATACTTGCTGTTGTGCTGTTTTTCTGCACATTATATAATTGGTCTCAGCATTCCTGCTATGCAGGAAGGTTTCCAGTGGTTTTGCTTCCCAGTGTCTAGCTTGGAACCTGGCAGTTTGATGGATTAGGTTTTATGTGTCTGGTGATATTCAAAGTTTAAAATCATATGTCATGTATGGCCAATTGGTAATGTATCTCAGTGTTCTAGTGTCTATAGAATCCCTGTGTGCGTTGCCATCAGAAATCAAGATTGGGGGTGATGCTCAAAGACAGTGGAAGAATGCAAAGTCAGCAGAGATAGGGATGCACAGTCATGTATATGTTTGGGTTGGGGTGGGGATGGGCTGCTGAATGCAATCATAGGCTAAATTATACATCATTCTGGTTAGCAATTGTTCACTGTGAAGCAAGGACAAATGACAGTTTTGAATACTATAGCATTTTATAGATGTTAGAAGGGTCTCAAATAGCTTCATATACAATGAATTGCATTGAAACACAGTTACCATGGTTGTGGAGGCAAACACAAGCTGCCACTTTATGAAAACACAATCCAATAAGTATCAATGAAACAACTCACTATTGTTTTTCGTTCAGTACAAAGACGAGTAACTGATTCAGCCCAACCAATATGCACTGCTGTTGTGTTAGCAAAGGTAACTCCATATTCTTTAATATACTTATTTTCCAAGCTAGCAGTGGGTGAATATTGGCAGAAGAACTGAGTAAGCCCTTCTTTGAAAAGCTCCAAATGAATCTTCCATATCCACTAGAACCACAAGATAATCAGAGAGAGCAACTTTAACGTCTATTCATAGGACATTGTTTCCAGCAGTCGTTTCTTGTGAAGCCAAGGTGACGTTGACTCTTGAACAAAATCTTGTGTTCCAGACATAATAATGCTCTCAAAAAGCCTGTTGTACTTCAATAAGTACATTGCCTGTACTGAATTAAACACACAGAGCAAACTCACATTGCATTGGATTAAAATCAAAGGGCATTTTTGTACAAGTTTCCACTGAAACAGGAACTACTTATGGTATGAGCATGAACATGGACATCCATATATTTTAATATGGACATCTGGAAGCAATATTAATGCCAATTCCATGTTTATTTAATTGCTTGCACTTATGTTTATGTCCAATGTGGTATTTGCACAGTTACACTCTGGTTTTATGGGTACTTACACTCTTGTTTGCATATTTGTATTCAGTTTATATGCTTAATTACACTTGTGTTTCAACCTGTGTTTATACGGTCTCATTATTCTACTTATTCTGATTATTGATGCTTGGGTTATGTTGATTATTTATATTTTTGTTTGCTGTTTGTACTGCTGTGTGGAGAATCATTTATTCCTGTGTTCACTTGATTTATATCCATGCTTCTATCATCATTTATGCTCATCTTTCAAGCTTGTCAGGTATTGCCAACAGCACCAGAGATTTACAGTGCTGTTGCTTCACAGTTACCGTTGCTTCAGAGGATTGCTCTTGGTGTATTGTTCTGATTACAAATAGCAGTGGCAGTGGGAATCTCACGGTCAATTACTTTGTACAAGAAGCACATGTCATTATTAGTGAAGTACTAAAAAAAATTGATTTTATCAATCATGGCTCATGAGTGACTTCATGATGCTGTTGTAAATAACTGTTTATTTATGGACTCTGCTACCTTGACGACAGTTACTTGGAGAGGTAGTTGACCTTTGACAATTGTTATGAGTATAGTTCCAATCCATGATTAAATAACTGAATAAGAATCCCCTGAGACATGAATTTGCAAAATCAGTAAACCACTTGAGAACTGATTTTATTAAGTAAACAATTGTAACATCTTTGTTGCCAGATAACCTACTTCGGTCTTTTCTGTTACCAACTCAAGTGTATCCCAATTCATTTCTATTGCTTCAATCAAATAATGGGAACACTCCCTGCTGTAGCCACAGAATCTATCCCCTCCTGGATACTGTCTGAGTCTGATCCAGAACATTTGCAATCTTGGCACACTATCTGAACTGGTCTTCTCCACCACTAGCAAATATTTAGTTCCAAAAGCATCACATTGCTTTTATGTGCCTCTGCTGCAGATCATTTGCTGCTAGAAGTTTCATCTAGGTAAGTGTCACGACTGGATTTAACTATTTCTATTCTGGATTAGTGGTGCTGGAAGAGCACAGCAGTCCAGGCAGCATCCAAGGAGCAGCAAAATCATGTTTCGGGCAAAAGCCCTTCATCAGGAATTTCTATGTTCCCTTATCTGGCTGCCCACCACTCCCCTCAAAACAATATGCTGCTACTCATGCCTCAACTTGTTCCAAATCCCATTCACACACTGTCACCTCGGCATTTTGGCTCCCAATTCTGCAGTATAATAGTTTTAAAATTCTCATGTTTAGTTCCTGGTGATACCTCTCCCATATTCTGTAAATGCCATGTTCAGATTTTCATTTCTTGACTCCGTGCTTTCAGCTGCCTGGACCTAAATGCTGGAGTTTTCTACTCATACCACTCCCCACACCATCTTAAGGATGCTCCTTAAAACTTATCAAACTCCAGTCCATCCCTCTGACTGTTAACTGAAAGTTTTGGTCACCAGCCCTAGTGCCTGTCTGCTTCAGTTTCAAATGTTGAGTTCTTTTCATTCACTCATTGGATGTGAGCATCAGTCACAAGGCAGCCTTTGTTGGTCATCCCTAACTGAGGGGTAGTCCTCGACGAGCAGCTGAAATCCATATGGTTTAAATATATCCACAGGGCTGTTATAGGGAGTTCCAGGATTTTGACCCATTGAGACTGAAGGAAGAGCAATATTGTTCCAAATCATAATGATATGCGACTTGGAGAGGTACTTGTAAATGCTGGTAAATCCATGCACCTGCTGCATTGGTTCTTCTAGGTGGTAGAGGATTCAGGTCTTACAGATGATCCCTAAGGAGGCTTGGTGAGTTGTTGCATTGCATCTTGTAGGCAGTACACATTGCTTTGTCATAATCTGTGAACATATCTGATTCTGACATTGTGATGGAGGGAAGGTGATTGACAAAGCAATTGGAGATCGTTCTACCTGGAATACAACCCTGAGAAACTTCTGTAGTGATGTTCTATGGTTCCTGATGAAGGGCTTTTGCCTGAAACATTGATTTTCCTGCTCCTCGGATGCTGCCTGACCTGCTGTGCTTTTCCAGCACCACTCTCATCTCTGACCTCAAACAACCAGAGCCAGCTTCCTTTGTGCTAGCTATGACTCCAAACTGCAGAAAGTTTCTCCCTGATTTTCATTGACTCCAGTTTTGCTAGAGCTCCTTTGATGTAACTTTTAGTCAAATACTGCCTTGTTGTTAAGGACAGTTACTCTCACTTCCCCTTTTAAGTTCAACTCTTTTGTTCATGTTTAGACCAAAGCTGTAATGAAGTCTTGAACTGAGTGGTTCTGGCAGAACCCAAATTGAGCATCACTGACCACATTATTGCTGTCTGAAAGCACTGTTGATAACTTCTTTCATCATTTTACTGATGATTGAGAGGAAACTGATGGGGTAGAAATTGACTGGATTGGATTGGTTCTGCTTTTCGTGGGAAGACATACCTGGGCAATTTTCCACATTGCCAAGTAAATGCCAGTGTTGTAACTGTATTGGAAGACGTTGGAGATGTTTTCAGTGCTCTGGTCCATGTTTTTTTGTAGACCACAGCCTTTGTAATATACCGTGCCTTCAATTGTATCTTGATGTGATGTGGAGTGAATGAATTGGCTGAAGATTGGCATTTGTGATGCTAGGAACCTTAGCTGAGGTAGAAAAGAATCATCCAATGAACACTTTCGGCTGAAGATTCTTGCATATGCTTCAGCCGTATCTTTTCCACTGATACCATGGGCGATATTAAGGATGGGAATATTTGTGGAGCACTCTCCCCCAATAAGTTGTTTAATCACCCGCCACAACTCAGTACTAGATGTGATAGCACTGAGGAGCTTAGATCTGATTGGGGGGTTGTGTGGATCATTAGTCCGGTCTATTAGTTGCTGTTTTGACAAGTAGACTTGTTGCTTCAGCAGGTTGACATCTTGTGAATTCTACGTTACCTGCGTCTCAAACTAACCTTAATTACACTCCTGTGAAATATACAAAATCCTGTGGGTGTCCTGTATCCTTCAAGCGTTTTACTTAGGGATCAAAGTAAGTAAATGTTATCAAAGGTGCGATATAAATGCAATTTGTTCTTAACGTCGGACTGATTTACTGACACAAAAGATTGACATTGCTGTTTGTATCTGTCCACTGCATGACCCAACGGTACCGAAAGGAAAGTTGTTAACAAACTTGGGTTTACCTGCTGTGACTGTGAAAGCATCATATATTCGTAGTCTTGGCTCTATCAGTCCAGAATGAAATGTTTACTAAACCTTCACCATCCTTATCGCCTGTTATATTCACTTAAAACAAAACCTGTTAGCACTCTGTTCGCGTGATGATGCTGTAAATCCTAAAAAGAAACGAGCGACTGTTCAATCGGGTTCTGGGTTTAATTTCAATGGAATCCTGTCTATTTAAGGGAATTTTCTTTGAGGCTGCTATTGAGTAGCCGAAAAGTACACGCTGATGTGCCCTGGGTTCGAGTGCCCAGCCTGCTTTCTCTCTGACGAGATACCGTAATCTGCTCATCTCTTCAGATCTGCTTGATTGGCAGTGCAGATGTACCCTAGCTGGGACTCCTTGTTCATGCCTCACTGATAGAGATTGGTGTTGAGATGTCCCCTTTGCTGTCGTTCGAAAACCCATCAGTTTCCCCCCCCGCCTTTTCTCTGTGAAATGCCTCGCTGCAATCTCGTCCCCGCCCCCCGCCTCCAATCCAAACCAGGTAACAGGCATCTCATCCAAGCTTCTTCCTTTGAGGAATGCCTTTCTTCCGCCGGTGATGTCCCAGCGACAGAACGCTCACCCCCAATCAGGCCAGCGTTCATACCCAGCCCAAGGGTGTGCTCAGACCGTCGCCCCATAAGTCAGGGCAAAAAAAACCGATTTGTTGTCAAGGCTTCCACATTTTTTTGTCAAAAGCAAGGCATAAAAAATACCCAAGGCCCGCCTAAAAGCAGCAGCCCAACCCCTCACTCAACAAGTACCAACGAGCTACTGATTTGTGGATTTGAGCTGGGGTGTATACATGTATTTGCAGATGTTTGTGTGTTCGTGTGTTGAATTGTATTTGGTCTGTGTATGTGTATGGGGGGGTGGTGGTGCTCTGTGCTTTGAGGGTTCATTTATTGTCGGATGTCACTGGCTCGTCCATCCCTCATTTCCCAGAAGGCAAGTAAGAGTCAGCCACATTGTTGTGGGTAGGCCAGACCAGGTGAGAACAGCAGATTTCCTTCTCTAAAGGACATTAGCGAACCAAGTCGATCTCTCCTACAATTGGCAATGATTACCCGGCTGCCGTTAGACTCGCGTTTTATTGCCACCATGAAGGGATTCAAATCCACATCCCCAGAAAGTAACCCCAGTGTTGGATTACAAATTTAGTGGGAGGAAAGTGAGGACTGCAGAGGTCCAGAGTCCAGAGAGTGGTGCTGGAAAAGTACAGCAGGTCAGGCAGCATCCGAGGGGCAGGAGAATTTCGGGCGTAAGTCCTTCATCAGGAATTTCAGCACCACACTCTGGACCTCTTACAAATGTAGTGGCCTTGTCACTATGCCACCCGCTCCCTGAATGTTGGATGGCGTTTTCGGTCTGGGTGTATGTGCTGGGTCTGTGTTCGTGTAGAGGTCTCTGTGTATCTGATGTTTGATTAGACTGGATTCCCTACAGTGTGGAAACAGGCCCTTCGGCCCAACCAGTCCACACCGACCCTCCGAGAAACCTACCGAGACCCATTTCCCTCCAACTAATGCACCTAACACGATGGGCAATTTAGCATGTGTTGTGTTGTGATCGCTCTTGTGTGCGTGTGTACATGTTTGGGACTGCATTTGTGTTGGGGTTTGTGAGCTTTGGGAGTGTGTTGGGTTTGTAATTGTGTTGGGGGGGGTGAATGTATGTTGGAATCTGCCATTGTGTTGGGGTGTTCGGTTGTTGGGGGGTGTATGCTTGGATCGGGGTGTTGTTCACGTTTTGCCGGTCTCTTGGTGTGGGGAGGACTCTCGGATGCTGAAAAGTTGGAGCTGACAGTGCTTGTGTGAGGAAAGAGTGCGTGAGCGCGTCAGCACCAAAGTTAAACACAAAAGCCTTTTACGCAGGGGCGAGAGGAGTTTCCTTTGTTCTAGACAGAGAAGCTTGGAAGAGATCAGAGAGAATTAACCCTCAGACACGCAGCACTTCGGAGATTATCGATGGGCTGGCAGTATTGGGATGCAGGTAATGGCCATTCCCTGTGCCTTTAGGGTAAGTTTTTATTCCTTCGAAAGAGACAGCTGTCCGTGACAGTGTAAAGAAAAGATGATTTTACAAACCGCGCTAGACAGCGCGAAAGTTGATGGAATGGCCTCTTAAATCTCGTGGTTGCAATCCGTTTATTGTCACAATTAAATTTTATTTGTCCTGGTTGCAGGCGAGTCGCAACAAAGCATTTTGTTTAATAAAAAAAGCGTAAATATTAGGCGCATTGGATTTTCAAATATTTACAGCGGGCAAGCAACAGGTAGGAGTTGAGTGGCGAATTGCAGCCTCCTTTGTAGCGGCTGATACTGAACTCGGAAAAGGCCTGTCTTTGTTCTCAGTTTGGATTCATCACCCTCAACAAACTCTCCACTCGCCTGAGAATAGAACGACGGCTCTCAATAATTCCATACTCTGACTCCATCGAACATGGCTGGGCATTACAATCCTCTCCCAGCAAAGATCAAGGTGTTAAAGGGGTTTTTTTTTGGGGGGGGAGGAGGTGCGGAGGTGGGTTCATGTTATGAAATCAATAAGAAATTGCCTTTTTCTTTCGCTGCTGATCATCGCTGGGCGCTGCAGGAAGGAGTTATTGACAGTTTCGTTTCTTTTTAGGTTGAAAATATCGTTTGCGCGGGGCAGGGTAAACTGCAAAGTGGGGGGGGGGGGGGGGGAAGAGAGAGAAGAAAAAACCTGGCAATCTAAGTCAAATCGAACTTGTAAAAACAACTATTTGATCGCGACCACTTGGGATCTACAGTGTGTTTTACAGTAGTTACCAGACACCGTGTATCACGGAGTAAATGAAATATCACACCATTCCCGGGCTCCTTGTCCCTTTTGCTGGGTTCCCAATTATCCCATCGCCAGGTCTGCTGCTTTTGGAGGAAAATACACGATTGCGCAGGTTTGGAACTCAGGGCTGCGAAAGTTGCATCGTTTTCCTTGGAGCAACAGTTAATCTGCCAGGTTGGCAACCAGGAAAAATCCATCTCTCAATACAGCTTCTCGATTCCAGATGTTTTTTTTAAAAAAAGATGAAGAGATTTTATCTAGAATAGCATTCCATTCTATTCCACATTCTCGGCGGACCTCAAGTGACGGTAAGCAAATGTACAGTATAATAGTTATCGTTCAGATCCAAGCATCTCTTTTGGATCATTGTTAAACATTTGAAGTGTAGAAATCGCCCAGCATAAATCTAGACATGGCAAGTTCTTTGTTTCAGGTTATAGGGGGAACTATCCCTTCCTGAACTCACATCTCTATCAGTCTTTGTCTATCCCTCCCTTGCTCTTTCTCTTTGTCCCCCGTGTGTGGCTCTTTATTTTTGGACGAAGACCCATCCGAATAGTTTTGCTCTTTGTATGAGAAGAATACTTCGTCTTTCACTTCGAGTACAAATGAAATTTTGAACTTGCCCAAAATCTGCCTGACGCAACAGAAAAGGTATTGCATGACTTTGAGTAGCAATTTTGAATTAACAAAATACTTTAAAGGTGCTTTCCAATGCGGTTAAATCACTCGAGACAGTACAAGTGTTCTGTTGTCATTTTTCTCAGACTATCCCGAGATACTTAACCTTGCTGTTAATTACATGACACATGAGAAATATATCCAAATTGTATGTTAGATTTTGGATTTGGTTGACATCGCCGGAATTAAAACAATAGACCATGGTCCCTGTACTGACTCGAGACAGATACCTCAGAATTTCACAATATATTCTTAACGAGTAGGTAACAAGTGAGAGTTAATTGGATTTGGGGAAAGTCATCTATCATTCATTTCCTGTCTAAAATTTGAACCTTCTTTACTTTCATCGATTCTAAACAGTGAGTTCAGCCACTCCCTATTCTTTTGTTGCCCAAGGACTCCTCGAGAGAGGACCATTGTTTGGTACTGCATGTCTCCAGTTAATAATTCATAGATTTTTTTCTGTAGTCAGTTTAATTTAAGCAGTTTAAACTAATATTTCTTTTCAGCTACCCTTTCACATTGCTACCCTGAATTATTTTTTATAGAATAAATTTCTTAAAACTGACGCCACCACAAAAAGTTCAATAAAAAAAACATGTTGTAAAATGCATAATGTATTTAAAAAAGCACTACATTTGTTAAGGTAATGGATTCAATTTTTGTATTATTACTGAAGAGGCGTAAAACGAAGATTTATTTGGAGAATATATTTAGGCTGTTCCAAGTAAAACAAAACCAATTACACAATTTCACGGACCATCCTGTTCAATTACTCATCTCAAACTATACTTCAATTGATTTACTTTGCTGTCTTTTTTACAGTCACATTTTGGCTTGACTGCAGGATACTTTTACTTTTTACAGGGCTTTTTCCACCCCTTTGCAAAAAAAGTTCTGATATTTGAATATTCTACATAGAGAAATAGTTTGGATTGAAACAGGGTCCAGATCTGATTCCTTCAACACGTTAACAATAGTTAAAACCATGTATTAAATAGTAAATGTGATTACATTGAACCTGGTAAATAGAAGTAAAGTGATTTTTTAAAAAATGTGAGACAAAGTGAGTTAGGATGCCATCCTATGCTCTACAAGGACTTTTAGGTAGAAGTTACATTTATCTTTAGATATCTTGGTGCAGTGATTTCAAAACAGAGATCATGTATAAATACATGTTTCTTACATTTTTTCCCTTTTTTTCTTTTATATTTGTTTATTCTTTGTTTGTTATCTGTGTCCTTTCCCATCTTATGTTGCTTTCAATCATAAATCAATGTACTGTTCTCAATCTACTGATGGAAGCTTTAGTTGCTAACTACAATAACGTCATGTAGTACAATATTGAGGCTTGGAGTGGGTGAGGGATGTAAATGGAATGAGTGTCTTGGAGAATGCTGGTGTGCATGGAAGCCAACATGTATGACGTACAAATTCTCACACAAAAGAGCCAACAATTATTAATTTAAGGTTGTGCTAAGATTAATAAAGATATGAACTATTCCTGAAGGGGCTCCATCTCATTGGCCAAGTAACAGTATTTTCTCAAAACCAAACCAAGTAGTTGAGTAATTCTCTGAATATAATGCTTAGCCTTGATAAAACTTTCCCAATTCTTTGCAGCAACTATCATAAAATGAATTGAAATTGAACAGAAGTTGTAAGTTGCTCTTCTGTTGAAATCATGACCAATATTGAATTATATACACAGCATTCTTTTGACTCATCCCAATTCATTCACTGGGAACAGACCCTCCATGCTCTGTTTACAATATCTAGCTGTTTCTTGTCCATTTCCAGAGAACACACTGTATTTATGTAATTAGCTTCAGTAACAAACATTTGAACTGAGCTTTGGCTTTCTCGCACTCCTGAAGTCTCGGTACCTAAAATCTTATCGCTTTCTAATTACATTTGTACTTTCTCGATTTATTTTGGTTACCCACTAGTGACTGTGATGCTTGGTCAATACAAAGTTAGCAATGAAATATTTTTTAGGGGATTTGGGATATTTATTTCATTGAGCCTGTTCCACTTTGAGGCAGATTAAAATGAAGTCAAAATGTTGCAGGAATTATACAATTTTTCACCTGTTAACCACGTATTTTCTCTTTCAAAGGAAGAGTTCACCAGAATATACCAAGATGGAGAATTAATGTGGATTATTACAACTTCTAAGAGCCAAATATCAATGGATTTATGTTCTCTACCTGTACAGTTGTAGACTCGCAAGCTGATGGAGGAGTTTGGAGATATTATTATGAAGGGTTCATCATTTAAATCTTGGGAACAACAGTTAATTCATGTGAGGACAAACAAAGGATATAAGCTAAATTGATCTCTATGGAATTTAATTTTACAAATTGGATTGCTTGTGAAGATGATGGCATTTGGATAATTCTACTATCAAGATTCAGAATGAATTCCAGGTATGTTAATGCATTGCTTCATATATTGCAATGTCTGCAAAGGACAATCTATCTTCTTTTATGGCTTCTCCTTTGTAAAGATTTTCTCTGTTTGAGATGAACCATGGTGAAGTAAACAATCTAGCCAGAATTCAGAGGCAGAATGAAACTACACAGGTAAATAATAACGAGACCCCAGTTCTGCTCAGTGAATGATAATAATACAATGTATGTAGTTTGTGGACTTTCAAAAGGCATTTCATGAAGTGTCACAGAACAAGCTTGTGAACAAAATAAGAGCTCATGTAGTGAAAGGGACAGCAGCAGCATGTATATAAAAAAAATTGACTGACAGGGAACAGAATTATGAAAAACAGTTTGCATTTGGTCCAGTGGAAGGTTTGCCATTGGGTTTCTGAAGAAGTGATGTTGGGATCCCTGCATTTCTTGATAAATTTGTTATCTTGACATGTGTATACAGGGCACAATTTTAAAATTTGCAGATTATATTAAACTAACAAACATTATGAATAGTGTTCAACTTCAAAAAGCCATGGGTTGGTGGAATGAGTAGACAAGTGGCAAATGAAATTTGATGCAAGGAAGTGTGTAGTGATTTATTTTGGTAGGAAGAACGAGGAGAGACAACATAAAATAATGAGTAGAATTTTAAAAGATGTATAGGTGCAGATGGATCTGGGGGTGTATGAGCATACATTTATGAAACTGAGAAGCAATTAATAAAGCTCCTGGGATCTAGGGATTTGTGCACAGAGTATAGAGTACAAAAAGTAAAGAATTTCTGAGAACCCTGTACAAAACATCAATTCAACCTCAACTGGAGAGTGGGGACCTTTGGGGACAAAACCTGAGGAAGAATTTGAGGGGATTAGAGAGGATGCAGAAAAGATTCATGTGAATCATTCCAGGGATAAGAAACTTTATTATGGTGGTTTGCTTGGAGAAACTGGAACTTCTCGCCATAGAGAAAGTTAAAAGGAAATTTGCTAGAAGTATTCTATCAATCATCTGGTGTGTGAATAGAATGGATGGGGAGAAGCAGTTTCCATTGGTGCAAAACTTGAGAACCAGCATGCAACAATATAAAGTGATGAACAACAGAAACAGCACGAGCATGAGCAAAATAATTTTAAAGTAGCAAGTTGTTAGGATATGGATTGCAGTGCCTGAGAGTGTGCTGCAGGTAGATTCAGCAGAGGTATGTCTAAAAAAAAACTATTGTATAATTATCTGAAAGCAAAGATTTTGTTGGACTATGGTAAATAGGCACGAGAGTGATACTAAGTGGTTTATTCTTGCAGCAAGCCAGGATGAACTTGACAGACTCAATGGTTTTGTTTTTCTATGCTGTAATGATTCTATGACTTATGATTCAGTATGCTGAGGCTTTCTGAAATGTTTGTCCGAAACTGATATGTGCATTTTATGGGCATGTTGGTAAAGTGTGGTGGTTATTATGTACTAATTAAAGAACTGTTAGCTTGGTAGTTTACACCTGATAATAGCATGAGAAGCTGTGTTTAAATAAACTTGCCCTTCCTTTGCTTCATGAAGTTTTGCATTTGACACCATTTATGTTAGATATTTGCTGGTCTTTGCATGTTCTGTGACTGTCATAGCAAACCTTATGCAGGAGATATATATTCTCCTATATATTGGATGAATCAGCAATGAGCTGTGCACCATTTGACAGTGTATCCTCGGCAAGTGGAAGTAGATGTACTTGCCTCAAGATAAAGCAAGTTGTATGATCGGTGGTAAGATTGGTTGCTATTGCAACATCATGCAATTGCAACATTTCTGAAGTCCTAAAACTAAATTACTTTCATTGATAGCATATTTATTCTCTTTGTTACTTTGCAAAAAAGAAATCACTTTCTTTTTGTTAAATGACCAAGGATCTTTTCTCAAGTTTAGAAGCCCTGACAGAATGGATCTGTTTATGGAAGCAAAATATTAATGACCTCAACCATCTGCTGCAACAACTCCCAAAAGATCAAACTTCAAACATACATTGTATCTGCCTCTAACAATGTTTTAGGTACATATATCACACCTCCCATTGTTAAGCATTGAAGGTATATCAGTGAATGAATATTTTTTCCTAAAACTAAATCGAACTCATAAGACATGAAAAGCAAGAAAGATGAAAAATTTAAGGCTGCTGAGAAAGGGGAGGCTTTTGGACCCAAACGGAATTGCTTAATTCACTGTTAGTTACTGTATTACATCCTGGGGCCATGAATCTATCTAGTTAATTATGTTATGCATGTATATCTGTGACATTTGATTGGTAAATATCATAAAGAAGTGAGATGTATTTCACAATAGGTTGCTAATGATACGAGATTTTGAGAAAGCAAGATGGTAACTGAAAGCATTTTTATAAGAAATTGTGTTATTTTGGTAGCTTGCTACTTTATTGGTTACAATATGCTTGTATGTTAGTAAATATTTTACCTGCATGGTAATATTACAGGAAAACATACTTTTCAGATACAGCAGTTGTACTTCGTTGCTTATTTAAGATTCATACTTGAGCCAATCAAGAAAATAATATATGGTGGATTTTACATAAATTGAAGTAATAGTGATGTGGGCTGTATCCAGAACTTTGTTAAATAGATTTACTTGATATGTTTGCATGAGATTCGTTGTAGTCGAGAGTGTGGTGCTGGAAAAGCCAGCAGGTCAGGCAACATCTGAGGAGCAGGAGAATTGACATTTCAGACATAAATTCCTCATCAGGATTCATACTTGAGCCCTCCTGATGAAGGGCTTATTCCTGAAACGTCAATTCTCCTGCTCCTCGGATGCTGCCTGACCTGTAATGCTTTTCCAGCACCACACTCTCGATTTTAATCTCCAGCATCTGCAGTCCTCCCTTTCTCTTATGAGATACATTGTAACCTCATTACAGTTTCACCAAAAATCTGTTATAATTTTTTGATATATAATCTGAATACAGTATTCAAATAACTTGACCTGAAAAATGTAACAATATATTTTTCTGCTTAGGCTTTCAAATTTGCTCCTTGAGTTTTTCAGTTACGTAACTTCAATTTTTAAAAATACATGATTTTCAGCTAAAGTATACATGTGCATTTACACACACACTAGTTCAGTGCATTTACTAGTACTGAAAACCACCAAGCAGGAATCCCACAGGAATTTAATTGACTCATAAAAAAGTATTTATGCCACTGTTCCCTTATTTCTTTTCAGTTGATGTATAGGTAGAAAGAAGGTTGCACAGTCATCATGAAGAAGTTAAACACTGCTGAATCTATTTGTGTTAGAGGAGATGGGAAAACAGGCAGAACTTTGAGCTTATGACATCAGCCACAAACGATGTGATTGTGATATGTTTCTGTTAAATCGATAGCAGCCAATCAGAGACAATAGGAAGAGGTTTTCACAATGACAGTGTTTCTTTCAAAAATAGTAAATTAAGATGTTTCTTGCAGTTATGTTCACCCCAAGTTCTTTCAGCAACAATTTATTTTGCCCAAATCTTGTTTTCTCCATTTCTGATTACTAATCGTGATTTTAAGATTATTCACTGCACCCATAATGAACTTACTGTAAAAAGCAATGCAACAGTTAAAACTGATTATGTGGATTATATATTATGAAATAAAATGAATAGCTTATAATTTTCATGTGCCATTCTTGAATTTTACATGATGTAACAAAGCTGATCTTTTGTGGAACACCAATCAGGATTTTGCTTTTGCCTCAATACTGAAATGGCTGATAAGAAAGCCACAAATGGCTGGAATTCACTCCCCACATCTCTGTGTCTTTCTATCTCACTGTCCTCTTCCTTAAAACCTGACTTTTTGGTCAAGTTTTGATCATCTGACTTAATATGTTATTTTTTATTCATTCAGATGATGTGGGAGATTCTGGCTGGGCCAGCACTGACTGCCCATCTTTAACTGCCTGTGGGAATGTGGTTATAAACTGCCATGTTGAATTATTGCAGTCCATTTTGAGTTGGTAAACCTACATTGCTGTTAGCGAGGGAGTTCCAGTACTTGCACCCAGTAACAGTCAATGGATAGCCAAGTCAAAATGGTGTGCATTCAGCATTCCTTATCTGTTTGGTGTCATATTTTGTTTTGGAATGCTTGTGTGAAGTACATTGGAGAATTTAATTCTGTTGAAAGCTCTTTATATAAATATATTGCTGTGATAATTTTAAAAAATGATAAAGAGGAGAAAGCTGGGCTTATTTGAAATCTCAGTAAGCTTTGAAATAACTAGCTAGAACGTGGGTCAGATTTGATTCTTCTCTGTGTGAGGCAAATTGATCTCAGCTAGAATAGTGGCAGAAAGTTAGGAATATTTCTGCTGACTTCTATCCCTGGAATAGGAAAGGGAAAATCAATCAATGCTCCCACTCCTGATTGCTTTTCAGTGAACCCCCTGATTAAAGTGATGTATGTGGATGTCAAATGGGGATATAGTTGTAGTTTTGGTCTTGTGGTTGAACAATCTGCTGACTAGATTGAATACAGATAATAATGACTATGATGGAAATTATACGACTGTCCTGGCTCCTCATCTATAAATAAAATGATAAGTCTAACATTTGTTTGGGAAGAAAGTGTGCATTAATATATTTTTTTAAGATGGCATTTATTCTACAAAAAAAACTTCTTGATTTTCATGCACCGTCCCCAGAAAAATAAAGCTTCTCAACATGAAATATGAATGGCGGAAGACAAAAAGTTTTTTTCTATAAAAATATCCTTAGTGTTAATTTATGAAGAATAGTAGAACATTTGGTATTTCATTGCTCAGGTTACAAAAACACAATTATGTGGTGCCCATTACCATCAATTTCTTGGTTGTATAGGCAGCAAGAAGGTTGCACATTTAAAAAAAACGTTCTGAATTGAAATATTTGGGTATTAAACAGTTCTTAATCAAAATCAGGTCAAACATTGTGTTGAAAAATGTGGTGCTGGAAAAACACAGCAGGCCAGGCAGCATCCGAAGAGCAGGAGAATCGACGTTTCGGGCATAAGCCCTTCTTCAGGAAAACATTGTGTTTATAGATTACAGAAACTCGTAAAAGTAATGGGGTATTTTGTTTCTTATTCAATTTTCCCACTTCAGGCAAGCATTAGTAAAAGATATATATTTTAGGACCAAAAACATGTAACAAAAGTATGAGTGATGAATCTTCCAGTAAAAGCTGAGTGATGTCCCTGTCACTCCATGCCCACCTTAATTTCAAAACTGAGGTCTATTGTTATCGCCAGTCACCTGTAATAAAAGTCTCAATAACTGGCTGCATTCCTGCTATTAGAATGTGGTGATTGAGTCCAACTTGACAATGGACTAACTTGAATGATGAAGGACATTGTTGAGATATATGAGGGTGGCTCCTGTAAAAGTAATTTCTTCATGTCTTCTGCAATAGGTTATCTATGCCCATCTGTACAGTGTGGCAGTAGGCTGCTTTTTGTAGTTTTCTTTAAACAGCGTTTTATGCCGAATAATCTGAAATCATCAATATACCTTGGCCTAAAACTTTAAACTGTGAAAAATTGAAAGTTGGATCAGCTACCCATCACATGCCACTTCAATTTTTTATTTCTGCAGAAGTCAGTAGATCTCTGGAGAGATATACAGTCAGCAACTGATCCATTATTATTCAATGTCAAAATAAATCACTGCAAGTTTTATCTGCATTAAAAACTAGAGCTAGAGAGATGCTGATGAAATGCATTACCTTGTCCCCTGGTAACCTTTGGAACAAGTTTCCCATGCCACATTTCTCTCTTCTTCTTCTGGATTCATTCACTCCTTGCGAGGATGCAGACTTATACATCACTTTGTCTCTTCGTCCTTTTCCAAATGGACTCTAATCATTTGTGTCACATTGAAGTGAGCTTTTCAATGTATTCAAGGTAAACCTGTTGACTGCATCCTCAATTTAAGCCCACACATGCGCATTTCACACAGGAATCACCAGATAGTGATTAGAACACAAACCTTGGCCATAGTTCTTCATTTCCCACCAAGGGCACTGAACTCAATTTGACACCAAGTTTGTAAAGATCCATTCATTTGGGACTGAGCTGATTTCAGATTTGGATGCTGGGCTCATCTACACAACTGGTTAAGCCCATTGAACCATTAGGTGAGTTGAACTTTAGTGAAATAATTTTAGTTAATTGTTAACTGGAAGCAAAGTCGATTGCTCTAAATTATATTCACCCAGGATGTATTCCTATGCAGTGCAGGAATTGAAAGACTACTTGACATTTTCTCCTGCTCCATCATGCAGGAGTTAAGCAATTTATCTTTGTGCTCAAAATCTGTAAAACACATGAAGACGTTGTATCCTGCTCAGTGTTAAAAATGGGCTGAATAAAACTTGTCAGGATGTGAGTAGTGGATGATTTGGATTGGGTAGCATTGTTAGAAGCAGATGCTGAACTGGAACTCATCAGATATTAAACCTGCATCAATTTTGGTTTAGTGTGCTAAATGTGTTCAGAGCAATTAAATTTGTCACCATTTCTACATTTTTATATTTTGTTCAAATGACTGCAAGCTATTTCCTTTCCAAGATTAGCTTCAGAATACAGGCTTTTGAATTACACTCAATTACTTATTTAGTATGAATACTTAACCAGGGCAAAATCCTTGGGCTTTTGAAGCATATGTTGAAAGAGTCTCTGCAGTTACCATATAGAAATTAAACTGAACAGAGACCAAGAAGAGGATGGGGTATAATAGAGACATCAAACATGGTGGGCTGCTATAAATGTTAACATCTTGAACAATTTAGTGCAGATTCATTGGCTGAATTATTGTACAACGGTTAACGTAAAAGTACTTCAGTGGTGTAAAGCATATATTGAAACAGTACCTGTTTTATTATTTAGTATGAAGGATTTGTGATTATGCTATGATAGCATGATTTTCCCTGTGGAAAGCAATTTTTTGGATTGCCCAATCCTTAAGGTCATGAGGTGCGGAGATAACTTCACCCCCAATACCCTCCCCTGCTCTACTGCACAGTCTGCAAAACATTCAACAACCAGTGCTGTTATGGCATTTGACTATTGCGTTGGATGTGCTTCAAGATGATCCTTTATATCAGAATTCTTCATCTCTGCTCTGAAGCAGAGTTGGAAAATCAATCCAAGGCCATGTTTGAGCTATCTGAGAACATGTCTGATATCGGACAGTGCACTAATGATGACAGCAGTATGTTATAGTGGTGTAGAATGAAAGTGTTACTGAAATATGTGCAACTGATAGAATGCTATATGAAGTGCTGTGCTTCATTATATGATTCTGACAATACAATATTTAAGCATAAGTTAACAAAGTGGGAGTTAGTGCAGTAGAAAGTAAGTCTAAAGAGATAATGAAAAGTAAGCAGATGGTAGATGAGTTGAACAGTTATTTTACATTGGCCTTCACTACAGTGCAGTGATCTCCAAGCTTTTCAACCACAAGGTCACTTTATGTGTAACCCATGATCTACCTTGAAAATGAATAGTATAAAGTTTACTTTTAGTGGTGTATAAATATAAAACCAAGTACATATAGTTATTCATTTTGTCTTCTCAAGTCTCAATGTGAAACCTGTGACTGCACATTATCAGCCAGTGTTTTGAAGTAGGGTTTAGTTTCAGTTGCTAGTCGGTGAGGTGGGCAGGAAACATGGACTTGGACTTACCTTCGTTTAAGAGAATGCTATCTCAAAGATGTGTGGAATCAAAGTAAGCTTTCACTTTAAAAGCACAGGATAATAGGAGCTGGAATTTTTCTCTGTTTACAAGTCTCCAAAAATCTTTTTGTCTTGATCTGGACTTTTCTGCGGTGAGTAGTCTGTCTTCCGGTGTCTGTCCACCATCTACAAGGCAGTATGTGGAATAGTTTCCACTGTACAGGATGAGTGCAGCCCGAGTCCATCTGGGATATAGCAGCCTGTTTGATTGAAACCCTATCCATCACTTTCAGTGTCCAGTCTTAGTGTTTGGAACTATGAAATCCCAATGTGTATATTTCCAGTGAAGATAAATTTGTGGAGATAGCAGTAGAGAACATCAAGAAGATTTGTTTGTCTGCTTTATTTCAGGAGAATTTGAGCATTGGATGATGTCCATTAAGACATCTTAGGAAATTCTTAATGTAGGTGTGGATTCAAACTGAGTAAATAAGTCTTCTATATTCTTTAATTTTCAATATACTCTGTGGGAATTTAGAATAGTGGGAATGTCAGTTAGGGCAGTTGAATGTTCCTCCTGCAGAATGTGGGAGGTAAGGGTCACAACTAGTGTCGCTGCTGACTGCATCTGTGGGAAGTGCACCCAACTCCAGCTCCTTGAAAACCACATTAGGAACTGGAGCTGGAGCTGAATGAACTTCGGATCATTCAGGAGGCGGAGGGGGTTAGAGAGAGGAGTTACAAGGAGGTAGTCACACCTCAGATTCAAGAAAAAGGTAGATAGATTACAGTCAGGGGACAGAAAGGGAACCAAAAGACAGTGCAGGGATTCCCCATTCAGCTCAATAGCAAGTACACCATTTGGGATACTGTTGTAGGGGACGACTTACCAGGGATAAGCCATGGTGGAAGCCAGAGTCTATCCCTGTTGCTCAGTAAGGAAGGGGAGAGAGGAGCAAAACATTTGTCACTGGGGACTCCACAGGACAGGAGACAGATGGAAGATTCTGTGGGAATGAGAGAGACTCACGATTGATGTGTTGCCTCCCAGGTGCCAGGGTCCGTGATGTCACGGATCATGTTTTCAAGATCCTTGAGGGGGAGGGGTAGCAGCCTCGAGTCGTGGTCCGCATAGGCATCAATGACATAAGTAGGAAAAGGATGTAAGGCAGAAATTCAGGGTGGAAGCTTGGAGCTTAAACAAACAGAGTTGTTATCTCAGGTTTGTTGCCAGTACCACGTGCTAGTGAGGTGAGGAATAGGGAGAGAGAGGAATTGAACATGTGGCTACAAGGATGGTGCAGAATGGAGGGTTTTGGATACCTGGATAATTCGGGCTCATTCTGGGGTAGGACATCTATAAACAGGATAGTCTATACCTAAACCAGAGGGGTACCAATATCCTGGTGGGGAGAGGGGGGAGAGATTTGCTAATGCTCTTCAGGAGAGTTTAAACTAATTCATCAGGGGAATGGAAATCTAAATTGTAGTTCCAGTGTACAGGAGGTTGAGAGTAGTGAGGTCAGAAATATGGTTTCAAGATCACCAGACTGCACCGGCAAGCAGGAAAATGGTTTGAAGTATGTCTACTTCAATGTCAGGAGCATCCAGAATAAGGTGGGTGAACCTACAGCTGGGACATTGATGTTGGAGCCATTTTGGAGACATGGATAGAGCAGGGACAGGAATGGGTGTTGCAGGTTCTGGGATTTAGATGTTTCAGTAAGAACAGAGAAGATAGTAAAAGAGGGGGAGGTGTGGCATTGTTAGTCAAGGACAGCACTATGTTGGCAGAAAGGACATTTGAGGACATATCTACTGAGATAGTATGGGTTGAGGTTAGAAACAGGAAAGGAGAGGTCAACCTGTTGGGAGTTTTCTATTGGCCTCTGAATAGTTCCAGAGATGTAGAGGAAAGGATAGCAAAGATGATTCTGGATAGGAGTTGTAATGGGGGACTTTAACTTTCCAAATATTGACTGGAAATACTTTAGTGTGAGTACTTTAGATGGGTCAGTTTTTGTCCAATGTGTGCAGGAGGGTTTCCTGACTAAGTATGTAAACAGGTCCACAAGAGGTGAAGCCACATTAGATTTGGTACTGGGTAATGAACCCGGCCAACTGTTAGATGGTAGGTGAGAATTTTGGTGATAGTGACGGTAATTCGTTTATGTTTACTTTAGTGTTGGAAAACGATAGGTATAAACAGGAGGGCAAGAGTTATAACTGGGGAAAAGACAATTACGATGATATTAGACAAGACTTAGGATATATAGGATGGGGAAAGAAACTGCAGGGGATGGGCACAATTGAAATGTGGAACTTATTCAAGAAATAGCAATGGCATGTCCTTGATAAGTATGTACCTGTCAAGCACAGAGGAAGTGGTCAAGTGAGGGAGCCATGGTTTACTAAGCAAGTTGAATCTCTTGTTAAGAGGAAGAAGAAGACTTATGTTAGGATGAAGTGTGAAGGCTCAGTTAGGGTGCTTAAGAGTTACAAGCTAGCCAGGAAAGACCTAAACAGATAACTAAGAAGAGCTAGGAGAGGTCATGAGAAGTCATTGGCAGATAGAATCAAGGAAAACCCTAAAACTTTCTATATGTTTATCAGGAATACAATAATGACTAGAGTAAGGTTAGGGCTGATCAAGGACAGTATTGGGAAGTTGTGCGTGGAGTCTGAGGAGATAGGAGAAGCACTAATTGAATATTTTTCATCAGTATTCACAGGTTGATAGGGTTGTTAAGAAGGCACACAGCTTTTATTGGTAGAGGGTCTGAGTTTCGGAGCCACAAGGTCATGTTGCAGCTGTACAAAGCTCTGGTGCGGCCACACTTGGAGTATTGCATACAGTTCCGGTCACTGCATTATAGGAAGGATGTGGAAGCCTTGGAAATGATTCAGAGGCAATTTACCAGACTGTTGTCTGATATGGAGGAAAGGTCTGATGAAGAAAGGCTGAGGGACTTGAGGCTGTTTTCATTAGAGCGAAGAAGGTTGTGATGACTTAATTGAGACATATAAGATAATCAGTGGGTTAGATAGGGTGAAAAGTGAGTGCCTGTTTCCTCGGATGATGATGGCAAGCACCTGGGGACATAGCTTTAAATTGAAGGGTGATAGATATAGGACAGATGTCAGAGGTGGTTTCTTTACTCGGAGAGTAGTAGGGGCATGGAACTGCCTGCAACTGTAGTAGATTCACCAACGTCCAGGGCATTTAAATGGGCAGTGGATAAACATATGGATGAAAATGGAATAATGTTGGTGAGATGGGGTTCAGATTGGTTCCACAGGTCAGCACAACATTGAGGGCCGAAGGGCCTGTACTGTGCTGCAATGTTCTATCTGATGAAATTTGGGAGCAAATCCACAAAATGAAGGAATGGATTTAAGACCAGCATAATAATTTGTTCCAACACTTATAATCCCTGAAATTGCCTGTTGAATTCCTCTGCTAACTTCCTTAAAAGTGCACGTAAATTTTTTAGATTGATCCTTTCTTCTTTGATCTTGATTTTGATTTTTTTTCTCTAGTGTTTTCCCCAGACTAGGGAAATATTGCAGCATTTTATATTTTTAATTGGGAGGACTACAGACTCAGCTGCATTTTGAATGCATTCCGCACACTGATCATATATTCCAAGGATCTGTCCTTTCCCCACAGTTCAACTCATTCAGTTTTAAGGTTATGTCTGTAAGGAATGTGATGAAGAGCAACCGCGCATTTCTGACAGTTAACTGTGCATTTCATTCCTTCATTCCAGAATAAAAAAAAGACAATTTCAGGTATCAGGATTAAAAAAAAACTTTGAAATATCTTCACTCAATTTAATCACCTCACATCAGCATAGAGAATTAGTTCACCATAATTTGGAGATGCTGGTGTTGGATTGGGGTGTACACAGTTAAAAATCACACAACACCAGGTTAAAGACCAACAGGTTTAATTGGAAGCACACTAGCTTTCGGAGCGACGCTCCTTCATACATTTTTCAATGTATAATTTCAGTTACATCACACTGCAAATTTTTGCTATAAATTCTGTGTTACGATCGAGCCCTCCACAATGACCTGATGAAGGAGCGTCGCTCCAAAAGCTAGTGTGCTTCCAATTAAACCTGTTGGTCGATAACCTGGTGTTGTGTGATTGTTCACCGTAGGCAGCATCAAGTTCATCCATTAAGGATTCAAACAAACAGCGCTGAAATGCTCTTGCTTGAATTGAGATTTTAATCTTAACATCAGCTGTCATCATATGAGAAATATCCCTAACTTTACTCACTAATGTTTTATTGTGGATTATACAAGGGCAATTGACAAATGAGAGGAAATGGTGATTATTTTTGCAAAATGTAACAAAGCCCCCATTTACATCCAGCATGGCTGGTGCACCATCAGTTGTGATGGAAACCAATCTCCATTTACAGTTACTCACCCTCCACCCGAATCATTATCTACTCCTTTGTCTGTCCAACTGTTCTCTCTCTTTGGGCTCTTTATCCCCCACCTATTGTTTCCTCCTTACCCCCTCCCCCACCCTATCGTCTCCATTTAAACGGACATTTTCCTAGCTACCATCAGTTCTGAGGAATGTCACTGGAATCCAAAATGCAAACTCTGATTTCTCTTCACAGAAACTGCTGGACCTGCTGAACTTTTCCAGCAACTTCTGTTTTCATTTAAGATTTATAAGGGACTGAAGGGGCAACCTTTTCAGGCAGAGGCTAGTGCTTGTATGGAATGAGCTGGCAGAGAAAGTGGTGGAGGCTGGTACAGTTACAACATTTTAAAGGCATCTGGATGGGTACATGAATAGGAAGGATTTAGAGGGATATGGACCAAGTGCTGGTAAATGGGACTAGATTAATTTAAGATATCTGGTTGACCTGGACGATTTGGACCAAAGATTGTTTTTCCTGTGCTGTTGATCTCTATGACTCTAACTTATCCAATTTGTTATAATTCTGAAAAGAAATATTATGTGCTGTGCATAAAGGCATTTGGTAAGGTGCCACATCATATTTTATTGTGGAAAATAGGAGTTGGTGGTGCAGTCGGTAGCACATTGGCACAGGTGGTAGCTTGCTAACTAACAGGAAACAGAGAGTAGCCATAAAGAGGCAATTTCTTGGTTGTCAAGATGTAATGAGAGATCTGTCATAGGGCTCAGCACTGAGGCCTCAACATTGTATCATTTACATAAGCATCTTAGATGAAAGTATGCTCACCAAATTTGTATATGACACTAATATCGATAAGATAATATATCATGAAGAGGATATAAAGAACCTACAAAGTGATAGACAAGTTAACCGAATAGCGAAGATATGATAAATGGTATATAATCTTGGAAGATGTGAAATAGTTTAATTTGGCAGGGAGAATAGAAAAAGAAGCAATATTTACATTGTGGGATTGCAGAGGGATCTGGGTATCCTGGTGCATGAATCATGAAAAGGTTAGTGTGCAGGGAAAACAAGAAATTATGAAAGCTGGTAAAATGTTAGTTTTATTGCAATGTGAATTACAAAAGTAGGGAGGCTATGCTTCAGTGAAATAGGTCAGAAATCACATGACACCAGATTATAGTCCAACAGCTTTATTTGAAATCACAAGCTTTCAGAGCAGAGCCCCTTCATCAGGCTCTGAAAGCTTGCGATTTCAAATAAACCTGACTTTGTCCACCCCAGTCCAACACCAGTACTTCCACATCAGTGAAGCAGGGCCTAAATAGAGGTGAGACCACACCTGGAGTACTGTACTGTTTACAGTAATTTTTTTCTTATTTAAGGAAAGATGTAAATACATTGGAAGCACTTTAGGGCAGACTTGTAGTCTAATACCTGGAATGGGTAGGTTGTCTTAAGAAGTGTGGTCAGGTTAGAATTATTTTTGATGCAGTTTAGTTGAAGAAGTGATCGCATAACTGAAAATATAAGATTCTGCAGGATCATGGCAGGGTGAATGTGGAAAAGATGTTTCCCTTTGTACGATAATCTAGAACTATGGGTTGTTGTTAATAATGGGTCATACATTGTGTGCAGTTCTGATCACTCTTCTATAGGAATGATATTATTAAATTGGAGAGGGTCGGAAAAGACCTACACGGATGTTACTGAGACTTGAGGATTTGAGTTATAAGGAGAGGCTGGATAAGTGGGACATTTTGCTGGCGTGTATGAGGTTGAGGGGTGACCTGATGGAGGTGTATAAAATCGTGAGAGATATAGGTGAGGTAAATTTCAAAGGTCTTTTTCCTAGAGTAGGAGAGTACAAAACTAGAGGACATGTTTTTAAGGTTGAGGAGAATGATTTAAAGAAGACCAGACAGTGGATGGTTCGTATGTGGAAAGAACAGCTAGAGGAATTAGTAGATGCAGGTACAGTAACAACGTTTAAAAGCCATTTGGACAGGTAGATGAATAGGAAGGTTTTAGAGGTCAAGAGTGCAGTGATCAGAATATGTATGTGAATGGATTTGCAACAGGTCTTCAAGAGATAGCTTGATGTGTTCTTGCATATGGATCAACATCTCTGTCCATTTCATTGTGGAGTGCTAGGGCGATTTATTTAAGTACACAGTCCTTTGCGCATGTATGTAATCATTACAGGGGTCAACTTGATTTGGCAAGTATAGGGACTTTGCTTAGAGAGAACCTTGATATAGAGCCATCTAGAATTGTAGACATTTGTTGGATGACTGAAGCTACAGGCTGTACTTGTGAGCATTGTGAGCATTGCATGAATCATATACTTACGCAGTGTAGGGAGAAGATATCTGTAATGGTAGAATTTTCCGTGTGAAAGGTGTTATGAAGCAGAGATTGACCCCCTCTGAGAACTGACACCAAAACGCCCCATAATCTCTAAAAAGGGTGTGAAAAGTAGTGCAACCTACGTTTCAGCAACTTCTCACAGTTAAATAAAATAAATCCCTGACACTCACTTTAAAATCAACAGGTAAAAATTTATCTAACTCCAGCAGTGAACAAATTAACTAAACTATTGATAAACTGAATAAATCTCTTCTAACTGCTAACTATTCCCAAAAAAGCATGATTCTAATGGTACTCCCTTCCAATAAGGACAAGTCTCACTCATGAGGATGTGTCAATATTCTTTACAATAGGATTGGCCCTATGTTGTGAAAACCATCAGACTTAAATTTAATAGGTTTTGGTATCAAAGCACCTAGCTCAAGTTGATCAGCTAAATTCAAAAGCCCATCGTCTTAGTTAAAAAAAAATCTGCTGCTTGGTCTGCTAACTCTCCAGTTTTTTGATACAAATGTAACAATTCAGCTGCTCTCTGTGTACTTGCAAACTTTTAAGCTGCTGCTCGCAGACATCTATTTTAAAGCTCTAAACACAGAAAAATCACATTATCTTTTAAAGGGCCCACACAATGCACCCCCCCTCCCAACAGTTTGCAAGCACCAAATTCTGACTCCCTGCCTCCAAATCTGCAAGTGCTCTACTCAACTTCACAGCAAATACGTGCTGTGTAAGATGCAAATCCTGGCCACAGACAATCTTGACCATGTCATTGGTAAATAGAGATTGATCACAGACATCTCTGTGAACTAGAAGTAATTACAGGTGACCTTAAAGTATCAACTGCAGGCCACAATTCGCAAAGGTAATTCAAGTTCTCATTAGTTGCACAATGATTTGGAGCTGATTACCTCTCACCTTCATCTGTAAGCATTTAACAACCTGATCTTAAATGCAATGCTGCCTTTCTTGGGTGATGACTTGGGAACACAAGGTTTCAATAATCCTACCATGTGTACAATCTCTTACTGTATTCACATGACATACTTGTTCCAAATATATTGGATTCAGGTCCTTATTTCAAAGATCCCTCCAGAGGCATTCCATGGCCCTCCATATCGGAATCTCCATCTCCCACTGTATTGAGGACGATGTTAAACTGTCATTTGTGTGTGATGCAAATACAGACTGCTCACATTACTAAGGACCTGTTCTGTTTCTCATACTTCCCACACAGCTTCATTGGAACCATGAGCAATGGATCCAGTCACAACAGAGACCATTTATGCTGTGGGAGATGTATATTGAAATCATAGAGAGACTGTGGAAGAACAAATATGCCAGCAAGCCTAGGAACAATAAGAGCCCCCAGCAGCTGCTTAACAGTCTTCACAAGAAGAAGTCACAGCCAAAGGCCCCCTGAGGATGTACAGTTTTTCATCTTCAATACCATTTCCTCCTGATGATTGGGGCTCTGACTGAGCATGTCCTGGGATTCTGTCGCAAAACTGCATTGTCTCGTGCAGTGGGGCTCACAAACTGAAGGGTGAGTGGCCATCCTATCTCAGTGGACATCAAAGTGACAGCTGTGCCATATTTTTATTCAACTCCTGCTCCCAAGGAGCTACTGGGATGTCGGTGAGATCTTTCAATCCATAACACACAAATGTATCAATGCTGTTACTGATACAATTTGTGACAGATCACATCACTTCACCTTGTTTGCTCATGACAAGATCAGTGACGCAACCTCGGCAGCATGTTTGCCAACATAATAGGTTTCCCCCAGGTACAGGCATGGCAGACTGTACACACAGTATAGGCGAAAGTGACTACTGCAGATGCTGGAGATTAGAGTCAAGAGTGTGGTGCTGGAAGAGCACAGCAGGTCAGGCAGCATCCGAGGAGCAGGAAAATCGATGTTTCAGGCTAAAGCCCACAGCATGTTGAGGGCACCATATCACAACTAAATCAATTCCATAAATGGAGAACACATCTTTTCAATCTATGTAGGAGCCACCTTTTGATCATTGGTACCACATTTTAAATGTCTATGCCAAATACCCTGGAAGCTGCCACGATGCCTTTACCCTTCATAACTTTGAGGTTCCTACTTTTTTCAAGGGCCAATACCATTGCATGGACGGTTACTAGGAAATATAGGCTACCTTCTGCAACTTTGGTTGATGCCTCCATTACACAGCCCCCTGAACATAGCTGAGTACTGATATAATACAGTCTACTCTTTTGCCACAGTCAGTGTGGAGCACATGGTAGTCCTGTTGAAGATGAGGTTTCAATGCTTGTGGTCTAATAACAGCTGACATTATCAACAGTTTGATGCTCCCACATTGGACAAAAACAAGATGTTATGCTCTACTGGTTTGAGGGAAAGAGCAACATTCCTTCAGACAGAACTCTAACATGGAATGGATTTAAGGGCAGGTAGACTGTGGCTTCATTCCTGCAACTGTGGTTGCAATGATAGTCAATCAGACAGGTGATGATGGAAAGAGACAACACATTAACTAGTAAAGTGGGGGATGGGACCCAGGGAGATAGTGAGGAAAGAAATCAAACTGAGGGGTACAGCACAAAAGTGAGTCAAACAGTCAGGACAGGCAGGGACAAGGACTAATAAATTAAACTGCATTTATTTCAATGCGAGAGGCCTAACAGGGAAGGCAGATGAACTCAGGGCATGGTTAGGAACATGGGACAGGGAAGGCAGATGAACTCAGGGCATGGTTAGGAACATGGGACTGGGATATCATAGCAATTACAGAAACATGGCTCAGGGATGGCCAGGACTGGCAGCTTAATGTTCCAGGATACAAATGCTACAGGAAGGATAGAAAGGGAGGCAAGAGAGGAGGGGGAGTGGCATTTTTGATAAGGTATAGCATTATAACTGTGCTGAGGGAGGATATTCCCAGAAATACATCCAGGGAAGTTATTTGGGTGGAACTGAGAAATAAGAAAGGGATGATCATCTTATTGGGATTGTATTATGGTCAGAGGGAAATTGAGAAACAAACTTGTCAGGAGATCTCAGCTATCTGTAAGAATAATAGGGTAGTTATGGAAGGAGATTTTAACTTTCCAAACATTGACTGGGACTGCCATAGTGTTAAAGGTTTAGATGGAGAGGAATTTCTTAAGTGCGTACAAGACAATTTTCTGATTCAGTATGTGGATGTACCTACTAGAGAAGGCACAAAACTTGACCTACTCTTGGGAAATAAGGCAGGGCAGGTGACTGAGGTGTCTGTGGGGGAGCACTTTGGAGCCAACGACCATAATTCTATTCGTTTTAAAATCGTGATGGAAAAGGATAGACCAAAGTTGAAGTTCTAAATTGGAGAAAGGCTAATTTTGATGGTATTAGGCAAGAACTTTCGAAAGCTGATTGGAGGCAGATGTTTGCAGGTAAAGGGACGGCTGGAAAATGGGAAGCCTTCAGAAATGAGATAGCAAGATTCCAGAAAAAGTATATTCCTGTCAGGGTGAAAGGGAAGGCTTGTAGGTATAGGGAATGCTGGATGACTAAAGAAATTGAGGGTTTGGTTAAGAAAAAGAAGGAAGCATATGTCAGGTATAGACAGGATAGATGAGTGAATCCTTAGTATAAAGAAAGTAGAAGAAAAGTTATGAGGGAAATCAGGAGGGCAAAACGGGGACATGGGATAGCTTTGGCAAATAGAATTAAGGAGAATCCAAAGGGGTTTTACAAATATATTAGGGACAAAAGGGTAACTAGGGAGAGAATAGGGCCCCTCAAAGATCAATAAGGCGGCCTTTGTGTGGAGCTACAGAAAATAGGGGAGATACTAAATGAATATTTTGCATCAGTATTTACTGTGGAAAAGGATATGGAAGATATAGACTGGAGGGAAATAGATGGTGACATCTTGCAAAATGTCCAGATTACAGAGGAGGAAGTGCTGGCTGTCTTGAAACGGTTAAAAGTGGATAAATCCCCAAGACCTGATCAGGTGTACCCGAGAACTCTGTGGGAAGTTAGAGAAGTGATTGTTGGGCCCCTTGCTGAGATACTGATATCATCAATAGTCACAGGTGAGGTGCCAGAAGACTGGAGGTTGGCTAACGTGGTGCCACTGTTTCAAAAGGGTGGTGGTGAGCAAGCTGTTGGAGGGAATCCTGAGGGACAGGATGTACATGTATTTGGAAAGGCAAGGACTGATTCAGGATAGTCAACATGACTTTGTGCGTGGGAAATCATGTCTCACAAACTTGATTGAGTTTTTTGAAGAAGTAACACTGAAGATTGATAAGGGCAGAGCAGTAGGTGTGATCTATATGGACTTCAGTAAGATGTTCGACAAGGTTCCCCATGGGAGACTGATTAGCAAGGTTATATCTCATGGAATACAGAGAGAGCTAGCCATTTGGATACAGAACAGGAACAAAAGGTAGAAGACAGAGGGTGGTGGTGGAGGGTTGTTTTTCAGACTGGAGGCCTGTGACCAGTGGAGTGTCACAAGAATTGGTGCTGGGCCCTCTACTTTTTGTCATTTATATAAATGATTTGGATATGAGCATAAGAGGTGCAGTTAGTAAGTTTGCTGATGACACCAAAATTGGAGGTGTTATGGACAGCGAAGAGGGTTACCTCAGATTATAACAGGATCTGGACCACATGAGCCAATGGGCTGAGAAGTGGCAGAAGGAGATTAATTCAGATAAATGGGAGGTGCTGCATTTTGTGAAAGCAAATCTAAGCAGGACTTATACACTTAATGGTAAGGTCCTAGGGAGTGTTGCTGAACAAAGAGATCTTGGAGTGCAGGTTCATAGCTCCTTGAAAGTAGAGTCGCAGGTAGATAGGATAGTGAAGAAGGCCTTTGGTATGCTTTCCTTTATTGGTCAGATTATTGAGTACAGGAGTTGGGAGGTCATGTTGCGACTGTACAGGACATTGGTTAGGCCACTGTTGGAATATTGCGTGCAATTCTGGTCTCCTTCCTATCGGAAAGATGTTATGAAACTTGAAAGGGTTCAGAAAAGATTTGCAAGGATGTTGGAGGATCTGAGCTACAGGGAGAGGCTAAACAGGCTGTAGCTGTTTTCTCTGGAGCGTTGGAGGCTGAGGGGTGACTTTATAGAGGTTTACAAAATTATGAAGGGCATGGATAGGATAAATAGGCAAAGTCTTTTCCCTGGGGTCGGGGAGTCCAGAACTAGAGGGCACAGGTTTAGGGATGAGAGGGGAAACATATAAAAGAGACCTAAGGGGCAACTTTTTCACGCAGAGGGGTGTATGTGTATGGAATGAGCTGCCAGACGATGTGGTAGAGGCTGGTACAATTGCAACATTTAAGAGGCATTTGGATGGGTATATGAATAGGAAGGGTTTGGAGGGATATGGGCCGGGTGCTGACAGGTGGGACTAGATTGGGTTGGGATATCTGGTCGGCATGGTCGGGTTGGACTGAAGGATCTGTTTCCGTGCTGTACATCTCTAGGACTCTATGACTCTATTTATGATTGTGAGATTCTGGTTCCAATCACGTCTCAGCTGTGCTGTCTATTTGCCCTCAGAAGCTTTTTTTTCTCATTTCCCTTTCACTTTCTGTCCAGGGAAGGACTGTTTCTGCTTGCCAGTGTTTGACCTGATATATAGCTAGGCTTTAATGTGGCACTGGTTGTAGGAATCTCAGGTAGTCCTGGCAGCGGCAGGACTGGTAACCACATGTTAGCACAAGAATGGTGCTGTAGGGACGTGATGCATATGAAATGTAGTGAGCTGTGAAGATTGCACCAGTAAAGCCATCGACAGAAAGCGTGACTGAAACTCCATGCAACCATTATTTTGGAAAAATTCTAACCATAGCATCAGAGAATTGCTTTGTTTGTTTTAAATGTTGAAGTATTTATAAACTGTCAGAACAAAGGCAGACTGATAATTGCCTTTCAGTTTATGCCATAATTCACTTACTTGCCCAGGTTTTGACCTCTTTGCTGTTCAAAATGGGGTGGGCAGGGCACAGCTTCTGGGTACAAGTTGTTCTCCCATAATATGCATTTTGTGAACGCAATTTGGCTGTAACCCAATTGGTGAATTGGGGAACAATATTTTTAAATCTCCTGTTGGCTGTCACACCATTCCATTCCCGGTTACCTTCAGCCCACTCTCGGGGTTTACTTTGGGTCAACAAAAGCGGTTGGATGGCGGGACAATTTTTTTTTCTGACCTTATTGTTGATGTTTTCGAGGACGTTTTAAGAAATTATTGCAGGAGAAAAGATTTGGATTTCAAGATTCTCCTCATTCTGAACAATGCACCAAGCCATCCTGCCACCATTGGTGAGCTTTCTGAAAACATCAAAGTGCTATTTCTACCTCCGAGCACAAACTCTCTCATTTCAACCCATGGACCAGAGCCAATGGCAGCTTTTAAAACTTATTATTTAAGCTGTACATTCAAGAAGCTGACTCCAGCTACTGAGGGAGATAATGAGGACAGTGTTCTTCAATTTTGGAAGAGCTTTAACATTAAGAATGTTATTGACATCATTGTGGAGGCCTGGGGTGATGTTAGGAAGGACTGCTTGCATAGAGTTTGGCAGAAGCTGCTCCCAGATTTTCTTCATGATTTTAAAGGCATTGAACCATCAGAGGAGCTTCCAGCGATCAGACAACATTGTGTCACTCTTACCAAGCTGTTTGGATTTGAAGAAGTGGGAGAACGATCTACAACAACTTGCTGCTGTGAGGGAAGTTGAAGCTTGAGATGAAGATGAAGAACTCCAGGATGCAGCCCTTTGAGAACTCTCCACTTCTCTTTTGTCTTCAATCCTGAGGGAAGTTGAGAAACTGTTAGAAGGCAATGGAGACCTTGGAGTGCAAGTTCATAGCTCCTTGAAAGTGGAGTTGCAGGTAGATAGGATAGTGAAGAAGGTGTTGATATGCTTTCCTTTATTGGTCAGAGTATTGAGTACAGGAGTTGGGAGGTTATGTTGCGACTGTACAGGACATTGGTTAGATCACTGTTGGAATATTGCATGCAATTCTGGTCTCCATCCTATCAGAAAGATGTTATGAAACTTGAAAGGGTTCAGGAAAGATTTACAAAGATGTTGCCAGGGTTGGAGGATTTGAGCTATAGGGAGAGGCTGAACATGCTGGGGCTGTTTTCCCTGGAGGGTCAGAGGTTGAGGGGTGACCTTATAGAGTATTACAAAATTATGAGGGACATGGATAGGATAAATAGACAAAGTCTTTTCCCTGGGGTGGGGGAGTCCAGAACTAGTGGGAATTGGTTTAGGGTGAGAGGGGAAAGATATAAAAGAGACCTAAGGGACAACGTTTTCACATAGAGGGTGGTACGTGTATGGAATAAGTTGTCAGAGGAAGTGGTGAGGCTGGTACAACTGCAACACTTAAGAGGCATTTGGATGGGTATATGAATAGGAAGGGTTTGGAGGTATATGGGCTGGGCGCTGGCAGGTGGGACGAGATTGGGTTGGGATATCTGGTTGACATGGATGGGTTGGACCAAAGGGTCTGTTTCCATGCTGTACATCTCTATGACTCTATGACTACAATGCAGAATGCAGCAGGATAGCAGTTCATGGCATAAAGTTGGATCTGATACCCTATGAACAGCTTCTTCATGAAAGAAAAAGATGGCAAAGCAGCAAAAACTAGATGTCCTTTTTTAGTCCAACTCCCAAGAAACAGTCTGAGAACAATGAGCCACAGCCACTCACTTCTGGGCTAAATATTTGCTTTCATCATAACCCTGTACTCAGAACTATACCTGAGAGTAATGATGATTCTGATGATGACCCTCAGTCCCTGTCTTAATACAATACTGTAACTCATCAAACTCAGAAACCCCTTAAAGTAATAGATTTAATGTGTTATTTCATTAAAATATATGATTTTAACATTCACTTTGATTGTGCTATTGTTTGTGTTAGGCTAACTATTGTTTTTGTTTTGATTTTTACTGATATTCTTGGTGGTCTGCTCCTAACACTGTTTTTCCCATAGGCCCCATTACTTCTGGTGCGTGATTTTGTACAACACGAGGTCACTCGGGAATGCAATTGTTGTGTTATAAGAGAACAGACTGAAATAGAAGTGGAGGGGGATCCTTTCCTCTGCTCAGAGTATCACAGATATCAGCAACTGAGATGCAAAAATGCTTTATTTGAGACGACGTTTGAGGCTCAGGTTGAAGTTTTGGATGTAGGTTTGCTTGCTTGAAGGTTCATTTCCACACACTTCATTTCCCTACTAGGTAACATCTTCAGTGGGCCTCAGGTGAAGCACTGCTGAAAATTCCTGCTTTCTATTCATTTACTTTAATTTATTTATTTAAATAAAAACGTACAAAGGAAACAACCAATGAAATGCAATTAAACATATTGATCAGAAAGGAAAGAAAATAATATGGGCAATAATTGGTCACTTCTGTGATCAGCAGAAGTAAAATGAATTGAGACAACGTCTTATTATTGGAATAAATGTGAACTCATTCAGATTTACAGATATCTGTTACACATGCAGAGGTAATGGTAGAAAAGAAGACTATAAAAATAAGTTAGCAATGAAGTGAATCACTATTCAGAATGATAAATGTTTGTATAAAATAACCATCAGACAAAGAGCAATACACTGTTTCTCTGAATCCATGTCATTATGATTGCACGTTCTGCTAATATAGATCATCTTCTACGCTGAGATTCAATAATAGACTAAACATTAAATATAGTAATTGTGTCTGAGTGAATGTCATCAGTTATTCCGCTCAGTGATCACAGGATTTGCAGGAGACTAAAGCTGTCTCTGCTGGTAGCAGCAACACTTTTTTATATTCTTGCACTATTGAATATGTCAAAAATCAGCAAGCTAGAAATTTAAAACTGTATGCCAGTGAGTTATTAGAATACAGCACAGTTGGAGATGCCAGCAATTTTTAACTTTAATCCTTGTCATCAATGCACCTTCAAAGCTGATAATGGTTGGTATGAAAGTGTAATGAATACATTTTCTTGTATTTTAAAGAAACTATGTGAAATTAAATTTGATGTGGAATTTATCGCTGCTGTGAAATGCCTGCACAGCTTGCTTTCATTCAAGATTTTCTGAGCCTCAACTGTAGATAACTGCTACTTGCAGGTCACATAAATCATTCTCGCAGAGAGAAAAAAAATTGCACCTGTGTTCAAGAGTGCAATACACTGTTGGTTTTCAGGTAATTTATAAAATAGGAATCATTCTAGCTAGGAATCATGCCTCCCTCAAATACTCCAGAATCTGTGGTGTCACACATTCCTAGCAGCTTCTTATCTTCTGTTAAATATGGACAGTGTTGTTTGGATAATGCTGCAAATGACTTTTAGTTTATAATAGCTTAGAACAGTACTATGGTTAACAGCACAATTAAAACATTCAGAATTACACTGCAATTAAAAAAGTATGAAAATCATTGCCCGTTACAAACAGAGCTTATTACACATTATATTGTGTAAACCTTGCCTAGAAAGGAGTGCTTTGGATTATTTAGGTGGCTTTATGTACTTATTGATGCACACGGGTATGGTGTGACATCAGTATTGAAAAAGGATAGAGGCTTATCCACTTTTAATTATTTACAGAACAACTCTGGAACAAGTGTCCAATCTTGGGTTGATACAATGAAGCACAACACCTCATGTTAGAATAATTAACCCAACAATTCATGTTGAAATATTGCACTGAAATACAAGCGTTCATGTTATAACACTACTGGAATATAACACCACATAGTGTAATAATGTACTGAAATACAATTCATGTTGGAGCTTGACACCTCATACTGGAATAATGTTCTAGAACACAGCATCTAGTACTAGAATGGTGTTCTGGAACAAAGCATCTCATACTGGAATAATGTATTGAACACAACACCTTGATGTTGGATTACTGTATTGAAACTCAACACTCCATACTGAAATTCTGTATTGTACTGGAACACAATGCCTCACACTGGAATAATATATTGAAACCCAGTATATCACAACAATATACTGGAACACAACATCTTATATTGGAACACTGTAGTGGAACACAACATTTCATACTGAAAAACTGTATTAGAACGCAGTTTCTCATAATGAAATACAGTATTGGAACAATCACAGAATATAATACTGTACTAGAACAGAACCCTCATGTTGTAATACTGTACTGGAACTCAACACACCATACTGGAATATTGCACTAGGATACAATACCCTATACTGGAATAATGTTCTGAAACCTGGCATATCATAGTGGAATACTGTACTGGAACACAACACCTCATAATGGAGTATTGAATTGGAACACAACACCTCATACTAGAATAATATGCTGGAATACACCTCATATTGGAACACTGCACTGGAGCACAGCATTTCATACTGGAGTGGTTGCTGGAACACACCTCATTTTAGAATAATGTTCTGGAAATGGCATCTCATATTGGAGTGGTACTAGAAGACAACATCTCATGCTGGAATAGTACTCTGGATTGGGACAGCACATACAAGCTGGACAAACCATATTTGCAATGATGTTGTGCAGGAGATGTTCATAATGTTGAGGACCCAATGAAAGACCCAAATGCGAGGTCTTGCACTTTGGCAAAATGAATAAAAGCATAGACTACTTTCTAAACGGTGAGAAAATTTGTAAAGCCAAAGTACAAAGGGATCTGGGAGTGCTAGTCGAGGATTCTCTAAAGGTAAACATGCAGGTTGAGTCCGTGATTAAGAAAACGAATGCAATGTTGTCACTTATCTCAAGAGGGTTGGATTATAAAAGCACCGTTGTGCTATTGAGACTTTATAAAGCTCTGGTTAGGCCCCATTTGGAGTACTGTGTCCAGTTTTGGTCCCCACACCTCAGGAAGGACATACTGGCACTGGAACGTGTCCAGCGGAGATTCACACGATGATCCTTGGAATGGTTGGTCTAACATATGAGGAACGGCTGAGGATCCTGGGATTGTATTCATTGGAGTTTAGAAGATTAAGGGGAGACTTAATAGAAACTTACAAGATAATACATGGCTTGGAAAGTGTGGACGCTAGGAAACTTTTTCCGTTAGGCGAGGAGACTAGGATCCGTGGACACAGCCTTAAAATTAGAGGAGGTCGATTCAGAACAGAAATGCGGATACATTTCTTCAGCCAGAGAGTGGTGGGCCTGTGGAATTCATTGCCGCAGAGTGCAGTGGAGGCCGGGATGCTAAATGCCTTCAAGGCAGAGATTGATAGATTCTTGACGTCACGAGGAATTAAGGGCTACGGGGAGAATGTGGGTAAGTGGAGTTGAAATGCCCATCAGCCATGATTGAATGGCAGAGTGGACTCGATGGGCCGAATGGCCTTACTTCCACTCCTATGTCTTATGGTCTTATGGTCTTCTGGAACTGATAATTTTGAGTCTAGTATTCTGAAATGAACAATTATAACTTCCAGTAAAAGGTTTTCTAAATAAAAGTGATCATAATATGATAAAGGTTTGGCGCTCTGTGAGTAATGGTAAAAATGTTGGTGGGCATGGAGAAAAGAACTATAGTGATACAAAAGACCAGGCTGGGAAGACTGGAAGAAAAAGAAAGGAACACTCATCTTTTCACGGTGAGTGTCACCACCACAAGGCACAATTACAGTAACAAAGTCAAGAACAACCAACTTAATATCAGAAATATCATAAAGCAGATTTAAGGGAATAAAAAGGTGTTTTAAAAGCTTTAGAAGACAGAGGAAGATAGAAAATTCCTAAGACAGTGAAAAGGTGATGCACAATTTAGACCATGGATTCAGCTTGAAAGTTTGTGAATGCGGTAACAACAATGTATTTCAAAATTTAAGCAAAGGGACATACATTGTGTGTTAGGCAATGGAATGTAGGAGAGCATTCAGCAGGCCTATGAAGAAACTGGAAACCTCCATCTTGGCTGCAGAAAGTAGGAAAACCTGCATTTTATCCAGAGAATGTGGAATCCACCATTTTGATTACAACAAAAGGAAGAAATTCCAAAACTTTGGTTTAGTAGTCTCCCATTAGCAGCGTAGTGCAAGGACCAGTAATTGGATTTCAGATATTGACAGTCTATATCAGTGATTTAGATAAGGAGACTGAGTATAGGTTTACTAACAAAACTTAGGTGAGAACGAAAATGACAAGGAGGATGTAAAGAGGCTATTGGGGGAAAAAACAGATTAAATGAGAGGGTAACAAATGGCAATGGAATACAACATGGTGAAGTGTGAAATTATCAGCTTTTGGTTGGAAGAATAATAAAATATAAATAATAGAATAAGCAGAATATGTTTGTGAATGGTAATAGACTGTGAAATGTTTGCATTCAGAGGGATCTGAGTCTGGATATTGTTACATATGTATTGCGGAAATGTAACAGGTAGGCACAGCAAAAATTTGGGAAAGCAAATGTTAGGTTTAGGTTTTGTTGCAAAGTGAATGGTATACAAAAGTAAGGATGAGGAAGCATCCAAGGAGCAGGAGAATCGACAATTCATCACGAAGAGCCTATATCCAAAACATCAATTCTCCTGCTCGTCTGATACTGCCTGTTGTGCTTATCCAGCACCACATTCTTGACTCTGATCTCTAGCATCTGCAGTCCTCACTTTCTCCTACAAAAGTAAGGATGCCTTAATGTGATTTGCAGGAAATTAGAAAAGCCTGCAGAGTGAGCACTTTTGATAATACCCAAGAAAACATACACTTGCTATATAAGGAATTCCCGAGACTGGTTGCTAGGTTGATGGTATTATGTGGAGTGACTGAATAGATTAGGTCTAAATTCCTTACAGACAATAAGGACTACAGATGCTGGAAGTCACAGACAATAGATGTGAAGTTGGAAACGCACAGCAGGTAAGGCAGCATCCAAGGAGCAAAAAAGCTAATATTTTGGGCTGAAACCTTCCGACAGGACTGGGGAGGAGGAGGGGAGCTTGCAAGTAAATAGAAGGAAGGAATGGGGCTGGGGGGGCAGGGTAGATGGGATGGTGATAGGTGAATGTAGTTAGGAAGCTATTGTACTTGGTCAGTGGCAAGGGTGGAGCTAATAGGTGAGTAGGAAGTTGGACAGGTTAGGTCAGGTCAGGAAGGAGGAGGCAGGGTGGGGCTAAACTTGGGATATGGCTAGGGGAGGAGGGACTTTGAAGCTGGTGAAGTTTATGTTAAGTTCATTGGGATGTAAGCTCCCCAGGTGAAATATCAGGTTTTGTTCCTTCAGTTTCCATTTGGCCTCTGACCATGGAGGAGGCCAAGGATGAACTTGTCATCAGGGGAGTGAGAGGAGGAATTAAAATGGATGGCAACCAGAAGGTCAAGTTGGTTATTGGGTGCAGAATGCAGATGCTCTGGGAACTGGTTCCCAAGACTGTGTTTGGTCTCCCCAGTGTAGAGGACACCACATCAAGAGCAACAGATACAATTGATCAGGTTGCATGAAGTGCAGGCGAATGTCTGTCAGATTGGAGGGAGTATTTGGGACCTTGGACAGAGGTGAAAGGGGTGGTGCAGGGGCAGGTGTTACACCTCCTGCAGTTATAGGGAAAGGTACCGGGTGTGATGGAGAAGTTGGCGGGGAGTGTAGAGTTGATGAAGGAGTTGCGGATGAGACGTTGAGACCAGTTCAAGGAGCATCTGTATTCTGCACGCACTAACCAACCTGACCTTCTTGTTGCCATTTCCCCCACACACCCTCCCCCCCACCACCACCCCCCAGCTACATGTCCATCCTTGGCCTCCTCCACTGTCAGACTGAAGCCAAACAGAAACTAGAGGAACATCACCTGATATTTCACCTGGGCAGCTTACAGCCCAATTGCCTCAATATTGACTTCACCAGCTTCAAACTCCCTCCTCTCCTAGCCTTATCCCATGTCTAGCCCTATCCCTCGTCCTCGCCTCCTTGACCTGCCCATCTTTTTATTCACCTATCTACTCCATTCTTCTCACTGATCAATCACAATAACCCCATACCTGCTACCACCTACCTTTCTCACAAGTTCCAATCCTACCCCTTTATCTACTTCCAGGCTGCCCTCCCCCACCCCAGGCCTAATGAAGACTTTTGGCCCGAAATGTTGACTTCCCTGCTTTTCAGATGCTGTCTGACCTGCTGTGCTCTTCCAGCTTCACGTGCATTGACTCTAAATTCCTTGGAGTTTGAAAGGTTGAGAAAGGGTCTCATTGAATCACATACAACACGCTTAAGGGGCTTCACACAGTGAACGCTGAGAAAATATTTTTTTGACTGGAAATCCAGAACACAGGTCACTGTCAGATTTTGGTCAATTGGAATACAGTCGATGAGCAATTTCTTCTTTGAAAGAGGTGTGAATGCTTGGAATTCTCTAACTGAGTAATTTGCCAATGCTCAAATATTGAAACTGAAAGAACTGTGGATGCGATAAATCAGAAACAAAAGCAGACATTGCTGGAAAAGCTCAGCAAGTCTGGCAGCATCTGTGAAGTGAAATCAGAATTAACATTTTTGGGTCCGGTGACCCTTGGAGTCTTTCCAGTTCTGAGGAAGGGTCACCGGACCTGAAACGTTAACTCTGATTTCTCTTCACAGATATTGCCAGACCTGCTGATCTTCTCAAATATTGAGTATATTTAAATTAAAGGTCAGCAGACTTTGAGCCTCTAAGCAAATTAAGGGATATGAGGATGATGTGTGATTGTGGAGCTTAGGTGGAAAATCAGCCATGATTTTGTTGAATGATGGAACAGATTGGAAGGCCTAATTTTGCTTTAATTCCTCTATGTTCATACATTAAATTGGAATCTTTTATTGAAGTGCTGGAGTTGCCTTGAAATGATTCACACTGTGGCAAACACACGGTAACATGGGGCAGATTTGAAACCTACACAAAGACTTTTGGGTGCCTTCATCACTGCATTGCTATGAAGAATGCAAGGAATATTTCTGGGCCATTACGAATATTGAAATGTGATGCCACCTTTTTGTGTATGAGAATGCACAAGACACTTTGTTGTAATTTTCTTTATAGAGTGACTGTGGTGAAATCTTTCCTCCAAAGTGAACATTTCACTTTGTTCTATTATTGGCAACAATAAAGTTCAATGAAGAAATAATTCGACGCTAGTCCATGGCTTGCTGTGCTCTTAAAGCGTGTTTAATTTTGGATAATTATTCTAAACCAGCAACACTTACACTATTTACCTTATTGTCCTTGTAGTGAGACATGAACCCACAATCTTGTTACTAAGATGCAAAGATGCGATTTCTGAGCCACACTTAACAGCTGGGCTGTAGCAGAGACAGAGGAAGGAGGATTGGTCAGACAGAGACAGGGATGGGGGTGAAGAGACAGGCAGGTCGTTGCACTTGGATCTGTAATCTAGTGGTGACTTGGATACTGAGTGTGTGCTACATTGTCAGAGATGTTGCCTTTCAGATTAGATAGCTACATTTTTAAATAGATGTGAAAGCACTTGGCATTAATTAAAAAAAAGACAGATGTTATCTTACTGACCAACTGAATATCGCTAAAACAAAGGAGTTAGTTAGCTTAGCTGGCTGGATGGCTATGCTGTGATGTAGAGTAACACCAAAGGTATGGCTTCAATTCCCACTCTGGCTGAGATTTCTATGAAGGACTCTTCTTAACTTCTCCACTCACTTGAGGCATGACAACCCTCAGGTTAAACCACTTCTAGTCATCACTCTGTGGGGGAGGGGCGCAGGGAGTAGCCCTCCCACCTGGTAAGACTATGGCAGTTTTACCTTCTACCTAAAACAGATTGAGTATAATATTTATTTGCGTGAATGGGAAATGATGAATTGCAGTTAATTTGCACACCTCTAAATATCCATTTTCATGAAGTTACTCCTTCCACATAGCTTTGTGTGGTGTACGTACACCCCAATACCTGCAGCAGTTCATGAAATCAGATTACCACCATCTTCTTCAGGGCAATTGGAGATGTGCAATAAATGCTGGCCAAACCAGCAACACTCACATAATGAATGAGCAGGAAAGTATCAGTGGAAGAAAAACATTGGTTGTAAAATTAAATTGGCTGATGGTTCACAATCAGTCATTTTGTGCTACTGATTTCCACTCAATTTAAGTAATTTATCTCTTTTTCTGCTTGTGGGACCATGCAATGTGCAAATCAACTGTTGTATTTCTCCACAACAATGCAAAAGGAAATCACTGAACAGTGAAACCATTTAGGACCTTCTGAATTAATATATTATTCAAATACAACTTCTTTCAGGTCTCGCTTTAGTTGATTCTGGAGCAACATTCTGAGAGATCATCTTTTAGTTCTTTAGTTCTGATCTTCCACGTGGTATTGTCTCAGAAAAACATTATGATACCTTTGCTTGCTAAGAATTTAATACGCACGGAATAAAGGGTAGGAAAACCGAAGAAAACATCTATTATTAAATTTTCTTTTATTTATTTTGACACTTTAATTTAACATGACACACAGATTAAAATATCTCTTCTGCTAAACTAGAACTGAGACTGATCAATATTGTCAGATTCCTGCTTCATAAGCATTTGATGTGAAAGTTAAACATGTGCATGATTTTGCTTAAGCCAGCACCTACTCCAAGTATGCCATGGGGTTCTGCCAAATTTATGCTGATACTGGCACTTTTGTACAGCAATCAGGTACTTTTTTTGTATCTCTGTATCATGTACATGTACTGAATATAAACCAAATGCGTTTGCTAAGCTTTAGGAACATTTCACAATGTTGCAAAGAGCTGCATTTTTCTCTGCAATTATATAGATTTTTTTTACAGTATCGAATCAAGTCATTTGGTTCAACATGTTGCTGCCAATATTTATGGTCCCCATTAGCCTAGCTTACTTTGTCTCAATCTATCAATACATCTGTTGGGAAAGGAAATGGTCCCGAAAGGATTACTGTTGGAGGTAGTAAGCTCAACCCAATCCAATGATGTCAGAAAGGCTTGGCTGGGGATAAGGCAGACCATCTTAGACTCTTGTGCAGTGAGGACCTAAATCAACAGGTCTCTTCATAATCTCAGTAACAATGTCAGTCTTACTAACGTATCATGCAATAACGACATCTTGTTTAAGACAAGAGCCTCTACCCGTTAAGAATCTCTAGAGATTGTGCCTCTACTACTGGAAAATAAAAAGGTCTTGGACTCAGTCAAGGAAGGAGAAAAGTGGAATGATGTAGCATCCTTCTACAGTCAAGTAGAACATGCTGATCAACGATGAACACCATTGCTTCATACCTGAAGTACAATGATGAAAATATCCATTGCACCCACTAGAAGAAATTTCTGTAAGTTTGCAGCTTCAAAGACTTTACCACTATAAGAATTCCACAGACAGTACACAGCTGCAAGCTCTTGAATAACAAGCAGCTTATGGAAATAGCACCAAAAACTGCTTTCGAAGTTAAAATCTTTACTTCAGATCTTGTTAGAAGCTCAGAAAGACAGTGTGCGCTTGAAAGAACTTAAAGATTAGTCTCTTCTGCCAGTTAGAAATTCCATTTGGAATCGAGGGCTTGTAGGAACATTCCCCATTTATGATTCAAAAAAGAGTGCAAGTGTATCTGAGGTTTGCCTGTTGAAAAAGGGGTGAAATGTAAAAGAATGGAGCACAAACTAGGTTGAGACCGATAGAAGTTAAAAGAGGACTTACAGCTCACTGTGACTGTTCCTGCCATGGTGAGATGGACACTGCAAGGCACGGCTACAAAAAAGACAATAGAAGTACTTTAAATGAAAGTTGCAGCACTTGGAACATTGCAAAGCAGAGTTAAGATGACAAAAGGGGCAATTTAAAAGTGAAAGCAGAGGAAGTCAAACAGAAGACAGTTGCAACACTTTGAGGCTTTAATAAGAATAGGAAATCCGTAATAGAAAAGTACAGCACAGAACAAGCCCTTAGGCCCACGATGTTGTGCTGAGACTTAATCCTAATGTAAAATATAGTAACTTAACCTACGCACACCTCAACTCACTGCTATCCATGTGCATGTCCAGCAGTTGCTTAAATGTCCCCAATAACTTCACTTCCACCACCACCGCTGGCAATGCATTCCATGCATTCACAACTCTCTGCATAAAGAACCTACCTCTGACATCTCCTTTACACCTTCCTCCTAATATCTTAAAGCTATGACCCCTTGTACCAGTCAATCCTGCCTTGGGGAAAAAGTCTCTGGCTATTGACTATATCTATTCCTCTCATTATTTTGTTCACTCGGATCAGGTCACCTCTCTTCCCCCTTCTCTTCAGAGAGAAAAGTCTGAGCTTATTCAATCTTTCTTCATAAGGCAAGCCCTCCAGTCTAGGCAGCATCCTGGTAAACCTCCTTTGCAACTTCTCCAAAGCCTCTGTATCTTTCCTGTAGTAGGGTGACCAGAACTGGACACAATATTCCAAGTGTGGTCTCACCAGGGACTTGTAGAACTGCAGCAAAACCTCGCGGCTTTTAAACTCGATCCCCCTGTTAATGAAAGTCAAAACACCATATGTTGTCTTAACAACCCTATCCACTTGGGTGGCACCTTTGAGGGACCTATGTACTTGCACACCCAGATCCCTCTGTGCCTTCACACTTCCAAGAATCCTGTCTTTAATCCTATATTCAGTATTTGAGTTCGACCTTCCAAAATGCATCACTTTGTATTTATCCAGGTTGAACTCCATCTGCCATTTCTCAGCTCAGCTCTGCATCCTGTCTATGTCATGCTGCAGCCTGCAGTGGCCCTCTATGCTATCGACAACCTTTGTGTCATCTGCTAACCCACCTCTCAACCTCCTCATCCAAAAACTACAAAGAGCAGAGGCCCAAGAACAGAGCCCTGCGGGACCCCACTCAAAACTGTCTTCCAGGCAGAATACTTTCCATCTACGACCACTCTCTGCCTTCTGTCAGCCAGCCAATTCTGAATCCAGATAGCCAAATCTCCCTGTATCCCATACTTCCTGATTTTATGAATGAGCCTACCATGGGGAACCCTATCAAATGCCTTGCTAAAGTCCACATACACCACATCCACTACTCGACTGTCATTGACCTGTCTTGACACCTCCTCAAAGAACTCAATAAAATTTGTGAGGTATGACCTGCCCCTCACAAAGCCATGCTGACTGCCTTTAATCATACTATGCTTTGTCAAATTGTCATAAATCATATCCCTCAGAATTCTTTCCAAAACTTTGCTGACCACATACATAAGACTGGCTGGCCTGTAATTGCCAGGGATTTCCCTATTACCCTTCTTGAAAGATGGAACAACATTCGCCTCCTTCCAATCCTCCTTTCTTGCTTCCCAGAGAAGCCTAGGATAAATCTGGTCTGGCCCTGGGGACTTATCAATCTTAATGTTTTCCAAAATTTCTAGCTCATCATCTTTATCAATCTTGATCTGGTCAAGGCTGTATCCCAGCTCCTCTAAGTTTTCATTTACAACAAGTTCCCTTTCCTCGGTGAAAACCAAAGCAAAAAACTCATTTGGGGCTTCCCCAATCTGTTCAGATTGCATGTGCAAGTTGCCTATGTTATCCCTGATCGGCCCTACCTTCTCCCTGATCATTCTCTTATTTCTCAGGTATGAGTAAAATGCCTTTGAGTTCTCCCTAACCCTTCCTGCCAAGCCTTTTTCATGCCCCTTCCTGGCTCTCCTCAGTCCATTTTGAGCTCCTTTCTGGCAAGCCTGTAATCCTCTAAAGCTGTGCTAGATTCTTGCTTCCTCCACCTTACGTAAGCTGCCTTCTTCCTTTTGACAAGACGTTCCTCTGTTCTCGTCATCCAAGGTTCCTTAATCTTACCCTTTTTTTACCTGTCTCAGAGGAACAAATTTGTGCATCACTCATAACAACTGCTCCTTAAACAGTCTCCACATGTCTGCTGTGCTCTTTCTGTGGAACAATTGCTCCCAGTCTGTACTTCCCAACTCCTGTCTGATGGGATCATAATTTCCTTTTCCCCAATTAAATAGCTTCCCTCGATAACTGTTTCTTTCCCTCTTCAAGGCTATGCTACATGTGAGGCAGTTGTGATCACTGTCACCAAAGTGCTCTCCCACCACGAGATCTGACACCTGTCCTGGCTCGTTGCCAAGCACCAAATCCAAAATGGCCTCTCCCCTCGTCGGCCTGTCTACATACTGAGTAAGGAAATCCTCCTGAACACACCTGACAAAAACGGCTCCATCCAAACCATCTGCACTGAGGAGGTTCCAATCAATATTGGGAAAGATGAAATCACCCATAACAACAACCCTGCTACATTTGCATTTTTCCAGAATCTGCCCACCTTCCTCTCGGAAAGATGTGAAACTTGAAAGGGTTCAGAAAAGATTTACAAGGATGTTGCCAGGGTTGGAGGATTTGAGCTATAGGGAGAGGCTGAACAGGATGGGGCTGTTTTCCCTGGAGTGTCAGAGGCTGAGGGGTGACCTTCTAGAGGTTTACAAAATTATGAGGGGCATGGATAGGATAAATAGACAAAGTCTTTTCCCTGGGTTGGGGGAGTCCAGAACTAGAAGGCATAGGTTTAGGGTGAGAGAAAAATATAAAAGATACCTAAGAGGTAATGTTTTCACTCCCAGAGGGTGGTATGTGTATGGAATGAGCTGTCAGAGGAAGTTGTGGAGGCTGGTACAATTGCAACGTTTAAGAGGCATTTGGATGGGTGTATGAATAGGAAGGGTTTGGAGGGATATGGGCCGGGTGCTGGCAGGTGGGACTAGATTGAGTTGGGATATCTGGTCGGCATGGACGGGTTGGACCGAAGGGTCTGTTACCATGCTGTACATCTCTATGACTCTATGACTCAATGAGATCTTCAATCTCTCTACTGCTATGAGGTGGTCTGTAGAAAACCTCCAATGCGGTGGCTGTTCCCTTGCTGTTCCTAACTTCCATCCATACTGACTCAGTAGACAAACCATCCTCAACAACCTACGTTTCTGTAGCCATGATGCACTCTCTGATTAGCAATGCTACACTCCCTCCTTTTTTCCACCCTCCCTGTTCTTTTTAAACATTCTGAACCCTGGAACATCAAGCAACCATCCCTGCCCCAGTGAAACCCACGTCTCCATTATGGCCACAACATCATAGCCCCAAGTACTGATCCACGCTCTAAGTTTGTCACTCTTATTTCGGACACTCCTTGCATTAAAGCAGACACACTTTAACAAATCCCTTTCTTTCATCGCGTGAGAAACCTTCCTGATAGATTCAGTATATCCTATCACTATCCTGTCTGCAACTGACTCTCCCCCCGCCCCAGACATATTGCTCCGATTCCCACCCCCTGCTAAACTAGTTTAAACTCTCCCAAATCACACGAGCAAATCTCCCATCCAGGACTATTGAGTCCCCTACCACTAGCACTTTTCTATTTTCATCCCCTCCCCTTCTGAGCCACAGTGTCAGGCTCAGTGCCAGAGACCTGACAACTATGGCTTTCCCCGGTAGGCTGTCCCCACCAGCAGTATCCAAAACGGTATACTTATTGCTGAGGGGAACGGCTACAGGGGATCCCTGCTCTGACCGTCGGTTCTTTTTCCTCCCCCTGACAGTAACCCAGCGGTCCTTATCCTGTGTCTGAGGAGTGACCACCTCCCTGTAATCCTCTCAATTTCCCTCTCAGCCTCCCAGATGATCCATAGTTCGTCCTCATCCAGCTCTAGTTCCCTAACTCAGTTTTTGAGGAGCTGGAGTTGGGTGCACTTTCCACAGATGTAGTCATAGAGTCATAGAGTCAGAGATGTACAGCATGGAAACAGACCCTTCGGTCCAACCTGTCCATGCCGACCAGATATCCCAACCCAATCTCGTCCCACCTGCCAGCGCCCGGCCCATATCCCTCCAAACCCTTCCTATTCATATACCCATCCAAATGCCCTTTAAATGTTGCAATTGTACAGCCTCACCACTTCCTCTGACAGCTTATTCCATACACGTACCACCCTCTGTGTGAAAACGTTGCCCCTTGGATCTCTTTTATATCTTTCCCCTCTCACCCTAAACCTATGCCTTCTAGTTCTGGACTCCACCACCTCAGGGAAAAGACTTTGCCTATTTATCCTATTCTTGCCCCTCATAATTTTGTAAACCTCTATAAGGTCACCCCTCAACCTCTGACACTCCAGGTAAAACAGCCTCAGCCTGTTCAGCCTCTCCCAATTGCTCAAATCCTCCAACCCTGGCAACATCTTTGTAAATCTTTCCTGAACCCTTTCAAGTTTCATAACATCTTTCCGATAGGAAGGAGACCAGAATTGTGTGCAATATTCCAACAGTACCCTAACCAATGTCCTGTACAGCTGCAACATGACGTCCCAACTCCTGTACTCAATAAACTGACCAATAAAGGAAAGCATACCAAATGCCTTCTTCACTATCCTATCTACCGGCGACTCCAGTTTCAAGGAGCTATGAACCTGCACTCCAAGATCTCTTTGTTCAGCAACACTCCATAGGACCTTACCATTAAGTGTATAAGTCCTGCTAAGAACTTCACATTTATCTAAATTAAACTCCATCTGCCACTTCTCAGCCCAATGGCACATCTGGTCAAGATCCTGTTGTAATCTGAGGAAATCGTCTTCGCTCTCTACTACACCTCCAATTTTGGTGTCATCTGCAAACTTACTAACTGTACCTCTTATGCTCACATCCAAATCATTTATGTAAATGACAAAAAGTAGAGGGCCCAGCACCAATTCTTGTGGCATTCCACTGGTCACAAGCCTCCAGTCTGAAAAACAACCCTCCACCACCCTCTGTCTTCTACCTTTGAGCCAGTTTTGTATCCAAATGGCTAGTTCTCCCTGTATTCCATGAGATCTAACCTTGCTAATCAGTCTCCCATGGGGAACCTTGTTGAATGCCTTACTGAAGTCCATATAGATCACATCTACTGCTCTGCCCTCATCAATCTTCTTTGTTACTTCTTCAAAAAACTCAATCAAGTTTGTGAGACATGATTTCCCACACACAAAGCCATGTTGACTATCCGTAATCAGTCCTTGCCTTTCCAAATACATGTACATTCTGTCCCTCAGGATTCCCTCCAATGACTTGCCCACCACTGAGTTCACGCTCACTGGTCTATAGTTCCCTGGCTTGTCTTTACCGCCCTTCTTAAACAGTGGCACCGCATTTGCCAACCTCCAGTCTTCCGTCACCTCACCTGTGACTATCGATGATACAAATATCTCAGCAAGAGGCCCAGAAATTACTTCTCTAGCTTCCCACAGAGTTCTCAGGTACACCTGATCAGGTCCTGGGGATTTATCCACTTTTAACCATTTCAAGACATCCAGCATTTCCTCATCTGTAACCTGGACATTTGCAAGATGTCACCATCTATTTCCCTACAGTCTATATCTTCCATATCCTTTTCCACAGTAAATACTGATGCAAAATATTCACATAGTATCTCCCCATTTTCTGTGGCTCCACACAAAGGCCGCCTTGTTGATCTTTGAGGGGCCCTATTCTCTCCCTGGTTACCCTTTTGTCCTTAATATATTTGTAAAATCCCTTTGGATTCTCCTTAATTCTATTTGCCAAAGCTATCTCGTGTCCCCTTTTTGCCCTTCTGATTTCCCTCTTAAGTATACTCCTACTTCCTTTATACTCTTCTAAGGATTCACTCGATCTATCCTGTCTATACCTTACATATGCTTCCTTCTTTTTCTTAACCAAACCCTCAATTTCTTTAGTCATCCAGCATTCCCTATACCTACCTACCAGCCTTCCCTTTCACCCTGACAGGAATATACAGTCTCTGAACTCTCATTATCTCATTTCTGAAGACTACCCATTTTCCAGCCGTCCCTTTACCTGTGAACATCTGCCTCCAATCAGCTTTCGAAAGTTCTTGCCATTACCGTCAAAATTGGCCCTTCTCCAATTTAGAACTTCAACTTTTAGATCTGGTCTATCCTTTTCCATCACGATTTTAAAATGAATAGAATTATGGTCGCTGGCCCCAAAGTGCTCCCCCACTGACACCTCAGTCACCTGCTCTGCCTTTTAGTTGACAGAGAATCTGAAATGTCTCTCCCCCTGTCACATTCTGCAGGAAGAACATGCAACTGCCCTGACATCCATATCCCGCTAATCTGAAAGCCTGCACAGAACCAAATAAAGGAAGAGAAGAAAAAAAGAGAAACCTGAAAATTTACCTAGTTTACTGACTCTTAGTAAAGTTAGAGGAGGTGGGTGGGAAGGAGGTCCTATGGAGTAGGGTCTTGGGTTTAGATTTCACCCACTTAAACTCCCCAGAAGTCCTTCGCTCCTCCCTCACACCTCTCGGCAAATGGAGACCCCAATGCCTGAACTAAGGTTTTTAAACCATTAGACTCACCTTCCCAGAAGTCCTTCGCTCCTCCCTCACACCTCTTGGCAAAATCTGTGATATACTCAGGTCTGGTGTAAAGAACTGAAGGCTGCAGGAACAGGCTTTATTTGGGGAAGTTGCGGGAAGGAATATGCACTGTGTATTAGATGGTATAAAGCAGAATTTCATCTGTCTTCCTGCAGGAAGCCTCAATTTTGCCTGCTGACAGTGAGAAACCTCCATTTTGCTCACACTCTTAAAAAATACAGTTATCCAGAATTACTATTTAGTAAAACTAAGAGCATTAAAGGAACGAAAAATAATCCAACATTGTTGTACTGTGCAGTTCAACAAACAAAATAAAACAACATTGTCAATTGCAGTAGTAATAATCCTCAAGGTATAGAGATTACAGCAGCACTGAGATTCTGAAGAATTTAAAAGGTTTAGAGTAAGACCACTAAATATCCTCATTAGGAAGAGAGAGCAGGAGGTATAATTTCAACTGCAAAATTCCATATCAAAGATGGACCAAATGATACATACCATTAGACATCTTTGAGAAAACAAGTTAAAGTACAGGATAACTAAGCTTAAATCACAAGGTGAACAAGTAAATATATTGTATTCTATTTAATAGGATGTTTAGTTGATGGACATTATAGCTCATCAAGATGAGAGAGAAAGTACAGATGCTTTTGATGAAGTTCTACAAGATTTTGAAAATACCTTTAATCCAATAACAAATACAATTTTTGAAAGAGCAAGATTTAACATAAGTTCATTTGCAAGGAAGTATATAGATAATTTAATTAATGATCTCCACAGATTAGTGGAAAATTGTGACTTTGGATCTTTGAAAGCAGCATTCATAAAACACAAAATTGTTGCCAAGGGGGCTGAGAAATAAATGGGAAAGGGTGAGGCTGGGGAGGATGGTAGAGGTAAGAGGTCAGAGCGGAGGATGGAGCAAATAGGTGGGGAGGAAGATGGACAGTTCAAGAGAGTGGTGCGAGTTGGAGAGTTGGATCTGGGATAAGGTGGGGCGAGGGAGATGAGGAAACTGGTGAAATTGACATTTGTTCCTGTGTGGTTTGAGGGTTCCAAGGCGGAAGATGAGGTGTTCTTCCTCCAGGTGTCGGGTGGTTGCGGTTTGGCAGTGGAGGAGGCCAGGACTTACATGTCCTTGGTGGAGTGAGAGGGGGAGTTAAAATATTCAGCCACAGGACAGTCGGTTTTCTTACTGCGTGCATTCTGGAGATGTTCTCTGAAACATTCCACAATTTGACATCCTGTCTCCCCAATGTAGAGGAGACCACATTGAGAGCATCTGACACAGTAGATGAGCTGTTTAGAGGTGTAAGAAAATCTCTGTTGGATGTGGAAGGATCCTTAGGGGCCTTGGATGGAGGTGAGAGGGGAGGTCTGGGCGCAAGTTTTACACCTCTTGCAGTGGCAAGGGAAGGTGTTGGGAGTGGAGGGAAGGTTGGTGGGGGCTGTGGACCTAATGATGTAAGTGTGGAGGTAGTGGTCTCTGTGGAATGCTGAAAGGGGTGGGAAATGAAATATATCTGTGATGGTGGGGTCTGACTGTAGGTGGTGGAAATGGCAGAGGATGATGCATTGATTCTAGGGATTGGTGGGGAAGGTGAGGTCCGGGGCATTCTATCCTTGTTGCAGTTGGGTTCAAGGGTGGAGGTGCGGGAATTGGAGGAGATGCGCTGGAGGGTATTGTTGATCACGTGGGAGAGGAAATTGTGGTCCTTAAAGTAGGAGGCCATCTGGGATGTTTTGGAATGGAATTGCTCCTCCTGGGAGTAGATGCAGCTAAGGCAAAGGAATTGGGAGTAAGGGGTAGCGATTTTGCAGGAGAGGGGTGAGGGCTGCAGTGTAGCCCAGTAGCTATAGGAGTCTGTGGTTATGAAGTAGATGTCTGCGTTGAGTCGGTTGCTGGAAATGGATATGGAGAGGTCCAGGAAGGGGAGGGAGGTATCTGAGATGATCCAGGTGAACTTAAGGTCAGGGTGGAATGTGTTTGTAATGTTGCTGAAATGTTCAATCTCCTCGTGGGAGCACGAGGTGGGGCTCATACACACATCAATGTAGTGGAGGAAAAGGCAGGGAATGGTGCCAGTGTGCCAATGGAAGATGGACTGTTCCACCTACATTTCCACCATCTACAGTCGGACCCCACCACCAGAGATGCACTTCCCTCTCCACCTCTTTCAGCAGAGACCATTCACTTTGCAACTCCCCTGTTAGGTCCACACCCCCCACCAACTCACCCTCCACTCCCTGCACCTTATCTTGCCACTGCAAGAGGTGTAAAACCAAACACCACACCTCCCTCCTCACCTCCATCCAAGGCCCCAAATGATCCTTCCATATGTGGCAGAGATTTTCCTGCACCTCCAAACACCTCACCTACTGTGTCCGTTGATCTCGATGAGATCTCCTCTACACTGGGGAGAAAGGACGCCAACTTGTGAAACGTTTCAGAGAACATCTTGGGATGCATGCACTAAACAATCCCACTGCCCTGTGGCCACACAATTCAACTCCCCCTCCCACTCCACGAAGGACATACAAGTCCTGGGCCTCCTCCACTGCCAAATCCTAGCCACCAGACACCTGGAGGTAGAACACCTCATCTTCTGCCTTGGGACCCTCCAACCACACATGATCAATGTCGATTTCACCAGTTCCTCACTTCCCCCCCCCCCCACCTTATCCCAGATCCAACCCTCCAACTCAGCACCACCCTCTTGAACTGTCCTACCTGTTCATCTTCCTCCCCACCTATTAGCTCCACCCTCCACTCCGACCTATCGTCTCCACCTTCATCTACCTATCGTCTACCTAGCTACCATCACCCCCAGCCCCAACCTTTCCCATTTATCTCTCAGTCCCATGGCTGTTTCGGGCATAAGCCCCCACGTTCCTGATGAAGAGCTTATGCCTGAAACATCAATTCTCCTGCTCCTCGGATGCTGCCTGACCTGCAGTGCTTTTCCAATGCACCACACTTTGACCATACTTGCCTTAATTGCACATTCCTTTGAATATAGGAGTTGGGAAGTCATGCTGAGGCTGTACAGGACATTGGCGAGGTCTATTCTGGAATATTCTTCCGTTCTGGTCGCCCAGTCATAGGGAAGATATTATTAAGCTGGAGAAGTTCAGAAGAGATTTATTAGAATGTTGCTGTGAATTGAAGGTTTGTGTTAGAAGGAGAGGCTGGATAGGTTGGGACTTTTATCAATGGAGCGGACAAGGTTGAGAGGTAACTTCATAGAATTTTATAAAAACATGTGGGGTAGAAATGGGGTTAATGATAATTGTCTTTTCCCTTGGATGGGGGATTTCAACAGTGAGAGGCACATTTTGAAGGTGAGAGGAGAAAGATTTAATAAAGACACGAGGAGCAATTTTTTTTACACAAAGGGTTATTCATATGTGGAATGAACTTCCTGAGGAAGTGGTGAATGTGGGTATGTGGGTATAATTGCAATGTTTAAAGGGCATTTGGTTAAGTACATGAGTAGAAAAGATTTGGGAGGATATGGGCCAGGAGCAGACAGGTAGGACTAGTTTAGTTTGGGGTTATGTTCGACATGGACTCATTGGACTGAAGGGTCTGTTTCTAAGCTGTATGACTCTATGATATTGATGTGATTTGGAAGCCTTGGGTAAATTCACTGTCACCGATCCTTCTTATTGGTATTGATACCAACTGGGGGAGGATGTCCACATGAAGGCTTTGACAGAAGCTAGGTTCAATCTGGTTGAACAGTAAATAGGTTTATTATGTATTACTTTATAAGCATCTACATTACATTTGAGATATATGATAGGCTCTTGTGAGGCATCAGACTCACCTTAAAACTACACATTACTGCCAACTACATTTATGTAACAACAGTTAAGAAAGACACTGAAAAACACATGTCAAAATGCATTAACACCCCTTAGGCTCTGCTCATCAGGATATAAAGGACTTCCTGGGTGGAGCTAACTTATGATGTTAGTCAGCACTAAAAATATTAACTGACTTGTACAATACACAACAGGCTGGTTGCAGAAATGATAGTGGGTTGTAGGGCTGCAAGACATTACTGAGATGGGAAAGACTTGGCAATGGACATCGGCAGGTTTTACATGGTTTGACTTAGTCTTGCTAATGTGAGCCAAGCAGGCTGTGGCTCCAGAAATGACTGTGGAGTTATGAGAAATGGTTTCAGTCAGGCTATTGCACTTTGTTTACTCTTTACAGCAGATCAGTTTCTGTGCTTAGTTGTTATCTTCTGTGCATTCCACAATGTCATCCTTCAAATAAACCAACTAAAATTTATTTACAGTGTGGACAGTTTGGTTTAAAGATATGCTGGCAGTGCATGATGTCAGTACTTTCCCAGAACTGCAGACAGTGCACTCTTAGAAATGCTTCAGCTTGGCAAAGATCTTTCCATTAACTTCAGTGTGTACTGAACACACAAATTTGCTCTCACTTTGGAAATACCAGAGTGATAAATGTAAAGTTTCCTGACTGCTTTTCTTTGAGAAACAGTGCTGATCATATTATTTTACTGCAGATTTTCCTAGAAGCAGTCTGTCTGTTGCCCAACATCGTTTTCCTTACACAGCTGAAATTGTTTAATTACTCGGACGCAATGACCTTCATCTTTCTTGGCAGCAATAGAAAAAATGTATAAATTTTGACCTTTCTTGTTTGGAAAAAAAGCTAACAGATCTCCCATGGTGCTGCAGAGAGAGTCAGCAACAACAGCAACTTGGATTTCTGAATGCAATAAAATATCCCAAAGTGTTTCACAGGAACATTATTGAGCAAACGTTGAAACTGAATTACATAAGATGGTGAGTAAAAGCTTAGGGAAAAAGGCAGGTCTAACAAAGGAGAGAGGCAGAGCAGTTGAGAAAGGAAATTCTAGCAAGTTTAATAGGTAAGAGCATGGCAGAGAATGAAGGAAGACTGATGAGTTAAACTTCATTTATTTTGATGCAAGAGGCCTTCCAGGTAAGGTAGGTGAACTCAAGGCATGTATGGGAATGTGGGACTGGGATATTACAGCTATTCCAGAAACATGACTGAAGGAAGGACAGGACTGGGGTACAGCTGTGATAGGAAAGATGAAAGGCAAGACATGAGAGATGGTGGGGTTGGCATTTTTTTAGATTAGATCCCCTACAGAATGGAAACAGGCTCTTGGGCCAACAAGTCCACACCACCCCTCCAAAGAGTGACCCATCTCCCTACCCTATATTTACCTCTGACTAATGCACCTAACACTATGAGCAATTTAGCTTGGCCAATTCACTTAACTGCACTTCTTTGGATTGTGGGAAGAAACCAGAGCACCCAAAGAAAACCCACGCAGACACAGGAAAAATGTGCAAACTCCACACAGACAGTTGCCCGAGGCGGGAATGGAACCCAGTTGCCTGTGAGGCAGCAGTGCAAACCACTGGGCTACCGTGCCTCCGTGACAAGAGAAAACATCACAGTAGTACTTAGAGATGTTATTTCTGGGGAACTGTCCAGCTAAGTGGGTGGAACGGAGAAATAAGCAGGGTGATCACTTTGATGGAGTGTACTATAGCCCCCCTCAGTAACTGGTGGGAAATTGAGGACCAAATATGTAGGGAGATCCCTGATAGCTGTAAGAATAATAGGGGATTTTAAGTTTCCGAACATAGAGTGGGACTGCCATAATGTTCAAGATTTGGATGGGGAAGAATTTGTTAAGTGTGTTCAAGAAACCTTTCTTGTATTCAAGAAGTGGCTAGATAAAGCACTTGGAGCAAATGGGATCAAAGGTTATGAGGAAAAAGCAGGATTAGGCTATTGAGTTGGATGATCATCCATGATCATGATGAATGGCGGAGCAGGTTTGAAGGGCCGAATGGCCTCCTCCTACTCCTATCTTCTACGTTTCTGTGTTGCAATCAGTATGTAGCTAGCCCTACTAGTGATAGGAGAAAGTGAGGACTACAGATGCTGGAGATTAGAGTTGAAAAATGTGGCACTTGAAAAGCACAGAAGATCAGGCAGCATCTGAGGAGCAGGAGAATTGATATTTTGGGCATAAGCCCTTCATTCCTGATGAAGGATTCGGATGCTGCCTGATCTGCTGTGTTTTTCCATCTCCACACTTTTCGGCCATACTAGAGACGGGGCAAAACTTAACCCCCTCTTGGGAAATAATGCAGGGTATGTGACTGAGGTGTTAATAGGGAAGCATTTTGGGACCAGTGATCATAATTCTATTAGTTTTAAAATAGTTATCGAAAAAGATAGACCTGGTCCACAAGTTAAAGTTCTAATTTGGGGCAAGGCCAATTTTTATGGTATTAGACAGGAACTTTCAAAAGTTGATTTGGGAAGGCTGTTTGCAGGTAAAGGGATGTCCAGCAAGTGGGAGACTTTCAAAAGTGAGATGACAAGAGTTCAGGGATAGCATGTTCCTGTTTGCATGAAGGGCAAGGCTGGGAAAACTAGATGACTAGAAAAATTGAGACTCTGTCAAGAAAAAGAAGGAGGTATGTGTCAGATATAGACAGTTGGGATCAAGTGAATCCCTTGAGGAGTATAAGGGTTCTGGGAGTACACTTAAGAGGTGAATCAGGACGGCAAAATGCAGACATGAGATAGCTTTGAAGATAAGATTAAGCAGAATCCAAAGAGATTCTACGTGTACATTAAGGGCAAAAGAGTAACAGGGGAGAGAACAGGATCCCTTAAAGATCAATGATGCTGTCTATGTGTGGGACCACAGGAGATGGATAAGATCCTAAACTAAGTATTTCGTGTCAGTATTTACTGTGGAGAAGGACATGGAAGCTAGGGAACTCAGGGAAATAAGTAGTGATATCTTGAAAAGAGTCCACATTACAGAAGAGGAGGTACTGGAGAACCTAAAATGCCCAGGACCTAATCAAATGTATCCCAGGACATTGTGGGAAGCTAGGGAAGATAGATATTTGTATCATCAACAGCCATGGGTGAGGTGCCAGAAGACTAGAGGGTGGCTAATGTGGTGCCATTAGTTAAGAAAGGCTGCGAGGAAAAGCCAAGGAACCATAGACCAATCAGCAGTGTTCAAGGTTTGTGCGAAGATTTGTAGCTCGGGTGCTCGTTGTTGTGGTTCTGTTCGCCGAGCTGGAAGTTTTTGTTGCAAACATTTCGTCCTCTGGCGAGGCGACATCATCAGTGCTTTGGAGCCTCCTGCGAAGCGCTTCTTTGCTGTTTCTTCCGGTATTTATAGTGGTCTGTCCTTGCCGCTTCCGGGTGTCAGTTTCAGCTGTCCGCTGTAGTGGTTGGTATATTGGGTCCAGGTCGATGTGTTTGTTGATGGAGTTTGTGGATGAATGCCATGCCTCTAGGAATTCCCTGGCTGTTCTCTGTCTGGCTTGCCCTATGATAGTAGTGTTTTCCCAGTCAAATTCATGTTGCTTGTTGTCTGCGTGTGTGGCTACTAGGGATAGCTGGTCGTGTCGTTTTGTGGCTAGTTGATGTTCATGTATGCGGATTGTTAGCTGTCTTCCTGTTTGTCCTATATAGTGTTTTGTGCAGTCCTTGCATGGTATTTTGTAAACTACATTAGTTTTGCTCATGTTGGGTATCGGGTCCTTTGTTCTAGTGAGTTCTTGTCTGAGCGTGGCTGTTGGTTTGTGTGCTGTTATGAGTCCTAAGGGTCGCAGTAGTCTGGCTGTCAGTTCTGAAACGCTCCTGATGTATGATAGTGTGGCTAGTCCTTTTGGTTGTGGCATGTCCTCGTTCCATGGTCTGTCTCTTAGGCATCTGTTGATAAAGTTGCGTGGGTATCCGTTTTTGGCGAATACCTTGTATAGGTGTTCCTCTTCCTCTTTTTGCAGTTCTGGTGTACTGCAGTGTGTTGTGGCCCTTTTGAATAGTGTCCTGATGCAGCTTCGTTTGTGTGTGTTGAGGTGGTTACTTTCATAGTTTAGGACTTGGTCTGTGTGTGTTGTTTTCCTGTGTACCCTTGTGGTGAATTCTCCGTTGGGTGTTCTCTGTACTATCACGTCTAGGAATGGGAGTTGGCTATCCTTTTCTTCTTCTCTCGTGAATTGGATTCCTGTGAGTGTGGCGTTGATGATCCGGTGTGTATTTTCTATTTCCGTGTTTTTGATTATTACAAACGTGTCATCGACATATCTGACCCAGAGTTTGGGTTGAATTTGTGGCAGGGCTGTTTGTTCTAACCTTTGCATAACTGCCTCTGCTATGAGTCCCGAGATTGGATGAGCAGTGTTGTTGGAGGAGAATCAGAGAGACAGGATCGATATCCATTTAGAACGGCAAGGACTGATTAAGGAGAATCAGCATGGCTTGGTGGGTGGGAAATTGTGTCTCACAAAATTGATTGAGTTTTTTGAAAAGGTGACCAAGAAGATAGATGAAGGCAGAGTGAAGAACATTGTCCATATGGACTTTAGCAAGGCCTTCAACAAAGTTCCACATGGTGGATTGGTTAGTAAGGTTAGATCACATGGATCCAGGGAAAGCTAGCCAATTGGAGACAAAACTTGTTTGATGATAGGAGACAGGAGGTGGTGGTGGAGGATTGTTGTTTGGACTGGAGACCCTGTAACCAGTAGTGCGTCACATAGATTGGTTCTGGGTCCACTGTTGTTCATCATGTATATAAAAGATTGGATGAGAATATAGGAGACATGGTTTGTAAGTGCATAGTGGACAGTGAAGAAAGTTGTCAGAGTACAAGGGTATCCTGTTCAACTTGGCCAGTAGTCTGAGGAATGGCAGATCAAGTTAAATTTAGATGAATGCATTTTGGTAAGTCAAACCAGGGGTTGCACTTACACAGTTAATGGTAGGGCTCTGGGGAGTGTTGTTGAACAGAGAGATTTAGAGTACAGGTACATGGTTCCTTGAAAGTGGCATCACAGGTAGACAGGGTGGTGAAGAAGGCATTTGACATGCTTGTCTTTAATGTTCACATCATTGAGAACAGGAGTTGAGATTCCATATTACAGCTGTGCAAGACACTGGTCAGGCCACATATGGAGTACTGCATACAATTCCAGATGCTCTGCTATAGGAAAGATGTTACTAATCTTGAAAAGATTCTAAAAAAGATTTCAAGGGTGTTATTGAGACTGGAGAGTTTGAGTTATAAGGAGAGGTTGGATAGGCTGGGACTTGCTTCCTGTATTGTCGGAGGTGGAGAGGTGACATTTTAGAAGTTGATAAAATCATGTGGGGTGAGATAATTGATTAGTCAAGGTCTTTTCCCAGTTTAGGAGTCCAAAACTCGAGGCAATAGGATTAAAGAGAGAGAGGAAAGATTTAAAAAGGGACCTTTAAAAGAACAACTTTCTCACATTGAGGGTGGTGCATATACAGAATGACCTGCTGGAGGAAATGGTAGACCCAAGTACACTTACAACATTTAAAAGACATTTGGTCAGGTACTTTGGCAGGAAAGGTTTAGAGAGTTATGGGCCAAATACAGGCGAATGGGACTAGTTCAGCTTAGAAAACTTGGTCCGCATGAACGAGAGTTGGAATGAAGGGTCTGTTTCTGTGCTGTATGACTCTATGAGCTGACAATCACTGAAGGAATTATGGAAATTGAAGCTGTGCAAGAGGCCAGAACTGGAAGAGTTCAGTGCCCATAGCAAGCTATTTTTGGAAGTTGGGTGGAGCATGTAAAATAAGAGTGGTTGTGAGCCACTGCCCTCTTACTTTCTCCCAAGTTTATCCCCTTAATATAGTAGACAGGTAAGGTGCCAGTAACTTGTTCACCCTTAGACATACTGAGGCTCTCAATAATCTTTTACAGTGACAATAAAGATTATTATTCATCTCTACTAGCCTATCAGACTGGATGGTGTAAAGCAGACAAGAGTGGCCTGTCCATTTTCTCTTGCTATTTGTTAAAATGTGATAAGAAAGGAAGGGTGCACCCTATGGGAATGGTGAATTTGTGTTAACTGGGTCATCCCTCTTAAGATCATATCCCCCCACCCTTCAAGATTCCTATCTGATCTCTAAAGCCTGTCCTTTGCCTCCCTCCTCGGGTACTGATCTCAAATGCTGAAGAATAATCATATTTAAATCAGTTTATTCACTCACTTTCCTCGCCACAGATGCCTCCAGACCTGCTTAGAATTTTTGACATTTTCTGGTTTTATTAAACATTTTAATGTTTTCTAAGAAATTCCAATGTTGATGCTTTAATAAAGTTTATCCAGTGTTGGTCCCAGCTGTAAAATATCAGAGAAAGGGGCTTCATTTCAACTTGTGGAAAGATTTATTCTGATAATTGTGCCATCTCTTATGATGATTTAGTGATTAGTGCAATACCACTGCAGTGTAACAGAATTTCCTTGAGATTGTGCTGTCAGAGCAGTAACAAACACATTAACAAATGTGTGTGTGAAATGTGACTGTAGGTGTCAATGCTGGATTCACCTTTTTAAAAATAGTCCAAGAAATGTTATACAAATACATTAATGTGTTTATTACTAATATCACTTATTTCCATGGCAAATATTGCACCATTAGTATTAACAACCTCACAGATTACATCTACACATACAACCCTTACCTTGTAAACAAACCAAGAAAGAGGTGATAGCACTCAATGTTTGCATTTCTCACTCACATAGATAACACCATTTGGCTACCCTGTCCAATTCTGGTGGTGGCAGTTTCCACATCCGGAATTTGATTCCTGAAGCTTAGCTGAGAACGAAGGAGGAACAGTGTGGTTTAATGTGTTGGAAGAAGATTAGCATGAGTTTTATTGAGCATTTTCACAAAAATGACATTTTCTGTGGGACCACAATGACTGATTTACTATGCAGCACATACCATTTGTGATTGATCTTTTGTTTGCATGATACGCACTGCAGATTGTGGTTTATAAGATGACCCAATGTATAAGGTGACCCAATTTTTCAGCAACAAAAATCATGTTTTTGCATATACTCAGTGTAAATGTTGCACCACCCACCTATTTCAGCCATGACATGCTATATTCGCATTAATAGTTAATTCCACAATTCATAATTTACTTACCGTATAGCTTGATGCAAAGGATCAAGTAGGTGACAGAGCCCATAGAGACCAGACCCCGTGTGGCAAATAATGAAGAGAAATTAGTCTGCCAACAAAACAATTGAAGTATAAAGCTGTCAAGTAATGGGTTCATTCTATTACTGCAAGAATTGCAACTGAGCATGTGTGAGAGGAGCTATGGATAGTGATGTCAGATCATATGCTACCGAATCTGTGTCAGTGAGGCTGCAGCTAAATGACCTCTCTTATCATGTCCTGTAAATAGTTACATTAATAAAGCTTGTTAAAGTTTACTCAGATCAGTGTAGATCTCACATTTCTGCAGAAACTGGTTTTAAATTAGATTAGATTAGATTACTTACAGTGTGGAAACAGGCCCTTCAGCCCAACAAGTTCACACTGACCCGCTGAAGCGCAACCCACCCATACCCCTACGTTTACCTCTTACCTAACACTACGGGCAATTTAGCATGGCCAATTCACCTGGCCCGCACATCTTTGGACTGTGGGAGGAAACCGGAGCACCCAGAGGAAACCCATGCAGACATGGGGAGAACGTGCATACTCCACACAGTCAGTCGCCTGAGGCGAGAACTGAACCCGGGTCTCTGGTGCTGTGAGACAGCAGTGCTAACCACTGTGCCACCGTGCCGCCCACAAATTAAAAGTTATAAGATTGGTAAAGCGGCAAATATCTGTACAGCAGCAAGAGAATGTGGTGTTAGTAAAAAGCTAGTACTGAAGAAGAATATACAGGTGAGACCATTGTTGCCTCTGTTCATTTACTGACCAATGTTTCAGGTCTTTGACCTGTCATCAGGACAGGAAAGAGATGTTGGTTTGGAGGAAGTCAGAAGTCACATGACACCAGGTTACAGTCCAACAGATTTCTTTGAAATCACAAGCTTTTGGAGCACTGCTGCTTTCTCAGGTGAAGTCTTCATTAGGTGAAGGAGCAGCGCTCTGAAAGCTTGTGATTTCAAAGAAATCTGTTTCTATAAATGGTGTCATGTGACTTCTGACCTTGTCCACAGTTCAACACCAGCACCTCCACATTATGGCTTGAAGTAGGTGGAGAATATATTGACCAGAGAATGTAATAACTGAGGTTTGAGGCTGCATTGTTTCCTTTTTTAAATACTCTCCTTCACTGGTCATAACAAGATTTAAATTTTTGCATGTTGATAGTAATATGAGCAACTAAATAAATCTCAGACTGTGTCGTACTCACCATTAAGAAAAAAAGTCAGCTAGGTTTCTTTAGTCAGCATGAAATAACTTTTTATTATAGAAAAAAACTTCAATCAATTTGCTGTAACCTTTGTGAAAAAACTGATTATGTCACAAGTCACCTGGGTAGCACAGTGGAAATAAAGTCCCCCTATTTCTGGGGTCATTACAAATGTTAAAGTTTTTCAATCAAAGAACACAAAATTTCACAATTTATCTGTCGGGCAGACAAAAGTTTAAAGAAACAGAGACCAGGTTACCACACTTAACAAGAAGTTTTTGTTTTACAATTACTGTAAATGGATTCTGACCACAGGTAAACAACTTTGAACTATTAACATACAAATCTAGTTAAAACTCTAACCTGCTTCCTAAAGCTCTCTGGCACACAATAAAGTTGGTGTTACGGATGAACGGGGAAAAGATGGGAAGCAGTTCAATAGCCCCAGTCCACAAGATTTGCTGAGGTATTCCTTTTTGCTTGCCAAGATTTTCTGTTTATCAATCTCACTTCACCAGGATCTTTTCACTCATTTGCTGGAAGTATTGGTACTTTAAATATCTTAGTTATTGGTGAAAGGCCACAGCTTACAGTAACTTGTGATGGAAAAAAAACTGGCTTTCTTTGGTCTTTAGATATTTTACTGGCAAGAATGATACACCATTTGCCTTTGTCTGCAGGCTGATGGCTTCTACCAGAGTCATTCACACCTACAAGTTTTTCAGCTACCCAGGCGCCAATTAGATAGTTGTTGTTATGCTGATATACTTTGTTATTCAGAGCTGAAAATGTGTTGCTGGTTAAAGCACAGAAGTTCAGGCAGCATCCAAGGACAGGAAATTCGACGTTTCGGGCAAAAGTCCTTCATCCTGATGAAGGGCTTTTGCCTGAAACGTCGAATTTCCTGTTCCTTGGATGCTGCCTGACCTGCTGCGCTTTAACCAGCAACACATTTTCAGCTCTGATCTCCAGCATCTGCAGACCTCACTTTTTACTCGTATACTTTGTTATTCACAATAGATCATAATTCTACAAGCTGCTCAGCAAACGGTTTCCGGCCAACTGTCACTTTGTACACACCCTATAGTGCTAGCCCATCTGACTAAGTCAGCGGTGTAAATATGACTTACAATGAGTTTCAGTAACCTGTTTTTTAAAAGTGCATCAATTCATCATACAATCCTTGGTTTTAAAACAGTCCTTTTTCCATTTCAGTCCACAATCAAAAATACAGAAAATGGCAAGTTATCATCTTTACAATTATCCTGTGCACACAATTCTTAGGAGAAATAGAAATGAAAATTCTGCACAGTATTTAAACTATTTTAGCCAAATAATAGTTAAACTCATGAAAAATAGAATAGTCATGGATTATCTCAAATGGTATTCTGTTCCTCAAGTTATTCTGCATGAACACAAGCTGCTGGTACTCAGGTATCTTTCTGGGACAATTATTGTTTCCTGAACTCCTTTGGTTTAGATAGTGATATAGTTTCTGAGAAATCTCTCTTCATGAACTCTCCATGTGTGGTAAAGATGACTTTTAGTGGGTCCTTCACTCACATGCTTTGCTAAGAGAGTAGTGGAATGTGGGAGGTCAAATTATCTCTCTGACAGTGTTCAAAAAATATAATTTTCTTATCAAAGGCTCAAACTGGGCCATGTGATCTCCATCTGAAAGCTCTCCAGACTAAATGATTCTGTCTGAGTCCCTTGTAGGTGCAATATTGTTGCTGCTGTTTTGCCTTGGCAAGTGTCCTTTGTTTAATAGTTCAAGGCTTATTTATTTGGATTCACATCAAGTTTTTAAAAAATAATACTGGATCACATCTCTCCAATGCAAGGATACAAGTTATAAAAGGTAAGCGAGAGGACAGATTTCATAAATTTTGGTCATATTTACAAGATTTAAGAGGTGAACTAATTAAAGTATTTAAATGTAATTAATAGTATTCTCAAGTGTAGAATCATTTCTTCTGGTGAAGGAAGCAAGAACAAGTCTGCATAATCTTAAAATTAGAACCAGGTTAATCAAGAGGGAATTCAGGAAATACTGTTTCCCACAAATGATCACGGAAATTCCAAATTTTCTTTCCTGGAGGCAGTGGACACTGAGACAATTTTTGCCAATGGTTGGAAGCAAAGTATAGATGCATAGATCAGTCACGACTTAATTAAATGATGGTTATGAGCAATATAAGTTAGCCCTGTTCTTAATACTTCACACAGAATGCCCTGCAACAAAATAAAACAACAAACTATGGCTGCTGAAGATCTGAAACAAAAACTGAAGAAGCCATTTCTCCAGTAATTTCTGTTTTTACTCCAAGCATATGCATTTTAGTTTAGTTGTAAAATGCGATTTTAGTCTAATGAAAGAGTTTGCACAAAAGGGAATGATTGTGCATAATTTTTTAAGGTCAGAAGTCACACAACACCAGGTTATAACCCAACAGGTTTCTGCTCCTTCGTCAGGCGAAGTCTGACTTCACTTGATGAACCTTTACATCAGGACTATAATTTTTCAAACAATGCCTCACAGAGGGTCTGGTAGTCCTGAACAGATTTGAATTACGTTGTTGGGCTACAAAAAGATTGTAATCATGAAAAGGAGTACATGGCTTTCACCCTTCTCCTAATATTATAAAAGACTCAAGTTCATTCCTTTCACTCAGTTAGTGAGCTCCTCTCACATATACTCTGTCTAGTGAGTAGTCTTCAGACCTAAAAGGAATTATTCTCCCGTGTAGCCCTTTTGCATCAAAGATGAGCGCTACTCATATATTTACTGTACTATTTTCTGTGGTTACATCAAAACTTGCCTTTAGTCATGAGTTGCAACACTCACAAATTATTCATGATGACTTGGAATGTTTCACTTGCTAGCCAAGTGTATAGATTTCTGTATGTAGTCACCTGTTTGGAATGTAGAAGGACCCAATATTATGCATCACACATGTTTACAATTGATAAAAAAAATCAATGGCTAAGTCAAAAAGAGGGGAGGGCCATGAATGTGCTATCATTTATGTGACATTCACACCAAAAGGTAAAACTACTCCCACACATTTTAAAAGCAACTTCTAGATTATTTTGTTTATGGAGCTGGAACTCTGTTCCCTGACTTGCAAGTTAAAGCAGTTCTATTGATATCAAGGATTTCTGCTGGAAAATGCATGTGGTCACACTCATGAGAAAAGGCAAGTTAGACCTTGTTGAAGATCTTGTAGGTGCTCACAGTTAAGTCTCACACATGAGGAGTCATCAATTGGGTGAAGGATCAGGGAGTATCCAATACTTGTGTAAGCCATACCACAGCATAACTCATTGTCTTCAGGAGTAGGTAGAGAAGAGCATCTCTCAATATTCCCCAGTATTACTAAAATTTTTTAAAAATTCAAGCAAATCTTCAAAAAAAGGAAATCTTTAACGTGAGAACATTTGAGTATGTTAATGTGCAATATTATTGCTTCAAAGAAGATTGATTTTGAAACAACGCTTAAGATGATATTTGCTCTCACAGATTGAAAATCAATTATTAACAGGGCCTTTGTTTCTTGGGAACTTTATGAGTCAAATGCTGTTCTCATGTGTTTCTCTTTACCTTATTTATTGAATAAGACCATAAGACCGTAAGACATAGGAGTGGAAGTAAGGCCATTCGGCCCATCGAGTCCACTCCGCCATTCAATCATGGCTGAAGGGCATTTCAACTCCACTTACCAGCATTCTCCCCGTAGCCCTTAATTCCTCGAGACAACAAGAATCTATCAATCTCGGCCTTGAAGACATTTAGCGTCCCGGCCTCCACTGCACTCTGTGGCAATGAATTCCACAGGCCCACCACTCTCTGGCTGAAGAAATGTCTCCGCATTTCTGTTCTGAATTGACCCCCTCTAATTCTGTGGCGATATTGTGGCGATATTGTACTAGAAATTGATGCAGTGTGAAAGATAGTCCAGGACATTCTTATAGCAACTTCCTTTCCACTGTAAGCTTGTCTGAAATGTGGTCTATACACAAAATTATCAATGTAGCTTTGCAAGCACTTTGGATTTCTGACTGGGAATTGACTGAAATGTTATTTCTGTTATCTACTGATTAAAAATATTTTCAGGCAAAATTCCTATTCTGTTTAGACCATTGGCACAAAGTTTGGAATTTGGGACAAATTCCACACCAATTGGTCAATATTGGCTGGGCAATCCCCTGTAAAAGAGTTGAAAAATCCAACTGTTGGAAAAAGGCTTTTAGATCGATATTGGCATTCTGGAAAATTCATGCTATTAAATCTAGTTTCTGTAAGCCAAGACAGCCTTGCATATCCAGATTTTGCAATTCTGCCACAAAAGTCTAGGAAAACAGATTATAATTGTGTGAACAGTTGATTGTGAATGCCAAACTCCAGCTCAGACTTAAATAAAGAGTTGTATAAAATGGTCTGTGAGAGTTTAGTTCAGTTTCACAAAATTCTGGAATGGGTAATAATAACTTCAACAAAATGTTATGTTTATATTTTCAATAAAAGTTTTTATTTAAGAAGTATTTTCTTTGGCTTTAAGTGTAAATCAAATATGATAGTGAGACGTCAAGGTTTTCCAGCTATGTTAGTGATGCAAGTGTATTGCACCACAGGCCTAGATGTGTACATTCTCACCTGTCCATACTATTATTCAGCAGGAAGATCACCTTGTACATTCTGATGTGGAGATGCCGGTGTTGGACTGGGGTGGACAAAGTTAAAAACCACGCAACACCAAGTTACTGTCCAACAGGTTTATTTGCAAGTGCAAGCTAACGACCTGACAAAAGAGCAGCACTCTGAAAGCTTGTACTTTCAATTAAACCTGTTGGACTCTAACCTGGTGTTGTGTGATTTTTAACTTTGTATATTCCAGACATTTTTATTTCCATTTACTTCTCAGGAAATCAAGAAATATACAAAATGGGTTGCTAATTTGCTAACTTCCTTTTTCGAGGAGAAAGTGAGGACTGCAGATGCTGGAGATCAGAGCTGAAAATGTGTTGCTGGAAAAGCGCAGCAGGTCAGGCAGTATCCAAAGAGCAGGAGAATCCTGCTCTTTGGATGCTGCCTGACCTGCTGCGCTTTTCCAGCAACACATTTTCAGCTAACTTCCTTTTTCCACAACCTCAGACCAAAGTTATACGATTTTCAGCATCCACAGTATTTTGCTTTTGAATCAAAATCCCCACCTTTTTGCCACTTGTTGTTATCAGGCATTTTCCATGACTGGCTATCTACTGTGAGTGCGCTAAAGGAGGGAGTTCTTTGGTGAATTTCAGAAGAATGGGCTTTGGTTAGCATTTAAATGGGGGAAGACGGAGTCTGCTTATTGAGATCACCGTCTTCAAAGAAACAACAAATTGAACAATGCTTCCTTTTTCACGTCTGGATCACAGTAGGTAGTCGCCTCACATTTCCATGTGGCAGCAAAACTCTAATAGCAATCTGTTTGAAGTAGTTAATGGCTGCTATTAGGTAAGTGGCAAGCATCCACTTTACAAGTTTACTGTATTGTATTTGCAATGTGATAAAATTAATTAGCGTTGGGAAATCAGATGCTGAGGGTACGTTTTCTGAGTGTGTTTTTGTATTGGGGTAAGAGCCTGTAGTCATCTTTTATAACCAGTTCTAATGCGCTTTTGCAATTTATACTAGTTGTCCGAGTCAAACAGAAACTCACAGACTTGTGTTGCCGTTCTGTTTTGAGATTTCATTCTTACTTAGGGCTCTGTTAAAATGTTCGAAATCAACATGTTTTGTGCATTTAAATTTAAATGGACCTACATTTCTTCCCATCTTAGAAAATTAGAAAGTTAACCATTCAGCTTGCTGTACCATGCAATTAGATCCTGGCTGGTCTCATCTGTTGCCTTGCTTCCATATCCTTTACTGAATAAACATTCATCAACCTCAAATGTTGAATGTTTCAACTGATCTCAACAGCTTTTTAAAAGACCGAGTGTAGTATTTGCCATAATTCCTGAAGAGCCTAGCTTTAATTGTAAGGTTGTTCTCCCTTGTGCTTGATTCATTCTCATGGGAAACATCGATGTTTTTAATCAATCTTTAACACAAACCTGGAGTAGCTGAGACTTTGAGTACAGAGTTTCTAGTGCTGAGGTAGGGAAATTATTGCATGACACAAGTGTTCCTCTGTGTACCAATACACTGTCAAATCTGTTAATCATCTTAGGTATCTGAATTATATGTACTAAACATCTTCTTTAATTCTATACTCAAGAGGATACTGACCTCATGTCTATTTGTTCTCTATGATGTTAAAGATCTAAATATCCAGAGACCTGCCACTTATGTAGAGTATAGTGTTGACTTGTTTTATGAGCTCTTTCCAAAGAAAGTTATGACTGCTATAGCATAAAAAATGAGCCATTCTCCACTTTGCACAACAGTATGTACCCCACTTAAAACATTCACACCATCATTAGAATTGTCCATCTTCTGGTAGTTTCCAGGAATTAAAAATTGCAATTTTAGTTTTCTTTGAATATTTTTGTTCCATGCAGAAAATACTTGGAGATAGTGAAAAACTGTTTTGATTGATAGTCAGGATTCAACCAAACAATTAACAAACAACATGTTCCTTTGCTAATCAGTGTAGGAAGATGGATGACCACAAGAGTGCATGTGTCAGGTAACTGTTGGCAGGAATGGGAGGATAAGATGAGAGGTCATTTGATGAAACCTCATGTGTACATTGAACCACAGATCCAGCATCTGCAGTTCTCACTTTCTCCTACATTGAACCACAGTGGACAATACTATCCATCATGTAAAAAAAAATCAAGTGGAATAGTAATCTTGACACTTCCTTAACAAATTGGCACATCTACATTCCCTGCTTGTCTGCTTTCTTTTTATTTCTCAGGCAGCAGCTGCAAATCCTACCACAAGATTGTTTTGTGTGGATCTGGGTATGGTGATGGTGGGCGGGAATTGTTGGGGCCAGGTGGCATTCGTGAAGGAAGTGGACCTTTAAAGTAAACTGCAGTAACCCTTTGACACTTGGCTTCATTGAAGTAAGAAATAAAACAGCATTGTTAGCAAGGTCACACATTGAGTGGCAATAAAGGCAGCTGTTCATCACTATGAGCTCCATCTCATCTGGAATATATTTCTGGAATTTGCTTTTCAAATATTATAAATACTATGGAAGGTCCAATCTAACCTTCCTTCAGGATTTGTGAAAGCTTGGAATGCATTTAATCATTTACAAGTTAAGCAAAATTCTAGCCTCCAAGTTTAAAGACCAATAGACATAGATACTGTAGACCTCAGTGTATAAATCAACCTTTGAAGCCTTCAAAAATCATTGCAAGTATGAAGGTTGACTTATCTACTTCATATAAAACATGAACTGTGGTTGTTGATGTGATTGTCCCCTTTTTGAAATGTGTCAAGATTAGAGAGGTGCTGGAAAAGCACAGCAGGTCAGGCAGTCTCTGAGGAGCAGGCAAATCGACGTTTCTGTCAAAAGCCCTTCGTCAGCCTGATGAAGGGCTTTTGCCCGAAATGTTGATTTTCCTGCTCCTTGGATGCTGCCTGACCTGCTGCGCTTTTCCAGCACCTCTCTAATCTTGGCTCTAATCTCCAGCATCTGCAATACCCACTTCTGCCCTTTTTGAAATGTGACAATGTAAGCAATGCATCACTGTTTATTGGATAAATTAATAACACAATATAACTTTTAATGAATGTGTTTTCAGCCCCACAAATGCATCCTGGATACCTGTTACAGAACGTTAATCAGATTCATTGAGTTACCTTGGCTGTTGTAATGATCTCACGGTATATTAGATATGCACTTCTAGTTTCAGAATCCTCCCTGCACAAAACACCATGTTCCTCTTCATTCATTGAATTTGATATTTCACTTTTTCTGAATTATCTGATGACAGTTTGAATGCTCATTGCATCTCGCAATTTAATGATGGAACCATGTAAAATATCAAGTGGAGCAACATGTAGAATTCCATTCTTTGTCAACATTTCTTGTCTGTCAGCCATCCAACTATTCCATTTGGTGCAAACTTGCTCCTTCAATTATTTGTCAAAGAATGTATCCAAAGGTTGGGATCTGGACTTTAGATCCCTTGGTGTTATGATTAATATGGGTGTTGTTTCTTCACAGGCACTTTTTACTTAATTGGTTATTTGGGATTTCCCCAATCCAATATTATTTATGGCATTATTTATGTAGATCATCAGAATGCCTATTCCATACTCATTGATCAATAACTTCACCCTCATCCATCTAACCACTGCCATGGACAAGGAACTTCATTTCTGGCATTTGGACATAATTTTGATTTTCTTAATTGTCCATAGAAGCTCGTATTACTGTTTATGATGTGCTGTGCTTTTCATAAGAACTGTTTTTGAACGTTTCCACTCAAAAGTTGGTTGCTGGATACATTGAAATTCATGTAAAAAGTGAGGTCTGCAGATGCTGGAGATCAGAGCTGAAAATGTGTTGCTGGTTAAAGCACAGCAGGTCAGGCAGCATCCAAGGAACAGGAAGTTCGACGTTTCGGGCCAGAGCTGCCTGACCTGCTGTGCTTTAACCAGCAACACATTTTTAGCTACATTGAAATTCATAGCCACTTCCCTGATTTGCTGATGTGGTGTAATTGGTGCTTGCATTTTTGATGATGTTTGATGATGAATGGCTGGCAGCTGGTAATTTTGATATCAAAGTCTTTTGATAGTCTCTGAGTGATCCAAGGTTTCTGTAGCAACATTAAACATTTTCATTTCTTTATATGGCTACACCAAATAATTGTTGGTCTGAACTGTTTTGCGGACTTATGTTTGCATTGTATTTCAATGATGATGTAACCATTCTGATGATTTTTGAATTACCATTGTGATACATGAGTTCAAGATCTGGCTGTTCCAAGTTCTCATGATAAATTTGGTCTTGGCTATCTTCTTCAGATGGATTAATCTTTCTTCAATTCTTGTACCAGTTTTTAACTGAACTAATTCCTGTTGCTGAGAAACAGGAAACCGAATTCAGGATATTAGCTCCCACTAACAGTACACGCAGTTTATCCAGTTGCGTATCTCATCATCGTGTGATCCACAAACTGATTTTCCACAAGCCCAATTGCCCTCAATATTCTCCCCACTTGTCAACCTTCTTGCTCCCCTGGCTAACCTTCTCTCTTCCATCACCATTCTCCCTACTTCTTGTATATTTTATATTGCAGAGATATGCAGAAGTTACCATTGACCAGAAAACTAATTGGACTAGCCATCGACAAAGAAATGTTGGAGGTTGGGAATTCTGTGGCAAGAAACTTGCTTCCTGTTCGCACAAGGCATGTAAATCACAAGTCAGGAGTGAAATGGAATACTCCACAGTTGCCTGGATTAGGGCAGCTACCATTCAAAAAACTTGACAGCATCCAGTCCAAAGCACCACACTTGATTCATACCATCCACATACATCAACATTCATTCCCTTCACTACTGAGACACAACATTAGCAATGTGTAACACGTAAAAGATGCACCGCAGCAAGTCGCTAAGGCTTCTCTGACAGCACAATTCAAACTATGATTCTACCACCTAGAATTACAAGGGCAGTGGATGCATGGGAACATAATTAGCTGCAATCCCCCCCAAACCAAAACACTAATCATACTTGAAAGTATATAATCATTCCATCACTTTTATATGATCAAACTTCTAGAACTCTCAACAGCCCAGTCAATTTCCCCACACCTGAAAAAAACTCTGCAGCAGTTCAAGACAGCAGCTCACCACTATCTTCTCAAGAACAATTAGAGATGAAAAATAAACACTGACCCAGACAATAGTGCTCACATCCCATGAACAAATTTTAAAATAGACACACCAATTTGTATTTGTATAGCAGGCATTAACTCATGTTTCTTCCAGCTCATTATTCCAGTTCTTTACATCCAGCAACTTGTATAATTTGTTTACTTTGGGCTGAAACCACACCCAAAGCGTAACCAATCAACCTCAAGGAACATCAAACTAAATAGACTTGTATGATCAAGGTTATATGGATTTATGCAAGTAAAAGCAAAAACATGATTTTTGGGGTTGGATAAATGGAGTTGTCTTCTACACCAGTTCAACTCATACTCCACAATCTCTGGTACTTTCTAGATCCATACTTTTAGTAATTTATTTATGTGGATGCCTCAATCTCATGGCTTCTCCTGAACTTCTAATTCCTCACCACAAATAATTGAAGACTGACTACTTTGTTCACTCTCCTCGATTTCAGAAGTGGGATTGTGGTTCAGGACTATCGGGGGAGCAGGATGGAAGGGTACGATGTGAGGACACTGGTGAAGGAAATGTGGAGAGGAGTGAGTGGAATGCAGAGTTTGGCAGGGAGGAGGGAGAGAGGCAAAGGGAGATATCAGGGAATGACTGAAGTGAGGATGTCAGCAAGGGAAGTGTCAGTGTTACAAGGTGGGGGGGGCGGGGGGGGGCAGGGAAGCAGTGAGATCCCTCAATAAAACTAACTTTTAAAAGCTAAAAATAATCTGAGGTTTTCAATTGTGTGGTAGTCACCAGTTCTTAAGACACTATTGAGCTGAGAAAGTGCCTGCAGTGGAAGATTCTCTAATATTACCCATGTTCTAATTGGAGTTAGTGTCTGATGCATGTAACTGTCTGTGGTGTCAGAGGTTGTGATACAGCATGTGTGTGTACAGGCACTGCTGCTCCTCAGACTGTATAAATAAACACAACCTCTTCATTAACACCAAATTCACACCTGCACACACACAACATGCGTGCTGACGGAAAAATAAACACACTGCAGTTAGGCGATAGAGTGGGGTAATATGAAAAAAATAAACAGGAGTCTCAAGACAGTTTATTCACTCTGATACCTGGTTCTGAGGGAGCTGGATCAGTGTCAAGGACTGTCCACGTATAAAAAAAAATCACTCACTGCTGCACAGATATTTGATGAGTTAGGAATGCTATGAATTTTAGCTTGGAACAAGGTTAATGCTTAATATGTTTTGGGGGAAGTTTCATTTCCCTTTGTCTTTCTCCATGAGGTGTCTCCTATGTGTGGGCATGTCTTACAGTCCTGTGTATCCCTTGTGTCCAGTTAGAAGGCAAGTAAAACATACATCTGCGTAGTGGAACATTGAGGCTGATTACTATTTTGAGTACAGCCTGTTGTGGCTGAGAAGGATATGTGGATTTATGCAAGTATAAACAAAAATATGATTTTTGGTCTTGGATAAATGGGGTTGTCTTCTACATGAGGTTGACGCATGCTCCACAATCTCTGGTACTTGCTATATCCATACTTTTAGTAATTTATTTATCTCGATGCTTTAGTCTCATGGCTTCTCCTGAGCTTCTAATTCCTCACCATTAATAAAATATTCTGGTTCTCCTGTTCAGATCTTCTTGCCGACATTGAATCTGTGGACCTACTGAAGTCTAAACCCTGCATGAATGGAAAAATGGTTCACTTTAAGCTTTTGTAAATAATGTAGAACAGAGGGATAACACATTAACTGACTGTTAAACCTTTACCCCACTTTCATTGACTTTACTGGAAATTTTGTGATTAATCATAAATTTATACCATCTTGTTACAAAGTTACCAACAAATGGGTTCAATCTTTTACTATTAGAACCAGCCTACTTCATCATAATATTGAAGAACTCATTTAGACTAACAGTGTGGTGCTACTGCTCAGTAATGCATCTTTCAGATCACATGTTATTGGAACATAGGAACAACAGAAGGCCATTCAGCCCGTCAAGCCTTTTCGATCATCCGGTTATACTAAGTTTGTTCTGAGTTTAACTCCATATACAGGCCTTTGGCCCATATTGCTTAGTGCATTGCTTAATCAAAAAGAATCTATCTCAGATTTAAATGACTAACTGTTCCAGCATCCATTGCCGTTTATGAAAGAGAATTCCCATCACCTACTACCCTTTGTATGTCAAGGTGTTTCCTCATTCTTGAATGGTCTGGTCCTGATTCCCCTAGTTCTTAAACCCCGAATGATTCAAAATAGTTTATATTTCTTTACCCTGTGATTTCCTGATAAAACATTGAAGACATCGATTGATCACCCCTTAATCTTTTAAATTCTAGAAAAAAACAGGTCTAGATTGGATAATATTTTTTTCATAACCTAACTCCTGAAGAACACATATCATTCTTGTAAACCTATGTTGTAACTTCTCCAAGGTCAATATATCCTTCCTCAGGTGTGGTGCCTAGATCTGTTCACAGTACTCCAAGCAGGGTTTCGTATAACTATGTGTTCAATTGAGTCAGTCTAGCTTCTTTTATGGATATAGAAAATTCCATGGGACTATTTTGAAAAAGAATAGGGAGTTGTATCAGCCAATAGCACTCCCTCAACCAAAATTAGGTAATCTGGTCATTAAGATGTAATCATAAAACTAGGTAATCTGGTCATTATGATGTGCTGCTGTAGGCATTTGCTATGTGCAAACTGGCTGCCTTATTTCCTGTATTGGAACAATGATTACTTAATTGGTGTAAAGTGCTTTGGCCATCCAGGGCTTGTGAAATAGATTATATAAAATGCAAGTGCTTCTTTAATCCAGGCTGATTAAAAATGCAAATTGTTCAGGGCACTCAGAACCCAACCATGATTAGATAAAGTTCTTTTCCTGTTGATTGCTAATTGTAACCCTTTTTACTTGTTTGCTTTGTGAATGGTCAATTGAATCCTGGGCTCAATAAAATTACAAATTACAAAGTCCTCAGCATTGATGTAAGTGCTTACTGATAACTTCCACTTAGCTATCAGTCTGCGGGTAGGCACTTGAAGACATTTTTCCACCTGATAGCTGGACTTTAATGGAGTTACGAATTAAATCTATTAATGACCCATTTGTTTCCTGAGATCAAAAGGATGAGCTGTTCTCAGTGCAGATTTTCTTCAAACTCTTTGCACCATTAAGCCTCCCTCTTCAATGAGTTGTTTTATTGTTCATCATCAGCCACAAGTGGATGGGCAGGACTGCAGAGTTTAAATCTAGAAGTATAATCACTTAGCCCTGTCTAATACTTGCTGCTATGCCGTTTGGCATACATGTAGTCCTGTGTTGTAAAATCACCAGGTTGACACCTCATTTTTAGCTTGAGTACAGTGCTGCTTCCAGCATGCTCTCCTGCACTCCTGAATTGAACCAGGGTTGGTCCTCTGGCTTAATGAAAATGAAAGATGGTGGAATAAGCTGGTTCACCTGGTTGCAGATTGTGTTTTGTACAACTCTGCGGCTGGTGGCTCACATTGTCTCAAGAATGCCCAGTTTTGAGTTGCTAAAATCAATCTCATTTAGCATGGTAGTAATGCCACACAGCACATTCCTTAATGTAAAGATAGAACTTCATCTCCACAAGGCTTACGATCACTCTTACTGATACTGTCATGAACAGATGCATCTGTACCAAGCAGATTGATGAATTAAGGTCAAGTGTATTTTCATTCTTGTTGGCTCTCTCATCACCTGTTCTATACAAAGTCCAGCAGCTATGACTTGGCAAACTCGGTCAGTAATGGTGTGTCCAAACCACTCTTGATGGCAGACTTTGAAGCCTCCCATCCTTTCTTAACCCTTGCCATCCTCAGTGCTCCAAGTCATTTTCAACATAGAGCATACTATTTCATCAGCAGCGTGTGTGTGTGTTGAATGTGATAATCAGCATGAGATATCCTACCCCATGTTTGACCTGATGCCATTAGACTGCATGGGGTCCAGAATCAATGTTGAGGATGCCCAAGACTCCCGACTGTATACCATTGCGTCTCCACCGCTGCTATCTTTGTCCTGTTGATGGTATATGACATTCTCAGAGATGGCAATGATGTTGTTTGTGACATTGTGTGCAAGATATGATTCTGTGAGTATGTCCATGTCAGGTAATTTTTTTTTAACTGGTCTGTGAGAAAGTTGACCTAATATTGGCACTGGTCTGCAGGTGTTAGTAAGGTGAATTTTGGAGGGTTGAGAGGACATATTTGTTCTTTGTTATTTCTGATGTCTTAGTCAATACCAGATGGTCTGTCAGGTTTCATTCCTTTGAGTCATTATCAATTCTTTTATCGTTTTAGCATTTGGAGAGATGGTTTTGCTTATACTTTGTGTATTACAATGGAAAATGTACAAGCTGATACACTTTTACTACTTAGTTTTTGCTGATAATAAATCTGACCTGTCTTGCAGGTTATAACCTAAATTTTGATAAGTTAGATCTTATTCATCCTTAAATGAAGTCTGGGGATAACAAGAAATGTCCTAACACATCCAGGAAGCTAGTATGGAACTGGAATGACCTGTCAAAATCTGATACTGCAGCTTTGATCAAAAAGCAGGAAGAAAGCATTGTCTGGAAAACCTTTTACACCAGAACAAAAAGTGCTGGAGGAACTCAGCAGGTCTGGCAGCATCTGTGGAGAGCAAAACAGGTTTTGGATCCAGAACTGAAGGAGCTCGGAAATGTGGTACTTATGCTGATGGCTGTGTGGAGGTGATTGGAATAAATGGAAATGGTGACCAGAGAGAGAAAAAAAATGAGAAGCAGTCAGGATATTTTGCCCTTTAGCAGGAGGATAATCACTGGTCAGTGTCTGCAGTGATGGAGAGCCTGGCTGTTATGTATATTACTGTGCTATTGTCTTGTGTATTCCTGATTTTCATCAATCTTCCCTTGGCAACCAGCCTTCCAACTGTCTAGGTTCTATAATTTGGAATTCTTTTCCATTGAAGGAGCATGTTAAAATCTTTGCCCAAACTTTTAGCCTTGTCCTTATATGACTTCTGTCAAATTTTGTTTAAAACTCCAGTGAAGCACCTTGAGACATTTTTACTATTCATAGAATCCCTACAGTGTGGAAACAGGCTGTTTGGCCCAACAAGTTCATACCGGCCCTCTGAAGAGTATCCCACCCAGACCCATTCCCCTACCCTATTATTTTATATTTCCCCTGATCAATGCACCTAACCTACACATGCCTGAACACTATGGGCAGGTTCACATGGCCAATTCAAACAACCTGCACATCCTTGGACTCTGGAAGGAAACTCGCACAGACTCAGACAGAATGTGCAAACTCCACATAGACAGTCGCCCAAGGACTGGAATCAAACCCAGTTCCCTGGTGCTCTGAAGTAGCAGTGCTAGTCACTGAGCCACCATGCCACCAGCTATGTTGAAGGCATTATAGAAATGCAAGCTGTGGTTTTTGTAAGATCATGGTTTTGATCACAGTGTATAATAAGAGTCCTGGACTATGCATAGGTAAAACTTAAAAATAGGACAATAATGTCTCCATAATCCGCACCCCCCCCCCCCCCCAACCACCACCACCACCATCACCACCACCACATCCCCACCAGGGAACAATTCAGTTCACAATGAGAGAATCAAAAACATAAAATTAAGAGGATGTAAAATATTTGATGTTAACATCAGACAATCAGTTACTTTCCAATGAACAACATCCAGCTAGTGCACTGGAGAAGGGTTAAGGACAATTTCCTTCACCGGAGCCCATGCCTGTAGGGGTGTAGGGTTATGGATGGCATTTTCCAAAGCAATGACACATAGACCACGCTGATTGACAGACTGCCAGCCAATGATTATTGTTGTTCTGAAAATCCCATCTCATTCACTAGCACCATTTAAGAAAGGAAATCTGCCTTCGCTTTCCTGGTCTGTCCTACATGAGCCATCAGATCCACAGCAATATGGTTGACTGCTCACTGAAATGATCAAATGGACCACTCACTAAAAAGTCTCAAATGGATGGGTGGTAGAAGGAGTTTATCTTTGCTCTAGTCGAAATGAGAAAGGTTGGAAATGCTCTGCATATCTGGCAGCAACTACATATAAAGAAAGAGATCAGCGACCCATCATCAGAACTAGTGCAGATTGTGGACTCGAAACAACAACTCTGTTTTTCTCTTCATTGATGAGATTCCTGCTGAGTTTTTCTAGCATTTTCTGTTCAGATTTCCAGGACCTGCAGTACTTTGCTCCATGCTAGGCATTATTAAGTGTGGTTACTTTCAATTTTTATCACCTAATGCAAAATGTTATTTTTCTGTTAAAACTCACTTGTATGGATTGAAATAACAAATTATTGCAGGTGTATTGGGGTTAATTTACTGGAAGGTTTTGCCACTTTTAAATTTTGAAGTGAAAACATGGGACATGTGCCAGGAGAAGGTCATTGTTGGTTCAGGTTATTCTCAATTGAATGTAGAGTTGGTGATTGCAGTGTCTGTGAGGTTCAAGTCTTTTTGCTCTCTGGATATTGCATAAAACCTGTATTAGAGCTGCTTGCATTATATGAATGTCCAGTTTTTGTGTAATGCTCTGACAAAGCTGTGGTTGTAAGTGTATTGAAACTGGAGCTTTTGCTGGGATTTAAGAATTGAAACATTGCATACAAAGTCCAAAAGTTTTGCTGCACCTGTGTGAAATGTTCAATCCCACTGTGATCCTGAACATTGAAGGATATGACGGGGAAGGCTGGTGGGTGATAATGTTGTGGGGTTAATTTCTCTGGAAAGAAGAGAAGCATAAGTGGCCTATACTCTTTCTGCTTGGTGTTGCAGCTGGGCATTCAGATGTTGCTAACTGGCTCAATCCCCATCTCTTACAATGGTCTCGCTTATTCCGAGCAACTGTCTCTATCGGGGCAATGGTCATATTGGTTTCCTGTTACTAGAGGCATTCTTTATGAAAGTCTTGTTTCCAACCATATTATTCACCCCACTACTTCTGGCAGCTCAATCATCTATTTGCAAGTCATTAAAGTGCGACCACCTTTCAATAATTCTCACAGCCTAACCATTGCTATTCAGCATGGCACACATCCCGAGATCTCCTACACATCTCCTATATTTTCAATCCTAAACCAGAGGTAAAACTGACTTGACTGTGGCATATTCCAGCCCTATTCAGCTCTCCTCTGGAGCATTTGCTCTTGCCTGGCAGGCAAGTTGTATTGACACTATTGCCTGCATATGAGGCACAGAGCAAACATCTAAATTTATATACATTACAGACAACAGCCCATTAAGAGGGACCATGTGAGCATTTGATTCCTGGAATTGCTTTTGGAAAATAAGAAGATGGACGCTTCTTTATACTTATTCAAATTGATTTTAATCCATAATGGGTAGATCATCTTTTCTGGCAGTGGAGATGTCAGTGTCATTATCAGGCCTAGACCTCATTTAACTAATGTTGGTCATCTGCTCTCCTCAAACTGGAGTTCTGATGCAGTTTGATGGATTAAAGCTCAGCTGGCAGTCAGGCTTTCTGGCAGTGACTCATGACCATGGAGTGGAGAGCCTGCTTTGGAAGCAACCCAGATTATTTTAGTGGAGCCTGGCGGAATTTTTGTATATACTTTAATTATTTATGGAATCATGGAACAGAGAAGATTATTTGATACATCATACTTTGTAAGCACTTTGATTAAATGCAATGGTTTAGAGAGTTAACTTATAAAGACAAGATGTATAAAATTGCCCTGTATTCTCTTGATAGAAGAGATTGCAGGGTGATCTAATGGAAGTGTTTACATTGTTTGAAAGGATTTCATCCATAGAAAAGGAACCTTTTGGTGAGGAATTACAAGTGATAACGAAGTAATATAGGAGGGAAATTGTGAAACATGTTGTCACATATGGTGGAGACAGTTGGAGTTTTCAAAATTGGGATCAACAGTTTGTTTTTGGATCAAGGTATTGCGATATATGATACTAAGGTATCAATGGCTTTGAGGTAGCAAACAGCCCTGAGCGAATAGAGTCGCAGAACAGCTCAAGGGTTGAGTGGGCTTCTCCTGTTTCCAAAGCATCTACTAAAACTTTCAAACTTGTCCATTCTTGAAGAACAGCTTTTTTTATCAGTGGTTAAGATCAAGTTTATTAATTAGCATAGAAGTAGTGTGGAAATTCACTTTTGAACCATTAAGAGACACTTTTCAACTATATTGACAATATAGTGACAATGAATATGTGACAATAAGTAAATAAATCAGATCAGATACATGTGACAATAAATAAATCAGATAAATTGCAGATGATGCTTTATCTTGCTTTAGCTAATCCTGTGTGTTTGCGAGATAGAAAATTTGTGCAGCTTGCTCACTGAACGCTGAGTTAGATATCATACTGGATTCCAGTGCCCTCCTCTGTGTTGTCACCACTACCTGATTCTATGTAATTAGTATGGTTGCAAAATAAAATCCTAAATTGCTTGTTTCTCACTGGCCCAGACTATTCTTTCCATAGCTGGGATATGTGATTGGTCCAAATACAAAATTAATCCCTGCTGTGCAGTGCCCTGAGCTGCAGGCTTAACATTTTAAATCTATAATTCTGTATATATTTAGAGATTAGTTTAGAGTGGCTTTTGAGTTTATCTAGATTAACTATCAATGCTTCTTCCTGGAATGCAGATTTTTCTATACATTGGGAGAGTTGAACATTTCTTTTTGGAGAAGTATATATGCAGAACAATTTAATTCAGGAAAATTGCAATACTTTTCCATTCTGGACGACTGGACTCAGAATTTCTTTGGAATTGCTCCTGCTCCACCATTGGAATTGCTACAAAGTTACAAGGGCTGAGCAGGAACAGCTCCAAAGACATTTCCAGGCAAAGTGTCAGCAATAAATCCTCTCCACGTCAGCCATAGCAAGGCAGCATGTGGAACAAAGCTCCCTCTATTTTCATCCAATAACTATTCTTAATCTCCTAACTTAAACTTTTAACCCACAGTGCACCAATGTGAGCTTTCTATTCCCCCTACTCTTCACCTTTGTGTCAATTTGCTTATTTGTGGGAAGATTGTTTTGCTGTGATGTGATTGTCCATCCACCAGCTAGTTGACATGTTGGAAAACCTTTGGCAGGAGGTTGCAGCCAGGAATCCTTGGCAATCGTCCCTTCTAACTGTGATGGCAGGTCAGGCATCAAATGGGGGCAATTGTGGGTCTGACGTGAGGCAATAGCAGCGTGGGCTGCAGGAACATAAGTTGAGGAGGCCTTCACTCAAGTGTGTCTGCAAATGGCTGCTCCTCTCCAGCCTACAAACTCCACGGACATGTACCAGTCAGGTTAAGGTAATATTCCTGTTAGAGCATTTAAACCTCACTTCCTGCTCACTGGAGAGAGGTTGCTATTTGGCCCCAGGGTCAACAAGTTCAACTTTTACCCTTTTTGTGCTGAATAAAACACATGCAAAACCAAAGTTTTAAAGGAAAAGTTGTCATTCATTTTTATTCTACTGACACCTCCGATTTCGTCTGGAAATATTCAGGAGGAGACGTGCCTTTCTTTTGGATATATCTACACCTGCCATGGTGCAAACATTGAAAAAAAAGTTCAAGCTAAGTCTGTACTCATTCCAATATAAAAGAATGAGAGACAGCCTTTTTGAAACATATAAGGTACACAGTGGACGTTACAGGGTAGACGTGGAATCTTGGTTTCCTTTGTGGGAAGTATAAACAATGACTGTAGATGCTGGAAACCAGATTCTGGATCAGTGGTGCTGGAAGAGCACAGCAGTTCAGGCAGCATCCAAGCAGCAGCGAAATCGACGTTTCGGGCAAAAGCCCTTCATCCTTTGTGAGAGGGTCAAGCACCAGAGAGCACAATCTTAGAATAAGAGCTTACATGTTTAAGACAGAATTCTTCTCAGTACAATTAATCTTTAAAATTCTTAACTGCAGAAACCTGTTGAGACTGAATTGTTACACATATTCAATACTGAGATAGATTTTTTTTAACAGCAAGGGAATTGACAGTTAAGGGAAAAGGCAGGAAAGTGGAGTTGACAATTAACAGACCAGCCATGAGTCATTGAATGGCAGAGCATACTCAATGGACTGAATGGTCTGCTCCTGTATTTTAATGTCTTACTATGGTCTTGTCAAACACTGGACAGTTCCTGTAGACTGTAATCTAAGTTGAGTTCACATGGTTTAAAGAGAAAGGTTTGCTGATGTACCATAATTTAGGATGTATAGATAATGGTGAGAATATATCGTCTCATCATTTCGTGGTGTACTTTTGGAATTCTTCCCTTATTTTCACCTTCAAACCTCTACCTCCATTGGAACCTTTCTTGCAGTCCTTTCTTTTGCCATTACTTCTGTCAACTTTGCTCTATACTAATCCTTGTCTTCTCCCTGCTGTGCTAAAAAAGATCCATTAAGCTTCAGCCTTCCTGAACTCAATAGATGTGAAGCTGAAAGAGCACAGCAGGTCAGACAGCATCTGAGGAGCAGAAAAGTCAATGTTTCAGGCCAAAATCTTTTGTCAGGACTGGGGAGAGGAGCCTAGATGTAAATGGAGAGAGGTGGGGCTGTGGAAGGGTAGGTGGGATGGTGGATAGGTGGACCCAGGTATGCGGTTTATGTGATTGGTCAGTGGGAGGGATGGAGCAGATAGGTGAGTAGGAAGGTGGACAGGTTAGATCAGGTCAGGAAGGCGAGGAGAAGGGGGTGGGCTGGATGTGGAATAAGGCTGGATGTAGAGGAATGTTGAAGCTGGTGAAGTCAATATTGAGGCCATTGGGATGTAAACCCCCCCAGGCAAACTATGAGGTGTTGTTCCTCCAGTTTCCATTTGGCCTCACTCTGACAGTGGAGGAGGCCAAGGATGGACATGTCGCTAGGGGGGTGGAGGGAGAATTAAAATGGATGGCAACAGGAAGGTTGGGTTGGTTGATATATGCAGAGTTCAGATGCTCTGAAAACAGGCTCCTGAGTCTGTGTTTTGTCTCCTCAATATTGAGGCGACCACATCGGGAGCAACAGATCCAACAGATCAGGTTGGATGAAGTGCAGGTGAATATCTGTTGGATCTGGAAGGGTTTATTTAGGGCCTTGGATGGAGGTGAGATGGGAGGTGTAGGGGCAGGTGTTGCATCTCCTGCGGTGTGGTGGAGAAGTTGGTGGGGAGTGTAGAGTTGATAAGGGAAACACGGAATAAACTGTCCCTGCAGAAAGTGGGCAGGGTGGGGAAGGAAATATCCTTTTGGTGCTGGGTCTGATTGTAGGTGGCGGAAATGTCAGAGGACAATGCATTGGATTTGGAGGTTGCTGGGGTGATGCATGAGGGATAATGGGGACTCTATTGTATTGTTTTAGGGGGGAAGGGGGATTGGGGCAGCAGTGCAGGAGATAGAGGAGATGTGGTTGAGGGCATCCTTAATTATCAGGGAGGGGAAACTATGGTCCCTAAAGTAGGAGCATATCTGGGATGTCCTGGAGTGGAATGCCTCATCCTGGGAGCAGATGTGGTGGAGACAGAGGAATTGGGAATATGAGATTGCAGTTTTGCAGAAGGGTGGGTGAGAGGAGGTGTAGCCGAGATAGCTGCGGAAATCGGTGGATTTGAAATAGAAATTAGTGGTGAGTCGGCTTCTAGAGCTTACTCCTAATGTGGTCTCCTCTATATTGGGGAGACCAAACGCAGACACGGGAATCAGTTCATGGAGCATCTGCTCTCTGCATGTATCAACTAACCCAACCTTCCAGTTGCCATCCACTTTAATTCCCCCTCCCACTTCCCTGGCAACATGTCCATCCTTGAAATCCTCTGCTGTCAAAGTGAAGCCAAATGTAAACTGGAGGGACAACACCTGATAGTTTGCCTGGGGAGCCTGCAGCCTAATGGCCTCAATATTGACTTCGCCAGCTTCAAATTCCCACCATCCCCAATCTTATCCCATGTCCCACCCTCCCCCCTCCTCACCTCCCTCCCCTGACCTTACCTGTTCAGGTTCCTACTCACTTATCCACGCCATCCATCTCACTGCCCAATGTTTCCACCTATCCACCATCCCACAAACCCTTCCCTACTTGGCCCCACCTCTCTCCCTCTATTTACTTCATGGCTCATCTCCCAAGTCCCAGTCTGGATGAAGGGTTTTGGCTCGAAACGTTAACTCTCCTGTTTCTCACATGCTGTATTTTTCTAGCTTCACATCTATTGATTCTGGTGTTCAGCATTTGCAGTTCTTACTGTCTCCAAGCCTTCTTGACGTCATGCTTTCCCATGACTTTATACTGACATTTTTCATCTTCGCCTCAACTTTATATCTAGCAGCTTTAGGCTTTTCAAACCTAACTTATGGTCATTATGTTTCTACTTCATGGTTCGTATAACTGTCTGTATATTTTTTTAAAACCTGGTGTTACCCTGCACCAAAAATCTGCGTAAGCTGCTGTTGGTTTTGGAAAAAGAAATTGAACAAAAGGTATTGCCTGTTGTTGAAACTTCTAGCTTCAATAAAAATACTGTGACCTGTGACAACAATGACTCAATTTCAAACACCTGGAACTGTTAACTCTTTCTGAGGACAACAGTCAACTCAAGCTCCAAAGAAAGAGTGAGAACTTTGAGAGAACTGTATTTGAGACTTTCTATTTATTCATGTACAATCAAAGAACAATAGAATAAAATGAAACAACTTGTTGATTTTGTTTTCTAGAAATTCTAAAAGGAAAATATCCAGCAAGTTTTCTGGCCTTGGCAGGTGTGTCTGGCAGAAAAGGAAAAGCTTGTTGCAATGTTGGTTTTCTTTCAACTTAAACAAAGATTTCAATGTATAATTTTCTTCCTTAAACAACTGTCTATTCCATTCTTCTTCATGTCCCTATCATGTCTCCTTTAGTTGACACATTTGGATCAACTTAAGAGTGATTAGAAAAAGGAACTCCTTCTTTTATACTGCACCCATCATGTAAGACTAAAGAGTTCACTCATTTACAAATGTAATGTGATGGGGTAAATTAGCATAAGAAAGCTTTGTGTTGAACTAGGAGGAATAAATACACACAACGGTTGACTCTGTTTCTTGTTACCTGTTTCATTGTAGACAGTACACTCATAATGTATGTTTGTATATTTGATTTTTTTTTGTTGATACAGTGTGGAACTTGTATATTGTATTCAAATTGTCCAGAGTATACATGGATTCTCGGTGTCAAAAATATGAAAATGATCTGGAATAGTTGTGGGAACAAGCCCGATGATTGGCCTTCACTCAACATGCTCTAACAAGTCTATTACAGAAGTCCATTGCAGTTTCAGTGAATTGCTTCAGTCTCTTTATATCCTTAATTTCTGGTGTGGGATGCTACAGAGAGTTCGGGTTGATTCTTCTCATTAATGTATTGGGAGACATTATGACAAGTACAGCCTGAGGCAACTCTAACAAGAACTGCTGGAAAACAACATTGACATTGGCTGTACAACTTACTTACTGGCAGTGGCCAGGGATTTGTTAGGGCTTGTTTGATGTTTTCCAAGGTGAAATACTGTAGGCAGATGATTTGTTGGTAAATTAGTTCTTTTAATAGGCCTTGAAATGTAATTCTTGTTTGGCCACTGCATTCATTACATGCACAACAAAACTAGATGACTGGGATGTTGCAGGGCTTAGAGGGTTTGAGCTATAGCGAGGCTGAATAGGCTGTAGCTTTTTCCGCTGGAGCCTCAGTGGCTGAGGGGTGACCTTATAGAAGTTTGTAATCATGGAGGCAAGGATCGGGTGAATAGCCAAGGTCATTTCCCCAGGATAGGGGAATCCAAAACGAGAGGACATAGGTTTAAGATGAGAGGGGAAAGATTTAAAAGGGGCCTGAGAGATAACTTTTGCACGTAGAGAGTGGTGCATGTATGGAATGAGCTGCCAGAGAAAGTATGGAAATGGGTACAATTACAGCATTTAAAAGGTAACTGGATGGCATCACGAATAGGAAGGGTTTAGAGGGACACAGGCAAAATTCTAGCAAATGGGATTAGATCAGCTTTGGATATCTGGTTGGTGAGGACGAGTTGGACCAAAGGGTCTGTTTTCATGGTGTATGACTCTTAGTCTACGACTGACACTGGAAGATGAGTTGGTTACATTGCTACCTTTCAGTCACTTTTCAGCAGAACCAAAGTAACCAACCTTTTCTATTATACTCAAACACTCAGTATTAATACTGGAGGATCATGTAAAACTTGTCAAATCTTGGTTTAGCAAGGAAATTGCTAGTAGCTGTATTTGCATTTGTATGCACTAATGCATTGAAAGAGTATGTTCAATGCTTGGTTGTATGGGAATGTGAGTACTGAACTTCATGAATGCATAACCAGACAAAATAAAGTACTAGCATAGCTAAGAGTGGCAGTACATCTATATACAAATGTTAATGTCCTTCTTGAAGTCAGGTCCACAAGTATTCAACCAAAGCTCCTTCAAAATTAACTTCAGTGGACTGGACATGGTGCCAGGATGGCCAAAACTCATCTCCCTCACCAAGTTTGTTTGCTCACCTCTCAAATGGCTTGTCTTTGAGAGCAAGACAAAGAAAATATTTCAAGGGTACTCTGAAGTTTGCTTTGAAGCTGGGCATTATGGAAATTACTGACTGAAAGGAGCTTTCTACCAGTTATTCAAAATGGTGACAACTTGTCCATCACATCAATGAAGAGGCAGAGGCAGCAGCAAGAAGGAAAGAGAATGAAACAAGCCATGCACTTGGGAATCCCACTACTTCATGGGAATTCCTGTTACATGTTTGCGAAGATTTGCAGATCAAGAATTGACTTCTTCTGTCTCATGACTTATAGCCTTAATTAAAGGGACAGATGACAACAATGACAATCTCCACTTTATCGCTTCGATCTATGGGACACCCAAATAATTCTTTATTTTCTCATCCTAGCCATTGCTCAGAGGGCCCTGTTTAATTGGGGGTAGGGTGGGGGTGGGACTTCTTATTGGATGAAAAGAAGCTCTGAGTTGGCTGTTTCAAGCATATCACAGCATTAACTGATTAATGAGTGACTCTTCAGACTCTTCAGAGTCCAAGGTATTAATGTCAAAACAAATTGTACAGCATTGTACAGTTTATCCAAATATGTATATTGACTGAATGTTGAAATACTATGCATTTATATTCCCATTTAATGACATCCAACTCGACTTGCTACCGAAGAAGGCTAGCAAATAAAATTTGACAGATGGCGCATAAGGAGATTTTAGGACAAGTGACCAAAACCCTGGTTAAGTAGGAATGTTTTAGAAAGTAACTTAAAGGAAGTAAGGTAGGAAAGATTGTCGAGGTAATGGTGGCCTGTGCAATTTCAGATCCTAGGACCTAAGCAACTAAAGGTAAAAAAAACCCGACTATGACCATAGTTAGATGATTGCATCAAAGGGGCAGAATCCTATGGGACACTGACGATGAGGTGTTGGAGGGAAATCTTGGAGTAGCGTGTGTGAAGTCTAACAAAGTCGTTCTTGACAATGGGAATAACAAGTCACATTTTCCAATAGAATTCAGGGCATTGGGATGAGATTTTAATGGAGAGCATCACAATTCCTGTTAATAGCTATTGTTGCTTGTTAGCACTCTCATGAACATTGAATCTCAACTCATTAACGTGCAGTTTCCTACTCTACCATTTGCCAGATAGAAACCAGATGCTATTGTCAGGGAAGGGTGGGTACCACAGGGAGTGGAGTATATTATTTCCCCCTCCAACTCTATTTTGATTTCATCCCTGCCCTCCATTTCAGTGTTTGATCGTGCATCATTGCCCTTTGAGAAGGGCACTGTTTGTCACTGGCTACTTGAGTGTTTCCTTCCTGGTGGTGAAGTATAAATAAAGATTTACACACTTGTTGTTTTTCATTGTGTCTGACACCTGCACACACACACACACACACACGACATGGGTGTGGGGTAAAAATAAGCACTACTGCTGTCAGACAGTAGTGTGGGGAAGGAACAGAAAAAAAACTGAGCTATCAGAGGTTAAAAAGGAAAAAAAAGGCAAAAAAAAATCTGATGCTGAGTTTCGCTGACATGAAAGTCAGAGCAGGTGCCAGCTCCAGCTCACCTCTTGTTCTTTTGGATCCCCAGCACCAACGTCTCAGGCATATTCCTTAGATATCAACTGCATGCACCCCATATCTACAGGCAATCAAAACATCCCAGCCTCTCCATACCAAAATGACACATCTTCAGTTTACTTATAGTGTGCTTCTACACTTTAATTTGCACTTTGGAGCACACTGGAAGATCTCATTGCCATGATGCTGCAAAGACACTTTGCATACTTGGACAAGCACTTGGCTCACAGATTGGACCAGGCTTCTTGCTTGCGGTCTTAGCACTCACTCATCTTACGCATACTGGGAGGTTCACTGTCACTCTGCTTTGCTTTGCTCTGCCCTACCTTTCAGCAGTGACACAAAGCCAGGGAGCTTGCATAATCTCAGCAGTCACCAGCCCAGGGGGTGAACATGTTGCTGTACATCAGCATCAGTGTTACACATGCACCATCTGCTAGCAGCAGGCACACAGCATGTGCCTTAAGCAAATAGCTGAGCCTTGAAGTCATAGGGGAGCATCAAGGTAGACACCCTTCAGTCAAGGCTTGCTAGCACAGGAAGTATTGGGCAGCCTCCAATTACAGTCCAAGGTTTTGGGCACAGTCAGACAGCAGCTTGGGGCAACAGGATCAGGATCCTTTTCTCAAAGAGGATGAGAAGCTGAACCTCAGGCACCCCATCACTGACCTTGACTCTTTCTGCTTAATTAGAGGCTGGTTTCCTCCGACTGGGGAAAAGGGAGAGATGAGCGAGATAAAAATGGGCGACACAGCTATTACTGCTGGGACAGGTGAGTAAAGATGGTAAGTATCTTGAGTGTGTGAGCAGGAGGTGCAGAGACCATGCAGGAGTATAATTTGGGGGATGGGGAGAATGCAGTTGAATGGATGAGAGCGAGTGAGGGAAGATGTTGCAGGCAATAGTGAGAATGGTAGAGCATGACCCTTGGTGAGATGTTGACCTAATAAGAGATATCAGAGAGAAGATGGTGGCACTTACCCTGGCAGAGCAAACAAAACTTCTTTTCATTCATTCAAGGAATGAGGGCATAATTGGCTAGGCCAGCATTTATTGCTATCCCAGAGGGTAATTAAGAGTCAACCGCATTGCTATGGGTCTGGAGATAAGGCTGGCAGTTTTCTCTCTAAGGGGCATTAGTCAACCAGATGGGATTTTCCTACAATCAACAGTGGAGTCATGGCCATTTGACTCTTAATTCCAGATCTTTATTGAACTCAAATTCCACCATCTGCTGTGTTGGGAATTGAATCCAGGTCTCTAGTACATTACCTGGGTCTCTGGATTGATAGTCCTGAGATAATACCACTAGGCCAATGCCTCCCTAATTAATGGGTCTTCCTTCAGATGGCTGAGTCAACTTTGACCTGGGTGGCCACCACAGACTAGGCTGGTAGGGTCTCTGTCAATGGCCTCCACTGCCTTAAATGGAGTGGATGTTCTCACCTCTGCAACTCCCTAGCCACCAGGACCTTCAAGTCCTTGATCACAAAGCCAAGTGCCAATTTCCCTTTGCTGCCAAGTATGGGGCAAATGTCATGAAAAGTGTAAGGTGGCTCCGGACTGCTAATGCTTCATTAAAAGATGACTTCAGTGCCAATGTGTTGCAGGATTTTGGGGCAGTAGCCAACTTTTCTTGCTGTTGGCGTGTGGTGAATTTAAGCTAACATCTGATGAGAGGGACACTATAAGAGCAGGATTGGGGTATGTTGTGATTCTGTTCGCCGAGCTGGGAATTTGTGTTGCAAATGTTTTGTCCCCTGTCTAGGTGACATCCTCAGTGTTTGGGAGCCTCCTGTGAAGTGCTTCAGTGATGTTTCCTCCGGCATTTATAGTGGTTTGTCTCTGCCGCTTCCAGTTGTCAGTTCCAGCTATCCTTAGCAGCCACACACGCAGATGACAAGCAACATGAATTCGACTGGGACAACACTACTATTATAGGGCAAGCCAAACAGAGAACAGCCAGGGAATTCCTAGAGGCATGGCACTCATCCACAGATTCTATCAACAAACACATCGACCTGGACCCAATATACCGGCCACACCAGCGGACAGCTGGAACTGACAACTGGAAGTGGCAGAGGCAAATCACTATAAATGCCGGAGGAAACATCACAGAAGCGCTTCACAGGAGGCTCCCAAGCACTGAGGATGTCACATAGACAGGGGACGAAACGTTTGCAACACAAATTCCCAGCTCGGCGAACAGAACCACAACAACGAGCACCCGAGCTACAAATCTTCTCCCAAACTTTGATGGATTGGGTATCGTAGTGTGACAAAAGCTTCTAGGCATCATGGAGAGAAACCATTCATGAAACTCGATGAAACTGTCACTTTGCCAGAATATCCTTTGGCTCAGCTCAGGATTTCTGTACCCACAAATAAAAGGGTAGACATTAAAAAGTAATAGGTATAGACTTGTGGTTTAACTTGTTCACCTCTGAAGAATAGATTGGAGAATCTAATACTTTCTAAAGCTTGATAAAGGAAAATTGATTGGACATAAAAGTCAGCTTTTCAAAATGATAGAGGCAAACATGCAAGGAGGAAATTGCTCTGTTTGAAACCAGAGCATTAAATTTGAATCACTTTAGAAGTATCTTTTCCATCCATCATGAGTTCAATGACTCATTCTACAATATGTTCAGAAAGGAATTGCCTTAATGGCAATATTAATGATGAACACACATCAAGCTCATTAATTCTGTATCAATCCTAATCATGCCAAGTTTTCTTCGCTTCGGAGTAACACGTAAGCAGCCACTTTGGCCTGTAATGTTTCTAATGCTATTTTTTCTCTTTTTAAAAATTATTACTCACTAAACAGAGGCACAAAAGCTCCGAGTGACTGGAATAAAAATCAGTCTTTAGGTTAATTTGTTCGCAACAGCAGCCTGTTAACAAGTTTAATCTACATAATCACTTTTCATTGTGTATGAAAGAAATTTCATTATAATAAATTGGTCACATCCAAACAATTGTGCAAAATTGCACTTTTGGCCCATTACATACTGTAAGTAATTCTCCGCGATTCTGTCACAGTCATTGTGGTATCAGGGATGGCTCAGTGTATGCACTGCTGCCTCTGTGCCAGAGCATTGTGGCTCCAAATCATACTCCGGAGACTTGTGGATAAAGTTTAGGCTGACTATCTAGAATATTACTGTTGAACTGCAAGAGCAGTTGTCTTTTGGATGAGTTATTAAGCTGAAACTTCTCTTGCCACCTCAGATGGATTTAGAAGATCTGAAACTTCTTGATCACTAGTGGAAATTGCAATTGACAGGAAAAAATGAAACTTTTAAAAAATTAATGTCTATTCCAATGCCAAATGAACATCAAAATGTCAAGCGTTGGTGGCTGATCATTTAAGTATTGATTTTATGAGCACAATATATTTCGCACAAGTTTTCGCCAATTTCCATATGGGACAGCAGGGGCAGATTCAAATCAGGAATAATTCTGACCATGCCACAAAGCTGTCCCCAGCTGCTGATCTCTGGATGCTATAGTGACTGGATAAGGAGTGGTCAGCTAACTGTCTCCCAAATGGTAGGTTGGTAATTTGAATACTGTAAATATCCCCCTAAAATCTGAGTTTCTAAACTAAAATGTAGTCAAAAGGCGCGTGGCTGACATTAATACAAGTAAATTTTGAAGAGGTTGGTATCCATTCTCTTCTCAATCCCAACATCTCTTATCACAGAGTAGGAATGTGTCCTGATGAAGGACATAAGCCTGAAACGTTGATTCTTCTGCTCCTCGGATGCTGCCTGATTGGCTGTGCTTTTTGAGCACCACACTCTTCGACTCTGATCTCCAGCATCTGCAGTCCGCACTTTCTCATGGAAACTCTATGTGTCAACCCCACTTGCTAAATTAGCACAAAAGGAGCCAATTTTTGTTTTAAATTGAACTTTTAGATACCGATAGATAATAACCTCCATGGGCACATATATTAAATGTTATACATTAAATTCATTGAAAGTGTCAATATTTATCAAAAACCAAAGCCATTTTTTTCTGTTGTTCATTCACAGATGTGAGTGCCACTGGCATTCATTGCCTGTCGCAGAACACCCAGAGAGCAATTAGGAATCAACCACATTGCTGTAGGTTTAGAGACACATGTAAGCTAGACTGGGTATTGTCAGCAGTTTCCTTCCCTAACTGATATTAGTGAACCAGGTGGGTTTTTCCAACTATGGAACTCTTAAATCCAGACTTTTATTGAAGTCAAAATCCATCAGACGCCATGGTGGGAGTCCAACCCCACAGCACTACCTGGGTCTTAAGATTAATAGTTTAGCAATAATACCACCCGGCCATTGCCTCCCTGTTAGAGATAATATGTACACATTTCCACAATTTCACTCAGTTTTCTCAAAATACAGAAAATAGTACAACTTGGTAGCAGGGGATGCACTAAATGAGTATTAAACTCTAAATAAATCACCCTACCCCTCACCTTCAGAATCAAGATACATTCTGATCGCGTTCTTGAATGTCATCATATGGCTTATCAACATCAACTTCATCAGCAATCACATTGTTACTGTCTATTATCATTCCACAAGTAATCATCTTCCATGTCATCAAGTGCATGGATACCTCTGACTTCTTCCAAGATTTCATCACCATCTCTGTTCTGATTTTATCCCAAGCTTCTAGAATCCATTTACACAGTGTTGTTGATCAGAGCCTGCCTGCTGCCTCCTGTCTTGAATTAATTCTTTTTTTCTCTCATCGTCAAGTCATTTAACTTTTTTTCGAGTTACTCCTGAAGAGCTTGTTTATAAGAATCATCCAATGGTTGATAAAGCTGGTTAGAGCACTGGAATTCATTGCAATGTCACTGTATTATGATCTATATCATCAACATAAATTTGAAAAATGTCCCAGATGAAGAGGCTTTTTATTACCTTTGCGTAAACCTCATGGTTAGAAACTTCAAACTTTTCTCAACCATGGTTTGAAGCTACAGCCATCCATCTATCCTTGGAAATGTGATAGAGCTTTTTCTTATGAATTGTATAATTGGCTTAAGCTTTGTCCTGTTGGATATACACCACAGTACAACAGGGAATTTGTTCTTTTCATGGCCAATTGCCTTCATTGATACTATTTTCTGTCCAACTTTGCTCACTACATTACTGGCTGGCAAGTCAAAAACATGGGAATTTCTCTTTTATGTTCCCGGTGCCAACCTGCGTCATTCCTTTTTCATTGTTTGATTATAAATTCTGAAATGTGATGAGCCTGTCATTAGGTTATAATGAGATGTTGCTGAAAATGTGTTGCTGGAAAAGCGCAGCAGGTCAGGCAGCATCCAAGGAACAGGAGAATCGACGTTTCAAGCATGAGCCCTTCTTCAGTCTCCTGAAGAAGGGCTTATGCCCGAAACGTCGATTCTCCTGTTCCTTTGATGCTGCCTGATCTGCTGCGCTTTTCCAGCAACACATTTTTAAGCTCTGTTTCTCAGCGATCAGCTTTACTACTTAATTAAAGTAATACACAAAAACAAAATAATGTGAGTTTAACATTAAACTGGAGCATGACTTGGTCTAATTATTCCAATCTTATCCCACTTCACCTGAATGTTATGCTTGATCTTCATTTCCTCATTTACAGTGATGTGAGTAATTGACTGATTAAAGATGAAATGAGTCTAGTCGACATTTTGTAAATTATACACACTTTATATCACTTTCTACTGATGCTTGCTCTGTCGTATTGAATCTGTTTACTATATATTTTTATCTCTCAACCCTCTCTCACAATCTCCACGCTTCAGAATGGTCAATATTTACCATGTGCCAGAACTCACCTTCTGGCCTGACCCTGAATCCTTGCTGATTCTCAATACTCGTCTCCCGCTCTGACCGTGTACACCTCCCCTGCTTGTGAAATCTGACCAGCACAACTGGCTGATCCCTCATACACTGCAGGATTGCACTTCCATCCAAAGAATACAGATGCCAAAATAGAAACAAAGGGATACAATAGTACATACGGAGAAGTGTGGCATAAAGCAGAGTGGCATAAAACATGGCATAACACAACATAAGTAAGCTACTAGTGGAGGGAAATAGATCTGCCAAAGAGAGAGGCTACTGTTTGGGAATCTGGCATGGGAGGGGAATTCTGGCAATTGAGATTGGAGTGGGGGAAGCATTTCAAAATGGAAGTTGGGCAAAGTGTGGCATTTGGAAATTGCACTGATAGGTTTGTGGGATTCTGATCTGAGAGTTTAATCAAATTTGATATCGCTGCTTTGAATCTGACATTTTATTTTAGCACTCAGAAATTATACTTTGCTTTGATTCCAATCCATTCTTTTTGTCTGAGGTCTCATTAGAAAATTCATTTAAAAAAACTCATTAAAAATCCATAAACATGTACAATATTTTAGTAATTGTTCTGTACACGTTCAGAAACAAGCTAGAAAATGTGACTTTTCTTCAAGAGAATGCTAATCAGATTTTTATCTTCGGGATTATGGTAGATCAAGGAAGTGCTGTATGAATAGTTTGGAAATTGAAAGGGCGTGATGTCTGTAGGACAACACGGTCCTGTGGCATTCTGTGAAATTGGATGCAATTTCCAAAGAAGTGCTCACAATTCATGTTGTCAACACTTAAAGATAACTCAACTTTGAGTTTCTTTTTTTAAAAAACTCGTTAAGGGCATCTACGGCTGTATTTAAGAGCACAAAGCCAAATCCAAATGAGGGGGTCCACTCTACAAATCCACATCCTCCTTGCGTAAGATGCTGTAATCCCCAACCTCCATGTCATGGAGCTTCATAAATACCATTTCCTGCCTTAATCACAGGGCCTTTCTGGTTTTAATCATTCTTTGTGTGAACAAACTGTCTTTTGAAACCAGTCCTGAATCTGCGTTTAATTCTGAAGAATAGTCATTGGACCTGAAACATTAACTCCGATTTGTCTCCACAAATGCTCCTAGACCTGTTGAGTTTATCCAGCAATTTCTGTTTGTGGTTCTGATTTCCAGCATCTGAAGTTCTTTCAGTTTTCTGCCTTCTCCTGGTTTGCATTCTGCTCGGATTTTGCCCCATCCGTGTCTGGTAGTTGATTTATAAATTTTTAAAAGATACCGTAAGTACCCTCTTCTGAAACATTTATTGCATTCATTGTCAAAGTTCCTAATTAAAGTGACAGGACTACAATCCAAACATTATGTGGATTCAAGACTATAGTTCTGAACCTTTTCCTTCCTTCCAGCTTGCAAGGACAGTGACCACAAACTACTCATTGCAATTAAACTAAAAATTGTACTTGCAGCAGGAAGGATGGGACTCTTCTTGTTCTGTGCTACCTTTCCTCCATTCCTTGCCTCTTTCTCCCCACCCTCTTTTGTGTCCCTTCTCTTTGTCTTATCAGCTCCTTTTGAGGTGTATTTTGTCCCATTGTGCGCGCAAACGTTATAGGAACTACGCAAATACATTGGAAAGCATGCAGAAGGACTTTACTAGAATGGTTCCAAGTGTGAGGATAGACTGATGAAGTCAGGACTGTTTTTCCTGGAGACAATAAGGCTGAGAGGTGATCTGATTGAGGTTTTCAAAACCACAAGTGGGTTGAACAGAATAGCTAAGGTGAAACTGTTTCTACTTGTAAAAGAAACAAAAACAAGAGGGTACAAGTTTAAAGTGATGTGCAAACAATGCAAGGGTGATGTGTGAAAAAAACATTTTCACAGAGCAGCTAGTTAGATTACAGAATGCACTGCCTGGAAGTGTGGTGGAGGCAGGTTTAATTGGACGGTTATTTGAATAGTAATGGTGTTCAGCGGTATGGGGAAATAGCAGAAGTTCGGCACTAGATAATAGAGCTGGTGCAGACATAATGGGCCCAATGGTCTCCTTTTGCACTGTTGCAATTCAATAATTCTTGTATCCTTTCCTTCCCGTACTCCCCTCCACTTTGTTTTCATTCTCTCCTTCCCCATTTTATCTCCCATCCCAACTGCAGCTGCTCCTCTTCCACCACCCTCTTCTTTCTCCTGTTAGATCCTTCCCTCCCATTTCTTCCTGTCTTCTCTCCTCCTTTTACTTCCTCTCTTTTCTCTTTCTTCCCATCTTTCCTCTCTTTCCCTCACTGCCTCTTCCTTTCTCTTCCATTCCTCTTTCTTTTCCCCTTCTTGTTCACTTTCTGTTCTTACTCTTCTTTTCCATTCTTCCACATCTTCTTCCTCCTTTTGTTTCTTCCTCCTCTTGCTATTCCTGGCTAATAGTTGGCATTCTACTTTGCAGCTGAAATCTAGCCCAGGAAACTGCACTGAAATGCCAAACCCAGGATGATTGAACTGCGCTTCCTTCCCTTTGTCATTGTGCTGTGGACTTTCTAATGTTAGAAGCTTGTGAAATGCCAGTTGCACAAATGTCCAGACAATCCAGTGTTAATGCAGTGACGATATAATTCTGTCTTCTCCTTCCAAACCTGCCCCTCTGTCTTTTCCATAGCATGATATGTGGTTTGCAAATAGTGCTGAAGATGGTTGGGCAGAAATTTTGGATTCAGAGACATGCAATGTGGTTAGTCTGTGTGGGCTGCAAACTTACATTTAAAAAAAAGGAAGGGAGGAAGAAATCATCATCTTTGACATTGAGTCATTTATTGATTGCTTTCCAAGAGCTGTTCATTAACCTTGTGAAGCCCAATAATTAAAAACCTTTGTGTTTTTCTTAAATAAAGTTAGGCAGCATTTGAGAAAGTACATCAAGTAATTCTTAGTTCTGAGGTACAGCATGTGCAGATCTTTAGTCCCTGCCAAGAATGTTTGGTGTATGTGAAATGTCTAAGTATGTCAGTCAGGCCCCAAATTCACATTTGCTTTTAGGAAAGAATTTCAGTGCCTTATCATCGTATAAAAATGGGATTTTCACTGCATCTACTGCTTCATTTAAAGCAGAGTTATTCAACAACCTTTGAGCCAAAGCTCAAAGTGCAGGCTTTGCCTAGAATCCCTAGAGTGTGGAAACAGGCCATTCAGCCCAACAAGTCCCACTGACTCTCCAAACGGCATTCCACCCAGACTCACCCCCTTTCCCTATCCTTGTTAATCTGAATTTTCCATGGCTAATCCACCTAACCTGCTCAGTTTTGGATTCTGGGAGGAAACCGGGTAACTCTGAGGGAACCCATGCAGACATGGGAGAATGTGCAAACTCCACACTGACAGTGGTCCGAGGCTGAAAATGAACCTGGGTCCCCGGTGCTGTGAGGCAGCAGTACTAACCACTGAGCCACCACGCCACTTTCTCAAGTTGCTGTCTGCTGTATCATAGAGTGAGGGGCACAAGTCTGAGCCTGTACAACTCCATAGACACTACACCCTTGATTTTTCATGGATGTAGGAATGACTGCAGGCATAAGAAAACACTTTTAAGGTGCTATGCTCAACTTCAGTGGCTAAAGGAAAGTCAGGATAATCCTGCTTAATAATAAAATTCTATTGTCGTGTGTTTCTGAAGAACAAAAATGTTCCCTGATATTTCTAACCATCTAATTAATTCATCCAGCTCAGCATCAATTTAAAAGCAAAAATTACCAACTCCAGCTTTCCCCCACATCTTTAATTCTGATAGCATGAACATCTTTTGGGGCCTCTCATTCTTGCATCAATGCATTTCATTAATACCTAAGCTCCCCATCTCATCTTTCAGAATGACCTCATGCACGTGTTAGCAGAGATTTAGGCCAATGTCAGTGTTTATTCTTCACTTGGTCCTCCCAAGCTTTGTCAAGACCTGTTCCATTCCCAATTCTGGAATGTTGCTTAGGACAAAGGAATGCAAAACCAATAAAGAGCAGAAATTAGGATGAATGTGAGCAAATTCTTGAGGTAAGAGGTGGTTATACATACTGAGCGATTATGATGAAAATGCGTGGACATTTCAGAAAATGCTGGATGCTTCAATAAGGAGGATTGAATGAATGAATTAAGATAGTCTGAACATCCTCCTTCCATCATCAATTCTTTTGTGATTTAGAATCCTGTTTCTCTTTCATGAATTTATTTATTGTCACGTGCATCTTGTTACTAAATGCAGTGAAATGTTTTGTACAGTGTCATCAGTCTTCGGCAGTATTTTAAAACACAGAAAAAATGAAATGTAGAGTGAAAAGGCAGAAAAGTGAAGCACTAAAGAAATTGTCCAACCTTAAAGTTCTCCTTGTTAAGTGCTCTTTTGTGGGCCATGGGCCTAATGGCCAACTACGAGTCGCCTTCGCCATGTCACCATCACTGGAACAAACGTCTACCCTCTTCAGCACCATCATGCCTCTACCGACACCCTCACCACTATCAATCCTCTCTGGACCTCGCCAATGCAGATGCCACCATTGTTGCACTGGTCCAACTTGACACTGCTACCGCCATGAATCTGCTTCAGCCCACCTCGCTGAAGAAACCATTGACAATGCTGCCGGGTCTTGTACTGGGCCCAAACTTGCCTCTGTCATAGCAGGCACGGGTTGCCTCTAGGGCCAGTTCAAGGATGCAGAAGTTGCTGGGAACCCAAACTCGCTTCTAACACCGTCATACGAGTCTGTCCTGCTGGGCCCACTCTTCGCTCCTGATGTTATCACTGTGATCGAGCTCTTCCAAGAGGGAAGTAAACTAAAACAGAAGAGAAATAAAAACAAGAGAAGAGAGATAAAAGAAAAGAAATAAAAAGGAAAACAGACAAAGTGGATGAGCTAAGATTAGAGTGGTGCTGGAAAAGCACAGCAGGTCAGACAGCATCCGAGGAGCAGGAAAATCGACGTTTCGGGCAAAAGCTCTTCACCAGAAATGAGGCAGGGATCCTCCGGGATGGAGAGATAATAGGAAGGGGGTGGGGCTGGGGAGAAGGTAGCCAAGAGTACAATAGTGGATGGAGGTGGGGATGGAGGTGATAGGTCGGAGAGGAGGGTGGAGCGGATAGGTGGGAAGGAAGATTGGCAGGTAGGACGGGTCATGAGGATGGTGCTGAGCTGGCAGGCCCCAGGCTCGGACGGTTGACTCCACCAACATCTCACCAGAAGTTTCATTGATTAATCTCCTTGAGCCATGATGTCTCAGATGCTGTCCTTGCTAGCATGCCATTCATTCACCAGCTCTATCTGATCCAAAACCTTGCAGTAAAGTCACTCCTTTACAAAGTTTCATGCAGATCACCCCAGTCCTTGCCAAGCATTACTAGCTCTCTGTGCTTGGCAGTTGGTGTTGACATCTCACTTTTTATTCTTGCCTCGGCCAAGTGATCTCTTCCAGCCAGGTGTGACAATCCGTGCTCTTTTCAAATCTGTTTGCTTCTCTTCCCTAGAACACTCTACACGCATGGAACATCATTTCTTGGGCACCTGAAGCACACTGGTTGTTTTATTTAACTTGCTGGGTATGGTTGAGGAGCAGGCACCCTGTCTAATGTATCTCCCACTGCCCCACCCCTCCCTGCCCCCACTTGCCTGGCAACAAAGATTGAGACCAATTGCTATGGATTTCCTGTTGCTGTAATTAACTCAGTAACCCTGAAAAGCTCAGGCATGTTCCCGGTTGGCCCACCTGGTAAAATAATGAGTATTGTCATTCACATCAACAACCTTCTCTCATGTGATGCTTTTTTACATTGTAAAACACTGTAAAATTACTTTATGGGAAGGTCAAAGTGAACCCCAGAAGGGAAACCACAACAAGTGAGCAACAGCTTGGTTAAAGAGATGGTTTTTCAGAAGCATCTAAAACCGACAGAGAAATGGAGAGCTGCAGGGAGGCAATTCTAGAAGGAAATTGGTGATGGATGAGGCTAGGATGAGAAGAATATAGAACTGAGATATTGGGAGCATCACATCCATTTATAAAAAAAAGATTTCACTGAATTAAGATTTGCTAAGTAGTTGGGTTTTATAGTCAAGATAGTGTCAAGTTCCACTGGTCCTCCCCAACGCTGTGTTAAGGTAGCTGACAAATGGTTATCTCCATAGTAGAGCAAGCTTCAGAAGCAAACCCAACTCTACCACTGGGCTGAATGGCCTGTAAACAACTGCTGATCAACTCAATCATGAATTTAGTGAGACACTGGTGCTGATATCCATGGAATGAAAGAATAAGTGTCTTCACGGGCCTGCTGCATTGGCACTCCATGCACCGCTGTCAACATTCACTCCCTCCACCACCGAGTACAGTGACAACAGTGTGTACCATCTACAAAAGACACAACAGCTACTCACTAGCTCTCCTTCACCAGCATCTTTCCAACCTGTGACCTTACCATATAGAAGGCCAAAAGCAGCAGCTGCATGCGACACTATCACCCTCCAAGTCACACACTTGGAAATATATTGCTGTTCCTTCAGTGTAACTGGGTCACAATCCTGGAACTCTCTTTCTAACAGTATTATGAATAGATCTTCATCAGTTCAAGTTTGCGTGTCCAAGAGGATGGTTCACTACCACCTTTTCAAGAGAAAATAGTGATGGGCAAGAAATTCTGGTCCTGTTAGTGATACTCTCACCCTGTGAAATAATTAAAAAATAGAGGGAAGGAAATAAATATAATCAGTGTCAGTTCCCAAACTTCAGCCACTCTTTTTAAAACATTAAGAAGCAATGTTTTAAAGCACTGGGCACAGGTCTTGATTTCCACTTTGGAGTGTTATTGGCTGGGCAGGACTTCCATCTGGCTGTCTGGCTGTATCATTAGACATCCCATTTTCCTGGATTGCTGTCAGCTAGGCAGTCAAGCAGCATGTGGGCACAAAGAATGACTCATGGTCCTAAGGAAAGGAGGATTGGGTAATGTGACATTCGAGAAACCACTCCAGCACCTGAAGGCTCCTGTCTCTGCATTCAAAGGTCAAAAGGTCCCCACAGGATGTGAATGGCTGTAATTTTGGTTGAGTGTGCCCAATACGAAAGTCTCCATTGTTGAATACTGTTTGGAGGGAAGGTCATTTTGCTCCCATGACCTGCCCTCCTATCAGATTGCACTAAGGCCATAACTGATAGTACTCTGGGGTTCTAGTGGGGTCAGAAGGAAGGAAGACAGGTCAGTACTAGACGTCAGTTAGTACTTGTATGTAATCAGCAAGGAAAGGGCAGCTACCTGGAGATTGGGGTATGAGAGTTAAGGTTATCCTTTGTGTTGGTCTGTTGTAATGCTTGTTAAAGCACTGCAGTCATTTGCCATTCCTTCTGTGGAAAGCTGCCTAGGACCATCTCCTATTCTTACCGCTTGCCATTGGTATATGTTGGAAAGACTTACAGATTGATACTCAGTGTGTTTGGCTGCATTACATGCATACCTTCCTTTGCCATCAGGTCCTCAATTGAGATTGAAACCAGAGCTTCTGGCTTCCAGATAGGGATGCTACAAAGGCCCTGCTTGACCTCCCAAAGCACTTTAAGAAACAGTTCAAAGGACACACAAAGGGTAACGAGGTGGAGAGATGTACAGAGGGAATCCCAGCGCATTGGGCGAAACAGCTGAAAGTATGGCTGCCAATGGTGGAGCAATGGCCAGGGGCCAGAATTGGAGAGCCACAGAGCTTTCAGAATTACTGAATTGGATGATTGAATGAGATTTGGTGTGAGTTAATTAGGTTAAAGGTGCTATATACATGCAAGTTGTCATAGTTGAATAGTGCCTTGGGATTATTGGCATCTGCCTTTGAGGGCTTGAGAGGCATGATAGATTTGAAAACAAGAATGAACATTTTGAGAACTAGCTCCAAAATAGGCAAAATAGTGGTTGAATTATACAGCAGAATATGCAAGACATAGGAGTCAGGATACAGTGATATGGAATATAGCAGAGCTTTGGATGACCTTAAGTTTATAGAAGGTGCAAAGTGGGAGGTCAGTAACAAAAGTATTGAAATAATGGAGTCGGAACATATCAATTATTACAACCACAAATTGCATAAAAGTTGCCATCTGAAGCTGCAGGAACTGAACCACTTTTAAATCCCTTTCTACTTTTCTTTTGTGGTGGAGTTCCCCAGGGAAAGGAGTGGGAAGTGCGGCCTCCACTGTCTTCTGGATAAAAAAAAACAGCTGGCTATTTAGCTGAATTCTAAAACTGCAGCGAATATTTCCAACCCACTGGTTAAAATCCAGGATATCAGTGCTGTGCAGCTGCATTTAAACATCTTTGTGAGGCTATTTTGTATGGTTCTCGCGTGACCTCGTGTTGTGATAGTTCTTTCTCTTCAGCTACCATCTTCCGTTCTTCAATCAGTTTTTTGACTCTGTCATTGTACTGAAACAGCTCTTATTGAAGTCACAATTGACTATCAGTATGTGAAGGTGACAAATGTAAATTATTTTTCCTTAACCTCCTTGACTTATCTGTAACTTGTGACACCACTGATCAGAGCTGAAAATGTGTTGCTGGTTAAAGCACAGCAGGTCAGGCAGCATCCAAGGAACAGGAAATTCGACATTTCGGGCCAGAGCCCTTCATCAGGAATGAGGAGAGTATGCCAGGCAGGCTAAGATAAAAGGTAGGGAGGACTTGGGAGAGGGGCAATGGAGATGTGATAGGTGGAAGGAGGTCAAGGTGAGGGTGATAGGTAGGTGGAAGAAGGTCACTGCCTGTATCAATCAATAATACAGTTTGTGTTGGCTGAAAGCTGAAATCAGTTTCTCCCAGTCCTCACTTTCTCCTGAAAGCTAAAATCATTCAGTTTGGCATGGCTCACAAAGTTGGCATGCATTGAAATCAGTGGGGGTGCGGGATAATCAAACACATTATTAGATTACTTACAGTGTGGAAACTGGCCCTTCGGCCCAACAAGTCCACACCGACCCGCAGAAGCGCAACCCACCCATACCCCTACATTGACCCCTACCTAACACTACGGGCAATTTAGCATGGCCAATTCACCTGACCCGCACATCTTTGGACTGTGGGAGGAAACTGGAGCACCCGGAGGAAACCCACACAGACACGGGGAGAACGTGCAAACTCCACACAGTCAGTCGCCTGAGTCGGGAATTGAACCCAGGTCTCAGGCGCTGTGAGACAGCAGTGCTAACCACTGTGCCATCGTGCCACCCACAAATCCCTGCATCCATTTTTCTGGGCTCTTCAATCTAGCTGACACTGTCTCCTCATATAATCCATCTCTCTTTTGCTGTCTTTCTCATGATTCTGCCTCATTATTGGTTGTCCTCTTCTCTGTCTTATTTCTGAGTACATTTCTTCCCTCTGTCTACTGTTTTCTCTTTTCGTCTCTCATTCGATATGGATGCTCTCTGCCATTCATTCTCTGTCTTATTTTTCTGTCTGTCTCTCTCTCTCTCTCTATCATCTGATCTTTAGTCATTCTCTGGCTTCTCACTCTTGAATTTTGCGGGTATGTTATTGCCCCACTGTCCCCCTGCTTCCCTTGCCAATATGGAGACAATGATGGGAAATGGAAATACAACAAGGTGGTACTGAAGGAGAATAGAGGCACACCCAAAGATTTAGGAGGATTTCTATACAAAGTTTTAATCATACTTACACAATCAGTAATCAATGTTTGGCTCTAGTGGAGCATATGAAACTCTGACATTGTTTTTCAGGGTAGGTTTTTAAAGTTTTCCCTCTGGGAGTCCATGGAATGAACCTGTACATGTTGTCAGATGCAGGATGTGGTTAAGGAAATAAGGTGTAGGAATTGGCCATTCAGCCCATTGAGTCTGCCATGCCATTCAATAGGATCACAGCTGAACAAACAATTCAATGCCTTTTATCCATCTCATGTGCAATCCTTGTATGTCTTTGGTAATCAGATGCTCCCATGAAAACGTGCTGCTACATATTGTTATGCAAATCCCGGCAAAACAAAATCTCAAGGATATACAAAAATCTTTTTCCTGTAGACTGGGTATTGAATCATACTCCAGAAGGTGACCTATACATACTGAAGAGAAATTTTTGAAGTGCTCTGAACTAACTATAATTACAAAGTCATGGGAGAGTGCTGCAAAGTGCCACGTATCCTGCTTGTACCTCGTAAAAGCTTGATTAAAATTATTGTGGAACTTGTTTTTCTAGACTCACTCCAAAACAACCCGCATTTAACCTCAGTGTAGAACAAGATAACAAATTGAGTACACTACACTGCCACTTACAGTTGAATAGGCTAATTGTTGAGGAAAGATAATTATCCTGACCTTGTGTTGTCTCTGAGCAGTACATACATTGCATATGGGCTGTGAATTTAACGCTGTCTTCCAGGGCGTGTGTGTGTTTTTAACTATGAGAAACAAAAGAGAGAAAGAAAAGTAAATTTACATACATTGTACCTTTCTTAATCTCAGAATGTCCCAAAGCATTTTACAGCCAGTGAGGTAGTTTTGAATTACAATCACTGTTTTATTAAGAAACATGGAGATTGATTTGTGGTAAGTAAAGTCAAACAACCAGCAGTGAGTAGAGAATCAATTTCATTCTAAGTATTGTTGGTTGATAGATACGTTGGTCAGGATGCTGGGGCTAACTGACCTACTCTTTCTTGAAGTAAGTGTCGTTGGAGCTTCTGTGACCCCTGATGTGACAAGCAGAGTCTTAAATACAGTCTAAGAACATTTCCATTCATATATGTTTTATGATCATTGGACATCTCAAAGTACTTTATTGACAATGAAATACTTTTTGAAGCATAGTTAATGTTGTAATGTAGGAGTTGTAGCATCCAAATTGCATACAACAAACTCACACAAACAGCTATGTGAGAATGACCAGATAAGTTGTTATTGTGACATTGATTCAGGGGTAATTATTGGCCAAGACCTTAGGGATATCTCTCATCCTTTTCTTCAAAATAGTGCTGCATAATCTTTTACATGAACTCAGGCAAGTAGATGAGGCTTCATTTTAATGTGTCACCTTGATAAGAGCATCTTTGACAGTGTAGTACTCTCAAAACTGCACCACGATGTCAACCTTGATTTTTCACTGAAACCCTGGAATGAGACTTGAATTCAGCACCTCAAGAGTCAGATTACAAAGTACTATTAACTGAAATATGATTGACATCGATCTACAGTAATAAATGAAATCTGGGTTTTTCCATTTATGAGTTAAAGAGAAGGGTTGATTTCATTATGAGTAGGATACTAGCAATGAGGAAGCCTGCAAGGTCAAATACCTGTTATGCATGTAAGTGGTCACCAGTCACATCATTTCCTGAGACAGTAATGTCCTGCACTGACTGAAGTTGCTGGCAGCCTCTGTGAGCAGCAGCATCACTTCCAAGGATGAGGTCAAGGTTGGGATTGCAGGTATCACAGCAACACTGGAGAGAGAGTTAAAAATCCCACAACACCAGGTTATAGTCCAACAGATTTATTTGGAAGTACAAGCTTTCAGATCACTGCTGCTCCTTTGTCAGGTAACGAATGAGGCAGGATCATAGGACACAGAATTTATAGTAAAAGCTCAAAGTGTCATACAACTGATGTGATGTATTGAACAAACTTAGATTGCTGTAAAGTCTTTAATTACTTAGAATGGGGATACAGATTTTGATTGATTATTACATAAATCCCAGAACTTCTTTCAAGTCACAGTCCTGAGCCAATTTAATGTTTTATCAATATAAAAAAAGGTTACATCTCAGCTCAGAGAATGCCTTAAATGTGTGAGGTTAGAGTCTGTCTGTATCCCATCGTTGAGTCTGACTGGTTCTATTTCCAAAGTAGGAAGTGACAAGTTGCCACACGGACTGACTGCCTTAAGATTATGTGCTTTTTGAACAAAATGGAATGTATCTGCAATTACAAATCTGCAAATGCAAATTCACCCCAGAGACGTGTGTGTGTGTGTGTGTGTGTGTGTGTGTGTGTGTGTGTGTGTGTGTGTGTGTGTAGGGGTTGGTGGAGAGAGAGAATGTGCATTGGGATGAGAGTGTGTGTGTGCATGTGTGTGTTTGTGAGCGTGTGTTCACAAGTGTGACAGAGTATATATCTGTGAGAGGGTGTGCATGTGAGTCTGTGTGTGTGTGAAAGAGAGTGTGTATGTAACAGGGTCTGTGTGAGTGTGATTGTGTATATGTGTGTATGTGTGCATGAGTGAGAGTGTATAGTTTGGTGGGGTGACCTGTAGGGTGACATGAACCCAAGATCCTGGCTGTGGCAATCCCCATGGGTACCAAACTTGGCTATCTGCCTCTGCTCAGAGACTCTGCATTGTTGTGTCTGCTAAAGTCTGCCTGTGAGGATGTTCACCCGAAGATCTGAGGCTGAATGTCCTTGACTGCTGAAGTGTTTCCCGACTGGGAGGGAACATCCCTGTCTGGTGATTGCTGCAGGGTGTCCATTCATCCGTTGTCATAATGTCTGCTTGGTCGCGCCAATGTACCATGTCTTAGGACATCCTTGACTGTAGTATATGAGATAGACAATGTTGGCCAAGTCACATGAGTACCTGTTGGGCAGATGGTTGGTCATGTCCCCACATGTAATGGTGGTATCCATGTCGACACTCTGACATGTCTTGCAGTGGTTACCATGATGGGGTTGTATGGTATTGTGGTTTGCCAGTTGTTTAAAGGAGAGAACTGAAAGGAAGATCTTAGTGAGATGCTTATCTTCATCAATAATGTGTTGCAGGTTGCAAAGAACACGGCATGGTTTCTCTGCTCCCGGGAAGTACTGGACAACGAAGGGTATCTATTGGTTGTATCCCATGTCTGTTTCCTGAGGAGGTCATTATGGTTTCTCACTGTCAGAACTGGCAATCGATGAGTTGAGCATCATATCTTATGAGAGCATCTTTCAGCACCTCCAGGTGTTCGTCGCGTTCCTCCTCATCTGAACAGATCCTGTGTATGCGTAAGGCTTGGTTTCTGTTCAGGCGAGGAGACTAGGACCCGTGGACACAGCCTTAGAATTAGTGGGGGTCAATTCAGAACAGAAATGCAGAGACATTTCTTCAGCCGGAGAGTGGTGGGCCTGTGGAATTCATTGCCGCAGAGTGCAGTGGAGGTCGGGACGCTAAATGTCTTCAAGGCAGAGATTGATAAATTCTTGATGTCACAAGGAATTAAGGGCTACGGGAAGAATGCTGGTAAGTGGAGTTGATATGCCCATCAGCCATGATTAAATGGCAGAGTGGACTCGATGGGCCGAATGGCATTACTTCCACTCCTATATCTTTTGCTCTTATGACCAGATCAGGGAAGACTGAGAACCTACCAACCTCAATAGGCAGGCAGTTTTATTAATTGACCACTTAAGGGCCTTAATTGGTAGTGGGACAGGAAGGTTGAACATGGACCTTCCCAGACAGAAGTGAATGTCTGATGTGGTGGGTATATCCTCATGGCTAACCTGCCTACTTATTTGCCCTTCCTAACTCCTTCTCCACCACTTCTTGAGGTGATAGAGTTATGGCCGTAAGAGATAGCACCTCTCAGTACTGCACTTGACAGTTCGTCTCACTATTGTGTTAAAGTGTTTGGAACTGAGCTTGAACCCAGCTTCTATGTCAAGAGGCTCAAACACTGCCAGCTGAGTCATGGCTGACACCTACCCAGTATCATGAATAAAGTTGAAAGCTGCTGCAAAGTTCTACAGAAAATAAGAGAACAGCTTTTGTATCATGACATTTTAGCTGAATGCAATTGGCAAAACGGTGTTTCATTGCACTTTTAGTTTTAAAATTTGATATCGGGTGCTGGTGGCTGAATCAGGTTCTTCTAACATCAATCACTTTTCATGCACATGTGCCCTGAAATCTGATATGTTCAGGGTTAATTAAAACAGACTTCCTCCAATACTGAAGGCTTTTGGCAGGTGACCCACTGTGTCTATTATTTGCTGAGGGAACCGGCTCCTTGCACAATTCGCTCCTTGGGTGGGCCATGGTTAAGAAGATGTTTTTCAAAGAAGAGGGTGGAGGGAAGAAAATAGCGTGTGTGATTGTTCTGAGTGAAGGTGAAGTCTTCATGCAGGTATGCAGGGTTTTATGAATGAAGCTGTGGTAATGAGGCACACCAAATCCCACGGAAATTAACGTTTAGGATATGTTTATGCACGTTTTGCCAAAAATTAGTGCTTTGATGGCTTTATGCTGTGGGATGTTTCTTTTTGATTTGCAAGCCTCAGTTTCCTGTCTTTATATGCACATGTGCATGAAAAAATCTATGTAATAGTTCTACTGCTTGCAGGAATATTTATTTTATTAATAGAAAACATTAGTGGTAGATGTTCAGGCTAGGGCTTGCAGGTGAGTAGAATGGGGGAGGAATCTAAAAGGGATCATTCTACATTAAGATGGTGGGTGGCATGGAGAGATCTCACCGAGGGTGGCACGGAATGCACTTATGGGTGGATAGGAAATGAAAACTTCAGCAAGAAATGGTTGGTGTTCACAGTCAATTATATTTGCCCAGACACCAAAATCATTAATTATTATTATTCAGACCCTGTTATTATTTTTGTAACATCCTCTGGCTTTTAAGTGAGTGTTTGGGAAAAGCTTTAGTCTTACACACAAGTTGCCATTCTCAGAATCGAATTATTCCAGAAAATATTTTAAACATAAAATACTGATCGATTGTTATCACAAAATTGCAAAATTGCTTTGGTACAGAAGGAGGCCATTTGGCCCGTCGTCTTGCACCAGCTCACTGAATACTTTACCTTAGTGTCATCCTCCTGCCCTTTCCTAGAATCCTGCACCTTATTTTCTTTTAAATAAATTTCTAATGCCCTCTTCAATGTTGAACCAATTGAACCAGACTCCACTACACATCAATGCATTCCAAACCCTAACTGCTTCATGTGCAAAAAAGTTTTAGCACATCTGACATTGACTTCTTTTGCAAAACATTAAAACTATGACCCCTGGTTCTGAATCCACTTATGAGTGGGAACAGTTTCCCCCTATCTACTCTGACCAGACTCATCATGATTTTGAAATCCTTTTCCTCAGTTGTCTTCTCTCCAAGGAAACCTGTTCCAACTCCTCAATCTTTCCTCATAACTGAAGCTTCTCATCCCTGGAACCATTCTTGTAAGTAGTTTCTGCACTTTCTCTTATGCATCCACATCCTTTCCAAATGCAGTCCCCAGAACTGTACACAATACTCTAGTTAACGTTTCACCACTATCTGTTCTAGTTTCAAATAACCTCCTGGTGTTGTCCTCTGTGCTCCTATTAGTGAAATCTAGAGTTTTAGTAACAGCTCACTCTACCTGTCCTGCCACCTGTAATTACTTATGAATATAGGACTCCCTTTGGTTCTACAAATGTTTATAATAATACCCTTTAGTTATACATCTCTGCACATTCTTGGCATCAAACTGTATCACTTCATAATCTCTGTATTGCATATCACTCGCCACTTAACTGCCCAGTCCACTAACCTGTCAATGTCCTGATAAATTTCTATGTTGTACTCCTCACCGTTTACAATTCTCCCAACTTTTGCATCATCCGCAAATATTGAAATCGTCCCCTGTACCTCATTAATTTGGAAGCTTTTGGAGCGCTGCTTCTATGTCAGGTAGTTAGTGGGGCAGGACCATAAGACACAGAAATTATAGTAAAAGATCAAAGCATTGAACAAGACTTCTTTGCCACACAGGACCTCCAACCAGCACTATACACCAGATATATTGACAACATTTTCTTCCTCTGGACACATAGAGAGGAGTCACTGAAACAAATACACAGTGATATCAACATGTTTCATCTGACCATCAAATTTATCATGGATTACTCTTTAGAATCAGTCTCATTTGTGGAATCACGCATCTCCATCAAGGACAAATACCTCAGTCTCTCACTCTACTGCAAGCTCACAGATACCCTCACGATGCTGCACTTCTCTATCTTCCACCCTGAACATATTAAAACAGCCATCCCCTACGGATAAGTCTTAACATACTCAGCATCTGTTTGGATGAGGTGAAATGCAATGGGCACTTGAAGGTGCTGAAAGACGCCCTCATAAGAATGGGATACGATGCTCAATTAATTGATCACTATTTCTGACATGCCACAGCGAGAAACAGGAGACAGACACAGAATACAAATGATAGGATACCCTTCATTGTCCAATACTTCCTGGGAGCGGCAAAACTATGCCATGTTCTTCGCAGACTGCAACACATTATCGATGAGGAGGAACACCTCACCAAGATCTTCACTGCACCTCCACTTCTCACCTTTAAACAACTGCCAAACCTTAAATAGACCATTGCGAACAACAAACTGCCCAGCCTTCAGGACAACAAAGATCACAACACCGTACAACCCTGTCATGGCAGTGACATGGATACACCATTACATGTGGGGACACCATCCACCATGTGCGTGGCACATGCTCATGTGACTTGGCCAACATTGTCTATCTCATATACTGCATGCAAAGATGCCCTGAGGCATGGTACATTGGCAAAATCAAGCAGATGCTACGATAACGGATAAATGGACACTGTGCAACAATCGCCAGACAGGGATGTTCCCTCCCAGTAGAGGAACCCTTCAGTGGTCAAGGACATTCAGCCTCAGATCTTTGGGTGACTGTCCTTCAAGGCGAACTTCAGGACATGCAACAACGCAGAGTCTTCGAGCAGAGGCTGACAGCCATGTTTGGTACCCATGAGGATGGCCTCAACTGGGATCTTGGATTCATGTTACACTACAGGTGACCCCACTATACTATGCACACACCTACACACAGAGTCTTACAGCCAATCACACTCACACAGACCCTCTCTCATGCACATGCTCTCTCTCAGATACGCACATACACACACACACTCACATTCATGCACACTCCTTCTCACAGGCATATACTCCGTCAAACTCGTGCATACACACACACAGTCACACACACACACAGTCACGCACACACACTCTCTCCCTCTCTCACATGCATGCATACACGCACGTGCACAAACAGAAGTCTATGGGGTGAATTTGCATTTGCAGATTTGTATTTGCAGATACATTCTATGTTGTTCAAAAAGCACACAATCTATAGGCAATCAGTCCATGTGACAACTTATCGATGCCTACTTTGGAAATAAAATGAGTTGGACACAACGTTGGGATGCAGACAGATGCTAACCTTACATCTTTAATACATTGTCTGAGCTGAGGTATCAACTTGTTTTTATAAAACCATAAGTTATCTTGGGAGTGTGACTTGAAAGAAGTTCTGGGATTTACATATTAACGAATCGAAACCCGCATCCCCATTCTAAGTAATTAAAGACTTGATAGCAATCTAGGTTTGTTCAACATCTTGCATCCGTTTTGTGACTCTTTGATCTTTTACCATAAATTCTGTATCTCATGATCCTGCCCCGCTCCTTACCTGACACAGGAGCAGCCACGCATGGAGAGCTTGTACTTCCAAATAAACCTGTCGGACTATAACCTGGTGTTGTGTGATTTTTTAACTTTGTCCACCCCAGTCTAATACCGACACCTCCACACATAATATATAACAGGAAAATGGGGAAACTCCATGACTAACCTTCCTCCAACCTGAAAATTCTTCAATTTTATTCACCTTGAGCTTGATTTAAACAATATTATAAATAATATACAAAAAAAGCCATGTGCAAAATATGTGTAAAATTATACAATTCTACAACCTAATGGGTTGAATTTTCGTGATTACCATGCAATTTTCAACATTGGCCTCAATTCCAGGTTGAGAGTCTAGATGTGGTTGTGGCAGCATGCTGATCTTTCTTCCCAGATGCTGTCAGCAGCCTTTCAGGTTGAGGATGGTGTTCTGACCCAGAAAGCAGGAGGTCTGATAGAAGGGTGTGCCCTGCTGTGATGGATTAAGCTAGCTCTGGGAGAGATGGACACTACTGAGACAGTCTGTCAGCCACAGCTTGTGATGACTCTCTGGCCTGCTACCTGGAGGCTGCCTCTTGGTAACCACTGGGTTTCTGTCTCAGCGGGGAATCCTTTCTGTTCTCAGCAAGATCCAAGCACTGTCCCCACGTCGATCTGAAGGGGGCAATTAATCGAGCCTCATTAACTATACAGCTATATCTGTCTGCTGGGCAGAGTCTGCCTGTAGCAAAGTCACTTGGAAGTGGAAACATGTTGAAAATGTGTTGCTGGAAAAGTGCAGCAGGTCAGGCAGCATCCAAGGAATAGCAAATTTGACGTTTCGGGCATAAGCCCTTCATCAAGAAACGTGTTGGAAAGTTGACTCCCTCGTCCCACATCCAAGCCCATCTTTGTGAAACCAGGAAAATTTAGCCCATTAATATGTCAGCAGGTTCTTTTGGGAAAGAAAGATAGAAGACAGAAATTACCTTGATATAACATACATATAACAGCTGTTAAGACCTCAGGCAGTCCAAATGCCAATGAAGTAACTTGGAATGTCGCAGTGAATTCACCCCCAAAGCAACATCCCACAAACAGAAATGTGACCAAGAACTGACAATGTCTCAGCAATGTTGGTAAATATTAACCATTAAACCTGGGGCACTCTTTTGCAAAGACCTCTGAGTCTACCAGTCAAACTCTGTGACTGATTTGAACACCTAATGTAGGCTGACAATTCAATGTAACACTGACTGACTGCCACACAAGCAATGGTGTCATTATGCATATGAAACGATATTCATTCCACAACATCTCATTGGTCATCCTTATAGAAAGCTAACCTTCTCAGGTTACCTGCTCATTTTATTCCTCATTTGACCACAGCATTGCTACATTGTGACCCATTGTCAGTGCTCACAACTCTTAACCCAGTTTTGTCGAGGAACCTGCAGGAAATACATCAGAGCAATTGATTTTTTAAAAATACACAAGTAGATGCATAACATTCAAGGCTATGGGCCTAGTGTGGGTAAGTGGGACTAATGTAGGTAGCAGTATATTTTTGGTGGTATAGAATCGATGGGCCAAAGGGCCTTTTCTGTACAGAATGTTCTGTATTACAAAGCCACCACACAAATGCAGGTTGCAAAGGTCAGACTGAAAAGGTATAACCTATTTGACAATGTAAGGCTATTGAGTTCTGGTTAACAGCCTATGTAAGCCAGTCTTGCTAAGGGTATGAACAGGAGTGCAGCAAGCTGAACCAATGAACAATGAGAACATTGTCTCAAAAGACAGCTCATTGGAGAAGGGGAACCATAGGAACTGAGGGGGTGCAGTAACAGTTCAATAAAAGAAGTGAAAAAGTGTAAGAAGACCACTGGGCTAGTGTGAAGAAAAACAAAGCACGTTCTGGGAATTTATTTTTAGGAGGTTAGAATTGGGGCTGATGTGCTGCAGTGCCAGTGTCCTTGCCTCTGAGCCAAAGGCTTGGGTTCAAGTCCCATCAGTTCGAAAGATGTGTTGTAAACTAACAGATTAAAAATTTTGAGAAGGATAGAATTCAAAAGCAGGGAAGTCATAGCTAACTTGTCTAAATGACTGTTAGAACATACAGTGCACAGTACTAGTCTCCATATTATTAAACCTATATAGAGGAAAGATGTTTCCCCTTTCTGGAAGTGGTAAGAGAGGTGGTGAAAAGGGGAAATATTTGGATAAGTTGTCCCTGGAGAGATACTTGAAATAACCTCACGGAGATTGGTATCCTGTCACCAAGTCACTGTTTATTTAGAGGTGGAAAGTCCTTGACACCTGTCCAGCTCCCTTGGAGCCAGCTCTCCAGAGTGTCAGACATTCTGACACCCCTGTTCTTTTCTGTCAGCTATGGCTCCCTGATTGGACTAGGTTAACAGTCGCAATCAGGGAACTCATATTCTATGAGGTCCATCTGGCTGACCTCATTTCAATCTCTATAATACTCAACCCTTTCTAACAGCCTCATCCATTAAGAAAGGATCACTGCATTATCCATCACCAATTATGAACCTTCAGTTATCATCAAAGGTCACTGAAGGGCCTCAACTTGCCACTTCACTGATTGCCTGCCTTTCTTTGGAGAAGAAAGGTGGCTGGTATCCTGACTGGAAAACCAGGATGATTTGCCTGCCGGGTTGGAGGTGCGCCACTATTTACCCCAATCAGAGGGTACAGTTAGAGGGCAAGGAGGAGACCTCTGAAACCCACAGCCACGTCTTTCACTCTGACTGACTGTATAACATGTTGGTTAGGCCACTGGGAGAGTATTATGTGCAGCTGTGGAATCCACATGACAGGAGGGATGTAATCACACTGGAGAGGTTGCAGAGGGGATTTGTGTAAAATTATGATGGTAGACAGGGAGAAAACGTTCCCCCCTGATGTAGCGATCAATGGCCAGAAGGCATGGATTGAAATTAAGGATCAGGAGGTTTAAAGGAGATGTGAGAAAAAACATTTACCTACAGGGAGGTGTGTATCGGGAACCCACTGCTTGGAAAGGTGATAGAAGCAGAAACCTTCATAACATATTAGAAGGTGTGACATTTGTGATGCCAAGCCATGCGAGCATATAGGCCAAATGCTGGAAAACGAGATTAGAATATTTAGATTGTTGTTTGGACGTGTACAGATATGGTAGGCTGAAAAGACTTTTTCTGTGCTGAAGATGTCTATGACCCAGTTGAACTTCGGCTCACAAGAAGAAAATAAAATTGCTTATCTTCTTGCTATTGGATCCTCTGAGGACCTTTCAGATTGGTCAACCATTTCTGGTAACCTAGAGAGCAGTGCTGAAGCCTGTGATAGGCTAAATAATTAACCAGGCAAAAGTGAGGACTGCAGATGCTGGAAACCAGAGTTTAGATTAGAGTGGTGCTGGAAAAGCACAGCAGGTCAGGCAGCATCCTAGGAGCAGGAAAATTGATGTTTCGGGCAAAAGTCCTTCATCAGGAATAGAGGCAGGGAGTCTCCAGGGTGGAGAGATAAATGAGAGGGGGGTGGGGGTGGGGAGAAGGTAGCAAAGAGTACAAAAGGTGAATGGGGGTGGGAATGGAGGTGATAGGTCAGAGGGGAGGATGGAGCTGATAGGTGGGAAGGGAGATTGGCAGGTAGGGCAGGTCATGGGGACAGTGCTAAGCTGGAAGGTTGGAACTGAGGTAAGGTGGGGGGAGGGGAAATGAGGAAACTGATGAAATCCACTTCACCAGTTCGCCAGAGGACTTCACCAGTTTCCTCATTTCCCCTCCCCCCACCTTACCTCAGTTCCAACCTTCCAGCTCAGCACTGTCCTCATGACCTGTCCTACCTGCCAATCTCCCTTCCCACCTATCCACTCCACCTTCCCCTCTGACCTATCACCCCCATCCCCACCCCCATTCATCTATTGTACTCTTTGCTACCTTCTCCCCACCCTCACTGCCCCCCCCCCCCCCCCCCATTGAAGCCTTCAAAAATCATTGCAAGTATGAGGGTTGACTTATCTACTTCATATAAAACATGAACTGTGGTTGTTGATGTGGTTGTCCCCTTTTTGAAATGTGTCAAGATTAGAGAGGTGCTGGAAACGCACAGCAGATCAGGCAGTATCTGAAAATCGATGTTTCAGGCAAAAGCCCTTCGTCAGCCCTTCCTGATGAAAGGCTTTTGCCCGAAACATTGATTTTCCTGCTTCTCGGATGCTGCCTGACCTGCTGTGCTTTTCCAGCATCACTCTATTCGAAATAATTCACCAGTGCTCGTCTGTCAGACTCAATGAGATAATTGGGATGCAGTTGGAGAGTTACCTCAGCAGTGGTGGTGGCAGAATGTTAGTCACCGTGTGACGTGCTTGTGCCATACTTAATCCTAAAAGGAGGAAATTCTACCCAGAGACATTAGTGGAAGTGCAATAAAAATTTACAAGGATGATAACAAGGATGAAATGTAATGTCTGTCAGGAAAGTTTGAAGAGGCTGACGTTATTTTCTTCAGCAAAGAGAAGATTGAGAAGTGATGATACAGAGGTCTTTAAAATAGCAAAGTATTCAATAAGTAAGCATGAGAAGATATAGATGAGTCAATATCTGAAGGTCTTAAAAATGCAGTAATGAATTGAATAAGCAACTCAGCAGAAACCTTTTATATAGAGAGTGCTTTAAATGGCAATGTGCTATGACAACGAATAGTTGAGGTGAAGAGAAGTTAGCTAAACACATATGGGTATAAGAATGAGACGGTTATATTGTTAAGGTTAGATGACGTAGGATGGGAAGAGGTTTGTGTGGAGTATAAACACTAGCATAAACCTGCTGGGCTGAATACGATTGTTAATTTTATTTAATGTTTGTTTTTTTGGTTGTGTGGGTATTGTTGGCAAAGCTGCATGTACTGTCTGCCCTACAATGGTGAGAATTGAACTCTTGCAGTCTTTATGGTGGTGCTGACACTACAATGGTATCAAGTATCAAATTCCAGAAATCTAAATTAACAAGAATGAAGGAACAGAATGTTGTGTGCTTCAGAAGAAATGATGTTCCCAGAATTCTGGTACTTTTTGTGGTAGGAAATGCAGGAAATGTCTTGCAATGAAACTGCAATCTCATGATCAACTTGCCTCTCTCATGCTCGCAGTCTGTGCATGCTAGACTCTTACCACGAGCTGCACAAAAACAAATTTCCTCATGTTACTATTGTTTGTTTTGCCAGTCATCTGAAATCGGTGTCCTCTGGTTCTCAATACTTCCATCAATGGAAACATGTAGGAAATGCAGCAGCCAAACTACACACAGTAAGCTTCCATAATCAGCAACATGACAATAGCCTGATCACCTGTTTTTCTGATGAAGTTTGAGGAATACGTGTTAACCAGGATAACTGGGAGAAAACTGCTGTACAGGTTCAAAATAGTCCATCTGAGAGAGGAAACAGGATCTTAGTTCAATGCTTCATTGTCCCGGCAGCAGCTCTAACAGTACTGCCTCGGAATGTAAGTCTACATTTTCTGATCAGGTCTCTGGAATGGCACAACCTTCTGACTCAGAAGGAAATGCTACAAACTGAGCCATGATTGATATTGTGGTTGATAAACTCCACAAAGGCTACTAACCCGTCACCAAGTTGCCCTTTATGTACACAAGAACCATCATTGACACTGGTTCAGCTTCCTCAGAGCCTCCTCTCAGAGTGAACAGGATGTCTGAATCTTCTGTTTACATCTGTTAGCCAGGGCTCCCTGATTGTGCTTTTAATCTGGTCCAATCAGGGAACTCATTCTATGAGGTCCACCTGGCTGACCTCATTGCAATCACACACACTGCTTGATCAAATATCCTTAGTGTGCTAGTGCAGTGTATCCTAATAATATGATGTACTGCAGCCACTTTGTAGTGAAGATGAGGTTTGCTGGGCATGTATTGTTTGAGAGAATTGTATTTAAGTCATCATTAACTTTTACAGACTGTGTCTGAATAGCTGTAAATCTGCTTGTAATGATCCAGACGCATTCAGAAGCAACAGAAGTACACCTACTTTCAGAAAATTCAATATATATTTGTGTCAAAATATGCTGTACTTACTGCATATTTGCACACTTCTGCTACTGCCCGTGCTATTAATGTGAATGTTGGAGAAAGAGTATTGAAAATACACATAAAACACAGATTGGAATGCCAATCCAAGTGTAGCATCGAGCAGCTGACAGCAGTTTCAGTTTCAACCTGTTGCTGTAGCTAACGGCCTTTAACTTGAATCCACACCATCCTGCCTAACAGCAACACTATTTAAAGACATCAAACCATTTTCAGCTTAGTTACTGATTGATGTTTACTGGTTATTTCTGGATTGTAGAAGCGTTTGCCAATGTATTACTTTTTAAATCGTCTGAAGTGGCGGATGCTGAAGGCGATGGCTCTAAGTTCAGCTTGTAAACCAGAAGAGTTTGGGACATGTGAAAGGAGTCTGATGTCAGAAGAAGGTTCAGCTTCGAACATATGGTCACCTTCAATGGCTTCAGTTCCACTGGCAATGACCTCAAGCACAGTCTCCTTCATGATGGCTAATGTATGTGTACCTTGCCTTTAAGAGTGTTCCCCTTTAAGAACTACACATTCTGTGTCTATAAATTATTGTAATTCCTCTGGTCATTAGTCTGCTTTAGGTTTATAACTTACACAAACTCAGATCAGTTAGTTTGCTGTAATTGTGTTTCTTAACTTATAACGTGTTCCACTGTTCGAAACAAATTAACCCATGGAATGAATTAGTCCCTGATGAATGATTGATTTTTTTGACCATTATCATTAACATGTCAATCAACATGGTCTCTCCAATGGAATTAAGGACATGCAGCCATATATCTCAGCTGCTGGTTAGGGCATTCTGCTGAAGTTCTATACCATGTTGTTCTGCAAGAGAGAAGAAAGTTTATCAGTGAGGGTGCTGTAATGTTGTTAGGGTGATTCGGAATGCTAGTTTGCCTATTAATGCATCTTTTGTGCTGTTCTCAAATTCTGCTACAAGTTCTGAGATGTGATAGTGAGGCTATGAATGTTAGGTATGAATTGTGATTGATGGAGTATGTTGAGGTTATGGCATACTGAAACTGGTGGAGAGTTGCTGGTTTATGGCATTTAGAAGATGCATTCACTGACCTTGATCATTTGTGTGAAGTCATTGAACTTCTTGCAGCTTTGTACCAAGTTCAGAGGTCTAAACATCTGGCTTTGACTCCCATATCTGTTCGGTTTCAATGCATTGCGAGAATTTGTCTGGAGAACCACCTCCCCTCTGCATCTAAATAATTTCTCTCCTCCTCTGTGACAGGGTTTCCAGTGCAATGCTGGATAATTAGAGGCTACTTTCTTCAATGATGTGCTATAATTCAGCATTCTTCTTGTTCAAACTCTCATCTTGCTCCAGCAAAAATGCACCTCTCCAATAGGAGTTGATGTTTGCCTTTAAGGATCATTGGCCAGCTTGTACCAGCCTCTCCAGTTTTGCTCGGGAATGTGGCCATGCAATAGAATACTCAGCCTGGCTTCATGATTCATGGGGTGGCACAGTCTCTCGGTGGTTAACACTGCTGCTTCACAGCACTAGGGACCTGAGTTCGATTCCTGCCTCTGTGACTGTCTGTGTGGAGTTTGCACACTCACCCCATGTCTGCATGGGTTTCCACCAGGTGCTCTGGTTTCCTCCCACAATCCAATGATGTGCAGGTTAGGTGAACTGGCCATGCTGAATTGCCCATCGTGTTCAGGGATGTGTAGGCTAAGTGCATGAGTCAGGGGTAAATGTAGCGGAATGGGTCTGGATGGGATACTCTTTGGAGGGTGGGTGTGGACTTGTTGGGCCAAAGGGCCTGTTTCCACACAGTAAGGATTCTAATTTAAGCAAGTTTATGTACTATCTGCATCAGCTGCACATCAATCCTTGTGCCATTTCTTATTGAGTTTTGTGGCAGAATGCTTTTCTCCTGGCCAGTATCTATAGCCAAGTCCCCATCAGCAGAAAGACAACTTCACAAACAAACTAATCTGAAAGTATTTTACCACACGGTTTATCTAAGGATGAGACTGTTGCTACACTTTAAGGGAGGATAGGCACTGGGTGCGAGGTAAACATTTGGAGCTAATGACGATAGTGTGTTGGGGGATAAAGCAGGGCAGTAGGTTTAGTTTTGGATTGGTCTTGCAAAAAGCCAGTGCAGGTTCATTGACCAAAGTGGCCTTCTTCTGTACTGTAACGTTGTGAGCTTCTCCAGAAGGAAGTATGTCCTATGAGATCAGGAGATCCACTTTTTGGTGAATACAAGAAATACAACACCGAACTGTTTGACTGACGCAGATGTGACACTATATTTTGGAATCAAAATTACAAATAATCATCAGTAACATTAAACAGAAGGAAGAGCAGCAAAACTGATGGATTACATTGAATGCATGAAGTCTCGTAAGCAGAACCCCGCTACAAACAATAAACATATAGAAATTTTAATAATCCTTCAAATTTGGCTCACATGAGGGCATTTAACCATAAAATTGAATATTGCTGTGACAGTTCCAGTGGTTTTGACTAATTTAACCATCCGATGAAAAGTGCAATTCAGTAGAGAATAGTGAAGCCCCAGGAAACATATATGCTCACTTCATTTGAAGTTTGTCCTGAGACAAAGAAAGATCAAAAGAGCTGGTTGCACAATCCGTCAAAATTTGCCAATCATAAGTAGTTTTCTAAGATACAGAAGGAATGGTCAAAGGACAGAAAATTACGAGTCTATATTAAAAGCTTTTGACGTCTGGATGATCTGAATAAATGTTAAGCAGTTCATGACAAGCTCATTTCTCTCTTTAAAAGAAGCAGATGAGTTGTAGCTAGTTCATCTCCAAGATTCAGCATTTATCATTATCATTATTATTTATTTATTCAATAGCAGCTGCTGGAAATTGAACAAATTCATCTTATTTGGATTGGATCTTGTACTGCACGCAGTCTTTGCAGTTTAGAAATATACGTTAGATTGTTAGAGTCACAGGGTCATAGAGCTTGGAAACAGACCCTTCCCTCAAAACCTGCGCCCACACCTCTTCCCTCAAAACCTGCGCCCACACCTCTTCCCTTAAAAACCCGCGCCCACACCTCTACCCTCACCTCTATCCAAGGCCCTAAAGGAGCCTTCCACATCCATCAAAGTTTTACCTGCACATCCACTAGTATCATTTATTGTATCTGTTGCTTCCGATGCGGTCTCCTCTACATTGGGGCGACTGGGTGCCTCCTAGCTGAGCGCTTTAGGGAACATCTCTGGGACACCCATACCAATGAACCACACCACCCCGTGGCCCAACATTTCAACTCCCCCTCCCACTCTGCCGAGGACATGGAGGCCCTGGGCCTCCTTCACTGCCGCTCCCTCACCACCAGACGCCTGAAGGAAGAACGCCTCATTTTTTGCCTCGGAATACTTCAACCCAGGGCATCAATGTGGACTTCAACAGTTTCCTCATTTCTCCTTCCCCCACCTCACCCTAGTTCCAAACTTCCAGCTCAGCACTGTCGCCATGACTTGTCCGGACTTGTCCTACCTGCCTATCTCCTTTTCCACCTATCAACTCCACCCTCTCCTCCCTAACCTATCACTTTCATCCCCTCCCCCACTCACCCATTGTACTCCATGCTACTTTCTCCCCACCCCCACCCTCCTCAAGCTTATCTCTCCACGCTTCAGGCTCTCTGCCTTTATTCCTGGTGAAGGGCTTTTGCCTGAAACGTCAATTTCGCTGCTCCTTGGATGCTGCCTGAACTGCTGTGCTCTTCCAGCACCAAAATCTGGTTTCCAGCATCTGCAGTCATTGTGTTTACCCCTTCGGTCCAACCCGTCCATGCCGACTAGATATCCCAACCCAATCTAGTCCCACCTGCCAGCACCTGGCCCATATCCCTCCAAACCCTTCCTACTCATATACCCATCCAAACAGTGGTTAGCACTGCTGCCTCACAGCACCAGAGACCCGGGTTCATTTCCTGCCTCAGGCAACTGTCTGTGTGCAGTTTGCGCATTCTCCCTGTGTCCACGTGGGTTTCCTCCGGGTGCTCCGGTTTCCTCCCACAGTCCAAAAGTGCGCAGGTCAGGTGGATTGGCTGTGCTAAGTTGCCCATAGTTTTAGGTGAAGGGGTACATGTAGGGGATGGGTCTGGATGGGTTGCTTTTTGGAGGGTCAGTGTGGACTTGTTGGGCTGAAGGGCCTGTTTCCACACTGTAAGTAATGTAATTTAGATATGAATGTTGCAATTGTACCAGCCTCCACCACATCCCCTGGCAGCTCATTCCATACACGAACCACCCTCTGTGTGAAAAAAGTTGTCCCTTAGGTCTCTTTAATATCTTTCCCCTCTCACCCTAAACCAATTCCCACTAGTTCTGGACTCCCCGACCCCAGGGAAAAGACTTTGTCTATTTATCCTATCCATGTCCCTCATAATTTTGTAAATCTCTATAAGGTCACCCCTCAGCCTCCGACGCTCCAGGGAAAACAGCCCCAGCCTATTCAGCCTCTTGTTATAGCTCAAATCCTCCAACCCTGGCAACATCCTTGTAAATCTTTTCTGAACCCTTTCAAGTTTCACAACATCTTTCTGATAGGAAGGAGTCCAGAATTGCATGCAATAATCCAACAGTGGCCTAAACAATGTCCTGTACAGCCACACCATGACCTCCCAACTCCTGTACTCAATACTCTGACCAATAAAGGAAAGCATACCAAACACCTTCTTCACTATCCTATCTACCTGCGACTCCACTTTCAAGGAGCTATGAACCTGGACTGTAAGGTCTCTTTGTTTAACAACACTCCCTAGGACCTTACCATTAAGTGTATAAATCCTGCTAAGATTTGCTTTCTCAAAATGCAACACCTCGCATTTATCTGAATTAAACTCCATCTGCCATTTCTCAGCCCACTGACCCATCTGGTCCAGATCCTGTTGTAATCTGAAGTAACTCTCTTCGCTGTCCACTACATCTCCAATTTTGGTGTCATCTGCAAACTTACTAATTGTACCTTTAATGCTCGCATCCAAATCATTTATGTAAATGACAAAAAGTAGAGGACCCAGCACCGATCCTTGTGGCACTCCACTGGTCACAGGCCTCCATTCTGAAAAACAACCCTCCACCACCACCCTCTGTCTCCTACCTTTGAGCCAGTTATGTATCCAAATGGCTAGTTCTCCCTGTATTCCATGAGATCTAACCTTGCTAAGTATATTATATAAGGTGGTATACCAAGCACTTTCATGTTCACAAGCCCCTAGATCTTTCTTAAAGAATTGTGATCCCTTCCCTCAGAGCATGTCTCCTGCTGATGTTAGAGAGGACATTATTTAAACATGGTGTTCAAGTGAAAGACTTCCAGTAAACCTAAAGCAGGTGTGGCACTTATCATATGCTATATGGCCTTGTAATCCAGACTCTGTATTATGGCTCTTATCGGAGTCCTTTGTTTTCTTCTTCCCCTCCACCTGCTCTAAGCAAAATATGGAAAGACAGAAAGCACACAGCATAAAGCAGATTGCTGAGCATTGTGAGCTAAACAAAAGAAATTGAAAAAACAATGCATTAATTCCCCATCTTCTCCAGGGTCCCATAATAGCTAATTAGATTTCAAGGAACTTGTTTGATAAAATAGCCTAATCACAGTTTGCTGAATCACAGTGAATTGACTGATAACTGCAGTGTAATGACCATTGGAGTAGGGGTTGAAAACAATTATTATGTACATGTATGTGGCCTGTGTTCGAGATGAAAGCAAATTTTAAGGACTAGATTGTTGAGGAAGTGACTGTTCCCTTGAAGTGAAAATCGTGGCAAACTTTACAGCTCTCAGTGTATTACATGACAATTTCCTGTGAAAAGTTTGCAAAGTTCATCTGTTGTCTTTATTCATGAACCATTGTGAAATATTGATGTGTCTGGCAAGAGGATTGAGGGACTTCACTCATCCAATGACTTCCTGCAGCCTGACAGCTGGTAGACTGTTTCTGTTTGGGAGAAAGGCTAGAGTACATTTCAGAAAGTAAGAATGGAGGTAGGGTGAGCAAGCATGTTTAGAGTCACAGAGATGTACAGCACGGAAACAGGCCTTAGGTTCAACTCATCCATGCCGATCAGATCTCCTAAATTAAACTGGTCCCATTTGCCAGCATTTAGCCCATATCCCTTCAAACCCTTTCTATTCATATACCCATCTAGGTGCCTTTTAAATGTTGTAATTGTACCATCCTCCACCACTTCCTCTGGCAGCGCATTCCATACACACACCACCCTCTGTGTGAAAAAGTTGCCCCTTGCATCTCTTTTAAATTATTTCCCTCTCACCCTAAACCTATGTCTTCTAGTTCTGGACTCCCCACCCCAGGGAAATGACCTTATCTATTTACCCTATGCATGTCCGTCATGATTTTATAAACCTCTATATGGTCATCTCTCAGCCTCCGATGCTCCAGGGAAAATAGTTCAGCCTATTTAGCCTCTCCCTCTAGCTCAAACCCTCCAACGCTGGCATCATCCCTGTAAATCTTCACTTAACCATTTCAAGTTTCACAGCATCTTTCCTATCGGAGGGAGACCAGAATTGCACACAGTATTCCAAAAGTGGCCTAGCCAATGTTCTGTACAGCTGCAACATGACCTCCCAACGCCTATACTCAATACTCTGATCAATAAAGGAAAGTGTATCAAACGCCTTCTTCACTATCCCCTGTTTACCTGCGACTCCACTTTCAAGGAGCTGTGAACCTGCACTCAATGTCTCTTTGTTCATCAACACTTCGAAACAGCGATTTTTCTGCTGCTCGGATGCTGCCTGGCCTGCTGTGCTTTTCCAGCATCACACTCTCAACTCAACTCTCCACAGGACATTACCTTTAAGTGTATAAGTCCTGCCCTGATTTGCCTTTCCAAAGTGAAACATCTCACATTTATCTAAATTAAACTCCATCTACCACTCCTCAACCCATTGGCCCATCTGATCAAGATCCCATTGTACCCTGAGATAACCTTCACTGTCCATTACATTGTCAATTTTGGTGTCATCTACTAAATATGCCTCCGATGTACACACCCAAGTCATTTTTATAAATGACAAAAAGTAGTGGACACAGCACCAATCCTTGTGGCACTCCACAGGTCACAGGCCTCCAGTCTGAAAAGCAACCCTTTACCACCACCCCTTGTCTTCTACGTTTGAGCCAGTTCTTTATCCAAATGGCTAGTTCTCCCTGTATTCCATTAGATCTAACCTTGCTAACCAGTGTATCATGAGGAACCTTGTCGAATGCCTTACTGAAGTCCATGTAGCTCATATCCACCGCTCTGCCCAATCCGCTTCATTAGTTCTTCAAAAAACTCAGTCAAGGTACTGCTGATGATGAAAAGGGAACAGTATGAATATGCTTGGTGTGAAAAGATGGGGAAATGTAAGTTCAAATGACAACCAATGCAAGACTCTGTTTGAGAAGTAACTTTGCTGTTATATGTTGGTATGACTCACATTGATCACAGCCTTTGAACTGCTGCTTCGGAGCCAGATGGCTGTGGGTTCAAGTGCCACTCCAGTGTCTGAAGCACAAAATCTGGACACAGAATGCAGAGCAATACTGAAGGTGTGTGGGACTGGCAGAGCAGCAATCAATGGGGTGCGATGTTTACCTTCTCAAGTGGCCATACAGATTTCATAGCACTATTTCACAGAAGGGAAGAGGAATTCTCCTGATGGTTGTGCCAACATTTATCAAGAACTAATAACAAAAAAAAAGTTTGCTCATTGATTTCATTGCTGTTTATATATGATATATATATGAACTTGTTATATGCTGCACTACTTTACAGCAATGATTGCACTTCAGAAATATTTCATTGGTTGTAAAGCGATTTGGGACATTCTGAGATCATGAAATGCGCTAAATAAATGTACGCTTCTCTTTCTTTCTTCAATTTCTGAGTTGTTCCAACAGTAACTGAAGAAAATTATTGGCATTGTCCAACCACATCAGCAATATAGGAGAATTAAATTGAATTCAAACACACTCAGGTCTCCCATTCAAGTTGTGTGACAGGTGTGGCTGGTGCTTTCTACTGTATGTATTCTGACTTACAACTTGATACCATCAAGGACAAAGCAGCCCATGTGCTTGACACCACATCTACAAACATTCACTCTCACCACCATTGATGTTTAGTAGTGGCAGTGTGTACCTTAGCTCAGCACCTTCCAAACCCAACTACTTCCATGTAGGACAAGGTTACTAGATACATGGGAACACCATCATCTGCAAGTTCTGCACCAAACCATTCTGACTTGGAAATATATAGAAGCTCCTCAAAATACGAATGACCCCGTTCATGTACAAATCGGTTTATGAACAGGATTGTATGTAAAATTTTGCTTCAACGTACGTACGAAATTCAAGGTGTGAACGAAGTACGAACGCAAAAAGCCCGTGTGCGACCACGTGGTTTCATTGTTTTGCTTTGCTACATGCTTATTGAATGCAAAAGCTCTCGGGCCCCATGTGATCTCATTCAGTTCGTCTTTGGCACGTGTGCTGTAAACAGCCGTGCAAGCATTCTTACACTGTCTGAACAATGGGAAAAATTGATTCAGTTCGCAAACTTTTCGATTCGCGAACCGGGTCCTGAAATGGATGAAGTACGCAAGTCGAGGCGCTACTGTATCACCGTTCCTTCAGTCACTTGGTCAAAATCCTGGAATTTCTTCCCTAATGGCATTGTGGGTCAAAATGCAGCACATGGACTGCTGTGGTTCAAAAAGGTCGTTCGCCACTTCTCCAGGGGAACAAGGAATGGGCAATAAATGCTTGGCTGGCCGCATCCCATGATTGAATATTAAAAAACTCCATCATCTGCAGTATTTCACTTTTATATAAACACTAATGGTGCCTCAAGCATTTAGAGCTGATGGAGACGCTTTGTTCTTGTAGTCAGAAACTTAAATGGCAAGCAATTATGAGTTAAATTTATTTCAGATACATATACATTAAAATAATGAAAGAGGTCCATTGGCAGCAGTCCACAGAAATGCAGCACGCCAATCATGTGGTATGCCAGCCTCGGCAGGCATGAACTTTGAATAAAGTGCACTGCGTTTGGCATGAGATTAAAGTTAAGTCAGTATTTCCTCTGAAAGTGCAGTAGCTTTTTTTTGTAGTCAGAGTTAAAAATGATACTTTGTTGATTACTGTTTAAACCAAAACAAATTCCTCTGCATTTTTCAAAATGGATAAGGGTCCACTAAATAAAAATCTCCTTCATATTTACTGTGCAATTAAACATAAAGAACATAGCTGTAAATAAATAAATGATCTTTCAAGTAAAATATGTTGAATTTCTTCTTTTTTAATGATCCTCTTACATTTCATACTACAGATTAAATAGAAATTCAGCAAAGTGCAGATATTGTCATTTGAAAAATAATTGCCATCTACTTTGAGTAGACCAAGTCTAAAATTCTCATTTACTTTTGCAAAAATGAACTTATCCCACAATGGTTACTCAACAGCTTTCAAAAAAGGAGCCTGTCAGGGGCGAGCATTCGTGCGAATCAAGATTTTACATTTCGATGCGGTTTCCAGAATCTAAAGAGTTCAATTCCAGGGCTCCTGATAAGCAAGGAAAAGCAGCAGCAGCCTGTACTCAGGCTAGTTAGCTTCAATTTTCTCCCTGAGATAAGTCCATAATGTGGGACTAAAGAATCGTTGACTTACTAGAGCTAATTTATGTCAGCACCAACAAATAGTTGCAGTGTAACTTGTGCATGTTATGTGTGCTTCACCTAGCTGTTTAGTAGATTTGAACTTTTGAGTGAAATATGATTTTAGTGGGTTGTTAAATACATTCTGCTTGACTTTTTTTCAATTCTACTAGCTAGTTGCCCGATTGTGTTGAGAGACCAGGTCCATTTGAGGGCAAAGACTTGTTGCCATGACACTGGGAGGCTGCTATTGCCAGTTGCAACATGGTGACTGTGACCCAGTGTGAAATTGGGTGGCCCAGAAACTGGTGCAGTAACAGCTAGAGTAGGCCCCAGGTGGGGAATGCAGCTCCTGGCATTCCTGCAGTGCCCACAGGGCCACTTCTGATCTGGACACCACCGGTCAATTCCTTGATATCTGTTGAGTGGCAGGTTGTTATAAGAATGGCACTTGGTAAGAGGGAGGTAGAAATGGGTGATAGGGATACCATAGCAGTGGGATAGATGCTTAATAAGATCAGTTTGTAATATCTGATGAGAAAACTTATTGCGTTGTGTGGCAAAAGACCTTCCAAGGGACTTACCATAACCCTCACTTAGCCAAAAGAATGTAAAAGACAGTGACCAATCTAGATGCCATTCATTGGTGTCTCTGGTCTTTCTGATAACTACTTGCTTGCTAATTTAAATCTTACACAATTTTCTGTGTAACCATTGATAGGGCACATGATTTACTGCTGTAGCCCCACTTTTGTTTTATGCAGTGTTGCACTGCATGTAGCAACTATAGAATTCAAGATGTCATGCAGTACTAACTCAGTTCATCCTGACTAGAGTGTACCACAGTGTTCCCATGGTGATGCTGCCGCCTTGGATAATTCCAGCAATTTCTTTCATTGATATTTTACCAATTTCTCAAGGAAGTTGAATTTAAATTGATTTTCTGTAATTTTTGTGGATACGTTGAATTCCAGAACGGTCCTACAAAGGACTGGTTACAAAGAAAAGGAGGAAGAATAAAAATACTTGCATTTGTATAATGCACTTCATAACCTCAGGGTGTCCCAACGTGTTTCACAATCAATGAAGCACTTGCGAATTATCATCACTTGTATAATATAGGAAGTGCTGTAGCCAAAGAGAACATTGCAAAGTCCCACAAATAACAATCTGATAAAGAGTGGGTGATCTATTTTAGTGATATGAAAACAAGAAGTGCTGGAGAAACTCAGCATGTATGGCAGCATCAGTATAGAGAGAAACAAAGTTAACATTTTCAAGCCCAATCTGACTCTTCTTTAGGACTGAAGAGGTGAAAAATATTATACTGGAGAAGAAGGATGAGGAAAATCAAGTAGATCACCAGGGAACATCAGAGATTGAAGGCCACAGATGTCACAGAACAATAAGCGGAGGTATTGGTATTGATTTTGGAGAAGGGGTTTAGGTCCAGAGTAGGTGCTAATCGTGGATGTTAATAGGAGAGTAGAGAGCTCTTCTGAAAGCAAAACCATGGAAATCAGACACTCCACAGTTGGTTGGAAGTTGGGTAGGGAGTGGGTTATGGTGAATGGGGGAGAAAGGCAGGGAACAGCAAAGGATAGAGTTCATGATCAAAAGTTGTTGAGTTCAATGTTAGGTTCAGAAGCTGTAAAGCAGCCAAATGGAACATGAGATATTGTTCCTTCAGATTTTGTTAAGCTTCACTGCTGCATACTTAGGACACAAATGTGAGCATGAGAGCTGATAGTGTATTTCAATGACAAATGACTAAAAGGCTGGGGTCGTGCTCGCTGACACAATGGAGGTGTTCTGCAAAACGGTCACCCAGTCTGTGTTTGACCTCCATAATGGAGAAGAGATCTCATTGTGAGCAGTGAATGCAGTAGACTAGGATGAAAGAACAATAAGTAAATCGTTGTTTCATCTGTTTTGAGCTTTTGGGGCCTTGGATAGTGAGGAGGGTGGAAGTGACAGGACAAGTGCTATACCTTCTGGGAAGGTGCCATGAGAGGGAGGGGTGAGGTTTTGGAGGTAATAAATGAACAAGGTATTACCCAGTGAATAATCTCTTTGGAATACTGACAGGGAAAAATGCGTTTGGTTGTGGCATCTTGCTGGAGTTTGCAGAAGTAGTGGAAATTGATCCTTTTGAGTATGGATGCTCATGGCATGGAAGGTGATGACCGGGGGAATCCTATCACTGCTCTGACAAAAAGGAGAGCACTGAGCGTAGAAGTGTGGGAAATTGGTCAGGCACATGTGAGAGCCTAAAATGTGTTGCTGGAAAAGCACAGCAGGTCAGGCAGCATCCAAAGAGCTGGAGAATCGACGTTTCAGGCATGAGCCCTTCTTCAGGCTCATGCCCGAAACGTCGATTCTCCTACTCCTTGGATGCTGCCGGACTTGCTGCGTTTTTCCAGCAACACATTTTCAGCTCTGATCTCCAGCATCTGCAGTCCTCACTTTCTCCAGGCACGTGTGAGAGCCCTGTTCACCACAATGGGTGCAAAAATACTTGGTTGAAGGAGAAAAAAAGGCATAAATGAAACACTTCTGTCAAAGTTGACAGAATCAAAACAGATTGAACAGAAACAGAGAAACTGGGAGAAGAGAATGGAGTTCATAGAGAAAGCAGTGTCTGAAGAAGTGTAGATGAGGTAGCTATGTCTGTTAGAGAATTTGTAATGAATATTAATAGACAAGCTATCTCTAGAAAGGAAACAGTGAAAAGGTGAAGAATGGGGCAGAGGGCTAAGGGAGGAGGCCAAGTGAACAGGTAGCATTTGGTAAAAGGATCTGTGGAGTAACACAACACCTCTGCTAAATGATGTAGGAATTGAGGTAGACGTGGCAGTAGAAGGTTCTGGATTAGTGGTGCTGGAAGAGCACAGCAGTTCAGGCAGCATCCGAGGTGCAGTAAAATCATTGTTTCGGGCAAAAGCCCTTCATCAGGAATAAAGGCAGAGAGCCTGCAGCATGGAGAGATAAGTGAGAGGAGGGTAGGGGTGGGGAGAAAGTAGCATAGAGTACAATAAGTAAGTGGGGGAGGGGATGAAGGTGATAGGTCAGGGAGGAGGGTGGAGTGGATAGGTGGAAAAGAAGATACTGGATCAGTGGTGCTGGAAGAGCACAGCAGTTCAGGCTGCATCCAAAGTGCAGCGAAATCGACGTTTCGGGCAAAAGCCCTTCATCAGGAATAGTCACCGGGACAGTGCTGAGCTGGAAGTTTGGAACTAGGATGAGGTGGGGGAAGGGGAAATGAGGAAACTTTTGAAGTCCACATTGATGCCCTGGGGTTGAAGTGTTCCGAGGAGCAAGATGAGGCGTTCTTCCTCCAGGCGTCAGGTGGTGAGGGAGTGACAGTGAAGGAGGCCCTGGACCTCCATGTCCTCAGCAGAGTGGGAGGGGGAGTTGAAATGTTGGGCCACAGGGAGGTGTGGTTGATTGGTGCAGGTGTCCCGGAGATGTTCCCTAAAGCGCTCAGCTAGGAGGCGTCCAGTCTCTCCAATGTAGAGGAGACCGCATCGGGAGCAATGGATACAATAAATGACATTAGTGGATGTGCAGGTAAAACTTTGATGGATGAAGAAGGCTCCTTTAGGCCTTAGATGAAGAAGAGTCCAATGTTGTGTTGTCCCTGAAATTCATTGAGGGAGAGGTGTAACAGGATAAAACCGAGCCCTTTGCTGAGCACAATTCATTCATTGTGCAAGGTCAGAGGGTATAGTGAATGAGAGGTGGAGTTGGATATAGGGATTAGCTCAGAGAGAAGTGCCAGGCAGAAAGATACCCAGAGGCATGCCAACATTCATCACTTGTTGGAACTTGTGTCCATTAAAACCTGCAAGGAAGAGAAAAGGGTTCTTGTTAAGTTTTCTTGATGAGCCAAGAAGGAGAAGGAACTGGGGACCAAAAGAACATTGTATAAGGATAAGTTGATGCTGATATAGAGACAGTGAGAGAGAGAGAGAGAGAGAGAGGGGGGGGGCGGGGGTGTGGTGGTGGGGAACATATAACGACTTGATCAGGTGCACCCTAGAACACTAGAAGCTAGGGAAGTGATTTCTGGGGCACCTGTTGAGATATTCATATCAACAGCCACAGGTGAGGTGATGGAAGATTGGAGGTTGGCTAATGTGGTACCACTATTTAAGAAAGGTGGTAAGGAAAAGCCAGTGGACTGCACAGGAGTGATTCTGACATCAGTGGTGCGCCAATGTTGGAGGGGATTCTGAGGTTTAGGATTTACATGTATTTGGAAAGGCAAGGACTGATTAGGAAAAATCAATATGGCTTTGTGCGTGGGAAATCATGTCTCAGTAACTTAAGGCAGAGCAGTGGACATGATCTATATGGACTTCAGTAAAGCATTCAACAAGATTTCACACGGTAGACTGGTTAGTAATGTTAGATCACATGGAATACAGAGAGAACTAGCCATTTGGGTACAGAACTGGCTTGAAAGTAGGAAACAGAGGGTGATGGTGGAGTGTTGCTTTTCAGACTGGAGGCCTGTGACCCAGTGGTGTGCCACAATGATTGGTGCTGGGTCCATTGTTTTTTGTCATTTATTTAAATTATTTGGATGTGAACATAGGAGATATGGTTAGTAAGTTTGCAGATAACACCAAAATTGGAGGTGTAGTGGAGAGTGAAGAAGGTTACCTGAGAGTGCAACGGGATCTTGATCAGATGAGCCGATGGGTTGAGGAATGACAGATGGTGTTTAATTTAGGTAAATGTGAGGTGCTGCATTTTGGAAAAGCAAATTAGAGCAGGACTCGTACACTTAATGGTAAGGTTGGAGAGAGTGTTGCTAAACAAAGAGACCTTGGAGTGCAGGTTCATAGCTCCTTGAAAGTGGAGTCACAGGTAGATAGAATAGTGAAGAAATTGTTTGGTTTATTGGTCAGAGCATTGAGTATAGGAGTTGGGAGGTCATGTTGCAGCTGTACAGGATATTGGTTAGGCCACTTTTGGAATACTGCATTCAATTCTGGTTCCCCTCTAATAGAAGGATGTTGTGAAACTTGAAAGGATTCAGAAAATATTTATAAGGATATTGTCAGGGTTGAAGAGTTTGAGCTGTAGGGAAAGGTGGATTAGGCTGGGGCTATTTTCCCTGGAGTGTCAAAGGCTGAGGGGTGACCTTATAGAAGTTTATAAAATTATGAGGGGCATGGATAGGATAAATAGACAAGGTCTTTTCCCCAGGCTATTTGAATCCAAAACTAGAGGGCATAGTTTTAAGGTGTGAGTGGAATAATTTAAAATGGATCTAACAGGCAACTTTTTCACACAGAGGGTGGTGCATGTATAGAATAATCTGCCAGAGGAAGTGATGGAGGCTAGTACAATTACATAATTTTTAAAGGCATCTGAATAGGTATATTAATAGGAAGGGTTTACAGGGATATAGGTCAAGTGCTGGCAGATGGGAATAGATTAATTTAGGTTATCTAGCGGGCATGGGCGAGTTGGACTGAAGGTCTGTTCCGTGCTCTACATCTCTGTGACTCATTGTGTCTGTGCACGGCACTGAGTTCAGATCTCAGGAAAAACTCCATCTTTGATTTAATTATGTAGTCTCCTTTCAAAAGACTAATTTAAAATGATTGATCTACTTGACATTTCTCTTTGACAGTCTGGATTGTGGATTAGTGGGAAGACTTTGTATGGTGATGGCACAAAATGCCTTTCCTCCCACTGATGACCCAAGCTCAATCATTGGGGCTGTTGCTGCACATTGGTGTTGAAGTTTGACGAGAGCTGATAGCTATCTGAGGAACTTTGTCTGTCTTGGAGATACTTGTTATCCTCATGGACCCGAGACATAATGATAGAAAATCTATTGGAGTTAATGTAATGTCAGTTGGAGTCAGGGCCAGTCACTGTATAGGGAGGTGTGGCTATGAAAGTGATTTGTTTTAGTGATGGTGGACGAGAGAACTAGCAGTCAATATACTGGCTGAACTCTCCTTTTCATCTTCAAAATAGTGGCCTGAGATCTTTCACTTCCACTTGGGAGGGCAGTTAAGGCCCCAGTCTAGCATCTCTTCTGAAAAGCCCCTGACAGTACAACACTCTCTAAGTACTAACCTTGATCATCAGCTTAGAGTCCTTACTCACTGAGGGGCTTGAGGGCGAAGGAATGATTTTCACTGTTTCCTATTGATATATGCAACAAGCACTTGCAGTGGATAGCAGAAGTTGAAATCTTTCCCCTTACACATAGTGTTTCTCTGCCCAGTGAACACATTCATACTCCAGACTAACAATAGAGAGATTTGTATAAGATTGCTTTGTATAGACTGTTTGTAATTTGTCAATTTGTATCACAAGGGCCCTGGCCAATTTGGCTCAAATTCTAGAGATGGGAAGAAGCCAGTGTCTGAAACTACCTACAACTGTCAACTTGTGAACTGTATCAACTTTCATTATGGAAGCTCACTGTTCAACCCTTTGCCCATTGTATCATTTCTTCTGTAATTCATTAAACCAGGTTACGCTGTCTCATTTGAGCTTCTCGTCTGTGCATATTCCTCCCTGCCTCCCCTATGCAGTTATAACTTTGGGTTTTAGGCTTTGCTCAATATGATGGCATTGGCATCTGAAAATGAGACCCTGTTGTGGATCTGTGGGGATTTCAGGTTGCGATCTTGGTTTTAACATCGTGTACAAATTCCAGTGCATTAATTCCTGTATGTCTACAGCACATGTTGCAAAACTGCACATTCTCAGTCCACTGTTCACTGTCCATCATAATCCAATAGGCTATGGCCTGTAATTTTGCCATCGGAATATTCCTGATCTTTTATCCTAAATTTGACACAAGATTTCAGGACAAACCTCTGTTATCAAACATATGTATTGATATTTCCTCAGTTGTAGATTTGGAGCCTTTTTTTTGTCTATGTTTGCCTCAATTTTCCAAACAGACCAGTTAAAATCTTCAGTAAGATTAACAGTGTTGATATCCCCAATCTTCATCTTGGAGTAATTCAGAGGCAGGCTTCCTGTTGGCTCAGAAAGGGTCAGTTCTATTCTAACTTCAGCTAAACTGCAGTGTGTAGCAGCAACCCAAATGATTGAATTTGGGTCATCAGTGGGATTAAAGGCATGCTGTGCCATCACCATGGAAGGGTCAGTCTTCCCACTAATCCACAATCCAGATTGTCAAAGAGAAAAGTCAATGAGGTCAATCCTTTTCAGGGATAACCATATTAGTCTTTTGAAGAGAGGCTGCATAATTAAATCAAAGATGGAGGTTTTTCAATTGTAGTGTCCAGCATTATTCACATATTTCTGTCATTAATAGTCATACACCTTTTGGATGAAGACTATTTGAAATCACAGACTGATAAATTTTAATTTTAAGGCACTATATATGATACGATTACCTGGTTGTGTAGCAAAATTATATTTCAGCTGACAATTTAACATTCTAGTCTGTAATCAATTGACCATTTGTCATTTGGTTGATAGTGGAGGAAAAAGATTGATGGAATCTGCGAGTTAATCAAAAAAATTCAGTCTGCTGCAGGCCAGAACAGTTTATTCATGGTTATGATCTCATGGCGTTGTGCCATCTCAGTCTAAATAACCAACTGGTGCCAACATTTGCAGAATGGTGCCTTTTCATCTGAACTAAATTGCTTTTATTTCCTTTTTGTAAATGAATTGCACTTGTGTGATTATCGTTGCAACATCTTCATGGCATCTTTGGAGAGGAAGGCTCACTATCATTATCTGGATTGAGTGAGGCAGCCTTGCTTCAGTTGCTGGCTCTAGGCAGGTCACTTATTTTTCCTCATGATCATTCAAACATGTTGTATAAACACAGGCTTCAGGTGCTGTGTATAACACAGTGGCCAGATACCAGTTAGCATGTCGTGAGTTTGCAAAGAGCTGTGCATGGTGAAACCAAATAGATACCAAATAGATAGAATCTGGCCTGTTCTCTGTGAAGCAGCTTGGACTATTTTTTGACATCAAAGCCTCTGTGACAATGTAGCTGTTGTTCTTATTTGCAGCTTGCCCTCTCTAAATTTGCACCAACGTGAAACCAACTCTAGAGAAGCAACAAAGTACCGTACAGAATCTCCCAGTTTAACTGTAAGTACTGATGTAAAAAATTGAGTCTCATCTGACTATTACAATCTACATGAACAGAATATAAGGGTGGAGGGAGCATTTCCCATTCTCTACAGACATGAATTCATTTTCATCTTCCATTTCAAATCTGTTCCTGACTTACCCCTTCCCGTCTTTTTAATCTCCTCCAACTCTCCAATTCCTGAGGCATGTGCCTGTGCTCCCTACTATTCCAGCCCCTACTGCATGCCTGATTTTCTCCAGTCTGCCATTGATGACCAACCCTGCACCATTTTCCCTCCCTGAATTCTCTCCTACTTGAAGAAAACATTCTTGTCCAACTTTCCTCAGATTCCATTGTGAGAATTGCTGACACATTTTGATTGAGGGCACTTCTATGGTGCCTCAGAATCCTTCACTGAAATAAAGATACCTTAGTCATGTATCTGATGATTGTTGTTGGTTAGGTATTGTAACCACATAGCAGGGACCAAACTGGCAGACAGTAATAATTGTTCGCAATTCTACTCCTTTTCTGAGTAGCATCTTTGATCATTTAAGGATTGCCAAACCGTGACCTTGTTATGGGACCCCCCCCCCCAAAACAAAATGCTCACCATGACTAAAACAGGGATTGAAGCCCCTGGTGTTAGAATTAACCACAGGGTAATCGGCCAGTCAACTGCCTGAAATGATCTTGTGCCCTATCTTGTGTACTCACTGGAAAATTGCTGACATACTATTGTCTGATATTTAGCTCATTTTTTTGAGACATTGTAAGAATGCCTGTAGGCAAGTTGTAGAACCCTTATTTCCATATGCTATGGGACACACTGGCAATTTTAATCGATGCTTGAGAGTGAGCGTTTCTAGCTAGAAATTATGTGTGGACATAGGATATTAATATATTTTATGTCTGTATGTTTCCTGTTTATATCTGAGTACTTCCTGTTTATAACGGAGTGCTTCCCATTTATATACATCCTGTCTACAAAAACAACTTCCTGTTGACCGATTTTGGCTACAGTTCTATCAATTTTGCTCTGACCAGTTCTGGAAAGGAGCTGCAGTTTAAACCTCTTCAGTTTTGCCTTTTTTTTTAGAAATATTTCATCTATTTTTCTAATTAATCACTTCAGAGATGTTATTACACACCTCTGGAGCAGGTGGGACTTGAACTTGGGCCTCTTGTTGCACCAGAAGAGGGCTCAAGCCAACTCTAACCAACTGCAATTTATTTCCCAAATTGTCATGAGTGTTGCTGTTTAATTGCAAGTAATAAGCATTTTGTAACAATAAAGATACAAACTTTGAAATGGGGCTGAATTACACCTGTATTACTCATTAATACTTAGCACGCTCCAACTGAACATGAAACCTGGACTTGATTCCCAAGTGTAATGCCATGTGAATCAACTTGCATATTTAATGTGCTTATAACTTGCCAAATAGGACATATTTCAAACAGATCCAGCAACTCAAAACTAGGTGTTTTTGAGGCATTGTGGGCTATCAGCAGCAGAATTGTTTTTGACCATAATCTGTGAAATAACTCCACAGAGACTAGTATCCTATCTCCAAGTCACCCTTTATTTACATGTGCATAGTTCTTGACCCTGGTTTGGCTTCCTCAGAGCCAGCTCTCAGAGTGAACAGAATCTCTGAAATTCCAGTTTATATTTGTCCCTAATTGTACCACGTTAACCATCCCAATCAGGGAAATCATATTCTATGAGGTCTAACTGTGCAACCTCATTACAGTCAGTACAACCTGTAATCTCATGACCCAGAATATTCCCTACTCTACCATCACCACCAAACTGAGAGATCAGCCCTAGTTTATTGAAGAACACAGGAAGACATGCTAGAGGTAGCACCAGGCACACCTAAAAGTGAGGTGTCAACCTGCCAACAGCAGCGGCGACCTGTCACAATTAGAGCTAAGCAAAACCATAACTAATGGATTCAAGCATCTGTGGTCCTGTCACCCCAAGTCATGAATGATGCTGGACTATACAATAACAATCAGGAGATGGAGTCTCCACAACTGTTCTCCATCCCCAATGATGGGAACCTGGGACATCAATGCAAACATTTGCAGCAATCTTCAGCCAGAAGTGCTGATCTATCTTAGTGTCACATCACAGTTACCAATCTTCAACCAATTTGATTCACACCACAAGATGTCAGGAAATGGCTGAAGACACTGGATACTGCAACATTCTGACAATGGTACCGAAGACATCCTCCAGAAGTAGCTACACCGATGCAGCTACAACACCCAATTACGTGGAGAATTGCCCAGGTATGACCTGAATAGAAAGTGGTCAGTTGCTGCCCTATTAAACTTTTACGTTCATGTGAATAGCAAGAGGGCCTTAGGCAATATGTCTGGCTGCAGTATTTGAGTGTCAGTTTTGATTTTTGTCCATGGTATTCAAGTTTTGAAGTGAATGGGAATTAATTCAAAACCTTGCGACTCAATTGGAAAGAGTGCAACTAACTGAGCAATGGCTAACTCTCAAGATAGAACGTTTTAAGAAATAAATCTATTTACATTCAATTTGCATATGCAAATTAAGTTGAGGAGATGTCAGAATTTGAACATGTACATTGCATAAGGGAAACTGAATTATGTAACAGGTTATACTTGGAGGCTAGAATGATGAATTGTGCTAATTACCTGTACTTTCCATATGTAAATCAGGTTAATTAGAATACCATGGCATTATAACTGAAATTGTAAATTGAACAGAACTTGGAGGATATAATTATACTTTTACCTATTAATGTATTTAGTTAATTGGATATAATTTAGGTGTACAGATTGGGTTAATTACACAAAGTGTTCCCTCTGTAATTTAAAGATGATAAATGCTGTTCAGCATAAAGGTCTTGTGGCTTGGTGTGGCAGTATTAGATAAACCCATATACTCTGACATTTGTGGGAAAAATTTCTTGCTTTTTACCGTTGATATATTGCCAGTAATATCAACTGAAAGGCTGAACTGGTAGATGCAACGCTGTTATGGAGGAGTACTTGCTTTGCTGGTCTGGATGAGGCAGCTGCATGATATCTTGTTTACGTGTAGGTAATCAAAAGATACACACAAGAGAACACAAACTTTATTTTTCAGGAAGGTGGGTGGAGAGGATCCATGAAAAGATTCAGTAACTTAAATTTGTCATCCAGAGGCGATTGCTCAATGCTGTGCCACAAAGCCTCCTTTCTTAATGCTTATTTTGAATTTGCTTAGCTTGTTCTAATCTCCTGGAGCCATCCCAGGATGTAACTGCAGTAGATTGTAAGCGTATTGCTGTCACCGATAGACTGTGGTGCAACCATACAGGAATGCACTCCTCCTTCCTGCAGCTACTGTGAGCAGAAACCTTACAAATAGGAAACAGAGCCTGATGTACTGCTATAACCTTGGAAAAAGTACACTGGCTACAGTACTGTGATTCCATCCACCCACTCTCAACATTATCCACTTCGACAAGGGTGGAATTGAGCAGAACTTCCGCCTCCTGTTGCTACATCGGCCCTTTCCTGTTAAACAGAAAAGGCTGCCCTTGTTCTCATTAAGCTCTGCTTTTACTGTTCCCCTGAACTCCACATTCTTCCTGCTTCATCACTGCTCATTTCAAGTCCAACCATACTGCTTTAACTCATTCATTCCCAGCACCTCAGAACAATGGAAAACCTCTCTTTATTTTAGCTCCAACCTCAGCACACTGGGAGTCCTGCACTGTCTCCTGACCAGCAGGAGCAATAAGGTAAGAGGAGTCAGCAGTTGAGGCCCAGGCAGGATTTAAAACTTTTTCCCAATTTTGGATACCTTCCCCCGCCGATGAAACTACCCTGTGATGTTATTACACACCTTTGGAGTAGGTGGGACTTGAATCAAGGCCTCCTTGAGAGGTAAGGTGCTACCACTGTATGCACAAAACCTATTGCTCCAATTTATGTTCCTTGTTGGCCCCTTGTTTGCTGAACTGAAAACGTGTTGCTGGTTAAAGCACAGCAGGTTAGGCAGCATCCAAGGAATAGGAAATTCGACGTTTTGCACCAGAGCCCTTCATCAGGAATGAGGAGAGGGTGCCAGGCAGGCTAAGATAAAAGGTAGGGAGGAGGGAACTGGGGGAGGGGCGATGGAGATGTGATAGGTGGAAAGAGGTCAAGGTGAGGGTGATAGGCCGGAGTGGGGTGGGGGCGGAGAGGTCAGGAAGAAGATTGCAGGTTAGGAGGGCGGTGCTGAGTTCAAGGGAATCGACTGAGACAAGGGGGGGGAGGGGAAATGAGGAAACTGGAGAAATCGGAGTTCATCCCTTGTGGCTGGAGGGTTCCCAGGCGGAAGATGAGGCGCTCTTCCTCCAACCGTCGTGTTGTTATGTTCTGGCGATGGAGGAGTCCAAGGACCTGCATGTCTTCGGTGGAGTGGGAGGGAGAGTTAAAGTGTTGAGCCACGGGGTGGTTGGGTTGGTTGGTCCGGGCGTCCCAGAGGTGTTCCCTGAAGCGTTCTGCAAGTAGGCGGCCTGTCTCCCCAATATTGAGGAGGCCACATCGGGTGCAGCGGATACAATAGATGATGTGTGTGGAGGTGCAGGTGAATTTGTGGCGGATATGGAAGGATCCCTTGGGGCCTTGGAGAGAAGTAAGGGAGTAGGTGTGGGCGCAAGTTTTGCATTTCCTGCGGTTGCAGGGGAAGGTGCCGGGAGTGGAGGTTGGGTTGGTGGGGGGTGTGGACCTGACAAGGGAGTCACGAAGGGAGTGGTCTTTGCGGAACACTGATAGGGGAGGGGAGGGAAATATATCCCTGGTGGTGAGGTCCGTTTGGAGTTGGCGGAAATGACGGCGGATGATACGCTGTATACGGAGGTTGGTGGGGTGGTAGGTGAGAACCAGTGGGGTTCTGTCTTGGTGGTGGTTGGAGGGGTGGGGCTCAAGGGCGGAGGAGCGGGAAGTGGAGGAGATGCGGTGGAGGGCATCGTCGATCACGTCTGGGGGGAATCTGCGGTCCTTGAAAAAGGAGGCCATCTGGGCTGTACGGTATTGGAACTGGTCCTCCTGGGAGCAGATGCGGCGGAGACGAAGGAATTGGGAATATGGGATGGAGTTTTTACAGGGGGCAGGGTGGGAGGAGGTGTAGTCCAGGTAGCTGTGGGAGTCAGTCGGTTTATAGTAGATGTCTGTGTTGAGTCGGTCGCCCGAGATAGAAATAGAAAGGTCTAGGAAGGGGAGGGAGGAGTCTGAGACAGTCCAGGTACAGACATCTACTATAAACCGACTGACTCCCAAAGCTACCTGGACTACACTTCCTCCCACCCTGACCCCTGTAAAAAGTCCATCCCATATTCCCAATTCCTTCGTCTCCGCCGCATCTGCTCCCAGAAGGACCAGTTCCAATACCGTACAGCCCAGATGGCCTCCTTCTTCAAGGACCGCAGATTCCCCCCAGACGTGATCGACGATGCCCTCCATCACATCTCCTCCACTTCCCGCTCCTCCGCCCTTGAGCCCCGCCCCTCCAACCGCCACCAAGACAGAACCCCACTGGTTCTCACCTACCACCCCACCAACCTCCGTATACAGCGTATCATCCGCCGTCATTTCCGCCAACTCCAAACGGACCCCACCACCAGGGATATATTTCCCTCCCCTCCCCTATCAGTGTTCCGCAAAGACCACTCCCTTCGTGACTCCTTCGTCAGGTCCACACCCCCCACCAACCCAACCTCCACTCCCAGCACCTTCCCCTGCAACCGCAGGAAATACAAAACTTGCGCCCACACCTCCTCCCTTACTTCTCTCCAAGGCCCCAAGGGATCCTTCCATATCCACCACAAATTCACCTGCACCTCCACACACATCATCTATTGCATCCGCTGCACGCGATGTGGCCTCCTCAATATTGGGGAGACAGGCCGCCTACTTGCAGAACGCTTCAGGGAACACCTCTGGGACACCCGAACCAACCAACCCAACCACCCCGTGGCTCAACACTTTAACTCTCCCTCCCACTCCACCAAAGACATGCAGGTCCTTGGACTCCTCCATCGCCAGAACATAACAACACGACGGTTGGAGGAAGAGCGCCTCATCTTCCGCCTGGGAACCCTCTAGCCACAAGGGATGAACTCGGATTTCTCCAGTTTCCTCATTTCCCCTACCCCCACCTTGTCTCAGTCGATTCCCTTGAACTCAGCACCGCCCTCCTAACCTGCAATCCTCTTCCTGACCTCTCCGCCCCCACCCCACTCCGGCCTATCACCCTCACCTTGACCTCCTTCCACCTATCACAACTTCATCGCCCCTCCCCCAAGTCCCTCCTCCCTACCTTTTATCTTAGCCTGCCTGGCACACTCTCCTCATTCCTGATGAAGGGCTCTGGCCCGAAACGTCGAATTTCCTGCTCCTTGGATGCTGCCTGACCTGCTGTGCTTTAACCAGCAACACATTTTCAGCTCTGATCTCCAGCATCTGCAGACCTCACTTTTTACCCTTGTTTACTGAATTCTATTTTTAATATGGACGATGTGAAGTGATAATTGCTTTCACTAAGGCAAGTCTAGAAGTGTCTATTGCAAGATGTTTTGCTGCGTTTGTAATCAATGGGAGGTGGGTGAAAGTACCACATGAAATAAAGTGTTTGGTTAGAAAATTCCACAGGGCCAGAAAGTTGACTAGAGCCCCAGATGAGATGAGATAATGGTTGATTGCAGATACTGACTCCAGTTCCCAAGAATCTCTTTGGCCTCCGAAAACAGCAACTGGAGGAAGAACGTCATTTGTTAATGCTGCCACTAATGACTGGCATCACTGATACCATCAAACAGCACCATGTAGGCGCACAGATAACAGTCAGCAGACTAAAATGAAACAGAGAATTGTGGATGCTGAAGATCTGAAGTAAACAGAAACAGAAATTACTGGAGAAATGCAGCAAGTCTTGATGCATCCGTTGAGTTAATACTTCAAGTGATATTTCTTCATAGCTCGAAGCAGCTAGGAAAAGGTGCTATTTATGCTGATGACTGAGGGTGGAGGACTAGTGAATGGAGAGATGGAATCAGACTGAGAGAAAAAATGGAAGGCATGCAAAGGGATTGTTGATAGTAAGCCAGGAAAGAAGAGAAGCTAGATAGCTGATAACTGAGTGGAAAGGTTTGATGAATATGAGTTGGCTGTGCTGAAAGCAGTCCATATTGTGACAGGACCAGTGGTCATGGAGGTAGGTAATGGACATGAAAGTAGGTGGTCATGCTCTGAAATTGTTAGACTCGATGTTGTGAGGTACAGCCTTCAGGTAAAGCCAGCACATTATTGGCCCTTAAAGGAAATCAATGTAAATCTGCATAGCGCAATGAGGGGAAAAGATGCTACACAAATGAATATTTCAGTTTTATGCAGTTTTGTTTGAAAAACTCAAAACAATTACCGAAGACAATGTTCTCACGGTCTATGTATGTACCCCTACAGATATACGTTCCCTATGAATTCCTTGCTTTTACCGGTTTCAGTTTCCATATTGTGAAGATTGGGTGTGCCTTTAGTTTTTATTTGGATGGGAAGGGTGGGCCTCATTTAAAGTTAAACAAAGTTCCTGGATGGCTTTTTGTAATCAGTACACTCGATCAGCAGACAGGATCAAGTACCTTTTTGTTGGAGCCTACAGCCTGTGAGATCAGCACCCAACAATCATAGGGAGAATGGGTCACAAAGATAATTAGGGAGGGCTGGTGCATTCATCAAGGTGCATAGAGTCATAGAGATGTACAGCTCCTTTGGTCCAACCCATCTATACCGACCAGATAGTAGGGAAGGCCCAAGGTTTCCTTGAAAGTGGTCTTCCGACCCATGTGGAATTCAAGGAGAAGAATAAGTTTGAAACTCATCTGTTTTGCTCCCTTCATGGCCCTTTTCACAGTCAGCAACTAGAATTGAGCTTCCATTGGCTTCCAATAGATAATGCATTGCAACACTGATAATATTGTTAGGCGGTGACCTGTTCATCTGAAATCAGTCTGAAATGATCAACCTTGTTATAATGTGGTTGTAAGTTTGCAGAAGGGAGGCCTGGCTTTGATTTTTCCCTTCAGTAGACCTCCCTTGCCATTCTGAGAGGTAAAGGGAAAATGTGAAACATAAGGCTCCCATAAGGTGTTCTGGGACCTGAAGAACTAATGACACGGGGGCTTTAAAAGGTCAGTTTGCCTTATTTCCTAGAGTTGTGTAAAAAGTCTCGGATGCAAGAATATTCTGTGGCATGAGCAGCAGCACATAGTGTTTAAACAAAATTCTAGAAAACAACTGTTGACATGACATTTTATGACAAAGCACTTTTAAAATTTAGTTGAGGATGCTTCCTTTTACATTATTGCACTGCCTGGAAATGAGGTGGAGTAAAATTCAATTGAGGCATTCACAAGGGCATTGGTTGATTATTTGGTTAAACAATAGTGTGCGATGGTATGGTGATGTCCATGCGTTGAGCCATGCAGGCATGATGGGTCAAATGGCCTCCTTGCGCACTGTAACAATTTTGTAATTCTGTGACTTCCTCTACAAGTTTAACAGACAATCTTAAATGTTTGCTGATATTGAGCTGATTATGTTGTGAAAGATGTACAGCTGATGGCATTGTTGAATAAAGACTGAGCACATATTGGTTATGATGACAGGTTGGATCCTCAAAATATTACTTTTAGCCCTTAGTTCCACAATGTATATTTTTTTTAAAAAGAGCACTGTCACTGTGAGAAAATAACTGCACGTGGAAGAAGAAAATTCCATAAAAGAGCAATAGGATGTAATGCCAATAAGTATCAAATAAACCTCAAATAGGCTGAACTATGATCTCTTGTGACTACAAAGATAATGAGGAGCTGATGACCCCCTGAAGATGCATTTCATGCTTTTCCTTTTCAAGAATGTACAAGCATGTAGTTGAAAAGAGAGTTTTATCTCTGCTGAATGGTACATGTGCAAGTGGGGCTGAACATTCTCATGCATTTGAGTATTAATGTGCTGTGAAAATCACAGTTACAGAACTATCCCTAGTCATTCTGAGTGCCAATCATTCCAGTTAAAAATGAAATACAACAGCAAAACGACTCCCTTAGACTTGAACGCTGAATTTCAATCAAAGTCAAAAAAACATAAGCACTATAGAATGCCATTCATCCACAAAACTATGGATTGTGAAACCAGCTATTCACCTACCAGTGTCAGTACTGTAGGTAATCTCCACTGCAATAGCCAAATCTACAACCATCTGCTCTTTATGAACAGTAGAGAAACTGATCCATATACCTGCTTTTATAGTTTTTATCTTTTTGTACTCACCTGATATCTAATCTGAGCATGTGTGTTGCATTAATAATCCTTCTCACATTTAGTAATTAAGAAACTCATTCTTTATTAACTCCAGCCCTGGCTAAATTTGCACTGTTTGGTATGTTTAAATTCATTTGGGTCAGGGAGAAAGATGCTAACTAGGTAAGCAATCCTTTTTAAATTAACTTCATTGTGACCAAATGAGATGGTATGTTGATAAAGAAGGGGAACCAGTTCATCCCCCTTCAACCGGTAGGCTAACGGTTTGGAGTCTCCTGTCTGGAACTGTAATGAATTGCGGAACCAATCCTGGGATCTGGTCTTAACAGTAAAGAGGCAGTAAACAGTCAATATATGATGTTAATATTAGATGGAAGAGATCTTCATTCTGTTCATAAGCCTACTAAGAAGGAAAAGATCTGTGTCATACTCTTTGTACTTCAATATTTGCATTGGATCCATTTAATAGTGTGGAATTCCATGTTGGTGTCCATCTGCAAATGTATATATTTTTCTCTTTCGAAGTCTCACCGTCTTCCCATGTTTGTTCTCCCCGTGTCTGCACAGGTTTCCGCTGGGTGTTCTGGTTTCCTCCCACTGTCCAAAGATGTGCAGGTTAGGTGGATTGGCCATGCTAAATTGCCCGTAGTGTCCAGGAACGGGCAGACTAGGTGGATTAGCCATGGGAAATACAGGGTTAGTGTAGGGGTTTGGGTCTGGGTTGGATGCTCTTTGGAGGGTTGGCGTAGACTCAGTGGGCTGAATGACCCCTTTCTGCATTAGAGGGATTCAATGATTCTTAATTTCCATTCAGGGTCTCTTGACAACATTGCCTTCTTCCTTTCAATTTTTTGTTGCATTCCTCTCTCCTCTGCTGTTCAGTTCAACACGTTGATCAGCAGAGAAAGGGTGGAAGAGTTTTGTTTAAAGTCACTCTTCAGAGGAATAGCAATGATCTTATAGTGAGCTTAACTATGGTTTAAAACATCCTTTTAAAACTCCACCCATGTGAAGTGTTCAAATGAGTGTTACTCAAAGTTAGTCTTGAGTGTTAATCTTGAGTGTTACACAAAGCCTCAGAGTTTGCAAATTGAATTTTATGGTTTGACTGACAAGTTCTGTTTGTGACACCATGTGTATGTGTATGTGTGTGTGTGTATATGTGTCTCTGTGTGTGTGTCTGTGTGAGTGTGTGTGTGTGTGTGTGTGTATGTGTGTGTGTGTATATGTGTATGTGTGGCGTATGTGTGTGAATGTGTGTGTGTCTGTGTGTGTGTGTCTGTGTGTGTGGTGTGTGTGTCGTGTGTGTTTGTCTGTATGTGTGTGTATGTGTTGTGTGTGTGTGTTTGTGTCTGTGTGTGTGTGCATCTGTGTGGTATGTGTGTGGTATGTGTGTCTGTGTGTGTGTGTGGTCTGTGTGTATGTGTGTGTGTCTGTGTGTGTGGTGTGTGTGCATGTGTGGTGTATGTGTGTGAATGTGTGTGTGTATGTGTGTGTGTGTGTCTGTCTGTGTGCGTGGTGTGTGTGTCTGTATGTGTGTGTGTCTGTGTGTGTGTCTGTGTGTGTCTGTGCATGTGTGTGTGTGTCTGTGTGTGTGTCTGTGTGTGTGGTGTGTGTGTGTATGTGTGTGTGTCTGTGTGCGTGTGGTGTGTGTGTCTGTGTGTGTGTCTATGTGTGTGTATGTGTGTGTGTGTCTGTGTGTGTGGTGCGTGTGTGTGTCTGTGTGTGTATTTGTGTGTGGTGTGTGTGTATGTGTGTGGTGTGCGTGCTTTTGTCTGTGTGGTGTGTGCGTGTCTGTGTGCGTGTGTCTGTGTGTGTGGTGTGTGTGTGGTGTGTGTTTGTATGTGTGTGTTTATGTGTCTGTGTGTCTGTGTGTGTGTGGTGTGTATGTGTGTGGTATGTGTGTATGTGTGTGTGTGTCTGTGTGTGTCTGTGTGGTGTGTGTGAGTATGTGTGTGTATGTGTATGGTGTGTGTGTCTGTCTGTGTGAGTGTGTATGTATGTGTGTGTGGTGTGTGTGTCTGTGTGTGTATTTGTGTGTGGTGTGTGTGTATGTGTGTGGTGTGCGTGCTTTTGTCTGTGTGGTGTGTGCGTGTCTGTGTGCGTGTGTCTGTGTGTGTGGTGTGTGTTTGTATGTGTGTGTTTATGTGTCTGTGTGTCTGTGTGTGTGTGGTGTGTATGTGTGTGGTATGTGTGTATGTGTGTGTGTGGTGTGTGTGTATGTGTGTGTGTGTGTGCGTGTGTATGTGTGTGTATGTGTGTATGTCTGTGTGTGTGTGGTGTGGTGTGTGTGTATGTGTGCCTGTGTGTGTGGTGTGTGTGTCTCTGTGTGTGTGTGAGTGTGTATGTGTGTCTGTGTGTATATGTATGTGTGATGTGTGTGTGGTGTGTGTGTGTCTGTGTATATATGTCTGTGTTTGTGTGTGTGTGTGTGTGTAGTGTGTGTGTGTCTGTGTGTGGTGTGTGTATGTGTGTGTGTGTCTGTGTGTGTCTGTGTGGTGTGTGTGAGTATGTGTGTGCATGTGTATGGTGTGTGTGTCTGTCTGTGTGAGTGTGTATGTATGTGTGTGTGGTGTGTGTGTCTGTGTGTGTGGTGTGTATGTGGTGCGTGTGTGTGTTTGTGTGTGTGTGGTGTGTGTGTGTGGTGTGTGTGTCTGTGTGTGTGTGTATGTCTGTGTGTGTGTATGTGTGTGGTGTGTGTGTGTGTGTGAGAGTGTGTGTGTGGCGTGTGTGTCTGTGTGTGTGTGTGTGAATGTGTATGTGTGTCTGTGTCTGTGTGTGTGTGTGTGTGTGAATGTGTATGTGTGTCTGTGTCTGTGTGTATATATGTGTGTGATGTGTGTGTGGTGTGTGTGTGTGTGTCTGTGTGTATATGTCTGTGTTTGTGTGTGTGTGTGGTGTGTGTGTGTCTGTGTGTGTATGTGTGTGGTGTGTGTGTGTGTGTGTGTGGCGTGTGTGTCTCTGTGTGTGTGTGAGTGTGTATGTGTGTCTGTGTGTATATGTATGTGTGATGTGTGTGTGGTGTGTGTGTGTGTCTGTGTATATATGTCTGTGTTTGTGTGTGTCTGTGTGTGTGTAGTGTGTGTGTGTCTGTGTGTGTGTCTAGTGTGTGTGTGTCTGTGTGTGGTGTGTGTATGTGTGTGTGTGTCTGTGTGGTGTGTGTGTGTGTGTGAGTGTGTGTGTGGCGTGTGTGTCTGTGTGTGTGTGAGTGTGTGTGTGGCGTGTGTGTCTCTGTGTGTGTGTCTGTGTGTGTATGTGTGTGGTGTGTGTGTGTGGTGTGTGTGTGTCTGTGTGTGTATGTGTGTGTGTCTGTGTGTGTCTGTGTGGTGTGTGTGTGTGTGAGTGTGTGTGTGGCGTGTGTGTCTGTGTGTGTGTGTGTGTGGCGTGTGTGTCTCTGTGTGTGTATCTGTGTGTGTATGTGTGTGGTGTGTGTGTGGTGTGTGTGTGTCTGTGTGTGTATGTGTGTGTGTCTGTGTGTATATGTCTGTGTTTGTGTGTGTCTGTGTGTGTGTGGTGTGTGTGTCTCTGTGTGTGTCTGTGTGGTGTGTGTGTGTGTGTGAGTGTGTGTGTGGCATGTGTGTGAGTGTGTGTGTGGCGTGTGTGTCTCTGTGTGTGTGTCTGTGTGTGTATGTGTGTGGTGTGTGTGTGTGGTGTGTGTGTGTATGTGTGTGTGTCTGTGTGTGTCTGTGTGGTGTGTGTGTGTGAGTGTGTGTGTGGCGTGTGTGTCTGTGTTTGTGTGTGTGTGTGAGTGTGTGTGTGGCGTGTGTGTCTCTGTGTGTGTGTATGTGTGTGGTGTGTGTGTGTGGTGTGTGTATGTGTGTGTCTGTGTGTGTATGTCTGTGTCTGTGTGTGTCTGTGTGTGTGTGAGTGTGTGTCTGTTGTGTGTGTGTGTCTGTGTGTCTGTGTAGTGTGTGTGTGTGTCTGTGTGTGTGTGTCTGTGTGTGTGTCTGTGTAGTGTGTGTGTGTGTGTCTGTGTGTGTGTGTGTGTGTCTGTGTGTGTGTGTGTCTGTGTAGTGTGTGTGTGTCTGTGTGTGTGTGTGTGTGTGTCTGTGTGTGTGTGTGTCTGTATGTGTGTGTCTGTGTGTGTGTGTGTGTGTCTGTGTAGTGTGTGTGTGTCTGTGTGTGTGTGTCTGTGTGTGTGTCTGTGTGTGTGTGTGTGTGTGTCCGTGTAGTGTGTGTGTGTGCGTGTGTGTGTGTGTGTGTCTGTGTGTGTGTGTGTGTGTGTGTGTGTGTGTGTGTGTGTGTGTGTGGGGTGAGCTCACATGGCCTATGGACACAGTCGCTCTGTATACGTAGTCACGAGGCATTCCTTTACCACTGGCTGCAGCTGTAGTTACAACTGAAAGATTTAATATGTGACAAGAATCAAGCCACTAAAAAGTGTGAGCATTGTAAATTGTTCTCACTTTTAAAAAAGCCAGTTTTATTTCTGACTAGCTGATGTTTATCATGTTGATTTCATATCACTTAATTTGCTGGACAATATTACCGTTGTTTGCCATAGCTATCTCAACGAAAAGTTCTCTGTGATTTCTTGTATACATGGGCAGGGAGACGGTCCCCCTATTGAGAAGACAGGAAAGCCAAAAGACCTGCAGATTTATTAATGGTGAGATGTCATGTTGATTTACTACTGTGGAGGCAATGGAAAGAGAACAGTATATTGGATTGTTAATGGATTGCTTCAGCAGGCAGTCAGTTGCCTCCATCTATGCTGTACACATCAATTACTCTATATCAATATGATTGCCAGACAATAGCCCTTTAAGACTGAATCTAGTTCCTGCCTCATTTCCAACTTCTTTATAAACATTCATTCTGGGCTTTCCAACATTTATTACTGATTTTTAGTTGCTCTCAAAGCAAGTAACAAGTCCACCAATGCCTAGCTTCAGCCAAGTGATTGATTCCCATTGAGTACTGGGACTAGCTGGGGCACCCTGGGAATAATTTTCCCATCTGCCTCTGTGTTCCCAAGAAAGTTAACTTGAAACTTTTATTGGTATCTCTAGTACTTGCACTATAAAGCTGGCAGGTCATTTTAAAACTCACCTTAGATATAGATGCAACAAGAAAGGCAAACATTTAATGCCCATCTTTGCTGCTTTTTGTTATTTATATAAATGATTTGGATATGAAAATAGGAAGTATGGTTAGTAAGTTTTTAGATGATACCAAAATTGGTGGTAGTAGATGGTGAGGAAGATTACCTCAGAGTACAACAGGACCTTGATCAGATGGGCCAAGGGGTGGCAGATGGAGTTTAGTTTAGATAAATGTGATGTGTTGCATTTTGAAAAGGTAAATCAGGTCAGGACTTACAAACTTAATTGTAAGGTTCTGGGGAGTGTTGCTGAACAAAGAGTCCTTGGAGTGCAGGTTCATATTTTGTTGCAAGTGGAGTTGCAGATAGATAGGATAGTGAAGAAGGTGTTTGGTCCACTTGCCTTTATTGGTCAGTGCATTGAGTATAGAAGTTGGGAGGTCATGTTGTGGCTGTAGAAGGCATTGGTTAGGCCATTTTTGAAATTCTACATTCAGTTCTGGTCTCCCTGCCATAGAAAAGATGTTGTGAAACTGGAAAAGGATCAGTAAAAATTTACAAGAATGTTTCCAGGGTTGAATGGTTTGAGCAGGGACAGGATGAATAGACTGGCGGCCATTTTCCCTGGAGGCTGAGGGGTGAACTTATAGAAGATTTTTTTTAATCATGAGGGGCATGGATAACTTGAATAATGAAGGTTTTTTTTTCTCCAGGGTGAGGAAGTCCAAGACAAGAGGGCATAGGTTTAAGGTGAGAGGGGTAAGATTTAAAAGGGACCTAAGGGGTAACCTTTTCACACAGAGGGTGGTACATGTGTGGAATGAACTGCCAGAGGGAGTGGTGGAGGCTGGTACAATTATAACATTTAAAAAGCATCTGAATGGGTATATGACTAGGAAGGGTTCAGAGACATGTGGACCACATGCTGGCAAATGGTACCAAATTAATTTAAGATATCTGGTCAGCATGGATGAGTTGGACCAAAGGGTCTGTTTCCATTCTGTTAATGTCTATGACTCATATGGAGAAGGTGGTTTCTCCTGGTGTGATTAGGTAGGGAATTCCTACCTAATTCCAAGATCTTGACTCAGTGACCAAAAAGAGCCATAATATTATTCCAGGATAAGATGTTGTGTGTCCAGGAGGTGCTGACGTTGCATTGTACCTGCTGCCCTTGTCTTTGACATGCTGGAGGCCATCGTTCTAGAATGCAATAGGTCATGGCAAGTGCCTCATTCCATGATCAGTGTTATTCTGGTATTGAAACCATGACAAGGACACATATGTGGTTATTTGACATGGGGGACAAAGGAGGTGAGGACATGACTGTTAGCGGCAAGCTGAATCTTTCCCTTAACTAGCATCTGAATACAATCACTTCCTCACACATTGTCTATCCTCCTAATCCAGAACAGCTGAAAAATTAGTGCTTATATTATGACCCAGCTAGTACAGGATTGATGGAAGATTGAATTTGAGGCCCACATTTTTGTGAGGTTCAGCATTATAGATAACAGAGCATTTATGCACTGAGCTTAGGTCATGCCCTCTATGTTCCTATAAACAGCAAACTTGTTTTTCATTTCCTGATAGTCCAAAACTGTTAATGAAAATAAAAGAGAAGATGGTATGTGACATACAAAAAAAAGTCTGTGTTATTGGCAGAAAAATAACTTTAAAAGATCCAATTGCTATGAATATTCAAATCAAACTTCAAAAACAACGTAATTCTGTCAAAAAATGCTCATAAACATTTAAAACCTGGCGAGAGAAGACATGATCCATTTATTAAACATAATGCTTAAATTCTTCCTTTTGTAAAAACATTTCTCTGGTGAGGGTACTATTTTGTTTAAAATATTTTCCCATTTTATGTAATAATCTAATAGCCTAGTTAATTTTGTTGTAAAAATAGAATTGACAACCCAGACTGGTGTTTGTCACTCTGCCAGGCTGCTCTTGTGTTATCTAATACCTAGAAGCCACCATATTACACTGTGAAAGAGTGTAGCCCAATACTCACTCAACAACTTCAGGTCAAACTGAAGTTTTTGAAGTTTCATCAAAATATTTAACAAAAACCTCCCCAGACTATTTTTATTCCAAGAAAACAAGGACAATGGAAATGAAAATCAGGAAGTGGTGTATAATAGACACTGGATCTATATTGCCCATCTTACACTAGCCCAAAGCTGAACTGGCTCCCAGCAAAACTGTACCTCAGGTACTGTTTGAGAAATGTTTATTGAAGGGACATCCCAGACAAAAGAAACAGCTTCAGGAGCTTTGACAGGATCCTCCACAGCAATCTATCATTAGAAGCTGATGTTGGTGAACTAGTGACTGCTGCATGAATTGCATGAGCATCAGACGAATGTTTGTGTTTGTTTGTTTGTGAGCGTGTGCATTGGCAGTTAAACAGAAGAAGTCTTATTTCGGCGTGTTGGTGGTCATCCTGCACTCAACTGTTCAAATATCTCTGGCTAAGTATTTCAAATGCTGAGACCTCCTGGATTTCAATGGGTCTCAGCCAAGAGTAGCTGGCACCTTGTCATCGTCATATGTGACAAAACTCTGTTAACCCATTTTATACATTGCTGTTTGCTGTTGTGCTTGGAGAAGAAACCTCCGATTGTGAGATACTTTTTTTTGCTGAGTTAGAAGTTATCTTTTTGCAAACATGTAAATGATTCAACACTGATAGTTTCTTCCAATGGCTCAATTTGCAAATGTTTTTGTGAGACGTCACACAAAGCCGTTCAAATGGATAAGGTCCAGGACGTGGAGATTGCTGAATTCAACTTGTTAGTGGGAGGTTGTGCTCAAATTGGCTTCAGCCTCACTGTCCTCTTGGCTAAGGAGCAGTCAGATTGTTCAGGGTTCCCGCTCTTTGATGTCTTGTGGGAAAGTTTGACCTGAGGTTGTTGAGTGAGTATTGGGCTACACTCTTTCACAGTGTAATCATCCTCTGGTATCGGTAAGTTCCAGCAGGAGGGGAGATTGCTGGAACTTGTTCCACCAGGAGCTTGTACCAACTGTGAAGAGGGCAACAGCATAAAGGCAGGGTGAAGGTATTGGCGGGGGGTGGGGGGGGTGGGGGGGGTGGTTGGAGTGAGAAAGGGGTTTCAAAATAAATTTGTTCTAGTTGGACATGAAAGGATAGAATTCTGTGTATTCAATAAAAGCTACTGGAACCTGAAAATGAACATTTTTAGACTTTATAATAGCTTAGGATCAATAGCTGCAGTTTTGGCCCTGATCCAAAAAGGAACAATGTCACAACCTCATGCAGTAATTGTTTACAGAAGTAATTATGATTAACAAGAGATTCCTAAAAGTTTTTTTTTCCATTACTAACAGATGGTGTAGAACTCAAGGCCAGCATGTTTGGTTTGGAAGGCATTTTGATAGACATACTCAAAATTTTAATTTTTTTCCATGTATCACACACGTTTGTTTATGGTACCAATCTAGCTCCAGTTACTGCCACTCAGAATACAATGCACATTAAATACGTTTAATGTAATTCATATTGTAACACTTGTGTGGTCCCTGGACTGTGGGAACTAAGTTAAATGCTTATGGGGGTCATAGAAAAATGGTGATGTCACCAAATAGTATGCTGCTGGCTCCAAACCTTAAAGGCAAAGTTACTTGAAGGACAATGATTCACTAAACAATTATTTATTGGATTATTCAAGGAATTTATTTATTTATTGGATTATTCAAGAAAAAAAATAGTATGCCCATTCAGCAATTCTTCCCAATTCTTAGCTTATACTACACACTGGTTTATATAGTAGACTCTACGTATTCATTAGACCTAAATAAAATACATAGACTTGAGAGGTAGCAGCTGTGTGTGAATAGGTAGACCACCTTTGACAGTAGTGCAAATGGATGGCTAATTTTACATTCCTTTTACAAACCTTTCCAGGTTTATATCTGAGCAGCAAATTTAAAATATACCCAAGGATTATGAGAATTGTTCTAAAATTGACAACTTTATTTCATTTTTTAAAGGTACTTTAGCCATAATCTTCATTAATATTTATAAAATGGAAGGAAAATACAGGTTCAATACTGTTTATTAAAAATGCTTGCATGATTTTTGTGGAGAAGGGATATATGTTAACAGATATATTTGTTGTCTATTAGAAAATATCATGTTGTCTGCTTTTTGATAAAACATTTTAGCTTGTTTATCCTTGCTTGGTTGTTGTAGGAATATTTTTGAAAAAGTGCTGACTGTTTGTTTTCTGGTATAATCACATTCATTTCAGTGAAGCTGGCATTTTGGGTTAGTCTACATCTGCATCTGCCATTTCTGACAAAGTACATTCCTTCGCTCAGTATGCCATTCTACAAATCTGTTGGAGTGTTTTCTCAGTGTTTGCTTGTACCCCGTTAAAGTAAATGAAAACATTCAGAATGTCTCAGTTCGGTGTTCGTATTTTCAGGCTCGTAATTAAGCTTGAAGGATGAAACTTTCAGATCTAATCTTAATTCCCGGCATCCTGAAATGAACAAAATATTTTGAGGAGTACTGTCCCATTCCACCAAACGTGTATTATGTTTGCCTTTCTCCACATTGGTACATTTGGTTCCATTTCACTCGTATTCAGTCACCTATGATTTAATATCAATTGAATTGTAATGGATGTCACTTCAGTGAGCTGAATAGAACCATTCTATAGTCTACAACAATGACTTAGTTCCTATTTAGCATTGCTATTCTTATCTAGGTCTTTTTATAATTCCATGCATGACAAGAACAAATATATATAGTATGGTATAGACAGAAAATATGATATGCATGGACATGTGAATTGCATGGGCATGTGTACAGTATAGTAAGGACAGCCAAATGACATGGCATGGACAGTATTCTATATAGTATTGTGATATAGTGTAGGTGGGTTCATGATCCGGTGAGAACAGGACTTGAAATGGACAGTTATAAAGTAGGGCAAATATAGTTGCACACATTGGTGTAGACAGGTTAAAAGTGGCATGGGCAGGTGTATGATAAGTCTAAGTGACAAAGAGTACACAATCTACCTGTTCATTTTCCTATCATCAGGTTGGCAAATATTTGCATTAGAGTCGAGGGTATGGTGCTGGAAGAGCAGAGCAGATCAGGCAGCAACCAAGGAGCAGGAGAATCAACGTTTCGGGCAAAAGCTCTTCTGAAGGGATTATGCCTGAAACATCGATTCTCCTGCGCCTCAGATGCTGCCTGACCTGATGTGCTCTTCCAGCACCACACTCTCGACTCTAATGTCCAGGAACTGCAGTCCTCACTTCTGCCTGACAGTTGGGATTAGTCATACTTCATTCTTTGCAGGTGCTGCAATGGATATTTCCGCGATTCAGATGTGTCAGATATTTTAATTTCAACAACCAACTTAATTTTTATCATGATAGTGTTAGGTTATTAGAATAGCTGTTCCATTGGAATAGCAACAAGGTTGTACAGGAATAGTTAAAACTCAAGTATTTAATGCCATGAGGGAGAATGAATTGAACTTTAGCAGAAAATGGAAAATGTGTCTGAGTGGACTCTCGCCAGGACAGCAGAGGAAATAGAAAAAATATATAGGGGGTCAGTTGAGGTCTGAAAGGAGAACTGTAAAACCTGTGTGAACTCCTCTGTTCATTCATACTGCACATCTGGCTTGTCTGCTCTGATTTTTCTCCTGTCAAAAATGATAAGCGGTTTCATGAAGGAATTCCTGTGTAATTATTTTGAGCTACTGAGGCAGGAACAAAGCAGAGGGTTCATTTTGAAGACTGTTTGAAAGAGTTTAATATAATTATCAATGAAATTGAGTTTGCTCTTAGTTGGAATTGACTATACATTTGTCTTAATTTTGTTGAAATGACTTCACAGAGGCCGGTTTCTTGTCACCAAGTCACCCTTTATTTATACATGGAGGGTCCTTGACACTGATCCGGCTTCCTCAGCTCTCGGAGTGAATACAACTTCTGACACTCCTGTTTATATCTGTCAGCCAGGACTCCCTGATTGGACCAGGTTAACAGCCCAAAACAGGAATCTCACATTCTATGATGTCCATCTGGCTGACCTCATTACAATCACTGCACTGTATGCTAAAGTGTGTCCCATTATTGTCTGATAGTTTCTAAATTGGTTGCCATGAAAGAATGAATAAGCTCACCTCCCTAAGCAAACACATTCAGCCATTTATTGTTCCTGGCTATTTATTGAAACTCCTGGCAATCTCCATGCGCTTAAACTGCATGTACAGAAATGTTGGCTTTGCAGTCATATAAGACACTGGCTGTCCTTACTTCCCTCTGTGGGAAATGAGAATGTAAGTTTTCAATATTGACAAAAAAGCTGCAGGCCAAGCAGACTAATAACCAAAAAGGAAACTCTGCAAATACTGGACATGTGACATAAGAACAAAATACAGATAAATGGTGGCAGGTTAGCTTCCAAGTATCACATGCAAGCCAGCTGAGAGAAAACTCTTAAACGTTGACTCACAACTTCAGAGACAGTTAAAATAGCTTCAAACAAAATTGACAACTTTCAATCAAAACAAATAGTTCTGAATGGAGGCTTATTATTTTGGCCTCCTGTGGTGAAAGAAAGTCTCATGCATCCTATCACACAGAACATTTCCCAGCATTTGATGGATCACACTCAATCTGCTTTCTGATCCTTTAACTGCTGTTCTTGCCCCCATCTTCTCAAGTCAGACAATGACATTGTAAAGACGGAGGCCATTTGACTCATCGTGCCTGTGCTGGCTCTTCGGCAGAAGAATCCAATTAGTTCACCACCCCTGTTTTTTTCCCACAACCCTGTCATTCTTATCCCTTCAAATCTTTGTCAGATTCCCTTTTTCAAAGTTACTCTGAATCTGCTTTCTATGCATCACTCCTTCACCTGGTGCATTCCAGATCACTACAAAATGATATTGCCTTCTTAGCACATTTTATTTTGCCAATTAGCTTAAATCTTGGTCCATTTAGTTTATATTGGATTGCAAATATCAAGTTACTACCATATCCACATTCTCCAGTCAGTTATTGAAGTCTTCACCTCTTTGGCTAAGTTTTGTATCAATTAAGTTGTCTCCATGAATTGGGTATTTGTCTTTGAGATGGGAAACAGAAGCTGGAATGATTTTAGTATCAAAACTTGCCTCTGGTGAGAAACTGAGTTTTAGATTTCCTTGGAGAATGAGCCTTTAATTGATTTGGAAATGGGTTTCAAATGCAATCAAAGATGGCGAGGTGGGAATGGAGGCAATTTTCAAGTGAAAGTGATTATCGTTGAGGCTGCTCATTGCCCTGATGGAGAAAATCTGTGACATGGCCTGCACCTGCACAATAGGGACCTGAAGGGACACAGGGAAGCCAGAGACCTGGACACAGGAAGGTGAGGAATCCTTCCTCTCCCTGTTGATGGTCAAGAAACATATAACTTAGGAGCAGGAGTAGGCCATTCAACCCTTCAAGGTAACTCCATCATTCAGTATATTCATGCCTGACCTTTTATCTTAATGCCATATTCCCATTTTCTCCCCATACCCATCGATACCTTTAAAATGTAAAAGTTCATCTATCTCTTTCTTAAATATATTCAGTGACTTGGCCTCCACATCCTTCAGTGGTAAAGAATACCATAGATTCTCTTTGAGTGAAGAAATCTTTCCTCAATCTCGTCCTCAAAGATCTATCTTATATCCTGAGACTGTGTCTTTTCTGTCTCCAGCTAGAGAAAACATCTTCCGTGCATTGAATCTGTCTCACTCTGTTAGAATATTTTACCTTTCAATCAGAAGAACCTTTATCATTCTTCTCAAGTCTGGTAAGTCCTGGCCCAAGTAAAGCAATCTCTCCTCATACTGCCATCCAGAGTACTATCCTCATGAACCTCTGCCTCACTCCCTCCATGTGGGAGTGAGACCAAAATTGCACATAATACTTCAGGTGTTGTCTCACCAAAGCTCTGTATGACTGCAATAAGGCATTCTGACTTCAAGCTCAAATTCTCTTGCAATATACCATTTGTCATCCTAATTGCTGTCTATGTACTTTCATTGACAGGTATACAAGGATACCCAGGTGTCTTTGTACATCAACACTTCCCAATATTAATGAGTTTTGAGAAGATTTATACATCTGGAAATGAACCTTTCAGCTCAGCAAGCAAACCTACATCCAAAACTTCCCAATATATTGCAATTTAAATAATACCCTTTTCTGTTGCTCACACTAAAATGTAAAACTGCATATTTAGTCACATTGTCCTGCAACTGCTATGAGTTTGCCCACTTGGTCAACTTGTCTGAATCACATTGAAACCTCCATATACCCTCTTAACAACTCACAACCATACTCTATTATGTGTCATCAGCAAGCTTGTAAATGCTGTATTTGGTTCCTTCATCCAGATTATTTCTACATCTATATGTTTGAATAGCTGAGTCCCAAGTACTGATCCTTGCAAAATTCCATGTGTCACTGCCTGCCAGTCATAAAAAGAGCCATTTGTTCACACTCTCCATTTCCTCTCTGCTACCCAATTAACATAGAACATGGAATCCCTATAGTGTGGAAACAGGCCATTTGGCCCAACCAGTGCACATTGACTGTCTGAAGAGTATCCTTCCCAGACCTATCCCCTTAACCTATAACCCTACATTTCCCATGGCTAATGCACTTAACCTACACATCCTTGAACACTATGGGCAATTTAGTCTGGCCAGTTCACCCAACTTGCACATCTTTGGACTGTAGGAGGAAACTTGCATACCTGGAGGAATTCTTGATCTATCCCAATAATTTTGTCTTATATTTATATTTTTGCTTGTAGATCCTGTGCTTAGTTTTTCCTTCATGACTGTCATCCCTCCCTTTTAGCATCAAGATGCCTTCCTCTGTCCTTCCTGTGCAGCCTACCACCCCTCCAAAGACCTTGGTTTCTCACAGTACAACCCCATTTCTAGTTGCAACCCTTCCTGGCGCTCAGGTAGAGTCCAAATAGATGTTCGCCAATGCTTGTTGGGTGGCAGCACCATGAATTGGCAACATAGTTATTAATAGGCTCCTTTCTTGACCAATGATCATTGGCTGCAACTTGAACTTCAATGGTATAAGCCCTTAGAACTTTGAAAAACATTTTTACTTACTTTTAATGCTCTTCTTGCCTCATGATCTGTCCCAGACATGGTCCTCCACACTTCACCAATTCGAGTCATAGAGTCAAAGAGCACAGAAACAGACCCTTCGGTCCAACTCGTCCATGCTGACCAGATATCCCAACCCAATTTAAATCCACCTGCCAGCTCATATCCCTCCAAACTCTTCCTATTCATATACCCATCCAAATGCCTTTTAAAAGTTGCAATCATACTAGCCTCCACTACTTCATCTGGCAGCTCATCCCATAGGCGTACCACCTACTGCGTGAAAAAGTTGCCTCTTAGGTCTCCTTTATATACTTTCCCTCTAACCTAAACCCACACTGTAAGTAATCTAATCTAATCTAATCTAATCTATGCCCTCTAGTTCTGGATTCCCCCACCCCAGGGAAGAGACTTTGTCTATTTGTCCTATCCATGCCCTTCATGATTTTTAAACCTCTATAAGGTCACCCCTCAGCCTCTGAGGCTCCAAGGAAAACAACCCCAGCCTGTTCAGTCTCTCCCTATAGCTCAAATCCTCCAACCCTGGCAACATCCTTGTAAATCCTTTCTGAAACCTTTCAAGTTTCCCAACATCCTTCCGATAGGAAGAAGACCAGATTTCTGTGCAATATTCAATCCAATGACAAGACAGACAGCTTGCTAACATGTGCATGCTCTGGGAACATTTGAAAAGTTATTGGAAGACAGGCTTTTATTAAGCCGGCAATGATGCTAACTGAGCTCATAACTGGTGCAGGAGAACCGGGAGGTTGATACTCTCAGGCATCGGGATATTGTGAAGGACAATTTATTTTATTGGCCTGCCTTTTTTCTCAGTCTAACTGGGGCCAGGAAAATACAAACTTTTGTCAAATTTTCCGTATGTGTTATCTCTGTATTATAAATGAAAGGTTTTGTTCTGTTACTTTCTTTTCACCTGGTAGATTTTTGTACAATGCCATTTATAGAGCTGTAATGTTAGCACCATGTCTCCATTTGAATTTTAAAAGCTTCAAGAAGCATTCAACATTGCTACACCTTCTGAGAAAGGATGGGTTGATTTGATTGTCTCATAGATTTGCAAAACATCAAAGCAGGAAGTTTCCTTCCCTGAAGCCAGTCTTCTGCATTGATTTGATCCTGGAAATGAAGTATACGTGCAGTAAAATATATGCTTGTGTGTTCGATAATTTCACCCATGAAGCTTTTGCCAAATTCTAGCCTGGCCTGGACAATGTCTTTGTTCAGTGAAGTGGTGGGTGTGTGAAATTGTTCACTTGGGTTGTGAAAAACATCCAGCTGTATGATAGTGGACATAGAGAGCAGTGGGACTGAAGAGATAGAAAGAGAACCCCTTTTATACTGTTGCTGGCAGTGATGAAAGTGCTCTGGGGTTTGAATTAATCATGTCACACAAATGTATTTGAACAGTTCTTTTCCAGAAATACATTGTTATAGTTATGTTAAACAGGCAGTGCTGATAGTAAAGCAATATCTTTGATTTCACCTCTTATTGGTCCTGTGAAATATACTTCAGAATATGTTAACTAACTGCTTCAAAGCCACCTCAGCTATCACTAGGGTTTCAGCTTGATTCTTCGTATATGGATATGAAAGGTTTATATTGTTTATGTATATGAAAGGTTTATATTGATTGAGTACCATAAGCACTGCCCACTTGAGATGATGCCATGAAGACCAGAAGGGAAAGCAATGAAGGATCTTCAAGGAGATAGTCCTAAGACCAGATCCTCCTAACAGTCTCTGTAATAATATTTATTATATCCTTGTAACATGTGAAAAGTTGCAGAGATATAATAAATGATGTACAGGCTCTTCTGGTTGGATCAGGAACTGGCTATCCTGATCCATAATCGACCATGGAGATGCTTGAAAATTATACTCCTCAAACACATTGGTGACAACAACCCTGTTGTTGATTTTAATCCTCAGTATAGTCTGAATAAGTTCATCCATTCAGGTTCACTGAACTGAAAACAGAGTGTGCTCACCTGTTCTGTCCAGCCTTCACTGCATTTTCATTGCAAATATGGCAAGGAAATCTGAAATGTAGCTATCTCCATCTCAGTCTCTGGGGATTTGCTTGGCCAATAAACAACATTGTTTAGAGTCACTTGATTCACCGACTTAATTACAACTTTTTTTTGTGGAAGTTCTCACTGACAAAACGCATGGTGGAGGTTGGAAAGGAAAACAAGATTAAACACTTCGTTATTTTAAGAAAGAGAAAGAAATCTGAATGGCTTTGGAATGGACTGGTTACAGTGGATGGAAAAAGTGATCAAATTTAAATTGCCATTAAAATAGGACAGAGAGAGATTGGCAAGAACTGAACATGCAGGGAGTTGGAACATTATATGTTCATCCTTTCTATTTCGTTATCTATTATTCATATTTCTAAACTCCAATCTTCTGAGAGTTAAACCTCAAATATTGTGTTACTCTGTTACTCTATCTTGCACACTCTGAATTTCCTTTTGTCTAACATTGACAGATATTCCTTCAACTATCTGAGACTTATAACTCTAGAATTTCCTTCCTGGCCTCTGAATCGATATCTCTCTTTCCCCAGTGGAAATGGCCATTTCATAATTGACCCCCTTGTGTGTTATGTAGGTTGAGTCAATCAGGGGTGCCATGATTATTTCTCATTGATCAGATTTTACTTATTCATTAAAATTTATATCTCTGTTTTATGGTTGTTGAATATGAAGCATTTCCAAAGAAAACGCATATTTTACCACTTCCATTTCAGTGGAAATGAACAGTTTCTTGTCCAGCCCCCACTTACCTCCAAATGAACTGGCATTCTTTGAAACCTCGCCCCAGTAACTGTTCTCCCATTTCTAAGGGCAGCATGACACTGTCCAGTAAGCTGTTGCACATCCTGAATTCCAACTATATATCCGTTGCACCATTACATACTACACAATCCTTACCCAGCTGATTCCCCATACTCAGTGACTTCCCAAAACACACTGTTCTGTACTCTGATGCATAATTTCTAAATGAGACTATAACTGCCAGGAGCCCGCAGTGATCTGACGAGATACATGCTAAAGTATGTGAAGTGCTGTATGCCCTTGATCTGTCCTTCTGTACCACTGAAGCAGCGCCCTCTGCCAACACTGTGCAACTTTGACTCAGTTAATAGATGAAAATCTGGCCAATCTGGGATTAGTGCCCAAGCTAAATGCTGCACCGGAGAATTCACTTCCCTATCGTCCTCGTAGGATTCGAATTGTGCATCTAGTGGTGAATATCTGCTGGCCCATTTCTAGTAATCAGCCTCTCCCATAGGACAGAGTGTTATCCATATGCTGAAATCGGCTGCTTTTTCATCATTTTGCATTGATTATTATAACTGTGAGAGACCTCATCTTAGCAGTCGTCCTCCCCTGCTTAAAGTCATAAAATTATCATATATCTTCTCAAAATTGCACTTCAAAAAGATCAACAGACTGTGAATGTAAAATGGAATGTGCTGTCTGCATTATGTAAGTCTTAAAACAGAGACACAAATGCTGTCTAGAAATAAGTACATATTTCTGGAGACTGTTTGACCAGCCAGACTCTCACAGGGACATCTGAAATCCCCTCATCTGTGAAACCATAAGTATGTTTACAGATATATAATGGTCACTACAAGTGGTTCTCAGGATCAAACTGTTTATCTGTAAGTCTGAAACGTAATGAAATCCTAGCGAACGCCAGCTAGTCATTTGATTTAAAATGTTACAATGCTGTAATGAGCCGAGGTGGTTAAAACCTGGACAGAGTTGAATAACTTCTGTTGGTTTTCCCTATTTTGTTGTTCGCTTGTTCTAATTGTTTTCACGTCATGACAGTGAGACAGAGCTCTGTGGGAAGTAATATCTCAGCAGCAGATTAATTTAAGTCTGTAAGATCCAATTTCTTAAAAATTCAAATAGGCTAGAGGATCTTGGACGCTGTTTTTCAATTAGTTTAAAATATTTGGAAGTCAATTCTATTATTGCCCATAGCCTGTTACAATATTGAATGCACTGCCTGAAGGGGCAGTTGAAGGAAATTTAGTGACAACTCTCAAAATTGAACTGGATATCTTTGAAAAAAAAGAAAATTGCAGGAGAATTAGAAAGAGCAAACTAGGCCTAATGGTTTCTTCTAATCTGACTAATTGTATAATATGTCAATGTAGCTCATTGTTATAAGCATTGACTTTTATTTCTTTCTCTGCTGTGTATCTATTTAGCTTCCCCATTAACATTATTCACCTCAATAACTCTGTACACTCCCTTTATGTTACACTGGAGCATCAGCCTAGATTGTGTACTTGCGTTACTGGAGCGGAACTTGACCTGTAAAGGTAAAGTCACTACAGTCGCACTGGAAGAGAGAGTCAAGTGATAGTAGTTTTAGCTGAGGGTCCCCATGCCTCAGGTGAGGGGAGTGGTCGAGAAGGGAAGTCCTTCATGTAATCTTAGTCAGTGCATGAACTGAACCCACGCTATTGGCATCATTCTGCATTACACACCAGCTATCCAAACAACTAAGCTAACTGACCCCCTACTAAGGCAAAAATGCTGGAAATCTGAAACAAGTGTGGAATGAGCTGCCAGAGGAAGTGGTGGAGGCTGGTACAATTGCAATATTTAAAAGGCACCTGGATGGGTATATGAATAGGAAGGGTTTGGAGGGATATGTGCTGGGTGCTGGCAGGCGGGACTAGATTGGGTTGGGATATCTGGTTGGCATGGGCAGGTTGGACACAAGGGTCTGTTTCTATGCTCTACATCTGTATGACTTTATGACTCTAAGTAGTGAGAATGCTACAGAAACGTAGCAGGTTAGGCAATAATGTGGACAAAGAAACAGATTTAATGTTTCTAATCTGGTATGACTTCCTCAGAACTGAAGAAGTCATACTGGACTCAAAACGTTAACCAGCTGAGTTTCTCCAGTGTTCTGGTGTTTGTTTCAACTATAATCCTTTGACTCAGAGGCACATTTACTCCTGCTGAACCACGTGTGCTGGTGGATTTGGGAATTATTAGAGCTTATGTAAATGGGAGATGAAAGTTGAAACCTTATTGAGGCAAAATAATGCCATAGAGTCGTAGAGATGTACAGCATGGAAACAGACCCTTCGGTTCAACCTGTCCATGCCAAACAGATGTCCCAACCAAATCTAGTCCCACCTGCCAGCACGCGGCCCATATCCATTCAAGCCCTTCCTATTCATACACCCATCCAGATGCCTTTTAAATGATTGAAACTTACAGAATACTGAGAGGCCTGGATAGAGTGAACATTGAGACAATGTTTTCACAAATGGGAGAGACGAGGACCCAAGGACACAGGCTCAGGGTAAAGGGGTGACCTTGTCATGGATCAGGCCTGACCCTCTCAAAACATTTCAAGAAGGTAGTCCAGACCCTAACTTTAATAGTTGCTTTATACATGGAGTTCAATGCAGCTAAATGTGAGATGATGCACTTTGGGAAGAATAACAGGAAGGCAGAGTATTGGGTCAATGGAAAGATTCTTGGTAGTGTGGATGTGCAGAGGGATCTTGGAGTCCATGTGCATATATCCCTGAAAGTTGGCGGATAGTGCTGTGAAGAAGGCATATGGTGTGTTAGGCTTCATTGGTAGCAGGATTGAGTTCTGGAACTGCAATATCATGCTGCAACTATACAAAACACTGGTGTGGCCACACTTGGAATATTGTGAACAGTTCTGGTTGCCCCATTACAGAAAGGATGTGGAAGCATTGGAAAAGGTGCAGAGGAGATTTACCAGGATGTTGCCTGGTCTGGAGGGAAGGTCTTTTGAGGGAAGGCTGAGAGACTTGGGTCTGTTCTCATTGGAAAGAAGAAGGCTAAGGGGGGATTTGATAGAGACATACAAGATGACCAGAGGATTAGATAGGGTGGACAGTGAAAGACTTTTTCCGAGGATGATGATGTCAGCTTGTACAAGGGGGCATAATTATAAATTGAGGGGTGATAGATTTAAGACAAATGTCAGAGGAAAGTTCTTTACGCAGAGAGTGGTAAGGGCGTGGAATGCCCTACCTTCTAATGTAGTCAATTCAGCCACATTAGGGAGATTTAAAGAATCTTTGGATAAGCACATGGATGATGATGTGATAGATTAGGGGGAAGAGCTTAGATTAGTTCACAGGTCGGCGCAACATCGAGGGCCGAAGAGCATGTATTGTTCTGCGTTGTATTGTTCTATGTTCTATAAGGTGGATATTCCAGGAGTGATGCAGCTGGTCAAACCACTCAGTTTTAAACAAAATGGAATTTAGTTGCACATGGACAAAAGAAATATGAACTTAGAATAACACAACTATATGAAAAACAAAACAACTCTATCACAACTTAATGATGCTGTTCCAAATACTTTCGCAAAAAAATGGTAAAATCAAACCCAGGTTCTGATCGAAGAGATATTGGAGGGAGAGAGAGAGAGGGAGAGAGAGAGAGAGAGAGAGAGAGCGAGAGAGAGAATATCAGCCTGGAGCTGTTTCTTTGACCATCAGCTTCAAAAACAAAAAAGCTTGCTAAAACCAAACCAAACCAAACCCTGACCTGGGAGAACTGACCACTCCCCTTTCATTGTACAAGTGCTTAAAAAAAAACACTTAAAAACTGATTCAAGTAGGTAAACCCAGATATATTGGTACCTCTGCCTTTACAACCCCTCTGAGAAAAAAGACAAGGAAAACATAACCTTCTTAAAGGAGCAGCATCATCATATCCTTTAGAACTGAGATGAAGAGGAATTTCTTCAGCCAGAGGGTGGTTAATCGGTGGAATTTATTGCTTCATAGGTCTATGCAGGCCAAGTGTATTGAGTGTATTTAATACAGAGATAGATGGGTTCTTGATTGGTAAGGTGATCAACCTGCTGTGCTTTGACCAGCAACACATTTGCAGCTGTGATCTCCAGCATCTGCAGACCTCATTTTTTACTACAAGGTGATCAAAGGTTACAGGGAGAAGGTGGGAGAATGGGGTTGAGAAATCTATCAGCTATTATCGAATGACAGCACAGAGTTGATAGGCCAAATGGCCTAATTCTGCTCATATATCTTATGATATTACCTTATGGCCTTAAACATGCCTCATTGTAGACACACTTCAATCAATGGTAGTGCTGTATCACCTTAGTTTTGTTCCTCAACCCCAATAATGCTTCTTCCTAAATTGTTAATGATCATATAAGATTGGAGTATTACTGTACTTAAAATTAAAGACAAAATATATTACTTCAAAATTGCATATTTGTGTCTTGATCTCTTATCTGTTCAATTTTGCTTTGCTCGAAGATAGCACTCATTCTTGAAATAGCTTGAGTAAATGCTGGCTGTACTCAACATATCAGACTGTATCCCTTCCAGAAAGAAATAAAATTAACCCTCACTTGTGACTTTTCGCAGCATGTTATATCTGGTGTTGACTTCCTGGAAGTGACACAATTATTTCTTTGTCACTTTGTTGAAAACATCCTACTTATTTAGAAAGAAGTGCATCTCTGACTTGCAAAAGAACAATTAATAAGAGATTTGTTAGCCTAGTAATTAAAACAACATACTTCAGTGGAAACAACTATTAAAATTTGTATTTTGCAGGCAATTAAATTAAGTGCACGGAACACTACTGTAGATGGCTTATTTCACCTCCAACAAGCACTACAGATCATTTTCTGGCTTTGAAATTACTCTGTTTGATAATCACACACAAATGATTAACATTTTCTTATCTATCATTTCAGCAGAAGCATTGACCTTGAACAATTCTGCTAAAATATCAGGCCAAAGAATTTAATTTGAAGATGTTAAAAATTCATTGCTATCCCATGAAGTATCATTTATAGACCCAAGTGTTTGTGACTTAATATAGCATTTGAGTTGGTTTGTTCTACTCCTAGTTAACACTGCACATGTCAGTTGTCACAGTGGAAGTTGTAATAGATCCTTCTTCCCATCTAGAATGAATACAATATGTGGCACTGGGTGTAATGTATTGAACATGTTGTATCAGCAGCTTGTAGCTGGCTGGCTGGCTGGCTGGCAGAAAAGGGTATTTGAATGGCAGGATGTCACATCGAGGGACTTGTGGGATAAGTCATTACAGGCTGGTGGTGGTAATAGTAAATAGTTAGGAGGGTTTGGATGTGATTGGGAGGTTGGAGGAGGAGACCAGTAATTGGTCAAGGCCTCAGGTTCTACGACCCCTATGATACTGGAAATGAATTGAAACACTTACCTCTTCATGATCCATGACCTCTATCCAGACAAACCCAGCAAGGGTGGCAAAACTGTTAGCACCTATACCCTTAGGCTTCCATCAAATCTAAAATATTAAATTCCACTTTATTCTCTATTTGTTTATTTAGTATGGGGTTAACTGTCCTGCCCATGATAGAAAGGCAACTAAGTCTGAGGAGGTATGTGACTACTCGCCCACTTGTTTTCCATCGGTATGTTGCTAACAAAGTAAGGGATGATCAGCACAGAGGCAACATTGACATGGGATGGAGACAGATAGTGATGAGAGTATTGCTTTTTTCAAGGCAAGAATGTCTTTAAACACATGATTGTGCAAATGGTATGACTCAGTGTATGGGTTGATTCAATTGAGAATTCATGTGGATGAAAGTTTGTCAGTTTAAGAAGTCCAACATGGTTGCTAGTTTATTATGATAAACCACAGGTTTCATTGATCACCCCAGGAAGGAATTTCCTTTCCGGTACACATTCTGAAGAGCAATGCAAGCTCAGTTGGCTGGACAGCAGGTTTGTGTTGCAATGATGCCAACTGCGTGGGTTCAATCCCTACTCCTGCATATGCTGAAGGATATCATGAACAGTGTAGGGATTCTATGTTTCGAGGATTTTTCTATGAAGAACACTCCTTCATCTTAAGTCATCTCTCTCTCTAATAAGAGAGCACTGCTTTGGTCTGGTTGGGATTTACTTTGATAGCTGTCAAGATGAGACCAGCATGGATCAATAGGTTTGAATGAAGTGGGATATTAAAAACCAATCCTGAGATTCAAACTCCGTTTCTCAGGTCTCAGTACCTCACGTTTACAATTTGATTTATCTTTGGACATCTGTGAGTTGCTTCATAGACCTGTGTCCAAATTCAAAATGATTTTGACACGTCTGGAGATTTTAAATAGATCTGATCTGGGAAGGCTTTTCTTAGAAAACTTAAGTGACATTTTAAATCTGTCTTCCCATTAAACTTGATCTTGCTGACTGTCTCTCTCTCTCTCAAGCTTCAACATAATTAGATTTTTAAATTTGTATTTGGGATTTATCTTGCTGCTTTGTGACTCTAGAGAAATATCACACTGACAAAAACCTAAACGAAAATACTAAGGAGTTACTTAGGTTTTGAATGGCTGACTTTGAAGGCTTGAGGGCTTATGATTTGCTCTTGAACTTCCCTGATCTCAGGCATTGTGAGCCATTTAAATCTGGCATAATCTTATCATTATTTATTTTGAACCAACCTATTCCAGGATAAAGATACACATTTGATTAGCAGCTCACCAACCTGTGTACCCCACAACTGCTGGAAGCTCTGTGGTTTCTGAAGCCCCACATCTTTTACTGCACCTCCCAAATCTATCAACTCTATCATCAGAAAAGACTAGGGAAGCCAGTGAATAGGAATGAGTGTTTCTTCATTTTCAGTTCATCAACAGGAGACTTGGTTTCATGCTTACAATTAGTAAAATCAAGCACATCTCATTCAATATATTACCATGTAATTGTTGTTCAGCTCTAAGTGATACTATACTCAGGAAAGGGTGCTTTGCAAACTATTTTTATTTGGTGAGGCAAAATAACACAGAAAAAGTTTTTTTATGCAGTGTTGATGTGTTGATATATATTAATACGATTATTCCATTACCTTGGCAATTCCCCCCCCCCACCCCCACCCCCACCCCCACAACTTCTGCAGTAAACTTTTGCCAAATGATTTTTTGTGAGGGCTGTGCACCTTGAGGATAATGTGTGATAAATATTAGCACTTTCTTTATTGGCACAGACAGCTCTCCAGTTGGCCGATGTACTGCAGCCATGTGGTGGGGTCCTGATCTTGTGTGTGTTCTCAGTGGGAGGTGCCACGCAAAGGCCTGACAGTTTCCCGCGAGGAAAGGGGCGTGGGGAAACAAAATCTGTTCCTTGTTGGAGAGAGTGTCTACTGCAGGGGTGGTGCAGATTGCAATCAGACATTTGTCAGTATGAGATGACTTCATCCGGACAACTGAAAGTGCCGAGGCAGTAAATAGTGGAGATGGAAAAATAGTAGAGTCATTGTACATATTTTGTTTTTTTTTCTTATCTTTAAGTGAAAGCATCTTCTAAATACAATTAGTTCATATAATTGAAAATGAATTCTGCAAAGCATAACATTTGGAAAATGGAGTAATGGATAAATGTTATCACTGTGGAGATAGAGTGAAAATCTGTGTGGTCTGTTTCAGCACTGCCAATGTGACACAGTAATATAAGTGTTCTTGTTGCCCAGGCTTTAAAGAAAAAAAATGTCATGTTTCTCCGTGTTTATGTGTGTCATTTAATGAAACCCATAGCAGGGATAATATTTCCAGCATTCTTCATGGAGGTCTGTGTGACATAATGATTTCCACTCATGAGGCTGGCCACATCACTGTAGTGGAAGTAACAATCAGATCAGACAGACCTCCATGAAATATTTTTCCTTATTAAGATTGTATTGCTGTTCAAACTGATGAAAGGATACCTATCAAAAATTGATTGATAATTATTAACAACTTGCCATAATAAAGCACTTGAAACTTAACATCTCTAGGTACTTTGCGAGAAACATAACAAGCAAAATTTGACACTGAGCCAGTAAGGCAATGTGAGGACATGCGGCCAAAGGCTGGTGAAAGAGTTAAGCTTTAAGGAGCATTTTCAAAACTGAGAGAGAGAGGGAGAGAGAGAGAGAGAAAAGTGGAGAGGTTTAGGGAATGAACATCTGAAATTGGAGCTGAGGCAGTTGAAGACATGGCTGTAAATGGAGGAGTGATTACAATCTAGGATGTGCAAAAAGCCAGTATAGCAAGAATGTAGAGATGGTTGCAGGGACATAGGACATTACTGAGGTGGAAAGGATGAGGCAACAGAGTGATCTGAAAATAAGGAAAGGAATTTTAAGACTGAACTATTGCTGGATTGAGACTCAATGTAAGTCAGGAGATATAGCGGTGATGGGTGAATGGGACCTTGCGTGAATAATTATACACATTTTAAAAAGCTTTAAACTCCTTTATTACTTGAGAGAGCTAATGATGCTTAAATAACAGTAGATATATGATGTATATGGATAAGACTTGGTCTGTTCCACTGTTTAATGTAACAAAGATCCGAATAATTTGTTCACTGTAGTGTTAAACATGCTGCCAGAGAAAATTGCTGAAGACAGAGTATATTCCCCAAGGACTGGAGACACAATGACTTGATTAGTTGCCTTGAACTACTCTATTGCACCGCTTGATGGTGAGGTTCAGGATATTGCCAGTCAACCTGGAGATGCTCAATAATCAGGAGCCAGAGAATGTTCACAGCACAGAAACTGCTCTTAAATCCAAGCCTTCTTCAGTAGGACACTCTAGACTTCTCAGCCAGGCAGCATCAAGACTGGTTTGATATGAATGACTAGGAGGTTCAGGAACTAGCTATTAACTTACAAGCACAAGGTGTTCATGAACTGGAAGCACCACTAAGACCTGAGGAGAAGGCTCTAATCAGTCTGCAACTTGAATACTGTGAACAGTTTTTGTCTCTTATTCTAAAGGTATTCTGTCATTGGGGGCTGTCCAGAGAAGGTTTGCTAGACTGCTGCTGGTATGGAGAGATTTTCTTATGAGGAGAGGTTGAGTCGGTTGGGTTTGTGCTCACTGGAATTTAGAAGAATAGGAGGAAGCCTTATTAAAACAGAAGATGCTTGGAGGGCTTAACAGAGAGATTACAGCAAAGAAGGTTACCTCAGAGTACAATAGGATCTTGATCAGATGGGTCAATGGGCTGAGTGGCAGATGGAGTTTAATTTAGACAAATGTAAGGTGCTGCATTTTGGAAAGGCAAATCAGGGCAGGACTTATACACTGAATAGTCAGGTCCTGGGGAGTAGTGCTGAACAAAGAGACCTTGGAGTGCAGGTTCATAGTTCCTTGCAAGTAGAGACACAGGTAGTTGGATAGTGAAGAAGGTGTTTGGTATGCTTTCCTTTATTGTTCAGAACATTGAGTATAGGGGTTAGGAGGTCATGTTGCAGCTGTACAGGACATTGGTGAGGCCATTTTTGGAATATTATGTGCAATTCTGGTCTCTGTCCTATTGGAAGGATGCTGTGAAGGTATCAGAAAAGATTGATAAGGATGTTGCTAGGGTTGGAGAATTTGAGCTACAGTGAGAAGCTGAATAGGCTAGGGCTGTTTTCCCTGGAGCATTGGAGGATATGGGGTGACCATATAGTGGCTTATAAAATCATGAGGGCACGGATCAGGTAAATAGACAAGACCTTTTCCCTGGGGTGGGGGAGTCCAGAACTAGAGGGCATAGGTTTAGGGTGAGAGGAGAAAAATTTAAAAGGGACCTAAGAGGCAACTTGTTCATACAGAGGGTAGTATCTGTATGGAATGAGCTGCCAGAGTAAGTGGTGGAGGCTGGTGCAATTGCAATATTTAAGAAGCATTTGGATGGGTATATGTATAGTGAGGATTCAGAGGGATGGGGCTAAGTGGTACTAAATGAGACTAGATTAGGTCAGGATATATGGTCAGCATGGACGAGTTGGACTGAAAGGTCTGTTTCTGTGCTGTACATCTCTATGTAGAGAGGTTGTTTCCACTTATGGGAGGTCTAGGACCAGAGAGCATAATCTCTAAGTAAGGAGTTGCTCATTTAAGGCAGAGATGAGGAGGAATATTTTTCTTTCAGGGAGTAGTGAATTTGTTGAATTCTTTGCCACAGAGAGCTGGCAAGATTGGGGTGTTAAGTACATTCAAGCCTGAGACAGACTGTTAATCAGTAAGGGATAAGGCAAGAAAATGGAATTGAGGATTATCAGATCAGCTAATATCTTGAATGGCAGTGGTTATTGATTGGGCCAAATGATCTTCCTCTACCATCTTATGGTCTTATGGCTCTATTCAAATTGGACATTTCAGACTAAAAAGGTCTTACCTGCAATATCTGATCTGAACTAATCTCAGATTATAGTAGTGTTTGGATGTATTCCTGGCTATCCCACGACATAATCTCTTTCCTCTGACTTCCATGCCTCCATACTCTGCTCATTGGTACCCCTGATATACAACTTCCATAGCTAAGTGGAATGCAGTTAGACTTTTCAATACCTGGTTGGGTGATTCCTCCATTCCAGGAGAGGTCTGGTGAGTTTGAAATGCTCATTGCTTTACATTTCCGACAAAACACCTCAGATTGTATAATGTAAAGGATTTTCTCTCATTATTGCAATTCATCGACATCTTCTGGAGATGGGTGAATGTGAGGGAGGCTTGCATAGAGTTAGACCTGAGTTACTATGCCATCAATTTGTCTACATGTTGCTGCATGAATTATATCTGAAGACAGAGCTTATTACTTGCTTCTTCAGGTGGAACTGCTTCCCAGCCAAAAAGCAGCTTTAAGAGATAAGGAGAACGTTCTAGTTAAAGACGAATGCAATTCTGATGGCAAATATTGTTGATGAATGTTATCCTGTTTCCGTGTCGCGGATACTTTTGCCTAAGGCCAAGAAGAACTTTTGCTAAAACAGCAAAAAACACTTGGCAGAGATTTACTAGGTTTTCACATTCGAGTTGTACGGGAGCCAAATACACTGAGAAAAGTCTTGGGATGTGGATACAATCCAAGGGGATCCCCCTGGCGAATGTCCATTGTACTATTTATTTGAGTAAGTTGATCAGTTTATTGGAGCCATTCAGTAAAACTTAATGATATTGAGGTAGGCTTTTCAGTGAGAAAAATCTAGAAGTACATGATGCATAATGATAGAGCAATCTTTACCTGTTCTTTCAAACTTGAAACCTCTTGCATTCTTCCATTGTCATTCTTGTCCCAAAGTTGGAAGTCTGATACAGTTTACTTTCGAAACTTAACTTCATAGTTTTGGGGTAAAGTTTGGAGATGATTAGTAGTTGTGCCCAATTAGAAAGGCAGAAAGACCTTAAATTGCAGTCCTACCTAAAATCTACAAACTTTGTATGGTGAAACAGTGTGAGAGCAAAGCTGACCCACATGGAGTGGTGGGATTGTGGGGTGGCTTGGTTCCACAGTGATTCCAACTCAGACGCACATTGCCAAGTTCCATTTGCTTTATAGTGTCTAATTACCAAATGCTACAGTCAATTGTAATGGGCCTTACGCCACATTGTATCTCTAAAGGCACTAAATAAATGCAAGCTGTTGTTGCAGCTATGCTGAAGTAATATTGATCTTTGGCAGTGGGCCAAACTAGGAGCAGCAAACCGATAGTTCATTTTACACATGTTCGAAAATGCAGCAAGAATTGTCATGTTCCATTTGAATTCCATTTGAATCTGTTTTTAACTCTACGTAAGTTTACACTGTCCACATGGATGAGAATTGTGCTTGGTTTGGTGTGGTGTGAGACTGCTAGAAGCATCCAACATTACTGAGGCATGCCTTGCTCATCCACCTCCTTGAACTGCTCATATGAAGCCAGAATTGTGGTATCAATTCTATTGTATAACAGGGGAATTAGTCGTGTATTACAAATTAGTCACTGCTGACTGCCAAGATAGAATCCTATGAAATGAATAACAACAGCAAATCTGTTTTCAAGCATTCATACATATATCATGCATGAGCTTTATCAGAAGCAAAACATGAATTTATCATGCCGTAGTTACATGCCGCCTTTCTTAGTCCTTTTCATTCATTCTTGGTCATTTTCAATAGTCCGAATGATCAAGCTTGATTCTAGGAGGAATGTTTTCTGTCACCTCAAATGTAAGGATATGTGCTTACCCTCTTCAGAACTATTTCAGGATAAGGGAAAGTGCAGCTAACACATTTGTTGATGTAATTCCTTGACAGGTGCAGCATTTCATTGTTAAAGCTGGAAAGGATGCGCTGCGCTACGAGGTTAACCAGACAAGATGTAAATTAATGACTAGAGTTGCAATGCTCCTACTAGGAACCTTCGTGTGTGTCTGCTATAGGAGAACATGGTTTCGCTTTGGGACCAGAAATGTTCAAAGGCTGTGTGGTGCCATAGATTGATAGTTATATTCCAGATTGGAATATTACAAAAGACAATGGCTAATATGTATGCCCACCTCTCCTAAATTGTGAAATTAAGTGGAGCTCTCTAATTGTATGGATAGTATGGCAGGATCCAAAGGTTATGTAGTGTTTAGCAGTCTTAATTAGAGAAATAATTTTAAAAATTGTTTCTCTATGCATTGCAGCTCAGAGGGAATGAATTATCCTCAATGGCTTCGTTTACAGTGAGTTGGATGTATATCTAACAAGAACTGAAGACAAGAATGCTATAGCATGTAATATGCAGCGTATTAATGTGCTGCCAAGTTGGAACATCAGCCCTTTAAGTTCATAAAGTATAATTGTCAAATATACACAGCTTCTGGCCAACCAAGGTTTAACTTTTAATTGGTGAGGGATCTTTGCAAATTTAAAAAAATTGGTTAATATCGGGCTCCAGGTAAAAAAAAACCAACAATGATGCTGGAATTATATTTTTACATCTGAGACAAAATGTGGTGTCAGACATGGGGTGAATATGTCTAAGGTGCAAGCTTTTTTCTTTTTTTTTTACATATATAATTCTTCCACAGCTAAGTCTAAATTCAAATCAAATGTGCACAGCTGCAATATCCCCCCGAACCATAAAATGTATAGGAAGGCCAGTTCCACCTAGCGTTGGGAGGACTAGGTGCAAAACTATGTGCAAAAACATTCTAATAAGTGCATGGTATTCTGATAGGCTGGCCAGTCCAATCACCAGTCAACTTGGTCCAAAGTTCTTAACATCAACCACTTCCTTTAGTAACGGCATCACTGACCTAACGTCTGATAAGAATGGCTTTTGTGTAATTACAAATGTTGTGTGGTATGTGTGAACAGCCAATTTCATTTCTACTGCATGATAATGTCTCACTTTCCTCATCAAAATTAAGGGAAAAAGTAAACTCACTGTAGTCTTACCCAACCATAGAGCAGTTCTCTCTCGTTAGAGAGGGAGAGCTGGTGGCAGTTTACCCTGAAGGACACCACACCTAAGAAGAGGGGAAATGTTGAGAAGGTGAAACTTTCATGGTAACCTCAGCTTGTGCAAGAATTGAACCCATGCTGTTAGCATCACTCTGTGTCACAAACCAGCCACCCAGGCAACTGACCCCCAGAGTTGTGAAACAAGTCACTCTAGAATGTGGGTGGCGTGGTGGCACAGTGGTTAGCACTGCTGCCTCACAGCGCCAGACACCCGGGTTCAATTCCCGCCTCAGGCAACTGACTGTGTGGAGTTTGCACGTTCTCCCCGTGTCTGCGTGGGTTTCCTCCCACAGTCCAAAGATGTGTGGGTCAGGTGAATTGGCCATGCTAAATTGCCTGTAGTGATAGGTAAGGGATAAATGTATGGGTAGGGTTGCGCATCGGTGTGGACTTGTTGGGCCGAAGGGCCTGTTTCCACACTGTAAGTTATCTAATCAGAATCTAAGTTTCTTGCTCAAGCATTGCTGACATACACTTGCTTATGGTTTTGCAGCTGGTGGGAGGCATTGAGAAGTCTTCATTCCTTGCTTCTGTTTTGTTTGAATATCATCCTTAATTTGTAAAATGCAGTAAAACCTATTACATGATTATTCCTAATAAATTAATGGTAATTGTTTGGCTTTAAAGTTTTATGTATTTTGGATTGAAAGGAATTTTTGTAGCATTATTCTAATTGACTACTGAGTTGCATTTGGATATTTTAAGGTTGTTTCTTCAAGGCTAAGTTTACGGTACTATTTGCAAATATTGTTGCTAATAATGTAATCCAGAGTTGCTCGCTATCTCTTTTTGTGCAAATGGTCTCACCACTGGATGGGGAACAAATTCCTCATTGCACAAAGCATTAATGGCGGTTGAAAAAAGGCATAGATGAAGCAATCTGTTACTGTACCAAGAAGACACTTTAAATAATGTGTTAGAAACAAATGTGTGGTATAACATTGCATAGCTTGTAAGCACAATTAATCTGACTTGTAAATGGTAAACGTAAAACATAAGGCATTTAACAATAAGTCTAACTTGTATGGAATTAAATATTTCAGATACTTGAGGAAAACCCTCAAATTTAACAGTGCAAAGCACTGAGGGGAGTCCACATCTGCCAGGTACTCTTGTCTGTTGAATCAAGCAAGTTTACTGTTTGCATTTATAAAGCAGTACCATGACCTCAGGATGTCTTAAAGTGTTTTATAGGTAAAGAATAACTTTTGAAGTAAAGTTACTTTACTTCATTCTTATGGGCGGCACGGTGGCACAGTGGTTAGTACTGCTGCCTCACAGCGCCTGAGACCCAGGTTCAATTCCCGACTCAGGTAACTGACTGTGTGGAGTTTGCACGTTCTCCCTGTGTCTGCGTGTGTTTCCTCCGGATGCTCCGGTTTCCTCCCACAGTCCAAAGATGTGCGGGTCAGGTGAATTGGTCATGCTAAATTGCCCATAATGTTATGTAAGGGTATGGGTGGGTTGCGCTTCGGCAGGTCGGTGTGGACTTGTTGGGCCGAAGGGCCTGTTTCCACACTGTAAGTAATCTAATCTAATGTGAGAAACAAAACAGCTACATTGGGCACACTAATTTCCCACAAACCATATAACCTTTTTTGATTAATCAATGTTGCTTGAAGGGTTAATGTTAGCGAGAATACTGGGGAAAATGTCATTCTCTTCAATAGTGCCATGAAAACTTGTCCATTCACCTGCGAGGTCAGAATGAACCTAAGTTTAGTGTGTCATTGAAAAAGGCATCTCTACTTCTGCTGCACTGGTGTTTCAAAATCAATTTTACCCACCACCTCCTGACTCAGAAACAGGAGTAATACCAATCAAGCCACAGCTAACACAGAGAATAACCATAACATGATATTGGTGAGCAGTGGATTCTTGGATACATTAAATACTTTATAAAATAAAGAAATTGAATGATATTGTGAGTTGGTGGGTGCCCCCCATTCTCATCCTATTCAAAAATATCCAAATGACCTTGGACACACCACTGATGTAAAATGTTTCAACGTCTCCACAGGATATCCAAAGTCCAAGATAGGTTGTTGAGTATCTAGACATTTTCAAATCCACTGATTGGATTTCCTTTAAGGACAATTTTGTACTAATTGTGGTTTCATTTGTAACTTCCTGTTTATGTCTGATTTCTCTTGTGCTTGTTTTTTTTTAAAGTGAAATGGTCATTTTGCATGTGTAAAATTATACTGTGGAGCTACAGAAGAAAAGCAAATTTCAATCGACTGTCTAATTGTAACATATAATTAGTAATTAACTACGACGCCCCTGTGGGGAACGGCCTGTCTGTGCTTATGAAGATTACATAATGCAAAGCCCAGCGAATGTGAAATTTGACTTAATTTTGCATTAGACTCAAATTCCAATGAATATGACGGATTAAGGATAAATGCCTGGATGTGAAGCTTTCTGAATTCTTTGTCCAAAATCTGACACTAAGTGTATGTCTGCCACTATATGTCAACGACAGAGGGACTGAAAGTCTAAGGGGGTGGATGGAGTACTGATCAAGTGGACTCCTTTATTCTCTATAATGTGATGTTTCTTGACTGTTGTTGAAGCTACATTAATCCAGGCAAGTGAAGAGAATTTCATCACGTTCCTGACTTGGGTCTTGTAGGCTTTTTGAGTAACAGGAGGTATGTTACAGTATAATTCCTAGCCTCTGATCAACTTTTGTAAGCATCAACCCTCTTGTCATGATGCAAAATTGTCCTCCAACATCCTGATTTCCAACTCCCTGGGGATACTGCAGATAACCTTGCAGGATAAGCGTGTGCAGTTCTACGGACTAGATGGCTTGACCTTGGACTACACTTTGACTACCTTGAAGAAGTTCTCCTCCTCTTGATTTCAACCTTACTGCGAAGCCTCTTCCAAAGATGCCTACCATGAAGAAGTTCTCCTCCTCTCCCTTACTTTATCCCAGTCCCAAGCCTCCAACTTGGCACCAGCCTCTTGACCTGTCCATTGTCTTTCCCATCTATCCGCTCCACCCTCTTCTCTTAGCTATCACTTCTCCCCTACCTACACCTACCTATCGCATTCTCAGCGATAGCCCCACCCCCTCACATTTATCTTCCAGCCCCTCCCACGAGCCTCATTCCTGATGAAAGGCTTATGCCTGAAACGTCGATTCTCCTGCTCCTTGAATGCTGCCTGACCTGCTGTGCTTTTCAGGCACTACACTTTCGTCTCTGATCTCCAGCATCTGCAGTTCTCACTTTCTCCATGGGCAGCAGCAGTCAGGAATGACTGGCTGACTGGCAACAGCAACAAGATCTGTGGAAGTATGAATGCTGCCATGCTGAGGGAGGAAAGCAGATTTGTGTTCCATTCTCTTATGGCTCTGCCTTAGTAATATTAGTGATCTGCTGGTATCTATAGCTATAATGGCAATGGTATGGGCCTGCATAGTACCAAGTGTGTAAATGATTAGAGTCCGTTGTTGTGGTTCTGTTCGCCGAGCTGGAAGTTTTTGCTGCAAACGTTTCGTTCCCTGGCTAGGGAACATCATCAGTGCTATTGGAGCCTCCTGTGAAGCGCTGCTTTGATGTTTCTTCCGGTATTTATAATGGTTTGTTCTTGCCGCTTCCGGGTGTCAGTTTCAGCTGTAGTAGTTTGTATATGGGGTCCAGGTCGATGTGTCTGTTGATGGATGTTCTTGCCGTTTCCGGGTGTCAGTTTCAGCTGTAGTGGTTTGTATATGGGGTCCAGGTCTATGTGTCTGTTAATGGAGTTTGTGGATGAATGCCATGCCTCTAAGAATTCCCTGGCTGTTCTCTGTCTGGCTTGTCCTATGATGGTAGTGTTTTCCCAGTCAAATTCATGTTCCTGGTTGTCTGAGTGTATGGCTACTACGGATAGCTGGTCGTGTCGTTTTGTGGCTAGCTGATGTTCATGGATGCGGATTGTTAGCTGTCTTCCTGTTTGTCCTATATAGTGTTTTGTGCAGTCCTTGCATGGTATTTTGTAGACTACGTTAGTTTGGCTCGTGCTGGCTATTGGGACCTTTGTTCTAGTGAGTTGTTGTCTGAGTGTGGAAGTTGGCTTGTGTGCTGTTATGAGTCCTAAGGGTCGCAGTAGTCTGGCTGTCAGTTCTGAGATGCTCCTGATGTATGGTAGTGTGGCTGGTCCTTTTGGTTGTGGCATGTCCTCGTTCCGTGGTCTATCTCTTAGGCATCTGGTGATAACGTTGCGTGGGTATCCGTTTTTGGCGAATACCTTGTATAGGTGTTCCTCTTCCTCTTTTCGCAGTTCTGGTGTACTGCAGTGTGTTGTGGCTCTTTTGAATAGTGTCCTGATGCAGCTTCGTTTGTGTGTGTTGGGGTGGTTACTTTCATAGTATAAATACCACTATAAATACCGGAAGAAACATCAAAGCAGCGCTTCACAGGAGGCTCCAATAGCACTGATGATGTTCCCTAGCCAGGGAACGAAACGTTTGCAGCAAAAACTTCCAGCTCGGCGAACAGAACCACAACAACGGACACCCGAGCTACAAATCTTCAACCAGACTTTTGATTAGAGTCCATATACACAGATTGTGAAGGTACTGGATCAGTGGTGCTGGAAGAGCACAGCAGTTCAGGCAGCATCCAAAGTGCAGCGAAATTGACGTTTCGGGCAAAAACCCTTCATCAGGAATAAGGCTAGACAGCCTGAAGCGTGGAGAGATAAGCTAGAGGAGGGTGGGGTTGGGGAGAAAGTAGCATAGAATACAATAGGTGAGTGGGGGAGGAGATGAAGATGATAGGTCAGGGAGGAGAGGGTGGAGTGGATAGGTGGAAAAGAAGATAAGCAGGTAGGACAGGTTCGGACAAGTCATGGGGACAGTGCTGAGCTGGAAGTTTGGAACTAGGGTGAGGTGGGGGAAGGGGAAATGAGGAAACTGTTGAAGTCCACATTGATGCCCTGGGGTTGAAGTGTTCCGAAGTGGAAGATGAGGCGTTCTTCCTCCAGGCGTCTGATGGTGAGGGAGCGGCGGTGAAGGAGGCCCAGGACTTCCATGTCCTTGGCAGAATGGGAGGGGGAGTTGAAATGTTGAGCCACGGGGTGGTGTGGTTGATTGGTGTGGGTGTCCCGGAGATGTTCCCTAAAGCGCTCTGCTAGGAGGCGCCCAGTCTCCCCAATGTAGAGGAGACCGCATCGGGAGCAACGGATACAATAAATGATATTATTGGATGTGCAGGTAAAACTTTAATGCATGTGGAAGGCTCCTTTAGGGCCTTGGATAGAGGTGAGAGAGGAGGTGTGGGGCAAGGCACCTTCCCCTGCCACCGCAGGAACTGTAAAACTGTAAATCTGTAAAAATATCTTTTCCTTCAGCATTGTGATCCCGTTCCATTATCAGGCCTTAACAGACTTGCAGCTGATCCTCTTTTCATTAAATAATAGCAAATTTGGATGCATATCCCTATAGCTGAAAGAAAGGATGCTTGGTGTAGACCTTTCCAATGTCCAAGTTCTCACTGATGATAAGATTTTGCATGCAGTGAGTAGCAGCATGAAATACATCACACCCCTTCACCATGAAACCAAATGTTTAGGAAATTGGATAGCAGCACCCTGGAATTAGATTCAGATTGCAATAGAATCTGCATGCTAAACTAAAACAGGGCCACCCTGAGTAGTAGATGCCGCAAGTGGAGCACAGAGAATGAAATACGACTGACTGTGGCCACAAATGAGGTACAAAATATTTGGCACTCACACAGCTTTATGCATCCCCTGAAGGGACAAACAAAAGACATTGTTTGCCTGAATATTCAAGCTTGTATTATTGTCATGAAGAGAGGTTTATCTGTAGAATGTACCTGAACCACTCTGGATCAACATTACATTTTCATGAATAATTCAGGCCACCTTTAGTTTGACTGTCTTCCAAAATATTTTCTCATCCTGATCCGATCTGTTTAACAACACTGGAGTCTTCTTGAAGTATGTTCTTGGATTTGGAATTGCTATGCTGAAAATGTGTTGCTGGAAAAGCACAGCAGGTCAGGCAGCATCCAAGGAACAGGAAATTCGACGTTTCGGGCATAAGCCCTTCACCTGCTGCGCTTTTCCAGCAACACATTTTCAGCTCTGATCTCCAGCATCTGCAGACCTCCCTTTGGAATTGTTATGACCTGGTGTGTCGTTGTTGTTTAGCTCTGGGTTTTGCAGACCCTTAATTTGTGCGAGTTGTGAGAAGGTACAGCTAATAGAGGCTGGATCTTTATTCTTCCATCTCAGTAATGCCTACACAAGCAGCTTTATCTCAGGCTGTTGAATCATAGTTCCTGCAGTTCATTCTCTATCAAGATGGAAGGAATACTTCATGCAACGGTATCAATTCACTGAACAATGCTACTCATTATCTATTAATTTTGACTTTTAATCAGTGACAGTTGCAATTCTATAACCTAATTTTGCAGGTAGTTCTTCTATAATGCGCTGGTTGCATTCTTGTGTAACCCTACGTTATAGAAAAATCATGCTTTAGAAACAGCACTTAAAGTGTTGGCGATGTAATCATGTTATACCCAACACATGTTTTAAAAGTTTGCACTTTAGAAACAATGTCCTCAAATCATCAATTGCATTATAAAGAATTAGCCTGAACTAAGCACACATTACAGCAAACGATCTGTATTCTATACTTCAAAAACTCCCTACCACTGTTATCCTGAGCATTCTAGTGTTCTAGTGCTTAGGGGCGAGGAAGTGCATAGGAAGAAACTGTTCCCACTTGTAAACAGATTGAGAACCAGAGGGCTCAGTTTCAAAATGTTTTATCAAAGAAGTAAATATGAAGTGAGAATTTTTTTCACACAGTGAGTAGTTAGGGTACGGAATGTACTGCTTGGAAATGTAATAAAGACAGGTTTAATCCAGACATTCAAGAGAGTATGAGATGCTTATTTAAATGGAAACATTGTGCAGGATTACAGAGAAAAGACATGTTAAAATGCTCAGGATACTGGCGTGGACACGATGGGCTGAATGATTGAATTCTGCACTGGAACAATGCTGTGACTGATTCTCCCTTGCTCACTTTCTGCTCCTATCCATTGTGCACTTTTCATCAATTATGAGCACGCTTCTGGGTGTTGAGTAGGAATCACAATGTTAACAAAAGCACCCCGAGGTGATGTTTTTCTTTGTTATGCCCCTTTATGGAAATGCATTGCCTCAGTCTAGGCCCTCCACCTGAAAGGTTGTCTGAGATGAAAAACCATCTAGAGGGATCAAACCTACGCTGGGCAGCACCATCTTATTCAGAGCAGAAATAACAGCACCAGACTGTGCCAATTATAATCTGAGCATTCGTACTAAACACATTTCATTAGGAATTCTGAGGTAGTAACTAATTGATTACATATGTGGGCTGCTTTAATCATGAGTCACTGTAAGGTATGTTTATTACAAAGAACAGAAATCAATATTGTCCAGACACACTGTTGATGTGCATGATATTGATGTGACAGAAATGGTGCAGGATTATGAAGCTGGCTTGTCAAGCTAGAGAGACTCCCTCAACTGGATTTAAGGAAAGTCATGTGGCCGAAAAGACTTTGAATCCAATATGAAACATTCTTGCTGATATTGTGTGATATTTCTAGTGTGCTTGATGCATATGTAAAGATATTTCTACAGGGTAAAGATAACACAAGTGTACTTCTGTTAATTGTCCTGAAAGAACTGAACCATAGAAAATTACTTAGAAGCAAAATCATGGGTTCAAGGGACAAAAGTGATCTTTAAAGAGGCTGGGAGCAATGAATGAGCTACTTTGTCCACTGATATGCTGTTAAATGGGGCCATGGAATATGGTATAACATTTCAATTGCTTCATTCAGAGCCACGATGGCCAAACTGGATGAGGGGATCAAGACAGCGCCAGGAGTCAAGAGACATTTACGACAAATTTACTCCAGTATCAGGCACAGTATTGATCATAACATAGACAAGAATGAACACTTCAACAAAAGAGCAAAGGAAGAGTGCATGTGATCTGTCTCTATTGGTCTCCCATAAAACTTATTTTGTTTGGCCTCAGAGGTCAACAGACTGACATGCTACCAAATGAGCTAGGAGTGAAGGCATTTGGTATGCTTTCCTTCATTGGTCAGAGCATCGAGTACAGCAGTTGGGAGATTATGTGGCTGTACAGGACATTGGTTAGGCCACTTTTGGAGTATTGTGTGTAATTCTGGTTCCCTCCTATCAGAAGGATGTTGCGAAACTTGACAGGGTTCAGAAAAGATTTACAAGGGTTTTGCCAGGGTTGGAGGATTTGAGCTACAGGGAGAGGCTGAATAGGGTGGGGTTGTTTCTCTGGAACATCGGAGATTGAGGGGTGACCTTACAGAGGTTTATAATATCATGGGCATGGGTATGATAAATAGGCAAAGTCTTCTTCCTGGGTTGGGGAGTCCAAAACTAGAGGGCATAGGTTTAGGATGAGAGGGGAAAAATTTAGAAGGGACCTAACGGGCAACTTTTTCATGCAGCGGTGGGTGCGCATAAGGAATAAGCTGCCAGAGGAAGTGGTGGAGATAAAAAAAACTGCAGATGCTGGAATCCAAAATAGGCAGGCAGGATGCCAGAAGAACACAGCAAGCCAGGCAGCATCAGGAGGTGGAGAACTCAATGTTTCGGGTGTAACCCTTCTTCAGGACTGGGGGTGGGTGTGGGGGGAACTGCAAATAAAGGGGGTGGCGGGGGCAAGTGAAGACCTGGTTGGTCAATGTGAGGAATGAATCTGGTAGGTGGGGCAGGGAGGTGTGGAATGGGGGTGTGGGGTTTCTGGGAAGGGAAGGGAGGTTATTTGAAAATTAGAGAACTCAATGTTGTGTCCTCCAGGCTGTAGGCTGCCCGGGCAGAAGGTGAGGTGTTCTTCCACTTCCAATTTACGTTTTGCTTCATTGTGGCAATGAGAAGATTCCTCTACATGGGGGAGACCAAATGTAAACTTAGGGAACGGCTCGCTGAGCATCACAGCCGGGCCCACAGGGGCGGATCAGAGCTCCCAGTCACTGTCCATTTTAATGTCCCTTCCCACTCCCTTTCTGACATGACCATACTTAGCCTCCTCCATTGCCACAACGAACCAAACTGCAAATTGGCGGAACAACACCTCATCTTCCACCTGTCCAGCCTAAAGCCCAGAGGAGACATCATTGAGTTCTCCAGTTTCAAATAACCTCCCTTTCCTCCTCCTGACTCCCTACTCAGCCCCACCCCCTCCCTTCCACCCCTCCCAGCCACCAACCAGATTCATTCCTCCCATTGACCAACCAGGTCGTACCCTCTATCTGCCTTCACCTATCCCCACTTCGCCATCCTGCCCCTGCCACTCCCATTATCTGCAGCTCCACTTACACCTCCCGTCCTGAAGAAGGTTACAGCTGAAACATTGACTTCTCCACCTCCTGATGCTGCTTGGCTTGCTGTGTTCTTCCAGCCTCCTGCTTGTCTAGCAGAGGAAGTGGTGGAGGCTGGTACATTTCGAACATTTAAAAGGCATCTGGATGGGTACATAAATAGGCCAAGTGCTGGCAAATGGGATAAGATTGTTTTAAGATATCTGGTCTGTATGGATGTGTTGGACTGCAGGTTCTGTTTCCATGCTGTACACCTCCAGGATTCTATGACCCTAGCCTCAGTCATGCAAATCAAGTATATTTGTGGCTGACTTTTGTCTAAAGCAGGAAGGAAAGAGGAGGTCACTGTAACTGACCCCAAGCCCCAGACTGTGACAAGCAGAATCCATTCAGCAGCCATGTTCTTCTTGCATTTCAGTGCCACTTCCCACCATTCATTCCCTCACCCCAAACTAGGGAAATGTGGACATTTGCATCTGAAGAGAGGGCAGAATTAGGTTTAGGTGAGTTACTTGCTGTAGTTGAATTGCCTGGTGACATTCATCACAGCGAATGATCTCCTGGGACTATTGTGACTCTTGGAAAACTGTAAAGTTTGCACAGATTACCTTCTGACAGAAAAGGAGAGATGCATATTCGAAATGGTTTGTACAAATACCTGTTGAAGGAGTAGCGCTCTGAAAGCTAATACTTCCAAATAACCCTGTTGGACTATAACTTGGTGTTGTGTGATTTTTATATTTGAAATGGGGATGGGTAAGTAAATGAGGATTATTAATAGTTATAAATGTTTCACAGATGAATAGATTATTAAGCCATCATGTTGACCAAGCACAGTTCGATACAATCCATTTTACCTGGATTCCTTTACAACAGCAACTTAATGAAAATATCCTCTTTAATTGCTGTTTGTTGAGTGAAATGTAGATGCAGGCCCCTGCTAGGGCAGTCTTAAAAAAAAACCATGTCCAGGTATTTTTCACTTAAGAGCCAAAGCAGTTCATCTGTCATCTGGAGTTAAATTGCTGTAACACTGCAGTCTGTTTTGACACTGATTAAGCCTCTCTCACAGAACGATTGAATAGCAGAGCACAAACATGATAACCAGATGCTTGTCTGGGGCCTCTTGTAATTTACTGTTCCAGACTGCACTTTAAAATCTGGTGGTGTAACGAGACCTTAAAAATAACTGGATAGGTAATGCCAAGCATTCAAAAGTACTCTGTCACTTATGACCTGTGACTATCATTTTGCTAAAACAGCAGTGGATTTTTTTGCAATAATGCTTTTATAAATCTTTGATGGAAGAAGTGCACTAGGATGTTGCAAAATTTATTAATATGAGCATTTGCACCAAATCAATCATCACAGGCCATTTTGAGTCTTGACTAAGTTTTGAACAGGTTCCGCCTTTTTGAGGTGAACAGATATTCTACTATTGACCTTTTGGTTGGTAAAGATGACAGCAACTGCTGAAAATGTGTTGCTGGAAAAGCGCAGCAGGTCAGGCAGCACCCAAGGAACAGGAGAATCGACGTTTCAGGCATAAGCCCTTCTTCAGATGACAGCAATCTGAGCTGAGAAACATTTCTGTTACCAATCAAAAATAGCTACAAATTTTAAATTAATGTAAATATTTAAATAAAATAGATCTGTCCTGTTTATGTGAAGATCGGTCTTGTGTTTGTATGACTCTCTCTTCATTGCTTCTTTTTGTCTGAACTTTGTTTGTTCCTGGTGGAGGTTTCTTCCTTCATTCTTTCTCCAAGTATCCGTCACCATGGGCAAGCAATCTTTTTCTGGGGGCAGATAGGTAAGGAAGAGGTCTGTTCAAATTTGGTCAAGTTTTCAGCATAAACTGGCCTACAGAGTTGGTGGTATTGGTGCAGCAGGAAACACCTCCAGCAGGATGGCCTGCAGCCCATATTAGGTGGAAATTCTTGCTAAGTCCCCAGTCATTGCCTCTGGAAAATGAGCAAGGGGTATGTCATAGCTGGGAAACAAGGACAATGTTATGTTTCTTTTTCTTAAGAATCCCTGCAGTGTGGAAGCAGGCCATTTAGCTCATCGAATCCACACTGACCCTCAGTGGAGCATCATCCCCCTTACCTTAGCTCTGCCCTTGCATTTCCCATGGCTAATCAATCTAGTCTGCGTATCCCTGGACATTATGAAGCAATTTAGCATGGTCAATTCACCTAACCTATGCATCTTTGGACTGTGGGAGGAAACCTGAGCACCCTGAGGAAACCCATGCAAACATGAGGAGAATGTGCAAGCTCCACACAGACAGTGGCCTGAGGCTGGAATGAAACCTGGATCCCTGGTACTGTGAGGCAGCAGTGCTAACCACTGAGCGACTGTGCTGTCCCATGTATGTATGCCTCCATGCTTGCAGGGCTTGAACACCCTGCCCCTTATATTTGAAGTCTTGTAATGAAGAAAGACTTGAGATACTGGGATGACTCCAATTTCCAATTCCAGCAGAAAAAAGGACTAAAAGGGAAGTTAATTGAGCTTTTAAAGCAGGAGAATTTTAATATGATCTGGCACACATCGACGTATTGTCAAAATACATAAGTGTGTTGAGTGCATACACGTGAATGGACAGTGACCGTTTTGTGATCCATGACTGATACTCCTTGTGTTCATTAAATTTTGCAAACCTTCTGTTTTTTTTTTCCATCTGAGGCACTGTTTCCTTCTAGATTCCTGTGTTGATGCAGATAAATACCAGCTCTTTAAATTTGTCCATAAAAAGCTTAATGTGGTTGTAAGCACACAGGCAAGCCAGGCTGAAACCAGATCTTTATCTGAAAAGTGCAGTTAACTTTTGGCTAGCAGGAGAGAAAATAATTTGCTGTAGCCTCATGCCATCGATGCAAAGTCACATGCATTGTTAAAGAGGCCCTGCCTTGACGTTGGTTTGCTTTAATGAGCTGCTTTTTTTAGATTGGGAAAGGAATTGAACCAGAAGAAACCTGCAGTCATTTTTTTTGTCAAAAGGATCTCCTAAGTGATGGGTCGTAACCTTTGTTCCAAAATGAACAACAGTTTGCTAAACATGCTTTCGTAGACCTGGTGCCATTTAAAAGCAGAGTCTTGGCGCCCAAGTCCTATTTATAAATGAAGTCACTTTATAGCCATACAATCGATTTTGACAGGCTGTTGAGGTTTTACCATGGTTTTTTTTTAAACAAAGAGTGCCATGTAATTGCAAAAGGCATTTGGCCAGTGTGGGTGTAGGATCAGAGCTGGGAGATTGTATTTGGGAGGGAAGCTGAAGTATTAACAAAACCACTAAAACACATTGAGTCAGTCGTGGTCTATCTGCAAGATGAATGGACTCCCGTCCTCCCGGTTAAGACCAGCAGGAACTCCTCCTTTATATGGTCTGTAATGCTGATCTTTTGACTTTACCTCTTCATTTTTCTAAATTATATCTGAGATTTTGAACCAGGTCTCTTTAGATGGTGCTAGAAGTGGTGATTTTGTACACTTTTTGCTGTACTCATGTATCCCTGTACCAAAAACAACAAATACTGGACATATATCACTGTACTTGAGTATATAGAGTCATAAAGATGTACAGCACAGAAACAGACCCTTCAGCCCAACTTGTCCATGCTGACCAGATATCCTAAATTAATCTAGTTCCATTTGCCAGCACTTGGCCCATATCCGCCTAAACCCTCCCTATTTATATACCCATCCAGATGCCTTTTAAATGTTGCAATTGTACTAGCCTCTACCACTTCCTCTGGCAACTTGTTCCATACACGCACCCGCCTCTCCTTCAGTCACTTTTATATCTTTCCCCTCTCACCCTAAACCTATGCCCTCTTGTTCTGGACTCCTGCACCCCAAAGAAAACACTTTGTCTATTTACCCGAAATATGCCCCTCATGATTTTATAAACCTCTATGAGGGCACCCCTCAGCCTTCGACACTCCAGGGAAAACAGCCCCAGCCCATTCAGCCTCTCCCTATAGCTCAAATCATCCAACCCTAGCAACATCCTTGCAAATCTTTTCTGAACCCTTTCAAGTTTCGCAAAATCCTTCCAATAGGAGGGAGAGTAGAATTGCACGCAATATTCCAAAAGTGGCCTTACCAATGTCCTGTACAGCTGCAACATGACCTCCCAACTCCTGTACTCAATGCTCTGACCAATAAAGGCCTTCTTCACTATCCTATCTAACTGCAATTTTACTTTCAAGGAACTATGAACCTGCACTCCAAGGTCTCTTTGTTCAGCACCTCCCAGGACCTGACTATTCAGTGTGTAAGTCCTGCTCTGATTTGCTTTTCCAAAATGCAGCAACTCACATTTACCTAACTTAAACTCCATCTGCCAATCCCCAGTCCATTTGCCCAACTGATCAAGATTCCGTTGCACTCTGAGGTAACCTTCACTGTTCACTACACCTCCAAATTTTGTGTCATCTTCAAACTTACTAACTATAACTCCTATGTTCACATCCAAATCATTTATATAAATGACAAAAAGTAGTGGACCCAGTACCAATCCTTGTGGCACTCCACAGGACACAGGCCTCCAGTCTGAAAAGCAACCCTCCACCACCACCCTCTGTCTTCTATCTTCGAGCCAGTTCTTTATGTAAAGGGCTAGTTCTCCCTGTATTCTATGAGATCTAACCTTGCTAACCAGTATCCCATGGGGAATCTTGTTGAATGCTTTACTGAAGTCCATATTGATCACTCCTACTGCTCTGCCCTCATCAATCCTCTTTGCTTTTTCTTAAAAAAAACTCTTATCATGTTTGTGAGACATGATTTCCCACATACAAAGCCTTTCTGACTATCTTTAATCAGTCCTTGTTGTTCCAAATACATGGAAATCCTGTTACTCAGGATTCCCTCCAGCAACATGGCCATCCCCGATGTCAAGCTCACCCAGTCTATAGTTCCCTGGCTTTTCCTTACCACATTTCTTAAATAGTAACACCACATTAGCCGACCTCCAATCTTTCAGCACCTCACCTGTGACTATTGATGATACAAATATCTCAGCAAGGGGCCCAGCAATCACTTCTCTATCTTCCCACAGAGCTCTAGGGTACACCTGATCAGGTCTTGGGGATTTATCTACTTTTATGCGTTCCAGGGCATCCATCACCTCCTCCTCTGTAATATGGACATTTTTCAAGATGTCACCATCTATTTTACCACATTCTATGTCTTCCATCTCTTTCTCCACAGTAAACACTGATGCAAAATACTCGATTCGGAACGATAGGAACCCATCTCCTGTGGTTCCATGCATAGGCTGCCTTGCCCTTCATGCTGGGCTTCCACTATTGAAAGAAAGATATTTTAGGAGGAGAAATAAAAACAGAAGTGTGCCTGGGATAATATAAACATTAATATTATTAACTTACATCTGCCCTAAGTATATTGCCTTTTCATACAAGCTGAAGTCTGCAATATAACATTAGATACTTTTTGCGAAGATGATATTTGCAATGATTGCATGTCCAGTATTGCAAATGCCATTGTTCAAGCCATTGTAATTGCTGATGCATTATCTTTCCTTTAACTGTCTTTTCATGCCTCGAGGACAGAATTCGGCTAGAAAGAGTTGTGGTCAGTTGGTCTAAGACATTGGGCAAAGTGTTATGGTGGCCTGTAAGGACTTAATACAACCAACACACTGATGTGTGGGAAATAATTTAGCATATTTAAGTTGATTTATTTCCCTTTTATGTTCCTCAAGTGATTTTGACAATATCTAGTCCTATTGTTTCTGATTGCTCTGTTTCCAACCCACAAGGTTATGCTCAATTAAGTCACTCAGACATGTCTACCGCCATTCCTTTGGAACTCTCTTTAATGAGGGAAGGAGATTTGTGTCGGTCAATAATTGCAAAAGTGCCTAGGCAGCATACCCAGACAAGGTGGAACACTGACTCTCACATGGTCAAAATCAAGATGGCGGCCCTGAGAAATGTGCTTCTCCTTGCTGTGTTTCACTTAGTCAGTGCTTTGTATGCAAGCTCTTCCACTGAACTTCTCTCTCCTTCACTGAACTCCACCCACCCCCAGCCATCCCAGTACTTTTGCTTTTGCTATTCATGCCAACTCTGTAAGGTAAAGAGGTGCCAAAGGCCACCTCCTACATCTGGTTCATCCTTTATTTTGTATCTGAACTGGTTAAGGCTCCAAAGAGCTGAAAATTTCCTTCTCCAAGCTGTGAAATGAAATATGATACAAAATTGCAGAGGTTTGTTCTGGTCAAGTTCATAAACACACTTAGTAACATAATTTATTCACTCAGACCATTTATATCTGAAACAAGCATTTCATAATTATTCCACACATTCTGTGCATACATTACAATGTACCTTCCTACACTGCAAAGGACATAAAACAGAAACAGGCCGTATGGCCCAACCAGTGAATGTGTGTTGATGCTCCATTCCAGCTTCTTCCCAATGATCAGTTTATCCCTCCTATGAATATTAAACATTCTTTTAATGTATCTATGCTGCTCTTCTCAGTTACACTGTGTGGTAGCATCATATCTGTTGCAGCTGAAATGGGGCTGAAAAATGTGTTGCTGGAAAAGCGCAGCAGGTCAGGCAGCATCCAAGGAACAGGAGAATCGATGTTTCGGGCATAAGCCCTTCTGAAATGGGGGCAAGGATAATCTGAGGTTGTAAAAGGCAGCACATAAATGCAAGTATTTCTTGGGAATGAACATGTTCCTTTCCTCCTACCAGCCGTACTTTACCTTGTAGATCAAGTACTGGCTCAGCAACCATTATTTTGAACCAAGAGTTCATATTTAAGAATATATTGGGATGGTTTCCAACTCCATTGGGAAATGAAAATGTGGTCAGGAAAGAAAAAACAACAGGGCCTATCTATCTTTGAATTTGTAAGTAAATAAGTTTTTTTTACAACATATTGACCACGTGAAGGGCTTCACTTTTTTAAGGAGGAGTGCCTTTTTTTTCCTGTATGAACATTTTTTAAATTATATATGACAGCTCTATTAAATGGTTATTAAATTTCAAAGAAATACTGAGGTCTGCCTGTCATGGATGTTGAAAGAAGGGCTAAGGAGGAACATAGAACATAGGCTTACATGGGAAAAAGAGAAGAGAATGGAAGAACCATGTGAGGACAAGAAGAGGGCATTGGGGTATGAAACAGAATTGGGTGGCATGGGGATATGAGATAGCATGGTATATGCGGGGCATGAAAGAGGAATGTGTATGAGAAACCATTAGGTGTGTGTGAGAGAGAGAGCATAGAGGTAGCAGAGGCCTATGATGGAGCATTGGATGTGTAGGGGCTATCGAAGTAATATGAGTGTCCTTGTGATATGTGTGGGCATGGTCAAGCCATGAGGGTTGAGAGGACAAGGAGGGAAAATGAGGTGTATGAAGAAGCATGGGGGCATGAGGATATGAGAGGAATGGAAGTATGAAAAGGCATGGGTACATGAGGGGACATTGTCATGCGAAGTGAGCTAGGGGCTGAGTCGTGATGAGACAAGGGGTGAAGTTAGGAAGCACATGAGCCATGCTAGAAATCTGGGCTGTTGCTTCAATGTACCAAAGAAGACTTTTCAACCATCCTACCTTGATACCCACGTGCCTCTGGGGCTGCCTCAGGAATGAGGAAGCAGAACCCTGTTCATGAGACAGTAACATGAGGGATATGGGCAGCTGGGTAAGGTGGCAGCTTCCAGTTTCCAAACTTGGCCTGACTTGAATTCCACATGAAAATCCAGTGTTCATTGTTTTTTTCTGAATGAAACTAAATATTTATACATGGATTCCTAGTCCCTTTGCTTTCTTGGTACAATACTTATTAAATGGAAAAGAATTTTCAAAAAAATTGATCTGTGCAACTTAAACATGGGTTTTCACTACATAGGGTTGTAAGTAAACTTTTTCTCATTAACCAAGAGTGATATTTGACTTTGAAACTCTGTGTATGCTGATGAAACAGCACTTTCATTCTGTATCCTTTGATTGATTTGATTATGAAGACTTAAAAGGGAAAGTTGAAAACAAGAACTGTATCAGAAGTCGTTAGCACCAAGGAAAGTTTCAAAATGACCGACTTATTAGAGTAAACCTTGACATTTTCCTTGCCCTCAAGTATTGAAGTAAGCTCTTGTTTGTTTTTATATTAAATTAAGATTGTGAAGGCATGTTTGATGCAAAATGTCATCGTGTATACTCCCAGTAAGTGGCACGTTTCATTAAATTCAAGCAATTTTCCTTTTGTTGTCTATTAATTGTTCTCGCAATTATATGGAACAAGTGTGGTAGGAAAACCAGACAGCTTTACCATTACTGGGGCTCTTACATGAAGCAGACAAGGGGAAAGCAACTCATTTCATTTTCTTGGTGTGGAGAGAAATCATGCTTTGTGGAAGGTAATTCTGTATTTTAGTGAAATTCTGAAAGTCTGTTTGTCTGTCTTCATTTGTACTCATTTATGCATAAGGTCATAGCCTGTACTTGGTGTGCTTTTTTTATTGAGCAGAACTAATTGCTTGCTTATATTCAGTGGAGGTATCATTTCTTTGGCATCTGAAACTTCTGCCATGAACTAGGAAAGCGGTGGGAGATATTCCCTTCATAATTACAGATGCTACGGCCGACAGGCTGCTTTCTCAGTGACAAATTCCTCTTTCATTCATTTGGTAATGAAGAAACTGCCCTATTTTGCCAAAAAAATTACATTTTTGTTGAATTTTGTGCAGGGTTTCTCTCTGTGTGATTTTTCACACAATCATCCTGAACTTGCCCAAGTTCTTAAGGTGCCCATTTCAACTGATGCTAGCCTGATTCTCCACTCACCATAGTCAGAACAACTTACCACTGCCTGCAAGATCCCAGCATATACTGACATCTCTGGCACTGTCACCATACTGAGAATGCTGTTGCCACAGCCACAGAACACTGTTGGGTCTGGATCTGCTTTGCCCAGTTCCAGTGTTTTGCCCTGGGCATGGCTGAAACAGGGAAAATGACACTTCACTTTGTGTAGAGGAACATAGAGATCCTGATGGATTGGCTGATATAGAGGAGGTCCATCCTTTTCCCAGATGACTGCCAGAGGAGGCCACTCAGGTTATTGTGGCACCCACGGTCTGGTGAAATGCCCAGCAGTGAAGGGAGAATGTCCGTTTCCTTTCCCACTCTCCCAGGTAAGTGCCACCATTTACCATCTGCTACCTTACAATCATATTACCTCTGTCACCTTACCCAGCTTCCACTATGGCACATGCATTATAACTTCCATTGTCACAGGCAATCTTCCTCACTCAGTCCACCCTAATGGAGAGCTAGGTCCAGCAGTCTCAGATTCTGCTTGGTATACACACTGACCTGCACATTGTGCAATTGGTGTTCAATTCCAATACCAAAATGACAGGTAGATGACAGATCCTGAACTCAATCTAGCTACCCTTTGATCCAAAGGAGAGAGGGCAGTGCCAGTCAGTGTTCAGTGTAGGAGGAACCATGTGTCAACAGTACATCCTCCTGCATGACCAATTTCCGTAATGTTCTATCATCTTTATATATTGCATTCACCACCCTCCAACTCTTGTAATCCCCTCTGCTGCCAGCACTCAGACTCCAATCCCTACAATTAAGATCCCCAGTCTTCCTCCTAAAGCAATGGCTCCTGATCATCTCCCCTTGTCTTTTCATGGATGGATCCTTAAGACTAACTGTGGCCAACCCCCTTGAACGAGTTTGTCAGACAATGCTGAATGATGAGTGACCAGACCCCTCGCTGCTATCTGGACAGCTCCCCGACTGACTTTCTGTGACTTCCCAGACTGGTTGCTCTGGGCCTACAAGTCTGAGACATGGCTGTTTGCTTGCAGCACATTTGATGTATTTGCTGCATACGTGGTTAACTCTTGATGGACGTGATTGATGTAGCACAATTGCTGTAGAGCAACATGTTCGCCCTCTTGACTGATGACTGCTAGCAACTGTGACAAGCTACTGGCTTTGTGCCTGTGCTAAAAGCCAAGACAAGGTTAGTGTGAGCATTTAAAGTATAGCTAAAGAGGCAAATCACTAAAAGGCAAGGCAAGGAAGGAATGTTGTGAATATCCAGATAGGTGCTAAGCGAGTGAGTGCTGTGAGAGCAAGCAAGCAGCCACACAGTGGAGTTTTGTTCAGTCTGAGTGGGCTGCCTGAAGCATTGCTGCAGTATTACAGTGTCCCTTTGCACTTGGGAGTGATCCCAAGTGCAACGGGACACTGTAGAAATGGACTGTCAATGGATTGGAGCTGTGTAATGATGATGGCATGTGTTGGATGCTAGTGTCCATGAATGTGGGTTACGTATAGTCACTGCTTATGCATCGTACCCTGAGATGTTAGTGCCAGGAGTCCAAGATGAAGGCCCAGAGGATCAAACAGTGAGCTGGAATGGCCAGGTACCCACTTTAACTTCCATGTCAGGAATGTGTGGCATTTCCAGGGTGGCAGTGTAGAAGAGTGAATATTAACGAGATGAGATTAAGTAATAACAAAGGGGAGAATGAATAATTAACCATGTTAATAGTCCTCTCACTACTCACTAGCTAGAATTGTGTCTCGATGCCTGGAATTTAGTTGGTAAGTGCGACTTGCTGCTTTCGATGTTGCAAAAGCCATCACTCCAATTTATACTGGATTCTTCCTAATTTCTCATCATTGCCCAGCTCTTTCAGGGCCTGGGACAATTCTGCTGAATGCCGTTTTCAAGTCTGATCGGAAATTCAGGACAGGTGGTTTTCCCAAAAGGATGGTGAAAGTGTAGAATAGGTGTAACAGAGAATAGTTAAGGTAAAAAGTGAGGTCTGCAGATGCTGGTCTGATAATTGCTGATAAGGCTGCATTTCTTGCACTTCCCTAGTTACCCTGACTCGGCTGTGTGGCACTGGTGTTTCTGGTGAGGGAGATTTCCCCTTGAACTGTTGTGGTCCGAAAGGTGTTGATGCACTCACACTGATATTCAGTAGGAAACTGTGTGTTATTGGCAGAGTGACAATGAAGAAATGATGATACATGTCCATGTCAGGATGGTGTGTGATTTGGAAGGCAGTTTGGTGAATATAGTTTTCCTGTGGCATATTTTTTCTCGCTTCCTTCTTGAATGCATAGCCTAAATCCAAGCTTCAGAGCCAACTCTGTTATGAAGAGGAATGAGGAGGAAACTTCACTTTTATTTCAGAGTCAGTTCAAATTCTAAATCCTTACAATCATTGGGAAGCTAAACTTCATTGCAGTTCCATCAAATCTATAGTAGAAATGCTTTTTGATTCCGCCCTTTTCTCCAATGGGTTGGATGGATTGGTTGTCTGTAATAGGTATTGTCATCTTGTGCTGAGTTTATATCAGAGCTGGGCTTAAGATATATTCTGTGTTTGTGAAGAGTTTGTTAAAAACCTGAGTAATTAATGTGTCTCAGCCATAAAGATTGGGTAAAATAGACTTAGTGTTTCAACATTTTATTCAAATATTCAAAACTAGCTTGGTGAGTCATTGCTGTTTGTGATGAAGCTGCAGATTGAGGAGCTCATTGAATCTCACTGTCCAAGCTGACGCTTGAGAACTGGCCACTTAAGCCCTGAAGGCCTGACAATTGTGGAACTCCACTCTATTATTTCACCAAAGAAAAACTTAGGGCAGAGTGACAGTGAAGGAAGAAAGAAAACTTCTCACAAGTTTCTCACTGTTATTAATTAATCATCTGGTCCTGATCAATTTCAATGTTTTCAATGTGTTTTCTTTAGAGTGACAAGAAAAGGTATATTGTCTCCTGGTAGTAGCAGTTAATCATATTGCTGGTATCTTATCCAATGGCAATCATGTCTCACCGTATGCTAATTATCTCAGTTTAATGACTGACAGTAGAGTTACAAGAATATTTAAGAAATTTCATTAGGAGGTGGTTAGACCAGGAAATGTCATAGTTGATGAATCTGTTCAGGTTTATGATACCATGCCTGTTTGTACAGTGAATTAAGCTTTCAAGAGGTAATCCTATAACGATAAGAGGTTCCAATCTCCATGCATTAATTAGACATTGAGATTAATTTGGTTCTATGCAGTTCCCGGTTGCATTGTCTGATTAGAAGCTTCAATTGCTTGTGTCCTCCCTGACCTCCTTGGAATCTGTTAAGTTTGAAACTTGGTCATTAGCTGAACAGTAATCAGTCATGTAAGTATCCAGGCAGGATGTGCATGTCAGTTAAGCAGACAAAATTAGGCCATGCCAAACATTTATCATTAAAGGGCAGATAGCCTGCCAGTTTCAACAGTCCTGCATTAAACTCTCAGCTCAAGCTGAATGTAGGTCTTGACTGATATTAATATTTATGTTGTACAAGCAAGGATTTTGGCAGCCCCTACTGCTGGGAAGATCAAAACAAGGAAGGATGGTGAGATCTCGTGTGGAGCATATCTATGCAATGAATCTGTTGGGCCAAAGAGCCTTTTGCTGTGCTGTAAACGCAATGTAATTACTATGCCTTTGTGGTCTTTGTAATTAAGGTTATCAATGGATAGCAGTTCCTGATGTCCTTGCAGACAAAACTGGACATTGTTGTCAAAGCTAGGGTGTGCCGCTGAAGTGCCAAGGTGCACTGTTCCAGTCCTTGTTAATATATTCCACCGTCTAATGGTAGAACTAGCTGTACCCATCCACTGGATCTGCAGTCAAGATTTCTGTAAACAAAATGTTAGGGCCTGTATAACTAGGAGTCAGTAAGTTTTTAATGGCATGCTAAATGATAATTGCTTTTAAACAATCTCTTTGACAATGAAAATTTACATTTATAAATGTGGAGTTTCACTGCTTCAGAAAGTAGATTTAAGAAAAAAAATTAAAATAATTGTTTCATTGTTCTGTCTTGAAAAGTCATCTGTGTTTCTTTCTCTATTATTCTTTCTGTTCATGATTTAACTTAATTTACAATTCTGGCTTCTGCATGGCTGAGTAAGGATTCTTCAGTTTAATTGGTTTAAGAGCCTTGCAGTTTCTTGCATTGGAAAGAGATGCCAAAGATTCATTACCCAGGGCAGAAAAGTTTTGGATTAGAGGAAACCAATACATGGCAACCTGTGAGCATTCTCAGCAGCTGTCAGTGAGGTGCTTTTTCCTTTGTTGCTATCAACAGAATTTGAACCAATATAATGTAAGTTGTTTTTATGGCGTGTTTGTAAAGCAGGGAAAACTCCATTCTAAGAAAAAAACTATTAGGAGGGGAAAGAGTAGATTTCCAGTCAGGGCAAAGAGACAAGAAACATCACCAACTGCATGTTAAAAGCTACTCTGACTTGGAAGGATATTGACCATTCCTTTAATGTCATTGGGTCAAACTCCTGGAACTCACTCCCTAATGGCAATTTTTGTCTATCTCCAGCACATGGACTGTTGTTCAAGAAGACAGCTCACCATCACCTTCTTAAGGGCAACAATAGACAAGCAATAAATACTGACTCAGCCAATGATACCCCTGTTGTATGAATGAATCAAAATAGAGAGTTGGAGAGAGTAAGCAGGGGAATTCCAGAGTTTAGGAACTAGACAGGTGAATGCATATCTGCAACGTTATCGTGAAAACTTCAGGGAATGTTCAAAAGGCCAGAATCGGAGGAACACAGAGTTGTTGGAAGGTTGTAAAGCTGTGAAAGTTTGTACATCCGTGAAATAGATTTAAATGGGAAGAGGAGAATTTTAAATGATCAGCTTTGGACATTTGGGGGCACACTTACTGATGAATGGGGCTCGGTGAAAAACAGATAATGATCAGTTGAAATTCCAATGATATGAAGTTTACGGAGGCAGGCAGACAAGAGGTCAAGTCAGGGGAGTTTTGGAATAGTCAAGTATGTAAATCACAAAGACATAAATTTGGCAACAAGTGGAGCTGAAACAAGGCCAGAGGCATGATGTTCTGGTCACCAGCCCAGTTCAGGACTGAATAGGAATTGATTCTGAGGTTTAAACTGTGTGGATGCAGCTGAGGTACTGGCTCACCAGGGAGATGAAATTATTGGTAAGAGTATAGTATCTGTGGCAGGAAATGAAACCAATAACATCAATCTTTTCAATGTTACAAATTACAGTTCATCGAGCTTTAAAATCAAAGAAAATAAAGGTGAAGGAGATTTTGGGAAAAGTGGTGGAAAGTTATAGGTAGCTTTTTGCAAGGTTTGTGAAGGTTTGTATAAGTAGCTTTTAACTGTGTTCTTGCAGAAGCTGGCAAATATCTGTCTTGTCACTCAACTATCAGATGAGGCAACTGTTGGATAAGGTAAGGGTTGCGAAGGGGTTAATATTTACATTCTACCAATGACACACAGTCTGTGGGTGGAGGCAAGGAATTTTACTCTTCCTTTCAGATGGAGCAGATGTGTCTGTACTAGCTCCTTAAGGTCCTAGTCGTTATGTCTGACCAATATAATTGTACGTACTATTGTGCAATAAACCATCTTGTTGTCCAAAACTGGTATCTGTTTTGTAAATACTCTACAGTGGTGCATCCTCTAGCTCTAATCACTAGATAGCCCGAGATAAAGCAAATGAGGATTAGTGACAATAAGCCATGCCTGCAGAACTACAGACACAAAATCCCAGGAGTGGTAATCTGGGAAAGTACCGCAATAACCAGACAAAGAGGATGAGATTTTGTATGATTGGATTAATAGTCATCCATCCACTGCCATTTGTATGTAACCCACAGCAGGGTCTGGCTCACTTTGTGCAAGAAACTTGAAAGCTTGAGGCTTTTTAAAATTCATTTGTGGGACAGTGGGCATCACTGACTGCCCAGCATTTATTGCCTGTTCCTAGTTGCCCTTGAGAAGGTGGTGGTGAGCTGCCTTCTTGAACCGCTGCAGTCCATGTGCTGCAGGTTGACTACAATGCAGTTAGGGATGGAATTCCAGGATTTTGATCCAGTGACAGTGAAAGAACGGTGATATATTTCTAAGTCAGGATGCTAGAGGAGAATTAGCAGGTGATGGTGTTCTCATGTACTTGCTGCCCTTATCCTTCTAGATGGAAGTGGTTGTGGGTTTGAAGTGTGCTGAGGATCTAGAATTGCCTCTGCAGGGGTTCAACTCCATGGGCGGGAGAGGAATACTCCTTTGTGGGCCATCTTCATTCAATGGATACATGCTTCTCATCAGAACTTCACTTCCCCCTCAATCCTCCCTCTAAGCCTCTGGGTCCTAGTTCCCCATGCCTTTCGCTAAGACTCCTGAGCCCAGATTCACTCAGGTTCTTCAGTGTAATAGGATTGTCTCTAAACCCATCAGTGGAGCTGCTGAGTGGCAGTCCTCTATTGGGTTGGACAGCTTTCTAAGATAGAGGTGGAAATCTTGCTGACTGCAATTATCACTGTTCCTTATGATAACTCGCTGTGGGATAGCCATTGGGTTCATAGACAGTCTCCTTCCCTCACCACAACATGTTAGTAAGGGGTGACAGGGCATCCTTTAAGTTTCAGGTTCAACCTAATCAGAATTGTTCTTTTGCCATTTTTTTGCAAAGGCCCTTACTATGATTCTTTGTCTTTTAACTTCTATGTTCATCAATCTCCACTGACTCTCCATTTAACATTGCAAATATGCCTGTATCTTATGTAAATTCTTAAACTGCCTTGCTCGTTCACTTTGCAATTTATTTCTGTCCTGTCTGTCTCCTCTGGGTTTTGGAATGCTGTGCCACCCAACTTCCACAAATGACCATCTTCCTTTCCCCATCTCGTTGCCTATCTCATTTAGAAATTCCTGTCCTCTATGTGTAGCTTTAATGTTCCATCAAAAGACACTTAACATTTGCACTTGGTTACTAACTCTAATTTCATCTTCCAGATTGTTCCTGTTTGGGTTTGATCAGCAATGGTGGAACCTCATGATCTTGGATCAAACGGAAAATGGCTGATCCCCAGCAAAAACCCTTCAAACAAGTAAAGCAGATAATCAGCAGGATAGCTGTTCAAACAAACTCGGGATCTCACCAACTTCAGTGAGTCAACAGTCAAGATGGAGAAACTTCACAAACCAAACCACGAGATGGTCTGCAATTAACAGTTACAATTACACATTTACTGTCTTCTTTAAATGTTATGACCTGGCTAAGGTTTTAACCACAGCACATATAAATGACCAAACTGGAATTATGGTAAAAATTTCAAGATTTCCTGTAGACCTAATGGCTCCAAGTTTCCTAATTTTGAACATCTGGCCTGTTGTAGACCTCGAGCAATTGTAGGTTTGTGATACGTACAGCACATTGAAAAACATCGCATGTGCAGTATTCTATACAGGCATTTTGACCAGTTTGTTACTCTGAAACACATTTATTCAGGTAGTCTTACTGTATAAGACTTAGTTTATTAAAACACTCGCAAGGTAAAGAAACAACTTTTATACAACAAAATAAGTTAACTTCTTCTCAAACTAGGCTGACAGCCTGAAAAACACAGATACTACCTCTCCTGGTGAACTCAATTGGGCTGCTGGATTCAATTCACTGAAATCCAATAACAGATGTGCTCAGGGTCTGGTATGAAGGTGGGTCTGACATGGAGTCTTCATTGGCCAAGTCTTCACTGAGTGAATGGCTGCCAGGTGTCCCCTCTTACCCCCCCATTCTGAGTCCTGGAATGTTTTCTGGCTTCAGCCAATGAGGTCACAGGTCAGGGGGTCTCAGCACTTGAAGAAGTTAGGCCAGGTCATCCCAGTCCCTTTCCAAGATATGATTAATCTACGGTACTAAGGACTCTGGCCAAAGCAGTAAAAAACACAAACATAATGTTCTGGCTGAGTACCTCTTAATGTGTTTTGGGTCATAACGACTCTCTCAGTGTTGAGGTTGAGGACCTCAGTTCAGTATTCCGGACAGGTCTGGGCTGGTCCTTGTTGGCTTTTGACTTGTGGTAACCTTGGCTTCTTTACATTCCATCAGGCCTTGCCTGCAGATAGTGTTTAGTCAATTTTATATTGAGCCCAGTTGCTTAGGCCAGTGGTCAAAGGTAGAATTGTAAAAACTGATTTTCAGCTGTTCCAATGCAGAATATGGGGGAAAAAAACATCTTATGGGTGAAATTCCATTTCAAGATAAGCTTCTGATTAGATCATCCAGCTGAATGGCACAGACAGTATCTGTAGTGATAGATACAATGGCTGCAAAAGGCTGGATTGTGACATTCTCCCTAAAAACATGATAGCTGTTGCAATATAAATGAATGACAATCACTGAGCTCAGATCTACAATTTCTCAATCCAGGCATTTTGAAATAGAAAGTGTTCCACAAATGTTTATCGGAAGGTAGGAATATTGGAACATAGGACTTCTAAGCAGGAGGAGGCCTTTTGGCCCTTTCAAGCTGGTTCTCCCATTCTATAAGATCATGTTTGATCAGGTTGAGGTCTTAACTGCACTTACCTGTCAACCTCCATAACTTGTGACTCCCTTGTCCATCAAAAATCTACTCAACTCTGCTTGAAAATTATTCACTGAACTTGCCTTACTCCTTTCAAGGTAAGAGAATTCCACGTACTAATCAACCTATGAGAGAAATCATTTAAATTCATGTTTGTCCTAAAAGAGAGACCTATTGTTCTTAAGGCACATTCCTTAGTGTTTGTCTTCCCCACATGAAGAACCATCCGTCCCGTACCCATCGTACCAAGTCCACTTGGGAACTTGTAAGCTTCAATAAGATCAGCTCTCAATCTTCTAAAATCCAAAGGGTACTGCCCAATCCTTTCGACTGCTTTTTCGCTTTAAAACCAAGGAATGAATCATTTGAAGTGTTTCTAATGCAATTTTATCTTTTTTCATATTAGGTCGAAACTGTAAATGGCAGCCCAGATGTGATCTCCCTCAAACCCTGTATGTCTGCAGCAAGTGTTCCTACTTTTATATTCAATTCCCCTTGTAATAAAGTCCAGGAGATGGAACGATATTGCAGAATGTTATCAAGATAGAATTGCATAGAATGTTCAGTACAGAAACCGATGATGTTGGTCAATGTTGGTATCTATGCTTCATGCAATCCCCTACTTTCTCTTAACCATGGGATCATCATTTCTGTTCTCTACTCCATTAAATATACTTCCAGCTGCCTTTAAATGCATCTATACCTTTCACCTTACCTAATACCTATGTTAGCAAGTTGTATAGTATAACTATTCTCTGGTTAAGGAAGTTACTCACAAATTCTGTATTGAAGTAATTGATGGCTATAATGGAAGATCACAGATTGTCAGTTGTATAGAACACATAGGGCTTACTCAGATATCTGAATGAGGGCTGTTTAGTGAGAAATCCATCTATTATAATGGGAAAAATCCTCATTGCTGTCACTATCAAAGACACGGGGCGGCATGGTGCCTCTGCGATTAGCCCTGCTGCCTCACAGCACCAAGGACCCAGATTCGATTCCAGGCTCAGGTGACTGTCTGTGTGGAATTTGCACATTCTCCCTGTGTCTGGTGGATTTCCTCAGGGTGCTCCAGTTTCCTCCCACAATCCAAAGATGAGCAGGTTAGGCGAATTGGACATGCTAAATTGCCCATAATGTTCAGGGATGTGTAGGTTAGGGGCATTAGTCAGGGGGAAATGTAGAGTAAAAGGGTAGGGCAATAGGTCTGGGTGGGTTACTCTTTGGATGGTCGGTGTGGACTATCTGGGCGAAATGGCCTGTTTCCACAATGTAGGGATTCTATGACTCTATGACATGGTGTGACTAAATCATCTGGGATACCTTGGCAAAATTCAAGCCACCAATCCTTCTTAGTGGTACTAGTCTACGTTACTGCTACCATATGGAGAAGGATGACACAATCTCTTTGCAGAATTCAGACTTAAACTTGATAAACAGGAAAGATTTATTAAATGGCACTAATTACTGAGTTACATTATATCTAAGATAAATGATAACCTCTTGTGAGACATTAGGCTCAACTTTTGTACAAGTACACATTACTGTTAGCTACATGGGCTTAGCACTAGCACAATTCAAATCAAACAATGGACACTCTCTAAATACATTGGTAGCAACTTTGGTCTGGACAGTGGTTAGTTCCTCTCAGGTACTGCCCTTCTTTTCTATAAAGGCAAAATACAGCAGATGCTGGAGATTTGAAATAAACACAGGCGTCACTGGAGAAACTCAGTGGATCTGGCAACATCTATGGAGACTTAAATAGAGTTAATATTTCAAGTCTGGTATGACTCTTCATCAGAATAGAATAAGAGCCCTATTATTCTGCAACTGTGTCTTCTAGTTCTAGTTCTTAGCTTCCCCACAAGAGGAATGATCTTCCAAATATCCGCCCAAACATGTCTGCTTGGAAATAAGGATAGCTCTCATTCTTCTAAATTACAACAGGTATAGGCCCGATTTTTGCAACCTTCAGAAGATAAGCTGGTCCTTATGGGCAGACCTTTTTTTCATGATATCAGTTAATCCTTTCAGATGCTAATTGCCTTGTATACCCATACTTTCTCTATGCAAAGAAACCTACTTTGTTGACACTGTGTCTTACAAAAACTATTGACTGTAGGTTTTGCTTCTTGCAGATGGACTTGTAGCAGAAGTACTCAGAAATCCAAGCTCCGCTGCACCTTTTTGTACATTTATAGACAACTGTTTTCCAAGTCACCAGCAAAAGAAAAATTGAACCAATTGGGCAGGGTGTTTGACAGCTAGAAATGAAAACCACAGCTGTGTTTCTGTTTTCTATTATTAGATACAATTCCAAAGATGGCATTTTCATTTTCGTGGGACTTGAGATTTTTCCATTTTGATATGTTATGCACTTTCAAGAGGCACATGCAAGCTGTCAGTTAGTGTTAGAGCTGCTATTTTGCCTATTTGCTGCAGTGAAGAGCTTTCATTAGTATTTAAATTCTTTGATGAAGCTCTCTTCCTCCCTCTACAAGGATTTCAGTGAGTCTCTCTCTCACTGCACCCCCCAGGTCATCTCCTCTGCACAGAAGCTCTTCAGCCACGTTCTCAAACAGACTCGCTACCACAGCCACATCTCCTTCCTCAGCACCTGCCTAAGGAACCGACTGATCCCACACGGACTCCGAACTACATTCCAACCAACAAAATTTGGACCCAACCAGGACAACCTGTACCTACAACAAATCCGAAGCCTCCAGCAACAGACCTCCCTCCGGATCCTCCGCTCCACCCTTGCAGCCATGCGACAACTACACGACGGCTGGAGGAGGAGCGCCTCATCTTCCGCCTGGGAACCCTCCAACCACAAGGTATGAATTCAGATTTCTCCAGCTTCCTCATTTCCCCTCCCCCCACCTTGTCTCAGTCGGTTCCCTCAACTCAGCACCGCCCTCCTAACCTGCAATCCTCTTCCTGACCTCTCCGCCCCCACCCCACTCCGGCCTATCACCCTCACCTTGACCTCCTTCCACCTATCCCACCTCCATCGCCCCTCCCCCTAGTCCCTCCTCCCTACCTTTTATCTCAGCCGGCTTGGCTCTCTCTCTCTTATTCCTGATGAAGGGCTTATGCTCGAAACGTCGAATTCTCTATTCCTGAGATGCTGCCTAACCTGCTGTGCTTTGACCAGCAACACATTTGCAGCTGTGATCTCCAGCATCTGCAGACCTCATTTTTTACTTTAAATTCTTTGAAATGTGTTCATTGATTTAATGCGTATTATTGGTGCTTGTACTTTCATGACAAACTAATTAATTAAGTAGAGAATTTCTTGTGGTATTTTACAACTCTGAGTAACACAGGGATGGAGATAATAATTAGCAGGTCTGACAGTTAAATCTTTCAAAGCCAGCAGTTGCAAATTAGGGGGAAAAAAATCAACATTTAAGCAGTCTCTTCAGGCAGTATTACTCTGTCAGAAAGCTGTGTAATGGATTACTTTCTCTTCTAATCCCTTCCAGCACTGTCTTGAAAAGATAGCTATCTATTAAAACTCTTATGTCTGAGCACACTTCTCATCATCTTTCATTGATATAAATTCTGCATTTATTATAGGAATCACTAAAGTCAACTTCTAACGTTGCCCTTTCTCCAGTAAAGAAGCTGCAAAATCACCATTGAGATGAGCATATAATTATATCGGGATAAGTAATTCTCTTAGATATTATTTCAATTTATAATCAATGTAAAAATAAGGAGCCAAAAACGTAGAACCCACAGTAAAGGCTATTTCGCTCAACTGAACTAAGCTGAATTCCTTCCATTCTACTTTATTGTACCCTCTCTCACAATCATTTTCTTCCATCATGTGTAAGCCTTCCCAGCATCAGTGCTATCTACTCCAATCATTCCAAATGGCGTGAATTCCATATCTTCACCTCTTATTTTCTAAAAGGATTCCATGTATTTTTTTTTATTCGAGGTTGGTGCCTATCTTGAAATTATGTCCTGTTATTGTGTTCCCCCATAAGCAGAAGCTATTTATCCTCATCTAGTCTGATGCAACCCTTCATTATTATAAGGGCCTCTGTCAAGCTTCTGCTTAGCTTCACGAGAAAGATTTACCACTTTATGTATGCATGCTTCTCTGGGAAATTGCTCAGAATAGTCTAGTTGTAAATCATTTATGTTCATTTTGCAGCCTGCCAGTCTTTGCTCAACGGTAAAGATTTGACTTGAGTCAGAAAGATGTGGATTCAGATTCCACTTTGGAAATCGGCCTTTCACTTCAGTAGTCAAACTGTGGAAGACTGCTGCCTTTCAGGTGAGACACGAACTTTGAAACCTGATTTCATGTCTCTTAATGGCTGTAAGAAATGCACAACAGAGAAAGGGAGTTCTGTACTGATTAACCATTATTCCTCAATCAACATTATTAAACAGTAGAATATATGATCGCTGGTTTATTACTGTTTGCTGGATTTAGCTGTGTGTAAATTAGCTATTGCATTTCTTTATGTGAAGCGACTGCACTTGATTTTTTTGTTGTTGTAAAGTGATTAGAGATACCCCAAACTTGTGAAAGATGACAAGTTTTTGTTACTTTATACCTGATTAATACATCTTTTCTAATCACTAACTGTTCTGTGATAGACCTTCTGTTCAAAAAACAGGCATCAAAAATACAGCTTAAACTGATTTATCATATTGCCAGATCTAGTCGATCACAATCAAAATTTGATCCAACATAGCTCCTGAAAAATACATTAGTCCATTAAAATTAATTCCAAAACACAGGAATTACATATGGATCTGAATGAGCAAAATTTAAATTTGAAAAATGAGGTCATGGGCAGTGGACAACATCCTGAAGTTACTAGTGACCAGAAACTAAATTGGACTATCCATATAGATACAGTGGCTACAAGAGTAGGTCAGAGACTAGGAGTCCTGCAGTGAATAACTGTCCTCCTGACTCCCCAAGCTGCGACAATCTTCAAAAACAAGTCAGGAATGTTATGGAATTCTCCCCACTTGCTTGAATAGGTGCAGCTCTAATAACATTCAAGAAATTTAATATCAACCAGGACTAAGCAGCCCATTTCATTGGCATCACAACCACAAGCAATTATTCCCTGAACTGCCAATACATAGTTGGTAGCAATATGTGCCATCTACAAGATGCACTGCAGAAATTTACCATTGTTTCTTCCAAACTTATGACCATCCAGAAGAGTAAACACCATAGATACATGGGAGACCCACTATATGCAAGTTCCTCTGCACTATCTCACAATGCTGACTTGGAAATACATTGTCATTCCTTCTGTGTCATTGGTTCAAAATTCTGGAATTCTTTTCCTGACTACATTATGGGTGCACCTACGCCAGATGCACTGCAATGGTTCAAATTCTCAAGGGGAGGCAGGGATGGGCTATTAATGTTGGCCCAGTCAGCTTCACCCATATCCCATAAATGACTTTGTTTAATCTAGAGTTGAGTCTGTTCTAGACTGATTAAATAAATCTATCTTAATCTATACAGTAAGACATTCAATATAGATTAGATTTTTTAGATTACTTACAGTGTGGAAACAGGCCCTTCGGCCCAACAAGTCCACACCGACCCGCCGAAGCGCAACCCACCCATACCCCTACATATACCCCTTACCTAACACTACGGGCAATTTAGCATGGCCAATTCACCTGACCCGCACATCTTTGGACTGTGGGAGGAAACCGGAGCACCCGGAGGAAACCCACGCAGACACGGGGAGAATGTGCAAACTCCACACAGTCAGTCGCCTGAGGTGGGAATTGAACCCAGGTCCCTGGCGCTGTGAGGCAGCAGTGCTAACCACTGTGCCACCGTGCCGCCATATAAAATGAGAAGCTTCAAGCTATTTTGGTTGTGCAGGACATAACACTTCTCACAAATCAGCATAAATTAAAAAATATAAAAGACTGCATCATTTATAATTCCAAACCTCATCGTCAGTCTTGCTGTGATATATTATGAAGGGGGGATGATATCTCATTCAATATGAGTGAAAGCAATGTTTTTCATTTTATGCTAATATACATGATGTTTACAAATCATCTTTCAAAGGTAAACCTGCATGTGATTTAATTGGCAGCTCAGTAATTACTGCCAAATCTTTGGGCTCTGACACCATTCCAGCAATAGTACTGAAGACTTGTGCTTCAGAATTAGCCAGACCCTGAGAGAGGCATTCCAGTACAGACAGCTGCAACACTGGCTTCTGCCTGACAATGTGGAAGATTGCCCAGATATGTCCTATATACAAAAAAACAGGGCAAATCCAACCATCCATTGAGTTCTGGAACCCTACAATTTACTCCAAATCAATTGTCCAATTACAGTCAATATAATTATAGTAACTAAAATATCACTGTTGGTGTGATATTGTCTGAGTGGTCCTATATGTTAGCCCTAGCAACATAAACTATAAAGTCTGGATTCTTGTTACAACTGATATCTTGGAGGTTAACTAACTGTTTACACTGCTATAATATCAGACTTACTCATAGCCAGGCTTCTGTACATAATGAATACATTTACTACTGTTACTGTTATAAATGCTGCTACTGAAGTTGAAGGGAGCCCCTTTACACTGGACTATCACATGTCTGGATGACATCTAGTTGTCTTGAAGTTACACTGCTTGTCTGGTGTGGCATCCCCCTTTCTGCCCTAACAATCTTTTCCCGTTAAACTTGTACGATGATGCATTGAAATATATTGTCACCGCACCTTGGTAGATGTACAGCACAATTAGACATAGTTTTATATAGTAGCTTCACTCTGTGAAGTTGGCTCCTGTTGTGGATAGATATGTATCGTTTTTCATAGATATGGGGTGCCTGAAGACTGGAGGTTGGGTAATGTGATGCAACTATTTAAGAAAGATTGTAAAGAAAAGCCAAAGAAGTATAGATCCGTGAGCCTGACATTATTGGTGGGCAAGTTGTTGGAGGGAATCCTAAGGGACAGGATTTATATGCATTTGGAAAGGCAAGGACTGATTAGGGATAGTCAGCATGGCACTGTGCATGGGAATCATATCTCACAAACTTGATTGAGTTTTTTGCAGAAGTAATGAAGAGGATTGATGAGGGCAGAGGTGATTGATGAGGTAGACATGATTTATATAGACTTCAGTAAGGCGTTCAACAAGGTTTCCCAAAGGGATACTGGTTAGTAAGGTTAGATCACATGAAATACAGGGAGAACTAGCCATTTGGATATAGAATTGATTCGAAGGTAGAAGACAGAGGGTGGTGGTGGAGGGTTGCTTTTCAGACTGGAGGCCTGTGAGCAATGCATGCCACAAGGGTCAGTGCTAGGTCCATTGCTTTTCATCACTCATTTAAATGATTTGAATGTGAACGTAGGAGGTATAGCCAGTAAGTTTGCAGATGCCGCCAAAATTGGAAGTGTAGTGGACAGCAAAGGAGGTTACTTCAGAGTACAATGGGATCTTGATCAGATAGTCCGATGGGCTGAAGATTGGCATATGGAGTTTAATTTAGATAAGGTGCTGCATTTTGAAAAGGTGAATCAGAACTGGACCTATATACTTAGTGATAAGGTCTGGGGAGTGTTGCTGAACAAAGAGACCTTGGACTGCAGGTTTATAGTTCCTTGAAAGTGGAATTGCAGGTAGTGAGGATAGTGAAGAAGGTGTTTAGTATGCTTCTTTTTATTAGACAGAACATTGAGTGTAGGGGTCTGGAGGTCATGTTGTAGCTGTACAGGATATTGGTGAGGCCACTTTTGGAATATTGTGTGCAGTTCTGGTCTCCTTCCCAGCGGAAGGATTTTGTAAAACTCGAACGGGTTCAGAAAAGATTGATAAGGATGTTGCCACTGTTAGAGGATTTGAGTGATAGGGAGAGGTTGAATAGCCTGCGGCTGTTTTCCCTGGAGTATCTGAGGCTGAGGGGTGACCATATACCTGTAGTGGTTTATAAAATCATGAGGGACATTGATATGTTCAATAGACAAAGTCTTTTCCCTGGGGTGGGGGAGTCCAGAACTAGAGGGCATAGATTTAGGTTGAGAGGAGAAAAGTTTAAAGGGGACCTAAGGGGCAACGTTTTCACACAGAGGGTGGTACGTGTATGGAATGAACTGCCAGAAGAAGTGGTGGAGGCTGATACAATTACAACATTTAAAAGGCATCTGGATGGGGATCTGAATGGGAAGGGTTTAGAGGGATATGGGTCAAGTGCTGGCAAATGGGACAAGGTTGAATTAAGATATGTGGTCAGCATGGACGAGTTGGACTGGAGGATCTGTTTCCGTGCTGTATATCTCTATAACTCTGTATGTGTTTTTTTTCTGACATTAACATAATACTTTCAATATTGAGTTGTCATCCTTTGTGAAGAGTGTTTGATTACATGTCATTTGGATATATTTCTTCATTACAACATCACATGATCTAGATTAGACACGTAGTATCCTTCCACAAATCAATGTGTTTATATAACAATATTGAACTCTTATACATTGTTTTGGTTCAAGCTGGGATAACTCTCTGCATGCTCTTGTCTCATTGTCTGCCTACTTTCTAAAATGTGCCATGGCCCTGCATTTGGGTGATGAGAGTGTAGGGGAAAAGAACTGCATGGATCCACCTTCCAAACATGAGAGCTGCCCATGAGTGTAGATTGTTGCCAAAAGGGCTAGTACACAGATTTAACATAGCTCTCTGAGTGTCTTGACATGTGACTTAATTTTGCAGTATGAACAGTGTATCCTGTGTAACTATCGGAGTGAGGATAGAGTCAAAGAGGCAATATCGTGGATCACCCAGTGCCTGCACTGTCTTACTAAAGCACTACAGGCTGTTTGTCAGACACAATTTGCTAAGCAATACTAAACAGACTGAGTGTTAAAGTGTCAACAACTCTCATACTTACATTATTGATTTGTCAGACAAAAGAGAATTCAGTGAAGTAGTCAGTCACCAGTATATCTGTGAAAACTGGAGCAATAGCCATGTCACTGTAGTTGTCGAAGTCATGGAGATGAACTTGTGAAAGGCTTTTAGAAGATCATTCTCAATGGCTTGTTGTTGGTTTGAACAATGACATGGTTTGAAGTAGTTATCTATGAAACCGATGCGATACAAAAACTCGAGCAAGGGATTCTCTTGTTATGGACCAGACCAAAATCCCCTCAAATGTATTAAGGAGAAAGCCTGGTTCCTAGCTTTTACCCTAATTAAAAGCAAATGTAAAGCACTGTGTTCCAGATGAGGTTTTAATGGTCACACTACAGAGGAACCTCGATTGTCCGAAAATCAATTATCTGAATTTCGGATTATCCGAGGAAGATCTCAAGGTCCCATAAGAACATTACGTCAAAGAGGTGTTACCAACACTGGTGCAACGATCACATCTTTTGTTTATAATGATTAAAAGTGAACTTGGCTTACTGAAATGTTGCCGAGAACAGTCCTGGACATTAATGGGAGCCCTGGCACCATCTCTAAATGACTGACCACCCTCCCTCTCTCCAGATGAAGACAGACAGAATGACAGTCTATGCAAATTCAGAGCACTGAATATTCTCAAATAAAGATTCCAGATAACCTCTCCAACATTGTCCTGTACAGGGCAGAGTGGAAAGTTATCAAAAAGTTGCAGTAACAAGGTATGTGTGTGCGTGTGTGTGTGTGTGCGTGTGCGTGTGGCTATGTGTGTGGGGCTACGTGTATGGGGCTATGTGTGTGCGTGGTTACGTGTGTGTGTGTGTGTGTGTGTGTGTGTGTGTGTGTGTGTGTGTGTGTGTGTGTGTGTGTGTGTGTGTGAAGAGATAAGAAGGATCTGGCCACTTCACTTCACCCGCTGGCTGGAAACGTGGAGAGTTGAAAGCACACAGGGTGAGTGGGGTGCTTTCATTTCATGCTTAACTCATCCTCTAGAGTTGATTGAGGATGTAACTAGCAGAATTGATCAGGACTTCAGCTCTGATTGGATGCTGACTGACCTGCTGAGATCACCAGCATTGGTTGTTTTCTCTTCGGGAGACCTAATGGATGTGGTGTATTTGAATGTCAAGGAGGCTTTGACTTTACGAGGCTGGTGGACAAATTGAAAGCACGCTTGGTTGGGGGCAATGTACTGGTATGGATTGAGAATTTGTTGATAGATGGGAAGCAGAAAGTGGAAAGAAATTGGCCTTTATCTGGGTGGCAGGCAGTGACTAGTAGGGTACTGCAGGAACCAGTACTTAGGCCCCAACAATTCATGAAATATATAACGATTTTGAAGGGGTCAACTTTGTTCAGTTGGCATGACTGGTTGGTTTATGAGACAGTGAGACACCAACAGTATGGGTTCAGTTCCTATGAATGCTTGATATTACCATGAATGACTCTCCCTCTCAACCTCTCCCCTTGCCTGAGGCATGTGACCCTCCAGTTAAATCGCCATCAGGTTAAATCACCATCAGTCATCTCTCTATATTCAGAGAGTAGCCCTATGGTCTGGTATGACTTTGGTTACATGATAACAAATGATTTGGGTGGGTTGACCAAATGCAATATTTCCAAATTTGCTTATGGCTGAAAACTAGATGGAATTGCAGTTTGAGAGGAGGATATAAGAAGGCTTCACTGTGATTTGGCAAGTTGAATATGTTGGCAAACGGATGGCAGATGTAGTATAAATGAGAAGTCGTACACTTCAATATGAAAACAGAAAGGCAGAATATTTTTTAAGTTGTAGTACATTGGAAAAATATGGATGTACAATGGGATCAGGGTGTCCTTGCAGACTGGTCACTGAAAGTAGACAGGGTAAAAACAAGGACTGCAGAGGCTGGAAACCAGATTCTTAATTAGAGTGGTGCTGGAAAAGCACAGCAGTTCAGGCAGCATCCGAGGAGCAGGAAAATCAATGTTTGGGGCAAAAGCCCTTCATCACTGAAAGTGATGACAGACATGTGCAGCAAGTAATTAGGGAGACAAGTGGTACGTCAACCGTTTTACAAGAGGATTTGAGTACAGAAGTAGGGAGGCCTTACTAAGTTGTACAGGGACTTGATAAGACTACACCTAGAGTATTTTATGCAGTTTGGTCTCACTGTGTTGATGGGATATACTTGCCACAGAGAAAGTGGTGCAGAGGTTCACTAGGCAGATACTGGAGTTGGCAGGACTGTTGTGTGAGGTGAAATTGGTTTGAGTGGGTCTGTATTTGCTAAACTTTAGAAGGATAAAAATGGATCTGACTCAAATGTATACAATTCTAACAAGGCTGGCAGACTAGATGCAGGGAGGATGTTTTCCCTGATGAGAGTATGGAACCAGGAGTCACTATATGGGGTGGGCCATATAGAATTGAGATGAGGAAACATTTTTTTTTACTCAGAAGGTGGGCAACCTATAGGATTTGCTAGCACCGAAGGCTGTGGAGGCCGGGTCTCCGAGCATATTCAAGGAAGGGGTTGACAATTTGTTTGGAAATTATTTGCATCAAGGGCGATGGAGAGAAAGTGGGAATATGGCATTGAGAGAAATGATTATATTGAAAGAATTGAAGGAATGCGTTGTGCCTGAGAATTGCTGCCTGCCAGTTGCAAAGGCTATTTTGGTTTACAAAGGAGTTAACTGCAAGGATAGCTGTTTAGTCTCATTGGAAACTATCCTGCTTCTCCTTGTGATGATATAAATAGTTCTGAGCCTCGTCCATAATTCTGTCAGTGTTCACTTCCAAAATGAGTTTTGTTTAACTTTTGTGAACACTGCTGAGCTAAAGCAGGCCAACACGCCATGGGAATTAAAATGAGAATTAGGTCTCTTGTCCCATGTACTCACATGAGGGCATTGAAAAGTTTACAAAGTCACCACCTACGGTGCCATCTTGGGTACAAAGGTACCAAGAAAACTAAAGAAATAAAAATTTCAGCATTGTAGTCCTTCAATTACAATCCATCTCAGGAACAAGGTACCTCGGTACAAAACCTTAGGATTAAATTAGCTGAGAAAAGGAAAAGTAAAGAAAAAAAAGGTTCAGCATTACAGTCTCTCAGTGCCAAGCCTCATCTCCAGGCCACGTTTGGACCTCACCTCCTGGCCACACCAGGACCTCACCTCCAGACTAAACCGGGACCTCACCTCCAGACCAAACCAGGACCTCACCTCCAGGCCAAACCGGGACCTCGCCTCCAAGCCACGCTGGGACCTCACCTCCAGGCCAAGCTGCGAACTCACCTTCAGGTCACGCTGGGACCTCGCCTCCAGGCCACATTTGGACCTCACCTCTAGGTCACATTGGGACCTCATCTCCAGGCACGCTGGGACCTCACCTCCAAGCCACGCTGGGGCCTCACCTCTAGGTCACACTGGGACCTCATCTCCAGGCCAAGCTGGGACCTCGCCTCAATGCCACACTTGGACCTCACCTCCAGGCCATGCTGAGACCTCACCTCCAGGCCACACTTGGACCTCACCTCCAGTCCATTCTGGGACCTTGCCTCCAGGCCACAATGGGACCTCACCTCTAGGTCATGCTGGGACCTCGCCTCCAGGTCACACTGGGACCTCATCTTCAGGCCACGCCAATACCTCACCTCCAGGCCACACCCAGACCTCACCCTCAGGCCAAGATGCAAACTCACCTCCAGGCCACACCAGGACCTCACCTCCAGGCCACACCAGGATCTCACCTCCAAGCCAGACTGGGACCTGACCTCCAGACCAAACTGGGACCTCACCTCCAGGCCATGCTGGGACCTCACCTCCAGGCCACACCCGGAACTCAACTCCAGGTCATACCCAGACTTCACCTCCAGGCCACGCTGAGACCTCACCTTCAGGCCACGCTGGGACCTCACCTCCAGACCATATCGGGACCTCCCCTCCAGGCCTAACCGGCATCTCACCTAGAAGGCCAGACTGGGACATCACCTCCACGCCATGCTGGGGCCTCACCTCCAGGCCACGTTGGGACCTCACCTCCAGGCCACACCGATTTCACCTCCAGGCCACACTGGGACCTCACCTTCGGGCCACACTGAGACCTCACCTCCAGGCCACACTGAAACCTTACCTCCAGGCCATCCTGGGACCTCACCTCCAGGCCATGTTGTGACCTCGCCTCCAGGCCACACCAATACCTCACCTCCAGGCAACACCCAGAACCCACCTCCAGGCCACGCTGGGACTTCACCTCCAGGCCACACCGGGACCGCACCTCCAGGCCATGCTGGGGCCTTGCCTCCAGGCCATACTGGGACCTCACTGCCAGGCTACACTGGAACTCACCGTCAGTCCATACTGGGGCCTCACCTCCAGGCCATGCTGGGACTTACCGCTAGGCCATGCTGGGACTTACCGCTAGGCCATGCTGCTTCAGGAAGGAGGGATTCCGGTTTCTGGATAACTGGGGTTCTTTCTGGGGAAGGTGGGACCTCTATAAACAGGATGGTCTACACTTGAACCTGAGGGGCACCAGTATCCTTGGGGGGAATGTTTGCTAGTGCTCTTGGGGGGGGCGGGGGGGGCGGGGGGGGGGTTTACACTAACTCTGCAGGGGCATGGGAACCTAGACTGTAGCTTTAGGGAGCAGGACCTGGAATGTAGGGAGGTTAGGAAAAGGGCATCAATCTCAAAGGAGGGTACCTGTAAACAGGAAAGTGGCTTGAAGTGTGTATACTTCAATGCAAGAAGTATATGAAATAAGGTAAGTGAACTTGCAGCGTGGGTTGGTACCTGGGATTTCGGTGTTGTGGCTATTATGGAGACACGGGTAGAACAGGGACAGGATTGGCTGTTGCAGCTTCCAGGGTTTAAATGTTTTAGTAGGGTCAGAGGTGGGGGTAAAAGAGGGGGAGGTGTGGCATTGCTTGTCAAAGATAGTATTACAGCAGTGGAAAGGACAATGGATGAAGACTCGCCATCTGAGGTAGTTTGGGCTGAGGTTAGGAATAGGAAAGGTGAGGTCACCCTGTTAGGAGTTTTCTACAGGCCTCCTAATAGTCCTAGAGACGTAGAAGAAAGGATTGCGAGGATGATTCAGGAGAAGAATGAAAGTAATAGGGTGGTTGTTATGGGGGACTTTAACTTTCCAGATATAATGGGGTGAGACACAACTTAGGATGCGTGGCTTGGAAAAGTAGGCTTCAAGGGAAAGGCACAATTGATATGTGGACCTTGTTCAAGGAGCAACTATTGAGTGTCCTTGATAAGTATGTACCTGTCAGGCAGGGAGGAAAGGGTCGTGTGAGGGAGCTGCGTTTAATAAGGAATTGGAATCCCTTGTTAAAGGGAAGGGGGCGGCCTATGTAAAGATGAGGTGTGAAGGTTCAATTGGGGCAATTGAGAGTTATAAGGTAGCCAGGAAGGATCTGAAGAGAGAGCTAAGAGAAGCAAGGAGGGGACATGAAAAGTCCTCAGTTGGTAGGATTAGGGAAAACCCAAAGGCTTTCTATAAGTATGTCAGGAATAAAAGAATGACTAGGGTAGGAATAGGTCCAGTCAAGGATGGGAAGTTGCATGTGGAGGATGAAGAGATTGGGGAGACACTGAATGAATACTTTTCGTCAGTATTCACTCAGGAACAGGACATTGTTGCCAATGTGAATATTGAGTCACAATTAATTAGAATGGATGGCTTTGAGGTATGTAGGGAAGAGGTGTTGGAAATTCTGGAAAGGGTGAAAATAGATAAGTCCCCTGGGCCTGATGGCATTTATCCTAGGATTCTCTGGGAAGCAAGGGAGGAGATTGCAGAGCCATTGACCTTGATTTTTATGTCCTCGTTGTCTACAGGAATAGTGCCAGAAGACTGGAGGATAGCAAATGTGGTTCCCTTGTTCAAGAAGGGGAGAAGGGATAACCCTAGTAACTATAGGCCAGTGAGTCTCACTTCTGTTGTGGGCAAAGTCTTAGAGAGAATTGTAAAGGATAGGATTTATGAACATCTGGATAGGAATAATGTGAGCTGAAAATGTGTTGCTGGAATCCTGATGAAGGGCTTATGCCCGAAACGTCGAATTTCCTGTTCCTTGGATGCTGCCTGACCTGCTGCGCTTTTCCAGCAACACATTTTCAGCTCTGATACTCCAGCATCTGCAGACCTCACTTTCTCCTTTAGGAATAATGTGATCAAGGATAGTCAGCATGGTTTTGTAAAGGGCAGGTCGTGCCTCACAAACCTTATTGAATTCTTTGAGAAGGTGACTAAGGAGGTAGACGAGGGTAAAGTGGTAGATGTGGTGTATATGGATTTTAGTAAGGCGTTTGATAAGGTTCCCCATGGTAGGCTACTGCAACAAATACGGAGGTATGGAATTGAGGGTGAGTTGGAGGGTTGGATTAGGAATTGGCTGGCTGGAAGAAGACAGAGGGTAGTAGTTGACGGTAAAGGTTCACCTTGGAGTGCAGTTACTAGCGGTGTTCGCAAGGATCTGTTTTGGGACCATTGCTGTTTGTCATTTTTATAAATGACCTGGAGGAGGGGCTAGAAGGTTGGGTGAGCAAGTTTGCGGATGATACGAAAGTCGGTGGAGTTGTTGACCGTGAGGAAGGATGTGGCAGGTTACAGTGGGATATAGATAAGCTGCAGAGCTGGGCAGAAAGGTGGCAAATGGAGTTTAATGTAGGTAAGTGTGAGGTGATTCACTTTGGTAAGAGTAGCAAGAAGATGGGGTACTGGGCTAATGGTCGGATACTTGGTAGTGTGGATGAGCAGAGGGATCTTGGTGTCCATGTACACAGATCTCTGAAAGTTGCCATTCAGGTAAATAGTGCTGTGAAGAAGGCATATGGCGTACTGGCTTTTATTGGTAAAGGAATTGAGTTCCGGAGTCCTGAGGTCATGTTGCAGTTGTATAAGACTCTGGTGTGACCGCATCTGGAGTATTGTGTGCAGTTTTGGTCGGCATACTATAGGAAGGATGTGGAGGCACTGGAACGGATGCAGAGGAGATTTACCAGGATGTTGCCTGGTATGGTAGGAAGATCTTACGAGGAAAGGCTGAGGCACTTGGGGCTGTTTTCATTGGAGAAAAGAAAGTTTAGGGGTGACTTGATAGAGGTGTACAAGATGATTAGGGGTTTAGATAGGGTTGACCATGAGAATCTTTTTCCACGTATGGAGTCAGCTATTACGAGGGGGCATAGCTTTAAATTAAGGGGTGGTAGGTATAGGACAGATGTTGGGGTAGATTCTTTACTCAGCGAGTCATGAGTTCATGGAATGCCCTGCCAGTAGCAGTGGTGGACTCTCCCTCCTTGTGGGCATTTAAACAGGCATTGGATAGGCATATGGAGGATAGTGGGCTAGTGTAGGTTAGGTGGGCTTGGATCGGCGCAACATTGAGGGCCAAAGGGCCTGTACTGCGCTGTATTTTTCTATGTTTTATGTTCTATGACTCATCGCCAGGCCACACTGGGATCTCACCTCCAGGCCACGCCAATACCTCACCTCCAGGCCACACTAGGACCTCACCTCCAGGCCACACTGGGACCACACCTTCATGACCCATCAAATCCCAGCTGTTGGCCTCTTGCAGCCCTACTCCAGTCACCATGCTCTACTGCCCTCATAAGCTCACTGACCTTGTGAGTTCAGGTTCTGGGCCTACTGAAGCTAGGAGTCCTCAATCCTGCTGCCTTCATGAAGAATCATGTGAGACCCAGCTTTTCATATAGTTAAAGGAAACAAGCAAGGATAATCTTTGAAACTATCATTGCTTTCATGAAACAGCGAGTAACATTTTCAATTCTCTTTGTTCTCATTAAAATATACTGCCTGGGAGCTGGCTGTTATGTTGATTGAATGGCTCTAGAATGAATATTTATACAAATAAATGAAAGTGAGAGTTAATGCTCACAGTTTTAAGGCCAGCATCCTTGAATTTCCATTGTCAATGCCAATAATTTATAATAGTATCAAGTGAGTGGAAGCCATGAAGCCATTCAAAATGCATTTTATATTGGAGCATTTGGGTGGTCTAGATCCTGAAGAAGAATTAGAGGAAATGGCAATCTCCTGCATAAATGTACTGCCCCAATGACCTTGTTATGTTGTCTGTCAGAAAATTGTCATTTGCCCCTTTCTGTTGTAAAATACTGAATGACAAGACTTATCCAACTATAGCATAGGGCTATGCTGCTCAGTAATGCAATGAATTCTTTTCCCTTCTCAATTGAACCATTGGGCTGGTGACTTATCCACCACATCAGTTGAAATAAGCAGCATAACTCATCCTGATTTGTCTTCCACTGACCGTGGGAGTATTCCCATAAGCTTCCACTCTTTGGCTTCTTGGGAACCACAAAGACTGATGGATGATGACAAGTGTTATCGTACAGTGACTTGCATCTAATTCCTTTTGTCTTGCTTGAGGCAGGAATAATTCTTGCTGAACAATTCAAAATGGAAATATAATGGTGAATGGCCAATGCTAAATGATAGTGTGGTTAGAATCTTACAGGGATCTGAGCAACACAGGCTATTGCAAAATATTTGGCAGAATCAGGTAACAAGTGGTTAATTATTACATAGAGAATCAAATCTAAGCTGAGAATCTGGAAAATGGGATGACTTATTGTTCAGGGCAAAAATAGTCTTCCCATTCGGTGTCAGTTAGCTCAGTTGGTTGGGTGGCTGGCTTGTGATATAATGTGGGTTCAATTCCTCTGACTGAAATCACAATGAAGGTTCCATCTTCTCAACCTTGCCTCTCGCCTACAGCTCAGCAACCCTCAAGTTAAACCCACCGCCAGTTATTTCTCTCTAACAAGAAAGTGAGACTATGATGACATTGCCTATTCCTCCCATTGTATAGAGACTGGGAACACTATACTTCATGGCTAATGAAAGGATTTGGGTCTTGTCCAGAATACTTAGAAGGCTCAAGGATGAACACATAGTGAATATTTGAGAAGGTTTTAATAAAAACATCCATTTCTGAACTAACCACAGAACCGAATATTGGATGTAGGTTTGCTCGCTGAGTTGGAAGATCCGTTTTCAGACATTTTATCACCATACTAGGTAACATCTTCAGTGAGCCTCCGTATGAAGTATTGATGGGTGTAGCCTGCTTTCTGTGTATATGTTTGGGTTTCCTCGGCTTGGTGACATTATTTCCTCTGGTGATGTCATTTCCTGTTTTTTTCTCAGGGGTGGTAAATGGGATCCAAATCAACGTGTTTGTTGGTAGAGTTCCGGTTGGAATGCCATGCTTCTAGGAATTCTCATGAGTATCTCTGTTTGACTTGTCCGAGGATGGATGTATTGTCCCAATCGATGTAGTGTCCTTCCTCATCCATATGTAAGGATACTCGTGAGAGTGAGTCATGTCGTATTTTTTTGGTTAGTTGATGTTCATGTACCCTGGTGGCTAGTTTTCTGCCTGTTTGTGCAATGCGGTGTTTGTTACGGTTCTTGCAAAGTATTTTGTAAATGACATTAGTTTTGCTTGTTGTCTGTATAGAGTCTTTCAAGTTCATTAGCTGCTGTTTTAATGTGTTGGTGGGTTGTAAACCCAAACATATAAATAGAAAGCAGGAATTATCAACAGTGCTTCACCCGGAGGCCCACTGAAGATGTTACCTAGTAGGGTGCTGAAACGTCTGGAAATGAACCTTCCAGCTCAGTGAGCAAACCTACATCCAGAACCTCAACTTGAGCTACAAATCTTCTCAAAAGTCACTAGCAGAATATTATCAATTTGTCATGTGTAAGGAGACAGGATTAATTCATGATCACATAGTAAAGTATCCTCTGTTGGGTGAGAGTGATCATGATGTGAAAGAATTCCATATTCTGTTTGAGGGTGAGAAATGTGGATTTGAAATAGCTTAAACCTACATTAGGTGATTACAAAGGAATGGGGACAGAGTTGATTAAAATGCAATGAGAGAAAAGATCAAATGGTAAGACAGTGGAGAGGCAGTGGTAGATACTTCAGGAGATATTTCATAACTCTCGGTGAAGATAAATTTAATTGACAATGAAAGACACTTCAAGACAACGTCACCACTCATGGATGACTAAGGAAGTTAAGAATGGTATCAAACTAAAAGAAAATATTTACAAAGCTGCAAAGAATAGTGGTAGGTCAGAAAAAAAGTTAGAAACCAAAATATAAAACAGACAATAAATGCTTTTAGATTAGATTATCTATAGTATCAAAAAGGGCCTTCGGCCCAACAAGTCCACACCAACCCTCCGAAGGGTAACCCACCAAGACTCATTCCCCTGCCCTATATTCACCCCTGACTAATGCACCTATCACTATGGGCAATTTAGCATGGCCAATTCACCCGACCTTTGGATTGTGGGAGGAAACCCAAGCAGATATGGGGAGAACGTGCAAACTCCACACAGACAGTCGCCCAAGGCAGGAATCAAATCCAGGTCACTGGCGCTGTGATGCAGCAGTACTAACCACTGAGCTACCATGCTACCTCCTTGTAAGCCTTTTAAAGATATATAGAGTCATAGTCATAGAGATGTGCAGCATGGAAACAATCCCTTCAGTTGCTGACCAGATACCCTAAATTAATCTAGTCCCATTTCCCAGCACTTGGCCCATATCCATCTAAACCCTTCCTATTCATCTACCCATCCAGATGCCTTTTAACTGTTGTCACTGTACGAGCCTCCATCATTTCCCCTGGCAGCTTGTTCCACCCTCTATATGAAAATATTACTCCTTAGGTCCCTTTTAAATCTTTCCCCTCTTACCCTGAACCAATGCCCTCTAGTTTTGGACTTCCCAAAGGAAAAGACTCTGGTTGTTCACCCTGTTCATGCCCCTCATGATTTTATAAACTTCTGCAAGGTCACCCCTTCGCCTTTTGTGCTCTGGGGAAAACAGCCCCAGCCTATTCAGCCTCTCCCAATAGCTCAAACCCTTCAATCCTGGAAACATCCTTGTAAATCTTTGCTGAACCCTTTCAAGTTTCACAACATCCTTCCAATAGCAGAGAGATCAGAATTGAACGCAATATTCCAGAAGTGGCTTAACCAATGTCCTGTACAATCATAACATGACCTCTCAACTCCTAGACTCAATGCTCTGACCAGTGAAGGCAAGCATACCAAAAACCTCCTTCACTATCCTGTCTATCTGGGACTCCATTTTTAAGGAGCTGCAAACCTGCCATCCAAGATCACTTTGTTTGGAGAACCTTACCATTAAATGTATAAGTCCTGCCCTGAATTGTCTATCCAGAATGCAGCACCTTGTATTTATCTAAATTAAACTCAATCTGCTACTCTTTGTCTGATCTGATCAAGGTCTCCATCGTACTGTGAGGTAACCTTCTTCACTGACCTCTACAGCTCCAATTTTGGTGTCATCTGCAAACCTACTAACCCTACCTCATATATTCACATCCAAATCATTGATATAAATGACAAAAAGCAGTGGGTTCAGCATAAGTGGATCCTTGTGTTGGCCTCAGGCCTCCAGTCTGAAAAGAAAAAGGGAACAAACAGCTAAAATAAGGCTTTGTCTTTTAAAGGACAAGTCTAGGAATTAATAATGGGAAAGAAGTAAATACAAGATACTTAGATATAAAATGCTTGCTCAATATTCACAATGAAAGGGACTAAAAGCATTTCAGCATTCCAAAACTTCCTAGATTCTGAAAAGCATCTTACAGATTAGAAACCTCCAAATGAGACACCACTATTCAAGAAAAGAGAGAGAGAGAGAAAGCAAGAAAATATAGGCTAGTTAACCTAACGACTATCTTTGAGAAAATACTGTAATGCATTATTAAGGAGATATTAGAAAGATGTTTAGAAAATCACGATATAATATAGAGTTTGAGTTATAAGAGGAGGCTGGATGTGCTAGGATTCATTTCACTGGAGCATAGGAGGTTGAGGTTTATAAAGGTTTATAAAATCATAAAGGGTAGAGATAAGGTGAATGGGAGGTGTCTTTTCCATGGGGATTAGTTTCAAGATTAAGGGGCATATTTTTAAGGTGAGAAAAAAAAGATTTAAAGAAAGACATAGGGGCAATTATTTTACGCAGACAGTGGTTTGTGTCTGGAATGAACTACCAGAGGAAGTGGTGGATGTGGCAACAGTTACAATGTTTAAAGGACATTTGGATAAGTACATGAATAAGAAATGTTTGGAGGGATGTGGACTAAACACAGACAGGTGGGACTAGTTTAGTTTGAGATAGCATTCGGCATGGAGTGGTTGGACCAAAGGATCTGTTTCCATGCTGAATGACTCTATGACTCCATGAAAATCAGGCAGAGTCAACGATAATTTTGGGAAAAGGAATTATGTTTGAAAAATGTTGTTCTTTGACAATATAAGATGCAAGGTGTAATGTATTTGGAAATCCAAAATCTACTGTACACATAAGTGCTCATTTTATTAGAGCTGATATATTAGCATGCATGGAGAATGGCCTGACTAACTGGCAACAGGGATTTGGGATAAATGAGATATCTTCAGATTGACATGCTATAACTAGTGGAGTGCTGCAGTACCTAGTGTTGGGATATAAACTGTTCACAATCTATGGTAATAACTGATGAAGAGACTGATTGTTCTGTAGCCAAATTTGCTGATAGTCAGGAAAACAAGTTGTGAGGAGGATACAAAGAATCTATGAAAGGATATGGATTTTTTAAGTGAAGAGGAAAGTGAAGTGGAGTATGATGTGAAAAAATGAGAGATTGCTCACTTTGGCTGGCTGAATAGAAAAGCAAATAGATCAAGACTACAGAATGTTGCAGAATAGAGGAATTTAGGTACCCTTGAAAATGAATCATAAAAAATTAGCAAGTTGGTATTGTAAATAATTAGGAAGGTAAGTGGAATGTGGGCCTATGTTGCAAGGAGGTAGAGTCTGAAAGTAGGTATGTCTTGCTATAGCGATATGGAGTATTTGTGTGACTGAAGATTGAGTACTGTGTACAATTTCACTCAGCCTACTTAAGGAGGGATATGGTTGCAGTTCAGATACGTTTTATTTGGCTGATTCCTGCAATGAATGAGTTATTTTATGAGGAAAGGTTGAGCAAGTTTGCTGTATACTTATTGAAGATTGATCTTATTGAAACATATAAAATCCTAAAGGGGGTTGATAGATAAATGCTGAGAGGATGTTTCTCTTTGAGGGGGGGGGGGGGGTCTAGCTGTAGGAATCACATCTTAAAAATAAGCATTTTCTAATTTAGTACAGCGAAGAGAAATATCGTGACGCAGAAGATCACAAAGTGTCATCCAAAGACAGCAATGATAGTTAGGTCATTGAACATGTTCAAGGTTGAGTAAGACAGATTATTGATTGATGAGTGTTTGGTTACAAGTTCAGGTAATGGGGTGGGCAGGCAGGAAAATGGAATTGAAGTCACATTGTCCATGATCTCATAGATTGGCATGTTTGATGGGTAAATTGCCTCCTCTTGCTCCGATTTCCTGTGGTCTTATTACCTCTATTATTAAATGAAAATACTAACAGTAATGCTTCTGAGTTATTGTGCTGAGCCAGTTTTTATATTAAAGCTGCTTTCTCTGCTTCAGATCACATGAAAAGGTAAAATCAGGCTCATGCACTTCAACTTGGCCTCTGAAGAAAATGTGTTCTCACTGAAAGAATGGCAGGATAAAGGGGTAAAGGATCTGTCACTAAATTCCTGTTGTGATTGTGTGGTATCACCTCCCGAGCTCCAGCCTACACAGCCACCCTCCATACCTTTTATAGTTGATTGGTGCTAGCATTTACACTTGGCCCTGCTGGGTCTGTGGTAATGTGTTGGTGACACATGGTGTCTGATTTTGTCACCCTCCCTTAAACTTAGTAAAACTGCAATGTAAGTATTGCAATTCGACTTAGTTTGAATTGCATTACTTTGAAAATTGCTTCCTGCCTTGAAAGTTGTCAGGTTTGCCTGTTCCGTGTCTAACCAGCCCATTATTGATTCCCTCAAGTCCACCAATTTTCACGTTTTGCATTGGAGAACTGACTCATCTGGCTTTATTTCACAGGCTCTGACCACGCTTTGAAACCTCCCTGTAAGGGACCAATTTCGATATGGATGTCTAGACAGTAAACAGCAGGAGCCTTTTAGATCACCTGGCACTTCACAGAGAAGACTGATCCTGGTTTCACCTCTTATTTACTCTCCATCAACAATCAATGGAGAGCCATCAAGGAAAGGAATCCTGATTGTCTTGCTCCAACCCCAGCAAGTTGCAGTGCAGGCAATCCATTCACAAACATAGGACATGGATGGAAACAAGGTAAGCTCCTCTTCAGCACTTTAATTCAACCTACTTGTGGGATGTGACCATTGCAGGTGAGGCCACTATTTGTCCTTTGTCTCTAATTGCCCTTCAAAAGGTAGTGGTGAGCTAGGTTTTGGACTGCTGCAGTCAAGATTAGAGTGGTGCTGGAAAAGCATAGCAGGTTAGGCAGCATCTGAGGAGCAGGAAAATCAATATTTCAAGCAAAAGCCCTTCATCAGCCCTTCCTGATGAAGGGCTTTTGCCCAATATATCGATTTTCCTGCTCCTCAGATGCTGCCTGACCTGCTGTGCTTTTCCAGCACCACTCTAATGTTGACTCTCATCTCCAGCATCGCAGTACCCACTTCTGCCTTGAACCGCTACAGTCTTTATGATGTAGAAAGGGAGTTCCAGGTTGTTGATGCAGCAGCAGTGAGGGAGTGGTGATATAATTCCAAGTCAGAATGAATGGAGTGTGGCTTGCTGGGATTTTTTAAGTGCTATGTTCCTAAGGATCCATAACCCTTAATTGTCTCTGTGTCAGAGGTCACAGGGTTAGAAGGAGCATTAGCTAATTGCTATAGTGCATCTTTCAGTTAGGAACGTATGAGTTAGGGGCGGGAGAAGGTCATTTGGCTCATTAAGTCTACTCTGCCATTCAATAGAATTATGGCTGATCTGACTGTGACCTCAGCCCCACCTTCATGATAACCTCTGATACCCTTTGACTGCTTTGATAATAAGGAATATAATTATCTTTGCCTTAAACATATTCAATGATCCTGTCTCCACCACTCCCTAAAGAGAGTTCCACAGACTAAATGAAAGTAAATAAATCTCTTAATTAAAGTCAAAAAAAATCACACGATACTGAGTTATAGTCCCAATAGGTTTATTTGAAACCATAAAGTTTTGGAGCCCCCATTCCTTTCTCAGGCAGGAACGAGGGGGCTCTGAAATCTTGTGGTTTCAAATAAATCTGTTGGACTATAACCTGGTATTGTATGGTTTTTGACTTTGTCCACCCCACCCTGTCCAAATCAGCACCTCCACATCATGGTTCTTCCTTTAAGTTATTGCTGAATCTTACTCCTATTTTTTATGTTTTCTTTTCTGATGGAAATGCTCACAATAAAGTTTGATTTTTTTGAACCAAGGCTCTTTGTAATTTTAAGTTGCTTTTTAAAAACCTTTCGGATCACATGGACAATAAGGCTCTTGTACCTGAATTTAGTCGGTGAACAACATTTCTACAACAAATCCCTTCATTTTTCAACTGCATTCCCTGGATTTTGTCTTTCCCACACATTGGGAACCATCCTCTCAGCGTATGTCCATTCGTGTTTTCTGAGCATCTTGTATGTTTCCATGAGATCAACCTCTCATTCTTTGAAACTCCAAGGGATACATGAACAACCATTCCTTATAAAATAACCCCTTCATCCCAGGGATCAGTTGATTGAGGCATCTCAGAACTACTTATAATACAAGAATGTCCTTTCTTATATGAGGAGAACAGAACTGCACATAGTTCTCTAGATGTGGTCTCAGCAATGTTCTGTACAACTGTGGAAAAAGGTCTGTATTTTTATATCCCATTTCCCAGCCACAAGGAAGTGTTGAGAATGTCAAATTACAACCAATTGTGCCTTTATTTCAAAAATAGAATCGATTTAGTGCCAAAAGAAAAGCTAATCAGCCTGGAGAAATCAGTAGCTGCTAATGGAGGCTATTTGTAGCTGACAGTGCATTGTTAGTGGTAGCAGCCCATGTGATGACAAGGTCTGGTGGGTGGGATTTAGGGTGTCGACATGGGCGAAGGTGCTCAGGCCTTAAAATAATTGAACTCAATATTGAGTCCTGACTGCAGGGTCCCAAATGGAAAATGAGGTGCTGTTCTTCAAGCTTACACGGAGCTCCACTGGAAGGAAGTGAAGACTGCAGATGCTGAGGATCAATGTGGAGAGTGAGGTGCAGGAAAAACACAGCTGGTCAGGCAGCACCCGAGGAGCAGGAGAGTTGACGTTTCGGACATGAGCCTGATGAAGGGTTTATGCCCGAACTGTCGACTCTCTGGGTCCTCGGGCGCTGCCTGACCAGCTGTGCTTTTCCAGCACCACACTGAGCATCATTGGAGCAATGCAGCAAGCCCCACACAAAGATGTTGGCCAGGGAACAGGTTGGTTTTGTTGAAATAGCAGGTAGTGGGGAAGCACAGGGTCATTTTTGCAGACAGAATGCAGGTGTTCTGCAAAGCGGTCACCCAGTCTGTGCTTCCTTTCCCTAATGTAGAGGGCATCCCATTGTGAGCAGCAAATACAGTCGACTAGACTGAGTGGTGTAGATAATTCGCTGTTTCACCTGGAGGGTGTTTCTGGAGCCTGGGATTGTGAGGAAGGTGGAAGTAAATGGTTTACAACTTCTGTGGTTGCATGGGAAGATGCCGTGAAGGTGTGAGGTCTTGGAACTGAAGGAGGAGTGGATCAGAGTGTTCATAAGGGAACAGCCCTGCTCAAGGCTGACAAGGGACTGGAAAGGTAAGATGTGTCTGATGGTGGCATCCCTGTTGGAGGTGGCAGAAACGGTCGCTAGTGATCCTTTGGATGTGGATATTGGTCGGATGGTAGATGAGGACCAGGGGACCTTACTGCTGTCAAAGGAGGGAAGAGAAGGGGTGAAAGCTAAAGTGCAGGAGATGGGTCAGACATGGCTGAGGGCCCTATGAACCATAGTGCTAGGAATGCTTGGTGGACATTAAAGAGACTCCTTTGTAGAACCTGGCATCATTGGAACAGATGTGACGGAGACGGAGAAATGAGAGAATGGAATAAAATCTTTAAAGGAAGCAGAGTGTGAGGATATGTAGTCAAGGTAACTGTGATTAATTAAGTGTCAGGAATGATTTGGTGAATATGACGAGGTCATCAGCCATGATCCTACTGAATGGTGGAGCAGGTTCGAGGGGCTGAATGGCTGACTCTTCTCCCTATTTCTGATTGTCTTATGATCTGTAAACCAGCTGTCCCAATGATGAAACAAGTGTGAAAATATTATTAAAATGGAGTTTGCAGAGCTCATTGGGTAGCTTGTGCCTTTATTTTCATCCCTAAACTGATGTGGGGTGGTCTGTCCAGTTTTATTCTTGTTTGAGTTTTCTGTAGTGGGTAACTGAGTGACTGCTAGGACATTCAATTAAGCACATTGCTACGGGTCTAAATTAGTGTAAAAAGGGTCAGTGGCACAGAGGTAGTCTCCCTGCCTCTGGTCTGGTAAGGCCTAGGTTAAAGTCCCATCTACTCCAGAGGTATGTCTCTAACATCTATGAATGAGTAAAATATCAAGTGAACCGGATGAGGATAGCTGATTTCCCAGCCTAATGGGCATTAGTGTTCCTGGTATGTTACTACAAACTTCAGTTATGTCATTGGCTACCATTACTAAAATGAGCATTTCAGTCCAGATTTAGTCATTAGCTGAATTGAAATTCCACCAACTCATGTGACACCATTTGAACTCTTGTCTCAGAAGTTTCATCCACGCCTCTGAAATGTTGGCCTATTAACATTACCATGGGGCTACTATTCCCATTTCACATTGCATAGTACATTCATCCACTAAACCCTAGGGCATTATTATTAATTTACATCTACATTTTTTAAAAAAGCGCCAAGATCTTTGACATCTGAGCAGCTGCATATCCTTGCCATAGAACTAATTACACGTACTTCAGAATTACGTGATTTGTTAGACAAGTGGGCCAGATTGTCTGAATTTGTTAGCATCATTAACAGCCATTTTAATTTATTTTAATTTGACAGCATTATGTACGATGCAAGAGGCAGAACAACGTGAAGTCAAATGGAAGTGTGTTCCTGTGGATGTTGAAAATATGAGCAGCAAACCATTGGATCCCAGGAACATGTTAGCAATGTTAACTCACTGAAGAACAGCTAAACATCCTAATCTGACATTTTGAAAGCTTTAGATCCAGGAACTGCAAATTCTGAATTGTCATGTCTTATATGTGTATGTTGAGTAATGCAATATTAGCCTATATGACATGTAATTCTGTGCTTATGAGTTGGTACTCTGAAAATAAATGTTGAATGATTGACATGATTGTTGGTCATTTGTGGAAATTCTTAAAATGCAAATGCAGGAAAGAAAAATGCCAGGCATTTTAGCTTTATCTTCTCCTTGACCCTTATGCTACTCACTCATCCTTTATGGACATTTTCCAACGTATGTCTCATGAGATTTATTGGTTTGTTTGAGCTCTGTGACACAGTTTGATAACCCTGCAGAATCGATTCATAGTTGCTTTCCTATCAGTTCTGCCTGAAAACAGTCCTAGAGATTATGAACCAAAATCTGGATATGCACCTTTATTGAGGGGAGAAAAGGGCCTTGCATTTTTATTTATTTACATTAAATCTACTGCTGCAAACAGAAACCCAGCAATTAAATGTGCATGAAGCAAACTTCCACAAACAGCTAAGTGATTTGTTTGAGAAATACATATTTTCTGGACACCCTATACTGTTCCCCCCTAATCCTCTCTGAGATACTACCATGGGAATTTTTTACATTCTCCCATGTTGGAAGGTATAGCCTTGGTTTAACATCTGAACCAGAAGATTGCACTGCCTGTAGTCCAATATTCCCTCAGTACTAATGCCAAAGCAAAACACAGTGAATGCTGGGAACTTGATACAACAACATGCTGGAAATGCACAGACAGGATCTGTGGAGAGAAATAGTGTTGACACTTCAGAGCAAGATTATTTCCTTCATACTGTAAGCATAACTTTTATGCTGGAGAGCCATATAACTCAGAGGCAAGTGTGCTACCAACCAAATGTTACTAGGGATGAGAGACTTCACTTATACAGAGTCACTAGACAAAGTGGGGTTGTTCACCTAAGAGCAGAGTATGTTCAGGATGATTTAATAGAGGTGTTCAGATAGTGAGAGAATAATATATTTCTGACATACGATTTACTAATCAGAGGACAAAGTTAAATTCATGAGCAGAAAAGTAAAAGAGAGATTAGGAGTTTTTTTGTGTAGTACGTTGTTATGCTCTCTTGTGCACTGTCTAAAAGGATGATGGAAGCAGATTCAATTGTAACTAATAAAAGGGATTTGGATATGTACTTGGAGGGTCAAAATTTGCAAGACTTTGGGAAAAGAGAATTGGAAAGGAATAATTTACTCAGCTCTTTTAAAGAACAAAGGAAAGATGTTTGACGCATGTTTCTATTCAGTTTTCTTTCCCATCATACCCGGATTGATATTTCCCAGACTTCCCTATGACATAAGGGTTCATTATACTTGAAAAGCTATTGCATCACTGATCAGCTGATTCAGTTATGTCAAGGATCAAACCACTGTGTGGCTCAACATCACAATTTTGAATAAGAGCAAGGGACTTTTCTCTTATCCTACAGCATATGCTTCAGCCAACATCCACACCACACTTCTGTGCCTTTACCAACCAAATTTGGTAACTCAGTAAACAAATGATCTGCTAATTACCACATTGTTATTTGTGAAAGTCCTTTAATTGGCTGCAACATTTCCTGTATCAAGATGGTGACTTCACTTCCGAGAAACATGTCACAGATTGTAAAGTGTTTTGGAATGTCCTGAATGGGGTTTCTCCTATCAATCTGACAATATTCCACCAGCTGAAGGTTTGTTCTTTATGAAATCTCACTTTATTAGGTGACATGTTTTTATATAAAGACTAGTGCCGTGTGACTAAAAATCCAAAGGCTTGGACTAATAATCTAGAGAATTTGAGCTAAATTTCACCATCGCATTTTGAGAATTTGAATTCAAATAAAAACAACTTTGCAGATTAAAAAAAACTGCTCCCAATAGAAAGGGGAATGTTGAGCTGTCACCTTGTTGCATTTATGTCTATCAGGAAAAGATATCTGTATCCTTGCTGAGACACGCAGTGTGTACATCTGGATCCACATCAATATGATTATCCCCTAAAGTGGAGATATTGGTGTAGTTGTAATATCACTGGATGAAAAAGCCAGAGGTCGAGGCCGATGCTTTAGTCAGGTGGAGGTGTCACTAGTTCAAAGCATCATTTATTAAAGATCTGGAATTGAAAGCTATTCTCTGCAATGGCGATCATCAAACTATCAATGGTTGTTGTTAAAAACTCAACTGGTTCACTAATGTCCTGCTAGCAAAGGAATTGTGCCATCCTTCTCAGATTGGTGCATGTGAATCCAACTGATGTGGTTAACTCATATTTGCCCTTTAAAATAGTAAACCATTCAGTTCACAGGGCAACAGATGGTGGTTTTGCCAGTGATGCTCGCATCCCATGAAAAAAATGAAGACTTAAATAACTTCTGAAATAACAGAGGACAACAATAGTATGATAGTAAACCTTGTTCTTGCCAACAGTGATTATGTCTGAAAATGTGTTGCTGGAAAAGCGCAGCAGGTCAGGCAGCATCCAAGGAGCAGCAGAATCGATGTTTCGGGCATGAGCCCTTCTTCAGGAATGAGGAAAGTGTGCCAAGCAGGCTAAGATAAAAGGTAGGGAGGAGGGACTTGGGGGAGGGGTGTTGGAAATGCGATTGGTGGAAGGAGGTTAAGTTGAGGGTGATAGGCTGGAAGTGGGGGTAGGGGGGGCAGAGAGGTCAGGAAGAAGATTGCAGGTTAGGAAGGTGGTGCTGAGTTCGAGAGTTGGGGCTGAGACAAGGTGGGGGGGAGGGGAAATGAGGAAACTGGAGAAATCTGAGTTCATCCCTTGTATTTTGAGGATTTAACCAGCACTTCTCCATGCTGAGTGACAAGAACAGAGAATATACTTCGGGGAATCCAACACCCATCACCGAGTGACTTAGTTGCGCCATGACTGACTGAGTTGGCCAAGTTCTAAAGGACATAGATGCTAGACTCTGCCTACAAGAGGTGGTAAAGTAATAAACAAGAGAGTAAAACATATTAAACCACCTCCTCAACCAAACCATCTATCGCAGATACATCTGTTGGAACGAGCACTACACAGCCTTTGACTTTGCAGGATATCCACCTCAATCAGGTTGGGTGGCATTGCTGCTATGCTGAACGGGATAGGTTTTCAACAGATGTACCGGCTCAAAACTGGGCATTCATGTGCAGCTGTGGGCCACCAGCTCAGCAAGATTGTATTCAACCAAAATCTATGACCTCATGATTTGGTATATTCCCATTCTACCATTTCCACCAAGCCAAGGGATCAAGCCTGCTTCAGTGAAGAATGCAGTACCAGTCATACCTAAAAATTAGGCGACAATCTACTGAAGCTGCAACCAAGGACTACTTGTGTGCCAAGCAGCATAAGCAGCATGCGACAGACAGATCCAAGTGATCTCACAACCAGCCACGAGGGCAGCACAGTGGCTCAGTGGTCAGCACTGCTGTCTCACAGCACCGAGGGTCTGGGTTCAATTCCTGGTTTGGGCAACTGTGTGGAGTTTGCCTCTTCTCTCCATGTCTTTGTGGGTTTCCTCCGGGTGCTCCAGTTTCCTTCCACAGTCCAAGGATGTGAAGGTTAAGTGGATTGGCATTGAGAATTACAGGGATAGAGTAGGGAGTGGTGGATCTGGGTGGGATGCTCTTTGGAGGGTCGTTATGGACTTGATAGCCTGACTGGCCTGTTCCTGTAATGTAGGGTTCTGTGATTCAATGGATCAGATCTAAGCTCAGCAGTCCTGCCATATCAAATCATGAAAGCTTATGGATAATTAAAGAACAGGAGAAGGGAATGCTCCACAAATATTTCCATCCTGAATGAAAGGGACACCCAGAGTATTTCTATCGTTCTGCAGGTAACTTTGTGCAAAAGCAAAAGCTGAAGCATTTGCAAGCATTCAGTCATACAAGCTGAGTGGATGATCCATATGTGAAGCGAAAAAAGATTAGTGAAGATAAAAGCAGGTCCCTTACAATCACAGAGTCATAGAGACATTGAGATGTACAGCATGGAAACAGACTCTTTGGTCCAGCCCATCCATGCTGACCAGATATCCCAACCCAATCTAGTCCCACCTGCCAGCACCCGGCCCATATCCCTCCAAACCTTTCCCATTCATATACCCATCCAGATGCCTCTTAAATGTTGCAATTGTACCAGCCTCCACCACTTCCTCTGGCAGCTCATTCCATACACATACCACCCTCTTTGTGAAAAAGATGCCCTTTAGATCTCTTTTATATCTTTCCTCTCTCACCCTAAACCTATGCCCTCTAGTTCTGGACTCCCCGATCCCAGGGAAAAGACCTATCCTAATTACCCTATCCATGCCCCTCATAATTTTGTAAACCTCTATAAGGTCACTCCACAGCCTCGGACACTCCAGGGAAAACAGCCCCAGCCTGCTCAGCCTCTCCTTATAGCTCAAATCCTCCAACCCTGGCAACATCCTTGTAAATCTTTTCTGAACCCTTTCAAGTTTCACAACATCTTTCCGATAGGAAGGAGACCAGAATTGCACACAATATTCTGACAGTGGCCTAACCAGTGTCCTGTACAGCCACAACATGACCTCCCAACTCCTGTACTCAATACTCTAACCAATAAAGGAAAGCATACCAAACACAGCCTTCACTATCCTATCTAATAAGGGAAGTTATAAAGGGGAGCAAAGATATGCTAGAGTCCTAGACCAATTATTTACATATTTTGGTTTTGTCTTCACAAAGAAAATCTCAAATAATATTCCAAAAATGTTCAGGAACAGGGGGTCTATTTTCAAATCTATTCATCATATACTTTCTATTGTTGGTTCATAAAAATCACTTGGACAAATAGGCATCTCAATCTTCATTTCCACAAATACTGAAAGTTTATGTCAAATATTTGCAGATGAGATAGCATCATAGAATTTACTGGCAGATCATCTCCCTGAACAAAGCATCCTCTTGCCTGAGTTCAACATTAACTTGTCATGATTAGATTCCAGATTTATCCACCAGAACGGGGCTGTGATCAGTTTGTGCTCTTTGGTCGCGCTTTCAAATTATGAAGTTTGTAAATATTGAATTGTAAGGGAAATGTTGATTATGATTACACATCAGTTGGAAGCTTCTATTTTGAAAAGGAATGTTTCTGCCTCTTTTTATTAGGAGAAAGAAAGGTGACATGCTGTCAGGATCTGAACCCTGACCTATGAGGGGATTACTCAGCTGCAGAGCATCGGAACCTGTAACATACTTCCACCAGCTGCTTAAATGGCTAATCATACAGTTTCTAATTCAAAGATGCTCTCAAGACTTGAAACAGAGAGACCTTCACAGATGCAATCAATACATCTTGCTTTCATTTGGCCTTACTGAATTCCATTACTGTGATATTGGTACTGCAATGACAGTCTGGTCAGAGTTGGGGTTAGTGTGACTTTAACATCTGCAACTGATTGCACATACTTGAAAATGAATTTTAAATTATCTTCAGTCTTCCTGGTTTAGAGAGAGGAGAACACAAGATGCCTGCTCTAACACTGAGCACATGACCTCTGCTGTCTGTTGCTTTTCTTGCTTCAATAAAGCAATGCTGGGAATGCCTACCATAGTTGAATAGCCTGTCGGCACACATGATCTGACTCCAATGAGGATTGCTAATATATACAGGGTTGCTGTGCTGCATGAGGCATTGTCAGAAAATGGTTAGGAGGATAAAGAAATAAAAGCCCGGATTTTCAAATGGTCAAATAGTCCTTTCTGCAGCACAGGCAAGGGGTTGTACAATCAGCTTCTGCAGAATCTCTGATCTAGCAGATTCCAAAGGAATTCCCCAGGAAATTGAAGATTGCTCTGGGAATTCCCCTAGGCTTTAAATTCTCTTTGAAAATAGGAGAATTCAGAGGGTTTCACTCCACACTGACCTTCCAACTACACCTCTCTATGTCCACATACATCCTTTGAGTACTAATATGACACACTCCCACTTTCCCAAGGATCTGAGCCACCTCTCCCTGTCTCTAGGACATGACACCCTCTTTTGTGCAGGACCCCAAAGTACCATGTCTCTGTCTGGGATTATACACCCATTCTTGCCCCTGGACTTACCTCCCCTTCCCCCAGGATCTGATATCTTCCCTCTTTCTCCCCTGGACCTGACCCCTATCCCACTCCAGCCCATCTGGGACTGACATAGCCTCATTCCTGGCAGCTGATACATTGCCATAATCCGCACAGGAGCTGACAGCTTCTCCAAACCCCCTGCCCAACCTGACCCATCTGAAGCACTTCTTTTCTTAATGTTGCCCCTTCCCACTTTGTGCTATGGCATCACCTCCATGTGATATCCTACCCTCCTGGCACTTTACTCAACTAGAACCCTATCTTACCTACCCACCAAGCACCCCACCCCCATCCACATGGTACCCTACCCTCCTGGCACCCTTCCCATATGGTAACCTGGCACATTACCCACATTGCCTCCAACTCTTCTTATTGATATGACAAAGATTGCTACTACTACTGGTGTGATTTGACTTTCTCAACAATCCTGCACTACAAGGGACTTGTCAGACTTAAAGTACTCTCTTATTGCTTGTTTGATGACCACTTCTCTGCAAACTTCTCTGAGATATTCTCAACCGGCAGGGAATCTGTGACAGAAAGTGATGGCACTCACCCCTCACCCTTGTATTTGTTAACCTCATTGACTCCCAGTCTGTGATTTAAAAATTCTCATCGCTGTGTTTAAACTCCTCCTGTTGTCACCCTTTCTTAGCTTTGTCACTCCTCCAGCCCCGTAACCTCCCAAAACCTCTGTGTTTCTCCAATTCTAGAATCTTCTGCATTCTTGATTTACACTCCTCCGTGACTGCTGGCTGTGCCTTCAGGCATCTCGAGAATAAATCTGGAATGTTTGTCTCTCTCTCTCTCTCTCTCTCTCTCTCTCTCTCTCTCTGTAAATCATCCTAGATTCCCATCATAACTTCACTGCTTCTCCACTGTGTTTTTCTCTCTGTTGTTGCTTCTTGAGCTTAGCAAGTTTTTTTCATCAAATGTCCTAATGTTGCCTCATGTGGCTTTGGGTGTTTTGGGATGATTCACTTTTGTAAAGGTGCTTTACAAGTACAATTTTTTAAATTGTTGTTCTTGCATAACTTCCAAAATAAAATAAAAATCAACTGACTCTTATTGGATCGGATAGCAACATTCAGCCAGTGCATTCCTTTGCATTCTATTTGCTCCCTCTTCCTTGTTTCGAGTTTCATGTTTTATGGTTAGTTTGACCTAAATGGAATTAAACATATTACTTGAGGCTTGTAGACTCATCTCTCCCTGGCACAACCAGTCATTATTTCCATTGTAACTCTCTTGCAATAAATACCTTTGGGTTTCTTGAAGCATGATTTAGATTATTAACATATTGCATAACAGCTCTTTACCAGAAGGAGAGAACGAAAACACTGAGATTTGTATTGCATCTTTCACAAGCTCAGAATGGCTCCAAACACTTTAAGGCTAACTAAATTCTTCTGAAGAGTAGTCATGGTATAATATAGGAAACCTAGTAGGCAAACTCACCAGCAAAAGGACTCTCAAACATTAATAAGATAATTTTCAGACAATGCGTCTCAGCATTGGTGGTTGAGGAATAACCAGGATGCTGAGGGTATCTTCCCTTAGATATAGCATTCTCAGTTGTCATAAAGTCTGACGTGAGATCTTCACATACTGCCATGATGCTATATTGTTGCAGGCAAGGTGAATAGGCAAACAATAGACAATAGGTGCAGGAGTAGGCCATTCTACTCACCTTTGCAGGTGGTGCAAATGACCTGTGTCATCATCAGGTGCCACAATTTTAGCTTATAGTTTTTATTGACTCAAAGGATATGGGCTTTGCTGGTTGGTCAGCATTAGTTTCCTGTGCCTAGTTGGCCTTGGGAAGGTGGTGATGAGCTGCCTTGAACCTCAGTCCATGTTCTGGAGTTTGACTCACGATACTTTTAAGAAAGCAAATTCCAGGATTTTGACCCAGTGACACTCAAGGAACTTATATATATTTCCAAGTCAGGATGGTGAGTGGCTTGGAGGGGAACTTACAAATGATGATGTTCCCATTATCTTCTGCCTTTGTGATTTACTGAACTAACCAACCTTGCACTCCTTTCTGTCTATTTTTGAAACAAATACTGTGGGATTTTTTACATCATGTCAGAGTGTTGATTGAATTTTGAGATAACATAATTGGCTTAGCACTGGTGAGACCACACAGGGAGTATTGTCTTGCAGTTCTGGTCCCTTTGCCTAAGGAAACATATAGAGAGAGTACTGCAGATGTTCACTGGACTGATTTCCTGAGATGATGGTTCTATGAGGAGGATCACTGACAAGACTGACAGAACCTGTATGTATGAAAGGCAATCTCAGAGAACGTACAAAATTCTGAAAGAGATACATGGAGTAAATACAGAAGGTATGTTTCCTTTCCTATGGGGACGTAGTTGACATAGTATCGGAATGAAAGGCAGCTCATTTAGGACTGAGATAAGGAAGAATTTCTTCACTCAGAGAGTGGTGAATCTTTAGAGTTGTCTACCCCAGAGAGTTGTGTGAGCTCAGTCATTAAGATCAAGAGAGATTGAAGACTTCTATTTAGTATTGCCATCAAAGAAAATGTAAGTTGTGAGGGAATATGATGTTCAGATCAATGATCAGCCAAGAATCGCAAACCAAGGGCTGAACAGCTTACTCCTGCTCCGATATTCCTAACAAGGAGATGATTGCTACAATAGTGCAGCAACACTACCTGTGTGTCACTGGAAAGAGGATTAATGTACTGCACCAAATCATGGCTAACATTGAGACATTAAGGTGTGGGTTACTTTATTTTCATTGAACAGATTTATGCTCTACTTCTGAACACCAAGACATAGTTTACATTGAAACATTAAAAATAGGAGTAAGGAACCCTTAATAGGAGACTACAATGGTGGCAACCATCCCACATTTCTGGTCGCAGTGACAGGATCTCTACTGACCCAGAAAACCACCTGCTAGCTTTTCAACAGACTACCAATGCTAGTTCTGCTTCTGATTGTCTGAGTGTCCAAAATCTCTATCTACTTGCAGTACTTAAAGCCAGCTTAGGGGAGATAATTGTGGCTGGAGTAAGTACTGGCAGTGTTGTGTGAGTTGAACTTGAGCTGGCAAAGCCTTACTGACGGTGGACTGGAGCTGAATGAGGCAGAAAGGAAGAGGAAGCTCTGGAGTTCTCAGGTGCACATTGAAAGGGTGTTAGAAAAGAATACTCTCGACAACTTTTTGTCTTTTTATTTGCTCTTATTTTGTTTGCCATTACCTTTCAAAGTGGAACTAAAGATGGGCATTAAATTCTAGCCAGCTAGCGATGCTCACATCCCATAAGCGAAAAAAAAGTGCCAGTTGTGGAGATGTATGCCTTGAAAGTAGTGCTGAGGACCTGGATGCAGTGGTGCAAGAAGTTTAATGATGTCACTTGTGTGGTCTAAGACAATGAATCCATCTTCAAGTATCAATATTTTATGTATAGTTACCCTGCCTTCAGTTCATTGCAGCCCCATCATTTATCAACAATCTCTATCACCCAGGAATCATTGTTAACATATCGAGCATGCTTAAGTTTTGCTTCATCACATTCTTGCATCTCTCAGCACATTGTAAACTTTACATCTACATGTCTCAGCTTATAGACACAGTCAGCTATTCAACCACATGGGATTAGATTTTCAATCCAAGGTAGAGAACTTGATAACTGGATCATTTGCAGTCCTGACCCTGCACTGTCTCTGAGTATCCATGTGACGTTATTTTCATAATCAAAGTTCTTATTGGACAACCAGGGGTAAACCTGTTGTCCAATTTGTGATAGTGGATGCTACCCGGAGACAGGACTGGCTCTGGGCTATAACAGTTGTGGATGGTAGCCATGACTGAACTTGATGTTGCCTTGCAGATTGGGGCAGGCATACGCTATGCAAATGGTCAGTCATAAACTGGATCCATTCTACAGACGTGATGGTTGCTTTGTGCTCCTTTATCTTCTCAGTTAGAGTTCTTCTGTCTTTTCAAAGGTTTAAATTAGAAGTGACAATCCATTATACTTCTGACAGCTATGCTCCAGACCATTCTCTCTTCTCAGAGATGGCCTGTCACTTTCCTGTTCATTAAAAAAGCTCTTCAAGGAGCTTAATGGGCCGTTAATTGGAAGTGAGCAAGTTGCTGGCTCCCTGACCTCTTCACCACCTCTCACAACCTTGCTCCCATCCCCTCATCATACCAACTGCATTTATTTTGATAACTGCGTTGCAGAAGCATTGGATGACTGATGCATATTCTGGCCGCACAGTTTTCTTAGCGTGCCTGTACCTTACTTTGCTTCATGGATGCAGTGGGCTTTTCAGGGTGGGTTGAAAATGCAGAACGGAATGCAGAATGCAGTGTTACAGTCACAGAGAAGGTGCAGAGAGAGAGAGATCAACATGAACATTTGAGAGATTCATTCAAAAATCTGAGGAGTGCTGCCCCCTTCCTCCAGCAGAAGAAGCCACAACATTAGACCCTGCCAACCAGTCTGTAGGTGCCACCCAGGATAGTGCAACCTCAGCTTGTGGAGCACTACACAATAATGGTTCAGGAAGGCCATTGCCTTTCTCTGCTGCGTCAGAGTAAGTTCTTTTTTTTTGTCTTTGCTCACTCCAAATCTGCTCCTGCACCCATCTCCCACTAAAGCTCATACTCTAGCTCTCTTACTGTTGCATTCAACATCTTCCCTCATTTGCTCTCACACACCTAATTTCCCCTAGATAATTCACTCTGTGCCTCCAACCCACTCATTTGGGACACCTCACCACCTTTTTCTCACTGGCACCAGCACTAACAGCTATATCGCCACTTTCACCTCACTCAATCCCTTCTTTCATTTCATTGCAGTAGAAAGCAGTCCTGGTAGGTCTCAAATACAGCTGGTGGAGCGCTCAACATTTGGCTCCACACCCATTATGCAGAGAGTATCTATACAATTGACCACCCTGATGGTGATGTTGATGGTGACCTGGATGACTGACTGTATGGGAACCCTCTGACTGATAGCAGCAGGATCTCCTGGAGTTGACTGAGAAGTATGCAACCTTTCACTTCGGGATCTGGCCAATTTCTTGATGCTCATGTAGCGTGTTTGCCATCTAGGCCATGGGCACATGAAGTAGGAGTGTCATTGAGACAGCAAACTATCCACCCTCTGAACTGGTGACTGCAGACAACCATAGTGAGCTGCCTGGTTTTCTATCTGAACTGAAAGTCAAGGTGAGAGGGAAGTACTGTGAAGCTTTAAGCTGTGGCTGAGAAGGCAAAATGGGAAGGCAAGCAGGCAGAATCCAGGTAGGTGCAAATGGGCAAGGCACCTTGAGATACTCCCCAGTCAAATCCATGAGCCAGGTGCCTGTCCTTCTGCATAAAGTGTCCTTATAGCAATATTACAACAAGTTACCTCAGTGCTCCAAATCACAGCAGTAAAGTGTTGTCAAGCTGACTGTAAGTGGAGTTGCTAGGTACCAGTTCAGACTTTCATGTTGGGAATTCCTGGCATCCAGTTTCTATCCTGCAGGTGAGAGGGCTGGAATCTGCATACTAATGAGGCATGACTACATAGTAATGTGGATAATTATAAGTAATCATCTCCATTAATAACGTCTCACTGCTCACTAGTGAGAAGCTTTCCTGCACATTCCGGATTCTGTTGAAAAATGGGACTTACAGTCTTGCTTTCGAGAAGACATCTTGCCCAATTTTCCCAAATTTTCCACATCATTAGAACCTGGGAATATTCTACCCAGCATCAAAAAGCACTTCTATATTGTGAGGAAGTGAAAATTCAGACTATTCTTGCTCAAAAGGCTGTGTCGGTTAAAAATTTTAAAACTGATGTCGCAGATTTTTAAAAAAAATAATGATAGCACAAGGTATTAAACTCAAGTGCAAAGCCAGAGTTAAGACAGAAATGAGTCAAAACTGAATTGAGTGGCAGAACAGGATTGAAGGATTGAATGAGCTACTCTTTATGTTTCTAACTGAGGGACAGATTTCAGATCCTCAGTGAGACCAATACCTGTTCTTTGCAGATGGGGCTTCCCATACTTCTGCATCATTGTGGTCCATTGGGAGCTGTGAAATTTAAAATGAGTTTATTCAAATATAAAATGTTCATTATGATCATTTGAAGTATTTTCACAAGTTGTCTTTCCTTCTGTACTTCAACAACTTGCCTGTAGTGTTAGGTAAGGGGTAAATGTAGGGGTATAGGTGGGTTGCGCTTCGGCGGGTCGGTGTGGACTTGTTGGGCCGAAGGGCCTGTTTCCACACTAAGTAATCTAACTTGTAATCTTGCGAGACATGTTTGTCTTCTCCTCCCAGTAATGCTGGTGCAATAGAAATCAGCAGCTTGCTCTCTGTTCTATGGAACCTACACCCTGGTACACTGAAAAAGTGATTCTGATCCACTCGCGGCTTGCAAAGGCTGCATTTAAAATATGCCTGATTTGCATCCTCTTGAAATGAATGGGAAGTAGAACCTTGTAAATTACTGTGTGTTTTGGCTCATACACACCAGCAACAGACCAAAGCCACATTCTGGGATGTTTCCAGGCAGCGGGAGCTGAAGCCAAGCAGCACTGTCATGGAGATCGCCCTGAAAACGATGCTCAGGGCTTTGAACTTCACACTGCCCGTTGCCAGGCTTTACAGTTCTGCAAAAAAAAATCCAGCATTTTAAGTAGCTTTAAAAGAGGCATCAGGTTCCTGTTCAAAGGAAAGTGGTGAGAGTTGCAGGCTCGCCTGTGTACAATGGACAAGGAGCAATATTGCCAAAACATATTTACTCTTTGGCTTTCAATTGCAGCAAAGAATAATGGCAATTATTCACTGTATTTACAGGCGAATTCAGATATCTGGCTTGTTATAATTTCAGAACAGTGTTCAGATTTCGTCAAAATCTCTATCCTCCTTAGTTCAGTGACCTTTCCAGTCTCTCCAAGCCTCCAAGAACACAGTGTTCCTATAATTATGCCCTCATGTACAGCTCCGAATTCCTTCACTTCTCCACTGACAGCAATGTCTTCAATGGTCCAAGCCTTAAACCTCTGAATCCTCTTCCTAAATGTAACCACCTCTCTGTCCCCTTTCCTTTTATAATGCTCCTTAAAATTGACCTCCTTGACCGAGCTTTGGACCACATTTTGATACATGTGTAACACCATGATACCGTTTGTTTGATTATACTCCTGTGAAGGTGCTGTATAATTACACGTCACGCAGGAAGGGATGTGAGAGCTATGCAAACCTCCAGTCCCTCTTAGATTTCTTTGAAACAAAGAAAGGACGTATATTCTATAGACTTTTCAGGACTTCCATTTCCAAAATGCTTTTTGCCAATGAATTTTGAAAAGGAGACATTCTTGGAGCCTAAGGAAACGCAATCTGTTTTAAGCAATCACAAACAGAATGAGCCACATGATGACAATTTCCTTTCATGATGCCAACTGAGGGATGACCATCTGTTCCAAATATGCCATGGCATCTTTTCCCAGGTACCTGAGAAGGCCTTTGAAAAGGCATTTTTCAAACGATGGCACCTAAGTTAGTAAAGCACAGCCTCAACCAATTTGAAAGGCCAGTCTGGTTTATTTGCCCAAGTGTCTAGCATGGGACTTTAACTCCAACTTTTGACTCAGGTTGTGTGTGCTATCACAGCAAAACAACTCAAACACAACTTCTCTTTTAACAGTTTATACTATGAGAAGTACAGTATTTTCGTAATGGGGTAGGTTAATAGTGGAATTTCTGAAGTAAATTGAAGAATTGGAATTGGAAAATGGACCATTCATGGGAACATTCTACCAACATTTTTCCCACCAAATTGACCTGTCTAGAAGTGTTATGGTACATTTCTTGAGCTGGTGAGACTTGAACCCAAGGCTTTACTAATGTAGATGCAGGGAAACTACCGTTGCACTACAAACAATCCTCCATAGATCAACTGCTATAGTTGTAATTCAAATAACGAGATGAATCCATGACAGTAAAGAGCTGATTCCATCACTCCCAGGTTTAACTTCCATTGAATTTTGTGCTTTATGCTGGCATTTGTAATTGCTCTTGTCAAAGTAGGAATCTTTCCATTTCGAGGCAACACAAATTGTTATTTTCTGTCATTTTCTGGTTGAGTGCTTGCTCCAGCTTATTCTACAGAACGGCGAAGCACCGGAGAATACCTCAGTGCAAACTGTTTAATGGAATAGTGAGCGGCTGTATTGTACAAACTGGAAATTTGCTCTTCAATAGCTCTTGTTGATGAAACTCATTTTGAGTACAGCTCCCCTGTTAAACTTACCTTGGATCACTTCAACTGCCAAATTTGAAGAGATATTTAAGATGTGCCTAGGAGAATCCCACTTGGGCTTTCTTGATGGCTAATTTAAATCCTTGATGGTATCTTTGGGAAATTCCAAGCACAGATCAGTACATGGTCTTGACATTTATGAGTTGGAACTTTGATGTCTGCACTTCTTATTACAGAAGAATATATTGCTTATTTAGGTACATAATTCTGGCTTACAATCAATGGCAGTTGGCAAGTTGTGTCAATGGTTCACCTCTTAAATTTTTTTAAACTTATTTTTGGGATCTGGCAAAGCCAACATTTATTTTCAACCCCTATTGGTGCTTGAGATGTTACTTAAGTCCCACTCCAGAGTTTTATAATCTGGGCTGATACTTGAGGATAGTATTGAGGAAATCCTATTGGAAGTGCCAGCATTCAAATGAAATGTTAACTCAAGATGGCCTTAGTGGCATTATTGATGCTCTGTTAATCCAGGCAGCCAGATGATGTTCTTGGGACGTGGATTCGAAACCTATGATGGTAGTTGGTGGAATTTGAATTAAATAGAAATAAAAATTTTGAATCAAAAGCCTAATAATGATCATGAATCCATTGCCAATTGTTGGAAAATCCCATCTGGGTCACAAATGAGCTTTTGGGAAGGAAGCTGCCATCCTTACCTGGTCTGGTCTACATGTGACTCCAGACCCACAGCAATATGGCTGACTCTTTAATTCCCTCTGGACAATAAATGCTGGCCGAGCCAATTATGCCCTCATCCTGTGAATGAATAAATAAAACAAAGTAAGCATCCCATGGAACTGTTCAAAGAAGAACAGAATTCTCTTCTGTTGTTTTACTGTTACCTATCTCTTAATCAATCCCACATGAAAACAGATCAAGTCATAACTCTTATAGAATCTTCAGCGTACAAGTGATCAACTCAGCTTCAAATCCATGACCTCTACTAGCTAGAAAGACAAAGGCAGCAGAAATATAGGAACTGTACTGCCCTGCGGGGAGAGATGGTGGTGTAGTGGTCATATTACTAAACAGATGACTGGGCTAATGCTTCAGAGACAAGAGTTCAATTAAGTTTTATGAATTAACAATTCTAAATCATTGATCGTTGTAAAAATATCTTATCTGATTTAGGAATGAAACCTGCAATGCATCCTGACCTAAACATCTTTATAAGTGACTGCAGCCCCTTGGATTTGATATTGACTCTTAACTGCACTTTAAAATTGCCTGTTATGGAAACTTGGAAAAGATAACAATTGCTGGCCTTTCCAGTAACACTGACATGCTATGAAAGAATAAAATAAAATTGCAAAGTCCCCTCCAAGTCACATACTATTCCAACTTAGTACTAAATTGCTGTTCTTTCACTGTCATTGGGTCAAAATCCTGGAACACTATTCCTGACAGTGTTGAAGGTTTCCACACACCATGGAATACAATGGCTCAAGAAGGCAGATCACCATCACTTTCTTTAAGGCTAATTGTAAATGGGCAAAAAAATGCTGGTCCAGCCAGCAAAGCTCACATTGCAGTCCAAAGTTTCAAATATTTCAAAATGTTAGCTCTGCTTTCTCCCCACAGATTCTGCCAGACCTGCTGGGTTTCTCCAGAAATGTCTGTTTTTGCTTTAAAAAGCCTAAATTAATTTTCAAGTTTTCCTAAATGGCGATAGTTATTGCTCTTCGAAAACAAATCAGCTGACTGACAAATGTGAGAGGTTATATCACTTCCCATAACTCTAGTCCCCATTCCTGCACAAATGAATTACACCTCTCCACCCATTCATTCTCTATATTTCAGACAGAACTAATAATAAGTCAGAATTCATCTACTCAATTTAAGTTTATTCAAGACAATATCAATAAAGGGAAAGTATGTGGTCAACGTTGGTTCCTTTAAGCTGCACAGACTAAGATGCTCTTGTGCTTACAGCTCATTTGATGCAGCTTTCTTAGTGGATGCCTGATTTAATGCAATAATAACTGGATTTGCACTGGGAGAGGAGCAGCATGGTCCAAGGTCACCATGCACAAAAGTACAGCATAGCCCATTGTACAAAAACATGTCGTACATGATTCTAAAGAATTGTCGATAAAGATTACGTTTTTGTTCAATTTTTGTTTTATCACCAAGTAACACAGGTTTAAATAGCAGATACTTTATAAGATCAGGGCTGGTTATATATTTATCATACCAGTTGTCTGACCTTGCAACACACAGAAAGAACAAACTTGCGTTAATGCAGAACATATCAAATCTCCAGGATGTCCAAAAACACCTCACAGTTAACAGAGGACTTATGAAATGTAGCTATTGTTGTAGTGTAGGAAACACAGCAGACAATTTGCTCTGCTCAAGGATTCCCAACAGCACTGGGAAAAATGATCAGATAATGTAATAGTTTTACAACTGGAGTATTTTGTTTTTGTAAATATTCATTGTGACACTGCGTGAATGTCCTAATCTTCTTTGAATTGTGCCAGTGGATCTCTTACATCCAAAAACACTTGCAACTGGGTTCCTGGATCAACCGCTTAATCTGAGAGATGGCATTTCTAACTGTGCAATTCAGCCTGGGTCATGTCTTGAAACCTGAGCACATTTGGTCTGATTCAATGTACAGCCTGGAATGACTGAGCCAAGTTAGCACCCAGGAGCAATCATGTCATTAGCTGTTCTGTGGGTATATGCAAGTAAAGGTGCATGGTGGCATTCTGTTCCTGCAAGTAGTTTTTCAAATTCTGGACAGGGTGCACCATTACACAGAGGCTTTTGGCATCATTGAGAACGGTATGACATGTGAATAGACTGTGCTGTAGGATGATCAGCTCTGATTGAACTTAATCCTGGAGGAAATGTCATATGACCACCTGCCACCAACTTCCTCTAGTCATTGGTCATCCAATAAGCCGTAGTCACAGCGCACTGCAATTTTGAACCAATTAGAAATTAGCAACCAAGTAGTTTATAACTGTCAGTCTAACATCCTTTTTCTCTCGTGTTTAAGATTTTTAAGCCTACTTGATGTAAGGTTTCAAAATTCAGAAATAAAGTCGCAGTACAGTTTAAAATAAATCCTGTTTGAATGTCAGCTTCTAGCAAGCAATGTTTGCCCCAGTTGTTGACTTCCAATAATTTGAATTTGCCTGGAGATGCTGAGCAGATGTTTAATACTTGTGCTGACGAGATGCAATTTCTGGGAAGCAACCTATTTAAGTTCCATGCACCCACTTTCTCTGAGAAATCCAATGGTCTGGCAAGCACACAGCGACAGGTGTTTGGTTGGCTCAGACACCGACAGGGCGGGTGCATAGATTCCTGAATGTATTCCCAGATGTCTTTGCTGGAATGGGATTTGTCCTGTACCCATATAGGGGGGAAGTCAGCCACTTTTCCCTCCTGCCCCTCTCTCCTGCAAGAGCTGGTGTTGCTCTGTTTGATCTCACATCCTCTTCCCATTCCTCCTGCAGACAAAGGGGGGGGGGGCAAATTGCCAATGACTAAGTACTCCTTTTGTCCTGGTTACTCCAATAAAATGAGATGGAGTAGCATGGCACTTGCCAGTTTACATAAAATTATCAGTTAATTTGCAGAATAGATTATTCTCAATTTTTGGCAAGGTCTCAATAAATGATTCCTGATAAAGGGCTTATGCTCGATTCTCCTGCTCCTTGGATGTTGCCTGACCTGCTGTGCTGTTCCAGTACCACACTCTTTGACTCTGATGGCCAGCATCTGCAGTCCTCACTTTCTCCTAAGGTCTTAACAAAGTATCTCAGAAAGTCTCCTTGCGTTCCTCAAAATTCTTCAATCTGCAATTGGCAAGTTAGTATAAAAGTTGACAAAATTCTCAACAGCAAATTATTTACTCCTAGTTAGCAACTCACTGAGTAGGTATTTACTAATCAATCTGCTAAAAGGATGTTATTATACACTCTGAAGAAAATAAGATTTGAACCTCAGTTTTGCCTAGCTCTAACGTATGGACACTACCCCTGTACCACAAGAATCCCAATTTAAACATTGCGATTGTGTTACTTATGTGGAAACTTATGGTATGTAAGCTGTTACCTTTCTTCAACACCACAGCAGCTGTCAATATTTTCCATCAAACTGCTGAGAGATATGCCTTGATCAAGTGGTTATCCACCAAATTATTGTGTGATGTCATTAGTAAGTTTAACAGACAATTCAAATAGCAATCAACTTTGTAACAATCTCCTGCTCAGCCTTTAACAAGTACAAGCTGCAATAAATAGCTGCTTTTCATTTACTCTGGAGCCTTCACTTTATTATTTGTAGAATATTTTAGGGCTGGGAGTAAAAGGCTGTTTGACTGGGAAGGGTGCTTGGATGTGGGGATTGTGCAGTCACAAAAACACACTTCAACTATCCCTTCTCTGCTTCCTGTCACTCTGCCAATTCTGGATCCAATTAGCCAGAATTCCTTGAATCTCACGGGCTCTTACCTTCGCTATCAGTCACCAGTATGTAACTTTATCAAGAGTATTGCCGAAGTCTCAAGTAGACTGTATTAAATGCATTTGCCTCAGCTACAAACATGGCTAAGTCTTTGAAAAATTCAATTATGTTGGTCAGAAATGACCTCCTCTTAAGAAAATCATGCTATTAAGAAAAGCTGTTTTTAATTAATCTCTGCTTCGCCAAGTGCAGATGAATTCTGTCCATTCGAATTGCTTCCAGTAATTTCCCACATCTGACTGGCCTGTAGCTTCCTGGTTTATCTCTTCCTCCCTTCTTGACTTATGGTGCCACATTGGCAGTCCTTTACCCTCGGGCATCTCTCCTGTAGCCAGAGAGGAACTGAGGATTATTGTTAGCACCCCTGATGTTTCCTTCCCTGCCTCACTCAACAGCTTGGGATATATTTCATTGCGTGCTAGATATTTATCTACTTTTAAGCCTGCAGTCTACTCAAACCCTCCTCTCTCTCTATACTAATTTATTTAAGTATTTCACAATCCTCTCCCTGATTTCTATGGGCACATTATCCCTCTCACTAGTGAGTGCTGACACAAAGCATTCATTTAGACCCTACCTATGTCCTCTACCTCCTTGCATAAATTATCACTGTGGTCCTTAGTGGGTCCTACTCTTTCCCTAGAAATATATAATGTACCTGGAAAATTACTTAGATTTTCCTTTATCTTTGTTGTCATTATTTTTGCCCCACCCTTTTGCTTTCCTAATATTGTTTTAAAATTTCCCCTTGCAAATGTTCATCAGATCCCTACAGTGCAGGAACAGGCAATTTGGCCCATCAAGTCTACACTGATCCTTTGAAGAGCATCCCACCGAAACCCACGCCTACCTCCTATCTCTGCAACCCTGCATTTCCCATGTCTAATCCGCTTCAAGTTGGGGAAGCTGAAATCTCCTATTATTATTATTAATTATTTTTGCACTTCTCTGAAATTTGTCAAACCCAACACCCTCTTTTCTATTTCTCTCGCACAGTTGGGGGACCTATAGCACACTCATGTTCAAGTACTTCATTACAGTGGGAGACAGCACTGAATGAACTGCCAGCGATACCTGTGAGCTTTGAGCTGTCAAGGCTTTACAGATAGATACATTTTCATGAGGTGAAATCAATGTTATCTAACTGGAATCATCTCCAAACCAAGCTGTCTAAATCGGGTAATTGTTTTCAGGTGTGCAGTCATGTGTCAGGCCACAATATCTGCTCAGCATTTTGACCCATTTATGAATCGAGGCTGCACAAGATAAACTTGCTGATAATTTGACAAATTCCCTTCTGTGGAAGTGCAATAATAAACTCAAGCAGTTTAAACATCCTTTGTTCACAGCCAGAACTTGGTGTTGAAATTGGAGCTTTCCAACACTGGTGAAATATTAAAAAGAAACTTCAGCAGAACAATTTAGAAAGCACAATACTAGAACTTGCCTATAATCCTGTGAGAATCTGTAGCTGTTACCAGTTTGAAGTTAATCTTCTCTAAATAAGTGTTGTGTGGAAGCTACATTTGTATAATTTCATAACAAAATCTTTTGAAGTGTTTAAAAAAAGCATTTGGCATGCTTGCCTTCAGTGCTCAGTCCTTTGGGAAGTCATGTTGAGGATGATAAACGTCTTCTGGAATACTGCGGCCAGTTCTAGTCCCCCAGTTATAGGAAGTATTTTACTATACTGGAGAGAGTTCAGGAGAGATATACCAGGATGTTGTTGAGTATGGAAGGTTTGAGTTATAAACAAAGCCTGGATAGGCTGGGACTTTTTCACTGGAGCATAGAAGGTTGAGCTTGGACTGGTTAGACCAAAAGGTCTGTTTCTGTGCTGTGTGACTCTCTGTTGTTACCCGAACTTATGCAAGTCAGAGTCAATGTCAAACATAAGTCTCACTATAAATGAAGCTTGTATTCCTTTAAATTTAGATGATTAAACAATGATTTCAGTGAGGTGCTAAAGACCATTAAAGGATTTGAAAGGGTGACAGGAGAAAGAAAAGAAATTCCCTCTGGAAGGAACACCAGAATCTTGGGTATACTACAAAATTAGGGCTAGGATCTACAAAGTGTTGTCACATAGGGTTAGAGGAACCTGGAGCTATTTCCCCTAAAGAACAGTTAATCCCAGGTCAATCATTAATTTTGAAACTGAGATCGATAAAGTTTTTTTTAAGGTGAGGCTGTTAAAAGATGTGGAATCAAGGTATTAGACATAGTAATGCTGCAGATAAGCTGTGATCTGATCCAGTGCTAATGGAGCAGGCTTGAGTGGTTGAAGCCTACTCCAGTTACTGTGGGAAGGCGGCAGTTTTAACTGAAAATAAATAGACATATTTCATCAGATAGTGAGGTGGTTGAAAGTTTTTCAAAATGTCTGCTTCCCAACACATGCCTATCTCAAACTCATCCACTTCCTGTTTTATGTAGCTGGAAGCCTGGTGGGCAGCCTAAGAATGTGGGTCACAACTTTAAGTTTGATATTGAGACTTTGAGCTTCTTTGGGGCTTTAACTGTTGTTGATTGGGTTTCCTGAAAGGCGTGGAACCCAACAGCTTCTTCAAGATGAGAAATTGGTGAACTCCAGCTGAGTGCCTTCACTCTTGCACTGGAATTCAAGCACATTCCCAAAGACCTTCCATAGCTGGGTCCTCACTGATGGTTATCCTTTGAGACCTTTGACCCCATCGCAATGCCATTCCCTTCCCCACCTCTCATTGCATCAAGTCCTGATCATTTATCCAACATTCCCACTTGCCTCCCCCTCCCCAAAGCAATGCTTAAGTCCACTCCCCACTACGCTTCTTGAATCAAACTGTAATGCAATCCAATGTTTTGGTTTTAAGTGTCAATAGGTTTTCAGCTTTGTTATAATATTAGTCAGTTAATTAGCAGTCCATCAGATGACAATTTGAAATGAGGCACAAATTTGGAATCTGTCACGTTCATTGTCTGGGTGGTAGCAGTCCCATTTGAAGACTAAAATGGTGCCTAATGTATGCATGCACAATTGTACAAATACTGCAGGATGCTGTCTTGGTAAAGGACACACAAGAAGCATCCTTTAGCCTTAGCACAAACAGGCAATTGTCAATTTGCATATGTGAATAAAAGACCTCATGCCTATGTTGGTACTTGACTGATTGATATTTTTATTTATTGTCACATGTACTGGAGTACAGTGAAAAGTTTTGTTTACAAGTAGTGCAGGGAAATCATAGTAAGCAAGGATATACAGATCAAAAAGACTTAGACAGAAGCATACAGGTAACCGTGCTCTTTGAGGCTAGAGAGTCCATTCATCAGTGTAATAGCGGCTGGGAAGAAGCTGTTCTCAAACCTGCTGGTGCTCTGGTTCAGCCTTCTGCATCTTCTGCCTGAAAGAAGAGGTTGTAGGAAATCATTACCAGGGTGTGATGGGTCTTTGATGATATTGGCAGTCTTTCTGCTGCAGCTAGTCACGTAAATGGAGTCTATAGATGAAAGCGTGGCTTCCACAATGGTCTGAGCTGTGCACACCACCTTCTGTAGTTTCTTGCGGTCCTGTTGCTGTACCGTTATGCACCCGGACAGTATGCTTTCAATGGTGTATCCGTAGAAGTTGGGTGAGGGACATGCCAAATTTCCTGAACTGCCTGAGGAAGAAGAGACATTGTTGCACCTTCCTGACTGTCACATCTACATGGGAGGTTCAGGACAGGTTGTAGGTTATCCTCACTCCGAGGAACTTGATGTTGTCTACCCTCTCAACCTCCATTCCATTGATGTAGATGGGGGCATGTTCTCCTCCTTTCTTTCTGAAGACAATGATTCGTTAAGAAAAGGAAGGAGGCATATGTCAGGTATAGACAGGATAGATTGAGTGTATCCTTAGAAGAGTATAAAGGAAGTAGGAGTATACTTAAGAGGGAAATCGAGAATCCATAGGGTTTTTACAAATATATTAAGGACAAAAGGGTAACTAGGGAGAGAATAGGGCCCTTCAAAGATCAGCAAGGCGGCCTTTTTGTGGAGCCACAGAAAATGAGGGAGATTCTAAATGAATGTTTTGCATCAGTATTTACTGTGGAAAAGGATATGGAAGATATAAACTGTAGGGAAATAGATGGTGACATCTTGCAAAATGGCCGGATTACAGAGGAGGATGTGCTGGATGTCTTGAAATGGTTAAAGGTGGATAAATCCTCAGGATCTGATCAGGTGTACCCGAGAACTCTGTGGGAAGCTAGAAAAGTGATTGCTGGGCCTCTTGCTGAGATATTTGTATCATCGATAGTCACAGGTGAGGTGCCAGAAGACTGGAGGTTGGCAAACGTGGTGCCACTGTTTAAGAAGGGCGGTAAAGACAAGCCAGGGAACTATAGACCGGTGAGCCTGACCTCGGAGGTGGGCAAGTTGTTGGAGGGAATCCTGAGGGACAGGATGTACATGCATTTGGAAAGGCAAGGACTGATTCGGGATAGTCAACATGGCTTTCTGCATGGGAAATCATATCTGATAAACTTGGTTGAGTTTTTTAAAGAAGTAACAAAGAAGATTGATGAGGGCAGAGCAGTAGATGTGATCTATATGGACTTCAATTCGACAAGGTTCCCCATGGGAGACTGATTAGCAAGGTTAGATATCATGGAATACTGGGAGAACTAGCCATTTGGATACAGAACTGGCTCAAAGGTAGAAGACAGAGGGTGGTTGTGGAGGGTTGTTTTTCAGACTGGAGGCCTGTGACCAGTGGTGTGCCACAATGTTCGATGCTGAGTCCTCTACCTTTTGTCATTTACATAGATGATTTGGATGCGAGCATAAGAGGTACAGTTAGTAAGTTTGCAGATGACACCAAAATTGGAGGTGTAGTGGACAGCGAAGAGGGTTGCCTCAGATTACAACAGGATCTTGACCAGATGGGCCAATGGGCTGAGAAGTGGCAGATGGAGTTTAATTCAGATAAATGCGAGGTGCTGCATTTTGGGGAAGCAAATCTTAGCAGGACTTATACACTTAATGGTAAGGTGCTAGGGAGTGTTGCTGAACAAAGAGACCTTGGAGTCCAGGTTCATAGCTCCTTGAAAGTGGAATTACAGGTAGATAGGATAGTGAAGAAGGCATTTGGTATGCTTTCTTTATTGGTCAGAGTATTGAGTACAGGAGTTGGGAAGTCATGTTGTGGCTGTACAGGACATTGGTTAGGCCACTGTTGGAATATTGCATGCAATTCTGGACTCCTTCCTATCAGAAAGATATTGTGAAACTTGAAAGGGTTCAGAATAGATTTACAAGGATGTTGCCAGGATTGGAGAATCTGAGCTACAGGGAGAGGCTGAACAGGCTGGGGCTGTTTTCCCTGAAGTGTCGGAGGCTGAGGGGTGACCTTATAGAGGTTTACAGAATTATGAGGGGCATGGATAGGATAAATAGGCAAAGTCTTTTCTCTGGGGTCGGGGAGTCCAGAGCTAGAGGCCATAGGTTTAAGGTGAAAGGGGAAAGATATAAAAGAGACCTAAGGGGCAACTTTTTCACACAGAGGGTGATGCGTGTATGGAATGAGCTGCCAGAGGATGTGGTGGAGGCTCGTACAATTGCAAAATTTAAGAAGATTTGGATGGGTATATGAATAGGAACGGTTTGGAGGGATATGGGCCGAATGCTGGCAAGCGGGACTAGATTGGGTTGGGATATCTGGTCGGCATGGATGGGTTGGACCGAAGGGTCTGTTTCCATGCTGTACATCTCTATGACTCTATGACTCTATCAGTTCTTTCGTTTTGTCAACATTGAGACAGAGGCTGTACTCATTGCATCCTGTCACCAAGGCCTCTATTTCGCTTCTGTAATTTGACTCATTGTTATTAGATATCCATTCTACTATGGTGGCATTGTCAGTGAACATGTAGATGGTGTTCATTTGCAATTTGGCAATGCACTTGTGGGTATGCAGGGAGTACAGTAGGGGACTGAGGGTGCATTTTTGTCAGAGGGGCTCCAGTATTGAGTGCTATTGTGGAGTAGGTGCAGTTACTTAACTTCACTGATTGGGGTTTGTGTGTCAGAAACCTGAGGATGACTGCTGCTCCACTAGTTTGTATTGAGCAGCCATTACCAGTGTTGGTTATCCGTCAGAAAACTGATGCTAAACCCTGCGTTTGTCAAAAATAGACACAAATTCACCATAATCTCCGTTATTTCCAGATCTGAGATCTCAAAGCTTGTTCCTGATGCCAGCTCCAAGCCCTTGTAACTCACCCAATGTATCCACAGCTCATCCTTCTCACAAATGTATCCTGAACTCTACTCCCAAGACCAGCTTTCTTATGATTCAATCCCCAGATGTGCTCCTGACACTTAAACAAATTTCCTGAGGCCTGTGTTTTATTTTGATCCATTCCAAGAAACAGACCAAACTCCCCAATTCCAAACCCAGGCACTGTAATCTTCCTGTAAATGGTAGATAGCATTTCCTAATACACAGTACTGTACCTGAAGCCTGTGATTTTTCGACCTGACCCCTCACTGACCTTAAGTTGTGAGTTCTAAAACCCAGCTGTACTGGGCTTTCTAGGAAACAACACTCTCGGAATGGAGCCCTAATTTCTGGGGCCCTCGAGTTTCCAGTTTAGGAGAAACAATAATTCTCTGAACTATATCCTTCTCAGGTAGAAAGTGGTTGCATTTATTTAACACCTCTCGCCACCTCAGGATGTTTTAAAGCCCTTTACAGTAAGTGAAGTTCTGTTGGAGCTTTGTCAATATTGTAACTTGGTAAGTACTGAGCCAACTTGCACACAGCAAAGTGGAACTATAATATCTTGAAATGCAGACTGAAATGATCCTGTCAATGCTAACAGGATTCAGTCCAGCCATTCAATTTGTGCATGACCACATCTAGTTAGAATGTTGGATCTTACAGCTCCTTTAAGCTGTTGCTTCAAATAATGGTGTACAATGAATATGCACACATGGGGTCTTTCTTCAACAAACCTCAGTGAGCAATGTGATGCGACTATGTAGTTTCATGTGTTTACAGGTTTGTTCAGAAATGGTCTTTAAAGTTAGGAAACCTGGGCTGTAATTCAAGCTTCCGAAAGAGAACTGTGCTCTCTGTTTTCTTCACTGGTTCATTCATGATGATGATGAAATAAGTTGTTGTAGGTTTAAACCATTTCCTACTGGAGAAGTTGAGAAGTTTCAACAGGAAACTTACATGAATTTGACTCCTGATGGTCACAGCTGTAAGAACAAAACAACACGAAAAGTATTAAGGCAAAGGAATTTTAACTATCCTAATATCAACTGGAATCCGTTCAATGTTTAAGATATCGAGGGCACAGAATTTTAAAAATAAATTCAGGACTATTTTTGCCTGTGCGCATTAAGACCAATAAATAAATGAACACTTTTGAATTGTATTTAGGTAATGAAGCTGGGCAAATGGAAGATAAATCACTGGGCAAACACATTAGTGGCACTGAACAGAATTCAACTAAATGTGGAGTTGTTATGAAACTAGACTAAGATATACCAAGAGTAAATGTTTTGCTTGAAGGTAAGTCTATGTCAGAGCAATGAATGATATTTCAGGAGGAAATAATGGAAGTTCACAACAAATATGTTTCCATAAAGATACAGGGTGGGATTCCCATATCCAGTCCATCGCTGGAATAGGATATGGCAAAATTAAAGTTTATCCCAAATACCAAAACTTCAGGAAGCCTAAAACAGGGAAGAAAGTGTCAGGATGAAATTATAAAGGAAATTAGGAAAGCAAAAAGAGGATATGAAAACAGTAAAATCAAGGCAAATTGGAAAATGTTTTCCAATAAGTGCAATGCAAAAGGATGAATAAGGAATGAGTAGGCAAATTAGACACTATAAGGTTAGCTTGTGTTTGAGGTTTGATAATTTATACATTGTTCTTAATGAATGCTCTACATTTACTTTTGGGGATGAGTTTATCTCAGCTGGTTAAAGGGTTGGTTAACAAAGCAGTGTGATGCCAACGACGTGGTTTCAATTCCCAATTTGGCTGAGGTTGCCATGAAGGACGGTCTCTTTCAACCCCTCCTTTCACCTGAGATGTGGTGGCCCTTAGGTTAAATCACCACCAGTCACCTCTCTCTAATGAGAGAGCAGCCCTGTGCTCTGGTATGACTATGGCGACCTGGCATTTACTTTCGTAAAAGAGAGAAAGAAACAGATAAATAAAACAAAGAACTGTGGATGCTGGATGGAACAAACAAAAGAGAAATTTCTGACAAGTGATGTTCTTAACTCTGTTTTTCTCTCCACAGACCTGCTGAGTTTCTCCAGCAATTTCTATTTTTGTCTGTTAAAAAGAAACCGATGTTGTGGCTGAGGAGGAGTATGAAATATTAGATGGGAAAGACAGATTTGACTAACAAACATAAAGGTCTTTAGTATAATTGAAAATGGATAATTTGTCACACCCAGATGAAATGTATCCCAGACTGCTTAGTGAATAAATAATAAAGCCCTGACCATCAATCTACAATTGCCTCTAAGAGCAGGCCTGGTGGTAGAGGAATAAGGAGCTTGGTACCGATGTATGGTTGCTTAAAAAAGAAAGAAATGGATAGCCTGAGTAATTCCATACACAGGCCAGCCAGCCCAGCATTGGTAGTGGGCAATTATTGGGGAAAATCCTGTAAGACAGTATAAATGATATAGAAAGGCAGGGGTTAATCCTGAACAGTCAGCGTGATTTTGATAAGGGAAGGTCATGTGTGATCAGCCATTGTGTGTTTGGGCTCAGCAAGGTATTTATATTTGATGAAGCAATACTAAAGTAAACTTATTACAGCTACTGGTATCTGCATAAACCACAGTGACAGACACTTCAGTGATGGGCTAATACTAAGCTAATCAGGTTCTATCAATGTGTCCTGCTTCAGGTGACCTCTGCTAGGATGGAGCCTGGGACATTTGGACCCTTGGGCTGCATGCTATGATACAGCAATGATATCATGAGCATGTCTTTTAAAGATATACAGCATATTAGATGTGAAATGGAACACAGCAATGTCAGACAAACTTGCTTGATGTTTTTGACAAGGTATATTGATTAAGGTATCCCATTTGATGTAATCTACATGGATTTTGGCAGGGTTTTTGACAAGGCCCCATGTGGCAAACTGGCTATAAAGTTAGTAAAAGCTCCTGGGACCCAAGATTAATTCAGTGACACAAAGCAAAATGATAGTAGTCTCCATGAATTTTTCTAACTGGAAGGCTGTTACTTAGGGATTCAATATTGGGTCCCTTGCAGCTTGTGGTCTGTAGCTATGATTTAGACAGAAATATAAGAGGCATAGTTGAGAAGTCTGGAAATGATAGGAAACTTAATCCTTTTTTTTAGTCTCATAAAAAAAGTGGAAAATGGAATTTATTTTAGAGAAATGTGTGCTGATGCAGTTGAGGTCAAACAAATACACTGTAAATGGTTGATACTGAGAAATGTGGAGGACCTTGCAATCAGGTCCACAGATCCTGAAGGACAGGTAGATAATATGGTCAAGAAGACAAATGGGATACATTCCTTTATTGATTGGGTCGCAGAATATCAGAGCAAAGCTTATGCTGTAAATACGTAAAACACAGATTAGATCACAACTAGAATATTTCATATCGTTACTGTATTACAGTTAGAATACAATCACAATAATGTACAGCAACTCTGCAATATGTGAATTGTGTAAATTGCTGCTCTTGGATTTGGGATGAACTGAAACCATCCCAGATCACCACACCTACATGGCAACTGCATTTTAACTTTGCTTTAGTTATAGGTACTACATTGCTTTCACAGCTTCTACTTCGGTCCAATAAAAAAACAAACAGTACTGTATCCTAAGTCTCTAATTAACAAAACACCATCACTTTCAAATACTAAAGAGTAAACTTTATAGTCATTAGTTCTAAATACCTGGAGGTTGTCACCTCATAAAATAAAGAGATTATTCAAATCCTAGGGCATGTGTAGATGCTGATGATGTTATTAACACTGTTAATTGCTTCCAATTCCTGCTTTATGTCAATGATATACATGGAGGTAGATAGTGAAGGTTCTAGCTATGATAATCAGCATGAATGTAAGGGAAATGTGATGTCACTCACCAGGGATATTAAGCCAAAAATGGGCGATGTTTATCTGTGAAATTTCAAGACTTGGTTGGCCTCTTTTATAGAGAAAACTATACTCACTCTGAGGACACATACTTTGTCAGGATCGATCAGCTTAATATTTAACACAATGGCAGTAAAGACTGTGTATTTCCTGCACTTCCTATTCTTCTTACATTTATACGAACGGAAATCTTGCATCTGTGTCTTTTGTAATGCTACATGAATGAGCAAAGGTCCAAAAGGCATCAATGATGCACCTCGTTATGTGGGTGTGCTTTCTGCTTTTGTGTGCTAGTTTGCTTCTCATTTACAGCCTACGCTGTTGTCTAGCAGCAATGCAAAACTGAGAGTCAAATGTGTGAGTTCCTCCTTGTCAGTTCTAAGCCACTCCACCAGCAAGACCTCACAGAAACAAGGTCCCTCTTGGCCCAGGCTAGGGTTTAAGGGGAACTTAGAGGAGTTTTGCCTTTAGACATGCAGTGTGCGTAGGTCTATCAGTATGTAGATGAGGCCTGGCACTTATTAACCAAATTCCCAGGTGTGAATGAATAACTGTGCTGCCCTGTGGGTACTTTTGGAGAGCACATGGTTAAGGCAATACACTCTGACAAAAAAAGTCTGTCGTGGAGTCCATAGATAGCTTCTGTAGATAATTGCCCAGCAACACCTGCAACTAAACTGGTGCTCAGTATAGTGTTTTATATTCCTTTGGATTCAACTGTAGAAGTTGAAGGGAGGATCCTGATATCTGGTAGCTGAGGGTCTCCATAAATGTAGATCAAGTTTGCATTCTGGATAGGCCACCCCAGTATCACTGCACAGTGCTAACAAGCCTTGACAGATAGGGTGAACACAACGTTAACCAATAAAGCACAAACCATCACCTGTCGAGAAGGAAGACTGCCATTTGTGAAAGAGCCATCCTTTACCAACTGGATCTTAATTACCAGGAGCTAATGATTTTTGAGGAGATTTGTAACTCAGGTCGATGATAAGTCTGTAGGTTAGCTCGCTGAGCTTGAAGGTTTGTTTTCAGACATTTCATCACCATAGAATCATAGAGTCATAGAGATGTACAGCACGGAAACAGACCCTTCAGTCCAACTTGTCCATGCCGACCAGATATCCCAACCTAATCTAGTCCCACCTGCCAGCCCCCAGCCCATATCCTTCCAAACCCTTTCTATTCAAATACCCATCCAGATGCCTCTTAAATGTTGCAATTGTACCAGTCTCCACCACTTCCTCTGGCAGCTCATTCCATACATATACTAGATAACAATCATTGACTTAAAATCTAAGCCATAGCTATTAATTTAATCTGGGGCAGTGTTTGTAGAGGAATAAGACGGTGTTATTTTCTGGGTCTGTAGATTGTGAAGGAGCAAAAATGGCCTTTGCAGCGATATGTACTTCTTGTCAGATGTGGGAGTTTAAAGAGAGTTTAAGGGTTACTGTGGAATATATATCTGCCATAAATGCTGTTGGATGTGAATCTTATCAGATCAAGTGGATCGGTTGGAGAGACAGATAAAAGCGATGAGGATTTGCAACAGCAACAGTATGTGAGGAATGGCAGTTATAGGAAGGGGTGAAAGTCTCAGATACAGTCACATAAATGGGTTATCTCCAGGAAGGGTAAGAGAGGTCAGCACCTAGGACAGGAGTTTTTTGTGGATATATCCATTTCAAACAGTTATGTTGTTTTGGAAAATGTGGGGGATGATGGATTCTCAGGGGAACATAGCACAAGCAGCCAAGTTTCTGGTATGGAGACTGGCTCTAATGCAATGAGGGGTATGTCAGCTTCCAAGAGATCAATTGTGTTAGGGGATTCTGTAGTCCGAGGTACAGACAGATGTTTCTGTGGCCAGCAGAGTAAAAGCAGAATGGTGTGTTGTTTCCCTCGTGCCTGGATCAAGGATGTCTCAGAGAGGGTGCAGAATGTTCTCACGGGGGAAGAGGGGCCAGCAAGAGGTCATTGTCCACATTGGAACCAATGATATAGGAAGGGAAAAGGTTAAGATTCTGAAGGGAGATTACAGAGAGTTAGGAAGAAATTTAAAAAGGAGGACCTCAAGGATAGTAATATCTGGATTACTCCAAGTGCATGCATGGCTGAGGAGCTGGTATATGGGAGAAGGATTCACACTTTTGGATAATTGGAATCTCTTTTGGGGTAGAAGTGACCTGTATAAGAAGGACGAGTTGGACCTAAAATGGAAGGGGACTAATATACTGGGAGGGAAATTTGCTAGAACTGCTTGGGATGATTTAAACTAGTAAGGTAGGGGTGGGGGGGGGGTGGGATTCAGGGAGATAGTGAGGAAAGAGATCAATCTGAGACGGGTACAGTTGAGAACAGAAGTGAATCAAACAGTCAGGGCAGGCAGGGACAAGGTAGGACTAATAAATTAAACTGCATTTATTTCAATGCAAGGGGCCTAACAGAGAAGGCAGATGAACTCAGGGCATGGTTAGGAACATGGGACTGGGATATCATAGCAATTACAGAAACATGGCTCAAAGATGGGCAGGACTGACAGTTTAATGTTCCAGGATACAAATGTTATAGGAAGGACAGAAAGGGAGGCAAGAAAGGGATAGCATTACAGCTGTGCTGAGGGAGGATATTCCCGGAAATACATCCAGGGAGGTTATTTGGGTGGAACTGAGAAATAAGAAAGGGATGATTACCTTATTGGGATTGTATTATAGACCCCCCAATAATCAGAGGGAAATTGAGAAACAAACTTGTAAGGAGATCTCAGCTATCTGTAAGAATAATAGGGTAGTTATGGTAGGGGATTTTAACTTTCCAAACATCGACTGGGACTGCCATAGTGTTAAAGATTTAGATGGAGAGGAATTTCTTAAGTGCGTACAAGACAGTTTTCTGATTCAGAATGTGGATGTACCTACTAGAGAAGGTGCAAAACTTGACCTACTCTTGGGAAATAAGGCAGGACAGGTGACTGAGGTGTCAGTGGGGGAGCACTTTGGGGCCAGTGACCAATAATTCTATTCGTTTTAAAATAGTGATGGAAAAGGATAGACAAGATCTAAAAGTTGAAGTTCTAAATTGGAGAAAGGCCAATTTTGACGGTATTAGGCAAGAACTTTCAGAGGCAGATGTTGGCAGGCAAAGGGTCGGCTGGAAAATGGGAAGCCTTCAGAAATAAGATAACGAGAGTCCAGAGAAAGTATACTCCTGTTAGGGTGAAAGGAAAGACTGGTAGGTATAGAGAATGCTGGATGACTAAAGAAGTTGAGGGTTTGGTTAAGAAAAAGAAGGAAGCATATGTCAGGTATAGACAGGATAGATCGAGGGAATCCTTAGAAGAGTATAAAGGCAGTAGGAGTATACTTAAGAGGGAAATCAGGAGGGCAAAACGGGGACATGAGATAGCTTTGGCAAATAGAATTAAGGAGAATCCATAGGGTTTTTACAAATATATTAATGACAAAAGGGTAACTAGGGAGAGAATAGGGCCCCTCATAGATCAGCAAGGCGGCCTTTGTGTGTAGCCACAGAAAATGGGGGAGATACTAAATGAATATTTTGCATCAGTATTTACTGTGGAAAAGGATATGGAAGATATAAACTGTACAGAAATAGATGGTGACATCTTGCAAAACGTCCAGATTACAGAGGAGGATGTGCTGAATTTCTTGAAATGATTAAAGGTGGATAAATCCCCAGGACCTGATCAGGTGTACCCAAGAACTCTGTGGGAAGCTAGAGAAGTGATTGCTGGGCCTTTTGCTGAGATATTTGTATCATCGATAGTCACAGTTGAGGTGCCGGAAGACTGGAGGTTGGCAAACGTGGTGCCATTGTTTAAGAAGGGCGGTAAAGAGAAGCCAGGGAACTATAGCCCGGTGGGCCTGACCTCGGTGGTGGGCAAGTTGTTGGAGGGAATCCTGAGGGACAGGATGTACATGCATTTGGAAAGGCAAGGACTGATTCGGGATAGTCAACATGGCTTTGTGCGTGGGAAATCATGTCTCACAAACTTGATTGAGTTTATTAAAGAAGTAACAAAGAAGATTGATGAGGGCAGAGCAGTAGATGTGATCTACATTGACTTCAGTTAGATGTTCGACAAGGTTCCCATGGGAGACTGATTAGCAAGGTTAGATCTCATGGAATACAGGTAGAACTAGCCATTTGGATACAGAACTGGCTCAAACGTAGAAGAGAGAGGGTGGTAGTGGAGGGTTGTTTTTCAGACTGGAAGCCTGTGACCAGTGGAGTGCCACAAGGTTTAGGTGCTGGGTCCTCTACTCTTTGTCATTTACATAAGAGCATAAGAGGCACAGTTAGTAAGTTTGCAGATGATACCAAAATTGGAGGTATAGTGGACAGCGAAGAGGGTTACTTCAGATTACAACAGGATCTTGACCAGATGGGGCAATGGGCTGAGAAGTGGCAGATGGAGTTTAATTCAGATAAATGCGAGGTGCTGCATTTTGGGGACGCAAATCATAGCAGGACTTAATAACTTAATGGTAAGGCCCTAGGGAATGTTGCTGAACAAAGAGACCTTGGAGTCCAGGTTAATAGCTCCTTGAAAGTGGAGTCGCAGGTAGATAGGATAGTGAAGAAGGCGTTTGGTATGCTTTCCTTTATTGGTCAGAGTATTGAGTACAGGAGTTGGGAGGTCATGTTGCGGGTGTACAGGACATTGGTTAGGCCACTGTTGGAATATTGTGTACAATTCTGGTCTCCTTGCTATCAGAAAGATGTTGTGAAATTTAAAAGGGTTCAGAAAAGATTTACAAGGATGTTGCCAGGGTTGGAGGATTTGAGCTATAGGGAGAGGCTGAATAAGCTGGGGCTGTTTTCCCTGGAGTGTCGGAGGCTGAGGGGTGACCTTATAGAGGTTTACAGAATTATGAAGGGCATGGATAGGATAAATAGATAAAGTGTTTTCCCTAGGGTGGGGGAGTCCAGAACTAGAGGGCATAGGTTTAGGGTGAGAAGGGAAAGATATAAAAGAGACCTAAGGGGCAACTTTTTCACACAGAGGGTGGTACAGTATGGAATGAGCTGCCAGAAGATGTGGTAGAGGCTGATACAATGGCAACATTTAAGAGGCATTTGGATGGGTGTATGAATAGGAAGGGTTTGGAGGAATATGGGCCGGATGCTGGCAGGTGGGACTAGATTGGGTTGGGATATCTGGTCGGCGTGGACAGGTTGGACCGAAGGGTCTGTTTCCATGCTGTACATCTCTCTGACTCTATGAGAGTCTCTGGTGAAACGCTGGTGGTATGTCCCGCCTCTCTATTTATAGGTCTTAGTTTCTTAAGGTGGGTGATGTCATTTCTGTTTTTTTTTAAGGGAAGGTCGATATGATCTAAATTGATAGGTTTATTGATGGAGTTCTGGTTAGTATGCCATGCCTCTAAAATGTTATGGTAATGAAACGTCTGAAAAAAAACCTTCAAGCCAGCGAGCTTCCTTCCAGACTTCACAGGAGCCAATTTAATATCTAAAACAAGCAACTTGGAACCAATCAAATCTCAGAATCCTGACTGATTGTGGAACATTTTTCGAACAGGATCATTACTGATTGTTTTACACTTGACCGTAAAGCCCTAAAAGTAACAAATTCTGAGAGGGTCATCAAACCAGGACAAAAATAGCACAAGCATATCTCTAAACTTTCCTATTTCATCTATGCTGCAAGAAATCTCCATGCAGTGTTAATACATTTTCCAGTTAGGGCTACCAACCAACCCTCTTGTATTGCCCTCAGGCCTCAATGCATTAAAAGCTACTCGCTTGGAGGCTGTTGTGAGCAACTACAGGGACAAAGTCTCATAAAATTACAATAAAATATTTTCTTTTCTTTGAACTTCTTCATTTATTAGTTATAAAAGTATTATGGATAAGGAATATAAAGTGGAATCTTATTGGGGTCTGAGAGTTGGCGACTATGGCAAGATATGTGGCAAAATGAAACAGTCTAAGAGACCAACCCAATGTTGGGAGCATCTCGCTCCATCTCAAATGCCTTGAAAATGATAGTTAATAGCCTTCTGAAGTCGGCATTCTCATTGCTTATAAAAACTTTTAGTTCAGTGTCATCTGCAAACACTGAAATGATGTCCTGGGCATATCTATTAAACAGAAAGTGGTCTGAATCCTGTAGAAATACACATTATGACTATCCCCAGTTTGAAGAACCACTGTTCACTATTTCATTCTGTTTCCTGACCGCGGCCAATTTTATACCCAAACTGTCCCTTTAACCAATATTTCTGACAAGTATATAATGTGGCAACATATCGAGTGTCATAGCCTACATACACTTCCACCATACTGATCTCATGAAGTCTCTTTGCTACTCCATTAAAAAAAAGGCTAATCGAACATAATTTGCTCTTGACCAATCAATGTTTTCATTTATTAACCAGAAGAGATACTCTGTGTGGTTGAATAATATTTAGAACGTGTATATACTATCTTCAATACAACAAAACTTTGCAAGGTACAATATACAGGGTATAAGTGCATATTCAGACAAAAACTGGCATCATACTAAATGAGGAGGAGATATTCAAGGAGGTGTCTAAGAGGCTGGATTGAAGATATGTATTTTATGGAGCATCTTGAAGAAGGAAAAAGTAAGGAAGTGGAAAGGTTTAGGGAGGGAATGAACCTAGGCAGCAGACAGAATAGTTGCAAAAGAAGGTGAAGAGGAATTGGTGACATATAAGAGGCCAGAGTAATAGACTTCTTGGAGGATTTAAAGATTGTAGGAAATTACAGAGACAACAAGAATGAGAGCTAGAGTACGATTTGAATGTCAGAATGGCAATTTATGACTTGAAGTGTTGGATGGATGAGTTGGTCGGAGAACAAAGAGTAATAAGTGAAGGGGAATTGTTGTGAGTTAAGATACAAGCAACATACTATCTCTGACATAGGAAGATGGTTGTGGTTGTTGCACATCAGTCATCTCAGCTCCAGGATACCTCTGCAGGAGTTCCTCAGGGTACTGTCCTAGGCCCAACCACCTTCAGATGCTTCATCAATGACATTCTCTCCATCATAAGGTCAGAATTGGAGGTGTTCACCAATGATTTCACAATGCATCATTCATGACTCCTCCAATACTGAAACAGTCCATGTCCAAATGCAACAAGAGCTGAACAATATCCAGGTTTGTGCTGACAAGTGGTAAGCAACATTCGCACCAGACGAATGTCAGGCTCTGACCATCACCAAGAAGAGACAATCTAACCACCGCCCTTGACAGTTAATGGTGTTACCATCACCGAATCCGCCACTGTAAACATTCTGGCAGTTCAACACATAAATGCAGTGGATATAAGAGTCGGTCAGAGGAATACTGTGGTGAATAACTCACCGCTTGATTCTCCAAAGTCTGCCAACCACCTACAAGCACAACTCAGAAGTGTGATGGAATACTCCCCACTTGCCTGTATAAGTGAAGCCCCAACAACACTCAAGAAGCTTGACATCATCCAGGACAAAGCAGTTTGCTTGATTGGTACTACATCCACAAGTATTCACTCCCTCCACCACCATAGCTCAGTAACAGCTCTCACCAAAGAGCCTCAGACAGCATCTTCCAAACCCACAATCACTTCCAGCTTGAAGGATAAGTGCAACTGATATAAGGGGACACCACCAGCTTCAAGTTCCCCTCCAAACCACTCACCATTCTGATTTTGAAATATATTGCCATTGTTTTCACTGTAGTTGGGTCAAAATCCTGGAATTCCCTCCTTAATGACATTGTGGGCCAACCCACAGCACGTGGACTGCAGCGGTTCAAGAAGGCAGCTCACTATCACCATCTCAGGGGCAACTAGGAACAGGCAATAAATGCTGGGCAGTTGGCAACATCCATGTCCCACAAATGCATAAATTTTTTAAAAGCTAAGAGTTAGTAGAGATAAAGGAACTCTCCAAAACAATAGACTGTCCACATTAACTAAACTGTTGGGTAGGCCAATTCTTTCTCAACCAATCTGGAGTTGAAATAATTGCAGTCCATTAATCGCTTACTTCGGGGCCTCAGTTAGTGTCAGGTCAGAAGATGGAGCCTGGGTCTTCTTGCCTGACTTAGTTTGAGTGGAGGTGGGAAGGTGGTGAAGTTCTGCTCTGACTCCATCTCAAATTATTAAGATCCATTCTTGGCTTCAGACCAGCCATCTCCGGGCCGAGAAGGGTTTGCCTAGAATTTGACATCAGCCCATGTATATCGAGAATGGTTTAAGATAAAAAATAAAAAATAACTTACATTTATGAAGCGTCTTCAACACTGTAAAACAAGCCAAGGTGATTTATAAAAGAGGAACAAGTAAGGACTGCAGATGCTGGAGTACCAGAGTTGAAAAATGTAGTGCTGGAAAAACACAGCAGGCCAAGCAGCATCCGAGGAGCAGGAGAATCAACGTTTTGGACATAAGCCCTTCTTCAGGAAATTCCCGAAACGTCGATTCTCCTGCTCCTCAGATGCTGCCTGGCTTACTGTGTTTTTCCAGCACCACATTTTTCAAGGTGATTTATAAAACTGATTATCAGGTAACGATGAAGGAGTGGGGGATATTGATGAGGGTTAAGGTGCAGGTGACTCACTGGCTATGATTGGTTGGATATGAATGGAATCAGTTGAGGGCAGTTCCACTCAGATGGAAGATGAAAGAGTTATGTATGAGGATGATCAACTGGTCAACTGAGTTGAAGGCTATACGTCATGAGAGATTGGGATGGATAGCTCACTGTAGTTACAAGTTATCTTTGATAGCATTGCTTCAGGGCGGGGACTGGTGTGGAAACTGGGTTGGAGGAGTTCAAATATGGTGTTGTAAGAAGGATGGGATTTGGAACTGAGAGCACACTTGAGGTCTTAGGAGAGGGAAGGGAAATCGTATGTGGGATAGTGGCATGCAATGATGGATAGGCCTGGGTTATTTGAGGAGGATGGTGTTAATGCCAGAATTGAAGAGAAGGACACAGTAACTATGCAAAGGAAACCATTAACACTACCAGTAACATGGAGGAGAATGAGGCAATTTGGTGAGATCAGGACCATGTGTACATTAAGTGGATCTCATCAGCAAAGTGAGCTCAGAAAGGACATGAAAGGATGTAGAAGAGAAAGTGTGAGTTCATAGCCACACCAAGAAAACTTCTCCGAAGTTTGACTTGGTAGGCTGGAGAAGAGAGGGAAGCAGTAGAGGCAGCTGAATTGATAACCTCTGTCTTCATGACAATGAGCTCTCCATGCTTGTTGTTAGAGGGAGGATGGAGGAGACGTGAGCAGAGTACGGCAGTTTAAGAAGATGGTGCAAAGTGGGGAAAGGAAGTTAATATTTATTTTGGCCCGTCTGTAAGCAATAACCCTTTGGTGATTTACTAAAAAAAGGCTTCTGCCTCTAGATGCATGGACTAGCATGGATCAGTGGAATAGGGCAGTAGGAAGAGGAAATTGAACAAATTAAAAAATGACCATGAGCTTAAATGTGAAAACCACCTGACTCTAGCTGGTCCACTATCTTTCAGTGGTAGTGTATAAGGAGATGTGGGTGTCCAAACTGTGGGCTGTGAACCACATGTGCCACCAGGCTCTGACAATCTGGCATTCAAAGGCTGGGTTTCTTAGTCACACTGAGATTCTGTTACTCCACAAACTATGGTACTCAGTCTGAAATTTTGTGTGTCTGATGGTTTTGAATAAGCTGTTTTGAGTCTCTGTTTCTCAGCAGTTGAATACACCCTAAATGACTAGGGCTTCGTTTGTGTCAGCAATTTGAGATTCATGCAAATTAATGAGAGTTAAAGTGTAAATGTGGTCCTTGGGGCTCCTTAGCCCTCATCAATATCGCTCACAAAGGCAAAACATTTGGACTCCCCTGTGCTGTGGAGTTCGTTACAACCCCAGTGTGCTGTTCTGGAAAGATCTAACTGTTTCAGCAGCTATAAAATTCCACTCGAAGCGTCCTGGTAAACACTTCTGAGCATAATCAGCTCGCATTTTTGCTTTGGATATCTGTTGGCAAGTTTCTTCAAAGCGAAGGTCTAGGATGAATGTACATATGCAGCCAGAGATAACTCGAAAAATTCTCAATCTAACGAGTTTTTCAAATCAATCATTTGTTGGAATGTTCTTCACAGGAAGAGATTCCTACCTCGCTAAACCTTGTGATCTGCACAACTATTCTTAACTGCTGCTTAAGGCCAGATGGAATGATTAATTACTTACATCTGAATAAAGCATTAACTGGGAGAGCAGTACGGATGATGAAACAGTACTGAATTACTTCAAAGGAAAGTAATTTCACTAACTTTTCCAAGGTACAGCTTACTCATTAATTGCAAGCAATTTATTTCAAACTTCCTAAAATTCTTTCCCCTTTAATTGACCTGCGGTCTTGTTCTCCCCATATTTTTATTGTCTTTCTTAAGCAATTACATTGCAAAAGCATTGGGAATCCTGAAGTTTAATTGTAACATGGCTATTGAGGACAGCCCCGATAGACAAGATGCTATTTTCCATCTGGTCACCTTTCTATGTATTTCTAAATGATCTAATCGTTCCAACCTTGGCACAAAAATCCTCCCCGTTTGTACGTCCAACTGCTTTTGGTAAATCAGTGTTTTAAAGTAATTTTCAGGATCTACAGGTCCCTGTCAAGGCTTTCATTTATTGTCCACCCCCAACCTCATTGAGAAAGTAGTGAATGGCCTTCTTGATGCAGTAGTAGTTTTGGTACAACTGAGTGCTTGCTCAGCCACTTCACATGAATAGTCAAGAGATATCCACATTGATATAGACTGGAGTCACATCTAGGCCAGATCAGATTTCTTACCTAAGATATATTAGTGAACCAGTTGTGCTATTACAACTATCTAACAGCTCCCATTTCCTGACAATGTCATTTACTTTTTTCATTTCGAAGTTTTAAAAATATCAAGTTTGCATTCTCGAACAGCCTCGGGGAGGTTTGAACTCATGAATTGGAATCTTATCGACAATGTTTCCTTTCACGGGCCAGGACTATTTCTGGATCTTGACCATGCTTTGTGGATGTGTCTGTCAATCAGTGTTTTCTAAAGGGAAGCAAACAGTTAATGCTCTGCCTCAGCTTTTCACATCAATTAGGGATGGCCATGGAGTGTGTGGCAAACAGAAACTGGAAGTTGAGTGGACGGATTGGCAGGCACCTGCCAGTCATAATGTTAAAGACATTCAGAGCCATTGTAGTGACTGTGAGGAATGTAAAGGAGGAAATAATTGGGATCATAGGACAGTAACATAACCATAAGATTCAATCACCCATCTTACGGGATATAGTTTCCTGAGACTGGACCAAGACGGCCAGCAGCACTGATGATGCAGGCATGGCCGGATGCATCCATCCATATTTTCATATGGAGGATTAGATTTAGTGCCTCAAACAATTCACCAATCACCTGAGGTCTGGGAGGTGAGTGCCATTCACACCATGTATGATGGACTGGCAAGCTCAAATTGTCTCGGTGCACCAATATCGTATCTAACCAACTCTGAAACTTGTGTGCCTTGGTCCATTCCACGTCCAATGTATGTGGCTGCACTATTTATGAAAGAATAGCACTATGACATTATTAATCTTAGCAATGTTGGATGTCACAATAGCTTCTCTGTTGCAGATGGGATGTTTGAAATCATTACAGCCACGTTGCTCACTTTGCAGGGAAATATACACACACAGAATGCTTGGAAGAAACAGAGCTGGACTGACCTGATCCCAATGCAAGTAAAGCTCCAGGGAATGAGTGTCAGCAGAATTGCAGTTGGGAATGCCAGTAAAGTGTATACACATGACAGTTGAATTATCTCATGTTTGGTACCAGTTAACGCATATGTGTTGAACTGTGCATATGTGCATTGATGTCATGTTGCTGCACACTGTAAGAGAAAGATACAGGGAATTGTGATCTTCATGAACGTTTGTTCTTGCTACAGTGCACAGGGAAGGACAGGAGGCTCTGGATAAGAGAATAGAGATGTCAGAAGATGAACAGCCCTCTGAGGATATACTGTCACTTGAATCCAGTGCACATACCACCAACACAAATGGGCCCATGATTGGGAGTAGAGTGTTGGCACAAGGTGAGGATCCTATCATATATGATTAGGTGGAGACAGGAATGGGAGCTGTGGATCACAACTCCTGAAAGGCACAGACCAATATCAGCCATGTACAGCTTCCAGAGATACAGAGCCTCAGTGAATCACCGACAATGCATGATTTAATGGAACATAGGTGTTTGTTATATCATCAAACAGAATTCCATGAGGCTGCACGTGCTTTTGGGAAGAAGTTGGAGGGATCCATTCTTGTGCTGCCATTTCTCAGCTGAAAGACCATAGAAGTACCTCTACTGAAAGGATGACCACTCTCATACAGATATTTTTCACTTCTCAATCAACTTGTTCAAGTGTTATTACACACCTCTGGAGTAGGTGGGGCATGAACCTCCTGAGCCTCCTGGTTCAGAGGTTGGAACACTATCCCTACACCACAAGACGGCCATGTTCATATATGCTCATGGATGCAGGAGCTGCAAAATGATGTCAATGATGTAGCTACCATGCTTGGAATCACTGACAGTTCCATTGCAGATTTGGCAGAGAAGTGTTGCCAAGTGTTTTCCCATTCTTGGTTAACAAGTATGCCCTGAATTGTGGCCAACCCATGGTGGGGCTCTCTCTAAAGCATCCTGTAGTCATTACCACTCGTGAGTTCCTCTGATAGAGGTACATGCACTGTATCCTGTTCCCATGGCAAAACTCCTACACAGATGCAGACACAACACTGATTCCCAGCGAATGGCCAGTCATACTTACCTCCTTCACTGGAGCAGGGACATTGGTTGCTTCTCTGTCTGCCTCAGCCACCAGGGGCACACCATGGTAACTTTAACAGAATAAAACTATTCAAGTTTTCTAGCACAATGGTTATCACTTGGGTGACATCCTGCCACCAAAGGGTAAACATTATGTGCTACAATAAGTTATTGTTTGCTCATCCTTTTCATTGTCCTCCTCCTCAGAAGATGTAAAGAGCTCATAGTCTTCATATGAATCCAGTTCCTCACCTCTCCACACTACAATGTTGTACAAAGTACAGTGAGTGATGCCTGTGATGGCTTGTATTGGATAAAAACTAACTGGAAACAGGTCTTTAGGAGACTAATTGCTTGCTTAATGCTTGTCCACCAGAACCAGCTTCTGTCATTAAGTACTGCTTTGCTGTCATGATTTGTGCCTTGTCACCCAGGAACTACCCATGAAGGTTATAATGCAAGGGTGGACAGCCCAGGCAGCTGAGCCTGTGAGTCATGGCACTGCCCAGGAACCTTTCAAATTATTGCCTGGATGGTTTGCAATGAAGCAAATGAGCTACATGTTGAGGGAGTTGAAGATTTGGCATCTCACTGGCTACATGGTGCATCTGAGACCCCCAGTATCTGAAGAAATCCTGCATTTGAGTCAAAGCATTTAAAAGCAACATATCAGGCACTTACATGAGGTTGGCACTAAGGCTCATTGTAAGATTCCACAGAAGCGTGTCACTGATGTCTGAAAGGAGTGGAGTTTTAGAAACTCAGCGTAACTGTGACCTTCACTGCCATGGGCACTAGATGTCCACTGCACTGTAGGGCATGAGGCTTTCCTGAAAAGTTGGGCATATGTCTGTGACCTCCCGCTTCACAATGTGCAGCCTTCTGTAGCACTGCTACTTCAAGAAGTCAGGAAAGTTGACTCTTGGCTGAAAGTCCCATCAGCGAAGGGTGTGTGTGCCCCCTACACCTTGGCTAACTGGCTTACTGAATGCTAAGGCCTGCAATTATTGAATGTGCTACTTGCCATACTCCTCCTTTTTCTTGGATTCAGCTGACCATTAACCAATTGGGTCCTATGTTGCTTGTGCCCTTCATGATGATGCTATCTCAGCCTAGTTGGCCTGCCAGATTATTGCTGGCATGAAATTTTAAGTTCATCCTTTAAATTCCTCCTGGCAACATCTGCCTTGTCAACCCTCCTGCTCCTTCCTGCAAGGTTTCTGCCTTTGCAGTTGATATTTTTTAGATTACTTACAGTGTGGAAACAGGCCCTTTAGCCCAACAGGTCCACACCGACCCACCGAAGTGCAACCCACCCAAACCCATTCCCCCTTCACCTAACACTACGGGCAATTTAACATGGCCAATCCACCTAACCTGCACATTTTTGGGCTGTGGGAGGAAACTGGAGCACCCAGAGGAAACCCACGTAGACACAGGGAGAATGTGCAAACTCCACACAGTCAGTCAGTCACCTGAGCGGGAATTGAACCCAGGTCTCTGGCGCTGTGAGGCAACAGTGTGAACCACTGTGCCACCATGCCGCCCAGGCTGCAGTATAGAAGAGCAACTTCCAGCCATGTAGCTGCCTCAGCTGAGCTGCCGAGGTGCTGACACAACGAGGGAGCCATGTGCTGTCCATCGGCTTTCATCTCAGTGGCTTTCTCCTGGGCAATCGCAGCCTACTTGTGTCTAATTGGCTACTCACCACTGTCAGGCCTGTGCTATTTGATGAGATCAGTCAGAGCCAGGACAATTGCACACATGACCCCGGAACTACTTTCCAAACGTCCTCACTCTGTGCACAGCTGATAATATTCCACCCATTTTCTCTGGATTCAATCCCAGGCCTCTGGATAACTTGACCAGGTTGGGGTAAATCCAGCTTTTAGTGCAATTAGCAGGGATAGACTATAATCTTTATTAGGTTGAGAATTATCAATGCAAATAGAAACAAACACAAGTTTTTAGCAAAGATCGTTTTGCAACACAAATCTAACACAGTGACATTTGGTGCTTTTCATTTCTCAGTAGAATACTTTGTTCTATAACCTAGTCGTCTGGAATTTGAATGATATGGCCAGCGCAAGAGAGGATGATGCTAGGAACTAGGGAGTAAACTGTCAGAGATGAGCTCTTCACTGAGACTGATGCATGGATATAATGGAGTGCCACTTGACTGTTGATTTAACTGACTGATAACTGGATTTATGCACTGGCACTCTTGTGGTTGCTGAGCATTAATTGCAGATGACATGTGGCATTTGTCACATTCCATCATGCAGTACCTGTTCTACCTTCCGTGCTCACAGCCCTGGGAGTGCTTGAAATGCTTGAGTTTCTCTCTAACTAGCAAATGCTATAAGTATTCGGCAGATTGTGTAGATACTGATATTTCGGGTACTGAACCATCCGCAGATGCTGCAAAACTGTTGAGTTTCTCCAGCACTTTCCGTTTTTATTCAATATTTTAAGTTGATAGTCCTGCCTCAGAACAAACTGATCTGAAACTTTAACTCTTGCCCCTCTCTCTCTCTATACAGCGGATCTGTTAGAAGTTTCCAGCATTTTCTTTTCTTCAGTTCAGATTTTCAGATCTTTTCTTAAGTTCATAGCAAGTTGCTTTGGTGTCTCTCTGAGCTAGAGTGTTTCTTGCGTTCAGCTTTGTATCTGTTTACCTATCCTTGGATGGAATGACCCACTGACCACTTATTAATGTGCAGTAGAAATCGAATAACGCTAGCATTAGAGAAATACTTTTGAAACAGAATGCTGTTAGGGTAGCTTAGTGTTTAGAAAAGGAAAGCTTTTACAGGCATTTCTAAAGTAAAAGGTTAAAAATTCTGGAGGATAATTAACTGTCAAATAAGAAGACTCACTGATATGTTGGAGACTACTGCGTTTGCTATTTTAGCACCATTATGCAAGAACACGCTGTAGCGATTTGAATAAAATGCATCAAATTAAAGCAGTTACTCTGTATATTCATTTGCTGTGAAATAAAACAATTTAATGATTCACCCATAGTCAAATTATTTACTCATTCACTCTGCAGAGATTAAAGAAGTACAGATGAGATGGTGGTGGTAATGACATTAGATTATTAAATTAGAGGATTCTTGGTCTGGAATTCAAATCCATACAATGGCAGCTGATGAAATTTAAAACCAGTTTATAAATGCATAACGTATCTTAACTGCCCTCTGAAATAGCTTGACAAACCACTCTATTGTATTGAACATGTTGGACTGCGGTAGCTCAAAAGAGTCAGGGGTAATTTGGTATAGGCAATAAGCATTGACCTCACTAATTCTGTTCATGTCCCACAAAAGGATTAATAAAAATAAGCAAAAAAGTAAAATACATGGGGTCGAGGTTGAAACCACCATAGTGCAAGTAGATTTAAGGCAATGTGAGTTAATTCTGATAAATGTAGGACCCCACATGGAATTGGTTAATGTCGATCTACCTGACTTAGCACAATTGGTGACAGAGGAGAAATGGCAGCGGTCGAAGAAAATGGCTAAGAAAAGATTTTTTTCTCATCCAAGTATTTGTATTGGAGAAGAGGAGGGCCTTTGAAGATAAGAGGAAAAGCATTGGAATCAAGACAAAGAGGAAATGCAAAAGTAAGAAAATAAATCGGTGTGGTGTGAAACCCAACATTCAAATAGCTGCAGTTTATTCCAATTGCAAAATTCACTTACTTTTTTTCAAATTGAAAACTATCCCCCAGTGCAGTTGAGCTACATGTTTCTCTACCTGATCAAGAGTACATGTATGCTATTGACCTTCTAGTTAGCTTTCAGCTGGCACCAAATAAAAAATAACCAAGTTGTTCTCCCACTGTTGGTTAGCAGTAAATGACAGGTATGCCCTAAGGATGCCCTAAGGAAGGTATGCAATGGTGCTATTGAAACACCAACAGAAATTGCTTGAAAAACCAACAGGTCTGGCAGCATCTGTGGAGTGAAAACAGAGTTAATGTTTCCAGTCCAATGAAGTAAGGTCACTGGACACGAAATGTTAATTCTGCTTTCTCTCCACCGATGCTGCTAGACCTGCTGAGTTTTTTTCCCAGCAATTTCTGCTTTTGTTTCTGATTTCCAGCATCTGCAGCTCTTTGTTTTTTTCATTTGGTGCCAATTGAAAGCTAACCAGAAGGAGAACAATGTTATGTGCTCTTGATCAGGTTGAGAAACAAATATTAGCAGCAATTGCAGTGAGGGAAGTTTGTTCAATTTGAAATGAAGTAAGTGAATTTTGCAATTGGAATAAGCTGCATCTATTTGAATGTGGCTTTTTCATACTGCAGCTAGTTCTGGGGTGCATTGATTCATGCAAAATGAAGAATAGAGAAAGCTTTGGTACTGAATTTGAATCAAATCCAGACTGGATGAAAGACTCCTCGATATTTTAACTGCTGTCTCAATACAGATCTATCCCACAGTATGAAACTGCACATCGCTTCACATACTCTCAGAGAGACCATACGTATGGCGATTGGGAAACATTGCAATTTCACTTGAAAGAATATAAGTTGTGTTTTCCTGAGAATGGGGTTCCTGATGAAGGGCTTATGCTCGAAACGTCGAATTCTCTATTCCTGAGATGCTGCCTAACCTGCTGTGCTTTGACCAGCAACACATTTGCAGCTGTGATCTCCAGCATCTGCAGACCTCATTTTTTACTCAATGGGGTTTAGGCACATACACTAGTTTAGACTAGAGATTTGGAGTTTTACTTATTGAACTAAATCTTGTACCGCACCCAAAAATGCTTGAGGTATTGAATGCATCACGTGTTCCATTACCCACAACCATGACAACCTTTACATGAAAAAGGTTGACCCAGTTCACTTGACCCAGTTTGGGAGTGCTTCGAAATTAACTTCTGACTTGATCTCTTTTTAGATTCAAAATCTTTCATCTTGTGAAGTAAAGGTATCAGTTCAGCACAATTGGAAACAAAGGTTGGCGACAAGGTATTAGTGATATTTTAAAAGCTCTTTTCATGGGACGTGGGTGTCACTGGCTAGGCCAATGTTTATTGCCCTTTATAAGATTCTCTTCAGCTTAATGTAGGGAATGTTCAGCTCAGTGGAGAACTGCTCATGATCTGCCTGGTTTGATTAGGAAGTCAGAGCCAATTTTCTTCTGAGCAATGGCTTGAATAAGCCTTAAAAAGCTTTTCAAAAGGGAATTTTTTTCTCTCATTTGAGACTTGACCTTAAAGACAATGGGCCATCATTGTAGATCAATTTGACTTTGAAACATTATGTTCTGGGGTTCAAATTAAGCAACATGCATGACAAACAACACAAACAACTTGCCATCAACAGGGCTGGTTTGTGTTGCCATGAGGTTGTGGCTTTGGAATCTTTGTTTTTCTGGTATTTTGAGTCTTATCTCGCTCTCCTGCCATTTATCTCTCGTAGATTTTGTCAACTCTTTTAGTAAGACTACTGTACAGGTCGTTCTGCATGTTTCGTCAGCATGAATTTTCTTTAACACAATTGATGTATTGTGACCATTGTTTGGATAATGGGAATTTTCTACTGAAGAGGTATAGCGATTTTCTATTAGCGATTGTTGACAGCGTGATTTTCTATAGCGCGAAGTTGCAAAGGAACACAGCTGCCACGTTATAACAGAACAACCTGTGTGTGATACAGGCATCTGGAAATACAACTCTCACTAGTACAGTCTACTTTATCCTTTATTTGCAGTCTCATGTACATGATTGCTGATATCACTGTTATGGTTGTTTTAGTCAACCTGTTTGGATACCTCTGGTACATGAGGGACTTGATGTCCCTTCGGCCCAACAAGTCCACACCAACCCTTCGAAGAGCAACCACCCAGACCCATTCCCCTACATTTACCCCTTCACCTAAAACTATGGGCAATTTAGCATGGCCAATTCACCTAAACTGTGTACCTTTGGACTGTGGGAGGAAACTGGAGCACCCGGAAGAAACCCACGCAGACACGGGAGAATGTGCAAACTCCACACAGACAGTTGCCCGAGGCGGGAATTGAACCCAGGTCTCTGGCACTGTGAAGCAGCAATGCTAACCACTGTGCCACCGTGCCACCCAGAGTCTAGACCTTCTGGTCTCAGAGGCAATTGGTCACCCATCTGAGTACTAACCAGGCCTAAATCTGCTTTGTTTCCGAGATCAGATGCTTTCAGACTAATGTGGCCTGTCACTTTTTTATCATATCACCATCTCATTGTCACATCCATTCTCAATATATGACAAAAGCTAAGGGATCCTGTAATTAGTGGATCAGACTTAAGCTCTGCAGTTCTGCTGTGAACAGTGAGCAATTGGTCAACGGTCCAACAGAGACGGCTCCACAAATGCATGCATTGTCAATGATGAGATTGCCCAGCACATCAATGCAAAAGATTGGGCTGAAATATTTGAAACAATATTCTGCCAGCTCTTCCAGCCATGTGGATGATCCATCTCAGTCTCCTCCTCAGGTCCTCGGGATCATTGATGTTAATCTTCACTGAATTCAATTCACTTCACATGAGATCAAGAGACATCTTCCTTTATAAGCCCCATACATTTAATAATCATTTATTAAATTCTAGCCATTTATAATATCAAAAGCATTGTCTAAAACATTGCATTGCTGTATGATTGGTCCATGGTAAGCACATGATGTTCAGTTTGGTCCAATCATACGCCAAAGCTAAAAATAAAACCATCTCCCCAACAAATTTCACCTTCAGCTACTTTAACAAGAAAAATGTAACCAAAATAAAATGATTAATTATTCTGTTCTGCCATGTGAAGTCCAGTTCAGCTTTTACTCTTCGATTCTATTGACTCTTTTATATCTACAGAAAAAGCCATATGGAGCCTAGATTTAATTTATCATCAATCTATGCCTCCCCTGCTTGTGCAGGTTAGATCAGCGCTTGCCAAAGTAGAGGTCCGGACCCGAGGTTGAAATTTTTGGGTTGCGAACTCCGAGGCAGCAATGGACACTATGGAGCTATGACCAATTTGTAACAGCTGTACATCTGCTTTAATATGCATTGGCTGCCTCAGCTCTCACTGAGGGGGGACCGCAAACATTTTCAAACCTTAACAAGAGGTCAAAGAGAGATCTGGATTATTAGAGCTCAGGTTGAATTTTCCCTTAAAAAAACTTTCTTAATCAGGGACTTGTGCGCTATTACTAAATTAACAGACATTTAATTGTCAAAAATCAACTCTTTGTATTATATAAGTGTGGCACAGCCTCCTGCATCAGTTCTAACTAGGCCTGTGAACTACCTTCATTTGTTTATCTGGGGAGAGCAACAAAACTCTTCACTTTGGTCTGTTGATCTTTGAACTTTGAACCATGATCCATGGAAAGGGCATGCATCCCCCTGTGCAAGCTGGGGCCAGATAGAGATACATTGATTACTTCCTTAGTCTTCAGTAGTTTGACAACTCCAGATGTGATCATAAACATTTACATATGGAACATGGCGGATATTGAATCCTTGCTCATTTTACATTTCCAGATGTTAAGGACATCATAAATGGTTGCATCTGCCACTTTGAGGATATTGGATGTTGGTTTTGATTGTATCATTACGTGACCGAGGAGGATGTTGCAACCATGACTTATAAGTCATTTTAGCCTTCTTTAGTAATTCCTTTGAGGATTATAACTGGCTGTGTTCATTGCTTAACTAGAACCATTAAAAATGTGTTGCTGCAGTCCTGGGCACCAACATGAAGATCAAAAATAATAAAAACGAAATAACTCCATATAGGTTTCAGTAATACAGACTGCGTGAATTAAAAGCATGCAGGCTGCAGAATGAGGAGGTATTGAGGGTGAGAAGTATTTGCATGATTCCAAGGCCTGGATTTTTATAAAGTTCTGCGATGTTGAAAGTAAGATTTGTTACAAAGGCTCCTACACACAATTACTTTCCAATGATTAAATTCCCAACAGCGTGGAAACCAAACAAGCCCACACCGACCCTCTGAAGAGTAACACCCAGACCCATTTCACTCTAACCAATCCACCTAACACTATGGGCAATTTAGCATGGCCAATTCACCTGACCTGCATATCTTTGGACATGGGAGGAAACAGGAGCACCCAGAGGAAACCCACACAGACACAGGGAGAATGTACAAACTCCACACAGACAGTCACCCAAGGCAGGAATCGAACCTGGGACCTTGGTGCTGTCAGGCAGCAGTGCTAACCACTGAGCCTCAATGACTTGCTCTTTATGCTCCTCACTGAAGCATTTGAGGGTGGAGTGCTGAGTGCTGGCATCTACCCACTGCCACTCAAGCCATCTCAAATTGTATAGGGTTGATAATGAAGGTATTGGGTGCCTTCATATAGCAAATGAACGATGGATTAAGGGCGCCATCCCATTACTGCTACTGTTTTACTCACTGCAGGGTAGGTCTATGCCATACAGGAAGTCTGGCAGCTTCACCAGCTCAGGCTGGTGTTGGACAAGGTAGGGGTGCCCACCTTTGTAGGTCCCCTAAGCTCAGTGGCAGCAATCTTCTAAACATCATCCTATTGCATCTCCCTCTTCTGCTGCCCATCCCTATCTCATCCTCACAAATCCGGATCCCCCACAACACTAGCACCACTCCCCACCTCCTGTCACCCACGCAACCTGCCCACCCAACCCTCCCCTCCATGCCACCACCTCAGCCAGCATGGCCCTGTATGTCAGATCTACCTTGAATCTGAGCTCCTATACTTCCAGATTCCAGGAATGGTCATAACTGCAGAATTGCAGAGCCTCAGATTGGCCAACAACTCTCTGAGATGCGACTTCCTCCTGAGACAAAGAGTGGAAATTTCACATGAAAGAAATTCAAACTGCTCCCAGCACTAAATTGCTGAAGGTGCTTCAGCAACTTTTGAGAAGCATCCCAATGCTTTATTGATTTCATTGTGACCCCGTGCCTTCAATAAATGTTCAGTGATCACAACAAAATCCTTTTGCCATTTCCATGTTTGCCAGTGGACAACTAGTCACCGTGCAAATGATTCATGTGTCTTGTTCCAACATGTATTGCCAAACATTTGCCCACCATTTGAATCCATATGGCAGATCCCTTTGAATGCTAGCCACCTGTTCACATTGCTTGAAGCCATCAGCAAGTTTTATGATCTGACAAGAAATGCCCTCCTTCACATTATTTATGAAGAGTGTGAACAGCAGGGAACTGTGAACAGATCCCTGCAGAATTCCAGTAATCATCTTGTCCCATACAGCGCCTCATCCATTTATCATCACCTGCTTTACATTTCTAAGCCAGTAAGCTAATTTGGCATTCATTTTATGACTAAAATAATACATTTATGTAAGACATTTCCCCAGTAGTGCTGTAGCAATCCTGCTCAATAAGTTTTAATTTATGAAATTATTCCACATGGAACCAAGGCAAGGTAATGCCGTGTTGATTTGTATTCCAGTTTCTGTCTGTTCTCTTATCAGGATGGATGTCATCATTGCTGCTGTCTGCTCTCTATCTGGAGAATATGAAATGTCAATACAAAGCCATCGTCAGTGCAAACTCAGAGAGTGGTTCAGAATGCTGCTTCAATTACAGGGGAGCTGCCTAGGTGGGAGAAAACACCCAGTCAATCAGTGGAGCATTGACAGACCACCAGTTTATCTTTTCTCTTTGTAATGTTTAGTTATCATTGTGACCATTGGACTTCTCTAGGTAGCACTTTATGAGCCCCTTGTGTGTTTCTTTCTTGGCTTGTTGTGTCTGTGTTCTATTCTGTTGGAAGTAATTGAGCTGGGATTTGACTGGATACTGGACACCGAACACAAACGTCAACTCGAGTTGAAGGTAACTTCATCCCAGAGAGGAATAGCTGAGGAGAATTCCTATCTTGGTGGGCAGGGAACCAAATTTTACCTAAATGGGGGGAGGTTTGCATGTGTTTTTTGACCTTGCTGTGAGTGTTTTATAAAGCAAAATGTATTGCTAACCTGCTGAGCTCTTCCAGAATTTGATTTCTTTTTTATTCTGTAACGTGATTTGTTTGGGTGAGAAGTAATTTGTGAGACATGAAAAGTTGCAAATGCTTGCTTTGATTTCAGGCAACCTTTTCTAAGAATTGCATGCGTTGAACTGTAGCATTGCAAATGGCATGGTCTCGTGAGGAGTAAAAGTCAAGATAACACACAGGTTCAATCAGAATGGCAGGCAACATAATAAAATTAGCCTCTGTGTCAATTTTTTCTCCCTGATCATTGCCCAATAACCTTGCAGCGACGAGTAAGCGCACGTGCATAGAGTGTCCTTAACTGTAATGGCTTCATGAAGGGAAACCCGACTAGATATTTGCCTCTTTAGACTTACTCAAACAGAATGGCGACATCTGAGTCCAGAGGGCTTCAGTAATTGAACCTGAGCATGTGTTAATGCTTCCCAGCAGAGGAGGAAAAATGGTGGAGGAGAGGAAAGGAATGGACTTGGACTGCAACACTCGCACGGAAAAGAAAAGGAATTAACTTTAATTTCTTTTGTTTATTATTTGAAATCTCCAATAAAAATTAAAGAAGTGAGAACCAATAAAGTAATAACTGACCTTCAGTCATGATTTGGAGTTGCCAGCGTTGGACTGGGGTGGACAAAGTTAAAAATCACACCAGTTATATAACCTGGGGTTGTGTGATTTTTAACTTTGTCCACCCCAATCCACCACTGGGGTTGTATAACCTGGCGTTGTGTGATCTTTAACTTTGACCTTCAGTGATAGAGTGGATGGCTGACAGAAGTTCATATGTATCATAAAACACATTAAAGGCCACTGAAATTGGAATGTACAAAAACTAAGTTCCTCTGACGAGTTTAGGTTGTACTCAGCATGAAATTGCAGGACATTAAAGCCATTCAATTATGATTCAGATAGCTGAGTCCTCTTTTCATAAAATGACTGGCACAACATAGACAGCAGCTTTGAGATTTTAAATCTTTGACTTGCGTCCACAGTTGCGGGATCATTGTGTATAAATAACAGCTAATGCCATCAGCCTCATTATTATTTTGGCATTTAGTCACGTCCCAGTGATTTGGATGCAATCTTTTGACAAAACTCTTTTGAGTTTAAAGGTCAAACCTGATCATTAACTCTCTCTATTCAACTGATCTATTCCTGGCAGGTTCATCTTTTTGCCTCCAACCTCGCTGTCTCCACACTGTCACTGTTGGTCAATTGTTGGAGTGCACCTAAACACAGTGATTGGAAAGTGTACACTTGCTATTACCAACTTGGGTGACTATCAACCAAGCAGCACTTTCGAGAAGATTCAGATGTAATGCATTAAAGTGCTCAAAATACCTTTTTTTGGGGAGTTCTCACAATGTTTTCTCCCAAGTCACTCACAGCAGAGATTAGATTAGATTAAATTACTTACAGTGTGGAAACAGGCCCTTTGGCCCAACAAGTCCACACCGACCCGCCGAAGCGCAACCCACCCATACCCCTACATTTACCCCTTATCTAACACTACGGGCAATTTAGCATGGCCAATTCACCTGACCCGCACATCTTTGGACTGTGGGAGGAAACCGGAGCACCCGGAGGAAACCCACACAGACACGGGGAGAACGTGCAAACTCCACACAGTCAGTTGCCTGAGTCGGGAATTGAACCCGGGTCTCAGGCGCTGTGAGGCAGCAGTGCGAACCACTGTGCCACCGTGCCGCCCACGGAGGCCAGTATTAAAGTTAATCTGAGGCCTGGCCAGAATGGCAGGTAACCTTGGAAACCAATCACCCTGACGTGCATTTCCAACATTTTCTCTTTTCATTTCAGATGCCTAACATCGTATTGTTCCTGCATTGTCCATCTTCTGCCAAGTCAACACTATTCTCATCAATGCTGTCTGTACTCCAGTGTCATTTTGATGATATTGTGGAGCATAGGATAAGGGACACTGAGCAGGTAGGTAACAGCTGTTAGGTACATGATGTTATGTTCAGCAGCAGCCCATCAGAGCAGGAGCATCCAAACACTTTATTGACTGGCTGACATGCAGAAACCAGTTGACCTAGTATTAAACTTGAATCCTGCAGTCTGATTCACTTCCTGTGTTCTGCAGATTTGACTTCATAGTCAGAAATTGAAATGGCGGGACTGAAGAAAGGCCATAATTCTCAAACCTGGGGTTGATCACATTCATCCAAACCCTTGACGTTGCTATTCATAGCCACAGGATGTGTGAGTTAGAACACAAGAAGACAATAGCTAATGGGAATCTATCTCCAAAGAAAAACACATTCAATAGCTGTGGAGACATGATAACCAAGCTCGCAGATGGAAAGGGTAAGGAACAGGAAATACTCCTTCATTGATTTGTGCTTTGATGTGGTTTCTGGATGCTGATAGGACACCAATTCTGCTTTGACTTTTCCTGGAGGCTATATCAAATAAATGCTGCCAACCATTCTACCCCTGTGCTCCCATCATTAGTTAGCCAACATGTGCTCCGTGTTCTTACACCAAACTGAGAGTAAATAGATTCTTCATTATCCATTGGACGATCCTTCATGGCCATGGAGATGCCAGGCCTAATGGTTTCCTCGTCTGCTATTGCATTCCGTGATTCTATTCGTCACATGTTTTCAGAAATGATGAACAAAATCTTTCAAAGAAAATCCTTCATATTATTTTTCCCTCGGTTCCTTGGAAATTAGTCTTTAATTTCCAGAGACTATGAGTGATCCTGGAGAGTTGGCACATGTAGATTGTGCTGAGCTGTTGCCTTACTTTTACAGTGTGCCATTTATATTTCACAGGAGTATAATCAGACAAATAAATTGGCACTGAGTCAAGGGAGTGGCCAAAAATTTGGTCAGAGAGCTATGCTTAATATTGGGCCTGTTAAAGATGAGTGCACTGTCTGAATCCCATTACACTACACGTCAAATAATAAATGTAAATATTTTACAGGGTACACAAATGACCAATTACATGCTCCCTGTATATTAAGCTTAGAATAAAATGAGCCATTAACCATTAAAAGTTTCTTCATGAAATTAAAATTAATTAGTTTGCTTTAAACAACTTATTTAAAATGATGCAAGATGGTTAACACACATAGAGTCATATAGCACAGAAGATGTCCTTTGGCCCATCGAATCAGTGCTGATATATTTCCATTTGTAGTATAAAAATATGAATATTATCCCTCTAGTTATATCTGAACACAGACACATAAACAGTCAGGCACATGTTGGGCAAAGGACGACAAAAAAGAGATTTCTCTCTGTGGACATTCATCTAAAAAAAATGCTACTGGCCAATAAATCTTGGTTCTTGAAGGCAGAAGGCTAAGGTTTGAGATGTACAGACAGCTTTTGGTCTCATACTCTGGCACATGATGATGGATGTCACTGAACACATGCAATGGTTTTAGGGATCTTTACAGATAGTCATTCAGCAACTATCAATAAAGTCTTCTCATGCAAGGGCAGCTGGCCTAGGGTTCCATGCACCACACTGGGCTAACAGCAAGGATTCTTTTCTACAATCAGATGAGCTAAGCACAGGAGCTTCTTTATTTCAGCAAGGCCCTTCCTAACGCAAGATCCAAACAATCTCTTCGCAAAACTTGCTTGCTCCCAGTTGTAAAAACAATCAGATATTATCCCTGAAGTGAGTTCAAGACAATGATATCAGCAGTAATCTTGATCCATATGATTTCCTGTTTAAAACAAAGTTCCAATGTGTCTTTTCAACGACGATTTAATAAAAACAGACACCATTAACTAACTTGGGAATAACAAATTTTCCTCAATCCTTCAAAACTGAGGTCCTCAAAAAAAATTAATTCTGAAGGCTTCATAAACTTGTGTCAAGAAAAAGCGTGTGTGGTGGAAATGTTTGGGCAGGGAGTTCTAGGCCCAGGCATCTTAAGGCCTGGTCAAAGATGGGGCAAAGTGCAGGTAAAGCAGAAAAAATAAGAATAAGAATTGAAAAAGATAAGATTTAGGAACTAGCATACAACATGGCTCATTGAGCCTACTCTGACATTCAATACCATCATGGCTGATCTTGGTCATCAGCCTTTATTTTCCCCTCCTCTTATATCCCTTCATTCGCAGGGAGATGAAAGTCTGTCTTTCTGTCTGTTAAAAATATTTAGGAATGGCTGATCCATAGTTCTCTGTGCAGAGAATTCCAAAAACTCACAACATTTTGAGTGAAGAATTTCTCTTCAGATCAATTCCTTAGCTCTATCACAGCACCTTGTCTTGAAGCTGTGTCCCCTGTCCAAGATCTTTTATCTGCGGAAAACACTGACTGGGATTTTCCATTGAGGATGTGTTGGGAAGAATGGTAGAAGGGTCTTCATCAGGTGAGGCAAAACAAATTCTTGCCATTGAGGGAAAACAGCGATTCAGTTCCACCTCTTCAATTGGTGGGTTGACTAAGTCACCATTAGATGCAAGAAGCCCATATGGTGTGTTTTACATGTTATTACTCTCATAACTTGGTGGAATTAACTCTGCATTTCCAGTGAAATATGACTAAACCATGAAACTTGATGCTGCAGAAATCCAGCAGGAGAAATGTCCTTGGTAAGCACCGCTTCTTCATCCACTCAGATTAAGTACTTGATCCTTGGTGGTTCCAGCAATATGGCTTCAAATAATGCTGACGATCACATGCCCTCTCATTTTCCACACTATCTCTAGACCCATGGGAGACGTAGGTGGTCTCCCATGGGAGATAGTGTGACCTCACTGTAAAGTTGCTCTGGGGAATGTCTTAAAGGTATGTGAAGGCGAAATGTGTGCTCCAGTTCAGTCTGAGCTGGGGCTGCTGGGCAGAGGGTACTCAGTCAATTTGAGGTCTCGCTGCCATATAATTGGAAGTGGTTGACCTCTGTTCATTTTGCAGATGTGATGCGCTAAGTCCCAAGCCACTGTTCATCCTGAGGCCATCTCATGTCTGAGGGATTTGTGAAGCACAGGGAATGATCACAGAGTTGGATTCAGACGTTGAAGGCTAGAGAGTGTACAGCTTTGTGGGGAGGTCCAGAAACATCAGAGTGAAGGTGGTTTCAATCAGATAAGGCTTGGGAGGATAGTGCGACCTCACTGTCAAGTTGCTGTGGGGAATGGCAAAGCAGAAGCTCATTGGTGACAAGGATTGTCAGCACACTAACGAGGAAGGTCAAAGCACAACACGCAAAGGTAAACCAGAAGGAAAGGTTGGAGATGGTGGGTCAAAGTCTGGGGTGGGGGTGTGGGTAGGATTTGTATTCAAATGTCACAAGTGTAAGGGGAATCTTACCCTGCTGGAGGGGGATTGTGTCTTGCATATTTCAGCCAATCATCATCACCTCCTATTAATCTGGAAACTGGTGGATAGGCAGTCAAGTGCAACTACTCTTAATTGTAGCAATCCTAGCAAGTTAACAATACCCAAAGACTCCTGAGGAAGGGTCAGTCGACCCGAAACATTAACTCTGAATTCTCTCTACAGAAACTGCCAGATCTGTTGAGTTTTCAGCTATTTCTGTTTTTGTTTCTGACTTACAGCATTTGCAGTTCTTTCAGTTTTTAATACTTGAAGTGTGTGGTGTTGTAGTGGTAGTGTCCATATCTTTGGGCCAGACTATTTGGGTTCAGGTCCCACTTTCCTCAAGTTCTATTATGCCATATTTGAACAGTGTGAGTTAAAAATATACTTGTCAACATAAATCATATTTGACTGAAAGAATTATTTTGCTTTATTTCCACTTGATGATCTTGCAGGCTTACAGTGAGGAATGCAGCAGGACAGACAATGTAGCAGCTATCCCAGTGACACAAGGCAGCTATTGCAAACACTATATTCTGGCTGATCCTACTGCAACACGAGGGGTCACTGGCAAGAGCTGTGTGAGGAGGTGGGTTGCTGACAGTGTCTAACATGTTAAAGCCACGTTAGAAGGATTCTGCTAATTATGTATGGCAGGGGGACTGGCATATTTACAGTACTGTGGGCACAGTACCCTGCCTCTCCATTCATTTCATGGTGCTCACAGGAACTGTTGTTTGTAGTTAGACAAGCTGCAGTTCCTCTGGAATGCAGGGTGGGTGGGGCGGAGGCAAGGAGGGAGACATTGTGAAGTAATGGACTCTCCTGGGCATGATAGGGAAGGCTGGCAGTGTGAAAGATGAAGAGAAACATCTGTATGACATTACTATTCGTACAGGTCTCCTGAATGCTGCATCAAGATGGTCCAGACCAACCCCACCATTCTTCTGGTCAGCTTACCTCTCAGAAGAAACTGCCAACATTGACTGTACTAATGCCAACACCAAACAGCAGGAAGAGCCAGCACTGACTGCTGACCAACCTACAAGAGACTCAACAACTTGTGCAAGAGGGCCACAGGGATGACAAATGATGGCCTAAAACTGATTCTGCAGGATTCGATCCAAATATCTGCTTATTGGCAGATGATCAATGTGAGTGGTCACTCACAGTGCCCCAGGACAGAACTTTTCCTGGCTGCTGGTTGATCACTGGTGTCCTCATGAACTTTGACAGAATCCCATTGTCATTGCCTGGAAGATGACTGTGGCCATTAATTCCTGTGTCAACTGATCATCTAGGGAGCCACTGGGGACCTCTGCAGAATCTCCCAGGCATCCACCAGAAATGTATAATGTAAGTGATGGAAGCTCTGTTTGGCAAGGTTCAGCTATTTATTAATTTCCTGTTGGATGTTGGGAGATGGGCAGACAGGGTTTTGGGATTTGCTGCCATTACAGCATTTCTGTAGCTGCAGGGTGCAATTTGTTATACCTATACAGCCAAAAGAGAATCCTATCAGCAACTAGTAGTATTGGCGACTGAGAAAGACTTACACTCTGTCTGTGAGCACACTTGCCAGATCAGGCGGGTCTGTGTATGTTAGCCAGGGAGAAGATATCACACTGCCTGCATTCTGACGGTCTCTTAGAGGTCTGACCTTTTCAGCTTGTCTTGACACATACGGTAATGGATGGTCGGTGACAAGGACTACCCCCTCAAACCCAGGCTGACGAAATCTTGCAGGAATCCACTGGCTGACACTAAGGAGAGGTGCAATGTGGCAGATGCTTCCACAAGAGCTGTTACAGAGTACACCAAGGATCTCCTGAAAATGGGATTCAGGTGCTCGGACTGGTCATGACATGCCCCACAGTGTACCTCCAACAACATGTCCTACATGATCGTCGTTTGCTGCACCTTCCACAACCTTAGACTTGACACAGGAGGGATATTTTGGGATGAGACGAGATGGAGGAGCGGGAAGTTTCCTCTGGGGCGGAAACTGATGCCGAGGATGATGAGGTATCCATGGATGATCTTTACAGATACTAAGATGGAGGAGCCGCAGGATGTTGAGCCAGAAAGGCACATGAGAACCTGTTTTATGAGGTGCTGAACTTCATGGATGTTTTATTTACAGATCAGTTTGTTATTGACCAGCTAACTGAGAGGTTGCCATGTCCCTATTCACTATTTACCCGATTGACTAGGAAGCATTTCATTGTGCACTATAGTTTGGAAAAGCAGGAAGGTTATGTTTTATCGACGCGATGCACTCAGGAAGCCCAGCTGAGTTATTCCCTTACTCTACATTACTGCACTTACTAGGGACTGTAGCCTAGTTGAACAAGGGCTCATAAAGGCCCTCCATTACAGAGATGATCAGTTCAGGCAGCATTCAACCTGAAGAAGGCTCCCCACGTTTGTGACACTTGACTTGATGCCCTTCAGTCTCAGTTTGCCCTCTCTGCCCCTGTGGTCCTGTGGAATACCCTGTACTAGGACTTCCAGAGTGGCTGCATATTTTCAGACAGTGACTTCCAGCATCACATCAGGTTTACGAAGCTAACATTTCCCCACTCTTCTCCCAGCGAAGGCTGAGTGAGAGTCACATCATAGATATGCTTCTGCCTACCTCACACAATGAGAATGCTGAGCCTGGCTATGAAGACCCCAGGCTCGAAGAAGATCTTTGCATACTTCCCCCCATTAGCTGCTAGTCATCTCTGGGCATGACTTGTATGAATTCTCTGAGTGGACCTCATAGTATGGTAGTTGTAGGCCCAATATCCTGCCAATGAACTGATGGGACAAAGTGTCAGTCCCTGAATACTACTGCTGTAGCTTTGACTCTACTAGCCAAAAGCTAGGTTCATGCTTCACTGGGTTATGGGAGGGAGTAGAGGCACACACATGGTTGATACAGTGAGACATACCAATGTGCCCTGAGGGAAAGGCAGAATCACTTTGTATTAGTAGAGGCTGCTGCATTTCTTTCACTTCAACCATGTAGGTATCCAATGGGGAAATGAGACGACATCAAATGTTAGACCATAACCTCTATGTGTTATATCTATACACGAGTGGACCATCTGAATTCTCCTCTTGCCCACCAAAATAGGTCAAGGCGTGGGCCCAGCAATTGTAACTGGGGTGAATGGAGCCCACTGACTGGTATATCCTGCTGGCTGTGAAGACTTTGACGGGTATTCTCAGTGGATTCGTGCCCAATATAGCCCTGAGCTGGTGAGAGCCTCCTACACAGATGCTCGTACACCATCCTTGGCCTGATCTACAGCAGGCAATGGGATCGCAGGTACAGGGGTAGCTGGAAGAGGAAGGCATCTCTGGAGAAACGTGAAATAAAACTCCAGAGGTGCCATCCTGTCACTTCTCCTCTCAATGGGTGCCTGCTATTTGAGAAATGGAGGCAACTTGGAGTGTGATCAGATGCATCATCCCTCTCTTACCCTGCCATTAATGTTGAACATCCCTGACTAGAGTATTAGAATATCAGTTGTGTTGATGCTGCGCCTTTAAAAATAGTAGGTTTTTTTAGATTAGATTACTTACAGTGTGGAAACAGGCCCTTCGGCCCAACAAGTCCACACTGACCCGCCGAAGCACAATCCACCCATACCCCTACATATACCCCTTACCTAACACTACGGGCAATTTAGCATGGCCAATTCACCTAATCCGCACATCTTTGGACTGTGGGAGGAAACCGGAGCACCCGGAGAAAACCCACGCAGACACGGGGAGAATGTGCAAACTCCACACAGTCAGTCGCCTGAGGCGGGAATCGAACCCAGGTCCCTGGCGCTATGAGGCAGCAGTGCTAACCACTGTGCCACTGTGCCACCCCCCACTGTGCCACCGTGCCACCCCCCACTGTGCCACCGTGCCACCCCAACTGTGCCACCGTGCCACCCCCCACTGTGCCACCGTGCCACCCCCCACTGTGCCACCGTGCCACCCCTTTTAAGGTTGTCCTTAAAATTTTTTTCAAGAGATCATAAAGAAACAGAGGCCGAAATGTTTGGGGTTTATCTACTTGAGAGTGCTTTCAAGTTTAGAAAAAAACACTTGTCCAATGAAAGGGGAGTGGCTAGTTCTCCCAGCTCAGCTTTTCTCTGGCTTGGTTTGGTTTGGTTTTAGTATTCTGGCTGTTCACTGAAAGCAGGCAGTCAGTTTTGAGGCTGGTCCTAGAAACAGCTCCATGGAAGAAGGTGTTCCATGCTGATCGCCTCTCTCTCTGACTTCTCTCCTGTAAGACCCTGTGCTTGATTTTACCTTTTGTTCTAAGGGGTGTTTATGGGGATTGCTGTAAGTATTTGGAACAGCATCATTAATATGGGATAATCTGTGGGATTTTGGGATAGGTTAAGCTATTTTGTACTCTATTCTATTCTGTTTGTGTTTCATTCAGTAATCTTGCAAATAAATTCTGTTTTGTTTTAAACTAAGTGGTTTGACCAGCAGCATCTGTCCTGGAATATCCACATTACACCTACTTAAAACAACGAGCAGAGTTAGCTCTGGTCTACTTTCTTGAGGGGGTCTGGCCTAGTCCATAAAAAGGTGCAAGTACGTATCTGATAACTATTGAGAGTTAGAGTCATAGGGTCATGGTGATGTACAGCACAGAAACAGACCCTTTGGTTCAACTTGTCCATGCTGACTAGATATCCTAAATTAATCTAGTCTCTTTTGACCCAAATCCCTCTAAACCCTTCCTATTCATATACCCATCCAGATGCCTTTTAAATGCTGTAATTGTACCAGCCTCCACCACTTTCTCTGGCAGTTCATTCCATCCACATACCACCCTCTGTGTGAAAAAGCTATCCCTTAGGTCCCTTTTATTTCTTTCCCATCTCACCTTAAACCTATGACCTCTAATTTTGGACTCCCTTACCTTGAGAAAGAGATCTTGGCTGTTCACCCTATCCATGTTCCTCATGATTTTATAAACCTCTATAAGCCCCTCAGCCTCCAATGCTCCAGAGAAAATAGCACTAGTCATTTCAGCCTCTCCCTAAAGTTCAAATCCTCCAACCTTGGCAATATCCTTGTAAACCTTTTCTGAACCAATCCAAGTTTAACAACATCTATCCTATAGAAGAGAGACCAGAATTGAGCACAATATTCCAAAAGTGGCCTAACCAATGTTCTGCACAGCCACATGAGTTCCCAACTCCTATACTTATTCCACTGAACAATAAAGGTTAGTATATCAAACGCCTTCTTCAATACCTTGTCTACCTGTGACTCCACCTTTAAGGAACTGAGGTCTCTTTGTTCCCCAGGACCTTACCATTAAGTGTATAAATCCTGCCCTGTTTCGCCTTTCCAAAATGCAGTTCTGTTGGACTTGGATCTCCAGTGGTAGACAAGTGAGAGGCTGGAAGAATGCAACAAGCCAGGCAGCATCAGGAAGAGGAGAAGTCAACGTTACAGGTGTAACTCTTCTCCAGAAGCAGTCGCCTTTTCAATGGAGGTAGCTAAGTGCTTGCATGATAGTGCCACCACAGTAGACAGAAGATGGGGTCTCCTCTAACATTTGCTCTCTTTTGGTTCTCTGGCATCCCAGTCTGATGTTCATCTACCCCTCTCTGTAAGTTGAGCATGTCATACATTTCCAAGTACAGAAACATATGTTCAACATGAAGCTCAGTGAGTTTCTGGCCTCTGGTAGACCTCTGAGTGTCACAGAGCTCAGACAATTCTTCCTCCTCTAGCTCTAGACACATTTGGTTGCGTACCTGAGTCCAGACTGTAGCTAAGATACCCCTGAGGTAACAATATTTGTGCTGATGAAGGGTGCAGGTGAGAGCCTTGGTGGAGAATCCTCAGGTATTTCATCTTTTTCATTCCCAGAGGTACTCATGCTGGGCAGCCTCTCTTCCATTTTGCTGTCTGTTCACCATTTCTGGAAGAGATGAGAGAAAACAGATTATTGAAAAAACACAAACACTAAGTAGAAGGCTTTTGAGAGTAGTTGCAGTTCTGTAAAGAGCAGATAACAATGTTCCTCTCTGGCCTCTTCCATTCTGCTCTCTCCATCGGCGCAGCACTAGTTCTTTTTCTCACTTGACAGCTGGACTGCATCTTCTCCGAAGGTGGAAATCAGGAAGACCTTTGCCAGCTTGGAATCTCTCTTATTTATTGTGCACCAGCTTATCCTGCAATGAGAGAAAGAGAAGGGTTAAGAATGATGAAAATGCATGTGATTCATGTGCATAGTCCTGCCAGCCTTTCCCAGTCAGTGAAAATGAAGTGCAGTATCTTGGAACTGTTAAAGATGGTCAACATGAGGTGGATGTGAGCCCTTCAGTGCACATCAGTCATGTAATAGTGAGGTGGTCATCCCTACGTGCACATGGCAGAGTTAGACTGAGTGATGGCTGTGTATGTGAGAGGCTGCAGTGACAAGGTGGTGGCACTTATCTTTAGGGAGTGACGGAGATCATTCACCTGCGGTCAGTTGTGCTATAAAGCAATCGTTGGTTCTTGTGCAATCCTATTATCAGAATATTGTGTAATAGCAGCACCATTTAAATTAATGGGGCCGGAATCGCATTATAACCAATACATGCTTTAACAGTTTGTGCTTTAGAAACAGGATCCCCAGTTCACCAATCGTGTTATAGTGACTAGTTAAAGAGAGACCTACACTTGCTGCACTGGTCCTGTTTTGTTCATGTCCACTAGAGGCACTGACCTCATGTTCAACTCAAGTCTAACCACCTAGTCTGATAGGAGGGCTTCTTCCCCCCTTCAGAGGGGATGAGGAGCTCCTTTCCGGCTTCTCACAGACCCTTTCATGAAGAATTTTTAAAACACAGAGCCATCTTAAGATGTGTGGCAGACGTCTCTAGGTGGGAGTGACAACCGCTACCTGTTGTGGACCTCCTGAATTGTAGCTAATGAAGTACTGCCCAGTGGTCGTTAAGTATGGCATTAGGACCTTCCATCCTAGGAGGTGCCAGTGAGGACAAGACACTCTGCCCACCATCCAGCATTGATTCAGTCAGTCAACAGAGATTTCGCTTTCATATGAAATGGGCTGAAGGATGGATGTTCACTCCAGAAAATTCAGCATGTGCCACGATATCATGATGCCATCGAAGATATCTTCTGGTAGACTTAATATCCAAAATGGAAACTTCCAGTAAATATCTCAGACTCTGCCTTGTCAAGCCCCTACATAATCTGAAGGTGTCAATAAATATTTCTAATTCTTCTAAACTCCAGGGAACAAGCTCTGCCTGTCATTATAGGACAATGATCTCATCCCAGGGATCAATCTAGTGAAACTTGACTGTACTGCCTCCAATGAAAGTATATCCTTCCTCAAATAAAGAGACCAAACTTGCAGACAGTATTCCAGGTGTGGTCACACCAGAGTCCAGTACAATTTTCCTAACACCTTACTGAAGCCAGAGGTGGACATTAAACATCTGTCTGCACTGTTTAAAAATCTCCTTACACTTATATCGTTTCATTTCTTTAAATTGTTCTTTTTAAGTACATATGTCCAAATCCCTTCAGTGGCAATGTCCCAGCACTACTGGAAAGGAAGCAAAGAGACTGGGTTGCTTCTAGTGTTCACCTGCTCTGTATAAGGTATGATAATTCTACAGTATCATATGATGTCAGCACACTACTAGTTTGGCTAGGTACTAACACATTGTCTGACCAGATCTTGATTCTGGTTTGAACCTGTGAATCACTAAGGGTATTGTTCTACGTGATAACTCATGCTAGATTTGTTGGAGATCAACATGTTTTGATGGCAATTGAGCCTCAGTGACAGTTGCCTGAAGACAGATAGTGAATGCCTTAAGTATGTACTCTACAATAAAGTTTGAAGTAGTAACAGGAATTCTTCCTAAAAATCTAATTGCAAGAGGATTACTCTCTCATAAACGCCACAGTACGCCCTTGCCAAAAAGCAGCAGCAAATGTCATTTTCTTGTCAGGGAAACACTCAGCTGGTTAACACGTCTTTATATCTGACATGCTAGTTGGCTACAAGAGAGTCCTTAATGGAAGTTAGCAATTTCTTTCTCCACTTCTCAAATTATAAGTTCTAGCTTTATGATTTTAATTAAGCGTGAATTCAGCTATCTGCTTTGCTTTACGTTCTATTGTTATGTTTATCTGTTCATGCAGAGTCCGGCTGGTGAGGGGTTTGACCATGCTCACTGGTGATTAGGAAAAGGAGGAAGATTGGTTTCTCGAGGTCACCAGTTTTTGTGGGAATACATGGAAGTCAGGTTTCACAATGTTTCTCTTTTTAATTCTAAGTTGTCATAATACGTTGTAGCTTTGGAAATATGATGGCTTTGTTGCTAGTTTAGTAACCTGTGATTGACCAGATTCCAAGGATGTAAGCTTCAATCCTACTGTAGCCAGTTGAGAATTTGAATTCAGTTGCATATGGGACTCCAGTCCCGCAACAAGAATAGTTGAGTCTTAACTGTTCTCTTAGGTGGAGTATTGAAGCAATGAATTATAAGAGTACTTGGAGGAGATAGCCCACTTCCATCATCTCAGGGCAATGAGGAATTGGCAATAAATGATTGCCACATCAATAGTGCCCACACACTCAGAATGAATTGAAAATAAAATATGATGGTGTGTAGATTTAGGGAATGTGGTTAAGATCCCTATTGAAAATTGGGAGAAACAATGTCCCATCCTTATAGTGGGAAGTTGTATCTGTTTTCTCTGGTAGTTTAATAATCCATCCCAGTGGTTTCTCAGTTGATTCAGTTGTAGTAGATCCATGTACTTGATGGTAAAATAGTGGAGGATGTTGTACAGTTTCTAATAATACCAAAATGAGTATGACACAACTGGTGTTTTGTGTGTTGTTTTGTCATTTGTCAAGAGTGTTGAAGGTTACTAAACCCATACAGACCGGAAATGCTACTCAGATTTGTCTTACCAAATTTTCTTTGGATTTTGCGAACAATGTGATTGCGAATTGCAATATGAAAGTCCAAGTTCGTAATTTGGCTTAAAACCATATCTTGCTTTGCCAATGGGGTTTCAAAACATTATGAAAAGGAATAATCTCATGGTCGCATCTCAATCACTAATTGAAAAGCTTGCATGAAAAACCAATCCTGTTTGAAGTGATGAATTGCCAGTAGTAATTGATTCATTCAAATAAAAGCTTGTGCCAAGTTTTACGAACCTTGTGCAGCTAAATTATGGAGAAATCCATCATTTAACACTGCAACTGTTCAATCTTGCACCTCCAGAGATTTCCTTTCTCTTCCTGCAACATAGTTTGGTTGGGATGGCCTCAGTGGATTGTGCCTGCAGTCTATTGTTCTTGAGCTATGATAAAGACATTATAGTTCAAATTAGACAATATATTGTTTTACAACTTGAGCACAAATGCCATTTACTTAAGAGTAAAACAGCATTTATTTAATATTGTTAATTGACCTGTATAATTAGCTTTATTGTCGTTATGTTAATTAATTGTTATGTTAGAATTGACTCATTTCGGTGAACTAAATGTTTTTCAGCTTGAAAGTATTTAATTCCAGGCTTTGTAGGCATTGCATTATTCAGAATCATCTGATTCATTTCACTTTTCTTAATGTGCTAGGGAACAAGGGAAGCTAATCTTTTACCATTATTATGCCCCTGTTCTGCATGAAGATTTAAACGAGAGCCATCAGACAAGGTTAATTTTCTGCAGTAATGCAACCAATAAATAATGGAGACATTTTTTTTTTGTTTAATCAGCCAAGCACTTAGATGGTCCTGTCTTGTCAGGGTGGGAGATTGATGGCTCTCTTGTGTTGACATGCTGGTTTCTGAATCAGAAGTTGCGACTTCATATCCCACTCCGTAGATCTGAACACAATATCCAGACTGAAATACAATACAGGGAGGAGAGCTACACTGTTGGAGGTGCTGACTTTCGGGTGAGATGCTAAACCTATGCCGATCTGCCCTTTCAGGTAAACATAAAAGATCTCATGGCTTTATTTTTGAAGAAGTTCAGATGGGTTCTTCATAGCACCTTGAACAAAATGTCTCCCTTAGTCAACATCACTGAAAACAGATTAGTTGCTCATTTATTGTTTCTGTGTTAGGAATCTTGCTGAACTGTTATCACTTGCAGTACAGAAGTATTCTATTTGGTAATGTTGTGACTTATGCTACATTAACGGAAGATCATTTAACTAATCTTTGTGAAACATTTTATTGTTACAACATTTTTCTTGAAAAGTTTTGCATGAACAAATTACATAATGCTCCTTGCCTTTTTAAATCAGTTCATTTGAAGAATTTACAAGCAACATTATAATGCTTTCTTGCATGTATTTAAAATAAGTGAATTATACTGGCAATAATTTAGGCCTGTCCTGAGCTTAGTTCTCAATTAAGTTTTAGTTTTGCTGAATTCATATATTTAATTTAATCTGACTTTGCAGCAAAGTTTCCTCATTTTATTTTTATAACGCATGGCTGACTCATTTAACTGCATGGTGCTTTTAAATTTCTTTGCAAAGTCACCCACGTGCAGTATCTTAAAGCAATTTGGCTGGCAGACAGCCCACAAGGCAACTTCTGGGTTGCTGTGAAATCATGCAGCTTAAAGGCAGCATTGTTCTGCAGATCTGCTAATTCTGCTTCTGAATGGCAGTGGACAATTAGAGGGAGGAGGCTCCGACAGGCAACACTTAGAGCATTCATACCCCCAACAACCATGCCTACAGTGTGCACCATCTACTAAATGTGCAGCTGCAGTTTTCCATGGCTCCTTTGATTGCACTTGACATACTCTTGACCTCTACTACCTCGAAGGGCAAGGATAGCAGCCGCATTCAGAGCACCACCATTTGCAATTTCCTGTCCAATTCTCACAGCATCCTGACTTGGAGTCAAATCACCATCTATTCACTGTTACTGTGTCAAAATACTGGAACACCCTTCCTCAAAGTCCTGTGGGAGCATCCTTGTTGGATGGACTGCAATGATTAAAGAAGGTGACTCAACTCCACCAATTCAAGGGCAATTAGGAATAGGGATATGATGTGAACTTACCAAAGAAGGCCACATCTCATAAATAAGAATAGGTTAAGATTTGTTCACATTAACTATTATTCTCTAAGTATTTTAAAAAGTTGCTTCTATCATTGAGAACATATACTGGATGAACAGGAGACAAATTAATTCTGTTACATCATGTTAATTTTATTGTTCAAGAATTATTGCATTATTAGCAAGCAATCTATTTTATGTTGTTTTATTAGTGGTGTTAAAGAAAACACAGCTCTCCATAATATTTCTCTGTCTTTAACATCACAATCTAGGTATGATGCATTTCCACACAAAGGCAAGCTGATTATTTTAACCCTTTGGCCTCACAACCAGACTGGTCTAACATCTGTCGCTTCTGCAGGCAAAAGGGAAAATGAGATAGTCGAGGCTAAGGGTTAAGATGCCGACAGACTTTCAAATCCCTCGTCTGCACTGGGTTTCCAAAGTGATCCAAATGGAATTGAATCTCCTGTAAGTTTATACTGCCCTTGCCTGCACTGAATTAAGATACGGGTCAGAGACCTGTAGCATGGCCAGAATTCAACTCTTGTAAATGCTGACTTGGTGTGTGTTTGAACAGAAGACAAATCTGACAAATTCAAAATGAATAGATCTAGGTTTAATTGATGCAGCGAGTCTCCGAGAAAGAAGTAACATTTTGACACAAAAGCAGCAATACTTGGAAAGAGTACTGTGTCTGGAATAAGTGTCTGACACTTAATACTGTGTGGCTGGAATATTGCCTGGATTGCAAACGGTTTAAGTCCTGTATTTCCCTGGCGAGGATCCCAATGTGAGGCTTTTACACCATTTAGCCAAAGCACTTTTCAATCCCTGCCAAAGTTACTGTGGAACATGAGGTGAATTTCTGTGGAAATTCAGGGCCTGTAACTTTAAAAATTGAGTGTTCTTGTTTCAATTAGTCAGACAGTTTCACATAGAGCTATATCCCAAAAGCAGTTTTGAATTGTTAAAGTTATCAGTCAAAAGACCGTCCTCAGGTGCTGCTTAAAATCCATTTTCCTCATTTGTCTAAGTGGGATTTGCAGAGGTTGCAAACTGCATACTGACAGACGATAGAGTGAAGTTGTGTATGCTAGTCTGCAACACATTCATTACAATTCACCTATTTAATATTTGTGCTTTTGAAATAATCCTCTTTTAAAATCTGATTGAAGATTTGTAGCTCGGGTATCCGTTGTGCTGCTTCACACGAGGCTCCAACAGCACTGATGATGTTCCATAGCCAGGGAACGAAACGTTTGCAGCAAAAACTTCCAGCTCGGCGAGCAGAACCACAATAATCCTCTTTTAATCAGAGATAAGCTCCAGGGTGGAATTTTCACTCATGACCAATAAATCGGGAATACCCTGACCGGGAGAGTTCGATTAGTTTCAAAAATATACTCTCCCACTACATATGACTTGAAAATGATGAGCAGAGTCTCTGAAAATTTACCCAACTGGACTGTTATAAAATGCAACTACTGTGGCACTGTCAATGAGTGCAAGCATTCTATAAAGAATTACAACTATGATATGAACTCAACTTAACGGGAAACAAAATTGGAGTGCAAGTACAAAGAATCATTCTCTAAAATGTAATGTAGAAAGTAGTATTGTACTTCTTGTGTTATTTTCCTGCTCTCCAATCTAACCGTGTGAAGTGATTGAGCTGATATCAGGTTGGAAAGTATTGCCTGGCAAAGTCCATCATCATCTTGAAATGCTGAGGCTTGGGTTTTGATGCAGTCCTATGGGCTGGGGGAGGGGAAGAACTTGGAAACCAAGTTCAGTGTGAAGTGAGTGGGAGTATTGATGATGTGAATCAGAGAGGAGGGTTGGTGTGAGCTAATGTGGAGAGTGGAGCTGGGTGGGCCAGCATTTATTACCCATCTCTAATTGCCCAGAGGGCAGTGAAGAGTCAACCACATTGTTGTGGGTCTGGAGTCACATGTAAGCCAGACCAGGTAAGGTTGGCAGTTTCCTTTCCTAAAGGGCACTAGTGAACTAGATGGGTTTTTTCCTGATAATTGGCAATGAATTCACGGTCATTATTAGACTCTTAATTCCATACTGTTTATTGAATTCTAATTCCGCCATCTGCTGTGACAGGATTTGAACCCAGGTCCCCAGAACATTATCTGGGGCTTTGGATTAACAGTGCAGTGACAATACCACTAGACCATCACCTCCCTTGGCACTAAATAAGTGCTAATGTAATTAGCAATCCCACTTCCAAACACTTCACAATCCCACCGTTTTCCATAGTTCACATTTTCACTTTTCTCTGATCTAACAAAATCTTGCATATACGTAATAAGCTCTAACAGAGTAAAACTTCCCAGGGAATTTCACAGGAGTCCTTTCAAACAAAAGTTTGACCATGCCACCAAATGACATTCGAACATATGGCCAAAAGCTTTGACAATGCCAGAGTACCACACCAGGTTATAGTCCAACAGGTTTATTTGGAAGCACTAGCTTTTGACGCACTACTTCTTCTTCAAGTGGTTGTGGAGCAGAATCATAAAACACAGGCTTTTTAACAACAGGATTGCAGTGTCACGGAATGTAATATTGAACAAATTTAACTTAAGTCTCTCACCTTTTAGAATGACCATTTTAGTTTTGGTTCCTTCATACCTAAATCCCAGAACTTTTTTTTAAAGTTACTTTCTCAAGATACCTGGCAAATAGAAGGAAAATGCCTCCATACTATCACTCAAACTTTGTGTTTGGAGCACCAGTGCACATGTAATTTTTTTTTAGTAAAAATTAAAGACAAATCTTCATGCCTTAAGCAAAATATATAGCTACAGTGCAAGCAATGGGCGACTGGGTATACCTGTCTCTAAAGGTATAATGCTGAAAATGTGTTGCTGGAAAAGCGCAGCAGGTCAGGCAGAATCCAAGGAACAGGAGATTCGACGTTTCAGCCTGAGGAAGGGCTTATGCCCGAAACGTTGAATCTCCTGTTCCTTGGATGCTGCCTGACCTGCTGTGCTTTTCCAGCAACACATTTTCAGCTCTGATCTCCAGCATCTGCAGACCTCACTTTCTCCTCTAAAGGTATAATGGAGCTGTATCCTGCTGCATTCTGATTGTAACTGCTGGTCATCAGTCTACATTAGGGGGTTGCGATTTTATTCTTTAGCTTTTATGGTGAGTTATTGCTATGCTGTCAGTCATTATTTCAATACTTCTGTGTGTCAATAGGTCTGTAATGTGAAGTAGGAAGGAAGCTAATGTTCACCGAAAATAAGTCAAGGTAGCAAACTGAAAGGACAATGCACAGTTACAAAATACCATGTTTGCAATGTGTTGGTGAAGATATTACTTGTTGGATTATTGACTGTGCATCTATTGTTTCAATCTACAGTTGAACAAGTCACAAAATGTTAACAGTACTCAAAAATCTGGTCTCAAAATCCCACAACGTTTAAGTTTATAATGAATAGTGAGACATGCTATAAATTATAGTGCAGTCAGGAGATCTATAATAAAGTGTTATCCAAGCATTTATGGCACATGAAATTTAGATGCTTGAAACTAAGTCTGGAGGGAGAAGATCAAAGGTGGAGGCTGACTGATCTGGTAAACGACTGCTTTCCCACACTCAGCATCCTGCCTTTTATACAAGAGCCAGGCGGACACTGTGGGTGTTTTAACTTTCCCTCGTTTCTTTCAGGAATATGTTCTAATTAAATCAGGGAGCTGCCTGCATAGGCCGAGCATGTGACTGCTTACAAATCCATGCCTCTGTGCTCAATGAGAGTGGGTGTTAAATTACCAGTTCTCTGTTGCAGAAACAACTGAGCAATTCCAGAAGGGCCTGGATATCTCCAAGGATTTAGGGCAGTTGGCTTACAATGTCAGGACACAACTCAAGTTCTCCAAACTATTGTTTTAATGTTTGTCTTGACTCTATTTGAAAGTAGGTTTTAAATTCATCTGCTTAACATCACTGAAGACATAGATAAATGTACCATGGTGCAAATTAACATTTGCAGAGAAAGGGTAACTGTCACTCTCGGGTGCTACGAGAGACAGTGGGAGCCTTTCCTCTCTGAGTTGGATGATTGTGGGTTCAGTTGTGTGGCTGAGACTTGAGCACTAGGCTAGGACTCCAATGCAGTGCGAAGGGAATACTGCACTGTCTGCAGAGCTACCTTTTGAATGAAATGTTAAATCAAGACCTCATTTTACTCCCTCAGGTGAATCTAAAAATTCCTCTGGTACCATCCAGACAGCAGAGAAGGTCTCACTGGTAATCTGCCAAATAATTTATCTTTTGGCCAGTTGTTATCATATTGCTGCTTGTGGAACTTTGTTGTGAGTGAATTGGATATTTAGTTTCCTACATTTCAGTAATCACAGCATTTTGAAAATGTACAGAAGCTGTAAAGCACTTTAGAAAGTCCAAAATGTGCTAAAATTGTGAAAGGCATGATGGAAATATTAGTCTCCCATTGCCTCTTTTTAATGGATTTGATTTACTCTTAGTACTCCATCAGAATATCATCGACCCAAAACATTACTGGACTTGATTCCAGAAATGATCACCTGGAAATGTCAGAAAAAAATCGATAAATCTGGATCTTTTGAAACCCATTAGATCCCTTGAGTTGGGGGATCAATATGCCCAAGATGAAAAAAAATCTTAGCACTCATTTGGTTTGCATTTTCACAATTGTGTTAGTTACCTATGTGTCTTGTTAGAAGTGGAAGCATGTTTTCCAGGCAGGATAAGTCACGAGGTTGATGGAGACAGTATTGATTTGTCTCGTTCCTCAGAGGCAGCAGCTATATCAGTGGCAAATATCTCCCAAGTGATTTGCAGGAATCATGTGATGGATGTAATAGTGCCAGTGTGATTTATATGGCATGCAATTGAGATCATAATCTCAAATGTGAAAAATCCTTTCTTCTGATCTCTTCCGCCTCACCGGTCTTTTGCTTGTTAGCACATTTAATGAAACCCTAAGGAATATGCAGCGGGCTTCAGTTTGTCTCCAACCTTTTTAGGAAGAGGATCTTAATAATTTCTACAGAGAGCTTCAGCACTGTGCCATATCACTTGGTCCACTCATCAATGCGATGTAGTGGTTGTTAGAATGGCGATGATAAGGCCAAGGTACCTTGGACACTATGCAGAAACCAATCCTTCATCCTTTGTTAATCTAAGGGCTTTCTATCAGTTTGTGGTGAGGATGAACCACAAATAAGCATTTATCTGAAGTAACAAAATAAAGATTATTATATCTTAGTAACTATGTATATGTTACATTATACTGAAAGTAACAGGAGGAGTAGAAAATGTGATCGTCTCCAGCCCAGGAACTGGAATGCACATGCACACTCTCACCAGTGGCTGTGTTTTACATCAGATTGGGTGGACCTCCAATTTAACTCAGATTAATCCATTCATGTCCATTGCCTTATGCTGGCAGTGACAGTTCAGTACCATTTGAATTGTTGGATAGTGACAAACTCTCTCCTCTTCGGCATCTTCTAATCCCTGGTTCTATTCACATTTGAAGAGATGACTCCTGAAGGACACTGACCTATGTGTGTCTGTACATTGAGAATAAGTAACAAGTCAAAGCATGGAAGCAGTGGAAACCATGCAGCAAAAGTGGACATGTGCTTCAAAGGAGTAAGGTATCTTGATGAGGTGCAGGGTTGAATGATTTTTGTCTGATTAATTTGTGCTACAGTCAGCATCAACTCACATAACTATTTTGCTGTTTGGCACATGACACAATTACAAATGCAATGAGGTTTTCAGGCCATTGGCCAGTCGAAAATTTAGAAATCAAAATGTACTAAAATTAAAGATTTATAGTGATAAGGAGATGAGGCACTTTTAGGATTAGGTTTGATTTTGGCCAATCCTAATTCCTGTAACTAATTGAGCAAAATTTTGTCCTGTCAGGTTTTGAGAGTTTTTCATAACCTCAGAACTTCCCAAGTGCCTTACAACAGACTAAACAGAAACAGAAATTGCTGAAGAAACTCAGCAGGTCTGGCAGCATCTGTGGAGAACAGGAGTTAATGCTTTGAGTCCCGTGAACCTTTTTAATTGTAATTCTGCTTTCTCTGATGCTGCCAGACCTGCTGAGTCTCTCCAGCAATTTTTATTTTTATTTGCTTCAGATCTTCAGCATCCACGATTCTTCATTTTATTTTACAACTCATAAATGTTTTTTCATAAAAAAAAGCGAGCTGTCTGGTAGTAATGCCCAGCAAGGTGCAATAAAGAACAATGTAATACAAATAGAAAGTATCTGCAATTTTATGTCTCCTACACTCCCCTGCATCCTTCCCTCCTCCTGCAGGTCTTGGAGCTGGATAGAACTCCCCCAGTTTGTAGCAGTATCATGGAATATTTTACATGCACCTGAGAAGCTGACAAGACCTCAGTTTAGTGTCTGATCTGAAAGACGCACCCCTGATAATGCATCACTCTCTAAGTAGTACTCTGGACTGTCAGCTGAAATTCTGGTCCAGAACTTTCACTTTTCAGACAGCTGGTGAGCTGACTGATGTGATATAGGACCTCTCTGAACTCCCAACATGTTAAATATGTGATAATTGCCTGAGAAGTGAAAAAACACACTGGGCAATGACCCTGAATCTAGAGGCCTCCAAAAAATGTCTCTAGCTCTGACTTAGAGGGTGCAATTATTTTCTTTGACGGGTCATCTTGAGATTTTTCAAGGGCTACCTCTTGAATTTTGGGGCCTACCTTTTTTTGTTTTGAGATCTCCATTCTCATTCTCACTGATTCATTTATTGTGCGATGCTGTCATGTGGTAACAGTACTTTCTGTATTTGTGTTGGTGTATGGGGTACTGTGACTCAAATGGAAGCAGAAGACTTCATTACCTTTCATTCAATTTAATACCACAACATGGGTGGATTCACCCATGGCTCCTGTGTATTTTAATCCCCGCTCCTGAACCACTTACCTACACTTTACCCATCTGCCACTCTTCTCCTCACCCACCTGGTGCGCTATCACTTGCCATTCTAGCCCTTTACCCACCTGTCACCGACCTATTCAATGATCTTATCTGTCACACTTACCTTCTCTCAAAGGGCCTTTGGATTTTTAAACCTCAGGATGCAGTAGTCACTGCTGTAAAGAGGGATTGTGGTTTGGACTAGAATGTGGATTCTGTGCTCCGTTGGAAGGTCCCAGATCAGAGGGACCATCACCATCTTTATATTCCACTCCAAGCCAACTTGATTTGGAAAAAGATCACTGTTCCTTCACTGTAGCTGGGGCAAAATCCTGGAATTCCCTCCCTAATGGCTTTGTAAGTCAACCTCCAGGAAGTGACCTGCAGCTGTGCAAGAAGGCAGCTCACCACAACCTTCTCAGGGGATACTAAGGATTGGCCCAGCCAGCAATGCCCATGTCTCACAAGTGAATAAAGAGAACGGTGTGCTCTGCGTTTCTCAACAGGCTTGGATTGGGAGTTCCAGCCAGGAATACAGAACTTGGGCGTGGCAGATAAAAGACCGAGCAGACTAACAATCTGATTACCATCTCTCAGAGAGTTTAGTCCTTTGTCGGGTACAATTTGAATCATGTCATTGTGACTTAGAAGGTGGGAGAACCCTCACTGAGCAATGGAGGACATCAGGAGTGAGGCAAGTTAATGAGCTCATTAGGATCAGCTTAAAAACCTGTCAATTATTGATTCATTTTAGAGCGTATCTATCCTCAATATAATCAGATCTAGACTGAAGGATTACTTATTGTCGAAGTATTGTATCTAGAGAGCGGGGGTGGAGGTTGGGGGGGGGGTGATGTTGGGGGTGTGGGGAGGTGAGTGGGGAAGGGGAGGTTAAAGCACCACTTGTCACCACGGTGACCATTTTCTTTTGAATCTGTTTGAGCTGCACTCAAAACGCTGGCACCTTTCTGTCATTGCCACTGAGATTCGTGAAATCAACGGTCATCTGAGACTAAAATAAAAACTGAAAGTGCTGGAGAAACTCAGCGGGTTTGACAGCATCTGTGGAGAGAGGGTCAGAGTTAACATTTTCAATCCAGTACAACTCTCCTTCACAACTGCAGTTTTTGTTTCAGATTTCCAGAATCAGCATTTTGCTCTTGTATTATTTATCTACCATGTAAACAGTTCCCAGCTGCTATGAGGCATTGCAGAGCTGCTTCAAGTGGGAGTAGATCGCACACAAACTGGGTTCAGTATTATTTCTCCCTCCTTCCCTCTCTTAGCTGTAACTAATTTGGTCTGAGCTCCTTTGTATGTGGATGGGACTCATCTACAACTAAATTCACTTAAAAATTCTCCTGTCCCTCAGGACAAAAAGTCAGATAAACAAATTCCCATTCACTCTCCTACTAATTTCCCATGCTTGTAAGAGGCACAGTTCACTTGCCTAGAGCAGGCAGAGAGTGAACACTGTGAGCAACTCTTTCCAGAGATGAACAGTTACATTGACATTTCCATGGGAAGTAGGGTTGCAAATCTGCTTGGACATATCACAAGAGGTTCACTCTATGATCTCTCTCCAACTGTCCCATAGTAAGAAACTAAATGTTCAAAGAAGAGCAAGGAAAAGTGGTGCTTGAGGCGTTGGCCTCAAAACTAGCAATTGCCCATTTAAGGAAGAGATGAGATGGATTTTTTTCTCTGTCAGAGGCAATGAATCTGTGGAATTCTTTACCACAGAGAGCTGTCTGTGTCATTACGTATACTCAAAACTTGGAGAGATAGAGTTTTAATCAGTAAGGGAACCAGGAGTATAGGTTTCAAAAAAGCAGGAAAGTGAAATACAGGATTATCAAGTCAGACATGATCTCATTGAAAGGCAGAGAAGTCTCGACGTGTTGAATGGCCCTACGCCTGTTCCTATGTCTTATGGTGTTCTGTCTCTAATTCAGGAGAACTCCTGCTGAGCTAGGGCTGATAATAAAATGTAGGTAAGTTCATGCACACATTAAAATCTGTTTAAAAGACCTGCCAATAATCAGGAAATTTCTTAGCAAGTCTCTGTCCACATTATAGTCAAATCCTGACTGACCCTGCTTCCCAGCTCACTTATGATGGAGCCAGACTAAATTTTATCTCATATTTTTCAATCTGACTCGTATTCCCACTCCAGGTGCCCCTTCCTTGCAAAGGTGTTAGTGTGTTACCAGACGAAGAAGGAACCACATAGAGGTTCCCTCCCCACCCCACCATTCTACCTCCCCCACCTCTCACTAGAAATCTCTCTTAAATTACGCTGCATGTTTCTGGGCCTCCCAGCCACCCTCAGCCCCGTGGGGATCAACCTGAGGAAGATGCCCTTGCCTTTGGACAAGATGCCCTCAGAGTGTATGGGCCTTTGAAACACAGATGTTTCTGGAGTCTCTTACCAAATCTCCAAAGCCAAAACTTCAGGGCAAGCTTCCACCACCTCAGCTGCATAACCCAGGGCTCCACTGAGACATAGTGGGGGAGGTGGGGTGGGGGGGGGGAGGCGGTGTGGGGGTGGTGGTGGTGGTGTGTGGTTGGCGGGGAACAAAACAAGAAGACCTCAGGATACATGGATAGCAATTGTTATACACCACTGCAAATAAGTTCCCACATTGGTCAAGATATGTTCACTTTTTCCCATCAGCTGTGTGACTGAAAGTCTGTCTGTCTGTCTGTCTAGCTGTAACTGCAACATTGAAGATACACAGCCCAGCCATCTTTGGCGCTGTATGAGGTTTTATGGTCCAAGGTGTGAAATGAGCAGTTCCTATTCCTTGTTCAGGCTGTGGGAACTTGGAAGGTGCTTGCTACTTTGGCAGCGAGGGTGAATCTTTCCAGACAGCATTTCATTGTTAGTGCATCACAGCAATTAGTGGGATTGATTCCTGATGTTGCAAGATGTGATCAAGAGAGTTTGAGGCCAGGATTTGTCATCTTACAGTGTAGGTTATAGACTCACAAAGCATGTCGCGTGTGCATGTGTCCATCAGTTGTGCTGTGTGGGTGTCTGATGCTGTTGGCCTTTGTGGAGCCTCACATTGCTCGAAGGTCCCCTCTTCCCTCACAGAGAGAGGCACGTACCCTACTCACACCGGGTGTAGTCACAGCCATTGCCACCTCCTTGGCACACATGTGAGTTACAGCATGGTGGAAAGGAATAGCAGTCACTCCCCAGCTGTGAGTCTGAGGCTTAGTCTCTTACTCCTGATGAACATTCAAATGAACATATTCCTTTCTTGCTAGTCCCAACCCAATTGGCTTTGAACTTCCCAACATCCCACCCAACCTATCTATCTGAATCTACATCTTGCTACTTTATCACCTTCCCCCACTTTTCACCCGATACTGAATCATATTACCATAAGACCATAAGACCATAAGACATAGGAGTGGAAGTGAGGCCATTCGGCCCATCGAGTCCACTCCGCCATTCAATCATGGCTAATTGGCATTTCAAGTCCACTTACCAACGTTCTCCCCGTAGCCCTTAATTCCTCGAGACAACAAGAATCTATCAATCTCGACCTTGAAGACATTTAGCGTCCCGGCCTCCACTGCACTCCGTGGCAATGAATTCCACAGGCCCACCACCCTCTGGCTGAAGAAATGTCTCCACATTTCTGTACTGAATTGACCCCCTCTAATTCTAAGGCTGTGTCCACGGGTCCTAGTCTCCTCACCTAACGGAAACAATTTCCTAGCGTCCATCTTTTCCAAGCCATGTATTATCTTGTACGTCTCTATTAAGTCTCCCCTCAATCTTCTAAACTCCAACGAATACAATCCCAGGATCCTCAGCCGTTCCTCATATGTTAGACCTGCCATTCCAGGGATCATCCGCGTGAATGTCCGCTGGACACGTTCCAGTGCCAGTATGTCCTTCCTGAGATGTGGGGACCAAAACTGGACACAGTACTCCAAATGGGGCCTAACCAGAGCTTTATAGATTCTCAGTAGCACATCTCTGCTTTTATATTCCAACCCTCTTGAGATAAGAGACAACATTGCATTTGCTTTCTTAATCACGGACTCAACTTGCTTGTTTACCTTTAGAGAATCCTCGACTAGCACTCCCAGATCCCTTAGTGCTTTGGCTTTACTAATTTTCTCACCATTTAGAAAGTAGTCTATGCTTTTATTCTTTTTGCCAAAGTGCAAGACCTCGCACTTGCTCACGTTAAATTCCATCAGCCATTTCCTGGACCACTCTCCCAACCTGTCTAGATCCTTCTGTAGCCTCCCCACTTCCTCAGTACTACCTGCCTGTCCACCTAACTTCGTATCATCGGCAAACTTCGCTAAAATGCCCCCAGTCCCCTCATCCAAATCATTAATATATTATGCGAATAGCTGTGGCCCCAACACCGAACCCTGTGGGACACCGCTCGTCACCGACTGCCATTCTGAAAAAACAACCTTTTATTCCAACTCTCTGCCTTCTGTTAGACAGCCAATCCTCAATCCATCCCAGCAGCTCACCTCAAACACCATGGGCCCTCACCTTGCTCAGCAGCCTCCCGTGTGGCACCTTATCAAAGGCCTTTTGAAAGTCTAGATAGACCACATCCACTGGGTTTCCCTGGTCCAACCTACTTGTTACCTCTTCAAAAAATTCCAACAGGTTTGTCAGGCATGACCTCCCCTTACTAAATCCATGTTGACTTGTTCTAATCAGACTCTGCTCTTCCAAGAATTTAGAAACCTCATCCTTAATGATGGATTCTAGAATTTTACCAACAACCGAGGTTAAACTGATTGGCCTATAATTTTCCATCTTTTGCCTTGATCCTTTCTTGAACAAGGGGGTTACAACAGCCATCTTCCAATCATCCGGGACCTTTCCTGACTCCAGTGACTCTTGAAAGATCTCAACCAATGCCTCTGCTATTTCCTCAGCCACCTCTCTCAGAACTCTAGGGTGTATCCCATCGGGGCCAGGAGATTTATCAATTTTAAGACTTTTTAACTTTTCTAGCACTATCTCTTTCGTAATGGCAACCATACTCAACTCAGCCCCATGACTCCCTTTAATTTTTGGGATATTACTCATGTCTTCCACTGTAAAAACTGACGCAAAATACTTGTTAAGTTATCCTGCTATTTCCTTATCTTCCATCACTAGGCTTCCTGCATCAGTTTGAAGTGGCCCAATGTCTACTTTTGCCTGTCGTTTGTTTCTTATGTACTGAAAGAAACTTTTACTATCATTTCTAATATTACTGGCTAGCCTACCTTCATATTTGATCCTCTCATTTCTTATTACACTCTTTGTTATCCTCTGTTTGCTTTTGTATCCTTCCCAATCTTCCAATTTCCCACTGTTCTTAGCCACTTTATAGGATCTCTCTTTTTCTTTAATAGATTTCCTGACTTCCTTTGTCAGCCATGGTTGTCTAATCCTTCCCCGGATAATCTTTCTTTTCTTGGGGATGAACCTCTGTACAGTGTCCTCAATTATACCCACAAACTCCTGCCATTTTTGCTCTATTGTCTTCCCGGTTAGCCTCTGCTTCCAGTCTATTTTTGTCAGTTCCTCTCTCATGCCCTCATAATTACCTTTATTTAACTATAACACCATTACATCCGATTTTGCCTTCTCTCTTTCAAACTCCAGACTGAACTCTACCATATCATGATCGCTACTTCCTAAGGGTTCCCTTACTTTAAGATCTTTTATAGAGTCTGGTTCATTGCAAAGCACTAGGTCCAGAATAACCTGCTCTCTTGTGGGCTCCATGACAAGCTGTTCCAAAAAGCCATCTTGTAAGCATTCCATGAATTTCCTTTCTTTGGATCCACTAGCAACATTATTTACCCAGTCCACCTGCATATTGAAGTCCCCCATGATCAATGTGACCTTGCCTTTCTGACATTCCTTCTCTTTTCCTGGTACATGTTGCGTCCCTGGTCCTGACCACTGTTAGGAGGTCTATACACAACACCAATTATGGTTTTTTTGCCTTTGTGGTTCCTCAATTCCACCCACACAGACTCCACATCATCCGATGCTATGTCATTCAATACCATTGATTTAATTTTGTTCTTAACTAACAAGGCAACCCCACCCCCTCTGCCCACCTCTCTGTCTTTTTGATAAGTTGAAAAACCATTGAGGTTTAACTGCCAATCCTGACCCCCCTGTAACCAAGTCTCTGTGATGCCTACCACATCATAATCATTCACTATTATCTGTGCCATTAGTTCATCGACTTTGTTATGAATGCTACGAGCATTCAGGTAAAGTGCCTTAATGCTAACTTCCTTATCATTAGAGATGTTGGAAGTCATATGATGTCCTAAGTTATCCTTGTTTTTTTCTGCATTCTCAGTCTAACTCAATTTTAAATCCACCTGGACACATGCTATCCTGCTGCTTATCTTTCCATTTAACGCCATGCTCCCTATCGCTTTCACTTTCCCTTCCCCCCAACTCAGAAGTTTAAAGTCCTACTGACCACCCTATTTATCCTCTTCGCTAGAACATTGGTACCCGATCGGTTCAGGTATTGAGTCAACATGGCAGATACAGAAGTCCAGTCACCCACCCCGATCAAAGGCAGGATGCCTTTGACTGTCGATAATGCCACTCTCCATGCCCCACCCACCCACCAGCTACCACAATATTCCTTTCCCTTCTCATGTTTTATAATCCCACCCAGTTGCTCCCTTCACAATTGTTCTTCCCTCTGCATTGCAGCATGGGGCCTTCAATCCCCATAATTACGCTCACCAGTTTCCTTCGAGCAGCAGGACCCCTGATAACTCCACCTTGACTTTGGGTGGAACAGGACTAACTGTGCCCCGCACTCTGGAGTGATTTAGACAGACAGCCCCGCATGATGAGTGACCAGCTGCCTGATTGGTAACTGCATCACTACCCAACTGGCTTCACAGGAGACCCTGGACTGGTTACACTGGATCAACAGGGCTGACTGTGGCCTTATTCCTGAATGGAAGAGATATGGAGCAGGAGACACCGATGACCCCAGTTGGTTGTCTGACCATGCACACCAAGCCCCTGACTGAAATGTAAGACTATATGTGACTAACTGTGCAGGGGAGTCCTTAGACTTGAATGAGGGCTACTCCTCCTAGATTTTGAGACATGGTGATTTGTTTGCAGCACATGCCAGGTGTTTGCCAACTATGCAGTTGGCACATGTTATAAGTCCGAGATTAGCATCATGCAGTAGTACAGCAGGATGTCCACCTCATTGACTGATCACTATTGACAGCTACAACATGTTTTCTGAATTTGTGTCTGCACTAAAAGACAAGTAGAGAGAGAAGAACTGTGAACCTTTAAGCCCTGGCTGAGGGGGTGGAGCACATAAAGGCAAGACTAGATGTGCTGAGATGCTGCAAGTATTGAAGAGTTCACAAGGAGAGTGAGCATGAAGAGAAGACATAGCCAGCCCAGAAATGCAGCCTGATTGAATACATGAGCTGGGTGCCTGTCCTTGCAGGCAAAGTGTCATGGAAGCAGCATTGCAATGAACAGTGTTGGTTCACCCCAAAGTACCACATTGAATTGCAGAAGTGTCCTGTAAATGGATCAGAAATGTGTCATGAGGGTGTTGTCAAGCTGATACATGTCAGATGGCGATATTTGTGGACCTGAGATATACACGGTGACTGCCCATGCATTGTGGCCTGAGAGTTTGGTGCCTGTTTATCCAACATTGATGTCTGGACGAATAAGTGATGAGCTGCAGTTGCAAGGTAAGCATTTTGTCTTTCATTTGGATGGCTCAGTGGTTAGCACTGCTGCCTCACAGCACCAGGGACCTGGGTTTGATTCCAGCCTGGGTACTGTTTATGTGGGGTTTGCATATTTTCCCTGTGTATGTGTAGGTTTTTACTGGGTGCTCCAGTTTCCTGCCGCAGTCCAATGATGTGTAGTTTAGGTGGTTTGGTCATGGTAAATTGTCCACAGTGTCCAAGGATGTATAGGCTGGGTCCCTTAGCCACAGTAAATGTGTGGTTAAGGGGATGGGGCTAGGTAGGATAATCTTCAGGGAATCGGTGCTGACTCTATTTGTTGAATGGCCTCTTTGTGTACTCTACGAATGCTAATACATGTTGAAAATTGTCACTACCTAGTTTCTGTCCTATACGTGAGAAAAAGGGAAACTGCATATTAATGAGGTAATAAAGAGATGGTAATTCATGCTAATACATGTAAACAGTCCTCTCACCATTCACTAGTGGGAATCTCATTTCACCATTCAACACTTGTTTGGAAAATAGGACTTTAACTCTCGACATTGAGAAGATCCTCCCTGGCCACTACATGTGTGTTTTCCAACTTTCTCACCATGGCTCAAATTGTTCAGGGCTTGGGAATGTTAATTACTGCCAATCACTCTTTCCAGCACTGTAAATGAGCTTTTACAAGTGATGGCCTAGTGGCATTATCATGGGACTTTTAATCCAGAGACCCAGGTAATGTTCTGACGACCTGGGTTCAAATCTCACCATGGCAAAAGATGGAAATTGGATTCAATAGATATCTGGAACTATATATCTGATGACTACCATAAATGTATTGCTAATTGTCAGAAAACCCATCTGGTTCACTAACGTCCTTTAGGGAAGGAAACTGCCATCCTTACCGGGTCTAGTCTACATGTGACTTCAGACCCACAACAAAGTGGTTGACTTTCAACTGCCCTCTGGGCAATTAAGGATGGGCATTAAAGGCCACCCAGCCAGTGATGCCCTCATCCTTAAGCATAAAGGAAAAAGAATGGAGTCTCATTCCTCAGAAGGTAATTATTGTTCCAGATATTAAAACGGCCATCTTAACATTAAACATATGTTTACTTTACATTACAATGTCGCATCAATCTCTCTTAAACCAGTTATTATTTCCTCCACTTTTGGTTCTTGATTTGAAATGAACCCACATGAGTAATTTTACGCTACCTCTCTGTCTTTGCACTATTTAATTCACAAGCCTTCAGACTGATTGGTTAAGGAGATGTATTGTTGCTTTCCCTCTTCACTCACTTATTTTCCTCACGATTATGTTATCAGCTCTCACTTTCAACAACTTGCCATGCTAAAATATCTAAAACTTAAAAATGCAAGGGTAAGGCTGATTAATGACAGATGTTGTTGATATTCCGCTACTGCAAGTTTTGGCTGATACTTCCACAAATGACGTCCACATCAAACTGAGTCAGAAACAGCCTTCGTCCCTGTGGTGAATGTTCATTGCTCACTGTTCAGTGGTCAAATAAAACTAGAACATCTTATTCTTTACAAGCCCTAGCATCACATTTTGAGGGAGATTGTGTTCTTATTGATGACATCACTGAACTGGCAATCCAGAATCCTAGGCCAATATTCGATAGCATGAGTTGAAACCCCACCATGGCTGATTGAATTCAAGCAATAAAGTTAAGGCTCAGTGACTCTGATCATGAACCTATCATCAATTGTCGTAAAAATGCATCTGGTTCATTCATGTCCTTAAGTAAAGGAAAGCTGCTGGAAATCTTCACTGAGGGATAGACTTCCAGATGTGTATTTTTATTCCTCTCTTGCCCCAGACCTTCTATAATCGTCTGTGGCCTTTGGCCAATGGAATCATGAGCTCGGTTCAAATCATCCAATGAGGTCATAGCAACACCCTTCATCATTGCCATGCCTGGTCTGACCCACTTGTATCTCCAGATGCTCATCCATGTGACTGACTCTTAACTGTACTCTGAAAGAGGTAAAAACAATGACTGTAGATGCTGGAAACCAGATTCTGGATCAGTGGTGCTGGAAGAGCACAGCAGTTCAGGCAGCATCCAAAGTGCAGCGAAATCGAGGTTTCGGGCAAAAGCCCTTCATCAGGAATGTACTCTGAAAGAGCCCACCAAACTATTCAGTTCAAGGACAGTTAGGGATGGGAAGCAAATGCTGGTCTTGGCAGCACCGCCCACATTGCATGAAAGAATAGGAATGTCACATACATCCTGGGCCTGTTAGAACGTGAGACAGTTCAACTGTGTGATTCCCATTACAAGAATGCTGGAAGGTCATGTGGTTAAACAAAGAGTTTGAAAGACTTACGTTCTCATGAGCCTGAGTCACAGTCTTTGATGTCCCAATTTATTTGACACAAAGGCGAGAAAAACCCGACTATCAATTCTGATGAAGTGACAGATTGTTCTGCCCTGAATCTTTAAGAAATCTTGGTTAGCACTCATGAAGCTGGAATGCTAAGCAGTGTAACAGTGGATTTTTGATGTTTATATTGCATTCCCAGTAGCAGAATTGGGAGCTCCACTGTTGGATGCTGTTTGTACCCATGGGACATAGGATGGTATAAAGAAATAAAATAGTTTACAGACTCCACTGTTGTGAACTGAAACTATAATTGTTTTGAGAACATCTGGGACTTGAAAGTTGCAGCTTTATATTGTGCCAGAGCAATCTTGGAGTCTTATAACAATGTTAACTGCAGTCACATATTTTACAAAACAATTTAGGTTATTTGTACATGAGACACAAGCGTTCTTGATGTAAGAAACCGACTGTTTCTCAATAATACCCATTTCCAGTTCACACTTACACTGTTCTCCAATTTACCCCTTCCTCCCCAATTTACACTGACACTGTTCTCCCAGAGATGGACTTCTTCCCCTAGTTTATCCTGATACTATTTTTCAATATTACTCCTTTCCAGTTTGAATTCAGACTTTTCCATAACAGACCCACTTCCAACTCACCTTAGCACTGTTCCTCAAGACTACAACTGAGGAGAACTAGCAAGTCTCCCTTTTCAAAATGGCAGCATGATTCAGCCCTGCTCAATAGTGGGGATTCAGAGTTGTGGGAGTGGGTGTCAAGTGAGGTGAGATTAAGTTGACAATTGGCTTGGCATTCCAATTCACATGACCAAATTAATCTAAAAATTCATAAATGCAACAAGTTTATACTGAAACTTCAAGAAAGTTTAGTAAAGATTTACGAGGACATTGTTAGGGTTGGAGGGTTTGAGCTATATGGAGAAGCTGAATAAGCTGGGGCTGTTTTCTCTGGAGCATCAGAGGCTGAGGGATGACTTTATAGAGGTTTATAAAATTATGAGGGGCATGGTTAGGGTAAATAGACAAGGTCTTTTCTCTGTGATAAGAGACTCCAGAACTAGAGGACATAGGTTTAGGGCGAGAGGTGAAAGATACAAAAGGGACTAAAGGGGCAACTTTTTCACACTGAAAGTGGTAGTGTATGGAATGAACTGCTGGAAGAAGTGGTGGAGACAAGTACAATTGCAACATTGAAAAGGCATCTGGGTGGGGACATGGATAGGAAGGGTTTCGAGGGTTATGGGCCAATTGGTAGCAAATGGGACAAGATTAGTTTATGAGCATGGATGAGTTGGACTGAAGGATCTGTTTCCATACTGTACACCTTTATGACTCTATAACTCTAATCAACAGTGTGAAAAGGATCATGTGGTCAAGTGACCACAAGTCCAAAATTGGGCATTCTTAAATTGACCCACAGCCAGAGAAATCAGGCCTGCCAGAAAATTGGCCAGACTAAATTAAGTAACAGCCTTCACCTATTGATGACAGCTAACCGTGGGAAACAATATCAAAAGTTCAAGGGGAATCAGGTACAACCAGCAACAGAGCTGTGTTTTGGAGAAGTGTCGATCAGACTTTCTGGCACCTTGACTGCATGTCATAGAGTCATAGAGATGTTTAGCACAGAAACAGACCCTTCGGTCCAACCCCTCCATGCCGACCAGATATCCCGACCCAATCTGGCCCATATCCCTCCAAAACCCTTCCTATTCATATACCCATCCAAATGTCTTTCAAATGTTGCAATTGTACTAGCCTTCACCACTTCCTCTGGCAGCTGTATGTGCACTGTACACTTCCCAGCATGGCACCAGCTGCTGTGACCTCATTGGATGACTTGAACCCAGTTCACAATCCAATTGGCCAAAGGCCACAGAACATTCTGGAAGCGCTGTGGCAAGAGGGGATAAAAACACACACGTGGGAAGCCAGTCCCTCAGTGAAGCTTCACAGGGAAGACTCACGGCAAAACACATGTCAGGAGACTGTACAGCAACTCAGGAGAAATTCCACTTTGTGCTGGGAGACACATCTTTGTGCCAGCCATACATAGGAGAGGAAGGAGATTCCAACAACCCAGTTCAAACATGTGGGCAATATCCTTTCTCCGATGGATAGAGCTAGATAAAGAGCGAATATTGTGGGAATATAGGAAACACTCACATTGTGTTTTTAAGAAGGAATATTTTGTTAATAAAATTGATTTGAATGAACTGCAAACTGAATTCTGTGTCCTTCTGTCCAGCTCACCGACAAGACCATTTAAGTGAAGGGTTTCTAATACATAAACTGGCCCAGGAACCCCAAGCATGGACAACAATCAGCTGCTGAGGATAACTCCTCTGCTCTTCTTTGAAATATTGCTATGGGTTTTTCACATCCATCTGCCAGACCAATAGGGCCTTGGTTTAAAGTCCCATGTGAAAGACAATCGCTGGATTTTCCCAGGAATCACAGAGACCGGGCAGCTTTAAAAATAGCAGGAGGAAGGCAACTCTGAGATTCCTGACCCCATTTCCAGCTCCAGGGATTTTCGCTGGTAGAGTAAGGACGTGGGTTGGTAACCTGAGTGTATTATTCCAATATCAACAGCGTCATGTGAAAATCGATATTTTAGACCATCTCCAAATTGGATAGAGTTGTGTTGGTTTTGTAAGGTGACATGAATGACATCAGCTTAAAGATGTCTCGAACCATGGGTTTGAGATTGTATACATATGAATGGTAAGTGCAGAAGGCTTTACTTCACTACATTACACACTCTAATGTTAAGTTACAAAGCTGCATACAAGAGAAGGTGATTATTTTGCTTTGTTTTGTCAAGTTCAGTATCCATTAACTAATGGGATAGTCAAGTGGACATATTTGAGAACTAGCAATCTGTCAATGGAATGAACAGCAGTGTGAAAGTCTTTGAAAGCATTTAAGTACATTATTGCTTTGATATTTTTCCTTGAAACATAGCTCAGCCATTAGTATTCTTGTTTGAAATCTTTGACAAGTGACTGAGCTTTCATTCAATAGCTTGATTCAGCTCAGCCATGTTAACTACAGTCAATCCACTTTTCTGGCATTGTAAATGTATTATTCCACACATCTATAAATGCATTTGAATTCAGCCAAGCATTCATAATGCAACTCAAGTGCATTATGCAGTGAACAACTTTGTCAACAAGTTCTTCTGAGCAGAATCCATTCAGGCTTTGAAAATAGACAGAAGTTCAGCCATCTGTCAAGTAGCAATACAGATGATAAAACGTTGCTGAGTAGAAGGTAGGATTATAACATCAGAAAATCTCCTCAGTCCTGATTCCCACCTCAAATGTCATCTTTTACTTTTGAGAAGTAAGCAATCTGTTGTACAATGAATAAGAAGTCTCTGATTCTGAGGGATATAATTCTAGGATCTGAAGAGAAGATACTAGTGAGATAGTCAATGTTTTGATTTCAGAATTGTCAAATTCCACGCATTCGGTGAAGGTTTCATCTGATTGGAATGTACTGAACGTAATTCTTTTATCCAAAAAGAGATGAGACAGGAAGTGGGTAACTAATAGTTGGCTTAACATTGTAAGATGTTAGAAGCTATTATTAAAAATATTATAGCTGGGAATATAAAGAAGACCCAGAGAAATTAATATTACAAATGAATTAAATACCATATATTATTTTTATTAAATGTTATAATAAATTAATATTATAAAGAGTAATAATGTTTAACTAATTATTGTAGGGAATCTAATCTAATCTAATTTATTCATGTTCTTTGTGGAAGTAACATGTGTTGTCAATAAAGGGGAATTACAATCCTTTATCTGAAATTCCAAAATCCAAAATGCTCCAAAATCCAAAGTTTTCTTCATCAAGGCTTTTTTTCAGCATAACAAGGCTGTTTGGCATGTGATCGGGTGAACCAATTCCACACCCACTCAGATATGATGTGGTGGTGTGGCCCAGCATTGGTAGGCTTCAATTGTGTCTCAGCGCTTGTACCAGTCACACGTGGGCCTGCTGTTTGCTAAGATTCTTCTTATTTCACTGTGAAAATGTCATTTATTCTGAAATCCGAAAAATTCCAAAATCTGAAAACAACTGGCCCCAAGGATTTTGGATAAAGGAATGTGTACCTGTAGTAATTGTATTGTACTGAGATTTCCAGAAGCCATTGGATAAGTACCACATCAGAGGTTATTGCAGAAAATAAAAACTCATGGCATAAGAGGTAACATCAAGATTGAGATGATATATCGATTTGTTGGAGCAATCGGAGACTTTGGAACACTCTTCCTCACAAGGTGGTGCAAGTAGAGTCTTTGACTACTGTTAAAACAAAGGCAGGTAAGATTCTGGATAAGCAAGGGGGCAAAAGGTTATTGGAGGTAAGTGGCAATGTGAAGTAATGAGATCAGCCATGATCTTATTGAATAGGGAAGCAGACTAGGAGGCCAACTGGCCTAGTCCTGTTCTTCATCCATATGTTCATATAACAAACAGTGATGCTTGTGTGCCTGAAACTTATTAACAGTCTTTCCCCTCCGTGAAAATGTAAGACAAAAAGATGCATTAGAATTGCATGTGGGAGTGTATATTTTTGTGTCTAGTGTATATTACTTGAATCTCTATTATCTGAGTGTTCTTTCTCATCGTCCTGAAGAGATTATTTATTAGTAGTCTTCTGCTACCCGCCACCACTACAAGAACCTTCAACTGATTGAAAACGTTTAATCGTGTTGAGGTGGGCTGGCCTCAGAATACAGCTGGGAAGAGGCTTTTTGAACTTTTCCAAAATAAAAATGCTTTCTCACATGATCTGGAGAAAGGACATTCTCAATATCATTGAAGTAATAGCTGAGGTGATTGAGAGTGTTTTACTTGATAAAAAGAGAGGGGATGGGGGAAGATGACCAAGAATTATCAGGAAAGTTAATGTTTGCAGTTTTTGTAGCTAATGCATGAACTGTTAAGGTTAAAATCACGTGTTCCAATTAACATGGCAAATAAGATACAGCATCACTTTTATCCAGCTATTTTTCTTTAGTGACTTTATTGATGCACAAAGTTACATTGAATCACCAGCATGGAAACAGGTCATGTGGTCAAAATGATTGATTTTTAATATGATTTTCACCAGATGTGGACATCAATGACTTGGCAAGTATTTGTTGCTCATCCTGAATTGCTGCTCACAAGGTGGCGAAGAGCTGTTTTCTTAAATAACTGCAACCCATGTATGTAAACACGGAAACGAAAGTTATGGTTAGGATTTTAACTCAGTGAACATAAAAGAAAGGTAATATAATTTCAACTCAGTATGACATGTGGTGTGGTGGAGACCTTGCAATTGACTGTGTCCCAAGCTTTTTCAGAGGTAGTAGATTTGGAAGGAACTGTCAAAGGTGCCTTAGTGAGTTCCTGTAGTGTATCTTGAAGACGGTATACACTGCTCCCATTATGTATTGGGTGGAGGGGCATTTAAGCTGATAGTTTTGTGCTGCATTGTATGAATTTTCTTCTGTATTGCTGGAACTGCACTCATCCAGTAACTGGAGGCTATTACATTGCGCTCCTGACTTGTGCCTTGTTCATGGTGGACTGATTTTTATCCGTTACTCACAGTAGTGATCTCAGTCTCTGTCTTGTCTCGTTAGCCAAAGTATTTATGTGGCTGGTCCATAAATACATAATATAAAGATATAATATTAGGTTCTCTATTGCTGCAGATGCTGATTGCATGGCATTTGTGTGACATGAACATTACTTACTTTCTAGCACCAGCGTGAATGATTTCCAAGTCTTGTTGCGTATGTTCACAAACTGCTTCATCGAATGAAGAATTATGAATGGCACTGAAGATTGTGAAATCAATGATAAACATCCCCACTTCGGAGGCAGCTAAAGGTGGGTGGATCTAGGCCATTATCCAAAGGAACTCTAGCAGCGATATTTCTGTGATTGAGATGATTGACCTCCAACAACCATAACCATCTTCTTCTATGCAATGTTTGACTCTCTCTGATTGCCATTTACTCCAGGGTTCCTTGATCCACAAGTGTTAAAATGCTGCCGTGATATTTAAAGAGCTCAGCATCATACCTTACAGGCTATGCATTCACAGTAGCATCACCATTCCTGGATATACCGCTGAAAGAACAGACCCAACAGATATTGCAATATAGTGGTGTACAGTCAGGATGGAGTTGCCCGGAGAGTTATCAGCATTGACTGCAGGCACCAGGAAGTCACCAGGCCAAACATGGAGGGGGAAACCTCCTCCTGGTTACTACACACCGTCCTCCCTCGGCTGATGAATCAACCCTCCTGCATGTTGAACAATACGTGGAGGAAACACGGAGGTTGGCCAGGATACAGAATGTACTGTGGGTGGGGGATTTAAATGTCCAACACCAAGAGTGGCTCAGCAGCAGCATCGCTGCTTAAACTGGCCTAGTCCTAAAGTACATAGCTGCTGGACTAGCTTTGTGGTAAGTGATGTGGAGAGTAACAAGGGGGGACAAACATATTTGGCCTCATCCTCACAAAGCTGCCTGCTGAAGATGCATCTATCCATGACAGTATTAGTAAGAATGGCCACTACACAGTCTTTGTGAGGACAAAGTCTCAGCTTCCCATTGAGAATATCTTATATTGTATTGTGTGGCACTATCACCATGCTAAACGAGATTCATAGAAAAAGCACAAAAAAAGGACAAATCCAAACTGGCCAATTACGGCCCCTTCATAAAGTGATGGAAGGTGTTATTAACAGTAGTATCAGGTAGCACCTGCTCAGCAATAATCTGCTCAGCAACATTTAGTGTGGGTTCTGCCAGGACCACTCAACTCCTTACCTTGGTTCAAACATGGACAAGAGAGTTGAATTCTGGAGGTGCGATGAGAGTGACTGCCCTTGACATTAAGGCCACATTTGACTGAGCATAGCATCTAGGAGCACTTGCAAAACTCCAGTCAATGGGAATCTGGGGAAAACTTTCTACTTGTTCAAGTCATACTTGGTACATAAGAAGATGATTGCTGTGGTTGGAAGTCAGTCATCTCAGATCCAGGACATCTCTGCAGGAGTTTCTCAGGCTGGAATCCTCAGCTTAACCAGCTTCATCGATGACTGTCCCTCCATTACATTGGGGATAGTCACCAATGATTGCACGATGTTCAGCAACGTGCATGCCTTCTCAGATACTGAAGCAGTTCATGTTGAAATGCAGAAAGCTGTGGACAATATCCAGGCTTGGGCTGACAAGTGGCAAATAACATTCATGCTACACAACTGCCAGGTAATAACCATCTCCAACAAGAGACAATCTAACCATTGCCTCTTAAATTTATTGGCATTATCATCACTGAATCCATCACTATCAACATCTTGGTGATTACCAATAACCAAAGATTGAACTGCACTCGCCATATAAATAGTGGCTTCAAGAGCAGGTCGGAGGCTAAGAGTCCTGCATCGAGTACCTCACCTCCTGAATCTCAAAAGCCTGTTCATCATCCAGAAGAAACAGGTCAGGATGTGATAAAATACTCACCACTTGCCTGGATGTGCAACAAAACTCAATAAACTTTACACCATCCAGGACAAAACATCCTGCTTGGTTGACACCACATTCACAAAAATCCACTCCCTCCACCACTAATGTTCAATAACAACAGCATGTTCTATCTACAAGTTGCACTGTGGAAATTCATCAAAGATCCTTAGACATGACCTCCTAAATCCAATGCCACTCATATCTAGGAGGACAAAGGCAGCAGATATATAGAAACACCACGACCTTCAAGTATCCTTCCAAGCCACTCACCATCCTGACTTGGAAGTACGTTGTTATCCCTTTAGTATCATTGGATCAAAATCCTGAGTTTCACTTCTTAATGCGTTGTGGATCTACATGGATTGCCATGATCCAAAAAGACAACTCACCACCACCTTCTCAAGGGCAAATAGGACCATAGAGTAAATGCTGGTCCAGCCAGCAAAAGCCACATCCTATGAATGAATATAAGAAAAGGGCATTCTCACCTTACCTTTTGAATTTAGCTGTTTTCTTTGTGTTTTGATGAAAGTTGTCAAGGGGTCAAGACCTGAGCAACCCTGGTTGAACCCAAACTGAGAATTGTTGAACAAGTTTTTGCTGAGGAAATGACATGTGATTGCACGTCGATGATATAGTAAGAGTCATAGAGATGTACAGCACGGAAACAGACCTTCGGTCCAACCTGTCCATGCCGGCCAGATATCCCAACCCAATGTAATCCCACCTGCCAGCACCCAGCCCATATCCCTCCAAATCCTTTTTATTAGATTAGATTAGATTACTTACAGTGTGGAAACAGGCCCTTCAGCCCAACAAGTCCACACCGACCCACCGAAGCGCAACCCACCCAGACCCATTCCCCTACAATTTCACCCCTTCACCTAACACTACGGGCAATTTAACATGGCCAGTTCACCTAACTTGCACATTTTTGGACTGTGGGAGGAAACCGGAGCACCCAGAGAAAACTTATTCATATACCTATCCAAATACCTTTGATACCTTCCATTACTTTGCTGATGATCAAGAGGAGAATAATAGGACAGTCATTAACTGAGTTGCATTTGTTCTACTTTACATGTGGACATGACCTGGGCAATTTCCACATTGCCTGGTAGATGTTATTGTTGAAATTATCTAGAACATCTTGACTGGGGGGGGGGGCACAGCTAGTTGTGGAGCACAAGTCTTCAGTAGTATGGTTGAAATGCTGTCAGGATCCCTAGGCTTTGCAGCATTCAGTGCCTCCAACCATTTCTTAACATCATATTGGATTGAATCAATTGGATTGAAGACTGACATCTGTGATGTCGAGGACCTCAGGAGGAGACCTCAGGAGCTGAATCATCCACTCTGCCCTTCTGGCAGAAGATGTTTGTAAATGCTCCAGGATTGACTTTTGCTGCTGTTTATGTTACAAACAGACTTTCGATTGTTCTGCTTTCTCTAATCTTATCAGTGCAACAATACATGAAGCAAAACTATTCTCTATGTCCTTACTTTCCCATATTGATTATCTCCAAATATTGCACTGATTTAAAAAAAGGTAGACCTTCCTTTGAAATTACTGACCTTGATGCAAGATAATTGTCAAGAAATGCATTAAATAGAACCACATATAATGGTTAATAGCTTCTCAAGGTATCCAACTGAGTAAGGCATTTTAAAAAAAATTTTTCTGAATCCATTCCTGGGTTTGATCTTTTTAGAGAAAGGCTGTCATTTATTTTGAATACCTGCCCTCAAGAAGGCAGTAAAAAGTCCTTTTTCTGAGGTGATTGGTGAAAGTGGTTCCACAATGATGTTTGGTAGGCTGCTCCAGGCTTTGGTGCAGTGACAATTAAAAATGGCAAAACATTTCAGAGTTGAAATGTATGGCTATGATGTTAGCTGAATGTTAAATGCTTTCATCATGAGAGTCGTTAGTATCTTTGCAATTGCAGTGCAATATATTCCTTCATATTATTTCATTCAACAGTTTAATAAAACATTGTTGATTGTCCAAAAAACCCATCTGGTTCATTAATGTCCTTTAGGGAAGGAAATCTGCCATCCTTACCTGGTCTGGACTACATGTGACTCCATACCCACAGCAATGTGATTGACTCTTAACTCCCTTCTGGGCAAGTAGAGACGGGCAGTAAATGTTGGCCGAACCAGAGATGCCCACCTTCCGTGGATGAATAAAAAAATAAATTCTGACAGAATATTATTAAGGGTCTGGAAATAAAAGTAGTAAACACCAATGTGAGTATTTATTTGGATAGTATGCTTGACTTGGGCAAATAATGGGGTTCCAATGCACCCACAATCCTGTCCTTCTAGGTGGTGGAAGTTGTGTGTTCTTCTGGTGCTACGATATCCTGTAAACAGTTCCCTTTTTCATCATGCTGTGCCATTGGTGAGGGGAATGGATTTGAACAGTGCTTTATGGGATTCCAATTTGTTTTGGCTTTGAATGAGCTGGCTCAAAAATAAATAAATTGGATCAGAATACGGTCATTAAGATGTTTTGCAAATTCTTTCCATTGAAATTCAGTTGAATAAAAAAAACTAGCATCTGATTGACATAAAAACATGAGTAGTTCATTAGCTAAAAGGTGACAGGACTCAGTCCAACACAATTTATCCCCAAGTGACCTCTTAAGTGGCTAAGCAAGCCATTCAACTCAATGAATAGACTACCCGTGCTTGAAGAAAAAGACCCATTTTCACTTTTATTGAGCAGTAGGGATAGGAAATAAATCCCCACCTTCCCCCAAGATCCAAAAGTATAAAGAATGCATCAGCAGTTACATTGTCCAATCTGCCTTCAGTTTAGCTTAGCTGTAAATGAGGTTTCATATGTGTGCACTTAGTGCTGTCCATTGGCTTCTTTTTCATGTTATAATGAGGAGTGGCCAAGAGGACTCACTCTCTCTGAATGTTAAAATGTGACAGCAGTGTGTCCACTAAGTGTGTAGGAGTTCCAGTGAGGCTTCTGGATACTTTCAAAGCTTCGCTCAGGGTTATACAACACCAGGCGCTAAGCCAAAGCATTTTGCACTGACACAATAAAGCATTGCTTTCACTGCTTGGAATAGTAATCCAATGAGAGGGGTAGTGGGGAGAAGGATTTGGGTTTTTTCATAACTGAATTTATTTTCATTTTAGGAACAGGTCATTCTAAACCCAATATTATGGAAAGTGAGCTAAATTAAGAATACTTAAATGAACCCAAGTCAGCACAATTCTTTCCAAGCAAGATTGTTAATTCAGTTTAGATCTTATTGGAATGTGTCTCAGTCCCCTTGCCAAAGGCTGAGATGGGAACGTGATTGGTTGCCAGCAGTGTGGACATGGTACTTTGCCCAGGTCCTCATTAGACTGGGAATGACGGTTCTTTTTCAGCTGACTAGTCTGGCTTCAGGATTCAGCATTTTGATCCAAGCCATTTAACCTACACAGTAGCGTAAACAGAAGACTGACTTTATCAGAAACTTTATCGATCATCTCCACTCCAATAAAGGTAACACTACACTAGTCAATTCTACAGTAGCCATTGTTACAAAATTAAACAGGAGCAAAAGGTGCACAATAGAATCAAGACTGATGTAAAATTGAGCTATTATTTTGACAGTTAATAATGGATTGTAGAAAATGCATGCACTTGTGCATTGCAATTGAGAGAAAAAGCAAAAGTGAAATATTAACAAGAACAGATCTTCCTGGATCTCATGGAAGTACACAATGACTTTGCGGGCGTTCTGATGTCATCATGCACATGCTTGAGTTGATCTTGGCAAACAAACACATTTGTAGGCGTGTAGAAAAAAAATAGGCATGAAGATACTTTAGCACTCTGAAATGATGCTTAATTAAAGCATTTTGTTGTAAATTGTGTGTTGACCTGTGGATAGATTTCTTTTCCTGTTGAATGGTAATATTACTGGATAATGTTACAATTGCCAGTCTACCAATGCTATTCCAATAACACCTTCACATGGAGATATAAAATGTAGAAGCAATATTGGTTATTTGGATGATCACGTCTGCTTCACCATTCAATGCGATAATCCTCAACTCCACTTTCCTGCCTGATCCATATAATGTTAGGTTCCCTTGCTGCTGAAATATTTGTCTACCCCAGCTTTGAATTCACTTAGTGATACACAATTCTACAGCAAGACAAAAAATGTTCCTTGTTATCTCTGTCCTAACTGGGTGACCCCTCACTCTCAGATTATGCGCTCTGGTTGTAGACTCTCCCACAAGGGGAATCAACCTTTCTGCATCGACCCTGTCAGACCCTTTAGGAGTCTCATACGGTTCAATATGGTCTCCCTTCATTCTCCTACACTCCATTGAGTGCAAACCAAACCTATTCATCTTCTTCTCATAATAAAACCTCTCCACAGTCATTCAAGTCATTAATATACTGTAAATAATTGTTACCCCAGCACTGAATCCTGCGGCTCTCCACTAATTACAGATTGTGATCCTGAAAGTTCCCAGTTAATCCCAATTCTCTACCTTCAATTCATTAGTTAATCCTCTATCCATGCTGTGCAATGATCCTATTTTGACTATTATACAATCATTCTTGACCCAAATTTCTTCCTTAGCCTGAATGCTGAATTCTAACATGTTATGGTCACTGTTATTGAGGGGTTCTTTTACTCTGATATCATTTACTAAATGCGCCTCATCATGCTTTACCAGATCCAAAATAACCCGGTCATTTATTGTATCTACAATCAGGAATGGTCCCACAGAGTCTGTAATTCTTCCTCATGGCTAGGTTTGCTAACTCTCCAATCTACATGAAGAGTAGGTCACCCATGATTAATAGACTGCCATTTTACATGCCTTTATGATCTCCTGATTTATTCTTCATCCTACAAAACAGCTATTGTTACTAATGATTACTTCAGCCAGTGACTTCTTCCACTTGTTATTCCTTTCCTCCACCTATATGAATTTGACACTAATCTGATCCTAGATAATTACTTACTATTATACTTTTCTATCTCATACAAACAAAGCTACCTCCACCACCCTTCCCTTCCTGCTTGTTCTTTTGAAAAGACACATACTGCTGAATATTTAATTCCCAGCTTTGATCTCCTCCTAACTAGATCTCTATAATGGGTCACATCCATTAATCTTTATTTTGCCATCAATTCTTCTTGTTTATTCCAAATATTGTGCACATTTAAGTAAAGGGCCAGTCATTCTGCCTGTTTGCCATTGTTCCTCCTGTGGTCCTATTTGTTGCTGTTGTTTTATGCTTGTACAATCTGTCCTCTCCTGTGCCACTGTGGCTCTCATTATCAACATTGCTGTTGGATATTCACACCATATCCTTTGCTTTGTAAGCCTATGTATTGCTCTTCATGAACCTTCCCCCCCTATTTGTGTAAAGCCCACTTTTCAGCCTAAGTTATTCAATTCACCAGGACCACTGGTCCCAGCATGGTTTAGGTGAAGCCCTTCACACCAGAATATTTCCCTTCTACCCCAGGACTGGTTGCACTGCCTTATGAACTGGAACCCATTCCTCCCACGCCAATCTTTAAGTCGTGTACGTCACTCCTCAACATTATTTAACTCATGCCAGTTTGCTCATGGCTGTGGTAGTAATCCTGAGGTTATTACCTTGGAGGTTCTGCTGTTTAGTTCAGTTCTTAACTATTCAAAATATTTCAGCAGAGCCTTCATTTTAGACTGATCAAAGTAATTAGTATTGATTCAGATGATGACAACAGGAACGACCCCCACCCTCCCACCCGAGACTAAGTTCCTCTCCAGCTATGAGGAGATTCCTTAACCCAAACACCAGGCAGCTTTTGTCACTCAGAAAACACTATCAGTTTATACTGTACCGCACCACTACAATGTTTCTATCCCCATCTCTCCTTTTGAATGGATCCCTCTACCACATGCTATCAATAGTAATAATCGCAAAAAAAAAGTTTTCATTCTAATGGCACATTCTCCCTTTTTGGCTAAGGTGTCCTGTTCCTTGTGCCACTCCCCCAGGTCTTTTAAGGTGCCTCCTTTGCACAGAAACCCTGTGCCATAAAACAATCCCAGAGTATAGGAGACTGTTGGAAGAACGCACAAAAGTTTCTTTTTCTCCTTTAAATGACAATGATTGAGATGAAACGAAGGACTACCTGCTCACTGGAAATCTTACAAAACACATGGATGTCCTGGAAAATGGCAGTGTTTGAAACTCCGACCCTTGCTTCTCTTTCAGATGCGGAATGACCTGTTGACTATCTCCTGATTTTTTTCTATACTTGATAACATTCAGTACATTTTCAGTGAATCACAAAACGTGGGTAATTTTCACCTAACTTGCTGAGAGGTAACAAGCTAATTTGATTAACCTCCCACTTTTCACACTCTCTCTGTCTGATTTTATATTCCATGGACTTGATAAAGAAAGACATTGACTTTTCGCAACTTCAGGACTTCAAAGTGATTCACAGCCGTTGAAGTATTTTGAAGTGTAAGTTGAAAATACTGGAAATCGAGAGTTAGGTCAGACAATATTAAAGGAGAGCTAATATTCAGGAAATGACCACTTTGAAAATATGCCAATACCGTTAATTTTATTGATGACTTCAGTGCAGCATGGTGGCTCAGTGGCTAGTATTGCTGCCTCAGATTGCCAGAAACCTGGGTTCAATTCCACCCACAGGTGACATGGTCTGTGTTTCATGCTCTCCCTGTGCCTGTGTGATTATTTTTTCCACGTGGTTCAATTATCTCCTACAGTCGAAAGATATGCAGGTTAGGTGGTTAGCCGTAGGGAATTCAGGGTTACAGGAATAGGGTGGAGGTGGGGGAGGGGGCGGCTCTGGGTTGGCTGCTCTTCAGAGAGTTGGTGTGGATTCGATGGGCTGAATGGCCTGCTTCCACTCTGTAGGGATTCTATTCTATTTAGTCATGCTACCTGACTTGCTGAGTAATTCATCTGACTTTCAGGCATTTACACCACTTAGAAACTTTTGAAATGTAGTATTAGGATCTGTCCCTTCAAAGGGACCCAATTTGATCCTGGAGTATCTTAAACCATTAAGCTCCAGACTGATAAATGTTAAATTGTCTCCTTTCGGTTATTCACCCATTTCCTTTCAACCTTTGCTGGTTCGAATCAGATTAATTTGGAAAGGATCCCTTCTTTTGTGGATACTTTTCTCCCAGACTCAAGTGAACTCATGCTTTAGAAAGAGCCAAATTTGAAAAAAAGATTTATTATTAAACATTAGAATAAATAGAAACTCAGTTCACGTATGCACATTGTAGAAATAAGAGGTTAACCTAAACGATAAAAGTTTTAAAAAAGTTTTAGTGGGCGGCACGGTGGCACAGTGGTTAACACTGCTGTCTCACAGCGCCTGAGACCCGGGTTCAATTCCTGACTCAGGCGACTGACTGTGTGGAGTTTGCACGTTCTCCCTGTGTCTGCGTGGGTTTCCTCCGGGTGCTCCGGTTTCCTCCCACAGTCCAAAGATGTGCGGGTCAGGTGAATTGGCCATGCTAAATTGTCTGTAGTGTTAGGTAAGGGGTAAACGTAGGTGTATGGGTGGGTTGCGCTTCAGCGTGTCGGTGTGGACTTGTTGGGCCGAAGGGCCTGTTTCCACACTGTAAGTAATCTAATCTAATCTAAAAAAAAATGCAGATCTGTTGTTAAATTGTTCATGAAGAATGAATAATCGAATGTTATGGCCTTACAGTGGATATTACTGATAGTTGAATCGTCAGTTTCAAGATTCTTGGCTTTTTAGGTCGATTGAAATTATGATGTTTGAAGTACTCAGAATGAAAGATAGATCCCCTCCCCCTTCCTTCACCTGCATTGCAGGGGTGTATAAATGGTAGCTCTCAGAACCATCAGAGCATAGTAGTTCACCTAATTATGAGATTAACACAGACTAGTACACACAGACTGGGGTGGAAGCTTACATTTATCCTCTGTCCTTTTGAATGCTTCAACAGAGAAAGCACAAATATGCTTTGAGCTTAATCACTGTGTTGTCATCAAATTCACACACTGAGAAATTTTTTGTAGATTATAAATTAAATTTATAGCACATTTTCCCCCTTTGATGCCTCTTTAACACCTTGTCAGATATGATATTCCAGAATATCTCTCTTTCCAGCCACAGAATTTGCATCTATGGTCAACCTTTGGCTGAATGTCCTTTCTAAAGAAAAAGCACACATAAAGTCATAGTCAGAAAGATGTACAGCATGGAAACAGACTCTTCGGTCGAACCCGTCCATGCCGACCAGATATCCCAACCCACCTGCCAGCACCTGGCCAATATCCCTCCAAAATCTTCCTATTCATATACCCATCCAAATGTCTTTTAAATGTTGCAAATGTATCAGCCTCCACCACTTCCTCTGGCAGCTCATTCCATACACGTATCACCCTCTGCTTGAAACAGCTGCCCCTTAGGTCCCTTTTATATCTGTCCCCTTTCACCCTAACCTATGCTCTCTAGTTCTGGACTCCCCCACTAAAATTATGCCCTTCATAATTTTGTAAACCTCGATAAGGTCACCCCTCAGCCTTCGATGCTTCAGGGAAAACAACCCCAGCCTGTTCAACCTCTCCCTATAGCTCAAATCCTCCAACCCTGGCAACATCCTTGTAAATCTTTTCTGAATCCTTTCAAGTTTTACAACATCTTTCTGATAGGAAGGAGACCAGAATTGCATGCAATATTCCAACAGTGGCCTAACCAATGTCCTGTACAGCCGCAACATGACCTCCCAACTCCTGTACTCAATACTCTGACCAATAAAGGAAAATTTACCAAATGCCTTCTTCACTATCCTATCTACCTGCAACTCCACTTTCAAGGAGCTATGAACCTGCACTCCATGGTCTCTTTGTACAGCAACACTTCCCAGGACCTTACCATTAAGTGATAAATCCTGCTAAGATTTGCTTTCCCAAAATGCAGCATCTACATCGTTACTAAAGTTTGACTTATCTATTAGTGATGTAGTGTTATGATTCATGATAATAATCACTTTTATAATGTGGAAAATGCAGCAGCCAATTTACACAGCAAACACCCTGTGTGATTTTACTTCAGCAATAGATACTTACCTGAACACCAGGAAAAAAATTCTCCTGCACTGTTTGGAAATGTTGCAGGAAGATATTTCTTGTTCATCTGAACAGAGTTTTGGTTAATTCTTTTCGATACATGGCACCTCTGACAGTGTGGCACACCCTCAGTACTGCACTGGAATGTTGTCTATATATTTTGTACGCTGGAGTGGGACAACCTTCTGTTCAAAGGTAAATATTAGTGAAACACAGACACTACTAGGCGTTCCTAACCATATAATCAATTGAGCATTACACCAATTGAAATCACTTTTAATTCACTCCAGCAAAACAGCAGCACAATCACATTCCAAACAACAAGGGGGACAGCAAACACAAGAACATTTTGATTCCATTTGTACATCTTGCTATTTTTATTGAAAAGAAATAAACAGCAATTGAAGATTTGCATGAAGTTACATTGTGAGCCGGTCAAACGATGAACAAACACAATTTTGTCTCACCCGTCTGTGATATTTCAACCCAGTTATTACTTCTTTTACTTTCAGCTCCTGGGCAAGGTTTAAAGATGCCTACTAAATGCCAAGCAGACATATGTAACTTATTAAAATGGACTTACAGAATGTACCCAATAAGAGGAAGTAATTTTAAATAGGAAGCATAATTTCTTAAACAAAACAGACAATTTTCTTTTTTCTGTTAATTGCTGGTCTTGTGGATAGCCTTAAGTAACTTGGAGAAATCAGCAGACTGTGGTAATGAGTCTATGTTATGCTTGCAGTTAGAGAGAATTCTGTTTGTAAAGTGGCTAACAATGATGCTTAGTATTTGTGAGAGGCAGGTAGGCATGCAACCTGGAATCTCTAAAGTAATTCTATGTTCTATGCTGTAGGGTTTCCTCTGTTAGTTTGTGTGTTGCATACATCTTGTGTTATGCTGGGATAAGGTTCCACACAAATTAGCTCCCCTTGTTCCCTTGTCACAGGGTGATATTGTATGGCCCACCAAATTGCTAAAGAGGCCCCACATTTAATGCTGTTCCAGAGCTGAGATCGCTGAGTCCAGCTGGGATGAGTTATCTCTCTCTGTCTCTCTCTCTGTCTCTCTCTCTCTGTGTAATGAGAAATTTCCTGCTTCTGATTGCTATCCAGTGACTTGCCCCTATCCCCTCCACCTCCCCTGGTCCCACCAGACCACTATTGCAATGTAAGTACACCTGTGGGAAGTCAGGATAAAGACTTTTGGAACTGGTTTCCCATCATCCTTTAGCAAAAAAAAAGCTCCCACACAAAACCGTTGACACTTAACTACCTCTCAGCCATGTCAAGTCACTCGCAGTTCCAGAACACAACTACCTTAACACAAGTCAAGATGAGCAATAAATTGTTTTGCTCATGGCAACCACATCCTAGGAACAAATAAAGCAAGTCTTATGCAATTCACATGTCCATCCTGTCTACCACCTAGCAATTAACATTGATGAAAGTTTACACGCGATGGTTTGGCAACATAAATTGTTATGTAAAGTGACAACATTTCCAAATATTTCATTTTTCTCAGATATTTCTAAAGCACCTAAATTATTTCATGTCGTTTGTCACCTCCTGCAATTATATATGCCTTCCTTTGCAAATCTCCTGAATTTGTACAAGGTGTAATTTTGAAATGAAACACTTGCTTTACGCAAGTAGGAATGAAAAATCTGCCTTATGTACATGGTCTCCAGTTTGCTGTTGTCATTGCCCAGAAAAGCTGCTGGAGTTCAAAGGCAATTTGAGAACGGGAGGGAGTCTTCGAGGTGGCATATGCTAGCATCCTCTCAGAAAACTGCACTGCATCAATCAATACCAGAAAATAACCCATCCAGTATCATCGCTTTTACATGGTCCTTCAGTGCCTGTGTGCAAAAGGAGGCTTGTAATCCCTTTGTAAAATTACAGTGCCAGCACATCGAGCACCCATTTCATAAACACTTTCCTGAAGATTACTTACCATCAATAATGAAGATGATAAAATTACTATGTGACATTTGTACATCTCATTTAACATTAAGTATTGCAGATAATAGTCGAATTGTTTGCTTTAGCTAACTTGCTCTCCAGAAAGCAGTGATGTGCTGGGATCATTCCACAGATATAAGAACCCTGCTGAAATGGGTGGCACAGGGACGTGCATTAACTTGATCCTACCTTCAATGTTACAGTTGCGGCCAGAGGGAAAAGTAATGGTGACGATGTATATTTATAAATGTGAAAAGTTATTTACAGTTATATCTCAGTCATGCTGCCCAAATACTCTTACTATCGCTTCCACTCTATCTCAGGACAGCCCCAGAATCTGCAGCTGGAGTGGAGGGAGCTTGCCTTGCAGTGGAGCCTGCTGGCCTCAAAGGTTTGGGTGGGCAACTCTGAGGACGTTATGTGTCTGGAGGGTGGGGACACACTGAATGTGTCCTATCCTGAGGCAGATGCACCTTCCCCCAGGGTAGAGGGATGGATGTGGAAGGCCCTGTCAGCTCTGGAATGTGCTGAGAAGAGATTTCTGTGGGGCTTGTATGTGGTTCCTCCTCTGGCACTGCCCTGTCTCCATGTGAGGAAGGGGCACCTGGAGTGAGGTCAAGGTCCCTTTACTGCCTTTCAGCTTCCTGCTGTTCCTGTTTCTGTCTCTGCACAACAATGAAGTCAACACCTACCAACACCACACCATTCTCTCCTGCCTCGAACTGAATAGGTGCCTGTTTTCTGGCAGTCCTCCGAGCACCAGTGACCTGGGCATTTCTTCCTTGACCAGCTGCGGAGATGTGATAGTGATGTGCACATTCCGGCTCTGATCTGGCTAACATACCCATCGAGGTATCAGTCTCTGTGCTGGTGGGTTGGGTTGTGGTGGTGCACAAGGCAGTCTTGCTTGTGCTTCCTCCACGGGTTTCTGTGCTCTCTTCCTGGGAGGTGGACAAGGGGATACTATGTGGGGCCGCCATCATAATCAAAGACATGTTGCTCAAGGACTTGTTAGCAGAACATGAAAGTCTCAGATTGGTCCCATTCTTCACCAGCTGGAACAGCCTCCCTGTTGGGATTGAGGTGAGTATCTTGGACCCATCACCTATCCTGGCTCTTTCAGCTCTATTAAGGAATGTGTTCCCTGGCATGGAAGAAAGAGATGGATTGAGTGAGGTGGTACAGGTGTCAGTGCTGATGTGGATGGTGGAAAAATGGCGAGGTATCCTGGTGAATGAGCAGGCAGTGCAGTGGACATTCAGACTTAGTGTGGGGAGGCAGTGAGAGTGAGTAAGAAAAGATGCAGGAAACAGTGAGAGTGGTCTAGTATGAGCCTTGGGTGGGAGGTGGCTCCAGTAGCAGAGATGGAATGAGTGTGAGGTGGCAGAGAGCAGATGGTGGCAATACAGCAGACACTTCTTCAGGACACACAGGAGAGTCGATCTCACCGCCCATCCATGTTCCCTCAAAGCACCCATCTCAGTCATCATGGCACTGCAGGACTTCCACTTAGAGAAACCCCACACTTTCAAATGGCTTTGCCAATTTGTTGCTTTGTGTTTCACTGAGGCCTAGGTGACTATTGTCACTGGGTAAAGTAAGATTTGTGATGGAAGCATAAACAATTGAATGAAACACATCTGAGTGATGATGTTTGAAGCCAATATGTCGCAGTACAAGAAAAATAGGAGGCTATTCAGCCCATCATGTCCATACAGCCTCTCTGCAAGAGCAGCTCAGCTAATCCTGTTCCTCTGCCCATTCTCTATGGACCTACAGTATTTTTCTTTGCCCAATCAGCCTGTGCAGGATGAAGAAAAATTATGGAAGGCACCACAATTCGCTAAAGCCAATATCTGAGCAATGCAAGCTGACCAGACGCCCCGGGAACAAATCACACCCACAGACATGACCTCTCTTGCCTCTGCACTCGAAAGCAGCCAAAAGCATTCTGGGAAGTTGCAGAGGCTAAGACCCAAAGGGTGATCTGCAGTGTGACCAGTAGCAGAGTGACTTCCCCAACCACGAGATAAAGCAATACTCAATCTTGACTGTGTCAACAGAAACCACAAATGTATAGCTTCCATATGGAATGGAAAAATCAATTTCTGTTTGAAAGCTTAAAGATAAGGGTATTTTCCTTATGTGTTATCAAAGAACATAAACAAGTAAAAGGGAGAAATTGAAATGACAATAATACTGAAAAATGCATCATAAATTCAAGATAGTTTTCCCTTAACATCATGCTTAGGACAAAGAAAGTTGAAGGCTGCTTTGAAAGCTCAAATATATTTTTTTCCAAACCAGCAGCAAAAAATAAAATCTGTACTGGAATCAAGAGATTGGTTTACATCACTGCTGATGGGGTACCAGGTATGCTTATCTCAATTAATACTGGTCTTATCCCATGAATAAACAACAAAAAAAATTAGACTAAGTTAAAGAAATAACCTGTTTATTGCCTGTTCACCTTTTGAAAAATTACAAAGGTACAAAATTAAGCTCATGGCCATCATGTATCATACTGGTGCCACACCCACTCAAACACGCTCAAAGGAAGATAAAATAATGTACCATTTACTTTCATTTGGATGTCCTCGATGTGTAATGTTTTAATGTAAGACCATTGGATCATTAATTGGTTTCTTCACCCAGCTGCAGTAGAGAATCCTTTGAGTTCTTAGTTCTCTAATGTTTCTTTCCGATTAGTGCTCTCAGACTGTGCATCTTGCTTCTTGTGGAGGGTGTACCTTTTCAGCCCATGTTCAGTTCTGCATCCTTAGTTCCACCATCTTCTGTTCGCAGAGAGTGAGTGCTTTGAGAATGTATTTTGTTTGTTTATTCTGTCTGTTGAAGTTTATGTTCTTCTAGGCTCAGTGATTGTAGGTGATGTTCATCTCCGACATGTGAAAATTCTCATAATGGTGTAAAACAATTAGGAGATGAGGACCTTTTTCACATGACCCTGGTGGAGCAAGGAACTGAATGCTTTCATTGTCCTTTGATTCAATGTTTGTTTCAGTTCAACTCCCATTTGTTTAATCCAATGAGTTTCATGAAATTTAACCAATCTTGGCTGATTTAGTAATCCCAATGACCAATTTTAAATTGTCCCTTTTTAAAGTTGTTTTAGTTCATGTAAGCTGAAAATGTGTTGCTGGAAAAGCGCAGCAGGTCAGGCAGCATCCAAGGAACAGGAGATTCGACGTTTCGGGCATAAGCCCTTCTTCAGGAATGCCCGAAACGTCGAATCTCCTGTTCCCTGGATGCTGCCTGACCTGCTGCGCTTTTCCAGCAACACATTTTCAGCTCTGATATCCAGCATCTGCAGACCTCACTTTCTCCATCTTAGTTCATGTAAGTCCAGGTGCAAAATTGGCCAATGGAATAAAGAAACGGACTTGGGACAATCTTGTGTCCATTTTTTGACAGCACTATCCATTTTAATTATTTTTTTGAGTGATAAGTATTGGCTAGGACAGCTGGGAGCTTGCAACTTTACTGTAACCAAGTTTAATCCAAGCTACTTAAATAACAATAATGCATATTTATGTAGCAGAAGGGGACGCTCCAATGTATTACAAGCCATAGTCAAATAAGTAAACCTTCCATTAATCTCACAATGGGAAAAAGGAAAAATTATACTTTGGTCTCCAGTCTGTATCAGTTTCTAGTGTTTTGTATACTTTTTTTCTTTCCAGAGCTTTAACATAGAGATCAATACTCAAGCAAAGGGTTAATCATTTGGGTGAAAACATTACTTGATTGGTACCGCATGTAAGAACAGATATTGATTACAAATTGAATCATCAAAAACATTTGGGGCCACTTGACACCCCTCTCTGATCTATTAAACGCAAATATGTAGCAAAATCCATTAAGAAATAACTGTGCGAATAAAGGATGTATATTTATATAGATTCTTCCTCAATTTCAGAATGTCTTATGGCATTTCACAGTGAATTGCTTAGCATGGACAAGGTGGACAGAAGGGTCTGTTTCCGTGGTGTATATCACTCTGAATATAGTGATTATGGTAATGTGTGTAGTACAACAGCTAACTTGACACAGCAAGATCTCAAAAACAGCTGCATGCTGATCAGATAATCCATTTTGATAATATTGGATGAGCAAAAACTTATCTCTTCATCACTCAAAAAAAAATGCTGTGGGATCTTAGTGGGCGGCACGGTGGCACAGTGGTTAGCACTACTGCCTCACAGCGCCTGTAGACCCGGGTTCAATTCCCGACTCAGGCGACTGACTGTGTGGAGTTTGCACGTTCTCCCCGTGTCTGCGTGGGTTTCCTCCGGGTGCTCCGGTTTCCTCCCACAGTCACAAAGATGTGCGGGTCGGGTGAATTGGTTAAGCTAAATTGCCCGTAGTGTTAGGTAAGGGGTAAATGTAGGAGTATGGGTGGGTTGCGCTTCGGCGGGTCGGTGTGGGCTTGTTGGGCCAAAGGGCCTGTTTCCACACTGTAAGTCTAATCTTTGTCACACACTTAAGAAAACAGATGGCGTCTCTGTTTAAAGTACAGCACTGGAGCATCAGACGAGGTTGTGCTGTAGTCCTCAGAGCATGCGTTAAGCTCTTAACTTTCTGACTGGGAGGCAAGTGTACTACCACTGAATCACCTGAAACTCAACCTTACAAAGCTATACAAACCACAGTCTCAAAGCCCTGAGACTGCTATACCAGTGAACTTTCTGTTCCCCATGCCTTTGTGACCCTTATGACTGTACAATCTAGCTTCATGCCAATTTATTACTTGTTTTCTTCAGTCCAGCAAAGATGGAATTATATGCTATACACACTCAATAATAATGTTTTTATTGTTTACCAAAGAACATACTGCACTTCCCAGAGAAGACACTTTCACCCCTCAGTTAAATCTAGATTCCAATCCAAACTTCTGAGGTGAAAGGTACAGATTGTTCATGAGATGTGCTCGCCAACTCTACCTGCTGCCAACTGGAATAGGCTTAACTAAAGAGAAGAAAAATTCACAATGCAGTATATTAAAGATATGTTGATGTAGCGCAAACTTGGATTGAACTTGAATCAACTGGGAGCAGCATTTTGGCCTGGCCATTTGGTTGGGTGCAGTGCACATCCAGAAAAAGTTTATTTTCTTTAGAAGTTTATAACATTGATATATTCCTGGATGTTCAGTTGTTAGCATCAGGAGAAATCGGAAGTATGAAAATCTTTCTGCAGACTTTTAATATACCTGTTCCATTCCTGTATAAATCAACTCATAAAGCTGCAGACAAAATCTGGAAGACTCAACAAAGAGCAAGATTGATTAAAGAAAGATAAGAAGCTGGGTTTTACAGACATTTTTGTCCCATTCCCTTCTAAAGACTGCTTTCTTTTACTCATTCACACATTCACTTATTCATACAATGTGAGTTTTGCTGGTCAGGCCAGTATTTATTGCACATCCCCAATTACAACTGCCCAACTCCATTGCTTTATTGTTACATTTTTTTCTTAAAGAATTGAGTAAATTTAAGAACACACAGTCACCCCGTAGTTGATCAGTCTAGGTTGACTGCAGGTTGAATGGATCTAATGGGACTCGGATTGACTTGCTTCCAACAGGGTGGATTCTATTGATGTCCTTGTCCTGATGGTGGCATATCAATGACTGTTTTTAACTTGATTTTATACTTCACCTGCACAGCAATGCCCTCATCACCAATTTTTCTGAGTCATTGATTGGTCTATCAGGAGCATGATCAGTCGTTGATTGGTCCATGTTCATTTCCAGGGTGCGTAATCTGTCTTAGATTGACCCACATCTCACTGGAGTCTATTTAGCTTGTTTCCTGTGGTGATCCTCCGAAATGTTGTTGTTTGGCCACAGTAAGTCTGGCCTTTAGTCTGTTGCTGTGTCAAGACCATTTGTTTTCTCAAATGGTTCTGCAACTGCCCACAAGTCATGAATCAAACATGATCACAGTGACACGTTTGTCCGAGGAACCTTGTACGTTTGTCCGGGGAACAAGTACATTTGTCCGGAAAACCTTGTACATTTGTCCAGGGAACCTTGTATGTTTGTCCGGGGAACCTTGTACATTTGTCCAGGGAACCTGCACGTTTGTCCAGGGAACCTTGTACATTTGTCCGGGGAACCTTGTATGTTTGTCCAGGGAAACTGTACGTTTGTCCGGGGAACCTGTACGTTTGTCCAGGGAACCTTGTACATTTGTCCAGGGAACCTGTATGTTTGTCCGGGGAACCTTGTACGTTTGTCCAGGGAAACTTGTACGTTTGTCCGGGGAACCTGTACGTTTGTCCAGGGAACCTTGTACGTTTGTACAGGGAACCTGTCCGTTTGTCCGGGGAACCTGTACGTTTGTCCGGGGAACCTTGTATGTTTGTCCGGGGAAACTGTACGTTTGTCCGGGGAACCTTGTGCGTTTGTCCGGGGAACCTGTACATTTGTCCAGGGAACATTGTACGTTTGTCCGGGGAACATGTACGTTTGTCCAGGGAACCTTGTACGTTTGGCCGGGGAACCTGTACATTTGTCCGGGGAACATGTACATTTGTCCGGGGAACCTGTACGTTTGTCCGGGGAACATGTATGTTTGTCCAGGGAACCTGTACATTTGTCCGGGGAACCTTGTACGTTTGTTCAGGGAACCTGTACATTTGTCTAGGGAACCTGTACATTTGTCTGAGGAAACTGTACGTTTGTCCAGGGAACCTGTACATTTGTCCGGGGAACACGTACGTTTGTCCAGGGAACCTGTACATTTGTCTGAGGAAACTGTACGTTTGTCCAGGGAACCTGCACGTTTGTCCGGGGAACCTTGTACTTTTGTCCTGGAACCTGTACGTTTGTCCAGGGAACCTGTACGTTGTCCATGGAGCCTGTACGTTTGTCTGGGGAACCTGTACGTTTGTCCGGGGAACATTGTACGTTTGTCCAGGGAACCTGTACGTTTGTCCGGGGAACCTGTATGTTTGTCCAGAGAATCTGTACGTTTGTCCAGGGAATCTGTATGTTTGTCTGGGGAACCTTGTACGTTTGTCCAGGGAATCTGTACGTTTGTCTGGAAAACCTTGTACATTTGTCTTGGGAACCTGTACGTTTGTCCAGGGACCCTTGTACGTTTGTCCAGGGAACCTTGTACGTTTGTCCAGGGAACCTGTACGTTTGTCTGGGGAACCTGTACGTTTGTCCAGGGAACCCTGTAGGTTTGTCCGGGGAACCTGTAGGTTTGTCCGGGGAACCTGTACGTTCGTCCAGGGAACCTTGTACATTTGTCCAGGGAACCTGTAGGTTTGTCCGGGGAACCTTGTACGCTTGTCCAGGGAACCTGTACGTTTGTCCGGGGAACCTGTACGTTTGTCCGATGAACCTGTACCATTGTCCAGGGAACCTTGCACATTTGTCCGGGGAACCTTGTACTTTTGTCCAGGGAACATGTACATTTGTCCAGGAAACCTGTATGTTTGTCCAGGAAACCTGCATGTTTGTCCAGGGAACCTGTATGTTTGTCCAGGGAACCTTGTACATTTGTCCAGGAAACCTGTATGTTTGTCCAGGAAACCTGCATGTTTGTCCAGGGAACCTGTATGTTTGTCCAGGGAACCTTGTACATTTGTCCAGGAAACCTGTATGTTTGAAAGGGAACCTGTACGTTTGACCGAGGAACCTTGTACTTTTGTCCAGGAACCTGTACATTTGTCCGGGGAACCTGTAGGTTTGTCTGGGGAACCTTGTAAGTTTGTCCAGGGAACCTTGTATGTTTGTTCAGGGAACCTTGTACGTTTGTTCAGGGAACCTTGCACGTTTGTCCAGGGAACCTGTACGTTTGTCCAGGGAACCTTGTACATTTGTTCAGGGAACCTTGTACGTTTGTCCAGGAAACCTGTACGTTTGTCCGGGGAACCTGTACATTTGTCCAGGGAGCCTTGTATGTTTGTCCAGGAAACCTGTATGTTTGTCCAGGGAACCTGTATGTTTGTCCAGGGAACCTTGTACATTTGTCCAGGAAACCTGTATGTTTGAAAGGGAACCTGTACGTTTGTCCGAGGAACCTTGTACTTTTGTCCAGGAACCTGTACATTTGTCTGGGGAACCTGTAGGTTTGTCTGGGGAACCTTGTAAGTTTGTCCAGGGAACTTTGTACTTTGTTCAGGGTACCTTGTACGTTTGTTCAGGGAACCTTGTACGTTTGTCCAGAGAACCTTGTACATTTGTTCAGGGTACCTTGTACGTTTGTTCAGGGAACCTTGTACGTTTGTTCAGGGAACCTTGCACGTTTGTCCAGGGAACCTGTACGTTTGTCCGAGGAACCTTGTACTTTTGTCCAGGAACCTGTACATTTGTCTGGGGAACCTGTAGGTTTGTCTGGGGAACCTTGTAAGTTTGTCCAGGGAACTTTGTACTTTGTTCAGGGTACCTTGTACGTTTGTTCAGGGAACCTTGTACGTTTGTCCAGAGAACCTTGTACATTTGTTCAGGGTACCTTGTACGTTTGTTCAGGGAACCTTGTACGTTTGTTCAGGGAACCTTGCACGTTTGTCCAGGGAACCTGTACGTTTGTCCAGGGAACCTTGTACATTTGTTCAAGGAACCTTGTACGTTTGTCCAGGAAACCTGTACGTTTGTCCAGGGAACCTGTACATTTGTCCAGGGAGCCTTGTATGTTTGTCCAGGCAACCTGTACGTTCGTCCAGGGAACCTGTACGTTTGTCCAGGGAACCTGTACGTTTGTCCGGGGAACCTTGTACATTTGTCCAGGGAACCTTGTACGTTTGTCCGGGGAACATTGTACGTTTGTCCAGGGAACCTGTACGTTTGTCCGGGGAACCTGTATGTTTGTCCAGAGAATCTGTACGTTTGTCCAGGGAATCTGTATGTTTGTCTGGGGAACCTTGTACGTTTGTCCAGGGAATCTGTACGTTTGTCTGGAAAACCTTGTACATTTGTCTTGGGAACCTGTACGTTTGTCCAGGGACCCTTGTACGTTTGTCCAGGGAACCTTGTACGTTTGTCCGGGGAACCTGTACGTTTGTCCAGGGAACCTTGTACGTTTGTCCAGGGAACCTGTACATTTGTCCAGGGAGCCTTATATGTTTGTCCAGGCAACCTGTACGTTCGTCCAGGGAACCTGTACGTTTGTCCGGGGAACCTTGTACATTTGTCCAGGGAACCTTGTATGTTTGTCCGGGGAACATTGTACGTTTGTCCAGGGAACCTGTATGTTTGTCCAGAGAATCTGTACGTTTGTCCAGGGAACCTGTAGGTTTGTCTGGGGAACCTGTACGTTTGTCCAGGGAACCTTGTACATTTGTCCGGGGAACCTGTAGGTTTGTCCGGGGAACCTTGTACGCTTGTCCAGGGAACCTGTACGTTTGTCCGGGGAACCTGTACGTTTGTCCGATGAACCTGTACCATTGTCCAGGGAACCTTGCACATTTGTCCGGGGAACCTTGTACTCTTGTCCAGGGAACATGTACATTTGTCCAGGAAACCTGTACGTTTGTCCAGAAAACCTGTATGTTTGTCCAGGAAACCTGTATGTTTGTCCAGAGAACCTGTATGTTTGTCCAGGGAACCTTGTACATTTGTCCAGGAAATCTGTATGTTTGAAAGGGAACCTGTACGTTTGTCCGAGGAACCTTGTACTTTTGTCCAGGAACCTGTACATTTGTCCGGGGAACCTGTAGGTTTGTCCAGGGAACCTTGTACGTTTGTTCAGGGAGCCTTGTACGTTTGTCTGGGGAACCTTGTACGTTTGTCCAGGGAACCTTGTACTTTGTTCAGGGTACCTTGTACGTTTGTTCAGGGAACCTTGTACGTTTGTTCAGGGAACCTTGTACGTTTGTCCAGAGAACCTTGTACATTTGTTCAGGGAACCTTGCACGTTTGTTCAGGGAACCTGTACGTTTGTCTGGGGAACCTTGTACGTTTGTCCAGGGAACCTTGTACTTTGTTCAGGGTACCTTGTACGTTTGTTCAGGGAACCTTGTACGTTTGTTCAGGGAACCTTGTACGTTTGTCCAGAGAACCTTGTACATTTGTTCAGGGAACCTTGCACGTTTGTTCAGGGAACCTGTACGTTTGTCCAGGGAACCTTGTACATTTGTTCAGGGAACCTTGTACGTTTGTCCAGGAAACCTGTACGTTTGTCCGGGGAACCTGTACGTTTGTCCAGGGAACCTGTACATTTGTCCAGGGAGCCTTGTATGTTTGTCCAGGCAACCTGTACGTTCGTCCAGGGAACCTGTACGTTTGTCCAGGGAACCTTGTACGTTTGTCCGGGGAACCTTGTACGTTTGTCCGGGGAACCTTGTACGTTTGTCCGGGGAACCTTGTATGTTTGTCCGGGGAACCTTGTACCTTCCTTAGACAAGTTCATGCAGGAATTCCCCCTTGAGTCGTGGCTGGTGAGTCATCTTTCAAACTCCTTGCTGTCTGTGTGGTGAAGATAGTACCATAATGCTGTAAATGGGGAACTGCAGTATTTTGATCCAGCAACACTGAAGGAACAGTCATGTGCTTCTAGTCAGAATAGTATGTGACTTACAGAAGAGCTGAGAAGTATCTTTTCCCCATCACTTGATTTCCTTGTCCTTTCAGCTCATAGATGCCACATATTGGAGTGCTGCTTCCAGACAGCCTTGGTGAGTTTAGATTAGATTCCCTACAGTGTGGAAACAGGCCCTTTGGCCCAACACATCCATACCAACCCTCCGAAGAGTAACCCACTCAGACTCATTCCCCTACCCTATATTTAACCCTGACCAATGCACCTAGCACATGGGGCTATTTATCATGGCCAATTCACCTGGCCAACACAGTGTAGGAGGAAACCAGAATATCCAGAGGACATCCACACAGACACGGGGAGAATGTGCAAACTCCATACAGATAGTCACCCGATGCAGGAATTGAACCCGGGTCCCTGGCACTGTGAGGCAGCAGTGCTAACTGCTAAGCCACCAAGTGCATCTTATAGATGGTACAGACTGCTACCACTGTGCATCACCAGTGGAGGAGCTTTAAGGTGGTGAATGGGCTCTCGATGAAGGAGGCAGTTTTTATTTCCCTGGATGGTGTCAAGTATCTTGACTGTTGTTGGAGCTGCACTCCTTCAGGCGAATGGGGAGTATTCTGTCACACTTCTGACTTCTGCCTTGGTGAGTCAGGAGGGCAGTTAATGACTGCAGCCTTTCTAACATCTGACTTATTCTTGTAGCTGCACTATTCATATGGCTCATTTAGATCCATTTCTGGTCAATGGTAACCCCTAGGAAGATGCTGATCAGAAAGCCATTGATGGTAATGCCTTGGAAATTTTAAATGGAGTTGATTAGAAACATCTTATTGGAGATGATTACTGCCTGGCTCATGTATGGTGCCAGTGTTGTTTATCGTTTAATATTTCAAGCCGAGAGGCAGACTACAGCTGAACAGCTGTGAAATCATGAAAACTGCCACCATGTAGAGTGATAGAGTCACACGGATGTACAGCACGGAAACAGACCCTTCGGTCCAACTCGTCCATGTTGACCAGATATCCTAACCTAACCTATTTCCCATTTGCCAGCATTTGGCCCATATCACTTTAAACCCTTCCTATTCAGGTACCCATCCAGATGCCTTTTAAATGCTGTAATTGTACCAGCCTCCACCACTTCCTCTGGCAGCTCATTCCATAAGCACACCACCCACTGCATGAAAAAGTTGCCCCCCAGGTCCCTTTCAAATCTTTCTCCTCTCACCCTGAACCTATGTCCTCTAGTTCTGGACTTGTCCACCCAGGGAAGAGGCCTTGTCTATTTATCCTATCCATGTCACCCCTCATCCTCTGGCAGTCCAGGGAAAACAGCCCCACCCTATTCAGCCTCTCCCTATAGCTCAAATCCTCCAACTCTGGCAACATGCTGGTAAATCTTTTCTGAACCTTTTCAAGTTCCGATAGGAGGGAGACCAGAATTGCACGCAGTATTTCAACAGTGGCCTAATCAATGTCCTGTACAGCTGCAAAACGACTTCCAACTCCTGTACTCAATACTCTGACCAATAAAGGAAAGCATACCAAACACCTTCTTCACTATCCTATCTACCTGCAACTCCACTTTCAAGGAGCTATGAAACTGCACTCCAAGGTCTCTTTGTTCAGCAACACTCCCTATGACCTTACCATTACGTGTATAAGTCCTGCTAAGATTTGCTTTCCCAAAATGCAGCACCTCGCATTTATCTAAATTTATCTAAACTCCATCTGCCACTTCTCGGCCCATTGGCCCATCTGATCAAGATCCGATTTTACGCTGAGGTAACTTTCTTTGCTGTCCACTACACCTCCAATTTTGGTGTCACCTGCAAACCTAATAACTATGCCTCCGATATTCACATCCAAATCATTTATATAAATGATGAAAAGTAGTGGACCCAGCACCGATCCTTGTGGCACACCACTGGTCACAGGCCTCCAGTCTGAAAAGCAACCCTCCACCACCACCCTCTGTCTTCTATCTTCGAGCAGTTCTGTATCCAAATGGCTAGTTCTCCCTGTATTCCATGTGATCTAACCTTGCTAATCAGTGTACCATGGGGAACCTTGTCGAACGCTTTACTGAAGTCCATATAGATCACGTCCACCGCTCTGCCCTCATCAATCCTCTTTGTTACTTCTTCAAAAAACTGAATCAAATTTGTGAGACATGATTTCCCACACACAAAGCCATGTCAACTATCCCTAACCATCCTTACCTTTCCAAATAGATGTAAATCCTGTCCCTCAGGATTCCCTCCAACAACCTGTCCACCACTGACGTCATGCTCACTGGTCTGTAGTTCCCTGGCTTTTCCTTACCACCTTGCATTTTTTTTATTCATTAAAAATGCTTTCAAATCTTTTACAAAAGCACATTATATATATATATAAAGCAGAATTCAAAAAGATAGAGTTATACAACAGTGTCATATCACAATACTATTAATAATAAACTACCTACTATTCTACCAGAACAAATTTATCTACTTAATCTAAACTACAATCAAATTAAATTGAGTTGAATTCAAATTATCTTAAATTAAATGACATCACATTACTTTATTCTATTTCACTCACTGCACCTCCACTCAAGCTCTCATCCCTGAGAGTCATTGTACCATACTTTCCCAGCTTCCCCATCCCAGGGATCCACAGGCTTCCCAATCCGACTCCCACGGCTATACCACAGCCCTGGTTAATATTGCCAATAAGTCTGCATCTGTGTAATTTAGAAAGGGCCGCCATGTCTTATAAAACTGCTCCGTTTTGTGGTGCGCCATATTTGGAAGGTAGTCTTGGAGGAGGTGCTCCATCTTCAGCCTGCATCAACCCAAAATACTTGGGGTTTTTTTCCAACATCCAATTCATTGGAATGTTCTTCCTTGCACAGTGCGTAATAATGTTACTTACCACCTTTCTTAAATAGTAGTTCCAAATTAGCCAACCTCCAGTTTTTCAGCTCCTTACCTGTGAGTATCAATGAGACAAATATCTCAGCAAGGGGCCCAGCAATCACTTCCCTAGCTTCCCATAGAGTTCTAGGGTACACCTGATCAGGTCCTGGGGATTTATCTACTTTTATGCTTTCCAAGACATCCAGCACCTCCTCCTCTGTAAATGGACATTTTTCAAGATGTCAACATCAATTTCCCCACATTTCATATCTTCTATATCCTTCTCCTCAGTAACTGATTAAATATACTTGTTTAGTATGTCCCCCGTCTCCTGCGGCTCCACATATAGGCTGCCTTGCTGATGTTTGAGGGACCCTATTCTCTCCCTAGTTACCCTTTTTGTCCTTAATGTATTTATAAAACCCCTTTGGATTCTCCTTAACCCTATTTGCCAAAGCTATCTCATGTCCTCTTTTTGCCCTCCTGATTTCCCTCTTAAGTATACTTGTACTGCCTTTATACTCTTCGAATGATTCTCTTGATCTCTCCTGTCTATACCTGACATAGGCTTCCTTCTGACTTCACAATAGAGGAAAGATTATTATTGTAACAAGTGAAGATGTTTGGGCCAAAGACACTCCTTTGAGGAAGTCCTGCAACGATGTCTTTATGTTGAGATGATTGTTCACAACAACTGTCTTCCTTTCTGCTGGTTCTGACGCTTGTTGGTGGAGAATGTTCTATCAGTTCTGACTGACGTCTGTGTTACTCGGGGTCCTTGATTCCACTTCGGTCAAATGTTGCTTTAATGTCGAGGGCAATCACTCCCACTTCATTTAAACTCCTTGCTCCATATTTGGGTCAAGACTATAATTAGTTTTGAACCTAAATGGTGTCACACCATTGGTTTATTGGTGAGCAAATTGTATGGTTGCACCCCTTTCATCTTGAGCTATTATTGAAAAGAGGCCTCTGGAGAGCTAATACGCCTGATCAGATATGTCCTGCTTTTTTTTTGTGGATGAATATAACTGGGAAATGTTCACTTTTTATTGGCAGTTGCCAGCATTTTACCAGTACTGAACTAGCCTGGTCAAACATACAATAAATAGTAGAGGAAATATTTTTAGAAGTACAGTCAGGATGCTTATGGCTGTGTATACACTGGGGTTGACCTATGTGTTGGATTTCTGATATTTTCACCCTTTTACTTCATACCTGCTAGCACCACATCCACACACTTACTCATTGGCCACCCTGACACATCCAGTCTCACAGTATCCTGCCTTATTCTGGCAACTAGCAGTCCAATAAGTCCTTTGTTCTTGACTGTCAGTCAGATATCCTATCCTCCATTCTCCTTTTCCATTTATAATGGAAATGTTCAATGAAGATGAAAAATGCATAGCCTTTATTTTACTGTTCCAATGATTTTATATTTCCCCTGGGGCAAACAGAGCAATATCCAGTCGATTCATCTCCAGTTTATGAAGACACAAGGGCTGTCCTGGAGGGTTAGCAACCCGAGAGCGGATGTGTGCATATATGTGTGTCTGTTTGTGTGTGTGTGTTCCTCTTAGATGGGTAAATCCGGATAGGAAGTGTTGCATCTGGAATAACCTCTAATTATTTCCTTCTGATCCAATTGCGGGTGACTGCATGTGCAAACTATGGAGATTGGGACAGGAACACAAACAATTCATCAGTGTTTAATTACCATCAGATCGCCAGCTGAGATACAACCTCTGAACCACCCACGTACTTAGTGGGATTCCTAGATTTAGAAAAGGATTGATAACATCGATAAATCCTGAGCCACAATTGATTTTTAGTTTGTACAAATGACAGAATGAATGTACCCTTCACCGACATATCTGTCATCATCACCCCTCTTCTCAAGAATGCAATGCTTTATCATTGCAAATGACTGCCTCATCTCCAAACTCTTTCTCCTCTCCGATGTCATTGAATGTTCCCTTGCCTCTCAAAGCTGTATCCGCTTTCTCTTTTTGAACTTGAGGACAACTTAAGTTTGAAGTCCCACAAGGTAAGTCACGAGCTGCATAGTTTAAAAGGGAAGCAGAATATGGACTCCTCGTATCTCCGTGTTTCAATCCCTCTGACCAGATCCCCAACCCTGTTACCAGATGGTGAAGACCCTGATTAGAGTCCCGGACGACATCCTCTGTGATTGCGATTGTGGTGAATCATTCTTCCACATTCTCTTGACCTGTACGCAGCCTTTGACAATGTTGACACTCTATCTTCCAAGGCCTCTCCTGCATCATCCACTGCTCTCACCATTTCATCCGGTCATAGCCAGGGATGACAAACAGTAATTGTACTCTCTTTCAGCTGCTATGTCATTATCTATGGCATTTCTTCAAGAAGCCATCTTTGGTCCCTTCCTGTGGGAATATCTTAACCAACAGCAATGGGCTCCATGTGTTCGCTGATGGCATCCAGCTGTATTTCACTACCACTTCTCCTGGCCCCTCCATTGGCTGATCATGGACTGTCTCCTTGACGATTGCGCAGGTTGACCTCAAATGTGTGTACTCCTGGGGTGGCATTCAAAAATGAAGCTGGCAAGACTCCAACCATGACTCACTATGTTGGTACTGAATACTTACTTTCTCATATGATTTGGCATAATTATTCACTCTGCTTCCCCTGACTGACTTCAGCTTGTTCTCATACTTCAATTCAATCGTATTTACCAGGCTGCAGAATGGAAACGTTCTTTGTGGCCAACTATTCTAATGCTGATCTGTTATGAGCTTGACTTCACCACACTTCAAATTGTATTGGACGGTGGATTGTCATGTGGAACACGTGTCTCCATTGGAAACATGAGGCAAAGAACGAGATGGAATATGGATGATTTTGTGGACTTAAAATCATCACCCAAAATTATCTCCCTGATTTGAATTATACGGCATGGCTTCCAACACATGACACAACTATTAATTTCCAATGATAAACTCATTATTTTATTTGACGATGCGTATTTTCACAGTGATTATAGCTGCCAAATAATTAGAATGATAAACATCCAAAAGGTGAGAAAGCTTTTAGTCTACAGATTAGAAATGGAACAATTATATATGATCATACTAACTCCCTCAGTGATGCACTAAGACATTTGCCTGTTGCCTGATTGGACTATTGCCTCATTGTGGATAGAGTGTATCTGCATGGGGGGTGTTGATGTATAAGTAACTTGGAGTGGAGATTTAGTCACAAAAGTTGATGTGAATGTACAAAACTGTCTCATTCCTCATCATCTTACTGGTTTTTGATCTGACTCATCTGTTTCAGAAATCATACATTACTATCAAGAGAATAAATAAATCATTTGCCTTTTGGGATGAAATTAACTGAATTGTCAGTATCTATTGGATAATGAAAGCATGTATTTTGATTCAAGCGGAAAGGAATTCACTGAAGCCAGTCTATTTTATTTTCATGACATTTGCTTAATGTTTAAAGTTAAAACAAATGTCTGAATTTGACTATGAATTTGACAGAGTAAACAAAACAACTTGCAACTTGAGTCCATATTCCCTCTTCATTTTAAACTATGCAGTTTCCAACTTACCTAATGGAGTTTTGAATTCAGTTGCCCCCAGGTTCAAAAAGAAAACTTCTACCTTCTCTAGTTAATATGTGGTGAAGCATATACAATACTGAAGCATCTTCTAATCAACCTGTTCAGAGATATTGTTAGACACCTCTGCAGCTTGAGGTTGGGGTGCTATCATTGCACCACAAGAACTTCCAAGGGCAGTATAGATGCTTTCATAGTCTTGGCATTCAATTGTTGTGTGATACAATTTTGGAGGAACTTTATGGATAACCTTTTAAAGGACATAATTTTAACAATTTATACTGGGTGTCATGTTTTACATGTTTTTTTTAGATTAGATTAGATTACTTACAGTGTGGAAACAGGCCCTTCAGCTCAACAAGTCCACACCGACCCGCAACCCACCCATACCCCTACATTTACCCCTTTTACCTAACACTACGGGCAATTTAACATGGCCAATTCACCTGGCCTGCACATCTTTGGACTGTGGGAGGAAACAGGAGCACCCTGAGGAAACCCACGCAGACACAGGGAGAATGTGCAAACTCCACACAGTCAGTCGCCTGAGTCAGGAATTGAACCCAGGTCTCAGGCGCTGTGAGGCAGCAGTGCAAACCACTGTGCCACCGTTTCTCTTGGTGAAAGAAAAGCGGTGGATGCAAAACATGGGTGACAACTCTCTGTTCCCTATTATTATTAAACTCAAAAAAGTCTGTCACCCACAGTGATGGTGCTTGCGCACAATTTAATGCTGGGCAAAAACTCATTGACGAGATTTTAACACTCACCTGGCAGGTGGGGCAAGTTTGGAGGTGGTGACAAATCAAGCAATCCCAGCTCATTTGAGGTAATAATCTTCTTTTAGCAATGTTTCAGGTTGCAGTACAACCTCCTGTTAAATACTGACGTGGGGCTGCATGACATGTTATAGCCACCCTTAACATCATTGTGAGGGAATCTGTGCTGTCTACTGTCTCAGAGCAGCATCAAGACACAAGTCAGAAGTGCGATGGAATACTACCCACTTGCCTAGATGTGTGCTTGTCAAACAATATTCAAGATGCTTGAGACCTTGCAAGGGAAAACCGTCTGTTTGATTGGCACTCCAACCAGCACCTTATACATTCCCTGGCTCAACAGTTCCCATAACAGCTCCTTTCAAGTCCATGTCTACCACCTTGGAGGGCAATTTCTTTTCTAAGCCATATATTATCCTGAAGTGGAAATATATAGTTGTACCATTACTGTTGCTGGATCAAGATCCTTCATAACAATTTGTACTGTTATAAATTGAGCCCTTACATCACATGGACTCCAGAGATTCAAGAAGACGTTCAATATTACCCTTTCAATGACAATAGGGGGAAGGCAATAACTACTGGCTAAACCAGTAATGGCTACACCCTGAAATAAAGTAAAATATTGCATGGTTCAAGAGTGTAGTGCTGGACAAGCACAGCTGCTCAGGCAACATCCGTGGAACACGAGAATCGACATTTCAGGCATAAGCCCTTCGTCAGGAATCCCACTTATGCTCGAAACGTTGATTCTCCTGCTCCTCGGATGCTGCCTGACCAGCTGTGCTTTTCCAGCACCACACCCTTCAGAATCTGCAGTCCTCACTTTCTCCTAAAATATTGCAATTGCAATAAACCAATTGCACATGTAATTTTCACTGCAGATTATATTCCAAATGGAAAGTACAAAGAAAGTCATTGACTTCCCAGCCTCGACCAGAATTTTGTTCCCATCACTACCATTAGATACCATCTGATCAGAGGGTGGATTCTGTCTGCTTCCATGACCTGATCACTGCCTCACTATCCACCTTCTTTTTGACTCCTTGCACTCTAACTCCTATTTGCACTGACTGGAAGAGACCATTCCCAGGGATTCCCACCTGTCACTAAATCAGTTCATCTGACCAACTGGCAGACGGATTTGACTTTAACGCTTTAATGAGTGTTGCTGGCATCCACCATGTCTCTGGCATTTCCTGAGGCTTCTCATCCACTACCAAGTTCCCCCATGCCCTCACTCCCTCCACATTAATGTGGGAACCAATGTTGCTGCAAAAACAGGAAAGCCAAACATCTCTCGAAAGGTTCTTATCAGACTGAGACTTCTCAATGGTGCTACTGCTTACACCAAATGTTGTACACCTTTGGCTGGCTAGTGAAGGTGAGCTTCATCTTGGTGATGCTCAATGTGAAGGTGCAAAACCCATTTTTGTAAAGGATTGAAGAAGACATATGATAAGCGCATGAAAACCCAAAGAATGGAGGGTGAGTTGATGGATTGAGCTTTAGAGGATTGGGAGAATACTCCTTTGGAGCATTTAACTTGATTTAGTTTTTTAAGGAAGTAACCAAAATGATTGATAAGGGCAGAGTGGTAGGCACAGTTTGTATGGAGTTTAATAAAGCTTTTGACAAGGTTCCACATGGTAGACTGATTAGCAAAGTTAGGCCACAGGTGATTCAGACTGAACTTATCATTTGGATGCAAAATTTGTTTGATGGTAGGAAACAGAGGATGCTGGTTGGGGGTTGTTTTTTGGATTGGAGGTCTGTGACCAGTCGTGTTTTGCAGAGATCAATGCTGGGCCCACTGTTGGTTTGTCATTTACATAAATGAATATAAGAGGCATGGTGAGTAAGTTTACAGATGACACCAAAATTGGTGGAATAATGGACAGTGAAGAAGGTTATCTTGATCAATTGGGTCAATGGGTGAGGAATGGCAGATGGAGTTTAATTTGGCTAAATGTGAGATATTGTATTTTGGTAAAACGAACAAGGACAGGACTTACGCAATTCATAATAGGGCCCTGGGTAGTGTTGCAGAACAGAGAGACCTAGGATTTCAGGTACATAGTTCTTTGTAATTTGCCTCATGGGTAGATAGAGTGGTTAAGAAGGTGTTTAGTAGCTTGCCTTCATTGCTCAGAGCTTAGAGTATAGGAGTCAGGATGCCATGTTGATGTTGTCTAGGATGTTGGTGAAGACTCTTCTGGTGTACTATGTGCAGTCTAGTCACTCTGTATTGGAAGGATATTATTAAACTGGAGAAGGTTCAGAAAAGATTTACCAGGATACTACCAGGAATGGAGGGTTTGAGTTATAAACATAGGTTGGATAGGCTGGGACCTTTCTGACTCGAGTACAGGAGGTTGAAGGATGACCTTGTAGAGGTTTTTAAAAACATGAGGGGGATAGATAAAGTGAAGAACAAAGGTCTTTTCCCTATGGAGGGTGAGTTCAAAACTAAGGGGCATATTTTTAAGGTGAGAGGGGAAAAAATTTAAAAAGATACCTTTTTTACACAGAAAATGGTTAGTGTGTGGAATGAACTGCTAGAGGAATTGGTGAATGCAAGTACAACTTGAATGTTTAGAAGATATTTGGATAAGTCCATAGTTAGGAAAAGTTTGGAGGGGCAAAGACAGGCAGGTGGGACTAGTTTAGATTGGGAACACGGGTCGGTGTGGACTAGTTGGACTGAAGGGTTTGTTTCCATGCTGTATGCGTGTATGATTCTGACTTTATAACTGGACTGGAGCAATTAGGCTGAATGGGCTGTTTCCATCCTGTAGACTCTGTAATTATCAGACATATGTTTTTATTAAAATATCTGAGGCGTGTTCTTCCCCTTTGTGTAAGTCATACATGCGCAAACAAAACAGGCTATTTTGAGAATTATTGTGGCCTGCGGCCAATTTGTCACAGCCTCCCTCTCTTAAAGAGCAGATGTTTTATTCCCAAGAATGCAAACACTTTCACAGAAGAAAACCTGGGACAGATTTAAGGCCTATGTTATTCTTGTCTGCCTGGTAGGTTGAGGTTGTTTTAATAGGTGCTTAGATACTTAACAGGATTACACATATAGGATATCCTGCACAGAAACAGATCATTCATCCAAACTGGTTCATACCAGTGTTCATGCTCCACTCCAGCCTCTTCCCATCTTTCCTATCTCTATGCAAACATGTGAACAAGGAATAAGAGTAGACCATTCAGCCCATTGAGCCTGCTCCACCTCTCAATACAATCTGATTTTGTCCTCAACTCTACATCCCTGCAATTCACTGGTAATCTTACATCCCCTTGGTAATCAAGAATCTATAGACCTCTGCCTTAAAAATACTTAAAATTTCTGCAACCATTACCTTTTGAGGATGGGAATTCCAAAGACTCACAACCCTCTGAGAGAAAAATAAAGTTTCTTCATCTCTGTTTTAAATTAGCAACACCTTATTTTTAAAATAGTTCTAGATTCTCCCACAAGAGGATGCATCCTTTTGACATCCACCCGGTCAGGCCCCCTCAGGATAATTCACAGGTCGGCACAACATTGAGGGCCAAAGGGCCTGTTCTGGGCTGTATTGTTCCATGTTCTATGTTCGAAGTCAACTCTGACATTTCTAAACTCCATGTAGCCTTTCTTCATAAGGCAATCCACTCATTCCAGTTCTTAATCTAGTATCCCTTCCTTGTACTCTATCCAACACATTAACATGCTTCGATAAGCACAGCAACCAGTCCTGTACATAGTAATCCAAATGCAGACTCACTAATGCCTTGTATGAGGGATGAGTTATAAAGATAGGCTGGATAGGCTGGAGCATAGGAGATTGAGGGTGGCCTTACAGAGGCTTATAAAATCCTGAGGGGCATTGATAAGATGAATAGCATTGGTTTTTTCTCTAGAGTGGGAGAGTTCAAAACTAGGGGCATATTTTTAAGGTGAGAAGAGAGAGATTTAAGAAGGAGATGAAGAGCAACTTTTTTATACGGAGGGTGGTTTGTATGTGGAGCGAATTGCAAAAGGAAGTGATGGATGCAGGTACATTTACAATAATTAAAAGACATTTGAATAAGTATATTGATAGGAAAGGTTTGGAAGGATATGGCCCAAACCCAGGCCCTAATTACTTTGGAAAGATGGTCGGCATGGACTAATTGGACCAAAGGGTCTGTTTCAATGCTGAATAAATCTATGACTCTATAACTGAAGTGTAACCATCCTACTCTAACATTCAATTTCCATTACAATCAATTGTAAAATTCTATTAGCTTTCCTGATTATCTGCTGTGCCTACAGGCAAACCTATGATCCATGCACTAGGACATCCGGATCTTTCTGCATCTCAGCACTCTGCAACCTCTCACCACTTAGGATAATATGCTTCTTTTTCATCGTTTCTGCCAAATGAACAATTACACACTGTTCTACATTATTCTTCCATTTGCCTGATATTTGCCCATTCCCTTAGTCTATCTATAATCCTTTGTAGGCTCCTTATGTTCTTTTCACAACTCACTTTCCTACCTATTGTTGTGTTATTAGCAAATTAAACTACCATACCTTTAGTACCTTCATCATTTGGATACATTGTAAAGAGTTGTGGGCCCATTACTGACCCCTGTGGCAGGTTGGTTAAGCTGCATTTCCCTTTTGCAATCCAAACTCACAGTTCATTATCATTTTAATTGTTTGTATGTTCTTTCCTTTTGTAGATTCATACCTTTAGTAGGGATTCTGTTAGTTTTTCTTAACTGAAGTTAAGATAACTGATTTATGCTTTCCAGGACAAGTTCCTTAATTATCATATTAGCTGTCCACCAGTTCTCTTGAGCTACACCTTTTTCCCTAAATATGGGTAGTTATGCCTCTGCTATCTCTTCACTTGATGTTTTACAAATGTATGCAAGTGATCTATCTGGACCTCTTTGAGTTTATTTGGTATATATACATCACTTCCAAAAATTTTAACTATTGCATCATTGTTTTGTCATTCAGTGTCATATTTACCTGTTCTATCAGGTAAATAGTCAATAATGAAGCAAAATAGTTAATATTTTGTCTGTTATTACCTGTGATATTATCTATTCTGTCCCTTGGTGGTCTTGTTTCTTCACGGCCCTGTTTTACTTATTCATATGCCTGTTGTCAGTGGCAGAGATAATAACTAGTAATCTAAAGAGTTCAAAGAAAATAAAAAAGAAGCACCTAATTGTTTTTCTTGGCATTCCTTTGATGTTGCTTCCAAGTTGCTCACAATGGTGTCCAAGCAATTAACCTTTAACTTTTCATTCCTGGAGGCTCCTGAGTTTACCAGAAAGGTTGATAAGTCTATCCTATGCAGCTTCCCATCAGCATTTATTTTAAGCAAAATATAATGGTGCATGAAAGCTATTGCTTTATCCGCAGTATCAGTTATAATGAAACAGTCCTCAGTTATGATTCTAACCAGCTGTCCCATGGAAATAGCTTTAATATACAATACATAACTTGCAATTCCTGATAACTGTATAACTCCAAAGAGCTTGTCCCACTTCTTTTGGTCCTCATCCTTGGCTCTCTACATTCTTGCTGTCTGACATGAAAAGGAATGCTCCATTTGTTCCACTCCCAAAATAATCCGTTCCATTGATGTTATTCTGACAGGTCTCTTGACCACATTTCAACCATTGAGATAAAACCTGGCTCACTTTTGAATTACTTCAGTTTGGTTCAAGAATGACAGATCAGGAATGGGATGAAAGTTGAAAACCTTTCTTCAACACCGGGCTGTAGGTGTAGGAGTCACTGTCTGAACTATTACAGTATGCTTAGCAATCGTTTAAAGTGCTGATTCTGTTTGGGATGCTTTGAGATCAAAGTGGAAAAGACTGGAAAGTGGTGAAAGCAAGAACAAAGAGTTCTGCCTCCTTAAAAGTGTGCAAGGTAAATATGTCATACGTACAAAGTAATTAAGTTTATGAAATGAGCATAATTATGTAGACTGTCAATTTTCTTAGTACTGCAGATAAAAATGGCATAAATCTCTCAGTGCACACTGTCCATGTTGTCATGGGAACTGTTCGTTAAGTAGGAGTCTCTGTTGTGACAGCATGGGTAGATGGCTCATGCTGGTGGTGATGGCCTTCAGTTGCCCTCTCTTGTCTGTCTGCAGTGAGCAGACTGGAGGTGGATCACGTGCGTGGGCTTCAGTCAATGTATGGCTTGAACTTTGAAGCAGGATGAGTTGTGTTAAGAGCACAGAATGAAACACAGTGTGATAGTTAATGTCTGCAGAGAGAGTAGAAAATCAATAATTGCTATGGAGATTAGACTGAATTAAGCACATAGTTTTCTCTCAATAATTTGTCAGATCCTTTTTAAAAGAGTAATGCAAAAATATTATCTGTTAACATTCCACATTGCCTGTCTTTGCTCCCTCCCCCTCCCCTCACCTTTCATTAAAACCGCAGCTTCTGAAAACTCTCATTGAACCTCCTCCGTAACTGCAAAACTAACTAAATGAATTTTGTTTACAATAAATAGGCTTATGTTGCTATTTCTCTTCACACTTTCACGTATAAAGGAAAGCACGTAAAATGCTTGGTGCTAATGCTTATTTGCATGTTTCACCTTACTCTTTTGACTTGTATTTTTTTGCCACGCAGAATAATGCTGTGAAAAAAGGTTAGCTTTTACAGAGTGCCATATTCCTCATACATTCCCTTCACATCTCAAAATGTCCCCCAAGACTGAAATGTCAGTCAACAACCTACCCACCAAAGCACTGGCTGCTCAGCAGCCATTTTATAATTGGACTAGGGTGAGATTTCTCCATCTGCTTTGGAGATCTGCTGCTTAGCTGCACCAGATTTAAACAGTGGCCATTGTTGGATGACAGACGGTCTCAAACAAGAACAAGTGATGAAGCTCAGACATTAAGGATACTCTATTATTTTTAGGTGCATCTGCTTGACAGAGCCCCCAAACCAAGGCTGCTCCAAAGAAACCTTCAATGAGATTAAACTTGATCTCATTGTGGCTTCATTGTCACTTTTCTGCATGTCCCATATAATCCTTGACTTCTGTGTACATCAATAGTCTATTTAACTCAGCCTTGACTATATCCATGACCTCCACTCCACTGCTCTCTGTGGAAGAGAAGATATTTCTCCTCAACCCAGTCTTAAATGGCAGACTCCTTTGTCTTTAATTAGGCCCTCTGAACCCTCTACACCCTCACTTGCCAGATTCTAGATCCCATCTTGAGCAGAAGCATCCCTTCAGCGTCTGATCCACGTCAGAAGTTTAAACATTTCAATATATATTTGTTCCACTAAACACGAATGAGCATAGATAATTTTATTTACTTAATCCTTTCCATAACTGTTGACATATCTATAGAGAAGGGTTAGCATGATTTGATTGACAGCTTTATGATGTTGTACTGTTATTTTTCTCATTTTTTTTGTCAGTGGTGTAGCATTTATTTTTCCAAGATAGAAGAGGGTCAAGTGCTTGTAACTTCTGTTATTAATATATTAAAAGTCTGGCTGATTGCTGTTGCTAACACTCCATTAAAGCTTTTTAAAAGCAAATTGTGAATTCCTTCTTTCAAAAGTGATTCCAATGTTACTCTAAATTTCATTGAGTCTGTTTGTGGCGCCTACTGAGTGGATGGGTGTGGAATTGCCCAGAGTTGGCATGGAAGGTAGGAGGAGCAATTGTGGACAGTGGTGGGTGGTAAAAATGGACTGACATCAGTTGACATTGATGTGCATTGGAGTAAGTGAGGACATGAGAGATGAGGGCTGGGGGACCTAAAACAGTGCTTCCCAAACTGTTACCCCCATTTTAATGCTTCCAATTGACATGAACCCAGAGTGACAGTAGGCTGGGAAGGTGTATGCAAAGTTCTGTGAATGGAGTTGGCAGAGATTAGAGAGAGCTGCATAGGAATTGTGAAAACTGGTGGGGGTGGGGGATGTAGTTACAAAGGTTTTTCAGGATTTAAATTTTTCCCAAATTGGTTTCCAGTTCTGTGATATCAAAACAATTGCCCAAGTCATCTCCTCCAAAGAGAGTACTAAGATTGGAAGCTAAGACAGAATGTATCGACGTATTGGTGGATTAGGTCAAGTGGAATTGTTGGCAGTGTGTGTTTACCTGGTTTGCTAAAAAAATCTAATACCCAGTGCAGATAATTTATACAAAAGTACACGAGATTCTTTAGCTACTTACGGAGATGGCAATCTCATGATTACCTTTTAAGTTTTGTATGCTGCAGCTCATTTACAAAGTCTAATTGTTATGGTGACATTCAGAAATTGAGTGTCTTAGTTAATATCTGAGGACCAGAGCTCCTGCATATTGATAGGAGCTGAGAAACTTCTGAAAAAGTGTCACAACTCACTCAGATAGTGCATTGGAAATCAAGCTCTGCTCTTCCTACAGTCATCACAAAAGTTAAGTCTTCTTTAAAATAAGTGCACAGATAAATGTGAGGTGCTGCATTTTGGGAAAGCAAATCTTAGCAGGGCGTATACACTTAATGGTAAGGTCCTCAGGAGTGTTGCTGAACAAAGAGATCTTGAAGTGCAGGTTCATAGTTCCTTGAAAGTGGAGTCGCAGGTAGATACGATAGTGAAGAAGGCGTTTGGTATGCTTCCCTTTATTAGTCAGAGTATTGAGTACAGGAGTTGGGAGGTCATGTTGTGGCTGTTCAGGACATTGATTCAACCACTGTTGGAATATTGTGTGCCAATTCTGGTCTCCTTCCTATCAGAAAGAAGTTGTGTAACTTGAAAGGGTTCAGAAAAGATTTACAAGGATGTTGCCATGATTGGAGGATTTGAGCGATAGGGAGAGGTTGAATAGGGTAGGGCTGTTTTCCCTGCAGCGTCGGAGGCTGAGGGGTGACCTCATAGAGGTTTATAAAATCATGACAGGCATCCTTGGATGCTGCCTAACCTGCTGTGCTTTAACCAGCAACACATTTTCAGCTGGATAGTTAAAATAGACAAGGTCTTTTTCCTGGGATGGGGGAGTCCAGAACTAGAGGGCTAAGGTATAGGGTGAGAGGGGAAAGACATAAAAGGGACCTAAGAGGCAACCTTTTCACACAGAGGGTGGTGCGTGTATGGAATGAGTTGCCAGAGGAAGTGGTGGAGGCTGGTACAATTGCAACATTTAAGAGGCATCTGGATGGGTATATGAATAAGAAGGGTTTGGAGGGATATGGGTCGGGTGCTGGTAGGTGGAAATAGATTGGGTTGGAATATTTGGTCGGCATGGACAAATTGGACTGAAGGGTCTGTTTCCGTGCTGTAAATCTCTACGACTCTATGTGTTCATACCTACTAGCTCTGACTGTGCCCACTGACAAAAACTGACCTTAATTTACCTGATTTTCAGATCCAGGTTGATAGAAAGCACTGACCAGATTTGTGTATTTAATAAGAATTACTCTTTATTACAAGTAATTAGACTCTAGCTACTGGTAAACAGTCATAAACTGTCAGCATATAACTCTAAAGTTCAAGTTAATTATAAACTCCCCTTGTATGGCTAGTGTATTACAGTTTCTGGTCAATGGTAACACTTAGGATGTAGGTGTGGGCAATTCAGCAATGAATATGCCATTGAATGTCAAGGATGGATTTTTCCTTATTGATGATGTTCATTGCCTGACACGTTGCTTGCTACTTATCATCAAGCCTGGATGTTATCGCGGTCTTGCCACATTTGGATATGGACTGCTTCAGTCGCTGCGTCACGAATGAGCAACATCAATGAACATTCGGCCTTGTGATACAGGGAAGGTCATTGATGAAGCAGCTGAAGGTGGTTGGGACTGGGACATTAGAATCATCATAGAATCCTTACAATGTGGAAAGGTGCAATTCGGGCCATCAAGTCCACACCAAAGATGTTCCTCTATTACCCTTGACAAAACACATTTTCTGTCGCATGAGATAGATATTGGGTTTTAGTGCCACTTCAAGAATTATGAATTTTGATAGTTCCTTTTTATTTTCAGTCCCTTCTCAGGAGATGCAGTCATACCATTTATGAACATTCTTTTGTGTTAGTTTGACCACAATATCCACACAATAGAATCTGTGTGAAATTCCAGGAGGCTGGTTGTTTTAGTCTTGTCCTTTGTAATTATTCTGCTGGAAGCCATGTAGAATTGTAGTTAACTGCAAGAATCAAATGACTAGGAGCAATTGTGGCTAGTCCAACAACATTTATTTCCAAATAAACCTGACTGTATAGTTGTTTAAGCAATTTATGATCTTTCTTATTTTGAAGACATGAGAAAGGAAAAAAGAAAGAAAGAGGAAAACAATCAAGTGGGGGGGGGGAGACATGATTCTGGAGGGGCTTGGAAGTAAGGATAAATATTTTAAAACTGAGACTTCGTTGGATGGGGTGCATAAGTCAGACAGCTCAAGATTGATGGGTAAATTGGACTTGGGAATGAGAAAATAGACAGCAGAGTTTGGATTAACTCAGTTTTTGGGATGGTCAACCAGGACAGCTTTGGAATATCAAGTCTAGAGGCAACAAAGGCATGGGTGAGACTCACAGTGTGGTGAGACTGGCCTAAGTATGTCAAGCTAAGTTGTCAGCCCACTAATTTTTTCAATGAAATATAAAAGAATGCTCAAAAAAAGTTTAAAAGAATTTATTTTATGCCTCAGTGATTTTTCTCCTGGCTTGCTGTGTCCAGTGTAACTTGTGATTATTTCTGTGGAGGGTTTGCATCAGCTCTGAGAATCACCTGAATAGAACCCAGGCATTGCTATTATATCCATCCCTGTTCGACCATGGGGGATCTCATGCTTCGTTACAGGTACAAAAGACTGGGGAATCACAAAGGAACACTTACAAAAAGAAAGCAAGGCTCAAATTCATTTAAACCACTGGAGCAGCATTGATATGATGCCTAATCCCACCATGTGACCACCAAGCAGCTGATGTACTCCCCTCCCTCTGAACTGCTGAAGATTGAATACAAACTGCCCTTTCTTCTGCGGAATTAAGGAGATCTCTATGTTCTCTGCCTTATCTTGGTCAAAGTATATGTTTAGGGCACAAACCATGTATAGTGTGCTCTAAACAATGCACTGTAAATAGTGGTTAAGCTTTTATTTCAAAACATGTTACTTACTTGCACACAGTGCCTTTTTTTGTGGCTGCCATTTCTTGGCTTGTGGTGGGAACAATCTGGAAACAAAGGGCTTATCTCCTCTCTTCTACTTTTAATGGAAACAAAGACAAATAAGGTGCCATAGATATACTGGGATAGTGATCTTAGAACGTTCACAACTCTAAAAATGGATAAGTAAACAGAAACAAAATTCAAGTTAAAATAAAGTTAAGTAAAAGACTATGTTACGAAGCACATAATACATTTAGGGTGGTAGATGCTTGGAACTCTCTTTCACAAGTGGCAGTGGATTCTAGATCAGTTGTTAAGTTTAAATCTGAGATAATTTCTTTAAGCAAAGCTTTAAGGGACATGGGCCAAAGACAAATAAGTATATGGGGTTCGGCCAAAGATTAGCCACAATCTTATTGAGTAGGGGATAAATGCCCCACTGCTGTTCTTATGAGTTTTGCCATCCTAACATTCTCACAACACAAATATTTTAGTCCAACTCAAAGCTGGGGATGGTGAGTGATGACCAAAGTGTCCATTGCCATATATATAAATAGGAAAAATAAATTTGTAGCTCATTCACAGCCAGAAGACCTCTCAAAGCACCTTACCTCCAACGGAATACTTTTGTCAATATTCCCTGTTTCCATAAAACACAAAGCAAGCTCCCATGACATGTAAAATGACAATGACCAAACCATTTGTTTTGTCTACATTGGATGAGGGATAAACTTTGCCCATTAATTAAGAATCTGATTAATGTAAGACTGAACAATTTATGTTTCTAATGATCCCTAAATTAGCTGACCTAAGTGAAGGTGACAAGAGTTCAATTAGCCTCAGTGCATCCTCTAGCTGGGGAAGGGACAAATCAGTTGGGCTATCTGTTTCCTATCTTGACCCCGCAATCCCTGCTTAATGATGGCAGAGTTTATCTGGATACAGGTGAAGACAATTTTGCCTTCGAACCATTGTGTGCAACTCTGGCATCTCTTTTAATCACAGCTGAAATGCCAATGTTATACCTTAGCTTGAGTCACCACCTTCAGGAGAGATGGGGAGAAAATTACAGCAACACGACACTTCCAGATTGAGAATCATGTCCAGCACAATTCTTTATCAGCTCTCACAGACAGCAGTCAAAAACGATGAGTCTGAATAGAGACAGCTCTTCCACAACATTGAGACAGGGCTTCAGTAAGTGTAGGAGTGATGTTATGAGAGGATTACATTTCTGCAAAGATTTTGAACTGAGACTTCAAATAGACCATCTCCTCAAGTGTGTATCAGGGGATACTTGCATTTAATTTAACTGCATCACAGCTCTGTCGCCCACACATGGTCACATCCGGGTTTCAGTAAAATACACTTTTCTCAATTTAACGAAGATAGCTGATGCAACAAATTATTTGAATATCCAGATGTGGCAATGGGACTGAAGTACGGGGGAGTGGAAGTATTGGATAAGTCTTACAAAGAGACAACATTAGTAGAGAGGATCAAATGGTCTCCTTCTGTGTTGTATATTCTGTGATAATTTAATGCCTATCAACATACTGATGTATTGTATTGACTCTGATATTTGCAAAAGGTTATGTAAGGGAAATTTGATTTAGAAAAATATCTCACAACATATGCAGCCTCTCTCATTTAAAATAGGCTTCCTCTTCCACTTTGGCAATGATCTCTCTAGCCATTTCTGGATTTCCACTCGCCTCACAATCAGATCTGCTCTTGAGTCAGCCATGGAAGAGACTAGCAAACATATATCACTCTTAACAGTGTGTCTCTTTCTGCTTGGCAGCTTCTCTTCACAGCTGTGATTGGCAGTGGGAACTTAGTGTAGGGAAAGCTTTGTTTCAGAGCCTGTACCTCCTCCCCTCTGACACAGAGCATCAAGGTACCAGGGTTTAGTACAGCCTGTTTATGCTTAGCTTTTATTCCAATGCAATACTTCACCACCATTCTGGGTATTGTGCAGAAGATTGGCTGATTGTATCTTTACAGTCACTGAAATGTCTTGATGGTTGATTGCTATGAGGGCCACTTGTAATAGGATATTCATCATACCTATGACAGTACAGGATCTTGATGAGTGTGTAGAGAATTTCATACAGAATCAGACCGTGTGGCTTAATGTTATTCACAAGAAGCTTACCCTATTTGCTTGTACCCATACCAGAATATAATTCTATTCCTTTCTCCCATCATCTACTTATGCTACACTCCCAAATGCTATCACCTCAACTACTGCTATTTGAATCAACAAATTAACTGAGGTAACCAGAAAATGTATTCAATTATACCTATAGAAGGATTCCAATATACTTTTTAAGAACTAAGACTAACTACTACAGAACTCAAACTTGCAAATCAATTCCTTTCAGAGGGCTACATTAGCCCTTAAGAACCAAGTAGTGAACAGGAGTCACTACCTTTAAGTACTGGAGTGATGCAAACGTTTTACAGATGGAAAGTTTTTATTTTCATGGATAGGTATTCACTGTTGCTTAATGAAAACATCACCGCAGCACTGTGCAAAACCTGACAAACTATGGCTTCTTTCCCAAGGGGAAAAGAATTGTCACACACTTTGGCACAAACATGGCACTTAATATCTCTGGCAGTCTTTAACAGATTAGCTTCTGTTATTTTTGTTTTCACAGTCAGTTCTGACATGGTATGGGCTGTAGTAAATACATCTGTTCTCTGAGTTTCAATGCTCCTCCATGTGCAATGGGCTTTATTTCCATTTGTTTATTAACACTTGATTTTTTTTTAAAAAAGAGTCATGAAACAGCATTGACTTAATGCCTTTCACAACTGCTGAATGTCCCAAAGTCAGTGAAATACATCAGAAATGTAAGTACCTTTATAACAAAGGAAACAAGACAGCCAATTTGTGAACAGCAAGGTCCCACCAACAGCAGTGAATTAGCAACCAATTAATCTATTTTAATGACATTGTTTATTGATTCATCAGTACAAAACTTGAGTATTGATGAATAGAGACACATATCTTTGAATTGATGATTTGGAGATGTTGGTGTTGGACTGGGGTGCACAAAGTTAAAAATTGCACACAACACCAGGTTATAGTCCAACTGGAAGCACGCGCTTTCAGAGCTTTGTTCCTTCATCAGGTGATTGTGTTTTTTGAAGCTTTTTCATGTTGCACTGATCACAACATTTTGCAAGAATACCAATTTGAGGGGAAAACCAATATTTATGCTGCATGAGAGAGAGTGCTGATTGGTTGGCAAATGGACTGTGATTGGTTGAGATGTTGCTATGGTGAATGCACCCATTAATGCTGATCGCCAGTTAATAGCCCTGGTTTCAACCAATTAATGAACCTGCCTGGTTTAAAATTTAAACAGACTCTGAATCACCTTGCCTTGGCAAAATGTCAATTAATAGGAATTTGAATACTTCAATTTGTTTCTGACCTCTTATATGGGGAGGTGCAGGGTAGCCTGTCTGAAACCCATCCTATAGTCAGGAGGGTGCTGTTGGAAAAGTATAGCCGGTCAGGCAGCATCCGAGGAGCAAGAGAATGATGTTTCGGGCATAAGCCCTTCATCAGGAGTCCTTACGTTGTCCATCCTATAGTCAGTAGAATTGCTTGACAATATGACCTTATTGGAAGGTGACCCAGTACAGCAGCACCCCCAATTCCAATTTCACTGACACCCTCTGTCATCCCCACTACCTGCAATTCTACTCATGTGGGCCAGCAATATCTCCCCATGGGGGCTCTGTTCGTGCATAATTTGGTGTTGGTTTGCACATTGAAGTTACAACCACTGAATGCCAGAATCATATGCTTTTAGGGTAACGGGAAAATTATTTTAATTTCATCCTGCCGTGAAATCACTCATTGTGGCCAGATGGTTTTACTGTTTGGTTTTGAGTGCTGGATTCAATCAGAAGGTTTGGACACAGAAATGTTGCCAAAAAATTCCATTGGAGGCCCACAATCCAATTTGAGCAGCCAGACATTTTGGTCTCCATAATAACTCGGGCGGGAAGAGGATGGGGGTGAGGTGTTACAGACGAGAAATCCAGAAGAGTGAGCTTCCCACATGTCTTGCAAAACACAGACACAGCAAATCTTTTAAATGTTACTGACAGTCTGCCAGATTGACAGGCCTGTCAACAAAGTAGCAGGAAGATAGATGTCATTTAGTTCTGTAATTGTGGCGTGGTATGTAGCGTGGGAGAGGAAGTTGTGCAGAGGGGAAGTGAGTATGTCTTTTTACTTATACATTGTATACATTTTATATGGAAAGAATGTGTCTATTTCAACCCTTGGAATGTAGATTGTAATTAATTATTCAGCAGCAAGCTTTTGTGGGTTTAAAATAAAGAGAGTTATTTATTTTTAGAATGTACCCTGAATTAACACAACATCACACACTCTGCATCATGCAAACACCCAATCAGACAATGATTGGATATGGATAAAAGTAGTGCACTTCCATAGAATATCATTAATACAGTCTTTACAATGATTACTGATCTTCCATTGGGCAGGCCTGTCATTTCTTGGCTGAAATTTTTTGAGTCAAAGTTGAAATGAGAGTCTTGTGAAGTGGGGATTCACAGTGTGTTGTGAGGTTTATTGTAATTGAATGTCCAGGGGGTTGGGGTGTCAGATTAGCACATTAGCCTGTGGCTGCATAATATCTTATTGCTAGGTTCAGAGCTTGGTTCTTAGATTGACTGGTGACTGATGGTTCTACTTGATCTACTGAGTTCTATGGTAATAAGGGTAAAGTCATTAAGACCAATTTTGTCACATGACTTCTGGGTCAGCACTGCTAAAGCTCACTGGCCTAATTCTGTTGGGGGAAGCTATCATTATACAATGGGAAGTTGTCGTTGACTGTTCAGCTTTTGTTTTCTATTTGTCCAGTGTAAAATATTGAGACTAGCTGTCAGTGTGTGTTTCAGATACTTACAGGAGAGTTTAGCCATCATGGGGAGTTAGATATCAGGCTGTGTTTGGACATCATGGGATGAATTCAAATGTCATGGGAGGTTTGGATTTTTTTGGCAGCGGGTTGCATACTGAATGCTAAGTATTGAGTGTGAGATCGGACTTCATAGAAGATTGCTATCATGGAAGGGGAAGGCCTGATGATTGGACATTGAAGGATTGCCAGCTTATTCAGTGGAGGCCTGTGGTCAGCTGATTGAATTGGGTCTGACTTCATGGAGAAAATCTAGTTGGTTGTATGGAAATATTCTTTTTTATCCTGGCCTACAAGCGGTGCTCTAAAGGCACTTGCTTCATGAATCTGGTTCTCTTTACTTATGTATCCTTTAGCCTTTTGGGATTCCTGAGGAATTTTGACCTGCAAAGGTTAAACATAAAATTACTGTTACAACAAAGGCTCCTTACAAGATTGTAATATCTAATAGCAGTTTGCCAACTTCCCCTTGATCTTTTAAATTTGGAAATGCACAGGTTGAAGGCAAACTAGGGCAGTATTTAAGAAGTTCACTCTTTTTGCATCTCACCCACACTTAACTCACCATCTTTGGAGTTTAAAATTCCCCATTTACTCTTCGATATTATCAAAAAGGCATGGGGTAGATGGTAAATAGTTTTGACAATCCATGCTATGTCACAGTTTCTCATTGTGGCTGTGTGCTGTAGTCACACCACTTATGGCATTCATAAAGCTAATGGCTGGATGGTTCTAAACGATCTACTGAGTTCTGTGGTAATAAGGGTAAAGTCATTAAGACCGATTTTGGTCTTATAAGACCATTTGGCTCTGAATCGGAAGCTGTGAGTTTAGAGTCCTGCTCCAAATAATTAAACACCATTTCCAGTGAGTGAGGCAAGGATTGCTCCACATTTTCTGAGTTCTTAATCAGAGACAGTGTATCTCCTGTCAAGTGGAACCCTATGGCTGCCTTGCCAGCAGTGATGCAAGTTGACTTCTGAGACCATTATCACAGTCATGCTCCAATTTGACAAGAATATCATCCCCCACCCTATCTCTGTCCCATGAATCAAGCAACATATCTATTCTGCACAATCTACCAGCATTCTAAACCTGGATTTAAGTGAAATGCTACAGTCTTTTTCCCTTTTGCTTTCATGGGACCTGGGTATGATTGAATTTGTTGCCTTTCCCTAATTGTTCTTGAACTGATTGGCTCTATCAGTCTTTTCAAAAGGCTGTTAAGAGTCATCACATCACTGTATATCTGGAGTGACATATGGGCCAGATCAGGATAAGGGCAGCTGAATCTCTTCTCTAAAGGATATTAGTGAATCAGATTGGTTTTTACGTCAGTCAATAATAGATTTCAGTTCCAGATTTATTAATTGAATTTAAATTCCATGGTGATATTTGAAGCCCTGTCTCCAAAGGGTTTGCCTGGGCTCTAGGTTACTTGGCCAGCAACATTATTACTGTGCTGCTACCTCCTGTCTAGGGGTGTGCATGTGCCTTGATAGTAAATGAGACTGTACTGGACATAATTTACAACAAACTTGAAACAATGGCTCGAAAACAGAAATTGCTGGAAAAAATCAGCAGGCCTGGCAGCATCTTTGGAGAGAAAACAGAGTTAAGGTTTCAGATCCAGCGACCTGTCTTTAGAACAGACCAAAAATCTGCTTTCTCTTCACAGGCACTACTAGAATTGCTGAGTTTCTCCAACAATTCCTGCTATGTTTCAAATTTCCAGCATTCATTGTTTTGTTAAACAACGAGTGATTGATATAAAATAATCTTATATAATCGTGTGCTCTTATCATGATAATGCTACCAATGACCCTCAATATCATGACAATTTTGCTGTAATAATCCAGTTAAACAGCAACTTTTCACTGTCAAGCTTTAATTGTTCAAAGAACTCATCAGACTAGCATTCCCTCGCGACACAGTTGGCTAGGCAGGGCTGTGTTGGTTAATGAAACTTTTCATTCTTTGTGGTTTGAACTGCATCCATGGATTGAACACTGTTGCTCTGTCCTCATATATTCTGTGTACAATGGAGTCTGGGACATATCTCTCAGGTTAATCTCCTTTGCTCAACTGTTACTTTGCTGAGACTGCTGCATTTCTGCCTTTATCTTACCTAAGAGTGGTTGTTGCCTGACTCTCAGGAATTCTAATGCCAATGTATAGTTTGCCATTCCTGCAGTCTCAAGGTCTCGATAACAAATGACTGTTGGTCTCAAAATTACATCATTACATTCACGATCAGATTAAATCTCATTATACTACAGTTAATACCCATGAATAAGTCAGCAACTTCAGGAAAGAGAAGTTCAAGCAAGGAAGAAAAACACAAGTGGCCTGCATATCAACTGTGGGAAGGTCTATATCAATAATACAGTGAGAATAAAAGTTCACTGTTCTACCTATAATATTTTGGAAAGCTTGCAAAATGTCATTATCCTGTACAATGTTAAACGTTAAGGTTACTATTACAGTAGTGAGCAAGGATGTTCTCAGTTCTTATCTTCATAATCCCACGTAGGTGATGAGCTGATCCAGGGCCCCAAGTGCTAAGACTGGAGTGGAACAGGGTGGCACGGCGGCCAGTACTGCTGCCTCACAGCACCAGGGACCCAGGTTCAATTCCCACCTTAGTTGACTGTCTGTGTGGAGTTTGCACATTCTCCCCGTGTCTGTGTGGGTTTCCTCCCATGATCCAAAGATGTGCAGATTAGTGTCATTAGTCAGGGGTAAATGTAGGAGAATAGGTCTGATTGGGTTACTCTTCAGTGGGTTAGTGTGGACTGGTTGGGCCGAATGACCTGTTTCCATATTGTAGGAAATCTAATCTAATTACTTTTGATAGAAGTTGCGTATTACACTTTGCTCTTTGCTCTTTAAAGACCATGCATGGTGGCTGGAATGATTTTTGGCAATTGTAGACTCAGCCTTAAATTAGCATGCAATATTTGGTCACACAGATGTTTAATTACAAAGACAGGGTGGTTAAGAAGGTGTTTAGCATACTTGCCTTCATTTGGTCAGATCTTTGAGTATAGGAGTTGGGAAGTCATGTTGAGGTTGTACAGGACATTGATGAGTCCTCTTCTGGAATACTGTGTGCAGTTCAGGTCACCCTGTCATGGGAAGGACATTACTAAACTGGAGAGGGTTCAGAAAATGTTTACCAGCATATTTCCGGGAATAGAGGGTTTGAGTTATAAGGAGAGGTTGGATAGGCTGAGACTTTCTTCGTTGGAGGGATGACCTTTTTTGATGTTTTTTTAAAAACATAAGGGGCATAGATAAGGTGAATAGCAAAGGTCTTTTCCCAAGGGTGGGGAAGATCAAAACTAGGGGGAGTATTTTTAAGGTGAGAGGAGAAAGATTTGAAAAGGACATGAGGCAATGTTTTTAGACAGAGAGTGGTTAGTGTGAACAACCAGAGGAAGTAGTAAATGCAGGTACAGCTATAATAATTAAATACATTTGGATAAGTTCATGAATAGGAATGGTTTGGAGGGATATGAGCCAAGCACAGGCAGGTGGGACTAGTTTAGTTTAGGAATATGGTTGGCAAGGACTAGTTGGGCCGAGTGGTCTGTTTCCATGCTGTATGACTCTATGAATCTATGTTGCCAAGAGAAAATCTCCTGCCCTCATTTTAAACCTAATGTTTCTCTAATATTTAAACCAGCGAGATTTGGGCTCTGCATCTATAATTCAGTTTTTGTGCAATCATAAATGCCAGAAATTGCATATGCCATTTGAACAAAGAACAAAGAACAAAAAAAATTTACAGCCCAGGAACAGGCCCTTCGGCCCTTAAAGCCTGAGCCAATCCAAATCTACTGTCTAAACCTATCGGACAATTCCTAAGCATCTGTATCCCTCTGCTCCCCACCTACTCATGCATCTGTCCAGACTCATCTTAAATGAATCTACCATGCCTGCCTCTACCACCTCTGCTGGCAATGTGTTCCAAATGCCCACCACCCTCTGTGTGAAGTACTTGCTGTGTGTATCCCCCTTAAACTTTCCACCTCTCACCTTGAAAGCATGGCCTCTCGTTGTGGAATCCTTCCTGGGAAAAAGCTGGTCTCTATCCACCCGGTCTATACCCTTCATGATTTTGTAAACCTCAATCAGGTTCCCCCTCCATAATCTCCTTTTTTCTAATGAAAATAAACCTACCTTACTCAACCTCTCTTCATAGCTAGCACCTTCCATGTTCTTTTATGTCCTGGGTTTAGAAATACTCTCCTAGTATGTATCAACTAGTTGGAAGGAGAGAGGAGAAGTCCTGACAGGAGGTATCCAGGCTCAGGAAGGGTGTGTGGAATTCCAGGGGATGATGATTTTTTTGAAATGATGTTACTTCGGATAACAACTTTCTCCGAAAAGCCAACTTGGAGTCAAAATGGAATCCTGACATGACTCTGTGATATTTTTAACATAATGCCGAATTTTATGAATGAGAAAAGTTTGGATTAAAAATATCTGAATACAAGCTAACAATGCAATGGTAAGTCACTTTTCATCTTTCTGACACACTTACACCTCTCCTCTGACTTTGTTCATGAATATGAAAATACAGACGCGGTTCGAATAAGATTACCTTGTACCGACACTCAAATAAAACTTGCTAACATTAATTAACTTACTTCAACAAAACGATTAATAACAGGCGATGCACGTCAAGGTTTATACTACGTAATCAAAAGGACAAAGTAAAACACTCAAATTCACCTTCTCTTGAGTTTTAGAATACCTGCAACAGTTAATTGTTTGGAAGAACATGCAACAAGAATCAAAGGATACACAAGATGAAATTGATTGTGTAGTTTTTCATAAAGGTGTCAATCTGAAACTGCTTATGATTTGATCGAAATATAAATGTCATTGGGCTAGTAATCCAGAACCTCAGGCTAATATTCGAAGGATATGTATTCTAATCCCACCATGATAGATGGTGAAATTTGAATCTAATAAAAATCTGATATAAATGGCTACCCTAATGATAACCTTGTAACCACTGTTGACTGTTGTAAAAGCCCATCTAATTATGTTCTTAAGAGATAGAACATAGAACAGTACAGGTCAGGAGCAGATCCTTTGGCCCACCATACCTGTGCCGAACATGATGCCATTCTATACTAATTCCATCTGCCTGTACAAAGTCCATGTGCCCCTATCCCCTGCCTACACATGTATTTAAATACCTCTTAAACTTTGCAATCGTCTTTTGGGAAGAAATCTGCTGAAATCCATCTGGTCTGACCTACATTTGACTCCAGACCCTTAACAATGTGATTGGCTTTGAACTGCCCTCTGGGCGATTAGGCCTGAGCAATAACTGCTGCCATAACCAGTGATAGTCACATTTTGTGAATGAATAACAAAAGATGTTACACGGAGATAAGCTGAGTTAGTTGATATTACAAACAGGAAATAAAACTCAATAGATCAAGATCAGCTCTACAATTGATAGTCAACACTAGATTTAATTTTGTATCTGACAAGATGATAATCATCCTTACATGTGCAGGAAGGCATTCATTCGGTATATGATTGCAAACAGACTCCAAAATGGATAATGCAAAATCATTATTTACAATATAAATGTAAGAGAATGTGAGTAACTCATTTCCAAGATTGACCTTCTTAGTAGGTGTTTCGGAAAAGAAGGTCAGATGCTGCAGCTCTCCTCTGCCTCTCCCTTCACAGTAGTTCAACACAGGCATTTCATTTTGTAATGACAGAAGTAGCTTCAGCTCAACAATGATACAGGACGATAGCTTAGTGTTGCGATTCTTTGCACTACTGTGTATTAAGGAACTAGGTTTGGCAACTCTACCTGGACAAATTGTTGGAGGTTCCTCTCATGGTACCTTAACTTCAATTGAACCCATTCACCCACCTCCCCACATCTCCACCAACCAACACCAGCCATTGGTGACCCAACATGCCAATCCTCATGGCACACCCACTTGCCCGTGCAGCAAAGTAACAAAGTCAAAGTCACATGACCACCAGGTTATAGTCCAACAGGTTTATTTGAAATCACAAGCGTTGGGAACACAGCCCCTTCGTCAGGTGACTTCAGGTGATGAAGAGGCTGTGTTCCCAACGCTTGTGATTTCAATTCAAGCTGTTGGACTATACCTGGTGTCGTGTGACTTTTGACCTTGTCCACCCCCCCGCCCAACACCCGCACCTCCACAACAGGGTAACCAACAGACACCTTGTTGCCTGATGTGATAATATTTGCCTCACACGTTAAACAGCTTTTCTCACCATCACATTTTCTTTCAGCTAGTAAGGGAAAGTGCTAAAAGAAAATGAAAGAAAAACTAATGAAGTACTTTGCGGTTCCAAATACTAAATGATGTTTCTCCTTGAATACAAACAACACTGTACTGTATATGTACCTTCAATTCCTGGACACTCTGCCAATCCTGGTGGATTGACTTCACTGTAAGGAGTACAAGACTTCCTAGGTTGTGAAACCCATGCGACTTCTGTGCTCACACTTAACTGTGTTTTCTTTTCTCCCAATATGTGTCATTGTTGCTATGAATAGCTAGGTTACATTTGAATACTCGTCTACCCACATCCTTCGCTTGTGCCTGAGAATGCTTTCGATAACGTCAGTCCCCAGGCCACATTACAAACACACGGTTGCAGCAGGTGCACATTGCTTTGCTGCTGTAATTCAGTCGAAGCTGTTTGTTCAGAAGGGAAGATGTGTATGTGGTGGGGTGGGGGGGAGCGGGGGGGGGGGGGGCGGAGACCAGGCCCTCCTTAGGCAGCAGTTTCCATAGAAAAACAAAGGGGTCTTGCACGGCTCTCAGTTGTTAAGTTAGTCAGTATTTGGCAAGCAGCCATTTTTTTTGTGTGAGTTATAGAACTCCTATTCTCTGGTTTCTAGACACAGGGCAATGAACATTAAATGTTGGCCATTATTTACTTAAAATGCCCCCTGATTTTTCTTTGCTTCAAATCTTTCTCCTTACAAAAAGAGTTTTCCTTCCCAAATATTTTCTTGGATACATCCCTGTGAAAACCAACAAATGGCCATTTTGGAATCCATTTTTAGATTCGATAAAAAGTTACGCAGTTTCAGAAAGATATACTTTTATTAATTTGAAATGCCTTCAAAAGAGTTCTATCCAAAATCTAAATGGAGACCTTTCCCCTTACTTGTTCTGATAATGTGCTGTTTATCTGAGAGTTATTATCAATAACCATAGCTGTAAAAGATTGCAAAGAAAACACTATGGGATGTGAGAGTTGCTGAGACGATGAGTAATTAATGTTCTGGCTGGTGTAGTTCTGCCAGCCGTGCATCTATTGGTAGGGCACTTGCCTCTGAGTAAGAAGGTTATGCCTACAAATCCTTCCATCAGAAATTTGAAGACAAAAGTCACATTGATACTCTAGCGCAATGCAGTCCTGGAGGAGTACTGCACTTTTGGAAATGCAAAGTGTCCAGGGAAATAATCAGAGATCGCCTTAGTTGTGTTTACTATGAGGTGTGGGGTCTGAGTCATATAGTGAGATTTGTTGCAGAATCACATGAGAAGTCCAGCCTATCTCAAAGTCAGGATCATCTCACACCATCTTTTATACTTTTCCTAAGTGGTCTGGTGAGTTTCTCACTGGACAGCAGTGATTTGCCAGCATAAGGGATTCTAACTAGTTAAATGCCTTGTTGAAAGGCCAGCTCACTTCATTAATACTTACTTTTTCATCTTATGAAATGTGCCAAACAAGCAAGACATCAAGAAAACATGCCAAGGAAATCCGAGCGGGTACCTGGTGAATTCAACTGACTACTTGCTTTGAAACGCACACGTGCTGCGTTGGCCCAAACAGGATCTCAGGGCATGATCTACAGGTACCAGCTGCAAATACCCCTCAGCTGTGGCTTTGGCATTTGTCACTTGGCAACCCCTCATAACTATTGTGGCAGCTGTTTGATCTTCAGGCAAGGTGCTCTGAATTGTAAGGCAAACCCAAAACTCAGTTTGAACAGCAGCAGAGAGACACTTTCTTCACATGGACAGGGACCAAGCTCAAGTACTGGACCAGATTGCACCCTATAGCTGCTTGCTTGCTCTGTTAGAGTAATTCACTTAGCACCTATCTGCACGCTCACAGCATCCAGGCCTCGCCATGCCTGTTAGCACATTGGTGCTTTAGCCAGAGCCAAGGGCTACCAGTATTACCATATGGACATGTTCATTTTTATTAACTGGTTGTGTGCCATGCTTGTCAGCAGGGATCTATCCAGGGTTGTGACATCTTGATCTAAACTGAGATGCCAATCTAACACCTACAGCAGCTCACACAACACAAGTTGTTTTAACCAAATGGCCATGTTATAAGCTGACACAGGCAAGTCCTCAATTCAGTCCAGAATGGGGTGGGAGTTAGGGGTACTGTCTGTCAGGGGGTCCCAGTACCATCAGTCAGAGGCACAGTCCACAATGAGTCCAGGGGCTCAGTCATAGTCATTGTCCACTTGGGATACTCATGGTCAGGAGATCTTACTGACTACAGTCTCGTAGGAAGCAGTCAGGGGATACAAGCATTGTTAGTCAGGGTGCTACAAAGACAATGATCAGAGGTCTGGTCAGCCACACCTGTGGGCTGCTCGAAGTCAGTCACAAGTCTGAGGTGCTGGGGAAACAAACACAGAACACTGGAGACACTGAGCAAATCTGGCAGCACCAGCCAAGAGAGAAACAGATATAACCCTTCTCCAGAACTGTGGCTCTGGGGTCCACCCATCACGCATCCAGTAAGGTGCATGGGAAGGTCTGTATGGGTGTTGGGGTGGGGGGCGAGATTCATCATCAGAAATGTCAAAGTTCAGGTCAAGGCAGAGGCATTTGCAGACATTGAAGGGGTAAGGATGTTGAAGAGGCTGGAGGAATCTCCAAGTGTATTGGGGGTAGGTAGAACAGTATCAGAAGGCATGGCATCTCTGGGGCAATGGAAAAGTGACAGAGACCACAACTATGGCCTGCACAGAGGGATTACACAGGAACATGGTGAACATCATTGAGGTGACAGAGTCAAGAAGGACAGAGGAGGCGAGGTTCAAGGTGGTGGGCGTCCACATGGAGAAGTGATGGACGTGGATAGTTTGCAGTGGGCTGTTGGGATAGTGCATGGAGAGTCAGGAAGATGGGTGTCTGGTGATCAGGTAGAGCCTACTGCTGGCATGAACTTCATTCCTTGTCATCACTTTCTGTTTTCGAGGTGCACAGTGCTTCTGGACAAAAGTTGGGACAATGCCCAGAGTGAGCAGAGTCACTGTCAGTTTAATGTGGGAAAGTGTGGGATTCACTTTTGCTGGGAGATGGGACAGGTATTTTTCACAATCAACTGCTCTGAATCGAAACAAATACATGGTGCTCCTATTTGCAAAATGGAGCTAGATTTATTTTGCAATAATTTCCTTGCCCATTTACTATGCATAGAGAGTGCAAATGCTTACAGGTTAGATGATGGTCAAAGGCAATTTGCATCTTACCACTGGTGTTTGTAATTTGAACAATGGTATCTCAATGACCATGAAGTGAACAGCAAACATGTTTAAAAAAAAGGCTAATTCTTGCCAAAGGCAAATCATTATTCATGTGCAGTACCCACTTCTGCTGTGTTGTTGTTGTGTTATTGTGTTACCAGTGAGCAGCAATAGTGGATTGCCAACTCTTGTCCAGGTGCACTGTGGCCATTCAAAGATGGTGTAGGTGCAAGGAGAGGTACAGCAACTCAGTAGTTAGCACTGTTGCCTTACAGTGCCAGGGACCTGGGTTCGATTCCACCCTCGGGCAACCATCTGTGTGAATTTTGTTCATTGTTACTGTGTCTACGTGGGTTCTGCGGTGTGCACTAGTTCCCTCTTATAGTCCAAAGATGAATGGGAACCATTTCTGGCTGTAACAGGGTACTCCTTTTTTGAGGTATTTTAGGTGCTGGAGGTGATTTCCTCAAATTCCAGGAGCAGCAATTACTGTTTTATATGCTGTTGCATTGTCTTGGAACTTTGGAGAAAAAAAAACGTTAAAACAACAGCAGTTTTCAAAGGGAGAGGACCAGACAAAGGAAGCACATGCTGAGGTCAGTGCAGGAGAGAGAGAGAGAGACAGAGAGAGAGAGAGAGAGAGAGAAAGAAACCCACACTGCTAACTGACACAGCAGTTAACCTGAGCAGTTACTGCCTTTGCTGTTTGAATTCATGTATCGCTAGATATCAGAGTGCATCTGGGAAAATTAACAAACAGTGAAATTCACAACTGATCTTGGAGGAACCTGTTTGGGAGAGGTTGCCACACAGAAACAGATCAGTAATTATTTTTAAGTGTGGCCTTACAATAAGTCTGCAGTAGTGAATAGAGTGGGTTCTTTCTTGATTATACGTTTTATTGAGATATGTCTCTTGATTAAACTTAAAAATATAAGCCATGAGTCTTAAGTTAGCCTGGAGCAGTGTTTTGTAGAGGAATAAGACGGTGCTATTTTCTGGGTCTGTACATTGAAAGAAGCAAAAATAGTCTTTCGTAGAGCGATATGCTTTTCTTGTCAAATGTGAGAGTTTAGGGAGAGTTTACCTGTTATTGAGGATTATATCTGCAATAAATGCAGTTGGCTGCGAATCCTAAAAAATGGATCGATTGGAGCAATGAGGAATTTACAGGAGCAAGGGGTGTAATGGATGGCAGTGTTAGGAAGGGAGAAAAGTTGCAGATACAGTCACATAGTTGCGTCAACTCGAGGAAAGGTAAGAGAGGTAGGCAGGTAGTACAGGAGCCTTCAGTGGCTATCCCCATTTCAAACAAGTATGCTGTTTTGGAAAACGTAGGGGGTGATGGATTCTCAGGGTAATGTAGCATGAACAGCCAAGTTTCTGCCAAATGCAATGAGGGGTGTGTCAGGTTCCAAGCGATCAATTGTGTGAGGGGATTCTCTAGTCTGAGGCACAGACAGACGCTTCTATTGCCAGCAGCGAAAAATCAGAATGGTGTGTTGCCTCCCTGGTGCCAGGATCAAGGATGTCTCAGAGAGGGTGCAGAATGTTCTCAAAGGGGAGAGGGGCCAGCAGGAGGTCATTGGACACATTGGAACTAATGACACAGGAAGTGAAAAGGATGTGATTTTGAAGGGAGAATATAGAGAGTTAGGCAGGAATTTAAAAAGGAGATCCTTGAGAGTAGTAATATCTGGATAATTCCCAGTGCTACGAGCTAGTGAGGGCAGGAATAGGAGGATAGAGCAGATGAATGCATGGCTGAGGAGCTGGTGCATGGGAGAAGGATTCACATTTTTGGATCATTGGAATCTCTTCTGGGGCAGATGTGACGGGTACAAGAAGAATGTATCGCACCGGAATTGGAAGGAGACTAATATACTGGCAGGGAGATTTGCCAGAGCTGCTCAGGAAGATTTAAACTATTAAGTTGGTGGCGTGGGACCCAGGGAGATAGTAAGGAAAGAGATCAATCCAAGACTTGTACAGTTGATAAAAGAAGCGAGTCAAAGAGTCAGGGCAGGCAAAGACAAAGCAGAGAACAGGTTAGGACTGGTAAATTATTTTAGTTCAATGCAAGAGGCCTAACAGGGAAGGCAGATGAACTCAGGGCATGGTTAGGAACACGGGACTGGGATATCTTAACAATCAGTGATGGACAGGACTGGCAGATTAATATTGCAGGGTGCAAATGCGACAGGAAGAATAGAAAGGGAGGCACAAGAGGACGGGGAGTGGTGCTGTTTATAAAGGATAGCAATACAGCTGTGCTGAGGGAGGATATTCCCAAAAATACATCCAGGGAAGTTATTTGGATTGAACTGAGAAATAAGAAAGTGATGATCACTTTATTGGGATTGTATGATAGACCCCCTAATAATCAGAGGGAAATTGAGAAACAGATGTCAGCAATCTGTAAGAATAACTGGGTGGTTATGATAGGGGATTTTAACTTTCCAAACATAGACTGGGACTGCCATAGTGTTAAGGGTTTAGGTGGAGAGGATTTGTTAAGTGTGTTCAAGAAAATTTTCTGATTCAATATATGAATGTACCTGCTACAGAAGGTGCAAAACTTGACCTACTCTTCAGAAATAAGGCAGGGCTGGTGACTGAGGTGTCAGTGGGAGAGCACTTTGTGTAATTCTATTAGTTTTAAAATAGTGATGGAAAAGGATAGACTAGATCTAAAAGCTGAAGTTCTAAATTGGAGGAAGGCTAATTTTGACGGTATTAGGCAAGAACTTTCGAAAGCTGATTGGGGGCAGATGTTCACAGGTAAAGGGACGGCTGGAAAATGGGAAGCCTTCAGAAATGAGATAACGAGAGTCTAGAAACAGTCGATTCTTGTTAGGGTTAAAGGAAAGGCTGATAGATGGAGGGAACGCTGGGTGACTAAAGAAATTGAGTGTTTGGTTAAGAAAGAGAAGAAAGCATATGTCAGATACAAGCAAGATAGATCGAATGAATCCTTAGAAGAGTATAAAGGCAGTGGAGTATACTTAAGAGGAAAATCAGAAGGGCAAAAAGGGGATATGAGATAGCTTTGGCAAATTGATTTAAGAAGAATCCAAAGGGTTTTTTAAATACATTAAGGACAAAAGGGTAACTAGGGAGAGAATAAGGCCCCTCAAAGATCAGCAAGGTGACCTTTGTGTGCAGACACAGGAGATGGGGGAGATACTAGACAAGTATTTTACATCAGTTTTTACTGTGGAAAAGGACATGAAAGATATAGACTGTAGGGAAATAGATGGTGACATCTTGAAAAATGTCCATATTACAGAGAAGGAAGTGCTGGATGTCTTGAAACACATAAAAGGGGATAAATCCCCAGGGCCTGATCAGGTGTACCTTGGAACTCTATGGGAAGCTAGAGAAGTGATTGCAAGGCCCCTTGCTGAGATATTTGTATCATCGATAGTCACAGATGAGGTGACAGAAGACTGGAGGTTGGCTAATGTGGTGTCACTGTTTAAGAAGGGTGGTAAGGACAAGCCAGGGAACTACAGACTGGTGAGTCTGATGTCAGTGGTGGGCAAGTTGTTGGAGGAAATCCTGAGGGACAGGATGTACATGTATTTGGAAAGGCAGTGACTGATTAGGGATAGTCAACATGGCTTTGTGCGTGGGAAATCATATCTCACAAACATGATTGAGTTTTTTGAAGATGTAACAAAGAGGATTAATGAGGGCAGAGCAGTAGATGTGATCTATATGAACCTCAGTAAGGTGTTTGACAGGATCCCCAATGGAGATTGGTTAGCAAAGTCAGATCTCTTGGAGTACAGGGAGAAATAGCCATTTGGATTCAGAACAGGCTCAAAGGTAGAAGACAGGTTGGTGGTGGGTTGTTTTTCAGACTGGAGGCCTGTGACCAGTGGAGTGCCACAAGGGTCGGTGCTGGGTTCACTACGTTTCATTATTTATATAAATGATTTAGATGTGAGCATAAGAGGTATAGTTAGTAAGTTTACAGATGACACCAAAATTGGAGGTGTAGTAGACAGCGAGGAAGGCTATCTCAGATTACAACAGGATCTTGATCAGATGGTCCATTGGGCTGACAAGTGGCAGATGGAATTTAATGCAGATAAATGCAAATCTTAGCAGGACTTATACACATAATGGTAAGGTCCTAGGGAGTGTTGCTGAACAAAGAGACCTTGGAGTGCAGGTTCATAGCTCCTTGAAAGTGGAGTCACAGGTAGATAGGATAGTGAAGCAGGATGTTTGGTGTGCTTTCCTTTATTGGTTAGAGTATTGAGTACAGGAGCTGGGAGGTCGTGTTGTGGCTGGACATTGGTTAGGCCACTTTTGGAATGTTGGGTGCAATTCTGGTCTCCTTCCTCTCGGAAATATGTTGTGAAACTTGAAAAGGTTCAGAAATGATTTAAAAGGACATTGCCAGGGTTGGAGGATTTGAGCTATAGGGAGAGACTGAATAGGCTAGGGCTGTTTTCCCTGGAGCATCGGAAGCTGAGGTGAATCATTATAAAAGCATGAGGGGCATGGATAGGCTAATTAAATAAAGTCTTTTCCCTGGGGTGGGGGAGTCCAGAACTAGAGGGCATAGTTTAAGTTGAGAGGGGAAAGATATAAAAGAAACCTACGGGGCAACTTTTTCAGGCAGACGGTGGTACGCGTATGGAATGAGCTGCCAGAGGAAATGATGGAGACAAGTACAACTGCAACATTAAAATGCATTTGGATGGGTATATGAATAGGAAGGGTTTGGAGGGATATGGGCCAGGTGCTGGCAGGTGGGACTAGATTGAGTTGGGATATCTGGTTGGTATGGACAGGTTGGACCGAAGGGCCTGTTTCCATGCTGTACATCTCTATGACTCTATATGCAAGTTAGGAAGCTTGGCCAGGGAACTACAGCTGAATTGCCTGTAGCGTCCAGGGAGCATAGAATGATAGAATCCCTAAATGTGGAAGCAGACCATTTGGCCCATCGAATCCACACTGACCTTCTGAAGGACATCCCACCCAGAGCCACAGCCCTACCCTATCCCAGTAATCCTGTACTTTCTGCTTAACCCTCTTTGGACTCTGGGAGGAAACTGGAGCACCCGGAGGAAACCCACACAGACACAGGGAGATTGTGCAAACTCCACACAGTTACCTGAGGGTAGAATTGAACATGGGTCTTTGGAGCTGTGAGGCAGCAGTGCCAGCCACTGAGCCCCCATGCGATGTGCAGGCTAGGTGTATGAGCCATTGTAAATGCAGGACTCTGGGGATGGGGAGTTGAATCTGGGTTGGATGCTCTTTTGAGGGTCAGTGTTGTCCTGATGGACTGAAGGGCCTCTTCCACACCATGGGGATTCTATGATTTCAGTACCAGTCTTCGCTTCAAAGAATTGATGCGGTTGGACTTAGCCAAAAGAATTTGATCCAATGACACCAGAGAACCCAGGGAGATGACAAGGTTGTAAAGCAACTGTGAACCTGGGTAAGTCGTGTCTGTAAGGGGGCAGTGGGTCTCGAGAAGACAGGGCATGACAAGTTGAGTTGGAATTTGAAACATCAAAATTAAGAAGTCACTCCCTGGATGAAGGCCAAAATGTTATATCAATAAGAAATGACATTGTAGTGAATGAGGATATTAAAGGAAAGGCAGGAGGAGTGGAACAACATAAGATGCTCAATAGGCACAGACCAAGACGTAATATTTGCCAAGGTTCACATTGTTACTGCAGATGGTGGAAGATGTAACCAGGCAGGGAGCCTCCACTTCCATCAATGTTAATGGGACCACACAAAGTAAGTTTCTGGACAGCAAGGGCCTTGTCTATGAGTCAAGAGATATTCTGGAGGCAGATGTGGGAAAGGCTAATGACTGACCTGCCAGCAGAGTCCACAGTAGCAACAATCGGAGGGATGAAAGGGACAGGAGGTGGTTTGCAAGATTGAGTCCCAGGGTATACACAGAGTGGGAATGCTGGTGGGAATGTAAGATGCGGCACTTTGGAGTTACTGCTTGCAAGGAAGCAACAATGCGTGCCTTGATGAGTACATTGGAGAATGAAAAAACAGACAAAGGGGGTCATCACATTGCATGGCGACTCAGTGGCTAGCACTGCTGCCTCACAGCACCAGGGACCCATATTCAATTCTACCCTCAGGTAACTATCTGTGTGAAGTTTGCACAATCTCCCTGTGTCTGCTTGGGTTTTATCCAGGTACTCCGATTTCCTCCCAGAGTCCAAAGGTGTGTAGTATAAGCAGGAAATGCAGGGTTACCAGGATAGGGTAGGGCTGTGGCTCTGGGTAGGATGTTCTTCAGGGGGTTGGTGTGGATTCGATGGGTCAAATGACTTGCTTCCACATTTAGGGATTCTATGATTCTATGTTCCCTGGATACGATAGGCAATTTAGCATGGCCAAGCTACCTAACCTGCACATACAGTCATAGATTCATGGAGATCTACAGCACGGAAACAGACCCTTCAGTTCAACTCATCCATGCAGACCAGATATCCCAACTCAATAGACTTATTCAAGAAGAAAAGCTTTACAAGGCTGTAGCCAGGGTTGGAGAGTTTATGTTATAGGTAGAGGATGAATAAGCTGGGGTTATTTTCTCTGGAGCATCGGAAGCTGAGGAGTGACCTTATAGAGATTTGTAAAATCATGAGGGGCATGAAAGGGTGAATAGCTTTTCCAGGGATGGGGGATCTCCAAAGCTAGAGGGCATAAGTTTAAGGTAAGAGAGGAAAGATTTTAAAGGGGCCTAAGGGGCAACCTTTTCACACAAAAGGTCGAGCATGTATGGAATGAGCTGCCAGAGGAACTGATGGAGGATGGTACAATTACACCATTTAAAAGCCATCTGGATGGGTCTATGAATAGAAAGGGTTTAGAGGGATATGGGTCATATGCTGGCACATGGGACTTATCTGGGATATCTTCTCAGTATGGGCAAGTTGGACTGAAGGGTCTGCTTAGATAGGTTAAGGTGTGGTGGTGGGTTAGATCAAGGATTGAGAAGTGGAGTTGGAGAGATGAAAGGAGGCATAATGATAAGAAAGAGGGAGCTAGAAGGGGTAAAAAAAAGAAATGGAAAAATTCATGAAATAATTTGAACTTATGAATTTGGATCCAGAACAGCAGCCAATGAACACATACCCACATCCAAACACACACGAACTCAAGTTCCACAGCAAGATTGAGATAGATACAACTCAGACGGGACAATAGGAAGGAATGTAATGTTCAACAGAGAGCTCAAATGTTGGAATAACATTAACATAGATAGGATTGAGTTAGCTTAGTACGTTGATATATGGATGTTCGTGTCTTGAGACAGGTGCAGTGGGAAGGAGTTGTTAGGTTTTTATAAAGATTGGAGGACACATTGACAGAGGTATGCACAAACATAGCATCTTGAAGTGCACAGCATGTCTTCCAGGCACCAGAAAAATTCGGTTCTTTTCTCATTATATCTTCATTTAACAGTGGGGCTGAAGAATAATTGGGCATCTTTGTGGGATCTCCTTCCTGCAAGCCAGAAAAAAAAGGGATTCCCACCTTTTTTTACAAGGAGTCCGAGAGGCTCTTGAAAGTTTTATCTCCTCACCATTTGCTGCACTGTAATGGTGTTAGCCAGAACCATGGAAACATGAGGGAGGGAAAAGAAAAGATCTCTAATATACTTCATGACCCTAGTGTTTTTTTGTTAAGTATAGGAAACATGTACAAAACTGACTTGCACTACTGCAATTTAAACTGCTTCATACTTTGATATCCTTCTCTTACCCCAGATAGGCGACTGTGTTCAACTCTAGCATGCAAATCGTGTGTCAACTTCAAATCCTAGGATATTATGGAACTGGAACGAGCCATGTGGTTCACTACGTCAGAACAGTTTTATTTTTATCTGCATAAAATACTAAGTGTACTCCTCCCTTCTTGTTAACTCTCCACGGCCTTTTAAATAACATTTTTACTCAAAAAAAACTAGGTAATCAGTGTCAGTCATGACTCAATGGTCTCACTCTCACCTTTGTGTCAGGAATGGTAGAGGAATGGAGACCTCAGCACAGGTTCTAGGCTGACCCCACCCAGGGCTGAACTGAAAACACATCGCATTGTGAAAGTGACCATCTTTCTGATAAGCTGCTAACTAATGGGCTGTTTCTAGGAAGATGCAGGAGACCGCTGAGACCATCCTGGTTGGGAATGGACATGTGAAGGGATTACACATCCATGGTAAAGAAGAGGCAGCTGGAGCCTGCAAACTGGAAATTCTGAAACTGGCGGAAAGCGTCAGAGGAATCACAAATGTAAGTGGGCAGGGACTGGACCGGGAGATAAAAGACAGTGTCAAGGTAGGAAGAGATAAATTGTGTGGGGCAGGAGCAGGTAGAAACAATGGGTCTGCCCAGGCAGTCCTGTTTGTGGATTTATGAGTTCTGAGAAAGGGTCACTGGATCCAAAACATTAACTCTGATTTCTTTTCTCAGATGTCACCAGACCTGCTGAGCTTTTCTAACAACTTCTGTTTTTGCTTCTGATTTACAGCATCTGCAGCTTTTTCAGTTTTTAAATATTAAATGTAAACAGGTTGGTGATATAGCCAACAATACTAGTAAAACAGTTTCCTCTCATGTCCTTTTCAAAACCTTTCTCTTCTCACTTTAAAAATGTGCCCCCTGATTTTGAACACCCCAACCTTAGGGAAAAGACCCTTTGTCACAAAGCTAGTCCCTTTTATTTTCTAAAACCTGTTCCTTGACTCAAGGAGACTCTGCACTTGTTTCTTTTCAGAGGGGCAATAAACCAAGCCGGGCTCCAATCAGTCTGGTGTGGTACAGAGATAAAAAGGATTTTGAGAGGCCTTTTGTTTATATGTAAACAGATGAGACTTCAAACCAATTTGGTCATGTTTTAGAAGAGACCTGTATAAAGAAAGGAGAGTTGTCAACTCTCTAGCTGAGGTGAGCAGTTTTAGTTCAGTCTTGAACTGGTTAGAACTTGGTTGAACTGTGGAAACGCTCTCTCTCTCTCTCTCTTTCTGCCCTTCAACTTCAACCTGTAGCCATGTGATCCATTTATACTGGTTTTTAAAGGGAGTTTGCTTATTGGGACTGTTGTGTATATTCAGAACAGCATAATTAAGTCTGGTTGGATAGATTGGATTCTGTAGGGGTTTTTTGTTTTGTTCTTTGTGTTTCATTGTGTTATTTTGTGAACAAATTTTTGTCTGTTTTAAAATCTAGTAGTCAACCTAGCTAACTTAATCTGAGTAATTTTCATTGTACACTTACCGAAACAAATTGCAAAGTTATGGTCAGGGGCTGCCTGCGTAAGAATGGTCTGGCCTAGTCCATAACACCTTGCTATTCCCCTTATCTGTCTTTAAATGGGCTTCCAATTAAACCTGTTGGACTATAACCTGGTGTTGTGTGATTTTTAACTTTGTACACCCCAGTCCGACACCGGCATCTCCAAATCATCACCTTATCTATGTCCTTGATAGGTTAGATACTTCTTAAAATGTGGTGACTGGTGTAAAACAGGAAACACTGCAATCAATTTGCACATTGTAAGATCAACAAATACCAATGTAATAATGTACAGATATGTTTGTGATGTTGGCTGAGGAATAGATTAGATTCCCTACAGTGTGAAAACAGGCCCTTCAGCCCAACCAGTCCACACCGACCCTCTGAAGAGTAACCCACCCAGACCCACTTCCCTCTGACTAATGCACCTAACACTATGGGCAATTTAGAATGGCCAGTCCACCTAACCTGCACATTTTTGGACTGTGGGAGGAAACCACAGCATCTGAAGGAAATCCACATAGACACAGGGAGAATGTATAAACTCCACACGACAGTCACCCAAGGCAGGAATTGAACCCAGGTCTCTGGGGCTGTGAGGCTGAAATGCTAACCATTAGCCACCATGCCACCCACATAAATATCTCCCTTGTCGGAAACTCTGCTTTTCTTCAAAGTGTACCAGGAGGTTGTCTTATTCCACAACACTTGGTTTAACACTAAACACTTTACCCAAATAGTCATCAGCCTGATACACCAATAACTGATTTGCAACTGAATCATAAGGCTATGGCCTACTGTCCCATTTTGGGATTTGAGCATATCGTTTAGGCTACTCCTGTAGTCAAATACCAACATGTGGCTAAATTAATGGAGATGTCATTCCTTGAAGGAAACAATTTGGCTTAAGCTCAAATAAAAATGCCATCAGTTAATTAATAAGTGCAAAGAGTTTTCAGTAGTTTCAATTTTCTTTCCAAATACCACTGCCAAAATATATTTATTTATCTCTCTGTATTTTATTAATTTTTGTTTGATGGTCCTCCAGTGAGGCAGAAATGTTTTACAATACTAAAATGCAAGTTATGGTTGTGGGTATCTTATGAACCCAAGTATTGAATCTTACAGCATAAAGCTGAATTGTTCAGAACATCCTTTCATTCTGTTCTAATTCATCCTACTCCATTTTTTTCCTCAAAGTCCTACAAACATATTCTTTTCAAGTACACTGAAAGTTCTTTTTAAAATTATTATACTTACTTTTTACTTTCAGTATTGTCTTCAATCCAATATATATCATGGAGTTTTCCAAAATCTCATCTGAAATATAATGCAGCATGCTTACTATTGTACATTTTGTCTACAGTATGTTTTTTGTACATTTCTTTATAAAGTACTCTCCAAGTTTCTCTTCCATGTTGTACAATTTGGTGGACTTACATCATCCTTGGATACTTTGTTTGAGTTGCCTGCCATCATTTGTGAAGAATTAGCAGGTTGGCTTAGCATTGCCTGCTATTCTTCAACATTCACATACTTTGCTCCCTCACCGCCTTCTGCATGATCCTTTCTTAATTCTGCTCACACAAAATGTTGGCCCCCACTAGTGAAGTTATTCCATGAATGAGAAGATCATAATAGGTAATAAAATAAACTCATTCTATGATTTAAGAAATGCAAAGATTGATCTATGGTCATTTACCTACACTGGCATAAATTCCACTGCTGCCTCCATTTTCAATTTTTCATTCTACAGAAAATTCCCTCCATGTGCTGTTTAAAGTAGTCTGTTGTGAAACTTTCTCTTCTAACCCACAACTCACAGCTTGGAACAAAACTCAGAGACTTTCTTCCTAAATTTTTATGTCTCTCTTTCCTTCCTTAAGATGCTTTTTAGTCAAACTCTCACTCACTGCCTTAATGTTTCCTTCTTTCAATCAAATTTTGCCTGACTACCCTCATGTACCAATTGCTTGAATGTTATATTACCTTAAATGCTTAACGTGAATGAACACTGTTTGATGTCAACAGAAAATTGTACTAATATTCTGTAACATCGTAATGTTAAGAATATATTAAGAGAAACTCAGTACTGATAGTCCTTCAGCAGTGAGTCACATGTGAAGAGAACTTGGGCCAAAGGTTGAGATACAGCACATTAAATATACCAATTCTCTGAAGCATGTTTCATTAAAACAACATTAAAAATCACACAACACCAGATTATAGTCCCACAGGTTTATTTGGAAGCACTAGCTTTTGGATCACTGCTCCTTTATCAAGTGGTTGTGGAGTAGAAGATCATAAGACACAGAATTTATAGCAAACATTTACAGTGTGATGTAAATTAAATTATATATTGAAAAAGACCTGGATTGTTTGTTAAGCCTCTCATCTTTTACAATGACCATGTTGGTTTCAGTTCTTTCATAAGAAAATCCCAGAACTTTGTTAAAGTTCCATTCTCAAGTGAACTTCAACAATTGGCATCATGTCGGCCCAGATAATGCATTGAAGGTGTGAGGTGCCCTGTGTGAGGCTGTCTGTGCCCCAAGTTCAGATTGAATCTAATCTAAGAAACAGGCTTACAGTATCTTGCATGGATTCATGCAGTTTTTGAGCAAAATAAAATGTAATTCTGCAAGTACAAGTTCACCCTACAAACTTATATGTGTATGTGTGCATGTGGGTGTGTGTGGGGTGGAGGGGAGAGGTTATGAGTACATGTATGTGAGTGGGTGTATGTATGTGAGTGTGAATGTAAAAGGTATAAATCTGTGAGAAGGTGCATAGGTGCATGTGAGTATGGGAGTGTATGTGTGAGCGTATGAGAGAGAGCTTGTGTATGAGAGAGGGTCTGCGTGTGTGTACGTGTGCGTGTGTGTGTACGTGTGCGTGTGTGTGTGTGTGTGTAGTGCAGTGGAGTCACCTGTAGTGTGACATGAACCCAAGGTCCTGGTCATTAAAACAGTCCTGGGATCAGTGAAGATACCATGCATTAGTATGTCTATGGTATAGAAAAAGGCCATTCAGCCCATCAAGTCTGCACCATTCCTAAAAAGAACACCGCAGCCCTTTGTATTATCCCTGTAACCCTGCATTTCCCATGGCTAATCCACCAAGCCTGCATATCCCTGGACACTATAGTCAATTTTAGCATGGCCAATCCATCTAACCTACACATCTTTGGACTGTGAGAGGAAACCAGAACACCCAGAGGAAACCCATGCAGACCATGTGTTACCCAAGGCTGGAATTCAACTCGGGTCCCATGAAGCTAACCACTGAACCACTATGCCGCCCATTTCAAGTCACTCCTGTTGTTGAGAAATTGATTTTTTATTTAAAGAACAGAGTTGTACTCCATCTCTGCTCCCCTCTCCATCCAGAACTCCCCCCATCTCTCCATCCAGTTCCCCCTTTCCATCCAGATCATCCCAGCCCACTCCCCATGCAAACATCCCCACTCCAGAGTCAGACCCTATTCTGCAAGCGCACCTTCCTTCTTCCCTAAGATGATGGCTGTCCTTTGCCCCAACACCTCACTCCACTCTCTATTCAGAATGTGAATGGATGATGCTGGATCCTTTCGTCAGTGGAGGAGCCAGCAAAGGCAGCTGCAGCAGTGAGGGTGGCCCAGCGTGAACTCATGGTGGAAGTGAGCTGGTGCTGAAGAGTGGTGACTCTGTGTTCCAGCAGCAGTGGCATGGCCAAGCAGGGTAACAGCAGTGTTGTCAGTTCAGCAGCAGGGACTCGAGGTAGCAGGGGGTGGGGGGAGGATAGGGGCCTGGGTCCAGGCCCATGTCTGAACCAGAGGCAGGAGCTGTCCAAAGGCCACCTGACCTTAATGAGATAAGACTATCAGATGAACTTGATTGATTTATTTCTCTGGCTTTATATTCTGCACTCTGATTTCTGTGATTAAGTTGATGCCTGAGAGTGGCAACACTGAAAAAACACTTTTCATTTGTAATGAATACTGGTGACAATAAATCAAAGCAAATCAAACCCTTATTGATTTTCTCATCCTCCCTTTGCCTTGTGTTGGTCTGTTGGCATGGACTCACAAATTCAACTGGTCAAACTGACAACAAGGAATATCCTCTGCCCCGACAATGGATTGGATTACAGTTCCACATTTCCCCCCCATAATTTTAATAAATAAGTGATAGGTTGACACAAACATCAAATAACATGATTCTTGGCTTCAACCCTTTTACTAGAATATGCAGAAAAACTTGGAAGCCCGTATTGCATGCAGTGTACACATGAGTCAAGAGTGTGGTGCTGAAAAAGCACAGCAGATCGGGGAGCATCCGAGGATCAGGAGAATCGCCGTTTCGGGCATAAGCCCTTCATCTGGAAAGCATGTATACATGAGTATTGAGATCACTCACCAGTGATGGTTTTCATGAATCATTTTTAATTTGCTAATCAAAACTACAATTAGACACAATTGGGTTCTCATTGATATATATGTAGCTAACATCTACAGTACTGGATAGCACAGCTCCAATGATGTACCAGCACAGATACTAGGGGCTGAATGGCCTGCTTCCGTGATGCTAAATCCTATGGTTTAACAAACATGTGCAGGTGGATGCAGCTGTGTCTTTTGATTTTAATAGACTGAACAGCTGAACTGCTCACATTTGCCTCTGCAGGTCAGTCATAAGGACAGGGGGAAGTGGAAAATCTTTCATCTTTCGAAAATCTTTGATATCCGCCTTTCGTTCTACAGCCAAACAGCCGTTGATCTTGAGATAATCACTGACATATTGGTTCCAGAGGGGTCTTGCTTAGATCAGAAAAGTCGTTGATATTTCACTCGCATCGCAATGACTGAAATAACACGAGGGCTTACTTAGATTCCTGCTTCTGACAGGAAGTGATACAAAGGATAAAGATTTTAGAGGAAACACTACATCCTGTTGTCACATTACCAAGTATCTCAGTTAAGCCAAAAGTATAAATATTCTTACTGAAGATTAGAATATTAATACCAGACAAGTAACAACCTCTGTTTTTCAGAGTAAGGAGGGGAACATAGGTGGTCAAGGATGGCTAAGAATCTGGTAAGCCCAGGGATTCAAAGGTGCTGCCAAATGTAATATTCTGGTCTTGATCATGTTCCTAGTTCCAATTCACATCCTGCAGTTGATCAAATGGACATGTCTCCTTTTGGCCTGGAGTGACTACCAATGACAAGAGGCTGGAGCTGGGAACCCATGGATTTGGGGCAAAGAGAGGTTTCTAAAAACAATCAGTCAGGGGTCCAGAAGGAGACTGGTATTGGGGACGGATTTGTTGGAGTAAAGAAAAATGAGAAGTGACCTTATTGAAACATGCAGTTTTCTTATGGGTCTGAAAAGGTACATGCAGAAAGGTTGTTTCACCTTGGGGGAAAGTCTAGCACCAGAGGACATAATCTCAGAACAGGAGATCGCACATTTAAGACAGATGAGGAGAATCCTGACTCAGTGGAATTCTTTACAGTAGAGGGCTGTTGAGGGGTGGCATGGTAACTTAGTGGTTAGCACTGCTGCTTCACAGTGCCAGTGAGCGAGGTTTGATTCCAGCCTAGGGTGGCTGTCTGTGTGGAGGTTGCACATTCTCCCCATGTCTGCGTGTGTTTCTGCTGGGTGCTCCGGTTTCCACCCACAGTCCAAAGTTGTGCAGGTGAGGTGGATTTCCCATGCTAAAGTGTCCCATTGTGTCTAGGGTGGACTAGCCATGGAAAATGTAGGTTATGGGGATAGGGTGGGCTCCTGGGTCTGGGCGGAATGTTCTTCAGAGGGTTGGTGCAGAATGGACTGAATGGCCTCTTTCTGTCCTGACGGAGTTCAATGAGGCTGGGTCATTCAGTGTAGTCAAGGCTGGGACAGAGTTTTATTAGATAGTGAATCAAAGGTTGTAGGGAAAGGCAGGAAAGTGGAGTTGAGGATTTTTACATCAAGCATGATCTCATTGGTTGGCAGAGCTGACTCAATGGGCTAAAATGCCTATGACTGCTCCTGCCTCTTATGAAACAGGGTAAAAGAGAGGAAGGCTGGCAGTCACGGAGGGGGACAGAGAGAGGCTGCTAGTAGGGAAGTAGAGAGAGCACGGGCAACACAGGCATTCAGGGAAAGGGCAGAGGTTAGCTGGCAATCAGCACTTGGATTGACCGATGGGTTTCTTAAGAGAGTGAAAGGAGCAATCCTTCTAAATAAAATGCTTAGAGAGTGCTCAGTCATTCCTTCATAGAGATCTAATTGTACTGTGGGTGCCTGATTCCAATATGTTAATGAAGGGTACTGCCTCCCTTCAATGAGAAACGCAGACATCTCAATATCTGCCACTGTAAAGAAAAGAACATTCGGCTGGTTGGGGTTGTTTTCCTGTACTTTATTCTTTAATTACCTCTCCACCAACACATTCCCTCAGTTGATAGTCTGCCACCATCACAGAGGGAAAATAATCCAATCAATGGAGTGTTACACTATAGGATGGGGTCTCAAACCAAGGCATTCTCTGGAGGATGTAAAGGTTCCCATGGTAGAAGAAGATTATAGGACTTTTCTGCAGCATCCCAGCTAACAACTGTTCCTCAATCAGTGCAATTAAAATAGAATTTATATTCATTATCACATCACAAACTGTGGCATCTTGATGTACATAAATTGACTGCCTTATTTTCACTATTATAGCTGCATCTATACTTTCAAAATACTTCAAGTGTCTCAGTCTGTCTTACATTCTTTCTGTTAACTTAACAATAGTGGATGTTTCATCAAATGTGGTTTTAACTTAGTAATATAATGCGCACTCTAAATAGTTGCTTTATGTTTTATGCAAGACTCTGATACATAACTTTACTGAAAAGATAGATTATGAGATAGAAAAGTCACCCAATGGGAATGTAACATTACTACAACTAAAATATTTTGAACAACCAAAGCAATGCAGTTAAATGAGCTGTCCAAGTTGGAGGACAATGAATATGAATGTTCATTGTCAGGTTGAAGCTCCACCAGCACAATGGTCCTTCAGTTACTCTGCTGATTTGCAGCATATTTCATGCAAAAAAATCTTTGATCCCCTTTGGAATTACTTACTCTGAGTGAGAGGCCATATTGTTTGATAACAATAAAGGGGTTCTCACCAGAATGCTACAGGGCAAGTACCACAGAGCAACTGTGACGTTTACAGGAAGTATTTTGAGAAGCGAGACTTTTAATATCATTGTATAGAAGAGTAATTCCATTTTGTTTAATGGTGCTACTGAATAGATTAAATGGGACTGTAACTTTGATCGAGCAATGAACATGAAACTTTGAATTTGATTTGAACTGGAATGATATTGATTAGCTCAGAAATGTGCTCCAACCTGTTTGAAAATGAGAATGGTAGCACACATCCACAATAAAATCCTTCTTCTGACTTGGAGCCTTTCCAAAGTGGTTTATTGCCATTGTGCCGCTACCAAACACAAACACCTTCTCCTCCCTCTTCAACTTATGAAGGAACCATTTGGTATGCGATGCCTGGTCCTCTCTTCAATCATTCTGAAACACCTCCTCCCCTTCATATGACACTTTTCTATCCAAGCACAGGAGGCATAACACCTGCCCATTTACTTCCTCCTTTCTCACTGCTCAATATACATGGACTGCTCTGAGTTCGTAAACTATAATCGATGTTCACAATATCCTCAGCTTTATAAGTGGGAGACTAAACACGGATCAGGTGACAGCTTTGCGAAAACACCTTTATTCAGCTTGCTTGCATGGCCCTGAGTTTCAGGACACCTGTCATTTTAAATCTATTTTGCACCTACAATGAAACCTCTGCCCTTGGCCTCCTGCAGTTCCAATGAAACACTTGGGACCCTATCTTTCAACTCGGCATTTCTCAGCCTTTTGAACTCAATGCTCAGTTCAGCTCCTCCAAAGCCTGTGAAAGATTGGTTTTTCATGAAACACCCAGAGAACCCTTTGAACTGGTTCCTGTGATGGCACTCCCTCACAACCCCATAATTTAAGAACAACGGCAAGGTCCTGGAAAAGGTAGATGGATTCCTATATCTTGGGAGGCTCCACTTGACAAAGGGCTCATGCCCGAAACGTCAATTCTCCTGTTCCTTGGATGCTGCCTGACCTGCTGCGCTTTTCCAGCAACACATTTTCAGCTCTGATCTCCAGCATCTGCAGTCCTCACTTTCTCCTCTTGACAAAGGCAGGCAGAGATGATGAAATTCAATATCCAATATAGCAGTTCGGCCTTCAGCTCACTGTGAAGGAAAGACTATTTGAGGACTCAAATCTCAAACTCAAGACTAAAGTCATTAAAGGCAGGCAGCTGCGTATGTTTAGAACATAGAACATAGAACAATACAGCACAGAACAGGCCCTTCGGCCCACGATGTTGTGCCGAACATTTATCCTAGATTAAGCACCTATCCATGTACCTATCCAATTTCCATTTAAAGGTCACCAATGATTCTGACTCTGCCACTCCCACAGGCAGTGCATTCCATGTCCCCACCACTCTCTGGGTAAAGAACCTACCCCTGACATCCACCCTTCACCTTAAATTTATGTCCCCTTGTAACACTCTGTTGTACCCAGGGAAAAAGTCTCTGACTGTCTACTCTATCTATTCCCCTGATCATCTTATAAACCTCTATCAAGTCACCCCTCATCCTTCACCGTTACAATGAGAAAAGGCCTAGCATTCTCAACCTATCCTCATATGACCTATTCTCCATTCCAGGCAACATCCTGGTAAATCTCCTCTGCACCTCTCCAAAGCTTCCATATCTTTCCTAAAGTGAGGCGACCAGAACTGCACACGGTACTCCAAATGTGGCCTTACCAAGGTCCTGTACAGCTGCACCTCACGACTCTAGAATTCAATCCCTCTGCTAATGAATGCTAATATACCATAGGCCTTCTTACAAGCTCTATCCACCTGAGTGGCAACTTTCAAAGAGCTATGAACATAGACCCCAAGATCCCTCTGCTCCTCCAGAACTAAGAACCCTACTGTTAACCGTTTGGAGCCTTGATCAATTTATGGCAAGCATCTCAAAGCACAGGACAAACACCACCAGCAGTGCCTTTCCAAGATCCTCAAACTCTAGTGATAAGGTCGTTGGTCCACCAGCAGCACCTTCCTTCGAGCCAATGTGCCCAGCATTTTATTGATTCACAATCCACTTCGCTGGCACGTGTATTTGATAACAAGTTCTTGAAACAGTGCTCGAATCAGAGCTGAGGCATATTAGGAGACTGCCAGGAGGACAGCAGCAATAGTTGAGGAATGTCCTCAAGCTATTCCTGAAAAGCACGAATATTCCTGATGACTTATCAGTGAGTATAGTTTAGGATGAAAAGTGGTAAAGGCTCATTCATGAGGGTACTAAACAGATTGAGAAATTTTGTCAAGAAAGAGCATGGGGATTGCTGGGGTGTCAGAGTGAGCACACAAACCTCTAAACAAACACATCTATCCAAACCTTCAAGCACCACTTATCCCATTATATGGCACAGTCTAGTCAAGACCATAAGACATAGGAGCAGAAATTAGGCCATTCAGCCCATTGAGTCTGCTCCACTATTCAATCATGGCTGATAGGTTCCTCAATGCTGTTCCCCTGCTTTCTCCCTGTAACCCTTGATCCCTTTTACAATCAAGAATCCATCTATCTCTGTCTTAAGTATACTCAATGACCTGTCCTACACGGACTTCTGTGGGAGTGAATTCCATAGATTCACCACCCTCTGGCTGAAAAACTTTCTCCTTATCTCTGTTCAAAAAGGTCTTCCCTTTAATCTAAGGCTGTGCCCTCAGGTCCTAGTCTCTTCTACCAATGGAAACATCTTTCCAACGTTTACTCCATCCAGGCCAATCCGTATTCTGTAAGTTTTAATTAGATCCTCCCTCAACCTTCTCAACTCTATCGAGTATAGACCCAGAGTTGTTAAACGTTCCTCATTTGCTAAGCTGTTCATTCCTAGAACTATTCTCATGAATCTCCTCTGAATACTCTCCAGGCCAGTGTATCCTTCCTGATATATGGGGCCCAAAACTGTGCACAATACTCCAAATGTGGTCCGGCCAGAGCCTTATAGAGCCTCAGAAGTACATCTCTGCTTTTATATTCAAATCTTCTCAAAATAATTGCCATCATTGCATTTGCCTTCCTAACTATTGATTCAACCTGAAAGTTTACGTTAAGAGAATCCTGGTCTAGAACTCTCAAGTCTCTTTGCACTTCAGACTTCTGAATGTTCTCCCCATTTAGACAATAGTCCACACCTCTATTCTTCCTACCAAGGTGCATGACCTCACACTTTCCCACGTTGTAGTCCATCTGCAACTACTTTGCCCACTCTCCCAACCTGTCCAAATCCTTCTGTAGCCTCCCTGCCTCCTCAATGCTACCTGTCCCTCTACCTATCTTTGTGTCATTTGCAAACATAGTCAGAATAACCTCAGTTCCTTCATCTAGATCATTAATGTATCAAGTGAAAAGTTGTGGTCCCAACACTGAGCCTTGCAAAACACCACTTGTCACTGGCTGCCACCCTGAGAAGGACCTTTTTATCCCCACTCTCTGCTCTCTGCCAGATAGCCAAGGTTCTAGCCATGTTAGTACCTTGCCTCTGACACCATGGGCCCTTATCTTACTCAGTAGCCTCCTGTGTGGCACCTTGTCAAAGGCCTTCTTGAAGTCCAGGTAGATATTATCCATTGGCTCTCCTTGGTCTAACCTCCTTGTTACTTCATCAAAGAATTCTAGCAGATATATCAGGCATGACCTCCTCTTGATGAAACTATGCTGACTCTGTCCTATTTTACCATGCACATCCAAGTATTCAGAAATCTCATCCTTCACGATGGTTTCCAGGATCTTACACACGACTGAGGTTAGACTGAGTCTGTAACTTTCCATCTTCCGCCTTCGTCCCTTTTTAAACTGGGTGTCAAGTTAGCGATTTTCCAGTCCTTTAGGACTCTCACTAATTCTAGTGATTCCTAAAGATCACCACTCTTCAGCTATCTCCCTTAGAATGCTGGGGTGTAGTCCATCTGGTCCAGGTGATTTATCCATCTTCAGGCCATTCAGTTATTCTAGCAACTCCTCCTCGGTGATTGCCACCATACTCAGCTCTGCCTCCTCACTCTTCTGAATTTTTGGAATATTACTTGTGTCTTCCAATGTGAAGACTGATGTGAAGTAATTATTCAGTTCCTCAGCCATTTCTTGGTTCCCCACTCCTATCTCTCCTGAGTCACTTTCCAGTCACCCAATGTCCAATTTTGCCCTTTATATACCTAAAGAAACTCTTACAGTCTTCCTTTATATTATTGGTTAACTTACTCTCATATTTAATCTTCTCCCTCCTTATTTCTTTTTTTGTTGGTCCCTGTTGGTCTTTGTAACCTTCCAAACCTCTGGTTTCCCACGGTTCTTCGCTACTTTACACGTTTTCTCTTTTGCCTTTATGCTATCCCTGACTTCCCTAGTCAGCTATGGTTGCCTTATCCTCCCTGTACCATGATTCTTTTTCCTTGGGATGAATCTCTGCTTTGTCTCCCAAATTACTCCCAGAACGCCTGCCAATGCTGTTCCACTGTCTTTCCTGCTCGGCTCCTCTCCCAGTCAATTCTATCTAGCTGCTCCCTCAAGCTCCTGTAGTTGCCTTTATTCAGCTGAAATGAATATCTTCTCTCTCTCAAATTGCAAACTAAATTGGATCATGTTACTGTCTGCCTCATTGTGATGGCCACCATGTTATACTTGCCAAGTTTGTTCTGCGCCACAAGCTCATTTACCATATTCATTCTACTGCATGCATTCAGATATAACACCCTCAGTCCTGTTTTAACCTATCACACATTAGACTAAGGCTTATCAGTCGGGGAGGCACGGTGGCACAGTGGTTAGCACTGCTGCCTCACAGCGCCAGGCACCTGGGTTCAATTCCCGCCTCAGGCGACTGACTGTGTGGAGTTTGCACGTTCTCCCCGTGTCTGCGTGGGTTTCCTTCGGGTGCTCCGGTTTCCTCCCACAGTCACAAAGATGTGCGGGTCAGGTGAACTGGCCGTGCTAAATTGCCCGTAGTATTAGGTAAGGGGTATATGTAGGGGTATGGGTGGGTTGCGCTTCGGCGGGTCGGTGTGGACTTGTTGGGCCGAAGGGCCTGTTTCCACACTGTAAGTAATCTAATCAAATCAGAGTGGAGGCAAGTCATCTCAATCCCAGGGGATTGCCTAACAGAGGGCATTTTACACACAGAGGCACCTGTGTATATCTGAAGGACACGGCGGGGAGTATTTCACTTGGTTAATCGAATTCTGGATAATTGAATGTCGAATAACGTAGTTTAGCCGAGCATTGGGATCTTGCGATTTCGCCGGATAATCTGATATTCAGATAATTGAATGCTGGATAATCGAGGTTCCTCTATGTACTTCATTGGTGGTAACATGCTTGAAACGTCCAGGAGTCATGAATTCCATATTGTGGGTACTCTGCCCTCAGGCAAGTCTTTGGCTCATTGTCAGAAATCACTTTCCTGAACAGCAGTGGTCTTCCTTTGCATTCCCCTCTCAGGAGCAGGGCAAGGTCCAGGTTACTTCACCAGCAATTGAACCTGTACTGTTAATGTCAATTAGAATGAAATGCTAGCCACCTAGCCAACTGAGCCAACCAGCCCTATGTGTTCCAAATAGTTCTTTAGCACTTTGCCCAATTTCAAAGTGTAAGTCTGACCTAGATGTGACAGTGCTTATTGTCATTTCACCTTCCATCACTAGGAACCAGTCAAAACTAACGGGTCACTGTTTTCTTACATGAGAGCCAGTGCTAACATTTTGGGAAAATTACCTTAACTAAAACTTAGATCAGTAGAAAGCTTAATGGCAAACCCAAATAAACAATGATAACCCTTTGGGCATTACAGAACTATCTGAGTAGTTTCTATTTAGAGTGATGACTTGCACTCTTACAAAGTTGGCAGAAATTTTGGGCTCGACGGGTGTAGTGAGCAGACCAGAATAAGATATTAGGCTGTTTGTACTCTGTGGTGTTGATCACAAACAGACGAGGAAGCGAGAGACAGAGAAAAACATAATAAACAAATGAGTACAAACTATTGCTGTGGTAGGAGTTAGTCGAAAGCACTAGTGTTCAGTCCATGCAATGTTGTATTTTTTATCGACAAATTGGATTTACAATTGCTGATGCATATGAACTGTGGAGAAATCAATGAAATCTGGCAGGCACTCCATCTGTTAGAAAAAGTAGATCTCACTTTACTCAGAGATAGATAACTCTGGCATTTTAAATCTTTGGCAAGCCTTGGACCAATTTCACTGCAACAGCCTAAAAATTGACTCATGTCACTAATTAAACCATTATTTGTTTGTTTTTGTTGTCTGTCAGTAAAATAGTCTTTAATCAATGTAACATTTCCAATTCTTTTTTTTGAAGCTTGATTTGTGATGTATTCAACTGTGATTCATTGGTTCTGCTTTTTCCTTGGGTACATTTTAATCATTGCTTTTTCCTCTGAATATCATGCACTGTTGACAGCAGATGCATTTGCATGAAAACAATCTGCTCAATATAGTGTTTAATGATAACTGATCAGTATTTGATTATACCAGTCTGTTCACTGATCTGTATAATTGTGCTTGATTACTTAAGCCTGTGGATAGAGTTATCAAGTCAAATGACTGACTCACATAGAGAAGATTCTAGAAGGACTTGAGAGACTCCAAAAGCATCACATGTAGATTGTGACTTCTGTCAGTTCTAGTTTAAAGTTCTGTGGGTAAACTTTGGATGCCAAACAAGAGTTATCTTTGCAATGTCATGCGTTAAATCCGATAAATGCAATATGCAACAACCCAATAAAAACAGGTGGCTCAGTGGTTAGCACTGCTGCCTCACAGCACCAGGGTCCCAAGTGACTGTCTGTGTGGTGTTTGTTCATTTTCCCTGCATCTGTGTGGGATTTCCTCCCACAGTCCAAGAATGTGCAGGTCAGGTGAATTGACCACGCTAAATTGTCCCATAATATTAGGTCAATTAGTCAGAGGGAAATGGGAGTGGGTGGGTTACTCTTCAGAGGGTCGGTGTGGACTTGTTGGGCCGAAGGGCCTGTTTCCGCACTGTAGGGGAATCTAATCTAATCTAATATAAAAACATAATGCTGGTATCAAGAATACCCAGTCATGCATCTTGACAGATACCCATAATATGTGACAACTATTACAGAATTTTACTGTCACATGCTGAACATTTGTAAAATTTATACATGGCATATTTTGAATGAAACATGCAAACAAAAACAATATGAACATTCAATTTGAGTAGCTTTTGCACAAAGTTGAGGGAAACATCAATTAGAAAAGAATAATTTGAGCTGCATTTTCATTTTCCATTATGGAGGTAAGATTGACCCTTTGCTGGAGGATGGGAAACAGCAGGCCTTGAAACATGTTTGCAACTCTGAAGGAAAAAGGTGAAAGCATTCAAAACCGGACATGGATAAGTATTTTTGTAAGTTCTTTAGCGCTTTGCCCAATTTCAAAGAGTACACCTGATCTAGTTGTGACAGTGCTCATTCTCATTTCACCTTCCATCACTAGGTACCAGTCAAAACTAACGGGTCATTGTTTTCTGACATGGGAGTCTGTTGTTAAAATTTTGGGAAAATTACCTTAGCTGAAACTTAGATTAGTAGAAAGCTTAATGGCAAAACTAAATAAACAATGATAACCCTTTGGGAACTGCAGAACTATCTGAGTATTTTCTATTTGTAGTAATGACTTTCACTCTTACAAAGTTGGCAGCAAATTTTGGGCTTTATTATATTAGGGCTTGTTAGTCCTGTTCATTAAATGGATTATGGTGAGGGGATGAGAGTGAGAGAGGTGAGAAATTGGGGGGGGAAAGAGGTTTCATTGTGGTCAGAAATTTCAACTATGCCCAGAGGTTTTGATGATTGCATCAATAGCATCAGGCAGAGACTTTTTACAGGAATGGAGTCAGGTTGTTTAATCTTTCCATCATGAATACTGCATGTCCCCAATCTCACCCGACAGCTGACCCATCTGCAGGAGATATAGAGGCTGGATTCCTCTACAATCACACCTTCTGGCTTTAGTCCTCAAGGGGGTGGGTTTAGTCCTGCCTCTGACATAAAGTGTAGCTCATTTACATAATTGGTGCATATGGTCGCTTATTACTGCTCTTATTCTCTCCACTACTTTAATATAAATATTTTATTGCCTCCTTTTAATGACTGAGCCACCAACATTCCTGTTCTAATTTGGATTAATGTGGTAAGGGCCTGATTATTGCTTGGTTAAGTTAGGCCAGAACTTTTTTAACTTCAGGACATCACAGGGCCAGTTACTACACTAATGTAGGAAATGCAGCAGAAATAGTGCAAAGAAGGCTCCCACATACAGCAATCTGATAATAACCAGATATTTTATTGATTGGTGTTGATGCATCTCTTAAGTTGGATGTCCTGCACTCATTGAGAGCTCCCCCCATCAAGACACCACCATCTCACACTTCCTTGTGCATCACTTGCTATACCCCACACCTCCATCCCTCAGCTCTAGAATTCCCCTCTCTCTGGAAAAGCCCTAGAACTTGCCTTTCTGAGATAGCAGAGGAGTACTTCTTTCGGCAACCTGTTACCCATCCCCCTCCCCTCCAATTACACATACAGGAAATTGAGAGCTGATGCTCATGAAAGGGACCAAGTATGCTCCCTGGTCTCCCAGACCCTCACTCTAGCACTGCCTCCTTATGCCCCCTCACTACTGGCAAATTAATGGCCAGTTCACGTTATTAGCTTGTAATAAGTCCAGCAAATCAAAAAGAAGAGGTGAGGCAAGTTGTCTTTTCCACTGCTGGCTGAAAAATATACTATTCTAGCAATTCTGGAGCTATTATATCTTAAGCCTTTAAGCTTATCTAGTTTCATGGGTTACAGGTTACTTAAGCCAGTGAGTGATGAGTTGTAAATCATACCTGTACATGGCCTGACATCACTTAATAGACACAACCAAGTCAAAATGTAATAGTTCCCAAATATTGCTTTCGAAAACACTTGTCCATCACTGAGTCCTACTTTCATTCATTGGTGTTCAGGTTGAATAGAAATGAAGGGTTTAGATTTGAGTGTTGCTGGAAAAGCACAGCAGTTCAGGCAGCATCCAAGGAGCAGTAAAATCGATGTTTCGGGCAAAAGCCCTTCATCAGGAATACAGCCTGAATTTACCCTGAATAGAAATGGAAGATAGAGTAGCATGTAGAAGAAGGTGAAGCAGAAATCATGCTTCCCAAACTCTATCTATAAACTACTTGAAATTAAAAATAATCAATCATGATTCAAAGTATCTCTCTCACCTCTGAATTAGCAGGTTGTGGATTCAAGTTGTATGACAGGACTGTAAGCACAAGGTCTGAGTTGACACATCAGTGCAGTTCTGAGCGAGTGCTGCAACCATTGGAAGTGCAGTCTTTTGAGTGAGATGTGAAACCTAGATCTTATCTGCCTTCTCTGGTATATAATCCCATGAAACTATTTTGAAAAAGAACATGGTTTCCATAGTTTCTTGGCCACTATGTACTTCATGACTAGCATCACTAAGCAGATTATATTCTCAGGCTCATATTGCTGTTTGCTATGAACAAGTTGGCTGTTGTGGTTCCTAACATGACTGCACTTCTAGACTACTTTATTGCTTTTTATTGCCTGTAAATGGTTTTGGAATGTTCTGAGGTCATGAAAGGTGTGATATAAATACAAGTCTTTTTTTGTTCATCACTTACAATGCAACTATAGTTGTAAAAATACTTTTGACAATTACTCTCAACATAAGGGGTCTTTCAGCATTGTCTAATATCATGATATCAGTTTTTATTAAAATGAGCAACTCAGTGCACAGAATTACCTACAGTTGTTAATCTTTGAAGGGTTAATCGGAAACATCTTTCACGAGCTCAGGGTATTCGAAGAACTGCATAGACAATAAATTACCCTTTTCCTTTCAAGCACAATCAATGCTGTTTTTTATATAAACATAATAGCAAGGTTCCACAAAAAGAAAATGAGATAAATGACCAATTAATCATTTTTCTGTGATCAATAAAGTTCACTTTAATAGAAAGTATAGACAAGTTCTAAATTTAACCCACTATCTGTAGGATAACACCTCAAATGGTATAGCAGTCCCTCAATATGCACTGAAGTGCTGACCTAGCTTATGTGCTCATGTCTCTGGAGAGTGGTATGGGCCCATCTCTTTCTGACTCAGAGGAGAGAACATTATCAATAAGTCCTGTTCCGAGAATTAACCTGAATTTAAAATGGAAGGGAGCTTGGCAGATCAGTTTGCTTTGCCCATTGTGCCCAAGGAATTGGAGAAGCTTAAATAGAATGCCTGGCCTCTCATTTATGTATAATTCCTTCAATAATTATTGGCAGGAACATGTGCATAACCAGGGCAAGTTAAGCCTTCTACATCTCACCTAATCCAAGACAGCCTGTCATTCAGCATGTAACAACAATCTTGGCAAAGGCATTGCTAAACATTCTAGTCCTGTATTTAAATCAGTTCATATTAAAGGGGTTAGCTTAGGACTTGCTAAAGGCATGGTTATTAACCTAGCAATTCTGCTGCAAATTAAACTTATCTCCATCAGAAAATTCATAAAAATAAAGGAGTGCTCAGAGTATTGATGTATTGGCATTATGCCAAATCTAAGCAATTTTCCGTTGACTTACAACCCAGTGCAGCCTCTGCAGGAACCTGTGATAAATGGACTGATGGAGTAAACTTCCTAACACATCTGTCACTCTGCTCAACTCCTGATGAAAATGGAGTCTGACCAAAGACATGAATAAATGGTGGGCTTTGAGAAAATCATATTTACAGAGAGACTAAAGGAAAGATTATGTGATATTGCATATTCTTGCAAAAACAAATTTCATGATGACTCAGTGGGTAAGGTGCCACATGTGATGTTGGACCATATCAAACCCTCCAGGTTCCAGTTTAAGCCAGTCCATCTCAGCTAACTCAGCCAGGGAATGTCAGTTTACATTCTACACCCAAAGTAGGAAATAGGAGAATTGAATTCACTTTCCCGCAGTTATAATTCCTGAGCAGAAACTTGGGTGGGTGTGTGAATGTGTAGGTGTCAATTATAGCAGTCATAGAGATGTACAGCACAGAAACAGACCCTTCGGTCCAACTTGTCCACGCTGACCAGATATCCCAACCCAATAGACTTATTCAAGAAGAAAAGCTTTACAAGGCTGTTGCCAGGGTTGGAGAGTTTATGCTATAGGGAGAGGATGAATAGGCTGGGGTTATTTTCTCTGGAGCATCAGAAGCTGAAGGGTGACCTTAAAGAGGTTTTTAAATTCATGAAGGGCATGAACCTGCCAGCAGCTGGCCCATATCCCTCCAAACACTTCCTATACATATGCCCATCCAGATGTCTTTTAAATCTTGCAATTGTATTAACCTTCACCACTTCCTTTGGCAGCTCATTCCATACACGTACCACCCTCTGCGTGAAAAAGTTGCCCCTTAGGTCTCTTTTATATCTTTCCCCTCTCACTGTAAACCTGTGCCCTCTAGTTCCGGACTCCTCCACCCCATGGAAAAGACTTTGTCTATTTATCCTATCTATGCCCTTCATGATTTTATAAATCTCTATAAGGTCACGCCTCAGCCTCTGATGCTCCAGGGAAAACAGCCCTAGCCTATTCAACCTCTCCTAATAGCTCAAATCCTCCAACCCTGGCAACATCCTGAGAAAACGTTTCTGAACCCTTTCAAGTTTCACAATATCTTTCCAGTCCTGCCAACCTTGTGCTGGTTACCTGTGTCCCCTGTGGCTGAGGTACATGTAAGTGTACTCCCTGTGGGCAGAGAAAGCACGGATTTGGCATTATTCTGATAACACAGCATCAAACCGGCTTATATGATCCCAAATTTGAGTAATGCCTGATGGGGCAGAGTCTGCCTGGCTTCCTCAAGGAAAAGAGAACAAGCATGAAGCTGTCAGAGGAGCCCTGGAAAATAACTATTTAAAGAGCCATATGCCTCAATGCAAGTAAGATCAATTTCTGGAATGTTTGTTTACTATTGTCAAGTGTCTGAAAGAATGCTGCAGTCTTCTGGAGATGCTGTGTTAAATTCCTGCATTTGCCAGACTGTGGTGTCACATCCTAGCAAGGAGGATGAAGGAGTCTCTGACCAGTCCACATGTGGATGAGGTAAGCAGCCCACTGGAGCAGAGCCTCTGTGCCTGCAGCACAATCAGGAGATTGAGCAGAGACTGCAGAGAAAGAAACTCCATGTGATGCTTCCTGCCAAAGGCATCAGCCATGCTTAGTTGTGGTAGGAGACTGCTTTGGGTATGAAGGTACTAGCATATAATTCACCAAGCAACTCAGTCTGTATTTCCATTTAGTTCTGTGCTCTGTGCTGTCCCACTGAGATCCCCATCACAGCCTTCTACAGTAGTTGTAGAGTTATACAGCATAGAAGAAGACCTTTCAGCCCACCCTGTCTATGCCAACCAACAAACTACACTAATCCCTTTGACCCACACTTGTTCTATAGCCTACTATGCCCTGGCATTTTAAATGCTCATCCAGATACTACTTAAAGGATACAGGAGTACCTGCCTCTGCAATTCTCTTAAGGCAGTATATTCCACATTTCTACCATCCTCTCCATAAAAATAACTGATCTCTTCTAAAGCGCCTATTCCTCACCTTAAGCTTGTGCCCTGTTGTCTTAGACATGCCTGCCATGGGAAAAGATTCTCCTGTCTATCCCCCCCACCATAATATTTATTCCTCAGTCGGAGCCCACTCTCAGCTGCCTTTGCTCCAAGATAAACAAACCCAACCTATCCAGTTTCTCCTCATAACTGACACTTCCATCCCAAACAACAAACTGCTGAATCCCCTCGAGTATAATCACATCCTTCTGACAGGACTGCGCACAATATTCCATCTGTGGCCCAACTAATGTTTTTTAATGTTGTAACAAGGCATCCTTGCTCCTACATTCTATTCCCCAGTTAATGAAGGATTCCTGATGAAGGGCTTATGCCCGAAATGTCGAATCTCCTGTTCCTTGGATGCTGCCTGACCTGCTGCGCTTTTCCAGCAACACATTTTCAGCCCCAGTTAATGAAGGCAAGCATTCTGTATGCTGCCTTCACCACCCTCTCTGCCTGTACTGCCACCTTCAAGAATCTATGGTCTTGTAGACCAAGGTCCCTTTATTCCTTAGTACTCCCTAATGATCCACCATTCCTTGTCTACTTCCTTTCCTTTTTAGACATCCCAAAGTGCATCACCTCACATTTATTGGTATTAAACTTCATCTGTCATTGCTCTGCCCAATTTACCAGTTAATCAATATCAGACTGTAGCCTGAGACCATCCTTCTCAGAACGAACAACATTACCAATCTTTGTGTCATCTGCAAACTTCCGAATTATACCATCCACATTCACATCCAAGTACGTAACAAACCTCAAGAGTTCCAGCACCGATCCCTGGCGTATATCGCTGGTCACAGGATTCCAATTACAAAACCAACCCTCCACCATCACTCTTTGTCTCCTGTCTGTAAGCCAATTTTGGATCCAGTTTGCCGACTTGCCTTGGATCCCATGGGCTCTTACCTTTTTGAAAAGCCTTCCATATGGGACCTTGTCAAAGGCCGATCTGAAGTCTGTATTAACTGTACTATCCTCTTCAGTATATTTAGACAGCTTCTCAAAAACTCAAATCAAATTAGTCATGCTGCCTATCTTTGGACAATCCTTTTCACGTCTGGATTAATCCCATTCTTCGGAATTGTTTTCCAATAATTTCCCTACCACTGATGTTCAATTAATTGGCCTGTAATTACATGGCCTACCCCAGCTGCCCTTCTTGAAAAAAGGAACTACAATAGTTATCCCCCAGGCATTTTGCACTTCACCTGTGGCCAGCAAAGCATTAAATATTTCTGCCAGGACCCCAGCAATCTCCTTCCCCACCTCCATAGCAGTGTGTGATGCATCTCTTCAGGCCCTGGGGATTTATGCACCTTTATGCCCACTGAAACATCTCATACCTCTTCCTTTATTAACCTTAACATGATCTAGACCCACACCTTTTCCTCTGAAATCCCCGGCGATGATGTTTTTCACCTCTCTGAATACAGATGAGAAATATTGATTAAAGACCTCACCCACATCCACTGGCTCCATGCAAAGGTTGCCCCTTTAGTCTCTAATAGGCCGTATTCTTTCCCTGGTAATCCTCTTAATCTTAATATATTTTAAAAATGCTTTGGGTTTTCCTTAATCCAATCTGCCAATGTGTACTATTTTGTAGTCCCTCTTTTTTCTCCTAATTTCCTTTTTAAGCACCTTTAACTCTGTCTATCTGTCTACACTTTTGAAGAGACTCTGTCCCTTGCACATGTTTCCTTCTTTTTCTTTACCAAACGCTCGATATGCCTTGACATCAGGGGTTCTCTGGACTTGTGCCCCTGCTCCTCATTCTCTGGCAGAATACTCTCTGTTCTGCCTTTTCTGTTCCACCATTCTCAGTGCCACCACCTTGTCTCTGATACCTTACACTCAATCTCCACTGTTGTACCTACATCCCACCAAGGCTCATGCTCTATTGCTCACACTGTTGCCTGAAACATCTTTCCTCACACACTGTTACCCACACCAATGCCCAAAACCACCATCCCTGCATGCCCTTTGTGATGCCTACTCACTCGCTAAGGTGGCAGTGGGTGGCACGATGGCAGTGAGTGGCATGGTAGCACAGTGGTTAGCACTGCTGTCTCACAGCGCCAGAGACCCAGGTTCAAGTCCTGACTCAGGCGAATTACTGTGTGGAGTTTGCACTTTCTCCCCATGTCTGCGTGGGTTTCCTCCGGGTGCTCCGGTTTCCTCCCACAGTCCAAAAATGTGCAGGTTAGGTGAATTGGCCATGCTAAATTGCCCATAGTGTTAAGTAAAGGGGTAAATGTAGGAGAATGGGTGGGTTGCGCTTCGGTGGGTCGGTGTGGACTTGTTGGGCCAAAGGGCCTGTTTCCACACTGTAAGTAATCTAATCTAAGATCACATCCCACCTGCACCAAAGTTAACAATTGTGCCATTCACTTTTGTCTCCCTTAGTAACTGCTCCTATCTCATTCCAGGAGGAAAGCAGCCTCCAGTGGGACAGAAAGGGGCAGGACAGATGATTGTCTGCCCATCATTTGGCTTCTCCTCCCTAATGTAGAGGGCATCCTGACTCTGATTGTCCCGTGTGGCACTGTATTCAAGCCCCTGGAGCAGTGTTGGAGGCTGCCCTTGGCTTACAGTGCTTGGGGTCGAGAGTGTGTTGCTGGAAAAGCACAGCAGGTCAGGCAGCATCCGAGGAGCAGGAGAGTTAATGTTTCGGGCAAAAGCCCTTCACCTGGAATGAGGCTTGTGAGCCAATGGGAGTGTGTTGGAGCTGAGGGGAAGGTAGCTGAGAGTGAGATAGGTAGATAAGGTGGGTGTGAAGGTGATAGGTCAGAGGGGAGGGTGGTGCAGATAGGTGGAAAAGAAGATGGACAAGTAGGACAGGTCAGGAGGGTGGTGTTGAATTGGGAGGTTGGATCTAGGACAAGGTGGGGAAATGAGGAAACTGGTGAAATTGACATTGATCCCATGTGGTTGGAGGGTCCCATGGCGGAAGATGAGGCGTTCTTCCTCCAGGCGTCAGGTGGTTAAGGTTTGGCGATGGAGGAGGCTCAGGACCTGCATGTCCTTGGCAAAGTGGAAGGGGGAAGTGGTCGGCCATGGGGCGGTGGGTTTGGTTCATGCGGATGTCGGAGAGATGTTCTCTGAAGCGTTTTGCACTGCGCTTGGACCCCCTGCCCGAAGTCAATCCCTGCTGAACTTACTCACATTGGCTGACAACCTGGACGTGCTTCCTGCATTAAATTGCACAGCAATACGCAATATTGTCAGCCTGTTATCCCTGGCTGAGGGGCAAGGTATAAAAAGGCAATGCAAGGCAGTAATGCTGTCAGCATCCTGACAAACTCAAATGAGTGAGATTTAAGAGAACAAGCAAAGAGCCCAGAGATACAGTCTGGTCCCATACATAAGCTGGGTGTGTGGTCCACAGCACCCAGTGAATGTGCTGCAGCATTACAATGAGAATTGCTATTGCACCCTGAGATGCAGCGTAGAAGTAGACAACTATCCTGTCAGTGGGTTGGAGATTTGCCTTGAGGGTTCCTCCAGGCTGGCACTGATCAGATGTCAATGTCTGTGGACACAGAGTGTATGCGTCTGGTACCCATGGAGCATGTCCAGAGATACCTGGTCCATATGTTCAACTTGGAGATCCTTTGGAGCAAGCGGCCAGCTGAAATCAAAAATAAAAACAGAAATTGCTGGAGAAACTCAGCAGGTCTGGTGGCACTTGTGGAGAGAAAGCAGAGTTAACATTTTGGGTCTACTGACCCTTCTTCAGAATTGAGCTGAAATAACCAGGTGCCCACACTGACTTCCTTGTTAAGAATTCAGGGTGTCGAGTTTGAATGCGGCGAATGGTAGGATTGGGAACTGTGTATTATTGGGTTAAGATGTGTTGTTAATAAGGTCGTTAACAGGCAATAATCCACCGTAAAAGGCAACACATTGATGCCTGATGAGAATCTCGCCTGGATGCCAAACCTTTATTTAAAAGATGCAGCGAGTTGTTCCCGAGATTGGCCTTGCTGGCCCTCTTGCGTGATTCTGCCACATTTCTTGCCATGGCCTGTGTCATTTGTGACTCTATTGATGTGTGTGGCCCAATGGGAATTTCCTAAAAATCAACTGAAACCATACAAATACTTGGCAAAGATTTGCATGGGAACTCTTGGCAAAATTTTCCATTTGGAAGCCTTTAAGCTCTGAAGACCTAGACTTATACTTTTTAAACTGAAGTGAATCATTTGGCTGTGTCAGCACCTGAGCATATCGGGAATAAAATCTGAAGTGACCCTTTAATTTTATCCTAATCTTTCAAGCAAAAGCATTAAAGGCTGTGGCAAAGTGTTGGAATATTGATTGTCATGCCCAGTTCAACAGATGAATAGCCTAAATTTCTCTAAGTTTCTAAAAACTCTGCTTAATGTTTAATTTGCATAATTGGTGGCTATAGCCCAGGGCTCCCCAACCACTTTAAATTGCATACATTGTAAATTAAACTAATTGTGTTTGTGAACAATATTGTAACGTTGGAAAAACATGAATTATTTTTACTGAGGCTATCTGCTATTAAAGCACAAGAAAAGCGAAGATTGTGCAATTTTGTTTTTCCAGCTCTTTACTGTAATAAATATTGCCCAGTCACGAACATTAAGTAACCTCAAAAAACCCTTGTTAAACCTTGGGAGACTATGCCAAATTACATAAGTTAGTCAAATACAAGGCTGAGCATGAGAACTGCCACTCATCTGTTTCGTGTTGGTAAAATTTCCTGTGGATAGGAAAGGAAGTGTTCTGAATGTTTCCAGATAGATGCAGCCAATATTTTCAACATAATGTTGCTCTTATTAGGACAGAATGGAAAACTGTCGGTTACACTATCCGTTATACTTCACCCTTGCAACCTTCCTTGCTATTACTTTCAATAGGATTGTTAGTAGTTTTCAAACCGTTAATTGCTAAATTGCTAAATCATCCATAATAGCTTCTCTCTGTCTTTCTCTCCTCTTTTTGTGCTTAATAGCAGTTTATTTTCTAATCTGTTTTGTCAGCTAGCAGGACTATGCTATCTTCCCTAACTGGTCAGTTTTTGTCAGTGGGCATCATAAGAGCCAGTAGGTGTAAACATATAGTCATAGAGATGGAAACACATAGTCATAGAGTACAGCATGGAAACAGACCCTTCAGTCCAACCCGTCCATGCTGACCAGATATCCCAACCCAATCTAGTCCCACCTGTCAGCACCCGACCCATATCCCTCCAAACCCTTCCTATTCATATACCCATCCAAATGCCTTTTAAATGTTGCAATTGTGTCAGCCTCCACCACTTCCTCTGGCAGCTCATTCCTTACATGTACCACTCTCTGCGTGAAAAAGTTGCCCCTTTGGTCCCTTTTATATCTTTCCTCTCTCACCCTAAACCTATGCCCTCTAGTTCCGGACTCCCTGACCCCAGGGAAAAGACTTTGTCCATTTATCCTATCCATGCCCCTCACATCCATTTGTAGCTGCATTCTGTCTCTGGGTTCTGCAACTGCCATAGGGCTCCAATTGATACAACAAAGCATTTTTACACATGGTTTGGCACAGCAGCCTGGTCAATAATTTATAGGATACCCGACAAAGCATCAGGCAGATCTCAAGAGGCAAGAGGCGACGACATCCAGATCAACGTGTGTAGCCATTCTGCATCTCCGAGGGTCTGTGCATGACAATTGGCTTGCCAACCCTATTCCAGCTCTAACCTCTGGTTTTGGAAGTCTCTGCCGCTCATTGAGTTTTGTTGTGGTGAATGCAGGGAAACAAAAAACAAAATTAGAGGGAACATAGGACAAGATTTATTTTGTTGGGGGCATTGCACTGCCAGAATCACTCTGGCCTTTTACTTTAAGCATTGTCCAGTTTTCCTCCCTTTAACTAACTTCTTTGAGCTTTGAGTCATCTACTCTAGCATCTCATTTGTGGTTCAAAGTCAAATTTTGTCTGTTCATGCTCCTGTGCAATGCCTTGGTTTATTTTACTGTATTAAAGATGTCAACTCAGTGCATGTCATAGCAATTGTTCTGACTCAAAGCTGGTAGTGCTGGCAATGTATCACAGCACACTCCAATTTAATCTGATTTCATCAGAAGCTACCAAAGACAAGAGCCTATAGTTATACAGAGAGAAAGCAGCCTCTGTGGCTTTTTCACTATAAATGAGTAGGTTGGGTGTAATTCGACCAAGTTTTTCAAGATTATAAAGTGCTATAATACAGGACAAGGCAATTAATTATTTCTCTGGGCAATCAAATAACATTAAGAGGACAGCAATTTAAAGTAACTCTTGAAAAAGGGGACAGTTGAAAAAAATCTCTCAACAGTAGATAATTAAAATGTGGAATTTCCTGCTATAATTACTGTTGATGGAGAAACCATAATTTGTTTGACAAGCAAATCAGATAGTTGGTTGTAAAAGACAACTATTAAAGTTTATGTGGAACAAGGCAGAGCATTAAATTAGTTTGGTGGTTCCTATAGACAAAAGACTGGCAGATATGATGGACAGAAAGGCCTGTCTCTGTATTGCAGTATTCTTTAGTTCATAAGACTACTGACTGAGTGTAAATGCAGTGCAAACATATTTTTATATCCTTAAAGTTATGTGCACAGGAGCTCGGTCAATGCTGCCTAAACTGATTTTACACACTACCAAGGAACAATAAATCTGAAATGGATTTACATCCACTTTGCAGAGTGAGAGAGTGTGACAAAATCTATTGATCTGCTAGTTCTCCACACACTCAAGGTTCAGAAAATGTATTTCCTTTCCATTTATTCATTGGCTCCATGGTACCTGGGGCGGGGGGGGGTGGAGGCAAGCACTAGCTTTATAATCGACAATAAATTGTACAGACCAATCGTGATTGCATTGAATAATGGAACAGGCTCAAGGGGCTGAATGGCCTACCCCTCTCTCTAGATACCTGCATAATAAGTACTCACTTACATTGTTTGCTGAAAAATATTATGTCGAGACAATTCATGGATTTGTCAATTTAAAGTATTTGAACTCTTGGTCGGTAACTTGTGTGAAAAATTGATGATGATGTTCAGTGATACACTAAGGATGCATCAGTGCAGCTTCAGATTTAATCCCTGAGTGAGGTCACAAAAAGTAGATTGAAGTTTCTCTGATGTACCCTGAAGTGAGCTGATGAATTATGGGTCATCTTTCACCAGTCAAGAATTCAACTGAAACTTTGTTGGCACACAGAGAACTTTGAATTAGAAACAAGGTGTTGGTACCGGAGTAGGATAAGAAAACAAATTTAAAATAATTGGAATAAATGAGCCTTAAAGTGCTATGGAGTTACTTTTAATGAATGACCAGTAAAAGAAAGGCCTACCATCCAGGCCTCAAATTGTACATTAGCATTAATTTAAATGAGATATGAGAGTAGATTTTTGCATAGAATCAAGTACACTGCAGAAGGTCATCAGTACGCTGCTACATTGTCAAATCAAAAAAAAATTCACATTTATGTAGTGTCTGTAGCATTCTAATGCACTGTACTGAAGTGTAAATAGATAACCACATGTGGAGATGGTATGGCAGTTTGGTCCCTGATGTAGATGTTAAGACACAGCTTAAAGTTGGAGAGAAAGGTTAGAGAGGGAATTCCTGATCTTTGAGAGCAGGCAGCTAAATGCCTTGAAGGTCAATGGGAATCAATGGTGCACATGAGGCCAATCTCACAGGTCAGGGGAACCTACATTTTTTTTCACTTCCTACATGAGCTTGATGTTTTTTGTTTATTCAACAAAAAAATGCAACAACTTTAATGCCATCAGAACCTAAATTATCTGGTACATCAGCTGGATTTTCACTCAATTTGGGGTCCACTTTATTGCAAAGCAGAACAGGCCACTAAATGATATATTTTGTCTGCTATCAGTTTGTCCTGGGTGAACCTGAATTAAAGCTATTCTTGTGCCGTGCCCTAAGTTTGAACCTGTTATGCATTAAATAGCAGTTGCAGCATACTTCAATACTCACCATTAAGTCATTCCGCTGCCTACATTGTCAGTTCAGTCTGCACTTTACATGAACTTACCAGTCAGAAAATAAATCGGAGGCTCAAAGCACATTGACAGCCGCAGGGAATCTGGAACACTCTCACAGAGGTGAGAAGGTAGAAGTTATGTAAAACCACTGATATGTTTATCTCAACAGAAGACATTGCTCTTTTTCAAGGAAATGGAGCGAACCTTTCTCAATGTGATAGTTGTAAACCACAGGTGAATCTGAGACAAAGCAGTAACTAAGATGCACATAGACACCTTTCAGGGATCCCCTGCACATTTCACAGCAAGCTTTTCAGGCAAAATTGACAGATCCTTGTACGACATATTGGGAAAGAAAGGATTTTGGATTCCTATAAAATATTTCATGATCTCAGAACATCTCTGTTGAATAGTGTAATAAGGCAGAATTTAATGCAGTAATGAGGTCTATTGCTGGTGGCAGAAACTCTGTATTGCCTCTGTTCAGGAAGGCCCACTGATGTAATTGCTCATCAGACTGTTAACTGGGCAGTGACAGGCATTGCCCAGGATTAAGAAGCCGGGTACCTGAGCATGGAGGTCACCCCCCACTGGCAGCGCTTCATTGCTCAGTTATTCCTCTTGGATGAAAGGTGGAGAGGTGAAGGCTGACATAACCACTCAAGATCAAGGAATCATGGAAAGACCCTGGTCATGCAATGACAGGAGAGGATTTGAATAATGGAGGTTGTAGGAGAGGAGCTGGGTTGGTAGCAATGGCAGACGCATGGATCTCAGCATGCCATTGCGCTCAGAGGACCACTCTTCCTGGTACTGGGTGCCTCAATCAGGTAATGATCTGCCTTTGAATGGGAGATTCTCCCAGGAAGCCTATAAGCAATGACAGCAGGATTCTCTCATTGAGATTCCTGCTGACTGCTGGGTGAATGCTGGATGAAGTTCTTAAGTGGGCATTTGTTGTCCACTTTTGACGTCAATTGGCCATGAGGCGAGAGGGCTATCCACAGGCCTTCCCTCAGTTTACTTCATCAGGGCATAGGTGGGATGATGTAGAGATCTCCAATCATCACCCTCCCCTCTAATGAAATGCACTGTTCTGGACCCCACCCCATCACCCAACATTGAATATGCTTCAGGGGAGGGCATTAAATTCCACCTACCTGCACTTTTTAAAAAGTGCACCTAACTGGGCTGAATACCAGAGCATAAAGCACAGACCAACGTGGGTGCTTGGTAAATATAGTAAAAATACACTTGAATTTATGTGGCACATTTTATGACCATAACTTGTTTCAAAGCCTATTAAATACTTGTAAAGTGCAGTTACAGTTGTAATTTAAGAACTCCAGTGGCCAACTTATGCATGTCAAATGTGAAAATGATCAGATAACCAGTTTGCAGTGTTGAGGGAAAAATATTGGCCAGGCCGCAAGAGAAAAATTCCTTGCTCTTCTTTGAAATAGTACCATGTGTTATGTCCTGGCTGATAGAAGTCAGATCCCAGATTGAAATCTGGCTTGATCACAGAGATGTACAGCATGGAAACAGACTCTTCGGTCCAACTCATCCATGTCGACCAGATATCCAAAATTAATCGCGTCCCATTTGCAAGCACTTGACCCATATCCCTCCAAATCCTTTCTATTCATATATCCATCCAAATGCGTTTTTAATGTTGCAATTGTACCAGCCTCCACCACTTCCTCTGGCAGCTCATTCCATACATGCACCACCCTCTGCATGAAAATGTTGCCCCTGAGGACCCTTTTAAATCTTTCCCCAATCACCTTCCCCTTATGTTCTGGACTCTCCCACCTCAGGGAAAAGACATTGTCTATTTATCCTATCCATGCCCCTCTTGATTTTATAAACCTTTATAAGGTCACCCCTCAGCCTCTGGTGCTCCAGGGAAAACAGCCCCAGCCTCTTCAGCCTCTCCCTGTAGCTCAAATCCTCCAACCCTGGCAACATTCTTGAAAAACTTTTCTGAACCCTTTCAAGTTTCACAACATCCTTCCATTGGAGAGAGACCAGAATTGCACGCAATATTCCAAAAGTGGCCTAAACAATGGCTTGTACAGCCACAATATGACCTCCCAACCCCTATACTCAATGCTCTGACAAATTAAGGAAAGTATGCATAACGCTGTCTTCACTATGCTTTTTCTTCAGTCAGTTAACATGATGGTTAGTCACAGAAACATATTCACATCAGACTGTAGATGTTCTTTAACAACAGTACATAAGTTTGTTACACAGAAGAGGGAAAAAACACACCAAATAGAGACAGAGACAGTTTAGAAAGATCTTGAAACAAAAAGCAAAAGCAGCATCTCAACGTATTTCTCAACACCATTGTTAGAGAAACTCAGTCCCAGACAAATAACACTCCGATCTCAGCTTTTTACATCTTTACTTAATTTACACTTTATAGTTTTTCTTTCTTGAATTGTAGAGACAATTTTACAACTCCTTCCAAATAGCTTCAAGGTTTCTAGACAAACTCTTCCATAGAACATAGAACATTACAGCACAGTACAGGCCCTTCGGCCCTCGATGTTGCACTGCCCTGTCATACTAACCTGAAGCCCAACCCACCTACACTATTCCATGTACGTCCATATGCCTGTCCAATGACGACTTAAATGCACTTAAACATGGTGAATCTACTACCGTTGCAGGCAAAGCATTCCATACCCTTACTACTCTCTGAGTAAAGAAACTATCTCTGACATCTGTCGTATACCTATCTCCCCTCACTTTAAAGTTGTGTCCCCTCGTGTTTGCCGTCCCCATACTTGGAAAAAGGCTCTCCCTGTCCACCCTATCTAACCCTCTGATTATCTTGTATGTCTCCTCCAGTTTGGAAATTTTACAAAATAGTGACCACTTCTGCTGAAATGACTGATCTCCCTAAACTGACTTAGAAAATATTTGGTTCCTTCCTAGGAAAAACTATTCTACCTTCTCAGCTGAATACTGGTTTCTTCTGAATGTATTTTTACTGGTTGTCATAAACCCAACAATATAAATATTTTAGCCATTAACATCACAGAGGTCTGCTTGGCACTTGACTGCATTTGTGTGTCTTCTTGGAATTGATATAGTTAAGCCACTTGCCCAAATTAACTTTCTGGCCTGCTTAAAAAAATCCCATCTGCCTCACATTTTTCTGCCTCAATTTTAAAATCCAAAGATCCAAAACATAAAGTTTTCTCGATCAAAACATCCATCAGCAAGGCAAGCGGGGCCTGGGTTTAACATCACTTATGAAATATGCACCTCCAACAGTGCAACACTTACTACAGTCTCAGTCTTAACCTTTGAGCCCTGAAATCAGGCTTAAAGTCATAGATAGAGTCATATAGCATGGAAATAAACCGTTCAGTCCAACCAGTCTGTGCCAACCATAATCCCAAGCTAAGCGTGTCCCACCTGCCTGCTCCTGGACCATATCCCTCCTTTCCTATCCATGTATCTATCCAAATGTCTTTTAAACATTGTAATTGTACATCCACATCCACCACATCTTCAGGACGAACATTCCACATGAAAACCTCCCTCTGTGTATAAAGTTTACCCCTCGTGTCTTTTTAAAATCTCTGATCTCTCACTTTATAAATGTAACCCCTAAATTTGAAATCCCCCATCCTAAGGAACTCTATCAATACCTCTCATTATTTTATAAACTTCAGTCAGATCACTTCTTAACTTCCTACGCTCCAGTGGAAAAATGTCCCAGCCTATCGAGCATTTCTTTAAAACTCAAACCTTCCACAACCAGCAACATCCTGGTAAATCTCTTCTGAACTCTTCCCAGTTTAATAAAATCCTTCCTAAAACTGGCGATCAAAACTGGCCTAAGTATTCCAGAAGAGGTCTCATTAATGTCCTGTACAACCTCAACATAACGTTCCAACCCCCGTACTCAAAGGACAGGACAATAATGGCAAGTGTGCCAAGCGCCTTGAACTTGATCAGAATTTTATAATGCACCTTTGGAGGCTTTGTTTTAGGTGTATAAACCGCCCTATGAGGCCTTGTCTTTTCTCTTCTATATACCCTTGACAGTCCCCAAATTTATATGGGGCAGGTGAGGCCAAGGTGACCTGTCACCTCCTCCCAACTGAACTCCTTTTGGAGCCAATAATGGCTACTTAAGTCCTGTTTCCCACTTTGACTGAATTTTGATTATAGTGGGCAGGTTTCAAGGTTTGGGGGGGGAATCCCAGCAGGTCACCATGCTTGAGTTGGAAAGGGAGGATTGCTCTCTTTCAATATTGGATACCCTACTTCGAAAGTGTGTCTGTCAGATAGCTCCATCTCCCACGGATTTCTCCATCTCGGCCCTAATTCCCCCTCTCCCCACCTCTCACACTTCCATACCATGCCAGCTGGACCTGAACTCTGGGATTTTCGAACCTGGGAACTATTAGAGCCAGTCCTGACCATAGGCACTGGTGGTGCTAAGACACACCACATGGGTTTAAATTCCACCATAACCGATGGTGAAATTTGAATTCAATAAAAGATATCAGGAATAAAAGCTAGCTTAATAGCCTCCATCTAATCACTGTCAATTGTCACAAAAGCCCATCTTCTTGACTAATGCCCATTAGGGAAGGAAATCTGTTGTCTTTACCTGGTCAGGCCTAAATGTGACAGTCATCTACACTAATGTGGTTGACTCTTAACTGCTTTCTGGCAATTAGGGATAGGCAATGAATACAGGCCTGGCCAACGATGCCCACATTCAGTGAACTAACTTTTTAAAAGTTTCAAAAAGAGCCATTTTAGCCAGCCTTTCTTGAATGAAAAAAGGGTGAGTTTATTAGTTATTGAACATTAAAAGTAATAACATACCACATGGGCATACAGACACAAACGCACAAACATGCACACACGCACACCAATACCAGCGTACGCTCACATAGACACACATGCACACAGACACACACAAACATACACACACACACACACACCGACACATGCATATGCACACAGACATGCATACAAACATGCACACGCGCACACATATGCACGTACATTCAAATACCCTCTGTGTTGATAATTAGGATTCTTGACTTTTGGTGGCGATTGCTTGGTAGCACTCAAGGTGAGTGGATGTTCTGTTGTTCTGATTGAGGGTAAGATTTGCCTCCAGCCAATTAACACCTCATGGAGTGTGAAATGGCAGTGCTCCTGCTGTGACTGACACAGGTGTATTCCCCACTGACGTTTTGAGTGAGGGTATGGTAGACCCAACCATCTGATAAATTCTGACCCTGAATCCTATAATCGAGGAACAAGAATGTTGCCAATTTCGCCATAGCTGATGCCATGGAACAAGGGAATTTGGTAACATGACAGCAATGATGGCACAGCTGTTTGGAACAGCTGCATGGCTGAACAATCTCAGATCTTCTATCAGACAAATTACAGTAAGGGTTTATTCTATTTATGGGTAGATAAATAGTCTAGCCTACTTGACAATCACAAATCGCAGAATGAAAATCTCCTGAATTCAAGCTTACACAGGTGGCAATTAATCATCACCAAACTGCTAAATTACAAAGATGGCCCCCAAGCCCTTACTATGGGACTGTGGTAAACTGACCATAGGCTGAGAGATTCTGAAATGGAGTTGAATTTATGAATCCTGAATTCAATTTGTGTACCTCTGCCATTACTATATGGTTCACATGGTTTATATGGGCGCTTTGATGCAACTGTAGATGCTTAGAGGATGCTTCAGGCAAAATGTGAAGTAAACAACATATTTTAAAACCGACAGGAAATCTCCACTTAGCAACTGCCTCTCGTAATTGTTAGCTTTTTGCATCTAGAATCTCTTCACTAAGATAATCACACTATAACAAGGTGCAAACAGCTCATTGACGCTGCTTGAAGCTCTGACATTGCCAGAAATTAGTATTGCTGTTTAATTCAGAAATTACAAGATAACTGTTTACCCAATTGCCTGAAAGATACAGTGGGCTGAAACCTGCAATCCATTTGGCCAAGTCCAAAATGATTTGAGGTTTTATGGAGGTTGTGTCGCCATGAGGTTTGGCAGACCCTCTTACCGGATCTCATCAATCTCACCTTATTAATTCGCTACCATGTTTCTATGGTGTATCTCACATCTGATTTCATCCCATATTATCATGTGGCATTCTCAGAACAACTCGCTCCTCAGCCAATATCCTCTGACAGACCACTACCCCTTGTATCTGTTCTAACTGTGAGAGTCCATTGTGCACATAGACAGACACTGGTCAGTTTGGAGCTGTCCTGCACAGTTGCTGAATTTGCCATAGACATCGTGCTCAGTTTCAGGGATATCAGGTTCCAGAAAAACTTGGAGTGGGAAAGTAAAGATCCAGTTGTTATGGTCCATGTAGATTAGGTTACTTACAGTGTGGAAACAGGCCCTTCGGCCCAACAAGTCCACACCAACCCGACGAAGCGCAACCCACCCATACATTTGCTTAGAGCAATGGGGCTGCTCCAGGGCCTGCTCAGGGTGTACTAAGGCACCCTGAGTGAAGGTTATTTCCCCTTGACCTGACTGAGGACTGCTGACCACCATGACATATTTCCTGTCTTAAAGTCTGAGCTAAATTTGTGAGTCTGCTATCTCTGGCTGCAGGGAGAATGTAAATGAAGACAAGGCATTTCAAGATTGGGCTGTTGTGAGCGTCTAGTAGGATCATGAGCAAGTGCTATGAGAGCCAGCAATGAGCACAGAGATGCAGCCTGGTCTAGTCCATGAGCTGGATGCATGCCCCTGAGCGTATAGTGTCATTTAGCAGCAACTTAGTGCCAATTCATGGGAACCCATGCTACTCCTCCCACCATTCTTTGCCCTCTGTGTTCTATAAGAACTCACCCAATACCAAGATGGTCAGACCTCAGGACGCACAGTGAAATGAAATAAGATAAAGTTCTATGGTATCTATTGATGATTCAACATTTAAACAAAAATATTACATTTGATAAAGACACATTTACACTTCTTTCAACTACTTTATCTGTAAAAATACCTTTGTATTCATGGTCCCATTTCAAAGACTTTATAAGCATTTCAAGCTGTCAATCAAACTGAACCACCAGATTACTCATCAATCACTGCTACTCTGTGATCACTCAGTCAGCTCAACGTTTTTAATGATAGCCTGCAGGCTAAGAAATAGCAAATACTGACCAATCAAACAAAACAAACATTTTTCTCAGAAATTTATGACCAGGAGGTTTAAATGAAATAACATCTTGGCAGTTTCAGAGAGAGGTTATCCACGTTTCATACACACCCATATCTACATTTAACCATTCTCAAGGATGTTTGATCTCTCTCCAAGGTGTCCCTGGACTTATCCAAAAGATTATCCTACTCATTCAAAAAGTGTACTCTATCTCTCCAACGAAATCTGGCAGCTTCAGAGTTTCTCCTGAAGGATCTAAAACATACAGGTTCTGTTTCGGAGAGGTCAGTAGAAAACAATGAAACTAACTGAAGGCAGCTGTCTTTCAGCTTGTGAGGTTACTTCTGGAAACCACAGAGATGCAAAGTAAAACTTCCTCTCATTTTCCACCTCCCAACAAAACTCTGAGCACTCGGTTTGAGGCCTGGACTTCAGGAATCTAGGTGCTGGTTTTATTTTGGCTAAACCAGTGACTGTTTCTGTACTTCTAAAAATTCAGGCCTTCATCTCCAAACCAGAGAGAGAACAAATCAGAAATATCATAATCGGAATTGCGGTGAATATCAAACTCAAGTAATGTGCCATTATTTTTATTTTGATGCATCTTTGGGTCTGTGTCCCTCTTGCTGTTGTATCCACATCCCAGACTATCCCATTGCTCAGAATCCCTACACTTCCTACCCACCATTGTACCACGCATACCTCGAATGAATCATGAACAATCCTATCGGAGAGCAGTTTGTTGCAACACAACTCTACTAGTATCTGTCCCACCTCATACATCAAGCTTCATGCTTTGTATTAAATGCTGACAAATCCCAACTGAACTATTGTTAAAAATATACACAAAAAGGAACCCAGATATTTCCTGCTGCTGTTTTCTTCTCTGACCTTGAGACAGACCTGGAGAAGTTGAGCTAACATGGAAAGGAGCCAAGCAGCTGCCAATCTGCACGGATATCCAATATCAGCCTGTAAATCTATTTAAGATTACTTCCCAGAAAAGATAAGAGTGCTGCTCTTAAAAAGGCACACCATAGAGTCATAGGAACGTTCCAGCACAGAAAGAGCCCATTCAGCCCATCTAATGGCTGAATAAGCCAGCTGCCCATTCTGATCCCACTTTCCAACCTGATATTGACCAGCACAATTATGGTTGGTTTAGGGTCGAAAAGTATAACGCTGGAAAGGCACGGCATCCAAGGAGCAGGAGAGACGACGTTTCAGGCAAAAGACCATCAGGAATATAGAGGGGCAAGTGTTCTGAGAGTTAGAGAGTGGGGGTGGGGCTGGGGCTTGTGGGAGGGGACGCAGCTGGGAAGGTGAAAGGTGAATGCAGGTTGGTGGGTAATAGTGATAGGTCAGTGGGGAGGGTGGAGTTTGTGGACAAAAATCTGCCTGATAGTCTGAGAAGAGGCTTTTGACTTAACTAAGTTGCAATTTATTGCATGATAGCAATCACGTTCAAGTTTCGTTGTTACTGAATCTGTGAGAAAGACCTTAATGTCTGATTTTATTGCTTCAACATTCTAGGCTGCCATCCCCTCACCAAATCCATGTGACATCATCGTATTTGGTTTAACACATTGCTGAACACAGACTTAAACAATGAAGTATACGTTTCCTTTGGCATCAGGCTTTTGTCATTTCATGAATGTACAATTTTTGTTCTTGAGTTTAAATCCATACATGGCTTTTCCCTAGTTTTAAACAACATTGCAACTGCCTTTTTAAAAATGTATTCATTTGTGGGGCGTGGGCATCGCTGGCTGGGCCAGCCTTTATTGCCCATCCCTAGTTGCCCCTTGACAAGATGGGGGTGAACTGCTGTGGGTTGACCCACAATGCCCTTAAGGAAGGAATTCCAGAATTTTGACCCAACAACAATGGAAGGAACAACGATATATTTCTGAGTCAGGATGATGAGTGGCTTGGAGGGGAATTTGAAAGTGATGGTCTTCCCATGTATCAGCTGCCCTTGTCCTTCTAGATGGAAGTAGTACTGGGTTTGGAAGGTGCTGCCTGAGGATCTTTGAATTTCAGCACTATATCTTATATATAATACACACTGCTGTTACTGATCATCGGTGGTGGAGGGAGTGGATGCTTGTAGGCATAGTGCCAATCAAGTGGACTGCTTTGTCCTGGATGGTGTCAAGCTTCTTGAATGTTGTTGGGGCTACACCCATCCAGGCAAGTGGGGAGCATTCGCTCACAATCCTGACTCATGCCTTGTACATGGACAGGCTTTGGGGAGTCGGGAGTCGTGTTATTCGTCAGGAGGTGCCTTCCCCTCCAGAACTCCTCATTCTTCTGAAGTTTTTTTTTAACCTTGCCTCATTTCACCCCATCAGTGGCTTTGCCTTCAGCCACATAGGGTCCGTATTCTTGAATCTCCTATCTAAACCCTTCCATCTCCACTCCTTTGAAGAAACCAGGGTTGGTTCTTCACAACAAATACTCCATAAATAAATGCTGTCTTTAATCTTATGTTGTCGCAAAGGGCTTCACAATCAACAAAGTACTTTGTGAAGTAGTCACAACTATTATGTACTAGTAACAGTACAGTACTATAAAAGAAATAGAATGAGGAGAAATAATAATAAAAGCAATAGTAATAATTCTTGAAAGGAATTTGTCAGAGAGAGGCTGGAACAATAGTAGAATTTCTGAGGTGGTATAAAAACTATCTTGAGTCACTGTCTGTGTGGCATTTGCACAGTCTCCCTGTGTCTGCATTGGTTTCTTCTGGGTGCTCTGGTTTCCTTCCACAGTCCAAAGGTGTACATATAGGATGGATGGGCCATGCTAAATTGCCCAAAGTGTCCAGGAATGTGGAAGCTAGCTGGACGATCCATGGGAAATGCAGGGTTACAAGGATAGGGTGGGGGGAGTGGAAATGGCTTTGAGTGGGATGCTTTTCAAAGAGTCAATGTGGACTCAAGGGGCCGAATGGCCTGCTTCCACACTGTTGGGATTGTCTGATTCAATGAAAGGCTGAATCAGAGGATTGGTTGAAGTGTGTATGAAAGGATTGGGTCTAGTTATGTCTCTGTTGAAGGTGGGGTTAGGGATTGGATGAGGCATCAGATGAATAATTGGGAATGATTGTGTTCTCATATCTACAGAATTTCAATCATCAGAAAGAAAATTAACCAATACTAACCTGGCTACAGGTACTGTGATTTATAACAGAAGCTGAACTTGACCAAATCAGTTTTACATCATCTGCTGCTGAAAAGTTCTTTCCAGGCATTTCTAACTATGGATTTGATTGTTCCAATGAACTCCTGGTCAGTTCTCCTCTTCTTGTTCTCTATAAATACAAGGGCATTGCAATTAATTCTATATGTGCCCTATATGTTTCCCTATCTCTGTAAACTGCTCCAGTCCTACACCCCTCTGAGACGTGCTCCTCCAAATTTTGTCATCTTAAGCAGTACCAAGTTTCATTTTACCATCATTGGTAATTGTTTTCAGCTGCTTTCACAATTGACAAATGAAAGACAATTTCAATACCTATCTGCATGTACATATTGTAAATGTTTTTAAAAAAAACTCATTAAATAGTCCAACAAAGATGGCTGTTATAATCACATGACAGAGGAGCAATAACTTCCCTGAAACCTCGCAGAAGTCAATGGCAACCAGACAATCAAAATTCATGTACACCTGCAATATTAATTATTGTATTACCTCTATGATTTAAAAAGATGATTGTCTCTAAGAAAAAAGATCCTCCGTACTAGTGGTACAAGTTACAGCAACCTGCACGTAGGTATGTTAATAACTTTCTATTTAACTTCTGGAAAAGGACATAGACCATCAGCTATCCCTACTGCAAGCCTTTGTATCAATTGCTTCTCTTCCTTCAGTAAGTCCAGTCAGATGACTCTCATAATATTGAATCACACAATTATGAAATGGCAATCTTTTTAGGAGTCAATACTAATCCACACAACATCAATTGACAATATCAGCGCTCCTAACTCCGAGCTGCAAAGGAAGAACTTTTGGCCTGGAGACATCTACTTGATTACTTATTGTACCTACAAACTACTGTCTTTGCAATTTCTCTCCATTAAAATAACATTTTGGTATTGTTAACAATTCCATGCTAATATGTCACCGTGAGCTTGTATCTTATGTACAGTCATTTGATGTGGCACTTTAATGAATGCCTTTTTAGAACTACAAATGCACATCCACTAGTTCCCCTTTTTCTACCCTGCTTATTGTATTGTTAAAGAACTTTAATAAATGTATCAAATGTAACATCCTTTTCATAAAACCAGATGGACGCTGTATTCAAATTTCCTAAAAGTCCTGCTCCCAAATTATTATTGCTAAAAATTTCTCGTAACATATTAAATTAATCGGGTTGTCACTTTCTGCTTTCTGCCTTCCTGTTTTCTTGACTGGGTTTTACATTTGTGGTTTCAAGCGAACTGTGACATTTTCAGCATTCACGGTATTTCAGAAGATCAAAATCAATTTACAATCTTATTCTCCACAACCATCTGAAGAAGGAGCAGCATTCCGAAAGCTAGTGCTTCCAAATAAACCTGTTGGACTATAACCTGGTGTTGTGTGATTTTTAACTTTGTCCACCCCAGTCCAACACCGGCATCTCCAAATCAATCTTCACTGGCTTTGCAGCCATTTATTTTGAAACCTGAGGATGCTTGGCCTCAGGTTGAGGGAACTTGTAAGGCTTCTGTGTTTATTATTAATTGATCTGATACATTTCCTCCAACAAAATGATTATTTCAATCTACTCCCATTTCTTTTGCTACTTGATTTTTTTATTCGTGGGTTGCTTGTAATGTCTTCGACCCATGGAGACAGGTATAAAATACTTGTTCAAAGTCTCCTGGCTCTCAATATGAATTTCCAAGTTCCATCCCCTAAAGATCTAATATTTACTTCAGATACTCCATTTTTATCTTCAACACTTGTAGAAGCTCTTACTGTCTGTTTTTACATTGTATGCTCAATTGTCCTTGGAGGATAATTTCTCGGTTTCATTGTTTCTTAGTTACCAGCTTGTTGCTTCCTAAAATTCCCCAAATGTTCAGGCCTACCACTAATCTTTGCAGCACTTTATGCCTTTTCTTTCAATATGATACCACCCATAATATTTTTTAGTTAACCACAGATAGTTCACCCTTCTTTCAAATGGAACGTAGCTTTGTCTAGAAATAACAAATACTCACTTTAATGCTTGCCAGTGTTTTTCTACCATCTGACCTTTTCAGCTATGTATCCAGTCCAATTTAACAGCTAGCTTTATATTTTTGATATTATCTTTGTTTAGATTTAGTGTTTTTTTTAATCATGAATGTGTGATGATGACTAGCTTTATGTCATCGTTATCTCACTTAACTTCTCTGCTGTTAAATTATTTCACTGCTTATCACAGATCCACTACTGGATGAGTAGGAAATTACTGGTTAAATATTGGAAAAATGGAGACAATTGCTTTTGGTCTCCATTTCAAACCTGCTCTCAAACTATTGACTTCATTCCTCTCCTTTTGAACAATCGGAGACAAACCCAATCTGTTTACAACCTTGATTTCAAGGTTGAGCATGAGTTGAGCTTCTGACCATGTATTTATGCTGTCGCTCAGCCCATTTTCACACTTTAATATTGCCTGATTTTTCCTCTATCTCTGATAATTTGCTGCTGAAACCCTCATTGATTTACATCCAGACTTCCAATGTATTCCTGGTTGCTGTTCAACAGTCTGTCAACTATTGGTCATCGACAATGCTGTTGCCAGTACCTTACCTGGCTCCAAATCCTGTTCACTTATCAACTGACTTACAGCTTGATATTAAATTGTGTATCTGTCTTTTCAAATGGGGTGGACTAAGTGCCCTCCCCATCTCAGTAATCTCCAGCCCTGCAACCCTCTGGGTTGACCACATCTAGTGCTGGCCTCTTGATTTTAATGACTCACCATCTATTTGACAGTGTGCTTTGAACTATTTAGGCCCCAAACTTTGACACTCCCTCCTCCACCACCCACACCCCCCCTTCAACTACACACACACACACACACACACACTTCTCTGTCCTCATTGTTTCCTTTAGGACACTCCTTAAAGATTATCACCTGATTAAAACTTTGATCATCTTTCCTATTGTTGCTTGTTAAATCCTGCTTCTGCAAATAAACCTTGAAATGTTTGGAGGGTGGTATATAAATGCAAGTTGTAGTTGTTGTAGCAATGCCCCTTTCCAGTCCTTCAAGAATAATAGGCAACAATGTTTAATCTGTGCTTTTGATGATTACATTCTCCTTCTATATTGAAAAAGCAAGCTCATATTTTTCTTTTCATTTGAATGTAGCTCTATGAAGCATTCCTCGCAACAATCTTTACAGAACACCTGATAACTGACAAATTTTTGGATTGTGCTTTAGTCAAAAAAACCTTGTGGTACTTCCTCAGTAGCATATTTTTTTTCTTTTTAACAGCAGTGCACAAATGAGGCACTTTTAAGTGACATCATTGGACAAATGCTTCATACCTATAAGTTAATAAGATGTCCAAAAAGGATTATTACATGAATTAAACCTGATCACTCTGGGGTACTCAATGAATTCTATCACTTAATATTAAAAACAGGGCATGGGCGTAGGTCAGAGGTTGTGGTGCGTGTGGGGTATGTTGGGGCGATGTTATATTGAAGATTATTATGGAGGTACAATTAGTAAAAGAACAAAGCTGAGCAATTTAGCTTCTTGACAGCATTGCACTTTCTCAGAAATTGGCTTAGGTTGGCAATGATGCACATCAGTGGAGTGATGAAAGTCTCATGTCAAGGTAATAATGACATTCATATTTCAGCTTTGCAGTGAAATTATTGTAGCAATAAAGACCATTTGAATGCATGTGCTTATTAATGCACACTTAGCTGAACACAGTGTGACTTTTTGTTCAGTCAGTTTAGCAGCAATAGTTGCCATACTTGCTTTTTCTTTATCCTCCCTGAGTTCTGGCCTATGATTCATGCCTTTGGTTGTGACAGGTACAGTAGGTTTTGGTCTGACCACATCAATTTCCACCAGGCTCTGTAATAAGCATATGCATCATAGTGTAACATAGCATGCACTGGGGAAGTGGGCCAGTGAAGTCATTGTATTGCCGTAGACACAAGGAAAACAGCATCATTCTCTGCATTCATCACCCATGTTAATTTGACAGTGCATTAGTGAACTGAGGCTAGTAGGCATGTGCTGATAGCAAGTTAATGTACTGCCTCGCTATATTCCTTAATAAGATGCAATAACGCACAGTCAGGCTTTCTTCAGTAAATTGAATCATTTTTCAGACTTCGATCTCAAAGATTAGAATCTACTTCAGTGCATCCTGGCTGCAGAGTTTGGAGGAGGTGAGAAATCATTTGCTCCCAATCTTTCTCCCAGGTTTCTGAATTACACCCATTTGGAGTCTGAGTAATATTGGGTGAATTTTATAGATTCTAATTTTGCCAGGCATTTTGTTTTCTGGGAGAAATAATGCAAGGTCATATGATATAATTGATACCAGGAGCTTGATTGAAAACATCTATTGCTTTCATTCCATGTTGGACTGAGGATTAGCTAACAGATGGATTTTGCATGTACTTGGTGTGATGTAATCACCTTCAGAATTACATTGTTTTTCTGCATTGTAAATTTAGGGAATTCTTCTAATTGTATGTTGGGAGGCAGTCTGACAAAATATAGGGATATTCAATATTAAAATTTAAACAATTTCTTTCCTACCCCCTTACCTCACTATATCTGTGAACTACGTTGAGTTCTTCAATTGAAGTTGCAGCTTCTCTTTTTACAATCCTACAGATGGATTTTGGATGGAGGCAAGGTCCACCTCAGCTGTGATCGACTGATCTCATGATGGACTGGTACATTGATTGCCCAGTTATGGATTTGCACTTGAAGGAATTATTGCACAATTGCTGGTGCCGTGGCTACAGGATTTATCATCTCGTAGTAAACAGTGGTCAGTAATGAAAATTTGGGGGAAAGTTGGAACTTCGTAAAAGCTAATGAATCAATATGGAGAAATGTTAGATGAATAGGGTTTTTGTGCATGTGGGAGATTATTTAACACTGGGTGTGGTCAGAAGATGGAATTTCTGAAATGACCTCCATATCCATTGAGATTTTCATCCTTAAATTATTTATTCAAGTTCTTTTCAAAAGCTGTAATAGATGCTGCTAGTACCTCTGTTACAGCTATGGGCGCTGAAGAAAAGAAATACCACTTTGTTTCAGTTGTATTTTAAATCAAAAAGAGCTGAGATTGCCATCGATAGAACTTGCTCGGAACTTTCTGTTTTCTGACTGTCAACCGTGTGGTTATGGCCATGAGGATCAATGACTCCATCTGGCACAGGTCTCTCGTCAGCATATATCAATGCACAGAGGAAGTACCTTCCCAAATGTTTGCCCCAAGTCCAACTTCTCAGAATTGTGGCACGATAACTCCTTTAAATAATTAAAGCAAATTCTAATCGCCATAATAAATTGCATAAAAATGACAAAGTACAAGAACCAGAAAATACTTGGTTAGAAGTGAGGCTTGTTGATGAAAATGGGGCCCACATCCTAGTAGCATATTTGTGATGAGAGCTCTTGGACTTCAGCTAGTGCAACTGCAAAGAACCCTTGAATGCATGAGCCTATTAAAATTCTTCTAAATGAATAGGCCTACTTATGATATTTCACTTTGAAATACTGTTCCCTTTTCATATTTATAATGCAGTCAAGTCAACCAACAGTGATTACTGGCCCAGGATGACTGATGACAGACTTCCATAACACCATTGCTAATAAAGACTACTATTACATTATTGTGCTTTAATAATTCAGACTGAAGAAAAAAGCTACTGAAGCTGCAGAATTCTGTGGGAGACATTCTTTTAATGAAAGCTGTTCTACTTGATAGTAATGGAAATTGTAATTCTGCTTCTTGATGTCAGCAATAATAGTATTATGTTTACTGGTTTCCTTCTCTTAAAGGAAGAAAATGGGCTTAATATTTGTGCTTTATCAAGGACAATGTTATCTGTAGAGACAACAGTTGCAGCCTACAGTTCTCTCCTAGCATCAACAGGCAGGCATTTCCACTCCCACTTCTGCAGATGACCTTGTTTCCCCCAGAGCTGCTATCTCAATGTCAAAAGCAGGATAGGCCAGCTGTTGTATTTGACACTGAACAGGTTCATCATTGACCTCGGAATGATGGGTTTGGTAGCACGATTAATTGTTTCACATTGGGGCCCCACAGGGAAAAATAGCAATGATCGACAGATTGGAAATATTTGATCCTCATGGAACATTTTTGGAAGGAAAGTGAATGGGAAGGTACGTTTTCTTTAAGTGGAAGGTTTTTTTAACTGTCTGAAGAGGTTACCGATCGATGTGTTTTGAAGTTTTTGCCAGCAGAATGAAACATAGTTAGAGTAAAGCAACAATCTGTCTTTTGCACATACCTGGGGCAAACTTTTGGCCTATTCCAGTTTGAATGCATCAGTCTGCCCTCCCCCAGTTAGGACACCAGCTTCTTAATACTTTCTTAGTTGAATCATTTCATCATTTAGCTGAGTGTTACTCATGCTGTTGGCTGGCTGCTCCTCAATGAAAGGAGGAGAGTTTGTAACAAAATGCAAGATTAGGATACATCCCAACTAACACACACCTCTTAAAGGCAGTCTAGCCTTAGAGGAGGAACTGCATTGACAGAAAGGTAGCTGCTGTTGAGCTTTAGTTTTGCAATTGGTTGTAATGGGGAATAGAGAAAGAAGCAACAAGGCAGAGAGAGAGAATAGCCCCCAGGTTCATGGATGTGGTGCTCCTGGCAATGGTCATTGGAGGTAGATAGTAGGAGTGAGACCCCATTCCCTTAGGAGCAAGCTAGCAGCAAAGTCCTCTGAAAGGAGGTCAGGTTCAATGACTTGTGGCAGTAAAATATTGTTTCTAAAATAGTGTTCTCAATTGGAATGTACAAACTTAAAGACAGAATCACATGTTGACTACATAAATTGAAGAGGTTTCTTCTCAGAAGAGATTAAGACATAATATAATAGAAGTGGTTAAAATCCTGAAGGCAGGTGACAAAGCTAACAGAAACAGATCACTTTTTGTGCTCAAAGAGTTGATGGGGATAATCATAGAACTGAAGGGAACACTCGGAGCAGAAATGTAGAGATTCTTTACTGTTACACAGAGAGTTATGAGACTGGACTAAGTTATTGGAGTTAGTAACTATATCAACATTTGAGAATTGGGTAGATAGGAGATGGAAGGGAAAAACTATTCATGAAAATTGGAACAAGGACATGTGATTGATGTAATATTTCAGTGGAAGATTAACAATATAGTGGACTGTCTGAGGCATGTTGTATATAAGTTTGTGAAACGTAAGGGAGATGCATCATCTTGTTTTAATAGATATGATTCATTGAGCAGTCAAGACAGAAAAACGTTAGGAGCAACATTTGAGATCAACAAGAGCGTCATAGATTGAAAGACCCTGTAAACATTTGGATCTGTGTTTAATTTGCATGAGATTTATCAAAATGGATTATTTAACACGTTCCACTGAGTGACCCATCCTGATGTATCTTAGCAGGAAATTTCATTCAGTATCACTCTTCATATGAGTTTGTTTTTCCACATCCTGCAACAAAACATAATAGCAAGTGAGACATTCACTTGTATTTATATAGCATCTTTCACGTCCTCAGCGAATCTCAAAGCCAATGGAGTGCTTCAGGAGTGTGATTGCTATTGTAGGGAAGTGTGATTGCCAATTTGCACACACCATGGTGCCAGAACCTGCAGTGAAAAAAGTATCTGTTTTTGCTGGAATTGATTGAAGGACATTTTTTTTGCTGGGACAGATGAAAAATCTCTTGCTCTTTTATAAGAGCCACAGAATCTTTTATGCTCAATACAATGTGAAATTAGTTCAAGTGATAACACATGCACAGCTAAGATCTGCGTGAAAGATATAGAGTAGGCAGATTACAATGGCAATCAACATATAATGCTGTCTCCCAAGAATACCAATCCATTTTGTCCATGCAGTAATGAGCAGGAAGGATTCGCCTTCCCAGCACCAGTATGATTCAAGGAGATTGTTTAGTTGTGTTTTATTCCTGGAAGTATGCAGCAATGGTATGAGTTTCAATTATAATGCAGTCAGTGCTTGATGATTAGAATGACCTTTCTGCCACAGTGACATATGTGCCAGTGTTAACAAGTGTGGACACACTAACCAGTGCTTCTCGTTCTCTAGCAGAGTGCTTATATCAGTTTCCAACAAAAGATGCAATGTGTGAAAAAAAAAATTGGTCATCCTCTTCCCTCAAAGAACTGCGAGAGTGCAGCTTCAGTCACATTTTGTGACACACATCTATTGTGATGCATATTTGTGCAAATGGGTTTAAACGTGCAATGACTGGTGGAGGTGCTATCAAATGCAGTTTCCTGTGTAGTAGTTTGTTCCCAATAAGTATTGTAGTCGTAACAGTGTTAGTATAGCTCTTGAAAAGGCCCCACCTTCTGTGCACACTTAGGAATTCATTTGTACCAGAAGTTGATGGTACTGAGGAACAATGTCAGCTCCTCTACATTCACAAGGTTGGAAGCATGTGAATGGCTTTGAAGTTGTGGTGTGCAGGCCTTATTCCAGCTGCTGTCACTTTGTACCTTAGAAAGTTGATCTTGGATATCACAAATGTTAATGGCTCCTTGTGGGACAACAAAGTGTGTTGCGTGCGTTCTCCAAGAACTGCTGATAACCATTAATCATGCTCTACTTTGTTCCTTCCATGGATAACAACAGTGTCAAATAGATTGAGCATTCCTTAATGTCTGAAGATGATGGATGCTCTGAAATGTGCTAGGTTCTAAACATAGCCTTGAGGGTATTCTGTAGCATATCTTTGAGGATGTAAACTGTAAGATACCAGTGTTTACCCTGCTAGTCCTATCTGAAGGTAGCTGTGTTACAAGTTAAACGGTGTGAACACTGTGAAGGCATGAAATGATGTTGACATTGCTTGCATCATAGAAAGTAGATATTGTCTGTCATAATTGCTCTGTCGATCATCCCAAAGTTTGCCATTTCTGTGTTATGGAAGGACGAGGCTCACACTCGTGGACACAGGTTGATTTGCAATTGATAGCACCTGTTTCTTGTCATTGCAGCTCCTGATATTTTAGCTTGGAATGTAAATGGCAAGTTGTCTGAATTTTGTGAAACTGGTGGAATTGATCTTTTCATGTGAGAAGCAATAACTCTTCATTTCCCAAATCTGATTATTAAGGAAGGATACCATTGTGTGTAATGTCATTGGATCATATATACTCCGGTGGGGTCTTCAAGTTTTAATTCAAGCTTATTAAATATGTTTGCCTCATAAGACTTCACAGGATGGGACCCTACAAGGGTGATATTTTTGGAGTATGCAGGATCTGTAATCATGCCCAAAACTAGAATAATGGAACCACCATAAGCTTGAAGAATGCCTGTCTATTGCAGGAATGAGAGAACATCATGAAAAATATCCAGGCAAAGCATGTTGTTCAAAATGGATATTTTTATTCTAACATTCATGAGAAGTGACATTGAAATATCCTTAGTCTGGACTCAACAATCATTAAATTGACCCGGTGCTTTACTGTCCATGTTGATCTATGCAAACTATATCCCATTCTCAGAAACAGATGCACTTGCATCACAAACTAATGATGTCCTCTTTCTCTCAGAATTACACAACTTGGCAAACTGATTTCAGTTTAAGTGTGAGTTACACCTTTCTCCTTGAGCTGAACATGGTGTTGGGAGCCATTGGCTACTTCCTGAGTTTGCGTACATTTTTGAGGGTATGTGGCAGTAATGGGCTCCCTGGGATTTCTGGTGAAACGGTTACCATTCAATCATTACCAGTCACTGCTGTCTCAAATACAGTTGGATCATCTGTCAGTTGCTTGAATATTGGCTGGAGTTCTGCCCTGGGACTGTGTATGAGTATCATTTTCTCCAGGTCATTGCTGCACTCAGGCATTGAAGTCAGCCTTCTACCCTGAGGGTCATTGGCCCCATGGCATGATTGAATATACCAGCAATGAAAGGAAAGATGCTGAGTCCCCAAAATGTAAACTATTCTCCATCTTGCTGTGTTTTCATACCTCAAAGCTGTGCAGAGATAACATCTGTTTCTGTCTTTATTTACAAAAGGCTCTTCAAAGGTCTGCAGCAAACCTTCCAGCTGTTTCTTTCAGTTTAGTTTTGTTTTCTTTGTGCAACCACATTCAGGTTTGACTAATAACACACCTTGCAGAAAACAGCCAGGAGACAGATATAATCAATTGCTGAACATGTAAACACTGTGGTGATCATCAACTGCTTCCAGGTTCATGTCTGGTTGATTTCATCTAGCTGGTGTAAAAGCTTTTCGGTCATTTCAATAGTTATTTCAAGTTGCAAGAATTGACAGGCAGTGACGTGGTAGGGACTGAAGAACCTTTCAGTCATTGAGTCGTAGAGATGTACAGCATGGAAACAGACCCTTCGGTCCAACCCGTCCATGCCGACCAGATATCCCAACCCAATCTAGTCCCACCTGCCAGCACCCGGCCCATATCCCTCCAAACCCTTCCTATTCATATACCCATCCAAATGCCTCTTAAATGTTGCAATTGTACCAGTCTCCACCACATCCTCTGGCAGCTCATTCCATACATGTACCACCCTCTGCATGAAAAAGTTGCCCCTTAGGTCTCTTTTATATCTTTCCCCTCTCACCCTAAACCTATGCCCTCTAGTTCTGGACTCCCCGGCCCAAGAGAAAAGACTTTGTCTATTTATCCTATCCATGCCCCTCATAATTTTGTAAACCTCTATAAAGTCACCCCTCAGCCTCCGACGCTCCAAGGAAAAGGCCCCAGCCTGTTCAGCCTCTTCCTGTAGCTCAGATCCTCCAACCCTGGCAACATTCTTGTAAATCTTTTCTGAACCCTTTCAAGTTTCACAACATCTTTCCGATAGGAAGGAGACCAGAATTGCATGCAATATTCCAACATGGCTGAACCAAAATCCTGTACAGTCGCAATATGACCTCCCAAGTCCTGTACTCAGTACTTTGATCAATAAAGGAAAGCATACCAAACGCCTTCTTCACTATCCTATCTATCTGTGATTCCACTTTCAAGGAGCTATGAACCAGCACTCCAATGTCTCTTTGTTCAGTAACACTCCTGAGGACCTTACCATTAAGTGTATAAGTCCTGCTAAGATTTGCTTTCTCAAAATGTAGCACCTCGCATTTATCTGAATTAAACTCCATCTGCCACTTCTCAGCCCATTGGCCCATCTGGTCCAGATCCTGTTGTAATCTGAGGTAACCCTCTTCGCCGTCCCCTACACCTCCAATTTTGGTGTCTTCTGCAAACTTACTAACTGTACCTCTTATGCTCGCATCCAAATCATTTATATAAGTGACAAAAAGTAGAGGGCCCAGCACTGATCCTTGTGGCACTCCAGTGGTCACAGGCCTCCAGAATGAAAAACAACCCTCCACCACCACCCTCTGTCTTCTACCTTTGAGCTAGTTCTTTATCCAAATGATTACTTCTCCCTGTATTCCATGAGATCTAACCTTGCTAATCAGTCTCCCATGGGGAACCTTGTTGAATGCCTTAGTGAAGTCCATATAGATCACATCTCCTGCGCTGCCATCATCAATCTTCTTTGTTACTTCTTCAAAAAACTCAAAAAACGTCTGCACAACCAGCTGTGTACAGACATGGGTAAACCAGCACCAACTCTTATTAGAATATAATATGAAAGAATGAGCAAAGATCATTGGAGCAGGGTAAGTTTCCAGTAGAGGGAGAATACAGGGGTGAATGTGTTCTCAGTAGCGGTTATATCTACACAGTGACATACTATAAGCCCCTTTAAACACTTAGACTCTCAATCATGATAGGAGCAGTCTCTGCTTTTACTGGAAGCTGCATTGCTCAGGTGCCATAATGACCACTTGGATATTGTAAATGGACTCAAAGCTCTCCACAAATCCCTGATTCAAGTTAGTGCTTAATTGACTTCCAATTTCAGCCAAGTTAGAAAATGTTTTCCTCCAAAACATATTATGATAAACATGGACAATATGTTATTATCATTTTGGATTTTTAAAATGAAAAGTCGCCATTGTCTTACCGGACCATAGAGTTGCGCTCTCATTAGAGAGAGAAAACTGCTGGTGATTTAACCTGAGGGACTTCACACCTCAGACGAGGAGAGAGATGGAGGAGGAGAATCCTTCATGGTAACATCAGTTAGTGCAGGATTGAGAAATGCTCTTGACATTGCTCTGCATCATGAACCAGATGTCCAGACAACTGAGTTAAACCAACACCTCTTGTTTAAAACAGAAGAGGCAGATATATTTTGGTTTCTTTGCCGTGAAGTTTTGTTTTTCAAAGATGTTCAGAAAGTCATTTGGAACAGTGACCTTCATGCACCATAATAATATTGAGTAATTTTTTTTATCAGGGACTTGGGACTGAAACACTGTCCAGCTGGTAAATTCCTGGACTACCTCTTGCATGACCTGTATTATAAACACCTTCCAGACCTGAACCACTCTGAACTACGGAAATATAGCCCACCCTCGGTGTGATAGTATGAGTCCATGTAAGAGATCAGTGGGATTGCACTCACCTCAGGGTTCCTGCTAAACGTCCACTCAGGAGGGCAAAAAGAGGACATGAGATAGCTTTGGCAAATAGAGTTAAGGAGAATCCAAAGGGTTTTTACAAATGCATTCAGGACAAAAAGGTCACTAGGAAGAGAATAGGGCCCCTCAAAGATCAGCAAGGCAGCCTTTGTGTGGAGCTGCAGGAGATTGGGCAGATACTAAACAAGTATTTTACATCAGTATTTACTGTGGAAAAGGACATGGAAGATATAGAATGAAGGGAATTAGATGCTGCCATCTTGAAAAATGTCCATATTACAGAGGAGGAAGTGCTGGCTGTCTTGAAATGCATAACAGTGGATAAATCCCCAGGACCTGATCAGGTGTACCCTAGAACTCTGTGGGAAACTAGGGAAGTGATTACTGGGCCTCTCATTGAGATATTTGTACCATCGATAGTCACAGGTGAGGTGCTGGAAGACTGGATGTTGGCTAACGTTTAAGAAGGATGGTAAGGACAAGCCCGGGAACTATAGACTGGTGAACCTGACGTCAGTGGTGGGCAAGTTGTTGGAGGGAATCCTGAGGGACAGGATGTACATATATTTGGAAAGGCAAGGACTGATTGCGGATAGTCAACATGGCTTTATGCATGGGAAATCATGTCTCACAAATTTGATTGAGATTTTGAAGGATTGATGAAGGCAGAGCGATAGATGTGATCAATATGAACTTCAGTAAGGCGTTCAACAAGGTTCCCCATGAGAGACTTGGTAGATCTCATGGAATATAGGGAGAACTCGCCATTTAGATACAGAAGTGGCTCAAAGGTAGAAGACAGAGGGTGGTGGTGGAGGGTTGTTTTTCAGACTGGAGGCCTGTGACCAGTGGAGTGCCACAACGATCTGTGCTGGGTCCACTACTTTTCATCATTTATATAAATGATTTGGATGGGAGCATAAGAGGTACAGTTAGTAAGTTTGCAGATGACACCAAAATTGGAGGTGCAGTGGACAGCGAAGAAAGTTATCTCAGATTACAACAGGATCTTGACCAGATGGGCCAATGGGCTTTGAAGTGGCAGATGGAGTTTAGATTAGACTTACAGTGTGGAAACAGGCCCTTCGGCCCAACAAGTCCACACCGACCCGCCGAAGTGCAACCCACCCATACCCCTATGTTTACCCCTTACCTAACACTACGGGCAATTTAGCATGGCCAATTCACCTGACCCGCACATCTTTGTGACTGTGGGAGGAAACCGCAGCACCCGGAGGAAACCCACGCAGACACGGGGAGAACGTGCAAACTCCACACAGTCAATTCAGATAAATGCGAGGTGCTGCATTTTGGGAAAGCAAATCTTAGCAGGATGTATACACTTAATGGTAAGGTCCTAGGTAGTGTTGCTGAACAAAGAGACTTTGGAGTGCAGGTTCATAGCTCCTTGAAAGTGGAGTCGCAGGTAGATAGGATAGTGAAGAAGGCGTTTGGTATGCTTTCCTTTATTGGTCAGAGCATTAAGTACAGGAGTTGGGAGGTCATGTGGCGGCTGTACAGGACACTGGTTAGGGAAAGATATAAAAGAGACCTAAGGGGCAACTCTTAGTGTACAGGGTGGTTCGTGTATGAGATGAGCTGCCAGAGGAAATGGTAGAGGCTGGTACAATTGCAACATTAAAAAGGCATCTGGATGGGTATATGAATAGGAAGGGTTTGGAGGGATATAGGCCATGTGCTGACAGGTGGGACTAGATTGGATTGGGATATCGGGTCAGCATGGATAGGTTGGACCAAAGGGTCCGTTTCTGTGCTGTACATCTCTATGGCTCTCTGACTCTAAGATGGCAGCAGTGGCACAGTAGGTAGTGTTTGAGCTGGTTGGAGCCTGTCCACTCCAGGCTGGCAGGATCCATTTCTCAATGTACTTTTTGTTGTCGTCTATTTCTTTTGGGAGCAGGAAATCCTAGTGGCAGTAGGCCTGGAGCCTGGACTCTTGACAATGGCAATGCCCAGAGCAGGGATTCCTGGCAGTGGTAAACCTCCTGCTGGTGTCGAATGGCAGCAGAGCCAGGGTTGCCTGGGACATTAGCATCATCGTTGCTGTTCCTAGAGTGAGGATTTCTTGAGGAGTGGAAGACCTTGCAGAGACATTGCAGAAGGCCTGGAACCGTGCTTGAGATCCAGTTTGATCAGAAGGTTATCTCTTACTTATGTGAATTCTTTTTATCATTATTGTAACTCAAAATGGCGCCAGATTGTGGTGAGAGATCAGTGTTCACTGCATCTTCAAGATGTATGTGACAATAAAAATAATTAGTTGACTATGAATAGACCTGACATCATCACTGACCCCCAGGTCATCCTCATATCAGCGCCCCCCTCCCAACCCCCACCACCACACCCAACCTCCCCAGCAAACCATCCACCACTGATTAACCTTCTCAGTAGTTAAGGTCTCTATCTCTTCAAAGTTGTCTCAGACTCTTTGTAATTAATGTTAATTTCAAGAATAACCAAGAAGAAAGATGAAGGAAGCATAAGGCAAAGTACATTTATCTACTTCATTTTGAGCTTTTCTTGTATTCTTGTTCAATCATGGAGTCAACAAAGGCAAGCATACCAAACACCTTCTTCTCAATCCTACCTACCTATGACTCCACCTCCAAGGGACTATGAATCTGCACTCCTAGGTTGTTAGGATCATAGGATGTTAGCATGATTGGAAAGACCAATATTTATTGTACATTCCAAATTGATCTTAAGAAGATTGTGGTGAGACACATTCTTTGGCTACTGTGGTGAATTTGATGTTGGTACACCCATTGCACTGTCAGAGAGTGAGTTCAGGATTTTGACCCAGTGACAATGAAGAAGTGGAGATATATAGAATGGAATTGAATTGATTTAGCTTTATTGTCACGTACTCATATGAGTACAGTGAAAAGTTTATAAGTTACCACTTATGGCACCATCTTAGGTACAAGGTAGCTAGACACAGATTCTTCAACACAAGTTCATAGGGAATAAAAGTTAGTAAAACAAAGAAATAAAATGTCCAGCATCATAAGAATAAATTAGAAAAATAGAGAAATGAAAAGTTCAGAATAACAGTCCTTCCAACTTGGTCCATGCCGGCATCTCATCTCCAGTCTGCACCAGACCTTGAATCACCTCGAGTCCAGAAGTCAAGACTGAGGCCATGCTGGGCTGCAAGACCAACACAGACCATTGAGAGATCGCCACATCGGGCTGGGAGATTGCCACACCGGGCTGGGAGATTGCCACACCGGGCTGGGAGATCACCACACCGGGCTGAGAGATTGCCAAACCGGGCTAGGAGATTGCCACACCATGTCAAGAGGATGCCATGCCAAGCTGCCAAAAGACCGTCACAAGCTGCCGAAAAATTGAGTTGGGCCAGGAGATCACCACGCTGGGCTAGGAGACCACTACGCTGGGCTGAGAAGATGCCTTGCCAATTCAGTGCTGAGGCCAAGAGTCTGAATCCACGCTGAAGCTGGGAGCTCAGGACATTGCAGAGGAGAAAATAAAGAAAAGAAACACAAGAGGCAAAAAAAGTCCAAGGAAAAGAAACAGACAGAGCAGGCGAGCTCTGGTTGCAGTGTCCTACTCTGTCACCTTCTTGGAATGTCATGTAGTTCTTGGAATAAAGTTCCAAGTCAGGATAATGTGAGGAACACAGGGGTCAGCTGGTGATGTTGTCATGTCACTTTTGCCCTTGTTATTCTACATGACAGAGGTCACTGCTTCTGAAGATGCTAATGAAGGAAGTTTGGTGCCTCTGTTGCCACTATAAGCTGGTGGAGGGAGGAGTGAATCTTTAATGTGGTGTACTGGTCAAAAAGGATGCTTTGCCCTAGATGGTGCAGAATTTCTTGAATGTTATTTGAACTGTTGAAGCAATACTTATTCATTGTTAGACATTGGAAAGGTGTAGTTTGTAGGTAACAGGTCATGCAGTGAAATTGGTGGCATTTGCCCAAGTCAAGTCAGTATTGTGTATAGTTCATTTCTATGTCTTGTCTTTGGAGAATTCTAATAAAATGTTCGTAATAATCTATTTCATTTATAATTTTTATTTCAATTGACTGACTGAATACACGTTGATTTGACAACTGAAAATATTTTACAAGTCAGGACCATCTCACACACTTTTAAATCTGCTCAGTACTTTTCCCAGCAATTTTGGCGGAAACTGTGATTGAATGAAATTAGTAATCACCAATTGTATTCCAGTGTCTGGTAAATGAATGAAGTCTTCCCAGAAATAAAAATCGTGATGAATACGCTTGGTCAGTTTTGCCATCTTGGAAGCATTCCAGGCCGGGAGCTGGAGTTGTTTAATCCTGTTTCCTTTTTGTCAAGCTCCTATTTCTCAAACAGTGAGTGACGCAGAGATACACATCACCGAAAATGAAGAGCGTGCTCTTTTAGGTAGAGGGAGAAAGGAAAGTCAGTTGAGATTCGGGGAATGGGTGTCTAAGCTTCCAGCTGGCTTCTCTCATACAAACATTATCCCAAAACAATTTTGTTCTGTTGATCTGCCAATTTTGGTTTCCTTATCTGTGGAAGGATGTTCTTTCTCCAGAGATGCAGCAAATGTTTACCAGACTGATTCCTGATGAAGGGCTTTTGCCCAAAACATTGATTTTCCTGCTCCTCGGATGCTGCCTGACCACTGTGCTTTTCCAGCACCACTCTAATCTTGACTCTAATCTCAAGCATCTGCAGTACCCGCCTTTGTCTGATTCCTGCGATGGCATGGCTGATGCATGAAGGTTCTGTTAGGACTATATTCATTGGAGTTCAGGAGGATAATGTGATCTCATAGGAAACCTATAAAAGACTAATAAGATCAGACAGAGTAAACACAGGAAGGACTTTCCCTTTGCCCAGGGAATCCAGAACCAGGGGTCACAGTTTAGGGATATAGGATAGGCTATTTTGGACTGAGATGAAGAGACATTTCTTTACCCACACAATGGAACCTTTATGATTCCCTGCCATGGAAAGCAGTTGAGTCCCAAATTATTGAATGTTTTCAAGGTGTCTGCTGTAGTACTTATGACTAAAGGGATAAAAGGGTATGGGGAGAAAGTGGGATTTTTGAGTGGAGGAGTAGGCCCTGTTCCTGCTGCTTCACAGCGCCTGAGACCCGGGTTCAATTCCCGACTCAGGCGACAGACTGTGTGGAGTTTGCACGTTCTCCCCGTGTCTGCATGGGTTTCCTCTGGGTGCTCCGGTTTCCTCCCACAGTCCAAAGATGTGCGGGTCAGGTGATTTGGCCATGCTAAATTGCCCGTAGTGTTAGGTAAGGGGTAAATGTAGGGGTATGGGTGGGTTGCGCTTCGGTGGGTCGGGGTGGACTTGTTGGGCCGAAGGGCCTGTTTCCACACTGTAAGTAATCTAATCTATTTTTGTATGTTTCTATGTGTTTATATATACACATTTGTACACATGATTTAAAACCCCCATGCACAGGTAAGCTAGCATAATGCATAACTTGGGTTACAATTTAACAATTCAGACTATGGATTTAAATCCAGTCCTTAGAGAATGGGAGTATGGTGAGGGAAAAGGTGTAAAAAGGACTGTATGACAAGTCGGAATGACTATGCTAACCATATTCAGTGTCTTCCTGGTAGTGTGAAGGGAAGGGTTATTGAGGTGACTCTGGGCACTGCTGAAGCACTTGGGATCACATTGCTGCACTAACAACAACTAACTTTAGATTATCTAGCGTTACCCTATTGCTATTTGTGGAACCTTGCTGTGCACAAATTGATTGCTGTATTCTCCTGCAGTATCAGTGGCTACACCATTGTTGACATTAAGACACCCTAAGACTGTGAGAAATGCTGTATAAATGCCAAGTCTTTCACCATTCCTGCTGGAGACTAGGTTATGATATAAATATTCAAGTGTTTTGATGGGTCTCACTAATCGCTCCAAGTGTCCTTGGACACAGGACATTGCAACATAAACTACAAGCAATAACATGCTGAATTAATATAGAGTCATCAGAGGAAAGAAAAATGAACTTCAAGATTACTCTATTTCTACCTTATGGCTTAATTCTTCCCACAGCTACAAGGTCAGGAATTATTTTTCTTGCATAATAGGTCATGTGTTGTATGAGTAATTGTTTATGAAGGGCTGCTGGCTTCATTCTATTGTACATGGTGATTGTCTCAGCATCCTGAGTCATGGCAAGGTTGGCCTAATGTTTATTTTCTTTACCCTCATCCAAACTCAATTGAAAGCTGTTATATTGTTATTGATGGCATTATTCATTAAAAAATGAAACAGGAAATGATGCCAGCCTACTGCGTAGATGAATTATTTAGTATCATGTTATCAGTCAGTTGATCAAATGATTCTTCAAAGAATTGAAGCATGTTAATATTGAGAGTTCTGTGATGCCCAGTGTGTTTCTTTACAGTGATCCAAGGCACCAACAGCTATGAAACCGATCCAGCCACAAAATCATGATTATCTCTAAAGTTGCCATGTTAGTAGAGATCTATGTTTTCATGGGTGTTTGGCTGTTAGCCATTCCTCACTATTAGCAGCATTGCCTCTAATTTCGAAGACTATTGGTTCAAATCCTACTCCAAAGATTTGAGCACAATATCAATGCTGAGACTAGCACAGTGCTAAAGGAGTGCTGCACTGTTGTAGGTGCCATATTTCAGATGAAACTTTAAACCAAGCCTGTGTTTGCTCTCTTGGGTGGATGTACATGGTCCTTTGGCCCTATTTTGAAGGAAAACAAGGAAATACTTCCTATGGATTTCCAAATATATTATTACGATAGGTCATAGAGCCATAGAGATGTATAGCATGGAAACAGACCCTTCGGTCCAACCCATCCATGCCGACCAGATATCCCAACCCAATCTAGTCCCACCTGCCAGCAGCCGGCCCATATCCCTCCAAACCCTTCCTTTTCGTATACCCATCCAGATGTCTCTTAAATGTTGCAATTGTACCAGCCTCCACCACTTCCTCTGACAGCTCATTCCATACACATACAATCCTCTGTGTGAAAAAGTTGCCCCTTACGTCCCTTTTATATCTTTCCCCTCTCATCCTAAACCTATGGCCTCTAGTTCTGGACTCCCTGACCCCAGAACTATCTATTTATCCTATCCATGCCCCTCATGATTTTGGAAACCTCTATAAGGTCACCTCTCAGCCTCTGATGCTCTAGGGAAAACAGCCTCAGCCTATTCAGCCTCTCCCTGTAGCTCAAATCCTCCAACCCTGGCAACATCCTTGTAGATCTTTTCTGAATCCTTTCAAGTTTTGCAACATCTTTCCATGATTGAGATGTATAAAATTATGAGGGGCATAGAAAGGGTAGATAGGAAGAAACTTATTCTCTTGGTGGAGGATTGGTTATCTTGTCAAATTTGTATTTCCATTTGTGGGACCTACTGGCATGCAAATATTGTGGTGTTACTTTCATTGGTTCACCACCATTTATTGCTTTTGGTTCATCCTTATGTTACAATGGTAGAAATGTCATCAGCAACATGCATTGATAGGGATGTACGATACCTGATGAAGGCAGGTCTGTAACTGATGGTTGCTCTACCAGACAGTCATGCATGAAATAAGTGCTTCTGGAATGTGTAATGATTGTTTGCTTGCATCATTGAACTTGGCCACACTGCAGCAATTTGTTTTAGATTGGATTAGATTCCCTACAGTGTGGAAACAGTCCTTCGGCCCAACTAGTCCACACCAACCCTCCGAAGTGTAATCCATTCCTCCTAACTAATGCACCTAACACTATGGGCAATTTAGCATGACCACTTCACCTGACCTGCACATCTTTGGACTGTGGAAGGAAACCGGAGCACCCGGACGAAACCCACGCAGATACGGGGAGAATGTGCAAACTCCACACAGACAGTGGCCCGAGGCTGGAATCGAACCCGGGCCCCTGGCGCTGTGAGGCAGCAGTGCTAACCACTGAGCCACTGAAGGTAATTGAGGTAAACATATGGAATTGAGATTACAGGTGCAAAGTATGAAAAGCAGGCAATAAAATCAAAATGGTATTTATTGCTTCTTGATTTGATGATTTGACCTGTGAATCCATAAACTGCAGCATTGTAGGCAATTACTCACTCTGAGAGCTGGTTTAATTTCATCATCACTGGTAAAGTTAAAAATCACACAACACCAGATTATAGTCCAACAGGTTTAATTGGAAGCACTAGCTTTCAGAACGCCGCTCCTTCATCAGGTGGTTGATCCAAATCATGATCACTGGCATTTGTCTGAGCCACCGGAATTCAACATGGACAAGAAAAGCTCGAGCTGTTGTAACAAGGAAAGTAACCAAGTGTTTGTAGAGTAAAAGTCATAAGAAATTTAGGATCATAAGCTGTTCTAGTAGTCCAGATTCAGGATAATTAGTGAAGCATCAAAATCATTTGGATTATTGAGTTCTGGTGTGAAGTTGTATACACTAATAGACATCTTTTACATTAGTGTGCATGACTATGATAAAGTAACTTGTATATTGTCACATTAATAGAACATGATATGCATAAATCCATTACTTTGTGTTGTCATGTTTATATTTTTTTCTTCTTTTTTTCTATTTTGTTCCCCAGCACCCATGGTGTGTGTGTGCAGGTGTGAGACACAGTGAAAGACACAAGGTGTACGAATCTTTATTCAATTCCCAGCACCAGGAAGATAGGAAAACACCCGAGTGGTCAGTGACAAGCAGTGCCCCTCACAATGGGCAATGCTGTGTGATCAAACAGTGAAGGGGAGGGCAGGGACTAAATCAAAATAGAGTTGGAGGGGGAAATGACGCATCTCCACTCCCTGCGACGCCCACCTCTCCCTGAACAACTCCAGGGTGTTGGTGCACACCGCGTGCTCCTTCTCCAAGGACACCCGGGCCCTAACGTAACCGCGGAAGAGGGGCAGGCAGTCGGCCCTAACGACCCCCTCCACGGCCCGCTGCCTGGACCTGTTTATGGCCAGTTTGGCCAGGCCCAGGAGCAGACCCACGAGGAGGTCTTCAGACCTGCCCTCCCTCCTCCGCACTGGGTGCCCGAAGATCAGGAGCGTGGGACTGAAGTGCAACCAAAAGCAGAGGAGAAGGTTTTTTAGAAAATCAAAGAGGGAGTGCAAATGCCCACACCCTGTATACACATGGTCCACGGACTCCACAGCACCACAGAACAAGCGTGCAGCACCCTCCACCCCAGATCCCTGAGAGAAAGGGGGAGGACTCCCGCATAGAGGGCCCTCCACTGGGGATCCCCACCGCCCAGTGGCAAATGGGCACGCCAGGGCGTGTCCGGGCGGTGGATGAGGGAGAAGAGGTGGACGGTGTGCAGCAGCAGTCGATATAGGGCCCGCCTTTTAACGTCCTTAAATGGGACAAAATTAAAATTTCGGAGGCGGCTCAGGTTGTGGGGCACAGGCTCCCGCGGGAAGTATGGGACTTGGGACCAATGTGAAATTCCGTCCGGGCTGGGGTGAGCGCGGACGGGATCCCACCGCACACCTGAGCGTCCTCCAACTGGTGCACTACGTCGGGTCCGAGCACCGCTGTTTTAAGGCGTCGGATGGCGGTGGCCACGTACCGGATGTCTACCGCTGCCCTGCTCGCTCTGTCTTGTGGCAACGTCCAGTTGTCATGTTTATATTTGACAATTACTAAATAAATAGCTAATACACAAACAAAATAAGGCCCAAGCATTGGCTTTGTTTGTCAGTGGACAATACAATATTATAATATCATAGAAAGGCCATGAAGAATTAACAATACATTATTGAGTAAAATTATCTCCTAACTATACCACAGTCATCGATATATTACACGACTTCAATGGTGCTTTGTGGATTGCAAACCAATGTTCAAGCTCTTTACAGTTGGCAGCATTGACTTGTTTTTAATATCAAAATCCTGTATTTCACACAGGATTGTTCAATATTCCAGAACCTTTGCTAGTTTTTTGACAATTGCATTCCATAATTCTATACAACCTTAATGAAAAGGTAATGGAAATCTGACTTTGGTTCGTCGTAGGGCCGATTTTCATTTTGTCGATGAATGTAACTGAGAGTCGAGCCTTTGACAAGGTTCTGCATGGTTGACTAATTAGTAAAATTAGATCACATGGGATTCTGGGAGAGCTTGCCAATTGTAAACAAAATTAGCTTGACGGTAAAAGCGAGGGTGACGGTGGAGGGTTGGTTTTGGGTGGAGGACTGTGACCAGCAGTGTTCTATAGGGATCAGTACTGGGTCCACTTTTGTTAGTAATTTATGTAACAGTTTGAATGAGAATGTAGGAGATATATTTAGTAAGATTGTGGATGACTCCAAAATTAGTGGTATAGTCAACAGTGAAGAAGACTATCTAAGAGCACAAGGGGACTTGTTCGATTGGGTAAATGGGCTGAGAGGGAGAGGCGATGGAACTTAATTTGGATAAATGCAAGGTATTGGATGTTGATAAAACAAACAAGGGCAGGACTTATGCAGTCAATTGTAGGGCCCTGGGTTGTGTTGTTGTAGAGAGAATCCTAAGGTTTCAGATACATAATTCTTTGAAGCTTGCATCACACTGGACAGGGTGGTTAAGAAGGCGTTTAGCATGCTTGCCTTCATTGCTCAGACCATTGAGTATAGGACGTGGGGCATCATGTTGAGGCTGTGTAGGCCATTGTTGTGGTCTACAGTTCTGCTATAGCAGAGATATTATTAATCCACTACTTTTCATCATTTATATAAATGATTTGGATGCGAGCATAAAAGGTACAGTTAGTAAGTTTGCAGATGACACCAAAATTGGAGGTGTAGTGGACAGCAAAGAGGGTTACTTCAGATTACAACAGGATCTTGACCAGATGGGCCAATGGGCTGAGAAGTGTCAGATGGAGTTAAATTCAGATAAATATGAGGTGCTGCATTTTGGGAAAGCAAATCCTAGCAGGACATAAACACTTAATGGTAAGGTCCTAGGTAGTGTTGCTGAACAAAGAGACCTTGGAGTGCAGGTTCATAGCTCCTTGAAAGTGGAGTCGCAGGTAGATAGGATAGTGAAGAAGGCGTTTCCTTCATTGGTCAGAGTATTGAGTACAGGAGTTGGGAGGTCATGTTGTGGCTGTACAGTACATTGGTTAGGCCGCTGTTGGAATATTGTATGCAATTCTGGTCTCCTTCCTATCGGAAAGATGTTGTGAAACTTGAAAGGATTCAGAAAAGATTTACAAGGATGTTGCCAGGGTTGGAGGATTTGAGCTATAGGGAGAGGTTGAATAGGTTAGGGCTGTTTTCCCTGGAATATCGGAGGCTGAGGGGTGACTTTATAGAGGTTTATAAAATCATGAGGTGCATGGATAGGATAAATGGACAAAATCTTTTCCCTGGGGTTGGGGAGTCCAGGACTAGAGGGCATAGTATTAGGGTGAGAGAGACCTAAGGGGCAACTTTTTCATGCAGAGGGTGGTATGTGTATGGAAAGAGTTGCCAGAGGAAGTGGTGGAGGCTGGTACAATTGCAACATTTAAAAGGCATTTGGATGGGTATATGAATAGGAAGGGTTTGGAGGGATATGGGCCGGGTGCTGGCAGGTGGGACTAGATTGGGTTGAGATTTCTGATTGGCATGGATGGGTTGGACTGAAGAGTCTGTTTCCATGCTGTACATCTCTATGACTCTATAAATTGGAGAAGATTCAGAAAAGATTTAGAAAGATGCTGCTGGGAATGGACAGTTTGCGTTATAAAGACAAGCCGCGACTTTTTTTTACTCAAGCATAGGAGGTTGAGGGGTGAACATTGAGGTTTATAAAATCATGAGGGTCACAAATAAGGTGAATAGCAATGGTCTTTTCCCTAGGATGGGGGAATTCAATACTAGGTGCATTATTTTTAAAGTGAGAGAAGAAAGATTTAAGAAACCTGAAGGGCAACTTTTTTTCACACAGAGGGTGGAATGAACTACCAGAGGAAGTGGTAGGTGCAGGTACAGCTACAACATTTAAAAGACACTTGGACAGCTACATGATTTGGGCCAGATGCAGGCAAGTGGGACTAATTTAATTTGGGAAACTTGGTCAGCATGGGCTAGTTGGACAGTGAGGAAAGAATCGATGAAATGAATTCATAAACAATGGACTTTAAATTACTTTAGGCAACCAGGTATAAAGCGTACAACTGAGGATGGCTTCAGTAATCTGATTTCCCTTGTCATGGGACCATGCTTTAACTAAAACACCAGCTGGTGAGATACATCTACAAGGAGAGGTTACTATAATGAACCAAAGTTGATTCACATGAAAGGCTTTAGGTAAAAAGTATCATTCTTCCCATAATTGCTTTTGAAAAATTGTATTCTACTCATCATTTTCAAGTAGCTGACATTTTTTAAAAATTCATTATGTTGTGACAAGTTGAGGAGGGGGTGAATTTTAAAATCCTAGTTGATTGCAACAAAGATGTTGAAACCTTGTTAGTATGCTACGTTACACTTGAATTAAAATTAAAAATCACACAACACTAGGTTATAGTCCAACAAGTTTATTTGGAACTACTAATTTTCAGAGCCCTGCTCCTTCATCAGGTAGCTGTGGAGCAGGGTGTTAAGACACAGAACGTAGAGCAAAAGGTCACAGTATCATGCATGCAGCAATGATATATTGAATAAACCTCTATTGCTGTTAAGTTTTTTATCTTTTAGAACTGGTTGCAGGTTTCTGGTCATTAATATATAAATTCCAGAACATTTTTCAAGTTGCATTCTCAAGATAACTTAAGGTTTTATTTTTAAAAGTGGTATCTCAGCTCTGACAATGCATTAAAAGGTGTGAGGTTAGAGTATGTCTGTATCAAAATCTAGAGTCAGACTGGTTTTGTTTCCAAAGTAGGAATTTATAAAATGTTACATGGATTGACTGCCTGAAGGTTGTGTGATTTTTGAATAAAATACAATGTGGCTGCAATTACAATTCTGCAAAGACAAATTCACCCTATAGACTTATATGTGTGTGCATGTGAGGGACAGAGAGACTGTGTGTGACAGTGCATGTGAGAGTGTGTGTGTTTGTATGTGTGTGCCTCTCAGGGCGTGCATGCATAGTGTCTGAGAGAGCGCATGTGTGTATGAGAGAAGGTCTGCATGAGTATGTGAGTATGTAAGAGTGTGCGTATATGTTTGTGTGCGTGTGAGAGAGTGTGGTGGGGTCATCTGTAGTGTAATTAAAATGTAATAGAAGTCAAAATTAAGGAATCAATTAAAACGTTTTATTGAGTAAAAGAAAGGGATTTTATTAACTATGAATCCTGGGGTGGAAATAAATCCAATATCGACACCAACACAGATGTAATGATTAAGAAGGGGAGAGTGATGAGTGTAATAGGAAGATAAAGAATATGCAGTTTAAAAAGTTGGTAGAGCCTTGAATTGTTACAGCGGAATCTGGACCATGGCTGCTTAGTTGATGTCTTGTACACTCAGCTGTAGTGAGATTTGTAGAATCCTTGAGGTCGCAGTGATAGATGGTTCTCTGAAATAAATTGTGCTGGCAAATGGCAGCATCTGTAGAATGAGAAACAGAGTTAACAGTTTGAATCCAGTGACGCTATGTCAGGCTGATTTGTTTTTCTGATTCTCTGATTTTCTTGTTTCTCAGATTTGCTTTATCATCAGTGCTTGCTTTCAGATGATAAGAAGGAAACAACAAGAAAGAGTCTTCTAGTCTTTGCTATTGTTAGTCTATTTTCTTTATTTCTGCTGCTTTGCCAAACAGCTGCTGAAATATAGTAAATTTGTTTATTCCTGAGTCTGGTTTCATTCTCTTTCCAAGCGAGATAGTTGCAAACAAACATTTCATGTCTAAGATATGCACTAATCATACAAGTGTAAAGTAAAACATGAGACACAGATTCACCATCCTTGCTTTGAGGAGGAATTTCTTCAGCCAGAGGATGGTGATTCTGTGGAACTCATTGCTGCAGAAGGCTGTGGAGGCCAAAGCATTGAGTGCATTTGAGACAGAGATAGATAGGTTCTTGAAATAATAAGGAAATCAAGAGTTACAGAGAGAAGGGAGAAGAATGAGGTTGATAAACATACCAGCCTTGGTTGATTGATGGAGTAGCCTCAATGGGTGGAATGGCCTAATTCTACTCCTATATATTATGGTCTTAAGGACACATGAAATTTTTGACACCCGATTCAATTAACTGCTTTATTCTGTTTATTTCACATTGAGACAAAATCAGAACACCAATCTGTGTTCAGGTATCTTCCTTTTAAAAACCATTTTATTCCATGAAATTCTCAAGTATTAAAATCAGATGATGGAAGTTGAAAATTGATATTCTGGATTAGTGGTGCTGGAAGAGCACAGCAGTTCAGGCAGCATCCGAGGAGCAGTAAAATTGACATTTCGGGCAAAAGCCCTTCATTAGGAATACAGGCAGAGAGCCTGAAGGGTGGAGAGGTAAGTGAGAGGAGGGTGGGGGTGGGGAGAAAGTAGCATAGAGTACAATAGGTGAGTGGGGGAGGGGATGAAGGTGATAGGTCAGGGGGGAGGGGGGAGTGGATAGGTGGAAAAGAAGATAGGCAGGTCGGACAGGTCATGGGGACAGTGCTGAGCTGGAAGTTTGGAACTAGGGTGAGATGGGGGAAGGCGAAATGAGGAAATTGTTGAAGTCCACATTGATGCCCTGGGGTTGAAGTGTTCCGAAGCGGAAGATGAGGTGTTCTTCCTCCAGGCGTCTGGTGGTGAGGGAACGGGAGTGAAGGAGGCCCAGGACCTCCATGTCCTCGGCAGAGTGGGAGGGAGAGTTGAAATGCTGGGCCACGGGGCGGTGTGGTTGATTGGTGCGGGTGTCCCGGAGATGTTCCCTGAATCCCTCTGCTCGGAGGCGTCCAGTCTCCCCAATGTAGAGGAGACTGCAACGGGAGCAACGGATACAATAAATGATATTGGTGAATGTGCAGGTAAAACTTTGATGGATGTGGAAAGCTCCTTTAGGGCCTTGGATAGAGGTGAGGGTGAAGGTGTGGGCGCAGGTTTTGCAATTCCTGCTGTGGCAGGGGAAGGTGCCAGGATGGGAGGGTGGGTTGAAGGGGGGTGTGGACCTGACCAGGTAGTCACGGAGGGAACGGTCTTTGTGGAAGGCGGAAAGAGGTGGGGAGGGAAATATATCCCTGGTGGTGGGGTCTGTTTGGAGGTGGCGGAAATATTGGCGGATGATTTGGTTTATGCGAAGGTCGGTAGGGTGGAAGGTGAGCACCAGGGGTGTTCTGTCCTTGTTATGGTTGGAGGGTTGAGGTCTGAGGGTGGAGGTGCAGGATGTGGACGAGATGCGTTGGAGGGCATCTTTAACCACGTGGGAAGGGAAATTGCGGTCTCTAAAGAAGGAAGCCATCTGGTTTGTTCTGTGGTGGAACTGGTCCTCCTGGGAGCAGATACAGCGGAGGCGGAGGAATTGGGAATACGGGAAGGCATTTTTGCAGGAGGTAGGGTGGGAAGAGGTGCAATCCAGGTAGCTGTGGGAGTGGGTGGGTTTGTAAAAAATGTCGGTATCAAGTCGGTCATCATTAATGGAGATGGAGAGGTCCAGGAAGGGAAGGGAGGTGTCAGAGATGGTCCAGGCAAACTTGAGGTCAGGGTGGAATGTGTTGGTGAAGTTGATGAATTGCTCAACCTCCTTGCGGGAGCACGAGGTGGCACCAATGCAGTCATCAATGTAGCGGAGGAAGAGGTGGGGAGTGGTGCCGGTGTAATTACGGAAGATCGACTGTACTACGTAGCCAACATAGAGACAGGCATAGCTGGGGCCATACGGTCTGGAGGAAGTGGGAGGATTTGAAGGAGAAATTGTTAAGGGTGAGGACCAGTTTGGCCAAACGAATGAGAGTGTCGGTGGAAGGGTACTGTTGGGGGCTTCGAGAAAGGAAGAAATGGAGGACTTGGAGGCCGTGGTCATGGCGGATGGAGATGTAGAAGGATTGGATATCCATGGTGAAGATGAGGCATTGGGGGCCGGGAAAGTTGAAGTCTTGGAGGAGGTGGAGGGCGTGGGTGGTGTCTCGAATGTATGTGGGAAGTTCCTGGACTAGGGGGGATAGGACAGTATCGAGGTAGGTAGAGATAAGTTCAGTGGGGCAGGAGCATGCTGAGACAATGGGTCGGCCAGGGTGGTCAGGCTTGTGGATCTTGGGAAGGAGGTAGAACCGGGCAGTGCGGGACTGAGTTTGGAAGCTGTGGGTGGGAGATGTCCTGAGGTGATGAGGTTCTGTATGGTCCGGGAGATGATGGTTTGGTGATGTGGAGTGGGGTCATGGTCGAGGGGGCGGTAGGAAGAGGTGTCCTCGAGTTGGCATTTGGCTTCAGCGGTGTAGAGATCAGTGCGCCAGACTACCACTGTGCCCCCTTCATCTGCTGGGATTGGAGCAGAGGGATTGGAGGGCTGCGCGTTGTGAGGGTGAGAGGTTGAGGTGGGGGAGGGGGGTAGACAGGTTGAGGTGGTTAATGTCCCGGCGTCAGTTGGAAATGAAGAGGTCGAGGGCAGGTAATAGGCCAGCGCGGGGTGTCCAGGTGGATGCAGTGTGTTGGAGGTGGGCGAAGGGGTCCTCGAAAGGTGGGCGGGAGTCCTGATTGTGAAAGTAAGCTCGGAGGTGGAGGCGGCAGAAGAAGTGTTCGAGTCGCGACGTGTATTAAATTCATTGCTGCGTGGACGGAGGGGGATGAAGGTGAGTCCTTTGCTGAGGACTGATCATTCGTCCTCAGTGAGGGGAGGGTCTGGAGGGATGGTGAAAACTTGGCAGGGCTGGGAGCTGGGATCTGGTGTGGGTGTGGAGCTGGGAGCTGGGAGTGGGGGCGGAGCCTGTAACTGGAGTGGGTGTGATGGTGGGGGGAATGGGGGTGGAGTCATGAGCAGGGGTGGGGTTCCCCTCAGGGTTCTGGGGGTGCGGGGATGGCGACAGTGGGATCTTTGGGGGGGGTGTCAGCAGAATGCAAGTGAGTGGCATTGGTGGGGGCGGAAGTGGTGGCAAACACAGCAGTAGTGGCGGTGGGGGGGGGGGGGGGGGAGAAGTCACTAAGCCTGTCTTTTTAACAAAACTGCGACAATCATAGACTGCATACATACATGATCGCCACTAACTAGCATTGTTCACAGTAACTCATTTGTAAGTAGAATATCAGTAAACCTGGACAATGAGATCTAATTTGGCAAAATGGTAAAAGGATTTTGATGTCTTTGCAATTTACATTGCTAGCTGATGTTAAATCCATGAGCTGTATTGGCCTTCTTTAATCCGTGCTTTTAACGTAAGCAACGTTTCCAAGTAAGTGATCCAGCAGTTCTTAGCAACCCTCACTAAAATGGCAAGGATCATCCCCTAAAGAGCTGGTGCTATATCTGGCAGGCTACCTTTGCCATCAGTGCAGAAAGAAACATTCGATATTTACTGCTAATAGGATATTGTGCATAAACACAAATTAAGGGATAAAGGAACAAATTAGGTTTACAGAATTAGAATGATTGTTCATACTGAAGATATTCTTTCAAATACATTTCCAATTCCCTTCTGAAAGTTTCTATCGATCCAGTGAAATCTGTGTATAAAATAAATTGTACTCAATTTACCTTAGGTCCATTCCCTAGTCACTATTTAATCTGTTTCCACTGGTTACCAATTCTCCAGATTAACTCTGTCAAATATCTTCCCAACCAGTTTTTCTAGAACCAATGTTCTCTTTAATTCCCAAAGTCTTTGGCCTATCACATCATGTTATAGTATTTAAATCATTTCCTGTGTACAACTTGTTTATGTCTGGCACTGTTGTGTTTACCCAGTTACAAATTAAGTGGCGATTACTGCGTGTCACATTTGTGACTTTATATTTGTGGAAGTTCAGTTTCGGAGCACAGTGACTCTATGCTTAGTAAGTAGATAAACAAAAGGTTTGGGTCAATTAGTCAGCACAACAATTGCCGTCTTCCTCGTCAACGGATGCTCGTCTGTACGTTTGTGTGTTTTTAATGTTTGGAAAATATGTTGCAGCATCAATGAGAAAAAAATAAACAGCAATGCCGTATTTTGAATTCAAAGGAAACACTATCAGCTAAGATTGTAACTCATTAACTATTTCTTTCTATAATTCTGTTATTTTCCTACATCAGGGATATTATGTCACTCCAGAGTAGATAGGACTAGAACTCAAGCTACTTAGGGCCAGAGGTAAGGATGCTAACACTGTAGCACTAGAACCTCCACTGTCTGTAGTGCATTAATCAGGAGTACATTGACTACACGCCTTCTCCTTTTGTTATGCAATTAATTCACAACTGTTTTCTTTTGTCCTCAAACTCACACCCTAACCCTACAAAAAGTTGGCATTGAGCAATCTGGGTTTTTGAATCTTGAAGACTTGTCTCTTTGATCACGAAAACACATTTTATCATTAGAGCACCTTTGAAAGATTTATTTCTGTGCGAAAAGGGATGGTGGTGCCTTTTGGTTCTGCGCTGCAATTAACAAAAGGGTCTTAGAAGATGTCTATGTTAATGTTAAAAGACCTGGCAATGGTTTCAAAGAGGTCTTATAGTTGCACAGATCTAATTAATGGATTGAAAGACCACATTTGCTTAGCGACAAGCCAGACTGATTTGAGTTTAAACCAAGCATGGAGAATAATTTCCTTTTCATCAGCACGGGCGTTCCTCTGCATCCAATGACATTGTGGGAACTGCTTGGGTTTCTGTGCATGTGGATAATGCCATAATTATTACGTTGTATGTTTCAGAAGGGTTGTCGTGCATGAGAGTCAGCATTCTCCTTAACTCAAATTTGGGTTTTTGGCACGATCTTCAGTATCCCCAACCCAAAGTTACAAGCAAGAATCACATTCTCTCCCTTTTCTGTGGATACAATCCAAACCACACTCGTTAAATCAGTCAGAAAATGCCTTCTGTTTTGACAGAATGATTCCCAGTCCCTACTTAAGGCAAACTGCACTAATGTTTCAACAAAGTCAGTCCTGCATTCTGGTCACTTAGATATGAACAAGGCTCACTGCTTAAGATGCAATAAAAGGCAATCACATTTTGTCAAGAATCTAATGACAGGTAATAACAACCACCTGCATTTATATAGCACCTCTGATGTCATAAACCATCCTGAATTATTTCACAGGAACACTATCAGAAAAATCTGGGGCCCAGAAGGAGACACTGGTACAGCTGACCAAACATTCGATGATAGTAGTAGATTTTTAATCAAGCATCTTATAGGAGAAAAGAGATTTATTGAAGCGAAGAGGCCAAACTAAGAAATTCCTGAGTGTAGGCCCGGGCAGGCGAAACTGAGGACTGCAGGTGCTGGAGATTAGAGTGGCGCTGGAAAAGCGCAGCAGGTCAGGCAGCATCCAAGGAGCAGGAAAATCGACGTTTCGGGCAAGAGCCCTTCATCAGGGATGAAGAAAGTGTTTTTTCCAAGAAAACCTGGATGAATAAACATATGGAGAAATACTGAACTATTGCTAAAGAGTGCCAGGATCTTGTACCTGGGGTATGCAATCAGGTATGTTTCAGGGAAAGATGCTTTACCCCAAAGGCCAAGGAAAGTACAAATGCTAGCTGGGTCCAGATGGTACAGATTGGCAGAAGGTTAATCAAGTGTATTCATCTGAAGGAGACCACAAAGGCAGTAAAATGGCCATTTATAGAACAGGAACTGGGGAGCAGCTGAAAGGAGGCAGGAAACAATTAGGACCTAATTCAGCTTTTTAAATTTCAATTAATTAACAATTAATTGCCTAATTAATTGAATATGTATAGAGAGGTTAGTATTTGAAACAAGCTTTATAAAGGTTCAGCTAATATGATGGCTACTGCATCGTTTGAAATCTTGATTACTGCCTGGAACAATTTAGTCAGACATTTCCATTTCTTTTCAATATTGTTGAAAAGACCTACTTGCCACACATTCATAACTCCCTGTTCTCCACTAAACTGCTGACTCGATATGAGATATGATTTAACAGGCAGCAGGACATGTGTATCTAACCAGATGAGCAGCAGCAGATTTCACTGAGAGGGTCATTACATCCAAATCTGTCATCCTGCCTTTATTCAATATGTGCTTTTCCAAAGGCGTGCCCCAGGAATTGATCAGGCGTGGGAATTCAGTTTCCTTCCCCTTCCTCAGGTCAAAGAAAGCCAAAACAAATTGCAGCACAGATTTGGGAATCTCAAGGCCTGTGGTTCAGTACTACACCCGTTACAGATGGTAAGCAGCCATTCAACTGATTGTATTCAGACTGGGCTGTGCGCAAGAGCAACTGAACGAGTTCCATTCTGAAGCTCTTCCTCTTATCTCTGACTCTGTTTAAAGCTTCAGCCTCAACCACATTTCAAGGCAGTTAATTCCAGAATCATATCCACACACTACATTAAAATGTCCCCTCCCCACTAACTCCCTGCCCGCATTCATTGCTATTCCAATCACCTTAAGATGGTGAAAGTGCTCTTCAATTCCTGACATTTTCTATTCATGGGAACATTTTTCTTTCAATCAATTCTGTTAAGATTGATCATGACTTTGAATACTTCTATCTAGTATTCTCTTAACTATCTCTTCTGGAAGAACATTTCCAGTTTCTTCAATCTATCCATGTAATTGGAAACTTGTATTCCTGAAACTAATCTTGTAAATAGTTTTGTGGACTATAATATCCCTACAGTGCAAAAGGAGACCCTTTGGCCCATTGAGTCTGCACTGACCATTAGTGCCCCCCCCCCAGACATCTACCATACCCCCATAACTACTCCACATCTCTGAACACTATGGGCAATTTAGCATGATCAATAACTACTCCACATCTCTGAACACTACAGGCAATTTAGCATGATCAATTCACCTAACTTGCATCTTTTTGTGACTGTGGGAGGAAACCCACACAGACACAGGGACAATGTCCAAACCCCACACAGAGAGTCACCCAGCGCTGGGATTGAACCTAGGTCCCTGATGCTGTGAGGCAGCAGTGCTAACCACTGAGCCACCATACAAAGCTCTAAAACTATCTCATAATTCCTAAAATAAGATGCCCAGAATTAGACACAATATTGCAATTGAAGCTGATCTCAGCATTTAATAAAGTTCAATCAATTTTTTCTTGCTTTTGTACTCCAAACCTGTTTTTGTCCAAGAACCTGAATACCTTTTCAACCATTTGCACTGTCGCTGTCAATGATTTATATGCGTATACCCTCCTACTTTGTGTTCCTGCACTCCCTTCATATTGTGGCCTTTATTTTATATTGCTTCTCCTCTCTTACTCTTTGTACCAAAACGTATTGCCTCACACTTCACTCCATCAAATTTCCTGTCACTTGTTTTGAAAATGAGTGTTATTATCCTTATATTAACAATGTTTCCAAGTCATCTGCAAATTTTTAACAGTGCTCTGAACCCTGACGGGCATCACTATATACATTTCTCCAGTCTGAAAAATGACCATTCATCACAGCACCTTATTTTCTGTCATTCAGCAAACTTCAAATCCATCAAGTCACTGTCCATTTTTTTCCATGGGTTTCAGTTTACTGGCATGTCTATTAAATAGGAGCGGCTCAGTGGTTAGCATTGCTGTCTCACAGCACCAGGGACCCAAGTTCAAGTCCTGCCTCAGGTGATTGACTGTGTGGAGTTTACACATTCCCGCTGTGTCTGTGTGGGTTTCCTCCAGGTGCTCCAGTTTCCTCCCACAATTCAAAGATGTGCAGTTCAGGTGAATTGGCCAAACTAAATTACCCATAGTGTTAGGTGTATTAGTCAGGGACAAATATCGGGAATGGGTCTGGGTGGGTTATTCTTTGGAGGGTTGGTGTGGACTTGTTGGGCCAAAGTGCCTGTTTTCATACTATAGGGAATCTAATCTAATAAATGGACTTTACCCATTTCCTTTCCATAAATTGCATTACACTTATTGACCATTCCCTGTTACCTCATCAAAAAACCCAAGCAAGTTAGTGGAATACGCTTTAAACATCTGAACAGATTGGCACACTGGCCTTCACTAATGAGTCCATATTTGTCCCATTTATCAACAGTATCAATTCAGATTACCATCCTCGAAAGTTTTCCTACTACCAATATTAACCTGAATTGTCTGTCTTTGCCGAGTTCATACTGGCTTGAATGTTTGCAATTCTCTGGCATCAACCTAATACCTAAGGAGGATGAGAAAATTATCTCAATGTATTCCTTACTTTCCTCAGCCACAACCAATCCAATTTTGATGAGTTAATCAACCAAGAGTGCACCTAGCCTTTCAAATACATCCTCTTTATTTATTTTCAGCTCACATAGTATCGAAAATACCTCCTTTTTGCTATGAATTTGACAGCATCTTCTTGACAAATTTAAATGCAAAATATAGTATTCATTTAAGATCTCAGACATGTCCTGTGCCTTACTTTTAGGTCTCCTACCTGCTCCACTACTCATTCTGCTCCCCTTATGTTATTTATATGCTTATAGAAAACTTTTGGATTCCTTTTCTGTTTGTTCCCAAACTCTTCTCATTACTCTCTCTTTGCGAGTCTGATTTCCACTTTCACTTCCTCACTGACCTTTCCATATTCAGTGTGGTTCTCACTATTCTTATCAAACTACTGTCTATCATAAGGCCCTTTTATCTTTTTCTATCTTACTCTCCATCGCTTATGTCATCCATAGAGTTCTGTATTTGCTTACCTACCTTTTCCCCTTCATGAGAACCTACCTTAACTCTACCTGAACCATTTCCTTCTTAAAGGCAGAACATTTTTCTGTTATAGTTTTACCTGTCTAATTTTTATTATGATTTGTCTAGTTCACATCTGTTCTCACCCTATTGAAATTACCTGTCCTACAACTTAGTTTCTTTTTAATTGTAGATTGCTTTTCATTTTTTTATGGCAAACTTAAACCTTATGATATTATGATCACTGTTCCCTAAAATTACATGGATTGACATTTTATTTCATTTTGCGAATCATATCCAACAATATACCCTTCTTCACTGGGCCAGAAACATACTCCTGAACACACTCAAGGATCAGTCTGTGCCCATTAGCCTTTACACTGTGACTGTCTGGTTTATATTAGGATTTTTGAAGGTCTTCATTGTTACGGCAGCACTCTTCAGTTTTGGCATTTCCCGAAAAATTCCCTGCAAATTTGCTTCTCTCTATCTTTGTCTCTAATTGGTGGCTTATTGAATATTCCCAACAGTGTTATAGCTGTGCTATTGTTTCTTAACTTGAACCAAATTGATTTTGTCCTTGAGCCCTTTAGAATGTCCTCCCTTTCCAGCACTATATTATTCCCTTTCAACATCAACCATTCCTCCTCATTCATAAACCTCTTGCATCCAGGATTATTTAATATCCAGTCCTGCGCTTTATTTAGCCAGGTCTCATTATTACCACAACATTATATTCCCATGTGATTACCTGCATTTGTAGCTCAACAAACATGCCTGTCATGCTCTGTGTGTTTACATACAACTGCAGATCTAAATTAGACTTTATTGCATTACGTTTTAGTCTGACTCCATCTAAAATCACTCTCTTCTTAACAGGGTGTGGTGTGTGTTTCCCAATAATTTGTTGATTCTTCCAAATCCTAACTAATTAGTTTCAATTTAGTAAACTGCAAGGAAACCTATTCTGGCTCTGTTTATGTGCAATCCATCAAATCTATATAGGTCCCATCTCACCCATAACTGCACCCGATGTCCTGGGAAGCAAACACCCCCCTCCTACCTATATCTTCAGTCCCACATTCAACTGTTTTACCCTCCTGAGGTAATCCTCAGTTCTATTGAAACTTAATCTATTAAATTGAAATGTTTCCCAGACTCCTCACAATGACTGCTGATGACTCAAACAGAGTCAACAAGTTACATAAATGCAATGAGTTTAATACAGAAAAAGATGTATGATGGTGTAATCCTGACAAGGTGTAATCAAAAGGCAATGTAAAACCAAAGATGGAAATTCATCATCATTATCCTATTTCTCATCAACATGTGCTCCTTGGCAAATCACCAAAGATTAGACATCAGGCTCCATCTGTTTGCTGGTGACATCCAGTTCTATCATATCACCCATTTCTTTTCACTTTTCCTGTTATCTCTGTGTTAATGAATGGCTTACCTATCCAGTATTCAATGAGAAAACAATTCCTCCAAGTAAACATCAGGAAGATTGGAACCATTGCCTTCAGCCCCAAATTCAAATGCCCAGCCACTGAGTCCAATCCCTCCTTGGCCATTCTGTCAGGGTGAAAGAAAATTCATGATTTGGCTCCCGTCTAACTTCAGACTCCATCTTGTCTCTATCTCTAAGACCATGTACTTCCACCCTGGTGAGTATTGCAGAGTTTCAGAACACATTCATAGATAGCTGACAGCACATCCCTGAAAGAGTATGGGGTATCCATAGGACATTAGAGTTAGAGGTATCTGGGTGGGTTATAACTTGGGAGAATTGTACAGAAATAGGGTCCTACAGTTATGGGTTTTTATTTCATTGTGAGAGTTTTATTCTTCAAATGTTGAGGGACAATGAGTTAAGGGAGGAGAAAGTGAGGATTGCAGATGCTGGAGACCAGAGTTGAAAAATGTGGTGCTGGAAAAACACAGTAGGCCAGGCAGCATCCGAGGAGCAGGAGAATCAATATTTTGGGCATAAGCCCTTCTTCAGGACAATGAGTGAATGCAGGTTAAACACGACAAATGTGATTGGTATGCTGGACTTGATGTCGAACAGCATGTTATAACTTGAAGTTGACTACACTCCAGACATTTTGGTGGTTCAGAGTCTGACCAGGTGAGCATTAGAACAGTCAAGAATGGATCTGACCGAAGCCTGGATGAAGGCTCCAGAAGCAGACGAACTGAGGCAGGGTGGACAATGCAACATTGTGGAGGTGGGACTGAGCAATATTTTGGATGCATATGATATGAGATTGAAAGTTCAGAATGGAGCACTGATGTTCCAAACAGCCCAGTGTAGCCGAAGCAGCTTCACTTGTATTGGGGGGGAGACAGGTACTGCAGTCATTCTGATAACTCATTAAGCATGGATTGTCACAACAGTGAAGAGCCTCTCAGTCCTGGGAAAAATGGCAGGTTCAGTTTAAACTTGGAAAGCTTATCTTGGAGCATGGCACCTTCCATTTTTGTAGGGGTAGGTTACGTTTCATACATGCAGGTTTTACAGAGGCAGTTTCCCATGTAAAGTAACAACTGCCTCCACTCCTGTGTGGCTTTGGCGACCTATGCGTTCAAAATCCAAAATGTGTATTCATTTGGATAGTCAAGTTACCCTTTCTGAAATGGAAAGGTACCCCTTTGGGTATGGTCCCAGGACACCTTTGAGAAAGGTCAGGTGCTATTTGAGGAAGATACAGTGGCCTTCAGGGAAGATCAGCTGCCCTAGGAGAGCGAAATTGCACTTTGAGATTGGTAAAAGCATGAATGAATGTGCATTAAACATGCATAAATCAAGCTGTCAAGATTTTTAAAAGATCAACTTTTTAGATCTTTGAAAGAAATGTCTGGAGTGTAGAAATGTATTGAATTAGAATTCCCAACAGTGTGGAAACAGACCCTTCGGCCCAGCAAGTCCTCCAAAGAATAACCCACCCAGACCCATTCCACATTTCCCCCTGACTAATGCACCTAACCAACACATCCCTGAACACTATGGGCAATTCAGCATGTCCAATTCACTTAACCCGTACATCTTTGGACTGTGGGAGGAAACTCTCACAGATGCAGGAAGAACATGCAAACTCCACACAGACAGTCACCCAAGGTGGGAATCAAGCCCAGGTTCCTGGCACTGTGAGGCAGCAGTGCTAACCACTGAACCACTGTGCCACCCTATTGCTTGTTACTTCATCTGGTTTTCTATGACTGGATAGTGTTACCTTATCACGCAAGGTGCCTGCCAGTTTGTAGTTTGATTGACAGCTACATGTGTTTATTGATCCTTTTAATTGGAAGAGAGTGTTATTCTTCCAAAACTTACAGTTGGGTAATGTCTGGCAATGGAAGGATCATGCAAAGTGGTGGGGAGGTAGAGTTACACATCTAATTGATTGCAAATGGGATGGAGTGTAAACATATGGAAATCTTGCTAAAACTATGTAGAATGTTGGTGAGTTAGCATTTAGGGTACTGTGTACAGTGTTGGTCTACTAATTGCAGAAGGAAGATACTTGAAGACAGTTTTATAAGGAAAGATTGAGCTGGCTAGGCCTGTACTTGTTTGAATTTAGAAGAATGGGAGGTGATCTTATAAAAATAAAGAAGATTCTGAGGAGGCTTGATGCCAAAATGTTTCCCCTTGTTAGGAGAATCTGGAACTAAGGGCCACAGTTTTAAAATTAGAGATTTCCCCTTTAAGATGGAGAATTGGAGGAGTTTCTTCTTCCAAACGGTCATTTATCTTGTGAATTCTGTACCTCAGAAGTCTGAGTGATTGAATATATTCAGAGCTGAGTTATAAAGAGTTTTCATTTACAATGGCTGAGGGTTATGGTGAAGGGAGGTTGGGGAGGGAGTTTGAGGGTTGGTAGCAGACAGGAAAGAAACGATTATGTCAATCATGATCTTATCGAATGGTGGAGAAGGCTTGCGGGGCCAGTTAGCCTGTTCTATGTTCTTGTGTTCTAATTTTCCTGTACTGATCCATGTTTCATTAAGCCTGACTACAGTGATAAATCCCAACAACTTCCAAGCTCCCACTCTCACTGAGCAGATTTCCTGTACTACCTCTTTATTTTTTTTTCATTGATTCCAGGATGGCAAATGGCCTCTGCAGTTTTTTTAAATGATGTATAGATGCTGTAGTTGGACTATGGTGGACAAGGTCAAATATCAAACGACACCAGGTTATACTCAACAGGTTTATTTGAAACTGAAAGCTTTCAGTGTTCCGCTCCTTCCTCGGGCATGGTATGATTTATAAGTAAAATGTTTATATCTAGCAGCCCTAATTGAATCCTTTAATCAATTAGGCAGTAGACTGCTGATTAAAATGTAAAATCCAGGTTCCTTTTAAGTCTTTATCTATAAATAATTAAAGGTTTTATCAATATACAAAAGGTGATATCTCAGGTTAGAGGATGTACTTTAAGAATGAGGTCCTGCTTTGAATATGTCTATGTTTTAAGCTGAGGTCAGGATTTTCATTGACAGAAAAGAATCTTTAATTAAATAATTCCAACCTGCCCAGCGTGTGTGTGCATGCGAGAGTGTGTGTATGCATGTGTGAAGGTGCGTGGAAAGAGGATGTGTGTGCATATATGAGACAGTGTGCGAGAGACAGTGAGAGTGTGTGTGTGTGTATTTGAGAGAGTGTGAGTGTGTGCATATAGGTATGAGTGTGCACATGTGAGCGTTTGTGTTTGGAATAGGGTCTGTGTCGATGTGTGTGGGAGTCTTTAATAGTTCAATAATTATTCCAGGCTTTCTGAAGAGGTACAATCTCAGATATTGATTTTACATGCAGGACTCTGTGCTGTATGATTCTGTGACTCAGTTTCAGTACCACAAGCAATTACAAACGTAACCACTTAGCTCCATGGCTTCATCCACTTGAAACACTTGACAGTCTCCTGTATGAATCACTGGCACAATTTCAGTCAGGCCTTTTTCTCCGTCCCTTGACATCTTTAAGGCATAATTTTAATAATTGATTGACTCTCATTTCTGCTGTAAATCCCTGCAAAGGCACTCAAACAATTGGTTGGTAGAGTGGTACAATTCGTGGCTCAGTTGTCCGATCAATAGTTCAAGATTGCTAAGAGTATCCAGGAATGTAATTCTCAGTCACCTATCACTTTTTGATGCACACAGCAACTCTCCACGAGCCCCTCTTTTCTGTCACGTAGGCACATACAGCACCACTGATACACACTTACACGCATCAATTCATAACAACATAATCTGAGTTTATGGCTTTACATTAAATATGAAATAACAGAAAATAAACTTTTAATCACAAAGACAAGAAATAAATGAGTAAATTGTGAAGAAAACAGTGAACTCTTTTAGAATAAATAAATATTCTTCATTTTCATCATCACAACTGTGGAATCAGTTGATTGAAAATTAACCCAGTACCTCATAATTGCTATCATACTAACTTCTTTATTCCAAATATTTTGTTGAACATGCAAGATACCTTTTACTTCCTTTGTCTTCCAGATTGGAGGGTGCGTTCTATGATCTCAGAGAGGTATGGTTAATGTAAGGGATCTTTGTGATGGAAGTCCAGAGGCCAGTCAGTGGAACACATACCTTCGTCATACTTTGATAATTAAACTGTTTTAATTGTATTCTTCTTTCTTGAGATTTTTCCACAACTTTCTGATATGCCATAGCTACAAAACTGAGAAAACAAATTTAGAGCTTTCATCTCACTGAAGACGCTTCAGGCCAATCTACACCCTATAACCTGTTCTAAAAACTCTGTTCACCTTTAGATAAATTCCATCCCAGCAACTGAGCCAATCCTTAATATTCTAAAACAATTTTTGTTTCTAAATGTCCAAAGAAAACAAACCATGACATCTTGAATATAAAGTTAATTTACTTTGTTTTCCAAAGTTAACAGATCACTTCAAAAATTTTAGGATTCAAATCCAGATTTACATCTTTGTTAATAACTAATTAGTTTTCCCTTGGTCCATACACAATGTGTGGAGCAGGTTTCCTAAAATTTATTTCTTGGTTTTTGAAATGGATTGGCCCAAATCTTCTGAATAGTATCAGAGCTGCTGTAACCAAGGCAGATCAGTGCATAAATTGCACACTCATCTTGTTAGACACACAGGTTCACCACTGGATGCATCAGTCAGGAAAGTTGTTTCAGTGCAGGAATCATAACAAAAAGCTACAAAGAGAATCAATTGTCAAGGCATGTCATTTGTACAGGACTAGCTGCTGTAAGATTAGTTTAAATGCCTGGTATGAATGGTGTGTGGATGAGTGAGTGAATGAGTAAAGATGGTTGGTGAGTGAGGTAAAAACAGAAAATGCTGGTCAAAACGTGCAGGTGTGGCAGCACTTAAGGGGAGAGAGCAAAACATAATTAACAGTTTGAAGCCGGTATACCTCTTCTTCAGGATGAGCATTAACTCTGTTTCTCTCTCCATAGATGCTGCCGGATCTGTTGAGTTTCTGCAGCACTTTTTGTTTTTATTTCAGAATCTGTTGGTACTTTACTTTTATTTAGGTTGGCGAGGCAAGTCAGTCGTGTAGATCAGGTGAGTCAGAGGATGGCATGGGGGATTGTGTAGTAAGTGGTTAGTCAGCTGGGTCTGGGGTTTGTAAGGTACGTGGGAATAGTAGGGTCAGATCAAAGCGGAGGAGTGGTGTGGTTATCCAGGAATTAGACTTAATTTTTCTGTCTAAAAGTTTCCTGGGAAACTACCTCATAAATACCCACTGAAATTTCCTCAGTAACTCAGAATCAAAGACTTGACAGGCTCCTGGGAAACAGGGGAATTGCCTGCGAAAAGTCACAGTCAACTTAATTCCATGTCAGGCCTTACACGAGATCTCAACATGCCATAGGTCTTGGGTCACATGTTTGGTCTCTGACCAATCAGACCAGGAGATTTGGACAATTGTTTGTAGCCAAACACATAGAAGACATTACCTCCACCCACCATCAGTTATGGAGGTTAAAACGTTTTTAAAAATTTCCTTTTTGAAGCAAATTAGACCCATCTAGTTGATCACCTTCAAAATAAGCTACAGCAAGGCTTTTCATATAATTGGTCCTTTAAAGTGGCCAGATCACGAAATAAAGTATAAATCTTTTCATTTCACTAGTAATGGATGCAGTCATGTTTTCAGTGATATAATCCAGCCAGTGTGTATGCTGCTTTAACCAATGAGCTTTGTATCTCTGTGCTAGTGAGGGTTGGTTAGCTCAGCTGGCTGAACCCAGCTGGAGTTTACGATACAGAGTGATGCCAACAGTATGGAGTCAATTTCTGCACTCATGATGAAAGTCCTGCTTTCTCAGCCTTACCTGAGGTGTGGTGTCCCTCAGGTTAAACTCATCACCAATTCCCTGCCTCTCTAATGAATCGTGGGCCCAACTCCTAACTCTCAGATCTGTGTTAAAAAGAAATCAATGCATACTAACAGCCTGATGGTAAAGCCAAATACAGCAAATCCAACTCCAAAAGTCACTGACGTGAAGAGGCAGAAGAGGAAGACTGTTAGTGAGAGAAACTAGTTCATTTGGGATGTTTAATTTAAAAGAAAGAATTAAAGATGAGGGATCCACTCCAATTTCCATATCACCATTTTAACCATTTGCCCCTGTGTCTGTGTGGGTTTTCTCCTGTAGTCCAAAGATACAAAGGTTTAAGTAGATTGGCCGTGCTAAATTGCCCATAGTGTCCAGGGATGTGCAGGCTAGTTGGATTAGCCACGGGAAATGTAGGGTTACAGGGATAGTGGGGCTGTCTGGGGGTGGATGCTCTTCTGAGGGTCAGTGTGGACTTGATAGCCCAAATGGCCTGCTTCCATACTAATAGGTTACCTGGTCATGGAAATACAAGTAAGGTTCCAGTTTTTAAAAGAAACTTGTGCATACAGAAGAACATGCAAGATTAGGTTTTCCACGTCTACAGTAATTTGCTGGTATATAAATTTCAGAGGGGTTCCTGCTGTGCTGTTCCTTTCCCAAAGCCTTCCTCACAGCAGGCATTTGAGAAAGGGAAACAGTGATCAGGAGTGTTTAAAAACTAACATGGATTGTAAAAGCCCTGCCTATTCTGACCCGTTAGGACTCAGACCTGCATGATATTGGAACCACCAGCTTCACACTGAATCTGGATCTTGAACAGAAACTCAAGTCCAGGAAAGGGAAGCAGTGAGAGGGTGGTTTGGGGAGAACGGTAGGTGGTTAGCCCAAGACAGGGGAAAAAGCCAGTGCTTGGAGTTCCAGCATGGAATAGAGTTCACAATTCAGAGTTCCAGGAGTCAGGAGGGTCTACAATACAGAGATCAGGGGATGGGACTAATATACAGTTCAGATATCTGGGAGTGGGACGAATCTACAGTTCAGAGATCAGGGAGTGGGGTGAATCTATAGTTCAGAGATCAGGGAGTGGGGTGAATCTACAGTTCAGAGATCAGGGAGTTGGGTGAATCTACAGTTCAGAGATCAGGGAGTGGGGTGAATCTACAGTTCAGAGATCAGGGAGTGGGGTGAATCTAAAGTTCAGAGATCAGGGAGTGGGGTGAATCTACAGTTCAGAGATCAGGGACTGTGAAGAGGTCTGGGAGTGAGGAGGGTTCACATTTCAGAGCTTCATGGAGCATGGAGTGTCTGTAACTGGCAGGAGGGTGGGGGATAGAAGTTACAGGAGGGAGGTATTTGTACTCTTTGTAGTAAATTACAGTTTTCTTTCATATTTTTAAACACTTCTTTTATTTTGAAAGTGACTTCATTTCCAATGTAGCAGGTTAACAAAGTAAAATATTTCAGTTTGGATTATAACATTTTAATGTCTTTTTTTATGATAAGCAAGTCTCTGCAGAACCCAGCTTCAGTTTCAAGGGTGGTTCCTGTAGGAACTTAAAGTCACTGCACTTTCAGTAGTGATTTTCAGGAATACAGCCACAATGTAAAGTTGTATTTCTAGATGTTTCATTGCACACTGTCCCACCTGTCTCTGCACTGATAACCACTGCATGCCTGTTTAATCCTAATGTTGGGTTCCTTTCCTATGTCCAATGTAAAACAACTCTTTAGGCTGAACTTTCTCCATACAGGTGTGAAGTAGGGCTCAGCCAAGGTATGCTGATCTCTGGGTCAAGTGCCGGAAAATAGATTTGAATAGTTTGGTGGTTGTTTTTGACTATCACAGAATGAGCTGAAGGAACTTTTCTTTGTGTTGTAGATCTCTATGACTACGACTCTAGGATTGCTTTTAGACATGTAATAGTCAAGATTGGGGATTAAATGTTGATTAGATAGACTCCAGGCATTTGTGTTTTGGATCAGAATTATATTCCAGCTCACACAGCTGCAACTCCAACACACTGATTACCAGTTCCCTATAAATTTATCCAGTTGTCATCCATTAATTTACACATCCTTTTACCTATTTACTAGTTACATTTGGTCTCTGACCTCACTGCCAGAGTCTATTAGGTGATAACATCAATGGGACATTTATGAATGCCTGAATGTCACTTAGGTGTACTCTTTATTGACATCAAGACAAGTTCCTTCCAAGTAAGAATGGATGCCTGGCCTTTGAAGTCAATCATAGGCTTTTCAGTGTCAAGTGGAATGTTCTGCTAAAGTACAAGGTAAACAACTGGAGGGTGCTTCAATATGAAAACTTTAGAAAATCTTTAATCAGAACATACAGATTGCAGCCAAACCATTACAATGGGAGGTGGGTGGTGAGGATGTACTTTACAGGACAGCCTTGGCTGTTCTTCCATCCGACCATAGGAAGAAGGTCGATAGGCCAGCCAGGAGCACTGCTCCATATCCCCAGCTTGTTGGTGTGGGGGTGGGGAGGTACATTTCCAAGCTGTTGATCTGCTCCGGAATTCCACCCAATTTTCTCAGGAAACTGAGGGATGATTGGAAAATCACCTTCAGCCTCCACTAACTACCTTTGCTTGGGCTCTTAACAAATCTACTTCCTGCCTGTCTGGTTGGGCCTGACAGTTTCCCTGGGCCCTGAGCTGAACCAGGAATGGTTTTGGAAAGCATGGCCTCCTCATTTGCTAGTTCTATCCACCTCCATTCCCATGTCAATGATGTTTGCAAAATAAAGTATTTGTTACTAAATTGGATATATCCTGTCAAACAGACTATCTTCCTCACACCAAGATTTTAAAACTACTACACAAAATTGTTCAAAGATAACTTGAAATAAAAGCCTATTTTTTAAATGACTTTACTTCCAGGTTGCTCACGAGTGTCTTGTTGTGAGCGATTAGTGTTCAGTTTTTGAAGACCCCTGGAAAACTTCCAAGATTGACAAACTTCATTGGTACGAAATCAACGTTTCGGGCAAAAGCCCTTCATCAGGAATGAAGGGCTTTTGCCCGAAACGTCGATTTCGCTGCACTTTGGATGCTGCCTGAACTGCTGTGCTCTTCCAGCACCACTGATCCAGAATCTGGTTTCTAGCATCTGCAGTCACTGTTTTTACCCCAAACTTCATTGGTAGTCAGCTTGCACGAGGAAAGACTTTGAAATCATTTTTCAGGTACTTGAGAGAAATCCAACTCATCTATTTGGAAATCCTGCAGTGTGGAACATCATCATCATCACCACCTCTGCTCAAATGTCTAAATGTAAATATTCAGTAATAAATCTACATTTGGAAATAAATGAAGATTGAAAGCACCAAAAAAATACTGCTGCACAGGAATGAAATATAAACCATGTGCAGTCTTGCAGGCATTGGTTGTTCTGAGCCATTATTAGGGAGAGAGACAAAGTGTATATCAATATTTTGTGTATTGATTTGTACATTGTCCACTTCTGCTTTCAAAGATGGCTGCAGTGCTGACACATTGATGGATGTTTATCTTTGAACTTGTAATGGTTTGTTCAGTGTTGGTCATCACTGTTGTTAATCTATAATTTTGTGCTTGAAATATTGCTTGGCTGTCTGAACTTTTTATCATAAATTGAGGCCCATCTGTTTTCATTGCTCATGCCTGCAGCATTTTATCTGCATAAAACACCTTATTAAATTGGAAAATCAGCCTCCGAATGCCTTGATTAATGAACAACGAACAATTGACTCAACATTTGGTTACGACAATGTGATGATAATGAAAGGATTTTGCTCCACTTCCAAGTATTAGTATACTGTGTGAGATTAGAAAAAAAAGGGAAGCTGTTGTGTGTTTTCAATTCAAGGATTTATTTATGGATCAATTCAAGACCAATTCAGATCTGTTCATTACAAATGTGGCTGCACTTCGAAGCCAAATACTTCATTGGTTTTGAAGTGCACTGGGGCATATTGACACGAGAGGCCCAATGCAAAGTTCATTATTTCTTTGTACTTGAAGATTTAGAGAAATTGAAGGGAAAGATTTATGCCAGATTCTATTCCTATTTAACCAGGCATGGCCAGTGAGCCACCTAAAATTGTGGCTATGATCCTAAGTAGAACATCATGGAGTCATAGAGATGTACAGCATGAAAAGAGACCCTTCGGTCCAATCTGTCCATGACAACAAGATATCCTAACCTAATTTAGTCCCACCTGCCAGCAGCCGGCCCATATCCCTCCAAACCCTTCCTATTCATATACCCATCCAAATGCCTCTTAAATGTTGCAATTGTACCAGTCTCCACCACATCCTCTGGCAGCTCATTCCAAACCCGTACCACCCTCATCATGTTCCACAAAACATGGAGGAGACTCAGTTTTACCACAGCTGGTCTTCAAATGTTGTTGATAACGTAGCCGTGAAGAATACTGGGGCTGCTAACTATGTCAGAGGTGCTACATAAATGCAATTTCTTTGTTTAGAAATCCCTACCTTCCTGCAATGATACATTTCAGTGCCATTTTCATCAGTGCTGTGTTTTTACTCACAGCAAAGGTTTTAATAAAAGCTGATAGCACTTTCAATTCAGTCAATTTTAGATATACATTAAGAAACAGAAGCACCACTTAAAGTCCAATTAGTTCCTTTGGAAAATTAGATAAATCAACATGAAGAAAATGAAGCAATTTCCATTTTACTTAGTCAGATTAACTTTTGAGGTGGTTCATGATTACAATTAAAGAGGTCATGTTTGAATCAATGTTCTTCGCAGTTGACTTATTCTGTGCTTGTATCCAACGGTCACAAATCTTATCTGAGAGTCCTATTTTTGATAAATCATCTGTCACCGCAAATGTTATCTAGAACCAGATCAAATGATAAAAGCTATAATATACTGTTAGTATGAAAATTCACAATGCTTCTGTTGGAAGTAAGTGTGTTTCTAAACCAAAAACCTGATTTGATCAAGCAAGAGAGTAGCAATCAGTGATAATCCATGGGAGAATCTTCCGTTTCTTGCTGTGTACTTTTTGTATTAATCTAGCAGTTGTATTTCTGATTTTCCCCTTTATCTTCTGCTATAGAACAGCTGTGGTTCCAGTCTGCACCAACCTATAAGGAAGCAGAACAGTAAGCTCCTATAATGGGAGGAGGGCTTATAGGCAACCAATATGTGTGTCTTAGTCCCTGTCAATGCAGCAGAACCTGGTCTCCAGTCGTCAGTGCTATCCCAGCCATTGGTCAAAAACATTACTTCATCAGGACAGGTGGTGTACAACAGCCACCCCTTGTTAAGAGAACTCACACGCAGCCATGTTTCACTCCCTCAAAATGGAAACTAGGGGCCTGGAATATCAAGAGTCTAGCGGACAATCCCATCATGAACTACCTAATATCGTACTGCTTTCATAGGCTGGGAGCTCCAATGCTTTGACATTGACATTGCAGCCCTGAGTGAGGGAGGCAGGAGAAGGTCAGCTCACACAGACACCTTCTTCCTGAAAGAGAGATCTAAAGAATTCTGACTCCACCAGGTTAGCTTTGCCATAAAAAAATCAACAAGCTGACCATCTCCACAGCAGCCTATAGGATAATCTTATGACTCATTAGATCACCTGAACCCAGAAACAGGAAGAGCACAAACATCACTGGATATACCCCAACCCTACAAGCAATGGCTGAGGCCAAAGAGGAATTTTCCTCCAATCTTGTTCAGTAATTGTTCGGTCTCCAAAAGGGAGACAAGTTGATTCTCCTTGGTAATTTCAATGCCAGAGTTGGAAAGGCAAAACCTTTTGGAAGACTAGATTAGCAAGGAGGGCATTGGCAAAGCAAACATAAAGAGACCTAAAATATCATCCGATCATAGTGAACGCTCAATTCCATCAGCGAGCCATATACAACATCATTTGGTTACATCCTCGTTCAAACATTGGCAACTACTTGATGACACTATTGTCAGAGTGAAGAACTGCAATGACGTTTGCATCAGTTATGCCATGACAGGAGCTGACGACTGCTGGACTGACCGTCGATTAATCTGTTCTGCAATTTCCGTCAGCCTAGTCTTAAAAAAAGCCAGTATCAGCAGGAACAACACTGCAGGAAATTCAGTGCAGATGTTCTCAAGGACTCCAATAGTGCCTGACAGATAACCGGAAATCTAGGTGAACAGAGAGCACAGAATGTTCACATTACATGTTCGACTTTTTTAGGGCATGTAGGACGTGAATCCAGACATTCTGGACTGGAGGTATGGAAACTACAACTGCATCACAACAGTCCTCCCTTACTGGTATTATTTTAATCAACCTATTAAGAGACATTGCCAGACTACTCCAACCCCTTGGCATTATGGTAGCCCACAAACCTACTGACACACTGAAAGAGCTATTGATGAACCTAAAGGACCCTTTCTCAACAACCAGAAAAGCAAGTGTCATTTAAAACATGCCCTGCAAGGACTGTAACAAACACTACATCGGACAGACATGCAGGAAACTATCCACCAGGATACACGAACACCAACTATCCACCAAAAGACAGGCCCACTCTCACTAGTATCCTTACATACACACTAAGAAGGACACCACTTCGACCGGGACAGGCTAAACAGAGACATGCCTGGGAATTCCTCGAGGCCTGACCACCAAACTGAACTCCGTCATTAAACACATCGATTTGTATCCCATTTACCAATCTCTGAGAAAAAGAACCAGAAATGATATCACCCACCTTAAGAGACCAAGACACATAAATAGAAAGTGGGACAGAACACCAACACTTCACCAGAGGCTCACTGATCATGTTACCTAGCATGGTGAGGAAGTGTCTGAGAACAAACCTGCCGGCTCAGCGAGCAAACTTACGACATGAACCATTATGTTATACAAAGGTGGAGGCCTTCCTTTTTAAAACAATTAAGAATTATGAGCAGCTTTGTGTCAGAATGGCTTTGAAATGTTGTGTAGTTTTGTTTTTACGTGTTCATTTGTTATATAAAAACCACCTTTTCAATAATATTGAGATGTTTATTGAGAGGAATGAGGTTTCCATATCATCGTCATCAAAAGCAGACAGTCAGAGTCTACCTGAATGGGTAAGGAAATTTTATTCATTTTCTATTTGTCTGCTAACCATTTCAAATAACTTTCAGGTGAATGAAATCTGAGAGGCCTTGTCAGCAACTAAAATTAAATTTTGAGCAATTTCCATTTTATTTTTCTTACAAATTTGCATTAAGCTCTTGTGTTAAATGAGAAATTATAGAAAGCCCGAGGCTATAACTGTTCTATGTGCAGGTTAAATCTCAGAGGCCTTCAGGCCTCTTCCAATTATGACAAGGTTACCATTATTGCCTGAGTTGTTCAGAGCTTGAAATCAATGTCATTCTGACCTTTGATTGTTTTGGTCATTTTGGTACTCTGAGATAGTCTGAGAGAGTTCAATTTGCACACTTTACCTTGGCTCTAATAAAGCCATCATATTCAGTTTGAAAAAAATTAAAGTACTTTTTTTAGGAAAGCATATGAAGGAATTAAAGTTTTGCCACGCACCCATGATCACCAGGATTTCTGATAAAAATGGAACATAAATCAGCACTAGAACTGTATGGGGTAAGGACACATTTATTGCATAAAGTAGAAAATATTGTTGGCTGCAATACTGAGTGAACACATCACAATTCCCCTCTCATGCAATTAAGCGAAACTAGGTAACACCAGCATAATCAGAATAGCAGAAATGTGTCACATAAATGTATTAAGTACCCATCCTCTAATATCAGCAACAATTCTATTTCATGGGTGGAAGTGGGACTGATATTTTTCCTGACAAATGGCTGCCCTGAAGGAGTGTTGGTTACATTTTGAAAAAACAAAAGAGCAATCCTAAAAGGCATCCAATAAAGATGAGAAAGATTGTATCGTAGGAAAAGTAAAGGAACACTTATGGAGTTGTTGTCTTCCAGAGATCAGAGTAATCTTATTGACTTGCATGCCAAGTGCAATAATACTGATTCTCTGATGAGGCTGATGTTGTGAGTCTAGAGGTAGTATCCTGAGACTGCACTGCATTGAAAAGATAATTTAAGGGGTTTTGACAGTTTTTTTTTAAGAGACTGGTGGTGTTCAGTAAGTCAGGATATAGATCAGGTTTTTTTTCACTGCAAACAGAGTTCTCAAACTGGTGGTGCATGTGAGATATTATTGCAATAGATTCCAAAGAAAATAAACTAAGCAAATGCTGGACAAACTTGACAGGTCTGACCATATCTATGGAGAGAGAAAGAAAGTTAACATTTTGAGTTCAATATAACTCTCGTCTTCAGAACTGGCACTGGAAAATGATGGTTTCTATAATGTTGACAAAAAGGGAAGAGCAAACGCAACAGATGGGGAGGGTGCCCAGAGTAAATGGCAAAGGAAGTGCCTATGATAGAGAAAATGTACAGATGCACTATAGGTGTTAATGGTAGGTGTAAGCTGTGGTGAGAGCAAACCCATGCAAATAAGACATGGGAAGATACCATGGTTGGGGGGGGGGGGGTGGCAGGAGGAATGGGAGGAAGTTTTAGGAAGGATTGAGAAATGGACCCAGGTGTCAGGGAGGGAATAATCTCATTGGAATGCTGCCAAAGGAAGAGAGAGGATGATGATTTTTGATGTGGCATTCTGCTGGATGTGGCAGAATTGATGGTGGATGACCCTTTGAAGCAAAGGCTGATCGGACAAAGTGAAGACAGAGTAGCCAGTCATTGCTCTAGGAGGGAGGGAAAGAGGTGAGGACAGAATGGTGAGAAATGGGTCAGTCACAGCTAAGGATGGGGTTGATTCATCAGATGAGGAAGAAGGAGGGCTTGTCGGAGGCATTCTGGAAGGTGGCATCTTCGGAGCTGACATGGTGGAGACAGAAGATGACAGAAGGACCGACACAACGAGAAATCTTCTGGTCAGACAGGAAAGTTCCTGGCTTCTGTGTTTTGCCCAGTAGGGATGATGTCAAGATTTGAGCAGGACAGAATGGTGATTCAAATAGAGATGATGCAGAGATTTAAGTTGGGTAATGTTGACGACATGCAATTCATGGTAAGTGCATAAGAGATGCAGCAATGGGTTCCTTCAGTCAGAGGGTTCTCTAATATCAAAGGGATTCACGTCCTCATAAATTTACTCCTTGTTTATGTTGCTGTTCTCTTCCTGTGAACTGGCACTAAAGGGGAGCTGGCATTTGCCAAGCACGCTGTGACAAATTAGTCACTGCCTATACACAGTGCTATTGTAATGACAATGCATAATTGGATATTGGGTGGGGATATATACAGAATATTCACATGATATTGCCATCGGGCTGAAGGATTTCAATAGTTTTGGTTGTGTTTAATTGCAGGTTTCAGGAGGAACAGGACCACAGGAAGCAGTAGGTAAAAAAAACTACTAATTTCAGTGAAATAGTGAGTGTGTTTAAAAAGAATATCTTTTGAATTTCACTTGAAGCGCTGATTTCAGAAAATCTCCAGCAAAGGTACAAAATGGAACCAAATTTAATGATTATTACATTTTCAAAATAATAAATGCCATCAAAAGGATGATAAAGTAAATAAGCAATTGCTCCTTCCCTCCCAAACTGTATTAAAGCTTTATTGAAAACTCTCTTTACTTTGACACTCATTGCCAATGGTTCTAATGTTAAAATCATTCTGTTAGACTATTTACAAGTTGATAAACAATATTTTCAGATTTGCTGTGATGGAGATCCGCATATTAACCAAGGGTACATTAGCATCAATGTTGTGGTACTAGACTAATAAGCCAGAGGCCATTATAAGTTGTGGAAATGAATTCAATAAATGTGATAATTTGGTGGCAGGAAACAAATGATGATGAAAGCTGACAAATTGTCATAAAATCCCAACTGGTTCCCTAATGTGCTTTAAACAGGGAAATGTCACTCTTATCCAATCTGGCCTACAGATGACTCCAGGCTTATACTCTGGTTAATTTCGATTGTCCTCAGGACTACAAACCATGAATATTGCTTTGCCTGCAAATTAACACCCACTGACTTTTGAATATACTAGATAGTTTCTTGTTTTCTTGGTTTTTTATTCATTCTTGTCACCAATAAGGCTATCAGTTATTGCTCATCCTGAGTTGAACTTGAGAAGGTCATGGTCTGAAACCATTACAATGTATTCTGGTGAAGGGTTTCTCACTGGCCAGATTACCTCAATGTTTTTTACCCTGTGTTGTTCCACAGGCAGATGTTTTTAAGTTGATTTTCTAAAGATGTCAATTAGAATTGTATTTGCAGTTCCCTCAGATAAAGGCAGTAATAGTTGGAACTGAGTTTTCTATTCTCTGAGCTTCCAAGAACTGCTCATGAGAGGTTAGATAAGGAGTTTTCAACTCTTCATACTGTGGCATCAACAGCCAGATTCCTTTACACAAAAACAAACTTCAAAAACCCACATCAACTCTGAGTATTTGCTAGGAGCAAGTTATTGCAGATGTTGGAATCTGTACCGAAAATAACAAATGCTGGCAATCACAATGAGCCAGGCAGCATCCATGGAGAGAGATCAAGCTAACATTTCAGGTCGAGATGACTCTTCATCAGAGCTGCCGACAGACTGACCAATTAGCATTCAACACCTGCCATCTGCTTGAGCATAAGGTCTTTTCCAGGCTCCATTCCAAGACTGTGTTTTATTCATGTCTTGTTGACTTTGCTGTCAGCAGTGTGGACTTATTTTCAAACTTCACACAAACATTTATACTCATTTCACATCTCTATCTCTCCTTTACAACCATTAGCAAACCTTTTGCCTTTTGAGCAGGATACTCACACAATCTGTTCCACTCACTCCTCCTCCCCCTCTGTCTACTGAATAAAATCCACATTATTCAACCTCTTTCAGTTCAGAAGAAGAGGTATATAGGAGGCAGAATGTTTACTCTGTTTATCTCTCCTCAGACACTGACAAACTGCTGATTATCTCTGGACATTTCTATTTTTACCTGCATTTACTATATTTGTAGACTGGTGCAAGGGAACAGGGTGGCTAGGTTAACTCCATTGGCAACATTTATTTGTAAAGTGTGTCTTTGTGATTTACCTGGTAAGTTATTATTTGTCTCAATTAGGTTCACTCTCTGTTAATGCACCTCCTTTAAGGACACCTTCAAAGATCTAATGCAAGGATGCTTTGGGAGCGAATTCCAGAGTTTAGAGCACTAGAAGGCTGCTTGTCAAAGAAGAGGCAAAGAAAATTGGGGATGCATTAGAGGCTAGAATTAGAGATTTTGAAGGATTGTAGAAATAGAGGAATTACATAAAATTGAGAGGTTTGAAGCCATGGAGGCGTTTAGTATATTTTCAGGCACTCATTTCTAAATTCCTTCTTCAAGTGTTGATGCATTGGAAGAAGTTCAGAAAAGAGCAATAATGGGAATTGTTTTTTTTGGACACTATGTAAATAAGAGACACATCTTTTTTTTATTTGTCTGGATGAAACATTAAAAGGGAGAATATTGAAACTTATGAAAACTATTGAAGAGCATGGCTAGTGTTGATTTCAGCAGCTTATAAAGTCTTTCAGCTATAAGTGCAGAATATTTGCAAACTGACAAATTACAGTAGAAATTCAATTTGTCTTTTGTCATAAAGAAGTGAGAATAAGGAACAAACTGCCAACAGTAGTATGTGATCAGATCCTTAAAAAAGTCTGTTAAGATTTGAACATCATAATGATAATTCTGGATATGAACAATCAAATGTCTTTTTTTTTGAAGTTTCATAGATTAACAGGATATGAGCTTTGCTTCAGTTCATGGTACTATTTTGCCTTGTCTCAAGGTAACAGATTCATATACTACTCCAAAGGGTATAGCACATAATCTAGGCTGACGTTTTCATTGTAGCAATGAGGTGGAGGGAGGGGGCATTGGTGTGCTCAGTTGGTTAAACAGCTGGTTTGCCATGAATGGTAACACCAACAGAATGTGTTTAATTCCCACACCATTTTGAGATTACTGTGAAGGACTCTCCTTCTCAGCCTCACCCTTCACCTGAGGTGAATGACTCTGAGATTAAACCACAACCAATCATCTCTCTCTTTAAATGAGAGAGCAAGCCTATAGTCCAGTAAGACTATGGCAATGTTATCTGTAGTACTGAGGGGCTCCTACACTGTCAGAGCTGTAGGAACAGTGAACATAGGCCCTTTATCCATTCCAGCCTCCCCACCAACCTATCACAATCACCGCCTACCTGCATCCACCCATCTCCTTCCCCCAGTCCCACCCTCACTATCTTATTTATCTCTCAGCCTTCATTCCCCCAACACATTCCTGATGAAGGGCGTTTTTGATGTAGATCAAACGTCTACTCTCCTGATCCTCGGATGCTGCCTGACCTGCTATGTTTTCTCCTGCACCACGTTTTTCAACTCTGCTGTCTCAGCTAGACATATAAGATCCAAGGTGCAATTTCAGAGACAAGTAGAAGAGTTGTCCCTTGACCATTAGTTATCCCACGATCAACATTACCAAAACAAATTATCTGACATGACGTTTGCTATTTATAGAATATTGTTGTGGACAACAGTGAAAACACTTTAAAAGGAGTTCATTTTCCGTAATGCATTTCAAGGCATCCTGTGGTCATGAAAAGTGCTTTAAAAATGCAGCCCAAATGCACACTCTGCAAGTACTGACTGACCTGCTGAATGGCTAGCATTTTCTGTATCTGTTACCAAATTTCTTCACCATTTTCTTGGACATAATGTTCTTAATTCATTAAATCATCTTGATTGTTTAGCTCTGTCTGCTCACATACCTTCCATCTGATTTAGGTGACCAGACCCTTGCATAAAGCCTCTCATGGGACCCAAACAACATCTTGTACAATAATCCAGCCACTTTGTTAGGTTCTGCTCTTGTGTTAATGTATTGCAGCATTTAATTTGATTCTTTTTCTTTTGCAGCCAGGTTCGGTTCTTATTTATAATAAAGAGAGAAAGAGCTTGATCTATACAGTACCTCATCATATCCTCAGGACACCTCTGAGTGCATTGCAGTGAATCTTTTTTTATTATTGAAGAGCAGTCATTGTTGGTAGGTAAATGTGACAACTATTCCGTGCATTCAAATAAAGTGAAGGAGCCCATAGTCTGCCTTTAATGGAGATGCTTTCTATTATTTCAAAAATATAGCTCATTCATAAAAGCATACATACATAATCACTAAAGCAGTTCAGTTTTGTACAGTAGCATGTGAAGAAAACTAACATTGGAGATTGACTCAATCCAACAAACAAACCCAAAGGTATTTTTTACTTGTCCAGGATTATATGACATATATTTCAGGCACCAGGAGGGTCCGATAGCTGAACGGGCCTACATTTAACTTTGGCAGAAAGACCTCAGATAGTGGTCTTTCCCCACTGCATCTTGGCAACAGCTACCCAAGCTTCAGTGCATCCCTCAGAATCTAGTCTTGGATCTTGGAAAGTATGAAGCTTTTTCCCAGGGTGGAGGGGTTAATTACAAGGGGACACGGGTTCAAGGGTGTGTGTGTGTTTGTGCATGTGTGTGTGTGAGTCTGTGTGTGTGTGTCTGTACATGTTTGTGTCTGTGTGTGTCTGTGCATGTGTGTTTCTGTGCGTGTCTGTGTATGTGTGTTTCTGTGCGTGTCTGTGTATGTGTGTCTATGTGTGTGTGTGTGGGGGGGGGGGGCGGTGAAATGTTCAATAGAGATGTGCGAGGCACATTTTTCACACAAAGGGTGGTGAGTGGCTGGAACAGACTGCCAGAGGAGGTGGTGGAAGTAGATACAATAGCAACATTCAAGAAGCATCTGGACGAATACATGAATAGGAAGGGAATAGAGGGATATGGATCCTGTAAGTAAGGACTGTTTTAATTTGGAAAGGCAAAGTTGTTGGAGCAGGCTTGGAGGGCTGAAGGGCCTGTTCCAGTGCTGTACTGTTCTTTGTGCCAGTCTGCAGCTTTTGGTCAGGGTCAACTCCTTGCTCTGGAAGACCATCGAGTTTCAGGCAGACCAAAGACAGTGAAGAGGGTTGCCTCAGATTACAACAGGATCTTGATCAGATGGGCCAATGGGCTGAGAAGTGGCAGATGGAGTTTAATTTAGATAAATGTGAGGTGCTACATTTTGGGAAAGCAAATCTTAGCAGGACTTATACATTTAATGATAAGGTCCTAGAGAGTGTTGCTGAACAAAGAGACCCTGGAGTGCAGGTTCATAGCTCCTTGAAAGTGGAGTCACAGGTAGATAGGATAGTGAAGAAGGCGTTTGGTATGCTTTCCTTTATTGGTCAGAGTATTGAGTACAGGAGTTGGGAGGTCATGTTGCGGCTGTACAGAACATTGGTTAGGCCACTGTTAGAATATTGCGTACAATTCTGGTCTTCTTCCAATCAGAAGGAGGTTGTAAAATTTGAAAAAGTTCAGAAAAGATTTACAAGGATGTTGCCAGGGTTGGAGGATTTGAGCTATAGGGAGTAGTTGAACATGCTGGGGCTGTGTTCCCTGTTGGAGGCTGAGGTGTGACCTTATAGAGGTTTATAAAATCATGAGGGGCATGGATAGGATAAATAGACAAAGTCTTTTCCTTGGGGTGGGGGAGTCCAGGACTAGAGGGCATAGGTTTAGGGTGAAAGGGGAAAGATATAAAGAGATTTAAGGGGCAACTTTTTCACACAGAGGGTAGTACATGTGTGGAATGAGCTGCCAGAGGAAGTGGTAGAGGCTAGTACATTTGCAACATTTAAAAGGCATCTGGATGGGTATATGATTAGGAAGGATTTGGAGGGATATGGTCCAGGTGCTGACAGATGGGACTAGATTGGGCTGAGATATCTGGGCGGCATGGATAAGATGGACCGAAGGGTCTGTTTCTGTGTTGTACATCTCTATGACTCTATGACTCAAAGAGCATCTTTGTTGATGGTTCTCCAGACGGGTTGATGTTTGTCTCAGTGTGCATTCCAGGCAACAGACCATAGAGTACAGAGTTGCTCGGGACGACCGACAGTTAGGAAAGATTTGTTGGCCTGAGGGAGCACATGAACTCCCGTGCCCTTTTTGAATAGTGTCATGAGCTCAGAAGCTCTTTTATGCCCTTCTGAGCAGGAAGATGAGAAATAACAAGGTTTAACATCACATCCAAAAGACAAGATTTCAGGACAATGCAGCACTGTCTCTACTGCCATGAAAGCCAACATAGGACTTGATCCAGAATCCTGGATTCAGAAGTGAGAGTGCTGCCAACAGGGCCAGACTGGCAGCTGAAGCAAAGTTGCTTTCTCAGTCATCACGCGCACACTCTTTGGTGCTTTGTTCCAGTACTGACCCACATTGACATACAAAGCAAAACTTTGAATCATACCTCTTCCCGAATATGGAATACATATCCTCAACATCCAGAGGAACGGGACACACCCAGTTTTGAATTCCCTCCAGCTGTTGCCTGTTAGCTCCCCTGATGCTGGGAAGTTGGTTTGAACCAGACTCACTCCCACTAGACATTCCTTGTCAATTATAGACAACTATCTTTGTTGCATAACCATTAAGGCAACTGTAAACTAGTTTATGGCATATTTTCCAATAACACTGTATGTTTGCTAAACAATGTGTCCTGTGGCAAAGTATTGACTGGAACTGGTAAATATGTGTAGTCTCTACAAAACAGCAGATCACATGCTTCTGAATCATTTAATCAGTTGATTGTAAACAAATAGTAACTTCTCCTAAATGTAGCATGATGTTAGTCATTTCTGTCGATCAGGAATGACCTTGCAATAGACTTCTGTCTTAAAAACCTTGCATTTATCATGATAAATATTCATTCTCTCCACAATCAGCACACTGTGGTTAGCATGTGTACTAACTGCAAATGTCCTACAGCAATTTATCAAGGCTTCTTTTGCAATCTCCTAGGCCCCATGAACTCTACCATCCGAAAGGACAAGTGGCATATGGGGACAAGTTCCAAGTTCCCTTTAACAACAATCTTTATTTAGAAGTATTTTGCTGCTCCTCTGATTCAAGATAAAAATCTCGAACTCCCTTTCAAACAACAATGTGGGTACACCTTCAACTCACAGACGGCAGCCAATGAAGTGCGGGTCACCACCACTATATCAAAGGCAATTAAGTATAGCCAATAAATACAGGCATTGTCAGAGACACCCGCAGCTTGTGTATGTATTGAGACATTTATTAAAACAATCCATACATCATATTCCACAAAGTCACCTGGCATTTTACAACTTCTTCAAGTGTCGTGGCTAATGTAAAGCAAGGGAGGCAGCATTGACCCACAAACAGCATTGTGATAATAACTAGTTAATCCATTTTAGTAATCCTGTTTGAGGATAAATATTGCCAGGATGACCGAGAGAACAGGCCTATTCTTCTTTGTAGTAACGTCATGAAATCTCACCTGAGAGTGAGGAGTGGGTCTCAGTTTAACAGTTCACATCATCTCTAACACTGTAACATTCCTCCAGTACCACACAGGAGTGTCAGCCTGGTTCAAGACTCTGGAGTGGAAGTTGAACCCCACAGCCACCTGACTCAGGCAAGAGTGGTAAAGTCTCATAGATTAGAGAGAGAGAGGACTGGTGGAGCATTTAACCTGAGGGTCACTAAGCCTTAGGGAAGGGGTGAAATCAAGAACATGAGCTCTTCATGGTGACCTCAGCCAGTGTATGAACTCAACCCACGTTGTTGGTGTCACTCAATATTATAAACCAGCCCATCCAATTAGTGTATTACCAACCAAACTACAGCTAAAATGTTGAATTTACATTGAATTATGTTGAATTAATGTATGGCACAAAAATAGATCATTTAGTTGAACAATATGACACTTATGCTCCACAGACTACGAAACAGACCTTTTCAATATCCTAAAAACTTTTATCATGTCACACATTATTTTCAGAGAGATGAGTCCCAGTCTTTCCTGATATGTGTATTACCACATTCTGGAATCTTCCTTGCAATTCATTTTTGTACCGTCTCCATTTATCTGAATGCTTTGTACAATATAAAGGCCAGATCAGTTCACAGGACAACAGTAGTCATTGTTGTAATGTAAGAAATTCGATCAGAGTTATGGAGTCACTTATTGCTCCCACACTATAAAAATTAGAAGCTGGTACTTAACAGAGGAATATCCCAAATTATGAAGGATATTGATGGATTTGATAGGGAGAAATCATATAGGGATTGATAACGAGAGGATGGAAATTTACCACAATTGGATAAAGAACCAGAGGCAAGGTAAGGATTTTTTTTCCCTGAGTTCCAGGAAGCTCTATCTGAAAGGATGGTGGCAGCAAGTTCAATAGTGTCTTCCAAAAGGGCATTGGATAAATACTTAAAAGGGAAATTCATTCAGAGCTATGAGGAAAGAGCCAGGCAATCAGACTAATAGGATACAATTTTCAAAGAACTGGCAGAGGAATGGTCAGTCAAATGGCTTTGTTTGCTGTTATGTACTATTCTGTGTTTTTGAGATATACATGATTATCTAATTAACAAAAGAAGAAGCTAGTTTGAAGAGTTTACCAGTCAAACTGAGAGCTCATAATGGATAAATTAGTGTGTTGGTCATGACTGTGCAGTTATACCACCTGGAAGAATGCATCCCTCCCTGGAGTGATATGGGCAATAGCAAAGGAATTAGAAAAACATGGCGACACTGAAAAATCAGGATCTGCATGCCAAGAAAATATTTTCAGATTTTTTCCTATAGTTTTAAACATTAACCTAGAATTTCACTGGGTAGTGCCACCTCCCTTATTTCCTTGCATTTATATTGCTTCAAAATCCAGACTCACTGCTTCACTGTGCCACTTCTGAATCCCCTCCTCTTCTCCTAGAAACTGGACAGCACAAATTCCCAAAATTCCCAACTCCCTGACAGCTAGGCCATTGCTTGCCCTGGCTTCAGTCTATTCTGTCTTTGCCTGTGTGAGGACATTGGTCACATTGGTTAGGCCACTGTTGGAATATTGCGTGCAATTCTGGTCTTCTTCCTATCGGAAAGATGTTGTGAAACTTGAAAGGGTTCAGAAAAGATTTACAAGGATGTTGCCAGGGTTGGAGGATTTGAGCTATAGGGAGAGGCTGAAGAGGCTGGGGCTGTTTTCCTGGAGCATGGGAGGCTGAGGAGTGACTATATAGAAGTTTACAAAATTATGAGGGGCATGGATAGGATAAATAGACAAAGTCTTTTCCCTGGGGTGGGAGAACCCAGAACTAGAGGGCATGGTTTAGGGTGAGAGGGGAAAGATATAAAAAAGACCTAAGAAGCAACCTTTTCACACAGAGAGTAGTCCGTGTATGGAATGAGCTGCCAGAGGAAGTGGTGGAGGCTGGTACAATTGCAACATTTAAGAGGCATTTGGGTGGGTATATGAATAGGAAGAGTTTGGAGGGATATGGGCAGGGTGCTGGCAGGTGGGACTAGATTGGGTTAGGAATCTGGTCGTCGTGGACAGGTTGGACCGAAGAGTCTGTTTCCATGCTGTACATCTCTATGACTCTGTGTGTGCTCCATAGACGCCATCTTCCCCACTCATGTGAGTCAGTATTAGCAAATGACTTGTCTCACTAGCTCATGATGACTTCCCTTGCTCCAACTCTCACACCACTTCAACTCTTCATTATTTAGAAGCTTAGAGATGTCTAGCACCTGCATGTTCTGCCAGGTCACTGTGTACAGGCTCATACATGCACCTAAAGAGGACGCATCTTAGAGCTGTTAGCTACTCCTTGTGTTGCTCATTCAGTATGTGTTATTTGGAGGCTGTTTGCCTCTGTAGCTTCCCTTATCTCTTTGTGCAGAAGGAGAGGCAGGCAGCTTATGTGAGCGGCAGCATTGAAAAGTCAAGGGGTGAACATGCCACTCTAAGGCATTATGCTGTGTTGATGCCACTCTTACCACATGTGCCAGCAAAGGGTTCACAGGTCATTTTCACCCTGAGTGAAAAGGCCTGGCAATTTGCAAAGCCATGGGCTCTGAGGACACAAAGAGGCTGTACAGAAATGGAGGGAGGCTGTGGACACGTGGACAGCAAGATAAAAGGGAATGTGACGGATCAGTGGATCATGCTGCGTTTATGGCACTTGCGAGGACGTAAAGCTGAAACCTTGCCTTCTCCAATCCAAAGTCAGCTGTGCGATAACAAGTGAAAATGTCTGCTACCACATGCAGAGTGCACTGAGTAACTAACTGTTTTTTCCCTTCTGGGGCCGAGTTGAATTCTTTGGATGTGAAGCTCTCCTAGGGTTAATGAATAGAGCATCCACTGATTCAGTATCGCCAACCATCTGGCATCTAGTTCCACTTCACCAGCAGGCCACCCGTTGTTCAAGAATGAACATGACAAATTAGGGACTCGAGAAATCATGACCATTACATTGTTTGCACTAATTATATTTGCTTAGCTGAGATGACAATAAGATAATCAGATAAGCTCACTGAAAAGCATCACCTAGGCTTGTATTTCCAAAATCCATGTTATCACTTGAAGACAATGCTTTACAGCTGACACATGCATACACAGCGCTATAAGTACAAGGACTCGGTCTATGATATGCAAAGATACCTTTTTTGGGGGGCGTGCATGAAGGTTATGTAGCCTTCTGGCAAAATTCCTCTCCCTCCCTAGTGAATAAAAATGAACACTTTTATTGAGTAGAGTACATTTGGATAAGGCTACATACCTCAAAGCTCCTTATCAAGTCATGACATTGACCTTGATGCATGTTGGACTGTGTGACACATATCATTCCATCTCACTGTGATTGATGTGAGGGTTCAGGAGTACCAATCATGTACGATGTTCTATTTCTGACATTCTGCAGAGATTACCTACTAACTCATCTGACATGAACATTGCAATGGCTGGACCCCTTGTGGCATTGTGGCAAATGCATCAAAGAAGAGAGCAATGATGCTTTCAAGCTTAGTAACTCTCAGTGGCTGTCAGATAGTCTCCAGAGGAAGAAGTAGCGGGTGAGGATTCTCCATGCAATTGGAGGCAAATAATGCAACTCTGCATCGATACGCCTTGCTGGCATCCTCTAAACCTCAAAGACACACAGTGCAGGTGCAGCTTGAGGATGTGATGAGCCATTAAATTTGAATTCAATAAAAATCTGGAATGAATTAATCTGGATCATGAAAGTATGGTTGATTGTTGGGGAGAAACTCACCTGGATCAAGAATACCCTTTAGGGAAAGAAACCGTCATCCTCACCTGGTCTGGCACACGTGACTCCAGACTGGCAGCATGTTGTTCACTCTTAACTGTACTCTGGGAAATTAGGGATGGGTAATAAATACTGGCCTGGCCAGCAACACCCTGGCCAGCCTACTCATGTTTTACACTGGCTTATTTGGGATGTTAATACTGAGTCATATGTTAAGAAGGTGATTGAATTATGGCTCCAAGCAGCACAGGGTTAAAACCAAAATGCCCAGCTATTTGCATTATTTTTCCCTTAGTCTGTGAATGAATAAGAAGAAAGTTCAAACTATATGTGACCCTCGATGCCAGATTTTGGAGGTTTGAGCTAGATGTAATGCGTATGCCATGGTGCATACCTATTGGACATGATAGAAGAGAATTCCTAGGCTCATGTGACCTTCCAAAGCCCTCAGGCCTTACAGGAATGGCTGCTGGGAAATTTCCTGCATTCATAGTTCTTTCGGGTTTTTATTGAGTATCCAATATGGAAACATGTTTTGACAGTTTTGGTATAGCAGCCATTTTAAGTTTTAACTGTACAAAGTCTAGCTGTGAGCAACCATTTTATACAGACAGCATGAGGGAACACCTTAGAGCAGTCACTGTTTCTCAACATGAAGAGGAAAGATTCCAGTTCTGCAGTGAAGGAAGCTTCACTCACTCTGAAGATATTCCATTCAGTCCACTCATGGGAGCAATCTCCAATGATTCAACATTGCAGCCACTGCAGCTCTAAATCCTGGGTTCAAGGTGTTATTTTAGAAAGAGAACTTTTAGGGAAGTAACATGCCATTAATAATCTTAGAAGCTGATGTCAGGCTCAATGTTAGAAATATCATTCATCCTTATCTACTTTCAATTTTTGTGTAAGTATTTTTAGTTAATACTCTTGTTGTTCTTACTTGAATAACTGCAGCGGTACTTTTGCAATAAATTAGCCCATTATCTTGTTTAATTCTAAAGCTGTGCAGCTGGTTACTTGTAAAATTAAGCACTCACAACCTAAACTAAAAGCGGATGATATACGGGCTAAATAAAATTAATACTTCACAGACCACTCTGAGAACATTCCTGGCGTGGTCACGATGGTGTTGCTTATCTTTAAGGGAATAGTGCAGGAATGTGCATCAAAACAAATAAATGTTAAATCTAGCCAGCATTCATTTTTAGATCATACATCTTAAGATTCCTAACACATTAACTTCTCGGTTTTCTGTATGAGCCTACTCATGTTTTACACTGACTTATTTGGGATGTTAATACTGAGTCATATATTAAGAAGGCTACTGAATTATGGCTCCAAGCAGCACAGGGTTAAAACCAAAATGCCCAGCTATTTGTATTATTTTTCCCTTCGTCTGTGCAGTCCAATGACATTTCTCTTCCATATTTTTTTGCAAAGGCAGGAAAAGCCTCAGGAAATGTGCTCATGCTGAAAACGTAACATGCTGTGATCATCCTCCCTGAGGACAGAGAAAAAAGATGTTGATCTCCTCGGGAAGAGAGAGAAAAAAAAATCACCATTGGTGTTCCCCATGGATCCCCGGTGATGTGAGGTGGAACCACTGAGCTGTGTAAAGCTCCAGGAGAAATTTGGTTTACAAGCAGTTAATTCTAAAAACGCATTGTGAGACAGAGTAGTCTTCCTATCTTCTTTCATTTATCGATGAATACGACAACGTTAGATGCCTATAAAAGCTAGTTATCTTGAATAGCACTCATTAAGCATTATGATTGCCACCACAGATGCACTGGCAATGTGCCAGACTCAATGTCCCACTCTTCTGCCCTTCCTCCCCAACCTCAATCATCTTATCAAATCGAAGCTGAGATGAACAGTCTTGAAGTTATGTGCCTGACTTCCGAGTTTCTGCATTGCAAGGTGCCCGCTGTGAGAAACCGCCTTTGTCATTCACACAATCTCGTTCTGTGACCTTGCTCAAGCATCTGGACTACAGTCAAACGGCAACTTTGTTTACAGTGCTGGGCGGGTGTGGAAAAAAAAATGACTTCCTGATCGTGTCGTGCAACCGTGAGGTCAAACCGTTCGCAGGTGAATAAACAAGAGTCCTCCAGCCTGGTCTGCGCGCTCAACCACTGGTGGCGTCACCTACAAAGTAATATTGCTGCCATCAAGCTCATATTTGAGGAACAGCATCCAGCCAGGGTGGCTCTTGGACATCGGGACTTTGCATTGTTTTAAAGGGAAAAGGACAAAGAAACAGCTGTCCTCTGTGTACCAGAGATTGTGATGTGCAGCCCTGGCTTCTTTCCCATAAAACAGTTGCCCCCATTGCCATCTAACTGCATGCTCATGTGACTTTTGTCTCTTGCTGTGCCACATGTGACTTTGCTGGTCTGAAGACTTGTGCAGTCCGTGGGAAGAAAACCTGTCTTCCGTTGCGGATATAAAAAGATTATCAACAATTTAAAAACATTTTACTTTGCCTGCATAATGTTTTGTTACCTTGCCCAGCACACCTCATCAGATGCCTTACGTGATCAGTATCAGTTATCTTTGTCTTACTTTTCAAAACATCTTGCCTGTAAGCTTGATGCCGGATTTTGCTGCTCATTGCTCTGATTCGATTAAAGCTGATCCCCGGTGAGGTCAGAGAATGACACTGATATCTGCTGGGATCATGGAATGGCAGGAGTACTGACAAATGAAACATGTGACTAATGTGTCAGGGGATATGAGGCAGCATCACTTGCCAGAGATTAAAATGAGAGTGTGGATGTAGAGTGGTGTAGGGGATCAGCGTGACGTGATGGGGCTTATTTAGCTGGAGACGAATTGACAAGATGTATGCGGAGTGATCACCAGTCCTGGCGGATGTTGAAGAAATATGCCTCTCCACCTGACTGCTGGCTTTCATTTCTTAGCTTCCCTGCTCCCCAGAGAGTCGGTGAATATACAGGCAGCACTAAAATCTCGCGGCCAGAGACGAATCTACAGGACACACATCATAACCTACAGACTGTACCAGAAACAACAAACATTGCATGAATCTATAGGCAGCACCACCAGACCAAGTTGTATGTTTGGCAGGATCTTTGCAAAGTATGCTGGTGCCTTGGGTGAGGCCAATTGTCTTGCGGTTTGGATCATTTCAAACCAGTTGTACAGTGAACATTGTCATATTGCAGAAGCGTTGGTCAGACACAGTTTATAGTTTGGGTTTGTAATATACATGCGTATTTAGCTACCTAGCTGAAGCTTTGCAATGACCTTGTTACAGCGCTTACCTTTTCTCCTTCCAGGTGTTGTTTAAAACCTACCTCCACTGAGTCTTTAGCTATTGGTTCCTTTTTGGCTTGGTGCCAAGTTTTGTCAGCTAGTACTTCTGTGAAGCACTTTGGAATGTTTTATTACATTAAAGGTGCTATATAAATCCATGTTGTTGTGGCATATGGTGGGATGGAACAGCCTTGTTGAAAAGCAGGGAGACCACTATTAACCTTTTAATGTTGTTTCCTTTGACTGAAAACAAACATCATTGTTGGCTGAATGATTAAAAGTGTGAGGCATATTTAACCCCTCAGTGCAGAAATTGCTTTCTAAGGCTCTGAATTATGCATGAGATTTGCTGAGACAGCAAAGGATCCATCTCATAGAAACCTCCTGAAATAAAATAAAAAATATTGGAAATTGTCAATATTTCCACAGATACGTGTCCAATTTTCACTCTTCCATCAAATTGGCTGTACCGCCTGGTTTATCAAGCCCCCTCCCCCTTCGAGGCCTAATGTTTTCCTGATGATATTTCTTCAAAAGGGAGGGTGAGGTGACTGGAGAAATGCCTGACTGGGCTTTCCTGAAAAAAGACTCTCATCCAGTGCCACAAAGACAGCCCTGTGTGCTCTTGGATTTTGTTTGTCCAGCTGTTGGAAAGGCATTCCTGTGGAGAGGTTCTAATAACCTTGCGCCACAAACTCAGAAGGGGAATATAATCTGTTTGGAGTTCAGCAGTGTTGAGCTCAGCAAAGAGCTATGTGCATTAGAGCACAACTACTTTCCTAATGACCATATGCACAACCACTGGCAGTTCTGTTGTAAGAAATGCATGAGGTTGGCAAATGAAGGCTGCAGAAGGAGTGCAATGGAAATGGTCACCCCCCCCCATTGACAACCTTTCAGAACAGCACATTTCCAACATCAAAAGTGTAGACGATGCAAAAATAGAGCTGCCAACCTCAGATTGCGCTGGAGTCCCTGAGCAGGAATTCAAGATTAATCTCCTACTACAGCAAGCAACAACTGACAGAAAAATCAACAGGGCATTAAACTATATGGTGCCATAATTTCACTTTTTTTTCTTTGACTACTTCCGTTTCTTAATGGTAAAAATACCAGAGATAGCTGTTTGGCAAGGGTAAACTGATGGTTGGAATTCTTGTGATGAAATGTCCAGGAATATGTCTGACTGCACTTGGCAACCTGATTGCTAAATTCTATCAGGACAAATGTGACCGCAGACAAATAATATATCTCTGTGCGGTAAACAAGAAAGACAAATCACACCTGCATATGCATAAAAGTATAGCAGGGATGGATGAAAATGCTGCTGCTAATGTATAGACAAGACTAAATATCTTTGCCACAGAATTATCACCGCAACCAGTTTTCCTCTGGTTACTGCCATAGTCTCAAAAGCAGGTGGGCTTTGTCGGCATAATGTGGTTACCAGCATCACGTCTAAACCTTCCTCCCTCATGTATCTTCTCCATTAGCTCACTCCCTCCCTCCCTCAATCTAAGTGATGACTTCTTATATTGCATACACTTGCTGACCAAAGTTCTCCAATTTGCTGAGGTTCCAGACAAAATACTGTAAATTGTTAAGCCCCGCAGTGGGAAGGGATAAACTGTCTCCCTTTCTTTATTCCCCTGCTCTCTCGCTTTGTCACAACAAGTTTATTTATAAAGGATCCCCTTCCCTTCTGATACCTTCCTTCCAGACTAAACTCATTTGTGTTTTAAAAGGGGCCAATTTAACCAGGCATTATTGAGTTAACAAGAGTGAGTTTGTTTGTTACAGAAAGCAAGAAAGAAACAGTAACACAACAGATACAGATTAGGCCAATAAAAATTAAAATAAAGGTATCTGATCTGAACCATTTAAGAGTTGATGTGAGATCATTGCAGTGGATGTTATCAGTCACACTAGCATTGATAGTTGTACAATTGATTTTGAGATACCTGACTTTGCAAGTTGATTGACATTCTTTAGTCCTGGCTTGCTTTGACAGTGACTGGCTGACAACATTCAGAATGAGAGAGTGTCTTTACCCTTTCCATACATTAGGATAGCAGACCACACACAGTCCATGGTTAAAGCCTGATTTTAACCCCATTTTTGTAAATGCCTGGATGGTTAAATCACAAATATGTCTGCAGTGAGAGACTCCCAAGAAGTCAGCCTGTTATTATTTCTTCCTTTCACTCTTTCCAGCTGAATCTGTTTCTGACTTTGAACAGGTACATTATTCCAGATTTCTAGTTCAGACTCTGAACTAGCTACTGAATTTACATCAGACGCCTGAACGGTATCAGCCCTCTTTTAAAAACACATACTGGAATTAAAAGTTCGATATGTCCACAGGTGATCCTGGGCTATGATCTATGCTCATGATGCTGACTGTATGTTTTGTTTGACTGATTAAAATGGCATCCTTTTTTTCCCCTATCACAAAATGGCCACCAGCTAATAGCAACCGCTCCTTTCTGTGAGAAAGGCACCTTGACATTAATTAGTTCATGAGGAACTGAAATGGTGTGCATAGTTAAAATATGATCGGTATGTAGTTCCATTGACAACCGTCCCATAGATTAACCTTATTTGTGATGATAGAGTGTGAAAGTCAAAAGGCTATTTGGTGGAAGATGAGTTGCCCTCTGTGACCAATCCCATCCAGGCCTGACATCCACCTATCCATATACTTCCATTAGGGACCGCTAGGTATCACTCAGATTCTGGAAACATTGTTTGCTGGACCCACCAACTGTTTAAGCTAGAGATTCTGGGCTTGATGTAGCACACCAATCCTTGCTCCAACTCCGTTCTGCCATTTCACCACAGATGGAATTATTCCTGATCTGTTGGTGGTCTGTTTGTTGACCTGTAGGAATCAACTGGCCACTATGCAAATTACTTGAACAATAGTAGTGCCCAATTGCTTTTGTGCTTTAAAGTAAGGAACTAGCTTGATGGTGGTGTTACTCATAGTTGCCATGGGCAACCCGACAACACGATGAGACTTCTGCATTCCTCTGACTCTGGCCTCGTTTCGCTCTTGGGTTTCCTCCATACCGCCATTTGCAAGTGTGCCTTCTGCCATCTAGGCCATAGGCTCTGAAATTTCCTTCCTAACCTCTCTGCATCCTTACCTGTCTCTCCTCCTTTATGTCCACCTGAAAACTTACCCCTTGAAACAAGCTTTTAGACATATGTCCCAATCTCTTTTGAGGTAAAAACAATGACTGCAGATGCTGGAAATCAGATTCTGGATTAGTGGTGCTGGAAGAGCACAGCAGTTCAGGCAGCATCCAAGGTGCAGCGAATCAATGTTTCGGGCAAAAGCCCTTCATCAGGAATAAAGGCAGTGAGCCTGAAGCGTGGAGAAATAAGCTAGAGGAGGGTGGGGGTGGGGTGAAAGTAGCATAGAGTACAATAGGTGAGTGGGGGAGGGGATGAAGGTGATAGGTCAGGAAGGAGAGGATGGAGTGGATAGGTGGAAAAGGAGATAGGCAGGTAGGACAGGTCCGGACAAGTCGTGGGGACAGTGCTGAGCTGGAAGTTTGAAACTAGGGTGAGGTGGGGGAAGGGGAGATGAGGAAACTGTTGAAGTCCACATTGATGCCCTGGGGTTGAAGTGTTCCGAGGCAGAAGATGAGGCGTTTTTCCTCCAGGCGTCTGGTGGTGAGGGAGCGGCGGTGAAGGAGGCCCAGGACCTCCATGTCCTCGGCAGAGAGGGAGGGGGAGTTGAAATTTGGGCCACGGGGTGTTGTGGTTGATTGGTGTGGGTGTCCCGGAGATGTTCCCTAAAGCGCTCTGCCAGGAGGTGCCAAGTCTCCCCAATGTAGAGGAGACTGCATCGGGAGCAACGGATACAATAAATGATATTAGTTCCACCATAGAACACACCAGATGGCCTCCTTCTTTAGAGACCGCAATTTCCCTTCCCACGTGGTTAAAGAGGCTCTCCAACGCACCTCATCCACATCCCGCACCTCCGCCCTCAGACCCCACCCCTCCAACCGTAACAAGGACAGAATGCCCCTGGTGCTCACCTTCCACCCTACAAACCTTCGCATAAACCAAATCATCTGCCGACATTTCCGCCACCTCCAAAAAGACCCCACCACCAGGGATATATTTCCCTCCCCACTCCTTTCCGCCTTCCGCGAAGACTGTTCCCTCCGTGACTACCTGGTCAGGTTCACGCTCCCCTCTACAACCCACCCTCCCCTCCTGGCACCTTCCTCTGCCACCGCAGGAACTGTAAAACCTGCGCCCACACCTCCTCCCTCCACCTCTATCCAAGGCCCTAAAGGAGTCTTCCACATCCATTTTAGTTTTACCTGCACATCCATTAATATCATTTATTGTATCCGTTGCTCCCGATGCTGTCTCCTCTACATTGGGGAGATTGGGCGCCTCCTAGCAGAGCGCTTTAGGGAACATCTCTGGGACACCCGCACCAATCAACCACACCGCCCCGTGGCCCAAATTTCAACTCCCCCTCCCATTCTGCCAAGGACATGGAGGTCCTGGGCCTCCTCCACCACTGCTCCCTCACCACCTGACGCCTGGAGGAAGAAGGCCTCATCTTCTGCCTCGGAACACTTCAACCCCAGGGCATCAATGTGGACTTCAACAGTTTCCTCATTTTCCCTTCCCCCACCTCACCCTAGTTCCAAACTTCCAGCTCAGCATTCTCCCCATGACTTGCCCGGACTTGTCCTACCTGCCTATCTCCTTTTCCACCTATCCACTCCACCCTCTACTCCCTGACCTATATAGGCAGTCCCTGACCTATCACCTTCATCCCCTCCCCCACTCACCTATTGTACTCTATGCTACTTTCTCCCCACCCCACCCTCCTCTAGTTTATCTCTCCACGCTTCAGGCTCACTGCCTTTATTCCTGATGAAGGGCTTTTGTGCGAAACGTCAATTTTGCTGCTCCATGGATGCTGCCTGAACTGCTGTGCTCTTCCAGCACCACTAATCCAGATCCCAATCTTGTTTGACATGACTCAGTGCCAAAGTTTGTCAGGTAATACTCTTGCAAAACCCTCTCAGGAAATTTCACTCCAACAAAAAACATTGCATAAATGTCAGTTGTGGTTAATACTGATGTACGTAAATGAAAGACAGTGAGAAAAGCATGACCTTTAGGAAAGGAATTCTTGTGCTTAGGACTTGAATGGTACTAGAGGACAAAAACAGTGGGATATTCTTAAGGAGAGGAGTTGCACATTGACATCACTGTAATTTGGGTACATTGTCTGCAAGGGAGATTTTGTGGGTGCATTCAGATTGTATTTGAACTGAGTCAGGGAGTGAGCCAGAACTGAAATATGGTCCAGTTCAGCTGGCCAGTCTCTGGCAAAAGCTTTGGATTGTGGTGGAATTAACTATTCTGCCTGAGAAAGTAATGTTGAAACAGAGTCTTGCCCATAAAAGGACAAAAAGATCCTGTTAAAACTATTTCCTATTATCACAAAAATAACACCAGATTGAGAAGCAAATTAAGGCAGGCCAGTTCAAACTTTCTAAAGTGTAGACTGAATGCCAAAAGTCTGGATGTTACAATAGAATTTATTTTCCTACTTTGCTTTCTCACAGTGTTCATGCAGTAATTAACAAAGGTAAAATGGAAATAACTTGTCAAATTTTCAAAATGTCCCAAACGATTTTGCAGCCAAAGAAAAGCAAGTCATTGTGGCGACCAGTTCTGAGTTTAACAGGATTCCACAACAGCTGAATGTGATTTATAATATAATTATTAAGCAAGAAGTGTTGCCCAGAGCATTGAAATAATTCCTCTACTCATCTTCAATAGATGTCATAGTCACTTTCTGTAGAGCCAATGGGTGAGACATTGGTACATTGCTTTATGTGAAAGACAATGCTTCAAACATGTGATGCACCCTCAGTTTCATAATGGAGTGTCAGTCGAGTTTATGTGCTGGTTTAACCTACAAGCTTCTGACTTAAAGGCAGGAGAGGACCATTAAACCTAACCGAAAACAAACAAGATCATTCACTTTTCAATCAGTTTGCTCTGTCATTCATTCTAAACTGCACCATGTTTTGTTCTGAGTTCGGCTGAAGCTTGCCATTTTATTTATTAGATTGACTAATCGTCCCATCATGTAGAAAGCATAGCCTTTAAATTAAAGGTGAACAATTCTGGGTGATGTTGGGAAACACTTATCATTACACAGGGTATTAGAAAACTGGAATTCTCTTACACAAGAGAGCTATTGAGGTTAGGACAGCTCAAGAATGAGATTAAAAGATTTTTGCTGGGTGAGAGATTTAAGGGTAATAGTGGGGAAATGGAGTTAAGTTACAGATCAGCCATGATCTAACCAAATGTGTAACTGGATTAGGGGATATCACTCCTATTTCAATGACAGGAGAACTTCTGCAGTTTTTTTTAAATCTACACCAACTCCAACATGAACATGCTAGGTAATAACATGCGTAAAAGTATTGAGAATTATTTACCATGTTAGCTGTGGCTCCAGATGCAGCATTCTCACCCCCAAGTCTCAAGTTTGTCACTAAGTCTCACTCCGAAGACTTGAACAAAAAGTCTTCACTGACCCTTCAATGCAGCGCTGAGAGAAGGTAGCACAGTGGGAAGTGCAAGATGTAACATTAACTGGAGGCACTGTCTGCCTTTTCAGTAAACGATCCCATGCACTTTGAACAAGAACATGGGCATTTCTTTCCAGATATCCCTCAATCAGCATGACACTAACAAATTATCTGGCTGCCACCACATTTCTGGTTATGGGAGCTTGCTGTGCACAAACTGCCTGTTCTATTTTATATGTTAGAAATGACCATGCTTCAAGAGTACTTCATTGAGTGTTGGGTGCTTTGGGATTATGCTGAGGTCTTGAAAGGCACTATTTAAATGCAAGTGCACCTATAACATAAATGCCAGACTGTGGGGATATTTAAGCAGTTGCCGTACTGAATTGCTTTTAATTTGCAGCTCTCTATTAAGTCAATGAGCATAACCTGACAGATGTGAATGGCATGTAATGTCAGAAAGGGTAGAGGACATTATTTTGTTTGGATATTAGCTCAAACAGCTGGTCATTAATGAAGGCAGCTCTTGTGCTGAAGCCACTTATGCATGTGAATAGCTGCCTGATTGATGCTGCCCCTCCAGAGACACCCAGGTCTGGCAAGTGATGCCCGAGGCAGAATAATGTAGCTGCAGTTTGACTGCGCTCTAACAGAGCAGTATGTCATTGTGTCACCAGGCAATTGAGGTTACTTCGGGGCAAAGGCATACAGACACGACCGATAGCGTCAGTCAGCCATGGAGCCATTAGAATCCAGTCTGACCTACTTGAAGTTCAGCTGATGAGGTGAAAGCTGCAGAAGGCAGTGAGACCTGATAGGCTGAATGTTGTTGCTAGGGTTTTGGGGTGAAGCTTTCCCTCCTATTGACTATGATTGAACGATAAGATCTGACCGGAATTCAAAGCTTCAACTCAATATTGTTGCTGTGTTTTCTTTTCCCCTTTGTTGCTTTTGCATTTGAAGTTAAAATACTCAACGTCGTATTTCGAAACATATTAGATTCGTTAATGGTGACATTTTTGCTCATAGAACTTGTATCATTGGGCTGCACATAAAATACATATTTATAAGTATTTGCCAAATAGGCCCCATTATGGTTAACGTTAGCTGGATTGTGGTACTGGATCATCAACCATAGTTATAAAGATTGTCACCTCCTACTCCACATAAGGTAGTCAGCTCTAGTTTAACATACTCCTGGAGTTTGGGCCACATTATCAAATGCTCCATCCAGTTAAGCAGCAATTTCTTTCCTTCTCCCGCATTTTAATAGCTCGTAAATGAACTTTTTCACGCCCCTCTGATTTGTCTGTCAGATTGCTTGCAGCAGCAAGTATTCAGGTGATTGATCCTTACCTCCTGGAGATTCCAGGACAGTCCTGAAGGGTTGGTGACCTGTCCAGTCCAACGCCACCTCCCCCCCCACTCCCATTTCAGCTCCAATTGTGGAAGCTTCCTGAGAGGCTGCTAGACGGACATCCTTCAAAAAAAAATCCATTTGCTTCCTATTATACATAGCCTGTCTAGCTCAGTTTCATGCAGTCACGAAGGAAATCGTTTAGGGAATTGTCAGTAAGTGTGTATAGCTTTGGAAAAAATCAATCAGAAATAGGCCAAAAGGTGATCCCTTTAATTATAGGCTAACAGATCCAGATTGATTAGATATGAGCTGGAGACCATAGGTCCTATTTACAGCTGTAAATTATTTAAAGTCACTGTGCTATTTTTTAATGCCAGGAGCATTCTCTGCACGCAAGACAATATTGAATCTCCGGCAATAGAGGATCAGGACTGTTAAATAAGAATATATATATTTTGCTCAGTGCAGCCCTAAGTACTTTGCTTATAAAGAATTTAATTGAATGAACTACAGAAAAATAGACCATTCATTGTAGGTGGTCCTCTCCAGTGTTTATGCTCTCCACGTGCCCCCTCGTTCTATGTTTCATCTGACCCTATCTGTGTATTCTTCTATTTCTTTCTGCCTTATTTAATTATCCAGCTTTCCCTTAAGTGAATCCATGCTATTTGCCTCAACCATCCCTGCAAAAGTATGTTCCCCATTCTAACCACATCATGGATAAAGAAATTACTCCTGACTTTCCTATTGAACTTATTAGAACTATCTTCTATCTATGGCCTCTTGATTTAATCTTCCCAGCAAGTAAAAATAGCTTTCTAACTTATTAAACCCTTTCATAATAACAAGTCATTTGAGATGTTATCTATTATCCCCAGTCAATGCATTCTGCAGCAAATGCATAACTTTTTCTGAAACTCAGGGCATGAATTTTTAAGTGAAAATGGAAGCCAACAGGAGTGCAACTTTGTATCACAAGCTGGGCATGTCCATTTCTTCGCCCAATTGTGCCAACAAATCTGTTTCTCAGAGGTGGGTGGGAGCAATGGGCAGTCAACTCAAAAATTGGCCTTGAAGGGCTATTGTCAGAAACCCATTTGGAATTTTCAGTTGGTCTTCAGGTCCCTGCAGTGGCAAAAGACAACTTAGCCATTTGGTAACAGCCATTTGGGGAGGAGATGGCTGAGTGGTATTATCGCTGGGCTATTAATTCCAGACACCCAGATAATGTTCTTGGGATCTGGTTTCGAATCCCACCATGGCAGACTGTGCAATTTGAATTCAATAAAAAAAGCTGGAATTAAGACTGTAATGAAGACCATGAATCTATTGTCAGTTATTTGGAAAAACCCACCTGGATCACTAATGTCCTTTAGGGGAGGAAGCTGTCATCCTTACCCAGGTCTGGCCTACATGTGACTTCAGACCCACAGCAATGTGGTTAACTTCCTCTGGGCAAGTGGGGATGAGCAATAAATGCTGCCCAGGCAGTGATGCCCTCATTCTGAGAATGAATTTTAAAAACCTCCCAGTGTGCAAACCAGATAGCCAGTGCTCCAAACTTACTTAAGAGCTTTTCCTGTCGCTGTGGTTGTAGTTACAGCTTCTGGTTGCTTTGAGGAACTGGTTCCAGCCACAACCCTGTTAGGATTGCCCAGTTGGTAAGGCCTTCCTTTAAGATTTGAAATATTGGATAGAGAGCACTTCCACCTTTGAGGCATCTTCTCCTGAATTTACCTGGAAGGGTATCATACTGCTCCTTCCAGGTTGCCAGTGATTGACTAATCTGGGGAAAATCACAGGTCAGCAACTGCAAGATTCCATGGGCATGGATCGAAAATCCAGCGGGACAAATCCTGCCCTTGGGCATATCAGGACATCTACAGTAGTTGGTGATATGGACTGGGGTTCTGAAGGTCATTAACCACAGAGGCATTTGTGCTTCTGAGACGGTTTCCAAAAGATAATTATAACTATTACCAATAGTTTTTAAAATTAATCATCAATCACCGGTAAAAATGAGTGTGCTTTTAAAAAAAATCAAACATAATAAATTACAGAGCTAATGGGAAGAAAGGAGCAATGCCTGGGAGACTGATAAAGCTTTTAACTAAACATGGTATTGATTATAAAGATTAATCAAATATTTGAACACATCAGCATCATTGTAAAAGTAGGGCTGAGTTAAAAATGGACCATGACAACCAACAATCGCAATATTTCAGCTTTCCCCCCCACCCTGTTTTCCTCCCATAATCTACCCTCTATGTTGTTTCCTTTGCCTCATTCAGATTACATTCCTATATCTCTGTCAGCTAACAATTTAAAGTCTTAGGGCATTTTTTTTGCCAGCACTCTGGTACACGTCAGGAAGGATCTGACTGGTGCAGGCCCAATGTGTGTGGCATGGGCATGTTAAGCTTCAGCCCATTTTAATAACAAATCAATTAATTAATTAATTCAATTTCTGGATCAGTTTGGAAAAGCAATCGGTCGATTTTCTCAGACCCCAAAATGGCAGGAACGCAGAAATCAAACACAGAAGAGCTGGGTTCTGTCAGTCTCTGCACGTAACTCTTTGCCTGCTGAAGGAAGTTTACAGACAGAAAAACTCCAGATGCTGGAATCCAAAGTAGACAAGCAGGAGGCTGGAAGAACACAGCAAGCCAGGCAGCAGCAGAAGGTGGGGACGTTGATGTTTCGGGTGTAACCCCTGTTCAGGACGTTTTCAACCTGACATTGGTGAATGCGATCAGACTAGATTCTTTATTCCTGCTTTTTTCTGTCGGTGAACCAAAAGGACTTTGATGGTTGAAAAGTGTAAGATCTTCACCTCTGAGTGCTTCCTGAAAATAGCAATTCAAATGGGCACAGACTGGTGTTCCTTACAGTCTCATCTGAGACCAATCTGAATCTGCATTGCACCTTTTATGACTAAAATGTCCCAAACACATTGCAGTTAATTCAATATTTTTGAAGTGGGGTTGCAGTTGTAATGTTAAGAAACGAGGCAGATGACTTGCATGCAGATATCAATGACCAGATAATTCATTTTATTTTCAACCAGTGTTGAATGAAGGATAAATGTGGATCATGGGCATTCAGAAGAACACCGCTCTTTCATTTTCAAAACAGTGCCATGAATTGTACATATGCTACTGAGAAGCCACATTAGCTAGCATTTTAAAATCTCATCTAGAAGCCAGTCAGTCATTAACAGGAGCAGGCAGGAGGGTTGATGTCAATAGGATGGCGATGGGTAACAACAAATAAGGAACTAGGTGCAAAGAAGGCAGACTGGAGAGCAGTGGCAGAGATATTTGGGCAAATAGTCTTTCATAAGAATACAGGAACAGAGAAAGGAAATTTAACCTTCTGATTGATCTACACCTCAACTCTACTTAGTCCTTTTTGTTCTATATTCCTTGGTTCTTTGGCATAAAAAAATCTATCAATCTCAGTCCTGAAAGCTTCAGTTATCCCACATCCACAGTACTTATGGAAGTGACATAGTGGCTCTGTGGTTAGCACTATGACCTAACAGCAACAGAGACCTGGGTTCAATTCTAGTCTTGGGTTACTGTCTGTGTGGAGTTTGCACATTCTCCCCATGTCTGCATAGGTTTCTTCCCACAGTCCAAAGATGTACAGGTTAGGTAGGTTGGCTTTACTGAAGTTGTTCTTAGTGCCCAGTGATGTGTTAGGCTAGGTGGATTAACCATGCTAAAGGTGGGGTTATGGGATAGTCTGGGTGGGAAGCTTTTTGGAGGGTTGGTGCAGAGTCTATGGGCCAAATGGCCTCCTTCTGCACTATCGGAAGTTGATAATTCTAAGAAAATTCCAAATTTCTGTTACCCTCTGTACTTCCTGCTTTCTCTCCTGGACAATTTGGCTGTAATTTACATTTTATCCCATTGATCTTGCTACTTTATCAGAGGAATCAGATTTCCCATGTGGATCCTATCAAATCTTTTCAACATTAATAAGCTCAGTGAGCAAATGAGCCACCTCATCAGATCCCCTTCTCCACCAATCTCCTGTGTGCAAGGGCATATAATGCACTCTGAACTTAGGTATGATTCTTGTAGATCATGTGCTGCACAGCCTCGAAGGCCATTGAACCCAATGTCGTTGACTTTTTTGCAGTGCTTTTCATGCACATTCAGGCACTGCTTCCTTGTCTGACTGAAGACATGGGCTAACCTTCAGCAGATTTATTGTTTTCTGAGATGCAACGAAAACGCACAATGGATCACCATAGATTACAGTGACCACGAGCTGATAACCCATGATGATAAATCACTTTGGGAGTAAGCTTCACACCACGCAACTCCCCATTAGCTATCATTCCAGAAGATGTGGGCAGAAGCACTGTTATTTACAGCAGGGCATGCAGGTCGGTTGTGGAAAGTATGGCAAATATTTCAGCTCAAAGGCGTACAGGACAGCTGTCATGGAATCAAGTGGCAAATAGACAAATGTTCCAGATGCAGAGAAGAGGCTAAATATCACATTGAAAGCAGGTCATGTGATCAGCACTGGGAACAGAATTTGAAAGGAGATTTTTCTTTCTCAGTCCCTCTATCCTCACCCCAACCACATGCCCTCCAATGCTCTCCAGCATTGATTGCATGCATGGATAGAGTTCATAAAATAGGAATGGGACAGAAGGTATGAAGCTTGAATGTGAGACTGGAGACATTTTTTTTCACAAGAGTTATTTTCTCACAGTGCGCCTAATTTTTCCACAGCTTCAGTGGGGCCTGAGTAGCAGCCAAGAAAAGCTTGCTGGATGGATGATGTGTGAGTGCAGTGAATTGCCGTCCGAACATAATTTAATCAACTGCAGTGAAACAAGTCAGTCCCCGTGTGACTTGTTTCTCAGCGGGGCTCATTCTCCCTTCACGCACATACACCAAGCTGAGGGACCTTCAAGAATAAGCTTGAGGGATTGTCCAAGAATGTTCTAATCACATTAAAACACAACTGCTAATTAATGTATTTCTGATGAGGATTATATTCTTACTTCAGAGGGGTATCCTCGAAATGAGTGAAGGACTGCCGCACTTCAGGGGTGCCATCTTTAAAATGAGGCCTGACCTGCCCTTTGTCGAAGATTTGGCACTAAGCTGAAGAAGTGCAGGAGAGATTTCCCTGGTGCCCAGGCCAATATTTATCCCTCGGCCAAAATGACAGAAGGAAGCTTATTTGGTCTTTAGCGCATTGCAGTTTGTGTGACCTTTCTGGGCATAAATTCGCTGCTGCCATTTCCTGCATTACAATTGTGTCAACTCTTCCAAAGTTACTTCATCAGCTGCTCAGTGGTTGGCGATATCATGGAACTATTAAAGGCACTGAGTAAATACAAGGAATGATTTCAATTCTCCACAGTGGATTAGAAATGAGGAGATAGAGAGGAATGTGCAATATGCAAAATGTAGATTGTACACTTAGTTCTTATGAATACTGCATTCTAATCCCAGTACTTGGGAATGCTTTCTTATTTCAGTTAGCAGGATTCGAGATCTCATCACCATGTGCTGGATGAACTATCAGCTCCATATAGCTGTCACTAGTTTCAAGCCAGCTCTTGATAGATCAATGTGTTTTGGCTGGTGGGGTTTGGAAATAAGTGGGGGGGAAGCCTAAGGGTGAAGTAGGCTTGAGGAGGCTGAACGATGTGCTGCATTGCAAGGTACCTGTGACAGCTTCCCTGCAGAAAGGGAGAGAGTCCTGCTTCTCCTCACCTTCCGAGACTTGCTTGACATTTTGGGGATGGGTGAAAGTGCTTCTCCTTCATTCCTCCGCTGAGTTGAATTGGACCGGCCTACAGGGAGCAAGGAAGTTAACTCGAGCCATTCTCCATAATTTTATTTAAAAAGTGCAGCTTTTATGTCCTTCATGGTAGCTGATTTACGGAATGTGTGCGCATATACAATATTTAATAATTTTACTTGATACTGTTCCAAATACTTCCCAAGGCTTAAAAGCGTACGACAATTTGTCTGAAATATAACAGAACACACCACATGGCTGAAACAAGGGAGTACAGAAATGTGAAGTGCAAGCATAAACAGGAAGGATTAAGTTTTATAGGGAGCCTCAGGAATGGTGTAGTTTAAGAGAGGCTAAATCCAGTCACCAAGAAAATCCTGGGGTGTATGTAATTTATAAAAAATGAAAACGCTGCAAAACACTAGCGGTTTCAAAGCAAAAGAAAATCTTTGTTTTGGATAATTGGTAACTAGCATAATTTATACAAAACTTTCAGATAGATGCTGACCACTGCTCAGACTTTGATTATACCTATTTGATCCTGTTCATTTACCCATTCAAAAGGCTTTACAGTCTTGCTCTTTTCGAGAACTGAGGAATATGAGGAGCAAGCAGGACAATCAAGCTTAAGCTGTAAATCAGCCACGAGCATATTGGAGGACAGAATGGGGGTGGGTGGTGGTGGTGTTGGGGTGGGGGGGAGGTGGAGGAGATCGCACATGGTCTAATCCTGTTCCTACTTGTTATGTTTTTTGCATTTATTCCCCCTTCATCCTCCCCTTTACACCACTTTGTTTCATGAACAATTCCAGATATATTGGCAGTCCATTCCAAGACTCAACCATTTCTTTTTAATGTGAACAAGAACTTCCTTACCTCACTCTTCAAGCATGAACTTGCATTTTCATTTGACTCCCAAAATTCTTTATCTCTAAATTCTGAAGTGCAGTCAGTTTTGTAATGCAACAGCTAATTTGGGCTTGGCAGGCTCTAAAAAAACCTCAGGGCGACTCAAAGCCAAATCATCTGTTCTAGGTGATGAATAAATGTTGAATAGAACCTCAGACTAAACTCCTTTACTCTTCTTCAAAAACTGCTCGAGGATCGTTTGTACCTGCGTAAGTGTTCTTTGTTAAGATTTCCCAACTGCAAGACAGTCTATCAGTCACTTAGCCTTGTTTTCTCCATGACTGTATTGAACAGGCAGGCTAAATTATATACTCAGGTTTCTGGAAGAGGCCTTGAACCTTTCACTGTTATGCTCCAAAGTGACTGTGCTAGCATTGAACTATCATCGACTCCGAAATGTATGCTCTAGCCAGTCCGAGCGACTGCCCATTTGTCATTTCTCACTGAAAATTCGTCACGTCTTTTATCATTAATCGGGCATCTGACCTTCTAGGAGAAAAAGAGGTCTGCAGATGCTGGAGATCAGAGCTGAAAATGTGTTGCTGGAAAAGCGCAGCAGGTCAGGCAGCATCCAAGGAACAGGAAATTCGACGTTTCGGGCATAAGCCCTTCATCAGGAATGAGGCGACCTGCAAGATCAAGCTCACAGTTCTTCTTATTGCCTGGAGTCCTTGAATATGACCGGTTGCTTCAGTAACGAGAACTGATCGCAGAGCCGGGATGTGATCTGACCACAGTACAAAGGCAGGGCAAGTGACTGACGTGTCATTGAGTGAGCACTTTGGGGCCAGCAACCATAATTTTAATTAGTTTTAAAATAGTGATGGAAAAGGATAGACCAGATCTAAAAGTTGAAGTTATAAATTGGAGGAACGCTAATTTTTGACAGTATTAGGCAAGAACTTTCAAAAGCTGACTGGACACAAGAGGTTCGCAGGTAAAGGGACGGCTAGAAAATAGGAAGACTTCAGAAATGAGATAACGAGAGTTCAGAGAGGGTATATTTCTGTTAGGGTGAAAGGAAGGCTGATAGGTGTAGGGAATACTGGATGACTAGAAATCTTGAGGCTTTGGTTCAGAAAGCGAAGGAAGCATATGTAAGATATAGACAGGAGAGATCGAGTGCATCCTTAGAAGAATATAAAGGCAGTAGAAATATACTTAAGAGGGAAATCAGGAGAGCAAAAAGGGGACATGAGATAGCTTTGGCAAATAGTGTTAAGGAGAATCCAAAGGGTTTTTACAAATACATTAACTAGGGAGAGAACAGGGCCCCTCAAAGATCAGCAAGGCGGCCTTTGTGTGGAGGCTCCGGAGATGGGGGAGATACTAAACGACTATTTTGCATCAGTGTTTACTGTGGAGAAGGACATAGAAGATATGGAATGTTGGAAAATAGATGGTGACATCTTGAAAAATGTCTATATTACAGAGGAGGAGGTGCTGGGTGTCTTAAAACACATAAAAAGAGGTTAAATCCATAGGACCTGATTAGGTGTACCATAAAACTCTGTGGGAAGCTAGAGAAGTGATTGCTGAGCCTCTTGCTGAGATATTTGTATCATTGATAGTCCCAGGTGAGGTGCTGGAAGACTGGAGATTGGCTAACGTGGTGCCACTGTTTAAGAAGGGCGGTAAAGACAAGCCAGGGAACTATAGACCAGTGAGCCTGACGTTGTTGATGGCAAGTTGTTGGAGGGAATCTGAGGGACAGGATTTACATGTATTTGGAAAGACAAGGACTGATTAGGGACAGTCAATGTAGTTTTGTGCGTGGGAAATCATCTCACAAACTTGATTGAGTTTTTTGAAAAAGTAACAAAGAGGATTGATGAGGGCAGAGCAGCAGACATGATCTATATGGACTTCAGTACGGCATTCGACAAGGTTCCCCATGGGAGACTGGTTAGCAAGGTTAGATCTCATAGAATACAGGGAGAACTAGCCATTTGGATACAGAACTGGCTCAAAGATAGAAGACAGAGGGTGGTGGTGGAGGGTTGTTTTTCAGACTGGAGGCCTGTGACCAGTGGAGTGCCACAAGTATCATTGCTGGGTCCACTACTTTTCATCATTTATATAAATGATTTGGATGTGAACATAGGAGGTATAGTTAGTAAGTTTGCAGATGATATTAAAATTGGAGGTGTAGTGGACAGCAAAGAAGGTTACCTCAGAATATTCTGGAATCTTGATCAGATGGGCCAATGGGCTGAGAAGTGGCAGATGGAGTTTAATTTAGATCATTGTGAGGTGCTGCATTTTGGAAAAGCTAATCAGAGCAGGATTTATACACTTAAAGGTAAGGTCCTGGGGAGTGTTGCTGAACAAAGAGACCTTGGAGTGCAGGTTCATAGTTCCTTGAAAGTCGAGTCACAGTTAAATTGGATAGTGAAGGAGGCATTTGGTATGTTTCCCTTTATTGGTCAGAGTATTGAGTACAGGAGTTGGGGGGGGTCATGTTGCAGCTGTACATGATATTAGTTAGGCCACTTTTGGAATATTGCATTCAATTCTGGCATCATTCCTATCAGAAAGATATTGTGACACTTGAAAGGGTTCAGAAAAGATTCTCAAGGATGTTGCCGGATTGGAGGATTTGAGCTATAGGGGGATGTTGAACAGTCTGGGGCTGTTTTTCCTGTAGCATCAGAAATGGAGGGGTGGCCTTATAGAGGTTTATAAAATCATGAGGGGCATGGATAGGATAAATAAACAAGGTCTTTTCCTTGGGGCGGGGGAGCCTAGAACTAGAGGGCATTGGTTTAAGGTGAGAGGGGAAAGATAACAAAGGGACCTAAAGGGTAACTTTTTCACACAGATGGTGGTGCATGTATGGAATGAGCTGCCAGAGGAAGTGGTGGAGGCTGGTACAATTACAACATTTAAAAGGCATCCGGATGGGTATATGATTAGGAAGGGTTTGGAGGGATGTGGGCCAAGTGCTGGCAAATGGGACTAGATTAATTTAGGATATTTGGTTGGTATGGATGGGTTGAACCAAAGGGTCTGTTTTTGTGTTCAGTCTGATCACTGGTTTGTATGCTACTGATTTGAGTTTGTAATTCTAAGTGTTGTTAGTTCTGTTGATGCTGCTCTGCATTAATTAGCCTTGCTGAATGTTGAATCTGCTATGCTCCCTGATGTCTTTCAGCTTCATTCTTACCTATTTCAACACCAAACATGGAGTGTGCCACTTTTCCTTCCTGTGTGCAATACTTTACTCTTATTCGCATTACATTTCATCTCCTGTTATACAAATGCACATAAACATATTTTATCCAACTTGTTCTGTATTTCCTGCACTGTCTCCTTTACCTTTTAGTTCTGTATATTCTGGTTCTCAATCTTTATTTTGCTTTAATTAAATAATTATATTGACATGCTTAGAAATTCTTCCTTATTTGATATAATCCAGCCATTGAAACATAATTTCATTCCATTCTGTTTGTCATGTGACAGATCAGTGCATTGAAACCATTTCAAACCTTCCTACAGTAGACGAGACAATTAAACACAGAAGATTAAGGGTGAATGAATTGAAGTGCTTCAGGTGATTAAAGAAGTTAATAGAGTAGATCAAGAGAAATTTCCTCTGTCGGGTGGGGGGCATTGTCTTCAGATTACATGAGGATTGCTGAATTCTTACTACACAGGCTCTTTGAAATCTGAAAATCTCTCCCCAAAACGCTGATCAGCTTGGATGAATTGAAAATTTCAAAACTGAGATTGAGAGGTGTTGGTTGAGAAGAGGCATTAAGGATTATGAAATTAAAGCTGTTAAATGGAGTTGATATTAATCTGTCTCTGAATGAGGAAGCAGTTTCAGGAGTCTGAAAGGCCTACCAACAATTTTGGGAAGCATTAACATTAAATTTTTTTTGTTTATGTTATTGTTGTGATACTGTTTTTGGCAGGATCCTAATGTGCCAGGCACAGTTTAGTTGGTAAGTCTTTTACCTTTGCAATAGTAGGCTGTGGGTTCAAGTTCTACTGTCGAACCAGCTCTGATTTTTGTACCAGAGGGAGTGTTGCACTGTTGGAGTCATCTTTTGAGATATTAAACTAAAGTGGATGTAAAAAGCACATTGCTTTTTTTTGGGAGTGTGCTGTGTGGAAATGGGCTGCTGCTTTTTCTACATTATCTCCAACTACAAAGAAATACTTTATTCACAGTAAAAACACATTGAGACATCAGAAGGTCATAAAAGGCTCTTTGTAAACACAGGAGATAAAGGGGATTATTACCCAAATCCACCAAACTAACGGGGGGCAAGAATAGACTCCCTCCAACCCAGCTTAGAAAGTCTTGATCGTACTTATATGTCATGAGAGACAGAGAAAGAAAAGAAACTCATGGAGGGCACAAATAAGTGGCAAAGATGAACCATCATTGCACGTAACCTTTTACTTCCATATATACACCTACACTGTTAAAATAACTGCTGCACTATTAATTTCACGGTGATTAATTCATACACCTAGAGAGATGAGCAGTCTCTTCAGATATCCCAGAAGTTGCAGTCGCCAAGTATTGTTCATCCCTCAAGCAACTGACCCCTTGAATGGGGATGGCCTCAGCCCACTACGGAACTTTAGACTGTGACATTAACAATTTCCACCAAGGCATGGTGCTTTAATAATATGGACGAGACTCAGGCTAGGTACAACATGCAGGGATTGTGATTAGATCTGGACTACATACATGTTCAACATGTAGACCCAACTTATGTGTGAAAGTATTGAATCAATGATTCCACATACCTCTAGAAGAAAAGATTGATTTGTTTTATCAGCTTTTCAAAAGGGCACAATGCCATTCAAGGCTGGGAGATGTCTAATGGGAGCTCACATGTCCACTCTTTCTCATGGCACTGCGGTGTGCCAAGTAAAGCCGCATGTAGTGCTACGACAGCAGTCCAGGCCAAATTTAAGATTATAGCCCGATTGAAGTGTGTACAGCATTGTATCATTGTTCTGTATCAGTCTGAGAGTTTTGTAAAAGTGACACAAGCCATGTTTGGAGGCTTCCAGCAGGTATTCTTTTATGTGCTGAGGATTGTAGAGGGAGGAAGTAAGCTGTCAATACTCTCTAATGTAAAACTCGTGGCAGCTCTGAGCATATCTGGCATAGACCTCTAGAATTTTACATTGATGGATTAGAGCTTTTCTGCAGGTTAGTCATAGGCCACTCTCAAAGCAATGTGAGTGCAGTCAATAGTGTTCTGTACCTGAAGCTAGTGTTGATGGAGAATCCCACTGCCCAAATGGTGAGACTCTCCTCATTAGGGAGCAAGGATATAAAGAGCAGTGCTCTGGAGACAATGACTTCCTGCTTGCATTTTTGGTTTGAGGATTGGGAGATGTGACACAGGTCAACATGTGCTTCTTGAAATGAGCTGGTGCCATCCAAATTCAGGGCAGCGGTCACCCTGAGAGCTACTGAAATGTGATTGGCACCTAATCTGTCTGATCACAAGGTCTGCTCCAGCAGATGGCATAGTTTGGAGATGATGGGCCAGGGCATCTTTAATCCATGCATGAACTGTCTTTCAGGCAGTTGAAGAAAAAGTCAGTAATGTCAGTAGATTGAAGTCTCATTGTATGCTTCCTCCCATTTGGTAGGTTATCAGCTGCTGATTCTCCATCTTAATTATTGTCTCCTGCTATAATATCTTTGGGGTTGAACAAAGACCACAAGGACTTCAATGGTAGTATTTTCCAGGTGAGATCGGAGAGCAGACAAACAGTGGGAAACGTTAGAAAGATCACACAATTTTATCAAAGAAACTCTTCGTCCCTCACATCCATCATGAAGCCTCAATCAAAATCAGAAATTGCTGGAGAAACTCAACAGTATCTGTCAAGAGAGAAACAGAGTTAACTTTTTCAAGTTCAATGAGCCTTCTTCAGAACGCACAGTTCTTTGTTTTATTTCAAGCCTCATGTTACCTCCTTACTCAATGTGACATGGAGGCTTCCCAAGGAGACCTAAGATGTGTGACCTTATCCAGTTTGCAAAACCACAACTTGCATGCTACATTGGGAATAGAATTCTGCAGGAAGGCACCATGATAACCATCTAGCCTCCCATAGGAAAGGTTCCCTTCCACATGATCGATAATGTCCTTGCATTCTTACAGTTTTACGCGTGAATCAGGCAGCTGCAAATCATTGTCTTCTGGTATTTGCTATGAAATGTGATTATGAAATGGGAACTTCACATTCCATTTTTAAATGCCTTGTTCTCATCTCTGCTGATGAGCTGAATGTCGATGAATGAGAAACAAAGTAATCATCATGTTTACTTGAGACTATAATTCCGAAAGTGCGTTCTTTGACTATTCCAATGAAACACAAATTGAAGACAGATTGGTTCCTTTACTGTATTAGTGAAAGCTTAATGACTCCAGTTACCCCTAGAAGTGCCTCCAATTCCAAGAATGTTAGTCCACCACTGGAAGGAAAAAGCTGTAACTTGCTCCACCTGAATCTGTAGGTGGTGTCTGTAATTTTATGCGGTTATTGAACAGTTGACCTTCAATTCAAAATGGCAAAATTCCAACTTCATTTTAGTGTTAGTGACTTTCTGGTACTGCCTGTGATGGATAACCTTCTCTCATCCCTTATGTTCCCTGTTCTATTGCTGTCCCTGTGGCCCCTATGACCTTTCAAACTCCCCAGTTTCTGTTGGGCCCCTCTATATAAGTGATTAAATGTGCTGGCTTTACCGATGATGCCCCCAAGCCCATGACTATGGAAATTTCCATGTCCTTGTTGGCTCTACAGAGACCAGAATTACTGTGACTTGTTTGGACCCCACCATCTGGAGCTCACAGTTCACTCCTGTTCCATACGAGGCACTGTCCTACTATCAACAATAGCCCCCATCACTGTTACCATTCCTTCAGTGACCCAATACAATATAGCTCATCTCCAGACTTGAGTTGCCCACTTTCTCCAGGACTCCATGGATTGAACCCCCTAATAAGATCCGAACCACTATTGACCAAAGCCCCAAAGGACGGTTTGCCTGTGGAATGAACTTTGAGGAAGTGGTGGATATGGGCACAATTAAAATATTTAAAAGACTTTTAGATAAGTGTGAATGAATGGGAAATGTTTGGAGGGATATGGATCAGGAGCAGGCAGGTGGGACTAGTTCAGTTTGGTAATATGGTCTGCATGGACTGGTTAGACTAGAGGGTCTGTTTCCATGCCATGCAGCTCCATGGCTCTGTGACTGACTGTGCCTCATCCCCAGACTGACTTGGCAGGACAGCCTTGACAGACTGTGGGCCAGTCCTCAGACTGACATCTCAGCAACATTCCAACTGAGCTCCCTATAATCTCCAGGTTATTTGTGTTTGACTTATAGAACTGAGTGCAGTCCAGTCCCCAGATTGCAAGGTCACAGATCCCCAAGCTCTGCTAGTATCAAGCTCCTGACTGACTGTGGTCAAGTCCTTTGACTGGAATCAGACAAGTCTCTTGACTAACTGTGGTGGTACCCCCTGGCTGACTGTCAACCCCTTTCAAACCACTAAAGCTTGCACTTTGATATTCACACATGGTCACTTGCTTGAAGCACATACAGTGTGTTGCCAGATAACCTGCTGGCAAAGTTTGTAGGATGGTCATTGATGTAGCACAGTGCCACACAGTGAGATGTCTACCCCCACCTTACTGATTGATGGACTGTTCGGTGCTCCCCACCATCATAAGTTGCTGGCTCCCCTTCTGCAAGAAAAAGTAATGCAAGTCACAGAGGCTGACAAACTGCCATTCCGAGATGTCACAGTAGAGCGAACAGTCAATGGGGAACTTCAAACCAGCATCTGCAGGAAAACAACACCTATTGAACTACAGAAGCAGTCATCCCAACACCCACAAACGAAGCTGCATCAGAACATTATTTCAATGAGCCAACACACACTGCAGCACAGAGGAACTACGCAGAGCAGAGGAAAAGCACCTATACTGGGTATTCTAAAAAAAATGGGTACTCAATGAACACAGTTTGTTTCTCAGCAACAAACCCAAAGAAGCAGACAAAACCCATCCAGAATCCCTAGCCACTCTCCTTTACATCAAAGACATCTCGGAAATTACTGTTGAGGAATATTGGACTCCGACGACATTCCCGCCACCTCCAAATGGATGCCACTACCAGAGATATATTTCCCTCCCCACCCCTTCCCACTTTCCACAAAGACCGTTCCCCCCGTGACTACCTGGTCAGGTCCACGCCCCCCTACAACCCACCCTCCCGTCCTGGCACCTTCCCCTGCCACCGCAGGAACTGCAAAACCTGTGCCCACACCGCCTCCCTCACCTCCATCCAAGACCCTAAAGGAGCCTTGCACATCCATCAAAATTTCACCTGCACATCCACCATTATCTTTTTTGTATCTGTTGCTCCCGAAGCGGTCTCCTCTACACTGAGGAGACTGGACGCCTCCTCACAGAGCACTTTAGGGAACATCTCTGGGACACCCACACCAATCAACCCCACCGTCCCGTGGCCCAACATTTCAACTCCCCCTCCCACTCTGCCAATGACATGCAGGCCCTGGGCCTCCTCCACCACCTTTCCCTCACCACCCGACGCCTGGAAGAACGCCTCATCTTCCGCCTCGGAACACTTCAACCCCAGGGCATCAATGTGGACTTCAACAGTTCCTTCATTTCCCCTCCCCCCCCCCACCTTTTCTCAGTTCCAACCTTCCAGCTCAGCACTGTCCCCATGACCTGCCCTACCTGCCAATCTCCCTTCCCACCTATCCACTCCACCCTTCCCTCTGACCTATCACCTCTACTCCCACCGCCATTCACCTATTGTACTCTTTGCTACCTTCTCCCCAGCCCCTCCCCCCTCCCCCCATTTATCTCTCCATCCTGGAGGCTCCCTGCCTCTATTCCCGATGAAGGGCTTCTGCCCGAAATGTTGATTTTCCTGCTCCTTGGATGCTGCCTGACCTGCTGTGCTTTTCCAGCACCACTCTGATATAAATTCCAGTATCTGCAGTCCTCGCTTTTGCCAGACTACTCAGACCCCTTGGAATCATGGTAGCCCACAAACCCACCAACATACTAAAACAGCAGCCAATGAATTGAAAGACCCTATACAGACAACGAGTAAAACTAATGTCATTTACAAAATACCGTGCAAGGACTGTAACAAACACTACATTGGACAAACAGGTAGAAAACCAGCCACCAGGATACTTGAACACCAACTAGCCACAAAAAGACATGACCCTCTCTCACTAGTATCCTCATATACGGGTGAGGAAGGACATCACTTTGAATGGGACAACACATCCTTCCTAGGCCAAGCCAAACAAAGACACGCATGAGAATTCCTAGAAGCATGGAATTCCAACCGGAACTTGATCAACAACCATCTACCACCCACTGAGAAAAGGAACAGGAAGTGACTTCACCAACCCAAAGAAACCCAAACATACAAATAGAAAGCAAGAATTCTCAGCATTGCTTCGCATGACACCCACTGAAGATGTTACCTAGTAAGGTAACGAAACATCTGGAAATGAACCTTCCAGCTCAGTGAGCAAATCTATATCCAAAACCTCAACCTGAGCTACAAATCTTCTCAAAAATCGCTAAGAGGCTGACAGGCTGTAACTGGATACTTAACAGCCTGCTTGTTAAGAAAGGAGAAAGTGAGGACCTCAGATGCTTGAGTTAAGAGTTGAGTGTGGGGTGCTGGAAAAACCCAGCAGGTCGGGCTGGAGTCCTGATGATGGGCTGATGCCCGAAACGTCGATTCTCCTGCTCCTCGGATGCTGCCTGACCTGCTGTGCTTTTCCAGCATCACACGCTCTGCTTGTTAAGAAAGCAATGTGACCCACACAAAGACTGGTAGCCCAGAAGTCAGTCCTGAAGTCAGTGAGCATGCAATGTGATTGAAAAAGGCTGGCATCTTCCAAATAAGTGCAAAGTGAGTGAACACTAAGAACCACAAGGTGTATGCTGCGCAGATGTGATATGGAGGAGCCGGTGTTGGACTGGGGTGTACAAAGTTAAAAATCACACAACACCAGGTTATAGTCCAACAGGTTTGTTTGGAAGCACTAGCTTTCAGAGCGCTGTTCCTTCATCAGATGCAGATGCATCAGATCGATGTATCCCTGTGTGCAACCTAATCTGGCAGAAGTATGCAAATCATAGATGCCCCTGAGGTCTGAATGGCTGAAGTGCTGTGTGGGTTGGTCTGAGAGAGGCATGATGCGGTGGTGAGGTTGGTATTTTGCCAAGGGTTGATGAATATGATGGGCATGGAGTAGGTAGCAATGTTTTTCAGAGGAAGCAGTTGTATGATGGCATTAAGCAATCCACAACCTACGATATCTAGTTTCTTGACGGAGGAGAGGAAGTTTGGAAGTAGTGTACAACTACGGTGAGTCAGGGGTTTAATGAGATATAACTATACAGAAAATTGTGTCTCAATGGTGAGATTTGGAAGTTGCCATATAGGGCTTGAGGGGACAATTGGAAACCTTTTTTTGATGTCTAGAATCTGATTTTATCATTCTCACGGTATAGAAACATAGAAAGCAGCTGTAACTACCTCAGCATCATACTCTCACTCTTGTCCCATACTCCTTGACATCTTTAGCCACTTCTTTCTTTTTAAAAATATATTCAGTGACTTGGCCTCCATCGCTTTTTGTGGTAGAGAATTCCATTGGTTCGCCATTCTCTGAGTGAAGATGTTTCTACTCATCTCAGTCTGAAATAGCATAGCCCCATATCCTGGGACAATAACACATCATTCTATAGCCAACCCCGGCCAGGGAAGAACAATCTCTGCATTCAGACTGTCCAGCCCTGACAGATTGTATAGATTTTGATGGGTTCCCTCTCATTCTTTGAAACATCAGTGAGTACAGGCCCATTCAACCCAATCTTTCTTCATGTGAAAACCTGCCATCCCAGGAATCAGACTGGTGAACCTTTGCTACATCCCCTTTATGGCAAGAATATCTTTTCTTGAATAAGGACAGCTACATTACACACAATAAGACAGTAAGACAGCAGGGTGGTTCAATGGTTCAAAGCACTATTGACCTGGGTTCAAACCCAGCCTCAGGTAACTGTGTGTGGTGTTTGCACATTCTCCCTGTGTCTGTGTGGGTTTCCTTCAGATGCTCCGGTTTCTTCCCACGGTCCAAAGATATATAGGTTAAGTGGATTGGCCATCCTAAATTGTCCATAGCTTGTTCGGGGATGTGCAGGCTAGATAGATTAGCCATGGGAAATGCAGGGACACAGGGATATGCTGCCGGTGGATCTGGGTGAGATGCTCCTTGGAGGGTCAGTGTGGATTCAATAGGCTGAATGGCCTGCTTCCATACTGTAGGGATTCTATAGCCTTCATAATACGAAGGAGTAGAATTAGGCCATTTAACCTACCTGCAGTTCCCCAATGGCCAATATGTTTCTCTACCCCATTCTGCTGCCTTGATCCCCTTACTAATCAATAATCTATCACTGTCTGTGTTACACTCAATGACTTGGCCTCAGTAGCAATGAGTTCCACAGAGTCACCACCCTCTGGCTGAAGAATATTCCTCCTCATCTCAGTTCTAAAGGGCCATTGCTGTGCCTTGGGTCCCTGTCTCTCCAGCTAGTGGGAACATCTCCACATCCACTCTATCCAGGCCTCTCCCTATTCTGTAAGATTCAATGATTTCCCCCATAATCCTTCTAAACTCCACTAAATGTAGACCCAGAGTCCTCCGGTTATAGAAGCATAGGAATGATCAGCAGGTGCAGGCCATTCAGCCCATTGAGACTGTTGCATTATTCTGCATGATCATGGTTGAACCTCTTCATCAACACCATACTCCCACTCTTGTCCTATACATATGACAAGCCCTTCATCCCTGGGATCATTCTTGTAACTTCTCCTGTACCCCCTCCAAGGCCAGCACATCCTTCCATAGACACGGGGTCCCAAAACTGTTTGGAATACTCCAGTGTTGTCTCACCAAGGCCATGCATAGCAGCAGCAAGACTTCCTTGCTCCTATATTTGACCCCTTTTGCAAAGAAAGCTGACATATTATTTACCTTCCTAATTGCTTGCTATGTCTGCACACTTACTTTCAGAGACTGGTACAGGAACACCGAGGTCCTTTTGTACATCATCATTTCCCAATCTGTCACCATTTAATAATACTCTTCCATGCTGTTTTCCCTACCCAAGGGAACAACTTCCCATTTATCCATGTCATACTGCATTTGCCCACTCACCGAAGTTGTCTAAATCACCCTGAAGCCTCTTTATGTCCTCCTTACCACTCACAACCCACTGACTATTGTGTCGTCAGCAAACTTTGAAATACTATAGTTAAGTCTCTGATCGAAATTGTTGATATATTGGGAACAACTGGAGGTCAAGCACCAATCTCTCAGGCACCTCCCTTGACATTGCCTCTGAAAACAACCCACTCATTTCTACCCTTTGCTTCTTGTGCCCCAACCAGTTCTCTCACTGTGATGGTATATTATCACCAACCTCACGTGCTTTGCCATTGCATAATGAACTCTTATGTGGGACGTTTTAAAACGCTTTCTCAAAATCTGACCTTTCTCACACCACACCAAGGAAAGGAAATTCCACTTAGGCTCTTGAGGCAAAACAAGCACAACGTTTATGCAAATCTTTGCATAAATCCAGCTATTTGTGCAGCAGTTTTCTAACATTATCCATGCTTCACCAAGTTGTAACCCTGTTTTTATATTGCATAAATATATTCCAGTCTCTAGGAGTCAATGTACTAAAACATATCCCACCCTAAGCTTTATGAGGACTAATTCAAGCTCTAATCGATGATACACTGGTTAAAGCAAGTGTTTGCATATAGATGAAGAAAGAATTAAGGTGCATGAATAACTTTTAACAATAGTATCTTCTGACTTTTGACATCAATGTCACTACTTGACTGATGTTAAATTAATGCTAGAATTTTTATCTATCAAAATGGATGAACAAAACAGCAGGATTACTAGAGTGCTACTAATTGAAATTAACCAGAAATTGTCATTCAAAGAGATAAACTACAGCTGCAAAGATAGCACAGAGAAATACTTTTCTCTATGCGTGCTGATCCTAAAATCCCAGCTGTAACTCCTGCTGTGAATAATCACTTGTTTACGGACGCTGATTATTAGTCTTTCTAAGGGATTATTCGTGAGTTCATCTCAAGGTCAAACAAATGAACTTCTTGAAATGGACTGATCTCTGCTCTCTTGGTAAAACAGAGCTGGAGAAAAAAGGCCTCTTCTAAAAAGTTGCAGCATCGTACCCAATTTTAGACACTGCACTTTTCAGGATCTTAAGGAAATTGCTGAGAAAATGATACCTAGAAAGAGAGATTTCAGTTAAGTGGCAAAACCAGGATTGCTCTGTGTAGAGTGAAGGAAATTCACAGAAAATTTAATAGAAATGTTCAAAGCTATTAGGATAGGGCAGTGGCTCAGTGGTTAGCACATCTGCCTCACAGCGACAACTCATTGACTGTCTGTGTGGAGTTTGCATGTTCGTCCTGGGTCTGTGTGGGTTTCCTCTGGGCGCTCCATCTCCTCCCACAGTCCAAAGATAGTGGTTAGGTAGATTGGCCATGCTCAATTGCTCCATTATGTCCAGGGATGTGCAGGCTAGATGGGTTAGCCATGAGAAATGCAGGTTACAGGAATAGGGGAGTGGATCTTGGTGGGATGCTCTTCAGATCATCGGTGTGGACTCAATGGGTCCGTTTTTTCCCTCTCCCAACGTCCCCAACAGTACCCTTCCACCGAGACTCTCATTCATTTGGCCGAACTGGTCCTCACCCTTAACAATTTCTCCTTTGAATCCTCCCACTTCCTCCAGACCAAAGGGATAGCCATGGGCACACGTATGGTCCCCAGCTATGCCTGTCTCTTTGTTGGCTACGTTGAATAGTTGATCTTCCATAATTACACCGGCACTACTCCCCACCTCTTCCTCCGCTACATTGATGACTGCATTGGCGCCACCTCGTGCTCCCGTGAGGAGGTTGAGCAATTCATCAACTTCACCAACACATTCCACCCTGACCCTAAATTTACCAGGACCATCTCTGACACCTCCCTCCCCTTCCTGGACCTCTCCATCTCCATTAATGATGACCGACTTGACACTGACATTTTTTACAAACCCACCGACTCCCACAACTACACCTCTTCCCACCCTATCTCTTGCAAAAATGCCATCCCGTATTCCCAATTCCTCCGCCTCCGCCGTATCTGCTCCCAGGAGGACCAGTTCCACCACAGAACACACCAGATGGCCTCCTTCTTTAGAGACCGCAATTTCCCTTCCCAGGTGGTTAAAGATGCCCTCCAACGCATCTCGTCCACATCCCACTCCTCCGCCCTCAGACCCCACCCCTCCAACCGTAACAAGGACAGAACGCCCCTGGTGCTCACCTTCCACCCTACCAACCTTCGCTTAAGCCAAATCATCCGCCGACATTTCTGCTACCTCCAAAAAGACCCCACCACCAAGGATATATTTCCCTCCCCACCCCTTTCCACCTTCCGCAAAGACCGTTCCCTCCATGACTACCTGGTCAGGTCCACGCCTCCCTATGACCCACCCTCCCATCCTGGCATTTTCCCCTGCCACTGCAGGAACTGTAAAACCTGTGCCCACACCTCCTCCCTCACCTCTATCCAAGGCCCTAAAGGAGCCTTCCACATCCATCAAAGTTTTACCTGCACATCCAATAATATCATTTATTGTATCCGTTGCTCCTGATGTGGTCCCCCTCTACATTGTGGACGCCTCCTAGCAGAGCGCTTTAGGGAACATCTCTGAGACACCCGCACCAATCAACCACACCGCCCCGTGGCCCAGCATTTCAACTCCCCCTCCCACTCTGCTGAGGACATGAAGGTCCTGGGCCTCCTTTACCGCCACTCCCTCACCAGCAGATGCCTGGAGGAAGAACGCCTCATCTTCCGCCTCGGAACACTTCAACCCCAGGGCATCAATGTGGACTTCAACAGTTCCCTCATTTCCCCTTCCCCCACCTCATCCTAGTTTCAAACTTCCAGCTCAGCACTGTCCCCATGACTTGTCCAGACTTGTCCGACCTGCCTAGCTCCTTTTCCACCTATCCACTCCACCTTTTCCTCCCTGACCTATCACCTTCATCTCCTCCCCCATTCACCCATTGTACTCTATGCTACTCTCTCCCCACCCCCAACCTCCCCAAGCTTATCTCTCCACGCTTCAGTCTCTCTGCCTTTATTCCTGATGAAGGGCTTTTGCCCGAAACGTCGATTTCACTGCACTTTGGATGCTGCCTGAACTGCTGTGCTCTTCCAGCACCACTGATCTAGAATCTGGTTTCCAGCATCTGCAGTCATTGTTTTTACCTCGATGGCCTGCTTCCACACTGTCGGGATTCTCCAATGGATTTTGATAGCGTAAACGAGGAGAACCAGTTTCCATTTGCTGCGGTAGCACCAGCAGCCCTTGGCTTTGTCCATAAGTGACCACAATTTGAAGATTAATTTTCAGTACATTTGCTGAGAATGATAAAGGGTGGTAAATGAAAAAAATGGAAGAGTTGTGCTTTTTATCATTTGTTCAGAACCCTTTTTTTTGGTCTTTCTAAAACAGGAGCAGGGAATGTGGGCAATTGGAGTTATAGAGTCATAGAGACATACGGCAGGGAAACATATCCTTCAGTCCAACTCATCCATGCTGACTAGATATCCTAATCTAATCCTGTCCCATTTGCCAGCACTTGGCCCATATCCCTCTAAACCCTTCCTATTCATGTATCCATCCAATGCCCTTTAAATGATGTAATTGTACCAGCCTCCACCATGTCCTCTGACAGCTCACTCCATACCACTACCTCCTTCTGCATGAAAAAGTTGCCCCTTAGGTCCCTTTTAAATCTTTTCCCTCTCACCCTAAACCTGTGCCTTCCTTGTGATGAAATCACCAGAGTTGAGAACTACAGCCAGAAAGGTCTGTGACCAAAGGAGTGGATTTTGAAATGATTGGTTAAAAAGAGAGTGGAAGATGAAGAGTGTTATTTTTATGAATCCAGCAATTACACGGTGGAATATCCCAGTTATAAAAGTTCTAGAAACAATGCAGATTGGTCAACTGCCAGATAGTCATTGCTGGACCTTAGATAGGGTTTATGCATTGGGAGCTGTTCAGGAAGTTGAAAGTTCCAACCAGCTATTACCAAGTTATGAGTTCCCTCTAAAAAAGTCCTTAACTCTGAGTTAGAGTTGGAAATCCTGAATGGTTCCGACTCACTTACCTGAATAGTTATCCAGGAAAAGTTAGAGGAATTATCCATCAAAAGTAGGAAGAACTGACTTCTGCGCTAACTATTGGCTAGTCAACTGAGTCACATCTCTGAACCTACAACTGACACCATTCCTCAACATGACTACCTCCCTCACCCACCTCCACCCCCTATGGTCACCTGACCACCCACCACTACCAACACCCACACTCCACCCCAACACCACCAGACCCATCTTCCCCACTGCTGACCCTAACTACAACTCTGAGGACCTGACACCTTACCCCACGATTTTTTTCTGGACCTGAACCCCTTTCCAGACCAAATTCAACCCCAAACATTCTCCACTAGCCCTTCAGACATGATGCTGCTCCCCCTCACTCCCAGACATGATCAACACCACGATGGACCTCACCTACACTTCCTCCTCAACTCCTGCTCTACCCCTTCAGGCAAAATAGCCCCCTTCTCCAGATGCAACCAGTTTGGATTAATCTACAGTGCTTCATCTTGACAGTCCTTGGACTGGAAGTTTATCCAATAAAAAAAGCACTGAGGGTGAATGGAAAATGTTTAGTTTAATCTTTCCAGGTCTGCAGATTCGGACTAGTGACTCTCAAAGGGGAGTTGCAAATACAATTGAGAGTAGATGCACCCAAGAACAATTAGGGTAAGTTTGAACTTAACCTCTGTGTAGGTTCCCAATGGAATTGGATAGAAAATAAAATTGTAACTGAAATTCTAAGTACAGAAAGTAAAGTTGAACAAGGTGAAAAACCAATTGTACCCCACTCAAATTATTTTACAAAGGGGCAGGTTCAGTGAAAATTAATCTCAGAATTTAGCTGCAAATTTTCGAAGTTGCCCTTAAATAGTGCAGAGGAGGTCAGGGACCTGCAACAAGCCATCATCTTATTACTGAATCATCGTAATAACACACCAACGTTCTGTGGCAATGTCTTACCACTGAGACCAAAAACTGATAGAAAACTAGCTTGAGGTTACAAATCAGAGCAGCTGTTACCATATTCTGTGCAGTCTTTACAAGATTTTACAGCGATCCTTCTCAACTAATCTTCAGTGTCTCTGAATGATTGCAAAAATATAATTATGTAAAAGCAAGAAAGAATTTGCATTTATATGGAACTATCACCAGTTCAGAACTCCCTAAACTGGTTTATAAAGCAAATGGAGTACTTTTGAAGTGTGGACACCGGTGTAACATAGAGAAACCAGGCACAGCAAGATCCCATTGAGATTTCATAACTAGATAATCTGTTTCAATTACATTGGTTGATGAATAAATATTGGCCAGAAGACAAAGGAAAGCTTTCTTTGCCTTCTTCAGGTAATCTTATGGGATCTTCAAATTCAGCTTGACAAGGCCCGGATTTAGCCTACATCTCAAAGATGACATCCCTACAGTGCATTCTCAGATCTGCACTGGGGATGCCCAACTAAATTAATTTCTTAAAAAATTATTTATGGGATTTTCGTGTCAGTGGTAAGACCAGTATTTATTGACGATCTCAGGTTGGTCTTACAGCCACTGTGACACTTAAAAGTCAGCCATGTTGCTGTGGTCTAGAGTCACATGTAGGCCAGATCAAGGCAGGATGGCAGATTTCCTTACCTGAAGAACACAAGTGAAGCAGAAATTTATTGTAGCCAGAAACTAGGATAGTTCTGATAGTCACCATTGCTGAGATGAACTTTATATTTCAAGTTTATTAACCAGTTTAACTTTCGGAAGCTGCCATAGTGGATTCTGAGCCAGAGTCTCCAGAGGATTAGCTTAGGCCTCTGAATAATTAGGCTCAGTGACAGTTCCATAAAGCTACCACCTCACTCTTGAACACTCATCTGTTGTGGCTTCTGCAGTAGTGTTTCAACACATCACCCTCTGACTCTGAGGTGAGTACTATACTGAGTCACTGCAGTCGGTATGGGTGCAGAGGGCTTTCATTAGCAGTAAGGGTTACGTCATTAGCAACAAGAATTCTACTTCTCTCTGTGTATTGACAGACCTGAAGTTCTGAGAAAGAACACTACTATAGCCTACTCAATTTGGTTACCAAATGACTTGTCCCCTCTGTAGACAGCTCGTATTTGCCTCTCCAAAATGGGCAGGAAGGGTTTTTGCAATGTTCTTGGTCCAACGATATTTTCTCAATGTGAATTCCTATTCTGAGCCAGGCTGCACACCATAAACACTGGCAAATAAGGACAGAGGGGAATGGAGTCAAACATTTGCTGCACTCGTACACCCCTTAATGCCATGTGAAAGAACAGCAGAAGGTTGAGGGAAGGTTAATAACCTTCCACTTACTTTCTGGAATGGTGAGGGAGGGAGGAGCTTAGAGAGGTTGATAAAAGTAGAGCATAAATTAGACTTCATCTTCAGAAAGCGAGTGAAAGATAGAGACCTTGTGATGGATTTCCACAGCTTTTCCTCATTCATGTGAAATGATAGACAGTCAGCAGGACACAAAAGCAGCAATGTAATTGTAGAAGGCAAACTAAATTTCCCTGTAATCGTCTGTAGACAGTTCCATCCATCTGACAGTCATTGATGGTGTGGTATTGTCCGTAACTGTATAAAAATCCTGACTCAAAATGCCTCATCTTATTTCACATATGGATTGGAATGGATGGTGATGGAAAGACAATCTTTCATTCCGCAAAAATTCTATAAGTGCTTCTGAAGCACAGCTACCATCATAATGGAGGAAATGCAGTTCCATTTTATGCATATCAGAGTTGACCAAAAAAATCTACTGAGATTGGGATATGTATTTGGGAGAACCATGGGGAGAACTCTTTTTACCTTCACATGCTACAACTTGATCTGTTACACCCACCTGAGAGAGGAGATAAAACTGCAGTTTAACATCTCGCTTGAAAAATAACATCTTCAAAAATGCAGCACTTCCTCAGTACTTCAGTACATATGAGCTGAGAGTTTGTGTTAAATAGTCTCCGAATGAGTTGTAATGTTGACAGCTACACTCCCAAAGCTGATCACTAACTTATATCCATGTAACTCTGAATAAAAGCAATGGTGTATTAAGCTATCTACATTTACTGACTTTTCCAGATCCAATGTGAGAAAATATTTGCTTTGTATAGCACAAAAAAAATGCATATAATCTGGTACAGATTTGACTGTCTCATTCAGAGGGGGCTCAAGGGCAGTTGATGTGAAAAACAGGGACAAGAGCCAGGCTGGGCTATGCTTACATGTTGTTTTCTGAGTCCCATTTAAAAGAGTGGTTGCAGAGTGAGAAAGGTGGAAACACCACTTTATTGGTATAAAATGCATCTTTTTAAACGAGATGAAAATATAAACAAAAATATAAATGTAGAAAGGTGGCAGAATACCAAAGTAGTAAATTCAGATAAACCTGCAGATTAATATTCATGGCATGTGACAAATTACTTTAATATATACTGAACAAAGTGGTGCTCTGTGTATTCTCATGTCTGCAATACGACTAGCAGCAGATGCTTTACATTACTTCTTTCATTGAATATAATGACTTCCAAGTTCACATTTTTCCAGGCTGCACATGTTGAATCTGAGGGCCCATCAAGCTGTGTACATTTAAAGCCAATGCAGAATGAACATTCAATATAAGATTTTTTCCATCTTCTAAAAAGAATGCTGTAATTTAAAAGTGTAACATAAACTCACTCTGGCCACATTATGCAACTGAAATGGAAATATTTATATTGCTTGCCAGAATGGTTAATGTTCTTGTAAAAACCTCTACACTTACTTAATTCAGTGAAAGGCCCTTCACCTAAATTGTTCCAACTATCTGAATTTCACTGGTACCCCTGCCAGAAAAATTAACTAATATTACTTTGTCAATAAAAGTGGTTCCTTTGGACATTTAAATATAATGGCTAATTTACAAATCCAACCATTTTCTTTTCCTATAATTCTTCACTTGTTTTTGAGACTTTGGGTTTGCAGCACACTGTTAATGAGAAGACATGATCAAGATCTATCTCTGGCTTTGTGCTTCCTCATGATATTGGGTTTATTACATATTAAGTTTAAAAACTACAACACATGCTGTTCAGAGACTCTAATCTTACAGCTTCATTATTGAAAGACATTGCCATACATTCTACCATCAAATGCTAGTTGATCTATACCAAATGGTACTCTCTCCTTCTCTTTCTTAACTCTATCATACCATTTATGCACATGAGGAGCAGCTCTGAAATATCATCACCAGGTTTCCCCAGCATCTTAAAGTCTTTACTTATCAGTATTTATTTCTGATCGTTATACCTGGGTTACAGCAAATAGGAATATTTGAACTTCAGATTATTCTGGAATGGCCTCTCTTATGTTCTTTTTGTACTCCTGTGTCTTTAAGGTATCCAAGAAAATGGTATAATGGCCGACAGGATTTGGCTTTTAAAATTACAATGTGCACATGTTTTGCAAGATTGTTAACCAATGTATTTTAACTGAGCTTAGTGACACAGGAATTTTATATGAACCATGTGATAAACAAAAGGAAAATGACAAATAGAAATTATGTCGACTTTTTAGGACCTCAGGCTGTACCAGTATAATTTTTTGTAAAGTTACAGTTATAATGTAGGGAAATTGAACATTTAACTTGCACAGAGCAAGATCCCAAAAACAACAGCTGAATGAACAACAAGCTATTCTGCATTTTTTGCAGCATCATTTGAGGAGTAAATGTTGACCAGAAAAACTCCTCGTCTTTTCCTTAACTAGTATCAGACATGTTATTGTTTTACTTAAAAAAAAGTTTCAAGCCAGAGGCAGAGCAATGCGACAGACCTTCTGCCTAACTCTCCGGTTGGGTTTGCAGAGCCAGGAGGTGCTGTGACTTGATGCTTCCCACCTGGGAATGAACATTCAGACACTCAAGTTTAGTTGACCACGAGATCACCATACCATTTAATGACATGGTATAGTTAAATTCTGATTAATTGAATTTGTATCTAGCCCACTTTAGGATGTACTAGATTCCAAAAGATGTGCAATCAGGTGGATTGGCCGTGCTAAATTGCCCATAGCATTAGGTGCATTAGTCAAGGGTAAATGTAGGATGTTCGAGGAGAAAGTGAGGTCTGCAGATGCTGGAGTATCAGAGCTGAAAATGTGTTGCTGGAAAAGCGCAGCAGGTCAGGCAGCATTCAAGGAACAGGAAATTCGACGTTTCGGGCATAAGCCCTTCATCAGGAGGGCTGATGAAGGGCTTATGCCCGAAACGTCGAATTTCCTGTTCCTTGGATGCTGCCTGACCTGCTGCGCTTTTCCAGCAACACATTTTCAGCTCTAAATGTAGGATGGGTTACTCTTCGAAGGGTCGGGGTGGACTTGTTGAGCCGAAGGGCCTGTTTCCACACTGTAGGGAATCTAATAAGTACATTAACTCTTAGACTCTGGGAGCATTGATTGCAGCCCCAAATAATGTCATGAATGCCTTTCTCTTTATTGTTTAGAAAAGCTCTACTCAGAACAAGATTTCAGTTTCAGCTCAGATTCTAATCATATCAGAAAAAATACCCATATTTGTGATATAAATTGCCATTTAAATTGACAATCTTAAGTGATAGAACTACTGTATAAGAATAGCTAGCATATAAAGTAGAAACATTGACAGCAGGGCAACAATTTGTGCAACAGAATTACCAAAGGGGCTTAAGTTGGGCCTATAATTATGTGGGATAAACTATAATCTGATTAAGCATTTTTCTGGTATTATTATGACTCCTAAATACCTTGATGGCAGAATGCATTGTTCTCACGGAATTTATCTTTCACTCCATAATTACATTCAGTCCAATTGCACTAATTCATGCTACAGTGAAGAGAACAGCAATAAGTAGCTGGTGTATTTTATACTTGAATATGAAAGAAGTATATGCATTTATATAGCACCTTTTACAACCTCAAGATGTCACAAAGAGCTTTACAGTCAATTAAGTACTTTTGAAACGTAATCGCTGTTGTAATGTAGAAAATATGTAAAACTGTGGTTCAGGCTGATTGAAGCAGTTAAATGTAATACTATAATCAATTTGTGGTGCCCCATTTCAGCGAAAAAATGTGCCAGTTCATTAATCACTTAAAGAGAAAGAACAAAGTTAAGTGTGGTCCAACAGTGAGTGCTCTTTCAGGAACTTGCAAGGTATGCTTTGTGAACTTGATGGAATATTCAGCTCACTCTGTTCTGTTGGCCAGCAAATCACTTGATTTGAATGACTTGTTTGCAAAGGTAGGAAAATTATGATGCAGTAGCACCAAGTAAATAACTACTCTCTAAAACAGCAGAATTCCAAAGGGACAAAATCACATTCAAAAGGTAGCTAATGTCCAAACCTCAGCACTAGTTTTCATACATGTAATCCATTAAATGTCACAACATGTTTTAGTTCATGGACAAACACATGTCAATCAAGTTTTAAAACCCTTTCTGCTACAGGTTTTTATATATATATTGTTCTTTTATAATGTCCACAATTAATAAATCTGCAGTTTAGAATTGTTTTTTTTAGTTCCAAAGTACAATATGTATAATTTAGAAATCATTGTAGTAAACTTTAAACTATACTTCTCTGACTGTGTGTTTAATAATGTATACTTAGAATTATAAACACAATCCAGTTTAATAACCTGTAATTTATTGAGCCCAACCATACATTTGGGCGCTTGGATGTGGTTGATAGGTACTGGGCCTCTTTTGTTCAGGAGATAGCAACATTCATTCTGCTTGAAGCCTGCATAACTTTGCTCTATGTAATTCACAGCCACTCTGAGCGAAATAACATTTAACTTTACAAGAGACGCAGAGATCATGCTTGCATGGCTGTCTCAGGCCTATTTCAGCCTTTACAGTCTATTACTTTTTATTTATCTGTGGCCTGGTCTCTAAACTTTGACCTTGCTTCTGACCTTTCCTTGAAGAGTAGCCTTGGTGCTCTGTGTTCGGTTATAGTAGAAAGAGGGTCATGTCTCCAGAGATAGTGCACACATTTGGTATTGCTGCACTGTGAACTTTTACACTGCACAAATGGCAAATGAACAAGAAAAGAAAACAGCTGATGTTGCAGAAACTGGCAGTGTGGTGTTGGTGATCAGAATATGTAGGAATTGGAGAGGGTACAGAAAAGATTTACAAGCACCTCACTGGGACTGGAGGGTTTGAGTTATAGAGATAGGTTGGATAGGCTGGGACTTTCCTTTCACTGGAGTGCAGGAGGTTGTGGAGTGACCTTATACAGGTTTATAATGTCAGGAGGGGCATAGATAAGGTGAACAGAAAAGATGTTTTTTGTAGGATGAGGAATTCAAAACCAGAGGGCACAATTTTAAGGTGAGAGGAGAAGGATTTAAAAGGGAATTATGGGGCAACATTTTCACACAGTGGGTGGGTCATGTGTGAAATGAACTGCCAGAGGAAGTGGTAGATGCAGGTACAGTTACAACATTTAAAGGGTATATAAATAGGAAACGTTTAGGTGAGATGGGCCAAAAGCAGGCAAATGGGACTAATTTAGTTTGAAAAACTGGTGCGGCATGGATGGGTTGGACCGAAGGGGCTGTTTCCATGCTGTATGACTCTGTGACTCTAAAAGTGAACTTCAGATGGAGGTGTTATATCTTTTCAGCAAGCCTTGGTGTGAGATATCTCTGTTAATCTTTGTTGTCTACAATTGTTCTATTTGTGTCAAAGTCTTAACTATGGCAAAATTACCAAAACAGTACAAAATTCCTACATTAGCATAGTGCCTAAAATTCAAAAGTATTTCATTGTATCTAAAGCATGTTGGGATATCCTGAGGTTGGAAAAGATTCTATAATAATGCAAATTTAACTTTTTACCACATGGAGTACAGAGTAGGACAGATGGCATTAATATATCCTCGGATTCATTTGTCTCTTTCTCTCTGTATTTCTTTTTGTCTCTTCCCACTTATTTCTCTCATTGCACAGTTGTTTCTCATTTACATTTAGTAATTAAATAACGCTCTGCATTTTTTTAGTTAATCATGTTATCAAGGTTTAATTTTCTGCTGTACTTCCTCCTGCTGCTGTAGACAATGCCTGAGACTTGAGTTTTATAGTAATAGCCAGTTCTCTGATATTTTGTCAGTGTTAACAAGGCATTCACTTGTTATTGCTCAATGAGATGCTATGAATAATCATATCAGACATACCTTCTAATTTTCTCTGTGGCATGGGGCATTTAAATAAATTTTCTGTGCACATGTAGTACTTAATGTCTACTTGTATGCCACCTGTCCAGGAACTTTAAAGTTAAGCCTATTTACCATGCAGGGAATATTGCTCATGCCAATGCATTTTTTGATAAAGAATCATCTATTAGGTATATTATGTAGCAGCTGATAAATCAGCAACTGCATAGATACAATGTCAGCTCCATGTTACCCCTCCAATTCATATGAATTCCAATTTGTAGCTATGTCATTATCCCTCTTTAACATCACTGAGTCAAAATCCCTATTTAACAACATTATAGAAGCACTTCCATTACAAAGATGTCAACAGGTTGTCAAGAAGGTCTATCATGGGTGGCATGTTTGACTCAATGGTTACCACTGCTGACTCTCAGTGCCAAGGACCTGGTTCAACTCCAGCCTTGGGTGACTGTCTGTATGGAGTTTGCATCTTTTTCCCATGTCGGTGTGGGTTTCCACCACATGCTCCAGTTTCCTCCTACAGCCCAAAGATTTGCAGGTTAGGTAGATTGCCCATGGTAAATGAGGGGACAGTATGGCGTGCTCTTTGAAGGCTTGGTACAGACTCAGTGGGCTGAATGGCCTCTTTCTGCACTTCAGAGATTCTTTATTCACTTACTCAATGGCAGCTGGCGTAAGCATTAAACGTTTGCCTTGTTGGGATGACAATAATGTCCCAAGTATAGATACAAAGAAGGTTGAAAGCCATTGATGCAGTAGTCAGCTGTTGACAAGGTTGGATTAATTAACTCCAAGTAAATAATTGAATGGGATATTTGCACAGCGCCACACCATACAACATGCATTCAGTCATGGAGCCACTAGAACAACATTCTACTATTGGTTAAATTTTGTCTTAAATTCAAAGAAGCTTTTTGTGATGTTATTTTGGAAATTCCAGTCATATTATCATGAAATAAACATTACAGAGTGATGGAAACACAGGAAGATGAATAACATTGGCAACCAGTAGCAGCAGGTATCTAATTCACGGAATTGTGATTATGTCTAAAGGTGTATGGTGAAATTAAGTTATAATAGTGGCTATATTTCAATTGTGCTTAACTGGCTGTATAACATTTTGGAAAGAAAGGGAAGACTTGCATTTAATATAGCACTCAATATGTTCTAAAGCACTTAACACCCAATGAATCACTTTAAAATATAGATACGATATGTTAGGACATGTACGAACTAATCTGCAAGATTCCTGAAGAAACAATGTGATCTTGAGCATGATATTGGTCTTCATGGCTGAAGAATGAATTTTGGCGAAGTCATCATGGAGAATGCTCCCACAGTTCTTCAAAATTGAATTGTGCATCCTTCAGACCCAACTGAGAGGGTAAATAGAGCCTTCATTTAAATGCTACCTGAAGTCATGATAGTCCCAGAGGACTATCTGAATTCGCTCTCAGTAGACAGTGCCAGCTGGTGATGAATTTAACCTGAGGGTCAACCTTAGGCAAGGGGCAAGGATGAGAAAGAGGGATATTCATGGGAACCTCAGCTGGCACAGGAATTGAACCTATGCTATTGGCTGCACTCAGCCAACTGAACTAGATGAAACCCATCTGTAAAACATAATACCTCCAACAGTGCAACGCTTGTTCACTACTTTACTGAGTATGTGACCTCAATTTTATCCTCACAATATTCTAGTGGAACGTCAATCCACAACAACTGACCCAGAGCTGAGAATGTTACCGCAGTTCTGTAGCTTTGGGGCATCCTAAAGTGGTGAAAGGTGATATTAAAATACAAAATGTATTTTTATGATGGAAAAGGATTCCAGGGTAATTCAAATTTGGTTTCACCAGTAAGTCAGTTCATTATGGAGGAGAGAAATGCTGATTCAAGTTAAATGCGTCTGTGTCATGCCAACATGTTAGTTTCCACCTGTTAGCCCTCTTATTTGGAGCAAAGCAAATATATTTGGAATTGAGGACAGACGAGTTGACATGGTTAAAGCTAAGTCAATGTTGCATTAGGCCCACATTCAAGACTCTAATGAATGGGCGACATTCCAATTAGGTGTAGTGGATTGATGATGGCTGGATTACACAGCTTATCAATACTAATGGAAATAAAAGTTGTTTCAGTATTGATGATTTGGCACTAAATGACACAGCTAGATTTGGTAAAAACTACAGAGAGTTGTTTTATCAAACTAAAGCCAGATTGACATTTCAGAATCAATTTTGGACCTGAAATGTACTCCCATTCTCCTTTTAGTTGGCATGTGTTAAAGAAAACTAAAATCAATTTGTAAATGGTTAACATCTTCAAGGGCGTGGGTTTCCTCCAAGTGCTTCTGTTTCCTTCCACAGTCGAAAGATGTGCAGGTTAGCTGGATTGGCCATGCCAAATTGTCCCATAGTGTTCAGGAATATGTAGGTTAGGTGGATTGGCCATGCTAAATTGTCCCATAGTGTTCAGGAATATGTAGGTTAGGTGGATTGGCCATGCTAAATTGTCCCATAGTGTTCAGGAATATGTAGGTTAGGTGGATTGGCCATGCTAAATTGTCCCATAGTGTTCAGGAATATGTAGGTTAGGTGGATTGGCCATGCTAAATTGTCTGATAGTGTTCAGGGATGTGTAGGTTAGGAGGATTGGCGATGCTAAATGACCCATAGTGTTCAGGGATATGTCAGTTAGGTGGATTGCCCATGTTAAATTGTCCCATAGTATTCACGGATGTGCCAGTTAGGTGGATTGGCCATGTTAAACTGTCCCATAGTATTCAGGGATGTGTAGGTTAGGTGGATTGGCCATGCCAAATTGGTTGTAGTGTCCAGGGATGTGTGAGGATAAGTGAGTTAGCAATGGGAAATACAGGGTTACAGGGATAGAGTAGGTGGGTGGGTCTGAATGGAATGCTCTTCAGAGTGTCAGTATGGACTTGATGTGCCAAATGTCTGCTTCTGCACTGTAGAGATTCTATGATTCTATGATTTTGAGATGTTTCACAAATGCCCATTAAGAAGTAAGCACCAAGGCAGAAGTCTGAGATGAAGGAAGGATGACCCCTGAAAGTTTACCTTCAGAGATGAGTTTTGGTAACATTTTTACATATTAATGGAGGGGTGACCTAACAATAAATAGTTCGATCAAAATTCTGGCATGCTGTGACCAACAATGATGTTGGAGCAGCCTCCTCACACTGATTGCAGTGGTGTCAAAGAAAACACTCCTCTCAAGGATATCCAGGATGGAAATAAATTCTGGCCATACCAGTGAGGTTCGTATCCCAGAATGAATTCTGAAATGTGGAACAGAGGAAGGTGTACGCTTCCCCACTAATAATGAGGCAAAAGGTTGTTTAGGGCGAGAAAAAAAATGTAAATTGCAAATAGAGGAAGGGTTCCTGAATGTGGCTGGAGAGCAAAGGAGAATGCACAGATTTAATGTTTGGCTTTAAGTCTTCTACATTTGAAATGAAAGGCCCTGTGAGATTCAGCATGGATCGGCGCAGGCCTGGAGGGCTGAAGGGCCTGTTCCTATGCTGTAATGTTCTTTGTTCTTTGTTCATGGACATGGTTGATAGGTGGAACAGGTCAAGATCTAAGGGTTCTAAGGACAGAAGGGTTTTGAAAGTGCTGTAAATTATGACTGAAGTAGAATTACAGGATTATTGGTAGGCTATATTTGTTATTGGTAGTAGATTATTGGTAGTAGGATTGTTAGAATTTTGTATCATTACCCATTTTCTCATCAGTGTTCCACACAGGCTTTGTAAAAATGTGTGACAGGAACTGTGTGTAACATTCCAGACGGGTCTGCAAGCTACACAAAATCTGACAGAAACAAACACCCCTCCTTTAACCCATATGGGGGCCAGCAATGCAGGTGATGAAATAATACCCAATGAAGAGAAAAACATTTATATATTGATTTCATTGGTGCAAAGGTGAAGGATGGGCAGAAGTAAGCTCGTGATGAAAGGTTTTTGCCCAAAATGTTGATTTTCCTGCTCCTCGGATGCTGCCTGACCTGCTGTGCTTTTCCAGCACCACACTCTTGATTGAAGTAAGCAATGTCATTCAAGGTGGCAGTAAGAGGCCTCAAAAAAGATGTGAGAATCAATAAGGTTGAAAACGATTTAACCTAACAAATGTTTTAAACCTTTGGTGTTTTTTAGATTGCATATTCTATTTATTTACTTGCTCCAACACAAAAGATTTGTTGGTGATCTAGGACAGAAGGAATTCATGTAATATTAACAGTGCTATCTCACAGGCAGGACAGGTTCAGCAGAGGTGACGACACAGTGATATCCAGTCAACAGGAAATTGCCCTGGGATTGACTCTGGACTCCACCAAGTCTTGTGGTTTCAGGTTAAGTATGGGCAAGGAAATATCCTGCTGATTACTACATACCATCCTCATCAGCTCATGAATCAGTGCTCCTGCATGTTGAGATTTAAGGAGATGTTCGACATTCTGACAGGTATTGATATTGTCAAATAGGAGAAACTGCTTTCAGTGGGATGAGGGTTGGTAACCAGGAGATACAACAAGAAGAACTAGAGAGGATTGAAGAGTGGTGATGTCCTGAAATCTGGGCAGTTTGCTGCGAACAATGTTCTGTTTGAGGTTTGGTGGTTGATTAAAGGCGAGAAGTGGAGGTGTGGGGAAGGTCTTGGTGAGGTGCTCATCCTCACTGATGATGTGCTGCAGGCTGCGAGTAACATGGTGTAGATTTTCAGCTCCTGGGAAGTACTGGACAACAAAATGTACCCTGTCGGTTGCAACTCATGACAGACAACGCACATCAATCAACAGACAGTTGGAGAACACTTAAGCCGTCCAGGACATTTGACCTTGGACCTTCAGGTGATCACACTCCAAGGTGGCCTTTGGGACAGGCAACAATGCAAAGTGAGTCAGCAGAGGCTGATAGCCAAGTTCAGTACCCATGAGAATGGCCTCAATCAGGACCTTGGGATCATGTGACACTACAAGTGACCCCACTGCACTGTACACTCTCTCTCTCCCTCTCACTCACACACAAACCTACAGACACGTACACTCACGCAGAGCCCCCCTCTCGTACACAGGCTCTCTCTCATGCGCTCACACATACACCCCCCTACACACACACACACACACACACACACACACACACACACACACACACGTTAGTGGGGTGAATTTGTACTTACTGAATTACATTTTATTTTGCTCAAAAACTGCATGAATTCATGTAAGATTCTGTAAATCCTTTTCTAGAAATAGAATCATTCTGAGCATTGAGACACAGACGGTCTCACATAGGGCACCTCTCAGCTTCAATGCATTATCTGGGCCAACATGACACCTACTGTTAAAGTTCACTTGAGAATATAACTTTAAAAAAAAAGTTATGGGATTTTCATATGAAAGAACTGAAACCAACATGGTCATTCTAAAAGATGAGACTTAACAAACAATCCAGGTCTTTTTCAATATATAATTTCAATTGCATCACACTGTAAACTTTTGCTATAGATTCTGTGTCTTACGATCTTATTCTCCACAACTACCTGATGAAGGAGCAGCGCTCTGAAAGCTAGTGTTTCCAATTAAACCTGTTGGACTATAACCTGGTTTTGTGTGACTTTTAACTCTGTACATCCCAGTCCGACACCGGCATCTCCAAATCACGGTTATGGTGACAGTTGTAAAATGAAGAATATTCCCTGATTAATCTTTTAAGTTAGTACATTAAAGCAGTTTTATAGTAAGCCTCTATGTTGTGAAATTAATGTGTAATAAATATTTTCATAGATTCGTTTATAAACGTTACCATGGAAATGTCACCCTATTCAGACTTCTGCACATATAAAGAAGTACCAGTTCACACATTCAGAAGCAATGTCCATTAAATCATGGTGATACTCACATGATAAAATAAGGTAGGAGCAAGACTTGACTTGTTTGGGGTCAAAGGTTTTTCTGCTATTGGAGGAAGGTGACTGCTTGATTAATGTCGTCATTGCTTTAGGCTTCAAGCTATTCCCATATGTTGAGGGCGGTCAGCCTTGCAGACTAACAGCTTTAAGTTGCTGGGAAATAATAGATAGGTCCTAAAAGAATAACGCCCTTCACGAATAAAGATGAACATTCCTTCTTGGCATCACTTGCTTATATATGTATAATATTTTCAATATGCATGATTTGAAACTGTGGATCCTTTTTACATGAGTTTTACACTAATATTTGTCCATTGGCTGAGGGTTATCTCAATAAAATTAGCTCAACATTGCAGTGGCATTGAGGATAAATCACGCCAACAGTAGGTGCTCTTCCGCTTTTCCATTGGCCATTTTGCATCGATGATATGCCATTCCTGGTCTCCTAAGCCCGTTCTCACTCCTGGAGAGCTTGCTAACCTCTCATTTGTTTTTAATTTTTGTGAATGAAAGGGGCAAGGTTTTAGCCCCCACAGAAGGCAAGCATAAAAGGTGTGAAGGGTGACATAGTGTCTCAGTGCTGCTGCCTCCCAGCACCACGGGCCTGGGTTCAGTTCTGGCGGTGGATGACTGTCTGTGTGGAATTTGCGCATTCTCCCCGTATCTTCTGGCTTTTCTCCCACAGTCAAAAGATGTGCAGGTTAGGTGGAATGGCCATGGTTATTTGTCTGTAGTGTCCAGGGATCTGCAGGTGAGGTGGATTAATCATGGCACAATATCCATGGTATCAGATACGGTAGGAGGCTGGGTCAGGGTTGGCTTCTCTTTGACAGGTTGGTGCAGATTTGATGGACTGAATGGCCTCTTTCGGGATTCTATGGTTCGAAAGTTTGTACTGCCGGCCATCACGCCAGATTGCTGTTCTGGGTCAGCCAAATCAAAGGGGTTGAATGGCCACTTGAAGCCCGTTGAGGGAGGTTAGTTGGAAATTTCCAGTTTACTTCCAGGTCCTTTCAGGTTTTGGAGTCGAGGTCAGTTGCCTGGAGGCAGCCAATTGGAAAATAGCAATTCTTAGCAGGCTTTGGGCCCTTCCTGAATGCATGTCATGGTGCAGAGGGAAAGCCTTCAACAACGGGGACCCCGACTTTTGAGGGCATTCTTCTGTTTAAAAATTTGAGAGGTTAGACAGAAGGCACCTCCATCTTGAGGCACTCTCTGTCCCTTACCTGAAAAGGCAGCTTGCTGGTTCCTCTATGTTGTCAGGACTCCTTCTGACTGGCCAGTTTTGAGAGGCCACCTGCCATCTGAAACTAGACAGCAGGCCTGACATCTTCCCATTAATGATCTAACTTCTGGGAAAATCGTTGTCAAGTGAGTGCCTCCCTCCCATATGGAGTTTCGACTCCCCAATTCACCCTCACGTGGGAATCCCCACACAAAGCCTGTTCAAACTCTCAGCTGAAAATCCTGTCGTTGCTCAAGTCTGCCAGGGTATGGATTGGATTATGAATGGCTTGAGAGGGAAAGAACAATGGTGTAACATCTAAAGCTTTTCTTGGCCTGAATTGTGAGGCTGATTCAAAGTGTGATTTCCAGCTGAGGACGAAGCCTTGGCTCTGACCCAAAATGATGGGTTTGCTTCACTTGGACTCAATCTCTGCACACATACGCACCTCCCTAATTAATGTTATCCCTCAGCGATTGGCAGCAGACACTGCCGATAGATCTCGGAAGAGACCTAAGGAAGAAAGGGTGAACAGCTGTCACAGAATTAATGTCATTTCTACTGAGCATATTTTCCATTTAAATAATACAGGGTTTTCGTTTGCTCTGTAACTCCCCCCTCCAAAACTAATATGTTTATAAATTGTGAGATTGCAAAGCAGTAAAGATTGACGAGGATTAGTAATGAGTGATGGGTTCTACTGCTCTGGTTTAGTAAATTTATGTAGGTGCACAGGCTATTAATTGCAAGGTTCAGCTTTTCCAGGCAAGACAAATACCTGCACATTGAGACCTGACACTGTGATTTGTCAAACCATACAGCTGCTGCTCACCAGACTTCGAATGAAGAAGCAAAGATAAAGTAAATAAAAAAGGTGAGAAATCTTAGCTTGACAACATTGCACACACCTAGCTCTACCTTAGACTCTCATCAACTGATAGACTTATCTATGTGTGTGTGTTTAGGTTTGATTATTTCCATACTCTGCTTATTGGCCATTTTTTTGTCTATGTTCTGTAAACTCCAAAGTCCACAAAATATAGCACCATTATCCTGTCTCACGGAAAGCCTTCATCATCCTTCACTCTCACCCTTACAAACATACACTCATTCTCTGTACACCAATGCATTAAATTTAAACTTTGCATCCTCATCTTGAAAGTGCCTGCCTCACCCTATCTTCTGGCAACAGTGAGGACTGCAGATGCTGGAGTTCAGAGTCTACATTAGAGTGGTGCTGGAAAAGCACAGCAGGTCAGGCAGCATCACTCTATCTTCTATCAGCCCTCTCCCTCCTTTACCTTCAGGCTTCCAACATTGATCTTATGTGCACTCGTTCTTTCCTTCACCTGCCCAGGACATAGCTTTCAACTTCTACATCCATACCATTGAAAACAGCATCCTTTCGCTGTCCACCTACTTTACTCTCATCCTTCCACTCAAGAGATCAGGAAACATTTCATCACATGAATTTTACCAGAAATTTGTAGCTCTCTCTCACAAAAAAAAATGCTGTTGGGTCAATTGGCGTTTTAAGACTGGAGTCAACAGCTTGTTTTGTTGGACAAGAATCACATGTGATATGGAATTGAAAGGCCATCAGCCATGATTGAGTTTGTAAGGTGGAGCAGCACTAAGGACTGAATGGCCAGTTCCTGTTTCCGATGTTGGTGAGATTGTACTGATTGGAAGTGTTATGTAATTTTAAGAGTTACCTGAAATTATATATGCTACCTCACCGCTAAACCTGATGTAAACCTAACTTTAATTCCAAACAAGTGATTTCCAAAAATTATATTGACCCTTATCACAGCCTTATCTATTCATGTTAGCTCAAAGTTATTGAATTTGGATTATGTGTGAATTCAAAATCTTCTGCCTCCATATGGTTTGATTTCAATGACTAAACAATTCAAATATTGAGAAGGTCCGTTCAGAAAGAAGTTTGAAGGAACTGAGAAGACAATAATAGTTTGCATTTATGCAACTCTTTTCACATGCACCGCAGTCCATTTATAAAGCCAGGGATCCCAGGTATCTTTAAATGGACTCAGTGACTTTTCAAAACATTTATGAAGAACAGACTTACTTGAAAGTCCAGATATTTGCAAACATCAGCTTCCTCAAGCGGAGCAGTATGATAACAACTAGATAATCTGTTTTTATAATGTTGATTAATAGATAAGAATGTTGATAGAATAAATAGAGAGAGTTCCTAACCAGTGGATGCTGATTTTAAAACATTGCAAAATTGGAATACTGGGGTGAGACTTGAGTTTGCAAGGTGAATTTACCTGAAATGTCTCGCTGGGAAGGCTGGTAAAAACATATTCATTGGTAATTTGCAAAGGAACTTAAGTATGTACTTAAAAAGGATTTTTTTCCCCCTTTCTTATGGACTTGAGAAAGGTTTATAAGTGAAGCTTCCTCAGGATCGAGTATTAGGTACCTGGCAGTTTTTGATATATATTTAGGGCCAAAACTTGGGGACACAGGACAGAATTTCAAACTTTGTAGATGACCCAAAACTTGGAAATATTGTGAAGTAGGTGTTCAAAATGAAGATTAAAATTAGTCAGAATTGCGAAATGAGTTATTTTGGGATGAAGAATGCAGTGAGGCATTTTGAAATATAGGACACACATCTAAAGGGGTAGGAGCACAGGGGCCTAATGCTATCATTGAAAGTGACTGGGTAGGTTGAGAGAATGGTTAAAAAAGGATTCTCACAGAATCTAGGGTTTTATAAATACTAAACACATAGAATACAAAAGTTGGGAACTTATGATAACCTTGAACAAAGTACTGATTAAGCCTAAACTGGGGTACTGTGTTTCAAGAAATAAATGAAAGCATTAGGAAGGATGCAGAAACAATTCATGAGAATAGTTCAGGGAAGCAAAACATTGTAGATAGTTTGGAAACGTTGGGGCTGTTTTTCTCAGAGAATAACACATTGAGAGTGGATTTGATAGAGGTGTTAAAAATCATGAAGGAGTCTGCACCAAATAGATTGGGAGAAAATGTTCCTATTGGTGGAAACATTCAGAATAAGAGGACACCAATTTAAGGTGAAAGGGAACAATGATGACATAAGGAAAAAACGCTTCCATGAAATGGGTGGTTAGGATATGTCTGAGCATGTGGTGGAAGCAGATTCTATTTTGCCTTTCAAAAGAAAGGTGTATCATTACCAACACAGGAACAATTTGCAGACCTCTTGGGAAAAGGAGGCGGACTGGCATTCAAACTGCTATCACAGAAAACTAACACAAACACCAAAGGTGGAATATCCTTCCCTCTGTGTTGTAACCATTGTATGAATGCAGGGCTGTAGGGAAAGAAAAAGAATTGGAACCCATTAGAAAGCTTTTACAAAGATATGACAGAGGCCAATGGGCCAAATGACTCCCCTTTCCCCCTCCAACCCCAGCTGGGAATCTTTAATAATTCCATGATTCCATAAATAACCTGTTTTCCCCAATATGATCCTTTTTCCTCCGTTTATTTCCACACACAGTCGTGCAAAGTAATTTCCTCTTCCTTGCCTTTCTTCTATTGTTATGTTGAATGACATCATCAATACTTTAGCAAACTGCATTTGTGCTCCATAATGAAAGCTGGCGGCTTAATTGTACCTTTTTTCAAATACAACACTTTATTTTCATGGTGTCAGCAGTTTAGGGGGGAATAATATCTTCAACCTCGACCTCCATGCTAGTTCTTAATCAGTGCTCTCCATATCTTTCGAAACTTTGTCTGGCAAACTTCAAACAGCAGCAGAAATACTTCTGGCACTTTCTAAATGCAAGAGATTACAGTGTATGCTGAATGTCTGCTGTACACTTTGGTGATGTGAAATGAAACATTCTACATCAGACTGTACGCGGTACAGGAGTTGGAGGTGATTGAGAGTGGACGCACTCCAAATGGTAACACAGTCTCTCCAGCATATATCTTTGTGAAAAGGCACAGAGTCCATTTGCTTTTGAAAGGAATGATATTATGGAGATCCCCTAGTATATCTGGATTACATCAGCTTAAATCTTGCAGTTCTACTAATCTGTGAGACTGACGAATAATTTTCAGGAGATGGTGAGAGTACACTAAATCTTATGCATGTCAGGCAGAAAACATGTGCAAAGGAGGTCCAATGCATGGGCCAACATCCTATGACAGAAAACCATTCCCACCATATTGGATTGGGTGCAAAAGAGACAGCCCTGGGTCAGTCATCAAACTCAATTAAAAGGGGGCTGATGCCAGTTTTGGACTCTTTAAGATGATCAGATCTTTAATAGGTAACTGAAGCACCACCAAAGTACAAAACATTTTGTAATAAAAAATAATGAGTCATGAACAGATGTACAGGATGGAAATGGACCCTTTGATCCAACACATTCATGCCAATCAGATATGCTGAACAAATCAAGTCCAATTTGCCAGTATTTGGCCCATATCCTTCTAACTCTTCCTATTTATGCATCAACCCTTCCTATTCAACCCTTCCTATTCAAGGCCTTTTAAATGTTGTAATTGTACCAGCCTTCTCCACTTCCTCTGGCAGCTCATTCCATATATGCACCACCCTCTGCATGAAAAAACTGCTTTTTAGGTCCCTTTTAAATTTTTGCTCTGTCATCTTAACCTAAGCCCTCTAGCTTTGGACTGCCTTGTGGAAAAGATCTTGGTTGTTCAGTATATCCATGCCCCTCATGTTTTTATAAATACTTATAAAGTCACCCCCAGCCTCCGACGCTCCAGGGAAAACAGCCACAGCCTATTCAGCCTCTCCATATAGCTCAAACCCTCCAACCCTGGCAACATTGTTCTTTTCTGAATCACTTCAGGTTAAATAATGTCTTTGCTATCTTAGACAGGCCAGAATTGAACATAGTATTCCAAAAGTGGTCTAACCAATGCTTATCCAAATTTTGCCACCAGGTTCATATTAATGGCCTCTGCTCACTTCCCTCCTGCTTGTCATCCTTTCTTGGCTACCAATGGCCATGGCCAACATCACTGATGGAGAAAGTGAGGTCTGCAGATGCTGGAGTATCAGAGCTGAAAATGTGTTGCTGGAAAAGCGCAGCAGGTCAGGCAGCATCCAAGGAACAGGAAATTCGACGTTTCGGACATAAGCCCTTCATCGGGAGCTTGTGGTGCAACAGTAGTGTGTCTGACTCTAGATCAGATGGTTGCGTGTTCAAATCGTGTCAAGCTCGCTGAAATGAGCAACATCACTGATGACCCAGTCTGTACTCCCCCTGCCATTAAGCTACTGTTAGATCCATCTACTGTTTGCTCAGCATGATCCCAGGAAGCATAACGGACCACCAACTTCATTAGGTACTGGCAGGTACATTCCAACTCAATAGGGATCCTACATCGAGAACAGAGTACCAATGGCTTTTTCAACCACAGGGAAGGTTGTGTACCTTATCTCTTAATCCATGTACCTCCCAGTGGGAGTGACAGTGAGGACCAGAACCTCTATTTGATTTATGCTGTCCCCAGTTTGAACTGAATGCCACTGCAGTCACCAAATGGAGATCCAAATTGTGTTCAACAACTCAAGCCGGGGATGATACCTGGAAACCAGAGTTTGCTCATTGAAAAGTGTTTACAATTCATATCTTATCAGTTCTTTTTTCAAAAATATTGCTTCCTTCCCACAATAGTGCTTTGTGAATATGAGCTTTGGGATTCTCAAAGTCAAGAGGGATGTAGATAACAATTTGTTCTCTGGCTGAAGGATGTGTACTCCCCCTCTCAACCACCACCATCCCCGGCTCCCACCAATAAAAAGACAGAACCACTGCATTGATGTGGGTTGAGGGAGTAAAAAAAAATGTAAGTTTGAAGCCCAGTATGGGGGAGGGACAAACAGCATTCAATATCAATAGCACGAGGCTGATCAGTGAGTAAAACCTTTCCAAGTCAGGGGGTTGAAGCATGGTCAGTCGTGGGGGTCAGTGGAATGAATGTTATGGCTGGCTATCAGGGGACACTGTTGCAGTAAGGAGGTTGGGGTGACTCCACTCTAGGGACTGGAGGCAGCAACCTGGGATGCGGAGCTGACAAGGATGGTGAAGGAGGCAAATTTGATATTTAAAGGGGGATGAGGAAGGTGGGGAGGGAAGCCAGTAGGAGGGTGTAGATGTTGCTGGAGTGAGCTGCAGAGGAGAGTTGACAGGCACTCGTGACTGTCATAGTGTCCAGAGGGGGTCTGAGTAACATGATGGTGAACATGACCAAACTATAGAGAGTGGACTCAGGGGCGTAAGGATGAGGATTGGAATTGTAGTTCGAGATGAAGATTGGGAACATGTGGGGTTTCAATCGAGATAGGCTGCCCAGGGAGTATCAGGCAGAAAGGGATATGGATGGTGGGGAAACCCAATGACTGTGACCTGCATGTTCTGCTGAGCGATAAATGTGACCAATTTGTGGAAAATGGCTGTAGCCATGCTCACATACTAGGCAATGTAGCTCTGGGAAGAGGAAGAGGGTTCAGTCCTCATTTAGCGCTTACACTTTCCTACCATCTCTTTGCCACACAAGTTAATGGTGTTTTGATCAGAAATAAGGTCCAATGTCAAAAATAGCAAGGGGGATCTTTCCATGGCCCTCCTTGTTGGAATTCTCCCTTTTTACTGTGTGGAGGAGATGTCAAGCTGTCATTTGTGAATGAAGCAAATACTGACTGCTCATATTACTACAGACCATGTTCTGGGTTATTTTGTGTTCCCCACAGGTTCACTGCAAGTGTGAATGATGGATTCAGCCACAGCAGGGGTTATCATCACTGTTCCTGTGATGTGAAAAAAGGTGCCGAGAAACAGATGTGCTAGGAATACCAGGACCAGCAGCAACCACCACAGATACTGAACCAGTAAATGAAGAGGTTATAGAAAGAACAAAGAAAATTACAGCACAGGAACAGGCCCTTCAGCCCTCCAAGCCTGCATCGATCCAGATCCTCTATCGAAACCTGCCACCTATTTTCTAAGGGTCTGTGCCTTTGCTCCCTGCCCATTTATGTATCTGTTTAGATACATCTTAAATAATGCTATCATTCCCACCTCTACCACCTCCACTGGCAATGCGTTCTAGGATACCCACCACCTTCTGCATGAAGAACTTTCCACACATATCACCCCTAAATCTTTCCCCTTTCCCTCTGAACTCATAACCTCCTAGTAATTGAGACCCCAATCTGGGAAAAAGCTTCTTGCTATCCACCCTGTCTATACCTCTCATAGTTTTGTAGACTTCAATCAGGGTCCCTTCCCCCCCTCAACCTCCATCTTTCTAATGAAAATAATCCCAATCTACTCAATATCTCTTCATAGCTTGCACCCTCTATGTCAGGCAACATCCTAGTGAACCTCCTTTGTATCCTCTCCAAAGCATCCACATCCTTTTGGTAATGTGGTTACCAGAACTGTACGTAGTATTCCAAATGTGGCCGAACCAAAGTCTTATTCAACTGTAATGTGACCTGCCAATTCTTGCACTCAATATCTTGTCTGATGAAGGAAAGCCTGCCGTATGCCTTCTTGACCACTGTACTGACCTGCATTGCCACCTTCAGGGAACAATGGACCTGAACACCCAGATCTCTCTGTACATCAATTTTCCATTTTTCCATTTTCTGTATTGTTCACTCTTGAATTGGATCTTCCAAAATGCATCACCTCGCATTTGCAGGATTGAACTCCATCTGCCATTTCTCTGCCCAACTCTCCAACCTATCTATATTCTGCTGTATTCTCTGACAGGCCCCTTCACTATCTGCAACTCCACCAATCTTGGTGTCATCTGCATACTTGCTAATCAGGCAATCTACACATTCCTCCAATTCATTTATATATATTACAAACAACAGTAGTCCAAGCATGGATCCCTGTGGGACACCACTGGTCACAGGTTTTATGGACTAGGCCAGACCACCCAAAACATTCTTGAGCAGGAAACCCAGACCATTAATTTGCGATTTCGGTAAGTGTACAGTGAAAACTACCTGGAGTAAACTAGCTAGGTTGACTACCAGGTCAAACAGGACTACCAAGACTAACAGCCAAAGAAATCATTCACAAAATTATACAATGAAACACAAAGAACAGAATAAAGAACCCCTACAGAACTCAGTTTATCCAAACTAGACTTAATTATACTGTTCCGAATATACACAGGAATCCCAATAAGCAAACTCTCTTCAAAAACAGTAAAAAAATGGAACGAATGCTCACAGATTGAAGTTAGAGGGGCAAAAAGAGAGAGAGAGAGAGAGACTGTTCACACAGTCCATTGCTGAACTCCTAACTAGCTCTGGACTGAACTGAACTGCTAGAGAGCTGACCACTTCCCTTTCATTGTACAGGTCACTTCTAAACATGACCGCTTTGGCCTGAAGTCTCATCTGTTTACATATAAACAAAAAGGCCTCTCAATAACCGTTAATCTCTGTACCAAACCTAATCAGCACCGGGAGATGTTTATAACCCCTCTGAAAAAAACCAAGGACATAGTATCCTTGAGAAAAGGAACAGTTTTTAGAAAAAAGGGACCAGCTTTGTGACACAGGTCTCCATTTTGAGAAACTCCCTTCCACTACTACTCTGTCTCCTGTTACCCAGCGAGTTCTTTATCCATCCAGCTAGAACATCCCTGGACACCATGCGGCTTCACCTTCTCCATCAGCCTACCATAGGGAATGTTATCAAACGCCTTATTCATGTCCATGTATATGACATCTACATACCTCCCCTCATCCATGAACTTTCGTTACGTCCTCAAAGAATTCTATTGGGTTTGTAAGACATGACGTTCTCGGCACAAAACCATGTTGCCTATCACTGATAAGCCCATTTTCTTCCAAATGGGAATATATCCTATCCTTTAGTATCTTCTCCAGCAGCTTCCCTACCACTGATGTCAGACTCACAGATCTGTAATTACTTGGGTTATCCCCACTACCCTCCTTAAACAAGGGTACAACATTAACAATTCTCCAGTCCTCTGAGACCTCCCCCATTTTCAAGGATGTTACAAAGATATCTGTTAGAGCCCCTGTTATTTCCTCTCATGCTTCCCTCAGTAACTTACGATAGATCCCATCCGGACCTGAAGACATATCCATCTTAATGCGTTTTAGAATACCAAACACTTACATAGATCATAGAACCTTATAGTGCAGTACAGGCCCTTCGGCCCTCGATGTTGTGCGACCTTTGAAAATAATCTGATGCCCACCTAGTCTATACCATTCCATTTGTATCCATATGTATGTCCAATGCCCATTTAAATGCCCTTAATGTTGGCAAGTCTACTACTGTTGCAGGCAGGTTGTTCCATGCCCCCTACTACTCTCTGGAGAAGAAACTACCCCTAATATCTGTCCTAAATCTATCACCCCTCAATTTAAAGCTTTGTCCCCCCGTGTTAGCCTTCACCATCCTTGGAAAAAGGCTCTCACTGTCCGCCCTATCTAACCCTCTGATTATCTTCTATGTCTCGATTAAGTTCACCTCTCAACCTTTTTTCTCTTCAGTGAAAACAGCCTCCGTTCCCTCTGCCTTTCCTCGTAAGACCTTCCTTCCATACCAGGCAATGTCTTAGTAAATCTCCTCTGAACCCTTTCCAAAGCTTCCACATCCTTCCTATAATGCGGTGACCAGAACTGTATGCAATACTCCAGGTGCAGCCTTACCAGTGTTTTGTACAGCTGATGTACAGGTTAGTGAGGCACGACCTACTCTTCACAAAATCATGTTGACTATCCTTAATCAAATTATTGCTTTCCAGATGATTATACGTCCTAAATCCTTCCTTCCTCCCTCCTAATGCCGAGTTTGACCTAGAGTAATCAAACATCTATCCCGAACCTCAACATCCGCCGTGTCCCTCTCCTCAGTAAATACCGATACAAAAGTACTAATTAAGCAACTCACCCATATTTTCTGACTCCGCACATATCTTTCCTCCTTTGTCCTTGAGTGGGCCAAACCTTTCTCTCGTTACCCTCTTTTATATATGACTAAAAGGTTTTGGGATTTTCCTTAACCCTGTTTGAATAATATATTTCATGACTCCTCTTAGCCCTCTTTATTCCTCATTTCAGATTGCTCCTACATTCCCGATATTATTCCAAAGCTTAGTCTGTCTTCAGTTGCCTAGATCTTATGTATGCTTCCTTTTTTCTCTTAGCTAGGATCATAATTTCACCTGTCATCCATGGTTCCCTAATCTTGCCATTTTTATCCCTCATTTTCACAGGAGCATATCTCTCCTGAACTCTAATCAACCTCTCTTTAAAAACCTCCCATATATCAGATGTGGATTTACCTTCAAACAGCTGCTCCCAATTTACATTCCCCAGCTCCTGCTGAATGATTGAAGGTTCCCTCAGGGTGCACAGAAGAGTCAGAGTTTTTACTCCTTCATGCCATTTCCTCCAGATGAACGAGTCACAGACTCACCACAGACTGAGGATGTGGACCTGGGACCTAAAGGAATGGAGGGCCATCCTATCCTGCAGACCATCAAGGTGACAGCTGCCCTGACACGTTTGGCAACTGGCTCCATCCAAGAAACCAATGGGGACCACAGTGGGATCTTTCTGTTGTCAATCCGCAAACATATTAACGCTGCGACTAATGTAATTTGTGTCAGATCACACTGCTTCACCTTGTCTCCCTGTGACAAGGTCAGTGCTGCAGCCCAGATAACATAGCTGGCTTCTACCAGGCACAGAGTGCTGTAGACTGGACATACATCACATTGACGGGACCATATCATCACACAACAGAGTTCAGCAAGAGAAAAGCTTTCCATCCTATCAGTGTGCAACTGATCTGTGATCATCAGTTCCACTTTTTGGGAAATTTGTACCCAGTTCCTCAGGAATTTCTATTTCCTTAAAACCTCTCAAATTCCTGCTGCAGTTAAGGTCCAGATCCTTGACAAGTCTGATTACTGGGTGTTACAGTCTACCAATTGTGATCATGACTGATGACATTGTTATACAACCCCCAAGACTTAGGAAAAGCGCAGGTTCAATGCCTCTTATTCTCCAACCCGTGCCACGGTGGGACAGATGATAGACCTCCTGAAGATGAGGTTCCATTGCTTGGACTGATCCAATAGGACATTGGAGTGTGTCACATTACCCTAGCAGGCCGTGCCCTGCACAACTGGACCAGACAATACGGGCATGTGATGGGTCCTGACAAAGTGGGAGAGCAGGACCAGTGTTCCAAGGAGGAGGACATTGAGCATACAGAGCAACACCTTCTGCATGATAGGCTGCAGCGAAATTGGCCACCGCTAGTCAGACAGGAATGAATCGATGCCCAGTTCCAGTAGATGAGAGCAGGGTGCAGGGATCACTCACTGAATGTAAAATTGCTGGCAAACAGTTTGGTTCTATTCCAAGAGGCAAATGCACCTTCTGTTTGATTTTTGATAACTTTTAATATCTGCCAATGAAAATGAACGTTTTATAACAGCTGACAGCTTCCCTGTAAATCATGGTCCCACATTGAAGAAAGCAGTGAATGGGACAGGGATGTAAGAGGGAATGCAGCTAAAGACAGGGATGTTACGTAGCCTGCTGCTTAAACAGTGATAGGTATAGGAAAGTACCTTTGTATGAACAGGGAAGTCTCACCATGCCACCTCTATGTCATAAGAAGCATTGGTTTATAACAGCTGTGCCACAGCATTGACGGTGAAGTCTAACTTCAGACTGCCAACACTTGACCAGATACCATGACCGGCGTTCCAAGATACTGCCAGTGCCAGGAATTGTCAGTATATCTGGCAGTACAGTAGCTTGCATTTATGACAAGTGGGAGTAAAGGTCTGGCATTGGATGAGATGGCTGCTGTAATTAGATTAGATTAGACTTACAGTGTGGAAACAGGCCCTTCGGCCCAACAAGTCCACACCGACCCGCCGAAGCGCAACCCACCCATACCCCTACATTTACCCCTTACCTAACACTATGGGAATTTAGCATGGCCAATTCACCTGACCCGCACATCTTTGGACTGTGGGAGGAAACCGGAGCACCCGGAGGAAACCCACGCAGACACGGGGAGAACGTGCAAACTCCACACAGTCAGTCGCCTGAGGCAGGAATTGAACCCGGGTCTCAGGCGCTGCGAGGCAGCAGTGCTAACCACTGTGCCACCGTGCCGCCCACGGTAGGGGTGTGGTAGGTAGTTAACCAGGTAGGTTGATAGCACGATAAACCCCACTAGGCTTAGCAGAGAGAAACCCTCCATGAATCTTAACAAAAATGACATTTGGCCAAAATAAGGGAATTAGTCTGTAATTTCCCAGCTGTACTCACCTTGTCTGTGTTATAGTGTTTTTTTTTAAATTGTTTAGTTATTCCTTCTGGAATTCTTTCCCGATTCCCCTCCCCCCTTTCCCAGCTATATGCTTACATCAACTTTCCAGCATCATAAAGCCACAGTCACACAGACTGACAGGCAGGGCATTGTAGCAAAAGGGTCCTTTCAAAATCCTGAAAGCCATGGAGAGAGGGTGCCCTGGTCATTAGTTGGAGCTTTAATGCATTCCGTGCTTATCAGTCTCCAGACAGGTCACACAATAGCATTAATACCATTACGCCTGGGACAACATTTGAGTAGGACACAGGAACCTTTCTGACTGGGCAGTAAAACTAAAGAGCGAGTTTAAAATCCTGGGTAACGATTTCAGCAAACAACGATAAGGACTATCCAGCAGAAGGATCAGCACAGCTGCTGCTAAAACCTTACTACCTGCTGGGCGTTGCCTAGCAACAAGGCCTCCTTCTTCCCCAGAGACTTTGTAATTCACAATTAAGGTTTGCCGAGAGGTTTTAAAGCCCCGGCAAAATGCTACCAGCTATGTGCACTTTTTGAATTTTGAGGGAGGGCTGTTCTTCAATCTTACAATGTCTATGGGTGAAACAGATCTTTCTGGATGTAAGTTATAACAGATAAATCTTTCAAAAGGGTCAGATTTCAATTTCAGTATCGAATGGAATACGTCCATACGTCGTGGGGGTGGGGGAGAGAAATGTCAAAGGTACTATGTAAATGCAAGCTGTTGTTACAGTTAGCCCAATATGTAAAATAATTCAACATTTATATTCTGGCTGGAACTTCAGTAGCCAAACCATGCAAAGAGACATCACATATACAGGTTGGATGTTTGAACTTTGATTAGGTAATGTGGCTCAGAATAGAGTCTTTCTGGACTCACCGAAAACTGGGGTTTTGTGCATGTCTGCCTGTTGTGTATGCAGACGTTCTTTGTTTCTGATACTAGACAACACAGACTTAAGGTTATTGGCCATAGAAGAGATGAGAATTTGTTTTAACCAGTGAGTCTTTGTGGTCAGTAATGCATTACCTGGAAAGGTGTCAGAAACACAGCCAGTGGGAACTTTCAAAAGGGAATTAAGTGAATACTTAAAAAGGAAAGGACAATGGGGAAAGACATGTGGAGTAAGACTAATTGAATAGCTTTTTCAAAGAGCCTTGAAGAGGCACAGTAAGCCAAAACACCTCTACCTGTGCAATAATTTTCTATGAATCAGTCCAGATCTTCTGAATCCAGGAATCTGAATCTCAATGACTGCTGCTGTCTCATGGTCAATCTGCAAACTGTGATTTTCGGGTAAGATTTCACTACATAAATTGGTCACTTTCGAATCAAACAATATAGGAAGAGGCCATTCAGTTCATATTACCTGTAAAGCTCTCTGTAAATGCCATCTAATTAGTCTACTACTATACACAGTTTCCCACAGCAAGTTTTCCTTTGCAAGTAAATGCCTAATTTCAACACCTGCGTATAGGCCATACATCTCAGTAATTGTCAGATTGAATAAAACAAGATGTTCCTTCAGATGTTTATCATAGACAGACTGCTCATTCCTGATGAAGGGCTTTTGCCCGAAATGTCGATTTCGCTGCATTTTGGATGCTGCCTGAACTGCTGTGCTCTTCCAGCACCACTGATCCAGAATGTGCATGTAGTCACCCAGCCTGCACTTGCAAATCCCAACACAAAATGTCTGCTGTTAGATGTGATGGGGCAACACTTGCTAAGCAATCCTTAGTGCACTAACAGCAATATTAACAAGCAATTTAGGGTAATCTTTTAGTCACATAATGTTATTTACACTTAACTTGCACGGGAACTGAGTGTCTGCCATCAAAAGGGATATGCTCATGCATTGTGTCTTTATTGAAATATGTAGGAACTCGGATAGCCCAGAGTTCCTTGTTTTTTTCTCGATGGCAACACATTGGTCAACCAGAGTCAACTTGCACACCAATTCAACGTTTTTCTCCTGCAGTAGAAGTTGGTGTGAACATATGAAACTTGACATTCCTGCATTTGTTCTAATGAAAGCAAGGTGATTACATCTTGACAATGTATTTCTCTTCTGAAAATGTGTTGCTGGAAAAGCGCAGCTGGTCAGGCAGCATCCAAGGAACAGGAGATTCGATGTTTCGGGCATAAACCCTTCTTCAAGATTCCTGAAGATGGGCTTATGCCCAAAACGTTGATTCTCCTGTTCCTTGGATGCTGCCTGACCTGCTGCGCTTTTCCAGCAACACATTTCAGCTCTGATCTCTAGCATCTGCAGTCCTCACTTTCTCCCCCAATGTATTTCTCTTTTCAGCCAAAATCATATGCAGTTTCATGTTGAAAGTTATCTTCAAATCTGCTTCAGCTTACTTTTCAGATCTTACAGTACACTGAAGTAAAAAGATTCTCATTTTTTGCTAATTACCTGAAGCCTGGGTCCTCTGGTTTCTGCCAGCGGCAAATGTTTCTTTGTACAATGAAGCCATAACAAAACATATGGATTTTTGTTGTGTCATTTGTTATAACTAGATCCCCGATGATGCCCCACAAGCTGTAATGGTTCCAGATGAGAAACCCCAATTGTCCACCTCCCCGGTGAGGAGGGATAAATCACATCTCCTTCTTTATTCACTCAGCCCTTGGTTGGGTACGACATGGTTAATTTACAAAAGATCCCTTCCTCTTGTTTATCTTTCTTTCAGAAAAAGTGGAATTGATGTTTTAAAAACAACCAATTTAACCAGGATTTCTTAAGTTTACGAAAGAGAGAGTTTGCAATCTACTAAGTGTGAAAAGAAACAACAATGTAACACACATGCACACAGATTAGAAATGCACCTTATTCATGTAACAGGATAGAACAGAATTGGTTTTGGTGGGTGTCACTGGTAACATTCTTGCTTCTGAGTCAGACAGTCTTGGTTCAAGCCCCAGTGCAGAGTTTAATCATAAAATCTAATCTGACATTGTAGCACAGTCCTGAGAGAATGTAATACTTTGAGATGCAGCTCTGAGGATAAGAAGCTAAACCAAGGTCCTCCCAATAGGTGCACATAATCTGGTGTAACTATGTAAAAGTAGAATAGGGGAGTTCTGTCTGGTGTCTACTTGAATGTTTATCCTTCAAGCAATATTACTAAACTCAATTTCTGGGCATTAGCGAGGCAGTGACACTGTGGTGATATAACTGGGCTAGTGATCCAGTGCACCAGACTAATGTTCTGGGGATATGTGTTTGAATCCCACCATGGCTAATGGTAAGAGTTGAATTCAGTTTAACAAAAATCTGGAAATTAAAGTCACCCCCAACGATGACTGTACAACCCTTGGCAATTGCCATAAAAACCGGTCTGGTTCTCCTATGCTCTTAAGGGAAGGAAAGATCCAAGCAATGTGGCTGACTCTTCATTTCCCTGTGGGCTATTAGTGTCAGGCAAAAATGCTGATCCAGCCAATATAGCCCACAACCATGAAGGGATAAAAACAAAAGTGAGGGAGTTTGCTCTGCCAAAAGGGTGCTGTTGTATTTTGTGTATTAAAGTAAGGAGTGCACCATTGGCTATAAGAGGCCATCTTGCACGATCCCAAACAGTGCTATGTCAATGCAAGCACTTTCTTCTTTTCTATTTTCATGCCTGTTAAAGGAATTAAACAATTCTCATTCCTTTCATTACCATTCCTGAACTCTGGTTAGGGATGTGTCCGAGGATCTGCCATTTTGTGGCTGGGAACCATTTGGAAGAATTATATAGCAGCTCAGAAGGAAGCATGCTGATCCGTGAATAGCGACTTCATGGATAAAATAGAATGAATGGAAACAAGAAAAGGCAAAACCTTGAGCCCCACATCCTGAAATTATCACAAGAATGTATTCCTGTGAGCCAAAAATGTCAAGAACAATTCAAATAGTCTCACTTTCAAAAATAAAGCGGTCCATTGTTGGTGGAGGAAGAGAGGTTTCAAGCTGACAAGCCTACATATTCAAGGAAAATGGCCATGAAAACAAACTACTGCCTATATTTGTTTAACTGTTTACAAGGACTGACATGTTATATATTCCTGACACCAGCAACAGCTCTCTACATGGAATTTAAAGATAGCAGGAGAGTCCCAGGAGGACAACTGGACAGCTTAGGTCCTTAAAGCTCCCCAAAAAGGTCAAAGCTTCCTCAGTGCCTCATGCTAATCTATGGTTTGTGACCAGCCAAAAGAGAGAAGTCTCATTCAGGAATGCACTAGAGTACATCGAGAGACTTTGTCCGGAACATGCAGGGGAAACGCTGACGTGTCAGAAAAAGCACATAAACCTCTCAAATATCCATTACCTGGAAAAAATAATGATGGAGGAAGAGTAATGTGGATCTTCCAGCTGCTCCTGAGTAGATGTTTATTCTTGTGATTTTCCTCTGGTTTTTCTAGAACAGAAGCAGAAAATGTTTCATTTGAATTATTTTTGGAACTTCCATAGTCGAAAAAAAAGCAAAATGTGAGGAAGGAGAGATTGGATGACACGGAGTTTGTGGAAGAGGCCTGACTATGTGTTTGTTAAGGTGTCGATGGCTCCAGAGAGTTTTTTTTATTGTTTGCACAGAACTTGGAAGATTGACCTTTACAACTGATTTGTCAAGGGTTCGATATTAACGGTTTAAATAACAACAGGGATTAGGGATTGATATTCTTTTACTCAGATCTGGAGATTTGAGAGCAGACTAATAGAGGATTTGAAGAGGATGCTGTTTTCAGTTGCTGGCAGTTTCAGCTAAGTGCTGGATTTTTAAGACTTTAATTTTTTTTCTTTCGTTTACATGTTTAAAATTTTAAAAACTGTGGGTAAGGGAAGGGGAGTTTGTATTTTGTTTAAATCGTTCTCTTTAGAGTTTCTTCTTTTATGTCTAATGATAGAGAGTGTAGTTTTTAAGCTCTCCCCCCAGCATAGTGTGTCAGCAGTGATCAGTCAATACACACTACGTTACAGAAGAGTGTAGGTCTTTCTCGGCAAATCTACATGAGCAAATTTTACGGAGCAAAAATGGTAGTCAATGGAATGCTGTGCTGCTCCAGTTGGATGTGGGAGACTCGGGAACTGTCCTACTGTCCCTGGAGACTATGTCTACAGGAGACGTGTTATCTTATATCAGACCGTTTAGAGTCAATGAAGAACATACAAGAGGCAGAGTGTGATGGTCAGTAGATTCAGAGAGATAGTTACACTTCAGGTTCAGTCAGATAGATGGGTGTCTGTCGGGAGAGGTAGAAGGTAGTTCAGGAGTCACCTCTGGCTATTCCTCTCTCAAACTCTTTCCGTACTGTCTCTCCGAGGAAAAGAGATGTGGCAGATGGATCTTGGACACCAAGAATAAATCTTCTGTTCGGTGAGTTTTGTCAAGATTCAAGAGGTTTTTTTTATATAGAGACTGTCATGTCGGCACATCGGGAGATTCTGTGGCTGTAAGCATGACTTCAGGATGGTGCCACGGTAGAAGACATCTCAAGGTATTTGGAGCATCTTGTCAAAGGAGAGAGTTAGATGCAGAATTTGCTGTACACATTGGTAAGAACAACATAATGGAGGAAAGGGTTGAGGCTTTGCAGAGTGAATATAAGAAATTAGGTAGAAGGATAAAGAGCAGAGCCTCAAAGGCAGTAATCCTTGGATTATTCCTGGTGCCATAAGCTAGTAACAATAGGAATAAAAAGATAGGGCAGGTAAACCAGTGGCTGAGGAGATGTTGCATTGCGCAAGGATTCAGATTCTTGGATCATTGTATATCTTCTGGGAAAGCAAAGACCTGTTCAAAAGGGACGGGTTTCACCCAAACTGGAAGGGAACCAATATCCTGGCAAGGAGATTTGCTAGTGCTATTTGGGAGCCTTTAAACTAGCAGGGAGGTGGGGTGGGGGATCCTAAGTAATAGTGAGAATAGAAAGAGAAGAAGATGGTTCTGAATTAAAAAGAGCAAATTAATTAGAACAGGCAAGCAAAAACAAGTCAGAGAACAAGGTAACTCTAAATAAATAGACTGCATTTATTTTAATATAAGGAGACGTATGGGTAAGGCAGATGAACATGGGGACATGGGGCTGGGATATCATAGCCACTACAGAAACCTGCCTGAGAGAGGGACATATTGGATGCTCAGCGTTTATGAGTTTAGATGCTCTAGGAAGAACAGAAATGGAGGTGGAGGTGGGTGGGTGACATTTTTGATTAAGGGAACATTATTGCTCAAATTACAGAGGATATTTCTGAGGGATTGCCCAGTAAGGTTATATGAGTGGAACTCAGATATAAGAAGAGGGTGATCACCTTGATGGGATTGTACAATAGTCACCCACTAATCAGAGGCAAATTGAGGTACAAATGTGTCGAGAGATCTCAGATATATGAAAGAATAATAGGGTTGTAATGGTAGGCGATTTTAACTTTCCAAATATAGACTGGACTGTCTTAGTGCTAAGGACTTGGATGGTGAGAAATTAGGTAAATGTGTTAAAGAAAAATTTGTCAATGTGTATATGTTTGAGAAGGAACAAAACATCAAGTATTCGTGAAAATCGGCAACAATGCATCTTCAGTTAGAACAATATCATTGTGTATCTACATTTTGCTTCCCTTAATGAAACTAGTCAGAAAGCAACTTGAGAACAATACTATAGTGGGCAGGATGTTCCTTGTGAAGAAACCAACTAAATGATATTCAGGTTTGGCTACCATATCCAAACCCAATAGGTCTATCCAGATTAGTGTTGACCTCATATAGCTCCACAAGGTGGTAGTAAAAGAAATCATCATTTGTCAACTCCCCCTCCCCCCTCTGCTGAGGACATGGAGGTCCTGGGCCTCCTCCCTCGCCGCTCCCTCACCACCCGATATCTGGAGGAAGAACGCCTCATCTTCTGCCTCAAAACACTTCAACCCCAGGGCATCAATGTGGACTTCAACAGTTTCCTCATTTCCCCCTCCCCCACCTCACCCCAGTTCCAAACTTCCAGCTCAGCACTGTCCCCGTGACTTGTCCTACCTGCCTATCTTCTTTTCCACCTATCCACTCCATCCTCCTCCCTGACTTATCACCGTCATCCCCTCCCCCACTCACCTATTGTACTCTATGCTACTTTCTCCCCACCCCCACCCCCACCCTCCTCTCACTTATCTCTCCACCCTTCTGGCTCTCTGCCTTTAGTCCTAATGAAGGGCTTTTGCCCAAAACGTCGATTTTACTGCTCCTCAGTTGCTGCCTGAACTGCTGTGCTCTTCCAGCACCACTAATCCAGAATCTGGTTTCCAGCATCTGCAGTCATTGTTTTTACCTAGTTGATTTTAACCCTACTGCGAATCCTCTTGCAAGGATGCCTGCCTTGAAGAAGTTTTCCTCCTCTCTCTACAAGAATCTCAGCGAGTCCCTCTCCCACTGCAACTCCCAGGTCATTTCCTCTGTCCTGAAGCTCTTCAACCATGTCCTGAAACAAACTCGCTACCACAGCCATATTTGCTTCCTCAGTGCCTGCCTCCGTAACCAACTCATCCCACACGGACTCCGGACCACCTTTAAACCAGCAGAGTTCGGACCCAAACAGGACAAACAGGACAGACTGTAGATTCAAAAACAACAGCAACGGTTCTCCTTCAAGATCCTCCGCTCCACGCTCACAGCAATGCGCCAGCACCTAACCTCTCTACAGTCAGCCCTGCCTCAGCTGAGGGCCACACTCTCTCAGAATTGCAAAGGACCCACTCTGTACTACATCCTCAGGAGAATTCATACTGTCAACAAACAGTATTTCAACTCCATCTCAAACATCAAAAACTGTAAGTACACAAACTTTTATCTATCCACCTCCATAACCAGTACTCCTTAAACATTCCAGAAGATTCGCCCGGCCTCTGGAACTGCTCGGACACCATTAGCCATGCAGCTGCCACCCCGACGCTGATTGATGATGTCACTTTCGCCTCCATCATGGCCACTTCCGCCCCTCACAATTCCTCATACATCACGCTTGACATCACTTCCATCCCTCACGACATCACTTCCATCCCTCACATCATCACTGATGTCACAAACTCAGTGACTTCCACCACCCCTACTGCCATGTCTGCCACCACTTCCGCCCTCACCAATGCCACTCACCTGCATTCTGCTGACATGCCCCCCACAGATCCCACTGTCACCATCCCTGCCCCCCCAGAACCCTGAGGGGAACACCACCCCTGCTCATGACTCCACCCTCATTCCCCCCACCATCACACCCACTCCAGTTACAGGCTCCGCCCCCAATCCCACCTCCCAGTTCCACACCCACACCAGATCCCAGCTCCCAGGCTGCCAAGTTTTCACCATCCCTCCAGACCTCCCCCTCACTGAGGACGAACGATCAGTCCTCAGCAAAGGACCCGCCTTCATCCCCCTCCGTCCACACGTCAATGAATTTAATATACGCCGTGACGTCGAACACTTCTTCTGCCGCCTCCGAGCTTACTTTCACAATCAGGACTCCCGCCCACTTTCCGAGGACCCCTTCGCCCACCTCTAACACACTGCATCCACCTGGACACCCCGCACTGGCCTATTACCTGCCCTCGACCTCTTCATTTCCAAATGCTGCCGGGACATTAACCGCCTCAACCTGTCTACTCCCCTCCCCCACTCCAACCTCTCACCCTCACAACGCGCAGCCCTCCAATCCCTCTGCTCCAATCCCAGCAGATAAAGGGGGCACAGTGATAGTCTGGCGCACTGATCTCTACACCGCTGAAGCCAAGCACCAACTCGAGGACATCTCTTCCTACCGCCCCCTCGACCATGACCCCACTCCCCATCACCAAACCATCATCTCCCGGACCATACAGAACCTTATCACCTCAGAAGATCTCCCACCCACAGCTTCCAACCTCATAGTCTGGGAACCCTACACTGCCTTCCAAGATCCACAAGCCTGACCACCCTGGCCGACCCATTGTCTCAGCATGCTCCTGCCCCACAGAACTCATTTCTACCTACCTCGACACTGTCCTATCCCCCCTAGTCCAGGAACTCCCCACATACATTCGAGACACCACCCATGCCCTCCACCTCCTCCAAGACTTCCGTTTCTCCGACCCCCAATGCCTCATCTTCACCATGGATATCCAATCCCTCTACACCTACAATCGCCATGACCACGTCCTCCAAGCCCTCCATTTCTTCCTGTCCCGACATCTCCAATAGTACCCTTCCACCGACACTCTCATTCGTTTGGCCGAACTGGTCCTCACCCGTAACAATTTCTCCTTCGAATTCTCCCACTTCCTCCAGACCAAAGGGGTAGCCATGGGCACACATAAGGGCCCAGCTATGCCTGTCTCTTTGTTGGCTACATAGAACAGTCGATCTTCCGTAATTACGCCGGCACCACTCCCCACCTCTTCCTCCGCTACATTGATGACTGCATTGGCGCCACCTCATGTTCCCGTGAGGAGGCTAAGCAATTCATCAACTTCACCAACACATTCCACACTGACCTTAAATTTTCCTGGACTATCCCTGACACCTCCCTCCCCTTCCTGGACCTCTCCATCTCCATTAATGATGACCGACTTGACACTGATATTTTTTACAAACCCACCGACTCCCACAGCTACCTGGATTACACTTCTTCCCACCCTACCTCCTGCAAAAATGCCATCCCGTATTCCCAATTCCTCTGCCTCCGCTGTATCTGCTCTCAGGAGGACCAGTTCTACCACAGAACACACCAGATGGCCTCCTTCTTTAGAGACCGCAATTTCCCTTCTCACGTGGTTAAAGATGCCCTCCAAAGCATCTCGTCCATATCCCGCACCTTCACCCTCAGACCCCACCCCTCCAACCATAACAAGGACAGAATGCCCCTGGTGCTCACCTTCCACCCTACCAACCTTCACATAAACCAAATCATCCACCGACATTTCCGCCACCTCCAAAAAAGACCCCACCACCAGGGGTATATTTCCCTCCCCACCCCTTTCAGCCTTCTGCAAAGACTGTTCCCCCCATGACTACCTGGTCAGGTCCACACCTCCCTACAACCCACCGTCCCATCCTGGCACCTTCCCCTGCTACTGCAGGAATTGCAAAACCTGTGCTCACACCTCCTCCCTCACCTCCATCCAAGGCCCTAAAGGAGCCTTCCACATTCATCAAAGATTTACCTGCACATCCACCAATTTCATTTATTGTATCCGTTGCTCCCGATGCGGTCTCCTCTACATTGGGGAGACTGGACGCCTCCTAGCAGAGTGCTTTAGGGAACATCTCCGGGACACCCACATCAAACAACCACACCGCCCTGCAGCCCAACATTTCAACTCCCCCTCCCACTCTGCCGAGGACATGGAGGTCCTGGGCCTCCTTCACCGCCGTTTCCTCACCACGAAACGCCTGGAGGAAGAACGCCTCATCTTCTGCCTCGGAACACTTCAACCCCAGGGCATCAATGTGGACTTCAACAGTTTCCTCATTTCCCCCTCCCTCACCTCACCCCAGTTCCAAACTTCCAGCTCAGCACTGTCCCCATGACTTGTCCTACCTGCCTATCTTCTTTTCCACCTCCTCCTTCCCTGACCTATCACCTTCATCCCCTCCCCCACTCACCTATTGTACTCTATGCTACTTTCTCCCCACCCCCACCCTTCTCTAGCTTATCTCTCCACCCTTCAGGCTCTCTGCCTTTATTCCTGATGAAGGGCTTTTGCCTGAAACGTCGATTTTACTGCTCCTCGCATGCTGCCTGAACTGCTGTGCTCTTCCAGCACCAGTAATCCAGAATCTGGTTTCCAGCATCTGTAGTCATTGTTTTTACCTAATATTAGACAAGAGTTTAGCCACAGTGTTTAAAAGTGGAGTTTTCTCTAAACTCAATTCTAACAATGAGTCACAGCATCATTACAGAATCATAGACTACAGTGTGGAAGCAGGCCCTTCAGCCCATCATATCCACACTGACCTTCTGAACAGTATCCCACCTGGACACACCCCTGTACCTTACGGCTCATCCACCTAACCTGCACATTTTTGGACTGTGAGAGGAAATTGGAGCACCCAGAGAACTCAGAAACGGGTGAATGTGGAAACCCCTTGTGCCACTGGAGGTGTACAGTCTATTGCTTCCACAAAATTTGGCAATTGCTCCTTTGAAATTGAACAGCGTGGGAGAAGGGTTGTGCTGAATGCTGTCAATGAAAAATATGTGACCACTAAAACTAATGGGCAGCCTTGTACCAGCGTAGAAATACCAGCGGAGACTGAAGAATGTGTGATGAAACTCATCAACAGGCCTTTTATTGATCTTCGTGGAGAATGTGGCTTTATTAGATCCTGGAAAATGACTGGAACCCTAGATGCAAACAGTTCTTCGTACAATGTCTTCCAACTGGAATTTAGTGAGGTTGCTTACAGACGCAAAGGTTCTACTAGGGAAAACAAGATGGTTGGAAGTGACTCTTCTGTCACCAGCAGCAGTAATCAACCTGTCGATTTTCTGTTTGAATTCTGTGATTACAACAAAGTTGCAATTAAAATACATGGGAAGCATTTGAAGGGGGACCGTGCAGGTGGGCTGAAGGCATCTGCTGATGGCATTGACTCCTCGACCCTCTGAGAGTATTAAATGTACTTTTACATGAAAATGTGGATTTCCTGCACTTTTTTTTGGCCTGCCTGCCTTTCATAACATATCATAACAATTTTTAAAAAATAGATATTATATATTTACCGTGGCAATAGTTATTGAAGATAATCTCCCTAGGTCTATGCATGATGTGGAGGTGCCAGTGTTGGACTGCACCTGACAAAGTTAAAAATCACAAACACCAGCTTACAGATAAACAGGTTTATTTGGTCAGTGCAAGCCGTATAATTGAATTCTACAACATGACATTCCCTTTAGTTTGTTTTGTGCTGAATTTATCCTGAGCATATGTAATGTGGTGTTGCTAAAGTTGTGGATTCTGGAATGTGCGATTAGACAAACAATTGAGACTGCTCAATATATTTCTAACTGCATTTGGAGATCTTACTTCAACAGATTGAAGGAGTTGAACAACATCTTATTCCATGCAGCTGACATATTCACATATGAGAAAATAGATTAGATTCCCTACAGTATGGAAACAGGCCCTTCGGCCCCAACTGACCCTCCAAAGAGTAACCCACCCTGACACATTTCCATCTGACTAATGCATTATGGGAAATTTAGCATGGCCAATTCACCTGACCTACACATCTTTGGACTGTGGGAGGAAACCCACGCAGACACGGGGAGAAAGTGCAAACGCCACACAGACAGTTGCCTAAGGCTGGAATCGAACCTGGGACTATGAGGTAGCAGTGCTAACCACTGAGCCACCATGCCACCATAAGTTGTGGAACACGACCAGGGGATCCATGCAGTTTTAAAACACTTAAAGACTTCCCCTCAATGACAGTTACAATTTTCCATGGAATCTATTTGCTTCTTTGCACATTTTGTCAACAAAGTTGGAGTAATATCTGATCTATAGAAAACAAGGCTGTTGAGGAGTTTCCCACAATTAAATTGGTTCATGACCTCCAGAGAATCTTAGACATGGCAAACCATTGGCAATGTTCTTCCCTCTCTAAGAAGCTATGACTGATCCCTTGAGATAACTCCTTAAGAAAAACGCGAGGATGGTGCTGGAACCCATACCAGGAAAGGAGTTTCAAAAAGACAAGAGACATGCTGATGTTGACAGATGTCCTGGTCTGCTACAATCCATCCTTTCCAATCATCATGGCTACAGGAAGTGGGGTACAAGCACTGGAATAGTGTTCTTTCAGGAGCAACTGGATAGGTATCAGAAACCAGTGTGCTGTGCCTCCAGGGCATTGTCAGACAAGGAAACACATTACACAGTTATAGAGAAAGCAACTTTCTTGGGCAGATAAGTGTGTCAGAGGTCTGGGTCTAAAACTGCTAACAGATACAGAGAATACTTTTGGCCACTTTGTTTGATGAGAAAGTAAATAAGAATGTCTCCATGGACATAAAGATCCCAACTCTGTCTTATGAATTGCTACAGTGTGGAAACAGGCCATTGAGTCTACACTGAACCTCTGATGAGAATCCCACCTAAACACCTTGCATTTCCCATGGCTAACCTGCACATTATGAGCAATTTAGCATGGTCAATCCACCTAACAGGCACATCTTTGTACTCTGGGAGGAAACCAGGGCACTCAGAGGAAACCCACACAGACAATGTGCAAACTCCATAGAGAAGTTGCGCAAGGCTGGAATCAAACCCAGGTCCATGTGTTGTGAGGCAACAACGCTAACCACTGAACCACTGTCACTCCAACTGTGGTGTGGGGTTTACCTGTGAGCTGAAATACATGCTGCTACTGATGTTAGTGGATATGCTCTACTGTGCACCAGTAGGCAGCCTTATCACAACAAATGTTGAGGAAATTGTTTATGAAATTGCATTGTGTCTACTCAGGCCACAGCAGTACAGTGGGCAGCAAGCAGAACTGATGCAATTAAATGCCAAACCATGCATACCCACAAACCCTCTAACGTCACCCTGCCTGGCAGCCCATCGTGGGCAGATGTCAGGACCCATGCTGAGATTAAATAAGTTACCTTTTTAAGTGTTTAACAATAAAATGTCTTATCTCTGCATTGCTTTTAGAAATATCAGGCACCTATACTATACAGCAAAACTGAGGAATGTACACCAATAGTATACAACTTTTCACTTTACAGGTTGATTTACCTACCACTGTTAGGAATGGCGTTTTGTTCAGTGTTAGTGGGGAATGAGAGATTCAACACACTGGTGCTCATAGGCGGCCATTCAGTCTTCTTCATTAAAGGGACATGAGGGAACCAAAGAACATTCTAGACCTGGTCTCAGCCTGTATAACCTCCCTTCACTGAATAACCTACCCTGAACACTTTATACATTGAACTTCCTTGAAATGATTGAGAATTCTCAAAGCTAATCTGCAGATAGATGGAAGGGGTGTTTGAAAAAGCTGTAAATACTCAGCAAGTCAAGCAGCAACTGAGTAACAGAATTAACACTTCATGACTTTTCAGGGTGGGGGGGTGGTGGAAGTGAATGATAGGTGACGATGAAGCCTTGGTGGGGGTCGGGGGAGGGAATGAATGATAGATGAAAATGGAGTGCAGAGAGAGAGTACAACAGTTGGACAGACAAAGGAATGAATAATGGTGAGCCAGAGAGAAAGAAAAGCTCCTAATGGAGATCAGTGGGTGAATTTAGGTTGTCTATGATTGAAAGCAGCCTAGGTGATGACAGGACCTGGGATGTGGAGTGGGTAAAGAACATGGAAGGTGGTAAATACCACCTTTTCGTAACAATTTCTGTTTTTGTTTCATATTTTCAGCATCCACAGCTCTTTATTATTTTTAATTTATTTTTGATCTGTCTCTCTGACTGTTAGGAGCAAAGGGTAAGTCAACTTTCTATCTGAACAAACAGCCAGAATTTCTCATTTCCATCTCCTGTCAGTTAGAAATGAGCAATTTGATTGACATGCTTTGAATTAGTTGCATCAAATATTTTTTCCACACAGAACATTTCGTATCAAGAGGCCATGCAGTTTTGGACAGAATGCAGTCACAGGAAATTTATCAAATTATATGAAAGGAAAAAGAGAGCAGGAATTCTGCAATAAAATTTGAGCACATTTTCTAGGTTGTCATATCAACGAAGGAGTACTGTCCTATCAGAGATGCTGATGATTGGATGAGATATTAAGCCAAGATCCTGTCTGCCTCTCAGCTGGATGTTGAAGACCCTGTAGACCAATTCAATATTGCTGTAGCCTTAGATAAGCTTTGTCCCTCAATCAATAATTAAAAACAGTATCCTGCAACTTATTTCATTAGTGTTTGTGGGACTTCGCTGTATGCAAATTGTTTTCAATGTTTGCTAAATTACTATACTTCAAAAATATTTGTTGTTAAGCCCTTTGCAATATCCTGAGACAATGGTGGCATGGTGATTAGCACTGCTGCTCCATGGCAACAGAGACCTGGGTTTGATTCTGCCCTGGGGTAACAGTGTGCAGTTTGCATGTTCTCCCCATGACTGTGTGGGTTTCCTTCAGGTTCTCCAGTTTCCTCCCATTGTCCAAAGCTGTGCCGTTTAGGTGGACTAGTTATGCAAAATTGTCCAGAGTATCCAGGGAGAGATGTGCAGGCCAGGTGGATTAGCCACAGGAAATGCAGGGTTGCACAGAAAGGGTAGGTGGCTGGGTCTAGGTAGGATGCTCTTTAGGGGGTCAGTGCAGACTTGTTTGGCCAAATGGCCTCTTTCTGCACTGTAGGGATTCTATGAATCAAAGGAACTATATAAATGCAAGTCTTTCTTTATAACGTAACAATGATGTAAGACAACAGGACAATAGGCAAGATTGATGATGCCAATGTATAATAAGACAAGGATTAAAATGTGAGCTATTTTGGCATATTCCCTGCATATTTTGGATAAGTTCTGAAATAAAGATGCAGTTACTTGCTTCACAAAAACAGTTGTGGGTGGAATGCCTTTGCCTCCCACAGTCGCAGCCTGAAAGTTATATCCTTGTGGTGACCTCTTTTCACAAACTTGTCATTGATTCATTTACAAAAAGGCAAGCTTAATGCAAATCTTCAACCCATTCCCTCTGCTTGCCATTTGCTGACTGCTCATACTCTTTATTCACCAAATTGTGAGCTAGTGGATGTTGTCGTCAGCCGAGGCATTTTGTTCTGAAATGTTCTCTTTATTTTCATTCAATGGGTCCACTGCTTGTTGTCTCTGTGCTATATACTAATATGTGATTCCCTCATATGTATATTAGTACTCTAACATGGGAACTCTAAGTTACTCACAAACATTTCAGATACAATAATGGTCTGTTATTGAATAGACTCCTTATATTGTGGATTTAATTTAATTACTGTTGAGGGGGTAACATAATCAATGAATCCAAAAGATTTGGGTCCACCTTCTAGTGATTTGAACATATAGTTATACTTACTTTTCAGCACAATGCTCCATCAGCAAGATGAGCTAATGATTTGGACTGGGGTGGACAAAGTTAAAAATCACACAACAGCAGGTTATAGTCCAACAGGTTTATTTTGAAGTACACTAGCTTTCAGAGCACTGCTCCTTCATCAAGCAGTTGTGGTGTACAAGATCGAAAGACAGAATTTATAGCAAAAGTTTACAGTGTGATGTAATTGAAATGATATATCGAAAAAGACCTGGATTGTTTGTTAAGTCTCCCATCTTTTAGAATGACCATGTTGGTTTCATTTCTTTCATATGTAAATTCCAGAACATTTGGAAAGTTACATTCTCAAGTGAACTTTAACAATAGGTGCCATGTCACTCCAGATAATGCATTGAAGGTGTGAGGTGCCCTGTGTGAGGCTGTCTGTGCCCCAATGTTCAGAATGATTCTAATCTAATTTGTGTGATTTTTAACTTTAAAATGTATTTGACTGTAAAGTGCTGTGGATGTCTTGAGACTCCTTTAATTTTACAAAGAGTGGCTCAACTGTATAGATGCTCTAATTTTGCCTCCCATCTACAGCTTCACCTTCAACACCATTATCCCCTTCAGACGGATCTCAAAACTCCGTGACCTTGGTCTCGCTCTGCCCTCTGCAATTGGATCCTCAGCTTCTGGACCCACAGACTGCAATCAGAGAAGGTAGGGAACTCCACCTCCTCCACATTAACACTCAACACTGGAGCCCCCCCAGGAATACGTCCTCAGCCCCCAACTGGACTCCCTGTACACCCACAACTGTGTTGCCAACTTCCAAACAAAGACCATCTCCAAGTTCACTATTGACACGACCATAATAGATTTGCTATCTAACAACAACGAATCAAAATACAGAAGAGAGGTAGAGGGCATGGTGACAGGGTGCAATGAGAACAACCTCTCTCTCAATGTTGACAAAACTAAAGGACTGGTCATTGGCTTCAGAAAGAAAGGAGGAGATCATGCCCCCATCTACATCAACAGAGTGGAGGTTGAGAGGGTGGAGAGGGTTAGGTTCCTCGGAGTGAGGCCAACTGACAACCTGTCTTGAACCTCCCACCTTGATGTGACAGTCAGGAAGGTGCAACAATGCCTCTTCTTCCTCAGGCAGTTCAGGAAATTTGACACGTCCATCAGGACCCTCACCAACTTATGTAGATGCACCATTGAAAGCATACTGTCCGGGTGCATAACGGGATAGCAACAGCTCTGTCCAGGACCGGAAGAAACAACAGAAGATGGTGTGCACAACCCAGGCTATCATAGACGTATCACACCACAGAAAAGCTGCCAAAATCATCAAAGACCCCTCCCATCCCAGTAATGGTCTCCTACAACCTCTTCCGTCAGGAAGAAGATACAGAAGCCTGAACACACACACCAGCTGGCTCAGAACAACTTCTTCCTGACTGTTGTTAGACTGAGGAATGGAATCACTAGCCTCAAATAATGCAGATCCTGCTAACAATGGTCTTGGCAAGTGCATGGCCTATGTGATGTAACCTGTATGCCTCTGTCTAAGTCTTTCTGATCTGTACATCTTTGCTTACTCTCATGTGCTTGTAAACAAAGCATTTCACTGTACCTCGGTACACATGACAATAAAGAAATATATCAAATCAAACATCTCTATCTTTCTGAGCACAAGCCAAACACTGACAGAACAACAGCCAGAATCTGGTTTTCTGCATGGCAACTCCAAACTACTTCACCTACCGTGTCCGTTGCATTCGATGTGGTCTCCTCTACATTGGGGAGACAGGATGCCAACTTATAGAATGTTTCAGAGAACCTCTTCGGGACACACGTACCATACAATGTCACTGACCTGTGGCCCGCCACTTTAAGTCCCCTTCCCACTCTGCCAAGGACATGCAAGTCCTGGGCCTCCTCCAACACCAAATCCTAGCCACTTGACAATTGGAGGAAGAACACCTCATCTTCCACCTTGGGACCCTGCAACCACAAGGGATCAATATGGATTTCATCAGTTTCCTCATCTCCCCTCCCTCCCCCACCTTATCCCAGATCAAACCTTCAAACTCAGCACCGCCCTCTTGAACTGTCCTTCCTTCCCACCTATCCGCTCTACTCTCTGCTCTGACCTATCACCATCACCCCCCCACCTTCATCTACCTATTACATTCCCAACTAAATTCCCCCCAGCCCCACCCCCACCTCCTCCCATTGACCCCCCCTCCATTCCTGATGAAGAACTTATGCTCAAAACATCGACTCTCCTGCTCCTCGGATACTGCCTGACTGGCTATGCTTTTCCAGCACCACACATTTTAAGTAAAATCACATACCATCTCCACCAATATACAATTGTTGCAAAGGTTCTGAGTCTATTCATTGGGACACAGAAATCAAATCTCTATAAAATGGGAAGGTTTTAGTAATAATATGCTTATTCAGCTCTTTCATGAGAAATGGGCAGAGCTACTAGAAGTAAAATTCCCAACCTCCTCGTTTTTTATCCCTCCGTCAGTGCTGCTTTGGAAGCCCAGGGCTTATGCCCTAAATGCTGACTCTTCTGCTCCTCAGATGCTGCATGACCTGCTGTGCTTTTCCATTGACAACACTTTTTAACTCATTGACGGTACTGTCAAGTGCTGCCATGTGCTCTTCAGGCTTGTCAAAAATGTTGTTCCTAGCCATTAGAACAACCAACTCACAACTGCGTTTGGGGTTGGGCGGGTAGGTATGGATTGGAACCAGATGGAATGCCACAGATCTCCACAGCTGCTGGTACCGGACATCCTGTAGATGGGCTTCTCTTCCACTGAGGTGAGGCTAACTTCTATTTCATTACATTCTGATCATTTCAGAATGTTTGTAATGATGCCCCTCTCCCAGGTAGCAATGGCCACCTCTGGTGGTTGGTTTGTTGTAGTCCAAGGCTACACGCTCTCTAATTGGATCGACATTCTCCAGGTCCGCTCACCATTCAGAATCGGATGGCAGACCTGGAGGCAGTATCTTAATTGTCCGCCTCTGAGAAGAACTCATGGGGTGGTCACTCTAACAATCAGAACAGGAAATGGGTCAGATTCACACCCATATCCTAAGAACAGAAGATTCCACCTTTGGGGTAGATCCAGGCTAAAAACTAATCGAACTAGGAAACTCAACAAATTCTCTTTCTGCACATGTTAGCTTTGCAATTTCAGCAAAGCAAGTGGCTTGGAATAAACTCAGTCCTGTAATTTGCACATTGTTATGTGATACTTATCAAACACCTTAAACAGGGGATGAGCAACAAAGTTAGTAACATTCAGGAAAAGAGCTGCCGTATGTAGAAATCGTGGTGAAAAATCTGTGCAGCATTTGAACTGAGGTAAAAAGGAACAAGATCTACCAATTGTCTTAGTTGGAATATAAAAAGCTTTGAATCCGGGTGTATTATGTTTCACAAAATTGTCTAAACTCTTCCTTTATTAATGCTCAGTATCTAGACAATGAAGTAAGACTCTATAATGTACAGTATTATATATTGGAGTGACAATTCAAAGCGCATTTATTCTTATCATCATAACTATACCAATTTACATGTCAATGCTGTGGGAATTTCAGGCTTTAGAACCACTAGTACTGATTAAACTGCCAACAATCTGAAAAAAATAAAAAAGATTAAAGAATTGAAGTAAAAGCATAAATGTGCCAGATTTAAAACAGCAAGTTCAAGATAATCTTTAATGGAAAGAAGAGATTAACACATCAGAGGGAGCCATTCTTCAGAGAAGGATTGATGGGAAGGAAAGCAAAGTTAAAGAGGGAGGAATGAAGGAGCACTTTTGTAATTGTTACATAGCCAGTTGTAGCAGTCAGTTTGCACATTGCAGAATGCCTACAATGGAGAATAAAGTGTTTTTGAGGTTTTTGTTGAGGTATAAGTGTTGGCAGAACACTATAGAAATGCTTTTCACCTCTCCGAATAAAAAATACTCATCAGGAGCAGACATAGACCATTTCATCCTTGAATCTATTCTGATATTTACTAAGGCTGTGGTAGCTCTGATTGTGCTCTCAAATCTATTTTTTCTGTCTACTCCCGATCGTCTTTGCTTCTTTTAAATATCAATAACTCAATCTTTAAAAACCCTGCCTCCACTACTCCCTGGGCAAGAAGATTCCACATAGAGTATAGAGATGTGCTACACAGAAACAGATCCCCTTCAGTCCAACACTTCCATGCCAACCTGATCATCTAAAATAATCTAGTCTCATCTGCCAGCATTTGGCCCATGTCCCTCTAAACCCTTCCTATTCATACGCCTTTTAAATGTTGCATTTATACCTGCCTCTACCACTTCCTCTGGCAGCTTATTCCATACACACACAATACCCTCTGCGTAAAAAGTTGGCCCTTAGGTCCCTTTTAAACTTTCCCCTCTCACCTTAAACCTATGCCTTCTAGTTTTGGACTCCCCTACTCTGGGAAACAGACCTTGGCTATTCACCCTATCCATGCCCCTCATGATTTTATAGCCCCCACCTACTCAACCTCTCCCTACAGCTTAAACCCTCCAAGCCCAGCAACATCCTTGTAAATCTTTTCTGTAAATCCTTTCAAGCATCACAACATCCTTCCTATAGCAGAGAGATCAGCATTCCGAAAGTCATGCCATCTCAGAGAAAACAATTCCCCTCATATTAATCTTAAATGGGAGATGTTTAACTTTTAAACTGTGGTCTCCTCAGGCTCGTCTCATTTACAAGGGAAAACATCTTCTTGACATTCACCCAGTCAAGACCCATCAAGACCTTCCACTTCAATAAGATCGTATATCATTCTTCTAAACTAAGGGGACCATAGCTCCTCATAGACTCCTGATGTCCCTCTTGCTTTCCTACTATTTTTTAGTGCCATCAGCAAATTTATCAATCTGTCCTTCCACCAAAATAGTTGAGGTCCAGCATTGATTCCCATGATAATCCACTTATCGATCCTTCCCAATCCACTTCCCAATCCACATCTTACCAATCCAAGAATGTTTCACTTTCCCCTCTTCTGCTGCCTTTCAGCTAAGCAATTCTCTCTCCATGCCAATATATTACCCCTTATACCAAGAGCTTTTTTTTAATATAATTTTTGATGTGACACGTTATCAAATATCTTTTTCAAAGTGTATCCTATCTATGGGTTCCTCCTCACCTACTTTACTTGTTACTTCCTCAAAGAATGCCATTAAATTAATCAAACACAATTTTACTTTCACAAACGCATGTTGGCTCTGCCTCGTTGTATTAAGACTTTCTGAGTGTTCTCCTATTACCTGCTTATTTATAGATCAATGATTTACCCTACGGCAGATTTCAGCTGCTTATCAGCATGGATCACATCTGTTCACGAGTCCCTCTCCCATGCCTCTGTTCCATCCAAACCTGCCTATTCCAATGCATTGCTGGCTGGCCTTGCAAGTTCTACTCTCTGAAAATTAAGGGAATTCAAAACTAAGCTGCTTCCATGTTAACTCACACCAAGTCATAGAGTCATAACATCATACAGCATGGAAACAGACCCTTCAGTCCAACTAGTCCGCGCCAACCATATTCCCAAACCAAATTAGCCCCACTTGTCTGCGTTTGGACCATATCCCTCCAAACTGTTCCTGTTCATATACTTATCCAAATGTCTTTTAAGTGTTGTAACTGTACCTGCATCCACCAATTCCTCTGGCAGTTCATTCCACACACAAACAACTCTCTGTGTAACAAAGTTGCCCTTCATGTCATTTTTAACTTTTTCTCCTCTAACCTTAAAAGAATGCCTAGTTTTGAACTTCCCAACCCTCAGAAAAATACATTTGCTATTCACTTTATCTATGCCCCTCATGATTTTATTAACCACTCAAAGGTCATCCCTCAATCTCCTATGCTCCAGTGAAAAGTGTCCCGGCCTATCTAGCCTGTCCTTATAACTTAAACTCTCCAGTCCTAGCAACTTCTTGTAAATCGTTTCTGAACCTTCTCCAATTTAATGATATTCTTTGTGGGAGGATGACCAGAACTACACAATATTCCAAAAGAGGCCTCACCAATGTCCTGTACAGTCTCAGCATGAAATCTCGGGACAGCAAGTTCAATTCCACCCTTGGGCTGTGTGGGGTTTGCACATTCTCCCTGTGCCTGCATGGGTTTCTTCCGGATGCTCCGGTTTCCTCCCACAATCCAAAGATGTGCAGGTCAGGTGAATTGGCCATGCTGAATTGCCCATAGTGTTAGATGCATTAGTCAGGGGTTAACATAGGGTAGGGAATGGGTCTGGGTGGGTTACTCTTCGGAGGTTCGGTGTGGACTTGTTGGGCTGAAGGGCCTGTTTACATAATGTAGAGAATCTAATCCCAAATTCTATACTCTGCATTCTGAACAATGAAGGCAAATGTGCTAAACACCTTCTTAATGAGTCTGTCTACCTGTGAAACAACTTTTAAAGAACTATGTTCCTGAGCCTCTCTCTGTTTGACAACACTATCCAGGGCCCTACCATTAATTGGATAAATCCTGCCCCTGTTTGTTGTACCAAAGTGCAGTACCTCACATTTATCCAAATTGAAATCCATCTGCCGCTTCCCAGCCCATTCGCCCAATTGATCAAGGTTCCTTCGTAATCTTAGACAACTTTTGTCACTGCCGACTATACTGTCAATTTTGGTGTCATCTGCAAATTTGCTAACAAGAACAGGAATTGCTGGAAATGTCAGCAAATCTGACAGCATCTGTGGAGAGAAATCAGTGTTAATGTTTTGGTTCCAATGAACTGAAGGTAACTATGAAAATATGATTTTTATGCAGAAGATAGGATGAGAGATGGAGGAAAAGAGTAAACAATAGGTCGAGCTAGAGCCCAGAAGAGGGAGAAGAAGTTGGGCAGACAAAAAGAATGGATAACAATCAGTCTGGGAGAATGAAAAGCTGCTAATGAGAACTATTAGTGACTAACAATGGGTTGCGTGTAATAAGATACCATGCGATAACAAAGCCTGGTGTGTGTGGGGGTTGGAGTAAGGACATGGGAGAAGGTGCCTCAAGCCCGAAGATTGTTGAGTCCAGTCAATATTGAGTCCAGAAGGCTGTAGAGTTCCCAAGTGGAAAATGAGATGCTGTTTTTCCAGCTTGCGGCCACTTCCAAACACATATTTCCCTCCCCTCTCTTGACAGCCTTCCAGAAAGACCATTCTGACTGGGACAGAGACAGAGATGTTGGCCAGGGAACACGGTGGTGCTGGGAGCACAAGGTCTATTTTTTGCAGACAGAATGTAGGCTTTGCTTCCCCAGTGTAGAGGAGACCACAGTATGAGTAGCAAATACAGAAGACTAGACTGAGTGAAGTGCAGGTAAAGCACTGGAAGGTATGTTTGGGCCCTTCGATACTGAGAAGGGAGGAAGTAAATGAGCAGGTGTTACACCTTCTGCGGTTGCAGGGGATGTTGCCATGGGGCTGTGTGAGGGGGTGGTGTTAGGAGGAAAGAAGGAGTAGACCAGGGTGTCCCAGTCAGAATGGTCTTTCTGGAAGGCTGTCAAGGAGGGGAGGGCAGTATGTGTCTGGAAGTGGCCGAAATGGTGGCTAATGATCTGCTGGATGTGGATGCTCATGCTTGATGAGGACAAGGGTTGTTGTTATTGTGGTTGTACTGACTAAAAGATGATAAATTCACTGCAGAATATCGCAGCAGAAATACCCAGTCATAGCAAGAATCCTTGACATACATGTGCCCCAATAGTATTGATCTCATCCACAAAACACATCCCGGAGTGGAGATCAGTATGTGAGTATACAGAAAGTATTTGCTAGTTGTCAGCTTTCACTAAATCGTGATTAGCTAGCCATTAAACTATTCACCTAACCACAGGGGGGAAATGTAATTATGCTCTTGTGGAGTTTTAAATTAATTATCTGTCATTAATGCTTGTGCCAAGTCCATTATTTGACCATGAAGACTGTAATTAAAAAATAAAACCAATTTAGTAAGATAATTTCCTGAATCCACATTGATTAAGTTGATCAATTTGTCTCTGCTGTTTCCTGAATAAATCAAAGACTTGGCCAAACATCATCTTTTGTGGTACTGTGGTAATATCCCTACCTCTCGGCTAGAATCATAGAATTCCTACACTGTGGAAGCAGGCCATTCAGCCCATCAAGTCTACGTTGACCCTCTGAAGTGCATCCCACCCAGATGCACCTCCCTACCCTATCCTTGTAACCCTGCATTTCCCATCGCTAATCCATCTAGCCTGCATTTCCCTGAACACTATGGGCAATTTAGCATGGCCAATCCATCTCTCCTGATGAAGGGCTTTTGCCCGAAACATCAATTTTTCTGCTCCTCGGATGCTGCCTGACCTGCTGTGCTTTTCCAGCACCACTCTAATCTAGCCTCTGATTTCCAGCATCTGCAGTCCTCACGTTTGCCTCATCCACCTAATCTTTAGACTGATTTGGACTGGTCAGACTTGGATCAAGAAGGTTCTGGCTCAAGTCTCACCTTCTTTAGTGCTATTTTATTACCTGTCTAACAATGTTGATGGAAGATTTGGAAAAGCAACTTGCTTTATTTACTTTTAGATGCATTTATTGGAGGTAACAAATCATGTGGGCCTGATTAACATTTTTAGCAGTATGTAACTCACCTGGTGGAATTTGAATTCATTACAAATCTGGACTTGTGATCTGAAGATCACAAAAACATTCTCGATTGATGGAAAAATCCATTAGGTTTACTACTTTCTCTTAAGGAAGGAAACTGCCATATTTACCTGGTCTGGCTGACATGTAACTCCAACCCACAACAATATGGTTCACTCTTAACTGCTCTCTGGAAAATTAGGGATAGGCGATATATGTTGGTCTGGCCAGCGAGCCCTTGTCCTGTGGTTAAATAATAAAAATAAAACCCTTCTGACTCCTGGCACAGTAGCTCAGTGGTTAGCACTGCTGTCTCAGAGTACCAGGCACCTGGGTTCGATTCCCACCTTGGTCTGTGTGAAGTTTATACGTTCTCCCAGTATATGCATGGGTTTTCTCTGGATGCTCCAGTTTCCTCCCACAATCCAAAGATGTGCAGGTCAGGTGAATTGGTCATGCTAAATTGCCCATATATTAGGTGCATTAATCAGGGGTAAATATAGTGTAATGGGTCTTGGTGGGTTACTCTTCAGAGGGTCGATGTGGACTTGTTGGGCCAAATGGCCTGTATCCATACTATAGGCATCCTAATCTAAGCCTATCCACTATCTATAAAGCGCAAGTCAGGAGTGTGTGGAATACTCCCCACTTGCAGAGATGTGTGTAGCTCCAACAACATTCAAGAAGCACCACATTTAGAAATATCCACCTCTCTCCACCACCTCAGTAGCAGTGATATGTATGATCCAAAAGTGCACTGCAGCAATTTATTCAGCCTTTATCCTATACAGTAACCCTTGATTCCCGCACTGATTAGAAATCTGTCTATCCCAGTCTTGATTATTACTTAATGACACAACCTCTTGAGCCCTCTGTGGTTACACATACCATAATCCACTGCTCTCTGAGAGAAGAAATTTCTCCTCATCTCTGCTTTAAGAGGGTGACCCCCTTATTCTTTTTCTGAGATTATGCACTCAGGTCCAAGAAAAGAGAAACAACCTTCCTTCATCTAACCTCTCAAGGGTCTATACATTTTGATAAAGTTGCCCCTTATTCTGAATTGCAGTGAGCACAGGTACAACTGACTCAACCTCTCCTCATAAAACAGTCTTTCCATACCTCAGATTAGCTGAGTGAACCCATTCTGGGTTGCCTGCAATGCCAATGCATCTTTGTCTAAATAAGGGGCCTAAAACTGTTCACAATATTCCAGCTGTGGTTCGAATAGTGCTTTGTTAAGTTTTAAAAAAGACTTCCCTAATTTTGTACTCCTTTCTCTTAAAAGTAAGATCCAGCATTCCATTTGCTTTCTCTATTACCTGCTGAACTTGTATGCTAGCTTTTTGATATTTATGAACAAGGGCTGCCAAATCCCTCTGTGCTGTAACAAAGGTAGAAATTGAGGCAAAGTTCCACAGGTCTGGTAGCATCTGTGGGGTGAAAGCGGTGGGGTGGGGAAGTGAGCAGAAAAGTGGAGACAGAGCAGAGAGAGAGACAGATATGAAAGTGTTAGGTGGGATGAAGGGATTATTGATAATATTCCAGGACCGCAGAGAGGCTGAATAAGTGATAATGAGAGCTACGAGGAGGGGAGAATGGGTACTCTGTACTGAAAGCACCCATATGTTGGATGACCTGGATGAGGGCTAGGAAGGGTGGGTTAGAAAATTTGCAGATGACACTATGGTCGGTGGAGTTGTGGATAGTGACGAAGGATGTTGTAGGTTATGGAGAGACATAGATAAGCTGCAGAGCTGGGCTGAGAGATGGCAAATGAAGTTTAATGCGGACAAGTGTGAGGTGATTCACTTTGGTCAGAGTAACCGAAATGCAAAGTACTGGGCTAATGGTAAGGTTCTTGATAGTGTAAAGAGCAGAGAGATCTCGGTGTCCAGTACACAGATCCTTGAAAGTTGCCACCCAGGTTGACAGGGTTGTTAAGAAGGCTTACAGTGTTTTAGCTTTTGTTTGTAGAGGGATCGAGTTCCGGAATCATGAGGTTATGCTACAGCTGTACAAAACTCTGGTGCGGCCACGCTTGGAGTATAGTGTACAGTTCTGGTCACCGCATTATAAGAAGGATGTGGAAGCTTTGGAAAGGGTGCAGAGGAGATTTACTAGGATGTTGCCTGGTATGGAGGGAAGGTCTTACGAAGAAAGACTGAGGGACTTGAGGCTGTTTTCGTTAGAGAGAAGAAGGTTGAGAGGTGACTTAATAGAGACATATAAGATAATCAGAGGGTTAGATAGGGTGGACAGGGAGGGCCTTTTTCCAAGTATCGTGATGGCGAGCACGAGGGGGCATAGCTTTAAATTGAGGGGTGATAGATACAGGACAGATGTCAGAGGTAGTTTCTTTACTCAGAGAGTAGTAGGGGTATGGAATGCTTTGCCTGCAACGGTCGTAGATTCGCCAACTTTAAGTGCATTTAAGTCATTATTGAACAAGCATATGGACATACATGAAATAGTGTAGGCTAGATGGGCTTCAGATTGATATGACAGGTTGGCGCAACATCGAGGGCCGAAGGGCCTGTACTGCGCTGTAATGTTCCATGTTCTATGTGAGCTGGTAATGGGCCTGAGAGTAGGTGAGAATGGATGCACTGTGCTAAAAGCAGGAGACAGTGAGGTCTGCAGATGCTGGAGATCAGAGTTGAGAGTGTGTTGCTGGAAAAGCACAGCAGTTCAGGCAGCATCCAAGGAGCAGGAAAGTCGAGATCAGAGTTGAGAGTGTGTTGCTGGAAAAGCACAGCAGTTCAGGCAGCATCTGAGGAGCAGGAAAGTCGAGATCAAAGCAGCCCATGTTCTGTCAGGACCAGGGTGTGTGGATGGATAAGAACATGGAAGGAATGAAGCAGGCTCTGAAATTAACCCTCTGTGCTGCAGCTTTCTTCAGTCTTTCTCCACTTAAAAAAAAATCAACTATTCTTCCTGAGAAAGTACATAATCTCACATTTTCTCACATTACATTCCATCTGCCACATCTTTGTCCAGCCACTTAATCCATCCTTCAGTAGAGTCTTTGTGACATCCTCACCACTTGTCTTCCTATCTATTTTTGTGTCATCTGCAAACTTGCTGTAATACATTCACTTTCCTCATCCAAGACATTCATATAAATTTAAGTAATTATTCCTCCAACACTGACCCACATGGCACTTTGCAGGTTTCCATCCTAAAAATGCCCCCCTGTCATAACCCTCTGTCTTTTATTAGTTCGTCAATCCTCTTCCCTTGCTAATATATTGCCTCAAATCTTAATTAGAATAGTGGAATGCCTTATCAAATGCTTTCTGAAAATCTTGAAAATTACATGAACTTCCTCCCCTTTATCTACTTAAAGAATTCTAATAAATTTGTGAAACCCTTTGGACTTTACTTGATCATATGATACATTTCTAAAAGCTCTGCTGTTACATCCTTTACAATAGATAATAACAGATATTAAACTAACTTGCCTATAGTGACCTGTCTGTTGTTTCTAGAATCCCTACATGGAATCTGTACAGTATGAAAACCAGCCCTTCAGCCCAACATGTCCACACCAACCCTCCGAAGAGTAACCCACCCAGACCCACAACCCTATTGTCCTATATTTACCCCTGGCTAATGCAACCAACCTCCATTTCCCTGAATACTATGGGCAATTCAGCTTGGACCATTCACCTGACCTGCACATCTTTGTATTGTGGGAGGAAACCGGAGCACCCAGAGGAAACCCACACAGACACAGGGGGGAATGTGCAAACTCTACACAGAGAGTCGCCCAAGGCTGGAATTGAACCCTGTGTTGTGAGGCAGAAGTGCTAACCACTGAGCCACAGTGCTGCCCTTCTCTTTTTAAAAAAAGATATTACATTAACAGTTTTCCAATTCCCTGGGACTTTTCCAGAATCTAAGTATTCGTGGAAGATTACGACCAGTGCATCCACTATCTCTGTAGCTACTTCTTTAATATTCCGGGATGCATCCCACCACTTCAAAGGAAATTTCCCCAGGTCAGAATTGACCAGTAAGTGCTCCTCAAGGCATCATCGATTGATCACTCAAGGCCCTGAATTGCTAATGGGCGGAAAAGTTTACATTGGGTCTATTTGTCCAAATATGTGGGAGGAATCCGGAGCACCTGGAGGAAACCCATGCAGACACAGTGAGAATGTGCAAACTCCAGACAGACGAGGCTGGAATTGGAACTTGGGCAGTAGTGGGGAAGTGGTGGGTTCTAGGACATTATCATCTTGCCTAATTAAATGTTCCTGTAGCCTCCATGCCATCTGCCTCAGTGAGTGGAAGCTTCCATCCAATGAGAGGTTATTGAAACATGTAATATAATAAAATGATTGCTGGGAGGATGTTAGCCATATGGAGGTGGGTTTGGTTGTGGGATCAGATGGGAAAGCAGTGATGGTGTCACAATCAAATTGACCATGAACATATCAAATGCTAGAGCAGGTGCAAGGGACTGAACAGTCTACACATGTTCTTAATTCTGGTATTCTACCCCCTTGGATCCTTCAGTAATCAATAAATCAGCTCCTCAACTGACATCAGTGCAGACAGAAAACAACTGCCTCTTGAAGGATCTCTCCTTTGATATTACTGGTAACAGAAGCTCAGGAATATTTTAATTTGTTTTTAGTTACTCATAGAATATAAGAGCTGCTGGCTTGGCCAGCATTTATTGCCCAACAGTGGATGACCTTGAGAAGATGGTGGTGAATTACGTTCTTCAACTGCTGCAGTCAGTTTGATGTTGGTATAATGCCCTTCGGGAGGGAGTTCCAGGACTTTGACCTAAAGACGCTAAAGGATCATTGATATATTTCCAAGTCAACATGGTGAGCAGTTTGGAGAGGACCTTGAGGGTGGTGGAGTTCTCATGTAGCTGTTGCTCTTGTCCTTCTTGATGGAAGTGATTGTGTGTTTAGAATGTGCTGCCTAAAGAGCCTTGGTAAGTTTCCACAGTGCATGTTGTAAATAGTACACGCTGCTGCTGCCTGAGTCTCAAGGTGGAGAAAGTGGATGCTGAAGGATGTTGTGTCCATCAAGCAGGCAGCTTTGACCTGGATTGAATGTTACTTGAGTAATACCCATTCAGGTGCCACGTTCCATCACAGTCCTGGCTGTGCATTGTATTTGATGAACAGGCGTTGGGGAATTAAAAGGTGAGTTACTCACTGCAGGATTCCTAGTCTCTGACATTTGTATTCACAGTACCTGCATTTATATAGCCATTCCATTTCAGTTTCTGGTTGATTGTAACCCCCAGGATGTTGATAGTGGAGAATTCATTGATGGTGATACCATTGAATGTCAAGGGGCAGTGATTAGAATCTCTCTTACTAGAGAGAGTCATTGCCTGGCATTTGTGTGGTGCCTGGCATTTGTGTGGTGGTAATGTCACTTGCCTTTCATCAGCCTGAACCCTTGTCCAGACCTTGCAGCATTTGAACATGGACTGTAAGGAGGTGTGAATGGTGCTGAACATTGTACAGTCATCAGTGAACATCCCCACTTCTGACCTTATGATGGAGGGAAGGTCATTGATGAAGCAGCTGAAGATGGTTGGGCCAAGGATGGTCTATGCAGAAGTGGATAATCTGCATTGTCCTGAACGGGCTTTACATTGTAAATTCATTAATTCATATGTGATTTCTGGTGGTCATACACAGATATAAACCAACACCAGGTGAAACGGTGATGGGAGGAGAAAAAATGGTAAATGTGTAAGAACATTTCTCGATATAAAGAAACAGAAATGCATGAGGTTGGGGGACAAGCTTTTGCAATGCAGTGGCAGTGTCTCTATCTCTGGACCAGGGGACTCAGGTTCAGGTCCCACCTGACGTAGTGAAGTGTAATGATGACTCTGTCCAGGTTGATTAGAAATTATCAATGCACAGAGGGTGACTTAAAGATGCAGATCCCTGAGAGAGTTCCAGAATGCAGGTTGCGTGACAGCCTCTCCCTGGATAACATAAACAGCCCTGCCTGCTGGCGAGTGTGCCCACAGATGGGGTGGAAGTTTCTCCCAGTCACCAACACTGCTGGTTGCTGATAGGATACTCTGCACAACCTATTGCAGCCTGTGGCTACAGAAATGCAGCAATGGCAGCAAATCCCACAGGCCTGACTGCCTGCCTGCTAACATGCAAGAGGAAATTAATAAATAGCTGAACCTGAGCAAACAAAGGACCGGTGTTTTCCCAGGTACTTTGATGAGTGGGATGTCTGTGGTCCAACCACAAATGATCCCAATGGTTCCCTGAAAAGATCCACTGGAATAACATTGATGGTAGTCGTCATCTTAAAGGCACCCAAGATGGGATTCCTTCTGAGTTCATACAGACACAGGTTTTCATGCAGTAGGAGACAACTTTCTGGGACATTCCTAGGTGTCATTAGCATCGACCAACTATCACGTACCAATAGCCAAACTGAATCCTAAGACTCAGTATCAGGCCATTCTCATTGGTTATTTTATTCTCTTGCATAGGTTCTTGTCCCCCAGCAGGCTGGTCTCCAGCCTCCTGCTATCGTGGTTGTTGTTGGAACAGTCAACGTTTGCAGTTCCTTCTGAGAAGCAAGTTAACCGGAGGAATGGTGGGCTTGGACTGGACCATCTCGATGTAACTTGCAGGAGGTCTGCAGACAGGAAGGTCATGCAGATGTCATGTCTACCAACCTTCACCATCTTGAATGGGAGAGTCCATCAGCTCAGAATGTTTCATCCTGACCTCATTCCCCCAACCATAACACATTCCATGAGAAGCTGCATGCTGTGTAACTTCTCAGAACAAGCTCTTGCGAACACCATGACATGGATAGGGTGAGGCAGTGCACAGTGCCCATGGTACTGAAAGCAAATCAGTCCGCCTGCCCGTATACAGTCATCAGGTTGCTGGCAGGGAGCTTGAAGCAGAATGATTTGAATTGGGCTTTTACATAATGATACAGTACAAGGCAGCTCGGCAGAATGTGCTTACAGAGTACTGTTAATATGCTGGCATTGTAACAACTGAGGGCAGCAATGCTCGAATGTCTATCCACGGGACTCCCAGTTAATCAGAGACTAAAATGCAGGACTGCAGGCCTCCACACCATGACATTCCAAACACTCAACTAAAATATCTGACTGCCATTGGCTAAAACCTGCAACATGAATCTTCGCACTCCCCAAACCAAATAAAGTCTCCCTCCTCCCATTTTGACTCTGGCCATTTCTAATTATTAGAGTGTTACACAGTAAGGTTATTCACCTTTAAGAATTCTGAGGATTGGCTTTCTCATTGAACTGTTTGAGTCCCACCCTGCTACCAGTATAATTTATCAGCTCCCCACTACTTCTCTTCATCTTCAGCACATTGTCATCTGGCTTGGCACATGTGATCCTCCATCCATACCATTGATCGTTGTCACCATTGTGGCTCCCAATTCTTACCCAGAGCCTCCTTTGTTGAGGTCTCACTCTATGATGGACCATATCACCACACTAGTAGAAACCACCTATACACTCATGACACCTCCACCCACCACAGGCACAATGCAGGACTGTAGGCCTCCACACCATGACATTCCAAACACTCAACTAAAATATCTGACTGCCACCATGGTGTAGCCATTTCATCAGCTTCCTACACTGAGACCCTAAGATGAGTTGGACTCAGTGCATGTAATCACACCCTCCCTCCCTGAGACTGACTGTCCCACACCAACACCCCTCCCTCCCCAGACAGACTGTCCCACACTAACACCCCTCCCTCCCTGAGACAGACTGTCCCACACCAACACCCCTCCCTCCCCAGACAGACTGTCCCACACTAACACCCCTCTCTTCCCAGACAGACTGTCCCACACTAACACCCCTCCCTCCCCCAGACTGACTGTCCCACACCAACACCCCTCCCTCCCCAGACAGACTGTCCCACACTAACACCCCTCTCTTCCCCAGACTGACTGTCCCACACTAACACCCCTCCCTCCCCCAGACTGACTGTCCCAGACCAACACCCCTCCTGCCCCCAGACTGACTGTCCCACACCAACACCCCACTTCCCTCAGACTGACTGTCCCACACCAACACCCCACTTCCCTCAGATTGACTGTCCCACACCAACACCCCTCCCTCAGACTGACTGTCCCACACCAACACCCCTCCATGACCCAGACTGACTGTCCCACACCAACACCCCTCCCTCCCCGAGACTGACTGTCTCACACAACAGCCCTCCTCCCCCAGACTGACTGTCCCAAACCACCACCCCCCTTCCCCCAGACTGACTGTCCCACACCAACACCCCTCCCTCCCCCAGACTGACTGTCCCACACCAACACCCCCCTTCCCCCAGACTGACTGTCCCACACCAACACCCCTCCCTCCCCCAGACTGACTGTCCCACACCAACACCCCCCTTCCCCCAGACTGACTGTCCCATACCAACACCCATCCGTGACCCAGACTGACTGTCCCACACCAACACGCCTCCCTCCTCGAGACTGACTGTCCCACACTAACACACCTCCTCCCCCAGACTGTCTGTTTCACACTAACACCCCTCCATCCCCCAGACTGACTGTCCCACACCAGTGCCCTTCCTCCTCCCAGACTGACTGTCCCACACCAACACCCCTCCCTCCCCAAGATTGACTGTCACACACCAATACCCCTCCCTCCCTGAGACTGACTGTCCCTCACCAACACCCCTCCCTCCCCCAGACTGACTGTCTCACACCAACACCTTCCCTCCCCCCAGACATACTGTCCCACACCAACACCCCTCCGCCCCCAGACTGACTGTCCCACACCAACACCCCTCCCTCCCCTGGAATGACTATTGTTCATCGACACCTTCACCCTCCCCTGACTGACTGAGTAGCCCAGATTCTGCCCTGAATTATCATTCCTTTTCTTTACAGCTTTAACAGCTGCATGGCATCAGTCAGTGCCACTCCCTGGTTCCCGTGTTAGTAGATCCATGTTGTTTAACTGTCTATATTCGCTGTGTCCCGTTTGGTTTTAATGACAGCATGGTTTGGCTTCACTTGGTGATTCAGTGAGTGTGAATGTCACCTGAAGTACAAAGCACTACAAGGCCCTGAGGAGGATGAAGAAGTGTCACTCACCACATTCAGGCCTGCTTTTTGCTCTTGGCTTTCTGAAGCATTGAGTTTCTCGATTGGGTAGAAGTTAATTGGGAAGGTGAAATTAATTCCAGCATGATGTTGAGGTGCGAAAACATTTCTTACCACCCATGGATGACATAATCTACCCGCCAGCTGAAGGGAGAGTGCATAATCACTAAAGTTTAATCTCAATGTTGAGAGTCTGATCTTGTGCTTTTTGCCTGATTAAATTGACCCACCCATCATTCTTCACACTAGAATCATAGAGTCCCTACGGTGTGGAAGCAGGCAAATCGGCCCATCAAGTCCACACCAACCCCTCTGAAGCACCCAGACTCACTCCCCAACGCATTGAACCCTGCATTTTCCATTGCTTTTGTATCTAGCCTACACATCCTTGCAAATAAAGGGCAATTTAGCATGGCCAGTCCACCCAACATGTGCATCTTTGGACTGTAGGAGGAAACCAGAGCACCTGGTTAACTCATGCAAACACCAAAAGAATGTCCAAGCTCCACACAGATATCGCCCAAGGGTGGACTCAAGCCAAGGTTCCTTGCTGCTGTGGGACAGCAATGCTAACCACTGAGCCACGTGCCATCCACTATGGTGGGGGGGTGGAAAATCCTGTCTAAGCTTTCAATCACTGAGCCATGATGGACATCTGTAGCTCATGTGGACAGATACTGCCTGAATTTGTCTAGCACGTTCTGTTTCCATTTCAGGTCTCCACAATCCGCAGTATTTTGCTTCTATTTGTCATTCACCAATTGGTGGACGGAATGAGTCACTGAACGCTACACGCTGGGAAAACACAAGGATTAACTCTTGGCCGAAACTACAATTAGCCTCAACTCTTCCAGGTTCGCAGGAATGTCGAATTGGCCGTGTTTTCTATCCAGTGATCTCTATCCTGCAACTCAGCTTAACAGACCGACATGTATGCCAAGTGAGAGCAAGCTTGAACTGAGTTGCACTGCCTTTAAAATCAAAGTGGTTGATGGCATTCATGGTCTGAGTTCACAGATATGTCAATGACAGACACTGAGACAGCATGCAGGCTGTAGAATGGTTGTAGAGGAAGGAAGCTAGTGCCTTCAATGAAGGGGGAAATTGTTGGTGAAGGAACACAGATAGAGTCTGAATAAAAGTGATTACACGTGTTCAGTTTTAATTTGGAATTTATGTCTGAAATCTTATATTTTCCCCACTATTTTAACATGACAGATGGGAAGGGTTTTGCAAAACCAGAATAGCACAATTAAATACAACAATATCTGGGAACAAAGTGAAATGTCTCTGGTTGTTGTGACGTCTCTCTGTTTGTACATGTCTATACGGGATATGCAATCTATAGATGGAGGTATGTTTATATATGAAGAAAGAGCTTTGGGAGGTATCTTTTGCTACTGATTGCATTACAATACTGGCTACTTCTGGATGTATTCAGTAAGAAAAACAAATTAGAAAAAAAAAATTGGGCTCATTTTGCACAGATTCCTTGTGCTCAACCAGGCTACAAATCTCCATTCATTTTGATCGAGGTAGAGGGAGTGTTGAAGCTCTGTGTCAAGCCATGTTTACTCTTGAGTGTCGGTATTTTAATCCCAGCTCAGTACGAGAACCTGCGTGGGCAGATCGAGTGCAGCTGCCTTCTTTGTACTGCACACTCTAATCAGGGCTGCGCCATGGATGTTCCTTTGATTTTATTTGATGGCTGCACATTCTCATTCACAAAAGCCACACTTCATCCTACTGCAGGCCACACTTCCATGTGTAAATGTGAGATGCTATGTGTGTATGCATGTGTGTGTCTGTATGGTGCATATTGTGAATAAGTTTGAAATGAGTGATTTCTCTTTATTTTAATGCAGGAGGCTGAATAAACGATGGTTAAGAATCTGTTGAGAATGCTGGTGAGTGTTCAGATCTGCATTTAAATTAACCTTGGTATGAAACCTACCCTCAACAGCTCTCCTTACAAATATTTGTTTTCCCACCCCGGTATTTTGAATACCTTAAATATTTTTGATTCTGTCAGCCTACTTAGATTTTGAAAAGTATTGGAAAAGGGATGCCCTCCTAATATAACGTTTCAATGTACTTTACACTGACTTAAATTGTTTCGCAATTGCTATTGGCTTGACTTTATCACAACTTTAACATTTTATACTTTCTTTTTATACAAATGATAGCCATCCCTTCAGCTCTAACATTCTCTGCAGACCAGAGTTTAAATATTTTCCAATCTTTCCTCATGACTCTCTCCCTTTACACTTGGGAAAATTCTATTTTTCTTGCAGTCATTTTGAAGGTGTGATATAAAGAAAACGCAATATTTTCCAAATGCTGTCTAAGCAGCACAATTTAAAGTACTTAGAGCTGTCTCTGTAGACTTTTATTACCATTCTTCCGATTCGTTCTTGCAATGTGCTGTTTGACAGTGAAATTTAAAATGACAAGTCTACAATCACTTTCAAATCCCTTTCAAGTCTTACCCCTGGTGGCTCACTTGAAGCAAAAGTAAAAAAGAGAGAAGAGAAGTTGACTTTGTTGCAGTACTGGGAAGAAATAATAACCTGTGCACAAAATTCTCTGCAGCCTTGTCTCTCTCAACCTCTGTTACCTCCTCCAGCTTCACAAACCTTCTATCCCCTCTGACTTCAAGCTCTTGTGTCTCTTGATTCTTTGGTCTACCACTGGTGGTTCTGTCTTCAGCTACCAACCTCTCATTCTCCAGTATTCCCTTTTCAAATCCCTCCATTTCTTCATCTCTCTCTCCTTCTTTAGGAACTTGCCTATACCCCCTTGGCCAAGCTTTAGTTATCCTCCTGACATCTCCTTCTTTGACTTTACATTCATTTTTGTTGATTAGTCCTCCATGGAGTGCCCTGAGTCAATTTGTGACATAGAAAGATATATATACTACAACTCTTTGTTTGGAAGAAAGAGGAGAAGAGATGTACCATGCGGTTTAGGGAGAGAGAAGGAAACCTGGCTGAGTCAGGGTCAGGGAAGAGCGAGAGACAAAAAAAATTAACAAGAGAGGGGCACCTTTGGTAGTACTCAGATTTAAAACTATCAGAACTGAATGGAACTATGTTATAAAACAGCTTATATTCCAACATACCACAGGAGATCCACATGTATCTTAAATAATTCAAGGAAATTTACAGATTTCAGCAAAAGAATCCACAAGGCATGCCGCATTTCATTATTAATGTAACACTCACAAATCCCCTTTCTGCTTCTCTTCTTAGTAATCGCAAATGTGAACTGACAGTAAATAACACAAATGGCCCTGGTTCCCTTCAATGAATTACATCTCCCGCTTTGCAGCTTAAATGGCATAGATTTAGCTGAATAATATACTGTTTTGGTGATCCAGATGCAAATTCTGCTAGTTTGTGATGTGCTTTTCGCTTTCATGTTTCTGCTCAAACTCATTTGCACATTGATGAATAGAAAACTTCGACAAACCCATCAAAACTGAGCAGCATTTTAGATAAACTGCATTAAAAAATTCCTTAATATTATTAAATGTGATAACTTAATGCACCTTTATTCGTGCAACTGAAATGAGTTTATTATTAGTACTTCTAGTTTACTACCTCCTGTGGGTATCCTGATCTTAAATAACTGATCTTTACGTAAAGAATTCACAAAACCATTTGCTAATTACATTGGTGTACAGTTTTCAGCTTTTTAATGAACATAAAAAGGTAACATTAAAAATGTACCTGTTAGTGCCCTTCAGTCCAGTGGAAAGCTTGATTTTATGATAAAAAAGGGAAGCACACAATAGTTGGATGGGCATTAGGGAGATCATCAGATGTGATGATATCCCAAGGCCTTATACCCGAAACACCGATTCTCCTGCTCCTCGGATGCTGCCTGACCTGCTGTGCTTTTCCAGCACCACACTCTCAACTCTGATCTTCAGCACCTGCAGTCCTCACTTTCTCCTAGAGATATCATCTGTGACAGGGATCTTCTGATCTAATTCCCTTTGCTTATGACTATGTTTGTATTCGGAAGCCATATTGTTCCTCAACTTGTCAGTTTTGTAAACTCAGTGATAAGCTGCCATTTACACTATGGGTGTGAAAAGTGAGATGGTTCTAGTTATTTGCCCACCAATTTATTCCACTCATTTCATTAAGGCATTGACTCAGATTGTATCATTTGACTGGTCAACAGTGAGGGATTCCATTCCAGCAACCCGTGTGGAAATGTGCTCAAGTAGAAGTACACATGCTGGTCAAAATCAACAATCTTTATTTAAAAACCAATTACTATTCAAAAAATATAAATGTGAAGTCAAGTGACATTACAGGGCACTACCAAAGCCCTACTCAAAAAAGTGGATAATAATGAGGAGAGGGAAGTGATTCGGGATGAGATTTATAAACCGTGGATAATGTTAGACAGTTGATGGTAGATGGAGATGCCAATGTGCCTGGAGTTAAAGGAATGCACCTTGTTGTAGGACAGGAGGATGGTACTGAGTTAAGCAAAGGGCAAGACCATGAAGAGATTTAAGTCCAAGGATGAATCTTTTACATTTGCAGTGTTCGGACTCTGGAAGCTTTGGTGGCCAATGTCAAAGAGTGAAACAGAACATGGGAAGTGGTGTTTGGGGTGTGTGAAGTTTATTGAGGGTGAAGAATGGGTAGCTGGCTCAAAATTAAAATTTCCATCTGTTTATTCAAATTCCTCCATGGTGTCTCCACCCAACACCCCAACTCCAACCATTGTAGTTGCTTTCATCTCTACAACCTTCTGCGAGCTGTGTCTCTTGTGAAGTCTCAAACTGGGCACTGCACCATTGACAGCCATACCTTCAGTTATCTTGCCCATAACCTCTCCAATTAGCTGCATAAAACTCTGCATCCCTCCTCTTTTCTCTCTTCCTTTAAGTTGCTCTTAAGCCCACATCCTTTGTCAATCGTTTGTTCCGTACCAATTTTTTTTGTCTGACTGCTGCTGTGGTGCCTTTTGGGATAAATACACTGTGTTAAATACACTGTGTTAAATACACAGTGATAAATACACTGTGATAAATACACTGTGTTAAATACACTGTGATAAATACACTGTGTTAAATATACTGTGTTAAATACACTGTGTTAAATACACTGTGATAGATACACTGTGATAAATACACTGTGATAAATACACTGTGTTAAATACACTGTGATAAATACACTGTTAAATACACTGTGTTAAATACACTGTGATAAATACACTGTGATAAATACACTGTGATAAATACACTGTGTTAAATATACTGTGTTAAATACACTGTGATAAATACACTGTTAAATACACTGTGTTAAATACACTGTGATAGATACACTGTGATAAATACACTATGATAAATACACTGTGTTAAATACACTGTGTTAAATACACTGTGATAAATACACTTTGATAAATACACTGTGATAAATACACTGTGATAGATACACTGTGATAAATACACTGTGTTAAATACACTGTGATAAATACACTGTGATAAATACACTGTGATAAATACACTGTGTTAAATACACTGTGTTATAAGTGCTGCATGAAGACAAGTTAATATTGCCCACTCTCTCAATGAACCCGAGAGGTTCTGTTTTGGTGATCATTGGCACTTCCTGAATGTCTGCACGCACCCATTTCGATGGGGATATAGACAACGATGAGCATTTATGAACTGTGCGGTCCAGTCTTAGTATTGCCTTTGGGAGCGCAGAGAAATAAATCTGTCATTAAATGTGAAATGGCCCTTTTCCAATAAAAGCGCTCTATTGGTTTCATTCTCCAGATTTAAAAAGGTCCAGCTTTGCTAGTGAGATTTTCCTTACATCTATCAAAATGCATTGATGCAATAGTCATAGAATACCAATAGCATGGAAATAGGCCATTCAGCCCACATCCCTATCCTACTCCCTTAACCCCACATTTGCCATGGCTAATCCACCTAACCCACACATCTTTGGACTGTGGGAGGAAAGCCACACAGGCACAGGGAGAATATACAAACCTCCATGTAAGCCGGTGACCTGAGGGTGGAATTGGACCCACGTCCCCGGCACTGTGAGGCAGCAGTGCTAACCACTGAGCCACCGTGCCACCTATAATGCTCTGTTTGATTGTCCGAAATCCTTCAAAAACTAGTCATTTTGGCATGAAGTGAGGAACTGATTTGAACTTGAGGCACATGAGGAGAAATTAATTCGCCTGACTATTCAATCTCTTGCTGAAAATGTGTTGCCGGAAAATTGCAGCAGGTCAGGCAGTATCCAAGGAACGGGAGATTCGACGTTTCGGGCATAAGCTTATGCCCAAAACATCGAATCTCCTGTTCCTTGGATGCTGCCTGACCTGCTGCGCTTTTCCAGCAACACATTTTCAGCTCTGATCTCCAGCATCTGCAGACCTCACTTTCTCCTATTCAATCTCTTGGCCAAGAATTAGTGGGAAGATTTAAACTTTATTCCTGAGGCTCCCAGCGTACTGTGAAACAGATGTAATGCAAACAGTTGTTTTATGTGACAAACCTTCCAGATCCAACTACAATCAGCCTTACCCGATTTCATCAGCAACTGGCTCTGCTTTCCGTTTCTGACATCTTCTTGATTTTACAATGCCTTTGATAGATAAGCAGACAAGTATTGCATTCAGTATGAGGTAAAGTGAACTGAAAAGTTTTAAAAAGAAACTATTGATTGCAATGGAAAGTGTGTGTGAAAACCCTATTCTAGTTGGTTTCATGTGTCACATCTTGTGGGATTTCAAGTTGCAGAAGATCAAAGTCAATCTATCAGACGATAATCCCTGAGATGCAATTTTTTCCCTTCCTGGAAGTAGTGAGGAAGATAACCAGAAGGCCAATTAATTGGGCAAGATGGAGAGTAACTTACATCCTTCTTGCCAGCTCAGTAATTAAATGCCGGACAGGTCAGGTTGCGAACAGTTAAGGTGCTTCGGTGATCAATTTGCTGTCACTTAGGGAGCTCAACGTACCACAAGCCTGATTACTTGCAGTTGAGAAAACCTGACTGGTTTCTCAGCTAGAAGCCTGGTTGCTGGCTTGGGGGTATGTCTCCATTTATCCCAGCCTAGGGACAACTGGGAACAGGCACTGCATGTTAAGGGGTAACCTCCTTCCTGCCTTGGCCTCGGGCTCTCTTGACCTCCTTCTCCCCATGACCCCTAGCCATAACACCCGGAAGAAGAAATCCTGTCTTCTCACCATCTAAAATTAAGCTTCCAGTGAAAACCCCTGGAGCCCAGAAGCCGCCAGCCTCTAGCAGCTTCTGCTGGGGTATGGAGTGAACATCAAAGAGTGTAATCCACTGAGAAGCTCACTGGTCAGCTCAATGTTACAACTTGATCCGGTGAGCTACATTAGTGGGGGCAGAGGGCCGTCACCACTGGACACACCCACCCTCAGACATAAGCAGCAAGCTGGAAAGTCTCAACCGTTCTACTTTAAAGTTATACTGGACTGGAAACGTGAACTGGGTTTCTCATTTCATGGATGCTGCTGAGATTCTCTGTGTTTGTTTGCTGTGTTTCAAAACCAGCATGCACGGTATTTTGCCTTTATTTGACTGATTTCCAACTCGTTGGGCAGATCATTTATTTATGGCAAGAAGTGTAAAGGTCCTCAACCCAGTTCCCTAGGGCACTCCAGACAGGACATCTCGAGGTGAGGATGATTCCCCATCGCACGCCACAGACAGTTCCTCCATGCCGATTTGATTTGTTATTGTCAAGTGTACTTGGTACCATGAAAAGTTTTGCTTTGCGTGTAGTACAGGCAGGTCATACCAGGGTGACTGAACAGAGCGAGGAATATAACTGCAAAGAAGCAGGATCGACATTAGATTTGAAATTTGAGAGGTTCATTCAGAGGAGACTAAGTCCAGGGTGTAACAATTTCATCCGTGGGTCATGGAACCAGGAAAGGAAATCGCTTCCCATCGCGTGATATCAGCCCATGTAGGTAAGACTACCCACAGGGCATGACCTACCCCGTCATGGATAAATACCCCCAGGGGGCATGATGAATCTCTCCAAAAGCAATTAATTGGACTCTTGAGGGCCACTGTAGGCTGAAGGGTGGTCTGATCCCTTCCCGCCCCCTCATCAAATTGCAAGCAGTCAGGGTGGGTGGGTGAAAAATCCACTTGCTGGATTTTACAGATGCCTCTCCCAACATGGGACCGTAAACTCCAGCCTATGTAACTCACCAGGGCCGCTGAGGGATTTAGATTCAATCAGTTAAATGAATCTAGAATCAAGCTTGGCAGCCCTGCAATCCTGAAATTACCAAATTGTTATCAAAACCCCATCTTGATCATTAATGTTCACCAGGTAAAAAAAAAGCCTCATCTGACCTACATGAGAGTCCAGACCCACAGCCCCATAATTGATTCTTGATTGTCTTGTGAATTGATCCAGCTCGCCACTCAAATGTCTCTAGGGAGTCTGATAAGAATAAAACCAGACATATAAGCCAGCATCAAACATGACAAACACATAACCAGCCTAGTCAACTCTACACAGCCTGCCTATGACTATCTGGAGATTAGTGCCAAAGCTGGGAAATTTGCTCTACAGACAGCCTGACATAGTCTGACTCACAGAGTTATATCTTACAATGTCCCAGACTCTTCTGGTAGCATCACAGAGCTGGAAGCATGGTGGGATACAATAGAGAGGGAATTGACCCAGTCAACACTGACTCAGAACTCCATGAAATTTCATGGCATACCAGGTCAAAAATAGATAAGGAAACCTCCTACCGATTACCACTTACAGTTGTCCTTCTGCTGAGAATCAATACTCCTTTGTGTGGAATCTCACATTTAAGAAGTACTGCGGGTGGCAAGATCCAATAATGTACTTTGGATGGGAGACTTCAATGTCCATCACCAAGAGTGACTCAGTAGCATCATTACTGATCAAGCTCCCTAGGTTCTATAGGATATAGACTAGCCTTGATGAGGGGACCAACAAGGTGGAGAAATGTCCTTGACCTTATCATGACCCAACTACTCCTTTGATCAATACTTTACCTAAATCTCAGCCTGGGTGTTTACTTCAGTTTTTGGAGCAGGACTTGAGTACACAGCATCGACATTTTCTCTCATTTTTGCTGTTGCTATGCAGACTTCCAAGGTCCGTGAATGGCAGCAACCTCTGGAACTGGAGGTCAGTGTATTTGCCTGTCAGTCGGCATGTGTGCAATGTATAGAGATCTCCTGAGCGGCGCCATGTGAGAGGGAACATTGCACAATGTCCTGACACAGAGCTGAGGGTGCTGCTGTCTGACCCATACTGACACCTCATCTTTCCTGATTGGCACTTAAGAATATCCAATGTGGCCCAGACTTCTTCTTCATCAAATTAATTCCTGCTGCTCTCGTTCAGCTTGTTGGGCAATCCCGCATTCTGCTGATTGCTGCAAAAACATAATCACTTTTGGTCGCTGCTGATTGTACTGAATCCACTGAACAAAACAGAGCTAATGCAGCTACACATAACCTGTCTCGGATCATTCCTCTATACACAATCTGCATTCTGTCTGGGAACCTGAAATGAAATTTGATCAGGTAAATCGATCTCCATTCCATCCTGGGGGCGAGTTACAGTTGAGTGAACAGAACAGTCTCTCTATTTTTACCTCCAAACACATATTTCTTTCGCTGTCTGGTGCCCTACAGGCTCCTTGTTGCCTCCTGCCTTGTGTCTCAGCCGTCCTCTCATCTGTATTTCCAAGTGCTCCTACACGCATCTTTATTGCTAATCTTTAGCACATCAGCAATCCTACTGACTTTGCAAACTGTTGATCTCAGAGATACTAAACTAAATAGTAGCCGAATTGAAGACAAATCTTTGATCAACTTCTAAGCATTTTCTCCTAAGGCTTTGTAAGAATCCTCCGAGCTACCTTTCATTCATAGTTTCTATTATGTAAAGCCTATTAAGCTGCAGCCTGTGATCACTGACAGCTCAGAGGCACACAGATGTTCACTATACCTGCACGGCCCAGGTGGGATCCTTCTTTCGACCAGTGGGTTCAAGTTACTGAACTGGAGAATTTCAATTGTTAACAAACAGATTGGCAGATTGTTTTCGAGTGTTGAAACAGGAGACCGTACATGTCTTCAGGGCATGCCTAGGTACTTCACAGGCATTGGAGATCACACCAAAGAACTGCATTTATGTAGCAGCTTTTGCTATTGCAGCACATCCTGAAGCACTATGCAGCAATGAAGTCTTTTGAACCTCAGGCAGTCACTGAGGAAAAATGTAGACAGTCTAGCAGCCAATTTTCATGCAGCAACCTCACACGAACAGCAATATGATTCCCAGATAATCTGTGTTGGTAGTTGAAGGATACATGTTGACCAAGAGAGCAGGAAAAGTTCCCTTCAAATTATCTCTCTTGCATTCACCTGAGAAGAGATTTAACATCTATTCTGAAGGAACCTCTGATAGTGCGGTGATCTCTCAATACTGTACTGGGAGTGTCACCCGAATTATATGTTCACATCTCTGAATCCATGATTATCTGAACCATGACTGCTACCAAACTGCATGTGAGACTTTAGTGTGACAACAACTCCCTGACCCATGAGTTGCTTGCTTCAAGTACAATGTAACATGTGAAAGCTTAACTCCCATGGTGACCATTGTCAAACATTGAGTGAGAACAGTCAAGACAGGTCATGGGTCATACAGGTCACATGACTTGAGCTGAAGCTCTGTAGACCCCAAAATGTGGTTCTGAGATTCTATGGAAGCCCAAAACTTCAAAGAAATGTCAACTGCACTGTCTCAGCCATCTCCAGCACAGCCCATTACTCACTGGGCTCAGTTGCCCATTTCTGCTCCTATTTCAAATGACCATACACCAGAAGCATGTGGCATGGACAGATTGTGACATTGTATGGTGCCAATTACTGATTTGACATTGAACTGTCAAGTTGGACCTTAGAGATACATTTAGTGCTTACCTTTAATCACTCCCAGCTGAATACATTTTCTGTGTTCCTGGAAGATTTTCAAAATTTTCTTGCACTTACAGATGAATGGTGCTAGATTTGACAAGGAGGTCAAGAGACCCGTCAGGAGACATACTCTTTTCAGCAATGGGTGGCTATTGCTGCAGTTCCTCTGAGCGGCAGTATGACTTCAAGTTGGTCCAGTGGGATCATCGAGGCAAAGCTGTGCACAGAGGGAGGAGGCTAAATTCACCCCGTGTCTTTAGAGAGCACTTTCCCTACCATATTCCACAAGGCTGAATTCCATGGCCTCCTACAACTGGGCTGTTTAATAGAGACAAGGTAACATTTCCAACATTTCAAGGTTTGCAGTGTGTCACTGCAACAAGGAGATGTCAAAGGCATTGAAGTGGTTCACTGAAGAATGCAGGAGAGCTTGCAAGGAGCAGCACCAGACACACTTAGAATAAGAGAAACAACCTGGTGGTGATACAGCACTGGACAATCTGTATGCCAAACAGCAAAGGCAGCATGCAATGGACTCGGCAATCCCACAACCGACAGATCAGATTTAAGTTCTGCAGGGTGAAACTGAGGACCACAGATGTTGGAGGTTAGAGTCTAGATTGGGCGGCACAGTGGCACAGTGGTTAGCACTGCTGCCTCACAGCGCCTGTAGACCCGGGTTCAATTCCCGACTCAGGCGACTGACTGTGTGGAGTTTGCACGTTCTCCCCGTGTCTGCGTGGGTTTCCTCCGGGTGCTCCGGTTTCCTCCCACAGTCCAAAGATGTGCGGGTCAGGTGAATTGGCCAAGCTAAATTGCCCGTAGTGTTAGGTAAGGGGTAAATGTAGGGGTATGGGTGGGTTGCGCTTCGGCGGGTCGGTGTGGACTTGTTGGGCCGAAGGGCCTATTTCCACACTGTAAGTCTAATAAAAAAAAAATTAGAGTGGTACTGGAAATACACAGCAGGTCAGGCAGCATCCGAGGAGCAGGAAATCCGATGTTTCGGGCAGAAGCCCTTCATCAGGATATGGGCCAGGTGCTGGCAGGTGTGATTAAAATCGGTTGTGATATCTGGTCGGCATGGACGGGTTGGACTGAGGGGTCTGTTTCCGTGCTGTACATCTCTAGGACTCTCTGACTCTAATGCAGACAGAAACCCCACATAGCAGCCAACAGGGCCCCAACAGTCTGGAAAGAATCTATAAAACATATATATTTTTGCATTCTTTGATGTGTTGGCAAGATAAAATGTTTGTGAGGTCGAACAAAACAGCTATGTTCAACTATTCTCGAAACGCTTGTAGAAAGTACTGTAACGTTTTTTTTAAAAAACGCTCGCAGTAACAGATAAATAGACTAACACAGAGAAGCTGCAAATGTGTTGCTGGTCAAAGCACAGCAGGTTAGGCAGCATCTCAGGAATAGAGAATTCGACGTTTCGAGCATAAGCCCTTCATCAGGAATAAGAGAGAGAGCCAAGCAGGCTGAGATAAAAGGTAGGGAGGAGGGACTAGGGGGAGGGGCGATGGAGGTGGGATAGGTGGAAGGAGGTCAAGGTGAGGGTGATAGGCCGGAGTGGGGTGGGGGCGGAGAGGTCAGGAAGAGGATTGCAGGTTAGGAGGGCGGTGCTGAGTTGAGGGAACCGACTGAGACAAGGTGGGGGGAGGGGAAATGAGGAAGCTGGAGAAATCTGAATTCATACCTTGTGGTTGGAGGGTTCCCAGGCGGAAGATGAGGCGCTCCTCCTCCAGCCGTCGTGTAGTTGTGTTCTGCCTGTGGAGGAGTCCAAGGACCTGCATGTCCTCGGTGGAGTGGGAGGGGGAGTTAAAGTGTTGAGCCACGGGGTGATTGGGTTGGTTGGTTCGGGCGGCCCAGAGGTGTTCTCTGAAGCGTTCCGCAAGTAAGCGGCCTGTCTCACCAATATAGAGGAGGCCACATCGGGTGCAGCGGATGCAATAGATGATGTGTGTGGAGGTACAGGTGAACTTGTGGCGGATATGGAAGGATCCCTTGGGGCCTTGGAGGGAAGTGAGTGTGGAGGTGTGGGCGCAAGTTTTACATTTCCTGCGGTTGCAGGGGAAGGTGCCGGGGGTGGAGGTGGGGTTGGTGGGGGGTGTGGATCTGACAAGGGAGTCACGAAGGGAGTGGTCCTTGCGGAACGCTGATAGGGGAGGGGAGGGAAATATATCCTTGGTGGTGGGGTCCGTTTGGAGGTGGCGGAAATGGCGGCGGATAATACGTTGTATGCGCAGGTTGGTGGGGTGGTAGGTGAGAACCAGTGGGGTTCTGTCTTGGTGGCGGTTGGAGGAGCGGGGCTCAAGGGCGGAGGAGCGGGAAGTGGAGGAGATGCGGTGGAGGGCATCGTCGATCACGTCTGGGGGGAATCTGCGGTCCTTGAAGAAGGAGGCCATCTGGGCTGTGCGGTGTTGGAATTGGTCCTCCTGGGAGCAGATGCGGCGGAGACGAAGGAATTGGGAATATGGGATGGCGTTTTTACAGGGGGCAGGGTGGGAGGAGGTGTAGTCCAGGTAGCTGTGGGAGTCAGTCGGTTTATAATAGATGTCTGTGTTGAGTCGGTCGCCCGAGATAGAAATGGAAAGGTCTAGGAAGGGGAGGGAGGAGTCTGAGACAGTCCAGGTGAATTTCAGGTCGGGATGGAAGGTGTTAGTAAAGTTGATGAACTGTTCAACCTCCTCGTGGGAGCACGAGGCAGCGCCGATACAGTCATCGATGTAGCGGAGGAAAAGGTGGGGGGTGGTGCCAGTGTAGTTGCGGAAGATGGACTGTTCCACATATCCTACGAAGAGGCAGGCATAGCTGGGGCCCATGCGGGTGCCCATGGCAACTCCTTTAGTTTGGAGGAAGTGGGAGGATTGAAAAGAGAAGTTATTCAGGGTGAGGACCAGTTCAGTCAGTCGAAGGAGGGTGTCAGTGGAAGGGTACTGGTTGGTGCGGCGGGAAAGGAAGAAGCGGAGGGCTTTGAGTCCTTCGTGATGGGGGATGGAGGTGTACAGGGACTGGATGTCCATAGTGAAAATAAGGCGTTGGGGACCGGGGAAGCGAAAATCCTGGAGGAGGTGGAGGGCGTGGGTGGTGTCCCGAACGTAGGTGGGGAGTTCTTGGACTAAAGGGGACAGGACCGTGTCGAGGTATTGGGAGATGAGTTCGGTGGGGCAGGAGCAGGCTGAGACAATGGGTCGGCCGGGGCAGGCAGGTTTGTGGATTTTGGGCAGGAGGTAGAAACGGGCGGTGCGGGGTTGTGGGACTATGAGGTTGGAGGCGGTGGATGGGAGATCCCCTGAGGTGATGAGGTCCTGGATGGTCTGGGAGATGATGGTTTGGTGGTGGGAGGTGGGGTCGTGGTCAAGGGGGCGATAAGAGGAGGCGTCCGCGAGCTGGCGTTTGGCTTCAGCGGTGTACAGGTCAGTGCGCCAAACTACCACCGCGCCTCCCTTGTCTGCGGGTTTGATGGTGAGGTTGGGATTGGAGCGGAGGGAGTGGAGGGCTGCACGTTCTGAGGGTGAGAGGTTGGAGTGGGTGAGAGGGGTGGACAGGTTGAGTCGGTTGATGTCACGGCGGCAGTTGGCTATAAAGAGGTCGAGGGCGGGTAGGAGGCCTGCACGGGGTGTCCAGGTGGATGGGGTGTGTTGGAGGCGGGAGAAGGGGTCGTCAGAGGGTGGGCGGGAGTCTTGGTTGTGAAAGTAGGCACGGAGGCGAAGGCGGCGGAAGAATTGTTCAGAGAAGCTGTAAGCATTATTGAAATTTGACTTCCTTTACTGAATGAACAAGTTGTAATCTCAGCCAAGCTGCAGATTGCCCCCTTTAAAAGCATCCAGAGTATAAAGTGCTTTCAGTTTCAAATTGCTGACAAATTTTTATTATTTACAAGAGTAGTTTCAGGACCTGTGTCTCTGGCAGCTATAAACTAGCCTCCTGTGTTCAAATTATTGCCCTTGTCTTGTGTTCAACAAGTGCTGTGCATTTAACTTCCTACGCTATTACTGTCATAACAGAAATAGGATATATTAATAGTTTAATTCAAGGTGGTATTTCTGGTCTGACTTGGTAGAATGACTTGGCTGGACATTCCATCCCCCTGCCCAATGTGTTTTCAATGAGGGGGCACGTAAAGTAGGTGAAGTGGCTAAACAGCTGAAAATGTGATGCTGGAAAAGCGCAGCAGGTCAGGCAGCATCCAGGGAGCAGGAGAATCGACGTTTCGGGCATGAGACCTTCTTCAGGATCAAGCCCGCAATGTCGATTCTCCTGCTCCTTGGATGCTGCCTGACCTGCTGCGCTTTTCCAGCAACACATTTTCAGCTCTGATCTTCAGCATCTGCAGCCCTCACTTTCTCCTAGAAGTGGCTAAACACCTGAGTTTGTGCTCATCATACAGGGGATGAGCAGGTATCAAAGCCAATTATTTGTAAATAAATGATTAAGGGTAAACGACTCCCATATTAAACTTACCACACCATGAAACAGTTGGCATGGGTAGTCAGGTGTAAATTTTCAGATTTGTTTAAGTGCTGAAAATGGTAGGAATGAAGAGAATTATTCTCATTAAAAAGTATTTCTTGCTGATTGAGAGGGGTATTCTCACTAGTAAGCCATTTCCTTCCTATCCTTGTTGTTGTGGTGTCACCATAGTCTACTAGACCATAGGGGCTGCTCTCTCATTGGAGAGAAGCAACCGGTGGTGATTTAACCTGAGGGCCACCCGACCTCAGGCAAGGGAAGAGGTTGCGAAGGAGAGTCCTTCATGGTAACGTCAAACCAGTGATAGGAATTGAACCCACTCTGTTGGCATTACACTGCTCTGTAAACCAGCAAACCAATTCCCTCTCCTATCCTTGTTGTTGTTGTAATCTCATTGCCACCCCTGTTGCTCTGCCCTCCCATTCTCCAATCCACCTCGAGCCCTTTCCCCCTCCAATCCACCCTACTTCACCTAACCCCATCTAACCCTAACATCAAAACAATCTGTTTTTTCAGCCTCAATATCCAGTCTCTCCTCAAATGAAACAATGCTTTTTCTCTCAAACTCCCTCTCGTGTAACTGTCTATTTTTCCCCCCAAATGCATCTGCAAACTTCATCTCAAATTTTCAATGTAGAAGTTCCATTTCTAAAAATTGCCTGGGGAAAGACATTTCCCTTGACTGGACAGATAATGTTTAACTTATACTGATACCCCTGAGTGTACCTCTACTTCAGAGGCATAAAGACAATTACATTGTGCCTTCAGGTGCCACTAGCTTGACAATTTTAGGATTTAGTGCCAGTTTCAAAGGATGTCACTATGCCACTCCTCCCTACACTAAGACCATTAAATCATTTATTTTTATTTTTGCCGTTCCCTTTCTCACGTTCTCCATTACATTTATTCTTGCGTTTTATTTCAGAGAGTTTGGAGCAAGCCTTTTTGACATGTTGGGAGGAACTTTGAGTTGCCCTTGCCCCACCCCCATAAGCAAGACAAGATCTTCAGAAGTTTGTTTCTTTTTTTGAAGATCAGTCGGTGTGTGACGCACTCCTCTTTCATCTGACAGGAGCGTGACAGTGCTCAAAGCTCAAGTCTGACTGATTGTAGGGGCCTCTTAGGTTTGCTGCAAAAGCTTTTGGTTCTATCTGTTCTTATATTCTGCCGGGCTAAAGTCACAGGATTTCAGAGGAGAGAAAGGCAGGGGAAGCAAAGACAGACAGAAAGAAATCCCCTCCCTCAAAATCATTTCCAGTGTTTGACTAAAGGAGGACAAACAGTTTCTTTATCAAGTAGGAATGTGTACACTTACGATCCCTGCATTTCTATTTTGGAATGCTCTTTTTTTTCAATACATATAGTCAGGAGACTTGAGTTTAAAAATAGCAGCTTGCAGTCATATTCCTACCTCTGGTTCTGATTAGTGCTACTGTATTAGGTCACCCTTCAGGCTCAGCACTGACCAGCTATGTTGGCTCCAGGACCCTGAACAGCAATATCCCAGGAGCTGGGGCAGACAGTCCAACAGAGCACAGAGAGGAAACTCCCAGTAGAAAGTTTAAAGCAGCAAATTAAGAAAATTCCAATGAAGAACTCTTTCAAAGCAGCAAATTTAAAGCCAGTGTTTGGAAATATTCAGATTTATGAAGCCATGAAGCATAAAATTAAACTCTGCCCCCAACTTCAAAGGGTGTAGTGCCCCACCAAATGTTTATCTGTCTTTTGCAAGAGGATTCTCTAAAATCCATGTCTGTTGAAGTTTAAGTTGTCAAAGGAATGACCTGAAATTTTATTTAAGGCCCTTTTTGAGCTGGATATTCTTTAGCCTATATTCCAAGCTCAGCCCTCTCTCCATCACACTCTCTCTTCTGCTGCTAAATTTCCAAACAGGAATTCAACCTCCAGACTATGTTTCTTGTTTTGACAGTTGGCGACCTTTGACCTCCTGGCCCTCAAACTGTTTTGGCTGTTAGAAGCCGAGAGCTTTCTGCAGAGTCTTGTTACTGCTTCGAGATGAGACTGATAGTTTTTTTTATATACATAGTAGCAGAACTGTTCAACTTGTCAACTTGTAAAATATGTGGAAAGTACTGTACCACACATCTCCGATCAAAGACTTCTTCAATGTGGTCGATAAATTAATATTGTCGCCACAGCCCAGCAATGCTTAAGGGGAATCATTAATATCACAGTCAGTCAAAGCTCAGTTCATTTCAAAGTTTTACCTCACATGTGTTATCGATTTCAAAGGAAAACGTAGCAGATGCCTACTTTTCTGCGACTATTTCTGAAAACTTGCTCAATGAGTTTGAGATTTTTCATTCTGCTGAGGACTTGTAATCAGGAACAAAGGAAGATGAAGACGTATTGCCTAAAGTGATTTCCATTTCTTTTTGCAGGGTGGGAACTGTTGATGTGTAAGGGCTAATGGATTCTCAAGATTCCTCTTACAAACCATAAAGTTGTCGTGAAGACTGATTTACATTAACAACAAGGATTGACCATTCAGCCTTTCTAGCCCATTCCACCTTTCAATTAAGTTAAATCTTAATTTCAGCTTTTCCCTTTAAAACTAATACTTGTATGGAACTAGACATCTCAATATTTGATGCCTTTAAATTTCTTTATGCAAGTTTACTTGCAATCTTTAACACATTTGCATGGCACTTCCTGTGCTGGCACTGATTTTTGCATGTGCACAGCATAGGAGAGAAATTCATCTGATTCAAACTTCTTTATGGTACGAAAGGGAGCCATTGTTCCATCCTGTCCTGTAGCTCTCCATTCCTGTGGCCAGCGAAAATGTAACCTTCAATCCATGATAGCTAACGCAAGTCTGCACGGCCAAAGAAGTGATTTTGCGCAAGGACTGTTGCTGTGTAAGGACTATTCCTGAAATGTGTGCTTCAACTTTTCTTTGTTAAAGGTGCTGTATAAATGAAAGTAGTCATTACCGACCTGCTATAATTCCCATTCATCTCCTCCGCACCAGATCTCCCTAACTCCCCACATTCTGGACCACTTCTCAGCCCTGCATCACAGCAGGTGACTTCATGGGCTCTGTGGCACATTGGAAAATGGCATGGCTAAATCTCTCCATCCAATTTGATGTGATTTTTCAATGTTCAGACAATTGTAAAACCCACTCCCACTCTGCCAAGGACATGCAGGTCCTAGGCCTCCTCCATCGCCACTCCTTTACCACCCGACACCTGGAGGAAGAACGCCTCATCTTCCGCCGTGGGACCCTCCAACCCCATGACATCAATGTGGATTTCACCTGTTTCCTCATTTCCCCTCCCCTCACCTTATCCCAGATCCAACCTTCCAGCTCTCATGACCTGTCCTACCTGTCCATCTTCCTTCCCATCTCTCTGCTCCACACCCCCCGCCTCCATCCACCTATCGCACTCTCAGCTTCCTTCCCCCCAGCCCCACCCTGCTTCCATCTATCTCTCCACCCCCCCAAGGCTCCCAGCCTCATTCCTGATGAAAGGCTTTTGTCCAAAACGTTGATTTTCCTGCTCCACGGATACTGCCTGACCTGCTATGCTTTTCCAGCACCACACGGTCAACTCTAATCCCAAGCATCTGCCGTCCTCACTTTCTCCTAACTGTCAAGCCCACCTGAGCACAGGCCGGAAAGAGGTCACAAATAGCTCATCATGGTTTCAAACTCAGTGAGACAGATTTATAAATGTTTATTTTGGCCAATGTTTAATCTGTTCTTCTTATATTCAAGTCTTGTGCTGGATGTCCCAATTGCACACATTGGAGCAGGCTTCATTCGGGGCTGATTCATTTCCCTGGAGAGAGATGACAGCAACTGGATTCTCAAAGGAATCTGACGTCAGGGCGAATTCTGATTCCTGGTGCCATGGATGATTGGTGACCTTTGTGCCTCCAACTGGTGCCCTCCTGAAAGTGGGAGTGGCCTGTTTGGCACCAGTGACAAAGGCAGGTGGCAGTCATCTTGGCAGCAGCTGCTGCTTTGAACTGGCAAGCATGGAGTTTCTCAGAAGGTAAGGAAACTTGATCGCTGGTGATGTCGAGTCAAGGTAGAATGCTTGCTTGGCCAGACACTTTAAATATCTCAAGGGAACACTGATAGAAACAAATGTCCTTTTGCCCTTGCTCTCTGTCAAATTTGTTTGATAGAAGCCTATGTGGTGCTTCAAGCTTCCTTCGTTAAAGGTGCTGTGTAAACGAAAGCAGTCATTACTGACCTGCTACAATTTCCATTCATCTCCTCTGCCCTCCAGATCACTCTAACTCCACCCATTCTGTACCCCATCTCAACCCTGCATCACAACAGGTGACTTTCTGGGCTCTGTGGCACATTGGCATTTTAAAAATCTCACTGTTAGGCTGTTACCAGCTACTAAGAAGCACAATGTATGGTCCAAGGTGAAAACTCACACAACACCAGGTCATAGTCCAACAGGTTTAATTGGAAGCACTAGCTTTCGGAGCGCTACTCCTTCCTCAGGTGAATGTCCAAGGTGATCAGCCTTCCAATTAGCTGTCCTCTTCATCCTAACAATGACATTTCACCCAGGTAAAAACAATGACTGCAGATGCTGGAAACCAGATTCTGGATTAGTGGTGCTGGAAGAGCACAGCAGTTCAGGCAGCATCCAAAGAGCAGCATCCGAGGCAAAAGCCCTTCATCAGGAATAAAGGCAGAGAGCCTGAACCGTGTAGAGATAAGCTAGAGGAGGGTGGGGTGGGGAGAAAGTAGCATGGAGTACAATAGGTGAGTGGGGGAGGGGATGAAGGTGATAGGTCAGGGAGGAGGGTGGAGTGGATAGTTGGAAAAGATAGGCAGGTAGGACAAGTCATGGGGACAGTGCTGAGCTGGAAGTTTGGAACTAGGGTGAGGTGGGGGAGGGGAAAATGAGGAAACTGTTGAAGTCCACATTGATGTCCTGGAGTTAAAGTGTTCCGAGGTGGAAGATGAGGTGTTCTTCCTCCAGGCATCTGGTGGTGAAGGAGCGGCGGTGAAGGAGGCCCAGGGCCTCCATGTCCATGGAAGAGTGGGAGGGGGAGTTGAAATGTTGGGCCACAGGGCAGTGTGGTTGATTGGTGCGGGTGTCCCGGAGATGTTCCCTAAAGCGCTCTGCTCGGAAGCGTCCAGTTTCCCCAATGAAGAGGAGACTGCATCGGAAGCAATGGATGCAATAAATGATATTAGTGGATGTGCAGGTAAAACTTTGATGGATGTGGAAGGCTCCTTTAGGGCCTGGGATGGAGGTGAGGGAGGGGGTGTGGGCACAGGTTTTGCAGTTCCTGCAGTGGTATGGGAAGGTGCCAGGATGGGAGGGTGAGTTGTAGGGGGGCATGGACCTGACCAGGTAGTCACAGAGGGAACGGTCTTTGCGGAAGGCTGAAAGGGGTGGGGAGGGAAATATATCCCTGGTGGTGGGGTCTTTTTGGAGGTGGCGGAAATGTCGGCGGATGATTTGGTTTATGCAAAGGTTGGTAGGGTGGAAGGTGAGCACCAGGGGCGTTCTGTCCTTGTTACGGTTGGAGGGGTGGGGTCTGAGGGCGGAGGTACGGGATGTGGACAAGATGCGTTGGAGGGCATCTTTAAAAACGTGGGGAGGGAAATTGTGGTCTCTAAAGAAGGAGGCCATCTGGTGTGTTCTGTGGTGGAACTGGTCCTCCTGGGAATAGATACGGCAGAGGCGGAGGAATTGGGAATATGGGATGGCATTTTTGCAAGAGTTAGGGTGGAAAGAGGTGTAATCCAGATAGCTGTGGGAGTCGCTGGGTTTGTAAAAAATGTCAATGTCAAGTCGGTCGTCATTAATGGAGATGGAGAGGTCCAGGAAGGGGAGGGAGGTGTCAGAGATGGTCCAGGTAAATTTAAGGTCAGGGTGGAATGTGTTGGTGAAGTTGTTGAATTGCTCAACCTCCTCGCGGGAGCACGAGGTGGCGCCAATGCAGTCATCAATGTAGCGGAGGAAGAGGTGGGGAGTGGTGCCGGTGTAATTACGGAAGATCGACTGTTCTACGTAGCCAACAAAGAGACAGACATAGCTGGGCCCATACGTGTGTCCATGGCTACCTCTTTGGTCTGGAGGAAGTGGGAAGATTTGAAGGAGAAATTGATAAGGTAAGGACCAGTTCAGCCAAACGAATGAGAGTGTCGGTGGAAGGGTACTGTTGGGGATGTCGGGAGAGGAAGAAACGGAGGGCTTGAAGGCCCTGGTCATGGTGGATGGAGGTGTAGAGGGATTGGATATCCAGGGTGAAGATGAGGCCGGGGAAACGGAAGTCTTGGAGGAGGTGGAGGGCGTGGGTGGTGTCTCAAACGTATGTGGGGAGTTCCTGGACTAGGGGGGATAGGACAGTGTTGAGGCAGGTAGAGATGAGTTCAGTGGGGCAGGAGCATGCTGAGACAATGGGTTGGCCAGGGTGGTCAGGCATGTGGATCTTGGAAAGGAGGTAGAACCGGGCAGTGCGGGGTTAAGTTCATTTAGCAAGAGAGGGCTAGGCAGGTTTGGAAAGACCTCAAAGAAATGATGTTATGGAGAAAATTGTACATTCAAGAGGCAGTATTTTCTATAGAAGTGAAAATGGAAATAGTTGCCTTTAATAAGGAAAATACTTAAATTCCCCACATTAAAAAAAACCATAATAAGGTTTATTTTGTTAAATATCAATTTTATGAAGGAATCAGAGTACATCATGCAGTAACGATTTTAAATGAAGCCGGCAACACAAACAAGGCAACCATTAACCAAGAATCCTGTCACTGATTAGTGAACTAACTATTATCACTAGGATATTGTAGCGGTGAAGTCGTCACCTTTTCAGTTTCAAAGATTTTATAGAAAGTATTATGTTTGTGTTTTGTATAGACCAATTAACATTGAATCCAAATTTAATAAAACCAAAGGGTAATTAGAATCCCTTTATGTGTGGAGGCAGGCCATTCAGCCCATCGAGTCCACACTGACCCTCCAAAAAGAATTCCACTCAGACACACACTCCTATCCCATCCTTGCTTTCCGATGGCTAATCCATCTAGTCTGCACATCCCTGGGCAATTTAGCATGGCCAATCCACCGAACATTTGCATCTTTGGACTGTGGGAGGAAACCCACACAGGCACAGGGAGAATGTGCAAACTCCACACAGGTAGTTACCCAAGGATGGGGTTGAACCTGGGTCCCTGTTGCTGTAAGCCAGCAGATCTAACCACTGAGCCACTATGCCATCCCAATTTTCAAATCTCAGCACCAAGTCAACACTTCCATCTCCCATTATCCCAGCCTTTTATTCAACTACACAAGAAACAGCCCACCGAGAATGACTCTGAAGAATGTGGTGATAAGCTTCCTGCTGCTGCCTTAGTCACCAGTGTCCACAGTTCTGTAAGGAAGGGAGTTACACCAACAATGAAAGAATGGAGGTACATTTCCAAGTAAGTGTCATGTGGTTTGAATGGGAACTTGCAGATGGTGGTGTTCCCATGTATCTGCTGCCCTGGTCTTTCTGAATGGTAGGGGCTGTGCCTTTGGAAGGGGCGTTGGTAGGTTGTTGCACCACATCGCCATGTGGTGGACTTTGCTTTCATTGCACATTGGTGATGGAGGGAATGACTTTTTAAAATGTTGAATCGGGTGCTAATCTGGCAAGTTGTTTTACCTTGGATGATATTGAGCTTCTTGACTGTTGTTAGAGCTGCACCCAACCAGATAAGTGGAGAGTATTTGGATGACAAATCGGCCGTGAGGATTCAGAAGGTGAGTCCATTGCAGTAAAATTTCCAACCTCTGACTCTGTCTAGTAGCCATGTCATTTCTATGGCTGGTGCAGATTGTTGTATAACATGTTAAAAGTCTGAGAGGGTAAATACTGAGGAGTGTTAAAATACCACCCACACCGGTGATATCAAATGGACACGGTGAGAGAATGGTCTAGGACCTCGAAGGAGTCTCTGTAACAATGTGTATAATATCAACGCAATTGCTTCTTAGTTGCTAACATGCGATAAACTACATCTTGTTTAAGGCACAAACGTCTTCTCAGTAGACTAGCAATGGTTTTCCTCCACCACACCAAACCAAGCTGGCCCTGCAGTTCCCTGGCCTATAAGAGGATGATGTTGGCAAATTTACCCTCATGGTGAGAAGCAGTGCTGACCAGAGCACGCAACAACATGGTCAGCAGTGAGGATTGCTCCTAGAACACACACATCGAACCTATTCTAGATTTCCTGAGTGAAAGCTTGTGTAAAGTAAGTTCATTCTGTTACTTCTGGTTAAAATATTTATCTTTTCGTACCATTTGCACCGATTTAAAAGTACTGAACTCAAGAGAAATAGCTTTTTTTGTGTGTCGTTCAACGGTTTCTTTTTGTTTAGGGGTTAAAATTTCTCGAGCACGACAAGATCTATTTTTAAAATTCCTGGCTCAAAAGCATATCTAACCTCCTGAGATGGCCCCTGAGTCTCCCAGCACAGCTCAAACAGTGCAGCTGCCTGATCTATCAACTGACACAAACCACAATCACCAGACCAAGGTTTGGGAAAACTCCTTCAGTCCGAGCTCGTGTGACCAAGAAGGATGTCTGCCCTTGCAGTCATTTGTAAAAGTGAAGTTCAAACAAGTGAACAGACAAGTGAATTTATTTTGGCTCTTGAGCCTGAATTTTAAACGATGGATGATGTGTTCTGGCTTACTTTGTCTTTGGACTGCTGCTCGAGCTGAAGAAAGATTGATATTCCCTCCGGAAGTACTTATAGTGGTTGTAAGGATTCCAAAAGGGGACAGGCAATACATATCACTTGCAATATATGACATTTGCAAAGCACGACACTAACTATGTATTACAATAACAATATCAAGCACTGTTCATATATAACAAATAACATGTAGCCATCACCATATTTGCTGAAACACCTATGACACTAAACATGTATAGCATTTACAACATGAAGCTCTAACATGTTTAACAGGAAAGCCCCAGTTGTATTCATCCATCTCACAAATTACCCAGTGGTGGCCGGATCACGTTGACTGTTGGTTGTGAGCCAGCTGTCATAGCTACCTCAGACTCCGTTAAAGCAATCAGCCAAAAAATATTATACTCTTGGTATCACTTAGGTACATAAATGAGACTTGTGCTCCTAAATGGAGTCAGGATAGAATTAGGAAGGAGTTCACAGCAGAAGCGAGCCCACAACCAGACAAATCAGTGACACCTTGTGAATCTGCTACCTGGGGTTTCAGAACAGAATCTTAAAACTTGACAAGGAGATCACCTCTAGTCACCACCCTGAGCTTTCATTCAGCTCAGGGTATCACCATCAGCAGCATTGGCAGTTCCTCGCAAAGGAGAATGATTCCCTTCCACTCTCAGGATGAGTCCGTATGTGGCTACACAGACTGATGAGGCTACTGCAGACTCTCCCACACTTGGGGCAGGTGGTGGTTGTGGGAAAGGGGTGGGTGGGGCGATGGTGTGGCAGTGCGCTCCTTTAGCCGGTTCCCTTTGGCTTCTGCGTTTTCCTGACGGCAAGTCTTGAGGTGCTCGCACCTTCACGGGTGCTCCTCCTGCACTTTGGACAGTCTTAGGCCAGTGATTCCCAGGTGTCTGTGGGAATGCAGCATTTCACCAGTGAGGCCTAGAGGGGTCACTGAAGCTCTTCCTCTGTCCATCTGGAGCTTGCCTGCCATTTCGGAGCTGGGAGTTGAGCACATGCTTGGGGTGTTCTGTGTCTTTCACACGAATGACATACCCAGCCCATCACAGTCAATGACAGATGGTCAGTGCTTCAATGCTGGAGATGATGACTTGGTCAAAGATGCAGGGATTGGTGCATCTGTCTTGCCAATGATTTCACAGAATCTTGCACAGGCAGTGTTGGTGGTACTGCTCCCATACCTTAAGGTGTCAGCTAGAGGCAGTGTACATCTCCAAGCTGTAGAGGAGGGCATGAACCACCATTGCTCTGTAAGCCATGAGCTTGGTGTTGGGTCTGATGTTGTTGTCCTCATACACCTTCAGGATAGCTGGACCTGTGACGACTTTCTCTTGTATGTTCATTATCCAAGGTATATGAGTATTTTAAAGAAACTTTGCAGTAGACTTGATGCAAGCCAAATCATTCTGAAAATTACATACTCTATCTGCCATATGGAATTGTTTTGTGGGAAAAAAAATAACGCAGTCCTCTCAATAATAGCAAAAAATCACATTTACGTAGCATGTACAATGAAGGAAATGTCCCAGAGATCTTCACAGACATTAAATGAAGAGTTTAAGATCTTCACAGGATCTTAAAGAAGGGGGAATACATTGAATGGTTTATGGAGGTGAAACCTCCAGTGTTGAGACTTGGGCAGCACTTGCAAGAGTGGGGGAAGATATACACGAGGTCAGAATTGAAGGAATGGAAAGTTTGGGAAGAGGGTCTGCAGGCACTGGGGACACATAGAAAAAGTGAGGGTTGCTGCCATGGAATGATTTCTTTCCAGAACTCCCTCTGTTGTATGATCGTAGAAAAAGAATGTATAACCTGCTTTGTAAACCTGCAGAGTGGCAGAGGAAATAAGCTTATCTACAAGAAACACCATTACATATACTGCAAACTTCACATACCACTACAACAAACTTGAAGTATGAATGGCAAAGTGAAGAGTGCCTGAGTGAGCTTGTTTGGAAAATGAGACTGAAACTCATATAATAAGGAGAGACAGGGCTCTATTTAAAAAATGCTTCAAATTGAGCAGCAGATCTGAGGACATGATCCCCTTTCCTGGGTTTAGAAACTGACCCCCAGAGCTTTGGGAATGGCAATGGCAACATCTGCTAAAGGGTGTGGAGGGATCAAAGGGTGTAGAGCATTCACTCTGCTGGTGAGCAGTTCAACATTTTTCAGTTAGAGTTTTAGAAAATATCTCAAGGCACTTCATGGAGCAGAAGCAGATGCTGAACAGCAGCGGGAATGCTTGGCAGCTGAAAACTGATGTTTTACCGAGAATTTGAAAGGGGGGCCGAGGGTTGGAAGATCACAGGGTTTTAACAAGTTCAGAATGTTCAGGGTTGAGGAGGTGAATGTTCTGTTGCTAAGATTCAACAAGGAGAGAGTGGACTAGATAGAGGACCAGAGTCAAAGGACCAAAGGACATAATGAATGACGTAAGACTGGTGATGTTCTAGGAGGAAAAGAAGGTGAGATCATGGTTGGGTTTGTTAGCGAAGATAATGGGGGCACATTGAATTTGAAGCCTAGAAATGTAAAGGGTTGGCAAGGTTAGGGTGATGGATGTGAAATGTTGGTTTATGTGGTAAGGTTTGAGTGTTAAAATTTCAAAAGCTGGAAATCATGAAGCCAGAATAAGTAAGTTTTTTAGAAGTTGATTCTACAAGATAACGGGGGAAGGGCTTCTGAACTGAAGAAACTTTTGTAAAGCTAAATTGTTTCACAATAATCTGACCATGTTATTCCAAAATTCCCACATGTGCATGAAGATTTCAGGTAAAACAGATTAGCTACCCTGATGTCTCAGTTTTGTAAGGTTACCAGCACCCATCCTCCAGCACCAGAGGCTTGAATTAAAGTTGTGATTGACATTTTAATCTGGATCAAATGAGCCAATTACAAAGGCTATTCCCTCCCTAAAGGCATTGTGGGCCTACTGACAGCACAATGGACTACAATGGTTCAAAAAGGTAGTGCAGCATCACCTTCTCAAGGGCAACTAGGAACTGACAATAAATACTGGTCCAACCAACAATGCCCACATCCCATGAATGACTAACAAAAAATGGAACACAGAAACTAGCATTTCACTGACCTAGTCCATTTTTATACTTTACTTAAGATTTCTCCAGTTGTTCTTCATTATCAGACTTTATCGTCAAACCTTTAGTCCCTTATTTTATTCTTCTTTATATGCTTGTCCATCTTCTCCTAAAATTATACAATTCTCTTCAACAGCTTCCTGTCATAGCAAGTTTCACATTCTCACCATTCTATTTATAAAGATATTTCCTAATTGATTTCTTGATGACTCTCTTGTGTTCATGGCTCCCAGCTTTCCTCTTCCCCACTCACGTAAACAATCTCTGGTTTGGATTTTTGAGTTTCAGTCTTAAAAATAAACCCACTGCGAAAATCCTTTAAGATGATACCAAAGATAGGGTTTACTGGCATAGCATGCAAAATATGCAGAGATTGCTTAGCTACCTTGTTCATACACACAGGCCTACAAGGTAGAATGAATGAGAAAATGAAGGAGGGAAGGAAATTAAAATCTATGAATTTCTTCAAAAAAAGTCAGAAGTGATAACTCTAGTTGAGGAATATGGGTCACGTGCTGGCAAATGAGACTACCTGAGGCTGGGATGGTCGGCACGGATGAGTTGGTCTGAAGGGTCTCTTTCCATGCTGTACATGTCTGTGATTCTAATATGACTTAGAGTCAAGGTGAGTCAATCTCCAACTGGGGGCTTTTCATGTAGTTGATCTTGTAGCTGTTCTTTTCTGGGGAGCTGGAAGACAGAGCAAAGGTGCAACAATTTTCTTATGTAATTGGAATATTATTCCAGTTTGGTAGGCAACGTTAGAGCTTCATTCTGGAGATTAGACTTTTGAGCGATAAAGAGATAAAGAGCAAGCCTTCCAGCAGCAAAGGCCTGAAGCTGCATTTGATTCTAACAGCCCAATTTCAATCATGTGACCAGGTGGTTTCTGAAAAGCCATTTCAGAGAAACGAAGTACTTTGTCATCAAAACGTGGCCGCTGGGGGATGAAGAGGTTCTGGAGGCCATCTCAGTGGTTAATTGGAATAATATTCCAGTCTCACATCAGACAGCAATCATTTGCAATTTTTCTATAATATGGTCATCTTTGGGGTGGCTGATATCACAATAGAGAGCAGGCCAAATCTCATGAGAGTTAAATAAGGTCTTAATGGCCTTGTGCTGGCTTTGATTTAGAGCAGACTTTCAAGGATTCAGGCTAATTCCAGTTGTGTGATTATAGCAGCCATCTTAAATTCAGCAACATTTCCATTTGTGGAGAGATTTATCAGGATTATATAAACGAGAATAAATGGAAATGTAGAGAAAACTAATAACACCTTTAATATAAAGTTTGGTATCCAAAAGCATTGCCACCCTAACAGTCCTGATGAAGGACTAATGCCCAAAACATCAAATCTCCTGCTCCCTGGATGCTGCCTGACCTGCTGTGCTTTTCCAGCACCACACTCTTGACTCTGATCTCCAGCATCTGCAGTACTCACTTTCTCCATCCTAACTATCTGCTCACTTTGCAAAAACCCAAAATGCTTCTACTGTTTTGTTAACACTACTTAACTCCATGGAAAGGATATTCCATTTTTAACTCCAGAAATAAGGGACATTGCTTTAGAGTAAGAGGTTGGCTTTTTTTAAGGCTGAGATGAGGAGAATGTTTTTCTCTCAGACAGTTGCGTGATTTTTGAAAACTCTGCCTTAGACGATGGTGGAGGTGGCATCATTGGATACTTTTAAGGAAGCATTTTATTGATTTTTGTTCATACATTAGAAGATGGAAATGTGAAATTCAAAACAGAAACAGTTCACGTATGACTGTCTTGTAAGGAGTCAAATGGTTTATTTATATTTGCACTTCATATGTTTGTAATACTCCATAAATGCTTGCATGTTGTGCTCTCCATTTGCTGAAAATGTATTGCTGGAAAAGCACAGCAGATCAGGCAGCATCCAAGGAGCAGGAGAGTCGACGTTTCGGGCATGAGCCCTTCTTCAGGAATGAGAAGAGCTCATGCCCGAAACGTCGATTCTCCAGCATCTGCAGTCCTCACTTTCTCCTCTCCATTTGCTACCAACTTTGAGGGTGGCAGGATGCTGCCCTTGCTGCTTGATTGGACCTTGGCAGGTAAAGAAGGGTCCTCCGATGTTCCACCAAGACACTGGTGACACTGGCAGAGTTCAGGAGCCATTGTCTGAAGCATCTAGATGCAAGAGGACCTCCCTGCTAACCTGGCAGAGGGTTGAAGTACTTGGGGAAGTTTTAAAAGTACTATTTAATTTCAAGTTGTGGTCATAGCAGAATTAGTGCAAAGAATATGAATTATCAGGTGTTTTGAATTAAAAGCTTTGGTTAAAATTGACCCAAGACTTCAATTTGAATTGCTATGCTCTAAACATTATGACTATTTGAGTGCAAACTTATCAACAGTTAAAATGTTTAATTGGATTAGGCTCCAAGGTCAGTTTGTAGAGATACTGTCATTTCTTGTTTTACTTCAACTGATACAACTCTCCCAATGTAAGATTTTACCCCTTTCTTCATCAGCTTCAAAACTGTACGCGTTTGAAAACAATAAAGGCAACATGAATTGTACAGACATTTAAAGAATAAGATTGTTTTCCAAATGTTTACAGCAAGTTGTACAACTGCATTGATGTAAAGTGCTCTGCTTCACTGGTACAATATACCTCACATCAAAAAGCTGCTGGCGGAACAATGAAAAAAGGGAAAAGATTGTGACTTAAATTGTCTCCAACACTGCAGTATTTGTCTTTGGAACCAATGTTTAGCATTTCCACAACCTCCTTCAGCTGAAATGCTGCAAGTTTCAGTAGGGTCAGCTGCCAAATGTGCCATATGCTATCATCTGACAGTGATGTACTTCTAACAGGCAAAATGGACAATGTTCACATTTTCCCTCTAACTTGAGATGAAACATTTCATCAACACAAATGTATAGCCTTAACAGGCTGATGGAGAACAGACATAATCCATCCTGTCCATGACAGGCATTGCAGCGATTGGAATCCAGAAATATCCATTTAGGAAACAAGCAATAAGATAACCAGTTGACGACCAAACAAATTCAATGAAGCATTGAAACAAGCACGATCGAATTGATTTGGAAACTAATTCAGAAAATGTGTAAATATTTGATTGCAGTGTATTGCAACCTTTAACATGAATAAGACCCTATCAGTTCTAAAACCTTAATGTAAGTAAGTTAAACAGAAAGGAAATAGCTGTAACTTTAAGTGAAAATCACAAAAACACTGACAGGAAATTTGTTTTTTTTTCCAGACCTTGTCTTGACTCTTCCCAAATACCAACATTAATAGGAAATGAACATATGTAGTGGACTGGTTGTTAAACGAACAACCATTGCCTTAAAATTTAGGTTCCAGAACCAGGTTCCTGGTGCACAGAATGGCTGCAGAGAATTTAACGTGAACAGCCATTGCTGTGCTTTCCTTCCCTGGTTTTCCAGTAGAACTACATTGGAACCAACACTTGATGTATAATGTGATGTCATTCAACTCTCATCTTTGAATTCAAAATTGTATGCTGTTCTTTAATCCTCATGAGTTTTACATTTGCAATTCAATTGTGCAAGGCATGAAAATGCATGAAGCTTATCTAATCTTTTCTTAATCAGATTGCTTATTAAAGCTCTTGAATCCAGTTTAACATATAAGAATGTAGGGTGCGTAATGCATAAGGATTATGTGACCACATTGATCTGCCTGATGATGCAAACATGCAAAGTGTTTGAACAGAACGAAGCACATTGCTGATCAGAGGGCATTATTAAGCAATTCACTTAATACATCTCTTATTCTTCCATGGCAAGTCTGCCTGTGATGTTGGTTAGACTACATCATCATTTAACACTCTGCAAGGGAAGTAGGCTCCTCATGTACACTCACACAAACACATACACACACACACACTCACCCACACACACACACACACTCACCCACACACACACACACACACTCACCCACACACACCACACACACACACACTCACCCACACACACCCACACACACACACACCCCACACACACACACACACCCACACACACACACACACACCCACACACACCACGCACACACACACTCACCCACACACACCCACACACACACACCCACACACAAACACACACACACACACACCCCCCCCACACACACACACACACACCCACACACACACACACACACCACACACACACCACACACACACACACACACAAACACCCACACACACACACACACTCACCCACACACACCCACACACACACACACACAAACACACCCACACACACCACACACACACCACACACACACACACACACACACACGCCCCCCCATACACACACACACACACTCACCCACACACACACACACTCACCCACACACACACACACACTCACCCACACACACCACACACACACACCACACACACACAAACACCCACACACACACACACACACACACTCACCCACACACACCCACACACACACACACACAAACACACACACACACAAACACACACACTCACACACACACAAACACACACACTCACCCACACACACACCACACACACACACACGCAAACACACAAACCGACACACACACACACACACACACACACACACACTTTGTCAAAGGATGTTTTAACCATCTGGCTGAGCTCCATTTCTCATTTTAATAGAAATATTAGGATAACATAACTTGTTTTCAAGCAAAAATTCACTTTTTGAATTGTTGCAATCCTCAAAGAAAATTCAAACTTTAAGTTGAATACAGAATGGTTACATGACAAGATTTCATATTTTAAGATTTTCGCTGTAACAAATTAACTTACAACACTGTTGACGAAACACTATTGTTACAAGCCATTTATACTTTAAACAGCAGAACAGTCTTTGCCCTTTTTTTATTTAATACAACTGTAAAATTCACTTCACATTACACTACCCTGTAAAATCCACTACCTTGGAAGTAGTTTTTTACATTTTACTGAATTAAACCAAACTGATTTTTAACTCTCTAGGTTTTGTTTTCATTCCCTCCCTTCCTCATTCTGGTAATGTTAAATCCAGACCTGCCTTTCCTGGTGAGGGTTTCTCATGGCAATTTTTCCTCTAGCACAAAAGAGGCAAATGTTCAAGCCTCCTTTTCATATCCTCAGGATTTTGCTGTTATGGCAGATCATAGAGACATTTCCTTTAGCTACTCTCTCTCTCTCTCATTGTTTGGGACACACTAACTTTGTCTTTGAACATCAGAAACATCTTTGGGAAAACATTTTTCTCAAAACCCATCATTTGATAATGTGATTCATCTGGGCCTTGTATCTGGGTAGAAATATTGATTAGACTTCTTTCAGACTTCCAATAATTTTTAACTGGGAAATAAGTGGACAATTCAAAGCATTGTTGTTTCCAACATTCTCAAAACTTTTTTGGAAATTTGGAGACAGCTTTTCCATGTTTCACACACAGGCTGCCGCTCAAGTGTAAACAGCTTGCCTTTCTTTCCAGCAAAACAGTTTGAGTTTCTTTTAATATCGAACATTCAAATCCTCACTGACTTGTTGCCAAGGCCATTGTAGAACAGGGCACATAGCCCCCTTCACTTTACCTTCGAGACAACATTTGAAAACATAATGTTATTAATCTCATAACTGTCGTGGAATTCAAAATCAATTTCATAAACACTAAACCGCACATTTGTTGTTGACATGAAGTTACTACTGCAACAAGGCCTTGTGAAAACAAGACTTGGGGTCAAATAAAGAACATTGAACAAGTAACTGTTGTGTTTGAGAAATTAAGACTAATATATAATGATTGGTTTAAAAAAAAATCACACAACACCAGGCTATAGTCCAACAGGTTTATTTGGAAGTACTAGCTTTCAAAGCACTGCTTTCACTATCACCTGATGAAGGAGCGACGCTCCGAAAGCTAGTGCTTCCAATTAAACCTGTTGGACTATAACCTGGTGTTGTGTGATTTTTAACTTTGTACACCCCAGTCCAACACCGGCATCTCCAAATCTTTTAGAATGGTTTTGCTAGTTTCGGTTCATTAATATGTAAATCCTAGAACTCTTTTTAAGTCACATTCTCAAGATACTTTTTGTTAGAAAACCTGAGGTTGTCATCTCAGCTCAGACAAAACATTAAAGGTGTGAGGTTAAAGTTTGTCTGTGTCCCTACCTTGAGTCAGACAGGTTCTATTTCTCAAGTGGGATTTATAGAACCTTAAATGGCTTGATGGTAGGTTATACATTTTTTTGAGCAAATTGAAATATAATTCTGCAAACACAGATTCACGATCGAGAGTGTGGTGCTGGAAAAGCATAGCAGGTCAGGCAGCATCCGAGGAGCAGGAGAATCGACGTTTCAGGCATAAGCCCTTTCTGATGAAGGGCTTGTGCCCAAAATGTTGATTCTCCTGCTCCTCGGATGCTGCCTGACCTGCTATGCTTTGCCAGCACCACACTCTCGACTCTGACCTCCAGCATTTGCAGGCCTCACTTTCTCCGAAATAAAATTCACCACATAAATGTATATATGTGAGCGTGCAGGAGAGACAGAGTGAGTGTGTGTTTGTGAGAGAGTGTGTGTATGTGTGTGTGCTTGGTAAAGTATGTGTGTGAGTGTGATGGGGTATAAGCCTGTGAAAGAGTGCATTCACGAGAGTGAGTGTGGGGGGTATATGTGTGTGCGTATGAGAAAGAGCTTGTTTATGAGAGAGCGTCGTAGTAGGGTGTGAGAATGAGTATTTAGGAGTGTGTGTGTGTGTGTGTGAGAGAGAGTTTATAGTGCAGTGGGATCACCTGTAGTGTGACATGAACCCAAGGTCCTGGATGGGGCATCCCCATGGATAATGAACTGGGCTACCAGTCTCTGCTCGGCCCTTTGCGTTGATTAGAACAGGATGCGGAGTTTATGGAGTTGAGACCAGGAAGAGATCAGCCAACGTCATGTTAAATGGCAGAGCGGGTGACAATGGGCTGAATTATATACTCCCGCTCCAAATTCCGAAATTCAAATCCACTTTCTACCTGTTTCCTCATGAATGGGCACAACTGTAATGAATCATTAAAATAATGTGTCATCTGCGACTCACTGCTGGTCACACTTTGCCTTTGAGTCAGAAACTTGTGGCTTAAAACCCTATTCCATGGACCTCAGTCTAAAAATCTCGGCTCAGGAGAGAGATTAATCCAAGTGCCAGTTGCCGCCTCAGGGGGATGTACAAGATTCCGTACCAACAGTTGGGAAAAGGACAAGGAATTCCCCTGGCTGGTATTTATCCTTCAACAAATATTATCAAAGTAGATGAAAGATCAATGACCTGATCAATTTTTCTCTATACATCTGTTGTCTGACTTGTTGCGTGTTTTCTATTTCAATGGCAGATTTCCAGCATCCACAGTGTTGGGCTTTGATATGCATAGATCGGAATGGGTAATTTGGTCACCATACCTTATAGCTCCTTGTGGGACCTTGCTCTGCACAAATTGGCTGTCATATTTCCTGACCTCTCTGCCCCCACCCCACTCTGGCCTATCACCCTCACCTTGACCTCTTTCCACCTATCGCATCTCCATCGCCCCTCCCCCAAGTCCCTCCTCCCTACCTTTTATCTCAGCCTGCTGGACACACTTTCCTCATTCCTGAAGAAGGGCTTATGCCCGAAACGTTGAATCTCCTGTTCCTTGGATGCTGCCTGACCTGCTACGCTTTTCCAGCAACACATTTTCAGCTGTCATATTTCCGCCATCATGTCAAAAGTAAGTCATTGACTGTTAACCACTTTGGGGTATGTTGAGGTTGTGAAAGGTACAAATAAGCTTTTCCCTTTCCAAATAAAGTTTGAGTCGGTTATAATGGCTATCCCAGCGTGTTTAAACAGGAACCGAACATTGTAGGGCTGATTGAATCACAAGGCACAGTAAAGACTTGTAATTATTTCAAGATCCCAAAACTGCAGCATGAAAATACCTGAGAATGCACAGGGCCAAACCAGGCAAGCAGAGATCTGTGCAATGTAACAGGGAAAACGCTGTGTGAGGAGGTTGTCTGCTAACCTCATTTCAGAAAAAGGAAATGCAAAGCTTGACAATTTATTCTTCGACATCCACCAATCAGAGAACAGGATTTCAACACTTTCAATAGCTAGAGGAAACTACAATAGCAACTGTGAAAATTGCAAGAATTAGATTGAATTAGATAGGGTCTGCACATTGAAAAACAGAAATAATTTTGGTAAGTAAAAGGAACCAATGTTTAACTCCAATGTCTACATACAGATCTTTGCCCTTGTACTGTAGAAAGTGCAGAGACTCCTGTCTCATCTTAAAGCCTTAGAATTCCCTCAATAAACATCCCATTCTGCATCCCTGCCTGGCAAGTGGGGCAGCCCTGCTCCATCTCCCTCTCTCCATTTTGATTTGCATCTTAAACCCTGCCACTTTATTCAAGCTTTGGTCCATTTGTCCTGATATCTCTTTATGAGGCTCAGTGTAAACTTTTGCGATAAATTCCGTGTCTTACAATCTGATTCTCCACAAACACCTGATGAGGGAGCAGCACTCCGAAAGCTAGTGCTTCCAAATAAAGCGGTTGGACTATAACCTGGTGTTGTGTAATTTTTAAAAATGACAGGCGGGCATCAGGCAACCATTGTGCCTCTCGATGCAAGTCTCCAGTTGGTTGAAATAATATTTTTGGGTTGAGGGTGGTGAGGTTTCATTCTACCAAGCACAAATAATTGGGAGAAGAAACTTATTAATTAATGCTTAGTTTCTCACACTTTTGGTGAATTCCTCGTGTTTGTCCTGGGCTCCTTGCCCCACGTCCAACAACTTTCATTAGAGCTTAAAATATTTCTTCTCAGATGTCTGGAGCCCAAGCTGGAGAAATGTGACCAGTTAAAGTGCTGTGCAGCAAAAAAAAAGGGGGTCTTTTGCTTGTGAACCAGTTCATTTTAATTGTTTTATCTTAACTATTCTTAAAAGTTGTGTTGACTGGCACATGGCCTGCACAATCTGGCACCAACTGAAATGTCTCAGATCAGGGCCAATTAAGCTCCATGGAGAATCCTAGCGAGAAGCATTTATAAACAGTTTTCTGAGCGATTTGAGCACTTACAGTAGCATAGCAGGCTCCAGCCAACCCGTCTTAGCTGCCAGACAAACATTTTGCTTTTTGGCCAATGCTTGGCTTCCTTTCTGCTTACTTTACTGTCAGTTATTTAATTTATAATGTATGAAAATAGAGTGTAAGATTAAAGTACAAATATGAGCTTCACTCCCTGAAAAGCACTGGCAGGTACATTTGAGGTCACTGCTTCGTCTGTTCATTCTAGAAGGGCAGGGAGAGTGAATTCTTCAAAAGCTTTGGTAGCTATTGAAGTTTCAAATAAAAGACAAGTTCTGAATTCGTGGGCAGACTGCCAGAGGGCAGAAAAACCTGGAGTAATAATTGTAATTACGTACCTGTTCAAGACAGACATCAGCCATAATTGGATTTGAGTGCTTTAACTTTTCCTCTCCTTGCTCCTGCTCTCTTCTCTTCTACTCTCCTGTATGCTCTATTCGTTATCTTCTCTGATTTTATTATTAGACTCCACATTTCTCTCCTGTTCTGGCAATGTGACCTACAGCTGGAATATGTATAAATTGGACCAAGGAATGTCTGATACCTTGAGTAAACTTCTTGTCCGTATCTATAAGGGAATACTTGCAATCAATTTGAGTTGGAGGGAGAGACTGAATACCTATGTACACTTTCTCTTGAGGTCACCAGAAGGCAGAACTGAGTTGAAACACTGTTGTTTTTTTTTGGCCTTTATTCCCTCCTACATTTTGGGATAGGGTGGTCATTTGCAACAATCATATTGTTGGCCAGTTCATGATTACAGACTGCTGTGATAACATGATTTAAAATACCATATAATCATTAGGTTGATTCTTCAAATTGTTTCTGAGTCTGAATGTCAGTTTTCAAATCCTAAAACAACAGGCAACTTTAAACATCTCAATACAATACCAGTAGCTTTAAAATAAATCTTTAATTAAACAACATAAACTATGGCAAAAAAAAATCAGTATTGATTTATCCTTTTGAAATCCATTTTCACTAATAAATGAGAAGGGTTTAAAAAAAATCTTAAGGTCCACAAACTAATAGACAAAAGACTTTAAATAAAGACATGCATTTATTTAGTGCCTATCACTTCAAGGCCACTATTCAAATACTTTCTGTAAGACAGTATTATAAATATGCAAATACAGATAACACTTTTAAACTGCAAAGTTCAATGAGAGGCTGTGAATTGCTAACACATTTTAGGCTCCCAGATAATGGTCAGTCTTTGTGAATGGAATCATTATTTTTGCTATTGTAAAGAAGTGGGAAAAACATGTGGTAATCAGAAGACATCTCTATATGTGTACCTTAATAATCAGTGGTTGTAGTGCTGCAAAAGAAGATAGATCCAGAAATGTGGAATTGCTACAAATTGATAATGAAGACATTTCTGGGAAATCTTCTCCAAAGAAAGTATAGTTTAATGTAGATTTCACAATGTAAACAATTGACACCTTTTTACATTTCAGGCAAGATGATAATTAAATAATTCTGTTACATAAATGCAGAAGGCCTGCTATTCATTTTACACGGTTTGCTATTAAACTAGGAGAAAGTGAGGAGTGCAGATGCTGGAGATCAGAGCCGAAAATGTGTTGCTGGAAAAGCGCAGCAGGTCAGGCAGCATCCAAGGAGCAGGAGAATTGACGTTTCGGGCATGAGCCCTTCTGCAGGAGCCCTTCTTGCTATTAAACTAGCCAAGAAATGTATTGCCTTAAATGAATCGTTCTTTTTACTTCCAGTGACTTTCCTTGGTGTATTTAAGCTGACCGATTCGGAAATACGTCTTGATTTCAAAACTTTTGTTGAAAATTCTTTTCTTGATAACTGTTAGTTGTTTGAGTTTGCAGGGCAAAATAAGCGATGGGCAGCTGTTGTAATTGTTTCAAAAGGTCACTGTAAAATGCAGATTCCGTTTGGGAATGGGAGATTGTTGTCACGTGTTATAATGAATGCTTTGAATATTGTAATCTAAGTTGATGTGTTTTCATGAAGGTTAATCTCCAAAATTGAACATTGTTGCGTTAATATTGGATGAATCTTTCCAGCCCCTGAGTGACATGGGCCATGAAGGAAATTTAGGAAAATCCTGTGGGATGTGCAGCAAGGTGCTTTTTAGCCTTGAGACCAAAGAGACCCATTTTCCAACCAAGTTTTGGATATTAAACTGAGAGTCTCAACAGTGAACAGCTAGAGGCCTATTAACATGGATTATCACTCTTTCACTATCTTATTTTTGCTTAATTGTTAACTATTACTAAGGGTTAAAAAGATGATCCTGGGGATGAAGGGCTTGTCATATGAGGAGTCGTTGAGAACTTTGGGTGTGTACTCGATGGGGTTTAGGAGGATGTTGGCGTAATCTGACCGAAACTTATGGAATACTAGAGGCCTGGAGAGAGTGGACATGAAGAAGACATTTCCATTAGTAGGAGAGACTAGGATCCGAGGGCATAGTCTCAGAGTGAAGGGACGCCCCTTTAGAATGGAGATGAGAAGGAATGTTTTTAGCCAGAGGATGGTGAATCTGTGGAACTCATTACCACAGAAGGCTATGGAGGCTAAGTCATTGAGTGCATTTAAATCAAAGATAGATAGGTTCTTAATGAGTAGAGATCAAGTATGATGGTGGAGAAGGCAGGCGAATAGATTTGAGAAACAATTCAACTATGATCAAATGGCAGAGCCAAACTGATGGGCTGAATGGCCTAATTCTGCTCCTCTATCTTATAAGTATCCCATTCTACTACCCACAGGATGGAAACTTGATGCTGAGAATTTCTGACATGAAAGTCAGAATAGTTACCCGGCAACTCCAGCTCACTGTCTGCTCCTCTCGACCTCCATCTTGGATATATCAAATGACTGCGCAAAGTCCACATCCAAGTGCCTTGGCATCTGATATATGCCAGCAACACTGCACCCTCCTGGCACATCTCTGATCCACTTACCTGATAGTCCTGCACTTTAGTGCAGCACATAAGCATCTTACATGGCATTGCTGCTGAAAGGACTGAGCACAGGGACTAGACCAGGCTGCATCTCAGGCCTGCTCACTTGTTCTCTTCACACTCACTCACTGTATGCCGACTTAGATGCTCTTGGCATCCCTGTTTGCCTCACCTTGTCTATTTGCACTTTGCTCTCTCATCATGCTTAAAGACTCACATGACTTGCCGTTCAGCACAGACACAAAGCCATGCAGCTTGTCAAGGTAGTCAGCAGTATTCATTCAAAAGAGTGGGCATATTGCTGATCAGCGTTGGGCCATGTCCGTGTGGCACTACACTGTGTCCCAATGTATATGTGCCAATCAAACAGCATCTGCTTCAGCAGATGGCAAAGCTTCAAAGCCTAAGGGGAGCAGACCTCAATCAAGACCATGAAGATACTTTTCAGTCAGGGGGTGCCAGGACAATAAGTCTCCAGTATTGGTCCAGGGACTTGGGCATGGTCAGTTGGCTGCTCAAGGCAGTCACCATCAAGTAAAAGGTGAGGGGGAGTGGGGGTTGGGGGATTCTGTACATCTACAGTCTGTAGAATGGGCTGCTGTCACCCTCTGGGTCCATTGGAATCCATCTGGGGAATCACAGGAGGCTGGAAGCTAGATTGGAGGCAGTTGCCCAGTGCCCCCGACCAATCTGCAGGGATGGGGGAGCAAAAGGCAGCCTTGTTGGTATATTCTCTGAGGCAACTATTCTCTCTTCATCAGAAATGGAGAAGGGGATCCCTTGTGGCACCATTATCTTGAAACTGTGGAAATCCCACTCACGCCTGCAGGAGACAGAGGAGACAAGAGGTTGGGTTGAAGTTGGCATGGTAACAATAACTTCATAGTGGGAGTGTTGGGAGACTGGAACAACAATGGACAGTGCCCCTTAATTGGATGCTGGGACCTGGATATTTCACCATCTCTACTGGACTGGTCCCAGTTATGCTGGCGAGGGCAAAACTCCTCTCTCCATTGGAGGAACAGAATGTCAGGTACCCCACCACCTATTCTGACTCGTTCAATCTCTATTATGTGACGTTTTTCTCTTGGAGGAAGAGAAAGGAGGGACTGAGTGAAACGAAAGTGCTGGTGAAGGTGAAGGAAAAGTGGTGATGTGCCCCAAATGAGTGAGTAGGAAGGCCAGGGACCCTTTCAGGGTAGTACCTGCAGTGAGAAGAGGTTGGGTTTGGATTATGGATCGCATCAAATCGAAAGAGAAAGTAAACAATGTGGCAAAGATTAGTCAGAAGCCAGAAGGTTTTTAAAATCAACACAAAGTGTTTAAAACAATTAATAAAGAGGGAGAAAGTAAACTTTGAGGGTAAACTATCAAAATGGACAAGAGAGTCTTTAAACATATGAAAAGGAGAGAAAGACCAAATATGCCACTGAGAGAACGAGGCTCAGAAACTAATAATGAGGAACCAGGAAATGGTGTCAGAATTGAATAATTATTTTGCATTAGTCTTCTCTATAGACGACAATAATAGCATTCCAAAATTATTAAATATTCAATGTGTAACTGTAAAACTCTCACTGAGAAAGAAATGACAGGGAAACTAATGTGGCTCAAAACTGAAAAGTTCCCTGGATCTGATTGGTTACACCCTCGGTTCTTAAAGTAGCCACAGAGATCGTAGATGCTCTGGCAGCAATCTTCCAAGGATACTTAGATTCTGGAAAGGTCCCAAGGGATTGGAAACCTGCCAATTCATAAAGAGAAGGAAACAAAAATCAGATAGCTTTAGGCCAATTAGTTTAACATCTGTAATTGGAAAACATTAAGAGTCTGTTATAAACATGTAATTGTGAAACATTTAAAAATACATCAAGCAGTCAGTATGGCTTCATAAAAGGGAAATGATGTTAGACAAATTTACTAGAATTCTTTGAGGATGTAACAGGTTAGGATAGATAAAGTGAAAGAGTGGACATAATATGTGGATTTTCAGAAGGCATTTGATTCGGAACTGGACATAAGGCAATTTAAGAAGGGAAGAGCCCATCGTGTTGGGATAGTCTATTAAGATAGATAGAGGATCGACGAACTAATAGAAGAAAGAGAGTCAGAATTAGGTCACAATTATTTGTCATTTATACTGTTGGTTTGGATGAGGGAAGTGACTGTACTACAGAGGAACCTCGATTATCCGAATACCAATTATCCAAAAATTGGATTATCTGAAGGAGATCTCAAGGTCCCGACAGAAACATTACATCAAAGACGTGTGTCCAACACTGATCGACACACATTTCACACTGATGAAGAAAGCTGCCCTGAACAGTACTGGTCTGATGGGAGCACAAGCACCATCTCAAAATGACTGACCTCCCACACCAACCCACCCTCACATGCCCCCCCCCAAACCACCCCCCCCACCCCCTCCGTGCCCAGATGATCTCTCCGACATTGTCTTGTACAGGGCAAAGGTGAAACGTGTCAAAACGTTGCAATAAAAAGTTGTGCGCGTGCATGTGTGTGCACGTGCAAGTGTGTGTGAGTGCGTGCGTGTGTGCGTGTGTGAGTGTGCATAGCTATGCGTGTGTGAGTGTGTGCACATGTGTGTGCGCGTGTGTGTGCACGTGTGTGTGCATGTGTGCGCGTGTGTCTGTGTGTGCAGGCATGCATTTGCACGTGTGCATGTGTGAACGTGTGTGCATGTATGTGTGCGTGAGTGTGTGCCTGTGCGTGTGTGTGTGCGTGTGCAAATGTGTGTGCGTACGTGTGTGCATGTGAGAGCATGCATGTGTGAGCGTACGTGTATGTGCATGCGTGTGTGCGTGAGCATGTGTGAGCGTGTGTAAGTGTGTGTGTGTGTGTGTGTATGCATGTGTGTGAATTTGTGAGCATGTGCGTATGAGTGTGTGCGTGTGTGCATGCGTGTGTGTGCGTGTGTGAGTGTGTGTGAGCATGTGCATGCGTGTGCGCACGATCGTGTGAGCGAGCATGCATGAGTGTATGTGCATGTGTGTGCATGCGTGTGTGTGCATGTGTGTGTATGAGCACGGGTGTGTGTGTGAGTGTGCATGTGTGTGAGCAAGTGTGTGTAAGCATGCGTGTGTGCATGTGTGTGCATGTGTGTGCATGTGTGCACATATGTGTGCGTGTGTGTGCAAATGTGTGCATATATGAGCATGTGTGTGTGAGTGTGTGTGAGCGTGTGTGAGCGTGTGTATGCATGTGTGCACATGTGCGTGCATGGGTGCTTGTGGGAGCATGTGCATGTATGCGCGCGCGCGCGTGTGTGGGTGTGCGTGTATGCGTGTGCAAGTGTGAGCATGTGTGCATGTACGTGTGCATGTGTGCGCGCGTGTGTGCGCGTGTGTGTATGTGCAAGTGTTTGCACGTGCGTGTGTCCATCTGAGAGCGTGCATGTGTTAGTGTGCATGTGTGTGCATGAGTGTGTGTGTATATGTGTGCGCATGTGTTTGTGTGTTAGCGGGTGTGCGCATGTGTGTGTGCGCATGTATGTGTGCTTGTGCGTGTGTGTGTGCATGTGGGAGCGTGTGTGAGCATGTGTGTGCGTGCGGGTGTGAGTGTACGTGTGTGAGCGTGTGTGCGTGTGAGTGTGCATGTGTGTGTGTACATGTGTGCGCATGTGTGCACGCGTGTGGGTGTATGCATGTGCGTGCGTGTGCATATGTGTGCGCGTGTGAGTGTGTGTATGCGTGTGTGAGCGTGTGTGCGCGATCGTGTCTGTGTGTGCGTGAACATGTGTACGCATGTGTATGCGTATGTGTGCACATGTGTGCGTGCATGTGTATGCGTGTGTCTGTGTGTGCGTGTGTGTGCGTGAGTGCGCAAGTGTGTGCACATGCATGCATGTGTGTCCAGGTGTGTGCATGTGTGCGTGCGTGAGCGTGCGTGTGTGAGCATGTGTGAGTGTGTATATGCATGTGTGTGTGCACGTGTGTGCGCGCGGATGTGTGAGTGTGCATGTGTGTGCGAGTGTGTGAGTGTGTGTGAGTGTGCGTGTGTGTGCATGCGTATGTTCGTGTGTGTGCGTGAGTGTGTGCATGTGAGTGTGCATGTGTGCGTCTGTATGTGCATATTTGAGTGTGTGCATGTGTGTGCGTGTGTGCGCAAATGAGTGAGCATGCGTGAGCATGTGTACACATGTTTGTGTGCGCGTGTGCATGGTTGCGTGTGCACGTGCATGTGTGAGCATGCGTGAGAGTGTGCGTGTGTGGGCGTGTGTGTGCGCACATGTCTGCGCGTGTGTGTCCATGTGTGTGCGTGTGAGCATGTGTGTGTGTGCATGTGTGTGCGTGTGCATGTGTGTTTAGGTGCGCGTGCGAGTGTGTGAGTGCATGTGTGTATGTGTGCGAGTGCGTGCATGTGATGTTTGCGTGTGTGAGCGTACATGCATGTGTGTGTGCATGCGTGTGTGTGTGAGCGGGTGTGCGCACGTGTGTGCGCGAGCATGTGTGCGAGAGTGCGTACATGTGTGAGCGTAACACACTCGCGTGTGTGCGAATGTGTGCATGTGTGTGTGCGTGCTTGTGTGAGCGTGTGTGGGTGAGTGTGTGCGTGCGTGTGCATGTTTGTGCGTGTGTGAGCGAGTGTGTGTGTGCATGGGTGCGTGTGTGCATGCGTGTGCGTGAGTATGTGCATGTGTGTGTGCATATCTGTGCCAGTGTGTGCATGTGTGCGCATGTGTGCACGTGTGAGTGTGCGCACGTGTGTGTGCGCGTGTGTCTGTGCATGTGTCTGCATGCGTGTATGTGTGTGTTTGTGAGCGCGTGCTTGTGTGAGTGTGTGTGGGTGAGTGTGTGCATGCGTGGGCATGTTTGTGCGTGTGTGAGCGAGTGTGTGCGTGTGTGTGTGTGCATGGGTGCGTGTGTGCATGCGTGTGCGTGAGTGTGTGCGTGTGTGTGTGCATATCTGTGCCTGTGTGTGCATGTGTGCACATGTGTGCCACGTGTGAGTTTGCGCGCGTGTGTGTGCGCGCATGTGCGTGCATGTGTGTGTGTGCGTGAGGGTGTGCGCATGTGTGCATGCGTGTGTATTTGTGTGCGTGTGAGTGCGCAGGTGTGTGACTGTGTGAGTGTTGTGTGCTCGTTGCGTGTGAGTGAGTGCGTGTGTGTGCGCACGTGTGTGTGCGTTTGTGTGTGCGTTTGTGTGTGCGTGTGTGTGCCTATGTGCGCGTATGTATTCGTGAGTGTGCGAGTGTGTGCAAGTGCGTGTGTGTGTGCATGTGTGTGCGTGTGTATGAGCGTGTGTAAGCGTGTGTGTGACTGCATGTGCGTGCGTGTGTGTGCACGAGTGTGTGAGCATGCATGTGTGTAAGCGTGTGTGCGTGTGAGCGTGTTTGAGTGTGCGTGTGCGCGCATGTATGCACGTGTGTGCGTGCATATGTGTGTGTGCATGATCATGTGTGTGAGCGTGAGTGAGCATGTGTACGCATGTTTGCATGTGCGGGCGTGTGTGTGTGCGCGCATGTGTGTGCATGTATGTGTGTGTGGGTGTGTGTAAGCATGCATGTGTGCATGTGTGTGTGCATGTGTGTGCATGTGTATGAGCGCGTTTGTGTATACGTGTGTGTGTTTATGATCGAGTGCGAGTGCGTGTGTGTGCATGTGTGCGTGTGTGCACGTGAGTGTGCATGTGAGTGTGCGCGTATGTGTGTGCATATGTGTGTGCGTGTGTCTGCATGTATGTGTGTGTGCACGTGAGTGTGTGCTTATGAGTGTGCGTGTGTGTGTGCGCATGTGTGTGTGCGTGTGATTGTGCGCGTGTGTATGTGTGTGCACGCATGTGTGTGTGCGTGTGTGTGCAGGTGTGCGCACGCGTGTGTGTGCGCACACGTGTGTGAGTGTGCGTGAGTGCATGTGCGTGTGTCAGCGTGCGTATGTCTCTGCGTGTATGTGAGTGTGTGTGTGGGCATGTGTGTGCACCCATGTGCGCGTGTGAGCATGTGCGTGTATGCATGCGAGTGTGTGTGGGTGTGTGCGCAAATGTGTGTGCGAGAGCGTGCGTGCGAGAGTGTGTACGTGTGGGCATGTAACATGCTCGTGTGTGTGTGTGCGTGTGTGTGAGCGTGTCTGCGCATGTGTGTGTGTGCGCGTGCGTTTGTGTGCATGTGTGAGCGTGTGCGTGTGAGTGTGCGCATGTGCATATATGTGCGTGTGTCCATGCGAGTTTGTGTGTGAGAGTGGTACGAGTGTGTGCGTAACACACTCGTGTGTGTGACAGAGTCTGTGCGTGCGTGTGAGCATGTCTGCGCATGTGTGTGCGTGTGTGTGCATGTGTGTGCATGTTTGCGTGTGTGCTTGTGCGTGTGAGTGTGTGTGTTTGTGTGCGCGTGTGTGCGCGTGCGTGTCTGTGCATGTGCATGCATGGGTGTGCGTGAGTGCGCATGTGCGTGTGAGTGTACACATGTCTGTATGCGCATGTGTGTGTGCCTCTGTGTGCGTGTGTCTGCGTGCGTGTGTGTGCATTTGTAAGCGTGTGCATGTGTGTGTGAGCAAGTGTGTGTGTGCATATGTGCGTGTGTGCATGTGTATGCGTGTGAGTGCATGCGCATGTGTGTGCGCATGTGCGCATGTGCGTGCGCATGTGTGCATGCGTGCGTGAGTGTGTGCATGTGTGGACGTGTATGTGTGTGCATGTGCATGCATGCGTGTGTGCGCATGTGTGTGCGCGCATGTGTGTGCATGTGTGTGTGCGCGCATGCTTGTGAGTGTGTGCGTTTGTGTGTGTGCTTGTGTGTGCACGCGTGTGTATGCGCCTGTGCATGTGTGTGTGTGCTGCTGCTAGTCTCCTGAACGGAGAGCAAATTTAATACAAAACGGAGCCCCAGAGGAAAGGCATTAAATCGATTAACCGAATAATCAATTGTCCGAATGAAATAGTGCCTGCCCATCTCGTTTGGATAATTGAGGTTCCCTTATATTGCAAGTTTCAGAAGACACAAAAATGTGTGGCAAGGCACGTGATGAGGATAACACAAAGAGACCACACAGGGATACAGACAGGTTAAGGAACTGGGCAAGGGCACAGCAAATGGAATATAATGTGGGAAATATGAGGTTACTCATTTTAGCAACAAGAACAGAAGATTATTAAAGATATTATTTAAATGGAGAAAGACTGATAAAAACTGCAGCACAAAGGGATTTGTTTATCCTTGAGCACAAATCATCAAAATATGAGCACAGAGGTTCAGCATGTAATAGGGAATGCAAATGAAATGTTGACCTTTATTTCGAAGAGAATGGAGTGTAAAAATGGGGAGGTCTGCAGATGCTAGAGATCAGAGTGGGGAGTGTGTTGCTGGAAAATGGACATCACCATGGACATCCAGTCAATCTACATCTCCATCTGCCATGATCAAGACCTCCACGCCCTCCTTTTCTTCCTCACCACTACCCTTCCACTGACACCCTCATTCCTTTGGCTGAACTGGTTCTCACCCTCAACAATTTCTCCTTCCAACCCTCCCACTTACTCCAGACAAAAGGGGTAGCCATGGGCACCCACATGGGCCCCAGCTAGGCCTGTCTCTTTGTCGGCGATGTAGATAAGTACATCCTCCGGAGTTACACCAACACCGCTCCCCACCTCTTCCTCCGCTACATTGATGACTGCATCGGTGCCACCTTGTGCTCCCATGAGGAGGTCAAACAGTTCATCAACTTCACCAACACATTCTACCCCAACCTTAAATCCACAGGGACCATCTCTGAAACCTCCCTCCCCTTCCTGGACCTCTCCATCTCCATCCACGAGGACACTGACATTTTTTACAAACCCACCCGACTCCCACAGCTACCTGGATTACACCTCCTACCACCCTACCTCTTTCAAAAATGCTATCCCACATTCCCAATTCCTCCGCCTCCGCTGGGAAATTTGCTAGACCTGCTCGGGAGGATTTAAACTAGTAAAGTGGAGGGGGGTGGCGGGGTGGGACCCAGGGAGATAGTGAGGAAAGAGATCGATCTGAGACGGGTACAGCTGAGAACAGAAGTGAGTCAAACAGTCAGGGCAGGCAGGGACAAGGTAGGACTAATAAATTAAACCGCATTTATTTCAATGCAAGAGGCCCAACCAGGAAGGCAGATGAACTCAAGGCATGGTTAGGAACATGGGACTGGGATATCATAGCAATTACAGAAACATGGCTCAGGGATGGGCAGGACTGGCAGCTTAATGTTCCAGGATACAAATGCTACAGGAAGGATAGAAAGGGAGGCAAGAGAGGAGGGGGAATGGCCTTTTTGATAAGAGATAGCATTACAACTGTGCTGAGGGAGGATATTCCCGGAAATACATCCAGGGAAGTTATTTGGATGGAACTGAGAAATAAGAAAGGGATGATCACCTTATTGGGATTGTCCCTAATAGTCAGAGGGAAATTGAGAAACAAACTTGTAAGGAGATCTCAGCGATCTGTAAGAATAATAGAGTAGTTATGGTAGGGGATTTTAACTTTCCAAACATCGACTGGGACTGCCATAGTGTTAAGGGTTTAGACGGAGAGGAATTTGTGAAGTGTGCACAAGACAATTTTCTGATTCAGTATGTGGATGTACCTACTAGAGAAAGTGCAAAACTTGGCCTACTCTTGGGAAATAAAGCAGGGCAGGTGACTGAGGGGTCAGTGGGGGAGCACTTTGGGGCCAGCGACCATAATTCTATTAGATTTAAAATAGTGATGGAAAAGGATAGACCAGATCTAAAAGCTGAAGTTCTAAATTAGAGAAAGGCCAATTTTGACGGTATTAGGCAAGAACTTTCGGAGGCAGATGTTCGCAGGCAAAGGGTCGGCTGGAAAATGGGAAGCCTTCAGAAATGAGATAACAAGAATCCAGAGAACGTATATTCCTGTTAGGGTGAAAGGGAAGGCTGGTAGGTATAGGGAATGCTGGATGACAAAAGAAATTGAGGGTTTGTTTAAGAAAAAGAAGGAAGCATATGTAAGGTACAGACAGGATAGATCGAGTGAATCCTTAGAAGAGTATAAAGGAAGTAGGAGTATACTTATGAGGGAAATCAGGAGGGCAAAATGGGGACAAGAGATAGCTTTGGCAAATAGAATTAAGGAGAATCCAAAGGGTTTTTACAAATACGTTAAGGACAAAAGGGTAACTTGGGAAAGAATAGGGCACCACAAAGATCAGCAAGGCGGCCTTTGTGTGGAGCTGCAGAAAATGGGGGAGACACTAAATGAATATTTTGCATCAGTATTTACTGTGGAAAAGGATATGGAAGATATAGACTGGAGGGAAATAGATGGTGACATCTTGCAAAATGTCCAGATTACAGAGGAGGAAATGCTGGATGTCTTGAAATGGGTAAAGGTGGATAAATCCCCAGGACCTGATCAGGTGTACCCGAGAACTCTGTGGGAAGCTAGAGAAGTGATTGCTGGACCTGTTGCTGAGATATTTGAATCATCGATAGTTACAGGTGAGGTGCCGGAAGACTGGAGGTTGGCAAAAGTGGTGCCTCTGTTTAAAAAGGGCAGTAAAGACAAGCCAGGGAACTATAGACCGGTGAGCCTGACCTCGGAGGTGGGCAAGTTGTTGGAGGGAATCCTGAGGGACAGGATGTATATGCATTTGGAAAGGCAAGGACTGATTCGGGATAATCAAAATGGCTTCGTGTGTGGGAAATCATGTCTCACAAACTTGACTGAGTTTTTTGAAGAAGTAACAAAGAAGATTGATGAGGGCAGAGCAGTAGATGTGATCTATATGGACTTCAGTAAGGCATTCGACAAGGCTCCCCATGGGAGACTGATTGGCAAGGTTAGATCTCATGGAATACAGGGAGAACTAGCCATTTGGATACAGAACTGCCTCAAAGGTAGAAGACAGAGGGTGGTGGTGGAGGGTTGTTTTTCAGACTGGAGGCCTGTGACCAGTGGAGTGCCACAAGGTTCGGTGCTGGGTCCACTACTTTTTGTCATTTACATAAATGATTTGGATGCAAGCATAAGAGGTACAGTTAGTAAGTTTGCAGATGACACCAAAATCGGAGGTGCAGTGGACAGCAAAGAGGGTTACCTCAGGTTACAACAGGATCTTGACCAGATGGGCCAATGGCCTGAGAAGTGGCAGATGGAGTTTAATTCAGATAAATGCGAGGTGCTGCATTTTGGGAAAGCAAATCTTAGCAGGATTTATACACTTAATGGTAAGGTCCTAGGGAGTGTTGCTGAACAAAGAGACCTTGGAGTGCAGGTTCATAGCTCCTTGAAAGTGGAGTCACAGGTAGATAGGATAGTGAAGAAGGCGTTTGGTATGCTTTCCTTTATTGGTCAGAGTAGTGAGTACAGGAGTTGGGAGGTCATGTTGCGGCTATACAGGACATTGGTTAGGCCACTTTTGGAATATTGCGTGCAATTCTGGTCTCCTTCCTATCAGAAAGATGTTGTGAAACTTGAAAGGGTTCAGAAAGTATTTACAAGAATGTGTTGCTAGAGTTAGAGTATTTGAGCTATAGGGAGAGGTTGAACAGGCTGGGGCTGTTCGGAGGTTAAGGGATGACCTCATGGAGCTTTATAAAATCATGAGGGGCATGGATCGGACAAACAGACAAGGTCTTTTCCCTGAGTTGGGGCAGTCCAGAGCTAGAGGACATAGGTTTAGGGTGAGACAGGAAAAATATAAAAGGGGCCTAAGGGGCAACTTTGGTGGTGCATGTATGGAATGAGCTGCCAGAGGAAGTGGTGGAGGCTGGTACAATTGCAATATTTAAGAGGCATTTGGATGGTTATATGAATAGGAAGGGTTTGGAGGGATATGGGCTGGGTGCTGGCAGGTGGGACTAGATTGGGTTGGGATATCTGGTAGGCATGGACGGGTTGGACCGAAGGATCTGTTTCCATGCTGTACATCTCTATGACTCCATGACTCTATCTGCTCCCAGGAGGGCCAATTCCACCATCGAACACGCCAGATGGCCTCCTTCTTTAAAGACCAAAATTTCTCCTCCCACATGGTTGAAGATGCACTCCAACGCCTCCCATCCACGTCCCCCAACTCTGCCCTCAAATCCCGCCCCTCCAAGCGCATCAAGGACAGAAACCCCCTGGCCCTCACCTTCAACCCCACCACCCTCCGCATAAATTGCATCATCCGCTGACATTTCCACCACCTACAAATGGACCCCACCACCAGGGATATATTTCCCTCCCCACCTCTATCTGCTTTCCGCAAAGACCATTCCCTCCGTGACTACCTGGTCAGGTCCACGCCCCGTAACAGCTCACCCTCTCGTCCTGTCACCTTCCCCTGCCATCGCAGGAATTGCAAAACCTGCACCCACACCTCCTCCCTCACCTCCATCCAAGGCCCCAAAGGAGCCTTCCACATCCATCAAAGTTTCGCCTGCATTTCCACACGTCATTGTATCTGTTACTCCTGATGCGGTCTCCTCTACATTGTGGAGACTGGACGCCTTCTCACAGAGTGTTTTATAGATCATTTCCAGGACACCTGCACCAACCAACCCCACCGCCCTGTGGCTGAACATTTCAACTTCCCATCCCACTCTGCCAAGGACATGCAGGTCCTGGGCCTCCTCCATTGCTACTCCCTCACCACCTAATGCCTGGAGGAAGAACGCCTTACCTTCCACCTCAGAACACTTCAACGCCAGGGCATCAATGTGGACTTCACCAGTTTCTTCATTTCCCCTCCCCCCATCTTACCCTAGTTCCAACCTTCCAGCTCAGCATCGTCTTCATGACCTGTCCTGCCTGTCAATCTTTCTTCCCACCTGTCTGCTCCACCCTCCTCTCCGACCTATCACCCCACCTCCATCCACCTATTGCACTCTCAGCTTACTTCTCCCCAGCCCCACCCCCCTCCCATTTATCTCTCCACCCCTTAGGCTCCCAGCCGCATTCCTGATGAAAGGCCTTTGCCTGTAACATTGATTTTCCTGCTCCTCGGATGCTGCCTGACCTGCCAAGCTTTTCCAGCAACACACTCTCAACTGTGAAAATGCTAAAATATACAAAGTACTATTTCGAATACTGTGAACAGTTTTGGTCCTTACTTACAGGAAGATATTTGAGGCAGTCCAGAGAAGTTTCACTAAGTCATTTGCAAGTATGGAGAGATTTTCTTATAAGGAGAGGTTGAATATATTGGGATTGATAAGAATGAGAAACAAAAGCAGAGGTTGCTGGAAAAGCTCAGCAGGTCTGGCAGCATTCTGTGAAGAGAAATCAGAATTAATGTTTTGGGTCCAGTGACCCTTCCTCAGAACTGATGGTGCTGAAAATGTGTTGCTGGAAAAGCGCAGCAGGTCAGGCAGCATCCAAGGAACAGGAGAATCGACATTTCGGGCATGAGCCCTTCTTCAGGAAGGGTTGAATTCCTGAAGAAGGGCTCATGCCTGAAATGTCAACTCTCTTGCTCCTTGGATGCTGCCTGACCTGCTGCGCTTTTCCAGCAACACATTTTCAGCTCTGATCTCCAGCATCTGCAGACCTCACTTTCTCTCAGAACTGATGGTAACTAGGAATATATCAGTTTATATGCAGAAGATAGGGTGGGGAGTAAGGAGTAAACAATAGGTCAGGATAGAACCCAAAGAGAGAGAGAGTAAATGGAGACTGTTAGTGGCTAGCAATAGGTGGTGTCAAATGGCAGACTGTGTGATAACAAGGCCTGGTGTGTGGGGTAGGGGCTAGGATATGGGGGAGTTCAGATCCTAAAATTATTGAACCCAACATTGATTCTGGAGGGTTGCAGGGTCCCTAAGCAGAAAGTGAGATGTTGTTTTTTCTGTCAGCCTGTGCTGAGCTTAGCTGGAGCACTACAGCAAGCCTGAGACAGAGATGTTGGCCAGGGAACAGGGTGGGGTGGCAGGCAACTAGAAGCTTGGGGTCTTTATTGCCGGCAGAATGTAGATGAGTGAGAGGGGACCTTATTGGAATGTATAAAATACTTTGTGGTTTGACATTGACAAGGTAGATGCTGAGAGGTTGTTTCCCTTGTGGAGAGTCAGGAAAGGGTACAAAATTACAATACATACATGATAAATACCCACAAATCTCAATAGGAAAAGTTAGAGTATAAGTAAGTAAGTTTTTAACATCTGATAGGTGTTAATAGCTGCTGATAATTACTCAGGTGATTACATTCAAATTACATTTTACAGCTGCTTAGTCTCATTCCGTAAGGTCTTGGTTATGTAAATAAATCTTTGGTCATATAATACTTTAACAATGATGAAAAAGACATTTTGTCAAAAACATTAGAATGTACTTATCAGGACAATTGACAAGAATAGCAATCCAAGGTGGGTGGGGAAATCAAATCATCATTTATACTGCACGAGATGAGAGTGCTGATTGGTTGTGAAGTTGACATTGTTATGGAGAGATGTGGTGATGGAGAATGCACCAGTTCATAATGACAGGCAGCTGGTGAGTTATACTAAGCATAGGGACAGAGATCAAGCACTACACCGATTTCAACTCAGCCAGATTGGTGACTGGATTTCACTGGTTCATTTCTCAGTGCAACACCCCGACCAGAGTCAACGTGCCTGGTATAAAAGTTAAAGAAAGCCTGGCAGTTAACTGTCAGCACATGTGACAGGCTTCTTCATGTATCAGTGTAAGCTCAGGAGGTGATTATGAGATCTCCGGCTACTGCCAATGGGGCCAAGACCACTACCATCATCTATACGATTAAACTTGGTCCTGGTATAACTTAATGGAATTATCCTTTTATTTTAAAATTGCATTGTTACCTCTACTCTTAATGGACTACGTCCTAAACATTCTCATAGGCTAAAATCAGTTCCGAAAATTATCTATTCATTTCGTTATTAAGTGCTCAATTGAATGACACGTGGAAAATGGATAATTAAGAATTTCCTTACAGCAACAATTGGTTCTGACTGATTGCATTTTGAACTTCTTTTAACAATGCATTAGAAATTCAAAAGGTTCGTTGACTATTGCCGTCTGGAACTTCAGACTTTTCAAATAAACAGATTTGAATGTGTTTTGAGCAATACAGGCGGCAGTGTTGGGAATGCAGGACAAAGTTCATTTCCCAGTGTTGAAGAAACTGCTGCAGGGTCAAAATGGATTTAAACTGTTCAGGTGCTCAGACAGTGCTCGAATGTAATTAACAGATCAGATTGGGTACTTAAAGGTGGTTTACTATTTCAGTAAACTATTTCAATTTCTGATTGATTTGAGTAGATCTGTCATTAAACCAAGTATTTATAGCCCATCACTGTTGAAATACATTAATCTCGCTCATGTGGAACAAGCATTAAGGGAGGAGTTGCATTGAAAAAGTCAGAGCTTTCATTTAAAGATGAGGGGATTTAGATTCTTGTCTTAGTTTCTTCAGCTATTGCAGAGATTACAGTTGGTGCTGTACAATAGGCTTTGAAAGTAAAAAGACCAGATAGAGCAGGAACTAGCTGCTAACAATGGCAGAGGCTCAGTGGATAGCACTGCTACCAGCTTTGGATGGCTCCCTGTGTCTTTGTATATTTGTTCTGGTTCCCTCTGCCAGTCCAAAGATGTGTAGGCCAGCTGTGTTGGCTGTAGGAAATGTGAGATTATGGGGTCAAGTCTATTTGGGATGATCTTTTGGAGGCTTGGTACAGATTTGCTGGGCTGAATTTCTGCACTGTAAGGAGTCCATCAATTGGCCTCTATACTTGAGAAGTTGTGCCACAATTATACACAACCCTGGTTAGACCCCACTTGAAGTACTGAGAGCAGATCTGGGCACCACATCTCAGGAAGGATACACTACCCTTAGGAAGGATTGGTGGGTGCGGGTTTGCATGAATGATACCCAGACTTCAGGGATTATTAGGAAACATTTTTAAAAATCGGGCCTATTTTCTCTCGGCTTCAGAAGGTTAAAGGGTGATCTCATCAAAGACTTGAGAATTTAATAGAAAAGAAAGGATAGATAAAGAGAACCTATTTGCACTGCTCTGGAATTCTAGAACAAGGGGATAAGTCTGTGAGAACTAGGGCCAGATAGATCAGAAGAGATGCTAGAAAGCACTTCTCTACACAGGTGGTAGATTTTTGGAATGCTCTTCCACAAATGGGAGTGGCTGCTGGATGAATTGAGTTTTAAATCTGAGAGGTTTTTTTTTAAGCAACGGTATTAAGGGACATGGACCAAAGGCAGATATGTTGACCATCCGGCGCCAGGTTGACCTCCGGGGGATAGGCACGGGCGCCAGTCGGCCGGTGGACAGTCCTTTGTGGGCGGCACGCTGGCACAGTGGTTAGCACTGCTGCCTCACAGCACCAGAGACCCGGGTTCAGTTCCCGCCTCAGGCAACTGACTGTGTGGAGTTTGCACATTCTCCCCGTGTCTGCGTCGGTTTCCTCCGGGTGCTCTGGTTTCCTCCCACAGTCCAAAGATGTGCGGTCAGGTGAATTGGCCATGCTAAATTGCCCGTAGTGTTAGGTAAGGGGTAAATGTAGGGGTATGGGTGGGTTGCGCTTCGGCGGGTCGGTGTGGACTTGTTGGGCTGAAGGGCCTGTTTCCACACTGTAAGTAATCTAATATGGAAGTTAGGTCGCCGATGAGGTATGATCTCATTGAATGTTGGAACAGAGGGGCTGAATAGCCTGTGTATGTTTCTGTGTTATCATGTACAGTGATAAGGTGCTCTCATTTAATGCATTTATTGTACTGGACCTTGAAACAAACATGGGAAAGACTATGGATCCTAATCATACATGTTGATTGCAAGATGTCTACATGAAGGTCCATGTGAAATATGTATCAGACTGCCCATAGCTCTCTCTACTTCAAATTATACATGTGGTTTATGAAATCTTGAGCTTGTTCAGTCTAGCAATGGTGATATCTGCATTGTATGTTCACTGTCTTCTGATATAACAAGGTTGTTGCTGATAAATTGTTCAACAGGGCTAATATCCTCTCACTCCTGACCAGGAACAGCAAAGTGAGAAGACAGCAGTACTACTGAAATGCTCATCTTTTCAAATGGTTATTGGGTTTTGAACACGACAAACTTCAATTGGTACCAAACACCATGCTGTGTTCCTTATGAACCAAAAGAGGCCATTTTGTAATCTCTATTTAGACACTAGCTCAGCAGCAGTACAGAATCATTCAGGCCAATGCCTATTTCTGCAGGACTGTGCATGATGCCTTAACATAGAGGACAATATCTGTGCAATCTCATTTCAAGAGGCGTGATGAAAGTGTAGTAGCAGGGAGGTAGGTTTTGGGCAAAATCCTATTGGGGCTGAAAATGTGTTGCTGGAAAAGCGCAGCAGGTCAGGCAGCATCCAAGGAACAGGAGATTCGACTTTTCGGGCATAAGCCCTTCTTCAGGAATCTGAAGGAGGGCTTATGTCCGAAACATTGAATCTCCTGTACCTTGGATGCTGCCTGACCTGCTGCGCTTTTCCAGCAACACATTTTCAGCTCTGATCTCCAGCATCTGCAGACCTCACTTTCTCCTCGAAAATCCTATTGGGGTCTGGGCAATGTGGCCAATGGCAAGATGTGTCTCAGAATTGGATGAGAAATGTGGGATAAGGCCCATCTTGACATCAGATGATTTTGCACCATCTTTGTTGCTTTCCATGAGCAACATGGCAAGATTTTTCCTGGGCAGTGGTGAGATGCCATTTAATGGGGGAGGGGGAGGGTGGGCTGATGGTTAACACTTGTGGAAAACCTTGCTAACACCTCAACTTACCTCTTAATATTCAGCCTCCCATCTTATTAAACCAGTGTGAGCTCCTCGCAGTTTTGGCTCACCGTGTACTCTGAATTAGCTCAGTGTTGGAAACTAGGGGCCAGCATCTCAAGCATGTTTTCTGTCATCACAAAGCTCACAGTCCAGTCTGTTTATTGACTTGTCTCTTCTTTGAAGAGTTGTTACTTGAAGTTCCCTTTTACATTTTATTTGTGACATTGCATAGGCCTCTCTTTCTTTCTCTTCAGACCCAATTTAAATCTGTACTTGGTGCACCAATGTATAGTTAACTTTACCACACTGCTTGGATAACAGGTCACCCTGTATATGTGAACAAGGCTGTGTGAGAAACTGGGAGGTGAGTCAGATTTCTGTGGAGGGTAGACAATGCAGTACCCAGTCGTTCACTCAAAACTCAACCATGTCTTGTGCAGATGGCACACTTGGCATTTGCTTTTATGCCATTTATTTCCCAAACCTGCTTCAATTGTTTTTGCAACTACTTTTTTACTTCATCAAAACATGACCCTTTTTTAACTTTGATTTTTTTTTCCCTGTCATCTTAAATTTGTTGATTTGACATGGCACTAGTGCCAGTTCTTATGACCACTGAACCATATGCATCCTGTTTAGGTGAGTAGTGTGATTAAAAGCACACAGCAGACAGTAAACTTTATCCATGGACTGTTGAAATGATTTGGTTTTTAAAACAAAAACATTGGACTCAGGCACAATATATGATCAGTCCTAAAAGATTTCTATTTATACAGCACTTTGTTTACCTCAGGATGTTGAAAAGCACCTTACAACCAATGAGGTGCAAGTGACGTGTACTCACTGTCATATTGCAGGGAAGCCCATTTGCACAAAGCTAGGCTTCCAAAACAGCAAAGTGATGAAGTCCAGAAAACCTCCTGATGATACTAATAACAATTTTCTGGGAGAGGAGATGGTGTAGTGGAACTGTTGGTGGATGAGTTAGACTGGGAATCTGGGAATGAATCCCATCAGTGCATGGAATTTGAAACCCCATTTTTTTTAAAATGTTGATAACCAAGAAACCATTATCAACTGTCCTATTTTATATATAAAAAACACTTGATTTACAAATGGCCTTGATGGAAGGAAAACTTACCTGGTCTGGCCTACATATGTCTCCATATTCACGGCATTTGTGGTTGACTCTTAACTGTCCAAGCAGGCCTCAAAATTTGGTCAACTACGAGATTTTTAAAAAAGAAGGAATGAAGCCAGACAGACCATCTGCCATTGTCTAATGCACTGGAAACAACAGCAAAGAAAGCCCTGTCAACACTGCAAAGTCCTTCTTACCAACAGCTGGGGGTTAATGCCAAAATTGGGAGAGTTGTCTCTCCAACCCACTAAGCAACAGCCTGACTTAGCAATACTATGGAATCATACCTCACTGACAATATCCCAGATGCCCCCATCACCATCCTTGGATATGTCCTCTCTCTCCAGCAGGTCAGAACCAACAGAGATAGTGGCACTTTGGGGAGTCGGGAAGGAGTTGCCCTGGGAGTCCTCAACATTGACTTTAGACACCATGAAATCTCATGCCATCAGGTCATGGGTAAGGAAACCTCCTGCTGATTACCACTTGTCACTACCTCTCAGCTGATGAATCCGTGCTCCTTCAGGTTGAACAACATGAGGAAGCATTGAAGATGGCAAGCGTGCAGAATGTCCGTGACCAAGAGTGGTTCAGCACTAAAGTACATTGTTGCTAGGCTGGGTCTGAAGCAAGTAGTGTGAGAGAACTAACAAGGGGGGGAATAACCTGCCCTCATCCTTCGCAATCTGTCACTGGCATTATTCATAAGAATTACTATTGTATAGCTCTTATGGAGACAAACTCCTGTCTTCAAATTCAGAATAGTTGTTCGATACTATTGTGATGCTAAATGGGATGGATTTTGAACAGATTTAACGACTCTAATTTGGGCATCCACGAGGCATTGTGTCCATCAGCAGAATCATACTCCAATACAGTCTGAAATCTGGCATTTCACACACCCTATCATTACCATCAAGTCCAGCAATCTCAACCCCGATTCAATGAAGAGGGCAGGAGCAGCATCAGATATACATAAAGATAAGGGGTCAACCTGGTGAAGCTACCAACAAGACTACTTTGTGTGCCAAACAGTATTAGCAACAAGTCATAGACAGAGCTAAGAAATTCCACGACCAACATATCTAAGTTATACAATCCTGCCACATTCAGTTGTGAATGATTGTGGACAATGAAGTAACTCACTGGAGGAGGAGACAACACAGATGTCCTCAATGAATGAGCCGTGCACATCAGCATAAAAAGTAAGCCTGAAGTATTTGCAACAACGTCCAGCTGGAAGCAATGAATTCACTTTCAATTGTATTCGTATCCAGGTTTCGCTGACAAGTAGCAAGTAACATTCATACCACACAAATGTCCAAAATGACAATCTCTGTTCATACTCTATTTGGGGGGCTTAATCTCTCAAAATACTTTCTTCTGTACATTCATATCAAACTCACTGGTGTAATTTGATTCTCAGTTCAAAATATCAAATTTTCTTTCTTTTATGTTCGAATTCCATATGATTTCACCTCTCTCTGTCTCTGGTAGTCATCCAATTCTTGCCTGACTTTTAAATGTGTCTTAAAAATTTCAACTCGTTTTTTTTTTAAAAAAATGCTCCTTTTAAAAGTTAGATCTTTGACACCGTCTCTGATTACCTATCTTTGTATCCTCTACTCATCGCTCTGGGTTGAATTTGGTCTGATGGGTCTCCTGTGAAACACCTTTGATATTACAGTTCTGAGGCACTCTAGAAATGCATCATTTTGTTCCTGCTCTAAGTCCGGGAATGTGTTGAAGTAAGAGATTGCACAACAATCTGGAAGAGTAGATTTAGGATTTAAAGTAGAAATGTATCAGAGAAGATGCTCACGTTGCTGTTACATTGCGAGAACTGATCATTAAAGAAAATGGTATTTGTTTTTAATAACTCATTTATAGTTTGGTCCATTTAATAATATTAGAATACTTAGTGTGGAAACAGGCCCTTCGGCCCAACAAGTCCACACCGACCCACTGAAGCGGGACCACCCATACCCCTACATTTACCCCTTACCTAACACTACAGGCAATTTGGCATGGCCAATTCACCTGTCCCACACATCTTTGGACTGTGGGAGGAAACCGGAGTACCCAGAGGAAACCCACGCAGACACGGGGAGAATGTGCAAACTCCACACAGTCAGTCGCCTGAGGCAGGAATTGAACCCAGGTCTCTGACGCTGTGAGGCAGCAGTGCTAACCACCGTGCCACCCTCAAATATGACTCAATCTCAACATCTTTGGAAACAAAACCTTGGGAAATCCTTGCAATGTAAGTGAAACTACAGATTAATAGTTTTTTTTTAAAAAAAGTCAGCTGATGTTTCTGATACCTATTGAGATAAATCTTAATTTCAAACCCATTACGTCCCCTTTCCAAGCAGACATACATTTTAAGATTCTCCCTCTGCACAGGACAGTTGACAGAGCTGGGTTTTACCACAAAGATCTTCATTGTTTTCCTCCAGCCAGGTTTTGCTAATCCTTCTGTATCAGCCTGAGCAAATACCGGAGTCTCCGAGTTTGGTATTTACCCAGGCAAATACTCCGAGTTTGGTATTTACCCAGGCAAAAGCCACAAGTGTCAATCAGTATCGGGAGAAGGCAGGTTTCAGCATCTCGTTTTCAAGGTCCTTCACAGGCTTGTGTTGAAATAGCTTTACAAATTCAAAATGTAGTGGCTTTTCTTTTGTAAATTTTGAGGTTGATTCACCTGAATCTTTTTTATTCCCTTTTTTTTAAACAACTGCTAACTACTGTCACCTATAGTTCAAAAAGCTAAATCCTCCCTTAATCATCTCACTGAAAGAAAAGTATAAGCCATCAATTTAAGCTCTGATCAACCTTTTATTAAAAACCTAATTAGCAAATCTCACTGTGTATATATGTTGTAGAAACTAGGTTAGGGTTCCTCAGAATACAAGAGCTTAAGAGGTGATCTAATTGTATCAAATTGGATAATTTAAAGGATTTGACCGGGAAAGTGGAGGAAAATCATTTTTTTCTGATGCAAGAGCCCAAAACAAGGTATCGTGATCTTAAAACAAGAGCTGTACCAATAAGGGGTGGTACCAAGAAGCATTTTGTTTTACATGCCAGGAGGAGAGTGGAAGTCTGAAACACCCTTCACAAAACATTTCAGGCTTTCAGTGGAAATTTACAAAGCTGAAAGAGTTGATTTTTTTTTTGTTTGGCAAAGATTTTAGAGACTTGCTGAACGAAGGTGGGCAAGTGGGATTCAGATTATCCAGACTTAATTGAATGGTAGAACCGACTCAGTGCTGAATGACTTAATAATGCTTCTATACAACTTGTGTACAATTGATGAGAGTGGAAGCTGTCATTCTGGGAGAGTGTGCTTCTCTGAGATTGGTGATGTCTTTCTGGGTGAATGTAGGTGTGAGGGCTGGGGATGTGTTTCTGTGAGACTGTAAGAAATAGGAACAGGAGTAGGCCATTTAACCGGTCGCGCCTGCTCTGCTATTCAATAAGATCATGGCTGACCTGACACCTGTCATTTCCACTTTGCTTTTCTTCCATAGCATTGGATTCCCTGACTGATCTAAAATCTATCTCCATCTCAAATATACACAAGGACTTTGCCTCACAGCTCTCTGTGGTAGAAGTTGCAAAGACACACAACCCTCAGAAGAAATGTCCTCTCATCTTAGTCTTAAATTAGCATCCCTTTTATTCAGAAACTGTACCAGCTAGTCCGAGACACTCCTATGAGGTGAAACATCCTCTCAGCATCTAGCCTGTCAAGCCCCTTAAGAATCTGGTATGTTTTAATGAGATTGCTTCCCATTCTATAAACCTCCGTGATAGAGTACCAATTTGTTTAGCCTTTGCTCATAAGACAGTCCCTCTATACTGGGGATCATCCTTCTAGACCTTCTCTGAATTACACTCAATGAAACAGTATCTTTTCTTAAATAAGGGGACCAAAAATGTTGTTAATACACCAGAAATGGATTCACCAGCACTTTTTTTACAGCTACAGTAAGACTTCCCTACTCTTAATACTCCAACTCCCTTGAACTAAGGGTGAAAATTGCACTAGCCTTCCTGGCTACTGGCTGTACTTATGGGCTAATAAAAGGATGTTTCTGTATTTGTGTATTTGCAGAAGGGTTGTGGGGTAAGTATTTTTCTGCAAAGGGAAATATCACTGTGAGACAGTGAGGGGAACTGACCTATATTTCCACAAGTGTGTATGGGTTTTCCTCCATAGAGCAGCAGGGATTATGCTTTACCTCTGGAGATGTGCAGTGTCTCTGAGGAGTATGCATGCGTGCGGTTCCACAAGGACAGAGATTCACACATGGACTTGTTTTGGGGGCAGATTAAACATTTCTAACAGGTGCAGCACACAAAGTATGTTGGCCCTGTCCAAGTAAGGTTCTGTTTAGATTTAGCCAGTGCCTAGAAACATTTGCTTTCTCTACCTTCATTGGTTTGTTTACAATTTTTTTTATATACAAATAAAGGCATAAAATCAAACCTAGTATCCAAACAACATTACCCCAATTCTGATGTAGGACACTACAAATATTTGACTGTCGCTTGGAACACATCAATTTCAAGATGTGCCAACCAAGTAATTGATGTGAGAATTTGAATTTACAGAGGCAACATGGAGCCATGTGTTGCACAGAATTTGCAACACAGGAAAAGGCCATTCAGCCCAATCAGTTTATGCTGGTATGTAGCCATCACTCTACTCTTCTCTGCATCCTACTTTAATGAATCTTTTCGATTGCCTTCCCACGCCAGTATCTCTTTAGATTTCACTTAGAATTCAAATATAATTCTAATTTATAATGAATGCTATTCACCTTCACTACTCTTTTGGTATTAAGTCCCACATTCTCTAAACAGTGTCTTGGTAAAGAACTCCTTTACCAAGTTCTTTGTTAAATGCCGAGGAATACCTTCTCTTGATAAGTTCTAGAATTGGACTCTCCCACATGTGCAAACATCTATCTCTGTCCACCAAATCAAACTCCTTCACAATCTTAATCTGTTACATCACCCCTCAAACCCTCTCTCTTCTAGTTGACAGAGTCAGTCTGCTGGGTCTTTCTAGATAACTAAGGCCTATGTTAGTTATGTTATGAATATTTCCAAGGCAACATTTCAGAAAAACTGGATACATGTTCAACTGTCCTGCAGTTCCTTACAGCAAAGAGCAGGGAACAGAGAAGTATTTCTCTGATTCCAATTTGTAATGACAGTATATTTTACATGTATTTCCGGTCACGCTGAAACTTCAACCATTTTTCCCTTTTGGGAAAACAATCAACAGATAGTTTGGGTTCAGAGCGATGCTATTCCAAGTGTGTAGTTTTTTTTTAAAGATGAGATATTAAATCTGCCCCATGACTTAATTTGAAGAGTAGGATAGTGTTCTCAGTCGTCTGACCAATTTTAAATATTTCATTTGACATTGTCAAATTTAGATTATTCATTAACTTGTTGAGTACAATTTGTTGCCTGTAGAACATAGAACATTACAGCACAGTGTAGGTCCTTTAGCCCTCTGTTGTGCTGACCTGTGGAACCAATCTGAAGCCTATCTATCCTACACTATTCTATTTTCATCTATATGCCTATCCAATGACCATTTAAATGCCTTTTAAATTTGGTGAGTCTACTCCTGTTGCAAGTAGCGCATTCCACATCCCTTCTAGTCTGAGTAAAGAAACTACCTCTGACATCTGTCCTATATCTATCACCCCTCAATTTAAAGCTACGTCCCCTCGTGCTAGCCATCACCATCTGAGGAAAATGGCTCTCACTGTCCACACTATCTAACCCTCTGATTATCTTATCTTTATATGTTGCAACTAAGTCATCTCTCAACCTTCTCTCTAACGAAAACAGCCTCCAGTCCCTCAGCCTTATTTCGTAAGACATTCCCTCCATACCAGGCAACATCTTAGTAAATCTCCGGTGAACCCTTTCCAAATTTTCCACATCCTTCCTATAATGCGGTGACCCAAACTACATGCAATATTCTAAGTGCGGCTGCATCAGAGTTTTGTACAGCTGCAACATGACCTCGTGGCTCCGAAACACAATCCCTCTACCACTAAAAGCTAACACACTGTATGCCTTCTTAACAACCTTATCAACCTGGTGGCAACTTTCAGAGATCTATGTACATGAACACTAAGATCTATTTATTCATCTACACTACCAAGAATCTTACCATTAGCCCAGTACTCTTTATTCATGTGGCTCCTTCCAAAGCAAATTACCTCACTTTTCCGCATTAATCTCCATTTGCTACCTCTCAGCCCAGCTCTGTAGTTCATCTATGTCGCTCTGTACCTTTGACATTATCCACAACTACATCGACCTTCATGTCATCTGCAAATTTACTAACCCATCCTTCTACACCCTCATCCAGGTCATTTTATAAAAATGACAAACAGCAGTGGCCCCAAAACAGATCCTCGCAGTGCACTACTAGTAACTGAATTCCAGGATGAACATCTATCCCCACTCTCTGTCTTCTCTCAGCTAGCCAACTTCTGATCCAAACTGTAATTAATCAAAAAGATCTACAACTACGTGACTTTATGTATTGACTGTGCAATAAGATGGGGAAAAAAAACAACAGGATTATTTCAGAGCCAGAGGTTCATGGAAGAATTTGTCTCCCTTTTAAAAACAAGTCACTAGAGCTGATTGTGTGTGTTTTATCATCAACTAAGAGGGACCGGAGATCTGAGTTGAGACTGTGGCATTGGAAAAGCACAGCAGGTAAGGCAGTGTCTGAGGAGCGTCAGAGTCAGGGGTGACCTTATAGAGGTTTATAAAATCATGAGGGACATGGATACGATAAATAGACAAAGTCTTTTCCCTGGGGTGGGGGAGTCCAGAACCAGAGGGCATAGGTTTAGAGTGAGAGGGAAAGATATCAAAAAGATCGAGGGACATTTTTTTAGTGGGTTTATGGAATGAGCTGCCAGAGGAAGTGGTGGAAGCTGGTACAATTGCAACATTTAAAAGGCCTTTGGATGGGTATATGAATAGGAAGGGTATGGAGGGATAGGGACCGAGTGCTGGCAGGTGGGTTGGGATATCTGGTTGGCATTGATGGGTTGGGACCGAAGGGTCTGTTTCCGTGTTATACATCTCTATCTCTCTAAAAGAGTTGAAACATCAGGAAAACCCTGATGAAGAGCTTATGTTTGAAACATCGACTCGCCTGCTCCTTGAACGCTGCCCGATCAGTTGCGCCCCTCCACCACACTCCTGACTCATTTACACTGCTGCTTTCTTGCTGTGGGAGAATATGTTTGTAGATGTCATGAGACCGAAGTGGGGGTTGTAGACAGGATTTCTCTGGGCACGAGTCACGGATTGGCTTGCACCATTGTAACTGGTGGCTCACCTCTGGTTCCTGGTGGTGGGGACACTTGAGGGTATGAGCAATATGGGTAGAAGTCCTTTGGACTGCTGGAAGGCTGGGGCGGAGGGAAGCTAAACAGTGTTCTCATTTATTTAAGTAATGGTAAGATCCTGGGCAGTGTTGCCAAACAAAGAGACCTTGGAGTGAAGGTTCATAGCTCCTTGAAAGTGGAATCACAAGTAGATAGGATAGTGAAGAAGGCGTTTGCTATGCTTTCCTTTAGTGGTCAGAGCATTGAGTATAGGAATTGGGAGATCATGTTACGGCTGTACAGTACGTTGGTTAGGCCACTGTTGGAATACAGATTAAATTGCTGCTCTATCTGTCCATTGAAATAGTATTTACATAATTTCTCTCAGAACTTTGTCACAGTGATTATAGCATGAAAACAGACCCTTCCGTCTCCCTCATCCATGCCAAAAAAAATCTCAAACTGAACTAGTACCATTTGCCTGCATTTGTACCATATCCCTCGATCTTTCCTATTCATGTAGATATCCAAATATCTTTTAAATGTTGTATTGGTACCTGCATCAATTACTTCCTCTGGCAGCTTATTCCACACGTGAACCACCTTCTGTGTGAAACATTTACCCCTCAGGATCCTTTTAAATCTTTCTCTTCTCACTTTTTTAAAATATGCCCCCATAGTTTTGATCAGCCCCATCCTAAGGAAAAGGCCTTTGCTATTCTTCTGATCCATGCCTCTCCTGGTTTATTTAAAACTCTATAAAGTCACCCATCAAACTCCTACGCTCCAGTGAAAGACGTCCCAGCCCATCCAGCCTCTCCTTATAATTCGAACCCTGCAGTCCCAGTAATATCCTTGTAAATCTTTTCTGCACCCTCTCCAATTAAATAATAATCTTTCTGTAGCAGGGCAGCCAGGACTGTGCACAGTACTCCAAAAGCAGCCTCACCAACATCCTATACAACCTCAACATTACGCCCCAACTCTTATGCTCAATAGTCTGAACAACAAAATAGCAAGTTGCCGCCTTAACCACTTTCAAGGAACTATGTAGTGACATCCCAAGGCCTGGCAGTTTGACTGGAGCAGACAGCATCCGAGAACAGGAAAATCAACATTTCGGGCAAAAGCCCTTCATCAGCAACGAGGCTGGGACTCTTGGGGGGAAGGGGGGGTGGGGGGGGGGGGTGGTGGAGAGATCTCTTCACATCCCCCTCCCATCCCCCCTAAGGCACTCAGCGTAATTCCTGATGAAGGGCTTTCACCCGAAACATCATGTTTCTTTTCCATGCTCCTCGGATGCTGCTTGACCTGCTGTGCTTTTCCAGCACCACTCTCTCAACTCTAATTTGCAGTCCTCACTTTTGCCCTGTTCGACAGGAGCCTACATCGGGAAGTGAGGGACAGCTGAGAGCTGGACCTGCCTTTGCTGATATTACCTTCCTTCCTCCTCCTTCATGACCTCTCACCCCTACACCCCTTTCCACCATGACTTCCCTCTGACCTGGTTTGCTTCTTGATCCTTGGCTGTCATTCAGGTAGCAGACACCACCTCCCAGCTGCCACACTAAGAGAATAAGTAACAGTCTCTGAATTCCCTTGAGAACTGCCCACAATATTCTCTCTCCGCCCTGACCCCCGGGTCCTTTCCTTCTGAGGAAGGCCATCTACGTGCCTGAATCTCTGACACCAAGAACATCTTACCCTCCCCCAGCCTGTCTGTCTTCCACAAGGACTGTTCCCTTTGTCAAACCTTGGTTTGTGCCACTCTCCCCACTAACCCCCCAATTACTTTCCCCTGAAACTGGGAAAAATACAAACCTGCTAGCAAATCACTTCCACTGCCCCTCCTCCCCCCCCACCCATCACCACCTCCATGCAGGACCCCAAACTACCCATCCAGAAGACCAAAGTTCATCTGCTTCTCCTCCAACCTAGTTTACTGTATCTAGTGTTTTCAATGTGGAGAAGACCACACTGGGGAGACCAAACGTACTGGACAACAAATTGGAGGAACAACATCCATCTTCCACTTGGGCAGCCTACAGCCCGGAGGACTTGACATTGCATTGTCCAATTTCAAATCACCTCTTTTCCCAGCCCTTTTCCAGCTCTTCTCCCTCCCCTGATTCCTCTGATCGACCCTTCCTTCCAGCTACCAATTGGATTTGTTCGTCCCATGTTGTACCCCCACCTGTGTTCAACTATTCCCATCCCCACCTTTTTATCTGCAGCTCCCTTTACACCCATCCCCAGTCCTGAAGAAGGGTTACACCCAAAATGTCGACTTCTCCACTTTGTGATGCTGACTGGCTTGCTGTGTTCTTCCAGCCTCTCCCTTGTCTACGTTCTCCAGTCAGTGAGTGAAACCCCCCACACCTTCATAAACTTCTGCCTTTATAAACCAGTTTGGAGTCTCTGTCATGTTAGTAACATAGCAGTGTTACTTCCTGAAGAAGGGCTTATGCCCGAAATGTCGACTCTTCTGCTCCTTTGATGCTGCCTGACCTGCTGTGCTTTTCCAGCAACACATTTTTAAGCTCTGATCTCCAGCATCTGCAGTCCTCACTTTTTCCTAGTAACACAGTAGCCAACTTGTGTGCAAAGAGCTTCCATAGTTAATAAGATAATGACCTGATGATCTGTTTTTGTGATGGTGCTTGAGGTATAAATATTAGCCAGGATACCAGATAATGTTCCCTTTCACCTCTTTTGAGATAATGCTGTTGTGTTTGGCTGTCAGGGTAGACAAGGTTTTATTTTAACAGTCCCCGAAAAGAGAACACCTCTGAAAGCGCCCCTCTCCATCAGGATTACACTGCCGGTGATAGCTAATGTGCTCAGATCCTACAGCAGGATTTGTAGGACACCATCCCCTGTCTAAGAGGGAGAGTGCTACCAACTGACCCAAAACTAGTGCTAAAATATTATAGTCATTACCTTTTGGATACAGTATAAAATAATTAGTGGGGAAGCACTTTGGAATGTCTTAAGCAAGTGAAAGGTGCTATGTAAATGAAAGTTCTTTCTTAATTTTTATAGATGTTTACAAGGTTTCAGAATTGCTGTTACATTAGTGAGAAGAATGGTAATACTCTGATGATGGCTGACTCACTGACAAACCTTGCTCAGTTGTAACCATCTCTTGTCTGTCCTCAAGCAAGCACTAGAAATTCTTAAACAACAGATCGAGTCAGCTGATGTCTGAGAGTTTGTCTCCTGGTTGACATGTTACTCACTCTTCAACCTTTATTAGTTCTGTGGAATTTGAGACTGTGGCACTCCTTACCTTCCTCATTCCTTCCTTACTCAGTCAGGCCTGATTTTACTTTTTTTTTAAAAAAAGTTAAGTCTAATCCATACTTTCTGATGAACCTGGTCCTCACAGTCAGTTCTTTCAGGATTGTTAGAGGATGCAGTTTGCATACTTTGGATTTGCAAATCTTTCTGATAGGTTAATTTTGATAATTTTAGCATATCAAATCAACAAACCTTTACATTTAGACAGGGTAAAAACAATGACTGCATATGCTGGAAACCAGAGTCTAGATTAGAGTGGTGCTGGAAAAGCACAGCAGTTCAGGCAGCATCCAAGGAGCAGGAAAATCGACGTTTCGGGCAAAAGCCCTTCATCAGGAATACTTTACATTTAGACAGTCTGGAGAGTATAACTGTGTGGTTAATGCTATTATGAATAAGGTCAACTACTAAATCGAATTGTTTTAAAATTACAGTTTAGGTTATATTGTCACATGTACAAAAGTACAGACGTAGAGTGAAAAGTGTACAATGTGGCCACGTTCAGGTACAAAATACCTAGTTAGAAATCATAGGTCCGAAAATAGATTAGCTTTTCTCTTTATTTTACACTAAAGTTCCACATTACAGTTCTTCATAGTATAACTTATGACACTGCACATAAATGTGGTTTCAAAATCATGAAGCACTCTTATCAACCATTTATCCTAAGCTGAGAATGGGCAAATGTTTTCCTGTCCAATTTTCAAGGGTACTGATATGCTCCTGAGGAATAGGGGACCAGAGGTATCTGAAGTAACACACATACTCAGAGCAACAGGGACATCCTGAGCAACACCAGTATCCACAACAACAAGGACATTCTGAGCTCATTGCTATCCAGCGATCTGTCAGATTGAGGGATCTGATGATTGCACTTGAAATTTTTCTGAAGAGTTTAAGCAGAGCTTTCTTTCCATCGAAGGTTACGAATGACTCCAGCTCTGTTTTTAAATTCTCTGAAAACCATGATTTAAAAAGATCATAATGTCCTCACAGTATGACACCAAGTTGAATCCTGCTCAGAGTATTAGCTCATGCTTCACACGTGTTCTATTCACCCTTTTTTTCTGTGTTTTACAATGAATTTTCTTTTAGGATTTCTTTGCAATGAAAGACAGCGCCTAATAAAACTTGACACTGGCTAGCTCTATGAGAGACGAACTTGATACCTGGTCTGAGCAGTAATTGGAATCAGGCCTTTCACCAATGCATGGCTTGGCTGCCCCTTAGCTTGTTTTGGAAACCTACCAGACGCAGAAGATTATGGGTCAATTTTCAAAGTCAAATCCTAAGGTTCACAGGTGCGGCAAAAGTGGCCTTCTCTCCTCTTCCAAGCATGAACTTATGTTACAGCTTGTAGGTAAAAAGATCCTGACATTTAGGAAATTGGAAACATAGAGTGTGAAGTTGTTACAGCTGCCTTGGCTCCTATGTGCTATTTATTTTGGACCCTTCCTCAGAATCATTGCTTGCCTTATGACAAGAGTGAGTGCATTAATGTAACATAGCTCAAAGAAAAGGGTTGGAGATCAAAGCTGAGCTACAAATTAATAGCCCGTAACCAAATCAGTATTATTGGGAGACTTTTTTTTCAAGGAGTTATACAGATGCTTTAACATTAGGGGTTTCATTCTTTGCCCATGATCAAAGGGAGGTGGGCACTATAAATGGCACCACTAGCAACATGCCACATCCCCAGTTCCATTCTACCCATGGATCATTTTTGCGGAGGTCAGAAGGCATGGGGTCAGCAGGGTCACCCATCCAAAGGTCGCAGGTGATGGATCAAGATTATTCAAAGAAAATTACTTAAAGCTAACTGGAGGGGGCTGACTGAGATTGTCCAGTCAGCTCCCCTGAGAGTGCAGGGATCAGATTAATTCCCTGGAGACAGGCCCCTGTGGCAAACCTGAAAAAACCATCTGCTTCCACGACTGGATGCTGCAGTAGCCACAGGTCACCACTTAGTGGCATTGCCCAAAACCGACCAGAATGGTGGCCAGGCTGCAGGAGCTAGTCTTTAATTTTAGTTGAAAAGTTTGGGGAGTGATGCCTCCATCTTGGAAGGACCTCTCCTTTTACTTTTAGAAGAGGCCTTTCAACCCGGATGACCTCTGCTTGGTCCTCCAGCTTTGAGAGCATTCCCAGAATCTTCTTACTGAACAGAGAGTCTTTCCTGTTGCCAATGAGTGGCTGTTCCATGGAAAAATACAATAATTCACTGTTTCCCACACAGAAAACCGAATACTATTGGTGCATCAAGGTTCCAAGCTCTCATTTGGTGGCAGTGGGATGTGCTTGGCAACTTTGCCACAGGTATCTTCTCAGCTGCTGTGTGCCAACCTTCCACATTGCCCGTCCAAACGTGGCATATCCACTCCCCATGGGTGGGGTGATTATTGCTGAGTGATGCGTGAGATCTCAGGCTAACAGTGGGTGAGCAACAGAAGGTTTTAAAAAAATTCACAGGGCTCTGGGTCAGGGTGGAAGGAAACCATCTGATGGGGATGTTGGGGGGTATGGGGGAGGAGCGGGTGGTTTCCATGGCCACACGTGCTGCCTTCATTGCACGTGGCTCATCCCTCAAGTCTTCCTCCTACAAACACCCTACCATTAAAATAGAGTCTGTTTTGTAAAGTTTTTTTTGTCTGTCTCTTTTATTGTTTCTCCCTTAATCCCATCTGCATTTCCCAATTTAGATTTTACATCCTGCTTTAGATTTCCTGGCTTGGACTCTGTGTGGATCTGTCAGGATACTTCAGTCTGACTAAGTGTAAAACTTCACTCTTTCACCCGGATTCCAGTGTGTCACAGACCTCATACCGATGGAAAACACCTCAGGATTTAAGGAAATCTCAGTAACACGCCCATGGAAAGTCTGTAGGGAGCTGTCAATGAGATGGATGGCAAAGATCAAACACAAAGAGAAAAGTAGAGGCCAAGATTGACAAAGCCCCTCTTTCCACATTTTGCATTTAAATGCAAACATGTTGTGAATTTTTGCCAGTCTTGTCTTTTATCCTTCAACATTTCTCACTGTACTGACAGATTGATTTTCTTAAGGGAGCAATGTTTGGATGGAATAAAAGACTTTGTAATAAAGACAAAATAATTGCAAACTGGCAATCCAGCGAAATGAATTTCATTTGAAGTGATCATCATGTGTGGTGTTGTATTAAAGCATTTCTTGTATAGGTAACAAGAGATGGGACTTTACCAGCGAGGAGTGAGTCAGGCTGCATAATGTGCGGTCAGGCTGTATAATGTGTGAATCTACCCTTTCCCTCACAGCTCCCCAACCTACACAAACACATGTTTGCCTTGTTTCCACTGCTGGAGGCTCCAGTTAAATTCCACTTGTAGTCTCTATTATAATGCAGGAAACATGGTGGACAACATACTCAGCAAGATCCCACAAATAACAACATGATAATGACTAAATAATCTGTTTATCAGTTTTGACTGAAAATGTATATTAGCCAGGAGAGAAGCCCAGTAATGCTACCCTCTGTTGTTTTAATCCATGTAATGGGCCCAAATGTAATTAATTTAACATCTGAAAGCCAGTACCTCCATCCTATAGAGAAATGAGCCTATATACTGCTCCATTGGAACCCTTCTTTTAAATGAGCAGAAATTGTAGGGACGAAATGTAACTTTAAATGATTGCAGAACACATTATGTCCAGCTGACATACAAGTGATGGTTTTATTGGAAGGTTTCAGTAGGTTACAGAAGGCACAAGCTTCGATGTCATTTGTATTCATTCCGTTCAGTTGACCTGACTGACTTCATTCGTTAAGCATGCTTTAAGTTTTAAAGAGCTTCCATTAAAATCATGATGTTTATTCTTCAACAATTCCAATTTCTCTTTTAAGAAAAGTACCTTTCTGATTCCGTTAACAAATCTGAATAAATTAAAGACCCCCCCCCACCCCCACTGTCCCAAAAGCTGTTTCTTTAGGCAAAGGTTTGCAATTCCTATCTCTTGCTGGAAAAGTGAATATATTGACTTTTCACTTTTGACACAAACTATTGCAATATGGTTTACCTGGGCCATTTTGCCCAATTTTTCAGCCCTTTTTAGAACTTGAGGCATTGTATTGCACAAAGCAGTATTCTGTGATTGACCCCTCTGGTATCTGACCGAAATATGCTCACATTTCTGTCCTCAACCTTCTACAGTGTCCCAGTGAAGCCCAACCAAGCATTTGTTAAGCTTTAGCCTTCTGCTCCCAACATTTATTTCAAAAACTACAGACCATGAACTCTCCTTTTTTTCCCATTTGACCCACCCGGCCAGTGCCTGTCTGTTTTCAGATCTATATTCTGCTATTTACATCTACTCTGGATCTAGGGCTTTTTTTTGTTCCAAGATCTCCTCTTAATTAGATTAGATTAGATTTCCTACAGTATGGAAATAGGCCCTTTGGCCCAACAAGTCCACACCAACCCTTCGAAGAGTAACCCACCCAGACCTATTCTCCTACATTTACCCCTGACTAATGTGTATGGGCAATTTAGCATGTCCAATTCACCTAACCTGGACATCTTTGGATTGTGGGAGGAAACTGGAGCACCTGGAGGAAACCCACGCAGAGATTTTCAGAAGGCTACTTTTTGGTTTACTGTGTTAGGACTCCTTTTTTTCCATTTCACTGACTCCTCTCATTTAGGTGTTGCATTTAGCAACAATACTGTCTGTGTTTGTGTTAATATGATGTATTTGGACATAGCAGAAGTAGAACAAATCAAATTCATCACTATTCACAATAATCATCACCACTCCATTAAACTTAAAGCCATACTACAAAGATAAAATTAGTTTCCTACACATTACAATATTTAAATAGACATGACAACCAGATATGAAACAAATGCTGTTTCAAAAAAACTAGCTCACATTTCGAGATATCAAAAGTGATAATTTTCTGTAGACTAGTGAGCGCCCAGCTGAACTTTCGCATATTTGCCTCTGCCATAGTCATTGCACTCTCAATAATTCATAGTATCTAAGACTGTTTTGAGATGTTATAGCACAAATGCTAATTTTTATTAATTATACTCTTCAATATTAAATTATACATTTGGCATTGTTCACCATAATCACATTCACTACATTTTTTTCATGTATTAGTGCCTGAACTCTTGCAGCGTTTCTCAAGAGACTTCATTTTGTTTTGTAAAGAAATCATTAACTTAGTTTTCCTATTTCTGGTCAGCTGAGAATTTCTTTGTTGAAGAGCTTAAAACTATTTATTTTCCCCTTTTCAGCCACTCCTTCCCCTTTCAGATACATTTCCCTCTTTAATTGCCCTCCCACCTCATTCCAGTCCCTCCATCCCTTCTAAGCCCGCCCCATTCCCTTTGGCAGCTCCTCGTTCCCTATTTTGTAGCCTTATTTTCCTGCCAAACTCTAAGCTTGGTTCCATGAGCCTTATCCTTGGTCTCACCCTTGCTTCAATGGAATCCAAACTTGCGCCATAAAGCTAAGACATGTCACGTGTGAACATATTATGTGCTGTGAAGCTATTGAATCATCAGGGTGTTGGCAATGATCTCTGTCGCGCCCCTAACCGTTTTCAGGAGTTTTGGCTCATCCCCCCCTCCACTCCCTTAGTTTGTTGTTGATGTTCCTGACGACAGGGGCGGAGTGAATAGATGGATAGGAAAATGAGTCCCCTACCCCATCTAATTGGTCATTAAAAGTTCACTTTCTGACTTCTCAAGATTTTCATCGTCCACACCAATCTGGCAGGAACGCTGGAAGTTTTCATAATTCTTTCACAGGGATGTGACCATTGTTAAGTGGACCAGCATTTGTTGCCCATTGCTACTGGATAAAAATGGAGGCGGGGGTGGGGGGGGGGGGGGGGGGGGAGAAAGGAAACAATTCAGTGCTGCTTCCCCTTTTCCTACTAGACAGGTCGGCTGTGTCTGAGGGCTGGTGTCCTTGTAAACTTAGTTAAAGATGATCAGATCTACTGACACAACAGTTAAGCTTGTCTTAACTGGATGACCTAATGGAAATCTTGGAGTGGGCTGTATTGGGGTGGAGCATCAATAATATTGTGGAGGGAATGATTCCAAATAAGTTAATATTTAGCTCAGTTAAAATGATGTTATATGGTATCAGGTTAACCAAAGAGACATTTAGCACAAGATTCAGATGGAGACATATGACATCATTAACGCCAGATGCACTTATTTAGTTAAGTGTGCTTCAGGGGACATCTCCGGGACACCCATACCAATCAACCCCACTGAACCATGGCAGAACATTTCAACTCTCCCTCCTACTCTGCCAAGGAGATGCAGGTCCTGGGCCTCCTCCACTGACACTCCCTCACCATCCGACGCCTGGAGGAAGAATGCCTCATCTTCTACCTTGGAATATTTCAACCCCAGGGCATCAATGTGGACTTCGCCAGTTTCCTCATTTCCCCTCACCCCACTTTACCCCAGTTCCAAACTTTCAGTTCAACACCATCCTCATGACCTGTCCTACCTGCCAATCTTCCTTCCCACCTATCCGCTCCACCCTCCTCTCCGACCTACCACCTTTACCCCTTCCTCCATTTACCTATTGCACTCCCAGCTGCCTTCTCCCCAGCCCCACTCCCTCTCATTTATCTCTCACTCCTGAGGCTTCCAGCCTCATTCCTGATGAGGGGCTCCTGCCCGAAACGTTAATTTTCCTACTCCTCGGATGCTGCCTGACCTGCTGTGCTTTTCCAGCACCACTCAAATCTTGACTCTCATCTCCAGCAACTGCAATCCTCACTTTTGCCTTATTTAGTTAAGTCTAACTAGTAATGTAACTTGTACCTATTGCTATTGTGCAATAAACCACATCTTAATAAGACAAGTGCCTTTTTAAGTTAAGCATCACAGTGATTCATTTTTGATTATCACTACCCAAATGGTTCAGTGGTAGTGCCTGGACCTTGAGCTAGAAGGGCCAGGTTCAAGTCGTACTTGTTCCCTAAGTGTGTAATAATATTGCTGAACAGGGTGATGAGAAAATATAAAGGAAGAGAATTGGTGGCAACATTGTAACCACAACCATTTCCTGGTTCCATAGTATCCACCACACTTCACCCTTACAGCATTCAAGTTGCTCTGAAGCGTTCTGGAATTGGGTCAATAGAACATTTGAGTGCAGAGTGAGCAGGCTACAGATTTGGATTTCTTAGTACTTATGTTTGGAGACTCTTAAGTCTGATGCTGATTTTATTCTTCTGTCAGGCAACTGATGTTAACCAAAGTAAACATTTGAAGACATTGGAAAACTTACTTCTTGCGTTTGGCAGATCTGAGAACATCAATATGAAATGCCAAAAAACTGCCTATTGTTTAAATTTATTTAACAGATGTTTTATTTGCCGCAGTTCAACTGACATGGCTGAATTATACCTGAGGGCTGCTTCCAAACTGGGTGCCTGGTTTGTGAGAGCTGCTTTCAGTGGGAATTGAAAGAAATTAAACATTAGGATTTTCTAAGGTATTTCCAGCACGAGCTTTGACAGTTTCAGACTATGCAAATCAAGATCGGCACCAAGTCAAGTTATCTTTCAAAATGTAATACATGGAAATCTAAAGCAGCATTATAGAAATCACATTTAAATTTAATGCTCACACAGAAATATTTAAAGATATGATAGCATTTAATGTCCAATAGCACGAATTAAAGGAGTATTATTAAATCTGCAATTTAAATAGTGGAAAGGTTATATTCTTTATTTCATTATCTTTCTGTGCTGATTAACAATGTACACATCCTAGATATTACACTGCTGGAGTCATTACCTCCCTCCCATGTGACTGAAGTGACAGCTATTTCTTCGAGTCACGTTCCCTTTGTAGAATGATGGTGCTGCCAAAGTTTGAAGATAACCAACTGATGGTATGGACGTGCTTTCAGTCTGTTTGGAATTGAAGCTGGATTGATCTGGAAAATGTTACGGAGCCGAAGTACTGCTTGCTGTTGGTTTAAAGTGTACTTGAGCAGATACTATCAGCAAAAAACAAAGGCAATTGATTGTTTGTTAATCTACGGATGTTTGGAGAAGGAAGGATTAGAAAGCAACTGGTCAGTGTAGCCGGCCGATGTCAGAAGATAAATATATTTGCTTTAACTACTTCTGCATTGCAGCTGAATTCAGACAAAGTGGTGGAGAGGTGAGTTGGTTGGTGACTTTATTATTTACAATATTTTTGAATCAACCTGTTCAGGCACCTCTGAAGCAGGTGGAACTTGAATGCAGGTCTTCTAGCCCAGAGGTGTGGATGCTACCACTGCACCACAGGCAACCTAATGATCATTGGTAATGAGCTTAAGCTTCAGCCCAAGATGACGAACCATTTGGGTAGAAAGTTCTTTTTGTTCAGCAGGTTAAATGCCATTTGACTGCAAGTATTTTTCAATCTGATGTGCTGGTGTCATGAATCAACCAGACTTTGAAGGCTTGAGACCACAATGTAACATCATTATTTGCACCACAAATTTCTTTGTGATAAACCTTTTCCACCCAAAGGGTTGTACTGGTCTGGAATGCAGGAGGGTAGTTGGGACAAAAAACCTCATAACCTTTAAAAAAATACTTGAGTGAACACTTAGAGTGCAAAACGTTCAAAGCTATGGGCCACTGCAGGAAAGTGGGGTGAGTGTAGATGGTATGTTTTTGGTAGTACAGACTCGATGGGTCAAAGGGCCTCCCTATACTGTATGATTCTATAATTTCTTCTGTTTCCTGACATATCACACTCTCACGGCCATCACTAATGCTCTAGCATTGTTACAACATAGACTGCTTTCCTGTTATGAACAAGGTAGACAAAGATGGCCTTCCAATCAATCCAGTCTGTTGCCATCAACTCCAATGTCTTGCCCATCACAAAATATAAGCCTTGATCTCCTTGGAACAGCAGAAAGCAAGGTAAAAACCCAGGAAAATGGTGAAGAAAATCTGCAAAATTCCTCACTTGATTCCCTTATACAATCAAAACTATTCTCAAAGATCACTTTCTGGCCTTGTGGTGATATAACCAGTATCTACGTTTCATTCAAGGCGTTTCCCGGCCTAGTGAGAAAAAAATCTTGCGAGCAGAAATTCAACTAGCATGCTGTACAAACCCTATTCCAGAACTCATGTTTTTGTAAAAGATAGAACCACCATCCAATGTTGAATCTAAATTTGACCTTGTGTGTTTAAAATATGAGCTGACAATGTGTTGCTGGAAAAGCGCAGCAGGTCAGGCAGCATCCAAGGAACAGGAAATTCGACGTTTCGGGCATAAGCCCTTCATCAGGAATCATGAAGGGCTTATGCCCGAAACATTGAATTTCCTGTTCCTTGGATGCTGCCTGATCTGCTGCGCTTTTCCAGCAACACATTGTCAGCTCTGATCTCCAGCATCTGCAGACCTCATTTTCTCCTGTTTAAAATATGACCCTCAGTTCTACTGAGCCAATTTAATTGGGGAAAAATGTCAGTAAAATTTATGTCCTTTCATCATTTTTAAATATCAATCCAATATCTTGGAATATAATCCTGTCTGTAGAAAAGCTGGATACTGATCTCATAAAACCTCTTCAGAGGCAAAATGGTAAGGAATAGGAAAATCCTACCACCCAATATTCCCTACTGCCCTGAAGAAAATTTCCTTGAAATGATTATCCCGATATACATTAAGCTTTGTCCTCACATTGCACCAAGGCAGTGGAGAGTGAGTTACTTTTATTGATTTAAATAAAAACTAGTGCTGTTAGGATCATGAGCCAGGAATAAAACAGCTTATTTACTGAACAAAGGAGGTGAGAGTGACAGCCCTTGGCACCACAGCCACGTTTGACCAAGTCTGGCAATAAGAAACCCTGGGATCAATGGAAATCAGTGGGCAAACTCTCTGCTGGTTGGAGTCATACCTGGCACATTAGGAAGATGGTTGTGGTTGTTGGAAGTTGATCTTCTCAGCTCTGGGATATCTCTTCATGAATTCGTCAGGGTAGTGTCCTGATGAAGGGCTTATGCTCGAAACGTCGAATTCTCTATTCCTGAGATGCTGCCTAACCTGCTGTGCTTTGACCAGCAACACATTTGCAGTAGTGTTCTAGACCCAAGCATCGTCAGCTACTTCATCAATGACCTTCCCTCCATCCTAAGGTCCGAAGTGGGAATGTTCACTGATGATTGCAAAATGTTCAGCAACATTTTGTGACTCCTCATGCTGAAACAATCCATGTACAAATGTAACAAGATCTGGACAATATCCAGGCTTGGGCTGTCAAGTAGCAAGTAACATTCATGTAACACAAATGACAAACAATGACCATCTCCAGTAAGAGATAATCCAACCGCTGCTCCTTGGCATTGTCATTGGTGTTACTATCATTGAATCCCCCACTATCAACAACCTGGGAGTTACCAGTGACCAGAAACTCACTGGACTCACCACCTAAATAGTGGCTACTAGAGCAGGTCAGAGGCCAGGAATACTGCGGTGTGTAATTCAGCTCCTGACTCTTCAAAGATTGTTCATCATCTACAAGGGACAAGTCAGGAGTGTGATGGAATATCCACACTTGCCTGGATGGGTGCAGCTCCAACAACACTCAAGATGCTTAACATCATCTAGGACAATGCAGCCCACTTGATTGACAACACATCCACTCCCTCCACCACAGATGCTCAATCAAAATAATATATACTATCTAGAAGGTTCCTCTGCAAAAAAATCACCAAGGTTCCTTCGATAGAAACTTCTGAACCCATGACCTCGAAGGACAAGGGCAGCAGATACATGGGAATACTGCCACCCTGAAGTTCCCCTTCAATCCACTCATCATCCTGACCTTGATATCTTGCTGTTCCTTCAATGTCACTGGGTCACAATACTGGAAATCCCTCCCCGAGGGCATTGTGGGTAAACCTACAGCATATGGACAGCAGTGATTCAAGAAAGCAGCTCGCCACCTTCTCTAGGGCATCTAGGGATTAGCAGTGAATGCCACCCAGCCAATGACACCCATATTCCAAAAGTAAATTAAAGTAAATCCTGAAGAACATGTAAACACTTAGACTCTTCTTACTTGTAAAGTTGTGTTTTGTCACTTGTTTAAATTTAATTCAAATGAAGTGTTGTTTAACTTGAAGGGTTGAAATCAGGCAGAGTAGGATTCAGGAGACTTATAGGAAGGAATAGAAGTGTGAACAAATTTAGTTTTTAAAGGTAGATTAGATTATCTACAGTGTGGAAATAGGCCCTTCGGCCCAACAAGTCCACACTGACCCCTCTGAAGAGTAACCCATCCAGACCCATTTCCCTCTGACTAATGCAGCATTAGTCAATTCACCTGACCTGCACATCTTTGGACTGTGGGAGGAAACCCACGCAGACACGGGGAGAATATGCAAACTCCACACAGACAGTCGCCCAAGACTGGAATCGAATCTAAGTCGCTGGCGCTGTGAGGCAGCAGTGCTAACCACTGAGCCACCGTGCTGTATTGAGGTTGAGAGTTGAATTTCCACTTTCTTCCAGTAGTTTTGCTGATACCTGTGGCAAAATATCAATTTCCAAGAGCAGACCAAATGATGTTTAAATTGACACTGTGTCAGTTAACTCTCGGAGCGACGCTCCTAAAGCCAGTGTGCTTCCAATTAAACCTGTTGGACTATAACCTGGTGTTGTATGAATTTTAACTTTGTGCACCCCAGTCCAACATCGGCATCTCCAAATCAGTTAACTCAGTTGGTTTGGCAGCTGGCTTGCAATGCAGACTGAGGCAGGAGCGTGAGTTTAATTCCCACACTGACTGAGGTTATTGTGAAGGTCCCACCTTTTAAAACTCATCCCTTGCCCGAGGTATGGTGACCCTCTGGTTAACCTCACCACCAGTCATCTCTCTCCTAATGAGAGAGCAATCCAGTGATCCACTGGGACGATGGTGATGTTAGCTGTACGCCCTGTTCTCAGGTCTGAGAATCCGGGAAACATCCAGGTTTCTGGTTTCATGTCTAATCCTGAGAATTTTATTAGTCACTCATGGGATATGGGCTTCTCTATCTAGGCCAGCATTTATAGCCAATCGCTCATTGTATAGAGAGCAGTGAAAGTGTTAACCATATTCATATAGGTCTGGAGTCACACATAGTCCAGACCAGGTAGGATGACAGATTTCCTTCCCTAAAGGGCATTAGTGAACCAGATGGATTTTTCTGACAGGTTTCATGGTCATTAGTAGACTCTTAATTCCGGATTCTTTACTGAATTCAAATGCCACCATCTGCTGTGGCAGGATTTGAACCTGGGTGCCCAAAACATTAACTGAGTTTCTAGATTAATGGTCTAGTGATAATACCACAAAGGCATCCCCTTCCCAAGTCAATCACATGACACGGGCTGACATCTCAGTGCAGTCCTGAGCAAATGCTGAGGAGTGGCATTAAAGTCGCACCTTTTTTAAGTTAAAAATCACACAACACCAGGTTATAGTCCAACAGGTGTAATTGGAAGCACACTAGCTTTCGGAGCGACCCTCCTTCATCAGGTGATTGTGGAGGGCTCAATCATAACACAGAATTTATAGCAAAAATTTGCAGTGTGATGTAACTGAAATTATACATTGAAAAATTGATTGTCTATTAAGCATTTCATCTGTTAGAATACAGTGATAGTTTCACTTCTTTCATGTGTAAATCACAAAACATTTTTTTACAAGTTGCATTCTCGGGTTAGCTGTTTACAATGGTGATAGCTAGACAGTATGTTGAAAGTGTTAGCCCCCTGTGTTCTCTGTCTATGACCTGATGTTTAGATGTTTCCAATCTAAAAAGTGAGATAACAGAGTTTTACATAAATTCTTGCAGTTTTTGAGCTCAGAGTTCTACATGAATGTATGCAGTTTTTGAGCAAAGTACAATGTAACTCTGCAAGTACAAATTCACCACACAAAATATACGTGTGCATATGGGTCTTTGTCTGTCTGTGTGTTGTGAGTGTGAGAAAGTGTGTGTGTGTAGTGAGTGCAGAGTGTCTTAAGTCTGTGAGGGGGTGCATGTGTGAGTGTGGGAGTGTGTGTGTCTATAATGGTGTGTGTGGGTGTCTATGTGCGTGTCTGTGTGTACCTGTGTCCGTGTGTATGTGAGAGTGTGTGTGTAGGAATATCTGTGTGTGTGTGTGTGTGTGTGTGTGTGTGTGTGTGTGTGTGTAGTGCAATGATACTCACCTGTACTGTGACATGAACCCAAGGTCCTGGTTGAGGCCCTCCCTATGGGTACCGAACTTAGCTATCAGCCTCTGCTCAGCCACTTTCCTCTGCTGCCTGTCCCGAAGTGAGCTTCCAATTAAACTCGTTGGACTATAACCTGGTGTTGTGCAATTTTTAACTTTGTACACCCCAGTCCAACACCGGCATCTCCAAATCATGACACCTTTTTTAAAGTACCTTCTCATTTGGATACAAGTCATTCAAAAGCATTATTTCAAAGGCGAGCAGGCAAGTTCTCCACAGTATTCTGGTTAATATTTATCCTGCAGCTAAACACCTAAACAGATTATGTGGCTTTGACCACATAATAGTTGGAGTTTCTTGCTGTACATACGCTGGCTGCCATGTTACAACAGTGACTGCTCATCAAAAACTGCTTTTGAGGCTGTGAGGCGTTTTGGGAGGTAGCCTGGGTGTACAAACATTCCTTTCTTTGTGCTAGTCTGGTGCCATTGATAATACAAAACACACAGCCCATATAATTGATGTTCTGGAATTTAATCAACAATTTGTTCTTGGATTCATATTACTCACAGTTAATAACTGATCTCCAGTTTGTGAGCTTAGCTGTGTCCACACGTGTCAAGGGTCACGGCTAGAAACGTTTGAAGTCAACCTGAGTGATCCAGCACTGCCGAAAAGGAGCAGCTCTGTTATCTGTACTGAGTGGGGATGACTCAGCACCATGCATTATGTACTGAGTTGCCTTTCCACACTCTTTGTGGCTGAAAGGAAACTTTATGCTCAACCTAATCAACAACAGGACTCCCAACCTCCTGTAATTACTTTGCTTAGGATGAGACTTCAGCATTGAGGAGGAGGATGACATCATGGTAATTACACAAAAGGGGATTCTGGTGTCTGTTAATGTAAAATTATCCTCCTTGAAGATAATATGCCACAGTTACCAGATGCAGTCTTGGCTGGGGTTCACAGTTTCGAAGGTTTGTGTTTGAAAAGCCACAATACCTCCTTTCAAAAGGTCATGCATGAACATTCTACACGATAACCAACTGGTATCGTTTTATTTTGCTGTAGGAATTAACGGAAGATGCATTCAAAACACCTTGTGTTGAGGGTGGAAGCGGCCGTGTGATCTTTTAACCAGGCAGAAATTACAGTTTATAATATTAACTTTCTATCGTGAAGTTCGATCACCTTCATGCACACAATAGATCATTGAAGATCTAGTGAAGGAGCAAATTATTGGTTGTAGAATGAGAGGGGAATCCATGAAACATGGTGTTGGTGGCCCATGCACAGGAAATACCTTAGTGATGTTGGGCATGAATTTAGTGAACTTTCCCCATGTGAATCTGGCAAGGACAGGCAATTAAAGATGGAGGTCAGCTGATCTCATTCAGCAAAACTTCGTGTCTTGCCTTTTTGGTAACCTGTTCAAAGACTGTCAAGAAGCTCGGACATTGATGCAAATTGGTGTCCTATTATATCCATGGGACTCAAAGCAAACACTGCTCTTGCTGGGTGTAGTGACTTGTAGTAACTGCCCTAACTGCTGAAATATACTCCGCTGATTAACTATGTCTTTCCAGGTAATCTCTAAGATATCTTTGGTGGCATTATGAGTGGTTCTACATGAGCGATGTGTAGACCTCCCCTGCCTGCAGTCTCTCTCCAACGCTTTCTTCACTCAGGGCCGCAAACACAAACTCAATTCCATCTTTATTTCTCTCCCATTCTCGTCCCTCTTTCCTTTGTTAACTTTAGGGTCTGCAATCTTTCCCTGTTTCTCTCTGATTCCCCTACCACCCTCATTTCCCTCTGACTTCCTGCTGGCTTTCTTCAATGAGTCAGTGGGTGGAGCATTAATGAGGCCTCAGCCTCTGTGACTGCTCAACTTGGCCTCAGTGACTGCTCCTGGTTGAACAGGCCTCGCACTACGACATTTTCCCTCCTGAACTTTAAAATACCATCCCAGAATCTTGAAGAGTGAAGTTGAGAGTTCAGCAAATGGAGGAACCTTAGATAAAAAGGAAGATCTTGGATTTGCAGAAGCAGCAGAGGATGGGTTTGAAGTCGGGCATGAACCATCATGTGATATTGTCCAGCCCTGAAGAGTTCACTTCATTGTCAAGACTGAGGAAAAACAATCGGCTTTACCTTAGGATCAATGGCAGTTTTTCATTTTATCTGTTAAATGTTGATTTATTTATCAGAAGTTTTAAACCATGGAGACACTAATAAAAATTGTAAGCTTTAGTTTACATTGCCCTTGGATTCTGTTTGTTTATTTGTTATATAAATGTTGGAGATTGTCTTTTCTACTATGTGATTGGTTGGGAATTGTGAGATAATGCAACAGAACTTCCGGGAATGCATGTAACAAGATCGCCAACTCTGCAAATGTAATTTTACCCCAAAATATTCTGGGGTTTGGATTTATAGGGTCAGATGAGCTGATTGCTCGAGAGAAATGCTCAACTTTTCATATTGATCTTATACACAAACTCACATAAAATTTACATAAAACTAATCATTATCTTCCGGTTAAAATGGTTCTGTTCCTGGAGAATCTGGATTGCGAACTGCAAAACTATATTCAAGGCAAACCTTTCCAAAGCTTTAAATTTGACGCAATGGGGCAATTGAAATGTGACATCTTATGCAAGGAGTCGCAAGCTCAGAAGTGGGGCAAAGGGTGTCTGACCTGGGGTCAATGCTAAAAGTATAAATCTTCCCAGCAGTTCGATGTTGTGAAAGGCAAACAGGTTCATAGTGGAGACTTGCTGCTGATTGTACACTAAGTCACTGACGGCGTTGTCCGTTTCCTTCTTGTTTGAAAGATCTATGGTTAATGATGTGGTTACCAAAGAAGTTGAAGTGAAGGTCATTCTATTGTGTCTGTCGGAGATCCTGTATTATTCGCCTTCCTGAGCCTGTTTGCTCTCTGAATTACTTGACATGCTGAACATTCCATTGTCAACAGAATTTGTTTTTTTGCACTTTATTCTTTGGTCAGTCTGACATATTCCAGACCACGGGAGGTAAATGAAAGAGAAAGCAGAACTTAATAGTGTTTTATAAACCTATGAGAAAATAATCATCATTCAAGGGCCTGAGATTCCTCACAGATGTTAGTTTGTCTCCTCTTAAAAGTTACTTTTGTCTGCAAGGAACATATTCTAAGTCGTAATATCATCTTGATCATTTGCAAGATTCCTTGTGTTGTTTCTATTCTGATGCATGGCTGGAGGAATGAATGAATGAACGAACTTATAATGTCGGTAATTACAAGATGTATCAAACTTTATGAAATCAAGACGAATAAATGGAGTTAAGATGTACAATAGCCATGATCTAATTGAGTAAACAGGCTTGAGGAGCTGAATAACCCTCTCCGGTTCGTGTATTCCCAAGGTAATTTTGGGTGGAGAAGGTATACAGTTTCTCTTCATTATTCAGTAGAAAGGCTTATTCCACCATTCAACATGTTCCGAAACAACTTCAGGGTTTGTACTCCACATATTGCTCTTCAATTTCCTGCACATTAGCTCTGAAACTGACCTTTTTCCTACACTAAATCTAAGCTCTTTTTTTACTTTTGCAGTGTAATTTTCCAGATTTCCAAATTTCCTACACCCAATAAGATCACCTCACGGATGTTTTATTCGCAAGCTGGAAACCTATGTTGGTTAAAATTGTTTTGTCCATGAAAATGAGCCATGGGTTTGCACAGTGTGATTAATCCATGCTCGTTCAGTAGAATGGAGGCCGTTTGCCAACGTGGTCTGGCTTCCTCATTATAATGATCTCTGCATGAAGGCAGCTCCAGCCATGCTGGTTCATGGCTATAGGCATCAGTGGGGAGGGCCAATATGGTTGCTATCCAGCTCTACTTAAAACTAACTGCATGGCTTTATGTATACATCCCTTCACAGTGCAATCTGGCTGCCAGAGGAGCTGAGATCATTCGTAACAGTATTGAGTAACACTTCCAGCAATAGTTCACCTTGCTGGAGAAATGGGCAGCTAAGGCTTTTGGACATTGTTTCAGACTGTTCATGAATGCATCTTCAAATGCAAATTGCTGCTAACTACACAACCAGCCTCAGCCACTCCTTAACTCACCACACCTAAACACTCATAGAGTCATAGAGATGTACAGCATGGAAATAGACCCTTCGGTCCAACCCGTCCATGCCGACCAGATATCCCAACCCAATCTAGTCCCACCTGCCAGCACCCAGCCCATATCCCACCAAACCCTTCGTATACATATACCTATCCAAATGCCTCTTAGATGTTGCAACTGTACCAGTCTCCACCACATCCTCTGGCAGCTCATTCCATACACATTCCACCCTCTGCGTGAAAAAGTTGCCCCTTAGGCCTCTTTTATATCTTTCCCCTCTCACCCTAAACCTATGCCCTCTAGTTTTGGACTCCCCGACCCCAGGGAAAAGACTTTGCCTATTTATCCTATCCATGCCCCTCATAATTTTGTAAACTTCTATAAGGTCACCCCTCAGCCTCCGATGCTCCAGGGAAAACAGCCCCAGCCTGTTCAGTCTCTCCCTGTAGCTCAGATCCTCTAACCCTGGCAACATCCTTGTAAATCTTTTCTGAACCCTTGCAAGTTTCACAACATCTTTCCGAAAGGAAGGAGATCAGAATTGCAAGCAATATTCCAACAGTGGCCTAACCAATGTCCTGTACAGCCGCAACATGACCTCCCAACTCCTGTACTCAATACTCTGACCAATAAAGGAAAGCATACCAAACGCCTTCTTCACTATCCTATCTACCTGCAACTCCACTTTCAAGGAGCTATTAACCTGCACTCCAAGGTCTCTTTGTTTAGCAACATTCCCTAGGACCTTACCATTAAGTGTATAAGTCCTGCTAAGATTTGCTTTCCCAAAATGTAGCACCTCGCATTTATCTGAATTGAACTGCCACTTCTCTGTCCATTGGCCCATCTGGTCCAGATCCTGTTGTAATCTGAGGTAACTCTCTTCGCTGTCCACTACACCTCCAATTCTGGTGTCATCTGCAAACTTACTAACTGTACCTCTTATGCTCACATCCAAATCATTTATGTAAATGGCAAAAGGTAGAGGACCCGGCACCGAACCTTGTGGCACTCCACTGGTCATAGGCCTCCAGTCTGAAAAACAATCCTCCACCACCACACTCTGTCTTCTACCTTTGAGCCAGTTCTGTATCCAAATGGCTAGTTCTCCCTGTATTCCATGAGATCTAACCTTGCTAATCAGTCTCCCATGGGGAACCTTGTCGAACGCCTTACTGAAGTCCATATAGATCACATCTACTGCTCTGCCCTCATCAATCCTCTTTGTTACTTCTTCAAAAAACTCAATCAAGTTTGTGAGACATGATTTCCCACACACAAAGCCATGTTGACTATCCCTAATCAGTCCTTTCCTTTCCAAATACATGTACATCCTGTCCCTTAGGATTCCCTCCAACAACTGCCCACCACTCAGGTCAGGCCCACCGGTCTATAGTTCCCTGGCTTGTCTTTACTGCCCTTCTTAAACAGTGGCACCACGTTTGCCAACCTCCAGTCTTCCGGCACCTCACCTGTGACAATCGATGATTCAAATATCTCAGCAAAAGGCCCAGCAATCACTTCTCTAGCTTCCCACAGAGTTCTCGGGTACACCTGATCAGGTCCTGGGGATTTATCCACTTTTAATCCTTTCAAGACATCCAGCACTTCCTTTTCTGTAATATGGACATTTTGCAAGATGTCACCATCTATTTCCCTACAGTCTATATCTTCCATATCCTTTTCCACAGTAAATACTGATGCAAAATATTCATTTAGTATCTCCCCCATTTTCTGTGGCTCCACACAAAGGCCGCCTTGCTGATCTTTGAGGGGCCCTATTCTCTCTCTAGTTACCTTTTTGTCCTTAATATATTTGTAAAAACCCTTTGGATTCTCCTTAATTCTATTTACCAAAGCTATCTCATGTCCCGGTCTTGCCCTCCTGATTTCCCTCTTAAGTATACTCCTACTTCCTTTATACACTTCTAAGGATTCATTCAATCTATCCTGTCTATACCTGACATATGCTTCCTTCTTTTTCTTAACCAAACCCTCAATGTCTTTAGTCATCCAGCATTCCCTATACCTACCAGCCTTCCCTTTCACGCTGACAGGAATATACTTTCTCTGGATTCTTGTTATCTCATTTCTGAAGGCTTCCCAGCTCATCTGCCATCAATATTTATCAATCAGCACTCAGCCATAGGCTTGATCACATCCTCACACGCTTAACATCTCTACAAACCTCATCTCCATGCCTCATAACTTGTAAACATTGCCAGCCATGATTGCCACATTGCCCACTGAGATTTGCATGATATTCTTGGATGCATTTACTTTCTCTTACAAGAGATAACAACTCACAACAGGAGGCAGCAGGAATTAATCAGGCGGAGAGAGGTATACTTCCATATCCTACTCTCAACAGAGGAGACCCTGTCTACCAGCATAGAAAGGATTAACGTTGTGGTTACAGCTATTGGCAGAAGCAATTGAGGATGAGAGGATTGCATAGATTATCCTCCTTCACACATCCCAAAATCCCTCATCTCGCAATCTCTTTTGAAACAGAAGTTGCTGAAGGGGTATGCATGTATTTCTTAATTTTATCCATTCTCTTACCAGCAGTAGCTTTCAGTGCAATTTCCCTTTAAGGAGACAGGCTACCTTTAAGAACACTACCGGCCTCCCATGCTCAGCACAAAGGCAGCTGTCAACACCAGGAAGGCAGCAGCATGGGACCCAGCTTTACAGGCTCTCTACGTTTGACATGAACATGAACAAGGAGTTGTTAATTGGAGTCTTTACATGTGGGACAGAGGGTTCAACAATTTCTAACCACTTCAAGGTTTGGTAACATTTTTCATGACTTTAGGATGTTTCTCAGGTGATTAGAGGAGTTTTGATGCCGAGGCCATGTTGGTAATACTGGCAATCAATTTACATATGCTGTGAATTTAATGTAACAAGCTCAACATAGTTAAAACTCACACAACACCAGGTTATAGTCCAACAGGTTTAATTGGAAGCACACTAGCTTTCAGAGCGACGCTCCTTCATCAGGTGATTGTCAGCCACCTGATGAAGAAGCGTCGCTCCGAAAGCTAGTGTGCTTTCAATTAAACCTGTTGGACTATAACCTGGTGTTGTGTGATTTTTAACTTTGTACACCCCAGTCCAACACCGGCATCTCCAAATGAAGGTCAACATAGAAACCCACAATGGATTCATTATCCTTTGTATACAAAGCTTTAATTTGAATTAATTGCTTGTTAATTTGAGTAAAAATCGTGCCTTGGTTTCTGGCTCCAAAACAAAGTTTAGATCTTGCCTTCAGCCAGCTTTGGGAAAAGTTTACTTGTAGCTGCAAAATTAAGAAATACATGCATACCCCTTCAGCAAGTTCTGTTTCAAAAGAGATTGCGAGATGAGGGATTTTGGGATGTGTGAAGGAGGATAATCTATGCAATCCTCTCATCCTCAATTGCTTCTGCCAATCGCTGTATGAATACCTTCCATTCCAGAGCAGCATACACATGTCATTTTGTCCATTTCTAAACAAGCACTCCAACTTTCTGAATGTATCAGGGGCTGCTGTGACCATAAAATCATATTTACCTGACTAAACATTTTAGGTATGTTTTGTCCAATTGGTTGTGATCTAAATAGTGACCTCAGTTCCAGGTCTGGTACAGACAAATGATGGTGATAGGATGTCAGCCATGAGCTTGCTGGAGGCAACCAAAGAAGGCGGCAACTCTGGGCCCCATGTCCAAATTGGGAAGGCAGCTTGGTTTCAGCATTGGGAGGTTGATCATTGTAGCCTGTAGGTACAACTGCCAACCTCCTTCATGGTGTGGCTAGGAATTAAAGCAGCAGCAGCAGTGGTTACCATGGACTGACTTTTGGTTACCATGGGAGCAGCTGTCATTGCAGCAGATGCAACATTTATCAAAGACAGCAGTCTCTACGAAGTGGCTGCATTGGTCCGTCTTCTGTGTGGGGAGATCTGAGCATTGTCATTTATCATCTGTAAATGAATAAAAGATTCTGAAAAGTATAATACCTCGGGTATCTTGATCTGAAGCCACTTCCACTGCATTGGTGAACTCTTGACAAAATGGGAATACCCTGCACAATGGGAAGCAATGGTCTTATGGTATTATCACTGGACTGTTAATGAATGAGATCCAGGTAGTGTTCTGGTGATATGGGTTCAAACCATTGTTGATTGTCAGGAAGAAAAACATTTGGTTCACTAATGTCCTTGAGGGAAGGAAAGTGCCACCCTTATCTGCTCTGGCCTACATGTGATTCCAGACCCACAGCAACATGGTTGCTGCTTAACGGCCCTCCTGGGCAATTAGCAATGGACAATAAATGCTGCCCTCGCCAATGATGCCCCCATCCTGTGAATGAATTATAAAACAAAACTAGGAAAATTTCAACCCATTGCTGCAATAGTGACTCATTGCTCCATGAAACTTGCTGTCAGTCAGGTAGCAATAACTACTGGGAGTCTGTCTCTGGGAATATGCATGGGGGTTGCAACATCCTGATGGTATTCCATCAAACTTTCCCAGCATTCCCTGTCAGTGCAATCCCGACCTCCAGGACTTTGAAAATTAAACTCATTAACTCTATTTTCCTTTCGACGAACACTGCCTGACATGCTTTCCCAACACCTTTGACTTTAATTTCTGAAATAGCTCGTTAGTTATAGAGTGCTCTGGAACATTCTGAGGTGTTAAAGGTACCATGTAGATGTGAATGTTTTTTTGGTGTATCCAGATTTTGACACATATGTTCGACTCCCCGTGTACCATTCAAATACATTTGTTAACCGTTTCAGTTTTCCGAATAGAATGAACAAACTCCTTATGTCAAAGAAAAGCACTATTCCAGGCAACAAAGCAGTCTGATCAGACATCAAAGAAGACTCTGAATATTAACATCAAGGGATCAAACAACACTGACTTTGTTGTGGTTATTTAGAATTATATGAGAGTTCCTGATCCATGTGTAATTCTGATTTCAGCCCACTGTTCTAAAGTACCAAACCACACCATATTTATTCGTATTGGGTCATAGTCCTAACACAGCTTTAACACATAAGTGCAAATTATTAACTCAAGTATAAAATATTTCAGGTTGACCTTGTTAATATTCATCCTGTCAGCATAAGGAATCTGTTCCCAAATCTCATCACTGTGTTTCAGGACTCACTTTTGTGTAAGATTCCAGATAATTCACCATGAGTTTCTTGTTCTGACTTTATATCTATGCTCCTGGTTATTGGCTGTCCTACTATCACAGTCACAGCAACTTAAAAAGCATGATTAAACATCTCTTGCTGCATGCTTGATGCAGCCCCTGAAGCTAAGTAACCATCATTCTCTCACTAACATGTCGAGATGCCAATGGTTCTCCTAGGCTATGGCAATTACTTCATCAGCAGCAGAATTGTAAAGAGACGATTCATAACCGTATGTGACCACAGTCTTGCAGTGAAAGAAAGAACTTGGATTGCTATAGTAACATCCACATCATCAAAACATCAAAAGTCAATTTTTAATGGACCACTTTTAAATGGAGTTTTGACTTAATTGGCCAACAGACAGCTGTTTAGAAGCACAAGTTACAACTTTGTGCACATTAATGACCATTTTGCTCTCAATACAACAATGATTGCAGTCCAAAGATCATATCATCATAGAATCAGTGTAGAAGTAGGCCATTCAGCCCATTGATTCACACTGACTCTCCTAAAAGCAGGCCACTCAGACCTAGCCCCTATTCTTACCCTGCATTCCCCATGGCTAATCCACCTAGTCTGTACCCCCGCATGCTTTTGGGCAGTTTAGCATGACCAATCCATCAAACCTGCACATCTTTGGCCTGTGGGAGAAAATGAGAGCACCTGCAGGGAACCCATGCAGAACATGCAAACTCCACACATATTGTTACTAAAGGGCAGAATTGAACCTGGGTCCTTAGCACTGTGAGGTAACAGTGCTAACCACTCAGCCACTATGTCACCCCAGCTGGGTTGTAAACACATCGGGTTCTATAAATGAAAAATGCCTACTTTTCCTTATTTCCTTCCTTGCCACTTTCTTTCTTCCTGCCTCTGGTGACTGGAGCAAGCATGCATCAGTAACTTTGTTACTAGAATTGGATGGCTTTATTGAGAATACAGATTCATAAAAGAATTATCTCAGTAGTGGGTTCACTTTTGACAAGTAAACAGAACTGTTGACTTCATTTAATTGGTAGCTTTATTTTCTATGGTACTTTCAGTGATTCCTTTTGTCAGTGTCTCAATGTTTACTTGCACACGATTAAGAGATATGAAGTATTTTATGACTTTGTTATTGATAGTTCTTGTCAACATTTTATACAATTGTAGGAACAGCAGATTTCTTTTTTAAAAAAAGGATTTATGAATGCATTTTGTTTTCTGAGTAGTTTCACACAAGGACATTATTACTATGCTGCTCATTTGTTTGATACATGGTGTTTCTCGGGTGAATAAGTTGGCATGGAAGGTGTCAATGATTATTAGGGATATGATTTGGTATACAGTTGGTGGGCCTGATTCTATACTGTGCCTGCCTCCTTCAAGAAAAAATGATGATATTCTGGGACTTTTGAGGCAGGTTGCTTGGATAGAGAAGTTTCCAACTTGCTTGATCAAACTAAAGAGAAAACATCTTAGTTTAAAACGTAAGAGTTCAATTTTCTCAGCCCCACGAGGATGAGAACTTGAGGCAGAGGTACTGTAAAAGGGGGAAACCAAATGGATGGCAACTTGATACATCCTTGCCTCAGCGGACATTTTCAGAGTGGGCTGTGAACCAGATTGGATGTCTGTTTCATTAAGATGGGCAGCTAATTCATTCACTCAAGTTCAACTCAGGGGTCATGCTGTCATAATGTCAGCATTTCACTGACATGAGAGTGGCCCCCTCGAGTGCAGGCAGGAACCCTCATGCACTAATGAAAGCTTGCAATGAAGGCTGCATTCAATACTGCATTGATGTTACTCCACCTGCTCTATGGCCCAACTTGCTTCTGAAGCCATAATGTTTTGTTTTCTATGGCGGCCACCAAGTGCACAACACCAGCAATGATGCCTCCACCTTCTGGCCCTTACTATTTTCAACCTACCTCAGCAACATCACCAGTGGGGGTCCTGAGACTCCAGACACGTAGCTCCTCTCATTGAGACCCATTTCATCATCCTTAAAAGGGTGGTGAGTGTCAATTAATAGGCTGTCTTCTAGAAGTTTGCAATGTGGTTATGTTTCCTGCAGTTGCAGCCTTTGGGCACCCACATGGAGCTGTGCCGAGTTGCCCATGGAACAATTCCTCCCTGTGTGTGAGAGGTTTTCCTCTTTTAATACACATGTTTTCAGCAATGGAACTATGTCCTGAGACCTAACTCCCTTGCATTATGCTTTTGAATGGCTTCTTCCTTCTTGTGTTACTCAAAGTACTTTTTTTGAGGAGAGGTTGCGCAAGTACTCATTGGAGTTTAGAAAAGTGAGATGTGACCTCAATGATACATACAGGATTGTTTTGAGAGGTGTAGTAGTTGTGTTGTGGGGTGCAGGGGTGACAGGTTGTGGGGGAGCGTGTGAGGAGTTGTGGGGGAAGGTGGGGATTGGTTTCATTTGGTAGATGTTGAGATGTTTCACCTTGTGAGAGAGTCTGGAGCTTGTAATCTCAAATTAAATAGTTGCCTGTTTAACACAGAAGTGAGGAGGAATTCCTTCTCAGGAGGCAGTGAATCTCTGGAATTCTGTACAAAGGGCTATGGAGACTGTGTCATTAGGTATATTAAATGTGGAGCATAATGAACAAGTGTGTGCAGCTTTTTTTTGTGAGTTGCTGGGAGGGATCTCTTCTGACGTTCCTCAGTATCTAATTGAAAGACCTGACATCGGAAAATGCTCTTGCCCTTGCTGCTAATACCCCCCTTTCCCTGGAACACAACTCCAGTCAGCACTTGCCCATGGCATGGCATCCACCAATTATATTCAATGTCGTGGTTAATCAACGTAGTGTGGAAAACATGGAAATATTCATCAAACAGTGAAGATGATGGACTTTAGAAGGTTAATGGAAGCACTGGGTACAGACAAGGAGGCTTTGTCAATACATCATAATAAAGTCAGGCTAAATGAAGAAACTACAGAGCCTGGGCTCATAATGACTGGGGCAGCTTCATGCGGTGCATGTGTGCTCCTGGCAAACTATCTTTATACGATATGCAGTTTTATAAGATAAACCTTAGTATTGTCCTAGTGGCAGCCACTCCTTTCCCAGTGACACTGCCATTCAATAAAGCTTTTAGCCTCCAGTTGCTCTTGTGCAGCACATGCTCTTCGAGCCCACAGAATGTATGCCATTGTCCAGTTAAATGCCTGAGTGAGACTTAATTTCCCAGGTCTTCCCTAAAAGACGTGACACAAAGCTAGCTTAATTTTGTTCTAGCAGTTGCGTATATAAGAAAGAACGTCATCTAAGACTTCTAGATTATGGTGAGGCATTTTGAGTAGACACTCCCTTATGCTCCTCTCTCACACATCAGCAGGCTACCAGATGTCTTTCTTTGTGCTCAAGTAACTGACTGAGTGATACAGATAGCCTTGCAGTTTTTAAGCCATTAGCATTGAATATTCAATGAAAGGCCATTACTTAACAGGGAGTTCTTTTTATGCATTTGCAGGATGTGGCCATGACTGACAAGGCCATCACTTATGGCCCATCAGTAACAGACCTTGAGATGATGATGGTATAGGATTGGAATCCATGTAGTGAAGCTACTCCCATACTGCTGTTAGATAAGGCATTCCAGAATTTTGAACTAGAACTTTTAACCCTGAAGCAAGAGTAACATATTTCAAATTTGATTCCGTGCGCAATTTGGAGTGTAACTGTCAGGCAGTGACAATTCCCAGACTCTTATTACTCCTGTGCTTCTAGATAGTGGGGGTCATGGGTTTGCGAGTTGCTGATGAAGAGGACTGGTGAGTTTCTCCTGTACCTTGTGTTGATGGTACATATTGATTGCACTGTGATGGAGAGAGGGGATGTTGAAGGAACAGGATGGAGCACCAGTTCAAGCAGGTGCTATGGGCAGCAGAGCGGGTCAGTGGTTAACACTGTTGCCTCACAGCACCAGCGTTTGATTCCAGCCTTGGGTGACTGTTTGTTGCATGTTCTCTCCATGTTTGTGTGCTTGGGCACTCCAGTTTCCTCCCACAGTCTGAAGATTTACAGGTTAGATGGATTGGTCAAGCTAGATTGCCCTGTAGTGTGTCAAATGTGCAGGCTAGGTAGGTTAGCCATCATCCACGTGGGGCTGTGGGGATAGGGAGAGGAGTGGTGGTCTGGATGGGATGCTCTATGGAGGTTCGGTGCAGGTTTGGTGAGTCAAAAAGCCTCTTGTTAGTTGCACTCTAACAACACACAAGCAGAGAATATTCCGGGACTGACCTTGTATTGTGTAGATGGTGCAAAATCTTTCGGGAGCTACTCACCACAGCATCGTCAAACTCTGACTCTCTCTTATCGCCATGGTATTTTTATAGCTGATCAATTGATAAAACTCAAAGATGAATTTTGTTTCTTTTCTAACAAATTATTGTGGGGTAGTACTGATGAGGTCATCTTCTCTTCCTCTTGATGTGGGATGTGAAGGTGGGAGGAAGAGATGTTTTAATGTAACTTGAAAAGAACAAGTATCTGAGAATAGAACATAAAACTAGGAAGTAGGAAGTGGGGGATGTTTATGTAAATATTCAAAACCAACTTAAATAGTCCTGGTTAAACAATATAATGTAACTGGAGATTGAATAGTTAGGTTTATAATATGAATAATATAATCATACATGAATCTTCCAAGGAGTAGTGATCATGGTCAGATTACCACTTTGCTCCTTTTTAGCTGTCCTGCCCCTGATCTCTGGCCCAAACTTCAATTTGGGCTTTTTTGTGATACACACAATGTACTGATTCAGCAAGCCTTTCAGCACAGCACCGAATCAGGTCGTGGGTGAGGGGGCAGAGTGGGCAGGTGAGTGGGTGAGTGTGTCAGCTGCCAGGGACGTTGGGTCGGGGGAAGAGTAACATCCTGTATGAGGAAGGGTGGCTGGGGGTGATCATGTGACAGGCATCAGGAGTGGTCTGTTTGGGTGTTTGTGGGTGGGGTTACTGTCAATGTGAGTGACTGGGCATTCAGTGTGAATGATTGGAGGTGGGCCAGTTTAACAATTAGTCGGGAGTTAGGGCAGGTTTTAATTTCTCCAACTTGTCTAATTAAGGTTAGAAGTCTCTGTCTATAACTCAGGTTTGGGAACTATTTTGGAGCAGTCCAGATGCAGGATAATTATGCAGTGGAAATTTCAACTTCTTGGATAATTATCACAAATTCTGTACAATGGGAATTCCAAGGATTCCAATGTACATTTATCAGGGTATGTCAGGCCTCTGACTTGGGAGGGTGCCATTGTGTTAATGCTTGTTGAGGTATGGAGGGTTCCAATAAAAGCAGTGTGTATACATTGCTCATTTCCATGTTACATTGATGGTTACTAAATTATGTTGATAGTTACTAATGCTTATGAAAATTCCATACAATTGCCTCCTACATTACACTTCAAACATACATCACCAATCACAAAGCACTTTCTGAGGGCCTGAAACACACTTCCTCACCAAAATATTTTCTTTTAAAACAAAATTAGATTCAATTCCCTACAGTGTGGAAACAGGCCCTTTGGCCCAACAAGTCCACACCGACCCTCTGAAGAGAAACCCACCCAGACCCATTTCCCTCTGACTAAAGCACCTAACACTATGGGCAATTTAGCATGGCCAATTCACCTAACCTGCACATCTTTGTGATTGTGGGAGGAAACCCGAGCACCCGGAGGAAACCCACGCAGACACGGGGAGAATGTGCAAACTCCACACAGACAGTTGTCCGAGGCGAGAATCGAATCTGGGACCCTGGTACTGTGAGGCAGCAGTGCTAACCACTGAGTCACCACGCCACCCGCAGCCCCCCTGCTACAAAGTTTTGGAATTGTTCAAAAGCACTTTGTACTGTTCTGATGTAGAATGACGCCAAACCAACTCATCGGATGTAGCAGCAGATCAGCTGTTTGGAGTGATATTAGGGTAACTAATGAGGGAGTTATACCAGATGAACTGAGTGATATCAGCTCAACTGAAGTACAGTAATTGCAGCCTAACCTCTGTGGAATGAGGCCAGATGAATAATATAAAGGAATGCACCAAAAGCCTATTCCAAGTTGTCCTTGCACAGTGCAAATGTTTTGTCTGTGTCACCTACAATTGTGCCTACAATTGCGGTCCCAGAATTAATTTACCACCACAAAGATATGGTTATGTTTTGTTGATTTATTCAGACCTGTATTCTCTTTAATTCCTGCCTGCATCAGCCATTTTCTGATGCCAGAGAGCATGTGTTAATTTAAAAAAAAACATAATTCCCACCTCCAGTCTTACCTGAGGTAAGTCTGCCACTTACTGATTGATAAATTTGCAAGAGCATTTTACAAAACCTTCCATAGACGTACTAAAATTAGACCGTTTTCTTGGTAAATTTATTCCACAGTACATTTAAATTACATTTTGATATTGCAGGATATTGCAATATTAATCTCTAATCTGTTAACAGAGCACAGTTTACAGACATTTATTAACATTTAACATCACTTCAGGCAGCATATAGAAAGTAGAAATTAATATCCTCTTCTACATTAGTGACTTCCAAGCTTCCAGTAGTAGAAATGTAGGTAGGAAGTTGAAATCCTTGTCTCATGACTCATAGACCATTTCAGGGGATTTTACTTTCAAAGATTTGAACCATCCTCACGAGTGCAACTAGGGAATTCTCATGTGCAGGAAAGAATGATTTTTTTTCATATTTAAATGATGTCTTGCATGAGCTAACCAAGCTCCTTACAGCCAATTAATGAAGGAATCACAGGAGCCAACTTGGACACACAGTGACCCCACAAACAATGTGATAATTATCATAAAGCCTGCAGTGCTGTTATTTGAGGGGCAGAACTTTGGTAGAACTCATTCGGTCTTTGAATAGTGTTTAACCATGTCGGTCTGAGAGGTCAGAGTGTTAGCTTTTACCAGCGCATCTGTTAGGCACAACTGGGTGTGTAGCATTCTTTCAGTATTGTGTGGGAGAGTTAGCTTAATTTTTTTTAAAAATTCCCTATGGTGTGGATACAGGCCATTCGGCCCAACCAGTCCACACCGACCCTCTGAAGAGTAACCCACCCAGACCTATTTCCCTCTGACTAATGCACCTAGCACTGCAGGCAATTTAGTATAGCCAATTCACCTGACCCATACATCTTTGGACTGTGGGAGGAAACCCACAAGGAGAATATGCAAACTCCACACAAACAGTCATCCGAGGCTGGAATTAAACCTGGGACCCTTATGCTGTGAGACAGCAGTGCTAACCACTGAGCCACCATGCATTCCCGAAGTGGGAATAAAACCTTCATCCTATTTGATTCGTAGATGAGATGATCAACACAGAGCTACAGCTGACACCAAGGAAGGGATGTGAATAGTTATGGAGGGAAATATTGGCAATCTTTACAACATCCAACATGTTGAAACCTCTATCCACAGGACATCCACAGATGAGGATTTTCAATTTGATACGATACAGCTGCAATTCACTGATATGAGGTAGTTTAATTTGAAACAAAAGTGATTGTCAACCAGTCAGGCTAATTCTGATTATTCCCTTGAAAATGAACCATTTCTCGTCCAATGCAAGTAATCTCCTTTCCGCCAAAGATCTCCATGAGAAGAGGAATTTTCAGAATTAAATTCTCATGATGTGTATTGAAGCTTCTCTGTATGCAAAGTATTTGGTCTTAACTGGCATACATTTCCCTCAAATATCACTCAAAAATACCCAACAGAGGAAAGAAACTGATCTGAAAATCAACTACAACTAGTTAGATCACGTGATTTATGGAGTGAAATCATTAACATGTTCTCTAAAACTGCCAATTTCCAAAGGCCTATTTGCTTTTCATGACTATAAATGCACAGGCTTTGTGATTCTAAAAAATGCATTGCCACTAGGCAATAATTTAACAATAATTTAATTTTAGTCACAAGATTGAGATTGCTCCTTCCAATCCTAAGGCTTCTGGGTAATTGATCAGACATGTCAATGCCTTTTAGGAGAATAGGGATGCAGCGGGTCCTTCCTCGATACACTACACAGATCACAAAGAACTGAGTGTTTACCAGGAAACTGTACATACCTGTGTCCTGGGGGCTGAGTGGGGACTGGGGGACACATTTCTTGCAGAAAACAAACAGATCTCAGTATCTCCATGTGCTCCATAACAAGCAACTTTCAGCCTTGATGCGTCCCTGGGGTGAGGTCAGCCTAATCAACCAGGGGTGCAATCACATCCCAAAACAGCATGTGGTCTGATATCCCCAATCCAATCTGAAGTGTGGAATAATATCTCCAGATCCGGAGAACCATCTCCAATTCCCAACCTTGGAATGTGATGCCAGAACCATGATCACAAACAGGGGTCAGATTGTGATTACAGAGTTTGGAATGATATCCTGGATTCCAGGGTTTGGGTCATCTTGCTGATCACAATGAGGGTGGGTGCTTGCTCTCATCCCAGATACAGGAACTGGATTGGAATCCCTCATTCTGGAACGGGGTCAGGTCTGAGTCCCCGTGATGTTGGGCCAGGTTCCAGATTCCAGGGCAGGGGGTCAGATCCCAGATCTTGGAAGATGGGATAAGAATCCCGATTCTAGTGAGGTGTCAGTCAGATTGCTGGTCATTGATCCTGGCCGGTTATAGGGTATGGTGTGATCAGGTCTGATGGCGTGGCACCACTACAGTGCTGTGAAGATGCCTGTCCTATCTCGAAGGCTGACATTACCTTCCTTTAGTTACCCAGACTAATTTGAGATACTCATGCATTTAAAATGCTAACTTGCTTCATAGGAGTGAGTTAGCTGCTTGTTCATTATTCTGCTGGAGTGAAACCCCGAAGTCAGCAGGCGGGAGAGATTTCTAACATCTTCAGAATTAATTTCTAGCTTCACTCTACACCCTACCCTACCCACTCAGTCATGTTAAAATGACTCCCTCATTTCTGAACTCAAGAATGACCAACAAGAGTTTCCACGCAGATTTTTTTTGTCGTAGCATCGCTAGTGGAATACTGAACTCTCTTCAAAGTTGTGTGTCAACAGTCCAATCACACAATTCATAATTTTTTTTCCATCGAACTGCTATGATTTCAAATCCATTGTAGCGCTTCAAAATTGGACAAGCGGCGAACAAATACCAAAATTAAGGGACATCATGAGGATTTAACTATAGATCTGGGGCAGCTATCTGATTGGTCCTTTCAGGAAAATTCTTCTGACGTTATTATTGAGCACTGAAGTTAGAATGCAGCAATAACTGTGGATGGAAGATAAAGTTTGGAAAGACTGTTGTTAGGGGTAGAGGGCCAGAATATAGAGATGTGGCCAATTTTATTATGGTTCATGCTCATTTGGATTGGGTCCAAGCCTGATAATCCAACCCAGGCTAATATACACATCTCACTGTTCAATACTTACACTGCTGCTCTACGTGGAGTCGAATCTCATTAGTTGTATATAGCCAGTTATTGCTAGTAAATGGATTCTGTAACTCTTCAGATAATCGATACTTCTGAGTTTATTAAAAAAATGGAATTTTGTATATGTTGCTTTCTGTATTTTGACATTTTCTGAAGAAATGAATGAGGCTGATACTTTGCAGGCAACAGTAGATTAAAATATCTCAGTCACTACAGATGCGGGCTTCAGACCAATCTCTTTTATTGTATTGCTTGACAACTTCTCAGTGAAATTTAATACCATACTGCAAGCTTAACACTGTTAAGATAAAGTGAGGACTCTGTTGTGGGGTGTTTGCATTCACTGGCAAGCAAGAGCTACTAAATTAAAAAAAAAGAAGTGATTGTTCATCTGTTCATGAAAAATACACAAAAGACATCTCTTTTTTTAATGAAATCTGAAATGAATCATCACTGCAATGACCTATGTGCATTTATAAGCCTGTTGCACAGATTGGTAACTGTAGTCATATATCAGCTCAATGGATGTAATCTGGCTTTGTTGCAAGAAATAACTTGATATTATACTTGAGGTCACTCTGATACTGAGATTTGAAGAACTATTATGTATAAAGTAACAGTCAGATATACATCTGGGACGTGTGCAGTAATAAAAATACTTGCATTTAAGTCATGCTTTTTACAGCTTCAAGACATCGCATGATGTTTTATGATCAATCAGGTACATTTTAAAAAGAATTAACTGTTTTAACAAAGGGTCAGTTAGACTTGAAACGTCAGCTCTTTTCTCTCCTAACAGATGCTGCCAGACCTGCTGAGATTTTCCAGCATTTTCTCTTTTAGTTTCAGATTCCAGCATCTGCAGTAATTTGCTTTTAACTGTTTTAATGCAGCATTCAATAGGAATGCACTAAGATCTCTCAAACAGTATTGAGATAAATAACCACAACCTTTTTTTCTAAAAATATATGTTAAGGGATAAATATTAAACACTTAGTCGAACTCTCCTGATCTTCAAAATAGTGACTTGGAATCTTTTACATCCATTTGAAAGAGTACACATAGTTATACAAACATAGCTATACATACACAAGTTAGGAACAGGAATACACCCCTCAGCACTTTAAACTCGCTCTGCCTTTCAATAAGATCATGGCATATCTGATTACTTCACAATCCCCTATATTCCCTGTAACTTCACCCCCCAATTAATCAGGAATCTTAAAAACAAGCTCTGACTTCAGTTTAACGTTGTACCATTTGACTCCTGTCAGTTAGTCCACACTATGCACTTGACTCTTTGCCCTTCCCTTGTAGATTGTCTAGGCTGAGCTCAGTTGTGTAAATTCTGTTTTTCTGTCTCACTTAAACCTACCTAAATCTCATCAATTCCCAAATTTCTACTTCACAGTGGTTGAAGCTCCGATCTGTTCATCCCTCCAGGTCAAGGGGTTTCCAGGATTCAGTCACCCACAAATTGGAAGTTGAATATTTGGCTGTGCTCTATTTCAGTCAATCTGGCTCATCTGTTAGGTTATGTTGTCTTTGAGGGAATGATTATATCCATGAAAGAAGTTGACTTGACATCTTACCAAATATGCACTGATATATGTTCCCACTCTAACATCGTTGAGTTTTCACTGTTTTTGGATGGGTCTGTCATTAACATTTGACTGTGGTTCCATAGAAATGCTGCAACCACAGTTGGATGAGTGCGAATGGAACAATGCAACTGGCTTTGACCAAAGTGGAAAGGTATTGGAGGAGGTTGGTTTGGCCTACCACAGTAAACACTGCAGGGAAGTTAAGGAAGGGCAAGGCACTACAATCATGGAAACTGAGGGTTTCATTTGACTCTGGGATAACATGCTTGCTTCATGGTTAGCACTGCTGCCTCACAGCATCAGGGACCCGGGTTCGATTCTAGCCTCGGGTGATTGTCTGCCTGTTTGGAGTTTGCACATTCTCCCTGTATCCGCGTGGGTTTCCTTTGCGTGCTCTGGTTTCCTCCCACAGTTCAAAGATGAGCATATTAGATGAATTAGCCATGCTAAATTGTCTATAGTGTTCAGGGATGTGTAGGTTGGGTGCATTTGTCATGGGTAAATAGAGTCATAGAGAATTACAGCATGTTGACCAGATCTCCTAAACTAATTGAGTCCTATTTGCCAGCATTTGGCCCATATCTCTCTAAACCCTTCCTATTCATATACCCATCCAGATGCCTTTTAAGTGTTGCAATTGTACCAGCTACCAACACTTCATCTGGCAGCTCATTCCATACATGCACCACCAAAGTTGCCCCTTAGGTCCCTTTTATATTTTTCCTGTCTCACCCTAAACCTATGTCCTCTAGCTCTGGACTGCCCCACCTCAGGGAAAAGACCTTGTCTGTTTGTCCTATCCATGCCCCTCATGATTTTATAAAGCTCCATGAGGTCATCCCTTAGCCTCCGAACAGCCCCAGCCTGTTCAACCTCTCCCTATAGCTCAAATACTCTAACTCTAGCAACACATTCTTGTAAATACTTTCTGAACCCTTTCAAGTTTCATAACATCTTTCCGATAGGAAGGAGACCAGAATTGCACGCAATATTCCAAAAGTGGCCTAACCAATGTCCTGTATAGCCGCAACATGACGTCCCAACTCCTGTACTCAATACTCTGACCAATAAAGGAAAGCATACCAAATGCCTTCTTCACTATCCTATCTACCTGCGACTCCACTTTCAAGGAGCTATGAACCTGCACTCCAAGGTCTCTTTGTTCAGCAACACTCCCTCGGACATTACCATTAAGTGTAGAAGTCCTGCTAAGATTTGCTTTCCCAAAATGCAGCACCTCACATTTATCTGAATTAAACTCTGTCTGCCACTCCTCGGCCAATCTGATCAAGATCCCATTTTACTCTTCCATGAGATCTAACCTTGCTAATCAGTCTCCCATGGGGAACCTTGTTGAACACCTTACTGAAGTCCATATAGATCACGACTAATGCTCTGCCCTTATCAATCTTCTTTGTTACTTCTTCAAAAAACTCAATCAAGTTCATGAGACATGATTTCCCACGCACAAAGCCATGTTGACTATCCCTAATAAGCTCATGCCTTTCCAAATACATGTACATCCTGTCCCTCAGGATTCCTTCCAACAACTTGCCCACTACCAATGTCAGGCTCACTGGTCTTTAGTTCCCTGGCTCGTTCTTACCAACTTCCTTAAACAGTGGCAGCACGTTTATCAACCTCCAGTCTTCCAGCACCTCACCTGTGACTATTAATGATACAAACATCTTAGCAAGAGGCCCAGCAATCACTTCTCTGGCTTCCCACAGAGTTCTCGGATACACTTATCAAGTCCTGGGGAATTATCCACTTTTACGTGTTTCAAGACATCCAGCACCTCCTCCTCTGTAATATGGGCATTTTTTCAAGATATCACCAACTATTTCCCTACATTCTGCATCTTCCATATCCTTTTCCACAGTAAATACTGATGCAAAATACTCATGTAGTATCTCCCCCATTTTCTGTGGCTCTACACAAAGGCCGCCTTGCTGAGCTTTGAGGGGCCCTATTCTCTCCTTAGTTACCCTTTGGCCCTAATGTATTTGTAAAAACCCTTTGGATTCTCCTTAATTCTATTTGCCAAAGTTATCTCATGTCCCTTTTTGCCCTCCCAATTTCACTCATAAGTATACTCCTACTGCCTTTATACTCTTATAAGGATTCACTCCATCCCTCCTGTCTATACCTTACATATGCTTCCTTCTTTTTCTTAACCAAACCCTCAATTTCTTTCGTCATCCAGCATTCCCTACATCTACCAGCCTTTCCTTTCACCCTAACAGAAATATACTGTCTCTGGACTCTCGTTATCTCATGTCTGAAGGCTTCCCATTCTGCTTTTACCTGCGAAAACCTGCCCCCAATCAACTTTTGAAAGTTCTTGCCTAACACCGTCAAAATTGGCCTTCCTCCAATTTAGAATTCCAACTTTTAGGATAATAGGGTAGGGGAATGGGTCTGGGTGGGTTACCCTTGGGAGGATCAGTGTGGATTTGTTGGGCCAAATGGCCTGTTTCCCCACTATATGGATTCTGTGGAGTTATGCTGTTTGAGCATGTGATTCCAACCACTGCCAACATGTGACTGGGTCTACTTTTTCTAAAGTGGTTGTGGGATTGTGTTCAATAAGAACCGAGCTTGGTGAGTGAGAATCCGCAGTAGCACGGTTTGAGGAAGCAATGGAACCCAAAGTACAGTTTTACAGTACCCTCTCTTATACAGTTTTTACATCTGTTAAAATATTGTCGCTATGGTGTCACAGAGCTGTATCTATTGCACGCAAGTTTGCATGACATCGGTCCTGGAGAAACAAGAAGGAGGCTGGAAGAACACAGTAAGCCTGGCAACATCAGGAGGTGGAGAAGTCAATGTCTCAGGCGGAACCCTTCTTTCGGGCTGCGGTGGGTGTAAGGAGAGCTGCAGATAATGGTGGGGGTAGGGGAGGGTTTTTGGGTGGGGAGAGGGGTGGAGTGGTGAGGTAGTGATAGGCGAGCACAGATAGAGAGTACAGCCTGGTTGGTTAATGAGAGGAATGAATCCGGTTGGTAGCTGGAAGGAAGAGTCAGTCAGTGGAATGGAAGGGAGAGGGAGGGGCTGGGAAGGGAGTCTGGAGATGGGAAGGGAGGATATTTGAAATGGAGAACTCAATGTTGAGTCCTCCGTCCATAGATTGACCAGGTGGAAGAGTAAGTGTTGTTCCTCCAATTTGAGATCTGATTTGCTGTGGAAATGGAGGAGGTAGAGGATGGTCATGTCAAAAAGGGAGTGGGAGGGGCAATGAAAATGGGCTGTGACTGGGAGGTCAGGTTGCCCCCTGCAGGCCTGACTGAGATGCTTGGCAAAACCTGCCCTGAGTTTATGTTGTATCCTCCACCTGTGGGTTCCTCCCATCGACCGACACCCTCCCATTTATTTGCAGCTCCCCTTATACCCACCCCCAGTCCTGAAAAAGATTTACACCTGAAATGTTGACTTCTGTACCTCCAGATGCTGCCTGGTTTGTTGTGTTCTACCAGCCTCCATGCTTGTATACCTTGGATTCCAGTGTCTGCAGTTTTGTTGTCTTGATCTGCTCTGGGGAAGTAGGAGATAGTTTAAGCACTTGCTAAATGCTGGCAGTTACTCCTGATGGGATTAGAATGTCTTACAGTCTGAGCTTGCATAAATAAGGTGTTAGTCCTTTTGTCCTTAAAGTTAGTAATGTTAATAAAAGTACTAGACCTATTTAGTCTAAATAAGTGAGAAATTATGCATGTCATAAATAAAAATATCGAGGACATTAAACTGATCTCCCACAGTTGGGTCATGAGATTTTATTTACTATTGCCGGTTTTGACAGTTCTTACGCATTCATTCATGCAGTTTCACCGAAGTGCTGTATTGAGATTAAATATGGCCCCTAGCCCCTTTAAGAAACTTATTATGTATTTAAAAGATACAAAACAGTGGAGGAAACTGTTTGATGCTGTCTAACCTATTCAGATCCCGCGAGGTGGTTATTAAGGCTAATTTATATTAGAATCTTCCTGTAGTTTTGAGTGCGTTATGGAGACATGATAGTGAGTAGGCATTGTTTTGAGTAGGTTACAGTATGAACACTCATTTTGGAGTAGCATTTCAAAGAGAAACAGGTCTGAACACTGCTTGCAGCATGGGGCCAATAAGAATTGAAAGGTGTAAAGAAACAGTAATGGATTGGAAGGGATGTTTAATTTAGTTTACCTTGTAGGAGTAAAATGTACTATAGAAACATGGTTTTATGAATGAGTGGATGGAAACACAGTATAGTAAATATACAGCATTTGTGAGTGAGTTAATAATAGGAATTATATCACAAGATCTCACAATAAAGGAAAGTTATGAGGTAATGAAAAGAGCTCTTGTCTTAAACAAGATGTAATTTGTTGCATGTCAGAAATCATGTACAAGTTACATTAACCAGATGGACATTTGTACTGAGTTGGAGCAAATTACTGCAAATGGTAGAATCTGTACTGAAAACAAAAACTGCTGGAAATCACAGTGGTTCAGGCACCATCCATGGAGAGAGAGAGCAAGCTAACCTTTCAACTCTGGGTCACTCTTCACTTGAAATGTTAGCTTGCTTTCTCTCCCCAGATGCTGCCTGACTCCCTGTGATTTCCAGCATTGTTACTGAGTTTACTGGGGGATCTATGATAAGTGCTCTGTCAATTTTGAGATCCTAGAGTGTTCTGTCTTTCCCCATTCAAATCCTCATTGGGTGGCACGGTGGCACAGTGGTTAGCACTGCTGCGTCACAGCACCAGAGACCTGAGTTCAATTCCTGCCTCAGGCAACTGACTGTGTGGAGTTTGCACATTCTCACCGTGTCTGCGTGGGTTTCCTCTGGGTGTTCTGGTTTCCTCCCACAGTCCAAAAATCTGCAGGTTAGGTGAATTGGCTATGCTAAATTGCCCATACTGTTAGGTGAAGGGGTTAATGTAGGAGAGTGATTGCGCTTCAGCAGGTCGGTGTGGACTTGTTGGGCTGAAGGGCCTGTTTCGACACTGTAAGTAATCTAATCTAATCATGGCATCATCAGATTGGCTGGAGCTTTATGCAGTCTTCACATTAATGTTTTCAGAACCATTACCTATGTAACAAAAGGGACCTCAGTTTAATACCGCATCCAAAAGCAGGCATCTCTTACAAGGTAGCACACACTCAATACTGCTTAGACTAACTCTGGAACGGGATTAAACATCTACAAACTTCCAGCCCTGTGCCGAGAGTACCACCACTAAGTTATGTGTGTGGGTGTTTATCTATCTACACGCATAGATATGTTATATATAAAGGTAAATGCATAGATATACAGTGGGAAAAAAAGATAAACATTGTTATTTCAGTTTACTTTGGAAAGAATTCAATGGTGATTGCTCAATAACTGATGCTACACAGTACCTCAGGTTTCATTATTATGCTCTATTTACATTCAAGCACACTGGTTTCAGAGCTCAGCAGGCAGAGAAACACAAGCTACAAAATGTTTGCTTTGTATTTCTGTAGGTAAATCCAACCAGCTCAATTGTAGACTTCATTATCTCTCAGGTCTGTCAAAGGGTACAATATTACCCTGACCTTAGATCAGGGCAGCATTATTCATTTTGCTGACCAGAGTTCTGGGCCTGAAAACTGTCCCTGGTAAAACCACAAAACATGTTCCTCTTCTGTAACCTCAGCCTTTGTTGTAAAGAGTTGAAAATGTGTTGCTGGTTAAAGCACAGCAGGTCAGGCAGCATCCAAGGAATAGGAAATTCGACGTTTCGGGCATAAGCCCTTCATCAGGAATGAGGAGAGAGTGCCAGGCAGGCTAAGATAAAAGGTAGGGAGGAGGGACTTGGGGGAGGGGCGATGGAGATGTGATAGGTGGAAGGAGGTCAAGGTGAGGGTGATAGGCTGGAGTGGGGTAGGGGCGGAGAGGTTAGGAAGAAGATTGCAGGTTGGGAGGGTGGTGCTGAGTTGAGGGAACCAACTGAGACAAGGTGGGGGGAGGGGAAATGAGGAAACTGGAGAAATCCGAGTTCATCCCTTGTGGTTGGAGGGTTCCCAGGCGGAAGATGAGGCATTCTTCCTCCAACCGTCGTGTTGTTATGTTTTGCCGGTGGAGGAGTCCAAGGACCTGCATGTCCTCGGTGGAGTGGGAGGGAGAGTTAAAGTGTTGAGCCACGGGGTGGTTGGGTTGGTTGGTCCGGGCGTCCCTGAGGTGTTCTCTGAAGCGTTCCGCAAGTAAGCGGCCCAGCTTCCCAATGTAGAGGAGGCCACATTGGGTGCAGCGGATGCAATAGATGATGTGTGTGGAGGTACAGGTGAACTTGTGGCGGATATGGAAGGATCCCTTGGGGCCTTGGAGGGAAGTGAGGGAGGAGGTGTGGGCACAAGTTTTACATTTCCTGCGGTTGCAGGGGAAGGTGCCGGGAGTGGAGATTGGGTTGGTGGGGGGTGTGGACCTGACGTTTGGAGGTGGCGGAAATGACGGCGGATAAAACGGACCCCACCACCAGGGATATATTTCCCTCCCCTCCCCTATCAGCGTTCCGCAAAGACCACTCCCTTCGTGACTCCCTCGTCAGGTCCACACCCCCCACCAACCCAACCTCCACTCCCGGCACCTTCCCCTGCAACCGCAGGAAATGTAAAACTTGCGCCCACACCTCCTCCCTCATTTCCCTCCACGGCCCCAAGGGATCCTTCCATATCCGCCATAAGTTCACCTGTACCTCCACACACATCATCTATTGCATCCGCTGCACCCGATGTGGCCTCCTCTACATTGGGAAGACGGGCCGCTTACTTGCGGAACGCTTCAGAGAACACCTCAGGGACGCCCGGACCAACCAACCCAACCACCCCGTGGCTCAACACTTTAACTCTCCCTCCCACTCCACCGAGGACATGCAGGTCCTTGGACTCCTCCACCGGCAAAACATAACAACACGACAGTTGGAGGAAGAACGCCTCATCTTCCGCCTGGGAACCCTCCAACCACAAGGGATGAACTCGGATTTCTCCAGTTTCCTCATTTCCCCTCCCCCCACCTTGTCTCAGTTGGTTCCCTCAACTCAGCACCACCCTCCCAACCTGCAATCTTCTTCCTAACCTCTCCGCCCCCACCCCACTCCGGCCTATCACCCTCACCTTGACCTCTTTCCACCTATCACATCTCCATCGCCCCTCCCCCAAGTCCCTCCTCCCTACCTTTTATCTTAGCCTGCCTGGCACCCTCTCCTCATTCCTGATGAAGGGCTTATGCCCGAAACGTCGAATTTCCTATTCCTTGGATGCTGCCTGACCTGCTGTGCTTTAACCAGCAACACATTTTCAACTGTGATCTCCAGCATCTGCAGACCTCATTTTTTACCCTTTGTTGTAAAGAGTATGTTATTCAAATAACTGTAGCCAGGGAATTAGACAGACCACAGAATGAAGCTTTTTATAAACCCAGAAAAGAAGGGACAAGTTATATTTGTATGAATCGATACGTTCTTTAAAACATAAAAGGAATGCTACTCTTTCTTATGAGTAGCTCTGTGGGATTTTACATTTCCCTAACAGAGTAGCTGGAGCTTTGGTTCAGTATCTTGTCAGTGCTCCCTCAGTACTTGACTCCCTACTGTTACATAGGTAACAGTTCTGAAAGCATTACTGTGAAGACAACACAAAACTCCAGCCAATCTGATGATGCAATGAGGATTTGAATGGGGAAAGACAGAACACTTTAGGATCTCAAAAGTGACAGAGCACTTATCATAGATTTCCCAGTAACAATGCTAGAAATCACAGGGAGTCAGGCAGCATCTGGGGAGAGAAAGCAAACTCCCTCAGTACTGCTCAAGTCTCTGGTTTCGATCTTGAGTTCATGACCCCCTGAACTCAGGTAACGGTGACATCAACTAGAGCTAAAAATATTTATCTTAAATCATTATAGATTAATCAGCTGTGTTTCTCCAGCACTTTCTGTTTTTATTGAGGATATCCAACATAGAGTACTTTCACATTTAGTTAATCTACCTGCGTGAGTGTTTCTTGTAACCAATTTGCATTACTGTTTTATATGAGCTATTACTTGGCAATTAATAAGGGCGGCAGTGGTTAGCACTGCTACCTCACAGTACCAGGGTCTCAGGTTCAATTCCAGCCTCTGGCAACTCTCTGTATGGAGTTTGGAGTTTGCACATTCTCCCCGTGTCTGCGTGGGTTTCCTTCAGGTGCTCCGGTTTCCTCCCACAGCCCAAAGATGTGCAGGTTAGGTGAATCGTCCGTGCTAAATTGCCCATAATGTTAAGTGCATTAGTCAGAGGGGAATGGGTCTGGGTGGGTTACTCTTTGGAGGGTCGGTGTGGACTGGTTGGGCTGAAGGGCCTGTTTCCACACTGTAGGGAACCTAATCTAATCTAATGGGTTGCATGAAGAGGTGGCTAATGCCAATGTGTATGTTGCTGTAATCGATTGTCAGCTGTGTGGCAACAGCTTGCTTTCATTGTGACATAAATACTTGAAACAAAATAAGATTGTTAAACTCCTCACAGTAGCTTTCAGTCCATTATGCGGCTTTCAGTTCTGCCTGGAATCTATTTACTTCACAACATAAATAACCGTTGCCATCAGCTTGCTATTATGCCAGACGTTGCATGGTTTCTGAAGGACAATTCTGCCAATTTCAACTGACAGTGGCTGGTGGGGTGAGTAATTCAGGTTACCATCTCATATGCCCTGTGAAATTCTGGATGTCAGTTCATCTACTTCTGATATCATTTCTATATCACTCTCTCTCACTGTCAATTTCCAGTAAGATGGTGGTGGACAAGGGCTTTTGAGTCTGGGACTCATCCTACTGTCTGCTTTTCTTTTTGTTTCTTATTTTCTCTTTTCTCTCGTTGTTTTTCAGATGCTTTTACCTCTTGTTGAATTACCTCTTGTTGAAGAGCGTGGTTACAGTGGTGGCATCATCGGTGGCCAAGTAGGCCCAGTGCTGACTGGTGGTGGCAGCATCGAAGTTTGGGTTCCTGTTGGCTTTTGCATCATCCTAGTGGTGGTCCTCATGCCAACTGATGGCTGCTGTGGTGGAGGCAAGTCTGGCTTCCCAGCGGTGCCTGGATCCAGCACAGATTCGGGGAGGTGGCGGTTGAGGCTAGTTTGGACCCAGTCCAAGGGCTCACTGCATCAGCAGTGGCTGCATCGGTGAAGTGGGCCCAAAAGTGGATTCATGGCAATGGGGGAGTCAAGGTTGGGCCGGTGCTATACTCGATAGCATCACTGGTATCTGATTGATGGGGTCCAGTGAAGATTCGTAGCAGCAAGGGCATTGGTAGAGGCGAGATGGTCCCAAAGAGTGACGATGTTCATTGCAGCGCAGCACAGCGAAGGGGACTTGTGCCTGATTATCAGGCCCATGGTCCATGGTCGAGCACTTAACAAGAAGCACTGTAAAGCTGAAAGTTAAAAATCACACAACACCAGGTTATAGTCCAACAAGTTTAATTGGAAGCACTAGCCTTCGGAGCGCTGCTCCTTCATCATTGTGGAGTATAAGATTGTAAGAATCACCTGATGAAGGAGCAGCGCACCAAAAGCTAGTGCTTCCAATTAACCCTGTTGGACTATAACCTGGTGTTGTGTGATTTTTAACTTTGTACACCCCAGTCCAACACCGGCATCTCCAAATCATGTAAAGTTGAACACTTTTTCTTTATTTCTTCGTTTGTCTGCCTTTATATTCTATGTTTTGGTTTACTTTTCTGTGTTTTAATTTGGACGACACTATATGACATTTTTCATTGTATTTTGCAGCAAAATACATGTGACAATAAATTAATCAAATCAGTATGTGATGTGTGTTGGAAGCCAATTATTTGTTAGATTACTTTAGTGGTATTACTCATGAATAAAGAATGTTAAGAAGCAGTGAAAGAATTAAAATAGCTGTGAATCACTGACTGTAACTGTCTGGGTGCCTTTAAATCTCTATCATTCTTTCTCCATCTGTTTGCTCTGTTCCCTATCATCTACTCTTTCATGCTCCCTATGATTCTCTGACATTTTATCTCATGTTTTCTGTATTTCTCTCAATGACACTCTCTCTTCCCTTGACCTTTTCCTTCTGTCTCCTCTTTTTTTCTCTCTAAATCTGTGGTACACTTTCTCTGTCCCTTCATGTACCTTTCTCTTTGTTATGGACTGTGATAGGAAAGAAATGAAAAGGCTGTGATCGTTCCCTCACTACCCATCATCAGTGTGGCCTTGGAAAGCAAGGGATGATTATTTCTCCGATCCAGTGTGTGGAGGCTGTAGAAACTAGCAGCAGCATAGAACATAGAACATAGAACATAGAAAAATACAGCGCAGTACAGGCTCGTCAGCCCTTGATGTTGCGCCGACCAAAGTCTACCTAACCTACACTAGCCCAATAACCTCCATATGCTTATCCAATGCCCACTTAAATGACGATAAAGAGGGAGAGTTGACCACTGCTACTGGCAGGGCATTCCATGAACTCACAACCCGCTGAGTAAAGAATCTACCCCTAACATCTGTCCTATACCTACCACCCCTTAATTTAAAGCTGTGTCCCCTAGTAACAGCTGACTCCATTAACAGAAAAAGGTTCTCAGTGTCTACCCTATCTAAACCCCTAATCATCTTGTACACCTCTATCAAATCTCCCCTAAACCTCCTTTTCTCCAATGAGAACAGCCCCAAGTGCCTCAGCCTTTCCTCATACGATCTTCCTACTATGCCAGGCAACATCCTGGTAAACCTCCTCTGCACTCGTTCCAGTGCCTCCACATCCTTCCTATAGTATGGCGACCAAAACTGCACACAATACTCCAGATGAGGCCGCACCAGAGTCTTATACAACTGCAACATGACCTCAGGACTCTGGAACTCAATTCCTCTACCAATAAAGCCCAGTACACCATATGCCTTCTTCACAGCACTATTTACCTGGGTGGCAACTTTCAGAGATCTGTGTACATGGACACCAAGATCCCTCTGCTCATCCACACTACCAAGTAGCCTACCATTAGCCCAGTAATCCATCTTCTTGTTACTCCTACCAAAGTGAATGACTTCACACCTAGCTACATTGAACTCCATTTGCCACCTTTCTGCCCAGCTCTGCAACTTATCTATATCCCGCTGTAACCTGCCACATCCTTCTTCGTTGTCCACAACTCCACCGACTTTCGTGTCATCCGCAAACTTGCTCACCCAGCTTTCAAGTCCCTCCTCTAGATCATTTATAAAGTTTTCATCAGTTTGAATAAAAAGGATGATTTGTTCTTACGTTCAACCTAGAGATTTCAAGCTACATCACAGGCACAAACTCAAAAAAAAAGAAGTCACAAAGAATAGTGTACTTTTACCAGTTACAAATAAAGGAGTGGTTGGTACAGCATGGAAACAGGCCCTTCAGCCCAACTTGTCCATGCCGACCAGGTTTGCTAAACTGAACAAGTCCTGTTTGTCTACATTTGACCCATATCCCTCCAAATATTTCCTATCCATGTATCTGTCCAAATGCCTTTTAAATATTGTAACTGTACCCATCGCTGCACTTCCTCTGGTAGTTCATTCCATCCATGCAGCATTCTCGACGTCAAAAAAGTGCCCTTAGGTCCCTTTTTAAATCGTTCCCCTTTCACCTTCAAACTATGCCCTCTAGCTTTGCCTTCCCCTTGGCTGTTCACCTTACGATTAACATTGACAAAAAACTTAATTAATCCAGACACATAAGTATTGTGACTATAAAAGTAGGTCAGAAGCTAGGAATTCTGTCGTGGTAACACACCACCTGACTCCCCAAAGCCTGTCCACAAGCGACAAGGCTTAGGTCAGAAACATAGGTAATGTTGTCTGTTTTGCTGGATATGTGCAGCTTACAACAATGCTCAAGAGGTTGACATATCTAAAACAAAGCAGTGTCTTGATTCACACCCCATCCCCACATTTGACCATAAAGGCACAGTGTACAAGAGGCACTTTAGCAACTCAGAAAAGCTCTTTTGATAACACCTTTCAACCCCATGACAATCAACCCCTAGTAGGGCAAAGGTTTACAATGTACCTGCAAATTCCATTCCAAACCACAGACCATCCTGGCTTGGAACTATACTGTTATTCCTTCACTGTGATGGGCTTGAAATCCTGAAATCTCTTTCAAACTGAACTCTCGGTGTTACTATGTCATATGGACTGCAGTGGTTCAAGAGGGTGACCCACCAAGACCTTCTCAAGGGTAATTAGGAATGGGCAATAAACATTAGCTCAGCCAATGAGATCTGCATTCAAAGAAAGAAATACCTGTACATGTTGATTGAAGTTTAATTATTGGCTAGAACACCTCAAAATCTCCCTGCTATACTTTGGAACGTGTTACATCTCCATGCGAATGAAGACACGATTGTGGATTGTCATTTGCATCTAAGTACAATAAAAACAGAAAGTGCTGGAGAAACTCAGCAGATCGGGCAGCATTTCTGGAGTGAACGCAGAATGAATGTTTTGGTTCTGTGACCCTTTGTTAGAACTGGTTCTGTTTCACCACAGTGATTTCTGTTCTGGTTCCGATTCCCAGCCTCCACAGTTCTTTTGGGCTTTTCTTTGCACCTGAGTGCAGTCTCCCTCGGTATTACACAAACATGTCAGCCTAAAGATGGTGCACTCATGGCTCTGGAGCAGGGCTTCAACTTACAACCTTCTGCATCTGACAATAATTGTTCCATTCAGTCACAGCTGAGAAAACAGAGATAAACTGGAGAATATTCAGAAATGAAGTTTCACGCATTATGGGAAAAGAGAGTGGGATGCAGGACCAGGTAAGTGTTTGGTCTTTTCTCTCTTTAGTTTATTTTTGCTGTATTAGATTTTATGTTTAATTAGTTCAAATTAGACTGAACTTCCTTGCATCTGATGTGAAATGCAGCTGTCAAAAATTGTCTTATATCACCACCCAACTGTTAACCCCAAGTGTTAATAAGTTTCATGTGACATATGAATGGATCATTTCATTTCTTACACTCGAGTGAAGGAGCTGTCTGTCAAAATGAACATGGAAAGAACTATAAATAACTTAGTAGTTATGCATTATTTGTATTTTATTGAGCTTGGTGGAATAAAAACAACATCAATTGAAATGTGCATCTAATACCATAGGCAGAGTACACTGCTGCCCAATAACTGATGAACACAAACTTGAATCTTCCAAATTTACTCCAGTAAATTGTGGGCATGATTTTCAGCCTATTTAATTTACTCTATTGCACCATTTTCTGGTACATAAAGTTAGCAGTGAGTCAGAACTAGAAAAATCAACCTCAATACTTTTGTTCTGTTTATTGTCATTGACTCCTGATATCTTAATTCTAAACTTAACACAGTATTTCAGTAATATGTAGCTCACTATATCCTGCTCAATGTTTGTTTGCCAAAGAGTTTCTAATAATGAGATTGGAAGGCATGTGGAATCCTTTTTAAGCTAAAGACTCCACACAGATAAATACAGATCATTATTTTGATCTGTTCTGTTTTCTTTCGCTGCAGTCTCTGGCCACTTTATTAGTCTTTGAAAAGCAGATTCATTTCATTAACTGTGGAATTTCTATGGGGAAACACAAAATTCTATTGACTCTGGATTAGTTGCTACAGGCTAGAGAGAGGTAAATGTAACCCCACTATCTAAAAAAGGAGAGGGAAAAAAAAATAAAATTATCGACCAGTTAGCCTAACAACTGTAATGAAGGAAAAAAACAGATTCTATTATAAAAGACGTGATAACAGAACACTTGGAAAACATTACTGGGATTAGACAAAGTCAACACAGGTTTATGAAAGAGAAATTATTCTTAATTAACCTACTAGAGTAGAGTCATTGAGTCATAGAATTGTGCAGGATGGAAACAGACTCTTCAGTCCAACTCATCTGTGCCGACCAGATATCCTAACTTAATCTAGTCCCATTTGCTAGCATTTGGCCCATGTCTCTCTAAACCTTTCTTATTCGTTTATCCATCCAGATACCTTTTAAATATTGTAATTGTCCCAGCCTCCGCCACTTCCTCTGGCGACTCATTCCATACACACACTACCCTCTGTGTGGAAAAGTTGACACTTAGATTCCTTTTATATCTTTGTCCTCCCACTTTAACCCTATGCCGTCCCCCTTTGGACTCCCTTATCCTAGGAAAAAGACCTTGGCTATTCATTCTATCCATGCCCCTCATGACTTTATAAACCTCTATAAAGTCACCCCTCAGCCTCCGACATTCTCAGGAAAACAATCCCAGCCTGTTCAGCTTCTACCCATAGCTCAAACACTTTGATCCCGATAACATCCTTGGAAATCTTTTCTGAGCCATTTCAAGTTTAACAACATTTTTATTAAATGAAGGAGACCAGGATTTCATGCAGTGTTCCATCTATAGGCTAACTAACGTCCTGTACAGCTGCAACATCATCTCACAACTCCTACACAATAGAGAATAGGTGCAGGAGTAGGCCATTCTCCCCTTCGAGCCTGCACCGCCATTCAATATGATCATGGCTGATCATTCCTAATCAGTATCCGCTCCCTGCCTTATCTCCATAACCCTTGATTCCGCAATCGTTGAGAGCTCTATCCAACTCTTTCTTAAATGAATCCAGAGACTGGGCCTCCACTGTCCTCTGGGGCAGAGCATTCCACACAGCCACCACTCTCTGGGTGAAGAAGTTTCTCCTCATCTCTGTCCTAAATGGTCTACCCCGTATTTTTAAGCTGTGTCCTCTGGTTCGGCACTCACCCATCAGCGGAAACATGTTTCCTGCTGCCAGAGTGTCCAATCCTTTCATAATCTTATACGTCTCAATCAGATCCCCTCTCAGTCTTCTAAACTCAAGGGTATACAAGCCCAGTCGCTTCAGTCATTCAGTGTAAGGTAATCCCGCCATTCCAGGAATTGACCTTGTGAACCTACGCTGCACTCCCTCAATAGCCAGAATGTCTTTCCTCAAATTTGGCGAACACTCAATGTACTAATCAATAAAGGCAAGTTTATCAAACGCCTCTTTCATTAGACTATCTGCACCTTGACTTTCAAGGAACGATGAACCTGCACCTCCTCAGTACACACCCTCAGCTTAGGAAGATCTACAATCTGAACTTCAATTTCTGTTGGTTTCCAAAGCATCCGATGGGCATCAGCTTACCAGCATGAAAAGCTGCCACTCTTTCAAACACTATTTAAGAACAGACAGTTCTTTCTCATTTTAGTCCTTTGTTTTTAAAAGCACAGAAATGAAAAGACACAATCCTATCACAAGACAAGACATAAAAATTATAGTGGAGAAGAAAGCAGCAATAATAAGTTTCACACAGTCCTGGCACCAGTTTGGATTGTCTCAGACACAGATGGGATGCTTTCCCTTCAGTTTCCTTCTGTCACCTTTTGATGTCATGATAAGGACATGAGACGATGCACACACGGATTCTCAAGCTTTCATTTGCTAGTTGAGAATTCGCCTTTTTGGTGTCGCTGAAGGTGTTTTTTTTAACTCTTTTTTTCCATATCAAGAAGTTAATTGAGAGATAAAGTAGTTAGTGACTTGGAGTGTCTTCTTCTACTTCTCCATTTACAGAGGGGAGAGCAAGTGAGAGAGAAGGAAAAGTTTTCCCCTTCACACCCTGGATGTTTATGCTACATTGTCCAAATGCAAAACAGTAGCCACTCACCTAGGATCCGGTCAAGAAGTTATTGTTGTGCTGAGTCCACTTGAACACATACAATTGGTCCTGGTTGAAAAAACAATCAAAGTCTATCAGTGCACACAAATCCCCCTGGACATACAGCTAAAGAACCAGCCAGTAGAGATGATGGCTGTGTGGTACTATCGCTGGATTGTTAATCCAGCAAGTGAGGTAATGTTCTGTGGACCTGGGTTTGAATCCGCCACAGCAGATGGAATTTAATTCAATAAAAATATCTGGAATTAAGAATCCAATGCTGACCATGAATCCACTGTTGATTGTTGGAAAAAAACTAATGCGCTTTAGGGAAGGAAATCTTTCATTCTTACCTGGTGTGGTGTACATGTGACTCCAGACCCATAGCAATGGGGCTGACTCTCAACTAACCTCTGGGCAATTAGGGAGGACAGAAATTTCCAGCCTAGCCAGTGACACCCTCATCCTGTGAATGAATGAAAAATGACCCAAGGTTTCAAATGTCCTCCCTGACTGCTTGAGAAAGGCAGACTTGGAGATCCAAGACACAATGGTCAGTCATAAAGTCACAGAGATATATAGCAGGGAAACAGATGACCCAATATCCTGAGCTAATCTAGTCCCTTCATGCCAGCATTTAGCCCATATCCCTCTAAACCCTTGCTATTTATATATCCAGCCAGATGTCTCTTAAATGCTGTAGTTATACCAGCTTCCACCAATTCCTCCAGCAACTCATTCCATACGCACACCACCCTCTGTGTGAAAAAGTTGCCCTGAGGTCTCTTTTAAATATTTCCCCTCTCTCTGTAGACCTGTGCTCTCTAGTTCTGGACTCCCCCCACCCCAGTGAAAAGACCTTGGCTATTTACCCTATCCATGCCCCTTATGATTTTATAAACCTCTATAAGGTCACCCCTCGACCTCTGATGCTCCAGGGAAAACAGTCCCAGCCTATTCACCCTCTTCCTATAGGTCACATCCTCCAAACTTGGCAATATTCTTGTAAATCCTTTCTGAACTCTTTCAAGTTTCACAACATTCTTCCAAGAGGAGGTAGACCAGAATTGCACGCAATGCTCCAAACATGGCGGAGCCAGCTCCTGTACAGCCACAACATGACCTCCCAACTCCTATATTCATTGCTCTGACCAATAAAGGAAAGCATGTCAAATGCCTTCTTCACTATCCTATCTACCTATAGCTCCACTTTCAAGGAGCTATGAACCTGCACTCCAAGGTCTCTTTGTTCAGCAACACTCCCCACGACCTGACCATTAAGTGTATAAGTCCTGCTATGATTCGCCTTTCCAAAATCTAAGTTAAACTTCTTCTACCACTCCTTAACCCATTGGCCCATCTGATCAAGATCCTTTTTTACTTGGGTAATCTTGTTCGCTGGCCACTACACCTTCAATTTTGGTGTCATCTGCAAACTTAGTAACTATAACCTCCAATGTTCACATCAAAATCATTTATATAAATGACGAAAAGTAATGGACCCAGCACTGATCCTTGTGGCACTCCACTGGTTACAGGCCTCCAGTCTGAAAAACAACCCTCCACCTCCACCCTCTGTCTTCTACTTTTGAGCCAGTTCTGTATCCAAATGGCTAGTTCTCCTTGTACTCCATTAGATCTAACTAGGCTACCATGAGGAACCTTGTCGAACGCCTTACTGAAGTCCATGTTGATCACGTCCACTGCTCTGCCCTCATCAATCCTCTTTCTTACTTCTTCAAAAAATAAATCAAGTTTGTGAGACATGATTTCCCACGCACAAAGCCATGTTGACTATCCCTAATCAGTCCTTACCTTTTCCAAAAACATGTACATCCTGTCCCTCAGGATTCCCTCCAACAAATTGCCAACCACTGAGGTCAGGCTCACTGGTCTATAGTTCCCTGGCTTGTCCTTACCACCCTTCTTAAACAGAGGCACCACGTTAGTCAACCTCCAGTCTTCTGGCACCTCACCTGTGACTATCGATGATACAAATATCTCAGCAAGAGGCCCAGTAATCACTTCCCTAGCTTCCCACGGAGTTCTAGGGTTCACTTCATCAGGTCCTGGAGATTTATCCACTTTTATGCATTTTAAACCATCTGTAATGTGGACATTTTTCAAGATGTCACCATCTATTTTCCCCCATTCTATATCTTCCATGTCCTTCTCCACAGTAAATACCGATGCAAAATACTCATTTAGTATCTCCCCCATTTTCAGTGGCTCCACACATGGGCTGCCTTGCTGATCTTTGAGGGGCCCTATTCTCTCCCTAGTTACCCTTTTGTCCTTAATGTATTTATAAGTCCGTTTGGATTCTCCTTAATCCTATTTGCCAAAGCTATTTCATGTCTCCCTATTGCCCTCCTGATTTCCCTCTTAAGTATACTCCTACTGCCTTTATACTCATCTAAGGATTCCCTCGATCTACCCTGTCTATACCTGACATATGCCTCCTTCTTTTTCTTAACCAAACCGTCAATGTCTTTAGTCATCCAGCATTCCCTATACCTACAGGCCCTCCCTTTCACCCTGACAGGAATATACTTTCTCTGGATTCTCATTATCTCATTTCTGAAGGCTTCCCATTTTCTAGCTGTCCCTTTCCCTGCCCCCAATCAGCTTTTGAAAGTTCTTGCCTAATACCGTCAAAATTAGCCTTCCCCCAATTTAGAACTTCAACTTTTAGATTTGGTCTATCCTTTTCCATCACTATTTTAAATCTAATAGAATTATGGTCGCTGGCCCCAAAGTGCTCCTCCACCAGTACCTCAGTCACCTGCCCTGCCTTATTTCCCAAGGGTAGGTCAAGTTTTGCACCTTCTCTAGTAGGTACATCCACATACTGAATCTGAACATTTTCTTGTACACACTTAACAAATTCCTCTCCATCTAAACCCTTAACACTATGGCAGTCCCAACCTTTGTTTGGAAAGTTAAAATCCCCTCCCATAACCATCCTGTTATTTTTACAGATAACTAACATCTCCCTACAAGTTTGTTTCTCAATTTCTCTCTGACTATTGGGGGGTCTGTAATACAATCCCTGTAAGGTGATAGTCTCTTTTGTATTTCTCAGTTCTGCCCAAATAGCTTCCCTGGACATATTTCCAGGAATATCCTCCCTAAGTACAGCAGTAATGGTATCCTTTATCAAAAACGCCACTCCCCCTGCTCTCTCTTGCACCCCCCCCCCTTTCTATTTTCCTATACTATTTGTATCCTGGAACATTAAGCTGCCAGTCCTGTCTATCCCTGAATCACTTCTGTGTAATTGCTATGATATCCCAGTCCCATATTCCTAACCATGCCCTCAGTTTATCTGCCTTCCCTGTTAGGCCTCTTGCATTGAAATAAATGCAGCTTAATTTATCAGTCCTATCTTGTTCTCTGCTTTGTTCCTGACTACCCTGTCTGTTTACCTCGCTCCTTTCCCCAACTGTAACAATCTCTTTCCTCATTATTTCCCTGTATCCCACCCCCTCACCTTACTAGCAGCTACTGAGCAGCTCTAGCAAATCTCCCTGCCAGTATATTTGTCTCTTTCCAATTGAGATGCAATTCTTCTTGTACAGGCCACTTCTACCCCAGAAGAGATTCTAATGATCCAAAAATGTGAATCCTTCACCCCTGCACCAGCTCCTCAGCCCAGAATTCATCTACTCTATCCTCCTATTCCTACCCTCACTGGCTCATGGTAGTGGGAGTAATTCAGATATTCCTAGCTTTCTATATTCTTCCTTCAGAATCTCATCCTTTTCCCTTCCTATATCATTGGTTCCAATAACCTTTTGCTGGTCTCTCTCCCCCTTGAGAATACTCTGCACCCTCTTTGAGACATCCTTGATCCTGGCACCAGGAAGGCAAAACACTATTCTGATTTTTCACTGCTGGCCACAGAAACATCTGTCTGTGCCTTGGATTAGAGAGTCCCCTAACATAATTGATTGCTTGGAACCTGATGTATCCTTCAGTACTTTACAGCCAATCTCAGTACCAGAAATGTGGCTGTACGTGCTACATTCCCTTGAGAGTCCATCACCCCCTACATTTTCCAAAACAGCATACTTGTTTGAGATGGGGATAGCCACAGGGGACGCCTGTACTACCTGCCTCCCTCTCCTACCTTTCTATCTACTGGGACTTAAGGAAATTCAGGGAAACTTCACTTCGATCCTGTAACAGCCCTCAGGAAAGGAGAAGTTGTATTTTGTCATCAAGGGAGGGTGATGGTATTATTATTAGACCATTAACCCAGAAACTCTGGTAATGTTCCAGGCCCTGGATTCAAATCCCACACTGGCAGATGATAAAGTTTGAATTCAATAATTATCTGGAATTAAGAATCTAATGATGACCGTGAAACCATTGCCGACTGTCAGACAAACCCATCTGCTTCACAAATGACCTGGTCCGGCCTACACGTAACTCTAATGTTGTATTAATCAATACAAAGTCTCAGCAAAGAAATGAAACCATCTGCCATTGACTCAAGCACAGGAAATGACAGCAGCAAAAGAAACAGCCCTGCAAGGTCCTCCTTACCAATGCCTGGGGGTTAGTGCCAACATTGGGAGAGCTGTCTTATGGACTTGTCAAGCAACAGCCGGTTAAAGTCATGCACATGGCATTGTGGGTGTACTTACAGCTCATGAACTGCAGCGGTTCAAGAAGGCAGCTCACCACCACCTTCTCAAGGAGCACTAGGAATGGGCAATAAATGCTGGCATAGCCAGTGATGCCCATGCCCCATGAATGAAGAACAAAGATTGCCTTATCTTAGGATATTCTGGGCACATGGGCTCAAATCCCATCATGATAGTAGGTACAATGTCAATTCAGCTAATAAAGCTGGAATTTAATGCCATTCTGAAGATTGGTGCCATGAAAGTCTCACTTGTTGCTGTGAAAACCTATCTTGGTCCACTAATATCTTTTAGAGAAGCAAACCTGCCATCTTTTATCCAGTCTGGTTTAATATGACTCCAGACACACAATAACGTGATTGACTCTTGACTGACTTTTTTAATGGCCAAGCAAACTCTTTTACATAAATAGAAGTGACAATAAATCACTCAATTCAACTTAATTCAGGATGGACAACCAATAATGTCCTTGCCCCCCAGAGAGAGAGGGAGGAAGCGTGAGGGCATATCATGAACATGGATTGTTCTCTGCTCATTGGGAATTCCATCATAAGACCAAAACAAAAGCCACCATATAAAAGTTCATATTACAAGCGATTGCAATTGTATAGTATCTTTAATTTGGAAAAAAGGTACTTTGCAGGTACAGTGTCGAACAGAATTTGACCAAAAATCTGTTCCAGGCATTAATTTCAAACACTGTCTTTAAGAAAGAAGTAGAGAAAGAGTCAGAGAGGATCAGGCCTTGAAAGTTAAAGACATAGTTATCGATGATGGAGTCACTAAAATTGGAGAAACTTAAGAAGCCAAAATTGATGTAGGACAGAGATCTCTGAAGACTGCAAGACCAGAGGATATTACAAAGTAGGGGCAAGATCATGGAGAAATTTGAGAATAAAAATTGCAAGTTTAAAATTCAGGTTTTGCTTAACCAGAGGGTAATGTCGGCCAATGAATTTGGGTAAAATGGATTATTATAAAACCATGCTTTATATCAAAAATGACTTTATTTGTTATTGGGCTGAAACCATTGCAAGTTTTCAAAAAACTGAATAATAGCATGTCAAGGACTTAAAACAGCAGCTTCAAAGGTGGCCAGACATTTGCAAACCCAGATTCTAATAATTCGAAAGTCATACAGTCATAAAGTCATGCAGCAGAGAAACAAACTCTTGGTTCCAATCAGTCCATGCTGAACATAATCCCGAACAAAACTAGTCCCACCTACCTGCTCCTGGTCCATCCCGCTTCATGTACTTATCTAAATCTCTTTTAAATGTTGCACTTGTTCCCAAATCCACCACTTCTTCAGGAAGTTCACTCTGCAAATGAACCACCCTCTGTATAAAAAAAAATTGCTTTTCATGTTTTTTTTAAAATCCCTGTCCTCTCATCTTAAAAATGTATCCCCTAGTCTTGAAATCCCTCATCCTAGGGAAAAGATAACTGCCATTAACTCTATCTCTACCTCACATTATTTTATAAACTTTTATCAGGTCACCTCTCAACCACCTGTGCTCCAGTGAAAAAAGTACCAGCCTATTGAGCCTTTCTTTATTACTCAAGCCTTTCACACCCAGCAACATCCTGGTAAATCTCTTCTGAATCTGGAGCAGCTTGATTATATCCTACCTATAACTGGGCAACCAAAACTGGACACAGTATTCCAGAAGAGGCCTCACCAATATCTTGTACAACCTCAACACGACTTCCCAACTCCTATTCTCAAAGGACTGAGCAATGAAGGCAAGCGTGCCAAATGCCTTTTTAACCTTGCTGCCAAATGAGCTACCTGCACCCCTAGGTCCTTCTGTTCTACCACACTACCCAAGGCCCTACCATTAATTGTATAAGCCCTAATCCTGTCTATTTTATCAAATACTTTTCCAGATTGAACTCCATCTGTCATTTTTCAGGGAGAAAGTGAGGACTGCAGATGCTGGAGATCAGAGCTGAAAATGTGTTGCTGGAAAAGCGCAGCAGGTCAGGCAGCATCCAAGGAGCAGGAGTATTTTCTGCTCATTGACCCATTTATAGTCATAGAGATGTACAGCATGGAAACAGACCCTTCGGTCCAACCCGTTCGTACCAACCAGATATCCCAACCCAATCTAGTCTCACCCGCAGCACCCGGCCCATATTCCTCCAAACCCTTCCTATTCATATACCTATCCAAATGCCTCTTAAATGTTGCAATTGTACCAGCCTCCACCACTTCCTCTGGCAGCTCATTCCATACACGTATCATCCTCTGCGTTAAAAGTTGCCCCTTAGGTCTCTTTTATATTTTTCCCCTCTCACCCTAAACCTCTAGTTCTGGACTCCCCAACCCCAGGGAAAAGACTTTGTCTATTTATCCTATCCATGCCCCTCATAATTTTGTAAACCTCTATAAGGTCACCTCTCAGCATTTTAGCTCAGCCCAGCAATCATTTCTCTAGCTTCCCACAGAGTTCTCTGTTCAAGATCCCTTTGTAATCTTAGAAAGTCTTCTTCATCGTCTTCTATGCCACCAATTTTGGTTTCAAGCACGAACTTACAAACCATCAGTCAAGTCTGTCTAAAAGTACTCAGCAGAGGAGCTTAGAGAATAGTGAAGTGCCCAGCTTTGGCCCCATTTGGAAAGCACGAGTCATCCATAATTGGCATTGCTTCAAACTAGGAATTCTGGCTGAGGAGGGAAATTTTCCAGCCATAATCAGATTGTATAGTTGCATAAATGGAACCATTTAGATGGACCTCGGAATCATCTTGCTATAATTATGTTTGGGTAACTGGTCATTTGGTGGGAGGGGAGCATACGATGTGCAGTTGTATTAAATCTGAATTTTGTCTCAAGAGTTTCTTTCTGATTATGCTGAAGTAGATCACAGAACAAAAAGGATATTAGCTATATAAGTACAAAGAGTGTGAGAAAAGGGAAGAGCTGCCTTTATGTATTACCTTTCATGACCTCATTAACTAATACTTTGAAGGTTGTCATTATTACAATATAGGAAACATAGCAGCCCAGTTGTATACAGTGAAGGCCCATAAACAGAAAGGTGATGATAGCCAGATAATCGGATTCCCGTGATTTTCATTGAGAAATATTAACCAGAACCCTAGGGTAAAATGTCCTGCTCATTTTCAGAATTATATCATGGAGCTTTTTCTATCTACTGAGCCATTATTTTCAACTCTGAGTCAGAAGGTATTGGGTTCAAGTCCTATTCCTGGAATTTGAGAATAAAATCCCTGCTGATACACCAGTACATCACTGCAAGAGCACTACTGGAAATCTACTAATGAGATATTAAATCATGGCATTATATAGCCACTTAAATGAATGCAATGGACCCATTGCAGTGTAAAAACTTAATAAAGCAGTTCTCCTGGTGACCAGGCCAATACTTATCACTCAATTGATATCATTAAAATGTATCCTTGTCAGACTTAGCCATGGTGCTCTTCTACATTTTAACAGTGACTACACTGGTACTTCATTGATTATGGAGTTCTTTGAGACTTAGATCATGAAAGGTGCAATATAAATGCAAGATTTCCCCATACTGTGGCCACGTATTGAACACCTTTTTGTTTATTCAGAGAAATTGAAGAAAGAAGCAGTGAAATATAATTAGGTTTGTTACTAACTGTAATGTTCTTATCGGCACTTCATTTCAGGCTCAGTTCTGCAATTCCAGTTCACAAATCTATCAACTGCCTTGAACCATGTCAAACCAATTCAACTAGAAACGCAGAACTCAACATTGAACCTTAAAATGGGGAGTCAATAGTAGAAAATTTCCCTTGCGATTGAATAAAGTGAAATTGATTGCATGTTCAGCTCCAAATTGGGTTCGTGGGTATTGACGATTGGATGGCCACCAGATATGATTGCATTATAACGGTCTTACTTTATCCTGCTGATGTTTACAGCACTTCTTCTGCTACACCATCTCAAATGCTATTGAAGGCATTTATTTTTGACCCCTCCAATATAACGTTAACAATGTCTGACTCGAAGTTTTAGATCTGGCTTTCAAAAGCAACTTGATTGGATAACATAAAGCCTTCTATCACAGCCCTGTTTCTCCTAAGGATATCCTTTTTGAAAAATATATGAATATCCCATTAAGATTCAGCTTCAAACTGCACAGGGCTTACCTTTTACTCAAGTGACTCCTTTGTTTTCTTGCTCATTATCATGGACCAGACCAGAACCACCCAAAGTAAATTATGGTCCCTAAATTTTATGTTCTTTTTAAAAGTAAGTGTGAAGATGCTGCATTCCAAATATGATCTGATTGATCCATCATGAAGCTTCAATCAAAACATTACACTTTATTTTTACAACGTTGTCAAAATACTACAAAAAGAATCGGCATAACTTTCCTCTATTGAAATACTTCACAGGATAATGTATTATTTAATCACTCATCTTCGATTGTTCCAATATAGACAGCATCCCTTTGACCAAAATGCAATTCGGTACAGGAGTTCTGATTCTCACGTGCTGTCTGTCTCCAGTTCAGAAGAAAGAAACAATCTGCCCCTTTTTGATTTTGAGACTTCCATGAATGCAGCTTTCAGCAGCCAGCAAAAACCTTCAACTACCTAAAAACAAACTAAATATGGGCCGGGTGCTGGCAGGTGGGACTAGATTGGGTTGTGATATCTGGTCGGCATGGACGGGGTTGGACCGAAGGGTCTGTTTCCATGCTGTACATCTTTATGACTCTAAAGGCCTTCCTGGCTCTGTGCAAACCCTGACCATGCACAGTCATGATTCTCTTGTCTCAAAAAAAACACCCAGGGAGTACTCAAAAGCTGTTCATCACTGCCTGTTGAAGGAGACATTTGGCACCACTGTAACAACACCTCCCTGCAAGAAAAACAGCACCAAGACAGCGTTGTTGCACTCATGACAGAGTTTCATGTCTCTCAGGACTCCATTCTGTAGAACTTCAGGAAACTACATTTCTAATGTGTCACTTGATGGGAAAGAGTTAAAACAAAAGTTAATGACAATTTAGGTCAGATCTGTGGTAAGAATAGTTGGAATTTTGGCTATGTGTAGTTTGCAGAAGGAAATGTTTCAGTTGAACTCAGGAGCCTGTGGTTATGCTGATTTCCAGTCGCACACTCAGATGGGTGCATAGTGGGATGTAAGGCATAATCTTATAGGCGGAGGCCAATTAGAAGTTTTCTCTGGGATTATCTTGGAATTCTAAAAAATGGGTGACTTCAGGCCATGGGAAGGACAGTGTGCAAAGTAAAGGGCAAAAATGGTATATGCTGCTGAGGTGAATGGAGGAGGAGAGGGTGGCACAAGATGAAGGTGCCATACTGATGATTTATTATCCCTTTGTTTTCAGAAGGGTTGTGGGCATCGCTGGCAAGGCTGGCATTTATTGCTTGCCCCAAATTGGACATGAACTGGGTGCTTTGCACAACCACTTCGGAGGCCAGTTAAAAGCCACAAGTAGGCCAGAACAGACAAGATGGTTCCAAAAGTATATTAGTGAACCAAGTAGGTACTTACAACTATCAATGTCGAGTTGTAGCACTATTACTGAGATCAGCTTTTTAAATGCCGGATTACTTTATCATTCCAGTTGCTGTAATGGTAATATTCACCAGACCTCTACACCGATGTGGAAGTACCAGTACTGGACTTCTACATTGTTCATCCAGTAACATAACCTCGATAGTGCCACACTGTACCGTATGCACAATACATTAGGACAACTCAGTTAAATTATACTTTGAAACGTTTAATGTGTTAGGAAATTGCATATATTTTCCACTGACTCACTAGTAATACTTATTGTAGTTGCAGCTAATTAAAAGACTTAATTGAGTCATGATGCATTCACCAAAGAAGCTGTTATTAACTAATTTGCTTTTTCTTTGCAATAGTGGTTTTTATAATTTAACTAAAAACCAATTAAAGCAGTTGATACAGAAGTTGTGTGTTGCAGATGAAGATTTCCCCACAGATAATGTTTCAAGACCCTTGGGAGTGCATCCTGACCAGCAGTGTCAGTGAGAAAATTAGACTCGTAAGTTCTAGTCCTTCCTCCATCTACTGATCCTTACCTTTAGCCAGGTTCTGCTCTGAAAACATCAAGATTGGTACTTTCAGTGTTGACAATATGAACCATTTCTCCAGCTATTGTACCCATGAATGTCAGTTGGGATTTGTGCGTCTGTCTCAGTTGTATCTCTCACCGACTTTAAGCTTGTGTTTTACAAGCTCAGGAGCAACAGGATTGGTATGTAACTAACATGATCGATTTCCTCTTGTCATTTCCGTGTCTGTTGTTGACTGATTGAAAGAGATTGATTGTAGATATTAGTTAACAACTCCATTATCATTCCATGATGCGATTATCCAGTTGGTACTGTGGACGGCTGGCAGGTTTAGATATCTGTGCATGAAGTGGAAGATCTGAATCATAGACTCTTTACTGATCTGTGGTCTCATGAGCTGCTGCTCCATCAAGTTCAGTTTAACAATTAGGGTTCAGTATCTCTGATGCCTGGAGTAATTTGTTCAGTGAGTCCAAGATGAACTCCTGAAAGATACCTGCCTTCTGCTGACGTTTTCATTTACCTCTCTATTGGTAATTGCAACTAAAACTGTTTAGCATCAAGCTCTGAGACTCACTTCCTAAGTCTCTCCAATTTTCTATTTGCCTTTCTTTAGTGAATATTCTTGTGGAAACCAACCTATTTGATCTGGGTGACTGTCTTCATATCTCCCTATGTGGCTTAATGTCAAATTTGTCTAAAATCATTCCTGTGAGTTCTCCTAGAATGCTTTACAATGACACAAATGCTATATCACTGCAAGTGGCTTTTGTCCCACTAAGGCACACTTGCCAAAGCTCTATCGTTGTGGATTTCCTAAGCCATTTGGGCGGCACGGTGGCACAGTGGTTAGCACTGTTGCCTCACAGCACCAGGGACCTGGGTTCAATTCCCGACTCAGGCGACTGACTGTGTGGAGTTTGCACGTTCTCCCCGTGTCTGCGTGGGTTTCCTCCGGGTGCTCCGGTTTCCTCCCACAGTCACAAAGATGTGCAGGTCAGGTGAATTGGCCATGCTAAATTGCCCGTAGTGTTAGGTAAGGGGTAAATGTAGGGGTATGGGTGGGTTGCGCTTCGGCGGGTAGGTGTGGACTTGTTGGGCCGAAGGGCCTGTTTCCACACTGTAAGTAATCTAAAAAAAAATGTCTTGGTCTGATACAGGATATTAGGCATCGATTACAGCAGAAAATGTGTTGCTGGAAAAGCGCAGCCGGTCAGGCAGCATCCAAAGAGCAGAAGAATCAATGTTTCAGGCCTGAGCCCTCCTTCAGTTGCAATGGTGGTAGAGTGGTGAGCATAGCTGTCTTCCAAGCAGTTGACCCGGGTTCGATTCCCGGCCATCACAAGCTGTGGCTTTCTTTCTCCTCATCGATTACAGCAACCTCATTATCATTTTATCATACTCTTGTCAGCTGGTACGAGACAAGCAAAATTGGACCTGATTCGCTTTCTGTGAGCAATTCCTATTTTCCACAACACAACAAGGATTGGTGCTGGGTCCACTAATTTTTGTCATCTATATAAATGATTTGGATATGAACTTAGGAGGTATAGTTGATAAGTTTGCAGATGAAACCAAAATTGGAGGTGTGATGGACAGTGATGAAGGTTAGCTTAAAGTACAATGGTATCTTGCTCAGCTGATCCAATGGGCTGAGGAATGGCAGATGGAATTCAATTTAGATAAATACGAGATGCTGCATTTTGGGAAAGCAAATCTTAGCAAGACTTATACACCACTTAATGTTAAGGTCCTAGAAGTCTTTGCTGAACAAAGAGACCTTGGAGTGCAGGTTCATAGCTCCTTGAAAGTGGAATTACAGGTAGATAGGATATTGAAGAAGGCATTTGGAATGCTTTCCTTTATTGGTCAGAACTTTTGAGTATAGGAGTTGGGAGGTCATGTTGTGGCTGTACAGAATGTTGGTGAGGCCACTGTTAGAATATTGCATGCAATTCTGGTCTCCTTGCTATTGGAAGGATGTTATGAAACTTGAAAGGGTTCAGAAAAGATTTACAAGGATGTTGCCAGGGTTGGAGGATTTCAGCTATAGAGAGAGGTTGAACAGGCTGGGGCTGTTTTCCCTGGAGCGTCGGAGGCTGAGGGGGGACCTTACAAAATTATGAGGGGCGTGGATAGGGTAAATAGACAAAGTCTTTTCCCTGGGGTCGGGGACTCCAGAACTAGAGGGCATATGCTTAGGGTGAGAGGGGAAAGATATAAAAGGGAACTAAGGGGCAACTTTTTCATGCAGAGAATGGTGCATGTATGGAATGAACTGCTAGGGGAAGTGGTGGAGGCTGGTGCAATTACAAAATTTAAAAGGCATCTGGATGGGTGTATGAACAGGAAGGGTTTAGAGGAATATGGGCCAAGTGCTGACAACTGGGAGGTTGGATATCTGGTTGGTATGGATTTGAGTTGGACCGAAAGGTTTGTTTCTGTGCTATACATCTCTTTGACTCTATGATCAGGAAAAGTTTGTAACTTAAAAATGAAGTCATGTTCTGAAGAAAGGTCACTGGCCTTAATTGTTAATTTTTTCTTGACAGATGCTGACTGACTGGAAGACTTGAGTTATAAAGAAAGGCTGGATAGGCTGGGACTTCTTTTACTGGAGCATAGGAGGTTGAGAGGTTAGCTTATAAAGTTTATAAAATCAAGAGGAACATAGATAGGGTTAGTAGTTGGTGGTTTTTCCCCAGGAGGGAGGATTTCAAGACCACAATGCATATTTTTAAGGTGAGAGGAGAGAGATTAAAAAATAATGAGTGGCAATCTTCTTACGCAGAGTTTGTATGTGGAAGGAACTTCCTGAGGAAGTGATAGAGGCAGACACAGTTACAGCACTGAAAAACACTTAGGGAAGTACATGAAGAGGAATGGTTTGGAAGAATATGGGCTTGGAGCAGCCAGGTGGGGCTTGTTGAGTTTGAGATTATGTTCAGCATGGACTGGTTGAACTGAAGGGTCTGTTTCTGTGCTGTAGGACTCTATGACTTGCTGAGATTTTCCGGTTTCCTCTGTCCTTATTTCAGATTGCCAACACCTGCAGTATTTTGGTTTCATATGATTCTATCAAGATTTGTGAAAGAATAGCAAGAAAAATAAGGGAGGACTGTACCTGGGCCATTGTTACTGTCAGACCTGCTGAGGTTCTCCAGCCATTTCTGTTTTTGTTTCAGGTTTTTAGCATCTGTGGTTCTTTGTTTTTTGCTGTTGCTTGGAATGCTTTATTGATCTGATGGTTTAATTAGCATCTCACGACGACATCTATGATTTTGTATAATTTATTATTTTTATTAGTTGGTGCTGGACTGATTACTGCTTCAGTGACCCTGATGTTACTGTTAATACAACATCACCTGGTAACTGGTACTCCAAAGGTATTTGTCCCTTGGTCTGCTATTATTTCATATCGCTAATGCTGCAATATATTGACTCTATGAAGGACAGTAAACCCCATTCACCAATGTATCCACCATTCACAAACTGACTTAACCAGACTTTTAATTTGATGCTCTATATTGCTCATCAATGTGTCAGTTTGCATAGCTGCAGTTCTGGGAGGCAAAATATGATGGGAAATTAGCCATACAAATTAGAATATAAAAAGCTTTGAGGTAACTTTTATGTACAGATGCGTTGATGACACATATTTCCTATGATAGCAAAGTGTGCTCTATGCAAGCATTGACCGTCCATGTTGTAATATGGGCTTACAGTGATCTGCACTGCAGTATTTTCTCATCCCCTTCCGACTTGATCCTATGTTAAGACTCAGTAGCTCACATTTTCTATTTTTCTTAGTTTAATGCACAATTTACCTGTTGGAAAATGCGAAATTGCTTTCAATCAATTTTCGCTGGCATTATGTTTATCAAGATTGTGGTTGACTGAAATGTAGCTCATCGACATCCATTTTAAATCAGGTGCATGGTTTGTGATTTTCCTTATCTGGAAATGCATCCCTTCGAGACTTTACCACTCCAGTTAATCAAATAATGGAGTAGCTTATTCATGCAGGCCACGAAAGTCCATGTTTATTCAACCTGGTCCAGGGTGAGGTGCCATAGGAGTAACCACATTCATTCCCAGTGTCCCTGCAGTGGGGAGAAGATGATTGCATCTGAATCATGGAAGGCTGCAGAATTGAATCCCAAGCATGAAGAGTCCGACTCTGCTATAATGGCCTGGTAACAAAATTCTTTAGCTTCCCCCATCCTTCCCTCATTTCTCTTTCTCCATTGAGGCTGGTGAAAGGCCTACAAAGCAGTGGTAATAGAGAGCTCCCAGCCTCTGACTGGCAGTCCTTGGATATGAGATGACCCCACTGTTGGGGGAATATTAGATTAGATTTAGTTTACTTGCAGTGTGGAAACAGGCCCTTCGGCCCAACAAGACCACACTGACCTGCCAAAGCGCAACCCACCCATACCCCTACCTTTACCCCTACACCTAACACTACGGGCAATTTAGCATGGCCAATTCACCTAACCTGCACATTTTTGGATTGTGGGAAGAAACCGGAGCACCCGGAGGAAACCCACACAGACACGGGGAGGACGTGCAAACTCCACACAGTCAGTCGCCTGAGTCGGGAATTGAACCCAGGTCCCTGGTGCTGTGAGGCAGCAGTGCTAATTAAAGTGTTGGAATTAAAGGAGGACACTCACATCGGTAAGGTAGCAGAGAGGAACCGTCACCTGTGCAAGATTTGATTAATATCTTTGAGAGAGGAGACATTAATAGGAAAACCGGGGTTTATAAAAGGGAAAAGTCTGCACAGCCGGTTGCAGGAGGCCAGCCTATTCTCAAAGGATTGTATCAAAAATTATACTAAAAGCAAGAAGTTGAAAAATAAAGTGGTGTTTAATACTTAATTGTGCATCAATTCTCAGACATTGAACGCTCAGGCTCTGCAAAGAAATACATGTCCATTTTATATTAATGAAGGCTTTTATTCCTCCTCAGAGTAACATGTTTGCCTGAAATAATGTGCATTATGGGAGGGACAGAAAACAGCACAGGGCACATGGCAGAATGCAGTAGAAGAACAGTTTGAGATACACCCGAAGTGAGCATATTTCTGAGCAGCGACAGTTGAAATTATTTTAATATATAGTTAAACCTACTCCACAGAGTAATACACATGAAAATGCGTTTGGAAACCAAATCATTGAACTGACACTCCAAATGAGTGGCAGGTTTGACACAATGTCGACCTAGTGGAATTTCAAATATTGTTTCATGTACTCTATGAAATATATGATATTAACCGATCATGCTTCACAGAGGCATGTTAAAGCCATGAAATGTAACTGAGATGCCAAAATCCAGCCTCAAAGACTCTTTTCACCAGGTCACACATTGCAACCAACTTTCGCTCTCAGAGCTATGTGAATTTCACGAGTCACAGAACCATGATTCAGTGGGAGGCCCCGAGCATCAAACAACATTCCCCTCTGGCACCAGGACCCAATGCCAGGGTCAGATGCCTGCCCTGTGCGAGGAATGGTCACCTGGCAATGATTTGCCCAGAATGGAGTATTGAGTAGCAGGAAGCTGAGATGGCATCCAATGCAGGAGAATGGGCAGGCTCCTGAAGTTGGAGGACCAGTGGGAAGCCTGTGCTATATTCCCAAATAACCACTCCTTGTACCATGTGATACTTCCCAACTCCACCAGTCTGTGGTACTTGGTAAGGATTGTTTGAGCTGGATTGTTGCCACTATTCTCCTTTGTCTTGGGCCTATTTAATAATTCATGGCAGAGGATATATCACCATAAAGTATCTACAGAAGAGGGACAGTTCTTAGATAACGGCACGGTGGCTCAGTGGTTAGCACTGTTGCCTCACAGCATCAGGCTCCCAGATTCAATTCCAACCTCGGGTGACTGTCTGTGTGGAGTTTGCACGTTCTCCCCGTGTCTGCGTGGGTTTTCTCCGGGTGCTCCGGTTTCCTCCCACAGTCCAAAATGTGCAGGTCAGGGGAATTGGCCATGCTAAATTGTCAGTTAGGCGTATTAGTCAGAGGGAAAAGGGGTTTGGGAAGGTTACTCTTCGGAGGGTCGGTGTGGACCTGTTGGGCCGAAGGGCCTGTTTCCACACTGTAGGGAATCTAATCTAACTAGGTGGTTTATTACATGATAGTAATAATTTCAAAGCCATTTGGCTAGGCATGATTAGTAATATTTTTGGGAGGTGGTGCAGATACACATACTCCCTTTGTAAGTGAGTTTGGAACTCCCCATCTCTATCTACAAACTATGCGTGAAAAAAGTTGGAATTAATGTAACATGACCATTAATCTCTTCATCAGTATTATTTTACACATCAAAGCCCTGAGGATAGAGAAGGCTGCTTTTTCAGGTAAGAGGGAGAGGGCGGGGGAGGGGAGAGGGGCGGGGTGTGGCCAACTTATTTTAGAAACATCCTCTCTCCAATATTTTTGGAATGCTAAAGAAAAGGAACTGTTTAGCAATATGTTTGGATGGTTTAGACTATCTCCAGAGAGCTGACCTCTTTCCTGATGCTACCAGAGGCCCAGAGACTGACTCGAAAACTACTGTCCGTCTTTGACAGTAGGCCCCGATAGACCTTTGCAGAGGCTGGCCAAGCTAACTGCCAGTTTCCATCTCCCATTCTGCTTCCAGGAAAATGACCCCAGGGTGGGAGGGTGACAGGAAACAGCCAGGCCATCCTGCAAAGCAAAATTATGTCCCTGCTCACCTCCCTGTTCAATCCCCCTCAGCATGAATAAATCCTGCCCCTAGGTTCAGTCATAGTTCAACGGTCACCCTCCTTCATCTCTGGTTAAAGTTCAACACAGACTTAGGCTAACACTGCACAGATACACTTTTGGAACTGCTGCCTTTCAGATTAGGCATTAAACAATTGCCTGAGCGAGTCTTTCAGACGAACATAAACAATCTCAGGGCATTGTTTCATAAAACAGCAAAGGGGTTCTCCCCACAGTCCTGGATAATCATTAATCCCCAATCCACATCACACAGGACAGTTCTAAGGAAGAATCACCACTAGACTTGAAATGTTCACTGTTTCTCTCTCCACATATGGTGCCAGGCATTCTGCAACACCTCCTATTTTTTAAAGTCACAAATTGGAAGCTTTTCTGGCCACTGGAACATCACTATTTATTGGTCCTTGTGGAAATGTGTGGGAAAGTGTGAATAGCAGATCAAAAAAATATTTTAATTGGCTTTAAAACACTTTAGGTTATCAAAAGGTTTTGACATGTACTGTAAAAGCATCAGTCCTTCTTTCATTTTAAAATATACACGCCAAAACTCAATTGTAGGATCATAACATTTTACAGCAAGGAAATAGACCCTTCAATCCAATCAGTCCAGGCCGACCAAATTAATCTAGTCCCATTTGCCAGCATTTGACCCATATTGTTCTAAACCCTTCCTATTAGTATACCCATCCAGATGTTTTTTAAATGCTGTAATTGCACCAGCCTCCACCACTTCCTCTGGCAACTCATTCCATACACGTACCACCCTCTGAGTGAAAAGAATTGCACCTTATGTCAATAGACAATAGACAATAGGTGCAGGAGTAAGCCATTCATCCCTTCGAGCTTGCACCGCCATTCAATATGATCATGGCTGATCATTCCTAATCATTTTCCGCTTCCTGCCTTATAAACCTTTCTCCTCTCACCTTAAACTTAAGCCCTCTAGTGTTGGACCCTCCTAACTGGGAAAAAAGACCTTGGCTATTCACCCTATCCATGCTCCAAGAAACCATTTGATTGTTGTGGTAATCTATATCTGAGATTTACTTACTATATCACGGAGGGAGTTCTGAATATCTACAGCTTTTTTGCTGATGTTCTTTAACATCCTGGGCATCGGATAGAAATCAGTGCACCATCTTAGAAATCAGTGCACCATCTTAGAAATCAGGGCACAATCTTAGAAATTAGCAATGCCAAAGCAGCATGCAATGAGTGACTATCCAAGGAAAGAGAGTTAAGGGTGATAGTGGTAGTGATGGGAGGCCCCACATTTCAAGATATCAGTGCCTGGTTGAGGGAACCAGCACTGGGAAGAGGAGATGTGGATGCTTGGATCTGCCCTCCTGCTCTTTCCTTTGATGTTCCTTCCCCCTCTCTCTGCTTGCTCACTAACCCCATCCTGCCCTCATATGTCTTTCTCCAAGGATGTTGATGAAGGGTCTAATGAACAGTGGTAATAAGGAGCTTCCAGCCTCTGTCTGGCAGGCATTGTGCATGGGATGATCCCACGACTGGGGTAGGTTGGAATTAAATGCCCCAAACTCACATCAGCATTTGAACCAGAGCCCCTGTTGAAATGGTTCCTGCTGCCATTTAGGGATTTAATTTCCAGGGAGTCTCAGACATCGGATCAGCATGAGAGACACCGGTTCTGGTGGAGGATATCACGCTCACCCACTGCGCTCATTAAATCCTGCCGTCTGTCAGTGAAGTCAAGTAAGGAAGTCAGAATCTGGGATTCAGATCAATTGTACCATTTTGACTTCGATGTGTGACCTAACCTTAGTGGCCCTCAAAGAATTGGACAATTCATCCACAATGAAGGTGTTCAGAATGATAGGTAATGACAGAACAAGGGCAGCGCCCATGTCTCACTGCTGGCACAGTCATATACACTTTTCTCAACACTCCCTCATGAAAGGTATGGCTGGAGGTAAATTATCACGTGTGCTGTGCCAACATCTTGTTCAGGTCATGGATGCAATGGAGGAAGGGATTTAGTACCTTGATGTAATGAGTTAAATTAACTTCATCATCTTCACAACTCCACCCACTTTACTTTGACTTGGAAAATGCCCAGAACTGAAAAATGTGTTGCTGGAAAAGCGCAGCAGATCAGGCAGCATCCAAGGAGCAGGAGAGTCGACGTTTCGGGCATAAGCCCTTCTTCAGGAAAATGCCCACCATCATCATCGCTCTTTCCACCGCGTTACTTTGACAGAGATTCCCTTTCAATATTTTGTGCTATGTCTATGGGCTGCATGTCAGTAAATCACGTGTATGTGGCTTGAGGTATAAAAATCTCATGCTTCATCTCACCCCAGGATCACTTGTATCTTGACCCACTACTGAAAGCATGCTTCTCTGTTGTAACCAAATAACCTGAAGCAATGCTTGGCATTTAGGGGTCTGAGAAATGTAATGCTTTTATATAATAAGTCTTAGCTGAAAATGTGTTGCTGAAAGAACGCAGCAGGTCAGGCAGCATCCAGGGAACAGGAGATTCGATGTTTTGGGCATAAGCCCTTCTTCAGGAATGAGGAAAGTGTGCCCAGCAGGCTAAGATAAAAGGTAGTGAGGAGGGACTTTTATCTTAGCCTGCTGGGCACACTTTCGTCATTCCTGAAGAAGGGCTTATGCCCGAAACGTCGAATCTCCTGTTCCCTGAATGCTGCCTGACCTGCTGCGCTTTTTCAGCAACACATTTTCAGCTCTGATCTCCAGCATCTGCAGACCTCACTTTCTCCTATAATAAGTCTTATACCAGTTTTATCAGAAATCTATGACCAATTTCTTACATCATCGGAGATGACTCAAACATTGCCACATCAATTAAACCACTGTGCTGGAGTGCACTCTATCCCCAGCCCATTTATGCTTCCAGCTTTGAAACTCATGATATCAAGTCCCACAACTCCTGGAGTTATCACAAAGGTGAAAAGATTTAATCAAACTATCCAAATTCCCCACTTTGTCTGACAGGCAAGACCAGTTTAAAAGAAAATGTTTCTGTACTTAAAAAAATTACTTATTGCAGATTGTCTTTAACTGATAGCAGAAATGAAACATTAATTACTGACATAAAACTCTCAATAACTGAATCTGGATACCTTTAAAAAAAGATTCCAGATCCATACAAGCAGTCACAGAATCAAAACACAAATATTACAGATGGGGAAGGAACAAGGAAAGAAAATCAGTGAAGCGCAGTTCGGAACCAGTCTGGATTCCACGTGTTGATGAAATGTTTTCCTTCAGTTCCCTTCCAGCTCTTTCAACCCTTTGAGGAATACACAGGCTGGTGGACACTGATTCTCAATCTTTCAGACACCGGTTTGAAGATTCACCCTTTCAGTGTATCCTTTCTCCTTTTCATTTCAAGAAGGAACTTGCAGGGTGGGAGAAAGGTTGAGTGTGTGTGTGTGACAGACAGAGAGAGAGAGAGGAGGAGCTGTTTTCCCCTTCACATGTGGAGTCTTTCTGCTGTACTATCCAAATACAAAGCTGTAGCCAGTGGCTCAGGAACCATTAATGGGGTTGGTATTATGTGAACACTCTTGAACACGCACATAATTGGTCCTCGTTGAGAAACCATATCAAAACTTATCGCGTGCTTGAATAAGCGAACCTTGTTGTTACACACTAAGATGGGCACAGATGATAGATCTCAGGCGTTATTGTTGAGAAGGAGAACATGGAGCTCCATCAGCAAATCATCCCAGAGCTGTGGTTTCTGTCCGCCTATAAGACGCTGAGACATGAACTGTCTACAGCAGACACCTCAAGGAACTGGATCAGTCCCACCAATGCTGCCTGAGCAAGATCTTGCAATCAGCTGATAGGAAAGATGCACCAACATTAGTGTTCTGGATTAGGTCAACACCCCCCAGCATTGAGGCACTGAGCACCTTTGATTGGCTGTGATGGGCTGGGCATATCGTCTGCATGACTCCCTATGGAGGTGTTCTACTCCCAGCTCTGAAACAGTGCAGAAGTCCCAGGGGGTCAGTGGAAGTACTTCAGTGACACCCACAAGGCCTCACTGGCAAAGTGCAGCATTCCCACAGACACCCAGGAATCACAAGATGCCCCAAAGGGGCATTCAGGAGGGTGCGAGCACGTCGAGACTTACCATCAGGTAAAAGCGGAAGCCAGAGAGAACCAGTGGAAGGAGCGCGCTGTCACACCAACACCCCACCCACCCCTTTCCCACAACCACCACCTGCCCCAAGTGTAACAGAGCCTATGGAAGCCACATCAGTCTGTAAAGCCACCTATGGACTCATCCTGAGAGTGGAAGGGAGTCATCCTCATCTGCGGCAATGATGATGATCCCAATACTGACTGACGCTCTATAATATCAGGAAGGAGGGTGCATGCAATCAATCAAATGTGGATTGATGGCACAGGGAGAATGGCAGATGAGAATGTTTACTCTAGAGAAGAACAGTTAAGCTCAATGACAGAGAGTATGGTCCTCATGGTGGAAGCAGGCTACAGAACATCAATTCTTACGTTCTACACCAGGTAATATTAGGGTATTGGAAGCAGCACTCTGGCAATAGTACAAAACAGGCCTCAAGATGAAAACGCTCCTACCCAACTCCGCACCCCCCCCACCACTCCTCACATCTCTGCTGAACAATTTAGTCAGAAAATCACCTCCAAACCCTTGACATGTCAGCCAATATCAGGTGACTATAAGCTTTACCACTCATTCTAGATATAAATTTACTGCTGGTTATTAGTGGTCTAAAGGCAGGAAACTCAGGTGAGTCACCTTCTTAAATGGGGTACGCATCTCGTTTCTCAAGCAGCAGTGGGTTTACAACAGCAGTAGTGCAGTGGCACTCAGACAACTGAGGAAATTCCTGATCATGGATATTTTGATGTAAAGCCAGTGTAAATTAATTGTCTGACGATCTTGTACAGGAAAGAAAACAGCACAACTTAAGCCGCACTTATGCTAAAACATTTCAGAGGAAATCTGGGTTACAGTTGTACAAGATTTTGATTGTCTAAAAGCAGTCTGTATAATGAAAAGGGTAGGTGTACTTTGAAGGCCATTTTTTTGCTACTTTGACACAAAGAAAAGGAGCGTCCTGGTTCTGGGTAACAAAGAAGGACAACTTGAAATTATCAAAAGGTAGTGGAAGCATTTGTAAAAGTGCTCACAGAATCATTAGGTTCAATATGTAAAAGGATAGAAAAGAGAAGAGGACTGATGAAGATAAGGGCATTGGATTGGGAAGAAAATTGATATAAAAAGACATATCAGATCTATTGGAAATAATTTTTAACAATGTGAGGAAATGGAAAATGTACAAATAAAGTATAAATGTAAATATGGAAGCATAATTTAGCAATAAAATGGCAGATTGTGTCATCTAAACAAATCTTTATAGACTATTTTAAACTTGGAGCTGACTTAATCAAATTCCAAATGACCATTAATGTTTCAAAGGATACTAATTGTGCCCATGCTTTCATGTTTGCATCCAAATTCAATGAACTGAAGACTAGATGGGCTTTACATTTGACATGTATTCCTTGCACCTTATTATCTTCTCAGGGCATTGATGGTATTGAAAACGATCACCATGAGATTTTCACTGGGAAGCTCGACATTTAGAAATCAGCAATGAGCTAAGTGATCATGCTGTCACCCCTGAATCAGAGGGGACACACTTCCTGTTGGATTCTGCCAACTGCAACATTAAACATTCCTGAAAAACAGAATAAGACCAATTAGTTCTGTGGGATTCTGTGATTTTTCCCACTGAGGCTACTGCAGATGTGTGGAATGTCCCAGTGGAAATTTATTACCAGGGAGATTGTGGATTCAAATCCAGGGACAATGGCACCTATTCAGGCTGTTAGGACAACATGACAATGTTACAGCTGAGAGGTCTGTGTGCACTCTCAGGTGGATATAACAGATTGCAATGCATTACATTGAAAAGCAGCCAACTGCATAACCAATATTTATCCCTCAACCGACCTGAGTAAATCAGATTATCTGGTCTTTAACATGTTATTGTGTTTGGTGTGCACACTGGTTACAACTCTCACTATATTACAACCTTTGCTACATCCCAAAAGGTAATTTGCTGGCAGTTGGGGAAGAGATGGATGGCACTGCATAAACATCAGCCTTTCCTTCCCTTTACAGTCAGCCAAAGTTTGCTTCCCCATCTCCACTCCACTTCACCAGCTTGAATCCAGCTTCTCTTGGCATTCTTGAGCTTCCCACCATGGCAATGCTCAGCTAATCTGCATTGTTTTCATCTATTAGAAGTATCAACAATCGAGGGCAGAGGCAGAGGGTTTTGATGTAGCAACGTCACGATTGACAACTACATTTTCAGACTGATTTTGAAAGCAGGTAGGACATATACACAAGATAATATTGGAAGCTACGAAAATATTATTTTGTTCAAAGATGGACTCGGAGCTGAAAGGTGCAAAGTCAGACCTCCAGAAATAGACCCTCCAGTCTAACTTGTCCATGCAGACTAGGTTTCCTAAGATAATCTAGTCCCGCTTGTCTGCATTTGTCCCACAACCCTCTAAACCTTTCCTATCCATGTACCTGTCCCAATGCCTTTCAAATGTTGTCATGGCACCCGCCTGCATCACTTCCTCTGACAGCTCGTTCTTACCAGCCTCTGTGTGCAAAGCTTGCCCTGGTTTACTGTCTAACTCCACCGGTGCAGGGCTACGTTCAATAATGTTCTTTTTTTCCCTCTCACACTCTCCCCACAGGGAGCCATTTCCTTTCTTCAGGTAAAACACTGTGGAAAAAAGGACGTCATAACAGTTAGCCTGTTTCCCTGACTGGAAAACTTTCCAACCATTTTGGCTCAGGTACAACACAAACCTATTTTTTTAAAACTGAAATGTGATTATCCAAGACCCTGTGGAAAGATTTTATTTTCTTTCAGAATTAAAGAGCACATGCTCTTTATTATTAGGTTAGCCTTTGTTTTTGACTGTGTTGTATAAGTGAGAAATTGCTACATTTTCCTGAAACTTTTAACAAAAAAGCCTGTGACATCACAAGGGCAAATTCTTCATAATACTACAACCAGTTCTCTTTAGAAACTTGCGGTGGACCACAGAGATTGCAAATATTAAAGAGATTCAATAAGTAATATTGTACTCTTTCCATTGAGGAATAACACTACTGTATATTACGTTCACAATAATAGGACAATTTAAAGTCCCTTAATGAACTGGATATATAACGTTGTTAGACTTAAGAACAGCATGTAGGTATTAAATTGATTCACCAGAATATAGAGCTGTCCGACTGCCATTTGCAAAGATAAGAATTGGATCTTTAATCATTTATATAATGTTTATGAACCATAAAACTATAGACTCAACCAGCTCAGACCATTAATGTTATTCAGTTGAGCAATCTGATCACTATGATGAGTCATTATTTACTTCGGATGACCCAACTACTTCCTTCTATTAATTAACTTGATGAATGTCTCCATTTACAGCTCCTCAGCAAGAGCAAAATACAACAGCTGCCGGCAATCTGAAACAAAAGCAGAAAATGCCAGGTTTGGCAGCGGGCTGTGGAGAAAGAAATAGGAAGGTGGGGGGAGTTTTTTTCAGCAATAGGCTGGCAGGGGCAGAGGTGGGTAAAAGAGGGGCAGCAAAGTAGCAGGGTGCAGAATCATTATTGCCTGGCCTGCTGTGTTTTTCCAGCACCACATTTTTCAACTCTGGTACTCCAGCATCTGCAGTCCTCACTTTCTCCTAGGGATTCCTTAGTTGAGGAGGATGGAAGATGTATGTGAAGCACTGCATGAAGGGTTGCATTGTAAGAACAGGTCATGGTGGAGTAACTGGGAAAATGAAATAGAGTCCTGACTGGAAACAAGGTATGAGGAATTGCATTTAAAATCATGGAAGTCAGTGAGATTGGAGTGAATATTTGCACACAGGCTAACCTTAGAAATGGATACAAAGAAGGGAGAGGAAAAGGCAGAAATGTGAAGGGTGGAAATTGGAGGAAACAAAGTTGATGACATTTTTCAATTCAGCAGGCAAACAGGAAATGAATTTAAAAACAGATTCTAAAAAAAAGTTAGAGCGGGGATGTGATTAAAACAGATTATTTTACATATCCTCCAAAAACCAAGACAGACTTGGAGCTATGTGGATTCCAACAGCAACATTTTCGATTTGGAAGTGAATGTAGCTAAATGAGATTTTTCAATGCATATGACCTTATCTGAATGATTGCAGCATTGACCTCGAGTGTCTCTACTCTGTCCCCCTTCCCACTTGCAGCCTCTGCACTCTTCAGGGCTCCTGATAATGATGTAATTAGGGATTGGCAGTAAAGCCTGGCCTGGTCAGCAGTGCCCCATGAATGAATACCAAAAAAGCTTGCTATTAATCAGTCCTCATGCTTAGAGGAGATAGTTACACAATACTGGGGAGAAACTCCATCTGTCCTAAATCCCCTCCAAGAGATGACAGTTCATGTGATGAAATCGGAGGAGAAACAGGCCATTGCATTTGATACTGGAAGGACCATCCACAGGATGATGGTAAGTCATGGCCTGATTTTCTTTAAACTTGCATTGTTTCTAGGTATTGTTGGCTAGGCCAGAATTGTGTAATGCATCCATAACTGCCCTTGAGAATGTGACAGTGAGCTGCCTTCTTGAACGGCGAGTCCATACACCTAGAGTGCTGTGAGGAAGCAAGTTCCTTTATCAATAACAGCAAAGAACAATGAAGTAATTCTAAGTCAGGTTGGTTTGTGTCCTTGATTTGATTTAATTTGATTTATTCCTGTCAAGTGTACCAAGGTACAGTGAAAAATGTTTTCTTTTGTGCTTTACAGGTAGTTCATACTGTACAAGTGCATCAGGATAACAGAACAGAGGGCAGGATACAATGTTACAGCTGGTGCAGAGAGAGATTAACATTAACATTAAAGAGGTCCATTTAGAAGTCCAATAACACTGGGGAAAATGCTGTTCTCGAATCTGTTCCAATGTTTATACAGACTTGTATATCTTTTGCCCAATGGAAGAGGGTGGAAGAGAGTATAACCGGGGTGGGAGGGGTCTTTGATCATGTTGGTTGTTTTCCTGATGCAGCAGTAAGTATAGATGAAGTCAGTCCATGGAAAGCTGGTTTGCGTGATGGACTGGGCTATTGTTACACCCCTTTGTTGTTTCTTGCAGTCTTGGGCAGAGCAATTGCCATGCCACGCTGTGATGCATCCAGATAGGATGCTTCCTATGGTGCATCTATAAATATTTGTCAGTCATTGTAGACATGCTGAATTTCCTTAGCCTCCTGAGGAGGTAGAGGTGTTGCTGTGCTTTCTAGACTATAGTGTCAATGTGTAGAGACATTGGTGATTGTCACTGCCAAGAACTTGATGCTCTCAACCATCTCCACCTCAGTACCATTGATGCGGACAGGGGCATGCCCTCCCCTCCCCTTCCTGTAGACAATGAGCAGCTCCTTCCTTTTGCTGACATTGATGGAGAGATTGATGTCTTTTCACCATGCCGTTAAGCATTCTGAAGATGGTCTTGTAGGTATTGGCATTCCTATGTACCTTGGCCCTCTACAGGTTGTTGATTTTGAGTAATGTTGGAGGAGCCTTGGCAAGTTTATGCGAAGCATCATGCGTAAGGTATTCCACAGGACATTCAGTGTGGAGGATGGGAATGTGTAAGGGGCTGGATGCAATACTAATTGAGTAGGATGCTTTGTCCTAGATGGGCTGGAGCTCCTTGAATGTTGTCGGAGCAGTACTCTGGGCAAGTAGACAATATTGTATCATACTCCTGACTTGTGCCCGACACTTGGTGGACAGGATACAGGGAATCAAGAAGTGAATACATTTGCACAGAATTCCCAGACTCCGACTTGTTCCTGTTGCCACAGTATTAACATGGCTGGTTCAGTTTAGATTTAGGCAATGATAAACCCGAGGATTTTAATAGTCAGGAATTTGGCAATGCATTCTCTTCTATTGAAGAGTTAAATGGTCTGGCATTTGTGTGACCCGAATGATACTTACCACTTATCATCCCAAGCTTGAATGTAATCCAGGTATGGACAGTATCCAAGTAAAGGCTGCCCCTTCTCAACTTTCCAACTCACCAAGCCAGGAGGTAAAATGAACACATCTACTAGTTCACAGATAAGTTTTGTTCCAGGGAAGTTGGAGAAGTCCTTTGCTAGGATGACATAGAGTCATAGAGATGTACAGCATGGAAAAAGACCCTTCGGTCCAACTCACCAATGCTGACCAGATATCCTAAACTAATGTAGCCCCATTTTCCAGCACCTGGCCCATATCCCCCTAAAGCATTCCTATTCCTATGCCCATCCAAATGCCTTTTAAATGTTGCAATTGTACCAGCCTCCACCACTTCCCCTGGCAGCTCATTCCACACATGCACCATCCTGTGTGTGAAAAATTGCCCCTTAGTTCCCTTTTATATCTTTCCCTTCTCACCCTAACCCGATACCTTCTAGTTCTGGACTCCCCCACCCCAGGGAAAAGACTTTGTCTATTTATCTTATCTATGCCACTCATGATTTTATAAACCTCTATAAGGTCACCCCTCAACGTCTGATGCTCCACGGAAAACAGCCCCAGCCTGTTCAGCCTCTCCCTATAGCTCAAATCCTCTAACCCTGGCAACATCCTTGTAAATCTTTTCTGAACCCTTTCAAGTTTCACAACATCCTTCCGATAGGAAGGAGACCAGAATTGCACGCAATACTCCAACAGTGGCCTAACCAACATCCTGTACAGCTACAACATGACCTCCCAACTCCTATACTTAATGCTCTGACCAATAAAAGAAAGCATACTAAATGCATTCTTCACTATCCTATCTACCTGCGACTCCACTTTCAAGGAGTTATGAACCTGCACTCCAAGGTCTCTTTGTTCAGCAACAATCTCTAGGACCTTGTCATTAAGTGTATAAGTCCTGCTAAGATTTGCTTTCCCAAAATGAAGCACCTTGCATTTATCTAAATTATACTCCATCTGTCACATCTCAGACTACTGGCCCATCTGATCAAGATCCCATTGTAATCTGAGGTAACCATCTTCGCTGTCCACTACACCTCCAGTTTTGGTATCATCTGCAAACTTACTAACTATACCTCCTATATCCATATCCAAATCATTTATATAAGTTACGAAAAGTAATAGGCCCAGCACTGATCCTTGTGGCACTCCACTGGTCACTGCACCACCACCCTCTGTCTTCTACCTGTCAGCCAGTTCTGTATCCAAATGGCTAGTTCTCCCTGTATTCCATGAACTCTAACCTTGCTAATCAGTCTCCCTTGGGAACCTTGTCCATCGCCTTACTGAAATCCATCTTGATCACAGATACCACTCTTCCCTCACTAATCCTCTTTGTTACTTTTTCATAAAGCCCAATCAAGTTTGTGAGACATGAGTTCACATGCACAAAGTCATGTTGACTATCCCTAATCAGTCCTTGCCTTTCCAAATATGTGTGAATCCTGTCCCTCAGGATTCCCTCCAACAATTTGCCCACCACCGACATCAGGCTCACTGGTCTATAATTCCCTGGCTTGTCCTTATCACCTTTCTTAAATAATGGTGCCACATTAGCCAACCGCACCTCACCTGTGACTATCGATGATACAAATATCTCAGCAAGAGGCCCAGCAATCACTTCTCTAGCTTCCCACAGAATTCTAGGGTACACCTGATCAGGTTCTGGGGATTTATCTACTTTTATGCATTTCAAGACATTCAGCAGTTTCTCCTCTGTAATATTGACATTTTTCAAGATGTCACCATCTATTTCCCCACATTCTATATCTTCCATATCCTTTTCCACAGTAAATATTGATGCAAAATACTCGTTTAGTATCTCCCCCATCTCCTGCGGTCCACACAAACGCTGCCTTGCTGATCTTTGAGGGGCCCTGTTCGCTTCCTAGTCCCCCTTAATGTATTTGTAAAAACCCTTTGGATTCTCCTTAACCCTATTTTCTAAAGCTATCTCACATCCCCTTTTGCCCTCCTGATTTCCCTCTTAAGTATACTCCTACCGTCTTTATACTCTTCTAAGGATTCACTCAATTTATCCTGTCTATACCTTACATATGCTTCTTTCTTTTTCTTAACCAAACCCTCAATTTCTTTAGTCATCCAGCATTCCCTACACCTACCAGCCCTTCCTTTCACCCTGACAGGAATATACTTTCTCTGGATTCTTGTTATTTCATTTCTGAAGGCTTCCCATTTTCCAGCCGTCCCTTTACCTGTGAACATCTGCCCCCAATCAACTTTTGAAAGTTCTTGTTTAATACTGTCAAAATTAGCCTTCCTCCAATTTAGAACTTCAACTATTATGCCCGGAAAAGCTGGTAACGATGTGCGTGTGATGTGTGATGCATTGGCACGTCTATGAGATAACCTTCTGTGACTGTTGAGCATGGAGTAGTCAGACAGTGTATGGAGTTCGTGGAGGACTCAGTTGTGATATTCAGCCTGTTGGCTTCTTGCTCAGTTATTACATATGTTGCAATGCCAGCCTGCTTGTGGTTGGGGTAATTTGGTGCCACTATCTCCTTTCCTTGACTCAGTTGAAAGGTCTACTAGGCTTACAGTAGTCCAGGAAACCCACTGGTGAATCTTAATGAAAGAGGCTTTTGTCTTCAACAAGCTGTAGGTTTTTATATGATAACAAACAGGTGAGAGTGACATTAATAAGTGAAACACTGTGAGAAAGACCTGGATGCTAGGTCCATCTTCTCTGAGATCCTAAGATGTTCTGCCTTTACCTACCCGAATCCTTATGATGCCACCAGATGTGGTGGAGCTGAAGCAGTATCTCATGTTAACTGTTTCAGAACCATTCCCTTCAGCAATGTCAGCTTCACTGCAGTGAATCCTCTTGATATCTCAGAGCTAAAGTTCAGACAGAGATCATGGACTATGTTGTTATCTCCAACTTCTGCCGTAATGGTCGTGTGTCTCAGCTTAAAGTGGCACACAGGCTCTCTCAGCATGGCAGCAAACTCACCTCCAATGTATCACCAGGATTGTTGGGGTGTTGTCCTGTGCTGAGACAGTGCTGCTGTAGAGTCCAAACCCTCAGGAAAGTGACAATCATCCTCCCAGCATGACCACTCTTTAGTAGCTACCTGACAAAGGAGCGGTGCTCCGAAAGCATGTAATTCCAAATCAAGCTGTTAGACTATAGTCTGTTGTTGTGTGATTTTGAACTCGGTCAGTGTCCTGCCAGTCAGCTGGTCCAGACTGATGCCACCCATACTGAGGTGATGGTATCTAGAGCTGCTCAAAGGCACACTGCAAGGCCATCTACATCATCTCGCAATAAAGACTAGCAGCCTACTCTTGGCCATGTTTCAACCATTGGGAAAGCACCCCGTGAGTACTAGGACAGGCAGATCATTGGTGTTTGCATAATTGTTGCTGCAAGATATTTTGTGATTTTTTTTGTTATTTTTGAATGTTGGCCAAGGAGTTTCTATGATGGTGAGTATGAAATGAATGTGAATAGTTGGTCCATTATGCAACTGGGACGTTGTTCAAGCAGAGAGCCTCATTCACTCCTCCAGTCCATTTACCTACACAAGGTCCAGGATGCCACTGCCCTCCCTCCTCTGCTGCATTTTCTGCATATTTTACGAGCTGCAGAGCATTGCAGTAAGTGTCGCGACCCTTGGTTGAGGCAGTCCTTGTTATCCTGAGTTGGAATTCATGCACTGCAAACAAAAACGCTTCGTCGTCCCCCAAAATAGCACTGCATCAACAGCGTTGAAGAAAAATGTTGCAGACGTTCTATCAGCAACTTGTGAGTACCATCCATTCAGGTTCCTGCAGCCCATGCAGCGGTGCCTCCATATATCCACCAGTACTGTACCAGCTGTCCAGGAAGCAGCCAGAAATGCATCATACCCCTGGGAACAAGCAACAGTTGCAGTAGTGTTGGTGACAGCAGCATTGTGTGAAGCAATTTCCTGTCCTATATTTTGAAACTGTCATTCAAAAGGAAGGTTATATTATACATGACTAAATTCCAGGAGGACATAGTATATACACCAAAACTACACAGTGCATCAGTTCGAAGTATGTACTGATGAAGGTTAACAGTTTAAATGAATTGCTGTGGAGATTTAATATGATTAAACCAGAGATACAATTTTCTATATCGTTGCAACCATGTGAATCTGGAAACAAGCTTATTTGAATCAGGATATTATTTCCAAAGAATGTGGAGTGTATCAGATTCTTTATTCCAGATCTGTAATGAATAACCTTTAGTTCAGAGCTTATCTCTTTGAATTATAATAGCTCCTAATGCAGCACACGCTAAACATCATTCAGATTTATATGTAAGATCTCATAATTCTTCCTTGCGCACCAACCATTATGTGATCAGTGATTCCATGTAACCATAGAATTTATATCTGAGCAACGGTCACGCAATCTGAATGAAGATTGGTCTTTGTCCTTTTCTGTGCTTTTCTGTCTGATTAAATGACAAAATATTCTGAACCCTCTTCACACAACATAAAGTAGATAAAACATCATTTGATAAAAGATATAAATGTATTTACAACACACTGAGAAATCCATTCTCTAGTTCTCTTCTCATGTCATCAGAAAAATGTGCTGTTTGTCCTGTTTGGATGTTGGAGTCAGATAATAGAAACAGAAAATGAAGAGAAAGACTTATTGATCTCAGAGAATTGAGGTAAAAGAAGAAAAAGATGTGGACTGCACATGAGACAGAAGTGACCCCCAAGAGAAATGGTGTTTGATTTGCTATTGACTTCATTGACAACTCCTAACACTAAACTCACAATACACGATTACTGAGAGCATTGTTCCTGTAGGCGAAAGACCTCAGGTAAAGATTGGCTGGTTAACTGTTTAGGGTGCATTTTGAATGCCCTTCAGAGGCAGCTTTACTTTTCTTTGGTAAATTCTGGACTCTTTTCTTAATGGATCAAATTGAAAATGACTTAAGATCACTTTCTCACCAGAGGACAGTGTCTCAGTTCTTTTCTCACACTCATAATTTATCGTGTATACAACTTTTGTGCAAAGCAATGGAAATGACCTTTAGTGTCCCTTAATCAGAGATGGGGTATTTTTGGATCGCGTTAATGTCAACAGATATGATAATCTAAGTTTTTCACTTGAGTTAATGGATTGGACCTTGGTCACTGTTACAATTGAGGAAGGTATGACAATCATTTACACATTGTAATGCACACTGGAAGAGCTAGGGAATCTGCTTTAATGATATTCTTCGAGGGATAGATTGCCCCTAGAGAACATCACTGTTCTTTACATATTGACATGGAGTGTATCCATCTCAAAGAATAGATGGGGCTTTAGTCTGAACCACAATGCACTTCTAACCCTACAGCACTCCCTTTGTACTGCACACATGGGTGTCAGCCTTGATCTTGTACTCTGACCTCAGCAAACCCAGAGGTGAGTCTGCTATCAGTGAACAAAGTCAATCCAATATCTGTGTCTGATTCTTGGTGTGCAAGCTGCTATTTTATAAACATGATTTTACTCTTTTTTGTAAGTATGAGAAGGATGTTTGTGTTTCACTTGTGTCAGTTTGGCTTTTGCATATGCTGCCCTTGTACATGTAGGCATATAATCTGGACAACAATATTAGTCTCTAGGCTTGTCTGTTTAGCTATTGTGCTAATGATGGATGAAGAGCATAGCCCATAGATTTTATCAAACATTGTTACAGCCTTGTGCTTGTGTCCATTTTATGGTAGTGCTTCAGTGGAATATGATTTACACCACATTCACTCCTGCCACCACCAAATCTCAGTTGCAGCAGTGGGCACCATCTAAATGATACACTGCAGAAATTCACCAAAGATTCTTATATAGAACCTTCCAAGTCCATGATCACTTCCATCTCGAATGGCAAGGGCAGCAGGCTCATGGGAACACGTTCCCCTCTCAGCCCCTTGCCATCCTGACTTGGAAGTAAATTGTTGTTTCTTCACTGTGGTTGGGTCAAAATCCTGAAGATCCCTCCCGAATGGCATTGTATGTCCACCTTTGGCAAAGAGACCACAACAATTGAAGAAGGCAGCTCAAAATCAGCTTCTCAAGGGCAACTAGGGATGGTAAATAAGTGCTGGTCCAATCTCCTATGAATGAATAGAACAAAGTCATTGGGTTAATATAAGAGTTTTCATTTTGAAGTTCACCTGTAGGGTTTGTGTTCACACGAATGCAATTATTCTGTTGGCCAGCTTAGTTGCAGAGATGTCACAGTGATGCACTTGCATCTGCATCTATTTCTGAATTAGTGATGGAAATGATCTCTGTCATTTGTTGCTGAAAGGACATGTATCCTAGATGGTGTATTCTGAAGCTGAGTTTCATTCAGGATTGATCTTTGAGTTTTGACCATATTTTTTCTCAATTTTTCAAATGATTGCTAGCCAGACCTAATGGACTCAGACTGTGAATGTCTTTATTTCCTGTAATAGTTTATATTTTACATATTTCTTTTCTGGTTCAGAAATATCTAGTGGAGAAAATACAGTTTGACGTGTTGTCTGAATAAAGTAAATTTTCAGTGTTACCTGGACTGCCATGTGTATTTTTTCCAGTTTTCTGAGGGGTATATTTCCTCTGAGTTGCAGTACTCTCATTTTGTCACAGGCTTTTGTTAATGGCAATAGTAGTGCTACTGAACTCGTTGTATATTTTTCCCCAGTTTAGTTCAATGTGTCTTCCATAAAATAACTTAATGAACAGTAACAGGCTGGAAGTTTGAAAAATGAAAATGATGAAAAAAAGACTTTTTTAGCAGCTGTCTTCTAGCTGTTATGAACAATTCCCAGTCAGATCTGCAGAATGTAACTGCAACAGGAATGAATTCTCCCATCTGTACGCTCCACATACAGTGAAACACGGCCCGTAGTCATAGATTCACACAGCTCAGAAAAGGCCCTTCGGCCCATCAAATGTACACCCACATTGCCACTAAAAATGCGCTAACCCCAATTTCCTGCACTCATCCCATATCCTTGAATGCTTTGATATTTGAAGTATTCACCGAAATACTTTTTGAATATTGGAAGGTTTCTTTCCAGGCAGTGAGTTCCAGATTCCCACCACCCACTGAGTGAAAAGGTTCTTTTTTCCCAAATCCCCTCTGACTCTCCTGCCCTTTACTCTAAAACTATGCCCTCTTGTGATTGACCCCTCAACCAAGGGAACAGCTGCTCTCTATTCAGCCTGTCCATTGGGTGAGTCATCCTGACCAGTGGGTGAATGTAGTTTGCTGTTCAGTTTATGTTCCTTCACAAACAGCGCAGCAAGCAGCTTGTTACTCATTAAGCTCTCCCAAATTCAAACAATCTTACAGGCCAGCTGATGCCTTCTTGTTGGAAGAAAGTGTAATCCCCAAATGAAGGCATGCTAAGCCAAATCCCTACACCTCACTTAGACGTGCTGAGGCTTGATGGTTGTTGGGTTTTTGCAACAACACTTCTGTGAAGAAGTTGAGTCTTGTATATTTCATTACATCAAATATTCAAAACTGCACTGCCAGCAGTTTACAGATGGTGCACTTAAAAGTTAACAATCTGCCCCCGTGTTATATCCTGAACTGCAAATATCCTCATCACACACACACACACCAGGATTAGTGAAACTATAATGTGGTTCTAAGTGTAACATCATATGCAGATAAAGTTCAATGGGAGCAAAGTATAGTGCACTTGTGTTCTGTTGCTTATAGATTGACTGGCAAATCATGGATGAAAATGTAATATTTTGTGGAGGTGGATGGCAATTTGTAGTACTTTAAGATATGCCACTTTAAAGGTTGAGTTCTTGGCGTCAGAATATTGTATCCAGGTCAGAGGTTCTAGTGGCGGCCTGTATTCAGCAGGTCGGAAATTCTGGTGGTGACCTGTATTCAGCAGGTCAGGGGTCCTGGTGGTGGCCTGTATTCAGCAGGTCGGAGCTTCTGGTGGTGGCCTGTATTCAGCAGGTCAGGGGTCCTGGTGGTGGCCTGTATTCAGCAGGTCAGGGGTCCTGGTGGTGACCTGTATTCAGCAGGTCAGGTGTCCTGGTGGTGGCCTGTATTCAGCAGGTCAGGTGTCCTGGTGGTGACCTGTATTCAGCAGGTCAGAGGTCGTGGCAGCGGCCTGTATTCAGCAGGTCAGGGGTCCTGGTGGTGGCCTGTATTCAGCAGGTCAGGGGTCCTGGTGGTGACCTGTATTCAGCAGGTCAGAGGTCGTGGCGGCGGCCTGTATTCAGCAGGTCAGGGGTCGTGGTGGTGGCCTTTTAACTGACTACCACTAAGAAGGAGCCAAACCAGCTGGCACTGCCATCCACCAGAATGGGCTCAACTTTTGCTTTTGTCCCTTTTGACCTTCCCTTGAAAAACCAACCCATTGTTTTCACTGGCTGCCTCAATACCCCCAATGCCGCCTGATAATTGAAGCCAATGATAATTAGGCAGCACATTAACAAATGTGGCATAAATGTTTTGGACAAGAAGAAATAAATCATACTTTTGGCCTGATGTTACTTAATCCTTTAAATGGAATGCAAAATTGAACCTATTGTTTCTATTTTTTTATTGGATTAAAAACAGAGAGTGCTGGAGAAACTCAACAGGTCTGGCAGCATCTGTGGCAAGAGAAACCGAGTTAGTATTTCAGGTCCAGTATGACTGCCTCCGAACTGATCCAAGCTGTGAAATTAAAGTTTCAATGCTAATGACAGCAGGGAAGAAGGAACAGATGGTGAGTGTGCCCATGGCAAAAGCTGGAGCCTGTGATAATGGTGTTAAAGGAGCTCCAGAAATATAAAGTAGGTGTAACATTTAGCTGCGAAAAGGAGAAAATGGGTGCCCTCTGTTTAGAGCAAAGTCAACAAGACATAAACACGACATGGTTGGGGGAGAGTGAGAGAACAAAAGGCTATGCACTCGGAAATGATTTGAGTTTTGAGATTAAGACAGGTCAATTTTAGTTGGTAAGCTTATCAAGTGACATCAAGATCAAATTGAATAGTGAAACAGGCTGAACCATCTGAATAATCTACTCCTGCTTCTAAAGTCCCTATGAAATGCAGACTCAGACCCTGCCGTGTGGAATGCCTTTAAGTTACTGTATTATGGCAATATTATCCTCTGTGAATGAATCATAGATCTATTATTGCTTTAGAATGACAGTTACAAGTACAATATTGATGAAGTTCATAGCATTTGAATGCAATGAACTCAAGCCTGCACAGGTTTGACACTGACAGAACAGGATTCACAGTGACTGATTATTCAAATGGAGTGTGTTTCATTCAGAAACCATCAACTTCCTTTACTTCATCGGCATCCAAGCCTGATGTTGGATACCTCTGACCTAGAGAATGCTCAATGTTTAAGCGCAAAAGCAGCTGTTGCCCATAATTTTATTTGCTACACAAAATTGTACACCGAGCAGGAAATGTTCCTTAGCAGGCTTTTTGATATGAAGGAAATTAAAAATAGCAGACCAAAATTAACTGTGTTAAATGACCCTTTCATAGCTCCCTGATGATCAAGTAGGCAAAGTCAGCACCTGGTGTCACATTAATTTCATGCCACGGAAGATCCAAGAAGGAAAGGGGAAATTGACATAGATTTCAGTTTGTGGTTCACTTGGATGGGGTTTTCTGGTGAGTGGTTACATGTGTCCTCAGGTGAACACAGGATCACAGAACACTAATGAGAATTGACCCATTGGCTACAATATCAATCATAAGTGATTCAATCGTTTATGAAGGAAACTATTGAGAAATTTCCTAAACTGGGATTTCCTCAGAGCTGTATCTTTTTCATCACCTTAAATTCGCCAGATGGCTGGCAGAACCTTTTCTTAACAATGGAAGAAGGCAGCTGAGTTGTTAATTGGAACCTGAAGAGTTCCTTCCGTCAATGTTAAGCAACAGAAACTTCAGAAGGTCTTGTTATAAGCCAATATCCTGTTCCTATTCTCCAAATGGCTGGAGGAGATATCCGAAATAAATCCAGTCCCATTTGCCAGCATTTGGCCCACATCCCTCTAAACCTTTCCTATTCATATATCCATCCAAAGGAATTTTAAATGTAATTGTACCAGCATCCACCATTTCCTCTGGCAGCTCATTCCATAGTAATCTATATCCCAAGGAAGTAACTAATCTCACTCCAATATTCAAAAAGGGAGATAGAGAGAAAACAGGGAATCATAGACCAGTAAGCCTAACATTGGTAGTGGCAAGAATTCTCGAATCCATTATCAAGTACTTCATAGCAGACCATTCAGAAAGCATTGACAGGATCAGACAGAGTCAACATGGATTTATGAAGGGGAGATCATGCTTGACAAATCTGTTGGAATTCTATGAAGATGTAACTAGTACAGTAGACAAGAGGGAACCAGTCGATGTGGTATATTAGACTGTCAGAAAGTGTTTGATGGTCCCACATAAGAGATTATTGTCAAGATTAAAGCAACTGAAATTGAGGGAAGTGTATTGAGATGGGTAGAAAACTGGTTGGCAGAGAGGAAATAAAGAGTAGAAATTAATGGGTCCTTTTCAAATTGGCAAGCTGTAATTCATGGGGTGCCACAGGGATCACTGCTGAAATCCCAACTATTCACTAAATGTGACATCTCAAAGTTTGCAGATGACACCAAGTTGGGTGGGAAGGTGGACTGTGGAGAGGATACAGAAATCCTTCAGCATGATCTGGACAGGTTGGGTGAGTGGGCAAATCAATGGCAGATGCAGTATAATTTGGATAAATGTGACATTATTCACTTTGGAAGCTGAAACAAGGAGACAGTTTCCTACTTGAATGACTATAAATTGGAAGAGGGGAGTGTGTAGTAGGACCTGGGTGCCCTTGTGTATCAGTCACTGAAGATAGGTATGCAGGTACAGCAGGCAATAAAGAAGGCAAATGGTATGTTGACCTTCACTGTGAGAGGTTTCAAGTAAAGGAGCAGGGTTATGTAGTTGCAGTTATACAGAGCCTTGGTGGGCCACACTTAGAATATTGTCAGCAGTTTTGGTTTCCTCTTCTGAGGAAGGACACTCTTGATCTCGAGGAAGTGCAGCGAAGGTTTCCCAGGCTGATTCCGGGGATGGCGGGACCTAACGTATCAGGAGAGATTGACTGGGTTAGGATTATTTTCACTGGAACTCAGACATGTGCGGGGGAATCTAGCAGAGGCCTTTAAAATTCTAACTGGACTCGACAGGGTAGGTGCAGGGAGGATGTTTCTGTTGGTGGATGTGTCCAGAACCAGGGGTCACAGTCTGAGAATTCAGGCCAGATCATTTAGGACTGAGATGAGGAGACATTTCTTCACCCAAAGAGTGGTGAGCCTGTGGAATTTATTACCACAGAAGGCAGTTGATGACAAAACATTGAATGTATTCAAGAGGCAGCTAGATGTAGCACTTGGGGGAAATGGGATCCAAAGTTATGGGAGTAAGCAGGATTAGGCTGTTCACGGTGAATGGTGGAGCAGGCCTGAAGGGCTAAATAGCCTCCTCCTGTTTCTATCTTCTTCTTCTTCACACATGCACCACCTTCTGCATGAAAGAGTTGCCCTTTAGGTCCCTTTTATATCTTCCCCCTCTCACCGTAGGTCTATGATGTCTAGTTTTGGATTCCTGCACCCCGGGGAAAAGACCTTGTTTATTTATCCTATCCATGTCCCTCACGATTTCATAAACCTCTATCACGTCACCCCTCAGCCTCTGACGCTCCAGCTAAAAACAGCCCCAATCTATTCAGCCTCTCCCTATAGCTCAAATCCTTCAACCCTGGCAACATCCTTGTCAATCTTTTCTGAACCCTTTCAAGTTTCACAACATCCTTCTGATAGGAAGGAGACCAGAATTGCACGCAATATTCCAAAAGTGGCCTAACCAATGTCCTGTACAGCTGCAACATGACCTCCCAACTCCTATACTCAATGTTCTGACCAATGCAAGCACATCAAAAGCCTTCTTCACTATCCTATCTACCTGCAATTCCACTTTTAAGGAGCTATGAACTTGCACTCCAAGGTCTCTTTGTTCAACAACACTCCCCAGGACCTTACCATTAAGTGTATAATCCTGCCCTGACTTGCCTTTGCAAAATGTAGCACATCACATTTATCTAAATTAAACTCCATTACCACTCCTTGGCCCATCTGATCAAAGTCCCATTTTACTCTGAGGTAACCTTCTTCGCTGTCCACTACACCTCCAAATTTGGTATCAGGCTGTGAACTTATGATGTCCTACAGTGTGAAAGTAGGCCATTTGGTCAATTGAGTCTACATAGACGGTCCAAAGATTATCCAACCCAGATCCCCCACCCCGTCTCCCAATACCCAGTCGCACCCCCTCCCATTACCCTATAATCTTACATTTTCCATGGCTAATCCACCTAACTTACAGATCCCTGGAAACTATGGGCAATTTAGCATGGCTAACCAACCTAACCTACACATCTTTGGACGATGGGAGGAAACCAGACCATCCGGACGAAACACACGCAGGCATGGGGAGAATTGCAAACACCACACAGACAGTTGCCCAAGGGTGGATTGAGCCTTGGTCACTTGCAAATGAGGCAGCAGTGCTAACCACTGAGCCACTGTGTCGCCCAGATGTTGACAACATCTTCCAAACCAGTGACCTCTACCACTTAAGCACAAGAAGAGATGATGCAAGGAAAAATCACCACCTACAAGTCTCCCACAAAGCCACAAATCATTCTGACATCAAACTGCATCAAATCTTGGATTTGTCTTCCTAAAAGCACTCTGCATGGGCCTCAGCAGCTCAGGAATGTGGCTGTCTATCACCTTTGCAACGACAATTAGGAATGGGCAATAAATGCTGGATTTGCTGGCAACACTCAAACCAGATGGAAGAATATTAAAATGTGTTAAATGAGACAATCAGAAGAAAACAACAGAAAGTTGAGAATTCAAAACTGTGCTGCGACAGTCCTATAGAGTATGGTTACACCAAACGGGGACATGATCACATTACTCATATGCTGGAAGATTGTGGCAACAATCACTGGGATCTTCGTTTCTTTGTTGTAGATGAAGTTTGAGATTATAATTCCCAATTTGCTGAAGAGTTTCCTGAAATGACAAAAGATGTCCCTCCACCGAGGAACTAAAGAATAAAGAAAGGTTTCTAGTTATACAGTATCTCCTTGGAACCTCAGTGCAACCCAAAATGATTAATTCAGAATGTAGTCTCTCTTTTGTAGTCAAATGTGATGGCTGAATTGAATTCAAATGGTTGTCAAGTGTACCGAGGCACAGTGAAAAGCTTTGCCTTGCGAACAATACAAGCAGATCACACAGTTAAGTAGCAGAGATAAGTATATAATATGTAAATTGCCGCAAAAACAGAAATACAGATACAGGTGAATGCTAAGAGCTTGTGAGTCTATTCAGTATTCTAACAACAGTAGGGTAGAAACTGTTTTAAAACCGGCTGGTGTGTGTGTTCAGGCTTCTGTACCTTCACCCCGATGGTAGAGATTGTAGAACAGCATTGCCAGAGTGGGATGGATCTTTGAGAATGCTGGTGGCCTTTCCTTGACAGTGGGCCTGGTAGATGGATTTTATAGACAGGAGGTTGGCCTTTGTGATTGTCCGGGCCGAGTTCACCACTCTCTGTAACCGTCTCCGATCCTGAATGGTACAGTTGCCAGTGATACATCCAGACAGAATGCTCTTGATGGTGCACCTATAAAAGTTGGCAAGGGTATTCACCGTCATGCCAAATTTCCTCAGCTGCCTGAGGAAGAAGAGACGTTGTTGGGCCTTTGTAACCAGTGCGTCCACATGAAGGGTCCAAGAAAGCTTGTGTATAACAGCTCCCAGGAACTTGACACTCTCCACTTGTTCCACCTCTGTGCTGTTAATACCAGTGTAGCTGTTTAGCGTATATCAGGATGTGCAAATAAATAAACTATTCATCTGCCTTTGATGATATTGTCAAGGAATAAATATTGGCTGGGATTCCAGGCAGAACCTCCGTGGTGATCTTTGAAGGGGGCCGAAGGATTTTTTATTTTCTCTGAGAGGGTGTATGGAACTTTGTTTTTGGTTGATATTTGAAAGATGGTATTTCTCACATTACAGCACTCACTACTGTATCAAGTGTCAGTCGTGATTGTATGCTCAACTCTCTAACTTTTAATCCACATAAAAGACAACCAAAACTGAAATGCATGATTCTAAACAACGAGCAATGGTGATAAGTTCCAAAACTACATGATAAAATTGTATTTTTCTGTGTGCAATAATGGTTGACATATTCAGTGACTGCGTTTGTTCAGACCTTCAAATCACTGTTCCTGGAAAATAATGCATTCATTCATAACTGGCTGGTAATTTAGTAATAAACAGCAACTTCATAAATTTTACACAGAATGATGGTAACATTGTTCACTTTCTGGAGGTGTGAGATCACTTCTCTGTCTATCTCAATGACACACTCCCAGAGATTTCTTTGCCAGTATTCTCCAGCTTTTCCTGGAGTTTGTACTGTTACAGTTCCCAGCTGAGAAACCTACTGTATCACTTGCAATAATGAGCAGAACTCCCTTTATTCTAGTTCCCTGGTTCCATAGCATTGTCTCCAACTTGCCAGTTGCAATTGTTTTTTTTTGCAGCATGTTAAAGATCTACATTGATAAAGGTAATGCAATTGGAGCCTGAAATAAGCAAAAGAAAAAAAAGCAGGCTAAATGTTTCATGGTATGAACCTGAAAAGCAAGCAAAATTGGACAGTCAAATTCATTTTAATATTTTCCCCCCAATTTCTGTTTCTGCGCAGGGAAACCATTAAGGCAGAGCAGAATATTTTGCTTGTTTCATGTGTACAATGCAGTACTGTGTTCAACACTGGTCTGTATAGAATTGCACTTAAGTGTAACACTGCCTTGTGGAAGAGGTCATATGATTACTGCAGATTGGGAAGGACATAGTTACATGACTGTATTTCAATCCAAATATCTCCTTTTGATTAAAATGTGCATATATTATCATGTGTCAAAGTTATCAAATATATTTGATAATAGTTTTCATGCATTAACACTTCATTATTCCTGTCAACTTCTGCATATGCATTGCACATATAGAGTTGAATTTTATGTTTCTTTGGCTAAGTGCTAGTAGAGGCGAGTTTTTTGGAGTGTGTTTTTGCCAGGAGGCCTGCCAGGTTTTCTCACCATATCTTTCTAAACTTGGCACCTTGACTATTACACCCCTCACATCTGATTCTAGCCCCATCTTACCACACACCATTCCTGGAACAACACACAGCTCAGCAGAATTCACTGGCAGCTGTGTCACTAACAGCACCTTTCAAAGGTCACTGCGTATGGGCACTGTCAGTCTGGAGATGCCATATACAGTTGCTAACATTTGCCCTGGACATGGCATACAAGGCGATTTGACACTCTGCTTTGCAGGGAAGGAGAAGGAGAGATTCTGCTGGTCAGGCAGAATGTCATCTTCCTCCAGGATCAGCAGAAGAGACCATGACGTTAGACCATGCCAGGCGAAACTGAGGACTGCAGATGCTGGAGATCAGAGTCGGGAGTGTGGCGCTGGAGTGTGGTGCTATCTATGGTGGTGAGGTCTGTTTGTAGGTGGTAGAAATGGCGGAGGATGATGCGATGTATATAGAGAGTGGTGGGGTGGAAGGTGAGGGCCGGGGGGTTCTGTCCTCGTTGCGGTTGGAGGTGCGGGATGTAGATGAGATTCATTGAAGGGCATCATCAAATACATGGGAGGGGAAATTACAGTCTTTAAAAAAGGAGTTCTGGTGTGTTTTGTGATGGAACCGGTCCACCTGGGAGCAGATGCGGCGGAGGTGGAGGAATTGGGAATGTGGGGTCGCATTTTTACAGGAGGCAGGGTAAGAGGAGATGTAATCCAGATAGCTGTGGGACCCTCAGTGAGTTTATAGAAAATGTCAGTGTTGAGTCAGTCACCGTTGATGGAGATGGAGAGGTCCAGGAGGGGAGAGAGGTGTCCGAGATGGTTCAGGTGAATGTAAGGTCAGGGTGGAATGTGCTGGTAAAGTTGATGAACTGTTCAACCTTCTCATGGGAGCACCACTCCCAACCTCTTCTGCTACGTTGTTGACTGCATCGGGACTGCCAATACAGTCAACAATGTAGCAGAAGAGGTTGGGAGTGGTGCTGGTGTAACTATGGAAAATGGACTTTTCCTAAAGATCTGTCTATCTCAGCCTTGAATACACTGAATGACTCAACCTCGGCAGTCCTCTGCAGTAAAGAATTCCATAGATTCACCACCCACTGAGAGAAGAAATTCCTCCTTACCTCTATCTTAAATGTGCGAACCTTTATTGTCAGGTTATGCCCTCTGCTCATGGAGAGAAACACCTCTTTGTACCTACCCTGTGAAGTCCCCTGAGATTCCTATATACTTCAAAAAGGCTACCTCTCATTCTTCTCAATTACATGGAGTATGGGACTAACCTACTCATAACATACCAGATATTAACCTCATAAACCTTCTCTGGACTCCCTCCAAAACCAGTATATATTTCCTTAGATAAGGGACTTAAAACTACTCACAGTGTTCCCTCAGTAGTCCGAATGGTATCTTGTATAGTTTTGGCAAAACCTCCCTTCTTCTATACCTCATTCCCTTTGAAATAAAGGCCAACATCTTACTGCCTTCCCTATTACCCACTGGACTTGTACGCCAGCTTTTTGTGATTCATGGACAATGATTCCCAAATCTCCCTGTCCTGTTCATTTAAATAATATTAAGCTCATCTATTCTTCCTGCTAAAGCACATGACCTCACACTTTCCAATGTTAAATTCCATCTGCTAAGTTTTTTGCCAATCTGCTTAACCTGCCCAGATCTCTCTGCAGACTCTTTATGTCATTCTCAGTACTTGCCTTCCCATTTATTTTGTGTCATCTGCAAACTTGGCTTTAGTACACTGACTTTCCTATGTCAAATCATTCATATATATTATGAATAAATTGTGGTCCCAACACTAATCCCTGTGGCATGTCATTAATACAATTTGCCATTCTAAACAGAATGATGACTCTATCTCCCTTGTACAATAAGGCGTCAATTCATCTCTGTTTGCGCTACAGGTTTTTAAAGGAATAGTTGTACTTTTAATGCTTTCAGCCTTTTGGCAAATCTTTGGAGAGTGAAATCTTGTTGGGTGGTTTCCTTTATTTTGGAGAGGCACATTTCTGTTGTATTCAGTGTTGCTGCTAAGGTGGTGAATTCCAGAACGTGATGAGCTTACTGTTTTGGAACCTTTTACATGCTGCTGTAGCATTGTCCACTTTCTTCATTGGGAGGGCTGCTCTCAAATGCAAGCCTGCAATAGTCATCAGTTTCCCTTGCTTATATGTCTCATCCTGATGGTCTCTCTGAAACAGGAATGATATTCTTCACTGATGCTTTGGAGCTTTAATTGTATCCTGATGAAAATTCTTTGTGGTGTTTTGTAGTGGGAAGTGATAGTCACTTTGTTTCTTCCACCTTGGTATTCCTGACAAAGACAATGGCCAGGCACTCTTTCTCAATCTGGGCATAATGCTTTTGTGTTTGTATTGAGCCTGGATGCAACTGCAGTTGGCTGTCCTTGCTACATGAGGGCTATTCCATGTCCCATCTCACTGAGATCATATTGCAAGGTGACTTCATTCTTGACATAACCATATTTCAGCACTGGTATTGTTGGATAAGTTGCCTGATTTTGGTGAATACCTTGCTTTGTTCCATGCCCCAATATCACTGAGCTTCCTAGGCTGTGATCTGCTGTAATGAATCATACTCCAATGACAAATTGGGTAAGAATTTTGCCAAATAGATGGAGTTAATGGGTCCAACAAATTGTTGCACTGATTTTACCTATGTGGATCACCGTATTACGGCTACAATTCTCACGTTTTTAGCGTACCAATGAAGATGTTTCAGTATGTGACTCTAGGCATCGTTTTTGTTTAGCTTCAGAGTCACCTGGCAAGTTCTATCGAGTCATCACGCTAGATTTTGTTCATGGTGAGCAATGATTTCTTCCATTGAGGGTCGGCAGCTTGTCCATGAAGATATCCTAGTCCTGTGAATGCATCTCTGGCATCTGTTCGCAGATTAATTTTTTTTAGTGTGTGCGACTAATTGTCTTGGCACATTATGGGTTGTCTTGGCACATTATGGGTTAATAGTCCAAGCTTTAGACCTGCTATGGCTAAGATGAGCAGCATTTGTTTGCCATCTATGATCTAGAACTCCTGATCCTTGTTTATGTTGTTGTAATGGATTTATACAGTAATCTTCCCCCGCAGTATGAGTACAGTGTTTTCATATATTACTATAATTTCATGAAACATGCATTATACTACTGATTCTCAATTCTTAAGTGTCATGGTGGTATTCCATATCTAGCACAAAAATAAATATTGTTCTTCAGAAGATCAGGTAATTTAAGTGGCCGAGCATGTAAACCAAGAATATAGACAGTACTGTGGTCTGTCTGGGTCAGTGAATAACAACAGAACTTGAAAATAACCAGGATTACTAAGCTAACAAAAGAAAATTTGTCACTTTGTCATTTAAGGTTGTAGTTAGCTGTTTGAGAGCAGAGGTTGAGCAGTGAGTGATCCTAGCAGGGTGGAAACTGATAGAGCATATATCACTGTGGGGCAGAGGTCAATTTGATTTTTAATAACTGCGACCACTGTAATATATATTTATGAAGGCATGACAACTAGATATACAGGGTGCCTTCTTTCAAAGACAGCAGGTGTTCACATAGAAGGCAAAGACTGCAAATGGAAGATAAGGATGGCAAGCTAAGTGGGACAAATATGATGAAAATTGTATCTAAAGACATTCATTTTAAACAAAATTAGAGCAGTACAAATTCAATCTAAGCTCCTTTCTAAGACGGACTGTGCAAATCAGTTAGATGTCAAATGAAGTCGCTGTGTTTATTTCTCTGCCACATTACTCTTCATTCACTGTTTTCCAACCTTTTTCCTGTCAATTTTCCAAGCACTTTTACCCAAGTAGTTCCTTGTGGTGTGGTCAAGTTTATTTGAATAAGACAGATGACATATCAGATTACAGCAAAAGGGTCCAAAGAAAACTTTACATTTTCAAACACTTCAATCAGATCAGAAGATTTTTTTTTATCATAGGGTTCAGTATTGCTTGATAAAATTGAAAATATATTTGTAACCACAAACTTTAGTCGTTACTTATGGCAATGTATCTCACCCCAGTGATTGGATGTAGCCTCAGGGCAGTTTTCACTGCTGGACTTTCTGCTGATTGAGTTCATGTCCCTCAAGGCTGAAACATTGCTTTTCCATCACTTTTCGTCCATTACAAGTCCGTTGGTAAGTATTCATTATGTTACATTATTGAAATGATATGTAACAGTTTAGGAATCAGGTTCCATGGGATGCATTGAAATTCAAGCACACTCCAGATTGCCCAGAAAAAAAAACCTTTTAAAATGATTACATCAACTAAAGAGAAGCTCCTTATTGGTCTTCGAAATTGTGCTGTGAGAAGTGTCACCTGAAAAAGTGAACATGACTTTTGTTCCATATTTTGTCCAAAGGTTGACATCTCCAGAAATGCAACACTTCCTTCATACTGCACTGGAACATTACAGTTAGTGAAATCGGAATGGAAAAATAGCTCACAAGGCAGAGAAGCAAAGATAGATTCTTTTTGGAAAACTCATAACTCTCAACAAAAACATATCCCATTGAGAAAGAAAGAAGCTACAAGGCCAATGTCCATCTGTAGCTAACTAAGGAAATTAAGGATGATAACAAATTGTAGAGGCATTGTGCAATGCTGAATGATTGCTGGTAGCCCAGATGTTTAGGAAACTGTTAGCAACCAGTAAAGGATGACATAAAAAAGGAAAAAATTGGAGTATGAAAGAAATATAAAACAAATCGTAAACATTTCTACAAGTATTTTCATATAATCCCCAAAGAAATTAGTACAGATAAATTTAGACTTACAGTTAATGGTAGAAAGAATAACACATTAAGGTTTCATGTTTTGAAACATTTACAGTATTAAATGACTAAACACTGGTGACCATCTTCTGTTGATAACTGGTACTGTAAATGTTAGAAATAAATGATTTCTTTGACTCAAGCACACATTACACTCTTCATAGAAGCACAAATAGTTCACAAATAGTTTTAATTACCAATAGTTCACAATTGATCTCAGCTTGCAATGGTTTTATTTAACTTTCGAGTAAAAAATGAGGTCTGCAGATGCTGGAGATCACAGCTGCAAATGTGTTGCTGGTCAAAGCACAGCAGGTTAGGCAGCATCTCAGGAATAGAGAATTCGACGTTTCGAGCATGAGCCCTTCATCAGGAATAAGAGAGAGAGCCAAGCAGGCTGAGATAAAAGGTAGGGAGGAGGGACCTGGGGGGTGCAGTGAGAGAGGGACTCACTGAAATCCTTGTAGAGGGAGGAAGAGAGCTTCTTCAAGGAAGGCATCCTTGTAAGAGGATTCGCAGTAGGTTAAAATCTTCGAGTAAAAAATGAGGTCTGCAGATGCTGGAGATCACAGCTGCAAATGTGTTGCTGGTCAAAGCACAGCAGGTTAGGCAGCATCTCAGGAATAGAGAATTCGACGTTTCGAGCATGAGCCCTTCATCAGGAATAAGAGAGAGAGCCAAGCAGGCTGAGATAAAAGGTAGGGAAGCCAAGCAGGCTGAGATAAAAGGTAGGGACCAAGCAGGCTGAGATTTATTTAACTTTGTCAGCTAGGCTACCTCCAATCACAGAACAATCTCTAACTGTAAGGGTTAAACTGCAAATTTCTTCCTCCAGTTCCAGATAGCAAATCTTCCAGTCTCCTTTAGTGCCTCACAAGTTTCACTATTAATTTGAGCACAAGCTCTCACTCATGTTCTGAACTTTGGAGGTGAGACTGCCACCACAGATCATTTTTTTCCCCTAAAACTATAACTCTTCTTCCATGTCCAGGTCACTTTCTTTTCCTGGATCCCTATCAAACATTCCCGCCTACCTCCTGTTTTTCAATATTGCAATGTGTGTCATTAGTGTTCATCTTTCTCATGGGGTTTTCAATATTACATTGGTGCTGGCTGGTCTAGGAGAATGGAAATTCCCAGCATGGCAATTTTCCAATGCCTTGGAATTAGCTGTCTTTATAAAGGGAGATTGATATAGATTCTTCCCTTCAAAATGTTGATGCAGAGTTGGAAGATCAAGTGATAAGGTTAAGGTGCTGCCTTATTGCAGTATGTAACACTATATAACACTATATTCTGGTTGGATTCTGTGGAATCCTGTAGAAAGCCAGGATTCTAGTTCCCTCAACTGACAATACAGAAAAAAGTGTGTCACTGTGTATCTCCCAGGTTATAAATTCTGGTTCATTTAGGCAGAATTAAACCAAGCATAACCTCAAAAGTCAGCAGGTTGATAGATTATAGTTTACCTCGCTTAGAAAATCCTTTACAAAATGATGAAAGGAGGCTTGATTGCGCTTTCACCCAATTGGAATGGTTTGTTTGAATATTGGAGTATTGAGCAACCAGCTAACTTCCTTCACAGATCAGCTGTCTGGCCCACATAAATGGCCAAAATGATCTGTCTCATGCACATTTGGTTGCTGACCTGAGGAACATCTCCTTTCCAATGTTCCTGCAGATTCTGATAGTCCTCTGAACCTGTGCTCTTCATGAAATTCTTATATGCTCAACTGAATCCTGGATTAGCTTCTGGGGGAGCTACCCTCCCCCTCAATATCAGCTCCCTTCTGCACTCCACCTGCTGGTGCAATGAAGATGAGAATTAAGCATCAAGGATTTTGCCATGCTCAGATGTTTCTCTTTCCTCTGGTGATCTTAAACTGCTGAAAAGGTGATCAAAATTCCATCAGACTTAATGAAGCCAAACTCTCAATGAGAAATAGATTTCCAAGGTCAAAATCTGCTTTCACAAATAATGCTGTGAAATGAAACATCTCTTGTACATATTGTTATTCTCTCCACCTTCCTGAGGTGCTATAGCAGCAGCATGGAGAAGGAAACATCAAAGATATTTGATGCCAGGCTACAGCCCTGGATTACCCATTGCTGAAATTGTCTGTTGTTGCCCATTCTGTCTGAGGGAACTGAATGCATTCTTGGAGAAAGACAAAATAATGTCTAGGAACCATGATGGGCAGCCTATTTTCCATAGCAACACAAATTCAGTGTCCTCAGCTCTATTAATAGAGGCATAGTGTACAAGAGCAAGGAGGTAATGTCATACTTCGATAAGACATTTACTAGGCCTCAGCTGAAGTATTGTGTAGCGTTGTGAGTGCTACATTATACGAACAATGTAAATGCCTTGGAGAGAGTGCAGGAACAATTGGCAAGGATGAGAAAGTTCATTTATGAGGACTAATTGAAGAATTTGGGACTGTTCTCCTTGGAGAGAAGGTCAAGAGGAGATTTGATAGAGAGTTTTCAAAAGCATTAGGTAGGTTGGATAAAGTGGGTTAGGAGAAGCTGTTCCTGCTTGTTAAAAGGAACAAGAATAAGAGAGCATAGGACGCAAGGGTGTTGTGAGAAACAAACCTTCGCACAGCGAGTAGTTAGATGAGGGAATACATCGCTTGGAAATGGGATGGAGCCAGGTTCAACTGAAGCTTTCAAAGGGCATTGGATGTTTATTTGGATAGAAATGATGTGCAAGGGTATGGGGATAAAGTAGGAGATTGGCACTGGGCAATTTGGCTAAGTTGAAGAGCTGGTACAGGCATGATGGGCCAAATGTCCTCCTTTTTCACCTCTCCTTCTCCTTTATGCTGACCTAACAAAGTCCAGGAAAACAATGGATTGACTTCCAGCTCTGCTGCCTCAGATGGATATTGAGCATCTCCTGATAAGGCAGACAGCCATAGATAAAAGTAAATCAGCCTACAGCAATCCTAGCATCTTTGTCTTTGTGTTAAAGGCAACTCCATGGGTGGAGCCAAGTGATTGATGGCCTCATTCTCAAAGATATACTCTATGGTGGATCTGCCGACCCAATCAGTACCCTTCCACTGACACCCTCCTTCGACTGACTAAACTGGTCCTCACTCTTAACAACTTCTCTTTCCAATCCTCCCACTTCCTCCAAACCGAAGGAGTAGCCATGGGCACCCGCATGGGCCCCAGCCACGCCTGCCTCTTCATCGGCTATGTGGAACAGTCCATCTTCTGTAGCTACACTGGCACCACCCCCCACCTTTTCCTCTGCTACATTGAAAATTGTATTGGTGCTACCTCATGCTCCCACGAGGAGGTTGAAAAGTTCATCCACTTTACTAACACCTTTCACCCCGACCTCAAATTTACCTGGACCATCTCAGACTCCTCCCTCCCCTTCCTAGACCTCTCCATTTCTATCTTGGGCGACCGACTCAACACATTTGCTACAAACTAACCGAATCCCATAGCTACCTAGATTACACCTCCTCCCATCCTGTTCCCTGTAAAAACACAATTCCCAATTCCTTCGCCTCTGCCGCATCTGCTCCCAGGAGGACCAATTCCACTACCGAACGACCCAAATGGCCTCCTTCTTCAAAGACCGCAATTTCCCCTCCAACGTGGTCGACAATGCTCTCCAACGCATCTCCTCCACTTCCGCTCCTTCGCCCTTGAACACCCCCCCCCCTTCAATTGCCACCAGGACAGAACCCCACTGGTCCTCACCTACCACCTTACCAACCTCCAGATACACAGTATCATCCTTCGTCATTTCCGCCACCTCCAAACAGACCCTTCCACCAGGGATATAGTTGCCTTCTCTCCCCTATCAGCGTTCCGGAGAGACTACTCCCTCCGTGACTCCCTTGTCAGGTCCACACCCCCCACCAACCCAACCTCCACTCTCGGCACATTCCCCTGCAACCGCAAGAAGTGCAAAACTTGCGCCCACACCTCCCCCCTCACCTCCCTCCAAGGCCCCAGTGGATCCTTCCATATCCACCACAAATTCACCTGCACCTCCACACACATCATTTACTGTATCCGTTGCATTCGATGTGGTCTCCTCTACATTAGGGAGGCAGGCCGTCTACTGGCGGAACATTTCAGGGAACAGCTCTGGGACACCTTCACCAACCAACCCAACAGTCCTGTGGCTGAACTCCCCCTCCCACTCTGCCAAGGACATGCAGGTCCTTGGTCTCCTCCATCGCCAGACCCTGACCACACGACGCCTGGAGGAAGAGCGCGTCATCTTCTGCCTAGGAACCCTCCAACCACACGGGATGAATGTAGATTTCTCCAGCTTCCTCATTTCCCCTCCTCCTCCTTATCTCAGCCCAACCCTCAGACTCAGCACTGCCCTCTTGACCTGCAATCTTCCTCCCGACCTCTCCGCCCCCACCCCCTCTCCGGCCTATCATCCTCACCCTCACCTCCTTCCACCTATTGTATTCCCAGTGCCCCTCCCCTAAATCCCCTCCCCCCTACCTTTTATCTCAGTCCGCCTGGCACACCAGCCTCAATCCTGAAAAAGGGCTTATGCCCAAAACGTCGATTCTCCTGCTCCTCGGATGCTGCCTGGCCTGCTGTGTTTTTCCAGCATCACATTTTTCAACTCTCACTCCAGAGTTGACATGTAGCCCAGGGACAAGCCCATTGTGTTCTAAGATGTACAAATGTCAGATTTCACCTTACTGAGGTCAATACCACCAAGGATTGGGGTTCTAACTCTGCTCAGCTGGTTCACCAAGATATAATATTCAGCATTGCTTCTGGTGATGTGGATCCCTTTCACACAGGAGGAGCGAGTCAGCAGAAAGGCTATGACAAAATGCTGCTTGCAGATGTCATTTCAAGCTCGGCGGCATGCAACAAATCTCAACAAAACTACATTAATTCACAAGACCCTGTACTCAACAAAACAGGTTTCCTGGTTGGGGTTCGAACAATTTGCACCTCAATCTTTCTGTTTGTTAGTAGTTTTTCAGCTGCTCGTCCTCTTACCTCTGAGACCCACAGAGGCAGAGTCATTTACAGCACAACAGAGTACCATTTGGCCCATCATGTCCATTCTGGCTCTTCATGGAACAATCGAGTCCAAAGAGATCTCAGTTCATGTCTCTTCTTATTTGTGGATCTAAGAGATCCAATGGCATTACCTGAAGAAGATCCTTTGACCAAGCACTGTCTGGTCATTAGCAGAAAGTGAGGACTGCAGATGCTGGAGATCAGAGTTGAAAAGTGAGTTACTGGAAAAGTACAGCAGACCAGGCAGCATCTGAGGAGCAGGAGAATTAACATTTCACGTATAAGCCATTCATCAGGAATATAGGGAGGGGAAGGGGGTTGAGAGATCAATTGGGTGTGGGGGTGGGGTGAAGGTAACTGGGAAGGTGAGAGATAGATATAGGTGGGGGGTGATGGTGATAGGTCAGAGGGAAGAGTGGAGCAGATAGGTGGGAAGGAGGTTGGACAGGTGGGACAGTTCCAGAGGGCGGTGCCGAGTTGGATGGTTGGACCTGGGATGAGGTGGGGGGAGAGGCGATGAGGAAACTGGTGAAATTGATGTTGCTACCGTGTGGTTGGAGGGTCCCAGGGTGGAAGATGAGTCGTTCTTCCTCCAGGCATTGAGTAGCTTGGAATTGGTGGTGGAGGAGGCCCAGGACTTGCATGTCCTTGGTGAAATGGAAGGGGGAGTTGAAGTGATCGGCGACAGGGTGATGGGGTTATTTGGTGCATGTGTTCCCTGAAATGTTCCATAAGTTGGCGTTCTGTCTCCTCAAAGTAGGTAAGACATCGAGAGCAAAGTTCACAGTAGATGAGGTGTTTGGATGTGCAGGAAAATCTCTGCTGGATGTGGAAGGATCTTTGGGGACTTGGATGGAGGTGAAGGGGTAAGTGCGGATGTAGTTTTTGCACCTCTTTTGGTGGCAAGGGAAGGTGCTGGGAGCGGAGGGTGGGTTGTTGGGTCCATCGACCTAACAAGGGAGTCAAAGTGTTATAGAGATGTACAGCATTGAAACACACCCTTTGGTCCAACCCGTCCATGCTGACCAGATATCCCAACCCAATCTAGTCCCACCTGCCAGCACCCAGCCCATATTCCTCCAAACCCTTCCTATTCATATCCCTATCCAAATGTCTCTTAATGGTATCTGCAAAATGCTGATAGGGTGGGGAGAGAAATATTTCTCTGCTGGTGGTGTCTGATTGTAGGTGGTGGCAATGGCAGAGGATAATGCGCTATATCCAAAGATTAGTGGGGTGGAAGGTGAAGACGGGGGGGTGGGGGGGGTGGGGGGATGGGAACCTATCCTTATTGCGGTTGGAGGAGTGGGGTTCAAGTGTGGAGGGGTGGGATGTGGAGGAGAGGCAATGGAGGCTATTGTTGACTATGTGGGAAGGGAGATTGCAGTTCTTGAAGTAGGACACCATCTGGGATGTCCTGGTATGGAATTGCTCCTCCTGGGAGCAGGTACTGTGGAAGTGGAGGGATTCAGAGTAAAGGACTGTGTTTTTACAGCGGCAGAGGGGGTGGGAGGAGGTGTAGTCCAGGTAGCTGTGGGAGTCGGTGGATGTGCAGTAGATGTCCATGTTGAGTTGGTTGCCGGAAATGGAGACGGAAAGGTCCAGGAAGGTGGGAGGGAGGTGTCCAAGGTGGTCCAGTTGAACTTGAGGATGGGGTGGAAGGTGTTCATGAAGTTGATTAACAGTCAACCTCCTTGTGGGAGATCGATTCAGTCTTCAATGTAGTGGAAGAAAAAGTGGGGAATGGTGCCACTGTAACTATGTAAGATGGACTGTTCCACCTATCCGATGAAGAGGCAGGTATACCTGGGGCCCATGCAGGTGCCAATGGGTAACCGTTTTGTCTGAAGGAAGTGCGAGAATTTGAAGGAGAAGTTGTTAAGAGTGAGGACCAGTTCCACCAATCAAATGAGTGTGTTGGTGATGGGGTACTGGTTGGGTTGGTGGGAGAGGAAGAAATGGAGGTCTTGGAGGCCTTTGTCATAGTGGATGAACATGTACAGGGACTGGATGCCCATGGTGAAGATCAGGCATTGGGGGCCAGGGAATCAAAAGTCTTGGAGGAGATGCAGGGCATGGGTGGTGTCCCAAATGTACATGTGGAGTTCCTGGGCCAATGGGGACAGGACGGTGTCAAAATATGAGGAGGCAAGTCTGATGGGGCAGGTGCAGGCTGAGATGATGGGTCGACCATGGCAGTCAGGTTTGTGAATTTTGGGTCAGAGGTAGAACCAGGCGGCGCTGGGTTCCGGGACAATGAGGTTGGAGGCTATGGATGGAGATCACCTGAGGTGATGAGTCAATGGATGGTCTGGGAGATGATGGTTTGCTGATTGGAGGTGAGTTCATGGTCAAGGGGGCAGTAAGAGGAGGTGTGTGTGAGTTGGCGCCTGGCTTCAACGATGTAGAAGTTGGTGCGCCAAACTACCACTGTCCCCACCCCTGCATCTGCTGGTTTAATGGTGAGATTGGGGTTGGAGCAGAGGGAGTAGAGAGCTGTACGTTGTGCGAATGAGGGGGTCAGAGGGGTGGATAGGTTGAGGTGGTCAATGCCACGGCGGCAGTTGGAGATAATGAAGTTGAAGGTGGGTAGGAGACCAAGATGGGTGTCCAAGAGGATGGAGTATGTTGTAGGCTGGAGAAGGGGTCCTTGAAGGATGGGTGGGAGTCACAATTGATAAAGTAAGCAAGGAGACGGAGGAAGAAAGGTTCAACTTTGCAACACGTATGGAATTCATCGACCCAGGAGCACAGTGGGATGAAGGTGAGACCTTTACTGAGAACTGATCATTCATCCTCAGTGAGGGTGGGGGGGGTGGGGGTGGTCTGGGTGGATGGTAAAACCTCTACAGGGCTGCCATTTCTGTTTGTGGGACGTTGCTGTGACATTGGCCTCAGTTTTTCTAATATTAGAATTATGACACTTCAAAAAAGTGCTTCATTGGTTGTGAAGTGCTTTAGACCATCCTGAGGTCATGAAAAGCACTAGAGAAATATAAGTTATTTTTAATACAATGGCAGGGCCATCCAATTGTACCATTCACACACATTGGGCAAATAGCAATGACCATTTTCCGTTTCTACTGGAACTGCTCTTTTTTAAGCAGAGGAGATTAGGGAGACATTCTTTCAAATCAGGAAGAGTTGTTGTACGTTAAATACAGAGAAATTGGTTTTACAAGGATTAGTAGCCAGACAACAGAGCTCGGGTAACTGACAAAAATATCCAGTGAGTTATTGAAATCTGGAATGCATTGCTGGAGAGACTAGTGGTTGCAGGTTCAATGATTTTTTTTAAAAGGCTTCAGGTACATACTTGAAAGGGGAAACCTTTTGGGAAGGATCAGAGGAGTGAAACTAATTGAGAAGTTCTTTCAAAAAGCCAGCACAGTACCATTAATTTGACTGGCATCTTCTTGTACTACCCCAATCTCTGATGCTTTCCAATCTCACTCCCAAATCCTACATCATCTGTTAAATTCTGAAGGACTGTATAGATCAGCAGTTATCAAGCAGAAAGACTTACTTGTACTCCTTCCCCAACTCAAGCTGTGAAGGACTGAGGGGGTTCTGCTTTATTGTAAAGTAAACAGCAATGAGGCACATAACAGAAAATCCTTGCCGCAAATATGTATTGATCTTTGCTTTGTCTGTTTTCACCTCACTGCTCATCGGTCTCTTGGTGTCATAAAACTGGAATGCTTCGACAGGCTTGTAAAGACAGCATTTACACAGGGTGGATAATCTGCAAATGTTTCTCAAATACCCATCCATCGTGTAGCTTATTATTAGAACCCCACAGCGTGTCTTAATTGGGTTACTCATGTCACATGACTTGCACACTGAGGAAAACTCCAAATGCTTAGAATGACAACTATTTCAACATTGTGAATCGCCCATCCTAAGCAGGAGGTCCCTGGCACCAGTTATTTGGCCTGGCTTTTGAAGCCCATATTTCACATTGCTGAATGCATTCCTACACATCGAAGGGCCAAGCCAGCTATTGCAACACTGCCAATTTCATACAACTTGGCCCTGGGCTGGTCCAGTAGATCCGCTGTACTTGTGCGGGGCTATGACTTGTGCAGCTGCCTCTCAAGGAATGCTGTGGCTAAATCCCAGGAAACGTGTCAAAATGCTTGATGCTGGTGCCAATCCACAGACAGTCCGAAAACTCAAGGGTGTTCAAAAGGCTGTACAGTGCCTTGGTAACAACAGGATATCATCCATGCTTGATTGTCAGGTTATCCAATATACCTGAGTGAATAGTTGGATGTTATCAGTTGTATGCTGATTTAGAATACCTCAATCATGCCCTAAAGCTGACATTAGATTACTTACAGTGTGGAAACAGGCCCTTCAGCCCAACAAGTCCACACTGACCCTCCGAAGAGCAACCCACCTAGAGCAATTCCCCTACATTTACCCCTTCACCTGACACTACAGTCAATTTAGCCTGGCCAATTCACTGAACCTGCACATTTTTGGACTGTGGGAGGAAATCAGAGCACCCGGAGAAAACCCACGCAGACACAGGGAGAATGTGCAAACTCCACACAGTGGGTTGCCTGAGGCGGGAATTGAACGTGTGTGTCTGGTGCTGTGAGGCAGCGGTGCTAACCACTGTGCCACCGTGCCGCCCATAACTGACATAACTGAGGGCAGCTACAGTATTCTTGCACTTGACTATGCAACCGGTAACAAATTTGCAAAATGTCTCTTTGCCTAAAAATAGCAAAGAAACAGAATTAAAATATAAAACTGTTTAAGCTATGATTGAATATGAATTATGGTTTGATCTGTGTTGCCCTGAGGATAGGTTTAAAGATGGATAGACTCTGCTGTACTGTCTAAACTTCCTGCAATTTAATGAGAGTACACAGCTGCACATCTATTGTTACTTAAATCGGTTATTTAGTTGAGCGTTGCTTATATGACAACTTTAGTCATATTTAGCTTGTTATCATGTAGCAGTTTCTTTTAATTCCCTGCTTCTTGTACCACCGGCTGTTCCTTCCACCATTTCATAAGCACCAAGTCTTTATTGGCAGATTGAACAAGCAGCTATATTTATTTAATGTTACAGTTCCACCTGACTAAAATAAATTGTACTTTCAAACAAAATGGTATCAATTTACATCATAGAAAGTGGGCCAATTGGACTGGGTCAGTGTTTCTACCACATACAAACCTTCTCCCACTCTATCTCATCTCACTCCATCTGTAAATCTGTCAATTTCTTGATCTATTCAACTGGCTTTCCTATTAATGGCATTTGACACCTCTGATGGTGTAACATTCCTTTCGAAATGCATTTACGTGTCAGCCTGATTTATATGTTCAAGCCTTTGGATTGGTGGTTGGATCTATAATCTTCCGGCTCAGAAGCGCAGACACCATCTACAGAGTCAGAGTTGACATCCAGCTTACTTTGCAACCTTCCAGCCCTGTGACCTGAATAAAAGGAACAAGATCACTACAGCACTTTCTTCTGACTCACACATCTTATACTGACAATTTTAAAATGCAGTGTCTAGCTCCTGCAAATCACTGGCTAACACCATTTCAAGAAGGTTTCCATTTCCTATGTTGCCTATTCTGCAGTGCTTCCTATTATGGAGTTCATCACAAATAGAGAGTCAATGACATCACCACAGGAAATGACATCACCAACCCAAGGAAACCTAAACACATAAATAGAAAGTGGGTCAATAACACTAGTGCTTTGTTGGAGGCTCAGTATTGATGTTACCTCATACAGTGACGAAATGTCTGAAAATGAACCTTCCAGCTCAGTGAGCAAACTTACATCCAGAGGCAATTTCTACTCAGTCCATTTGGAACTGGTGCCTGTGCTGTGGAGCCAAGAGCTACCAGCCAACAATTGAAGCAGAGTGTTGCTGTCAATTCCCTTTTCTTTACTTGGTCTAATGGCCTGCTTGGTTAATAGTCATAGAGAGTGAAACACTAGTGAGTCTTAACAACAAAGATAATATATTACATGGTAGTCATAGGTATAAGTTACATTGAGTGGTTGGACCAAATAACTCAGACTTTCTGCAGCCAGAGGGCCACATCTGACTCAACTTGGATCTCAAGAAAGGCTGTTGTTATTCCCACCAATGGCATCATCTGATTGGGTGGAGTTTAAGCCTCTCTCCTTATACAACACAAATTAGGGTTGAGAGAAAAAAAAGTCATAGAATCCCTTAAACACAATTGAAAAAATAGAATTAATCATTCATTTATCCCAGGGAGTGTAAGGCATAACAACCGTTACTGATTTAAATTGTGGAATTCCCCAACTAACATTATAATGACCATCCATTAGCACAAGAACTGCTATATACAAAGACACACTTCACTCATGCCTTCTCACAGGGTTGGTAGCTGCTTTGTCAGCATCACAAACGTCACAAGAACCATTTTTAAAGAATTCAGTCGAAATAGTTTTAAAAGTACCAATTATAGCTTGCATTATTGCAGAAAAGAAGTACCAGAAATTGAATTGAAAAATTCAGCGATGCACAATAACAGACATCATCTGTGCTTGAAACATTATTCATTGTTAAATATGATGTGGAGGAGCCGGTGTTGGACTGGGGTGGACAAAGTTAAAAATCACACAACACCAGGTTATAGTCCAACAGGTTTATTTGGAAGCACTAGCTTTCAGAGCACTGCTCCTTCTTCAGGTAACTAATGGGGCAGAATAATAAGACACAGAATTTATAATAAACCTGTTGGACTATAACATGGTTTTGGTTAATTTTTTAACTTCATTTTTAAAAGTTGACTAACTTTTGAAGTGACCAAGACAGAAAACATCATTTAAACTCAACAGGTTCGGCAGCATCTGTGGGGAGAGAGCAGAGTCAACATTTCAAATCCAGTGACTCTTCGGCAGACCTGCTGAGTTTCATCAACTATTTCTGTTTTAGCTCCAGATCTCCAGCATCGGCAGTTCTTTGTTTTATTTTGAAACGACTAACATGGGAATGGTTCCATAGCCGTCTTGGTATTCTCTTATCATCACTGCATTTGCAAGCTGCTCGTGGAATTGATCTTTCTAATCAGGTTATCAAAGTTGAATTCCAATAAGAAGCTTAGGGTGACAGCTGTATGATATCACTTGTTACCAGATGCTGTAACTGGGGAACATGAGATAGAAGAGGTGCAGCTTTCTAAGACTCTGACAATATTTTTGTATGTTCCTGTGAGGCTGTGCCGTCCCAGCTGTTCCCATGTTTCAACTCTTCCTATCATTATTTGGAGATGCTGGTTCACAATCACCTGATGAAGGAGTGTCGCTCCGAAAGCTAGTGTGCTTCCAATTAAACCTGTTGGACTATAACCTGGTATTGTGTGATTTTTAACTTCCTATCATTGTTTTTCATTTAAATATATCAGTGATGAATGGTAAATTATGTTGTGGTTTTAGCTATAATTTTCACTGACAGTCTTTAGCAGTGTGCCATGGTAAAATGAGGGGGGTGGAGTGATATAGTGGAATTGTCACTGGACTAATAATCTAGTGACACAGGTTTCAATCCTATCACAGCAGATGGTAACATGGGAATTGAGTTAACAAATTTAGAATTAAAATCCAGTTTAATGGCGACAATGAAACTATTGTTGTTTTGTTGTAAAAGCCCGTTTACCTTCCTAATTGCATTACCTGGTCACATGTGACTTCACCACCTCAGAAATGTGGTTGGCTCTGAAATGGCACAGCACTGAAAATGTGTTGCTGGAAAAGCGCAGCAGGTCAGGCAGCATCCAAGGAACAGGAAATTCAACGTTTCGGGCATAAGCCGGATTGCTGATGAAGGGCTTATGCCCGAAACGTCAAATTTCCTGTACCTTGGATGCTGCCTGACCTGCTGCGCTTTTCCAGCAACACATTTTCAGCTCTGATCTCCGGCATCTGCAGTCCTCACTTTCTCCTCTGAAATGGCCCAGTAAATCATTCAGTTATAACAAATTGCTACAGTGTCTTGCAAACATGGACCACCAAACATCAATAAAGGCACTGGCAGGAAGGGCACTGCTTGTCAATGGCCACTCTGGTGTTTTCTTCCTTCCTGGTGGTGGAATATAAATAAAGATTTCTGCACTAGTTTGTTCTTCACTGTGTCCTACACCTGCACACACACGACATGGGTGCTGGGGAAAGCACACTAGCTTTCGGAGCGACGCTCCTTCATCAGGTGATTGTGAACCGGCAACTTAGAAAAGGATGCCTCTTGTGATGAAGAAGTCTCCTCCCCATAGAGCACTACTTGGAGATCGCACTGAGGATGACATGGGTACAGAATGTATATTGGATGGGTGACTTCAATGCCCATTACCCAGAGTGACTCAGTCATAACAGTACTGATTGAGTTGGCCCAGCCCTGAAGGACATGGTTGCTAGACTGAGGCTTGGAGCAGGTGATGAGGGAACAAACAAGAGGGAACCAACAACCATGCCTTTTCCTCACCAATCGAACTGGAGTAGTTGTCTCTGTTCATGACAGCTTTGGTAGGTTAGATCACCACACAGTCTTTGCGAAGACAAAGTCTGTCTTGACATTGAGTCAGGTGTTACACTATGACCGTGCCAAATGTGGTAGGTTTTGAATTAATCTAGAATAGATTTGAATACATCAAGATGGGACATCCATGAGGCACCATGTGCTATCAACAAAATTGTATTCAACCACAGTTTGTAACATCTAGGCCTGGCATACTGTGCCAGTACCTTCAAGCTGAGTGACTAACCCTGGTTCAACAAGAGTGCAGGAGGGCAAATCAGGAGCAGCACCAGGCATCCCTATAAATGAGGTGTCAACCTGCTGAAGCTAGAATACCGATTTGAATATCAAACATTGTAAGCAGCATGCGACACACAGAGCTAAGTGATCTTATATCAAAGGGATCATATCTAAGCTGTGCAGTCTGACCCATCCAATTATGAGTGGGTATATCTAATTAAACAACTGACAGAAACAGGAACTCAGCAAATATCCACATCTTCAGTCATGGGGAGATCAGCAAATCAGTGCAAAAGATAAGGGTGAAATATGCAAGTACCTGTAGCCAGAGTCAATAAAGTGCTCAAAGCTGTCATCAACACTGCTATCAAACAGCACCTGCTCAGCAGTAACCTGCTCAGTGACGCCCAGTTTGGATTCCAGCAGGGTCACTCAACTCCTGACCTCATTCCAGCCTTGGGTCAAACATGGACAAAAGAGCTGAATTCCAGAGGTGAGGTGAGAGTGACAGCCCTTGACATCAACGTCGCATTTGACCGAATGTGGTATCAAGGAGCCCTGGCAAAACTGGAATCAATGGGTATTGGGGGCAAACTCTCTGCTGGTTAGAGACATCCCTGGCATCTAGGAAGATGGTCGTGGTTGTTGGAGGACAGTTATCTCAGTTCCAGGACATCTCTGCAGGAGTTCCTTAAGGTAGTGTCCTGGGCTCAACCATCTTCAGTTGCTTCATCAACGACCTTCCCTCAGTCATAAGGTCAGAAGTGGGGATTTTTGCTGATGATTGCACAGTGTTCAGCACCATTCATGACTCCTCTGATACTGAAGCAGTCCATGCTCAAATAGAACAAGATCTGGACAATGTCTAAGCTTGGACTGATAAGTGACAAATAACATTCATGCCACACAAATGCCAGGCTATAACTATCGTCAATAGGAGACAATCTAATCACTGCCCTTTAACATGCAATGGTGTTATCAGTACAGAATCCCCCACTATCAACAGCATAGTGGTTACCATTGACCAGAAACTCAACTAAACACAGTGACTACAAAAGTAGGTAACAGGCTAGGAATACTGCAGCAGGTAGCTCACTTCCTGACTCCCTAGAACCTACAAGGCACAAGTCAGGAGTGTGATGGAATATTCCTCACTTGCCTGTAGCTCCAGTAACAATGAAGAAGCTGACACCATCCAGGAAAAAGCAGCCCGCTTGATTGGCACCACATCCACAAACTTTCACACCCTCCACCCCAATGCTCAGTAACAGCTGTGCGTATTATCTAAAAGACGCATGGCAGAAATTCACCAAGGTCCTCAGACAGCACCTTCCAAACCCATGACCACTTCCATCTAGAAGCACAAGGGCAGCAGATACATGGGAACACCACCACCTTCAATTTCCCCATCCAGCCGCTCGCCATCCTGACATGGAAATATATCGCCGTTCCTTCACTGTTAATGGGTCAAAATCCTGGAATTCCCTCCCTAATGGCATTGTGGGTTAACCCACAGTTGGTAGGCTGTAGCGGTTCAAGAAGACAGCTCACCATCACCTTCTCAAGGGCAAATAGGGATGGGCAATAAATGCTGGCACAGCCAGTGATGCTCATCCTCCACAAAAACTGAACTATAAACAAAAGTGCGAAGTGAATAATCTAACTTGGTTTCCTCCTGTTGTCTGCCACATCACAGATGCTGGTCTTCAACCAGTTTGACTCATTCTCTGTGAAATCAAAACATGGCTTGAAAGGCTATGGGCCTTGACACAACTCCAACAATAGCTTAGGTTCTGAGGAAGGAGCACTCAACCTGAAATGTTAACTCTGATTTCTCTCCACAGATGCTGCCAGAGCTGCTGAGCTTTTCCAGCAGTTTCTAGTTTTGTTTCCAAAAATAGTGCTGTGGAGTTGTGCTCCAGAGCTTTGTTGTATGCCTCGACAATTTATTCCAGCACAACTGCAACACCAGGATCTACCCAACCATGCTGTGGTTATGTACACCAGCATGTTCCCCCACCGCCAAGCTACTCACCATCTTGACTTCCAAATATATAACACCGTTCCTTCACTGTCACTGGGTCCAAATCCTGGAATCCCCTCCCAAAGGATATTGTGGATCAACCTACAGCACGTAGACTGCATCAGTTCGAGAAAGCAGTTCCCCACCACCTTCTTAAGGACAACTAGGGACAGACAATAATGCTGGCCCAGCCTACTATGCTCATGTCACACAAATAAGTAAATCAAAGAGCAGGAGAAGCCCAACCCAACCAATTACTGCCAAAAGTCTAGTCTCAATCATCAGCAAAGTGATGGGATTTGTTATCGACAGTGCTATCCAGCTGAATTTACTCATTAATCCTTTGCTCACTTTGTTTTTTGCTCAGTTTGTGTTCGATCTGACCAACTCAGTTCCTAACGTCAATACAGCCTTGATGCAAATACAGACAAAAGAGCTGAGCTCATGACGGGAAGAGAGGCTGTGGTCATTCAGGCACTTAAGTGGACAAATTCAGGTCTATTTCTAAACAAAGAATCCCATGGCAGAGCTGTCAGCCAATCAAAAATGGGCTGCTCTTTATTGCTCAGCAGTGTCACTGGGTGATGGTCACTGCTGCAAGTTCTACACTCACTCAATGAATCGGATTACTGATGGACAGTAATGGGCGGGGAGTCTACAGAAGAGGGTTTGGCAGCGAAGGCTGGGAGGTGGGGTGGAGCTTTCACAGGGTCTGCCTTTCCAACGCCAGTTCCCTTGATCAGGCAAGAAGTGCCTCTGAATGTGGTGTTCATGCCCTGAGAACCTGCAAACAACATCATTAGGCTTCAGTTTTCATCCTTCCTGCTGTGGTGGGATTAGCCCCTGAAGTGTGGTTTAATAGCTAATATAAGGTCGTCAACTGGCTGTGATTCTTATCATGGATTTAATTAGAGCAGTGGCTGGCAGGAAGGTGATGGGAACAAACCTTCCATTGGGGTTGGCATTAAATTCTACCCTTTGATGCCTGCTGGACCAATGACAATTAGCAATGGTTTTGAATAGAAAGAAGCAGTAACTTTCTTGTGTATTTCAGCACCTGATGCTTTTTTTAAAAGCTCATGTCATTTTTTTAAACAGCTGTAACTAATCCAAATCTCATTCTGCAATAGATGCAGGCAGATGTTAAAACTACAGACACTTAAATAGAATCAAGACATTGTTTTAGAATTTGACCTTAGCTCCACGAAATATTATCAGTTGCCCTAGGCTTCCACTTTCTGACTGTCTCTGGTAGTTGTTGACAGAGTTAGAAATTGATGAACCGTTTACGATGAGCTGCTTGTGCTGAATACTGTAGGCACATCAGTCTTCCTCAACATTTGAAGTGTGCATGCTTGATCACGCAGACAGTTAATCAGTTCAGCTAACACGGAGATGTATGAGACACAGAGACAGCAAATGAAAGCTCATCTATACTGACCTAAATATTTGTAAAGTCTTCACCAGATAACACCAGAGACCAATTCCACAAATCCCACACCCCTGAAGGCAGCACCTATAATTTTTGATAAGGTGAGAGTGAGGGTAGTTTGCACATTGTATGTCCATGAAACACTGAAGCATTTGCATAGACATAAGTGCAGCCGCATTAAATCAATCCAATTTTCATCACTGGAGTGTTCAAAATATGATATATGGGTTTCAGAAGAATATCTAATTCAGAGGTCTTTGAAGATCATAGGCTCCCTACAGTGTGGAAGGAGGCCATTTAGCTCAACAAGTCCACACTGACCCTGTGAAGATTATCCTACCCAGACCATGACCCCTATGCCTGTAACCCTACATTTCCCAAGGCTAATCCACCCAACCTGCACATCCCTGGGCACTATGGGCAATTTAGCATGGCCAATCTATCTAACCTACACATCCCTGAACACTATGGGCGATTTAACATGGCCAATGCACCTAACCTGCACATCTTTGGACTGTGGGAGCACCCAGACAAAGCTCATGTAGACACAGGGTGAATGTGCAAACTACACACAGACGGTTGCCCTTGAGTAGAAATGAACCCAGGTCCCAGGTGCCGTGAGGCAGCAGTGCTAGCCACTGAACCACCATGCCACCTATGCCATTCTCAGAGTAGATGTAGTACATCCTTATGGAACAATTAGGTACGATTTTGGATAGGTCCGAGGGCATCCTTGGCAAAGGTTCGATGCCTTTTGGGAGAGGCCCAGTGTCATAGAGTCACAGAGATGTACAGCATGGAAACAGACCCTTCGGTCCAACCCATCCATGCCGACCAGATATCCCAACCAATTCTAGTCCCACCTGCCAGCACATGGCTCATACCCCTCCAAACCCTTCCTATTCATATACCCATCCAGATGCCTTTTAAATGTTGCAATTGTACCAGCCTCACCACTTCCTCTGACAGCTCATTCCATACACATTACATCCTTTGCATGAAAGTGTTGCCCCTTAGGTTTCTTTTATATTTTGCCCCTCTCACCCTAAACCTATGCCCTCTAGTTCTGGACTTCTGTCTATTTACCCTATCCACGATCCTCATGATTTTGTAAACCTCTATAAGATCACCCCTCAGCCTCCGACACTCCAGGGAAAACTGCCCTAGCCTATTCAACCTCTCCCTATAGCTCAAATCCTCCAACCCTGGCAACATCATTGTAAATTTTTTTTGAATCCTTTCAAGTTTCACAACATCTTTCCGCTAGGAAGGAGACCAGAATTGCGTGCAATATTCCAACAGTGGACTCACCAATGTCCTGTACAGCCGCAACATGACCTCCCAACTCCTGTACTCAATACTCTGACCAATAAAGAAAAGCATACTAAATGCCTTCTTCACTATCCTATGTACCTGTGGCTCCACTTTCAAGGAGCTTTGAACCTGCACTCCGAGGTCTTTTTGTTGGGCAACACTCCCTAGGACCTTACCATTAAGTGTATAAGTCTAGCTAAGATTTGCTTTCCCAAAATGTAGCACCTTGCATTTATCTAAATTATACTCCATCTGTAAATTCTCAGCCCACTGGCCCATCTGGTCAAGATCCTGTTGTAATCTGAGGTAACCTTCTTCGCTGTCCACTACACCTCCAATTTTGGTGACATCTGCAAACTTACTAACTGTACCTCTTATGCTCGCATCCAAATAAATTATATAAATGATGAAAAGTAATGGACCTAGCACCGATTCTTATGGTACTCCATTGGTCACAGGCCTCCAGTCTGAAAAACAACCCTCCGCCACCACCCTCTGTCTTCCACCTTGGAGCCAGTTCTGTATCCAAATGGCTAGTTCTCCCTGTATTCCATGAGATCTAACCTTGCTAATCAGTCTCCCTTGGGAAACCTTGTCGAATGCCTTACTGAAATCCATATAGATCATGTTTACCATTCTCATCAATCCTCTATTATTTCTTCAAAAAACTTAATCAAGTTTGTGAGACATGATTTCCCATGCACAAAGCCATGTTGACTATCCCTAATCAGTCCTTGCCTTTCCAAATACATGTACGTCCTGTCCCTCAGGATTCCCTGCAACAACTTGCCCACCACCAACGTCAGGCTCACTGGTCTATAGTTTCCTGGCTTGTCCTTACCACCTTTCTTAAACAGTGGCACCACGGTAGCCAACGTCTAGTTTTCAGGCACCTCTCCTGTGACTATCGATGACACAAATATCTCAGTAAGAGGCCCAGCAATCAACTCCCCAGCTTTCCACAGAGTTCTTGGGTACACCTGATCAGGTCCTGGGGATTTATCCATTTTTATGCATTTCAAGACATCCAGCACATATGGACATTTTTCAAGATGTCACCATCTATCTCCTACATTCTATATCTTCCATGTCCTTTCCCACAGTAAATACTGATGCAAAATACTTGTCCTTTGAGGTTGTTAAAGATGGACATGAATCTGTGTAAAAATGTAGGCTCACTCCTGGGAATTTTCAAGTTGATTGGAACTGTTAAGCCATCTGAGGACCTACAAATATAGTCTGCTGACATTAGCCTGAAAGCTTTCATTATAAGATTTGTGCTGCATGACTTTTTCACAGAGAGGGTGGTGTGTCTATGGAATGAGCTGCCAGAGGAAGTGGTGGAGGCTAGTACAATTACAATATTTAAAAGGCATCTGGATGGGGGTATGAATAGGAAGGGTTTAGAGGGATATGGGCCAAATACTGGCAAATGGAACTAGATTTATCTGGGATATCTAGTCAGCATGGATGAGTTGGACCAACAGCTCTGTTTCTGTGCGATACATTCCTATGACTCTCTGAGACTGATTTCACAACTTATTAACACAGTTCACAGGTTCACTGGCAACTCCACGCGCTTTCAAAATCTTTAAAGTGGGCCACTTTTACAAATGGTTGCTTTTTTAATGTAGGGTTATGTTGTCGAATGAAGTTACGTGTAGTAAATGGATTCATTAATAAGAATGTCTTAAATAAATAATGAATTCATCAATATAGACACTGCTGACAAAGTTTATCTTGAGTCCTGATTTATGTCCTGAGTGGATACTAGTTGAGTTGAGATGGGGAGATTAAGAAAAAGGTTGTTAGGGTGCAGAGATTATCACAAAGTTAGCTAAGTGACTATAAAGGCAAGTGTGTAGTGTGGCAATAGCAAGTTTTGGAGGGTATAAGGGGTGAGGAGGGTGTGTAGAGGAGCATAGGTTGACATTGAAGGTGTGAGGGGCCCAGAGAACATGTTGGTGGCACAGGAGTGCATGGAAAGGTGACAGACCATGGGGAATGGGTATTCAAGCATGGTACGGATAGACCATAACGAGTGTGTGGTAAGATGAGGGTATGTGAGGATTGAGGGTTATTTTATTATTTTTTACCAATGTGACAAAACCCGTCTGCACCAAGACAGGCATTTCACACCCAGCAGAGCCTGCAGCTGCCTCCTCTCTGGATCCTTCCCATAAGCCCAGCTCCCGCCATCCTCTGGCCAACTCTCTGGGGCACTTTCTCAGACATTTTGAGGTTTACAAAATCATGAGGGGCATTGAAAAGGGCAAGAGTCTTTTCCCAAGGGTGGCAGAGTTTGAAAGGGTGGCATGGTGACTCAGTGGTTAGCATTGCTGCCTCACAGCACTGGGGACCCAGGTTCAGATCCAGCCTCGGGTGACTGTGTGGTGTTTGCACATTCTCCCCGTGTTTGTGTGGGAGCTACCGCCAGGTGCTCTGGTTTCCTCACACAGTTCAAAGATGAGCATGTTACGTGAATTGGCCATGGTAAATTGCCCATAGTGTTTAGGGGTGTGTGGGCTAGGTGCATTATTCAGGGGAAATGTAGAGTAATCCGGTAGGGAAATATGCCTTGGTGAGATACTCTTTGGACTGTCCATGTGGATGTATTTGGCCAAATGGCCTGCTCCCACACTGGTGGGTTTCTATGAAAACCAGGGGACATATTTTTAAGGTGACTGGAGAAAGATTTAAAAAGGATGTGAGGTCATTTATTTTTTGCACAGAGAGTGGTTTGTGAACTGCCAGAGGAAGTGATGGATGCAGGTACAGTTACAATGATTCAAAGATATTTGGATAACTACTTGAATAGGAAATGTTTGGAGTGATATGGGCCAAGCACAGGCAGGTAGGACAAGTTTAATTTGGGAACATGGTTAGTGTGGATGGCTTGGACCGAAGGGTCTGTTTCCATGCTGTATGACTCTAAATTGGGTTTGCCCATCTGGGAATGTTCATGATTGTGCACTCTAGACTTGGGAGTAAAATTAAACGAATTGTGGAAACACAGATTAGGCTTGATTGTGACACAATCTGTAGTCAAACAGCCCTCAGTCACTCACCAGTGGTGCTCCCAGACAAAAACTGGACAACTACTTCAAATGGAGACAAACATAAATGCATCTACATGCAAAATATTGAACCTGAGAGAAACAGCTATTTTAGAATAATATTCCAAGTGCCATTATAAGCGTAAGTGCAACAGTAGATGGAATAGATGCACTGAAGTTGGCATGTCGTAAATCCAGGAACGAGTTGGGATCCTCATATGCTCATACATATTCAGAGAAGAACTGCTTCCGTCAGAACCGTAATGATCAAATGAGTGTGGACGAGCAAACTTGGAAACAATGAGCCAAACACGTTTCAAATCAGACATTTCCTTCCACCTAGCTCGTGAAAGGGTGTCAATCAGATCTTCCCCCTGCCACATCCTCCTGGGTTGACACATCACCAAACTACAGGGAGTTTCCAGTCAAGAGGTAAGGAATTTTCTGTCACATGACTAATTTTTCACAAGCCTTCTGGAAGGTTTGTTCTGCAATCTCGCTCACTCTGCGGCAGTGAACAAAAGCAAATTGTCAGCAGCGGTCAAGGATAATGAGTTGAAAAAGCAAAAAAGCTTCTGAATTCACGTCGCAAAATTTGAATAATTAAATGTCAAAGATTAACTTATTCAGATAATAGTGCAATAATTGGTTTGTACTATCTTTACCAGAGGCATCACTTGCTTTGGCTAATGTAATCATAGAATCTTTCAGTTTAGAAGCAGGCCAATCAGCTTTTAGAAAGGGCCAGCCAATGAGTTTCAGTGCTTTGCTTTATCCCCATTTCCCTGTGAATGGTTTCCTTTTTAAGTGTTCATCCAATACGTTTCTGAAAGTAAAGACTGAAGTAGTTTCTAGTAATCTTTTGTGTAGTGCATTGCAGGTCAGAATAACTCACAGCGTAAAACAACTTTACATCTTGCCCCAAGGTTCATTTGCAATTATTTTGGGTCTGTGACTTCTGATGACTGACTGCCAGTCGAAATAGCTTCTCAATGTCTATTCTATCAAAACCCTTCATAATTTTGACCACCGCTATTAAATCATATGTGACCATGGAGCATGATAGCCCTACTTACCTCATCCATCTTTTTTTTTCTCTGATTTGATCTCTAAACTGCTCTGGTTCCTGTAAATGAATTATATTCCTGATGCAGCCTGCTATGCTATTACAACTGGTTTGGAGAAATGTCATGAATGTCATTTTAATTCAGTACCCTCGCTGGGCCTCCTAATTATATAGATCAAGATTTGACCAAAAATACACCCCATGCTGAATCAGGGCAATGAGGCCAGAAAATTAAATGTTGTTGTCTCTGTTCATACCAAAGTTAACTGGCAACAACATATCAATGGGAGAAAAGATGTAAAATATCAGTACAGTTTTGCCAATACAAAAGGTCTTGCTAGGTCAGTCATGTAGGATGTTGTGAGTTTATGTTCCACCTACACAAGCAATCTAGATTGAGCCTTATGTGCCTTCCTGACAGAACACTATACTGTTGGAGATACGTTCTGATGAGGCACAAGTTAATTCTTCCTGCTGTGTCATCATTCTACTGATGCACAATATCAGAAACACGTAGGCTGATGCATGTTCTTCAGGCATTCCTAAGATACAAAGGAAATTAAAAGTGTCACACTTCTGAGGTAGGGAAGGTGAAGTAAGCTTCTGTTCCTCATAGATATAAGCTACATGTTTCAAATGCAGTCAATGACTCCTCTGACCCTGACTCCAAAAAGAGGCAAATACAGTCAGATATTTTAAAGTCACAAAACAATACATTGAATGTTATATACTAAGGGGCCCTCTTGTGGTGTAGATGTAGTGTCCCGAACCTTGGACCAGGAGGCCCATGTTCAAGTCCCACCTGCTCCAAAGCTGTGTGATAAAATTTCCAAACAGTTTGATTAGAAAAACTAGATTAGTAAAATTAGCAGCTCAAATAAAATCAGTTTAGCTCAGCAGATTGTTAGAAGTCTTTATATGTAATCTCACTTCTGAATCAGAAAGCCATGGGTTCAAATCCCATTCCAAAGACCTATGCAAAATATCTAGGCTTACAGTCAGTGTGGTGCTCAGTGAGTGTTGCACTGTGGAGCTGCTTTCTTGTAGAAGAGCCATTAGTTCAAGCTTGTGCTGGTTCTGTTAGATTAGTAAAGGAGATCTCATGGCACCATTTAAAGAAGAATTCCAGGTTATTCTCCCTAAACCCTTGGCCAATATTTAGCCCCAAATCAACATTACCAAAAAAAAATTGCAGGAATTCCAAAAGAAAAGCAGAAATATTCAATATGATTTAGGTGATTAATCAAAATAATATCAATGGAATTTCCAGTGCAGTATCATCTTCCATTTTAGAGTGAATAACACTTTACGTTCCTCAATCCCACTGTTATTCATTTAAGTTTAAATTCCACAGTAAATTAACTCACCTACTGAATGAATATAAATGTAAGTGATTCAACAAGTAACAGGTAGTCTAATATTTATGTACTCATACAGTAGTAAAGCTATTCATCTAACTGGTTATATGTGTAAACTAAACATTTGCTCATTCACAAATCTGGGAGAATTAAAATGTCTTATCCTAACTGCGAGTTTGATTCTATGGAGGCGGGGGAGGTGCAGTCCACTACGATATTGCTTAAGTTATGTAAGTCATGAAACTACATAAAATGTGACTACTGATTCAACTGAGATGCTAAAGGAGAGTTTCACAAGGAACACCACCTGATAACATTGGTGGACAAAGGGAATCATTCTATCAACTTCAGCAACACTACCTTTTCAAACCATTTGACTGTATTCTTCAGTGGGAAATGGGTATTCTTGTAGAATTGTTTGGGAAAATGGACAATTAAAAATACTCTTGTTGTTCAATTAGCTACATTTCAACTGTTTTGATGATCTGCTTTGTATGTTAATTCAAAACCTTATAGATGCAATTTTAAACATGCGTTTATGTAAAATGGATCAAACCTACCCAGTAATTACATTGCAATTCTAAATCTAATTTATTACTATTCATTTTTTTTCATGTTTCAAATATGGCTCACATTCCATTCTGCACTTGGTGAAAGTGAGGACTGCAGATGTTGGAGATCAGAGTTGGGAGTATGGCGCTGGTAAAGCACAGCAGGTCAGGCAGCATCCGAAAAGCAGGAGAATAGAAGTTTCGGGCAAAAGCCCTTCATCAGGAATGAGGTTTGTGGGTCGGAGCTGAGAAATAAATGGGAGGGTGGGGTGGGGTTTGGGGAAGGTAAGTGAATAAAGGTGAGGGAGAAGGTGATAGGTCAGAGGAGGCAGGGATGAACGGATCTGGAGGGCGGGGCGGAGTTGGAGGCTTGAGACTGGGATAATGTGGGGGGAGGGGAAATGAGGAAGCTGTTGAAATCCACATTGATCCCATGTGGTTGCAAAATCCCAAGGCGGAAAATGAGGCGTTCCTCCTCCAGGCATCGGGTGATACCAGTTTGGCGGTGGAGGAGGCCCAGGGCCTGTATGTCCTTGAACGTGGATTCTCCTGCTCCTTGGATGCTGCCTGACCAGCTGTGTTTTTCCTGCACCATACTCTCGACTACACTCTGCACTTGCCAACCTCCCACATCTCTTCTTTCCTTTTCATGTGTCAACACTCACCTTAAAAGTAATTTAATGCATGGGATGTGGGTGTCACTGGCTGGGTCAGCATTTAGTGCCATACTCTAACTGCCCTTGAGAAGGTGGTGGTGAATTGCCTCCTTGAACTGCAGAAATCCATCTGGTGGTCAGTGGGCCCATGATGCCGTTTATGAAGGAATTCCAGGAATTTGACCTAGTGGCTTGATTTATTTTCAAGTCAGGATGGCGAGTGGCTTGGAGAAGGACTTGCAGGTGGTGGTGTTGCCTTGTATATGCTGCCCTTGACTTTCTAGATGATAGTGGTTGTGTGTTGGGAAGGTGTTGTTTGAGGAAACTTGGTGGTTTTCTGCAGGGCAGCAGTTGCTGAGCATCATTGATGGAGGGAGTCAATACTGGGGTGTCAATCCAGTGGGCTTGTTTGTTTTTGTGTGGTTGCAAGCTTCTTGACTGTTGCTGGTGTGGTACTCATCCGGGAGTAATCCAGCACACTCCTGACCGTTGCCTCTTAGATGGTGGACAGGTTTTGGGGAGTCAGGTGGTGAGTAACTTGCTACAGGATTCCTAGGCTCTGACTTAGCTCTTAAAGCCGTAGTACTTACATGGGTGATCAAACTGAGTTTTTGACTAATGTTGGATTTAGCAATAATAATGAAACATCTGAATATCAAACCTACAGCTCAGCGAGCAAACCTACACCCTAAATAATAATGAAATTGAATGTGAAGGAGGCATAATTAGATTCTCTCTTCTATAAACAGGAAGAAGGTGTTCATTTTTGACCTAAGACCCACACAGGATATTTCTCCAACACAATAGATACCAGATGACTGTAAAATCAGAGCCCTTATCCTGTTTGGGAGTTGAAATATACATCTTCTGTGTCTGTAAGGTGCAGCATTAAGGGAGCAATCTCCAAGGTAAGATATTCCTTTGTAAATAATCAAAACCTTTGGGGTAATATTTAATGAATTAACATTTTCCAAGCCAGAAAGGTCCATGCAATAAGATTTGACACTAGCAGGACAGCAAATGTTGCTCTTTGAATTATTAAAAAATTTGAAATGGGTCATGTTTATTTCTGTGCCACATCACAGATTGTGAAAATTAACCATTGAAGTTTGTTGAGGATGAGTAAATTGTTAAATCTGAAACTGAAAACTGTTTAAACCAGTTTGGGGATTACAAAGCTGAATACCATGAGTTGGCCCAGTTTAAATGTCGATGGTACAGATGTGCCTTTAAAAAATGTCACCAGTGTATTGGTGTATATGTGCCCCATGAATTTAGTGCAGTGTTCTTCATCAGTGTCTCTGGCAATTTGTCAGCTTTGGCTGGGCTTTTTTTATTTAACATTTTGATACATCTGTTAATGAATTGTTTCTCATTCCAGAGTTTCTAATGGGCTTCTGATTGGTCAAAATTCTGGAATTTCCTCTCTAATGGCACTGTGGCTATGAAATAGACTACAATGGCTCAAGAACGCAGCTCACCGCCAAGGTCAATTTAGGATAAGTGAACAAATGCTGGTCCAGCTAGTGACGCCCACATCCCATTTCCCTGGAGTTATGTAGGAATAATATGGTGAGGGAAAAATGAAATTGATTCTCCAGCAGTCTGTCTTCTGCTGTGTGAATATGGGAATACAGACCCATAGATCCTTGAAAATGGCAACACAGATGGATAAGGTAGATTAGATTAGATTACTTACAGTGTGGAAACAGGCCCTTCGGCCCAACAAGTCCACGCCGACCCGCTGAAGCGCAACCCACCCATACCCCTACATTTACCCCTTACCTAACACTACGGCAATTTAGCATGGCCTATTCACCTGTCCCGCACATCTTTGGACTGTGGGAGGAAACCGGAGCACCCGGAGGAAACCCACACAGACACGGGGAGAACATGCAAACTCCACACAGTCAGTCGCCTGAATCGGGAATTGAACCCGGGTCTCAGGCGCTGTGAGACAGCAGTGCTAACCACTGTGCCACCGTGCCACCCACAAAGGTAGTCAAGGAGGCATACAGCACACTTGCTTTCATTGGCTAGGGCATCGGATATAAAAGTTGGCAGGTTATGTTACAGTTGTACAAAGCTTTAGTTAGGCCACATTTGGAATACTGTGTGCAGTTCTGGTCACCACACTACCAGGAGGACGTTTAAGCTTTGAAAAGGGTTCACAGAAGGTTTACAAGGAAGGTGCCAGCAGGGTTTTTGTTATGAGGAGGGGTTGGATCAACTCTGGTTACTTTCACTGGAAAGATGAAGGCTGCAGGGCAACCTGATAAAGGCCTACAAAATTATGAGAGGCATAGATAAGGTGGATGGTCAAGGTATTTTTCCCAGGATGGAAAGGTCAAATGCAAAGAGGTCACAGGTTCAAGGTGAGAGGGGAAAGGGGTGCTTTACTGGTTTTTCATATTTCCCATTAGAAGCTGAGGCTCTATCTGGCTAAAACCATCACTCTTGTTCCAAGACTAATCCATATAATGGGACCTGGAACTGTAACCAAACAACTCACTGCCAACTCCTCAACCTGGTATAGCTTTGGCTTTTAGGAATGCTAAGATTTCAAAGCTGCCAATCATACACACAAGTGGACAAATCATGGAGCACAAATATGTTTGAATTGTTCAGCTCCCTCACAGAAACTGGTGAAAACCTAACATTCCAGCTTGGCTTAAGAGTCGTCATTGTCAGCTGTCCCTCGAGCTGAGGAGGATGTCTACTAAGAATAGTGGGTTTTTTATTTTTTATTGATTTGATTTGTAATTGGCGCATGTACTGAGATAAGGTAGAAAGTATTGTTTTGGGTGCTATCCAGATAAATCATACCTTACATAAGTATATCAGGGTAATAGAATAGAACGAAGAATATAGTGTTACAGCTACAAAGAAGTTGCAGAAAAAGATCAACTTTAGTATTTGGGAGGTTCATTCAAAAGTCTGACAACTATGGGGAAAGAAGCTTTTTTTTTAGATTCCCTACAGTGTGGAAACAGGCCCTTCGGCCCAACAAGTCCACACCAACCCTCCGAAGAGCAACCCACCCAGACCCATTTCCCTCTGACTAATGCACCTAACACTATGGGCACTTTAGCCTGGTCAATTCACCTGACCTGCACATCTTTGGACTGTGGGAGGAAACCGGAGCACCCTGAGGAAACCTACGCAGACACGGGGAGAATGTGCAAACTCCACAAAGTTAGTCACCCGAGGCTGGAATCGAACCTGGAACCCTGGTGCTTGAATCTGTTGATATGTGTTTTCAAACTTTTGTATCTTCTGCCCAATAGAAGAGAGTGAGAGAAGCATAAGCAGGGTGGGAGGGGGCTTTGATGATGTTGGCTGCATTCCCAGGGCAGCAGGAAGTGTAGCCAGAGTCAGTGAATGGAAGGCTGGTTTGTGTGATGGACTGGGCTGCGTTCACAACTCTCTCTAACTTCTTGTGGTCTTGGGCAGGGCAGTTGCCATACCAAGGTGTGACACATTTGGATAAGATGCTTTTGATGGTGCATCTATAAAAATTAGTCAGAGTCATTGTGGACATGCTGAATTTCCTTAGCCTCCTGAGAAGTTGAGGTTTTGGTGTGCTTTCTTGACCATAGCATCGATATGTACAGACCAGGACAGATTGTTGATGCCATCCACCCCTAGGAACTTGAAGGTCTTAACTATCTCTACCTCAGCACCACTGATACAGACAGGGGTGTGTCCTCCCCTCTGCTTCCTGAAGTCGATGGTCAGCTCCTTCATCTTGCTGACATTGAAAGAGAGATTGTTGTCTTTACACCATACCACAAAGGTGTCTATCTCTTTCCTGTACTCTGTGTCACAGTTGTTTGAGATCTGACCTACTATGGTGGTGTCATCAGCAAATTTGTAAACAGATTTAGAACTGAATTTGGCCACACAGTTGGGAATGTGTAAGGACTATAGTCAGGGGCTGAATATGCTGCCTTGTGGGGCACTGGTGTTGAGAGTTATTGTGGAGGAGGTGTTGTTTCTTATCCTAAGTGATTGCAACAAGGATCTAGTTGCAGAGAGAGGAGCAGAATCCTAGATCTTGAAGTTTGGAGTTGAGTTTTGTTGGAATTATGGTGTTGAAGGCAGAGCTAAAGTCAATAAGCAGCAGTCTGACCTAGGTGTTCTTGTTATCCAGATGTTCCACAGATGAGTGTAGGGCCAGGGAATGGTGTCTGCTGTGGATCTACTGTGACAGTGGGCGAATTGTAGTGAATCAAGGCAATCCGGGAAGTTGGAGTTGATGTGCTTCATCTTGAAACCTCTTGAAACACTTCATAATGATGGATGTCAGAGTCTTCAGATGATAGTCATTAAGGCACACTATTCTCTGGCACCTAGATGATAGTGGTCTTCTTGAAGCAAGTGGGAACTTTACATCGGAAAAAGGAGAGGCTAAAAATCTGAGTCAGGGTCTATATCTGGGCCATTTGATTTCCGTGGGTTGACTCACAAAAAGGCCGATATGCAGCGGTGACTGAGGGAACAGGTGCACCTGTGGTGTTGGGACAGGTGACATTATTTCCCTGACCTTCTGTTTAAAACAAGCATAGAATGCATTGAGCTCAGTGGGGAGGGGTGCTTTGTTGCCTTGGGTCTTCATCTGACTGAAGAAGCTGATTCCTGGCCTTCAGATCTTAGTGCATGGGAAGGCAGGACATCTATGATGTAGTGGAATGCTAGTCCATGGGTAAGAAGCAGGCAGACTTGTTGCTTGGGGAGCCACATGTTAAGATGAGCATGATTCTGCCGATACTTTTTTTAAACTTCTGCAGCTTTTTGAAGAACTGAAGGCCATATCTACTGTCTGCTCTCACTACACTGAGGGGTTGTAGCTAGTGTGAGTCACCATTTTTCTGAGGAAATTCTATCTTTTAAAGTTTCCTTAAATTTCATTTGGATGCGGCCTCAAATGTTAAGTTTTGATAACCAAACGCAGATGGGAGTGGTTACCTTCGGTGGAAGGTTTCCTTTCTCCATTGGCAGAAGATGTTTGAAATAGTCCCTTTGCTAATCCTTCACTCAAACATTTGAGCAGCACGGTGACTATCAGGCGATATACCAGTGGATCTAAGTTGGAAAGACTGGTGTGTTCTTTTACGTACCCTCAAACTGCCATGCAGATGACTCAGTCCCTAGGCCAGTATGAAATGGATGGATTTCAATAGAGCCCGGCAATCTGCTCAATCGCATTAGATAAACCAGGCTGACAGCTGAACATCAACACTGTGTGCCTTCCGAAAGAAAGGTGCAGCATACCTATGTTATCTCAGTATCTAAAACATTGGAAGGATGTTGTGAAACTTGAAAGGGTTCAGAAAAGATTTACAAGAATTTTGCCAGGGTTGGAGGGTTTGAGCTACAGGGAGAAGTTCAATAGGCTGGGGTTGTTTTCCCTGGACCGTAGGAGGCTGAGGGGTGACCTCACAGAGGGGCATGGATAGGATAAATAGATAAAGTCTTTTCCCTGGGGTGGGGGAGTCCAGAAGTGGAGGGCATAGGTTTAGGGTGAGAGGGGAAAGATATACAAGAAACCCAAGGGGTAACCTGTTCACACAGAGGGTCGTAGGTGTATGGAATGAGCCGCCAGAGGAAGTGGTGGAAGCTGATGCAATTGCAACATTTAAAAGGCATGTAATGGGAATATGAACAGGAAGGATTTGGAGGGAAATGGGCCAGGTGCTGGCAAATGGGATTAGGTTAGGTTGGGGTATCTGGTTGGCATGGACAAGTTGGACTGAATGATCTGTTTCTGTGCTGTACATCTCTATGACTCTATGACTCTATTAGGAATCTTATGGCTATTCACAAGTCACTTTACCATTTTATCTTGATATTGGACAGTGAAGTTACACACTAGATCAATGGGCGCATGCGATCGGGTGTTAGGTGTGACCAATGAAGCGGAATCACAAATCACTTGTTGTCACTTGTTTGATTCTTGGCCTCGGACACTGATTTTATTTCTTCCAGGGTACTGAGGACACTTCCCCAATAACGCCCTGCTGTTGTCAGTGGATAAGAGCAGACTTGTGACACCATTTTGAACAATTCACACGAGACTTGACTGCACACAGCATCATAACAGGAAGTCCCACATTTCATTTATGAGGAAAATGAATTGATCCAAAGACAAAACAAGTGTGCAGATAGCATCTTCTGTGGGAAATGATGGGAGGAAAAAGGAGTTCTGAAGAGGCCCACAGCTGACAAAGATAATGGAGAATTGTGACATTGAAAATGCAAACCACAAGCACTCAAAATGACAAATAAAATTCTGTCAACGTCAATAGTTCCTGGTGTCCAGAAGCAAATGTAAAGAACATAGGGTTCTTGGCAAATAATGAAACATAGAAAACAATGAGCACTACTGTTCAATAGAAACTGTGAATGTATTCAACAGAATGCAAGAATAACTGCAGTATAATAGAGGAACCAAACTGCGAGATTCCCCCCACCTGACTTGGGCCTCAGCAGTTTAATTTAATGCTGCTGGTGGTGAGATATCAATGTTGTCATAACCTTCCATGGTTTACTGTCGCTCCTCATTCATGTCCCAAGGTGAAACCCCTCCCAGTCCATGGTAATATTGCATTGTTGTTATTTTCCATCAACTGATCTGCAAAAAAACTTGAATAGGATTTAAATTCCAGAAGTGATGTTAGAGTGACTGCCCTCAACATCAAGGCTGCATTTGATTGAATATGGCATCAATGGGCCCGCGCAAAATTGGTGTCAATAGATATTATGGGAAACCTCTCTGCTAGTCGGAATAATAGCTGGCACAAAGGAAACTGGTTGGAGGTCATTCCAGGATGTCTCAGCAGGTTTTCCTCAGGCTAGTGTCCTAGGCTCAACCATCTTAAGCTACCTCATCAAAGACCTTTCCTGCATTATAAGGAGTGGGGATGTTAGCTGATGATTGCACAATGTTCAGCACCATTCACCCCTTCTCAGACATTGAAGCAATTCATGTCCAAAAGCAGCAAGACCTGGACAATATCCAGGTTTTGACTGACCAGTGCAAGTAACATTCACACCACACAAATGCCAGACAATGACCATCCCCAACAAGAGGCAATCTAACCATCAGCCCCTGATATTCAATGGCATTACCATTACTGAATCCCCCATTATCAACATCCTGGGGGTTACTATTGACCAAACACTTAATTTAGTCAACCAAGTAAATATTGTGGCCACAACAGCAGGCTGGAGACTGGATATTCTACAGTGACTAATTTATTTCAAGATTCCCCATTGATTGTTCTTAATTCACAAGGCACAAGCTAGGAGTGTGATGGAATATGTTTTGCAAAGGGGTTAGGATCTTGAGGTAATCTTGCAATGATATTATGAAGCTGAAATCACAAATAGCAGTGTGGTAATCTCTGTTTCTGCGGGTGAATCATGCTATGGGATTTTTACACAGATCTAAGTCAGCAGTTGCAACCTTGGCTTGATGGCTCAGCTGAAAGATGCCATCTCATGCAGTGAGTCTCTGACCTGGCATTTGAACCCTCAGTCTAGGGTGTGACCAAATCTGCCACCTAGAGAGACCATGTTCTTTACCGTCCAATACGTTTGTAAGAGACAAATTGACCATCAGAAAATGTGCTAGACTAATTTACAGGAGCATTATCAAACAAAATTTAACACTGAGCCCTGGAAGAAGATGTTAGGACCGATGACCAAACTGAGGTACGTTTTAATGAGCATCTTAAAAGAAGAAAACCAGTTCAAGATGGCAAAGGGTTTTCTGAGTTTGGGGCTGGGGCTGCTGAAATTCTAGTCAGCAATGGCAGAGTGATTAAATGTTGTGATGTGCAAGAGGTAAAAATTGGTGAAAAGTAGCAATTTTGCGGAAGGTTAGTAAAAGTAACACAGATGGGGTGGTTGTTCTTTTTTATTTGTGTGTGTCGCTATCCAAGCCAGCATTGTTGCCAATCCTGAATTACCCTTCTGAATGTGATGACCAACTATCTTCTTGAAGTGCTGCAGTCTATGTGGAGTTGGAAACCCACAGTAATATCAAAAAGTGAGTTCTAGGATTTTGATCCAGTGACAGTAAAAGGACAGTGACGCAGGGCAGAATTTTATAAGGGGCTGACGGACATGGATTATGAAGGGCATATCCTGAAATGTCGACTCCCTTGCTCCTCAGATGTTGCCTGACCTGCTCTGCTTTTCCAGTGCCACCTTTTCGACACTGACATGGATTATGGCAGGATTTGTGGCAGAATCAAATGAGAGGTCCAGCAAGAACTGTCTTCACATCAGGACTGTCTCAATATGTCTTTTATGTTTTTGCCAAATGGTGATGCAAGTTGCCAATGGAGGGAGATTATTGCTTGTTAAATGCCTTATTAACACCATAAACACTTCTCACTGGTATTCAGCTTTTCATCTCACCAAACAGGTTGAGAAAACTGGACATTGAGAAACGTTGGCATGGAAATCGCAGCAGGTACCTGGCAAAAAAAAGGGCTCCTCACTGGCTGTGAGGTGCCTTCCTGTTACTGTGCACCAAGCAGCATTTCACATCCCAATCCATGGGCACCAGCTGCGCACGCCCATCACCCTTCTCCCTCAGGATGATATGGTGAATTTCTGGTCCTCTGCCATGAAGATGGTGGCTCAATCCTCTGGATACTTTCACTCCCCATCTACCCCTGTTGATGCAGCTTATTTTGGGGGCTTTCTGTCAATGCTGAGTCAATCAACTCTCTCAATGCTCTTGGCCATCGACCATGGTGCCAAGGATCACCATCATCCCTTAGCCCACCTCTATTTGAAAGTTAGTTCTCATTCCTTCTAAGATCAAAAAAAATTCTTCATTTCAAAATTACTGCATTCATAAAAGGGAAAAGTGGCATCCGTTAACTCTTTTGATAACCCCAGTAGATGGCTAATTTCCAGTGTAACACAATCAAATGAGGTCTCATGCTACACCTGAAATATTAAATATGGAATAATTACCTAATTATTCTAATTTTTGACAAAAAGCAATGTCCGAATGCACGGTGGCCTTTTAAAGTGACACAGGCACATCAGACATGAGGAATGAGATGAGGAATTAATGAGATGAGTTTGAGAAGGTATGATGAGAATTCTCACTGGGCCTTGCATTAAGAGTCCCTCTAAAAGTCCAAACATGCTCATACTGGGCAAAAAGAACATTACATTTCACCCAAGGTACAAAGACAAGATGAAACTTTTTGAAAGTGAATTTGCAGGCAGTAGTGTTCCCATGCATCTAATGACCCAGTCTTTCTAGTAGTATAGACAAGGGTGCTGGGGGGGCAGGGGGGGGTGTGTGTGGTGAGAGGTGGGGTTGCTGGGGGGTTCTGTTCACGTGATACCATGGATATATTATGAACAATGACATGAATTTTGATAGTGAAGGCATACCAAGGGGCACCCTTTGCGTGTGAGGACAGTGGTGTTTGGTAAACTGGACCTAGGGTAAGTTCAAATACAGGCAGCAGACTTTTGGATGAACTCAACTTTATGTGGAGTCAAAAACCAGAAGGAATTGGAATAGGAGATACGAAAAAGGCTCAATGTATTTGGTTATGTATTTTCCCAACTCTTTACAAGAAGCTATCGACAAAACAGAGCAGAAATAAAGTGGAGCCACCATACAGACCAATGTCCCAGAATATTCTGCAACTTTTCTTAAATATGTTTGACACAGCCAGTCAACGGGCATGGTAAACGTGTGTTAGAAACTGCTGTTTTGCATCTCCAGTTACAACCTCATCAAAATAATCGTGTGTCAAACCAATTCTGTGAAAGCTACTTTAGCTCCTACTGAGGTAATTTTTAACTCAAAGTTCAGAAATAGCTATCAGTATGCCATGCCTATATGAATATACTTGAACAGAAGAAAAAGCATAAACTAAGTTAAATCAATTTATTTACTACAACCCCCCAGAGATTATTAAACTGTATTCAGTGGAAATTTTAGAGTTAGGTCTCATGGTTTTTAGAATGCAGTACATTAAACATGATGCATTTTCACTAAACTTCATATAGTGTTTTCAGAAGATTCTAAAGTCCTTACGAATGTGCAGCATTAGGCCTTTGGCCTCTTGCCTCTGCTCCACCATTCAATAAGACCATGATCAATCTTGCTATATTTTCAAATCCACATTCCTACCTATATTTAATATCCCTTGACTCTCTTGTAATTTAAAGTCTGACAACCTCTGCCTCAGAGATATTCAATGCACACCTAGAACATTATGTGCAGTTCTGGAATCCACATGAGAGGAGGGATGTGAATGCAGTGGACATGATACAGAGGAGATTGACCAGGATGTTGTATGGGCTGGAGAGTTTCAGTTATGAAGAGATATTGGAGAAACTGGAGTTGTTTTCCTTGACACAGAGGAGACTGAGTGGAAACATGATTGAGATGTATAAAGATATGAGGGGCAAAGATAAGGCAAATAGGAAGAAACTGTTACCCATTGATGGAGGGAATAATGACCGAGGGCATAGATTTAAGTTAAGAGGCAGGAGGTTTAGAGGAGATGTGAGGAGTATTTTTTCCACTCAGAGGGTGGTGGGAATCTGGAACTCATTGCTTCTAAGGATGGTAGAACCAGAAACCCTCGTAACATTTAAGTAACATGTAGATGTGTACTTACAATGCCAAAGTTGTAAAAGTGCTAGAAAATAGGATTAGAATAATTAGTAGTTGTTTTTGATAGGCACAGACTCGATAGGCTGAATGGCATTTTCTGCATTTTAGATCTATATGACTTGATGACACTTCCTCCACTGCTCACTGGAAAACAGACTTCTCAGAGTCTTAATCCTTTGAGAGAAAATAAGTCTCCATCTGAAATAGAATACCCCTTATTTTTAAACCATACCTCTAGTCTTGTTTACAAGAAGAAACACCCTTTCATGTCAGGCTTCAATAAGCTGTCTCGATAAGGGTGCCTTGTTGTCTGCTAAACTGCATTGGATACAAGACTATGGATTTGTATACAACTGCTCTGCCCAGGACTGTAAAAACTGTATTAAAAAAGTAATGAACACAGCCCAGTCCATCATGCAAGCCAACCTTCCATCCACTGACTACATCTACTCTACTCAGTGCCTCGAAAATGAAGCCAACATAATCAAAGACTTCTCCTACCTCTCCTCCAATCTCTGAAGCCTTCTTCTTTCAGGCAGAAGATACAAAAGTTTAAACAAATGTACCAACAGATTTGAGAACAGCGTCTTTGCAGTTGTTATTTGATGAATCTCTTGAATTTCAAAGTTATTGCTGACCTTGCCCTTTGTGTACCTTCTCAGCAGCAGGAAACACTGTATTCCTCTCTCTCTTCTATTATTCTTATACACGTTGTATGGTATGATCTGTCTGTACTGCATGCAAACCAAAACTTTTCACTGCATCTAGGTACACGTGACAATAATAAGTGAAGTCAAATCAAATGACCAGCCTATTATCCTCCTGTTTTAAGAGCTGAGGATATGAAGGAGCTAAGAACAGTCATGATAGCCGATGACCATCAGCAACGACAAATTAAAGCAGCAGCACACTAGAACTATGGCTTTGTAAGTGCAAGTTATTAACTTGTCTGGTAATCAAACTGTTCAAGAATTTCAGATAAATTTGCAATTGGTAAGTCAGTATTACATAACAAAATACTAGATTGCAACAGGGTGATTTTTTCTAAATGATGAAGGGAGTGACACAAACTTGAAAAGCACAGGAAAATAATAAGGTCAGTTTTGAAGCAGGAAAGATGTGATGTTCATTGGGAAACTAGGAGAAAAAAAATTACAGAAATGCACTTGCTAAATGGTGAGGATCTGACTTGTGAGCTGTCAGTTCAGTGGCATGGGCAATGAATTGGCTTCAAATTGGGCTGTAGAAGCTGCAGGACATCAAGATAACCTTGGATGTTGTTCCCATGTAAAAGCAAAAGAAGCACATAAAATGAAAAAGCTTGAATGACAGCCAAAAATAGCACAGGGCAAAGCAAAAACAACAAAAGAAAAACAGCTGCAGTGTAATATAAACTCCACACAAAGTACCTCGATTGTATTGCTACCAATAATCTCCCCCACACATCAATAACATTTACACTAGACAGGGGCCATCACTAAGGTCCCTTCAAAAATCCTGACATGCTCATACTGGGCAAAAAGAACATAAGATTTAGCCCAAGGTACAAAGTCAAGATGAAACATGTCTTGAAGGTGAATTTGCAGGCAGTAGTGTTCCCATGCACCTAATGTCCTAGTCTTTCTAGCAGTAGAGACCATGGGGAGTCTGTTCGCATGATACCATGGACATATTATGACCAAAGATGTAAACTTTGATATTGAAGGCATACCAGGAGACACTTTTTGGCTATAAGGATAGTGGTGCTTGGTAAACTGGACTTAGTGTAAGTTCAAATGCAGGCAGTAGATTTTTGGATTTATGCAGAGCCAAAGGCCAGAAGGAATTGGAATGGGAGACACAAAAGTGGCTTAATGCACCCGGTCATGTATTTTCCCAAATTCTCCACCATGAAGTGAAAAACCACAGTCACCATAAGTTAAACGACAGATGGAGCTATGCTTTTTAAATTTGGCAATTGCAGAAGTAGATAAGCAAGCAACGGAAATAAAGGTAGCCATTGGAAGTGAAGGATAGCTCAGAATCAACAATTCAGGCCTGTCTGAGCAGCATCAGAGAGATCCTGCTGAGCTAATGTTGGAGGATCAACTTTGTAAAAATGAATATTAGAATTCAGCATCCAGAGATCGTGACTGTTGGTCAGATCAACAGCTACAAGGATCAAATGATCAGGTTGTCATTGGATGCTGTGATATGGGTAAAGACAGATTTCTCAGCGAATGGATAATGGAGCTGATTATTGATCCAATGTTCATCAAAGCTTTCCAAAAAGATCTCTTGGAGAAAAAGAAATGACATGACATCAGTACATTGATAGAAAATGGCAGAAAATATGAAGGTAGTGTAGTCAGACAAGAACATCTGCAAGCATTAGATGCCATTACAAGCACTGACGAGGTAACTAGTACACAGAAAACAGACATATTGTGTGGTAAGTGCTGTCTGCTGTAAAGGTGGCCTGCGTTTCAAGATCTTTATGAGTTATGTGGTGCAAAAGGACAATGGGCTCATCTCAACAAGAACTCAGCTACCAAAGGTGCAACCAGAGACTACAATAGACACAATCAAACGAAGGTGGAGTGCGGAACATTGGCAGCAATAACTGTGTGCTCAAACCATGAACATCCAATATGAGATTCACAGCATGACAGACCAAGATTGAGAGTTAAAGTGCAAAAACCTTCAATCAGAAGGTTTTCATATTGTGAGTGTGATACATTGTGTGGACAAAGACAAACAGTGGTGCATGACTGCTCTAGTAATCCAGTCTCAGTCTAATGTTTTGAGAGATTTAAATTTCAATCTTGCCATGGCAGATAGTGAAGTTCCAATTCATTATAAAATCTGGAATTAAAAGTTAGGTCAATGGCAACCATATAACCATTACTGATTGCAGTAAATACTCATCAGATTCACAAATATCCCATTGGAAAGGAGATCTGCCATCCATACCTGGCCTAGCCGACATGTGATTCCAGAGCTCCAGCAATGTGGTTGATTCTTAACTGACCTCTGAAATGGCCCTCAGAAGCCAAGCCATGGGCAATAAGTGCTGCCTCAGCCTCCAAAAGCCACACTCCATATTTACATTTAACACAAAGTTAGAAAGTTGTACCTCTATTAACAACATGAAACCAAAGATAATTCGCCATCCGATGTTCAAATCCAACATCATCCTGGGAGCGAGCGTGAACATTCCACCTTTTGGAATTGTGAAGGATATCTACCTGAACTATTGGAACTCAATGGTGCAATCTACAACAACAAATCTGATTACATATAATGATCAGCTATCCTTTGCGTTATATTGATGATAAAGTTCAATTCTGGCAGGTCTGAATGGAAACCACACGTAGTTTGCATGGTACGCATGATTAGATCAATAATAGCAGGCCCCAACAGAATGCACAAAGTAAAACATTGCAACTGTTCACAAAATCATTAAGATACCATCAAAGCAGAACAGGCAAGGAATAATTTTTGGTCTGTCCAAAACGTGCAACAAACAAACTCAAACTGATTTGACACCACAGGAAACTTCAAAGGTACCCTTCCCGGAAAGTGTAGTGTTCACATACAAGGAAAGCTTAAATGCAAGTGGACTACTTTGAACATAATGGTATCGCCCATTGACCACCAGCACATAGACTGATGTAATATTGTTTCCTGGGCATTAAAGAAAGATGGCACATATAGGATGTATTTGGTCCAAAATATCGAAACTTTTCTCTAAACAGCTGTATAAAATTCTCACTGTAAAGGAATTGAATCTAAAACTCACAGGAGCTAAGTTGTTTTCCAAACTGGATGCGAAACACAGCTATTAGTCAGCTCATTTGGCAAAAGAATCTAAAGAAATCACTATGTTCAGAACATCATTTCAAAAGTATGCTCTCTCGAGCCTACCTTTCGATCTATTTCGAGTCGTGAGTTCATGGAATGCCCTGCCAGTAGCAGTGGTGGACTCTCCCTCTTTATGGGCATTTAAATGGGCATTGGATAGGCATATGGAGGATAGTGGGCTAGTGTAGGTTAGGTGAGCTTGGATCGGCGCAACATCGAGGGTCAAAGGGCCTGTACTGCACTGTATTTTTCTATGTTCTATGTTCTATGTTCTATCTGTGTGTTCCAGGAGGTGATGGATAGAAAAAAAAACAAGTGTTCCTAAAGGGGTATGTGTTACTTGATATTGCAGTGATGGGTAAAACCATAGAAGAGTACCAGTGAAATCTGCACTCATTGGTGACTGCAACCCATTGTGATGGATTTGTCTTCAGCAGTAAGAAGAGCCAGGTAAATTAGATAAGCTTTATTGGCTCTATTCTTCCCAATCCAGGTGAAGTTGAAGAGGTACAACATGCCTACTCCCTAAAACAAAGACCCATCGAAATGTCTCAGATTTTAAGCTTCTTAACACCATACACCATTTCTGACAAAGCATCATCACAAAGAGTGGCCATAAGAGAGTGCAAGATACTTTCAAATGCTGTTGGCCATACAGAGATATGCAAGGTATCTCAAGAGCCATATTTTAAAGGGAAGTAAGCGTTTACATGTGAAATTATTGACCAGGACATATTTGCACAGCTACACTAAGGCTGTATAGCATGGAGCAAACAAAACACCTGGCACAAGATACAGTAAATGGGCCAGGGAGCAACAATGACTTTGGCAAGACTATGAGGGTTAGTGAGGCATGCCAGAGTCACCAAACACAACAGCGCAAAGAACATCTACACTCTCACAAAGTTCCGACTGTTTAGAATTAGATTAGATTCCCTACAGTGTGGAAACAACAGACCCTTCGGCCCAACAAGTTCACACTGACCCGCAGAAGAGTAACCCACCCAGACTCATTTCCCTACATTTATTCCTGACTAATGCACCTAACACAAGGGGCAATTTAGCATGGCCAATTCACCTGATGTGCACATCTGTTTCTGGAATGTGGGAGGAAACCCGAGCACCTGGAGAACACCCATGCAGCCACTGGGAGAATGTGCAAACTCCAAGCAGAAAGACACCCAAGGCTGGAATTGAACCTAGATCCCTGGCGCTGTGAGTGCAGTAGTGCTAACCACTGAGCCACCGTGCCACCCACTGTTTAATGATTGGAAAATCATGACAGCTTTATTCACTATACAGGACGAAGGTCTTTTCCTAGTCATTGACTCCGATTGTCAGACAATGGACAGTGGCTCAGTGGTTAGCACTGCTTCCTCACAGCACCAGAGACCTGGGTTCAATTCTAGCCTTGGGCAACTGTCTGTGTTTGCACATTCTCCCCGTGTTTCCTCCCACAATCCAAAGATATGCAGGTCAAGTGAATTGGCAAATTGGCCATGCTAAATTGTCCGTTGTGTTCAGGGATATACAGGTTATGTGCGTTAGTTAGGGGTAAATGTAGGGTAGGGGGAATGGGTTTGTTACTCTTCAGTGGGTCAGTGTGTCATCTGTAAACTTACAATATTGAAGACATGGTTATTAAGTTTGCAAAGGGTGGACTTGATCTGCTGACCACTGAGTCACCATGATGTCCAAAAAAGGAATGTGGGGCAACATTTTTACACAGAGAGTGGTTATTGTGTGCAATGAACTGCCAGAAGAAGGGGGTCAATGCATATACAGTTGCACTGTTTAATAGACATTTGGATAAGTACATGACTAGGAAGGGTTTGGAGGGATATGGACTGGTGAAACATAGTTTAGTTTCAGAACATGGTCGGTGTGGACTAGTTGGACTGACAAGTCTGTTTCCATGTTGCATGACTCTATGGCTGTACAGTGGTACAATCTTCTAACTGTGCAGAGAAAACACACAGGGATACACTTGGATAATGAAGGCATGAAATACTATTTTAATATCCGGAACCAGATCACTAAAGTAAAATTACAATCCAGCTATATGGACCAATACTTATTTTTTGAAGTGTAAGATCCCAGGTTCATGACAATAAAATTTACTGTACAAAGTTAGAACAATAATTCAATACACTATATATACTATTTATATTCTAACATTCAATTAAAATTAACCGCAGGTTAATCTGTGTAATGGAGAAACTGCAGTCAAACACCCGATGGAGCACATCAATTAGAAAATGAAGTTAATCCAGGTCTCTTGCTTTCTCCACACACCCCAGATATTAGTAACATTGTGGGTCATCAAGTTACATTAAAACCTTACAAGGGATTCCAACTCTTCTTGTTCAAAGACATAGCTTTTGGCCTTCCTCAAAAATCACTCATGGACACCCTCAACGACTGCACACGTTCTAATAGCTTTCCTTCCTTCCTGGGTCAACATGCCCCTGGATTACAGCGACTGCATGCCAGTACATACACACAGGAACAATCACAGACAGCTGGATTCTCCTAGGGCAGGACTGGCCTGGGTTTCTTTTGCTGAGCTCAGGTCTGGCTGAGCTGTATGAGCTAACTATACTTGTGGGCCCTTCAACCCCCACTCACAGCTGCAGTGGTATTAATGTTGAGAAAGGATTTTGCAGCATAACAATTCTGTGAGTGTGTAATTTTGTCGGAAGTTTTCCGCCTGCACTCATCTGGACATTTGTAAGAATACCAATGTAATTGGGAACATTTTTATGCTGTAAGAGAAGTGTGCTGGTTGTTTGATTGTGGATTCTGTTTGATAGAAGGATTGCCATGGAGAACACACCAATTAAATGACGACTGATTGTTAACTGTCAAGATTTGTTTAAATGTAGACAGGCAGATTGACTGTAATTCTTAGCTCAGACAATTTCAGATTGTCAGCTAGGTTCACAATGTGGTGACTTCATGTACTGAAAGTGACATACATTACTACCTAGGGCCCTGTTCATTGTAGATAAGGAATAAGCATACACATATTGCCTTCAAATTAGCAGAATTTCAATTCATATTGGAATTAATCTGCTGTATGGACAGAAGTGATGAGTCGTAAGTGTGTGGATGCAAAAGAAACAAAAAAAATTCAGTCACTTTCTCTTACTGCAGTTCTCTGAATCTCAAATGTAGCTCTGCCTTTGCAGCATTGTATTCTGCCCACTTTTTCTACATTCCATTCAGTTCCATGTGTGACAGTCACAAACTTAATCTCTCAACATCCCCACATAGTGAGCAGGATAATACATGTCTTGTCTTCAAATTGCACCGTGGCAGTTGTGTTTACAAATTGCCGGGAGTTAATCAAAATCAAGCTGGCCAACAGCTAATAATAATAGGCTCCTGTGTTTCAACATTGTTTTTAACAGCAAAGTGTTTTAACCCACTTCATTATCTATTACTGGTGGAGAGCAGGGAAATGCAAATTTCATGCTGGAATAGGAGACCTGGGGATAATTAAAGTGCAGTAGTTAGTGTTCACCTTTTACTCTGTAATTAGTTTCTCTGACCTCAACCACAGCATGCAAACTGTGTTGCTGTTCAAACCCATATATAAAGCTGTTCTTCATGGAGCAGATTATACAAAGAGTGTGGTTGACAACTGAAGAGCTAATTACTTGCCCAAATGGCTTTCTCACTTGAAATGTGACATTACCCTGAACAGTAAGCACCTATGTAGTGTCATTTATATTTCCATGCTAAATAAAAAGGCCAAGTGTGTGAACGGGGAGGTGGGGGAGTGGGCTTGGTGTTAATCATATTTGGTTAACTTACCTGCTGCAATCCAAGTCTCAGAAAGCATTCCCATTTTCCCCCACCTTTAGTAAAATTCAGTCTTGCTTCTCTAACCATCTTTCAGATCCTCAGTACATCCTCAGTGCTTTGTCGCCAACTAAATAAAGTTTTTGAAGGGTGTCAAATAATGTCAGAAACACAGCAGCTAACTTTTGTCCAGTGAGAACGCTCACATAGCTGTGTGATGTTGACCAGATAATCGCTATTTATGGATATTTTCTACCAACCTGTTCAGAGATGTTATTAATCTTTTTGGAGTGGGTGGGACTTGAACCTAGGTCTTTTGTTCAGAGGTAGGGATGTTGCCATGGAGTCACGCGACCGTGGCATCAGTGCCAGGCAAGGAGAATCTCCTGCAAAAGAGAATCCAATCATTGTACTTTGGTATTCAATGATATCACTTTTGCTAAATCCCTATCCATCAACATCTTGGGGGTCACCATTGACCAGAAACTGAACTAAGCACGTATAAATCCTGAGGCTACAAAACCAGGTTAGAGGCTCGGAATTATGCAGTGTGCAATTTCTGACGTTCAATTTTCCCAGATGAAAGCAGCTTCAGAAATGCTTAAGAAGCTTACATCATCCAGGACAATGCAGTCTGCTTAATGCACACACCATATAACAAGTTCAGTATTTGCTCCTTTCGTCTCCAATGCACAGTAGCAGCAGAATGTAACATTAATGGAATGTGCTGCAACAACTCTCCAAAGCTGCTTAATAGCTCTTCCCAAATCTACAACCTCTAACATCCAACAGTAGAAGATACATGGGAACAATACAATCTACAAGGTCCCACGCAAGTTACCCATCACTCTGAGTTGGAACTATGTCATTGTTCCTTCACTACTACTTGGTCAACATCATGGAACTAATGGCCCATCAGCATTGTACTGTAACTAGTAGTCATATAAGAAGGCAGTTCATTTCCACCTTCTCAAAGCATGTGAGGGATGGACAGTAAATACTGTCCCACCCATATCCCATCAGTGAATTTTTAAAAATCGTCAGTTATTCTTTGTATTTTCCCTTTCAATAGAATGAATTATTTTCAATTTATCCTCCTTAACAGCCATTTTATAATGAAAAGGTCGCATGGGGAACAGTGTCGTGAAATCGGTTTAGTAGCTTTAATCTCTTTTTTAGCTCTCCTTCCTGCAGTTCAAAAAAAGAGAAAGATTTGTCTTGATTATTTCTCAAAAATGTCACCTATTCCTGAGATGCTGCCTGGCCTGCTGTGCTTTGACCAGCAACACATTTGCACCCATTGCTTCATGCTCAGTAATTCTGATTTGCAGTAGTTATAATCTATAGATGGTGACACCCATTTTGAACACAGTAAGAATCCACTGGAGAAATTAACTAGACCTCTATTGACAAATGAATCAAAATCTGTTTCAATAGTACGGTCCTGATAGCTTTTATTTCCCTTCTGATTTCTGCTTCATATCTTCTGGAGATACTGACACAGTGCAACACCATTTGCGTAGCTTTGTCTAATAACCCAAGTTGTATGTAGTCCAGATGGTTTTGTTACATGTCCTCTGCCTCCACCCACCACCTCATCAGCACAAAGAGACATTCTCCCCTCACCTTCTATACTAGTATAACTAATAAATGTATTCAAAGAAAAAACAAAATACACAATCTTTTAAAGATCCTTTTTGCCCAGATTTGTTGTATCAGTGCCAAGGAGATAAATTTTATCAGGAGTCTCCTGGACAACTTGAATTGTTGAGCGCCATACTTGTGTGACTATTTTCATATGTTTGCCTTGCTGTTGGAACTACTTGGTTGTATGGCACATTAGAGCTAAACTCAATCCTGTCAATGCTGGTGGTGAGCTGTCTTCTTAAACTATTGCAGTCCATGCCATGTAGTTACAATGTTGGTCAGACAGAGTGTTGAAAAGTGTGGTCCTGGAAAAGCGCAGCAGGCTAGGCAGCATCTGAGGAGCAGGAGAATCGACGATTCTCCTGCTCCTCGGATGCTGCCTGGCCTCCTGTGTTTTTCCAGCACCACACTTTTCAACTCTGGTCTCCAGCATCTGCAGTCCTCACTTTCTCCTGGTCGGAGAGAGGTACAGTATGTTGCCCAAGCAATAGTGAAGGAAGAATGACATAGCTCACAGATGACTATTACATGAAAAATGATGATGATGACTCTAGGGAGACAACATCAATGTTCTCCACTTCCTATGGCCATGTTTCCATAACAAATTTCAATGAGAATATCTGAAACGCAAGATCAACTCTAATCAAACTCCAGATTAGATTGGGAGGGACATTTTCAGATCTATTCATCGGTTTGGCTGGTATTAATTGGGATTTCCAGCACAGAATATTCTTGGGCAAGGAACATTTAATCCAGAATATAGTTAGCATTGTTACATCTTGTTAAATCCAAAAGAGAACATTAGGATAGGATAGACAAAATAGCAAGAACGTTTGCTAATCTGCTGCTGAAAATTCATTTGTCTTTATTATTGAATGCATCTACCATTAATTCATGCAAGACAATGGGGAGAAGCCTTTTCTGTTTAGTATAAGACATCCAGACTTAGAAACGGGTTGATGCCTTGCCAATTTTACAGGCATCAATTGGATGCCAAATTGTCCAAAAGAAGAAGATAAGAATTAGAGATTGGGTTAGGCCATTCAGTATTTTGAGGCTGCTTGATCGCTTGAATGTTTATGACTGATCTTCCTTTGTTCTACTTGTTGCACTATCCAAATATCCATTAATTCCCTTCACATCCAGACATCTTTCCATGTGTATCATGAATCAACATGAGGAAAAGACACTGCTCTTTGGGACAGAGAGTTCCAAAGGTCCATGACCCTTTGGGTGAAGAGATTTGTCCTCATTTCAGTTCTCAATGGATGATCCCTTATTCTGAGCTAATGAACCTTAGTCCAAGGCTCTCCAAGAGATATCGTTTCCAGCATGTACCATATCAACCCCATTTAAAATTTTGTGTTTCAATAACTTAACTTCTCAGTCTTTTAAATTCCAGAGAATATAATCACAGTTCACTCAATCTTTCCTAGAATAGGACAGCATGGTGGCTCAGTGGTTACAGCAGCTGCCTCACAGCTTCTGGGTTCGAATCCAGCCTTGGGTGACTCTCTGTATGGAGTCTGCACGTCCTCCTTGTGTCTGTGTGGGTTTCCTCTGGATGTCCTGGTTTCCTCCCACAGTCCAAAGATGTGCAGGTAAGGTGAATTGGCCATGGGAAATTGTCCATAATGTCCAGAAATGTGTAGGTTAGGTAGAGTAGTATTGGGAAATGCAGGGTTTCATAGATAGGGGATGGGTCTGGGTGGGATGCTTTTTAGAGGGTTGGTGTGGACTTGACTGGCAAAATGGCCTCTTCCACACTGTAGGGATGCTCGAGAATGTTTCATCCCAGAAATCAGCCTGGTAAAGCAACTCCACCCCCACCCAACCCCCGCTCCTAACCCCACCCCACCGAAGATATCATCAATTGGAAGTAGCTGAGGTCCAAATATTGAACTTTGCGGCAGAGTCCATATTGGAAGGGTGCCATCCACAGCGTTGGTGAACCATAAATGTGGACATTTTAAGAGCTGAGCGCATTGCGCTACTGCACTCTCAGTTGGGGAGGTGTAAGTAAAGCATCCTTATCTGTCTGCTTCCAGATCAGTCCATTTGTGAGTGTTTCTCTCAGCCTAGCCGGTATAGCACATATTGACAGTGAGCAGAAAAGAATGGAATTCTTACTGAGATCTAACTTTAGTCATTAGTGAGTGGAGAATAATGTGATATTGTAATACCCAAAGTTCATTTTGAGGTTGTTTGGTTTTAGGTTTTTTGCAGTTTGGGCACATGTTGCATTCACAAGCAGCTTGGTAAGTCAGCAAGGTACCTAACTGAAAAAAAGGATATGGCACAATAGGCAAATGTGGGGACAATGAGGGAACTCAATGCTAACAAACAGCATTGTAATAATTAAGAACAAAGGCTTTGATTGTAAAATAGGAAATGTGGGTAATGTAAATACTTTCTTCATAATATGAGCCAGACATCTTTGATAATAGTAACAGTGTCGCCTGAAGAACCTCAGCACTATGAAATTACTCAAGTTGTGGGCTCCTGTTACAGCACGACATAAAATGAAATTACACTGAGAGTCACATTGCATAAAAGGGAAGAAATGTCAAATGAGTAGATCACATGCTTGCGTTAAAGAAAGTGTCTTGCCGCCAAATGGAGAGACCCACAGCATTTACGATTCACGTATACTAAACAATAAGAGCAAATTGACTCACATGTTGAGGGAGAGATTTCAGCCATCATATATGTGCTACCAAATTTCACAAATAAACAGCAAGAAATACATAGTGTTTATCAACTACCAAATCCTTACAGTCACGTTTAGTTCATCCTGAGTATGAGGTAATCATTGATCTTGTCAGCCTAACAGCACAGTATTAAATATTGTTAAGTCAGTGGATCAATCTAACGTAAAGATTCATTTACGATTTCCCATGAAGACCATTTCATTCTTAACCACTAAAATATTTGTGAATTACTTTACAATTGGAAATGACATGCTACTGTCTGTCAAGAAAATTGGTAACGAAAACTTGCAAGAAGCAATGCTCATTACTAGCTCACCTAAACTGGCTCGTGATGAGAAGCTGCAGGAGAATTTCACATAAGGAAATAAACTGAGTGTTGATCATTGTTGTTTCCTTTGGGGTTTCAGAGTTATTATTCCACAAAGGATTAGTGTGGAATTGTTGGAAGATCTACATTCAGGGATACATCTGAAAATGGTAGCAAGAATCTATTTTTAATCTCGAGAGCTACACAGAGATGTTGTTGAATTGGTGGATCAGATGGAATTTGAGTTATATGAGAGTTAAAAATGTGTTGCTGGAAAAGCGCAGCAGGTCAGGCAGCATCCAAGGAACAGGAAATGCGACGTTTCGGGCATAAGCCCTTCATCAGGAAAGGCTTATGCCCTGATGAAGAGCTTATGTCCGAAACGTCGAATTTCCTGTTCCTTGGATGCTGCCTGACCTGCTGCGCTTTTCCAGCAACACATTTTCAGCTCTGATCTCCAGCATCTGCAAACCTCACTTTCTCCTTATATGAGAGTTATCATGCTCCCCTTTAATTAGGTTCCCTCCTTCAGCAAATGATGTCCATGTTTCTGATGGAGTCTTTCTCTAATCATCATGAGATCATGAATGTACATATTCACCTGACAACAGTTCCAGTCACAAATCTTATTGTCACCATGATGTTCTCATCAACACTGAATTCTCAAAGTTTCATGTTGCTTTGTATCTCATCATCCCTTTGGTTTGCTTTACTCTTCATTCGCTGCTACTGATTAGCTGAAACCAACTAAAAGCAGCTTAGGAGCATGTCAAAACACTAATGCATAACAAAAACAACATGATAAAAACTGAAAGAACCATGGATGCTGTAAATCAAAGTTCTGAGGAAGGGTCACCTGACCCGAATCGTTAACTGTGATTTCTCTCCACAGCTGCTGCCAGATCTGCTGAGCTTTTTCAGCAATTTCTGTTTCTGTTAAGGAAAACAACTTGCTGCAAACTGAGGTTATTCTGTAAAAGCACTGAAAATCATTGAGCCTGTATCAAAGAGAAACATGGGATTCATTAATATTTCACCTCGCAAGTATTTTTGCAATGATGTCTTCATGATCTGTACAACTTGTTCTTCAGCACCATTTAATGTTAGATGATTTGATGGAGCTGTCGTGAGATAATGAGACTGGTAGGAAGAGAGCATTCTGATGTGACACCATGGCAACTGGTACTAATATATTGCTGTTAGGGAGATTATAGACAGTCCGGTCCTTTAACGGGCTGTCTAGAAATTTGAAAAAAATGAAAACATCAGAAGTTGGGCTAGGAAATGAGTTGTGCCTTTCCTACATGTTTGAGGTATTTCATTATATTACCCACCTACTTGAATATAATGGGCATCCTTAGGCCCTGTGAAATTCTTGCATTTGGAAGGTAGGAGACTAGGAGTGGGCTGAGCAGGGGTATGAAAGGGGCTCGAATATTCCTGCTCCAACCTAATCCATATTTGAGTTTTTTTTAACACAACTTCACATTTTTGTGGTGGTCTCCAGTTTGAGGCATGACAGATTTGTTGGCTATTGAATTAGCTAGCAGCTCTTCGAGACAGGGCTTCCAGTCACTGAGAGGCAGAAATCCTACCTCCAGTCTGTGAACAGCCAATTGATCATTAAATAACAACAGGGCAACATTTCACACCCTGGACAGGTTCCTCCAACGATTTTTACCTGGGAACGGGACAGTGACAGGGAACCTCGTAAAATCCAACCCATTCAGGTGGTTAACGGAAAACATTTTTTTTGTTAAGATGGAAATTAGTTTGTTAATATTGGTCAGGAGTTAGGGTTGCAGGCCTCATTTTCAGCCAGAAGATGTAAGGCTGAGAGTATGGGAGCTTCTTTACATTGTGAATGCAATACCAGCAACAGTGTGGGTGTCAAACACTCACTGGGGAAGACTCAATTGCAATTGTGAGAGAACTCCAAAACTGAAAGGAAAGGAATCCCACATGTCAAAATCTTAAGAGAGTTGTGGAGGGGGCTGTCAAACTTTGTACAGCAACCCACAATCATCCTGGACATTGTTTCTCGGGAGTACTGTAGCACTTTACCTTTGTAGCCCTTCTATTCTCACCTTTAAGAGTCCAATACTCAGCTCTATTGTTGTCCTTGTTAGGCCACTGGGTGACATTGACAACTGCCATGCTGCACTCTGTGGATTCTGCACAGGTCTCTGCTGTGAGTCTCCCCAGTCACCAAAGAGCTCACCCTGCAGTCAATGAAGGGGAGTAAACACTATGGCATCGAGAGACCTCCCTGGGTAATGTGTACTCACATGAAGGGTTTGTTTCTGGTGATCACAGATCAGCTGCACATGTAAGGAGTCAGACCCTTTGAAGTTAATGTTAATGAATGCTGATGGCTGGTCCCATGGTGCTCTCAGCGCTACATGTGTGCAATCAATTTCCCTTTGCATTTGTGGAAATCCTGCTCTGGCAGCAAATCCCACTGCTCTGGTGTCTGCTTCTCTTGCTCTCTTGTGAATCTAGCACACTTATTTCCTCTGCAGAACAGGGGATTGGTACCACCCCTGATGGATATATGATTGACTGACCATGATATTCCACACATGGCCCCACTGTCACAATTATATAAAATGTATACTATCCACATTTGAATCCCAATAACTACGACTTCTATGGATTGAAACAATTTTAAACAGGAGCCAAACCATTGACTTAAAGTGCCCTTAGCCATCACCCAACCTACCTGGGTTAGGGAGGTTTCATGAAATCAACATAATAATTAATCAGTCAATTGCACTCCCCATTAGCTCTACCCACTCAAAACACCCCTTGTCCTACTTCAAGGGTCTCATTTTCAAAGTAACCATATTATCAAGAAGTAATTCATAAAATGGTGTTTGTCACATTCCAGAACCTCTTCACCTTACCCCTTTGTCACTCACTAACTTCGACACCATCACCTTTGGCCCATTGACCGTAACTAGAGTCAAAGAGGTGTACAGCACAGAAACAGACCCTTTGGTCCAACTCGTCCATGCTGACCAGATATCCCAACCTAATTTAGTCCCACTTGCCAGCACCCGGCCCATATCCCTCCAAACCCTTCCTATTCTTATAACCATCCAGATATTTTTTAAATGTTCCAATGTACTAGCTCCCACCACTTCCTCTGGCAGCTCATTTCATACACGTACTACCTTCTTCATGAAAACTTTGCCCTTAGATCTCTTTTATATATTTTCCCCTCTCACCCTGAACCTATGCCTTCTAGCTCTGGACTCCCCCACCCCAGAGAAAAGATTTTGTCCATTTACCTTTTCCATGCCCCTCATGATTTTATAAAGCTCTGTAAGCGTCAGCGTCCGATGGTCCAGGGAAAACAGCCCCAGCCTGTTCAGCCTCTCCCTGTAAATCAAATCCTCAAACTGTGGTAACATCCTTCTAAATCCTTTCTGAACCCTTTCAAGTTTCACAACATCCTTCCAATAGGAAGGAGACCAGAATTACAAGCAATATTCCAAAAGTGGACTAACCAATGTCCTGTACGGCTACAACATGACCTCCCAACTCCTGTACTCAATACTCTGATAAATAAAGGAAAACATATCAAACATCTTCTTCACTATCCTATCTACCTGCAACTCTACTTTCAAGGAGCTATGAACCTGCACTCTCTGCCTTGTTCAGCAACTCTCCCTAGGATTTTACCATTAAGTGTACAAGTCCTGCTAAGATTTGCTTTCCCAAAATGTAATGGTTAACTTTGAATTTTGCCCCCTTAGCCCTTGACCCAATAATCATTACCAACTACATACTTCCTCTTCTGTCTAATCCAATGCTGATGACAGTCCTCATGCTCACCCTTAACCTGATCTTTCCCTTTATCTGTGCCACTAATTCTGTTTGATTCTGTGACACCTCAGACTCCCCAGTAGTAAGATCATTCGATACTCAACCATGGCTGAGGAATGATACCTCAGGAATACCATCCTGCATCCCACTTCCCCATAGCTCAGTCTGACTGTTCCATCCACTGGATAGTATCTGCAATTTAGCCCTCAGGACTCTACTGTGGACAGCATGACCTTTCCCTTTAGGACAATCTGTCAAAAATCATTGCTGCCCGGACAGCTCCTCTTCCACCCAGTAAGAGGATTACCACACTCATGATGCCAGGCCCTTCCATCCTCGCATGGTCCCACACCCTTGTCTTTCCAACTTACCTTGTGCCCCTCTCTCTCTGCCTTGTTCAGCCACCCTCCTTCCAGAATTCTTCGCTCCCTACCTCAAAAAGACCCTCTCTCCTTCTCTCTCAGTCTTTCTCTCTGTGCCTCTCTCTCACACACTTCCCCTTCCAACATAGTTAAATGTAAGAGCCCAAAACATCACAATGGACATTATTATGCCACTCATTAATTTGGGCTGTAACATCTCATTTTAAAGACAAGGCCTCCAATCATGTAGCACTCTCTCATTGAGTCATATTTTGATGTGTGTACGTCCTTTTTGGTTATGTTATAAATTAACTTTTACAAAGTGGGTAAACCAATTTTCTTTTCCACTAATTTTAACGAAAATTGGTCAGTGACAAGCAAGACTTTGTCGCCCAAAGCAAATGTCAACACTAGCAGGGTCAGATTCTGGCATAACCCTTGCTTATGCTAACTCCATTCGTGCTCCATACTTGACTCAATGTGTCGGAGGGGAAAAAATGTTGCTGCAAGTCTTGCTGAGACCTGCAGCACCTGGCGAAATGCCAGCCAGGATTAGCGGGCCATAAACTAGGGTTAATTCAGGGTCAAAGTGACAACAACAGCAACTCTGGGCCTCACGCTTACAACAGATGTCAGATTCCTAAAGTATATACTGTCCCGTTAAAATGCTGGTCATGCTGATGAATTACTTCACCAAGAATATCAGTGCACAAAACAGCAAGTGATGAAGCCTCACAAGACTGACTATCATGTGCAATGTGCGGACTATCACAGTTTTAATGAATCTTGTGGTACAGTGGTAGTATCCCTCTCTCTGGCCCAGCAAACACAAGATCAAGTCTGATTTGTTCCAGAAATGTCTCATAACAAGTCTGAATAGTTTGATTTAAAAAATACAGAGCATCATCACTTTACTCATTGTAAAAATGCAGAAAGATTAATTTACTGTTTTACTAATAGACCAAATTGAGGTGAGCTGCTTTTTTTTTAGATTAAATTCTCTACAGTGTGGAAACAGGCCCTTCGGCCCAACCAGTCCACACCGACCCTCTGAAGAGTAACCCACCCAGTCCTACTTCCCTCTGACTAATGCACCTAATGGGCAATTTAGCATGGCCAATTCACCTGACCTACACATCTGAGGAAACCGGAGCAAACCCACACAGACACGGGGAGAATGTGCGAACTCCACACAGACAGTTGCTCAAGGCTGGAATTGAACCTGGAACTCTGGCACTGTGAGGCAGCAGTGCTAACCACTGAGCCACTGTGCCACCCTTAATTTTATGTTTATTGGTCAGAATTAATTAACTACTGTCATGCAAATTCAAGATGTTTTTTTCTCTTCTGACATATATTCTTTTGGAATTATACATCTTTCTAAAAATCAGGATATTCTATAATTTTCTGTTATGAATTTGTTACTATATTTTTAAATAATAAGGGGTTTTGATTAATATCATAAAAAGGACAATATTTGATGAAGCAATAGTTCTGTATCTCTCCTGATAGATCCGCAGCCTTGACCCTCTTTGGCCTTGAGTCTCTTTGGCCCTCATTCAGTCCTAGCAGAGCACAAATTTATATGAAGCGCTGACCTTGTCCATCAAGTTGGGTTGGGTCTACAACAGGTCTACCTTATTGTCTACATGGTTCTCAAGTGAAAACAAAAAATGCCAGAAATCACAACGGGTCAGACTGCATCCATGGAGACAGAATAAGTTATAGTTTTGAGTCTGGATGACTCTTTATCAGAGCTGATGTGAGGTGTGGATGGGGGCAGCATTTGTGCAGTGGTGGAGGGGGTGGAGTGCTGGCTAGAAAAAGGGTATTGATAGTGTAGATTAAGTGATCAGAATGTGAGACTGGCAGAAAAATGATGCGTCTAACTGCCAAACTCAAAAGAACAGACAGGAGTGGGGGAGGGGAGAGAAGACATGGTGACAGAGAGTGTGACAAGTAAAGCAAAAAGGAAAGGGAAGAAATGGGAGTGGGTTTATAATCTGGAGGTGTTGACCTCAATCTTAGCTGCCAAATGTTCTCAAGTGCCTTGCTTCACCTTCCTACACCAATTGTCCTTTGTTCTTTGTTGACAGAATCACAACTCAGCAGGTCTGGCAACATCTGTGGAGAGAAATCAGAATTCATGTTTTGGGTCGAGTGACCCTTCCTCAGAACTTTACCATTTGGCCCATTGTACAGTGTTTATTACCTAGTGTCAATCCCCTACCTTTTCTCTGTATCCATGCACACTATTTCTCTCCAATTAAGCTTCAAAGGCCCTCTTTAACACCTCAATTGAACCTGCCTCCACCATATTTCCAGGCAGTGCATTCCATACCCGAGCTACTTGCTGTATGAAAATGTTTTTCTCAAATCACCCTCACTTTTTTTCCATAGCACTTTGAATACATACCCTCTCGTTCCTGTCTCTTTTATGAGCAGGAACAGCTTCCCCATATATTCTCCATCCATCCTAATCATGATTTTGAAGATCTCTATCAAATTTCCTCTCAGAATTCTCCTTGCTAAGAAAAGTCTTCCCAACTTCTCCAATCCATCGTCTAAACTGAAGTTTCTCATTCTTGGAACATTCCTGTCAGTAAGTTCTGCACTCTCTCCAATGCATTCATATCTTTCCTCAAATGTGATGCCTACAACTGTCCATAATATTCCAGCTGAGGTCTAACAAGTATCTTACACAAGTTCAACATCACCTCATTGCTTTTGCATTCTATGTCCTTATTAATTAAGCCAAGGACATGGTATGCTTTATTGGCCATTCTCTCCACCTGCCTAGGAACCCTCCAACCACTAGGGATGAACTCCGATTTCTCCAGTTTCCTCATTTCCCCTCCCCCTACCTTGTATCAGTCCCAACCCTCGAACTCAGCACCACCTTCCTAACCTGCAATCTTCTTCCTGACCTCTCCGCCCCCTCCCCCACTCTGGCCTATCACCCTCACCTTAACTTCCTTCCACCTATCGCATTTCCAACGCCCCTCCCCCAAGTCCCTCCTCACTACCTTTTATCTTAGCCTGCTTGGCACACTCTCCTCATTCCTGAAGATTCTCCTGCTCCTTGGATGCTGCCAGACCTGCTGCACTTTTCCAGCAACACATTTTCAGCTCTCCACCTGTCAAGCCACCTTCAATGATCTGTGCACATTTGTAACATGTCCATCTGCTACTACACCGGCTTTAGAATTATACCCTCTATTTTATATTGTCTTTCAATGTTTTTCTGACCAAAGTGTATACCTCACACTTTTCTGCATTGAACCTCATCTGCCACCTATCTGCTTGTCAATATCCATTAATTAAAGCCAATGTGTTGTCATCCTGTATGATATACTTCAGGTTTGGAATCACCAACTGCATGCTACCATTCTTATTTACCTATGCAAATTTGGCAGTCACAAACTTTGCCCTCAGGTTAAACTGCCACCAACTGTCTCTCTCCCTCACTACCAGTGAGAGAGTACCCTTATGGTCTGATAAGACTACCTTAATTGTTAAAACATTTTGTGACACCCTGTAGTAATGAAAGGTATCATACAAATGCATGTCTTTATTTTACTAATCAGTTTCCTGCAAACAAACCTTACGCTTAGCATTTCAGGTTGTGTACTTGTATATTCGTTGAGGACAGAATTCACATGGTTTTGCTTTACTGGTGATCTTTGTTTCATGGGGCTAGCCTTCAAGTTGCAACTCACACTCCTGCCAAGTAGCCCTTTTTACTGATGGCAGAGGCTCTGCAACATCAACCCGATCTTGAACCAGGCAATAATCCGGAACAAAATAAGTTGGCTCAATTTTACATGGGGCTCTGTTTTAATAGGGAGGTCACATGAGTTGCCTTCAGAATTGCCCTGGAACCTCCTGGGGAGATGGTGGTGTTACATGTCACTGGGATTGCACAGTGAAAATCAAGCCCTGCTGTTCCTGGAATCATCACCAAAGTTAAGTACTTTATAAAAGTACTCAAAACTCTTTAATTTACCTGTGCTTAAAGCCTGGGTTGAAAGCCAGCACATCGGAGGTACCTGCATGCAACAGGAATTATGACTGAAGTGAAATAAATAAATTCTAGCTCCAAGTAAACAATTATGAATTGTCAATATACAATTCCACTAAATAAAACTCTAACTCCCTTTTGGGTAATCCAAGATGGAAGACGGGAAAAATTTCTGGCTGTAAGAGCTGCTCCTTTTTTTGAGGTATTTCAGGTGTTGGAGGTGATTTCCTTAAATTCCAGGAGCAGCAACTCCTGTTTTCTATGCTGTTGTATTGTTTTGAACTTTGGGGGAAAAAAAAGTCAAAACAACAGCAGTTCAAAAGGGAGAAGGGCAGACAAAGGAAGCACATGGTGAGGACAGTGCAGGGGAGAGAGAGAGAGAGAGAGAGAGAGAGAACCTGCACAGTTACTGACTTTGCTGTTTGAATTCGTGTATCGCTGGACATCGGAGTGCATCTGGGAACATTAACAAACAGTGAAATTCACAACTAATCTTGGAGGAACTGTTGGGCGAGGTTCACAGCACAGAATCAGATAAGTTAATTGTTGTTTTAAGTCTGTCCAAGAGAGAGGCTGCAGTAGTGGGTACAGTGGATTCTTTCTTGATTATATGTTTTAGGAGATAAGTCTCTTGGTTAGACTTAAGATCTAAGCCATAGCTATTAATTTAACCTGGTGCAGTATTTTGTAGAGGAATGTGACGGTGTTATTTTCTGGGTATGTGGATTGTGATGGAACAAAAATGGCCTTTGCAGTGATATGTACTTCTTGTCAGATGTGGGAGTTTAAGGGTTACTGCGGATTATATCTGCCATAAATGCTGTTGGATGCAAATCTTATCAGATCGAGTGGATCAGCTGGAGAGACAAATAGAAGCGATGAGGAATTTGCAACAGCAACAGTATGTGATGGATGGCAGTTATAGGAAGGGGGAAAGTCTCAGATACAATCACATAGATGGGTTAACTCCAGGAAGGGTAAGAGAGGTAGGCATCTAGGGCAGGAGTCTTTTGTGAATATACCCATTTCAAACAGGTATGCTGTTTTGGAAAATGTAGGGGGTGATGGATTCTCAGGGGAACGTGGCACTAACAGCCAAGTTTTTGGTATTGAGATTGGCTCTAATGCAATGAGGGGTACATCGGCTTCCAAGAGATCAATTGTGTTAGGGGATTCTGTAGTCTGAGGTACAGACAGACATTTCTGTGGCCAGCAGAGAAAAAGCAGAATGGTGTGTTGTTTCCCTGGTGCTAGGATCAAGGAGGTCTCAGAGAGGGTGCAGAATGTTCTCCCGGGGGAGAGGAACCAGCAGGAGGTCATTGTCCACATTGGAACCAACGACATTGGAAGGGAAAAGGTTGAGACTCTATAGGGAGATTACAGAGAGTCAGGTAGAATTTTAAAAAGGAGGTCCTCAAGGGTAGTAATATTTGGATTACTCCCAGTGCTACGTGCTAATGATAGCAGGAATATGAGGATAGAGCAGATGAATGCATGGCTGAGGAGCTGGTGTATGGGAGAAGGATTCACATTTTCAGACCATTGGAGTCTCTTTTGGTGTAGAAGTGACCTGTACAAGAAGGATGGGTTGCACCTAATAAGGATTTAAACTAGTAAGGAGGAGGGGGGGTGGGGGGGGGTGGGACCCAGGGAGATAGTGAGGAAAGAGATCGAAATGAGACGGGTACAGCTGAGAACAGAAGTGAGTCAGTCATGGCAGACAGGGACAAGGTAGGACTAATAAATTAAACTGTATTTATTTCAATGCAAGGGGCCTAACAGGGAAGGCAGATGAACTCAGGGCATGGCTAGGAACATGGGACTGAGATATCATAGCAATTACGGAAACATGGCTCAGGGAGGGGCAGGACTGGCAGCTGAATGTTCCAGGATACAAATGCTACAGGAAGGATAGAAAGGGAGGCAAGAGAGGAGGGGGAGTGGCATTTTTGATAAGGGATAGTATTACAGCTGTGCTGGGGGAGGATATTCCCGGAAATACAAGCAGGGAAGTTATTGGGGTGGAACTGAGAAATAAGAAAAGGATGATCACCTTATTGGGATTGTATTATTGACCCCCCAATAGTCAAGAGGGAAATTGAGAAACAGACTTGTAAGGAGATCTCAGCTATCTGTAAGAATAATAGGGGAGTTATGGTGGGGCATTTTAACTTTCCAAACATAGACTGGGATTGCCATAGTGTTAAAGGTTTAGATGGAGAGGAATTTCTTAAGCGTGTACAAAACAATTTTCTGATTCAGTATGTGGATGTACCTACTAGAGAAGGTGTAAAACTTGGGGCTGAAAATGTGTTGCTGGAAAAGCGCAGCATCCAAGGAGCAGGAGAATCAACGTTTTGGGCATGAGCCCTTCTTCAGGAATGAGGAGAATTTGTCCAGCAGGCTAAGATAAAAGGTAGGGAGGAGGGACTTTGGGGAGGAGTGTTGGAAATGTGATAGGTGGAAGGAGGTTAAGGTGATGGTGATAGGCCAGAGTGGGGGTGGAGGCGGAGAGGTCAGGAAGGAGATTGCAGGTTAGGAAGGTGGTGCTGAGTTCGAGGGTTGGGACTGAGACAAGGTGGGGGGAGGGGAAATGAGGAAACTGGAGAAATCTGAGTTCATCACTTGTGGTTGGAGGGTTCCTAGGCGGAAGATGAGGCGCTCTTCCTCCAGCCGTCATGTTGCTATGGTCTGGCGATGGAGGAATCCAAGGACCTGCATGTCCTTGGTGGAGTGGGAGGGGGAGTTGAAGTGTTGAGCTACGGGGTGGGTGGGTTGGTTGGTCCAGGTGTCCCAGAGGTGTTCCCTGAAACGTTCCGCAAATAGGCGGCCTGTCTCCCCAATGTAGAAGAGGCCACATCGGGTGCAGCGGAGGCAGTAAATGATGTGTGTGGAGGCGCAGGTGAATTTGTGGCGGATATGGAAGGATCCCTTGGGGCCTTGGAGGGAAGTGAGGGGGGAGGTGTGGGCGCAAGTTTTGCATTTCTTGCAGTTGCAGGGGAAGGTGCCGGGAGTGGAGGTTGGGTTGGTGGGGGGTGTGGACCTGACAGAGGGAGTGGTTTTTTCGGAATGCTGATAGGGGAGGGGAGGGAAATATATCCCTGGTGGTGGGGTCCATTTGGAGGTGGTGGAAATGACGACAAATGATATGATGTATATGGAGGTTGGTGGGGTGGTAGGTGAGGATCAGTGGGGTTCTGTCCTGGTGGCGAATGGAGAGGTGGGGTTTAAGGGCGGAGGAGCGGGAAGTGGGGGAGATGCAGGGGAGGGCATCGTCGATCACATCTGGGGAGAAATTGCAATCTTTGAAGAAGGAGGCCATCTGGGTTGTTTGGTATTGGAACTAGTCCTCCTGGGAGCAGATGCAGGGGAGACGAAGGAATTGGGAATATGGGATGGCATTTTTACAAGGGGCAGGGTGGGAGGAGGTTTAGTCTAGGTAGCTGTGGGAGTCCATCGGTTTATAATAGTTGACTCGGTCGCCCGAGAGAGAAATAGAGAGGTCTAGGGAGGGGAAGAATATAAAGAAAGTAGGAGTATACTTAAGAGAGAAATCAGGAGGGCAAAACGGGGACATGAGATAGCTTTGGCAAATAGAAATAAGGAGAATCCAAAGAGTTTTTACAAATATATTAAGGACAAAAGGGTAACTAGGGAGAGAATAGGGCCCCTTAAAGATCAGCAAGGCGGCTTTTGTGTGGAGCCACAGAAAATGGGGGAGATACTAAATGAATATTTTGCATCAGTATTTACTGTGGAAAAGGATATGGAAGATATAGACTGTAGGGAAATAGATGGTGACATCTTGCAAAATGTCCATATTACAGAGGAGGAAGTGCTGGATGTCTTGAAACGGTTAAAGGTGGATAACTCCCCAGGACCTGATCAGGTGTACCCGAGAACGCTGTGGGAAGCTAGAGAAGTGATTGCTGGGCCTCTTGCTGAGATATTTGTATCATCGATAGTCACAGATGAGGTGCCGGAAGACTGGAGGTTGGCAAACGTGGTGCCACTGTTTAAGAAGGGTGGTAAAGACAAGCCAGGGAACTATAGACCAGCGAGCCTGACCTCAGTGGTGGGTACGTTGTTGGAGGGAATCCTGAGGGACAGGATGTACATGTATTTGAAAAGGCAAGGACTGATTCAGGATAGACAACATGGCTTTGTGCGTGGGAAATCATGTCTCACAAACCTGATTGAGTTTTTTGATGAAGTAACAAAGAAGATTGATGAGGGCAGAGCAGTAGATGTGATCTATATGGACTTCAGTAAGGCGTTCGACAAGGTTCCCCATGGGAGACTGATTGGCAAGGTTAGATCTCATGGAATACAGGGAGAACTAGCCATTTGGATACAGAACTGACTCAAAGATAGAAGACAGAGGGTGGTGGTGGAGGGTTGTTTTTCAGACTGGAGGCCTGTGACCAGTGGAGTGCCACAAGGTTCGATGCTGGGTCCTCTACATTTTGTCATTTACATAAATAATTTGGATGTGAGCATAAGAGGTACAGTTAGTAAGTTTGCAGATGACACCAAAATTGGAGGTGTAGTGAGTTACCTCAGATTACAACAGGATCTTGACCAGATGAGCTAATGGGCTGAGAAGTGGCAGACGGAGTTTAATTCAGATAAATGCAAGGTGCTGCATTTTGGGAAAACAAATCTTAGCAGGATTTATACACTTAATGATAAGGTCCTAGGGAGTGTTGCTGAACAAAGGGACTTTGGAGTGCAGGTTCATAGCTCCTTGAAAGTGGAGTCGCAGGTAGGTAGGATAGTGAAGAAGGCGTTTGGTATGCTTTCCTTTATTGGTCAGAGTATTGAGTACAGGAGTTGGGAGGTCATGTTGCGACTGTACTGGACATCGGTCAGGCCACTGTTGGAATATTGTGTGCAATTCTGGTCTCCTTCCTATCAGAAAGATGTTGTGAAACTTGAAAGGGTTCAGAAAAGATTTACAAGGATGTTGCCAGGGTTGGAGGATCTGAGCTACAGGGAGAGGTTGAACAGGCTGGAGCTGTTTTCCCTGGAGCGTTGGAAGCTGAGGAGTGACCTTCTAGAGGTTTACAGAATTATGAGGGGCATGGATAGGATAAATAGGCAAAGTCTTTTCCCTGGGGTTTGGGAGTCCAGAACTAGAGAGTATAGGTTTAGGGTGAGAGGGGAAAAATATAAAAGAGCCTTAAGGGGCAACTTTTTCATGCTGAGGGTGGTACATATATGGAATGAGCTGCGAGAGGATGTGGTGGAGGCTGATACAATGGCAACATTTAAGAGGCATTTGGATGGGTATATGAAGAGGAAGAGTTTGGAGGGATATGGGCCGGGTGCTGGCAGGTGGGACTAGATTGGGTTGGGATATCTGATCGGCATGGATGGGTTGGACCGAAGGGTCTGTTTCCATGCTGTACATCTCTATGACTCTAAATACATTCACAGGATGAGGGTTTCACTGGATAGGTCAATATTTATGTCTCGTCCCTAATTGCTCAGAGGGCAGTTAAGAGTCAACCATATTGCTGTGAGTCTGGAGTCACATGTAGGCCAGACCAAGGATGTTTTAAGGATGGCAATTTCCTTCCCTAAAATACATTAGTGAATGAGATAGGTTCGTGTTTGACAATCGATTCATGGTTATCATTAGAGTCTCAATTCCAGATTTTTATTCAATTCAAATTCCACCATGGCGGATTTGAACCTGGGTCCAAAGAACATTAGTTGAAAAATGTGATGCTGGAAAAACACAACAGGCCAGGCAGCATCTGAGGAGCAGGACAATCAACCTTTCAGGCATAAGCCCTTCTTCAGGAATATTACCTTAGTCTTTGAACTAATGATCCAGTGATAATGGCACCAGGCTGTCACCGCCCCTTATAAAACTGCCCATACATACACATATGTACAGACAGACAGAGGCAACGACAAGAGAAAATTGGGCGTTATGGCTGGACAAAAAGGCTGGAAAGACAGTTCAATGGTCCATGTCCGCAGGGTTTGCTGAAGTGGTCCTTTCAGTCTGCAAAACCTCCTGCTCTCTGATCTTCCTTCTCTAGGCACTTTCACTTGTTTCGCAGGATACACAAAGTGACTGGTCCACACTTGTAAAGTCTCTAATTGATTGGTTAAGAGCCACTGATTATTGCAACAGATAAGCGGAATTAAACTGGCTACCTTCAGGCTTGAGGTATTCTTTTACTGAAGAGAAAAGGACAGCTCCTTTCTTTCCAGAGACCTGTTGGCTTCTGGCATCCATAAGGTGTTCAGAGACCCAAAAGCCAATCATTAAGTTTTTGGTAGGGCAGAATGCCTTTGCCATCAAAAACTAGTCTTCACTCTACAGGTTAACCATATTCTTGTTGCTGGATGAATCTCGTTTCGTACAAAGCCCTGCATCCAACTTCCTTCAGTAACCTGTCTCTACTGCTTGAACAAACAACACTGCACCCAACACTTACATTAAGTGTTAGTAACCTGCTTTTAATAAGTGCAGCAATCCTTACCACAATCCTCAGTTTTTAAAACAACCTCTTCCCATTCCAATCTACAAACAAAGATACAGAAAAATAAATGGCCAAACTAATTGTCTAGAAACATGGGCTCAAATTCTACCACAGAATCTTGTGGAATTAATAAAACCTGGCAGAAAAGGATTGCTTTTGTTCTGGTAACCAGACATTCACTGACTGCATGGTTGATGTCATTATATTCAGCCTCACTTTCCTGCATTTACCCAACTAGGGGTTAGTTAACTCAGTTGGTTGTTGAGCTAATTTACAATGCAATGTCATACCAACGTTATGGGTTCAATCCCACACTGGCTGAAGTTACCACTCTCGTTCTCAACCTCGTCCCCTCCCCTGAGGTGTGGTGACTCTTAGATTAGACAGTCAGTATCTATCTCTATCTCTCTCTCTCTCTCTCTCTCTGAGGAAAGAGCAGAACGATTGTACCTTTCCCTTCTTAATTCCGTTACTGATTAAAGATATGTATATCTCAACCGTGAATATTCTTAATGATCCAACGTCTACACTCCTCTGGGTTAAATAGTTCACAGACTCACTACTGTCCAAGAAAATTAATTCCTCCCCATCCCTGCCCTAACTGGGAAACCACTGACTCTGAAATTGGGTCTTCTGGTCCAAGGTTCTCTCACAAGGGGAAACAACCTGTCGGAGTCTACCCTGCCAACATCCCTGAGAATCTATATGTTTCAGTAAGGTCTTTACTCATCTAAACTCCAATGAGCACATGCCCAATCTACTCAATCTCTCTTCATAACCAAGTTCCGCCATACCCTGAATCAACTTCATGAACTTGTTTTGACTGCCTCCAATGACAATATATCTTTCCTTAGAAAATGGACCTTCTGCCATTCACAGCATTGTAGATGTGGTCTAACTAGTGCGTTGTATAGTTTTAACAAGACTTCCTGTTTTTATACTCTAATCCCTTTGAAATAAAGGGCAACATTCCCCATTCACTACCAAACTTGGATGCTAGTTTTTTGAGATGTATTCCCAAGGACCCTGAAATCCCTTTGTGTTGCAGTTTTCTACAATCTTTCTCCATTTAAATAATATTCAGCTTTTCTATTCTTCCTGCCAAAATGCATAACCACACATTTTTCCACATTGTATATATTCAGTTAACCTGTCGATATCTCTCTGTAGATTTTTGGCTTACCCTTACCAATTGCCTTTCTGTCTATTTTGATGTCCCACCTTCTTGTGTGATGAGATTACGAATTATGAACTACCAATGATTGCCATTAAACAATTGTTTTGTTTACCTGATGCGGAACCATGGATTGAAGCAAATCTGCCATTCTTATGACTCCAGATTCACGGCAATGTGATTGGCTTTTAACGGCCTTCTGAATGGCCTGGCAAGCCAATCAGAGCTAGGTTGTAAATGTGGGCCTTGCAAGTAATGACCACATAGCATGGAAGTTGCAATGCCTAGAGCTAAATCCTGACAGAAAAGTCATGGGCCATGAAAGAAAATTCTGCTTTTACAAAATTTTCTTTGAGTACCTTAAAGGATAAGTTGTAAAAATGTTGAAGATAGGTTTCACTAACATTCAAAATTGATTCAGATTTTCTAACAAAATAAAACCTCTGCTCCCTTTCTAAATGGTGTGAAAAGGCAGTCCGCTTGGGGTACAGATCAAGATGGAAGAGTGCAGGCTGGATGATTTGAGAGAGGTTAAACAATGAAACCTTCAACCAGAGCTCGCAATATTAATGGTTACCCAGTCTTTTAATAGTAGGAGGATAGGCTTCACCCCTTTGCTGATGGACCTAGCATTGCTGTAACAAATCTGAGATGAGGAAATTCAGCAAACAGAATCTGAGAGTTGATAAAAACATTGCAAACTTTCTCTCAAACGCCACACTTTACACAATCAGCACTGTGGATTTTGCTCCGACTTCAAATAATGATTTTTGAGAAAAAATTTGAACACACTTTCCAAATAGTCCCATCGATCAAATCTGTACTGCAAACAATAAAAAACAATCAGGCTGTGTTTATTTTGCCTTGGGAAGAATCCAAGGGAAAGAATCAGACAGCTGTTTTATTAACACTGTTTATTGCCCAGTACCTTGACTGATTGTCAGACTTCTTTTGAGGATTGTTATAATCATAAAGTATTCAAATGGCACAACATTCCATAGGATCTGACAACATAGACAGAGAGAGAATGACATAAGGTTTCTCCACATAGAATCTCCAAGACCGTGTTGCTTACCAGATTGATCTGTCAAATGCCAAGACGGTTAAGGTTGGAATATGAAGGTCAGAAGCAGAAGGCTTGGTCCTATTCTGTAAGTTATTCACAATTCCACATACAGGGTCACATTTACGTATGGTTACATCATCTCTGCTTTCTTATCTCTGAGTCAGAGTTTTGTGGGTTTGAGAGATTTGAGCATAAAATCCAGGTCAACTGCTCCAGTGCAGGAAAAGATATTAAGCTGTAACCCAGGCTGCTGTCTGATGCTGACATACAGGTTTTAATGGACACAATTCTGAGGAAGAGTACGGAGATCTTCCTGGTGTCCATGTCAATATTTATCACTGTTGTTAGTGCTGTGGACTTTATTGTGCTACGGTGCAGTAATAACATACCCACCTCTGAGTCAGAAAGTTCAAATCCCACTTCTTTCATCGTACTCTAAACACGTTACGTCTTAATATCTGTAACTACCCAATTTATTTTCTTCTTTCCCACCATATTTTTCGGGTAGACATTATTGTGCAGTGGAAGATTGGTTTCATCAACAATATTGGGTGGCCAGGTAGCTCAGTGGTTAGCAGTACTACCTCACAACACCATGGTCCCAGGTTCGATTCCAGCATCAGATGGATGTGTGGAGTTTACACATTCTCCCTGCGTCTGCGTGGGTTTCCTCCCACAGTCCAAAGATGTGCAGGTCAGGTGAATGGGCCATGGTAAATTGCCCATAGTGTTAGGTGCATTAGTCAGAGGGAAATGGGTCTGGGTGGGTTACTCTTTGGAGGGTCGGTGTGGACTGTATTGGCTGAAAGGCCTGTTTCCACACTGTAGGGAATCTAAATTAATCTAGTATTATATGCAACTGACACATACTATATGATCGTCTGTAAAGTGCTGAATGAAGATGTGTAATTTTTGTAGTCCATGGAGATTGAGACTTGGGACATCATGCAGGATGAACCAGACATCAAGTAAAACATGTGGATCTATGTGCATTGCCTATAATTCAACTGAGTCTCACTAGAGACCTATAAATTCCACTATGTGGCTTGCTAATGTGCCTCACAAATGGCTTATGGTCTCAACCATTTCAACAAGTTGAACATCAGCATCAAGCAACATCACTGGGTTCTGAGAGGCATCTTCGCAAGCTGCTTTGTGTTCAACAAGGTTGCCAACAGTTTGTGGTTGGTTTCAAATTTAATCAGCAGACCTAAGAGATGTAGTTAGACAATTTCTTGCAAGCCCAGGTCACTCAATGGTGGCATATCTTTATTCTATGTCCATAAGCATTTGGGAAGCATTGTGGACCAGCTGTTGGATCTCATCATGGTGAATCGGAAGGAAAACTGCCCCTGGACTTTCATTCAATACTTTTATAATTGGAAGGGCAGAAACATCATGTGCAGGGATCTTGGATGAACTAAACATGTCTTTTATTCAATCAAATGGGTGCTGTTGATGTTCAATCCAACACCAGGCATAATTTTGTTTCAAAGGTTGACTGAGGAATTTGTTAACATGGCCGATGTTGAGAAAACATTTTTCCACCGGATTCACTGTTACCATCATCCATTAGAGTTCAGCGACATGTCCAAGGGGTGGAAATGTCCTTCTGTCTTCTTCAGGTCTGCCTTGATCTTTGTTATCTGAACAATATGGCCAAAAATTTTATCACTGGTTTTGTGTATTCACAGTTGTCATTAGTGTCAGCCCAGTAGTATGTAATTTTTGTAAGACTTTCCTTATTCCATCATCGTGTTATGGTTTAGTCAATCTGTGATGCCAATCCCATCCTGTGACATATCATGCCTTTCATGCATACCTTCCTGAATGTTGAACATTGACCACTGAAAATCTCAACCGTAGGGGTGACACCAAAGTTTAAAACAATAACATCCTGAACATGGTCAGCAGTTTGGAATCCTTGCCTACAGGATACTGTCAGAATTCACTGAGGTTAGGCTGTCATCTACAGAAGCCATTCTCATTGTCCTGCATTGTTTAAATGTACAAAGTCGATCCAAATTCTGTTGGATTTATTTGGTTTGGGAATTGGCACCATAGTAGAGAACCACATATTCAGTTACATGTCTTTTGAAATAACCGCCATGTTGGAGCATGGCCTCAGTCTCAGTTTGTACCTTGTTCTGATGTGGCTGTGGGGCCTTCCTTGCTTTAAACAAGCAGATGGATTTGGCAACTACCTTCAGTACAATGTAGCACGCAGTATTCGGTTTCTCCCAAACCTTTAAAGAGTTTTAGAAATTAAAGACATTTACTGGTTCTGGTTGATACCCTATTCTACTTTAAGGATGAGGTTGAGGGATATAGATGGTCTCCTGGTTACCAGTGAACATGGCTGGTTGTGTAAAACATCCAGAATTTCAACAATTCTTTGTCCTTGTGTCTTAATAGTGTCTATAGCTTGCCTTTGATCTCGAGGCCAGTTCTTCCTGAGCTTTGCAGTTGTACAGTTGAAGGCTACAGGGTAAACTTTCATCGTCAAAGGAACAGTGACTTCAACCATTGTGTTCAATGTAAAATATGAGCTCTGACCGCTGACAATGATATTAGCATTCTAATATTGATTATCATCAAATGAAGCATTTCTTCTGATGTAGTTTTAAATTGAAGGCGCTGGTTAAGGACTCATTTCTTGAAACAATTGAAAACAAAGGCTTGCATCATAATTAGTGTTACACGACTACATTCCACCCTGTGACTCACAACATGGTCTGATGCAGTCTTTGTAAGCTGTTCTTTTGGCCCAGGAGTTCTTACGGCCACAATAATTACTGAGGTTCTCTTTTATTTTTAAAATCTTTGAAGATGCAAAGGAGTCATTTGTAAACTTGAGCAAATTCAAAACATCTGCTAGCTGTTATCTGAACTCACACCGAGTCCCAATTCATTCTTGTGTTATTGATATACCTAGTCTAATGTTTTGGCCATACTTCATTTTAAAAATTCTTATCGGTGTTTTCCAATCCTTCTGTGGCCAAAGCCCCACTATTTCCCTGCAACATCCTCTAGCTTAAGAAGCTTCCAGAATCTGCGGTCTGCCAATTCTGGACAACTGGGCAGTCCCGACTTCCTTCACCCATTGTTAGTGGCTGTGCCTTCAGGTGCCATTGTCCCATTGTCTGGGTTTCATCCCATCACAGGAAACTACATCACTCCCTTTTATGGCTAACTGAAGTCCCTCTATAAAACCTGCAACTCTGTCCATGTCTATGGCTTCCTGTCCCAATGCTTCCTTCTTCGGTTTGGTATCAACTTTTCCATACATTTGCCACATAATCGTAAGCACATAATCAACCAATCCTTCTTTATTCTCACACATGGAAAGATCACCCTACTGTTTCCCCTTTCTCTCTATCGGGTGATAATTACTTATTGCATTTTCTTGCAACTTCTATTCACATGAAAGCAAAAAACCAGACAAAATTGCTTCTCTTTTCACACTTCACACTCTAATAAATGCACCGCCAGCCTAGCCCTTGAGTCTTTTTGCAAAATAAAATCAATTTTCTTTTAACTATGAATTTTATTAAAGTTAGCTGCTATAACAAATTCGATGTGTGACAAATGATTCACAGTTGTGTGCAACGTAGGGATCAACCTTTGTTAGCCTGAAGATAAGTGAAGTCACTTCCAATCTCAGTTGGAACTTGCTCTGTTTCTGTCCACGTGTTTGTTCTTTAAGGGGAAATATTAATTTCAACAAAATTGTGGAGGAATACAAAAGCCATTGAATTTATTGACATCTTTCAGATCCTCCAAAGTGCTTTCCAGCCAGTAAAGTTAATCTTCAAGTGTAATTTCTGTTGTAAATGGCAACCAATTTGTACAGAGTAAGTGTTTCAATTAACAATAACAAGCCCTACCAAATTTTGGTTTATCTTTTCCATTTGATCTTTTATACCCCCTGAAGGGAGCAGATGGCACCCATGGGTTTAACGTCTCATCGGAAAACTGGAATCTCTTCTGCTGCTATGCCAGCCTGCATTGTCCATTCATGCCCCAACCTTCTCACTCCAGACAGCGATCCACTGAAGCAATGACGCAGTGCATGAGGTACAGCAGGAAGTTACAGGGAGGAGGGGGGATGAGCAATTAAGTAGGAGGGTTTTAAGGAGGGTTTATTTTTGGCACCTGAAGGAGGCAGAGTGGTAAGAAGGTTGTGGGTGGGTTTTAAAATACATATAGGAAGGAGAAAAGCTGTACTATTTTCTCAGGATCGTGGCTGGGGACCCTTTGAAAGTAATACAGTCTACCTTGCAACCACTATATACATTTTTAAGGCAAAAGGGTATCCCATTCCAGTTGCCTGTTCATTTTTTGTTGTGGGCACCATTCACTTAAACAAGCTCAACTGACCTTGAATTATATATTAACATTTAATGGGCAGAATGCCCAACCTCTATGATAGGTATGGGCTTGGACTTGTGGGGTGGGCGGTCCATGGTGTGTTGGCCACCCAACCTATATTACATGCGCCACCCTCACTGAGAACATGCATGGTAGATCATGTAATAACAAATTGTGACCTCTGACCTCAATGTGAATTGGCGCTGTTCCTGAATCTTGTTCACTTGTGCGTCGTGTTGGAAAGGGAGGGTGGGGTGAGCAGGGTGTATTTAAAATGAGATCATGGTGTGTAACATTAATTTGGAATAGAAACAGAAAAAGGGTAAAATTTTACTTTCGCACTTGCAATGTGCACAACTTCAATTTGCTGATTTGCAAACGGTTTTTAATTTCCCCATAGACAGAGGGGGAAATTGGGTCTGGAGAAGCTGTCAGAGAAAATCGATCTTGTCAGAGACCTTTTAAAGTCTGTTGTTTCATTCTCTTCTTTCATAGCCATTTTAATGAGGTCACCGACAAGCTGCTGCACTAAACCATGATGAAGGAAGCAACAACATCATTTGGGCACATTTTTTTTTCTCAATGTGACCTTAGCTATCGATTTCTGCTCCTCAGCAAAACTCAGGCACAAAAGGCAGAAGGTGGTAATTAAGTTTGTATCTGCTCTTTCTAAAATTGTGCTGACTTGCAAAAACAAAATGAAGGGAGCCTTTACTTTCCTGCCCTCAGTGGAGATGCAGATGTAGACATTGACCTTTGACCTCCCAATCTTTGCCTCACAGCAGCCGTATTATTTTCTCTGTCTGCCCAAGTGTAGACTTCAGAGAAGATTCATGAAGTCTAGCTAGCCAAAGCTCTCAGCTTCCTTTTAAGTTTTCCAGTCAATCATTATTGGATTTTGTTTCAGTCCATACAGAAGTAATAATGTGGGATATGGGCTTTAGGAAAAATACCTGGAATAGGGCACTCACACTACGTTAAATAGCTCATGAGATTTCGGTCAAATAAAATTCCTCTTCCACCTTGTGACTTGGCCATGACACCACAGTGAATTCCCTTGTTTTTTCTGTGAACTTCGTTAATCTGTGAAATTCGTTAACTGGAATGGGCATCACTGCCTGGACAGCATTTATTGCCCATCCCTAATTGCCCAGAGGGCAGTTAAGCAGCAACCACATTGCTGTGGGTCTGGAGTCACATGGAGACAGACCAGGTAAGGATGGCAGTTTCCTTCCGGAAAGGGCATTAGTGAACCAGATGGGGTTTTTTTCTGACAATTGACAATGATTTTATAGTCAGCATTAGACTTCTAATTTCAGATTTTTACTGAATTCAAATTCCACCATTTGCCCTGGCAGGATTCAAGTCTGGGTCCCCAGAACATTACTTTGGTCTTTGGATAAACAGTCCAGCAATAACACGACTAAGACGTTGCATCCCCGTGAATATTGCCTCAGGATCTTTAGCCCCAGACTTAGAAGGCAAACAAGGCCTTAGCATAAGGTTTTATCTGAAAGTCAGCACCTATGAACAGTGCTGTACTTCCTCAATATTGCGCTGGGAGTATCAACTTTGAGCTGATATTCAACTCTCAGGCTCAGTGGCCAGAATATAATCACTGAGCCAATGTTAACATCAAGGTTGGATTGTTGGGAGGTTCTGTTCCCCATCTCACTGATGAAAAAGTTGATTGGGAGACAGTCTCTAAAATAGTGGCTGCCTTTACACACTTGGTGGGGTGTTAATTGGCTCAGGGTGACTAATTGTTGATTGGTTAGCAGCTCCGCAGTTTCAGTAGTGCCAATGTCAAGTGATGGCCACTGCTGGAACTACAGGCAGAACCCAAAGAAGAGGCAGCCAAACTGGAGCTCAAAGCAGGGAATCGACCTCAGGAAGGGTTGGGAATGGGGTGGAGGGGGTGAGTGAGGCAGGCACTCGGTTTTCAGAGATTGGGTTGGAATGGAATGAGTATGATCTTGGTGGGTGAGGGCATGGTCCTCTGGAGGGCACAGTGAGCCCAGTCACCAAAGGGTCTTACCCCCTTCACACATGCCATCAGCTTACCCACTGTTTCCAACCAAACTGTTGGCTGTATGAAGGCCAGCTCCCAAACGTATCTGGGTGTCTGTTGGTCAACCGCAGGAAGTTCCACAGCTGAACTTACTCTTTCCAGGAAGGGATCCTTGAAGCTCTGGTAGATTTTTTAGTTCCAAGTCTTGGTTTGCTGGGGCTCATTGCTGTTAATGTACAAAGCTGACTTGGAATTGGGGGCAGAAACAGTGTTTGGCAAGTTGCACACTGTCAATAATGACAAATGCAGCCACCTGAGAAAAATACTTGGCAGTAAACTCTGGAATAGTCTAATATAAAATGTTAAAATTAGCTCATTGTTACTATTGCAGATGATGGAGATGGTTCCATTGGAAAGCATTAAAGCATGCAGCAGCAGTAATAGTAAAAGACAGTAAATAGGAACTTGATTTGTACAGGTAAAGAAATAGAGGACAAATCCCAGGAAGTTCTCCCAAGTCCGAACATGATAGCAATGACTCTATGCCACTGATTTTCTGGGACAATCCCTAAGTGGGGCACTGATTCTCCGGGCAATTGGAGTCCCAAGAAGATTGTGGCAAACTCTGGGTAAGATCACTCAGGTGTTTGAGACTATGTCACTTATCCACTTCATGCTGTCAGTGGCTGGGGAATAGCATTTCCTAGGAATTAATGACAGCAAGTTTGATCCCCACTGCCTGCCCATGTACCCACCCTGTCCCTAAATAAAAAAACAACTTCGACCAGAGTGCTGGGAATTAGGTGGGTAAGGGAAGCCTTAATCTCTTACTTAAAAGCTCATTTTGTTTGTATTTCATATCTAACATTTAACTCTAATTTCCTGATTAATTCTGAATTTCATCAAGACTTAAGCAGGAATTTACAAGCTCTCAAATTTGACAGCAGTTGAAGTTAGTTCACCATTTTATATGACCCCTGGCTGAATTAACACAGAGGCAGCTCAGTGCTTCTGAACACTGAGGGTGACTGTGCACAGTCTGCAGGGATTTGGGGAAAGGACATGCTCCTTTGTGTTTTTCTAACTTGTTGACTGGATTGGAATTGGTTATTTACTACTGGGGAAGAAGTTAGATGTTTGGTGATTACCTGATGTGTGATTAATATTTATGAGCCTGGTCAATTGGTTGAAGTTTCAATTGGGGAGCATTTCAGGAACAGTGATCATAACTGTGTAACTTTTAAGTTACTTATGAGTAGTCCTCAGGTTAAAGTATTAAACTGGGGGAAGACTCACGATGACAATATAAGGCAGGAACTGGGGAATGTAGATTGTGGGTGGCCATTTTATGGTAAACTGACATTGGTTAAATTGGTGTTAAGAAATGATAGCTAAATTAATGAATTGTATTTTAAAAAACCTGGGCATCAGCAAAACAGGAGTTTGTTTTCACAGATTACTGAACTCTCTGTTTGTAATTTATAGACATCCAGGAAATTATTCCTTTGTGATATAAATTTAAGTTTTCTTGAAATGAATAACATTTGTTTAAAAATCAACATTTTGAAATAGCCTGAACCGACTGGGGTTAAAGAAAGACCTGAGCAGTGATAGCTGTGGCCAAGTGGTTGTCCTTGATACCGAAAGGTGTGGATTCATGTCTAACCCAGAATTTGAACACAGAGATCAGGAGGTGATTCTCTACAGCAAGAGAGAGAATATTGAGTGGGACCATTTAAATCTGTTGTCTTTTAGATTAAATATTAAATCAAGCTCTTTTCAGCTCGTCATAAATATCCTATGACATCATTTGGAAGCATAATCTCTGTATTCAGCCAATACTTATCTCACAATCAACATCATTATTTTAGTTTATCCAGTCATTATCATTTTACTGTTTTATAGAAGCCTGTTAGATCCAAAGTGGCTGCCACATTACATACATCGCAACAAGTCATAGAGATCTACAACATAAAAAAAAGACCCTTCCTTCCATCATGTCCATGCCAGTCAAAAGCCGCCACCTAACTGTTCTAATCCCATTTTCCAGCACTGATGCACAATGTTTACTGTACTTTAAAAATACATCTCTTTATTTGTTATACACTGGATTCCTGTAATTGTGAAGGGTGTTCTGTAAAATGCAAGTATTTCTTTTATTGTACAAACATACCTGGAACTGAAGACTGAATTGGTTTGGTGTAATAGTCTTATGCTATCGGCTCAGGTGAAGTATCCGGTATTGCATTCACTGGTTTATTGTCCATTTTCTACCTCAGAGCTGTACAACAGGTTTTATTTCTAAGAATTTCTCCAAAGTCTGCAATTCAAGATGTCTACTCATTGCTTCTGCTGTAGCTTTTAGCAACTTCTATGTCTATTTACTCCTGAGTCAACATCCTTGCTTAACCTATTGAGTACAGTGAGCTTGGATCAGCTATCAGACTCCATAACTGAATCTACAATGATTGAACACCAGTCTGTTAATTCAAGAAAACATATTGTGAGAGTATGATTTGGAGGGAAAATATTGCATCACTCATAATCTTCCTGCAGATCTTTCAAAATTGATCATTGATGTTCATGCTGTGTTGATTTGTATTGTTTGGGATGTCGAAACATCAACTTGGTTCACACCTGTGATTGGCTACTGTTGGCAGCTGTTCAAGTTCCTCCTATGATAAGGAAGTTTTTCAGCCAATAATGGCTGTAGTGAAGGAACAAGGCAATCTAATTTCCTGTGACTAGAACACATAAGGTTTTTCTAATGTTTTTCATTCTCTAAAATATCTTCAGATACATTGATATTGTCTTTTGAATGCTATGCTAGAAATTAAATAATGGGATTTATTATCCAACTATCAATCGGTGTTGGTTTGTGCTTTAAAAACCAAGACTCATGGTTTCTGTAACAGATCTCTTGTTTTTTTGTGTGTGAGTTTACCTCATAACGTATGAGATTGTAGGGTTGGCCCATCTGTGTTTAACTTGTGCTACACAAATAACATTCTTGAGTGGTTGCAACACAGCATGAAGTACACCACCTGGGATCTGATGATATCAGGGGATGCTGGAAAAATTAGGGCTCAGTCCTGATACAGGCCTGAAGATTTTAGCACAACCTTGTAAACTCAGTGAGTGGTCAGCGAGCTGAAAACCTGCAGAAATGTTATGGGTTTAGCCCAATAATCGTCTAGTTTTTAATGCCCATCAGACAGCTGTCCCTAATGTGACTGACAGTGTGTGTACTGTGTACCACTCTGACTGAACGCTTAAGAGGATGCCTCTATTAAAAAAAAATGATAAAAGTCTTGGCACTCATGCATGATTCCCAGAATTTTCCCATCAATTAATGGTATGGCCCTTGATAGTTTGTAGAACATAGGGACATAAGGATTCAGGTACATAATTCTTTGAAATTTGCATCCAAGATAGACAGCATGTTAAAAAGGAGTTTTGCACACATGCCCCTTCAATGCTCAAACCTTTGAGTACAGAGGTAGGAAGGTCAGGTTGCAGTGGTACAGGACATTGGTGAGGCCTCTTTCGAAGTACTGTATCCACTTCTGGTTGCCCTGTTATAGGAAGGATAGTTATAAATTGGAGAGGGTTCAGAAATAATTTACTAGAATATTGCTAGGAAAGGAAGGTTTGAGATACAGAGGGTGGTTCATGTGTGGAATGAACTACCAGAGAAAGTAGTGGATGCAGGTATGGTCACAATATTTAAAAGATATTTGGGTATGTTCATGGGCAGGAAAGGTGTGGAGGGATATGGGCCAAGCACAGGCAGGTGGGACTGGTTTAGCATAGTCAGCGTGGATTAGTTGCACTGAGGGTCTGTTTCCATGCTGTATGATTATATGACTGTATTTCACCTATCATTCAGGCATTAAGACTCTGGTCTGTCATAATGAATACCCATCCAACCATACTGGCAAATACCTGATGCACAAAACATTGTCAGTACTTTTCTAAGTGCTCCTGAAATCACTCATTCCTGAAAATTCAAAACAAGGAAACATTGAAAAGCTGAGGAAGGTGGGACACAGTAATGATCCTCTGCCATTTCTACCATCCCCAGCTGGATACTATGACAAAACACACTAAACCCTCCCTTCCCTTGTCAGCATTCCACAGGGGACATCTTGGGAACTCCTTCATTGTTCCTAATAGATTAGGTTAGATTCCCTCCAGCATGGAAACAGGCCCTTCGGCCCAACAAGTCCACACCAACCCTGCGAAGAGTAACCCGTCCAGACCCATTTCCCTCTGACTAATGCACCTAATACTATGGTCAATTTAGCATGGCCAATTCACCTAACCTGCACATCTTTGGATTGTGGGAGGAAACCAGAGCGCCCGGAGGAAACCCACGCAGGTATGGGGAGAATGTTTAAACTCCACACAGCCAGTTGCCCAAGGCTGGAATCGAACCTGGGTCCCTGGTGCTGTGAGACAACAATGCTCACCAGTGAACCACTGTGCCGCCCCAAATACTTCCTCACTTCCCCATGGCATCTTCCCATATGATCACAGGAGGTGTAACACTTGCCCATTTACCTCCTTGCTCCTCAGTGTCCAAGATCTTAACCATACCATCCAGATGAAGCAGAACTTTACTTGTACTTCCTTCACATTCACTGCTCATAACGTGGTGTATTCGACATTGGCAAGACCAAGCACAGACAGAGTGACCGTTTTGTGGAACACCTCTGCTCTGTCTGTAAGAATGGCCCTGACCTTTCAATTGCTTGCCATTTCAATACACCATTTTGCTCTGATGCTAAGATTTCTATCCTAGGCCTGCTGCAGTATTCCAGTGAAGCACAATGCAAGCTCGAGGGACACAACCTAATTTTCTGCTTCGGTACTTCACAACCTTTAGGACTCGACAACTTTAGAGCTTGAACACTGTCCTCCATTTTGATTACACCCACTTCCTTTGCAGACACATCCCTTTCCACGTCTTGTTTGCATGGGTTTGTTCTCCATGAAATTTACCTATTTTCTAATACTCACCCTTCCTATTAACATCTATTTTATATCTACATTGCTCCCTTGCTACAATTAGCATTCCCTTTGTCTCTTGCTCAGGGTCTTTTGCCAATTGTTCTCCTCACTTCTCCTTATTCTTTGCCAGCAGTATAAGAACCATTATTTTCCAGTCCCATTCGGTTCTGAACAAACCATTGACTCTGTTTCTCTTTCTATAGATGTGCCTTGCCTGCTGAGTTCCTCCTGCATTTTGTGTTTTTATTTCAGATCTCCAGTATCCATGGTATTTTGGTTTCACTATAGTAACGATACATTATTGTAGTTCTGTTCGCCGAGCTGGGAATTTGTGTTGCAAATGTTTTGTCCCCTGTCTAGATGACATCCTCAGTGCCTGGGAGCCTCCTGTGAAGCGCTTCTGTGATGTTTCACAGGAGGCTCTTCCAATCACTGAGGATGTCACCTAGACAGGGGACGAAACGTTTGCAACACAAATTCCCAGCTCGGCGAACAGAACTACAACAACGAGCACCCGAGCTACAAATCTTCTCCCAAACTTTGAGTAATGATACATATATAGGGTGACCAACATCAGGAATCTGGGGGAGAGGCATTGGAAGATAGGTTGATAACTGCCAGAATATGTTCAGTCATAGTTAGGAGCCTGAAGATAGCTGATTATTACAGACAGTAGTTTTGGAACGTAGACATTTTTGTTTCAATGATAATTCTGTTCCACTTCCTTAAAATAAAACTGAATCAGAACATTTTTTGTTCTTTAAAAGATCCCAGAATCCTCTATTCTGTTCTAACATTACTGTTTATTGCACAATGTTAAGACAAATCTCAGTTTATTTTCATTTACACACTGGGTACGAGCGAGTGACACTTTCAGCCTGAAACTGGATATTAAAGTAAACACTGACACTCAAATGTAGAAGAATTTGTTTTTACCCAGAGTTGCAAGTTTAAACCTTAAGGTAGTTTTAATGAGATGTTTGGTTGTAGGATCTATAGCGTAACTAAACTTGTCTGTCACCTTTCTCAGTGCTGGTTGGTGATTTACTGATGAGCACCATCTGACTACCTCTACAAGGGCAGTTTGCAGTCACTGGAAACTACGGTTAACTTTCTGTCCTTATCCAGAGGGATCATAGGGCCATAAATTATATCACAACTTACAAATTAAGTCCAGTATCTACTATAAATTACTACCAGCACCATTTAATTGCAGTTATTTCACACAGATTTTCACTGTTGCCTTCAGAGTGATTTTTTTTATGGAGCTAATGTTGTCCCTCACTAACAGTTCAAGAAGTGAGAGTGATTTCTATGCAGTTTGGTAAAAGACAAGATCTTGCAAATTTTCCCACTCAGGAATTTAAGTGCCCTGGATCTTAATCAGTAAATAAGGTGTCTGCTGTTTTAGAGAGCGTTCTGAATGATTTGTGGCGGCTGGTAGTTTTCAAGTCAGAAAGAACATTTCCACATCTGGCACAGTGATTACTCATCTGCCTCCTACCATTCTTGAACGTGAACCACAATGAGCACAAGCTCCAGTGAGATTAAGCCCCCGTGTTCCAAAGGACTTGGCTTGAGCTGAAAAGCATTCTGCATTCCCCATCCCCAACAAACTCAATCCTGGCTCCTAGTCATTTATAAATGGGCACAATCTGTGTGGCAACATTATTTCTCAGGCCCACAGCAAGTTGACATTATGGGAATTTGTCCAATGATTCAACCAATATCAATCAGCATTAACAACAACAGATTAACTGGCCTTTTTTGCTCTGTTGTTTGTGGGGACTCACTGAGTCCAAATTCCTTTACAACATGTGAATACTGTTTGACAATAATCCATTGGCTATAAAGCACTGTGGGACATCTTGAAGAAAGCTGTAAAAGAAGTTTTCTTTGATTTAGACATGCTTGGAGCACCAATAGTTACATGAAATAGTTGACCGCTAGTCTCTTTTGTAATTAGACACCGTTGGCCTCACTATAAAAAGGGCAGGTGATAGCCTAGTGATTTTATCACTAGACTGTTAATCCAGAAATGAAGTTAAAAAATGTGGTGCTGGAAAAACACAGCAGGCCAGGCAGCATCCGAGGAGCAGGAGAATCGACGTTTCGGGCATAAGCCCTTCTTCAGGAACCCTGGTAATGTTCCAGGGACACAAGCTCGAATCCCACCATGGAAAATGGTGGAATTTCGATTCAATAAAAAACCTGGGATTAAGAGTCAATATAATTTCATTGTTGATTGTCAGGGGAAAAAAAAACTATCTGGTTCACTAATTCCTTTAAGGAAGGAAACTGGCATCCTTACCTGGTCTGGTCTACACGTGACTCCAAACCCACAGCACTGTGGTTGACTCTTAACTGTCCTCTAGGTCATTAGGGTTGAGCAATAAATGCTGGCCCAGCTCACAATGCGCTCATCCTGTGAATAGAGAAAGTGTTGGTGTCAAAGGCCCCAGTTGGGCCTGGATTGTGGTGCCATCCATGGCTCAGTTGGCAACATTGAGGGAGAAATTTGTGGGTTCACATTTGAACTCAACACACCAATCTAGGCTAAGAGTTCGGGACAGAGGGCGTGCTACAGTACTATCTGTGTTAATTTTCAGTTAAGACAGTCAACGAAAGCACTTTCTGCTCTCTCAGCTTAAAAAGAAATCCCCTGACACTACTTTGAAGATGAACAGGAGAGTGTATGCTGGCAGGTGGAGTGATGGTTCTACACACAATCCCCTCTAATCTTGTGTTCCGGTTTGAAATATCTCTACAACTCCAAGTGCTTTACTTAGTGTGGGAGAGTTATGCATCCCATCCCGAGTGGTTTAGCAGTAATGTGAATCCAATCCATCTGTCCTTGAGTTCTTGCTCATTTAATGGAATTTCTCTCTGCTAACATATCACTGAAGTCTATTCAAATGTTCCTTTGGCCTTTGCTGATTTGCCTAGCTTAAGTATGGAGATCCTAGCTCCAAATGATACATCGATCAATATGAAAGCTTTGTTATTGATCGGCTGTGAAAGATTTTTATGCCATTGTGAGTTAAAGTGCAAAGTTGCCATTAACTGCTTCACCTCACTTACAGCAGTAGCTGGACATTAAATGTGACAAAAGCTAAAAATGTGCAAACTATTTAAAAGCTCATCTTCACATAATAATAAATGCAAATAACCCGCATCTATATCACACTTTTCACACCCCTCAGGACATTCCAAAGCACGATACAGCCAACTAAGTATTTGTAAAGTGTAGTCACTGTTGTAATGTAGGGAATGTGTCAGCTCATGTTACATGTTTTACAAATCCAGATGCTGGCTTTTCGGATATTTGGAGCTCCAGCCTGTCTCATATCCAATAAGGGAGGCAGAGGTAATGAAAATAATAGACACTATCATATCAAAGGGTAAAAAGTGAGGTCTGCAGATGCTGGAGATCACAGTTGAAAATGTGTTGCTGGTTAAAGCACAGCAGGTCAGGCAGCATCCAAGGAATAGGAAATTCGACGTTTCGGGCATAAGCCCTTCATCAGGAATGAGGAGAGGGTGCCAGGCACCCTCTCCTCATTCCTGATGAAGGGCTTATGCCCGAAACGTCGAATTTCCTATTCCTTGGATGCTGCCTGACCTGCTGTGCTTTAACCAACAACACATTTTCAACTATCATATCAAATTCAACCTGGATAGATGAAATTTCCTTTAACCTATTGTGCCAAAGCAGGTTGGATTTCATTGAAAAATGACCTGCATTTTAGCAACTTCTTGATGATGAGTTAACAGCTCTTTTCTCTCCTTACAGATGCTGCCAGACCTGCTGAGATTTTCCAGCATTTTCTCTTTTGGGTTCTTGATGACTAGTGTTGTGATTCCTTATAAGTTGTCATTGTACTTTTTAATAAGTCATGTCGTGATGACCCTGGTCATCTGTCTATTCATACGTGATGAGGTCTGCATTTTGTATCCTTGCACCAAAGCCCCACCACAGCACTCAGCTTCACTTTCTGACTGGCATGAAAGAAGAAGTTTGTATCTTTTGTTCAGCTCGACACATTACTGTTTGTTAAGAGGTCCTCATTGTAAATCCCCTGCATTAAGGAAATGTCAGTGTTTCTTAAGTGTAAAAACACAACAAATGGACACAAAAACTGAGCTGTATTGTCAAATACAACAGCCCCACGCAAAAAGGATTTAATGAATGCACAGCAATGAATGAAGCCAGCGAGACCAGAGAAGAATGTGTTCTCAGTGTATTTGCAAATGATGCAAGTGAAGCTGTTTGGAAACAATAAGGATAGCACAATGCAGATTTGCAGAGGGCAAAATGGTAACTTGAGTTTTTTTACAAATTAACTAACTGCAAAATATGCTCACCAAAATTCTTCAGTTATTTGATGTTTACTGACTTCTTCATAAGTTAAAGAGCAAATGCACAAATTATTTGGCCTAACACTATCTCTGGTATTAACTGCTGTTTGTACTCCACATGAACCTACACAGGATTGGGAAAACCGACTATTGCTTCCTCCATTATTTTATTTGGGTTCCCCTTAAATGGGATGATACCATATTGTCTCAGTCCATCTATCTGGTATTGAATTAGTGGGCAGCACGGTGGCACAGTGGTTAGCACTGCTGCCTCACAGCGGTAGAGACCCAGGTTTGATTCCGGCCTCAGGTGACTCTCTGTGTGAAGTTTGCACATTCTTCCTGTGTCTGTGTGGGTTTCTTTCGGTTTCCTAAATTGCCCGTAGTGTTAGGTGAAGGGGTAAATGTAAGAGTATAGGTCTGGGTGGTATACGCTTCGGCGGGTCGGTGTGGACTTGTTGGGCCGAAGGGCCTGTTTCCACACTATAAGTAATCTAATCTAATCGAATTCTACATTCTAACAATTCTCTGGGAAAGAGATTCTCCTGAGTTTCCATCTGGATTTAATGGTGGCAATCCGGTATGATCCAGTTTGCTTCACAGCTGCTGGTCTTCCTGCTCCATTGCCTGAAATGTTTTGAAATGGGTTCCATTCACTAGCTTTTGGAATGACACTGAGACCAATGGTGCCCCACATAAGTTGCTGCCTCCACCATTAGCCCATTTCACTCAGACTGAGGATGGAGGTGTTACAGTTCACCCTGGGCTAAATAAGTGAGAGTTGCTAAGAGATGGTCTGTTTTGATGGATTCAGAGTGATCCCCAATGAGCATCCCTTTGTCAGGGGGCTGTTGTTTAGCATTGACATCTCCAGTTTCAATTCGTGGAGGTGACATCAGACAACATCTCACATCCAATTTGCCTTTTCTCACTGTCTTCAATATTTTTCAAACTAAGAAACCAATGTGTTCAAGAAAGTGAAAATCCTGGAAGGAGAAAAATGACTTTTTAGTCTTTCTCAAACAACAGAAGGAGGTGTTTGCCTCTGATAGGTCAAAAGATAGGTTCATAACGCAGTCAGGAGAAAGTGAGGTCTGCAGATGCTGGAGATCAGAGCTGAAAATGTGTTGCTGGAAAAGCGCAGCAGGTCAGGCAGCATCCAAGGAACAGGAGATTCGACGTTTCGGGCATAAGCCCTTCTTCAGGAATCCTGAAGCCATTCCTGAAGAAGGGCTTATGCCCAAAATGTCGAATCTCCTGTTCCTTGGATGCTGCCAGACCTGCTGCGCTTTTTCAGCAACACATTTTCAGCTCATAACGCAGTCAGACAGATTGTGTGTCAATCTGTAAATTCTTCTAATATATGGCTAATGGTTAAACAGGAGAGAATTCTGGAAAGCCATGTGAATAAAATTGGAGCCTATCCATAACCATCACTATCATTTACCTCCAGCTGCAACATAAATGTACAAGTGTATGTTGCTATAGTTACACAGGCTCACTGTGCGGCCCTCTTGGCTTTTTAATTGGATGGCCTCTGTTGGTCAGATTGGTGCCAACATTGACAAGTTTGATCTCTGTTCTAACTAGGGGGAATTTGGGATCTCGGCAAAAGTGAGGACTGCAGATTCTAGAAACCAGAGTCTAGATTAGAGTGGTGCTAGAAAAGCACAGCAGGTTAGGCAGCATTCGAGGAGCAGGAAAATCAACATTTCAGGCAAAAGCCCTTCATGAGGAATTTGGGATCTGTCTTTTTGTGATGCAGGCCCTGGCCTCATGTGCAAAATGTTATGGAGGTCTGGGCAATGTGGGCTATAGCATTGGTCAAGATGTCTGGCAGAATGCTAATTGACACAGATTAATGCTTGTTAAGAACTTTATTGACAGCCTAACTAACCTCATTCGTACTCAACATTTGACCTTCACAAGTTTGCCCATTACTGTAATTCTGCAGTACGCACACTATGGTTAGGAGCAAGCAACCAGCTCATGGACTGGACCAGGCAACATCTTTGGGCACTTTGCTTGCTGTCACAGCACACAGTCTGTCCTGGGATACCTGCTTTGTATTTGGCTTTATGTACCTCAACTACTCAGTCAGGCTTATATCACTGATGTCCTCCTGTGCAGTACAGGAAGAAAGCTCATCATGGTTTTCATCAGGACTTCTGCCAAGTCCAAGGAGACAGTGGATCACAGCACAGCAAGGAAATGGTAGCCTCTGATTCCAGTCTAGAGGCTAGGAAATGGTCAGTACGGAGTGAGTGAGTGAGTGAGTAGGCAGTGCAGAGGGAAGGTGGGGAGGTGTAGTGAGTGAGTGTGTGAGTAGGCAGTGCAGAGGGAAGGTGGGGAGGTATATTGACTGAGTGAGTGAGTAGGTAGTGCAGAGGGAAGGTGGGGAGGTGTACTGAGTGAGTGAGTGAGTAGGCAGTGCAGAGGGAAGGTGGGGAGGTGTATTGAGTGAGTGAGTGAGTAGGCAGTGCTGAGGGAAGGTGGGGAGATGTATTGACTGAGTGAGTGAGTAGTTAGTGCAGAGGAAAGGTGGGGAGGTGTATTGAGTGAGTGAGTAGGTAGTGCAGAGGAAAGGTGGGGAGGTGTATTGAGTGAGTGAGTGAGTAGGTAATGCAGAGGGAAAGTGGGGAGGTGTACTGAGTGAGTGAGTAGGCAGTGCTGAGGGAAGGTGGGGAGGTGTACTGAGTGAGTGAGTGTGTGAGTAGGCAGTGCAGAGGGAAGGTGGGGAGGTGTATTGAGTGAGTGAGTGAGTAGGTAATGCAGAGGGAAGGTGGGGAGGTGTACTGAGTGTGTGAGTAGGCAGTGCAGAGGGAAGGTGGGGAGGTGTATTGACTGAGTGAGTGAGTAGGTAGTGCAGAGGGAAGGTGGGGAGGTGTATGAGTGAGTGAGTAGACAGTGCAGTGGGAAGGTGGGGAGATGTATTGACTGAGTGAGTGAGTAGGTAGTGCAGAGGGAAGGTGGGGCGGTGTATTGAGTGAGTGAGTAGGTAGTGCAGAGGAAAGGTGGGGAGGTGTATTGAGTGAGTGAGTAGGCAGTGCAGAGGGAAGGTGGGGAGGTATATTGAGTGAGTGAGTGAGTAGGCAGTGCTGAGGGAAGGTGGGGAGGTGTACTGAATGAGTGAGTGAGTAGGTAGTGCAGAGGGAAGGTGGGGAGGTGTATTCAGTGAGTGACTGAGAGGGTAGGCAGTGCAGACTGAAGGTGGGGAGGTATATTGAGTGTGTGAGTAGGTAGTGCAGAGGGAAGGTGGGGAGGTGTATTGAGTGAATGAGTAGGCAGTGCAGAGGGAAGGTGGGGAGGGGTATTGAGTGAGTGAGTAGGTAATGCAGAGGGAAGGTGGGGAGGTGTATTGAGTGAGTGAGTAGGTAGTGCCAAGGGAAGGTGGGGAGGTGTACTGAGTGAGTGAGTAGGCAGTGCTGAGGGAAGGTGGGGGGTGTATTGAGTGAGTGAGTAGGCAGTGCTGAGGGAAGGTGGGGAGGTGTATTCAGTGAGTGACTGAGGGTAGGCAGTGCAGACTGAAGGTGGGGAGGTGTACTGAGTGAGTGAGTGAGTAGGCAGTGCAGAGGGAAGGTGGGGAGGTGTATTGACTGAGTGAGTGAGTTGGGAGTGCAGAGGGAATTTGGGGAGGTGTATTGTGTGAGTGAATGCGTGAGTAGGCAGTGCTGAGGGAAGGTGGGGGGTATATTGAGTTAGTGAGTAGGTAGTGCAGAGGGAAGGTGGGGAGGTGTATTGCGTGTGTGAGTGAGAGAGTAGGCAGTGCAGAGGGAAGGTTTGGAGGTGTTTTGAGTGAGAAGGTGAGTGCGTAGGCAGTGCAGAGTGAAGGTGAGGAGGTGTATTGAGTGAGTAGTCAGTGCAGAGGGAAGGTCGGGAGGTGTACTGAGTGAGCGAGTGAGTAGCGAGTGCAGAAGGAAGGTGTGGATCTCTATTGAGTGAGTGAGTGGGTAGGCAGTACAGAGGGAAGGTGGGGAGGTGTACTTCGTGAGTGAGTGAGTAGGCAGTGCAGAGAGAGGGTATGGAGGTTTCCTGGGTGAGTGAGTGAGTAGGCAGTGCAGAGAGAAGGTGGGGGATGTACTGAGTGAGTGAGTAGGTAGTGCGGAGTAAAGGTGGGGAGGTATAATGAGTGAGTGAGTAGGTAGGGCAAAGAGAAGGTGAGGAGTTGTACTGAGTGAGTGAGTGCGTGAGTAGGTAGTGCAGAGGGAAGGTGGGGAGGTGTACTGAGTGAGTGAGTGGGCAGTGCTGAGGGAAGGTGGGGAGGTGTACTGAATGAGTGAGTAGGCAGTGCAGAGGGAAGGTGGGGAGGTGTACTGAGTGAGTGAGTGGGCAGTGCTGAGGGAAGGTGGGGAGGTGTATTCAGTGAGTGAGTAGGTCGTGCAGAGAGAAGGTGGGGAGGTGTACTGAGTGAGTGTGTGAGTGCGTAGGCAGTGCATTGGGCAGTGCAGTGGGCAGGGTTAGTGGGCAGGGCAGTGGGCCGGGTTAGTGGGCATGGGTAGTGTTGTAGAGATTGTTGTTCCTGACTGCGGGCGAAGGAAGACGTAGCCCACATTAGCGAGAGCAGTAGTGCATGCGCATGGGCTCAACAGCAGAGGGAGAGTGAGTGTGAGGTATCAGAGAGAAGTCGGAGTGGAGAAGGAATTGGAAATTCTTTCCACATTGCTGGACATTCCTCCAGACAGCTGAGACAGCTTTAATCTGAGAACTTCCGTGCATCTGATCTTCCACTGCAGGGGCAGGAATCTTTTCCTGTGTACCACCCCATCCAGGAACTGACCCGCACAGTGGGTCACCAAGTATGGATAACTGTCAGAAGCTATCTAGGGCATCTCTGGACTGACTGTGTTTGTTGGTACACAAAGATGGTGCCGGTGCAAGGATGCCCATGAATTCCAGGATATCGACTAAGTCACGTGCTGTTTTCAGAGCAGCACGTGGGAAGAACCAGATGTAAGGGACACTATGGGAGCAGGGTGGGCTATGAGTTCAATCAGATTCAGTGAGATAACTCACCAGGCCTCATGTCAAGAATGGCCCCAAAAAGGTTGGCGCATTTCAAACTTCGTGAAAACAAACATCCTTTTGGTAGTGTTGCGACCAAAACTGTACATAGTATTCTAAATGCGCCTAAACCGAAGTCTTGTACAATTTTAACATGACCTGCCAGCTCTTATACTCAATACCTTGTCCAATGAAGGCAAGCATATCCTATGCCTTCTTGACCACTCTATCCACCTGCGCAGCCACCTTCAGAATACAATGGAGGGATTCAATTATGAGAGGTCACACGTTCAAAGTGAGAGGTGAAAAGTTTAAGGGGGATACACGTAGAAAGTACTTTACTCGGAGGGTGGTATGTGCCTGGTACGCGTTGCCAACAGAGGTAGTAGAGGCAGGCATGGTAGATTCATTTAAAGTGTGATTGGACAGTAGATGGGGAGCAGAGGGATACAGCTGCTTAGGAATTGGGCGATAGATTTAGAAAGTGGATTTGGATTGGCTCAGACTTGGAGGGCCGAAGGGCCTGCTCCTGGGCTGTAAATTTGCTTTGTTCTTATTTCTTTGTTCAATTAAATTTCTGTGTGACAAATGGGCCTTAGAGTGGAGAACTGGAGAAGATATTGGGTTACCTGCATTCCACACAATGTTACTAACTCTGAATGGGTGTAATTCCTGTGAGGCTTCATCATGTGATAACTCAGCTCCAATCCATCCACCTCCACCTCAGCACGTCCACCACTGCATTCCATGGTTTTCCAACAATAATTGGATAATGAACAAACTCTTCATCAGAAAAGATAAATCAAACTCTTCATTATCTGTCTAACAATCAAAATTCATCCAGCTTTGTTTTCTCTCAAGAATATTTTGCAATGAACAGTCAAAAATGTTTGAATAAAATGAAAAGTAAGTACAATACTTTGCTTAATGCTCCTGTTATTTTTCTGTAGCAGAGTCCATGCTGATAAATATCATCGTCATGGACAATCCTGAAACCTTGGTAACACAAAACATGGCTGAACCCAAAACTTGTTGCAACAAGAGTTTGACGTAAAGCACCTTGTGCTTGGTCAGCTGCGAAGAGGCGGTCAGGAAACAGCTGCAGGAATGAACCAAGTCTGATCAATGCCCCTCATGGGAATAGAGAGATCGTTTCCCATCCTTATCAGTTTCTGCTTATCTAAGAAATGTCTGACGTTCATTTGCTTCTGCGGTTGGACAGCTTTCATGCGCTTGCTTTATTTTTGGGTAGCTCAATGTTCAAGCAAGCACTGTCATGTCAATGTACGTCAGTTTGGCATGTGCTGTGGAAGTGAGCTATATATAACCTTGATAGGCACTATCACCCTTGACTCTGGTGCTGTAAGATTGGAATAATCATTTGAAAACAGCTGAGTTATTCTATCTATGCTCAATTTTCCAAAACAAGCCGACATTCTACAAGGCTCAGGGATGGGGAGCGAGGTAATGTTTCAAAGAGAGGGCTTGTATTGACCTAATCCTTTCACAATTCTGGGATGTTCCAAAATGCTTTTGCAGTCAGTGAAGTGCCCTTGAAATGCAGTTAACTGTTGCAATGTGTAGCCAATTTAACACACCCCAAAGGTAGCACAAAAGGCGATGCGATAATGACCAGACCATGATGTAGGTTCAGGAATATAGATTGAGCTGTTCTTTAAAGTAATTCCCTAAGATTTTTTCTGTTAATAAGAGAGTAGTAGGGGTCTCAGTTTTCCATCTCATTGGAAAATGCACTGCCAGCCAGATTTATTATGCATATGAAGTGTTATACAGGTAAGATAACCATCTCATTCGACCTCCGAAAATCAGTTTGCTTCAGTAGTGTACCTGATGCAGCAATGCAGTGTCATAGAGTTATAGAGATGTGCAGCACGGAAACAGACCCTTCAGTCCAACTTGTCTATGCTGACCAGATATTCTCACCTAATCTAGTCACATTTGCCAGCACTTGGCCCATACCCCTCTAAACCCTTCCTATTCATATACCCATCCAGATGCCTTTTAATGGACGGTTGGGACCGAAGGGTCTGTTTCCATGCTGTGCACCTCTATGACTCTATAAATGTTATAATTGTACCAGCCTCCACCACTTCCTCTGGCAGCTCATCCCATACACGCACCACCCTCTGCGTGAAAAAGTTGCCCCTTAGGTCCCTTTTATATTTTTCCCCTCTCATCCTAAACATATTCCCTCTAGTTCTGGACTCACCCATCCCACGGAAGAGACCTTGTTTATTTATCCTATCCTATCCTATCTTGCTTTATGTACAGAGTAAAGCAGAAGGTGATGCAAATACAAAGCTGTTCAGGAACAAAAATCACAGAGCATCCTTCACAAGGAATCACGCAGATCTCCCCGAAGAGACTTGAGTGCTGAACTATTGGAGCTTTCAAAACTGAGATCACAAGATGTTTTTATGAGGTAAGGGTATGGACAGAAATTGAGTAATGATCGGTAAATGGAGTTGAGGCACAGCCTAGCCATGCTCTAGTTGAATTTTGTAGCAAATTCCAGGAGATGGAAGGTCTGCTTGTGAACCTCTGTGGTCCTATATTCCCTGACCTGTGCATAGTAGCAAAAATTGTGCATTGGAAACTTGTATAAAATAGCTGGTGTTGGACTGTTTGCCTATTTAAACACTGCCTCTGATATTCCATTCGACTCCAATGGAGGAACCGAGTACCAGCTGCTGGGTACAACGGGTGACTGATATCACTTATTTTACCTCACTACCTGAGTTGATTTTCTACCTCTCTTTGTTTTCAGCAGAAAGAAAGGAGCATCTTAGTTTACCAGCATTTAACTACAGTTGTTCCATGACAAGCTGCTATTATATTCCATAAAATGGCAGCTCAGCCCATGAGGCGGAATTTGAGAATCTAATTGACCCTGTCACACAGCTCTCCACTCTGCTAGGGACCCGAATCAGCAGACAGAGGTAACAACTGACTTGACCATTAATGGGATACTGTCAAAAGGAACACTGATACCAGTGAGAGATTACCACAAAACCACCAAGGCTTAAATGGGTCTGTTTTATAACTGCTCAAGGACTATTGGATCCATGATTTTAAAAATATGTGCAATTGTAATGGATTTATCAAGTGACTCTCCATTTAAAACCACACTTGAAAATCATAAAAGGTTGAAATAAAATCTTGAATTCAACATGAAAGCACAGCACTTGCAATTCAGATGTGTGCAGCTTTTGGTTTCACTTTTATTATCCCCCTCGTTCCAATTAACATCAAAACCTGTGTAAGGTCATTAACTGAGACATTAAAACTGTGACTCTCTCTATGCACACAAATTGGCAGACTCACTCCTGAATATTTCCCACATTTTCAGTTATTATTTTAAACCAAAACAAAAATTCCTTGTGTTGCCTTGTACCTCCTTGTACGTCAGAGCTGATCCCAAGCTCATGGTTTTTGGCGCTGTGGTGGTTCCTGTCCTCTCTTAATGCACTGAGACGTGGACTGTCTACAGCAGACACCTCAAGGTGCTGGAGCTGTACCACCAACACTGCCGGCACAAGATCCTGGGAATCCATTGGGAAGAAAGACCCACCAATACCAGCATCCAAGACCAGGCCAGCATCAACACACTGGCCACCTTTGATTGGCTACGATGGGTTGGATACGTTGTCTCCATGACCAACACAGGACTTCCCAAGCAGGTGCTCTACTCCCAGCTTCAAAATAGCAGCCGAGCCCCTTTTGGCCAGAGGCAACATTTCAGCAATACCTTCAAGACCTCACTGACAAAGTGTGGCATTCCCACAGACACCTGGGAATCACTGGCTCAATATTGTCCAAAGTGGAGGAGGAGCATCCAGGAAGGCGTCAAGCACATCGAGACCTGCCGCCGGGAGAAAAACAGAAGGTAGCCAAGCAGGAGGCTGGAAGAACACAGCAAACCAGGTGGCAGGAGGTGGAGAAGTCAACGTTTCAGTGTAACCCTTCTTCAGGACAAGGGGTGGGTGTATGGGGAGCTGCAGGTAAGGGGGGGGCGGTTTCTGTGGGGAGAGGGCAAGAGGGGTGAGGTAGAGGTAGGTGAGCTCAGGTAGAGGTACAGGTGAAAGGTGCACACTACCACACCAATGCCCCGCCCACCCCTTCCCATAACACCGCCTACCCCAAGTGTAATAGAGCTTGTGGAAGCTGCATTGATCTGTACAGCCACCCACAGATTTGTCCCAAGAGTGGAAGAGAGTCATCCTTGTCTGCAAGAGACCACCAGGAATGATGATTTCCTCCCACTGTAGTAGAACTACACATTCGGTGAAGTGTAAATCTATTGTTATTGCAATTATTGGGAACTTTCTTCAAGGGTAGAGAAATGTACATTGAAGGTTTTGATAGAAGATGGTTTATTACAACGTGGTTGGGGTAAGCCATCAGGTTTATTTGCCTTTTTAGCTTTAGAATGTCCTTAATTCTAATCCCTGTGAAAGTCAGGGCCCACATTGTCTGCTGTTGCTTTCTGCTACATGTTTATTATTAGGTTAGATGGACACCCAATACTAAATTATTTTTGTAACACACACTCAAAGATTGGTAGTTAGTACAATCACATACAACATGGATGGAGACATGAAAGAGAATTAAACACATTTACCTAAATAGGAATGATATAAAATTATATTTACTGATGGACTAGTAATATGAAAATTCTTTCTGCCAATTGACTGATTCAACTTTAAATTGTGTGTGGGAGCATGTAGACAGGGAAACAAAGTTAAGGACAATGTGTGAAAGCTGGAGAATGGAAGGATATAGACTTGATTCTCACTATCCACAGATTCCAGACTAAGCCAGTGAGAGAGGGAAGGGAAAATCTGTCTGAAAAAACTGCACAGATGCCTGTTCCATTCAACACTGCTGTACTTCCAGGTGAAGTCCTGACACTCTCAGTAGGCCCCTCATTAACATGCGTCAAAGTGCTAATGGAAGCTTTAGGTAGTAGTCCTCTTTAAATACACAGGTTAAGGAGACACTGCTTGGTGTTGATCAGAGAATGTGACAAGCACATTCCCAACTGTTCCACAAACAATGAAGTTGATCAAACATATCGGTGGTCTTCATGTGTTTTGGCCTAATGTTAATAAATCAGGGCAGTCTACAGACATGTTCAGCCTACTGGGGGCTTGCCAGACCAAGTTGACTCTCCTGGGTCAAAGGTTCGACTATCCTGGACCATTGACTCTCCTGCTCCTCTGATGCTGCTTGACCTCCTGTGCTTTTTCCAGCTCCACTCTTTATCAACTCTGACTTTCCAGCATCTGCAGTCCTCACTATCTCCAACCTACTGAGTGAAGATCATGTGTAGTCTTCTGGTGAAGTTTAATTAGAGAGCAGTTTTAATCGAACTCGTGCCTATGGATGTCATTTAGTCCCTATTTTAAAGTCACACATTCTATTCTCCTTTCCAGATTGCCATTACACATTCCTGTGTTTGTGTTTATAATGCAAACTGTCTATGTAAACTGGTCACGTGGTCACTTTCTTGTCAATAGTGGCACAATAGCGCCTCCACTTGGAGGTGAGTGTATGGGATGTTACTGTGCAAGGGATGAACAAGTGGGGAAATTGGAGGGTTGTTGATCTGTAACTTTCAAATCAGTTTCAGGATCTCCCGCATTCAGTACGAACCATGGGGATGACTCAGTCTTCAGATTGTTATGACTGTTCTTCAACTCAATGATATTTAAAGCCATCATATTTGTGTAAATACTGTGTTGTTGTTGCAAAACTCAATTCAATTATACCAACAAGGCAACTGAGTACGATAACCAAATGACAGCTCAAGGTGTGTAAAATCAGAAAACAGATATCATAAATTGGAACTCCCTGTTGACAGGCTGGTGGAAGCAGTTTGAACAAAACTTTAGAAGGGAATTGGATAAGTTCTTACAGAGGAATTATTTGTGGCACAATAAGGACTGGGGGAAGTGAGGCTAATGAATCACTTTTACTTAGTTGTAAAAGATGGTAAGGCAAAGTAGAAGGGGGACAATAGAGGGAGAAAACCGACCGATTGTAGAGGGAGTTTGGGAATGGAGTGATCTTGCAACTTCTCAGTGAATGACTGTTAGATCATACAGATGATTGTAAGTATGATGGGAAGAGATATTAAAAGGATACAGGAATGTCCTAAGAGTTGAGGGGCAGTGAAAAATCCCAAGAAAGATCCGTGCAATAATACAGGAAAGTTCGGGAAAAAAAGCACAGCTCAAATGCTCAACAAAAAATCATAACTTAGCATTTTGCTTTCCTCTGTAGTTTGGAATGGTTGTTCTTACATGCAAGTCTCCACCATGAGCAGTTTCCCTGAATTATATGTTTGTTGCAGTTATCCTTAGCCCTAGTTTCACAACTATTGCATTGCTACTGCATGTATAGGAAGCTACGTAGAAACATCTTCACCTCCTCCTAACATCCCCACACATGCCTGTCTTCAGCCAATTTAATTCATTCAAGAAGGCAGGACACAGCAAAGACGAGGAATCTACACAGTATTCCTGCTGCGGTGCTGAAGGTTTGCACTTCCGAATTAGCTGCTCCTCTTCCAGTACAGCTACAACACTGGCATCTCGCCAGCAGAGCTGAAAATTGTTCAGATTATATTGTATTACACATCTATTGTACACATCTATTATAAGTGTGGGACTGGAAAACGCAGCAAGTCAGGCAGCATCTGAGGAGCAGGAGAATCGACGTTTTGGGCATAAGCCCTTCATCAGGAATGTTGGGGGCATGATGGAAGGGGGCTGAGAGATAAATAGGTGGGGGTGGAGGGCTGGAGGGTTTGGGGGAGGGTAGCTGGGAAGGTGATAGATAGATGCAGGTGGGGGGGGTGTGTGATGGTGATAGCTTGGAAGGGAGGGTGGATAGATGGGAAGGAAGATGGACAAGTGGGACAGTTCTAGAAGGCAGTGCAGGGTAGGATTGTCAGATCTGAGATGAGGTGGGGGGAGGGGAGATGAGGAAACTGGTGAAATCAACATTGATACCATGTGGTTGGAGGATCCCAAGACAGAAGATGAGGCGTTCTTCCTCCAGGCATTGTGTGGCTTGCATTTGGTGGTGGAGGAGGCCCAGGTCTTGCATGCTCTAGGTGGAGTGGGAGGGGGAGTTGAAGTGGTTGGCCACAGGGCGGTGGGGTAGTTTGGTGCATGTGTCCCAGAGATGTTCCCTGAAACATTTCATGAGTTGGCGTCCTGTCTGCCCTATATAGAGGAGACCACATTGAGAGCAATGGACACAGTAGATGAGGTGTTTGGATGTGCAGGAAAATGTCTGCTGGATGTGGAAGGATCCTTTGAAGCTTTGGACGGAGGTGAGGGCGTTGGGGTCTGGGCACAGGTCTTGCACCTCTTGTGGAGGCAGGAGAAGGTGCTTGAGTGGAGGGTGGGTTGGTGATGGGGGCATGGACCTAACAAGGGAGTCACAGAGGGCATGTTCTTTGTGGAACGCTGATAGGGGTGGGAAGGGAAACATACCTCCTCTGGTGGGGTCTGATTATAGCTGATGGAAATGGCGGAGGATAATGCATCGTATCTGGAGATTGGTGCTGTGGAAGTTGAGGACCGGGGGGTTCTATCCTAGGTTTTGAGGGGTGGGGTTCAAGGGCGGACATGCAGGAAGTAGAGGAGATACAGCCGAGGACTTTGTTGACCACATAGGAGGGTAAGTTGCAGTCTTTGAAATTGGAGGCCATCTGGGATGTCCTAGAGTGGAACTGCTCCTCCTGGGATCAGATACGGTGAGGTGGAGGAATTGGATAGTAAGGTATAGCATTTTGGGAGATTGGGAGAGGAGATGTAGTCCAGGTACCTGTGGGAATTGGTGGGTTTCAAGTAGATGCCTGTGTTGAGTTGGTCACTGGAGATGGAGACAGAGAGGTCCAGGAAGAGGAGGGAGCTGACCAAGATGGTCCAGGTGAACTTGAGGTCAGGGTGGAAGGTGTTCATGAAGTTGATGAATTGTTCAACCTCCTCGTTGGAACACATGGTGTCTCAGTGGTTAACACTGCTGCCTCACAGCACCAGGGTCCCAGGTTCGATTCTAGCCTTGGGCGACTGTCCGTGTGGAATTTACAGATTCTCCCGTGTCTGCGTGGGTTTCCTCTGAGTGGTCAGGTTTCGTCCCAAGGCCCAAAGATGTGCAGGTCGGGTGAATTAGCCGTGCTAAACTGCCCATAGAGTTAGGTGCATCATTCAGAGGGAAATGGGTCTGAGTGGGTTACTCTTCAGAGGGTTGGTATGGAGCTGTTGGGCCGAAGGGCCTGTTTCCACACTGTAGGGAATCTAATCTAAACTTTCGCCGCAACGACATCACTCACTGGAGCACCGTTGATGAACACGCTGTCCCTGCCTCAGCACCATTTTTGCCGTCACTAATGTCACACACCTCAGCTGCCAAAGTCACCATGAATATCACAGTGAACATCACTTCCGCCCCCACGAATGCCACCAAACGCATCGCTTCCGCACCCCTCCCCACCCGACCACCGTGGTTTACATCACTTCCTTTGATGACATCGCCAATGATACCATGACCACACCTACTCCAGAGACTGTCTCCACTCCCACTCCCAACTCCAGCTCTACACCAGCTACCTGGACTACACCTCCTCCAACACCCCCTCATAAAAATGCTATCCCTCACTCCCAATTCCTCCACCTCCACCATATCTGCTCCTAGGATGAGCAATTCCACTCCAGGACATCCCACCTATCTGCTCCACTCTCCCCCTCTGACCTATCACCATCAACCCCACCTGCATCTACCTATTGCCTTTCCAGCTACCTTCCCCCCAGCTCCACCCACCCCTCTTATTTATCTCTCAGTGCCCTTCTCTCCCCACCTCCCCTGCAATCCTGATGAAGGGCTTATGCCTGAGACATCGACTCTCCTGCTCCTCAGATGCTGCCTGACCTGCTGTGCTTTTCCAGCACCACACTCTCAACTCTAATCTCCAGCATCTGCAGTCCTCACTTTCTCTTATATCTACTGTATAATGGTTAGCTGGAAATGTGTTGTTGGAAAAACCCAGCAGGTCAGGCAGCATCCAAGGAACAGGAAATTCGGCGTTTCAGGCATAAGCCCTTCGTCGATTCTCCTGCTCCTTGGATGCTGCCTGACCTGCTGCGCTTTTCCAGCAACACATTTTCAGCTCTGATCTCCAGCATCTGCAGACCTCACTTTCTCCCTGTATAATAGTTAGTACATGAAAGAGTTAGCTAATATTGGGAGGTAAGCTGCACCCATCAGGATATTAAGTACAGTTCCTGAAAGAAACTAACCAGTGTGATTCAGTTGTCGTGCAAGTTCTAAATTCATGTAAGCAACAGGTTCTGTCAATGTGGACACCTTTCCCAATGCAGTATCGCTAATTAAACTAATATCAATAAAAAGCCATCTCAGAGGGTACAGGGATACCACAATATATACCATGCTCTCAACATTGTGGATATTGTAACATATACCCACATCCAATTCAGTGAAAGGAAGTGTTGACTGCAGTGCTATCGTATCTCATCGACTCTCCAATAATCTTCTCACCTATGCTCAGTGTTCAAGGCTTGGCCTGATAAGTGACAAGTAGTATTCATGTCACACAAGTGCAAGGGAATGAACATCTTCCACATGAAGTCCTTGAATACCTCCTTTTGTCATTTAATGAGATTATAACAAACAAATGGCCCGTCATCAAAACCTGGCGTCACCATTCATCAAAAACCTAACTCAGTTGGTCACAGGAACAATGTGATTTTAAAAGCACGTCCGAGATTGGGTGTTCAGGGTGGAATGATGTGCAACATAAGCCAGGAGTGTAATGGAATACACTCCACTTGCTTGGATACATCCAGCTCGGACAACATGTGACCATTCAGAATGAAGTAGCTGATCAGCACCCCATGTACCTCTGGCACATAATGGATCCAAGGTGCACTGAAGCAACTCACTAAGGCTTCTTTGGCAGCAACTTAGAGTCATCGAGATGTACAGAATGGAAACAGACCGTTCGGTCCAACCCATCCATGCCAACCAGATATCCCACCTGCCAGCACCTGGCCCATATCCCTCCAAACCCTCCCTATTCATATTCCCATTCAATATCTTAAATGTTGCAATTGTACCAGTCTCCACCACTTCCTCTGGCAGCTCATTCCATACATGTACCACCCTCTGTGTGAAAAAAGTTGCCCCTTACGTCTCTTTTATATCTTTCCCCTCTCACCCTAAACCTATGCCCTTTAGTTCTGGACTCCCCCAGCCTAGGGAAAAGACTTTGCCTATTTATCCTACTTCAACAGCGATAATCTCTATCTCCTCGCAGGACAGGAAGATCAGGTAAATGGGAACAGCACCATGTCTAAATTCCCTTCTGAATAACCCATCACACAGATTTGGATTGTTGTCACCACTGGATCAAAATCTTGGAGCTCCCTTCCAAACAAAATACAGGAATACCTAGCCTGCAACACCCAAGAAGGCAGCTCAATACCAACCTTCTCTGGGACAAGTAGAGATTGACAATGAATGCTGACCTTTAGTGGTGATAAGCCCCATCTGTGACTGCAGAGGTTTATAGATGAACGTTTTGACCGCCACATCATGAAATAAATGTCAAGGCAGTGGAGAAGGTTCAAAAATAGATCACAAGGATGGGACCAGACTGAGAAGTTATAACGACCAGAAGAGACTGAGCAGAGAACCAGAAAGTAGAAGGTTGGGGGCTGATTCAGAAAGAGGACTTTAAAATGAAGAAGGGCTTATGAAAAAGAGTGGAAACAAATTTGTGAAAGGAGACTCATTTGTAATTGGTAGTATGTACTAACATCCTCATTATTATGTCATCACATCTGATTGACACACAGGTTTACATTCTCCCCCTCAGCAGATAGAAAATAGATGGCATCAGTACCTGACATGACAGTATGTGTGCATACCTGACAAGTCTGGATCGCCACTCGCTCCTCTGGACCTCAATCAGTCATCAACATCTCAGGGCATGGCCGTGAGCAGCAACCACTGGTACTACCCTACCTAACAAAACTTTCAGGTTCCTGTTGGTGAAGAAACTCTCAAAAAATTCCCTTAGACAACGTTCTGGTTTGAGTCAACCTTGCAAGAATTAGTGTGGAGACGGAAAGACAAAGGCTGGCTGCAGTGTGTATGAGTGGAAGGGCTATAGACATGAGAGATGATAAAGTGTGCGTACAGTGGTATGGAGTGTATGAGAGGTCATGGGGGATGAGCAGATGGACATAGGCTAGCTTAGGAGTATGTGGGGCCGTGGGGATAGGTACAGAGACACAGGCTAAGGTGGAGGGTGTGGTGGCCATGTGTGGGTACAAGATGGAGGGTGTGGGCTGGTATGGATACAGCACAGAAAGTGATCATGTATATTGGGTAACATAATTGAAAACTGGAGTAGGTGCAACTCAGAAAAAACATTTCTATGAAAAGGAGGATGTTTGGAGAAATTAATCTGCACACAGTATAGTTGTGGCTTATTATAGCCATATAGCGTCTCCTGTAACTCACTTTCACTTTAGAACTTTAGACCTAGTAGCCATTAAATCACATGACACGAAGCAATACACCTCACATAGTGAAAATAGAGTAACAGAGATGATTGAACGAGTAAGTTGATAATCCAAATTGTTGCTTGTAATTCGCAGCTTGCATGTGTTGTCATGTTTTGTATTTCTTAACGTTCCTCCTTTTTGAGATTCCTTAGATTAATTAATCATTTACACCAAATTTGAATACTTTCAGTTGTGGCTCCTATTGCCCTGTGTTTTTTTACATTGAGTCTCATTACCCGGAAAAATAGGAGAAGAGAGGCCAAGTTCCAGAAGGAATAAAATAAATTCAAAAGTAGAAGGCCAGTGACTTGTTTGAAGTGCAGGTCTGATTGCTTTCCTTCCCCAGGAGCAGAATAAGGTCCTATGGATTTCATAACAGCCAATACAGCAATAACAATTAACAGAGCCCTGGAGCCCATACATCTGTGGGAAAGAAATACAGTACAATCTGTTTTGCCTCCATATTAAAATTATACCAAGAAATATTGCAGCAAATTAGTTTTCCTTCTGTACTGCTCCCTTTCCAAGGTTTAGATTTCCCAGGCTTGCTTGTTCAGGAAATTGAGAGTTGAACCAGAAAAGCTTTCCCATAATCTCTCCTCTCAAGCAGCAATAAATATGAGGGGTAATCGTTTTTTTTTGGTTTTGGTCTAATTCTTGTTTGTCACACTTACAAACTGATACTGGTAGTTATTGCTGAGTAGTATTCAACCACGTTGACCAGCATTTTTTTGGTGGAATCTCAAAGCCTGAAGCTGCAGAGGTCAATAGTGTATCACAAGACTTAGCACCTTGAAAATCTGTTGCAAGTGTTGATTTTTTTTTGCTCACGCTCCAAATGTAAACGATTTTCAGTATCTTTTGCAAACACTTTAAAAAATACATTGGAAAGGCTGAAACATTCTTCGAAAAGAGAAGTGAAAGGTAATGTGAAATTAGAAGCATGAAATTGTGCAGCAACAGAGGTTCAGTAAACTGGCAGAAATGCACAGTTCAGTGAATACAATTTGGAAGAGCTGGAGAAAGGGAAAATGAGGGGGAAAAAGTCTTTCAAAAATAAAATCAAAAGATTTGTAAAAGTATATTAGGAAAAAGCGAGGGTGGCTCAAAGCAATGGGTTTCCCTTCAAGGCAGAAGACAATTTGAGACAAATTTGGATTTTAAAAGTGTAAGGTTTAGTAGCAGGGCAGAACAGACTGAGGAGAGTTGAAGGCTTCAATATTGGTAAGAGGGAAATGGAGAAAGTGAGGACTGCAGATGCTGGAGATCAGAGCTGAAAATGTGTTGCTGGAAAAGCGCAGCAGGTCAGGCAACATCCACGGAACAGGAGATTCGACGTTTCGGGCATAAGCGTCGAATCTCCTGTTCCTTGGATGCTGCCTGACCTGCTGCGCTTTTCCAGCAACACATTTTCAGCTCAGAGGGAAATGGGTCTTGGTGTGGATTGCTCTTTGGAGGGTCGGTGTGGACTGGTTGGGCCGAAGGGCCTGTTTCCACCCTGCAGGGAATCTAATCTAATCTAAAAAAAATTCAGTTAAGAAGCAAAGACTGGGAGCAAAAGATTACAAGTAGCGTTTTTAAAAAAACTTCTGGTTTTTGAAATCTGCAGAAAAAGATTTATATTCTCATGACAGCTGTTCCTTGGCAGATGGTTACTGTTCTCAGAGTTTTGCAATGTTTTGCAGAAGAATGGGCTGAATTTTCCCCATGGAGGTGGGAAGCAGGAATTGAGATTGATTTTGGGTCTGACTGAAGTCAGGATTTTTAGATGGTTGAGTACTTTGTTGGCAGGTACCCTGCCCAATTAAGGGCAGAGGGTCGAAACTCAAAATTGAAGGGCCAAGTTTTGTCCTTTTAGATTGAGGGGAGCAGGAAATTCAAACTGAGCTAATGTTGGGAAACTAGGCTACAAGGTAGATCATTGGAATGCAACAGCAGATATTTAAAAGTGTATGTATAATCCTATGATAAAGAAAGATCTTAAGGGAAGGATCTACCATCCGCTGTTAACAAAAGCGGGCGGCACGGTGGCACAGTGGTTAGCACTGCTGCCTCACAGCGCCAGAGACCCAGGTTTAATTCCTGACTCAGGCGACTAACTGTGTGGAGTTTGCACGTTCTCCCCGTGTCTGCGTGGGTTTCCTCCGGGTGCTCCGGTTTCCTCCCACAGTCCAAAGATGTGCGGGTCAGGTGAATTGGCCATGCTAAATGGCCTAGTGTTAGATAAGGGGTAAATGTAGGGGTATGGGTGGGTTGCGCTTCTGCGGGTCGGTGTGGACTTGTTGGGCCCAAGGGCCTGTTTCCACACTGTAAGTAATCTAATCTAATCTAAAGGAGAGCATCAGACTTAAGGCAAAAACGTATAATTGCCAGGTCAGATTAGTGGACAAAATATACATAATGGCAGAAGCTGTTTAAAAGATTAATAAAGAAAATATAAAAAAAGAGATAGCAAGATTTTTTCCAGGTTTTCAAACAAGAGGAAGTAAAGTAGATTCAAATTGGGAAAGATGGTAGAAAGGTAAAATTCAGAGCTGTTTAATTGAATATTCTTGTATTTGGAACAAAATAAGTGAATTATCAGCATAAATACAGTTTAATGAGTCTGATCTTAGTGTCACTACACATATATGGTTACAAGGTGATCAAAGCTGAGCAATGGATATTCACTGATATGTGACTTTTCAAAAAGACAGGAAATGATTGGTGGTGGGGTGGCTTTGTTAGTACAGATTAGAATAAATACAATAGCAAAAATTGATATTGGATTGGAAGATATAGAATCGATATAGGTAAAAATAAGGAATAAAAAGGGGAAGAAGTCATTTATGAGAGAAGGCTAAGGGCTCCCTAACAATAGCCATAAAACGGGGCAGGGAATAAATCAGCAAATAGTGAGGGATGTAGAAAAAGAGCAGTTCATCAATCATGGGTCACTTTAATCTTCATGTAGATGGGATAGATTGGCAAAGGGGGCCACGGGGAATAAATGATAGTGTGTATTTGGGACAATTTCCTAGAATGACTTGTGGAGTCAACCAGGGATCAGGCTATTTTGGATCTGGTGATGTGCAATGAATAAGGTTTAATAAATGACGTCAGGATAAAAGAAGCCCTAGAAAACAGTGACCATAACATGGGGGGAAGAAACGTGAACTGGAAACAACTGTGTTAAACTTAAATAAGGATAATTATAAAAGAATGAGGGCTGAGCTAGTTGGAATGGATGAGGAAAGGGATATAGCAGCAAAGATGTTTGAGGAACAACAAGAGAAAGTTTTTAAAAACAGTTCATGGCTCACAGCTAAGATATATGCAAATGAGAAATAAGGAAAGGATAAGCCACCCATAGATCACAGGGAAATTAGGAACAACATCAAATTGTAAGATAAAGAAACATATGATGTAGCAAAAATTAATAATAAGCCTCAGGATTAGGGAAGTTTTAAAAACCAACAAAAGATAATGAGAAAAGAAAAGGAGAAAATATGCTTTGAGGGTTAACTTGCAATTAATATCAAGACAGTCAGTTCTTTAACTATATAAACAGGATGACGGAGGTCAAAGTGAACATAGACCCCTTAGTGAATGAGGGTGAGGAAACAATAACGGGGAGTTAGGAAATGACAGAGGCCTTGAAAAACTTCTTTGCATCAGTCTTGAGAGTAGAAGACACTAATAGCATTCTAATGATATAAAATAATCAATAGCAAAAGGAGGAGTGGAAAAAAGCTACCCTTCCCAAACCCCAGATATTAACAATTGGAACCTGCTCAGAAAGAGGAAGAGTGAGAAGAAAATAAAAATGAATGCATTCTCTAACTTAATGTCAGAGTCAAGGTACTAGTTTCAAAATTGATGCTGCACGTAATTTAGAAACTAGGATAGAGGTGGAACTTTCATGCAGTGTGATACAAGGTATATGTGTGCAGGATCAAGGGTTGGCAGAAGGAAGCACAAATACAGCTTGTATAAAGGAGTATGGGGACAAACTGCTGTAAATGGATAATAGTGCTAGCATTTACCTGATGTGGAGGTACTGGTGTTGGACTGGGGTGGTCAAAGTTCAAAATCACACAATACCAGCTTATAGCCCAACAGGTCTATTTGGAAGTACTTGCCTTCGGAGTGCTGCTCCTTCATCAGGTAGCTAATGGGGCAAGATCATAAGACACAGAATTTATAGTACAAAATCTTGTGCTATAAATTCTGTGTCTTATGATCCTGCTCCACTAGCTACCTGATGAAGGAGCAGTGCTTTGAAAGCTAATACATCCAAATAAACCTGTTGGACTATAAGCTGGTGTTGTGTGATTTTTAGCACTTACTCGAAACTGATCATATACAGTAAATAAATTGGCTACAAGAGGTCAGATATTGGAGATTCTGCACCAAGTCATTCACCTGATTCTCCAAAGCCTGCCTGTCATCTCTGCAGGACAAATCAGGAGTATGCTATAATACTCTTGACTGACCTGTGTGAGTATAGCTCCAATAGCATCCCAGGATAAAGCAGCCTGCTTGATTGGCACCCCATCCATCAGATTCCAGCATTCACTCCTTCCACAACTGACAAACAGTGGTCACAGCGTATATCAGTTACAAGATGCACTGCAACAAGTTCCTAGGAGTGATGATAATCAACAATCTGTCCTGGACTTCCCATGTAGTTGTGACGGTAGAGAATAGATAACGCCTCTTCTTTCTCAGGCAGCTCAAGAAATTCGGCATGTCCATAAGGACCCTCACCAACTTTTACAGATGCACCATTGAAAGCATACTGTCTGGGTTCATAACACCCTGATACAGCAACTGCTCTGCCCTGGACTGTAGGAAATTACACAAAGTTGTGTGTATAGCCCAGACCATCACGGAAGCCAATCTCCCAACACCATTTACACTTTGCTCTGGAATGGCTGACAACGCCATCAATGACCCATCCCACCCTGGTATTGTTTTCCTACAACCTCTTTCATTTGGCTGAAGATACAGAAGCTGAACACATGAGCCAACAGGTTTTTCCCTGCTGTGATTAGACTGTTGAATCGACCTCTCTAACTTCAGTCATGTTGTTCTTGTCTTGTGCACCTTCTGTGTAACTGTGACCTTGCATGCTGTCTCAGCGCCTTTGATCTGTATGTCCTTGTTTGCTATGATCTGTCTGCACTGCTCGCAAAACAAAGCTTTTCACTGGACTTAGGTACATTTGACTACAATAAATCAAATCAAATCATTCAACGCATTCTGTCTGCTCTGCCATTCAGTTGGATCATGGCTGATCTGATCTGGATCTCATTTCCCCATAATTCTTGATTCCCTTCCTGATTGGAAAATCTGTTTAATCTCAGCTTTGGATATTCCTAACGGCACAGCTTCAACAGTCAGACTTCACTGCCATCTGAGAGAAGAAGTCCCTCCTCATTGCTGTCTTAAATGTGTGATCCTATATTCTGAGATAATGCCCTCTGGTCCTGAATTGTTCCACAATGGAAACACCCTCTTACCATCCACACTGTCAAGTGTCCCGAAGATTCTGAAGTGTTTTAATAAGGTCAACTCTCATTCTTTGGAACTGCAGTAAGCACAGGCCCAACCTACTCAACCTCTTCTCATAAGGCAATCTATCCATACCCTGCCCATACCTTACTGTGCCAACACAGTCTCAGCACAGGCTACCTCCCTCGATTTCACTGAGGCTGCTCTGACAGCCAATGTGAGTTTCCTTGTATTGTGTGTGGCAAGACAAGACAGAAATAATATGATTCTGGATTAGTGGTGTTGGCAGAGCACAGCAGTTCAGGCAGCATCCAAGGAGCAGCAAAATCGACTTTTCGGGTAAAAGCCCTTCATCAGGAATAAAGAATCAGGAATCAGAAATAATATAAGACAGGTGTCTATGGCTAAGGTTGCAAAAAGGGGCATTATTTAAAAATTAAGGATTGTCCTGTCAGGACAGAGATGAGAAGATTTCTTTTCTCTGAGAGTTGTGAAACTTTGAATTCCCTCTACCTTAGTAGAAATCTACCTCTACCCTTACCTTAAAGCAACTGTAGATAGATTCTTGTTAAACAGGGGAACTAAAGGTTATTGGAAGTTGATAATAACCTGGAATGAGTTAAAAACAAATTAGCTATGAATGGCAGAGCAGATTGAAAATCCCAAGGAGCTTAATTCTGCTTCTAATCCATTGCACACTGCTTGTGTACAAGGTGAGTAACTGGAAGGGCATTACAAGGGATGCAATCTTCATTAAGAGCTTTGTTAAGAACTTCAGTGGAAATACAGAAAGTATAAACAGGCAAAAACTGTAGGTGATTAGTTGAAGGGGAGCATAGTCAATCGACATGACAGCCTCAAACTGTTGTAAAACGTCATCGCTTTATTTTTCTGCATTTTTAATTGTAGATTGAAATGGGAAAAGGGCTGTTTAAAAACCAAAAATTGTTGAAAAGGTGGCAGCACCTTTGGAAAGTAAGTCACCTGACACATATTGTAAGAGCTGTATACACTGCTATTTGTTCAAGCAGTGGGAGAAGTGTAGCTGCAGATGAGCTGGAGATGAGGAAGGGTATGAATGGAGATTCATTAAGTCTCGGTCTGGGAAATGGTGATCACCAACAACTACGTGATTGGCTCCCAGATGGCTGAACAGTGAATGTCTGAGCAAAGGCTTTTGGACTTCCGGAAAGAAAGGAGCTGACCATCTCCCTCTATAGTAAAAAAAACCTCAAGAATACCAATTTATTTCCCTCCGCAATTGCTGTAAGTTGGTGATATTATCGTGTGAACCAGTCACTTTGTGTCTTCTGCAAGCAAGGGAGATGTAACAATTCCTGACAAGTCAAAATGATCATCTTTATGAACCTGGTGGACAAGATCATTGAACTGCCATCCCAGTCTTTCCCTACATCCATGATACCCATACTTTTGATTGTGTTTGTCTATATGTATGCTTGTATGTAGGGGCAGTTTTACAAGGGAGTTCATATTTAACAAGCAAAAATTAAATGTCAATGCTTCATAACTTATCACCTGTACTTAGAATCTGTTTATTTGTAATAAGAAAGGGTTCAGAAAATATTTACAAGGATGTTGCCAGGGTTGGAGGATTTGAGCTATAGGGAGAGGCTGAACAGGCTGGGGCTGTTTTCCCTGGAGTGTTGGAAGCTGAGGGGTGACCTTACAGAGGTTTACAAAATTATGAGGGGTATGGATAGAAGAAAATAGGCAAAGTCTTTTCCCTGGGGTGGGGGGGCTCCAGAACTAGAGGGCATAGGTTCAGAGTGAGAGGGAAAAGATATAAAAGAGACTTAAGGAGCGACTTTTTCACACAGAGGGTGGTACGTGTATGGAATTAGCTGCCAGAGGAAATGGTGGAGGCTAGTACAATTACAACATTTAAAAGGCATCTGGATGGGTATATGAATAAGAAGGGTTTGGAGAGATATGGCACTTGAGACTAGATCGGGTTGGGATATCTGGTCAGCATGGACAGGTTGGACCGAGGGGTCTGTTTCTGTGCTGTACTTCTCTATGATTCTATGACTCTAAGTAGTAATCATTAAGTACAAATAGATCAGCTCTGATCATATAGAATGGTAAAGCATATTGAAAATGCCAAATAGCCTAATTCTGATCGTCATTCATCTACTTGTGGATACAATACAAGGTCAATAATTGGGAGAGGACTACAAGAAGTGTACTCTTCATCATTTTTAGGTACCCTCACCCAGGCAGCCAGGAGACCCTGCAAGATCTGTGAGGAATGATAGCACCCATATGATTTCATCCAGATAGTTATAGTTATAGGATCATAAGGTTGACAGCATGGAAACTGACCCTTCAGCCCAACTTGTCAATGCCACCCAATTTTCACAATTAATTTAGTCCCAATTGCCTGCATTTGGTCCATATCCCTCCATACCTGTCTGGCCCATGTATCAGACCAAATGTTTCTGAAGTGACAAAATTGTACTCGGCTCCACCACTACCTTTGGCAGCCTGTTCCAAACACCTACCATCCTCTGTGGGATAAAGGTCCCCCTCTGAACCCTTTTGTATTTCTCCCCTCTCACATTAAAACTATGCCTTTTAGTTTTAGACTCCACTACCACGTGAAAAGCTGTTGGCTTTTTACTTTATCTATGTCTGTCATGATTTTATAGACCTCTATGAGGTCCTCTACACTACAGGGAAAAATGTCCCAGTCTGTCCAACCTCTCCTTATCAATGAAACTTTCCAGTCCAGGTAGTATCCTAGTAAATCTTTTCTGCACTCTTTCAAGTTTAATAATAACCTTTCTATATTCTGCACCACATCACTTTGGAAATCTGGAGGCCAATTGGAAATTCCTAAACCCACACCTGACTGGCATAGGAGCTTAACCTTCTCGCTGCCCTTCGACTGATCTCATTCCATTCCCATCCATTCTAGACATCAAAAAGGCCCACAGGCCTAGCCTCATCTGCTCAGCTTTATATTTGTTGGGCAGTTGCATATTTGAAAACCAAGATACATAAGATTGTGAAAGACACCCTATTTAGGCAAATCTTTCTTTCTCGGGGTGTTCCAAAGAGCTTGAGAGCCAGTTACAAACATTTTCCTATAGTGTAGCAAAAATAACAGACAGGTTGTACACAGCAAGATCCAATGAACAGCGTGATATTGGCTAAGATTGACCATGACATCAGGGAGAACTCTCTGCACTTTGAGTAAAACCTTGAGGCGGTTGGGGGGGATGGAGCTTATGTGCCTCACCAAGAGAGCAGAGGGAGCCTTGCTTTAATTCTCACCTGCTCCAGCTACTCTGCAATGTCAGTCTAGATTTTATGCTTCGAGTCTGGAATGAGATTTGAACTCACAACCTTCAGCCTCAGAATCAAGTATGCTACCAACTGATTTTATGATTCCCATATAAGCCCAGTTACAAACTATGAATTATGCATCAAATATTAGGGTATAAGTGATCAGTATTTTTCTGACTTATGCTCTGTTTGTGTCAAAACATTAGGACATGCAATTCTGCCTCCGACAGATTTAAGTCTCCTCTTTGTTGTCTGAAGGATTGTGTTCTAACTTGTTTGGTATGTGAAGAGATAAGCTTTGTCTACTTATCTGTTTATCAGCTATTGCTGTCAATCAAAGTGTGATCATTTTCAGTCTAAAGACTCCAAAACAAGAATACCACAATTGCACCGAGTGCAATGTTCTAAAGTCAATCATAGCACAACCCTCATTATGGAATTGGTGATAGCTCCATTCATTGTAAGCTTCTTAACATCTCTTCTTCTGGAAGATTACCTTTCGTGAACTTCCTACTGCTCCCAGTGTCAATTGAAGCAACAAGCAATGTTGCCTTACTGGCATGTTTATGCTCATTGTGTTGGCTGCTCACCCAAGCACACCATTGCATGGTCTTTCTCTTTGATGAGCAGATTTTTAACTTCTGATGACGCAGTTTGTTTAGGGTAACATATTACAAAACGCTGGTCTGCGTGAGTTTTCTCATCCCATTGAGGTGACTGCGTACAACCTGATGTGATATGATCACAAACACTAGTAGATCATCTGATATGGATTAAATATGTTTGGTGAAATGGAAGTTTTCTTTAAAACCTTAGTTTTCACCTTTACACAAGAATGTCCTGGCAGCAACTCTACATTTGCAGCTCTATGTAAAGTTGGCCGTGATGTTTTGAAAAGCCTTATGTTTATCAACACAATTTGATTTTGACAGTTCCACTGTATTGCACACATAATCCAGACAGACACCCCAGTACAATCTGAGGGAGTGCTGCATCAACAAAGATGCTTTTTTTTGCAGGAGACAATAAAACTGCTAGAATCCAAATAGACAGGCAGGAGGCTGGAAAAACACAGCAAGCCAGGCAGCATCAGGAAGTGGAGAAGTTGATGTTTTGGATGTAACCCTTCTTCAGGATTGGGGGTGGGTGTGGGGGGCAGTGCAGATAAAGGGGGTGGGGGGAGGGTGCAGGGTGGAGAAATGAGGATAGGTGAAGACAGGCAGAGGATATGATCTGGTTGGTCAATGTGAGGAATGAATCTGGTAGATCTCTGGGTAGGGTGAAAGAGAAGGGGTGGGGCTGCAGATGGGTCCCTGCCCATTTCAATTCCCCCAACCACTCCCTTTCCAACATGACCACCCATGGCCTCCTCCATTGCCAAAGCAAAACCACAGCTCCTATTGGAGGAACAAATCTTATTTTATGTCTGGGCACCCTGCAGCCTGGAGGACTCAACATTGAGTTCTCCAGTTCCAAATACCCTCCCTTCTCTTCCCCAACTCCCTTCCCAGCCCCTCTTCCTCCTTTCCACGCCTCCCTGCCACCTACCAGATTCATTCCTCCCATTGACCAACCAGGTCATACCCTCTGCCTGTCCTCACCTATCCCCACTTCCCCACCCTGACCCCGCCACTCCCATTATCTGCAGCCCCCCCAAAACCACCCCCAGTCCTGAAACATCAGCTTCTGGACCTCTTGCTGCTGCCAGGCTTGCCGTGATCTTCCAGCCCCCTGTCTGTCTACATTCACAGGAGGCATCAAACAAAAGTACTGTATGTTCCCTCAAATGGATTCAGAAGCTCCTACTGAAATGTTATGAAGAAGGGGGTTCCTCTGTATGCTGACCAACCGGCATCATTAAAAATGACTATCTGATCATTCCTTCCTTGCTGCATGTAAATTGGCTTCTGAATTTTCTAACAGTGGCTACAGTGGCATATAACTGTCTGTAAGACCTGTTAGGACATTCAGAGGTTATAAAAGTTGCTGTATAAGTGTAACCCATTCCTACCTTTGGGATAAAAACCTTTAGGGTGGCACGGTAGCTCATTGGTTAGCACTGCTGCCTCACATGCGTCAGGGATCTGGGTTTGATTCCACGTTCGGACGACTGTCTGTGTGGAGTTTGCACATTCTCCCCGGGTCTGTGTGGGTTTCCTGCGGGTGCTCCAGTTTTCTCCCATCACTGCAGGGTGTGCAGGCCAGGTGGATTAGTGATGCTGCATTGCCCATAGTGTGCAGGCCAGCTGGATTGGTGATGCTGAATTGCCCATAGTGTGCAGGCCAGGTGGATTGGAGATGCTGAATTGCCCATAGTGTGCAGGCCAGGTGGATTGGAGATGCTGAATTGCCCATAGTGTGCAGGCCAGGTGGATTGGTGATGCTGAATTGCCTATAGTGTGCAGGCCAGGTGGATTGGTGATGCTGAATTGCCCATAGTGTGCAGGCCAGGTGGATTGGTGATGCTGAATTGCCTATAGTGTGTAGGCTAGGTGGACTAGCCATGAGAAATACAAGCTTACAGGGATGAGGGTTAGGCGTTGGGTCTGGGTGGGATGCTGTTAAGAGCAGCAGTGTGGACTCGATGGGCTGAATGGCCTGCTTCCACACTACAGATTCTCTGATGAAATTTGATTCCATTACTTCCCAATATCAAAACTAATTCAAACTGAGTAAGTTTATTCTACTTTTCTTTACCTTAAGTCAATTCAGAAAGATCCCAAAATTCCTCCATAGCCTTCCCACTACTTCAGTTATTTTTTTAAAATAGAATCCACAGCGTTGTTTTTTGCCTCAGCTTTTCTTCCTCAATCCCTTGTATGGGTAAGCATTTCCTAAGGGTAGTCTTTAATTTTAGGTTAGCTCTGTTGGCTGGACAACTGGTTTACAATGCAGAGTTACACCTACAGCATTAGTTCAATTCCTGTACCAGTTGGGGTTACCATGAACTCCCTGCCTTCATGTCAACCTCGGTCTCTCACCTGAGGTGTGGTGACCTTCTCCAAGGCGAGAGCAGCCCTCTGGCTCTCTTGAACAAGGATGGCTTTAATTTGTACTGAAATTGTGTGTCCTCTTGTCCCATGCCTCTGAGCCCTTCTTTATCTAAGGTACCTTTCCCGATAGCCCTTTGCAAATAATCCACCATGGCCCACTTCACTCTGCCACCCAATGCTAAAATCATCTCTCCCTCTTTGAAAATAATATCTAGGAGTTAGTGGGGCTGTTACTGTCTTTGGCAGTAATTGCAGTGAGTTGAATATCCCATTGCATTTCGAGTGATAAGATAAATGAACAATATCAAATTAGCTGAGTTTAAATATCTCACCTGATTTTTTTTTCCTCTTAGATGCAAGGGCAAGTCGATATCAAATAATTCACATTATTGCTCAACAGCGTAATTTCTACACTTCAGTTGTGCATAGCCAACCTGACTTTCACAGAGTCCTTGATATGCAAGGCTGAATTGATTAATACAACGCTCTGGCCATGCAATGAGGCTGTTTTAAGTAATTTAGCATTTACAAGTCAAACTGTTAATTTGTGGATTGGCACCGCTAAAGGTCAGTCTGCGATTGGTTACAGAGGTGTGTGACTCCACGGGACCTCGATGTGAAAAAACCCCACAAATTTCTGGTGACGTTAAATTTCACCCTGTGAAAACACTTTTTAAATAATTAATTTGATTCTCACATGTAATGCATCAAAGTTTTGATTTATCATATCGAACAGCTCTTCAAATCTTACTGTATTTTGTCAACTTCAAATCCTTGTGACGAATAATTATCTGAACCTCGAAATGCTTTGAGTCGTCTGCCAAAAGGATGACATTGAAACATCACATAATTTGCTTTGAGAGATTTTCAAATTTCCATGTTTTTGAAGATTGCCTTCCCTTGTTTGCCACCGTACAACTCGATCCAGTGTGAATGTCAAAAGAAGCTGCCAGGCTCCACAGAGTCAAGTCTCCATTACAGTGTCCACATTTTATTTACTAATTCAAGACTTCAAAAAAAATTTAAAACAGCAACATGTTAGTCTCTCATACAGAACCCCACACACCAACATAAACTCAGGCATACTCATACAGGAGCACAAACCATACATAAACAAATCTGACAGTGATTTCTAGCTTCATGCTTGCAATATGATTTTGATTGTCTATATAACCCAGTATTCCGTTCTTGTGCAACTCCATGTTGTAAGAAAATCGGGTTAATAGCAGGAGCATTTAAACTAATGGGGCTGGAAGGGCTTAAGCCCAAAACATCGATTCCCTTGCTCCTTGGATGCTGCCTGACCTGCTGCGTTTTCCAGCAACACACTTTTCAGCTGGAATCACGTTATAGCCAATACACGCTTTAGAAGACACACTAGAAGTTCACAATGTCGCCAATCATGTTATAGCCGAATTCGCATTAATGAAATGTGTGTTATAGCAGAAAGACCTGTTGTGAAACTTGACAGGATTCAGAAAAGATTTATAAGGATGTTGCCATGGTTGGAGGATTTGAGCTATGGGGAGAGGTTGAATAGGCTGGGGCTGTTTTCCCTGCAGCATCGGAGGCTGATGAGTGACCTTATAGAGATTTATAAAATCATGAGGGGCATGGATAGGATATATAGACAAAGTCACTTCCCTGGGGTGGGGGAGTCCAGATCTAGAGTGAGGGGAAAGATATAAAAGAAACTTAAAAGACAACTTTCTCATGCAGAGGGTGGTTCGTGTATGAAATGAGCTGCCAGCGGAAGTGGTGGAGGCTGGTACAATTTCAACATTTAAAAGGCATCTGGAGTAGGATGGGTTTGGAGGGATATGGGCCAAGTGCTGGGCAGATGGGGCTAGATTGGGTTGGGATATCTGGTTGGCGTGGACAAGTTGAACTGAAGGGTTTGTACATCTCTATCACTCTATGACCTGTATTAAGAATTATTGGCAAAACAGTTCAGTAATTCAGATCTGCACAGTGGGTGGGGATATGTGTGGAGAATATCCTGGGTCTGATTTGAGAGCTAAGTGCCTATGACTTTGGGCCTTAGCTTCATTGTAATGAAAAGTACAGTCGAATAGCAAATTGGGCTGTTAAGATTAGAAGCATTGGAGGTAAGGGATTCTGGGCATGGGGCAGGGGCAGGAGAGGGTTTAGGGTTGGAAGAGAACATTGAGACAGAGGCTGGGTAAGGGTAGGCAGAATAGAAGGAGAATGAGTAGGAGATTAAGGGACTTATATGAGCCAGGAGGATCATACACAAGAATTGGGAGAAAAAACGGAAAAGGAAATATAGGAAGCCTTGGGATCTTGAAATTTCAATGTTGGGCTTCAGGCTAAGAGACTGGAGTAATGGTCAAAGGTTTGGGAAGGAAAGCAGATTGAGAGTAGACAGTTGGGCCAGTGTCTAAGAGGGGACAAGCTAGAAGACAGCATGTGTGAAGGGTGTTGGAGATAGGACTAGAGACAGCCACGAATGTTGGGCTGTTGGCCAATGTGTCAGCTGATTCAAGACTATTATCAGAGGGTCAGGTCAGGGGTAGAATGGCTACCTTCCCACAGATATAACCAATTGAGATAGTTGAGGGTTCTTCCAATGCTGTCAGAGGGCAGACCTCACACTGCGATTGAAACATGTTGAGTGACAGTGAGTGACCTTCAGGGTCAGAGGACTAATGTCAGAATCTCAATCTATGAGGGACCACACTCCAACACCCGCCATGACTGTCAGGCCACAGCCCTGGTTGTTAAGAACATCCAGTGGACTGGCTCCCTTCCACAAAGGGAGCCTGGCAGCCTTGGCCTTTTTAAAATTAACTTTGTTTTAAACTTTCACTGTGAGGCGTCACCTTTTTCCCTGTAGGATCAGCAGCTTTCAGTTCAGATGGTGATCACTCAAGATTGTCCTGTATGTTGCCCAGACCTGGAGAAACCATCTGTGTCTTGAATGTCAAATCGCATGCACCAGTGGTCTCTAATTTGCTGGTTTGTTGAAAGGCATGCTGGGTAACTATTTGTAACATGATGTGAGATTGGACTTGCCCCAACCCTAATGAAAAATCCCAACTTCAGTGTCTGGCTCAATTATTAAGTCTGAAGGTCAAGTGCCACAGAATACCCATTTTGAAGAAAACGTGGATCCCAACTGCCTATTGCCTTCCTCTCCCAATCCATGAAAAGTTTCAGGCTAATTTATCCTTGAAAACTGAGTGCTATGAAACCAAATGTATTGGTCACACTGTTTTTGAATAGATTCTGATTAACCAATTGGATTTAAATTAAGTAAAATAACAAAAATCGAATCAGGTCATAATTAACCACACCACCAAGAAATTTTTCCCTTCTCCCACACCTTCCCAAGTCAACACGATGAAAGTCACTAGAATTTTAAACTAATTGAACCACTGGATGGCTGTACATTCTTGTTTTTAGAGTAATAGGGTCAGAGAGATATGCAGCATGGAAACAGACCCTTCAGTCCAACTTGTCCATACCGACCAGATATCCTAAAATAATCCAGTCCCATTTGCCTGCATTTGGTTCATATCCCTCTAAACCCTACCTATTCATATACCCATCAAGATACCTTTTAAATGCTGTAATTGTACCAGCCTTCTCGACTTCCCCTGCAACTCATTCCATATATGCATCACCCTCTGTATGAAAAAGTTGCCCCCTCAGATCCCATTTAAATCTTTCCCCTCTCACTCGAAACCTATGCTCTCTTGTTCTGGACTCCCCCACCCCAGAGAAAAGAGCTTGGCTCTTCCTGATATCCACATCCCTCCTGATTTTATAAACCTCTATAAGGTCACCCCTCTGCCTCTGACACTCCAGGAAAAATAACCCCGGACAATTCTGCCTCTCTCTATAGCTCAAACACTCCAACCCTGACAACATCTTTGTATATCTTTTCTGATCCTTCCACGTTTCACACAATTTTCCTAAAGCAGGGGGGCCAGAATTGAATGCAGTATTCCAAACGTGACCTATCCAATATCCTGTACACAAATTGTCACAATGGTGGTTTGGTTCTGTACAGTTGCATATCAAGTAAATAAACAAAACATTGGACTTTTACTGTATATCAAAAAAAACCAAATGGGAGAAATAGAGGACTGCAGATGCTGGAGATCAGTGTGGTGCTGGAAAAGCACAGCAGGTCAGGCAGCATTTGAGGAGCAGGGAAGTTGATGTTTCAAGCATAAGCTCTTCATCGGTGCACACAATCTTGTACACATCTAGGATCTGTTCCATGGTCAGTCGTTTAGTGTTCTGTAACATTTGCAAAACACTCTGCACATTGAGCGGCATTTGTTTGATCATCTATGATCTGGAATTCCAGGGCCTCATTCACGTTATTACAATGTACACACAGAGTAATCTACCCTCTGGGCTTCAGTATGATGCCTTCATATAGCCTTGACCTTACTTTTAAGGGCTTTGTTTTTGGATTGTCATGTTAAACCTCTTTGCATGTGTGTGAATATCATAATGTTGTATGATGCAGCAGTACCTATCTGATATTTAATTTTGATCCAATGTTCCCCTTCTCCAGTCTTCATTCCAACAGGGTCTGGAAACCATGTCTCACCTATCTACTTGACTGAGCCAGCGTGGTATATAGTATTGTGCGTAGTGATTTGTCAGAATCTTCAGCCCTTAACTCCCCAGTAGCCATCTGCAGCTGCTTGTTCTACTTCTATTTTGTCACACAATTGTGTGCAAAGTATTTCAGCTTCTTGCAGCAAGAATACCGAATTCCCCAGGCTGGGCTTGAGCGATGGTTCTGTAGTATTTGCATCCTGCCTTTTGTCACTGACTGGTCCACTCTGTGTGCCTGGGAGATCTGACAGCATAATTAATGCAGTACCTGGTCCATCGTACCATAAATAGATGTAGCTGATGATTCACAACCTTAGCATTTCTGCACAAATTAATTTCCTTACTAAATATAGGTTCGCTTTCTCTCAGTAGGGGTGTTTTCACGTTTTGTTCCTCATTCCTAACACCACTCTGTTGTGACTTAGCTTACCATTTAATTGTGCAAATTCACAGGTTGCTGCAAGTTGAAGGAGGGCTGTTACACATTGCTCAATGGACTCTCTTCACTTTGTTCCCTAGTATTGAATACTCACCATTCATGTGTAATGTTCACTTGGAGTTCAAAATCCACCTTCAATTTTTAAAACAAAACATTCTGCCTTGTGTTTAAGGTGGAACGTATTTTGAAATACTCTCGTCCCAACAGTGGTAGAAGTGAAGTGACATGTATTTGTCCTGGTTAGCTCAAAACCACATAATTAATGTCACACAATTATGCCATTGTTCACTGAGGAAATTCCAATTCTGCTGCAGATCCCCCGTTATCTGAAGAGGAGCTGGTGGGGAGAGAACCCATTCTCTTAAGCCGTTTTTACTTGTGATCTTCATTTATTTTCAGTGGCAGCTCTGCAGCTGTGCTTTTTTAAAAAAAATTTCAGCTCCAAAAACTCACCACTCCTGATACTTTGCTTTGAGTGTACAACATAGTAGCAATTTCAACGTGAATAGCTCATTGAAACAAAGATGTCTGTTTCCAGGGTATGTGCCCTCACGGTGGTGGTCAGTGGGCTGTAGCAGGCCATCACAGACAAAAATACATGATTGCAATTTCAATCCAAACATAGCTTGCCTGGGCATATGTAACACAATAACAAGTTTAATGATAAGACTTTATCACTATGAAACAAAAGTGAACTTCAATTATTGAGTCAGTTCAAAAAATCAGACTCTGAATTTACGGCTAGGTCCACCTTTTAGTGTGAGAAGAATAAACTTTAAACTTATCTGATATAAATTTTCTTTTGGAACTTAAGTAGTTCAGCTTACCAGTTTCTGAAGCGCTAGTGCACTATTTCCATTCAATCAGACATATGGTAGCTCAGAATTGTAACAAATGAACTATGTGATGTGTGGTGCCTGGGTCAAATGCCTGGTCTTGGCTGATATTCAGCTTCACATGTTGCCTAAATGGCAAGTTATCAATCTTGGGCTGAGTCCTCAAGTTTAGCACCAACTGGGGGTCAAGGGCTGAGCAGATGGAATGTAGGGTAAACCAAGAGAAGTTCCATTTTAGTCTGTGTTTCAGTGCCCTCTACTGGTCATTGACACAAAGGAGCAACGTTCGAGATCATGGAGATATCAACAGCTGATCATTTATATTGCAGACTGGAATCCAAGACCATCAAAAATGATAGAATTGAGATAATATGTTTTACATTTCTACAAAAAGCCAGACTACTATCTTATTCCAAGTTTTAACCATCTTGTTTTGCAAGATGCATCCCTATTCATGCAACCATTTCATATCCCTGCCTCAATTCAGTATAATATTGTATAATTATGCCATGAATGATCTCATCAACCAAAACATCCCTCTAAACCAAAGACCACTTCAATATCCTAATTCCAATATTTAGATGAATAAACTGCAAGGAAAAGAATGAAAGAATATAAAAGAAACATTGACATGGACATCTCTAAGTTCTTTCAAACAATAAAATACTTTCAAGTGCTATTGATGATCTAATATAAAAATGGTGCAGCCAGTTTGTAAATTAAAAGATCCCTTCAGAAGGCGTAGACCCTAATTGTCATAATGCACATTGGTTTCCATCTGAAGCCAGAGGGTGGTGGCTGTGTAGAACTCATTACCGCAGAAGACTGTGGAGGCCAAGTTGTTGAATGTTTTTAAAAAGGAGGTCGATAGATTCTTGATTAGACAGGGGATCAAGGGTTATTGGGAGAAAGCAAGAGAATAAGGCTGGGAAACATAGTAGCCATGTTTGAATGGTGGAGCACACTGGATGGGCTGAATGGCCTAATTTTGCTCATGTATTTTATGGTCTTATTATCTTAAGCAGGAAGATGCCCCAGCCCTCCATTTTCATTTCCAGAGAACAGAATAAAATAAATAAACAAATAAAAAGCAGGCATGTATAGTAGTTACCACAAAGCTGTTGGACTCCTGTAAAAACCCAACCAAACTCAATGATGTGATTTAGAGCAGAAGACCAGTCTTCCTTGACTCATGTTCTAGACCAATATGGCTAATGCCTAGCAAGCCCATTCACTTGTGAACGAGATGCAATAAATGTTGGCCTGTGCAGGAAATGTGAATCGAGAGTGTGACGCTGGAAAAGCACAGCAGGTCAGGCAGCCTTCGAGGAGCAGGAACATTGACGTTTTGGGCAAGAGCCCTTATTCCTGATGAAGGGCTCTTGCCTGAAACATCAATTCTCCTGCTCCTCAGATGCTGCTTGACGTGCTGTGCTTTTCCAGCACCACATTCTCGACTCTGATCTCCAGCATCTGCGGTCCTCACTTTCTCCCAGGAAATGTGAGTGTCAGTCTGCTTTCAGATGTCACACACTCTGACCTCGCCAACATTCACCTGCACAACACTCCACACAGTAACACAGTTTACAGAGCCATTTCTCTCAAGTTCTCTCATCAGTCACACTCCTATCCTTATCTGCGAGACATCTCACACTCGTATTTCACATCACCTTCCATTAACCAAAAATCCTCAGACAACACCTTTCAAACCCATGACCACTTCCATCTAGAAGGACTAGGGCAGCAGATACATGGGAACATCACCACCTTTAAGTTCCCCTCCAAGCCATTCACCATCCAGAAATATGTCGCTGTTCCTTTATTGTCACTGGGTTAAAACCCTGGAACTCTCTCCATGATGGCATTGTGGGTTAACCATTGTGCTTGAAGAAGGCAGTTCATCACCACTTTCTCAAGGACATCTAGGGATGGGCAATAAATGCTAGCCCAGCCAGTGATGCCCACGACTCTCAAGTGAATGAGAAAATAACTACCTAAGCTGATCCAATGCCATGTTGAAGACTAAAGCAGTGTAGAGCAGATCCATGAAAAGCAAGACCAGTGAACTGACATCCAAGTAGTTGGAAATCACTTACCAAGTTTTAAAAGCACACTCTCAAAGTTCTGTGAGCAGGAACCTCTCACCGAGTAATGCAGTAGCTATTTGGTTTCATTTCACAAAGACATCCCAGCTTGTTCGTTTAATATTTCCCACTCTTTAATTATCACCATTTCTTTTAGCCCCATCAGTCAATTCTACCTTCATTACCTGTGAAACTTATTTTGTTCCAATTTAAGATTCTTGTTTGTGATTGGAGTGTATTGTTTCAGATAAGTGTGGAATTTCATTATATTCCAATCATTTAATTTCAGTGGATCTTTTACCGAGACGGTTCTAGTTAAACCTCCCTCAATGTGTAGCATTAGTTCTAAAATAGCGGTATCTCTAATTGGTTCCACAACTTGTAACTCTGGGATATTGTCAACAAAGCATTTTGAAGTCATAGAGACATACTGCATGGAAACAGATCCTTTGATCCTAACAGTCCATACTGACCATAATGGTCTGACCTGCTTGCATTTATCCATATCTCTCCAAATATTTCTTATCCATGAACTTATCCAAATATCTTTTAAACATTATAAATGTACCTACATCCACCATTTCCTTTGGAGGTTCATTCTACACCTGAACCATTCTCTGTGTAAAAAAGTTGCCTGTCATGTTTTTAAAATATTTCTCCGCTCACCTTAAAAATATGCCCTCCATCTTGAAATTCCCCACCCAAGGGGAAAGGCACCTTATCTACACTCCTCATAATTTTATAAAGCTCTATCAAGTCAGTCCTTAACCCCCTACGATCCAGTGAAAAATCTCCCAACCTCTCCTTGTAAGTCCATTCCTAGCAACATCCTGATCCATCTTTTCTGAAACCTCTCCAGCTTACTTATATCCTCCCTATAGCGGGGTGACCAGAATACGACACAAACTAATGCTCCAGATCACCCTTGCCAATTTGACTGATCCAGTCCATTAAAGTTTTCCACAACAATTACATTCCCTTTGTTATAATTTCCAATGATTTATTGTTTAATCCTCTGTTCAATGGTATTCCCACGATGTGTTGTCTCCCAGCCCTTATTGCGACTGCTCTTTCATGTCCTCTCCTGGCATGCTTAGCATGTTCTCCAATCCTTCAGGTTAACCAACTGCTCCCTTCACCACTCCATGAGCACCTGGTACAATGCTTAAACTCTATTCAGCTACTTGATCGTCCAGAAATATTGTCCGAGGGTGCAATAAATTCCCATATTTACCTTCTCTTTGACTTGCCTTTCAGTTGTACAAAGGTGGAATCGATATTTGTAGTCTTTAAACCAATATTCTATTGAAATGATGCTACAGGGAAATGCAAGCTCCCGTAAACTGTCTGGCTGCCAACTCAAAAGAACAAGTCAGATTTCCAATAGTACTTTGACCAATGCTTAGAATCAATAGTGGATTTCCCTGGTGGAGTTGTTAAACAGCAATTTCCTACTCAGGAGCTAACTGTTATTTAAACATAAGAATGTTCTAATGTACTCTAAGGAATTAGCCCTTTGCTTTTCCGGCTTTCAGATGAAACTTTAAACTAAGGCCCCATCTATTCTCATGTTAGAGTAAAAAACACCATGTCATGAAGTAAAAAAGAACAGAGAGGCTCTCCCAGCCAATAGTTATCCCTGAATCATCATCATTTAAGAAAGATATAATATCTTGCCATTATCACCTAGTTTATAGGATCTTGCTGGAAACAGATCGGCTGATACGTTATTACAGTAATTTCATTTCAAAAGCAATTCATTGGCTGTAAAATGCTTTGGGACTGAAAGGTGTGTTATAAATGTGCATCTTACGTTTGGAGAGGATCCGTCGAGAAGTAAAACTTTATCTCGAGAAGTATTGTTGCAATGGTGTTGGAGTGCTTGAAACACACTCGCCCCCTTAAGTCATAGCAGCATGAACAGAAATAAATAATTCAACAGCTTGTTATTTTTTCCCCCCCGGCTGGCTTTAAAAGTGGTTTTGCTTCACATTTCAATTTCTTTATTGTGAAACCTATCATCCAGAGCTGGACGCGTGGTTCCTTTTCCTGTGTAGCTTTTCCATGTGAATTGCTACGTGTCTTGGCCTTTTCTTTCGCTCAGTACAGCCACTGATTTCAAGGCCTACAGAAATACTCAATTAACAATCCCCTTAAATGTTGCATTCTATAGACTTTGGAAGAGTTCCAATGGATTGGAGAGTAGCTAATGTAACCCTACTTTTTAAAAAAAGGAGGGAGAGAAAAAACAGGGAATTATAGACTGGTTCGCCTGACTTGAGTGGTTGGAAACTGTTAGAGTCAATAACTAAGGGTGTAATAACTGAGCTTTTGGAAAGCTGTGACAGGATTGGTCCAAAGCAGCATGGATTCACTGAAGGAAAATTATGCTTGATAAACCTTCAGGGATTTTTTGAGGATGTGACCAGTAGAGTAGACAAGGGTGAATCAGTAGGTGTTGTGTATCTGGACTTTCAAAAGGTTTTGGATAAGATTCCACACAAGAGACAGTAAACAAAATTAAAGCCCTTGGTATCAGAAGTAATATATTGATGTGGATAGAGGACTCATTGGCAGACAGGAAGCAGAGAATTGGGATAAACGGGTCCTTTACAGAGAGGCAGGTAGTGACAATGCAGGACCGTTGGGTTCAATGCTAGGACCCCAGCTAATCACTATATACATTAATGAGTTGGATAAAGGAATTGAATGCAGTACCTTCAAATTTGCAGATGACACTGAGCTGAGTGGAAGTGTATGCTATGAGCAGGATGCTAAGAAGCTGCAAGGTGACTTGGACAGGCTGGCTGAGTGGGCAAATACTTGGCAAATGCAATATAGTATGGATAAATGTGAGGTCATTCACTTTAGTTGCAGAACCAGGGAGGTAAATTATTATCTGAATGGTGGTAGTTTAGGAAAAGGTGAGGTGAATGAGACCTGTGTGTCATGGTGGAACAGTCACTGAAGGTTAGCATTCAGGTGCAGCAGGTAATGAGGAAAGCTAATGGCATGCTGGCCTTCATAGAGACAGGGTTTGAATATCGGAATAAGGATGTCTTGCTGCAGTTATACAGGGCCTTGGTAAGGCCACACTTTGAATATTGTGTGCAGGTTTGGTCTCCTAGTCTGAGGAAGGACATGCTTAATATTGAAGGAGTCCAGCAAAGGACCAGACTGATTCCCAGGATGGCAGGACTGACAAATGAAGGAAGACTAGATTGACTGGGCTTGTACTGAATGGAATTTAGAAGAATGATTGATGATCTCATAGAAAATAATAAATTCCTGATGAGACCAGACAGGCTCAATAAGGGTAGACTTTTCCCAATGTTGGGAAGTCCGGAATTAAGGGTCACGGTCTAAGACTAAGGGATAAGCCATTCAGGACTAAGATGAGGAGGAATTTCTTCACTCAGAGAGTTGTGAACTTATGGAATTCTCTCCCACAAGAAGCTGTTGGGGCCAGTTCATTAGGTCAATACAGGAGGGAGCTGGACCTGGCCCTTGCAGCTAAAAGGATGAGGAGTATGGAGAGAAAGCAGGAATAGGATACTGAGATTGCATGATCAGTCATGATCATATTGAATGATGGTGTAGGCTCGAAGGGCCGAATGGCCCCCTCCTGCACCTTTTTGCTGTTTCTATGTTGCTTTAAAAGGCTTGTGTTCAGAAAAAGGCAGAGCTGATGGAGATTCATGAGGGGCAATGATCATGTAATCCTTCACTTTTGTGTTTAAGTGTTACTTCTAGAATATTTTCATGGACATGTGTACAGATCCTAGAGCATTTTACGAGATTATTTTGAAATTAACATTAATATTAGGATTTACTTTGGATTAGATTTATTTTAGAATAATTTATGTCCTGTTATTTGATACAGCTCTTCTCAAATATCTACAAAGCTCTGTTTATACCCATTACTGCGGAGCTTCGTGGCAATGCTATTTAGGATTAAACTTCAGATTCAGTATAGAATTTTAAAACTGCTCATCAAACCTGGAATATTAAACAGGATGAAATATAAAATCAGTCACATGTAAAATTAGCTTATTTCAACTACAAAGAATTAGAGTCTGCTGTTGAGACTTGTTGAGAGCTGAATATTGGGTTTAATTTTTGCTTTTGCAAATTTAAGATGATGGCAGTGAAAAAAAAAACAAGCAGCAATTTGCATTTGTGTAGCAATGAACCATTTTTGAAATGCAGTTACTCATGAATTGTAATGAACATGCAGTCAATTTAAACAGAGACAAATGCAACAAACAGTATTGAGTTGTTTTCATAAAGGATCAACTTCCTCGCTGCCCATCAGATAGTTCCACGGGGTCATTTACAAAAAGAGAGGGAAACATTGCGTGGTTCGAATGTTCCCTCTCAAAGCTGGCACCCTTAACAGTGAAACACTTCCTTAATCTAACAAGGGACTTTCAGTCTGGTTTATGTTCTCTGCCGTGAGTCCAGGACTTTCAGAGTCAGTGGTGAGAGTGTGACCAGTTTATACACTTTTGCAGCATATGTATGACATCCAGAGGACTGGTTCTGGCTAAATCATCCTTAGGTCACCACTGATTGGATTACTGCCCTCAATCTAGGCAACCAGACTATGATTCCTCATTGGGTTATTCAGCAACACTTCAGTAAACCTCGCAGAATTATTTACAGTGAAAAACTTTAAACACAACACTCAATTAAATAGAACATCAAACAACTCTGCTGTTTGTCCATCAAAAGAAATATTGAGACAGAGATCCTAACCACCACAAGGTCAGCGTAGATATACTAGACTGAATAGCCTCCTTTGATGCTTCAATGCTTCTGTGATTCTGCAATTGATCCAGGGAAAGCTAATCCTAAATTCTGTAAATGCACATATGGAGTCTTCTCTCATGGGGATTGTTACAGATCATTGGAGTAGCATGCTGGGAAATTAATCCCTCTCTTCCTGGATTCATTACAAAGGGTAAGTATTTTATAAAACAAACAGAGTTCCTCAATTTACCTGACCAGTTTGATAAAGGGTGCCAACCAGATTCTGTTCTGAACAAGAATCATTATTTGCTATAAGTAATTAGACTCTACCTACAAGTAACCAGCTATAAGCCATTGGTCTATAATACTAGTAATTAAAACCCCAGTCCCATATAAACTCCCCCATGCACATACAGAAATAGACAGGGTTAAGTAGGTTATGAATCAAGGGGAAAGACTGGAAAGATAGTTCAATCATTTTTGTTCCCAGGCACCGTTGTTGAGATAATATTTCTGACTGTCCTGCATGTACTTCAGTCATCTTTTTCGAGATACCTCCACTGGTTGGTGAGAAATAGTAGATGGCTAGTACATTACAAAAAAAAATCTCTGAATATCAGTTGGTTGCACAGCTTACAACTTTAACTGTTGGTGGAAAAATAAACTGGTTTTTTTCAGAATTATGGTGAGTGTTTTACTGCGGAGAACAGAGACACTGCTGGGGAAGCACTGAACATCTATCTCTGTACCATGTGCCCAGCTGTAAGCTGTTCTGTTGCCTGAGAACTAATCACACAATGATCTGCAATTCACCTTTAATTACTGCTTGTTCAAACAATTATTGGCCTAATGCCAGCAATGAGTGTCAGGCTATTTACGTTTAACACTGTAGCTAATCTTCCAAACTCTGACATTTTGTTTTACAGTTCTGACCCATTTCAGTCCACAGCACTTTAAACAAATAAAATACAGAATAAGAAGACATGGCCCTTACAGGATAGAGACTGAATGTAGCAAAGTTTGAGGACCACTATTGTTGCAGCCTCCTTACTAGCTTTACTTTTATTCATGTGGGAGTCACTGGCTAGCCAGTATTGATAGCCCATCCCTATTTGTCCTTGAGAAGGTGGTGGTGAGCTGCCTTCTCGAATCACTGCAGTCCACTTGCTGTGGGTTTGACCCACAATGCCAATCGGGAGGGAATTCCAGGATTTTGACCCAATGACTGCAAAGGAATGGCAGTATATTTCCAAGTCAGGGTGGTGAGTGATTTGGAGGGGAACTTGCAAGTGGTGGTGTCAAATGCGGCCTTGATGTCAGGGGCTGTCACTCTCAGCTCACATCTGGAATTCAACTGTTTTGTCCATGTCTGAATCAAGACTGTAAAGAGATCAGGAGCTGAGTGACCCTGGGGGAACCCAAATTGGGTGTCCCTGAGCAGTTGTTGCTGAGCAGATGCTACTTGATAGCACTGTTGATGACCCCTTCCATCACTTTATTGATGATGGAGAGTAGACTGATTGGGCAGTAATTGCTGGGTTGGATTTGTCCTGCTTTTTGTGTACAGGATGTACCTGGGCAATTTTCCACATTGTCGGGAAGATGCCAGTGTTGTAACTGTACTGGAAGAGCTTGGTTGGAGGAGCAGCAAGTTCTGGAGCATACATTTTCAGTACTATGGGTGGAATGTTATCAGGGCCCATTGCCTTTGCAGTATCCAGTGCCTCCAGCCGCATCCTGATCTCATGTGGAGTGAATTGAATTGGCTAGAGACTGATATCTGTGGTGCTGGGGACCATTGGAGGAGCCCGAGATGGATCATCCACTCAGCACTTCTGACTGAAGATTGTTTTTATTTAGATTAGATTCCCTACAGTGTGGAAATGGGCCCTTTCACCAAAAGTCCACTCCGACCCTCTGAAGAGTAACCCATCCAGACCCATTCCCCTACATTTACCCCTTCACCTAACACTACAGGCAATTTCACATGGCCAATTCACCTAACCTGCACATTTTTAGAATGTACAAGGAAACCGGAGCACCCGGAGGAAACCCACGCAGACACAGGGAGAATGTACAAACTCCATACAGTCAGTCCGCTGAGGCGGGAATTGAACCCAGGTCTCTGGCACTGTGAGGCAGCAGTGCTAACCACTGTGCCACCATGCCGCTCCTTGCGAATGCATCAGCTTTATCTTTTGTATTGCTGTGCTGAGATCCTCCATCATCGAGAATGGGGATATTTGTGGAACCTCCTCCTTCAGTGAGTTGTTTAATTGTCCACCACCATTCACAACTGGATGTGGAAGGACTGCAGAGCTTAGATCTGATCAGTTGGTTGTGGGATCGCTTAGCTCTGTCTATCACTTGCTGTTTATACCAATGGCATACAAGTAGTCCTGTTTGGTAGCTTCACCAGGTTGACACCTCATTTTTAGGTATTGCCTGACGCTGATCCAGGCATACCTTCCTGCACTGTCCATTGAACCAAGGTCAATCCCCTGGCTTGACGGTAATGGTTGACAGGGGGATATACTAGGCCATGAGGCTGCAGATTGTGCTGGAGTACAGTTCTGCTGCTGTCGATGGCCCACAGCACCTCATGGATGCCTCGTCTTGAGCTGCTAGATCGGTTCAAAGTCTGTCCCATTTAGCATAGTGATAGTGCCACACAACACAATGGAGGTTATTCTCAATGAGAAGGTGGGACTTCATCTCCACAAGCATAGTGTGGTGGTCACTTTTACCTATACTGACATGGATAGATGCTTCTGCAGCTGGCAGATTAGTAAGGATGAGGCCAAGTATGTTTCTTCCTTTGTTGGTTCCTGCACCACCTGCTGGAGACCCAGTCTCACAGTTACATCCTTTAGGACCTGACCAGCTCGATCAGTAATGCTGCTGCCAAGTCACTCTTGGTGGTGGACATTAAACTCCCCACCCAGAGTACATTTTGAGCCCACACCAGCCTCAGTGCTACCTCCAAGTGTTGTTCAACGTGGAGGAGTACTGATTCATCAGCTGAAGGAGGAGGGTACGTGGTAACCAGTCAGAGGCTTCCTTGCCCATGTTTAACCTGAAGCCATAAGCTTTCATGGAATCCAGAGTCAATGTCAAGTACTCCCAGGGCAACTCTCTCCCGATTGTATCCTACTGTGCCACCCCCACTGCTAGGTCTGTCCTGCAGATGGGACAGGACATACCCAAGAATGCTAACGGTGGTGTCTGGGGTGTTATCTGCAAGGTATGATTCCATAAGAATGATTATGTCAGGCAGTTGCTTGATGAGTCTGTGAGACAGCTCTCCCAATTTCAGCACTAGCCCCCAGATGTTGGTAAGGAGGACTTTGTAGGTCAACAGGGCTGTTTGTGTTTTTGCTGTTGTCTTTTCCGTTCCAAAGTTGATGCCAGGTGGTCTGTCTGGTTTCATTCCTTTGTTGTGACTTTCTAGCGATTGATACAACTGAGTGGCTCGCTCAGCCATTTCAGAGGGCAGTTGAGAGTCAACCACATTGCTGTGGGTCTGGAGTCACATGGTGGCCAGACCAAGTAAGGATGGCAGATTTCCTTCCCTAAAGGACGTTAGTGAACCAGATGGGTTTTTCCAACAATTGGTAAGGGTTTCATGGTCATCAGTCGACTCTTAATTCCAGACGTTTTAAAATTAAATTCAAATCCCACCACATGCGGTGGCGGGATTCACCAGAACATTATTCTGGGTTTCTGGATTAATAGTCAAGCGATAATACCACTAGGCCATCTCCTACCCTGGAATCATTATTCGGTGGTGTTCTTCAATGGTCAAAACTGAAATGCACTTATCCGAGTGGCTTGAAAGAGCTGAAGCTTTGGTTGAAGCCTTTGAATCTTCTACTCACATAAGCTCCATTGTATAAACCTTGGAGTCATCAGAGATTGAAATATTTCATTGTCATTGTAATGTGATAATTAAATGCCTTAAGATTTACAAATGGTGGCACTTTAACCCTTCATCACCTTACAGATCAGTGGTTAGGTTAGATTCCCTACAGTGTGGAAACAGGCCCTTCGGCCTGAACAAGTCCACACCGACCCTTTGAAGAGTAACCCACCCAGACCCATTTCCCTCTGATTAATGCACATAACACTACGGACAATTTAGCATGGCCAATTCACCTAACCTGCACATCTTTGGACTGTGGGAAGAAACCGGAGCACCCGGAGGAAATCCACGCAGACACGGGGAGAATGTGCAAACTCCTCACAGACAGACGTCCAAGGCTGGAATCAAACCTGGGATCCTGGTGCTGTGAGAAAGCAGTGCTAACCACAGAGCCACCGTGCCGCCCCTATTCTGTGCTGCATTAAAGTAAAAGCTAAATAATATGGAATGTTGCTGGTATTTCATTATACAGTAAATTTTATCATTTTGATTTATAATTCCCCCACTAGAATTACAACAAGTGCCTCACTTCCATTCAATAAAGTGCTGTACTGCTCCTGATTAACAGGTAAGTATGAATGGGCAATGAGAGGGAAGTTGGATAAAAGACACATAAAGACCATAAATCAAAGGCCAAAAATAATCCCAGGTTGTAGGATAGCCTCCAAATTCTTAGAAATCAGTTGCAAAGTAATGAAAGCACACCTTCAGAACAATTTCTGCAAGCAAAGGACCTTCACTTTGATAGGGAAGCAGCTTTGATATCCTGGTGTTTAAAGCTTTCCTTGCCTGTCAGTTTCCTTACCCTGTCAATTCCTCACACCTTGTTTTATCAGGAGAGTTCCACCAAGTCTGCGAAAACAATGCATTCAGAGTTCAAGTCAGGACCAGGGATTAAAATAGAAGTGAATTAATCTTGAAAATATTCAGGAGCGCGAGCGTCAGGAATCGGACTGGCTTCCTGGCTTGTCAGCAGTTCCTGCTGTATTAACAACTGCAGTAACCCTCTGGGTTTATGTAACACTTTACATTTAATAAACCATCCCAATCTGTTTTACAGGAACATTATAGAACAAAACATAATGCCAAACCAAATAAGGAGGTATTCAGATCAATGGCCAAATGCTTGGCTGAAGGGGTAGGTTTTAAGAAGTACCTTAAAGAAGGGAAACAAGGTCAAGCTGCAAAGACCAGAATTAGAGGAGCACGATTCTGTCAGTGGGTTGAAGAGCCAGAAGGAATCACAGAACATTGAGGGGCCTGAAAACAAGAAAGCAAATGTTAAACCTGAGGCACCCCTTAACCCAGAACCAGCGTGCGTCAGCGGGCACACGAGTGATAGATGAACTGAATTGATTGCGAGTTCGGACAGGGACAACAGACTTTGGAATGGTGTTCAGATCACCGAGTTGTCTGGGAGTGTGTTAGAATGGCCAACTCTGGAAGTAACGAGGCTATGGGTGAGGGTTTCATCAGCAGAAGACCAGAGACAGTGGTGGAGTCAAGAAATGTTATGGATGTGGAAATAGGCGGTCTTTGTGACCTCTTGAATAGATGATTAGAATCTTCTGCCTGAGTGGAAACCCACCCAAAACCTGACTGCTTCAATCAATTCTGCATTTCACATGCCTGCCCCCAACCCCAAGCCTCCAAGTAACAGAGAGTTCAATGAACAATGGTTGCAGCCAGCGGTGTAAGTCAGCTCAGCCAACTGTGCATTACAGTCTGAGGATATTGATTTCAAACAGGTCATTTTGGCACCAGTATTTAAGTTGCCTAAAGGTTACTGTACCTTGAGTGCATTGGCACCTCATGTCAGCACTCAGTGCCTTCACCTCATGCAGGGAACATAGTTCCACACTTTGGAACTGCAAAACATCAATTAAACATTTTTAACGCGCTGAAAGGAGTCGAGCAAAAGCACTCACTAAATACCGATAAGAATTCAATAACTTTTTTTATAAATAGAACCTGTTTATTCAGAAAGACGCATCATGGGAATAGTATGCTCTCTGTTTGAAATGAAATGAATTGAATGATTTGTGGTCACTTGTACTTTACAGTGAGTAATACAGTGAAAAGCTTCAACTGTTGCCATAATCTGGTGCTATTTTGAATGGTTGAAGAATAAAAAGATGTAACTGAAAGAAAGTCTACCTTTGTTCTGCCCTTGAGTCCTGAGCTGGCTCAGTGATGACATTTGTGCTGCTACCCCTCCTGTGCTGCCGGTGCCAGACCCACCAATGTAGGAGTCGCCACTCTTTGGTGCCATCCCTTCACCACTGGGCCCATCTCACTAACACTGCTGCTGATGTTGGGTGCTGAGCTGAACCCACACTTGCCCTACGTCCAGGAGTCCCCAGCTGGTTGCTGCTGCCATCTCACTGATAATCAGGAGTCCCCGCACCGGGCCTACCGGAACCAGAACCAGGAGTCCCCGCACCAGACCTACCAGAATCACAACCAGGAGTCCCCGCACCGGGCCTTCCGGAACCAGAACCAGGAGTCCCCACACCGGGCCTACCGGAACCAGAACCTGGAGTCCCCACACCAGGCCTACTGGAACCAGAACCAGGAGTCCCCGGCTCGGATCTACTAGAACCACAACCAGGATTCCCCACTCTGGGCCTACCAGAACTACAATGAGCAGTCCCCGGCTCGGATCTGCCGGAACCACGACCAGGAGTCCCTGCCCTGGGCCTACCAGAACCACAACCAGGAGTCACTGGCTCCGCAGCCACCTCAATAACACCTGGAGACCCCTCTCTGGGTATGCCACACCTCAGCCACTGCCTCACCAACTCCAGAGGTCCCCACCATTCCGCATAAGGCCTACTCTCCCTGCTATGCTGATAAGAGAAAAGAAAAACAAATGAAAAACTGAAAGATAAGGAAACAAAGAGCACAAATAAAAAGAAAAATAGAGATTAGATGGGAGCGGTGAGTCCCGGTATGAGAGCCTGCACACAGCCCTGCTACTCAGCTGCCATCTCGAACATGCAGACATAATGCATGTCTTCACCCACTGAATGCTGACTGAGGCATGAAGGGTATAATTCTGATTCATTTGAGTGGCGGTGACTATTTATAATTTGTGAATAATTCATTAATTTGCCTATTGCTACTTACATTGTAGCCATATGGTAAAACAGGTAAAGACAAAAAAAAACCAGATAAAACACAAAGATTAGTTCATCTCTATTCCCAAAACAGTAGAGTGATAGAAATGAGTAAAAAATGGTGTAAGAACAGTTCAAGAGAAAGTTGTGTTGAGCACTGAAATATCCCAAGGTACTTCGCAGGAAGATTATGAAAAAGAGTTTGATTTTTTTTTCACAATGAGAGACACAAAGTGCGCAAATCTTTATTTAATTTCCACCACCAAGAAGATAGGAAAACACCTGAGTGGCCAGAGACAAGCAGTACCCTTCACATCAAAGAGGGCAATGCTGTGTGATCAAACAGTGAAGGGGAGGGCAGGGACTAAATCAAAATAGAGTTGGAGGGGGAAATGATGCACTCCACTCCTTGTGGCGCCCACCTCTCCCTGAAGAACTCTAGGGTGTTGGTGGCCACCGCGTGCTCCTTGTCCAAGGACACCAGGGCCCTAACGTAACCGCGGAAGAGGGGCAGGCAGTCGGCCCTAACGACCCCCTCCACGGCCCGCTGCCTGGACCTGTTTATGGCCAGTTTGGCCAGGCCCAGCAGCAGACCCACGAGGAGGTCTTCAGACCTGCCCTCCCTCCTCCGCACCGGGTGCCCGAAGATCAGGAGCGTGGGACTGAAGTGCAACCAAAAGCAGAGGAGAAGGTTTTTCAGAAAATCAAAGAGGGAGTGCAAACGCCCACACCCAATATACACATGGTCTACAGACTCCACAGCGCCACAGAACAAGCAGTTGGGCTGGGAGTCCGTGAACCACCGCAATCTGCGGTTGCAGGGGACTGCTGCATGCAGCACCCTCCACCCCAGATCCCCGAGAGAAAGGGAGAAGAAAAAAAAAGTTTGATTTTTTTTAATGACACTCCTATTTATTTATTTATTTTTTGACAAGCAGTGCCCTTCACCATCCCCTGTTTATTTTTTATTTTTTTTAAATTTTTCTCTTTTTTTTTACTTTTTTTTTCTTTTTTAGAAAAACACCCGAGTGGCCTGTGACAAGCAGTGCCCCATCCCCTGGTTATATATATTTTTTTCTTTTATTAACCCCCACACTACCGCCTAACTGCGGTAGTGCTTATTATTTTTATGCCCAGCACCCATGGTGTGTGTGTGCAGGTGTGAGGCACAGTGAGAGACACAGGTGTACAAATCTTTATTCAATTTCCACCACCAGGAAAAGTAGGAAAACACCCGAGTGGCCTGTGACAAGCAGTGCCCTTCACATCAAAGGGCAATGCTGTGTGAACAAACAGTGAAGGGGAGGGCAGGGACTAAATCAAAATAGAGTTGGAGGGGGAAATGATGCACTCCACTCCCTGCGGCGCCCACCTCTCCCTGAACAACTCCAGGGTGTTGGTGGACACCGCGTGCTCCTTCTCCAAGGACACCCGGGCCCTAATGTAACCGCGGAAGAGGGGCAGGCAGTCGGCCCTAACGACCCCCTCCACGGCCCGCTGCCTGGACCTGTTTATGGCCAGTTTGGCCAGGCCCAGCAGCAGACCCACGAGGAGGTCTTCAGACCTGCCCTCCCTCCTCCACACCGGGTGCCCGAAGATCAGGAGCGTGGGACTGAAGTGCAACCAAAAGCAGAGGAGAAGGTTTTTCAGAAAATCAAAGAGGGAGTGCAAACGCCCACACCCAATATACACATGGTCTACAGACTCCACAGCGCCACAGAACAAGCAGTTGGGCTGGGAGTCCGTGAACCACCGCAATCTGCGGTTGCAGGGGACTGCTGCATGCAGCACCCTCCACCCCAGATCCCCGAGAGAAAGGGAGAAGAAAAAAAGAGTTTGATCCTGAGTCAACCACAGATGTGATTGGACAAAAGACCAACAGCTTGATTAAAGAGGAAAGTTGTTAAAAGTGTCTTAAAGGAGGAGAGTAGCATAGACAGGTGTGAAGGCCTGAGGAGGGAATTCAGAAACATAGAACTAGAAGGTAAGGCTGCCAGTGCTGAAGTGATAAAAATCAAGGGTGAAAACTGGAGGAGTGCTGAATCCTCCAACCACAGATCCGCTCGACAATTTAGACCATCTGTCCCGAAATGTGTAGTGTCACCCACTTCCGCACGTGTCCCAGCTCAGAACTTGCTGCAGCTCGCACCCATGCCTTGCTCCTTCATACCCAGCTATTCCAAAGGTGCATCTTCCACCTTGTATTCTGTAGAATCGACCTATTCAGGAATGTTACGACACATCTCTGTGAAAGCAGGGCCTTGTAGCACAGAGGTAATGACCACTGTACCACAAAAGCCCTTACATCTTCAGTAAACTTGAGTTTATTTAAACTCTTGCTGTCCATATCCCAACTAACATCACATGCCATTAATGCATATTCCGCTGTGTTAGCTGTACTTTATTACCTCATGGGTTAGCAGTGCCTTCATCCAACAGAGCCTTCGCACCTATCTCTGTATCCTTGTCCACCCCTACAACCCTCCAAAATGGAAGCCCATCTTCCTAATTATCTGCTGGATGGCACATTGTAAGGAAGAGAGTCTGAGTGAAGTGTTGGAATGGAGGAACTGAGAAACTCCTCAGAAAGAGCAGAACATTGACAGCAAGGAAAATTGAGTGGCATCTTGAAAAGGGAGATATGGGGGGGAGGCACTTTGGGATAAGGAGGTGAATACGGGTATACAAAAAGAAAGAAAGTCCATTAAAACCGTTACAAGCAGCATGATAACTAAGTCACATCAATTCTTAGTGTAACTTCCAATTTTGAGTCATGTAATCGCCTGGCAGGAGCAACTTAGAAAAATCCCCAGGCTAAATCGAGTGGACAAAATCTAGGAAAATCATCATTGGTCTTTGATAATAATCAAACTGAATTCCAAGAGAACCATGATGAGAAATCTGAACACTGCCCCAACACCTCCAACACATGGAAATGGAGTTAATTCAAAAGTGGTGTTAGCAAAAGCAGTTGAACCTTGCCTCAGTGATGGACATTAGAGACAAAGATTCGAGTAGTCAGCCTGGATTACAAATAGCACAAATGGTGTAGATGTGTGTCATATAGTGGCTGCAATATATTTGGATTTTGGAGAGGTCTTCATAATAATGACATGTATAAGGTCAGAACACACGGAGTTAGGGAGAAGTAGCTGTATGGAGGGCAAACTGGTGACAAAATAGAAAAGAGTAGGGCTCAAAATAATTATACATATTGTCAAAAAGGGGTCACAGAGGTCAAATTTGTATTATCTGTAAGAGAAAGACCGCTGACTGTAGATAGGGAATCATGTAACAATATGCTGCCAGTAAATCCTGCCTGTAAATATGAAGCAAGATGAATTCAAAAATAGATTAAACTGTGCAGATACATGTGAGCATGGCAAATCCTTCTGCATCACTGTTACATATGGGGTTAAAACATGCCTAGCAATACCAAACTTTCACCAATTCAATAGCAACACTCTGGGCAAAATCTTCCCAGACCCTGGAATAAGTGCACTATGGTGAGGAATTTGGGCGAAGGATAGAGTCATAGAGCCATAGAGATATACAGCATGGAAACAGACCATTTGGTCCAACCCGTCTATGCCGACCAGATATCCCAACCCAATCTAGTCCCACCTGCCAGCACCCGGCCCGTATCCCTCCAAACCCTTCCTATACATATACCCATCCAAATGCCTCTTAAATGTTGCCATTGTACCAGCCTCCACCACTTCCTCTGGCAGCTTATTCCATACATGTACCACCCTCTGATGAAAACGTTGCCCCTTAGGACTCTTTTATATGTTTTCCCTCTCACCCTAAACCTATGCCCTCTAGTTCCGGACTCCCCCACCCCAGGGAAAAGACTTTGCCTATTTTCTTCTATCCATATCCCTCATAATTTTGTAAACCTCTATAAGGTCACCCCTCGGCCTCCGACACTCCAGGGAAAACAGCCCTAGCCTGTTCAGCCTCTCCCTATAGCTTAAATCCTCCAACCCTGGCAACATCCTTGTAAATCTTTACTGAACCCTTTCAAGTTTCACAACATCTTTCCGATAGGAAGGAGGCCAGAATTGTACGCAATATTCCAACAGTGACCTAACCAATGTCCTGTACAGTCGCAATGTGACCTCCCAACTCCTGTACTCAATACTCTGACCAATAAAGGAAAGCATACCAAATGCCTTCTTCACTATCCTATCTACCTGCTATTCCACTTTCAAGGAGCTATGAACCTCAACTCCAAGGTCTCTTTGTTCAGCAACACTCACTAGGACCTTACCATTAAGAGTATAAGTCCTGCTAAGATTTGCTTTCCCAAAATGCAGCACCTCACATTTATCTGAATTAAACTCCGTCTGCCACTTCTCAGCCCATTGGCCCATCTGATCAAGATCGTGTTGTAATCTGAGGTAAAAAATATTCCTGATGAAGGGCTTATGCTCGAAACGTCGAATTCTCTATTCCTGAGATGCTGCCTGGCCTGCTGTGCTTTGACCAGCAACACATTTGCAGCTGTAATCTGAGGTAACCCTCTTTGCTGTCCACTACACCTCCAATTTTGGTGTCATCTGCAAACTTACTAACTGTACCTCTTATGCTTGCATCCAAATCATTTATGTGAGAATTTCTCAGCTTCAGGAACAACAAGACATTGAGATGAGATTCTCTCCAATGATTAACAAGAGGACTTTTACTAAAGAACAAACAATAGTACAGAACAGGAACAGGCCCCTCAGCCAACCAAGTTTGCACAGACACATGCTGCCTTTCTAAACTAAACATCTTTTACCTCTATCTGGTCTACATCCCTCTATTCCCTGTCCATTCATATATCTATCAAGATACCTCTTAAACATTACTATTGTATCTGTTTCCACCACCTCAGGCAACAGATTCCAGGCACTTTCTACCCTCTCACATTTCCTTTAAACTTACCCCTTTTACCATAAATCCATGGCCCCTAGAAATTGACATTTCTACTCTGGGAAAAAAACTCTCACTACCCATTTTATCCAAATCTTTCATCATGTTGTAGACTTCTATCAGTTTGCCCCTTACCCTTCAAAGTTCTAGTGTAAACAATGCAAATATTTCCAACCTTTCCTGATAGCTAATACCCTCCAAACCAAGCAACATTCTCGTAAACCATTTCTCTACCCTCTTCAAATCCTTTTTGTAGTGTGGCAACAGGATCTGTCCACAATATTCCAAATGTGGCGTAACTGAAGTTCTATATGGTTGCAATATATTTTGCCAATTTTTATCCTCTATGCCCCAACCAATGAAGGCAAGAATTCTAAATGCCTACTTGACCAACTTACCCACTTTCAGGGAACTATGGACCTGTGCACCCAGATGCCTCTGTATGTTGATGCTACTAAGGGTTCAGCCATTGACTGTATACTTCCCTTCTGCATTTGATGTTCCAGAATGCATCATCTCACTATTGGCCCAAGTGAACTTCATCATCAGTCCTGTGCTCAAGTCTCCAGATGATCTATATCCTGCTGTATCTGTTGGCAACCCTCCTCACTATCCAGAACTCCCCCAACCTTTATGTCATCCGCAAACTTACTAATCAGGCTACCTACATTTGCCTCCAAATCATTTATATATATTACACAGGGGTCCCGGCACTGATCCCTGCCACAGGTCACAGATCTCATGGAGAAAATGAGGACTGCACTACTCATGTGTGCTCACTACGTAAGCCCTCCAAGGTGTCCTCCCTCAACACAGTTGAGATATTCTCCCCAATCCATCAAGCAACTTGCCCACTTTTTTCACATCCTTCTTTATCTTGCCAGAAACATCTAAGTCCTGGAACATTAAGGTGTCAGTCTTGTCTCTCTCTCTCTCAACTAATTCTCTGTAATAACTATAGCATCATATTTATATGTATTAATCAAAGCTCTAAATTCATCTGTCATACTCCTCACATTAAAACAAATATACCTCAGACTGCCAGTATCATCTCCCTGTCTGCATCAAATCCTACCGAGTCATGCATTAAATGTTTTCAAGGCTCATTATATATAGGGGGATGTGCGAGACCATTCACTGATGAAAGTCACAATCCCAGAAATAAGACGCATTTCAAATGACATGTGCCAACACTTCTGTTAGTGGCTGACAAACTAAAATACAACACAGGGCATATACTTGACTGTTGCATGTGAAAAATGACATAGCACAGATTGTGAAAAATGCTCGATTGATGAGTTTCCTTAGGCCAGGGAAAGAAAACAAACAGATCTATTCACTTGACTAAACAATAAGTTTTGGAAATCATGTGTCACAAACTTGATTGAGTTTTTTTGAAGAAGTAGCAAAGAGGATTGATGAGGGCAGAACAGTGGACGTGATCTATATGGACTTCAGTCTAGATTAGAGTGGTGCTGGTAAAGCACAGCAGTTCAGGCAGCATCTGAAGAGCAGTAAAATCGTGTTTCGGGCAAAAGCCCTTCATCAGGAATGATTCCCGATGAAGCGCTTTTGCCCGAAACGTCGATTTTACTGCTCCTCGGAAGCTGCCTGAACTGCTGTGCTTTTCCAGCACCACTCTAATCTAGACTCTGGTTTCCAGCATCTGCAGTCATTGTTTTTACCTCTATATGGACTTCAATAAGGCGTTCGACAAGGTACACTGGTTAACAAGGTTAGATCACATGGAATACAGGAAGAACTAGCCATTTGGATACAGAACTGGCTCAAAGATAGAAGACAGAGGGTGGTGGTGGAGAGTGGTTTTTCAGACTGGAGGCCTGTGACCACTGGAGTGCCACAAGGATTGGTGCTGGGTCCTCTACTTTTTATCATTTACATAAATGATTTGGATGCGAGCATAAGAGGTACAGTTAGTAAGTTTGCAGATGACACCAAAATTGGAGGTGTAATGGACAGCGAAAATGGTTACCTCAGATTACAACAGGATCTGGACCAGATGGGCCAATGGGCTGAGAAGATGGAGTTTAATTCAGATAAATGCGGGGTGCTGAATTTTGGGAAAGCAAATCTTAGCAGGATTTATACACTTAATGTTAAGGTCCTAGTGAGTGTTGCTGAACAAAGAGACCTCGGAGTGCAGGTTCATAGCTCTTTGAAAGTGGAGTCACAGGTAGATAGGATAGTGAAGAAGGTGTTTGGAATACTTTCCTTTATTGGTCAGCACATTGAGTCAAGGATTTGAGAGGTCATGTTGAAGCTGTACAGGATATTAGTTAGGCCACTTTTGGAACACTGTGTGCAATTCTGGTCTCCTTCCTATCAGAAGGATGTAGCAAAACTTGAAAGGTTTCAGAAAAGATTTACAAGGATGTTGCCAGGGTTAGAGGATTTGAGCTATAGGGAGAGGCTGAACAGGCTGTGGCTTTTTTCCCTGGAGCGTCGGAGGCTAAGGGGTGACCTTATAAAGGTTTATAAATTCGTGAGGGGCATGGATAGGATAAATAGACAAAATCTTTTCCCCGGGGTGGGGGAGTCCAGACCTGGAGGGCATCAATTCAGGGTGAGAGGAGAAATCTATACAAGGGGCCTATAGGGCAACTTTTTCATGCAGAGGTTGGTGTGTGTATGGAATGAGCTGCCAGAGGAAGTGGTGGAAGCTGATCCAATTACAGCATTTAAAAGGCATCTGGATGCGTACATGAATAGGAAGGGTTTGGAGGGATATGTGCCAAGTGCTGGCAAAAGGGACTAGATTAGGTTAGGATATCTCGTTGGCATGGAAGAGTTGGACCAAAGGGTTTGTTTCTGTGTTGTACATCTCAAAGACTCTATTTAGCTGGGCAGGCAGCATCCATGGAGGGAGAAACAGTGTTAGCAGCTTCTCTCCTTCACCCCTCTCTCAAAGGTGGATGAGGTAAGGCAACAGGGAAGGCTAAAAATTGCAACATGCACCACATAACCTCAAACCTGGCAACTTTCTGCCATTTCAATGATGTTAACGGACATTGTAGCTTTTTAGTATCCACACTGGCGATGTGAAATGCTAACCAAACACTTAAACCAGGCTCCCACGGTGCAGGGCAGAGCTTGTTGCAAAATTGGCCAAGGCAGACTGACACAAACCAGTTGTACTGAGGCAGGGACCACTAGCTCCACAAGGTAAATTCGTTCTCCAGAACTTCTCAACTTGCTCAATGAAGACCCAACTCATACTCACATGCCAAGCTGCTTTCTCCCTCCCTACAGTCCTCTCAGGGCTTCACAAGGTTCTGCCCACCTCCAACCACAAGCCTCTCGATTAAAGATGGCAGGACCTCCATGTCCCTGACCGAACTGGCTTCTCTTCAGCCAGACTGACACCCTCCATACAAGCCCAAAAATATCAGGACCAAACCTGTACGTCGATGATATCCTAACAGTAATAAAACAAATTTAGTGATTTAGCTCGAAAAAAAGCAGAAGAAATAGAATGAGCGGGATAGAAAATAAAAGAAAGGGAAAGTTCTATGTTAGTAAAGAAGTCGAGATTGAATCAAAGACAAAAAGGATCCTAGGATTCTGGCACAGATTGTCATCAACTTGATGGATCAACAGTTTTTCACTGGATAATATGGCTGAATGATCAATTTGAATAGCTCTTTGCATTAGTTTGGCCATTATAGCCACTGTAACTGACACCTGCTAAACGCAAAAGTAGATTTGCTGTGAAGGATTATGTTTGGACGAGACTAATTCACAGATTGCAAACCATACGGATGCTAATACAATGGTTAATTTACAAGTTTATCTTGCCACAAGAATTCAAAACACATTGATATTGGAATAAGAACCTCCATTATTCTTCATCGAACTGCACAAGAGATTTGACTTTCAAATAGACGATGCAGTCTTTTTGTGAAACTTAGTACCATTCTCAGTGCTGGGTACTAAACATGCAAAGATGTTACACTTGGATGAAGATAATAGTCAGAGATGTTTTTCTTGGACTAGAAATTGAACATAATGTGAGTGAACAGTAAGTGGTTTACTACACGGGAATTCTATGCTTGGATCAGAATTCACAAGCCAGCTTGATTTTATTAAAAGCTGCTGTCTATTTCTTTGCAACTTGATTTAAGATTAGCAATGAATGCTCAGTTAAACTGAAAAATAGCAGGGGGCCACAGTTGCCTCTCGTGGATTAAGGTGCTTGGCCCTTTCAAAATTTGCTAATAGCAAGAGAGGTAGCGTGTGCATTATCATTTTCCTTGCCTCCAGAAAGTTTCTCCAAATTATAATTACTTGCCAACTGCAGCGAAGCAACAAAACTCCTTTTTTTCAACATTGATTTTCTTTTATTTATTTGTCTTTTGGTGGGAGCACAATAGATTATTTGAGATAGACCATCTGAGGTGGGGTGGTGAGGCTCGGGGGGGGTGGGAAGAAATATTTAGCCAGGATGGTCAATTCCTTGGGTTGTTGGTTTGGAGGTGCTGCTCTTGGACTGGTGTGGAGAATGTTAAAAATCACACAACATCAAGTTACAGTCCAACAGGTTTATTTGAAAGCACTAGCTTTCAGAGTGCTGCTCCTTTGTCTGATGAAGGCACAGTGCTCCAAAAGCTAGTACTTCCAAATAAACCTGTTGGACGATAACCCAGTGTTGTGTGATTTTTAACTTTGGGTTGTTGGGGAAGGCTTGCTCTTTTCTTGCCCATTATATTCATAGACTTGTGTAACCCCTAACTCAAGGACAACTCTCTTAGGTTTTAGAGATGCAATGATCAAGAATGTTCAAATCCAAGTCTGTTTGGGAGAATAAGTGCCTGTTAGTTCAGGATAAAAAGATATATCTTTGATCTTCTGCAATCTACTGGTGAAAATGTACATTCGTAAATAATGAAGGCCATTTAACACAGGTGGTCATGTTCCTGGTGAACTATTGCTGAGCATTGCCCTGTTTCCAGAAGGGGACGGGAAATGGATGTCTTTGAATTCCTTACCCTTTCAGAAGATTCAACATTGATTCATGGCAATGGAGTCTCATGACATCAGGCCAAACATCAGCAATGAAATCTCCTGCTGATCACCATGTAATCATCCTCCCTCAGCTGGGAACTCTGTTCTCCTGTAGTTTGAACGACCCTTGGAGGAAGGGCTGAGGTTGGCAAGGATGCCGAATGTACTCTTCAGTGTCCACCACCAAAAGTGATGTGGCAGCAGCACTACTAAGCTGGTCAGGTCTTGAAGGACATTATTGCTCGACTGGGTCTGTGTCAGGTGGTGAGGGACTAACAAGAGAGAAGATAATTGGTCTCATCCTCATGAAGCTGCCTGGCACAGATGCATCTGCCCATGACAGTATCTGTAAGAACAACTACTGCACGGTGCTTGTGAAGATGAGGTCCCATCTGCACATTGATAAGTCCTTACATTGTGTTGTGTGTAACTATCACCATATTGAATGGGATAGACTTTGAACAGATCCAGCAATTCAAGATGACCATTAGCAACATGAGCATGAAGCTGCAATAGCGAAGGGGAAGAAAGGCTGCAAAAGAGGAAGAGTGGTTTTAAACTAGTTAGCAAAAAAAACTATCTAAAAACTAGGGAGATCTGAAATCACTGAGGTATTGATTCTTGCAAATGACTGTGGAATCTCTAGCTTACGGTTAAACATTTCCAGCATGTGTGGAATAAAAAAGTAGTGGTCAGTATTGAAATGTATACTGTCAATTGTTAAATTTAGATTGAGATCTAAGTGCAGTAAAAACTCTTCCAGCATGTTGCATACATGATGAAACATCAACAGCCGGTTTCATCAGTCTGTGGAAAGTGTTGGAGCTAACGGCATCTATGTGAAGGAGTGTGCACCTGTTATTATGAAAAGAAAGTTGTTTATTTTTGTGTGTTGTCTTATGTGCCAATTTAAATACTGAAAGGTAAAGGGAAAGTTACCAGAATCCTATCAGACTATAGCGCTACTCTTTTAGTGAGGAGAGATGACTGGTGGAGGTTTACTCTGGGGGGTCACTGTGCCTGAGGTCAGAGGAAAGGTTGAGAAGGAGAGTCCTTCATGGTACAGGAACTGAATCCACACTATTGGCATCTCCCTGCACTGCAAAACCAGCTGGCCAGCCAACTGAACTACCCAGCTCCGAGTTTAAATACTGTGGCATCCAACAAATTCATGTTTCTCTTGTGCACTGTATTGAATGGACAGTTGATAATTGAGGATATTAATGAATTGGGGATATTGAAGAATTCTTCTAACTCTGCCTTTGTGAGAAAGAAAAAAACCCACATGTCAACTCACAAATAGAAGCAACTGTTACCATGTGGCTGCATCACCTCAAGAGAGCCCTTGATGAAGTTTATGGCACAACATAAAGTTGAAATTTAATGGAGAGGTGGAACTGGAGAGAATCTTAAGGGGCAGATTGGGGTTTAGGTAACTGAAGGCCCAGTAATCTACAATGTAAGGAGGGAGAGGGTTAGACAGAAGCTAGGGTCATGCAACTTCAGGTGGTATTTAATAGAAGCAATAGGTTTTCACCTCATGTCTAGAGACATTATAGAAAGCCCCATTTTGCAACTTTGCAGCAAAGCTAGCTGAATTAAGAGAGGAGGTGATGGCCTAGGGGTATTATTACTGAACTATTAATCCAGAGACCCAGGTAAGATTCTGAGGGCCTGTGTTCAAATCCTGCAACAAGAAATGGTGGAATTTGAATTCAATAAAAGAAATATGAAAGTACAGGTCTTAAGATGGCCATGAATCCATTGCTGACTGTCAGGAAAAACCCATGTGGTTCATTAATGTTCTTTAGAGAACAAAACTGTTTTCCTTACCTGGTCTGGCCAGCAGGTGATTCCAGACCCACAGCAATCTGATTGGCTCAGAACTGCCCTCTGGGCAATTAAGGATAGGCAATAAATGCTGGGCTAGCCAGCAACACTCTCCTCCTGTGAATGAATATCAAAAAAAACCAAGACTCAAATTGGGAAGTAATGAGCTTTCCCAATGATTATGGCCTCCAGGGCAATATATCACTCACCCAGAGGCCAGCAGCCCTCCATTGCTCAGCAGCATTACCTAGGGGCTGATTCTGGTATTGCATCCACCCAAGGCCCACCATCAACAATAAGGCCAGATACAACTGAGTACTGATGGTGTGCCATTTTTGAGGCAAGTTTCAATGGCAAAGGCAGGGATGTGGCTCTAAGTGAACCTCCCACCTGCTCAATGTCGGACCCCGTGATCAGGTACTGAGTGTGTTTGAATGAGGTACTTCCTGCGTGTTGATAAACAACTCCGACAGAGTTTGGTTTTCAAATCTCCCACCTGGTGAGTCTCCGGTTAACCACTAACAGTGAATGCCAGCAGCAACACGATGAGCCCTGAAAGTGGGCAGTATTTACTACTGAATGGCCCCGGTTGGCAGTAATGCAGGAACGCTGATCATGGGCCATCCTGACTTAGAACTCAGATCAGAGACACGAAGCCGGTGGAGCCATCATTCTCTCCCGTCCCATTGGATTAAATTATTGCCTTGGACACTCAGGAACCAATATCACCCTGGGAGAGATTGTCACATTTCAACCAACCATGTTAGGGGCATGGGACTGGCATCATTCCAATAATGATAGTTGGCTCTGGACTTTAAGTCAATATTCCTCAGCCATTATAAAGGCAGGAAGCTTTTCAACTTCTCAAGGGAAGTTTAGCATGATTCCTTCTCTAAAGAAGAACTTTAAATTCCCTTGTTGATAAATATGTAAGACTGAGCAAATGGTTTTCACATTCATACCAGGGAATGGGAATCAGGGCAGAATTGGAATACATAACTTAACCACAATCCCCTCTTCTGAAGAGCTGATAAATCATCTCAGTGCTTGCTTATGATCCATACCCAATTACTTTCTCGCACATTTATGTCCATGAACATCGACCGAGCAGAGGATCAGCCTTAACTGTGATGTCCAATGTTAAATGGCCAACTACTATCCAATGTTCAGGACTAGATAGGAAAGGCCACTTAACAAAGGGACCAAAGGCTGTCATGTTGCTTTGAAACTTGATCGTAATCTGTGTCACTGCATTCAGGAGATAAAGGTTAGAAAAAAAAAGTTTGAAAATGGGAAAAAGAACTAGATCTCGCAAAGTTGACTTGTTCTCTCTCACACTTTTGTCATGGGAGAAGCTCTGCACTCTTTGATGGCAGGTTTCCCTTCCCTCGTGGTAAATATTTTAAAAACGTGTTCTTGAATCATAAGGTACCAAACAACAGATGGTCATTTGGGATAAGTGTAAGTCCCAGAGGCTAAATCAAACTTCCAATCTGGACTCAACAATTTTCCATAATCCTCTCTCCCTCCTCCTCCACTGCTGTTTTTGCAGATGGATACCTTGACGATGAAAATGTTCCTTATTTTGTTACTCTGTGTTTGAGAGTTAGTCTGATCAAGTTTCAAATCAATCACGTAGAATGTCTTGAAGTACTTATGGCCCCTCCCCCTTTTGCTTCTTTAATTATACAGGAGAACATTAAAGCAACTAACCAGTACCAGCGAATATTGAATTCATTGGACATATTCAGTAATCTTCGTCAGCAATCTATGGTTTAAAGCTGTTCAGCATTATTTCCATGATTCTTTTAGTCACCATTATTATTGGAAAACAACATAATTGCTGGTACGAGCAAGATAATGAAAGAATCCATTATATTCTTCCAGTTTATTTTGGCTTATACCTTATTGGGTAAATAATGTCAACAATGAAATACTCACTTCATGTTGCCCTGACAGAAGTTGTTGTCTTATTTTCATATTACCAGCCTGACCCGGTTTCAGTTCATTCTGTTTTATTTTCACTTATACCAACAAGTGAAATGAGTATATAGATACATGTGTAAAAATAAAAATGCAGTGGCTGAATTGAGACTTTGATACGTGGTTATTTCTTTCCTTCAAGATTGAGTAGTTGTATATTTTCTGCCTGCACTGCTGTGACACAGCACCAGGAACCCGCGTTTGATGTCACTCTCGTGCGACTGTCCATGTGAAGTTTGCACCCGTGTCTGCGTGGGGTTCCTCCGGGTGCTCCAGTTTCCTCCCACAGTCCAAAGCCCAGGTTAGATGGATTGGCCGTGCTTAATTGCCCATTGTGTCCACGGATCTGTTGCCTAGGTGGAGTAGCTATGGGAAATGCAGGGTTATAAGGGTTGGGTAGGGGATGTGGGTCTGGGTGGGAAGGTCTTTGGAGGGTTGGCTTGGCCTTGATGAGTTGAATGGCCTGCATTCATACTGGCAAGATTCTATGATTCTGCAAAGTTCAATTCAAGTTCCTTTTACTAGGATCCTCTGATTGCTCAATCTAGACAGTCTCCTATTGAGCCTTACAGTCCAAGTTCAACCGCAGCTCTATGCTGAACCACCAGAAAGCATCAGAAACATCGAACAGGCCTGGCAATATCTGTGGAGAGAAAGAAACAGAGTTAATATGTAAAGCTCAATATGAGCTCTGAGGAGGTTTATTTCACAATAGATGCTGCCAGACTAGAACTTCCTGCTTTCCTCTCAGATTTCCAGCATCCACAGTATTTAACAAAGCTTCTGTCATAGTCTAGGGTCGAGTGTGTGGTGCTGGAAAAGCACAGCTGGTCAGGCAACATTAGAGGAGCAGGAGAATCGATGTTTTGGGCATAAACCCTTCATCCAGAATCATGAGACCTGATGACAGTTTATGCCTGAAACGTCGATTCTCCTGCTCCACAGATGCTGCCTGACCTGCTGTGCTTTTCCAGCAATATACTCTTGAGTCTGATCTCCAGCATCTGCAGTCCTCACTTCCTCCTAGTCATAATTTAGGTCACTGGTTTCAAAAGAAGGGAAGGATTCCCTCAAAGAGAATGTTCAGTTCTTCAAAGTGTTTGCCTGAATCATTTTTACTCCTGTTGGCTTTCCATTTGGATGAGTGTTTTTTAAATAAAATCTATCTTGTTGCTGATAACCTGCAGTGTTGAGGTCACACCATATATGGGTCTGGTGTTCTGCCTGGTTTTGTCCAGGGGACTCCAATGTTGCAAAGAAGTCTTTAAACAGATGCTAGGCCTGCTATTTGCATTTGCAAATGTCCAAGTACCTGCTTCAACTATTAGTGAAGAATGCTTCTTTGTTTTACATTGACAAATAAATGCTGGCCCTTCCAACGACCCACGTATCCCAAGAGCAAGTTGAATAGAAATGGCGCATGCCTTGTCATCAATCTTGGATACCTGGGTATTTATCCCGCAACTGAAAAATGATTTCACTGCCCTCAATGTTGTGTTCCTCCATCTTATTTTGTACATTAATTTGGGACTCCTCTCCTCCCAGCTCCATATCTCATTTAATCTTAAAATTATTTGAAGAAAATCTGCTCAGTTTAAAGCTCTTGAGACCTCAATCTGTATTAAATAGCAGGAGATCTTAGATAAGTCCATGCTTGCGGGTCCAAGGGAGAGAAAACATAATTATATTCACAATGCTCAGGAGAATACTCAAACTATTTACTTTGGAAAGATTGTTGAGTTACAAACAATTTCAGGTCAATTAAAGGCCTACAATTAAAACATATGCAACTACAATTGTGAATGTTTTAACTACCTGGCTACCTTGGGGCAAAACAGTTCCCATTGCCCAAGCTTTCAATTCCATCCCTGTATCTGGTTACTTTTTGAGGAGAAATCAGGATGTTTGCGGATTCATATCATATTTGACTCTGAGCTTAGCTTCCATCTTCACATCCTGTACATTCCAAAGACGTTAGTTTGACCTCTGTTATTATCACTCACTACCCAGAGTTAGCTCATTTTCTGTTTAAACCCTCAAAGAGGCTTGTGTAACCTCTGGGTTTCAACTGTTTTCCAAGCTCTCCTGACCAGCCTGCTAATTTTCACCCAGCATTAACTTAATTCATAGCTCAGCACACCCAAATCCTGCTAATCCCTCAGGGCTATGCTCTCTGACCAACCCTAGGCACCCAATCTGGCAATGCCACAAACTGAAAATGCCTCCTTGCCTCTCCCTAAGCTCTGTAATCTCCTCCAGTCTGACAACCTGCTGGGAATTATGCAGTCTTCTAACTTGTGTCTCAAATGGTTCTTCCATTCTTTTTAGCCACCATGTCGTTAGCAGCTGTTCCAGCGGCCTGGGTCCTGAGCTGGGGAATTCCATCCCAGAACCATTGTTCCTCTCCATCCCCTCTAGAACTACTCTCTTTGACCTGGCATTTTGACACTTTTTTTAAAAATTCAATCACAGATTGTGTCTGTTTATATTCCTGTGAAATACTTTGGAATATTTTGCTGTTTTAAAAGCAGAATATAAATATTACGTTGCTGTTCCTATCTACAAGTCATGTGTGTCTGGAGACCGTGCATTAATCTTTTGGACTGTTTTCTCCAAAACATCTGATAATTATTTAACTAGACACTGTGGCCTTATCCTTTATGAGGGACTGGGGAGGCTGTGGAGGAGGCTGTATAAAGCAGGGACCAGGGAAGTTCTGCCGAATGCGTTGAACATTTATTAGGTCCAAATCCAATCGGCTAGATGGGGAGCCTAGCCAGGACGGAATGGAGCTGGCAGGAGGCTACATCCACGCACCCATTATTGGCAGTGCCCAATATGGCAGGCAAAAGTTCTGCCCAACTGTCCATCCATTGGCTTAACTGAACAATCAGCTCCATGTCCCACGGATTCCTAACACTTGAGTTGTTCCTGCTTTCCATCACTGTGACCAGGCCAAGTACTAAATGTACTTGAAAAGGTTTCGGATGTAGGTTTGCTCACTGAGCTGGAAGGTTCATTTCCAGACGTTTCGTTACCTTACTAGATAACATCTTCAGTGGGCGTCAGGCGAAGCAATGCTGAAAATTCCTGCTTTCTACTTATATGTTTGGGTTTCTTTGGGTTGGTAATGTTATTTCCTGTGGTGAAGCCACTTCCTGTTCCTTTTCTCAGGGGGTGGTAGATGGGGTCTAACTCGATGTGTTTGTTGATAGAGTTCCGGTTGGAATGCCATGCTTCTAGGAATTCTCGTGTGTGTCTTTGTTTGGCTTGTCCTAGGATAGATGTGTTGTCCCAGTCGAAGTGGTGTCCTTCCTCATTTATATGTATAAAACGTCATTTATGCAAAACTAGCATCATTTACAAAATACCTTGCACGGTATTTTGTAAATGATGTTAGTTTTGCATAAATGACGTTTTATACATATAAATGAGGAAGGACACCACTTCGACTGGGACAACACATCCATCCTAGGACAAGCCAAACAAAGACACGCACGAGAATTCCTAGAAGCAAAACATTCCAACCTGAACTCTATCAATAATCACTTTGAGTTAGACCCCCATCTACCACCCCCTGAGAAAAGGAACAGGAAGTAACTTCACCACAGGAAATAACATCACCACAGGAAATAACCTTACCAACCCAAAGAAACCCAAACATATAAATAGAAAGCAGGCATTTTCAGCATTGCTTCGCCTGAGGCCCACTGAAGATGTTACCTAGTAGGGTATTGAAACGTCTGGAAACGAAGCTTACAGCTCAGCGAGCAAACCTACATCCAAACCCTCAGCGAGCAAGCCTACATCCAAAACCTCAGCGAGCAAGCCTACATCCAAAACCTCAACCTGAGCTACAAATCTTCTCAAAACTCACTTGAAAAGGTTGTTGACCAGCCTCTGCCAGTGACTTACCCACAGGCTGTGAGCATGACCTGGGAATGACTCCTCTGATAATTTTCTCTCGCTTCTTTTGGGAAAGTCTAGGGGATGGTCTCAGAACGTCAAAGCCAATCACATGAGATCTGGAGCTCAACAGAGTGAAAGCCAACAGCTGTCACTGAACTGGGACAAATTGTGACAATAATTTACAAACTTTGTAATGTTGTCTCTGTCTTGAAAATACTTCATTAGCTGTGAAGTCCTTCAGCCATTTCTGAAAAGTCATGAAACAGGAAATCCAGGTTCTGCTGTGTAGAAGTGAAAGAAATTAACTTGCGTGCTTGAATAGCAATAATCAATGATGGACCCCCTTCCAAATCTATTCACACCATCGACAGCACCCTCACACCTAATAGAGAAAAATGGAGGCATTCATAATGATAAAGGGATGTGTAATAAACTGAAGGAATTTCTGTCACTACCTTTAGAGAAAGCACTCATGAGCCTTATCAATAAAGAATTGTTCATCCCATTTTTAGAACGTATCAGATTTGAGCTGTAGGGAGAGGCTGAATAGGCTGGAGCTATTTTCCCTGGAGAATCAAAGGCTGAGGGATGACCTTATAGAAGTTTATAAAATCATGAGTGAATAGACAAGGTCTTTTCCCTGGGGTGGAGGAGTCCAAAACTAGAGGGCATAGGTTTAAGGTGAAATATTTGCAAGAGACCTAAGGGGCAACCTTTTCACATAGAGGGTGGTGTGTGTATGGAAGGAGCTGCCAGAAGAAGTGGTGGCGGCTGGTCTAATTACAACATTCAAAAGGCATCTGGATGGGTAAAAGAATAGGAAAGGTTTAGAAGGAAATAGACTAATTGCTGGCAATTGGACCAGATTAATTTAGGATATCTGGTTGGCATGGCCAAGTTGGACCTAAGGGCCTGTTTCCATGCTGTACAGCTCTATGACTCTATAACTCTAATCTACTAGAAATTAGACACTGAACCTTTATTGGATTACCTTTGTCCAGTTGGAAACACAGGGGTCTTTAACAATCTGAGTGGTGTGAGCTCAGGTCTGACAAATGGCAGAATTGGATGCCAAGTGCAGCAAGGCCCATCTCACAATAATGCTGCGTCACTTTTTATGCTTTTCACAAATAGTGTGACAAGATTCACACTGGGCAGGGGCGTGTTGACAACTGATGGGGATTAACAATTGTTAAATGCCTCACTAATGCCACAACTCACCTTATGAAAACACAACCTCCCATCATACCAAGCAAGCCAAACAGACTCAATGTTGGGAAAACTCAGGAAGGAGAGAGTCAGGACGGTAGATGCTGGAGATCAGGGTCAACAGTGTGGTGCTGGAAAAGCACAGCATGATTCCCATGAAGAGATTCTGCCTTAAACATCGATTCTTTTACTCCTTGGATGCTGCCTGATCTGATGTGCTTTTCCAGCAGCACACTCAACACTCAGGAAGGCAACTGGAGAGTGTACCTGATGGTTTCAGCTCACCAGTTGGTCCAAGTGTCTTCCATATTGCCTTTGACCAAACCTCAACCAGGGCATAGTCAACGGGCACCAGAGGCATTCGCTCCTTCTCCAGGAACATTGGTATCTAGCATTTGCCAACCCATCATGACCACCTTGGAATGTCTATTATGTATCAGCAGTGAACTCTGGAGGCATATCCTTGCATTGCAAGGTTCACTAACAACTTGCACTAAAACACTCCAGTGGAGATACATTAGGCACAGGTTACAGACTGGATCAGTCTGCTTCTAATGGGTACTCACTTCCTGTCTAAGCACTTGCTCACTTAATGCCTATCTGCATGTTCATACCATTCCTGCCTTGTCTTGCTGTGCCATTGAGTACGGTCACAAAAACAGGCAGCTTGCCACCCAGCTAAGCAGTCTTCAGTTGAGAGAATGGCACTGGGCCACAGCACTCACACACCCACACCATATATTAGCACGTTACATGGCAAACATTCACATGGCATGTGGAGCAAACAAGTGGCCTTGGCTCAAATTCTTACGGAAGTAATCCTTATCAAAGTCTATAGAGACACCTGTTGTGGGAGTGGGGGGGTTTGGGGGGGGTGTTTGGGGGGGGGGGGGAGTTGGTGATGGCAGTTGAACAGAATGGTAAGTAAAGGCAGCATTCCATACCAGTCTGGGAGATTGACCATGAACAGGGACTGGTCAGGCTATGCCCTTCAGGAGAACCACGCCTTTGCAGTGCAGATGATGGGTCATGGTCAGTCTGTGAGCTCAATTCAAATAAAACCTTATCTGCCCTCCCTACTGAACCAAAAAGATCCCAACATTCAAAGGAGATGTTGTATTTTTCTTGGAGTCAGAACATTTTTGCTCCCCCCCCTCCAAAACCCAAATATGGGAATGGGTCAGAATTGCCAAAATGAGTTTCTCTAATGGCAAATTTAAATTTCTCAACTCAACAAGGGACAACACAATCTTCTGACTGACAGGTCAGTGGTCAGGTCACAACCTCACATGCACAGCCTTTGATATCAGGATCATTATTGACAGGGAAGTTTGTTTCCCCTGGCTCCTTTTGTTATTAGTTTGCTGCTTTTTGGCAACCTCTTTATGAGTCAAAACGTGTGGTGCTGGAAATGCCTCTTAGCCGGTCAGCATTCAAGGAACAGGAGAGTCAACGTTCCAAGCATGAGGTACACCACTTCACCAAGGACATGCAAGTCCGGGGCCTCTTCCACCACCAAACTCTAGCCACTCGACATCTGGAGGAAAATGTCTCATCTCCAACCACACGGAATTAACATCGATTTCACTTGTTTCCTCATTTCCCCTCCCCCCACCTTATCCTAGATCCAACTGTCCAACTCGGCACCACCCTCTTGAACTATCCTACCTGTCCTCTTCCTTCCCACCTATCTGCTCCACCCCCACTCTCCAACCCATCATCATCAACCCCCCACCTTCATCTACCTATCGCATTCCAAATTACCTTACACACAGCCCCACCACCCACCCCCCCATGTATCTCTCAGCCCCCTTGGGCCACTCTCTCATTCCAATGAAGAGCTCATGCTCAAAGCGTCGACTCTCCTGCTCCTCTGATGTTGCCTGACCTGCTGTGCTTTTCCAGCACCACACTTTTCAACTCTGATCTCTATCATCTGCAGTCCTCACTTTCTCCTAACCTGTTGATGAGTCAGGAACATTCTGACAGGCAATGTCTGACTAATCTGACAACTTCAAGTGTCATTACTCGATGTCATATGGTACTGTAGGTAGGTACTATATATGTTATTAATCGGAAGGCTCCAGCCTGCAAAGGTAAATTGACCATTACATTGTTCCGCATTATGTAAATGTTGAGATGGATAAGGGGGCTCTTCCTGTTGGGACAAGAACTCATATGAATTCAAACCTGATGTAAACAACACTTGGGAATACTAGTGCCGGGACATAAAAGTAGTTTAAATAGCCATAGTCCTTTGAATTAGGAACAAAAATGTTCATCAGCTTTCGATTATAAAGGAACAGCCATCTTTTCATGACAAGGGACCTAACAGGGAAGGCAGATGAACTCAGGGCATGGTTAGGAACAAGGGACTGGGATATCATAGCAATTACAGAAATGGTCAGGACTGGCAGCTTAATGTTCCAGGATACAAAGGTTATAAGAATGATAGAAAGGGAGGCAAGAGAGGAGGGGGAATGGCATTTTTGATAAGGTATAACATTACAGCCATACTGAGGGACGATATTCCTAGAAATACATCCAGGAAAGTTACTTGAGTGGAACTGAGAAATAAGAAAGGGATGATCACCAAATTGGGATTGTATTATAGACCCCTTAATAATCAATGGAAAATTGAGAAACACATTTGTAAGGAGATTTCAGTTATCTGTAAGAATAATAGGTTGGTTATGGTAGGGGATTTTAGCTTTCCAATATAGACTGGGACTGCCATAGTGTTAAAGGTTTAGATGGAGAGGAATTTGTTAAATGTGTACAAGAAACTTTTCTGATTCAGTACTCTTGGGAAATAAGGCAGGGCAGGTGACTGAGGTGTCAGTAGGGGAACACTTTGGGGCCAGCGGCCATAATTCAGTTAGCTGTAAAATAGTGATGGAAAAGGACAGACCGGATCTAAAAGTTGAAGTTCTAAATTGGAGGAAGGCTAATAAATAAATTTCAAAAGCTGACTGGAAGCAGATATTCGCAGGTAAAGGGATGGCTGGAAATGGGATCAGAATTGTGGGTGGCACGGTGGCACAGTGGTCAGCACTGCTGCCTCACAGCGCCAGAGACCCGGGTTCAATTCCACAGATGACTGACTGTGTGGAGTTTGCACGTTCTCCCTGTGTCTGCGTGTGTTTCCTCCGGATGCTCCAGTTTCCTCCCACAGTCCAAAGATGTGCAGGTTAGGTGAATTGGCCATGCTAAATTGCCCGTAGTATTAGGCAAGGGGTAAATGTAGGGGTATGGGTGGGTTGCGCTTCGACGGGTCGGTGTGGACTTGTTGGGCCAAAGGGCCTGTTTCCACAATGTAGGTAATCTAATCTAAATGAGATAATGAGACTCCAGAGAGAGTATATTCCTGTTAGGGTGAAAGTAAAGTCTGGGACGTGTAGGGAATGCTGGATGACTAGAGAAATTGAGGGTTTGGTTAAGAAGAAGAAAGAAGCATATGTCAGGTATTGGCAGGAGAGATCGAATGAATCCTTAGAAGAGTATAAAGGCAGTAGGAGTTTAAGTAAGAGGGAAATCAGGAGGGCAGAAAGGGGACATAAGATAGCTTTGGCAAATAGGGTTAAGGACAATCCAAAGGGTTTTTACAAATACATTAAGGACAAAAGGGTAACTAGGGAGAGAATAGGGCCCCTCAAAGATCAGCAAGGCGGCCTTTGTGTGGAGCCACAGGAGATGGGGGATACTAAACAAGTATTTTGCATCAGTATTTACTGTGGAGAAGGATATGGAAGATATAGAATGTGGGGAAATAGATGGTGACATCTTGAAAAAAATGTCCATATTACAGAGGAGGAAGTGGTGGATGTCTTGAAACACATAAAAGTAGATAATTCCACAGGATCTGATCAGGTGTACCATAGAACTGTGTGGGAAGCTAGGGAAGTGATTGCTGGGCCTCTTGCTGAGATATTCGTATCATCAATAGTCACAGGTGAGGTGCCAGAAGACTGGAAGTTGGCTAACGTGGTGCCATGTTTAAGAAAGACGGTAAGGACAAGCCAGGGAACCACAGACTGGTGAAACTGATGTCAGAGATAGGCAAGTTGTTGGAGGGAATCCTGAGGGTCAGGATTTAAACATGTTTGGAAAGGCAAGGACTAATTAGGGATAGTCAACATGACTGTGCGTAGGAAATCATGTCTCATGAACTTAATTGAGTTTTTTGAGGAAGTAACAAAGAGGATTGATGAGGGCAGAGCACTAAACAGGATCTATATTGACTTCAGTAAGACGTTCGACAAGATTCCTCATGGGAGACTGGTTAGCAAGGTTAGATCTCATAAATACAGGGAGAACTAGCCATTTGGATACAGAACTGTCATGATGGTAGAAGACAGAGAGTGGTGATGGAGAGTTGCTTTTCAGACTAGAGGCCTGTGACCAGTGGAGTGCCACAAGGATTGGTGCTGGATCCACTCATTTTCATTTGCAGATGACACCAAAATTGGAGGTGTAGTGGATAGCGAAGAAGGCTATCTCAGATTACAACAGGATCTCGATCAGATGGGCCAATGGGCTGAGGATTGGCAGATGGAGTTTAATTTAGATAAATGCAAGGTGCTGCAATTTGGGAAAGCAAATCTTAGCAGGACTTATACACTAAATGGTAAGGTCCTAGGGAGTGTTGCTGAACAAACAGACCTTGGTGTGCAGGTTCATAGTTCCTTGAAAGTGGAGTCATAGGTAGATAGGATAGTCGAAGAAGGTGTTTCATATGCTTCCTTTTATTGGTCAGATATTGGATATAGGTGTTGGGAGGTCATGTTGCGGCTATACAGGACATTGGTTAGGCCACTGTTGGAATATTGCATACAATTCTGGTCTCCTTCCTATTGGAAGGATGTTTGTGAAACTTGACAAGGATGTTGTCAGGGTTGGAGGATTTGAGCTATAGGGAGAGGCTGAACAGGCTGGGGCTGTTTTCCCTGTAACGTTGGAGGCTGAGGGGTGACCTTATAGAGGTTTATAAAATCACGAGGGGCATGGATTGGATAAATGGACAAGGTACTTTCCCTTGGGTTGGGGAGTCCAGAACTAGAGAGCATAGGTTGAGGGTGAGAGGGGAAAGATATAAAAGGGACCAGAGGGGTAACTTTTTCACACAGAGGGTGGTGTTTGTGTATGGAATGAGCTGCCAGAGGAAGTGGTGGAGGCTGGTACGATTGTAATATTTAAAAGGCATCTGGATGGGTATATGAATAGAAAGGTTTTAGAGGGATATGGGCCAGGTGCTGGCATATGGGACTAGATTGGGTTGGGATATCTGGTCGACATGGACGGAGTTGGACTAAAGAGTCTGATTCCTGTGATGTACATCTTTATGACCCTATGAGGCTATGACTGCATTTATTTGTGGACCACCTGAAGTAGCTTAGAGAAAGTCTAGCCATCTGTCTTCTAGTTTCAGAAGGCTCCATTATTTTCAGTTGCAAGGACTTATTCTTATAGTTGAGTCTTTTGTGAAGGCTTGATCCAGTTTCAATGCTGAAGATTCTCAAAGCAAGGGTTTGTCTACTCAGTATATTTAACAGTTTTAAGGAGTTACTAAATGATTGTCATTGTTTGATGTGGTTACTGAATAGATGTTTAATTTTACATTTAACTGACATTCAAGGCGACATAACTTACTTCGTCAAGTCTGGGTTTTTACTTCCAATATGAATGAATCAAGAACATGCAATATTGGAACGTCAAAGGTCATTTAGGCCTTTGAAAGCAATCCAATGTTCAAAAAGATTGTGGATGACCTGTTTTCTTAACTCTGTTGTACTTAGAATCAGTTAAGCCTTTGAATGATAGTTCTATGGGTTGTTTGGGATTTACTTCCTCATGGACAATTCAAAGATTCCCAATTGCTGATATGTTACTGCTGAACATTGTACACAATGGATACTGTGTGAATAGCATGAAGAAGCTATTGGGATTATAAGGGTGTATGGGGTGTCTGAATGGCATGGATTTTGAGGGGTTACTGAGAAGGTAGGTTGGGGCAATAAGAAAGTAATCAGAGTTGGGTCAATGGTTCGATGAACTGAGGCAGATTTTGAATCATTGACGTTTGGCAGCAGGACCCCTTCGAATCTGCTTCAGGAGTTGAGAGTTTTGAACTCTGCCCATCCACGCCTCCAGGAGTCAAAATTATGGTGTGGGCATTGGGCAGAGGTGATAGCCTCAGTTTTCCAAAGTCAGAACTGGTCCAATTTGCATTTCCCAAACCCAACGTGAAAATACAGACCCTGGCATCCAAGCCAAAATTTATCCTTGAACAACACTTAGCAAATTGATCCTTCTGTTCTGCTGGCTGTGTGTAAGTTGGGGGCTTCATTTTCCACACTTCAAAAATGACTACAATTCGAGTGTTATTGATGACTGTCAGGTCTTTCTGTGCGTAAGGTCATGAAAGATGTACGATAAATGGATAATTTCTTTTTCTTGTGAATCAACTGAGCCAAACAACCAGGGAGAAAGCTTTAACTTACTGGACAGGGGGCAGATAGATCAACTGCTGGAACAAGTGCTGGGCCACACATGCTGCCATCTATTCAACCAGGCTGCTGTTCTATTCTGATCAGGCAAAAGTGAGGACTGCAGATGCTGGAAATCAGAGTCTAGATTAGAGGGGTGCTGGAAAAGCGCCACAGGTCAGGCGGCATCCAATGAGCAGGAAAATCAAAGTTTCGGCAAAAGCCCTCATTATTCCTGATGAAGGGCTTTTGCCTGAAACGTTGGTTTTCCTGCTCCTTGGACGCTGCCTGACATGCTGTGCTTTTCCAGCACTGGTCTAATCTAGACTTTCATTCCCAGCAGCCTACAGAAGCAGTATGTTTAACATTACTATGAAAGCTGAAGGTAATAGAAAATTATTTTTAAAATTAGTGAAATATTTTGTTCTTAGTGCACAATGATTCATGTGGAAATGCAATCAGATGTAAAATTCTTCAGCTCACATTTTTATTGTCTCATAATCTCTAGTATTCGACACAATAAATATTCAAGCAATGGCTAGGTGCAAATTAATCATTTTCAGAAGTAGCTTTCTTTTAACCAACTAGAGAGCTGACACTGGTGGGTATTAAGGGTTGAAGTACAATTTATAAAATACCAGTGAAAGTGCATTCACTGAGTACATGAATGAGATTTTAGATCAATATATTATTTTGATCTTTCTGACTTAAGTTTTATGATTAAAATAGAATTTTTTCTGTTTTTTTTTCCCCATCTGGCACCTCATACCACCCACAGCCTGAACTCAGCCCTTGACACCGTGGAGATAGCATTTGCCTGTAATATCTGAGGGTTGATTGACAGCTCACATTTCCAATGCGCATTTCTATGAGCTGAGAATGCAAACCTAATCTGGGTTACATTTGAACTGGAGAGTGACAGGCCTTCCATCTGCATAAAGACACATTTATTATTCAGCAGTGAATATTTTCCTTATTAAACATAAGTATAAATAATTCTGCTAATGTTCAGTGATATAATTTGGCTTTCTCCGCATAGGCCTTCCTATGCAAGTGAGCATGGCTTAAATGAGATTCATGTCTTGTTCTTTTTGCATACAGATGGTTGTCTCGACACGAGCTGGCTGCCAGGGAATAAAATGAATTGGTTGAGCAGGTCAGATCAGTACGGTTTTGCTTTAGGCTCTTGTAGCTCCTTTGCATTGCATTGTCTCAGGCTGCAGTCTCTCTTAACAAAAGTGACTGGCTTCAGAAGCTCCTGCTAAAGGGCATGTACAAAGGCAAAGCTGTGATGCAGCGGGTGTCACTGTAAAGCCAAACTGAATGATGCAATGGCTACAGTACGCAAGCCGTTGTGAGTACACAGAAAACGCATTCATCTCGTTGTGCTGCTCCCATCCTGAGCCCGTCATTTGAATTACTTTCCCTTCTTTTCTCTTTGCCCCCTGCCCCCCCCCCACCCCCATACCCCTCTTCCCTCTCATCTCATAAGGATATCAAAATTTAGAGCAATTCAGCCCCTGGAGCCTGCTCAGCATTTGACCTCATCTTGGCCTCAACACCACTTTACTGCCCGCTCTCCGTAACCATTCAATGCATTGCTAATTAAAAATCTATCTCCTCCTTGAATTTGCTTAACGTCCCAGCAACCCCGCAGTATGGAGTAAAGAATCCCACAGGCTCACAACCCTTTGTGAGAAGTAATTTCTCCTCACCTCTGTTTTAAATCTGCTATCCCTTATCCTAAATCTATGACCTCTCATTCTAGGTTGGCCCACAAGGAAGAACAACCTCTCTACGTTTATTTTGTCAATCCCCTTTAGCATCTTACATACTTCAATTCGATCTTCTTTCAATCTTCTGAACTCCAAAGGGTATCGACCTAAACTGCTCAATCTCTCCTCATAAAACAAGCCTCCCATCTTTGGAATCGGTCTAGTGAACTTCCTCCAATCTGTTTCCAATATAACCATATCCCTCTTCTTGTGAGGGGACCAGAACTGTATGCAGCTCTCCAGATGCTGTCTCACTAATGCCTTGTACAGTTGCAGCAATATCTCCCTTCTTATATGTTCTATTTCTTTAGCAATAAATGCCAGAATAACATTTGCATTCCCTATTAACTGCATATTAGCTTTCTGCAATTCATGCATGAGGATACGCAAGTCCCTCTGCACTGAAGCACTCCAAAGTTTCTCTCCATTTAGATAATAAGTTGTCTTCCTATTCCTCTGACCAAGATAGATAACTTCACACTTATCCACATGGAACTTAATCTGCCAAAGTTTTGTCCATTTGGTCCATATTTAATTATAAATTTCTTATTTGATCATTGCTATGTATTTTCCCACCTACTCCAGTGTCATCCGGAAATTTGGCTATAATATTTTGTATCCCTGTGTATAAGTCATTAACACAGATGCAAAATAGGAGGAGCTCAAGGACCGAACACAATGGCACCCCATTAGTTCCATCTTGCCAGCCATTTCTCTGACTCTCTGCTTTCTGTTGGATCTCCTATCTTTCAATTTCCTATCTCACCCACTTGACTACTCCCATTTGTTTTCTCCAACCGTCCACCTTCTATTTCTCTCTCCAATTCTCTTCTTCACTGCCCTTAAAGTGTCCCTAAAATGCTACCCCTTCAACTAACCTGTCCCAATGGGATTAATGGGATCAAAGCAAGTACATCGACTACAGTTCAACCATCAACACTATTATTCCTTCGAGACTGATTACTAAATTTAGTGATCTCAGACTGAGCCCCACTCTCTGCAATTGGATCCTCTGGTTCCTGACCCACGGGTCATATTCAGTGAAGATTGGGGACAATATTTCATCATCACTAACACTCAACACTGGAGCCCCCAAGGGTGCATACTCAACCCCCTACTGTACTCTCTGTACATCCATGACTGCATCACCAAATACCAGACAAATGCTATTTACAAGTTCGCTGATGACACCACCATAGTTGGTCAAATCTCAGATGGCAATGAAACAGACTATAGACAGGAGATGGAAGACCTGGAAAAATAGTGCACTAAGAACAACCTAGCTCTCAATGGCAGCAAAACCAAGGAACTCATTATTGACTTTCGGAGGGATGTTACTCATGCCTCCCTACACATTAACAGCACCGAGGTGGAACAAGTGGAGAGTGTCAAGCTCCTGGGAGTGACCATCCACAACAAGCTTTCTTGGACTCTTCATGTGGACGCACAGGTTACAAAGGCCCAATAATGTCTCTTCTTCCTCAGGCAGCTGAGGAAAATTGGTGCAATGGCAAATACCCTTGCCAACTTTTATAGATATGCCATCGAGAGTGTTCTGTCTGGATGTATCCCTACTTGGTATGGCAACTGTACCATTCAAGATCGGAGACGGTTACAGAGAGTGGTGAACTTGGCCCGGACAATCACAAAGCCGAACTTACCATCTATAGAATCCATTTATCAGGCCCGCTGTCAAGGAAAAGCCGCCAGCATTCTCAAAGATCCATCCCACCCTGGCAATGTTTTTCTACAACCTTGACCATCGGGGAGAAGGTACAGAAGCCTGAACACATGCACCAGCCGGTTTCAAAACAGTTTCTGCCCTACTGCATTATTAGAATGTGAATGGACTCACAAACACTTAACATTCGCCTGTACCTCTGTTTTTGTTATTGCCACTGTTTACCTATTATTTACTAGCTATGCTACTTAACTCTGTAATTTGCCTGTATTGCTCACAAGACAAAACTTTTCAATGTGCCTCAGTACATGTGACAATAAATTCAATTCAAGTAATGCCAACAGTGGAGCTTTTCAACTTGGCAGGTTTGCTTTGGTTTAAGGAATTTCTTTAACCCGATTTTCATTCTGGGAAGCCAGTGTCAGGATTGAGTAGGGCCTCCTAAATTCCAGAATTGGTTCACAGGAAGTCATGAAGGTGGGAGGCTGATGAAATGAGTAGTTAAGAAGGCCCACATCAGCTTTCTAGGACTTGATCATATTGTTTTAGGAGCTGTTAAACCCACTTGCCCGTACCACTCTGACCTAATGCTATTACACACCACACCACACCCATGCCAACTCATGTTCTCACTCACTACCCCTTGAGCCCTCATTCACTTAGGCTACCTCCATAATCACTTACCCAGTGCCCACCATGGACAGATGTCAGGAGCCACATAGAGAGGAAAGAAGAAATGAACACGCTTCTATTCAATAATCACACCGAAGACAGCTAATGCTTTAATATTGTTTTCAAATGAATAACTAAACTATGGACTGAGATAGTTTCAGGTTTTGAAACTCAGCCAAGCACTCATAATAACATGATTGTATCCCTTGAAAAGTGGTAATAAAGAACTCTATTGAAACCATGAAACATGTGTTTTTTTTCCTGCTTGATAAGTTGTAAAGTTTAGAGCATTGGGATTAACACCAGCAGCTTATATAATGAAGTATTGAAGATGTGAGTGACACTTGACTATTTTGAGAGAGCTGAAAGGGAGTTGAAGTTCTTGCGAATATGTGCATGGGTTAAGCTGTAAATAAAGGGATCTTGTAGAAGTTTCATGGACTCAGACAGTATTGATTTGAAATTGTAAATACAACAAAACCCCATACTGACAATAAAACATCAATCAAACCAGTCAGGCAGACAGAATCTTTTCTAACTCTTACTGGCGGCTTAGGCATATTTTTAAGCTTGCTCAGAAGTTGCACATTAAAAGAAAATTAAGACCATGACAATTAGAGAGATGCTGTGTACTCTTGGAGAGTGTTTATGTCTACTTCATGAGGAAGTAAATGGCACACTGTGAATGAGGTCCTCAGAACAGACAAAATAAGGTCGGCATTCAAAATTGTCACTGCATTCAAATAGCCCGCCAACAAAAACTGCATGTCAGAAATGGGATTGGGATTTCCACCCTTGGGTCCCACCCACCATTTTCAAAGGTCTGCAGAGTCTTTGCATAATGAAAGTCCAGCTCACTCTAAATGTGCTACAGTGCCAAATACTGTTTGATAATGTTTCTTTGAAATTATCTTGGGATCTTTGTCATTAAAGGTATTGTAAGACTTGATTGCTTTGGCACAGATGGTAACAGTATAATGTTTACGTGCTCAATGCACCCAACCCATAAGCAGAATAAAAGGCCCCTGGGAAGGAACATGAAATTAAAGAAAGCTAAAGTCTGACACAGACCAGGAAGGTTGCGAGCGTGAGGACTTTTGCAGATGTGCATTGTTTAAACAATGGTCGAAGAATAAATAAAACTAAGTAGATCAGCACTTACAACTCAATGGCCTATTTCCCCCATTTAATGAAAATGATTTCCTTAACATTTCTCACGTTAAGTGGCACTTGCTTGTGAGATATTTGCCACCTGCCATAGATCTGTGTTTTGCATATCAATTAAAAGAAATATTCATAAAATAATTTGAGGCATATCCCAAGTGTTACCTTAGGAGAACCATTGTTAGGGAAAGGAACATTCTTTCCTTATCACTGCCTTTTAGGCAGCTATTCATCTTTCTAAAAGGGCAATTATTTGAAATCCATTAAATCAGAATTTATAATACCTTGGCATGCTGAATTTTAAATGGAAAACTGTGTTTAGATGAAGGAATACATTAGTGTAAATCATTACCGCACTGAAAATCCACGACCAGTTCATTTTTCAAACGTTTCTCTTTTTTTTGCCAAAGCAATGGGAAGTTTAACAATTTCTTGTGGGAAAAGCATGAATGGTGGGTGTTGACAATATGTTCAGTGTACTTTCTAACGCCAATACAGGGACCACAATTACAAAAGCAGCCCTGGGACAGCACTCATGCAAATATTGAAGTTGAAGTTGTAGGAATAATGTTGAACTATTTTCTTCTTAAGCTCCCTGAATGTGTTGTGTTGTATTAAATGCTACATTTTGCACACTTGCCGAGGGCAGGAACAAAAAATTGGCATTAAAAAATCAGACACTCATCAGTTAATATTTAATGCAAATGGCAGAGGTCTTACCTGGCAAGAGAATTGTTGAAAGACCATGTCATTTCTTTTGAGGAAGCCCCATCAATTAAGTGCTTCTCTGGTACTTTAATAGCCAATAGCATAGTTGACCCAAGATTCAGACCCTCAGGTGCATAAATCCCACCTCCAGTAGCTGCCTGCCAAGCTGAGGTTGACAGTTGGGCATCATTGGTAACGGGTCAGAGAGCTAGGCGCAGTGAGGAACCTCAGCCCAAGGAAAATGAGGATAGGATGGGACCTGTTGAAGAGTGTGTTTCCTGCAGAACAGGTTTAAAAGCAGCAAGGGGATGGGGCTGACTGTTTCATCTTCATTTGTGGGATGTGGACATCGCTGGCTGGCCAGCATTTATTGCCCATGCCTACTTGCCCTTGAGAAGATGCTGGTAAGCTGCCTTCTTGAACCATGACAGTTCATGTTGTTTCCAGTGCCTAGGTCATTGCCAGTGTGTCTATCCAGTTTCCTTTCTTTGTTGTAACTTTGTGGTGATCGGTGTAATTGAGTGGTTTGTAAACCATTTCAGAAGGGCAGTTAAGAGTCAACCACTGTGGATCTGGAGTCACATGTCAGCCAGACCAGGTGAGGAAGGGTACCAGGTGCTCTGGTATCCTCCCACAGTCCAAAGATGGGCAGGTTAGGTGGATTAGCTGTGGTAAATGCAAGATTATGGGGCTAAGGTGGGAATGTTCAGCTGTGTGGAATGCTGTTTGGAGGGTTAGTGCAGACTCAATGGATCAAATGGCTTCTATCTGCACTGTATGGATTCTTTGATACTATAACTCTATGGCAAATTTCCTTCCCTGAAGGACATTAGGAACCAGATGGTTTTTTTCCAACGATTAGCAGCGGTTGTGTGGTCATCATTAGATTTATTTATTGAATTCAAATATCTGCAATGGTTGGATTTGGACCTCGGTCCCCAGAACATTAGCTGAGTTTCTGGATTAATGGGCTAGTGATAATATCACCCGACTATTTGGCGGCACGGTGGCACAGTGGTTAGCACTGCTGCCTCACAGCGCCAGGGACCTGGGTTCAATTCCCACCTCAGGTGACTGACTGTGTGGAGTTTGCACGTTCTCCCCGTGTCTGCGTGGGTTTCCTCCGGGTGCTCCGGTTTCCTCCCACAGTCCAAAGATGTGCGGGTCAGGTGAATTGGCCATGCTAAATTGCCCGTAGTGTTAGGTAAGGGGTATATGTGGGTTGTGCTTCGGCGGGTCGGTGTGGACTTGTTGGGCCGAAGGGCCTGTTTCCACACTGTAAGTAATCTAATCTAATCTAAACTATCGCCTCCCCTGCTATGGGAGGAGCCTGGCTCCCTGTGCAGGGAAATGGAATCAGTATTGAGGGATAGCCATGGTTTTCATCTTACAAGAAAACCGGCCCACCTCCCACAGAAGAGTGTTCCTCGACCTCCTGTGGATCCTGGTGGAGAGGCATCAGAGGGACTGTTCTCCTCGCTGCCCCCTTGCTCCCAATAGCAAGGCTGATGACATATCGCTGGCTTCGGTGAGTTTCCCAAACCTGTGGACAGGACAGAGAGGGAAACACTTCCGGCTGGGGCAGTGTGAGGTCCTACTGAGCCGCTGACTGTATGTTCTCAGCCAAGAGGGGCTCCATCCAGGAAGGAGCAGAGATACCAGGCATTCAGGAAGCTCAGACCCTCACTGATGAGAAGGAATAGTTGCCATCCATGCACATCAATTGTTCATCATTGTATCTGACATAAAGAGTTTGTTTACCATCCCCTTATATCTACTGTTTAATTAAAAATCATTGTTATATTTAAAGCTTTTGGCATGACCAATAATCAGGACATTTCATAAACCTGCAAGTTTCACTATTCGTAGGTTGCCCCTGACTCTGTTGTGCCAGTAAGCACTTCATAGTGCCCCATGGCATCTCTCTTTGGCCATTTCTGAAGCACGATATTTGGAGACTTCCTTATCCTGCCCTTTGCGAGTCCTTTTGCAGATTCTCCTCAACATTGTGTTGTCATGATTGGAAATGGTTCTCTGGGAGTGACTTTGAGCCTGATCAATAACCTGCCACTAAGACCTTCAACATCACCGTCTGCTTTCTTGGTGCCCATTCTGTCAATGCCACAGACTTTGCACTGCTCCAGGTCATTATTCAAGCCGTGTACATGCAGCTGTAACTGCCCACCTGTCCTCTCCATTCCCACAGCTCTCCCTCTGCCAGCCTCCTCCTTCTCCCAGCAATCTTCCCCTTTTTGTTTCTGTGAATGGGGCCAATGGGATAACAGTGACCTACCCCCTTAGGAGATCTGAGCAGCCATCACTAACCCAGGCCCCTGGCTAGTAAGTGCACATCCCCAACCACGTGAAAGTCCTTCCTCCTGCACTGAGCCCCTAAGAAGACAAGAAACTGACTGTGGCCCCCTCCCCGGAACATATGAACTCCCTGTGCAATGCCACTCTGACCAGATGCCTGTCTGTGGATGAGGCTCAAGACTGGTATGGGAGGCTGCCTTTACTAACCATGCTGCCCCTTCCCCACCCCACCCACCCCACCCCCACACCACACACCCCTACACACCCCCCTCCCCCCCCCCCCACTCATGGCTGTCACTGCAGACTACTTCTCTAAAGCTTTAAGACATGTTCCAACCATTGCCGATGCTGTGTGTTTGGCATGAGCACTGAGGCCATGTGGCATAGGTACCACAGTGAGATGGCACACCAACATATAACAAGGTGAATGTGCCCTTCCCTGGGGATTGCTGCGCAGGGCATGGCTACCTGCCTGGCTGTCAACTGTGCCAATGGAAGACACAAAAAGGTAAGACATGCATGCTGCTGGCATACAGGTAGGCAGCAGATGAATGTATGCCAAGAGCAAGGAGGCACCCTGGTAAAACCATGTGATCGATTGCTGTCCATGTGCAGTTTCATACCTGATACAGCTGGTCGCCCATCTGCCTTCCTAGACCAGCCTGCCCTTGCATAGTGCTAGTCAATTGGAGAATGCTAGGATGGTGGCAATGACCCCCTAAAAGTGGAGTGCCAATGTCTGTGGTGGAATTGCTCATGCAGCTGCTGTTGCTGGATTGTCCCCTGCTGTCCAGTTTGTCCATGGGAAAGTGAGGGGTTGAACCCACCCAGAGCCTATAATGGTTTCCATGGTGAGTTCTCCTGGTGGTCAGTTTGGGTGGCACATTTGGTATGATCATAACTCCTGGCAGGTTGGACTGTTTAGAAGGCACGATGATTGCCAGATGGGAACTGATTGCGTACTAGTGAGCATCCCACCATGCCACTTGAGAAAAGTGATGAGATGATCTTGACAATGAGAATGTGGTTGTCCTCACCTGATTCGGGCATACATCCCACCAGAGCTTGGGAAGGTCCTGTCTATGGAGCTCACCACCGCTGAACCAGACTAACATTGCGGCATGAGAGTTGGCGAAAGCTCCCACATTAAATTCATTGTTATGGTAACTGCTAAGATGAAGCAATTTCTCAACGATACTAAAACTTGCCATTTAAACTCATTCAGAAATATTAACTCTACATTTAGGTTGCAACTTTGTAAGTTCTTGCTGGTTACTGCTTATCCTGCAATTCTGCTTTGCGATAGTCACTGGCAATCATAAGGTATAGGAGCAAAATAGGCCATTCAGCCCTGGAATGTTGGAGGCTGAGGGGTGACCTTATAGACGTTTATAAAATCATGAGGGGCATGGATAGGATAAATACGCAAAGTCTCTTCTCTGGGGTGGGGGAGCCCAGAACTAGAGGGCATAGGTTTAGGATGAGAGGGGAAAGATATAAAAGGGACCTAAGGGGCAGCTTTTTCACGCAGAGGGTGGTACGTGTATGGAATGAGCTACCAGACGATGTGGTAGAGGCTGGTACAATTGCAACATTTAAAAGACATTTGGGTATATGAATAGGAAGGGTTTGGAGGGATATGGGCCGGGTGCTGGCAGATGGGACTAGATTGGGTTGGGATATCTAGTCGGCATGGACGGGTTGGACCAAAGGGTTTATTTCCGTGTTGTACATCTTTATGACTCTAAGTCTGCTCTGCCATTTGATCATGGCTGATATATTTCTCAATCTCATTCTGCTGCCTTCCCCCTGCAACCTTGGTCCCCTTATTATTCAAGAATGTATCTATCTCTATCTAAATGCACTCAATGTCTTGGCCTCTACAGCCTTCTGTGGAAATGAGTTCCACAGACTCACCACCCTCTGGCTGAAGAAATCCTTCCATCTCAGTTCTAAAGGGTCACCCCTTCACTCTGAAACTGTCCCCTGGGTCCTAGTGTCTCCTATTAGTGGAAACATCTTCACCACGTCCACTCTATCCAATCATCATCTCCGTGTGAATTTTGTTTTAAATTCATTCTCAAGCATCAAGACCAACATTTTTGCCCAACTCTAGTTGCCCCTGAGAAGGTAGTGGTGAATCCTTTTGGAACTGCTGTGATCTGTATTCCTACAGTGCTGCTAGGTCAGCATCTTGGGGATTTGATCCATCAACGAAGAAAATAGGGTGACGCCCATAAGTGGGAGTTGCTGGGTATACATGATGAGGGATCATTTATTTTTAATGTGTTAGTTGATCTTATCAGCCAATGGAAAATAGGTCTTTGTTCAGGGAAAAGCGACTGTGCCAAACAGTTTATAATTATGTTTTCTGCTTTTAGAAAACATGAGCTAAGCAGTTAAAAGGGAGCTAAACTGATGCATGAATAGTTCCTTTTTGACTCTTCTTAAAAGCAGTGACTGCTGACGAAGTTACGTAGTTCATGTGCAAGCCTTAGTTTGTGAATTTATTAATTAAGGAAACCATAACGGACATACCTAATACTCCACTCAGCAGGAGTGAGCACTGAAGAGACCCCATGCTCAATTCTCCAAACATTCCTAGACCACAACTAGTGACATCCATTGTACAGAAACAAGGAATGTTCTAGCTCAGATCAGGAAATTCATTGCAACTGCATGCTGACTCAGGTTAATTTACTATTGCAGAGGGGGAGCTCAAACAATCATTAAATCTGTCCTATACGATACTGTGGCTCTACTTCATAGTGACTTTACCATCGCATCTTCCATCAGTTAAAAACTTGGTGTTGTCCAGTTCAATGAGACTGGCTCTGACATTCTGCTGAGAGGGGTTCTCCAATTGTACCTTTTGTGAGAAGCCCCCTGCCCCACATCAAAAAGTGGCTGTTTCTCTGTCAGTTCTGCAAAACCCCGCACTCTTCACCACCCATGGAATTAAAACCCGTCTGTATGGTTTGAACATCAGCAGAAGATAAAATGGCCATTTTCGCCTGACTGACCAGATTACTGAGCACAGCCTTTCTCTGGAAGAACAAAACAAAATGCTTCCAGCTTATTTATTGCAGTCTTTTTAGATTTTCTGCCGTGAGTGTAACTCAAGGATTTGTTTCGACCCTCGGAACCCTGTTTCGAATTAAATGCTGATGGAAGGGGATTAAGGTCGTTCTCTTGAAAGGTCATAAGAGAAATGAATTCTGGCAGTCTCATTTCAGTTTACAGGAGATACAAATTCTCCAGCTTTTTCGGAGCTAATAGTCTTTAAGTCAATCAAAGTTTTATTTCCCCATTAAACACTATTCCCTCTTGTTTATCCTACCCTGCATAATGTCAATCTGTCACTCTACCAGACAGGAAAGGCAGCTTCCAATTACTCACAGGGATTAGCTCAAAATAATTTTAGCCCAGATTAGTAAAGCACCATGTGGGAACACAGAATGTTAGCTATGGAAAGACATTCCCACAGCGTCGGAACATTTTCGCAAGCATTGAATCTGCTGACTGACTTGAAAGGGAGCGGGGCAGTTTGAAAGACCCTCGCAGCAACACTGCTGTGCTCTATGGCAAGAAATGTTTCGCTCTCAGTAAAGAATGCTGCTATAATTACTAAACAACGCAATGACTGAGGTGACTGCAGCACCTTGTGACCATGGGGGCTACATTTTTAGTTCCCACCACTGGTCTGAAAGCCAGAGGGGTAAACCCACTCCAATCGATAGCAGGACCCAGAGCTAAAGCTTGTTGGGGGCAGCTGATTGGGTCAGCTGGGCCTACCAGTTCGGTACAGATTCCTATTGTCACCTATCGGGCCAATCGGAGGACCAGGCCAGCAACTCAGTAGTGCCACCACTCATAGTGGCTGCTGCTGGGACTGCCTCGCGAAGGTGAGAGTGCACCAATAGCCATGAGTGGTATCGTCAATCAGAGAGGGGTTCTGGTGGGTTCGTGGACAGCCTGCCAGCACCTGGTAACGGCAGGATGTGTTCGAGGGCAGGTGAGAAGGTTGCCATGGAGACAGCCATAGCTGACAAGTGGCTTGTCCCTGAGCCAAAGGAACAGGTACCTCAGAGCTTTGCTGAGGATGGAGGGATCACTGGAGTGCTGAGGAGGGAAGAGACAATCGGTCACTGAAGTGGCACGCCACTGACTCCTCCCCTTCACTGTTTTACCAATCTTCTCACTTTTGCATTTCTGAGGAGGGGTGGGATGAGGTTGATGGTGGTGGTGGGTGTTCACGTGCTCAGGCACCCTGTTCCAAAGGGATGGACACTGGCAGCCACACCTTTGCCTGTTCCTGCATTTAGGTGGCACTGTTGGGACTTGAAAACTGCCAGCTACCCTTTAGAGTTGGAGGCAGGGCATCCTCACCCATTGCAGGCAGCAGCCACCACCTCAGGCCATTCGCTGTCTAACGGTTGGTTCAGGGGGACCTCTGGCTCCAGGGGGATTCCACCCTTAACAATGCCATTGCTCCTGTCCTCATCCATTCGCTCACCTGCACCAGCTGAGTGCTAAATGGGCATTGCCAGCTTTCCTAACTCTCGCCCAGTAAGTTCTGCTCAAAGTATGCAAGCAGCTGGTGGTATTGTAAGGGTCTCCAAGTCTGACTGATTGGGCAGTCTGACTGGGCACCTATCATCTATTTGGTGTCAAAAGGTTGGCGTGAAAACTGAAGCATAGATCTGAACATTCAAAAAGTAAAGAATGTGAAGAGACAGAGGCCCAGGTCAGGTTGAGGGAACAAACAATGGTGAGGGGCTATTCCTTACTGCCAGGGTGCCCCCTACAGAGATGAGAAGGCTGGCAAAATGTTGTAAGTAAATAGTCAGTGGTCTGCCTGTTCTCACAGCTATGCCACCCAACCTGCCCAGAATCCATTTGAACAACTTCACCCATGTACCAGATGAAGTATAGTTGATTTCCACATAAGTGATTAGATCTTTGCAATACAGATTTCGGTGGAATAAATAGAGCGCCAGAAAGAGAGAGATAAATCACTGGTATTTTTAAAGGGGTCAAATGTCATCCACTGAAAGCTCTATTTCAAGCAGTTCTGAGTTGCTAACGATGATGTTTAATTTACACAGAGACCTCCATTGTAAAATGAACCATAAAAGAACAGTTGTATTCTCCTTCTTTTTAAAAGCAAGTTGATTAAAATACTTCATGCCCAGAGGGAAAAGAAACAGATTAAAAACAGTTCAACGTTATTTTGTTCACTGAAGTTGAAAGCTCATGGGTAAATACATCAGGTGCCATCACAATCATGCTCTCACTCACATGTTCAAGTTCCTCCAATGCCTTGATCCCTTTAGCTCTGTAACCTCCAACCCTCTCACCCTCCAACAACGCCTCATTCCTCTCAATGTGGCACCCTGTTTTTCCATCCCATCGTTGGCAGCCATGCCTTCAGCCATCTAGGATCGAATTCCCAGAATTCCCCATGTAAACTTCTCCACTTCTCTCTCCTTCTCTGAAGCTAACGTTTGATCAACATTTTGTTCATCTGTCCTCAGGTAGTTTGGTGTCAAAGTTTTTCAGACAATGTCCGTGGGAATGACCTTGTGTGTTTTTTTACGTTACAGGTGCTACAGAAACACAGCTTGTTGTTGTTAGAATACAAGCAATGCACCCACATGTACACACACACCAACACACACAAACACATACATGTACACACACGTGTACACACACATATACACACACACACACATGCACCCATGCGCATATATACATACACACACGCGCGTACACACCAACCCACATGTGCACACACACACGTATACACACACATTCACACACACGCATGTATACACACATACGCGCACGTACATGCACACACCCACATGTGCACACTCACGTGTATGCACACACACATCCATTTTTATGTTCTTTGGCACATAGAGTTTTTGCCTCACTTAATCCCTTGACATTAGTGCAAGCAACACAAGGAAAAGGTTGCAGGGGCAATCAAAAATGGAGAGCTTATTCAACTTTCTTAGAAACGTTTTCCTATGATACATGAAACTCCCAATTTAACTTAAAGATTTTACATCATATGGATCTTAAAATCCTATATAGATAGCCCATAAGACAAATAGAGATGCTTGGAATTGCAAGAATAAAACAAACTCTATAAAGTGACAACCAGAGAAGAGAAAATCATAAATCAGGCGATAATGAGGGCATGTAACAAATGCAGTACATTAATCACAGTGACTTTAATCTTCACGTAGATTGGGATAGTCAGATTAAAGAGGAATCTGTGAAGAAGAATTCATTCAGTGCATTGGGTCAGTTTCTGAGAACAATATGCTGTGCATCTAACCAGGGATCAAACTATTTCGGGCCTGGCAATTTGTAATGATGCAGGGTTAAAAAATAATGTCAGTCAAAGATACCCTAGGAAAGAGTGACCATAACATAGTTGAATTTAGCATTTGGTTTGAGGAGAAACTCGGTCCCAGAACAATCATGGTAAGCTTAACTAAGGCTAATTACAAAGGACTGAGGGCAGCTGGAGTAGACAGGGGAAAATAGTTGAGCAGCTCACATGGTTGGGGAACACCGAGGCAGCAGCAAGGGGAACAGAGCAGAGGGAACCTGGGCATGAACAGGGGGAGCAGCAGTGAACCTTATAAAAGCCTGAGGAGAGGGGCCTGGATCAAGGTCAGTTGAAGCAGTGGGAGAGGGTCAGAGTGAATCTAGGGGTGAATGGGAGGAGTGGGAGAGGGGCAGAGTGAATCTGGGGGTGAACAGGAGGAGTGGGAGAGGGTCAGAGTGAATCTAGGGGTGAACAGGAGGAGTGGGAGAGGGGCAGAGTGAATCTGGGGGTGAACAGGAGGAGTGGGAGAGGGTCAGAGTGAATCTAGGGGTGAACAGGAGGAGTGGGAGAGGGGCAGAGTGAATCTGGGGGTGAACAGGAGGAGTGGGAGAGGGTCAGAGTGAATCTAGGGGTGAACAGGAGGAGTGGGAGAGGGGCAGAGTGAATCTGGGGGTGAACAGGAGGAGAGGGAGGGGGCAGAGTGAATCTGGGGGTGAACAGGAGGAGTGGGAGAGGGGCAGAATGAATCTGGGGGTGAACAGGAGGAGAGGGAGAGGGGCAGAGTGAATCTGGGGGTGAACAGGACGAGTGGGAGAGGGTCAGAGTGAATCTAGGGGTGAACAGGAGGAGTGGGAGAGGGTCAGAGTGAATCTAGGGGTGAACAGGAGGAGTGGGAGAGGGGCAGAGTGAATCTGGGGGTGAACAGGAGGAGTGGGAGAGGGTCAGAGTGAATCTGGCGATGAACAGGAGGAGTGGGAGAGGGACAGAGTGAATCTGGGGGTGAACAGGAGGAGTGGGGGGGGACAGAGTAAATCTAGCGATGAACAGGAGGAGTGGGAGGGGGACTGAGTGAATCTAGCGATGAACAGGAGGAGTGGGAGGGGGACTGAGTGAATCTAGCCATGAACAGGAGGAGTCGGGGAGAGACAGAGTGAATCTGGGGCTTAATGGCAGTAGTAGGAGAGAGTGTAAGGCATTTAATTTGATGGTTTGTAGTTTGTTAAGAAGAGAGAGAGAGAAAAATCTGATTTGGTCAGTAGTGGGTAAAGTTAAAAAATTGGTTCCTATTTTATTGTTTATGGTCTGTTGCTGATAAGTTTCACAATGGCAGGAAAACCTGGCCCCCGGAAAGCTGCTCCTGCAATAAGTGGGAAATCAGGCACACTCCGTGTCTGTGCTGATTACGTATGAAGGAAATGGGTTCCGCTACAGCTCCTGATTTGGCGAATGGAGCAGCAGCAGCTGTGGGTGGACCCACTATGGAGCATCCTTGACGCTGGGGATATTGAGTTAGTCACACCACTAGGAAGGGCTACACAGACAGCAAAGCACTGTATGACCACCAGGAAGACCGGGTAAGTATGGGCAGGCAGTACAGGAGCCTCCTGTGGCCATCCCCCTCTCAAACAGATACACCGTGTTGGGGTCTATTGGCAGGCAATTGCCTCTAAGGTGAAAGCAGCAACAACGTCACTTTGTGGCAATACAGTTGGCTCTGCTGCACAGCAGTGGAGGGAAGAGACAAAGAGAGTTTTAGTGATCTGGGGCTCAACTGTGAGGGGAACTGAGAGGCAGTTCTGTAACAGTAACCAAGATTCTCGAATGGTGCCACCCTAGTGCCGCAGGGACTCTGAAGGGGGAGGGCGAACAACCAGCTGTCGTGGTACATGTTGGTACCAATGATATGTGTCAAAAAGTAAGGAGGTCCCACAACAGGAGTTTAGAGAGTTAGGTAGTAGCTTAAAGAGGAAGGATGTAATCTTCAGATTACGTTCGCATAGTGATAGGAAGATAGGTCAGATAAACACGTGGCTAAAGCGAAGGTATAGGAAGGACAACTTTCAGTTTTTGAATCATTGGGACAGGTTCTGGGGTAGGTGGGACCTGGACAGATTGCACCTGAACCTGAATGGGTCCAGGGTCATTGCTGGGGAGGTTTTAAACTGATTCAGCAGGGTGGTGGGACACAGAGTAGGTGCAAAGTGGGGAGCAAGATCCAATCTGATATAACAGGCATGCCAGGACAGCACAGTAGGTGGAGAAGATATGGGCAGGGTTAACCTAATGGGAGGATCAGAAAGCTAAATTGTATCTACTTAACTGGCACAGAGCCATGAACTGAGAGCATCTCAACATTTCAGGGTATAGAGGTTTCAGGCAGGATAGGGGTCAGGTCAATGAAAGAAGTGGCACTGTATTATTGCTACAGGAAACCATCACTACAGTGACGAGGGAGGGGTTTCAAATAGGACCGTTGGGTTGAGAATAGAAATAAAAAAGGATCAATTACTTTGCTGTGATTATAATTACAAAGCCTCCGAACAGTCAGAAAAAGCTAGCAAAGCAGATATGTAAGCAAATCACACAAAGGTGTGAGAGAAACACAATTATAGTTGTAGGGACTTTAACTTTGCTCACATTAACGGGGATTGCATTAATGTGAGACGATCAGAGAGGGTGGAATTTTTAATGTGCACTTAGAAAAGCTTGATTTGCAGTATGTAGATCGTCGGACTAGAGGTGAAGCAGAGCCAGAGCTAATCCTAGGGAATGAAACTGGTAACGTGGTTGAAATGTCAGTGGGCGAGCATTTTGGAAATAGTGACCATAACTCTGTAAGTTTCAAAATTCTTTTGAAAGGGATGAAGATAGGGCAGAAATTAAGTATCTAACTTGGGGGCAGGCCAGTTTCAATATCATTAGACAGGGTCTGGCAAGATAGACTGGAAAAGTGACTTGCAGGTTGGTTTACATTGGGAAGGTAGGAGTATTTTAGAAGTAGTGTGAGTATTCAGGGTTAAAGTGTTCCTCTCAGAGTGAAGCAAAGGGCAGCAAGTCCTGGTGTCAAAGGATATTGAGAGCTTTGTAAAGAAAAATAATGAAACATACGTCAGCATTAAAAACAGGGAAGGCTTTTCAAAAGTATAGAGTATGGAGCTTTGCACAAAAAACATTAGGCAAAGAGGGGTTAGGAAATATTGTTGCCTGACAGGATTCAGGAAACTTCCAAGGCTTTTTATTAGAATATTCAGATTAAGAAGATTACCAGGAAAAAGGGTGGGATGTCCTGGAGACCAAATCGACAACGTGTGTGTGTGTGAGCCAGTGGATGTGGGTGAGGTTTTAAAGGAATATTTCTCATCTGTATAGATGAGAAAGGCATTGTAGCCAGGACCTTCAGTTGGGTTGGTGAGATTCGAGAACACATTAAGATCGACATGGAGGAGGTATTAGATGTTTTAATGGACATACAGGTGTACAAATCCTCAGGGCCTGATGAGATACATCAAAGAGGCAAGGCAGGAGATTGCTGGGGCCCTAGCAGAAATATTTAATACTTCACTGGCCACTGATAAAGTGCCAGATGACTGGAGGATTGCTAATGTGGTTCCTTTGTTCAACAAAGGCAGCAGGGTTAAGCCAGTTATTTACAGACCAAACATCAACGATAGGGAAATTATTGTAAAAAATGTTGAAGGACAAGATTAATCAATACTTGAAAAGGTAGGGGTTGATCAGGGACAGTTGGCACGGATTTGTTAGAGGGATACCCTGGCTGACTAATTTAAATTGAGATTTTTGGAAATGTGTCTAAATATATTGACGAGGGCAGTGCAGTTGACATGATTTATCTCCCGTTGAGTAAGGCCTTTGACAAGGCCCCACATGGAAGGCTGTTCAAAAAGGTAATTCCCATGGGATCCAAGACAATTTGACAAACGGAATCCAAAATTGGGTTACCAGATAGGAGGCAACGGTGATAGTAAAGGGTTATTTTTATGATTGGAAGCATGTAACCAGTGGTATACAATTTAATTAAGTGTGGCACTGGAAAAAGCCCAGCAGATCAGGCAGCATCTGAAGAACAGGTGAGTCAACATTTCAGGCATACCCCTTCTTCAGGACCGGCAGGGGGGATGGAAGCTGAGAAATAAATGGGGGCAGGCGTGGGGCTAAGGGAAATGTAGTTGAGATGGTGATCGGTGGGCGAGGGTAGGAGGTGATTGTGATAGGTTGGTGGGAAGGGTAGAGATGGGAAGGAGGGTGGGCAGATGGGTCAGGTCAAGAGGGTGGAGCTGAGTCAGAGGGCTGGATCTGGAATGGGATGTGGGGAGGAGAGATTTGGAAACTGGTGAATTCAATGCTGAGGCCGTGTGGTTGGAGGCTCCCCTCGAGATGGAAGATGAGGTGTTCCTCCTTCAGTTAGTGGGTGGCCTTGAGGTGGTGGAGGAGACCCAGAATGGACATATTATGGGGGGTGTGGGAGGGGGAGTTGAAATGGAAGGACACAGGAAGGTGAGGTTGATTTGTGCATATGGACCAGAAATATTCCCTGAACCGTTCTGCGAGTTAGCACTCGGTCTCTCTGATGTAGAGGAGGTCACATCGAGAGCAATGGATGCAGTAAATAAGGTTCGAGGATACACAAGTAAATCTCTGCCAGATTTGGAATAATCTTTTGGGACTTAGGACAGAGTTGAGTGGAGAGGCTTGACCTACCTGACCTACCTGTCCAGCTTCCTTCCCACCTATCCACTCCACCCTTCCCACTGACCTATCGCACTCACCTCCCACCTTTGCCCACCATTGCCATCCCACCTCCTTTCCCTTAGCCCCACCCCCTCACCAATCTATTTCTCAGCCCCCTTCATCCTCCCCAGCCTTGAAGAAGGGATATGTCCAAAATCTCGATTGCCTTGCTCCTCAGATGCTGCCTGACTTGCTATGCCTTTTTTCAATGCCACACTTTGTCGACTCTGCAGTCCTCACTACCTCTTAACCAGTGGTGTACCACAAGAATCGATGCTGGGACCCATTTACCTCTTCTCTCCAAAGCCTCAGACACACCTTCCAGGTGAAGCAACAATTTACCTGCACTTTACTCAACCAAGTGACTGTATTTGCAGCTCAGAATGCGGTCTCCTCTAAACGGGGGAGATGAAACACAGACTGAGTAACCGCTTTGCAGAACACTGAGGTTCTGTCGGCAAAAATGATCCTGAGCTCCATGTTGCCCTCCACTTCAACACACCACCGTGTTACCTGGACATCTCTGCTCCAACGAAGCTCAGCACAAGCTGAAAGAACGGCTCTTCATTTTCTACTTAGAAACCGTCTGGACTCAAAATCAAGTTCAATGATTTTAGAGCCTGACACCTTCTTCCATGTCCTTACCCCAACACCACACACCAGGCCCTGTCAACAGATGGGCTGCTATCACAAACAACTCATTGTCAGCCATTAACAGCCCCCTGTAGCAGCTAGCCATTCTCCCAGGCTGACCTTCACCCATTCATTTGTCTACCCAATTGTGCTTCCTCTCTCTCTCTCTCTCTCTCTAGGCCCCGTCTCTGATGTTCGTTTTCTCTTTCTCCCTCCCCCACCCATTCTCTCGCATATATGCCAACCTTTTGCTAGCTACAACACTCAAGAAGGGTCCAAAAGATTAAGCCTACTTTCTCACCATAGATACTGCCTGACCTGCTGAGTTTTTCCAGCAACTTCTGATTTTGAGTTGAATAAGCACGGTGTATCAGCCTTCACAGTAGAAGTTGCTAATAGCAAATTAAAATGATTAAATATTCAAGGACAAGAAGAGGATGGGAAATAAACAAAATAATTATTGCTTTGAGAAAAAAATGCTCATGTAACTTATCAAACTAGAGACTGTTAAACCCCCTGGATTTGAAGGAATGCATCCTCGGATATTAAAGAAAACAGCTACCGGAATAATGGATGCACTGGTAGTTTTCAGCCAAGAATCCTTAGATTCTAGAAAAGTTCCAGCAGACTGGAAAACCATGAATATAACGCTTTTATTTCAAAAGGGAAGGAAATGGCACAGGGGCTCAGTGGTTAGCACTGCTGCTTCACAGCACCAGGGTTCCAGGTTCAATTCCAGCCTCAAGTGACAGTCTGTGTGGTGTTTGCACATTCTCCCCGTGTCTGTGTGAGTTTCCTCCGGGTGCTCCAGTTTCTTCCCACAGTCCAAAGATGTGCGGGTCAGGTGAATTGGCCATGCTAAATTGCTCATAGTGTTAGGTGCATTAGTCAGAGGGAAATGGGTCTGGGTGGGTTACTCTTCGGAGGGTCAGTGTGGACTGGTTGGGCTGAAGGGCCTGTTTTCACGCTGTAGTGAATCTAATCTAATCATTACTGAGGCAAAAATGAAACAGGTAACTGCAGACCAGTTAGCTAATCTGTTATTGGGGGATTATGAAAACTGCAACACAGAGCATTTAGAAATACATGATATGATAAAGTAGACTGAACATAGCTTCATAGTCATGGCTAACAAACTATATTAAAATTCTTTGAGGAAATAACAGGCAGGATAGGCAGAATGCATTTGATAAGGTATCAAACACTAGACCTCTTAATAAGAGTCCACAGTGTTATAAGTATGTAAGCACTGTTAGAGGATTGGCTAAGTAATGGAAAGCTAAGAGTTGGGATAAGGTAAGGTAATAATCAAACAGCCCCCACCACCAGGGATATATTTCCCTCCCCTCCCCTATCAGCATACTGAAAAGACCACTCCCTCCCTGACTCCTTCGTCAGGTCCACACCCCCCACCAACCCAACCTCCACTCCCAGTACCTTCCCCTGCAATCGCAAGAAATGCAAAACTTGCGCCCACACCTCTCCCCTTACTTCCCTCCAAGGCCCCAAGGGATCATTCCATATCCACCACAAATTCACCTGCACCTCCACACACATCATTTATTGCATCCGCTGCACCCGATGTGGCCTCCTCTATATTGGAGAAATAGGCCGCCTACTTGCGGAATGTTTCAGGGAACACCTCTGGGACACCCGGATCAACCAACCCAACCACCTCGTGGCTGAACACTTTAACTCCCCCTCCTACTCCACCAAAGACTTGCAGGTCCTTGGACTCCTCCATCGCCAGACCATAGCAACATGACGGCTGGAGGAAGAGCGCCTCATCTTCTGCCTAGGAACCCTCCAACCACAAGTGATGAACTCAGATTTCTCCAGTTTCCTCATTTCCCCTCCCCCCACCTTGTCTCAGTCCCAACCCTCGAACTCAGCACCACCTTCCTAACCTGCAATCTTCTTCCCTACACCTACACCCTGCCCCTACACCCACTCCGGCCTATCACCCTCATTTTAACCTCCTTCCACCTATCGCACTTCCAATGCCCCTCCCCCAAGTCCCTCCTCCCTACCTTTTATCTTAGGCTGCTGGGCACACTCTCCTCAATCCTGAAGAAGGGCTCATGCCCGAACCGTCAATTCTCCTGCTCCTTGGATGCTGCCTGACCTGCTGCGCTTTTCCAGCAACACATTTTCAGCTCTGATCTCCAGCATCTGCAGTCCTCACTTTCTCCTACCAAGTATGGGAAGACTGTCTTATGAGGAGAGGTTGAGTAGGCTTGGCCTGTTCTCACTGGAATTTGGAAGGACAAGAGTGACCTTATTGAAACTTCTCGGATTCTTAGAAGACTTGACAGGGTGGATACAAAAAAGTGTTGTTTCCCCTTGTGGGAGAGTCTAGGACAAGAGGGCATACTTGAAGAATAAGCGGTTGCACATTTAAGACAGAATGGAGGAGAAATTTCTTCTCTCTGGGGATAGTGAATCTGTGGAATTCTTTCCTGCAGAGGGCTGTAGAGGCTGGACAATTAAGTATATTCACGAGTAAAATAGACAGACTTTTAACCAGAGCTTAAAATGTGTTGCTGGAAAAGCACAGCAGGTCAGGCAGCATCTAAGGAACAGTAAATTCGACGTTTCATCAGGAATCAGGGCTTATGCCCGAAACGTCGAATTTCCTGTTCCTTAGATGCTGCCTGACCTGCTGCGCTTTTCCAGCAACACATTTTCAGCTCTGATCTCCAGCATCTGCAGACCTCACTTTTTCCTCAAAGACTTTTAACCCGTAAAAAAAATCATGGATTACAGGGAAAAGACAAGAAGGTGGAGTTGGGGAATTATCAGATCAGCCGATGATCTCATTGAATCTGGATTGCTGATTTCTGCTCCTGTGTCATATGGTCTTATGTTTGATGAGCTTTTTGCTCAAGGCTGAAAGAGCTGCCGTGCTATTTCCTTGACATCAAAATGGAGGGCAACAGAAAGAGGGTTCAGAATAAGGGTTAATTATGTTGTAATTTCAAGAATAGCTACCAGGAATGCGAAAAAGGAGACTCTCATAGTCATGGAACCGGAACCTAGGTCTGTAAGGCTACGGTTTCGTGTCCTTTCTTACTTTGACTTGGAAGCAGTTATATTAAAAGTTCTGTGGAAATTCACCGAGGTAAAGGTATTTGCAGTTTTACAGAGGGATCAATCCCGGCCCGGTCGGATAGTAATGTCAAAGTGGTTGCACATGGGCTACAGTGAATGGGTGAGGATGGTTCGTAACAACAGGATGTGGCCTGCAACGAAATCAGATCTCCTGGCAGGAATAACTCTGAAGAAGCCAGCTCATTTTCACTTGTTATAAAGTTATTGGAGATGGGGAGAAAAGTCAATTCATTGTCCAAATGATGCTTGAAAGTAATACAATATGAGGACAAATGTGTCAGGCAATTACTGAATCACAGAATCCCTACAGTGCAGAAAAACACTGCTCTGCTCTGAGTCTATAACAACTGACCGAAAAGGATCCAACCATATCCCCAATCCTGCTACAATTTAGCAAGGCCAATACAATTAACCTGCACATCTTTGAATTGCAGGAGGAAACTGGAGCACCCATCAGAAACCCACATGGACATGAGGAGAATGTGCCACACAGTCACCGAACGCCTGAATCAAACCTGGATCCCTAGCACTGCGAGGCAGTGGTGCTAACCACTGAGCCACTGCTGTTGTTTGGTGGTGAGGTTATCTGATTAAACCTTCAGAAATATGGCCAAGCATAATTGACAACTCAACTGGAATGCACATAGCTGACATCTTAGCAGGATTATAATAATCCATTTTATCATTTTAGCTTAGAATTTATTTGAAAGTAAGGTTAAGGCATTCGATTCGAGTGACATAAAGGGAAGGAACGGTTTCCTTATCACCTGAAGGTGGTGAAGAATGCTGTAATATTGGAAAACCTATCATCATGATTTATGGGTGTGGCTGATTTCAGTTCAATCATGTCCGATGAGGTTCCTTTGAATTTTCAGATCAACAGCACAATGGCTTTGTGAAGCCTAATGACTGGCACTGTGTCAGATACCATGTATAATGTATGCCCTTGCAGGGCTTTAATGAGAGTCAGTGACTTTGAAGAAGCAGTGAAATGATCTTTTCTTTCTTAATTGCATCCCTGTCTCCAACTCGAAATGAAACCATTACGGTAGCCAAGCTGTCTAAATTACACACACAATTAGAATCATTTGCAATGAAGACCGTGCTTGCTGAATAAAACCACTGCTACTGCTGGGGACTGAGTGATTCCAGTTCCTCAGACAGTTATTATTACGATTATTATTACTGTTATTGAATTCCTGTCCATCAGCTCAGCAGCCAGGATGTTGCGGAATCAATTTATTCCATCGTTCTTGCCTCTCACTTCTGAATCAACCCGACTGCTTCATTCAACTTTTTCTCCTAATCCATGACAACTCCCTCTTGGTCATCCATAGCTTCTTGCTCCATGTACCATTGCATGCAGCCTTCTGTTAAAAATAGAAATCCCATAAATCAGACAGCTCCAAACCAGGTGAAAGAAGTTCAGTTCAGCCGTGAGTATGAAAGGTGCAATCCAAAGAAATTCTGGCGTGAAATTTTGCTCCCGGTTCAGGAATACAGGGACAATTTCTGATTAAAGACTGAAAGAATTGTTCATGCTGTAAATAAGTAACAAAAACAGAAGTTGCTGGAAAAGCTCTGCAGGTCTGGCAAGCACCTGTGAAGAGAAATCAGAGTTAATGTTTCAGGCCCAATTACAGACTGACTACTCCTCACATTCCATGCTGAGGTAAGATAAAATAAAGCTCAATAGAATTCATTATATTTTACAAAAAGAAAACCTCCCAATTAATCTGTTCACGATATTTAATTTCCTTTAATCCTTACAAAAACAGGCATCTTCAAACCAATGAAACATTTTTGAAGTAAAGGCTAGTCTTTTCAAAGGTGGCTCGGGCCTGTTGCTAGGAGCTAATGGGGCTTTCATAGACAGCTAGACCTTGGGTTGTATTTTACCACTGGCAACCAATTAAATAGACTGGGAGAAATGTACAGGAGTCATCATCCCTGGACTGGGAGGATGTGTAGTAGCCAGTACCACTACGAAGCAGATTATCAGGAGTGTACAATGAGTCAGCATCACGATGAAGGGAAGAGTGTGCAGCAGTTGGTATTTTTGTGGTTTGTTGGGGAAGAGAGACCATAAAATAACACAATTGTCTGTTAAGATGGCAAGTGAAGATGTTGAATCTGAAACAAGGGTCCTGAAGGGGAATTACAAATCTATGGAGTGCAAACTGGCAATGATGAATTGGGGAACTTTACTCAAATAGTTGCAATGTATACAAAATGGCTAATATTTAAGGAGCATATATATGAATTACAATAATTATTCATTCTCATCTGATGCAAATACAGAACAGGAAATGTGGCTCAACAATGGCTTATAAAGGAAGTTAAAAACAGTATTAGATCTAAAGAGGAGATATATAAAATTGTCAGAAAACACAACATGCTTGAAGCCTTGGAGTCATTTAGAATTTAGCAGCATAAGACAAATAGATTGATCAAGAAGGGGAGAAATAAAATGTGAGAATAAACTTGCAAGGAACTTAAAAACTGACTGTAAAAGTTGCTATAAACACGAGAACAGAAAATGATTTAGTGAAGACAAATGTAGGTCTCTTATCGTCAGGAATGAGGGAAACTATAATGGGGAAATAAGAAATGGCAGAAGAATTGAATACGTTTTTTGGTTGCATCTTTACAAAAAAGAATTCAAAAAAATTTCATGTGTTAGGGAGCCAAATTTAATGAGGGGGAAAAATTGAAGAAAATCAACATCAGTAAAAAATTAGTGTTAAAGGAATCAATGTCATTAAAGACTAACAAATCCCCAGGACCTGATAACATGCAGGTTATCACTTTCCAAATTCTATCGACTCTAGCATAGTTCCAACAGATTGGGGGGTGGCAAATGTAATCCCATCATTTAAGAAAAGGAGGGGAGTAGATAAAAAAAAACAGAAACCAATGTCAGTAGAGGGAAAATGTGAGAGTCCATTAGGGAAAAAAAATGATAACAGAAGACTTGGAAAACATTAATGGGATTGGACAAATGCAACATGGGTACATGAAAGAAAAATCATACTAGTGATACTTTGAAATTTTGTGAGGATGTCACCCGCAGAATAGATAAGGGAGAACCAGTGGATGTGGTGTGTTTGGATTTCAAGAAGGTGAATGAGGTTGCACACCTATTAAATATATTGCCCACCTTTGTGTGATAGCCAACCCAATCATAAGCACAGCAGCTCAGTAACTCTACATCTAGCAGATGTTACTGTTGGGGCTGTACCTTGAGGATGCTCGTACAATAGCTATGCATTTTTTAAAAATCAAGAAAGTGAAATTTGAGGGAACTGGTGCCAGTTGGGCAGGTCCTGGTGAGGTAGGAGGTTCGGGGGTCCCTGAGGACAGGTTGCGTTGCTATGGAGGCAGCCTTTGGCCACCAGGGAGGCTCTTACCTGGGTCAAAGAGTAGGCAAAAAGAAAGGGCCCTCCTTGTGTCCTATGGGATGCTGGGTTGACTTGGCAGCTTCCAAGTGAAGGCACCCTTTCCTCACTACTGCTAAATGCCAAGAAAAGTTGGATGAGACCCTTAACTGGGTTCCAGGAGGAAGGAGAGTCTGCCATCAGTTGCAAAATGATGTGTCGACAGGAAGTTGTCAGACACAGTAGCTGAATGCTTCCTGTGCCATATTGCTGACTTCCCCACCCACAATCTGTCTCCACATTTCCCACAGAATTCTGGCCATAGTCTCCGTTCCACTAACAGCAAAGTGATAATGATCAGATAATCTGCTTTTAGGAGCATTTGTTCAGTGATAAATATTGGCCATTCCACCAAGGAACATTTCCTTGCTCTTTCTCAAGTATTGACGTGGGATCTTAGGCCTTAAGCTGCAAAAGCAAATGATGCCTCAGCTTTAATGTGTCATTTCACAGACAGCAGCTCTCAGTAACGCAGCAATCATACTGTCTTTGTTTCGCAACTACATCTGGTGATATTAATTCTGACAGTCTATGTTAGGTATTATTTGAAGAGACTGACAAAATAAAATAAATTACAATGAAGAAAATTTAGTTAAAGATGACAAGATTGGCTGTTTTACCTCCAAGCGATCCTATCCAATATTGAAAGTAGGGTCTATCTTAGAGTGCTGCATGGTATGACTGTCTCATCCAATGTAGAGATGGTCAGTTCCCGTCTACTCCACAGTGAAAGTCAGGACTGCAGATGCTGGGGATCAGAGTCTAGATTAGAGTGGTGCTGGAAAAGCACAGCAGATCAGGCAGCATCCAGGGAGCATGAAAATCGACGTTTGAAGGACTTTTCCCCGAAATGTCGATTTTCCTGATCCTCAGATGCTGCCTAACCTGCTGTGCTTTTCCAGCACCACTCTAATCTAGACCCCAGCCTACACCACGCCATACCACCCCCACCACCTACCAAACCTCTCCAACCAGCTGACCAAAATGCCACTAAAATGTTGGACAATCCCTTGGAACTGGATTTAATGGACGAGGGCAAGAGAATAGTTCTCAAAGGACAAAACAGAAAAGATCACAGGATGAACCAGTCTTCATCATAGAATCCCTACAGTGTGGAAACAGACCATTCGGCCCAACAGGTCCAAACTGACCCTCCGAAGAGTAACCCACCCAGATTCATTCCCCGGCCCTATTACTCTATATTTGTCCCTGACTAATGTACCTAACTCTGCACATCCCTGAACACTATGGGCAATTTAGCACAGCTAATTCACATAACCTGTACATCTTTGAATAGTGGGGAGAAAGTAGGAAGAATAGTGGGAATAGTCATTCCTGAAGAAGGACTTATGCCCGAAACGTCGATTCTCCTGCTCCTTTGATGCTGCGCTTTTCCAGCAGCACATTTTTAAGATAGTGGGAAGAAACCAGCACACCCAGATACAACCCACACAAACACGGGGAGAATGTGCAAACTCCACATAGACAGCTGCCCAAGACTAGAATTGAAGCCGGGTCCCCGGCGCTGTGCGGCAGCAGTGCTAACCACTGGACCCCTGTGCCATATAGATTATGGGCAGTGCAGTGAGCTGCGGAGATGTTATCTTTACAAACCTTTTTTGACAGACAAGCCTCACCAAGAAAGTGAAGCTAGATGGACTTGCATCAGTCAAAGAAGATATCTCATGGTTCCAATTAACACGATCGCCAAAGCACACAGCCAAATCAATAGCAAACAGTATCTCCAAAACATTATTCCTCATGCTAAATGCAGTGAGTGGAGGGGAGCTAAATAAAACAATTCATTTTTATTCATCAGTTCTCTGCCACAAGGCAGCTATTGTCTGTAGCACCCTAACCTCCACCGTCGTTTGCCCAAGAAGGCAAGTTATGAATCCAATCCAGGCCCAAATGGGGGCTGAATATCACTCTCACCAAAAAACCGAAGAACTACAGGTGCTGAAAATCAAAAACTGCTGGAAGAAATCAACAGATCCGGCAGCACCGGTGGTGAGAAAGCAGAGTTAATGTTTTAGGGGCCAGTGAATTTTCTTCAGAGCCTCCCTCTGTTCATGGAATACACGTTGCTATGGAAACATGCACCTTTTCCATGCCTATAGTAATCTGGATAGTGATGGTAGAGACTCCATTTCTCTATCACATGGTTGACCAGGAATCTGCCCCACACTTACCATCTGCAATGGCATAGAATCCCTACAGTGTGGAAGCAGACCGTTCAGCCCATCAGATCCACACCGACCCTCTGAAGTACACCTCACCCAAACCCACTCCATCCCCTGGAATCCCTGCATTTTCCAAGGCTAATCCACCGCACCTGCACACTATGGGCAATTTAGCATGGTCTATCCACCTAACCTGCACATCTTTGGAATGAGAAGAAATAGGAACATCCAGAGGAAACCCACACAGACCACAGGGTAAATGTGCAAACTCCACAGAGACAGTTGCCCAAGGGTGGAATTAAACCTGGTGCCCCTGCTGCTGTGAAACGGCAGTGCTAACCACTAAACCACCCTGCCAACCTGGCTTGGGAAGAATTCCAGTCTGGTGTTTGGATTAGGCCACAACCCTCCACAATACAAATTGTGTTCATCACACCAATCCCAGTCACATGGAGCAGTGCTATCTCCAAGCTTCATTTATTGTATAGTTGTCAAACAGTTTCATTCAGGCCAGACATTGTGCCATCTTGCAGTCAACGATGAACGATGTAAGAGCTGCCATTTTTCTATCATAACCTTGTCCACTCTCCCCTATTAATTTAAAAGAATCACTTAATTTAATGCAGCATTGTGTGTTCAGTCCTATTTGTAAAAGCATTTGGGATGGTGTTCAGATGTTTTTTAGATGCACAGTAATCACGTTAATTGCAAAAGGCGATGTGTTAAATGATCTGTCAAAGTGGAGAGGAGATGCAGAACAGAGCAACTAAATTGCCCAAGAATGCTGGTAACCCTCTTCAGCTTAGAAACATCTTGAACATGTTTTCAATTTTTATTCTGCATTCTTAGCAGAAACATGGGAGAAATCTATCGAAATTCATCAAGCCAGAGTCTGCGTATCTGTTTTAACAATTCTAGAGCTAAATATTCTATTTTATGTTTGAAGCTCACTTTCTCATCTGACAAAGTGGAACAGTCACCCCCTTTGCTTATGTGATGAAAGCTTTACACAAGTAACAATTAAACAGGGACCAGCAGGCGTATGCACTTTGCCAAGCCCTAGCAGAGCAAAGCACAGTAGAACAGAAAGGTGGATGTTTTGGTGGCTCAGTTTTGGTGACCAGTACTTCTATCTCACAGTGCCAGGGACCAAAGTTTGATTCCATCCTCAGATAACTGTCTGTGTGGAGTTTGCACATTCTCCCCGTGTCTGCGAGAGTTTCCTCCAGGTGCTCTGGTTCTCTCCTGTAGTCCAATGATATGCAGGTTAGGTAGATTGGCTGTTCTGAAATTGTTGTTAATGTTCAGGGCTGTGTCAGCTACGTGGCTAGCCATGGGAAATGTATGGTTACAGGATGAGGTGGGCTGCTGAGTTTGGGTGGGATGCTTATTGGAGTGAACTTGATGGGCTGAATGGCCCTTTTCACACTCTTGAGGTTCTATCGTGATATTCCAGTGAATTTTCAATGCGCTACAACATTATAGATGGGGTGGCTCCAATATCTACAGAGAGCTTCGCAACAAAGCTGAGCTTGGCAATGCAAGACAGAGGTTGGCAGCCTCCAAGTCAATGCGAAGTGACTGAGCACTAAGAAAACAAACAAAGAGCTGTACGTACTGACCTCTCGGAAGCAAGCAAGTTATGCGTCCTTGAACTCTGAAGTATTGAAAGGCTGAAGTGACGTGTGGCACAGTCTGAGAGCAGGCAGGATGATGTGGTGAGGTTGGTGATTTGTTAATGCTGACCTGTGTATTTGAGGTGTTGATAAGAAGGGTGACTGGAGAGCAGTGCAGGCACATTGCATTGAAGACACCATTGGATGATGCCAGGACGAGCAGTTGGCAGGTTGCAGCCACCGGGAACCATACTGACTTGGATAGAACATAGAACATAGAAAAATACAGTGCAGTACAGGTCCTTCGGCACTCCACCTAACCTTCAGCCCACCTAACCTACACTAGCCCACTATCCTCCATATGCCTATCCAATGACTGTTTAAATGCCCATAAAGAGGGAGAGTCCACCACTGTTACTGGCAGGGCATTCCATCTACTCATGACTCGCTGAGTAAAGAATCTACCCCTAACATCAGTCCTATACCTACCACCCCTTAATTTGAAGCTATGCCCCCTCGTAATATCTGACTCCATACGTGGAAAAAGGTTCTCATGGTCAATCCAATGTTGGGAACTTGCACCATCTAGCTTCTTTGGAGGTGAGTTGGAATTGGTGTTGAAATAAGCCACATCGGGCAATCAATGACATACAATTCCACTGAAATAAGATCATCACCACGCTGTCATGAGGTTCTGAAGTCACTATTTAATTGCGAAAAAAATTCTCATGTGCAGATTTTGTTTTTTCCATTCTCACCATACTTCCCTCACTTTCTTGCTATTGCCTTTCACAAGAAGGATAGGATCTACCCTTTGGGCTGAACCTGATGCTTTCTTTGGTGAGATCCAGTTTTGTCAAGTTTCATGGAGGGTCTTTCACCATGAGGCCCTGTTTCATACTAACTACCCACCCCACCCCACGGCACCCCTCTCACCAGAATGTAGTCCCACGTGACCAACCGCCATTTCTAGTGGTAGTCCTGAAAAGCGGCATCCCTGGTGCCCATACCTACTTTAAAAGTCCACTGTGCACTCAATGAGTGCTGTCATTCAAAGCAGTCCTGCTTGTTGAAGGACTGTCTTTCTGTAGGTGCCTGAGAAGGGGAAAGCAGCACCATAGTTCTTCGACGGGGACATGTAGCTCCGGGTGGATGGATTAGGCCAGAGGAAAGGCATCCTTTATCCAGATGACCAGCAGAGGAGGCCCACCACCAGACCCTGCCAGCCTGGACTGAGGCCACCACCCAGGTCAATGTAATATCCACTGTCCAGAGAAATGGACAGCAGTTCACCAGCTCCCTGTCTGCTACCTCATACACCTTCAATCTCTGCTACTGCACACCCCTCCCACAAAGGCCTACCTTCTACCACTATCATTACTGCCTGCAACATCCTATCCCCAACTGCTCTCATTCCACTCCAACTGCCCATTCTCCCTGCTTGCCCTCCTGCACCCACCACTCACCCTCCCAGGCGACCTCACCACCTTTCAACCACCTGCAACAGCTTAACAGCCATCTCACCCAATTTCATCATAACCAAATAGCCCGTAACAGAGCAGATAGATCCAGGATGGCTGCATTGCTGCCCAACCTCAAGCTCCTCACAGGAGAAGACCATGAGTGCGACTGCAGGGATTCTAAGACATCTAGGTCCCCACTGACTGAATAAGTTTCATTAATTGTTCCACTGCAATCTGTCCATTAACCCTAATGTGTCATTCACTGCACACCATTTCTAACCTCTGGCCATGATGCTTTCTCTCCCTTGTGCCTTGCAGGTACCAGCAGGATGTTCAAATTCCCTGTGGAGAAATGGGCTGCTCCACCAGAAGTCATCTCACCCACCTCAAGTTGACAAGGCTGCCTCCTGCAACCCCCACCCCCACCAGCCCAGTTACTGACACCTCGGAGGGAATATCATGTTGAGAACATTTGGCACCACAATCTGGTGAGCGCTCTATAGTTAGCCGAGGTACAAACACTGGAGGTTGCTGGTACTCGGAGGCATTTTGCTCAACACCAAGTGGGAGAGGACCCAGTGGCGAGGGCAATGACAGATTTTATCTAAGTGCACCAAGAAGAACAGGAGCAGCAAGCATGATTGTGGGAGACAATGGGCCTTATAGCCCAGAGGCTGCAGAAAGGCAACTGTGTCATGGGAGCCCTGTTGCCTCAAACATGTGACTTTCCAGCTACTTCCATCCAGGTCTCGCACCCTCAGAGTGGACGCACACACACACTTCATCAGTCTAGCTATTGTGCTCAGGACCAAAGTCATGACAGAAGGGGCAGAGGGAAACCGGCACTCATACCAGCTGCCCCTTCCTCAGAAGGAGACAGGGTTTTGCCAGGAGTCACCCAACTGGGGCAGGAACCACACATAGACCACACAGGACACTCCAGTGGTTGGGCCCTCCACCTCGAACCTGCCAATCTCCCTCTGACCCTCACAAGCCCAAGTCAAGAAGGACCATCTTGCCTCTAAGTGGCTATCTTTCAGACTGACACAGATTCTGTGGACTGGAAGGTAACAAATGTAACCTTACTATTTCAGAAGGGAAAATGGAGGAGAACAATGACCTCTTAGTTTGAGCTGACCAGTCGAGAAAATGTTAGAATTAAAGGATGCCATAACTGGACATTTTTGAAAGAATGGACATGGATTTATGGAAAGAAAGTCATGTTTTATAAACTCGTTGGAGTTTTGGCGATTTTTTTGTGGCATTGATAAATGAGAATCAGTGGATATGGTGTATTTTCAGTGAGCTTTGGATAAGATACTATCCACGAGGTTAATAAATAAAACCAGAGCAAACAGGATTGGAGGAAATATAACAGTATGGATTAAGAAGTGGTAAACCAACAGAAAGCAGAGAATAGGACTAAATGAATCATTCTCAGATGACATGCTGTTGTCAGTGGGTGGGTTCCACAAGGATACCGGTTAGGTCTAAGCTGTTGGCAATCTATATCAGTTACTTTGTCTTGGAGAGCAATTGTGACAATTCAAAGTTTCTGATGACACCAAACTGAACGAGAATGTATGTTTTGAGGTGAATATATGAGATTCCATCAAGACTTGGACAGGATAAGTGAATGGCCTGGAGGATAGCAGATGGAATATGATGCGAATAAAAATGAAATAGAAAGCATTTCTTAAATGATAAGACATTGGAAAATGTGTGTGTATGAATAACTAAAAACAAAAATTCAGTTTGGCGAGTGGTAGATGCTCTTAATCAACCTGTCTAGCAATGTTACAATACCTTTCCAAATCAGGTGGGACTTGAACTTTGACCTTCTGGCCTAGAGGTAGGGATACCTGCCACTGAAGCACAAAATCCTTGGAAAGTAAGTGGCACTTTAACTTCCGTGGAAAGGGGATTTGAATACAGATGTAAAAGTGATCTTACCTGGAATATTGTGTAAAGTACTGGTTCCCCTCTCTAAGGAAGGACATAGCTGTCACTGAGAAAGTGCAATGGAGGTTCACCAAACTAATCCCTGGGATGGGGGAATTGTCTAACGACACGCGATTGAGGAGACTGAGTTTATACTCGCCAGAGTTTCAAAAAATGAGGGGTGACTTCATTTAAATTATTGGAACTATAAAATACTTACAGAGTGTTATAAGGTCAATGTAGATATAATATTTTTTCCTAGCTGGTGAGTCTAGAACCAACTCAGTCTAAGGACAGGCACACCAAAATAACTCATTGATTGTAATAGACTTTCAGACATCCTGAGATATGGAAGGCAATGTATAAGTTCAAGTTCTTTCTTTCACTGAATAAAATATTGCTCCCATGAGTATATGACCTATGGGCCAATCCTGCCTCCCTTCAAATAAATGCAGGAAGTGCTGCAGAAATTCAACAGTATCAGTGCAATGACATTCTGTAGAAGAGTCATATAGGACTTGAAACTTTAACTCTATTTGTCTCCCTGCTTTGTTTTTAATAACCTTGTTTTGGCATTTCTGAAATGGTCTTTGACCCACTCTAAGTATGAGTAAATCTGCACTGCCAGCTGTGGGACACAGTACTTTGGATGAATTACAGCCTAAGGTTATTTGGAAGGCATATCTCTCAGATGTGATTGTCAATTATCTCGCTCATGCATTGCTCAGTGAGACTGACCCTTATGGCTCAGCTGAGTTCACAGAAAGTCAAGACTTAGTTTTGACTAGGGGTTGGAACCCAAGATGTCATCATACCTATTCTCTCCATGGATTCTGCCTGACCCACTGAGCATTTCCAACATCTGATTTTGTATCCAATTTCCAGCATCAAAGTCTTTGTTTTTAGTCTGAGTCTAACTCTGTAATCACCTCCAAAAGGAGAAAGTTCCATGAAATCAAAGACAGCCTCACTTAGAATACACCGAGGAGGGCTCAAGTTTATCAGAGTGGCAGGCTAATTAAATTATCTGCTTTCTGCGCAAAAACGCAAGATAAACAATCTATCTTTCCTAATGCTATAACCAACACTATGCAACTACATACAGAAATAAATGATTGACCGAACAAATAAAAGAACTTCAATTTCTATGAAGTATTTTGCAATAGATAGTGGGATTAGTCTCAGATTTACTGTCACGTGTCTCTAAAAATACAGTGAAAAGTGTGTTTCGTATGTTAAACGCAAAGTGTCAACTCGCTCTGGCACCATCTTGAAACGCTGACTATAATGGAAGATTTTATTGTCATAGAGCTCATCTTTCTCTCTTCTTGTTGTTCCTCCTCTGCTGCATCTCCAGGTGTTGCTTGACATTAGCTGGGCTCTCTGTAGTGGGGTCTGGGGTCTTGGTTACTTGTCTCGGCTGCCACCACCCCCACAATGTCAGTGTCTGAGCTGGAGCCATGGGCCTGGTCTCATACCTCCTGTTCACCTTGCAGCACTCCTCCAGAAGCTGCTGCCAGGCAACGGTTGCTGGGGTCCTGACTCCAGGGTCCTCCACTGCGGGTGTTGCTGCCTCTGCGATCACGGTAGGTCAGGTAGATGAGCACCCACCTGATGGGGCAAAGGGCATCTTCTTGCTGCATGACTCCTTAACATGGCTCAGGGCATCCCAAAGTGTTTTTACAGCTAATTCATTCAGACAGGTAGTCATTTTTGAAATGTAGGAAACTCAGCAGCCATTCTTCAAGTAGCAAGATGCAAATATCCTTGTGACTGTGACCAGGAAATCTGTTTTTTTAAGGGAACTTGGTTGAAGCATAAATATTGACTAGAACACCAGGGTGAGAGCATTTGTCTTCTTTGAAATGCTGCCACACGATTCTTAATATCCACATAAAAGAACAGGCCTTAGTTTATGCTCTCATTTTAAAAATGGCACTTCACACAATGCAGCACTTCACCGTGGATGCACTGGAATATCAGGATGGGTTATATACTCACGTTTTCAGAGGCACTCAAATCTGCATGGTATAGAGATCGAAAGTACAGTTGATTTTTAAGTCCTTATAAATTCTGATTGGAATTATAGCCCTGGTCACTTATCCATTCTAGATAAAACACCTAAGTGTTAATTTGGTGAAACCAGGTGCGAAGTGACTGAGCTCTGCTTCTGTTTGGTGTCTTGTGTTACTAGTCACTCTTTGCATGAGATTTAATGGGAATCATGAGCAAAACTCTGCTGTTTGGAGTCACAACAAAGTTGTTGGAGATCAGTCACCTCCAGGGTATCTGTTCACGAGTTCCTGAGGGAGGCTTCCGAGACCCACACGTCTCCAGCTGCTTCAGCAGGGTGGTACAGTGGTTAGCACTGCTGCCTCACAGCGCCAGCGACCCGGGTTCAATTCCCACATCAGGCGACTCTCTGTGTGGAGTTTGCACATTCTCCCCGTGTCTGCGTGGGTTTCCTCCAAGTGCTCCGGTTTCCTCCCACAATCCAAAAATGTACAGGTTAGATGAAGTGGCCATGCTAAATTGCCGATTGTGTTAGGGGAATGGGTCTGGGTAGTGGGTCGGTGTGGACTGGTTGGGCCGAAGGGCCTGTTTCCACACTGTAAGTAATCTAATCTAAGCAATGACTTTCCTTCCGTCATAAGATAAGAAATGCCAGATTGTCCTTAATAATTACACAATGTTCAGTTCTATTTATGACTCCACAGTTCCTAAAGCACAGGATTTGGTTTAAGTTTTCATTTGAAAAATGACATTTCTGGCAATGCATCTCTTTTTCAGGAGTCCATATCCAAAGATGACCTGGTCAATATCAGACTTGAACTGATAAACTCGGTTAGAGACAATAAAAAGCACAATTGCTGGAATCTAAGATAGACAGGCAGGAGGCTGGATAAACACAACAAGACAGGAAGCGTTAGGAGGTGGCGAAGTCAACGTTTCAGGTGAACCCTTCTTTAGGACTGGGTTACCTGTAATATTGAAAAAGGGTTACAACCAAAACATTGACTCCTCCACCTCCTGAAACTGCCTGGCTTGCTGTGTCCTTCCAGCCTCCTGCCTGTCTACTTTGAACTGACAAATGGCACACAAATGACAAATGCATGTCCCAGAAATGCCAGGCAATGACCATCTCCAAAAAGAGAGAATCTAACCTTTGCCCTTGACATTTAATGACAATATCATCACTGAATCCCTTACTATCAACATCCTGGAGTTACCATCGACCATAAACTCAATTGGACCATTCAAATTCTGTGAGTACAAGAGCAGGTTAGCATCTGGGAATAATGTAGTGAATGACTCATGTCTCTTGAAAACCTGCCAATCATTCACAAGTCACATGTCAGGAGTGTGATGGAAGGCACATCTGCTTTGGTCAAACAAGCTCCAAAAACACTCAAGAAGCCCCACACATAGCACATGGATGATTTTGGGATAGTGTAGGGGGACGAGCTGAGAATAGTTCACAGGTCGGTGCAACATCGAGGGCCGAAGGGCCTGTTCTGTGCTGTATTGTTCTATGCTCTATGTTCTAATACCCAGGTCAAAGCTGCCTGCTTGATTAGCACCCAGTCTAACCCCTTCAACATCCACTCCCTCCGCCAGCGCGGCACTGTGGCTACAGCCTCTACTTTCGACAAGATGCATTGTGACAATTCCTAAAACAAACCCACAATCTCTACTGTTTAGAAGGACAAGGGAAATAAGTGCATGGCTACACCACCATCTAGAAATTCCTTCTTAGCCACTCACCACCCTGATTTGGAAAGAGACTGCCATTTGTTCAGAGTTGCTGGATCAAAATCTTGGGTGCCCTCCCTAACAGAACTGTGAATGTCACCACACGGCATTGACTCCAATGTTTCCAGAAGGCAGCACCTCATTAACTTAGAGTCACAGAGTCATAGAGATGTACAGCATGGAAACAGACCCTTCAGTCCAACCTGTCCATGCCGACCAGATATCCCAACCCAATCTAGTCCCATCTGCCAGCACCTGGCCCATATCCCTCCAAACCCTTTCTATTCATATACCCATCCAAATGCCTTTTAAATGTTGCAATTGTATCAGCCTCCACCGCTTCCTCTGACGGCTCATTCCACACACGCACCAATTTCTGTGTGAGAAAGTTGCCCCTTAAGTCTGTTTTATATATTACCCCTCTCACCCTAAAACTATGCCCTCTAGTTCTGGTCTCCCCCACCCCAGGGAAAAGATCATGTCTATTTATTCTATCCATGCCCCTCATGATTTTTTAAACCTCTGTAAGGTCACTCTTCAGCCTCTGACGCTCCAGGGAAAAATGTCCCAGCCTATTCAGCCTTTCTCAACAGTTCAAATCCTCCAACCCTGGCAACATCCGTGTAAATCTTTTCTGAACCCTTTAAAGTTTCACAACATCCTTCCGATAGGAGCTATGAACCTGCACTCCAAGGTTCAGCAACACTCCCTAGGACCTTACCATAAAGTGTATAAGTCCTGCTAAGATTTGCTTTCTCAAAATTTATCTAAATTAAACTCCATTTGCCACTCTTCAGCCCACTGGCTTATCTGATCAAAATCCCATTGTAATCCAAGGTAACTTTCTTCCCTGTCCAATTTTGGTGTCATCTGCAAAATTACTAACTATACCTCCTATGTTAATATCCAAGTCATTTATATAAATGATAAAAAGTAGTGGACCCAGCACCAATCCTTGTAACATTCCACTGGTCACGTACCTCAAGTCTGAAAAACAACCCTCCACCACCACCCTCTGTCTACTACCTTGGAGCCAGTTCTGTATCCAAATGGCTAGTTCTCCCTGTATTCCATGAGATCTAACCTTGCTGATCAGTCTCCCATGGGGAACCTTGTTGAATGCCTTACTGAAGTCCATAAAGATCACATCTAATGCTCTGCCCTCATCAATGCTCTTTGTTACTTTTTCAAAAAACTCAATCAAGTTTGTGGGACATGATTTCCCATGCACAAAGCCATGTTGGCTATCCCTAATCAGTCCTTGTATTTCCAAATACAAGAACATCCTGTCCCTCAAGATTCCCTCCAACAACTTGCCGACCACCAACAACATCAGGCTCACTGGTTTATAGTTCCCTGGCTTGTCCTTACCACCCTTCTTAAATAGTGGCATCACGTTAGCCAGCCTTCAAGCTTCAGGCACCTCACCTGTGACTATTGATGACACAACTTCACAAGGACAATTAGGGTTGAGCAATAAGTGCTGGGATTACCAATGGTTCCCACATGTCCTGAATGAATTCAAACAAAACACGACCATTTCATCTGCCATGTTGGCCTCCTAACAGAGCCATCACAAATCACTCCTCTACCAGGTTGTTTTAGGCAAGGAGTCATTGATGTATCATGCTAATGAGCAGGGACTAATAGATCCTGATGTTTCTATATACTTGCTGCTCTGACAGTTCATTACTGTGTCTGTATCTAGAACTAAACCTCAATATCCTGCTTCATTTCCAGGTTAATAACTTTAACTTGGAGCCATGGAAAACCTACCCTTCACCCTGACAGTGGGCAGCAATGCTGCAGGCACAAAGACTGAGTGGCCTCCCTCTGGAGTGTAAGATTCCATCATTCTAATTACTATTCTAGCTTCAACTGAGCTATAAAATAGAGAAAAATTCTGATGTTGCAGCCCTATTAATATTCATTCTCCAAATTATTGCACAATAACTCTAACTAACAGAGTGATTTCTTCTGCCCAGCCCTTTACATTCCCTAGAACACAAACTGTACTGTTTTCCCCATTAATGCTAATTTCTTCATCTGCCTTATGTAGAAATGATGGGTGAGCTAATTATATATGTCGAAATTGTGTATCAAGTGTTTACAGCATATAAATAATTATGGCAGGATTCTGAACTACTGAAAACTATAGAAATGCTTTATTGTGTTTAATAAATGGAGCGGCAAAGCAGAAAAAGAAGGAATAGAAATAATAGTTCCTGGAAAATCGCAGCAGGTCTGGGCAGAATCTGTGAAGAGAAATCAAAATTAACGTTTTGGGTCCGGTGACCCTTCCTCAGAACTGATTGTAACTAGAAAAATGTTGGTTTATATGCAGAAGATAGGATGGGGGAGGGGTAAGGAGTGGAGATAGAGCCCAAAGACTGGGACGGACAATTGCACAAAGGAGTAGATAATAATCTGGCTGGGAGGGTGAAGAGCTGTAAATGGAGACTGTTAGTAGCTAACAATAGGTAGTGACTAATGGTAGACTATGTGATAACAAGCCCTGGTGTGTGGAGAAGGGGGCTACATTATGGGGGAGTTCAGGCACTCAAATTATTGAACTCGATATTGAGTCCGGAGGGCTGCAGGGTCCCTAAGCAGAAAATGAGATGCTGTTCTTCCAGCTTGCGCTGAGATTCGCTGGAGCACTGCAGCAAGCCTGAGAGATGTTGGCCAAGGAACAGCATGGTCTGTTAAAGTGACAGGCAACTAGAAGCTCAGGGTCCCTTTTGCAGACAGAATGTAAATGTTCTGTTAAGCGGCCAATCACTGCATGCTTTTTTTTAGATTAGATTACTTACAGTGTGGAAACAGGCCCTTTGGCCCAACAAGTCCACACCGACCCGCCGAAGCGCAACCCACCCATACCCCTACATTTACCCCTTACCTAACACTACAGGCAATTTAGCATGGCCAATTCACCTGACCCGCACATCTTTGGACTGTGGGAGGAAACCGGAGCACCCAGAGGAAACCCACGCAGACACGGGGAGAACGTGCAAACTCCACACAGTCAGTCGCCTGAGGCGGGAATTGAACCCGGGTCTCTAGTGCTGTGAGGCAGCAGTGCTAACCACTGTGCCACCGTGCCGCCTTGTTTCCCCAATGTACAGGAAACTACATTGTGAGCAGTGAATGCAGTAGACTAGATTGTGTGAAGTGCAGATAAAGTGCTGCTTCTCTTGGAAGGTATGTTTGGGGTCGAGAGTGTGGTGCTGGAAAAACACAGCAGGCCAGGCAATATCCAAAGAGCAGGAGAATCGACGTTTCGTGCATAAACCCTTCATCCTCACTTTCTCCAAGGTCTGTTGGCGCCCTTGGATACAGAGGAGGGGGGAGGTGAATGGGCAGGTGGGGGGGATTGTTGGAAGTGAAAGAAGTGTCAGTCAGGGTGTCCCAGAGAGAACAGTCCCTGCCAAAGGCAGACAGAGAGGGGAGTATGTGCCTGGTAGTGGCATCTCACTGGAGGTGGTGGAAATGGCATTTGATAATCTTCTGGATGTGGATGCTGGTGGGATGAGATGGAAGTGGAGGGGGGGGGGGTGGTGAGGGCATAAGTAGTTCAGACCTGGTTGAGGGCCCTGTCGACAACAGTGCAGGGGAATCCTCAGTTGAGGAAGAAGGTGGACACTTTGAAGGCTCCCTTGTCGAAGTTGGCCTCATTGGAACATATGTGACAGAGACAGAGAAACTGAGGGACCCTAGAGTTCTGAAGGAGATAGCTGAAGAGATCGTGGAGGCTTCATTAGTGATCTTTCAGGTATCACTGGGATTAGAGAGAGTCCTAGAGGACTGTAAAATCGCTAATGTAACCCTCTGTTTCAGAAGGGGATAAGGCAAAAGATAGGAAATTATAGGCCAATTAGCCTGACCTCAGTTGTTGGGAAGATTTGGGAGTCTTATGAGGGATGAGATTTCCGAATACTTAGAAGTCCATGGTAAAATAGGGTAAAGTCAGCATGAATGACTGCCTCCTGTTCCTATGTTCCAATCATGAACAGTTGAACACTTCATCAAGGGAGGTCATGTCTGACAAATCTATACAAATTCTTTGAGGAGGTAATGAGCAGTTTGACTAAGGAGAGCCGATGGATGTTCGCTATCTAGATTTCCAGAAGGCCTTTGATAAGGTGCCGCAAAGGATGCTGCTGAGTAAGTTAAGGGCCCATGGTATTAGAGGCAAGGTGTTTGCATGAATAGAAGATTGGCTGCATGGCAGAAAGCAGAGAATGGGGATAAAAGGGTCTTTCTCAGGATGGAAGCCAGTGACTAATGGTCTTCACTTTATACAGTAATGATCTGGATGAAGGAACTGAGGGTATTCTGGTTAGGTTTGCAGATGATACAAAGATAGGTGGAGGGGCAGGTAGTATTGAGGAGGTAGGGAGGCTGAAGAAAGATTCAGACAGTTTAAGAGAGTGGGCAAAGAAGTGGCAGATGAAATTCAATGTTGGAAAGTGTAGGAAGAATAGAGGCATGGACTATTTTCTATGTGGGGAGAAAATTCAGAAATCTGAACTGCAAAGGGACTTGGGAGGCCTGATCCAGGATTCTCTAAGGTAAACATGCAGGTTAAGTCAGTAGTTAGGAAAGCATTCATCTTGAGAGGACAAGAATATAAAATCAGGGTTGTACATCTGAGGCTTTACAAGGCTCTGGTCAGATCAAATTTAGAGTTTTGAAAGCAAGTTTAGGCTCCGTACCTCAGGAAGGAACGGATCCAGAGGACGTTCATGAGAATGGTCTCAGGAATGAAAAGCTTAACATATGAGGAATGTTTGTGGATTCTGGGTCTGTACTCGATGGTGTTTAGAAGGATGAGGGGGGATCTGATTGAAACTAACAGAATATTGAACGGCCTTGACAGAGTTGACATTGGGAAGATGTTTCCATTGGCAGGCGAGATGAGGACCCGAGGGCACAACCTTAGAGCAATGGGAAGACCCTTTTGAATGGAAATAAGGAGAAACTTCTTTAGCCAGAGCGTGGTGAATCTGTGGAATTCGTTGCCACAGGACGCTGTGGAGGCCACTGAGTATATTTAAAACAGAGACAGATAAGTTCTTGATTGCTAAGGGGATCAAAGGTTAGGGGGAGAAAGCAGGAAAACAGGGTTGAAAAACCTAACAGCCATGACTAAATGGTGTAGCAGACTCAATGGGCTGAATGGCCTAATTTCTGCTCCTATAACTTATGGTCTTATGGAAAGGAGTCTTTACAGGAAACAGGGTGTGAGGACGTATAGTCCAGGTAGCTGTGGGAGTCTGTGGGTTTATAGTGGATATTAATGGACAGTCCATCCCCAGAAATGGAAACAGAGATGTTGAGGAAGAGAAATGAGGTGTCAAAGATAGACAAGGTCAAAGTGAGGGTGGGGTGGAAATTGGAAGTGAAATTGATGAACTTTTTCAATTCTGGATGAGAGAGGGAAGCAGCACTGATGACATCATCGATATATCAGAGTTATATCTTCTCAACCATATTATGATCAGTGTGACCTAAGGTTTCCTTGACAATGAGGTAATTAATTAATCATGTCTTGTTGCGTATTACCAGATCCAGAATAGCCTGTTCTCTCCTTGGCTGCTGAATGTACGGCTGTAAGGAACTGCACCCAAACTGCTGGGAATGCATCTTCCAGCTTGCCTAAACCAATCAGATTTGTCCAATCCATATGAACATTGGACAATGATTGCTGTACTTTCACACGAACTCCCAAATTGAAATTGAGCTCTTTCTGTAGCCTTCACTCATTTAGCACAACTATACAGGTCGCTGGAAAGCAGTATCTCAAGATGCCAGCAGGGGCGTAGTAGTAGCACTCTCCCTTCTTGAGTACAAAATCCAGGCTAACACTTCAGCTGGACGGAGGGACCACTGCAATGAACAAGTTGTCATCTTTCTGATGGACTTTAAACTGGAGCCATAACTTCCCTCAGGAGGATGTGAAAATTGCCATGTCTCTATTCCAAAAAATACCCAAGGGAGTTTGCCCCTGGTGTCCTGACTAATAGTTAACTGCCAACCAACATCACCAAAACATCTGGCCATTATTATACTGTGCAACCTCGGGATCATGGGACCTTGCTGTATTTAAATTAGCTTTGTTATTTTGTACATTATGACAATCGCTGCACTTCACAATTATTAATTGGCTATAAAACAATTTTGGAAAGTCCTAAGGTTTTGAAATGCACTACATGAAACGTCCATTTTTTTGGCTTGTATCATCTAACTGTGAGTTAAATGTTTACACTTACTCAACACTGGAGCCCACCCCCCCCCAGGGGTGCGTACTCCACCCCCGACTGTACTCACTGTATACCCATGACTGCATTGCCAAATACCAGACTAATGCCATTTACCAGTTCACTGATGACACCACCATAGTTGGTCAAATCTCAGATGACAACGAAACAGACTACAGACGGGAGGTGGAAAACCTGGAAAAATGGTGCACTGAGAACAACCTAGCTCTCGATGCTGAAAAAACAAGTAACTCTTTACTGACTTTTGGCGGGATGTTACTCATGCCCCCTATACATTAACAGCACAGAGGTGGAAGGAGTGGAGAGTGTTAAGCTCCTGGTCATCCACAATAAGCTTTCTTGGACTCTTCATGTGGACGCACTGGTTACAAAGGCCCAACAACGTATCTTCTTCCACAGGCAGCCAAGGAAATTTGGCATGACGGCGAATACCCTTGCCAACTTTTATAGGTGTGCCATCGAGAGCATTCTGTCTGGATGTATCACCACCTGGTATGGCAACTGTACCATTCAGGATCAGAGACGGTTACAGAGAGTGGTGAACTCGGCCCAGTCAATCACAAAGCCCAACCTACCATCTATAGAATCCATCTACCAGGCCCGTTGCAAGGAAAGGCCTCCAGCATTCTCAAAGATCCATCCCACCCTGGCAACGTTTTTCTACAACCTTGACCATCGGGGAGAAGGTGCAGAAGCCTGAGCACATACATCAGCTGGTTTCAAAACAGTTTCTATCCAACTGTTGTTAGAATACTGAATGGACTCACAAACTCTTAGCATTCGCCTGTAACTGTGTTTTGTTTTTGCCACTGTTTATTTTTTATTTACTTACCTATGCTCCTTAACTCTGTGATCTGCCTGTATTGCTCACAAGACAAAACTTTACACTGTGCCTCGGTACACATGACAATAAATTCAATTCAATTCAGTACACTTTGGAAGGGAAGGGTTGTGTTTAGCATGCAACAGTTGGGCTGAATGGTCTATTCAACAAAGGTTAATGTAATAAACTGAGTTAAAAGTATAAACTTGGAGAAAAAAAAAGATTCCCCAGAGTGCCAAAGTATCATTTGTTTCAGCATTTCAATCAAATTAAATAAAAGCAGATGTGTCATGCTGTTATACAGCCATGTATTCACCACTCCATCAAATGTGTTTTCAATAACTTGAATTTGCTTTGAATAGTTGCTCAGATAGGGTAGCTCATCTTCCCTGAAGTAAACCAGATTTCCCCATTGTGCCTATGCAATAATAGGTGACTTTGAAATGCCAACCATTCCATGCCCTTATGAGTACCATCATAAACTGGTTCAATGATAATGTGGGGCACAACTGAAATAGGAAGAGAAAGGAGACTCTATCAGTCCTCCCTCTTTATAGCTCCCGTAAGAGTACTCAGGAAGACCAGGCTTCGGCCTGCAAACCATTAAAGCTTTCAAATCTCGTTAACTTTGTTTGACATTTTCAGAAATATGCAACATATTGCTTTATTCTGCTAACACCTTCATCTGAAGGAGATTATGATATCTGTGAATGGATTTAACATGCGTCTGCTCCATCTCAGGGACGTACACAATCTCTTTGTAGATCTGAACACTTCTTTTCCCTTTAGTGCGTTCACAAGGATCGGGGGATGGGGGTTAATCATTGAACAGGTTAGTGCTGCTTTAGGACCCGTTCCAATCTCATGTGCTAGTGTTAAACAGTTTTCTGTTCAAACCTTATTTGCATAATCATTCACATCTCGAGGTGCAAACAAAGTATAAGTGATGACATGGAGAAAGAAAATTGCGTGGAAGTCACATTAAAAGAGATCAGACATGAACTGTAGCACCAGGTGGGGGGATGTCAACACGTCAGAAAAATTCTGGACTGTGGTCAATAGTATATCAATCCATCTGGAGCCTTGTCAGGGCTGCAGTGAGCCTGGGATAAGAAGTGACAGGTACAAATGGAGGAGAAGGTGTCAGTATCAGCAAGGGTTTGTAGATAATTGATGGTGTAGCCCAACATTTGGTTTTCTCTGTTGAAGTTACAGAGGGTTTCTTCCACACCACCCCAGCAGGTCAGCAAAACAACACACTGTAAGGAGGTGTAAATGCATTTCAGGTTTTGGTTAACAGTTACAGATTTCTGCCAATATGTATGCTCCATGCTGCCTGAAGATACAAGTAGAAACCGGACACTTCCCCGCGTGTTGAACCTAAAATTCAGAAGGCCAGCTCCTGCAATCTTTCCACACTACCTTGGGTCACTCAGTGACTTTGGCAAATGCTTCGGAAATGGCTATTGCTATCTTTGCAGGAGGGTGCAATCCTGGCTGTTAGCTATGATGTCATGCCTCCTTCACACAAACTCATATGAAGTAACGCACAATGTGATTACAATGGAGGTTTGATGATAAGGGGCATTTGTAATAGATAGGAATACAGTGACAGAAATGGACCATTCAGCCTCCTTTTGAGCCTACATTCAATTAGATCATGGTTGATCTGCATCTTAACTTTACTGACCAACCTTGGTTCTCTAACCCTTAGTACCCTCACTTAAACAAATAACTTTTCAACAAAATGTTGACATTTTCAATTGACATAGATTCAAGACATCTTTTGGGGGGATTGTTTTAGTTCTCTGTTGTCCTTGTCGATGGAGTAGTGTTCTTTGCTGTGTAGCACCAGAGCATACATTTCTCACTGTTTGAAGTGAGTGTGAAATTTGTTCACTTGGCCTCAGGTCACTGAGATAGCACCCTGGACACCAAGCCCCACTAATTCCCTGATTCGTCACTAAAGTTAAATCTTTTGAAATAAGTGCAATAATATTCCCCAAGTTACCTGATTTTCAAATCCAGGAATATAGAAACTTGAAGTACAGGTAAACAGTTATAGACTGTTTGGATGCAAACACTGCAAATTGAAACTCCAATCCCTTTATAAACTCCCTCTCACTCAGACAAACAGATTAAAGACAGGGAGAAATAGGTGGAGGCAAACTGGAAAGACAGTTTAGTAGTTCCTATTCACGGGTTGCTGAAGTGAGACTTATGTTTCCCAAACTCTTTAGGATATTTCCTTTCAGTCATCTTTCTTCAAATGCTTGCATTGGCTTGAGAGACAAAAGGTGGCTGGTTCATTTTATAAGTTCATTACAAGTCACATCTTACAACAACTCCTGAAAAAAAGATTAACTGGTTTTCTTCAGGTTTAAAATGGACCATGACAACAGGGAACAGAAAAACAGTTCTGAGCTAAATCGTAGAATCTCTACAGTGTGGAGCCAGGCCATTTGGCCCATCAAGTCCACACTTATCCTCTAAAGGCTATCCCACCCAGACCCTATAACCCTGCATTTCCCTTGGCTAATCCACCTACCCTACATGTCCCTGGACTACAAATAATTTAACACAGCCAAACCATTTACTCTGCACATCTTTGGACTGTGGGAGGAAACCTGAGGCCCTGCAGGAAATACACATAGACACGGGGAGAATGGGCAAACTCTACATAGACAGCCACCAGCAGGTGAAATCAAATCCAGGTCCCTGGCAGCGTGAGGCAGTAATGCTAACTGCCAAGCCAGTGTTGCACTCGATTAAATCCCTTCTCTGTGTATCTTGGTCCTCACCCAAGCTGTTCCATTACAAGAGAACCAATCACACCATTGTTGGCAGGCAAAAGACTTATGTCATCGATAACTGGTCGCTAGTCCACAGACCAATCAACTTGGTGTTGCTATCCAGCTTCACAGAGCCCCTTATCTGCAACTACTTCAATCGCTGCTTGTTCAAGCAGCTGTTTATATGATGCTTGCCCTGGGTCTCAGGTTAATTGCTTTTCAAAACACGCAGCAATCTTTTAAAACATTGGTTTTAACATAGTTCTTTCACACTTCGGCAGACATTTTATTAAAAAGCACCAAAATAAAAAGATACGGTCTTTACAACTTGATATAATATAATGTGTGACAGCGTTTTAAGCTGATTTGCCAAAATAATGCCTCTGTCACTCCATCTCACAAATGTAAGAGCTCCAGATAGCTTCTGCAGGCCAGCACCGAGGATTGTGATACTTGTAAGCAACTTGAATTCAAACGCTGATCATCAATTTGAAAGTGCCTGAACTGATATGGGCCGGGTGCTGGCAGTTGGGACTAGATTGGGTTGGGATATCTGGTCGGCATGGACGGGTTGGACTGAAGGGTCTGTTTCCCCGCTGTACACCTCTACGACTCTATGTAGCCATTGCATCTTGTGGATCTCTCAGATGATAACAATTAAATAATGGGTAATTCAAAGAAGAACTATATTTGCTGAATGCAGCTGCCTGAATGGGCAGCACAGTAGCTCAATAGTTGGCACTGCAGCCTCACATGCCAGGGTCTGGTTTCGATTCTGTTCTCAGGTGACAGTCTGTGTGGAGTTTGCACTTCCTCTCTGTCTGTGCAGTTTATCCCTGGGTGCTCTGGTTTCCTGTCACAGTCCATCGACAGAATAGAATCATAGAATCCCTACAGTGTGGAAATAGGCCCTTCAGCCCAACAAATCCACACTGACCCTCCAAAGGGTAACCTGCCCAGACCCATCCCCCTACCCTGTTATCCTACATTTACCCATGACTAATACACTTAACATACACATCCCTAAGCACTATAGGCAACTTAGCATGGCCAATTCACCTAACCAGCACACCTTTGGATTGTGGAAGGAAACCGGAGCACTCAGAGGAAATCCAGGCAGACACAGGGAGAATGTGCAAACTCCACACAGTCGCCTGAGCTCAAAGTCAAACCCAGGTTCCTGGTGCTGTGAGGCAACAGTGCTAACCACTGAGCCACCATGCCACCCCACATCAAAAAATATCCTTGAGTATCTTTCGTTGGGGATTTGGACTTTCATAGAATCACTACAGTATGGACACAGGCCATTTGGCCCATCGAACCAACAACAATGCTCCAAAGAACATCCTGGCCAATTCCTGCATTTCCCTGGGCCAAACTACCTAATCTATACAGTACGGGGCAATTTAGCACTGCCAATCCACTTTACCTGCACACTTAGGGTTAAATGTACAGGTTAGGTGGATTGGTCATGCTAAATTGCCCCATAGAGTGCAATTTGGGTGGATTGGCTACACTACATTGCCCCATAGAGTGCAGTTTGGATGAATTAGCCATGCTAAATTGCCCCATACAGTGCAATTTGGGTGGATTGGCTATGCTAAATTGCCCCATAGAGTGCAGTTGGGGTGGATTGGCCATGCTAAATTGCCCCATACAGTGCAATTTGGGTGGATTGGCCATGCTAAATTGCCCTGTAGTGTGCAAGTTAGGTGGATTGGCCAAACTAATTTGCCTCATAGTGTACAGATTAGGTGAATTGGCAGTGCTAAATTGCACTACAGTGTATAGGTTAGCAGGATTGGCCATGCTAAATTGCCCAATATTGTGCAGGTTAGGGGGATTGGCCCTGGGAAATGCAGGGATTGGCTGGGATGCTCTTTGGTGTTGGCTTGATGGGCCAAATGGCCTGCGTCCATACTGAGGGATTCTACGAAAGTTCAAATCCTCAAATTTTATTAAATTAGTGATACAAGATGATTGACTGAATGGAAGATAGACTGAATGTTGAATACCCGAAACTAACTGCTCAGACTACCCAGAAAAGGATACTCATTTTTTGCTTTAAGTGTCACATTTATAGTTGATGCCTATGGTAGTATCGAATAGTTTGAGTCATTTGTCCAATATGGCCAAAGGGGATAAGCAGAGATGGTGACAGTCAAGGGGAAATGGACAGATAGATTTTGGTGCAGATGTCATTGGCAATTGGAACATTTTGAAATAGCGCATCTCTTGGGCAAGTGACCTACACACCATCTTTCTGCTGGTTCCTTCTGAACATTTCAACTCAAAAGGATGTCTGGTGGCAAACCCTTTGGTACCAATAGGAGTTTGTTTTGTGGGGAGCCCAGTCTAACCTTTCTGTGTGAGAAATCCATTACATTTTATTCAACAGTGATAATGTTTATGTCATTCCATTGGATGTGCTTTGATGGCTGACACATATTTAACTGGGTTCTATCATCCAGGCACTGTATGCCAATATCAAGAGATTTGTGCAAAAGGCATCAATAAAAACTAAAGAGAGAATGAAGCCAGATCATTGTGGATGGGACAGGAAGTCAAAAGCTGAAGATGAATTCAAGACTAAGGGGCAATGATATTGACTAGAGAAATGCCCTTACCACACGTTAAGTTGACTTCCTCCTGGAATCTCCCTAGAAAGAGGACCTCCCTCTTCCCTGTCATGACCTCCAGCATTATGGGCAGGTTGGGATTGTTGAAGGGAGGGTCTGCCCACTCACACCCTAATTGTCTTGGCTTGGCTCCTCTGTGAGATCCTATTTCCTTGTGTTTAAGTGGAATCAGACCTTTAGCAGATCTAGGCACCCAGCTGCTTCAGCGTCCGAATCAAGCTGCATCCCACACTTCATCTGAACTGCCTTTGTTTCTACCTCTACTGACTATACTTCAACAGAAAAGCTGTCTCCACACCAGTTAAGAGTTCGCCACCATAAAAATCTGAACCTTAGTCAATTTCTAACCAGAGGCAAATTTCAAGCCTACAAACAGACCTGCTGTTGTTTCCTCCCACCTCTGTAACAAAAATTCAGCCCTAGAATTGCAGCTTTGGTACAAAGGGAAATTTCTTCACATCGATGCCATTCGTAGAGGGCTGAATACACTCTTGTTCCATCAGCTGAGAATGGCAACAAAAAGCAATTCGAGGAGAAAGCCATGGGAGGGGTATTTGCTTGCTCTGCTGCAAGGTGGAGCTGAATTTCCTGCAGTTGTCTGCTCTCTGAACTCAAGTGTCGAATCAACATTGCACACAGTGTACTGAAGCCTGGATCTCGAAGAGAAGGGTCATTGTTAATCTTGAATCTGAGTAATCTTGTAAGGGCTTTTGGAAGGTAATTACTATACTTATTCAGCTGCAGAATGTGATGATGGAGAGCAATTTGCTCACAAAAATACCCATTGACCAGAAAGTGTCATATGGTTTGCAGCCAAAGTCTTAGTATCAGAGCACATTTGCTTTCCTAACTTGGGGGCAAGATTTCAGTCGGGGTTGTCAGTGACATATTGAAGAATAACTGCCGTCTGTAACATTTAACTCATACTTTGCTTCACTCCTTTCCAGTGTAATCATTGTAAAGTTCCATTACAGATTATCACAGAGCTCTTAACCAACCCGTGTAGCACTTATCAAAATCAAAAACATTTGCAGCCAGCAGAGAGAAGCTTAAAGTGTGTACTTTCAATGAGAGGCTCCTCTGTTTCCATGAGAACCAAGTGCTCAAGAGCTGGAGTTTTAAATTAGGGGAGGTTTAGTCATTATATTTAGGTAAGGTCTATTATAAGGGTCTAATGGCACCTTGAAACCCTACTGTCATGCTGAGAATATCGTTTCTTTTTGAGAACCAGAACTGTCTCACTGAGGTGTTGCAGTTATAGGCTGCAGAAAGTAAGTCGCTAACACAAAGTGTTTTGGTGTACTGCCCTACAGTTACACAGGAAATGGAGCCTGGGAAGTATACAGGGGAACCTCGATTATCTGGCATTTGATTATCCGGATATCAAATTATCCGGCAAGATCGCAAGGTCCCGATGCTTGGCTAAACTATGTCAACCTGCATTCAATTATCCGGAATTCGATTAACCGAAGGAAATACTCCCCGCCCGTGTCCTTCAGATAATCGAGGTTCCTCTTTATTGTGAACCATCTTGCTCAACCGCTGGGCAACAAGTAACAACGGCTTCACCAGAACTATTGAACATGACCTGAAAATGTGTTGCTGGAAAAGCGCAGCAGGTCAGGCAGCATCCAAGGAACAGGAGGTTCGACGTTTCGGGCATAAGCCCTTCATCAGATTCCTGATGAAGGGCTTATGCCGGAAACGTCGAATTTCCTGTTCCTTGGATGCTGCCTGACCTGCTGCGCTTTTCCAGCAACACATTTTCAGCTCTGATCTCCAGCATCTGCAGACCTCACTTTCTCCTATTGAACATGACCATCAGCATATCGCATCCATAATGTCTGTCGTTTAGAAGCAGCTGCTCACAGAAACACCAGTAAGATATAGCAAACAGTGTACCCTGCTGTGCCCTTTCCTGTGCTGTAGACTTCTATGATGTGTAGGAATTCAAGATCACTACTTGCAATCTTCCATGAGAAAAAGTAGCATTTCATTTGCATGCTCACAAACTTAGAATGCTTCAAAGAGTTCTACTACCAGTGAAGTTATTTTACCAGTACAGTTGCCATAATATTAAAATGGTTAAATTACATGCTGATGCCAACAAAGTGACGAGATTGTTTTGGATCTGCAGTCATAGGTAACAGGATACCAGGAAAATTCCTCATTCTTCTTTAAGTGCTGCCATTAGATGTTTCATGCCTACCAGTAAAGGTACGTCACAGTTAAGTGACTTATTCAAAAGAAAGCTCATCTGATGTATGACTCTCCCTGACATGCCAACCAGGCCTGTGTGGTTAAATCTCTGAAGTGGATCTTCTGATTTCTGCTCCATGACTGAGACACAGCTAAAGCTGTGGCAGAATTAATATTAGCCCAGAGTTTGCTGGGGTGGGGCATTGAATGGCATTTCCCTTTGGTTAAATATTATTTTTGCATAGTTAGGTTAGTACAGGAAATCCTCTGTATCCACGAGTTGACAACTGGTGAATTCACCTATCCACACCATAAAGGAAGTAGCAACAGAAATCAAAATTTGTGGCAAAACTATTTTAACGAGCTCCACACTAGCAAAATTCATTGTTTGCGGGCACTCTCAGAAAGTGAATCTTCATGCATCTGGAAGAATGACTGGAAATGTTTTCATGTCATTGCTGACATTGGAAAATGATGAGAGCCTAGTGAGAAAAATCAATCATCTGGAATTTGAATGTTCTGGACAAATGACCAACCATATTGAAGGATCATGGAATCAATGGTATATGGATCGAGAAGGAGCTGTAAAGCAGAATAATGAATTCAATTTCAAATCATTTGTAGAGAAAGAAATAACAAGAGGGAAAAGAGAGAGAGGCAGAGTTTAAATTTTAAATGGTACATGTTGGCATTTGTCAAGAGGCAGGAAAACCTGAAGGAATGAGCCTCTACACTTGTAATTATTAATTTTCAGAGCCAGAGAACTTAAATGTCAGTGATTGATTGTATGTTTGCCTTGAAAGAACACTTAAACTTAAAATGATGTGGTGAAGCGGAGGTGGGTACTGCAGGTGCTGGAGATCAGAGTCAGGATTAGAGTGGTGCTGGAAATGCACAGCAGGTCAGGGAGCATCCAAGGAGCAGGAAAATCGATGTTTCGGGCAAAAGCCTTTCATCAGGAATGAGGCCTGTGTTGGTGAGGTCCAGTGAAAGTTACAACAACATCATGCTGCTTCATGCAGTTAGGTGGTGAGCCAGCCAAGGAGACTATATTCTCATAATGTTGAATGTGAAGTTAGTGCAATTCAGAGAACAGCTTTTGGACTTGTCCTTTTAACTCCATTTTTGGAGTGCTGTGCATAAGTAATGCTCAGCAATATTAACTTCATTGTTACTTTGGCAGATAAACGTAGTCTATTATTCTAGTGGAATGGTTCTCTCAAAAGCAACCTCCAATAACCAGGACTCTACTTTCTATTAACTGAGGTGACAGGCTAGATTGGAAGTTGCCAGCGGTGTTGTCTGTTTTGGGAAACTGAGAAATGAAGACAGATTGTTTTTCCTATAAGCAACTAGAGGGCATAGGTTTAGGGTGAGAGGGGAAAAATTTAAAAGGTATGTAAGGGGCAACTTCTTCATGCAGAGGGTAGTGCGTGTATGGAGTGAGATGGCAGAAAATGTGATGGAGGCTCGCACAATTGCAACATTTAAAAGGCATCAATATGGGTTTACGAATCGGAAGGGTTTACAGGTATATGGGCCAAGTGCTGGCAGGTGGGACTTAATTGGGTTGGGATATCTGGTCGGTATGGACGAGTTGGACCAAAGGGTCTGTTTCCATTCTGTACATCTCTATAACTCTATGACCGTAAGTGGGATCCCATTCAGCAAGGAAAGGCCAGCAATTAATTTTCTGATCAGAAAGATTGACAGCCTCAGGCTCCAAAAACTGGAGATTAATCTCCAGGACATAACTGTAAGCTACTTGAATGAAAAAGCATAGAGGCAATAAAATTCTTTTCAAACTTTTTTAACACTTGTTTGTTTGTCAGCTACAAAACAAAATTGGAAATTGGGAGAAAAGGTGAAGAATTATCTGACAGATATTTTCACTTTCCAGTCAGCATAAGATGGTGGGAATACAGATATACAGTGATGATGGAGCAGTAAGAAACAGGAGATCACATGATGAAACCGTTAAGAAATTGTGTCACTATTAACAATCTTTGGTTTATCCATTTTGTTGGATCTGTGCAAATCTTTTGGTCTAGTTGCTTCCATGAAATATGATAGCAATGCATAAAGGTGGGCAATTGTCCTGTTAAGAGAGCCATTAGTAATGAACAGTCATGAATGAGGCAGGAAAACTTACTATTGATAAGACAATCTGATAATAATGGAACATTGCCATTGGAAGCTATTCCCAATAAAGCTACAGTAATGCTGATTAACAATTAAATGGTGTACAGTAAATTGTGGCGAATTTACATATCATTGCATAAGTACACTTTGCAAAGCAAAATCAAGACTGGTCATGCAAGGTATTGGGAGAGCTGTTACTTGAAGATCCAAAGGTCAGGTTCTTTAATCTTTTTCAATGATGACCGTGATTCATCTCATGAGGAACATCACCTCCTTCCCCTTCCTCTTATCCCTCTCATTTTCATTCAGAACTGTCCCTCAATCTCTATTAGATGATCCAAGCACAAGACTGTATGGTTAAAAAAGCAAAACTGGCAGTTAATGCTTCAATAGAATGGATGGTGGTTCCCGACAACATAAAGCATAGATTCTACGTAAACAGCTATTGTACAGCTGTTTGAGGAAAAGCTTTGAAAGTTCTAGTCTGTACAGGTTGGAGGTGGGTGCAGAACCATGTTCAGTATTATTCACGTATCCTGTCATTTGTACAATATGTTGCATGAACATGTAATTATGTCCAGGTGCAACTCATGGTAATTCATACTTGTACAGATGAGTCTGCTAATTTATTCTCAATGTACCATCTGCTCTCTTCACAGAACAAGGGGAAGCTAGCCATCTTTAAGCAGCATTCAGATTGAATCAATCGCTGGCACTGAGACAAGGGTAACGCATTACAAAACTGAGCAGAAATTACAAGGTGAGTCACTGAGCAGAACTTGTGAAAAGGTTACTGGCAATCAGCTAATGTCAGATAAAAACCAAAAGCTAATGTCAGGTGTCCGTTTGACATATCCAGTATCATTCTTGAGGTACAGGAAAAGAGAAATGTTACTGGGCCTACTTTATAGCTGAGGTTATTGCATCCTCTTGCCTTTGTGAGTGAGCAGACCATGGGATTGAGTCTCATGAACACAAAGTGTTGGACCCTCAGTTCAGCATGGTGCTGGGAGAGAGTTACACTGTTGGATTGTCATCTATCCCATTGGCATTATTTTGAAGCTGATTCCTATTTAGAGCTTTGGTCAATATTGGTCCCTTAATAAACAAAAATAAAAACAGATTATCTGGTCCTTACCAGATTGAAGTTGTGGGAATCTATTGTATCGAAACTGTTCTTAAATTACAACAGCAGCCATTTTTCAAAGAGCATTTCATTGATTATAAAATACTTGGAAATATTCTGAAGTCGTAGAAGATCCTAACCCCTTTAAAGATTTACTTTGATCCATCTCCTTATCTTTCAATTAATATGTTACCTTTTCTGCTTCAAGGCTGAGCCAGTAACTTTTTGTGCTTATGTTCTAGGAACAGATGACCATGAAAGTAAGCTAAATGTCATTTTTTATGAGATTTTATTTTATGTAGTTTATGATTAAACCATAAAAAAAACTTGTAATCTCCTAATTTTGTTTGCTCTGGCAAACACTATGCTTTGACTGTTATGTAGCTCTGATTGGTAATGTAGACAATAACTCTGATGGGATAAAACAAAAGACTATTGTTATTTTACTTTGAAGGAGCAGCAGTAACTGTTTCTGGCAATAAGCAGTTACACAGTTTTCTTTATCTTCACTGAGCCCAAACTTAAACATAAATGTTCAGCTTGGCAAATAGTCTGAAAATGGTTTAGTCTTTTATTTTACTGAAATGATTCTGGACTGTTCAGACTGTGGCTGTGATCAGAGGGTAAAACCAATGATCTGGTACCAATTGCTTCTCTACATTTCACAGTTGTAGAACTGTACCATTTACTTCAGCGGCATAGTCTGGTATAGTGCCCAGAATTTGTAACTGAAATTTAAAGGAAACTGTTAGTTTGGAATACGTTGGCTGAAGTATTGCAGCCCGGATAGCATGAATACAATTAATCTCCCTTCTTTCCCATCAACTGGCTCTGAATTTTAAAGAAGAAAATTACTGAATTGTGACAGGATAAGCAAACAGAAAGAAGAAAGATTTGCTTTACGTGGTGCCTTTCACAACATCAGGATGTCAGATACAAATGTAAGTATGCATTAACGCACACATGTTGACAGACATTTTCGCACATATTCATGCACACTCCATAGATGCCTTCTCCCATCTGAATTGAGCTTTTAATTTTATCAAACTAGAAGAAGTATTCCACGATATTTCACAGTGTTAATGCCACCAGGACATTTTGACTGAAGATCTAAGATCTCTTTAATGCAGCAAAAGGTCAAGATCCAAGGACTGAAGTTTAGTGAAATGAATTTTCTAATATCTAGGTGTTTATTTTAATGTGTGATCGCCAGGCTGTCCTGCACATGATAAGGAGATCTGACTGACCCCTTCAGTGCTAATCCCTTTCTCAGTGCAGCTGGGGGTGGGGGGGTTTCAACAACATCAAGCTGGAGGCTAACTCTGGGGAATGACAATGAAAGTCTGCAGAAAACCTGGTCCCCAGATCCTCTGCTTATTTTGGAATAGCACAAGGAGCTTTTGGATAACAATATAGTTTATCTTTCAGGAGATTCTCTCAGATTCACATTTGCAGAGCCAAAATCTGGTTGATAATTGATTTCTGACGCAAGTCTTTCAAATGGTTTGGGACAAACAGAACGGAACTGGAACTGCTATATTGTGTTGATCTTATCTGCAGTTCAGGCAATGGTGGAGTGATTCTTTCAATCCATCACGTTGTGTTTCGAGATAAATCATTTCAGGAATGAACCTCTGTCTCCTTATAATGATTCAAACACTCCTTGCCATAGTTTGAGCTATCTAGCATTTAGAAACAAATGTTCCAGGTAGTTGTTATTTTTTTCCTTCCCACAGTGGCTCAGTGGTTAGCACTGCTGCCTCACAGCACCAGGGTCCCAGGTTCGATTCCAGCCTCGGGTGACCGTCTGTGTGGAGCTTGCACATTCTCCCCGTGTCTGTGTGGGTTTCCTCTGGGTGCTCCGGTTTCCTCCCACAGTCCAAAGACATGCAGGTTAGATGAATTGGTCATGCTAAATTGCCCAAAGTGTCAGGTCAATTAGTCAGAGGGAAATGGGTCTGGGTGGGTTACTCTTCGGAGGGTCAGTGTGGACTGTTTGGGCCGAAGGGCCTGTTTCCACACTGTAGGGAATCTAATCTAATCTAATCTAAAATTACTGGAATAACAGAGGTGGGTGGCAAAAATTATAACACTGTTATATTTTCCCTGAGAGAATTCCATTTGTGTGCCCATGTATTGAAAGTTGGTCTAATCCTAGGATTTATTCAGGCTGTTGAATGTAAGGAATTTGCCACCACAGAAGTAGTTGAGATGAATAAAAATACATAGATGGAACTACATTGAAAATACAGAATAGAAACAGGCCATTCAGCCCAACTCGATCCTTTTGGTATTTATTCTTCGCTTGAAACTCTAGTTTTTGTCAGTCAAAGCAATTGCTGCAACCATCTATCTACTTTATCCTAAAGTGGTTACCTAGCTTCCCTTTAAATACATTTATATTTTCTCCTCAATCACTTGTGGTCGTGAGGTTCACATTTTAATCACTCTCTGAGTAAAGAGGCATCTTCCAAATTCCCTACTGGATTTCTTGAGAACTAATTTTTATTGTGTTTTCCAGATTTTCTCTCCCCAAATGTGGAAACAAAATTGGCCAATATTTTACCTCAGGAGATGGACTGGGAGTTGAAGGTCTGGAGAGCATCAGAGAATCTTTGATCTGCATCTACGCTCATTCTGCCTTCCAGAAACGGCTGTAAGAATCTACAGACAGTTGTGTGCACAGGCTAGACTATCACGGAAGCCAACCTCCTGTCCGTGGATTCCATTTACATTTCTCATTGTCACGGAAAGGTTGCCAACATCATCAAAGACCCCTCTTGCCCTCTTCTATCAAGCAGAAGTTACAGAAGCTTGAACACACACACACACCAACAGGTTCAAGAACAGCTCCTTCCTTGCTGTTATTAGACAGCTGACTGAACCTCTCTAATGTCAAACCTAATGTTGATCTTGCTTTATGCACCTCCTGTGCTGCTATGATCTGCCTATACTGCTCACAAAACAAAACTTGTCACTGGACTTAGGTACATGTGACAGCAATAAATCAAATCAACAATAAATCAAATCAAAAATGTTCCAATAGTTACTGCCACTCTGAAGACAGCTTGAGGGCAGGAAACAAATGCAATCTTGCTTTAAGAGTTGTATCCCAGCTTAAAATACAACTAGGAATTACACCAAAAATTTGATGTGGAAGGGAAAGTTGTATTGTCTGTTGTTGTATGCAACTGGGAATGCAACTTGCCCATGGTATTTTAACAAGATCCAAGAGTTAGAATGACCTGTGATTCACACTCAATTCTCTGTGAGGATTTCAAACCCATCCTATCCACTGAAAACTCAGCCTGACAAATCGAAAGTAAAATTGTACTGGCCACTGCTTATTAACCACTGACTCATTGATTCAAATCTAAGCCAGGCAGCTGAAAGTCTCCTCTCTGATACGTGTAAATTGTTAAACAGAATGAAATAGTCAACGCATGTTGTTTAAAAAAACAAGGCTGCAAAGCTTGCTGCTAATTAGCCAGAGAAAAGTAAAGCATCTTATTTAAACCTATCTCTCCATATTACCTCAGCATCCAACGGCAGACATTAGTTCAGTACAATTATTTGCTCACTGAGCTATGTACAATCTGAGTTACCTCAGTTGAAGTTGATTCAATGTGTTCAAGTGAGATATACTGCTCATTGACTAATGGATGCTAATGGTTGTTCAAAATGGTTGTCATTAGCTCGCTGATCCTTGAAGTCTGGACTCTCGTCAGTGTTGACAGCAATAGAAAACATCTCTGGCAACTCCAATTATTAAAAGTTTCATAACAGACTGAGTTATCTTCAACATCTTGTAGATTCCAGATCACCACACTCTGACTAAGCTCTAGCTTTACACTTGTCAAAGCCCAGTTACATTCCCTTTGTATCCTTTCCAGGACATTTTCCTAAAGTTAAGCTGGAATAACTGCTCTTTTATCATAACCAGTAAGTCATCCCGAATTGTGAATGGCTGCTGGCACTTTAAATATGTTTTCCTGGCCAAACCACAGGACTTCTGGTTTGGCTAATCTTTGACACGATAACCAATGATTTGCTGAGGCATTCAATGTCTCTCTTCTTGTTAGGTTTGATTGTAATAATTATGCCTTATTTGTTTGTGTTTTTTTGGTGACAACGTCAAAAAATTATTTGCCAATGTAGCTGACATCCATGGGTTTTGTTTTCTGTTTGGATCCTTCCTTGAATCTAGTGAGCCAGATCAAATCCTATACTGATTGTCCCTTAACTTGTTCCTTGACCTGCTGTTCCATACCTGCTGTTCCTGGACCAATTGCTTTTTGACTTTAACTAATTTGACTCAGTCCATAATTTGCAGAAGATTGAGGCCAAGGTACATATTCATTCCGAAGAGTGTGAATTCCTGATTGTGAAGGATAAATTACCATGATCAGATGCCTCTTATATTAGAGAGCTTCTTGGAACATATTTTTAATTATTAATTATACCTCTTGAACAATTTTGACAGTATTAGGCAAGAACTTTCAAAAGCTGATTGGAGGCTAATGTTTGCAGGTAAAGGGACAGCTGGTAAATGGGAAACCTTCAGAAATGAGATAATAAGAATCCAGAGAAAGTATGTTCCTGTCAGGGTGAAAGGGAAAGCTGGTAGGTATAGGGAATGCTGGATGACTAAAGAAATTGAGGGTTTGGTTAAGAAAAAGGAGGCATATGTCGGGTATAGACAGGATAGATCGAGTGAATCCTTAGAAGAGTATAAAGAAAGTAGGAGTGTACTTAAGAGGGAAATCAGGAGGGCAAAACGGGGACATGAAATAGCGTTGGCAAATACAATTAAGGAGAATCCAAAGGGTTTTCCCAAATACATGAAGGACAAAAGGGTAACGAGAGAGAGAATAGGGCCCCTCAAAGATCAGCAAGGCGGCCTTTGTGCGGAGGCACAGAAAATGGGGGAGATACTAAATGAATATTTTACATCAGTATTTACTGTGGAAAAGGAAATGGAAGATATAGACTGTAGGGAAATAGTGACATCTTACAAAATGTCCAGATTACAGAGGAGGAAATGCTGGATGTCTTGAAACGGTTAAAAGTGGATAAATCCCCAGGACATGATCAGGTGTACCCGAGAACTCTGTGGAAAGCTAGAGAAGTGATTGCTGGGCCTCTTGCTGAGATATTTGTATCATCGATAGTCACAGGTAAAGTGCCGGAAAACTGGAGGTTGGCAAACGTGGTGCCACTGTTTAAGAAGGGTGATAAGGACAAGCCAGGGAACTATAGACCAATGAGCCTGACCTCGGTGGTGGGCAGTTGTTGGAGGGAATCCTAAGGGACAGGATGTACATATATTTGGAAAGGCAAGGACTGATTAGGGATAGTCGACATGGATTTGTGTGTGGGAAATCATGCCTCACAAACTTGATTGAGTTTTTTGAAGAAGTAACAAAGAAGATTGATGAGGGCAGAGCAGTAGATGTGATCTATATGGACTTCAGTAAGGCGTTTGACAAGGTTCCCCATAGAAGACTGATTAGCAAGGTTAGATCTCATGGAATACAGGGAGAACTAACCATTTGGATACAGAACTGGCTTAAAGATAGAAGACAGAGGGTGGTGATGGAGGGTTGTTTTTCAGACTTGAGGTACGTGACCAGTGGAGTGCCACAAGGATCGGTGCTGGGCCCTCTACTTTTTGTCATTTACATAAATGATTTGGATGCGAGCATAAGAGGTACAGTTAGTAAGTTTGCAGATGACACCAAAATTGGAGGTGTAGTGGACAATGAAGAGGGTTACCTCAGATTACAACAGGATCTGGACCAGATGGGCCAATGGGCTGAGATGGAGTTTAATTCAGATAAATGCAAGGTGCTACATTTTGGGAAAGCAAATCTTAGCAGGACTTATACACTTAATGGTAACGTCCTAGGGAGTGTTGCTGAACAAAGAGACCCAGGCGTGCAGGTTTATAGCTCCTTGAAAATAGAGTCACAGGTAGATAGGATAGTGAAGAAGGCGTTGGGTATGCTTTCCTTTACTGGTCAGAGTATTGAGTACAGGAGTTGGGAGATCATGTTGCAGCGGTACAGAACATTGGTTAGGCCACTGTTGGAATATTGCATGTAATTCTGTTTGGAATATTGCATGTAATTTCTATCAGAAAGATGTTGTGAAACTTGAAAGGGTTCAGAAAAGATTTACAAGGATGTTGTCAGGGTTGGAGGATCTGAGCTACAGGGAGAGGCCGAACAGGCTGGGGCTGTTTTCCCTGGAGCATCGGAGGCTGAGGGGTGACCTGATAGAGGTTTACAAAATTATGAGGGGCATAGATAGGATAAATAGACAAAGTCTTTTCCCTGGGGTGGGGGAGTCCAGAACTAGAGGGCATAGGTTTAGGGTGAGATGTTGGACCGAAGTGTGTGTTTCCATGCTGTACATCTCTATGACTCTGTGACTCTAATGTAATTTCACTGCTGTTGGCGTCGGCAATGTGCTTTTGACTATTGTTCACGACCTGATTATAAGGAGTCACCCCATATCATGCTTAAAATTAAGGAAATAACCATTGACAAAAATATCCCCTTGCCAAAAGATTAGACCTGGATCATTAATTTTCCCTAAGAGCATGAGGCTTTTCTTCTATTGTAGACTGTTCAACCTCATTAACATCTGTACGTGTATCTATATGACTTCATGTTTTACTGTGAATGTGCCCGACTTCAGCACATTTTGGCAAAGTGGCCTATTGTACACATCAGAGTAAAAAATGAGGTCTGCAGATGCTGGAGATCACAGCTGAAAATGTGTTGCTGGTCAAAGCACAGCAGGCCAGGCAGCATCTCAGGAATAGAGAATTCGACGTTTCGAGCATAAGACCTTCATCAGGAATTCCTGATGAAGGGCTTATGCTCGAAACGTCGAATTCTCTATTCCTGAGATGCTGCCTGGCCTGCTGTGCTTTGATCAGCAACACATTTTCAGCTGTGATCTCCAGCATCTGCAGACCTCATTTTTTACTCGAAGATTTTAACCTACTGCGAATCCTCTTACAAGGATGCCTTCCTTGAAGAAGCTCTCTTCCTCCCTCTACAAGGATATCAGTGAGTCTCTCTCTCACTGCACCCCCCAGGTCATCTCCTCTGCACAGAAACTCTTCAGCCACATTCTCAAACAGAAGACTGGCTCAACACAGACATCTATTATAAACCGACTGACTCCCACAGCCACCTGGACTACACCTCCTCCCACCCTGCCCCCTGCAAAAACGCCATCCCATATTCCCAATTCCTTCGTCTCTGCCGCAACTGCTCCCAGGAGGACCAGTTCCAACACCGCACAGCCCAGATGGCCTCCTTCTTCAAGGACCGCAGATTCCCCCCAGACGTGATCGACGATGCCATCCCTGTACACCTCCATCCCCCATCACGAAGGACTCAAAGCCCTCCGCTTCTTCCTTTCCCGCCGCACCAACCAGTACCCTTCCACTGACACCCTCCTTCGACTGACTGAACTGGTCCTCACCCTGAATAACTTCTCTTTTCAATCCTCCCACTTCCTCCAAACTAAAGGAGTTGCCATGGGCACCCGCATGGGCCCCAGCTATGCCTGCCTCTTCGTAGGATATGTGGAACAGTCCATCTTCCGCAACTACACTGGCACCACCCCCCACCTTTTCCTCCGCTACATCGATGACTGTATCGGCGCTGCCTCGTGCTCCCACGAGGAGGTTGAACAGTTCATCAACTTTACTAACACCTTCCATCCCGACCTGAAATTCACCTGGACTGTCTCAGACTCCTCCCTCCCCTTCCTAGACCTTTCCATCTCTATCTCGGGCGACCGACTCAACACAGACATCTATTATAAACCGACTGACTCCCACAGCTACCTGGACTACACCTCCTCCCACCCTGCCCCCTGCAAAAACGCCATCCCATATTCCCAATTCCTTCGTCTCCGCCGCATTTGCTCCCAGGAGGACCAGTTCCAACACCGCACAGCCCAGATGGCCTCCTTCTTCAAGGACCGCAGATTCCCCCCAGACATGATCGACGATGCCATTCCTGATGAAGGGCTTATGCTCGAAACATCGAATTCTCTATTCCTGAGATGCTGCCTGGCCTGCTGTGCTTTGACCAGCAACACATTTTCAGCTATTGTACACATCAGCCATTCCTTTTTAATAGTTCGGTATTGTCAGTGTTGGTGTGGCTTTTGGCTTCACAGTGCTGACAAGAATCTTTAGTGTCTCATCTTTGTTCTGTTTGCTATATCGTTTTTTTCATGAGTGCCTTGTGTGGTTTTGTCCCTTAAGAAATGAATGTATTTTACTAATCTCCTGCGATAAAATTGATGGCCGACTCTTAGGACTGTTCTTTGCTGCCTCTTGACTTCAGATTCACTCATTCTGGATTAGTGGTGCTGGGAGAGCACAGCATTTCAGGCAGCAACCAAGGATTTCGCTGCTCTTTGGATGCTCCCTGAACTGCTGTGCTCTTCCAGCACCACTAATCCAGAATCTGGTTTCCAGCATCTGCAGTCATTGTTTTCACCTCTTCAGATTCACTCAGCATTTCTATGGCTTCCTCTCAAGTTAAATCATCCTTTGATTGTAATAAATCTAACAACATCTTATCAGCTAGCACTTATGAACTCTGACTTTAATGTTAACGTTAGGAAAGAGGTGTGAATACTCTCAGGTAGATTAGCATAATGAAGGAGGAAGTTTTGGGTGTCTTGAAATACATTAAAGTAGACAAGTTCCCAGGGCCAGACGAGATCTATCCCAGGATACTGGTCAAGGCATGGGAGGAAATAGCTGGGCCTTAACAGATATCTTTGCATCCTCTTTGGCCTCAGGCAAGGTTCCAGAGGACTGGAGAATGGCCAATGTTGTTTCTTGGTGTAAGAAGGGACACAGAGATAATCCAGGTAAATACAGGCCAGAGAGCCTGACATCAGTGATGGGGAAGCTGTTGGAGAAGATTCACATTTGGAAGCAAATGGACTTGTTAGTGATAGGCAGCATAAGGTTATGCGGGAAGGTCACATCTCACAAACTTGATTGGTTTCTTTTGTGGATTATTCTGCTTTTCCAGCATCACACTCATCGACTTTTTTGTGGAAGTGACAAGAATGAATGGTGAGAGAAGGATGGATATTGTTTATGTGGACTTCAGTAAGGCATTTGATAAGGTAATTCATGGCAGGCTGGTATGAAAAGTAGAGTCTCATGGGCTCCAGGGTGAGCTGGCTAGATAGATACTGAGCTGCCTTGGTCATTGAAAACAAAGAGTGGTGAAAGGATGCTTTTCAGAATGGAGATCAGTAACTCATTGACAAGGTGGCTCAGTGGCTAGCACAATGCCAGGGATCTGGGTTCGATTCCTGCGTCGGGTGGATATGTGTGTGGAATTTGCTTGTTTTTCCTGTGTCTGTGGGGGTTTCCTCCAGGTGTTCTGGTTTCCTTCCACAGTCCAAAGATGTGCAGGTCAGGTGAATTCACCATGCTAAATTCCCCATAGTTAGGTGTATTAGTCAGGGGTAAATATAGTGTAGAGGAATGGATTTCTCTTTAGAGGATAGGAGTGGATTTGTTGGGCCAAATGGCCTGTTTCCATATTGTGGGAAATCTCATCTAAGCTAGTGGTGTTCCACATGGGTCAGTGCTAAGACTGTTACTTGTTGTTTGTATATAATCCGGATAAATGTGAGATGATACATTTTAGAAGATCAAATTCAGGTGCAAATTATACAGTAAATAGCAGAACATTTAGCAGCATTGGCATACAGAGGGATCTGGGTATACAGATCTATAGATCCCTGAAAGTGACAACACAGGTGGTTAAGAAGGCATACAGAACACCTGCCTTCATTGGCCAGGCTATCGAATATAAAGGTTGCCAAGTTATATTAAAGCTATACAAACTTTTGGTCAGCTACATTTGGAATATTGCATGCAATTCTGGTCACCACAGTACCAGAAAGATGGGATTGCTTTGGAGAGGGTTCAGAAAAGGTTTACCAGGATGTTGCCTGGTCTGGAGGATTTTAGTTATGAGGATAGTTTGGATTAACTCAATGTGTTTTCACTGAAATTGAAATGAATTAAATTGAATGGAATTGAATTTATTGTCACGTGTACCAAGGTACAGTGAAGAGCTTTGTCTTGTGAGCAATACAGGCAGATCACAGAGTTAAATAGCATTGATAAGTAAATAATAGATAAACAGCGGCAAAACAAAAACTCAGGTACAGGTGAATGCTACCAGCTTGTGAGTCCATTCAGTATTCTAACAACAGTAGGGTAGAAACTGTTTCGAAACCGGCTGGTGTGTGTGTTCAGGCTTCTGTACCTTCTCCCCGATGGGAGAGGTTGCAGAAAAACATTGCCAGGCTGGGATGGATCTTTGAGAATGCTGGCACACTTTCCTTGACAGCGGGCCTGGTAGATGGATTCTATAGATGGGAGGTTGGTCTTTGTGATTGTCCGGGCTGAGTTCACCACCTTCTGTAACCATCTCTGATCTTGAATGGTACAATTGCCATACCAGGTAATGATACATCCAGACAGAATGCTCTCGATGGTGCACATATAAAAGTTGGCAAGGGTATTCCAAATGCCAAATGTTTTCTGCTGCCGAGGCTGAGGGATGACCTGATGGAGGCCTCCAAAGTTGTGAGAGGCATAGATAGAGTGGATAGGCAAAGGCTTTTTCCCCAGGGTGGAAAGGTCAACTACAAGAGGGCAAAAGTTCAAGGTGAGAGGGGGAATATTTCGGGGAGAAGTGTGGGCAAGTTTTTCACACAGAATTTTGTGGGTGCCTGGAATACATTGCAAGTGGAGGTGGCAGTGCTTTAGCAATGGTTAAGGGGTTATCTTGCTAGACACATGAATGGGAGGAGAACAGATTGATAGAAACCATGCATGAGCAATAAATAGTGGGTCTAAATAAGGATGAGGGATTGATGCAGGCTTGGTGGCCTGTTCCTGTGTTGTATTATATTGTGTTGAGTTGTGTACATCACATTAGGCATATTTCTTCACTGACCTACATAAATCATTAACAAAATCTCCTGGATGCCAAACTCTTCTATTAAATCTCACATTTGAAAAAGTTTATTTATTCTGAGATTAAAGAATTTGTTAAAGCCTTTTGGTGTTCCTTCTATAACTTCTTTTACATCTCAGCAAACTTTAATATCATTAACTATACTCTCAATTGTGCATAGAAGAATACTTACTTGCTCAGCTTCTGATTTAGTAACTTAAGAATTACTTTGTCCAAGATCTCTTACTCAGAGTTTTCTTCAGCCCATCTTTGAAATTAACTCTTGTGTGTAATACTATATCTGAGCCTGTCTCTTTTTTTGCCTTCTAGGTATTGAATTTTACAGTAATCTCAGTCCTGCTATACTGTGTGTCCACTGGAGGATTTCCCCATGGTTTAAGAGAACAGCATAAGGAATAGAAAAATATCCAGGCCAAAAGAGAAAATGCTGGAAAATCTCAGCAGGTCTGGCAGCATCTGTAAGGAGAGAAAAGGGCTGACGTTTCGAGTCTAACTGACCCTTTGTCAAAGCTTTGACAAAGGGTCAGTTAGACTTGAAACGTCAGCCCTTTTCTCTTCTTATAGATGCTGCCAGACCTGCTGAGATTTTCCAGCATTTTCTCTTTCGGTTTCAGATTCCAGCATCCGCAGTAATTTGCTTTTAATATCCAGGCCATTTGTCACCTGAGGCCTGTCTGGCCATACAACAAAATCATGGCTGATATGCACCAGGCCTCAACTCTTCTTTTGTGCCAACTTATTAATGCCCTCAATTCCCTGTTATTTTAAATCTCTGTCTACCTACTTTCATTGATCTAGCCTCAACAACTCTGGGGTAGATATTTCTAGACAGTAATACACTCTGGCAAAGGAATTTCCTTCACACCTCAGTTTTAAATGAGTATCTCCTGTTCCATAACTATAGATTTTTTTTATTCACTCATAGGCTGTGAGTGTGGCTGGCAGGGCAGTACTCATTGCCCATTCCTGGTTGCCCTTCAGAAGGCCCTGGTGAACTGCCTTCTTCAACAGCTTCAATCCATTTGGTGTAGGTGCACCCAGGACGCAGACAGAGGGAGAATTCTGGGATTTTAACCTAGCACCACTGAAGGAATAACAATGCACATCTAAGTGTGGATGATGTATCGTTTGGTGGGAAATGTGGAAACGTTTCCATTTACCTGCTGCCCTAGACCATGTAGATGGAAGTAATCATGGACTTCAGAAAGGGCTGTCTAGGGAGCCTTGCTCGTGATACACACTGTATGAGGGTGAAGAGATGAACATTTGTGGATGCGGTTCCAATAAAGTGGTTTACATTTTTGTGAATGGTATCAAGATTTTTAATGTTCATGTAGCAACACTCATCCAGTAAAGTGGAGACTTTCCATCACACTCCTGGCTTGTGGTTCCCAAATGGTGGACAAGAGTTGGGAAGTCATGAGGTGAGTTACTCATTGCAGGGAGTCCAAGCTTTTGACCTGTTCTTGTAGGTACACTATTTATATGGTTAGTGGTTTATGGTCAATGGATGTTAGTTGTGGGAGATTCAGTGATTGTCAAGGGACAATGGTCAAGTTCTCTGTTTTTGGAGATGGCCATTGCCTGACCCTTGTGTCGAACAAATTTCACTTACCACCTGTCATCCCAAGCCTTGCTGCATTTGGACAAGGACTGCTTCAGTATCTGAAGAATCATAAATGTTGCTGAATATTAAGGACACATCAGCAAACTTCCCCTTATGATAAAGGAAGTTCATTGATGGAGCAGCTGAAGATGGTTGGTCTTAGGACACTACCCTGAGGAACTCCTGCAGACATGTCCAGGAGCTGAGATGTCACAATCATTTTACATTGTGCCAGGTATGACTCCAACCAAAGGAAAGATAGCCCATAGCTGTCCCTGCACAGTTCCTGACATTTTTCCCAGTAACAGCAAGAGCTTGATGCCCCACTACTCAAGTGAGAATCACACAGTTAAAAATCACACAACACCAGGTTATAGTCCAACTGGTTTAATTGGAAGCACACTAGCTTTCGGAGCGACGTGTGCTTCCAATTAAACCTGTTGGACTATAACCTGGTGTTGTGTGATTTTTAACTTTGTACACCCCAGTCCAACACCGGCATCTCCAAATCATGAGAATCACACAGCTAGACTGACCTTTTCCCCCGGTACCAGTGGAGGAGGCCATGATGCCAGACCATGCCAGCCTGGTCCAAGGTTGCCAGCTGAATCATTGGAGTGTCAGACATTTGGAGGCACACACAGAAATGCACAATGAAGTTCAATGACCTTCAGCACTCCATCAGTACAAGTGCCATCATCTTCACTCTAATGCTTACCTCTCTTACAGTACCCACCTAGCACCAAGGCTCTGCTGTTCACTTCTCACTATTACTCATAGTATCTTCCTGCACTCATTGTCCCCCACTCCAACCCCTGACACCACTGGCCCTGCATGCCCTGCCTACTCACTCACCTCCTCACCTGCACCAAAAGTAACAGCACGGCAACCACTTTCATCTCCTTTAATCCTCATTCTAGGAGGAAAACAACCTACAACCCACAAAAGAAAGTTAAGAGGGTACCCGGGTTGCCCAGCATTCAGCACCTCATGCCTTACATGCCATGTATCCTGACTGTCACCACCCTGAGTGGTTGATTGGCTCTCTCCAAGCCCCTGGGCTGGTATCGGTAACCATTTAGACCACTATTGTGTACCTTCAAGAGCAGGTCAAAAGCTTGGACTCCCTGCAATGAGTAACTCACCTCATGACTTCCCGAATCTTGTCCACCATTTAGAAACCACTATTTTCTTTTACAATAGACTGATGGAGGGGAATCGAATACAAAGTTGGGGGGGGAGGGGAACGGGGGCGGGATTATGATACATTTATACTGAGCACTGGTGAGACCAGTTTTGAAGCACTGCGCACAGAGTTGCATATAATATTGAACACCCAAAGCTGTGAAAGGCACTGTATAACTGCCTTTTTTTTTGCAATGTATCTTGGCATTCACCTTTTAAAGAGTTAAATTCCACGAAGGTAGCACACAAGTCAGAAATCTAGAAGGAAAAAACCAAACCCATGTTTACTGACATTACACATCAGTCCATGTTGATAAATTCCTGTTGCTATTTCAATACAAATCATTGTCACCACAGCAATATTATTCCTGCTGTTCATTCTGCTTTCATCATTTTCCATGGGCTAGGTGAAATGCTGACTGATGTTAAATGCGAGGTCGCATGAACAGGAAATACTTTGTCATCTTTGGCCAGTCAGAGGATTTCCTCTTGACACAGCCCCTGTGAGGCTTGTACAGCATTTTCGTTGGGCACTGTCTGCCTGTCTTTTGCTACTGTTCCATTTTTCCTAACCGTTGCCTGCAAGTTAGGTTGGTCTCTGCTTCCTTCTTTCTGCTCATTTTTTTTCATCCCCCATCCCTTTATTTTTGGTAAAGTTTGTAGCTTCACTGTTAGTGCCATTCAGATGATCTTTTCTCTCTTTGGAATGGGCAGAAATTAAAAGAATTTTCTGTCATGCCACATGCTGATGACATCATGGTATAGAGCTGAAAATGTGTTGCTGGAAAAGCGCAGCAGGTCAGGCAGCATACAAGGAACAGGAAATTCGACATTTCGGGCATAAGCCCTTCATCCTGATGAAGGGCTTATGCCCGAAACGTCGAATTTCCTGTTCCTTGGATGCTGCCTGACCTGCTGCGCTTTTCCAGCAACACATTTTCAGCTCTGATCTCCAGCATCTGCAGACCTCACTTTCTCCTCAAAGACATCATGGTATAGGCTAGCACATTATTGAGCTTGCAAAAAAAAACAAAAAGGTTTTCTCTTTTAACTGAAGATTTACCTCTTAGACTTGATGCTAACACAATAGGGTGTGCACCAACATTGTTTTCAATGGTGTGGAAAATAGGATATAATCCTTCATAAATCTTATGGAGATTCAGGAGAAACTGCTTTATGCAAAGTGTTCTGAGAATATGGAATTCCCTACCACAAGGAGGGATTGATGCAAATAACACAGATACTTTTAAGGGGATATCAAAGAATGGCATAAAGGAGAAAGAAACAGAGAGTATGCTGATACAGTGAAATTAAACATTGTGTGAAATGGCCGGTATACAGCTTTAACAATAGGATAGACCTGAAAACAACAAATGTGGGAGATCATAGTGGGTCAGGCAGCACCCAAGGAGAGAGATTAAGCCAATGTTCCACATCTGGATGTCTCTCCATCAGAGCTGACTTTGAGAGAGCACTATGACAGCAGACAAACACTCTGGAGGTACAGCTTGGTTCAGTCAATGGACCAGGTATGTGTCCCTGAACTGGACGCTGCCTGATTCACTGTGTTCTCCAGCATTTGTTGTTTTCAGTACAGATTCTAGCATCTGCCATAATGTACTCCGAAATAGGATAGACCTGTTGAGTTGAACTGCTTGTTTCTGTGCTGTATGTTCGATGTAATTGTTATCTTTCATGGAGTCATAGAGTCTTCCAACACAGAAACAGACCCTTTGGTCCAACCAGTCCATATCGAACATAATCCCAAAGTAAGCTAGTTCACTTGCCTGCTCCTGGCCCACATCCCTCCAAACCTTTTCTACCTCTCAAACAAACCATTCATCTTTTTGATCTAATCAAGTATAAATTCTAAATCAAAAACCTTTTCAAATCACTTCATATACTGGATTATCTCATACCATTCTTTCTACCTCACCCTCTTTCATAGAGAATTTAACTAGCCTTTAGTCAGGGTGAATCTGCCTCTACGAATTTCGAAACCTTCAACTTATTTTGCATATGAACTAACTTCCATGAACTATTTAAACTATGTAAGCTTTTGGTACTTACACTTATCACAGCTCATTACCCATCCAAAATGATTGGTAGACCATGACAACATGATTTTGGATTAGTGGTGCTGGAAGAGCACAGCAGTTCAGGCAGCATCCGAGGAACAGCGAAATCGACGTTTCGGGCAAAAGCCCTTCATCAGGAATAAAGGCAGAGAGCCTGAAGCGTGGAGAGATAAACTAGAGGAGGGTGGGGGTGGGGAGAAAGTAACATGGAGTACAATAGGTGAGTGGGGGAGGGGATGAAGGTGATAGGTCAGGGAGGAGGGTGGAGTGGATAGGTGGAAAAGAAGATAGGCAGGTAGGACAAGTCATGGGGACAGTGCTGAGCTGGAAGTTTGGAACTAGGGTGAGGTGGGCGAAGGGGAAATGAGGAAACTGTTGAAGTCCACATTGATGCCCTGGGGTTGAAGTGTTCCGAGGCGGAAGATGAGGCGTTCTTCCTCCAGGCGTCTGGTGGTGAGGGAGCAGCGGTGAAGGAGGCCCAGGACCTCCATGTCCTCGGCATAGTGGGAGGAGGAGTTGAAATGTTGGGCCACAGGGCAGTGTGGTTGATTGGTGCGGGTGTCTCCTCCCTGACCTATCACCTTCATCCCCTCCCCCACTCACCTATTGTACTACATGCTACTTTCTCCCCACCCCCACCCTCCTCTAGCTTATCTCTCCACGCTTCAGCCTCACTGCCTTTATTCCTGATGAAGGGCTTTTGCCCGAAACGTCGATTTTGCTGCTCCTTGGATGCTGCCTGAACTGCTGTGCTCCTCCAGCACCACTAATCCAGAATCTGGTTTCCAGCATCTGCAGTTATTGTTGTTACCCATGACAACATGAGCTCACCTTACACTTGGTGGCTGCAACAAATCAGCATTATTCCCTCTTTGTCTACTCTTAACCCATACTCAGCCCCACAGTTATGTGAACCTCAGTTCACCTTATACAAAGGGGAAGGGTGATGATAAAACTCTTCTCATTTATCTTAAGTTGCTTTTCACTTAATGGCTTTTAGAGATTGTGTAAATCCCAATGTATCTCCCACACTCCCTCGGGGTCATCTTGTCCTTATGTAGTAATGTAGTGATAGCGAATTGAAAGCCAATATTTACATCTCTCTTAGTTTATTTTTCTATGGACTTCAATCAGGAGAGTTTGAATCTGTCTCCACAAGACTGTTTCCTGAGAAGGCAAGATTGTTGTGAGACAAGAGATTAGGTCATGTCGCCTAGTATTCACCGGAGAGGGGATTTCATTGAAACATATAAAATCTGTCAGGGCTGGACAGACTGGATAATGTCTCCTCTTGGCATGGCTCCAGGGAAAGAGACACGGTCTCAGTGTGCAGTGGGCCATTTAGGATTAATACGAGGAGAGGTTTTTTTTCACTCAAAGGGTAGTGTACTTGTGGAATTTTCCACTATATAAGGCTGCAGAGGCCAAGGCGAAAGGAGGACATGGACCTTGACCTGACTCTGGGTGCCTCTTCCTCACCAGGACACTCAGTGATGCCAATTAGCAGTCAGCCTGAGATGGAGCCACAGACAGGAACCCTCCCCCCTTGAAGAAATCTTCTCTCAGAGCGCTCCACAAGTGGCAAGGCCATCTATTTTCACAGTGCCTGCCATCCTCACCCTCAACTGAATATATCTAAAAAAGAAATTGAAAGATTACTGGAGGCTAAAGGTGTCAAGGAGTGGAAGCTTGGCACTGAGATAGAAAATCAACCATGATAGTGTGAAATGGCAGATCCGAATCTTTGAGTAGAATGGTCTACTTCTATTTTCTATGACTCTATGTTACTATGTTAAATGGTTTGACCATTATTCACTGTCAGTTATTTTACATTATCACATAACGGTCAAATCACATCCATAAAGTGATATCCACAAATTATGTAAACGGTTAACTACCATATACTCCATGTGACTAAAACAGACAGAACAAACCCTACCCCATTTTATTCTTAGGCTCAACTCCATATTCTTGAATCCACCTTACAGTATCAATATTGTATATATATGTGGAACAAGCTCTTCCATTCCATTATTTGGAGATGCCGGTGTTGGACTGGGGTGTACAAAGTTAAAGATCACACAACACCAGGTTATAGTCCAACAGGATTAATTGGAAGCACTAGCTTTCGGAGTGCCACTCCTTCAGGTGTCAACCACCTCATTATGAAGCGTTGCTCCGAAAGCTAGTGTTTCCAATTAAACCTGTTGGACTATAACCTGGTATTGTGTGATTTTTAACTTCTTTTCCATTATCCTTTCCTCACCATAGCTTTATGTCCAAATGATTTGCAGCTGTACAGGGCCTTGGTGAGACCGCACCTGGAATATTGTGTGCAGTTCTGGTCTCCAAATTTGAGGAAAGACATTCTGGCTATTAGATTAGATTAGATTACTTACAGTGTGGAAACAGGCCCTTCGGCCCAACAAGTCCACGCCGACCCACTGAAGCGCAGCCCACCCATACCCCTACATTTACCCCTTACCTAACACTACGGGCAATTTAGCATGGCCAATTCACCTGACCCGCACATCTTTGTGACTGTGGGAGGAAACCGGAGCACCCGGACGAAACCCACGCAGACACGGGGAGAACGTGCAAACTCCACACAGTCAGTTGCCTGAGGCGGGAATTGAACCCGGGTCATTGGCGCTGTGAGGCAGCAGTGCTAACCACTCTGCCACCATGCCGCCCTATTGAGGGAGTGCAGCGTAGGTTCACAAGGTCAATTCCTGGAATGGCAGGACTATCTTATGTTGAAAGATTGGAGCTTGTATGCCCTTGAGTTTAGAAGACTGAGAGGGGGTCTGATTGAGACGTATAAGATAATTAAAGGATTGGACACTCTGGAGGCAGGTGAGTCCCGAACCAGAGGACACAGCTTAAAAATAAGGGGTAGGCCATTTAGGACAGAGATGAGGAGAAACTTCTTCACCCAGAAAGTGGTGGGTGTGTGGAATGCTCTGTCCCAGAAGGCAGTGGAGGCCCAGTCTCTGGATTCGTTTAAGAAAGAGTTGGATAGAGCTCTCAAGGATAGTGGAATCAAGGGTTATGGAGATAAGGCAGGAACAGGATACTGATTGAGGATGATCAGCCATGATCATAATGAATGGTGGTGCAGGCTCGAAGCGCAGAATGGCCAACTCCTGCACCTATTAGCTTCTATCCGGCAGGTGAAAGAATGGGGAACCGCAGATTAATTGTGGGCAGCACGGTGGCACAGTGGTTAGGACTGCTGCCTCACAGCGCCTGAGACCCGGGTTCAATTCCCAACTCAGGCGACTGACTGTGTGGAGTTTGCACGTTCTCCCCGTGTCTGCGTGGGTTTCCTCCGGGTGCTCCGGTTTCCTTCCACTGTCACAAAGATGTGCGGGTCAGGTGAATTGGCCATGCTAAATTGCCCCGTAGTGTTAGGTAAGGGGTAAATGTAGGGGTATGGGTGGGTTGCGCTTTGGCGGGTCGGTGTGGACTTGTTGGGCCGAAGGGCCTGTTTCCACACTGTAAGTAATCTAATCTAATCTATTGTCTATAATAACAAATGAACCCTAGAATCATAGAATACTAACACGAACAATTCAGTGAGTGCAACTTGCCAGTCCACTCCCTGGTCACCTACTTATGCAATTCTCATTGGAAAGCCATGATTGAGTTGGCCTCTAGCACCTGGCAGAGTATTTCAGATTCCAGCCATTCATTCTATTTTATTGTTGCTTTTGATTCTTTTGCTGTTTACCTTATATAGGTATCCTCTGGTTCTCAATCCTTCCATCCAAGCGACCAGTTTTTCTCTGTTTGGAACCCTTGATTTTGACTCTATCAAATTTGTATCAAACCTCCTCTCAACTTTCTCTTTTTAAAAAACGTTACCTTCCATCCACACATCGGGAATCCCTGAAACCCAATTCTTCAGAACTGTTCTTGTAAATCGTTTCTGCAGGATCTGTAAAACCTTCACATCCTTCTGAAAATGTGGTACCCAGAATTGAATGCTATACTCTCACTGAGGACATATCAAGGCTTTGTAAAGGTGGGTCTTCAATTTCTTTGTTTTGTACTCCATGCCTCTATTATTAAAATTCAGAAACCAGAAAGCTTTTAAACCACTTTCTCAACCTTTCCTGCCACTTTGTGCATATATACCATTAGATAATTTTGTTCCTGCCCCCTATCTGGAATTCGACCCTTTTCCTTATATTGCTCCTCCTCCTTTTCTAACTACAACTCAAAGTTTTCTATGTTAAAATGCCACATTCCACCAGCCTGCTTTGCCCTCAATTCTCTTCACATGATATTTCAAAGTGCTTCTAAATTTAGTGTCAATTGCAAAATATAAGGAATTGTGCCCTGTACTCCCACATCTAATTAATCTGAATCAAGAAACAGATTGGTCTTAGCACTGTCTGTAACAAAGAATTTGTGCAAATTGAAAAACACCATTCCCTATCCCTTTCTGTTTCCTGTCATTCATCCAACTTTGTGTCCATGCTGCCAGTGTCCTTTATAGAATTCACTTGTTGGACATGAGTACTGCTCGCTGGCCAGCATTTACTACCTATCCCTCATCAATTGCACAGGTTCCAGCTTTGCTGGCAAGTCTGCTACGTAGCACTCTATCATATGCCAAACTTTAAGGCGGCTTCTAATCATGATAATCCTTCAGCAGTGATAAACGATGCAAACATCAAGTTACAGGGTGGCCTGTCAAAATCATGGAAATTATGGGTGGCATGCTGCCTCACAACGCCAGGGTCCCATGTTCAATTCCAGCCTTGGGCAACTGATTGTGTGGAGTTTGCATGTTCTCCCCATGTCTGCGTGGGTTTCCTCTGGGTACTCCCGCAGTCCAAAGATGTGCACATTAGGTGAATTGACCATGCTAAATTACTCATAGTGTTAGGTGCATTAGTCAGAGGGAAATGCGTCTGGGTGGGTTACTCCTCGGAGGGTCGGTGTGGACTGGTTGGGCTGAAGGGCCTGTTTCCACGCTGTAGGGAATCTAATCTAATCTAAAACACTCACTCTTATTACTCTAACTTACCTCAATTAATCTTCCCAATCAAAACGACTATTTCACAAAAACTGCATTGAGAAGGAAGGCTTGTAACTTCAGGAGCTTAGAATTTAACTTACTTCCAATCTCGCTATATGTAATGAATGTTGTGGAATTATATATTGCTGCTGTTGTAGCGCTGTAGGTGTTAATTGCAGCTTACTGATAGTAAACTCGCCTTTGGTGTCAGAAGGTATTTCATTACAAAAATATACTTCATTCATACAAATATCTTTATATCTCTAGTTAAAAATCACACAACACCAGGTTATAGTCCAACAGGTTTAATTGGAAGCACACTAGCTTTCGGAGCGACGCTCCATCATCAGGTGATAGGTGAAGGAGCGTCGCTCCAAAAGCTAGTGTGCTTTCAATTAAATCTGTTGGACTATAACCTGGTGTTGTGTGATTTTTAACTTTGTACACCCCAGTCCAACACCAGCATCTCCAAATCATTTATATCTCTACATAGTGATTAAAGCAGTTCAGTTGAGCGTGGTAGCATATGAAGGTAGAAACAAACAGGGAGTTTGATTGTATCCAGCAAACCAACCAAAGGCATGTCTTTATTTTATAATACTCCAGTTACATACATTTGAGGCACTGACGGGATCCAATAACTGATCAAACCCCCATTTAATTTCAGCAGAAAGCCCTTAGACAGTGCTCTTTCCCCGCTGTGCCTTGGGGCTGCAGCTACCCCAAGTTTTAATGTGTCCCTCAGCATGTAGTCCTGGACCTTGGAATATGCCAGTCTGCAACATGTAGTTGAGGTCAACTCTTTCCTTTGGTGTCAGAACATTATTGGTAAAAATCTGTTCTGAGGACTTGAGTGCAGAGTTTGGCGAATATTGCCAGTGCTATCACTGAGGGAATGCTGTACACATTGCTTTATTGGACTTGACATTAAACAGAGGCTCCACTGGTCTTCTTAGGTGAAAGATCCTTTGAGATGACTTTAGCCCAGCAGTAGTAACACTCACAATATTAATATTATCAACAGCTGACATAAGTGTACATGTGGTCACAATAGCAGAAATGTTAATGGCATGAGAAAACAGGAAACAATGGTCGTGGTAGTAATAATGTCAGTAGTAATAATGGTATTAGGATCAAGGCGGAAACATAAGAAACAGGAGACAATGTGGGCCTAATGGTGTCTTGCCCCTGCTCCATATTTTAATAATCTCATGGCTCTCTGATCCATGTCTCAAATTGACTTTCTTGCTTGTTTCGATAACCATTTAAGCCATTACAATTCAAAATCCTGTTTGGCTCAGCCTTGAACTTACTCAATGAATAAGCCACACATTCCAAAGAGAATTCCAAAGATTCACAACCTTCATCTGCGTCTTAAAAATAAACTCCTTATTCCCAATGATGGGAAACACCTTTTTCAGCATCTGTGTCAGGTAATTTTTCATGTATTCTGACATATATTTTAACCACTTGTTCCGGAGTTTTGAGAAGATTTGTAGCTCAGGTTGTGGATCTGGATGTAGGTTTGCTTGCTGAGCTGGAAGGTTTGTTTTCAGATGTTTCATCACCATACTAGCTAACATTTTCAGTGATCCTCCGGATGAAGCATTGGTGGTATAGCCCGCTTTCTATTTATGTGTTTGGGTTTCCTTGGGTTGGTGATGCCATTTTCTCTGATGATGTCATTTCCTATGGTGATTTCATTGTCTTTTCTTTTTCTCAGGGGTTGGTAAATAGGATCCAAGTCTATGTGTTTGTTGATAGAGTTCTGGATGGAATGCCATGCTTCTAGGAATTCTCATGCATGCCTTTGTTTGGCTTGTCCTAGGATGGATGTGTTGTCCCAGTTGAAGTAATGTCCTTCCTCATCCGTATATAAGGATATGAGTGAGAGTGGGTCATGTTTTTTTGTGGATGGTTGATGTTCGTGTATCCTGGTGGGTAGTTTTCTGCCTGTTTGTCCAATGTAGTGTTTGTTACAGTCTTGCAAGGTATTTTGCAAATGATATTAGTTTTGCTTACTGAGCTAAGCAGCCCCCACCCAAGAAAGAATAAGCCTGGGAGGTTAGCAAAAATGTACAAATTTAGCAAATGTTCACTTAACCACATGTAACCATAACAGTATTATTCCAGGTTAAAATAAAGTGAATCCTTTTTTATTTCAGCACTCCATCTTGTTCGGCATGGGCATTTATTTTCACTTTTTTCAAGTGTAAAATTTTCTTCTGATAAGAATGACTTCCTAGCATTAATATTGTTAATTGAAAAACGTCATGAAACTACCTTTTGCTGCACTCTTTTTAAAGCTTCAGGAGATTATATTTGATTGTCTTTTTGAAATAAAGGTATAGGTGGGATTAGGTGCAATGCATAGTGTGTAAATTTTAGTGTATATATTCAAGGATCCATCATGTTCAAAATTGATTATATGATTGATGAGTTGGCAATTTTGGTGTCTTCTGGTCATTGTGAAATAGAATAATGCACAGCATGGACATCTTTTGTTTTGGGGACAAATTTTGGTTAGTTGGTCAAATCATGAGCATTTCCACAGTGACTGTCTTACCATCCACTGCTTTTCGTCATTTATATAAATGATTTGGATGTGACAGGCTAGCAGACAGGAGTTGGGAAATACAGACTGGGAGCAATTGTTCCACAAAAAGGACACAGCAGACATGTGGAGACTACTTAAGGTGCAGTTGTTGTGAGTGATGCACGAATTTGTTCCTCTGAGGCAGGTAAGAAAGGGTAAGATTAAGGAACCTTGGATGACGAGAAGCTCCTCTGTTCTTGTCAAAAGGAAGAAGGCAGATTACATAAGGTGGAGGAAGCAAGGATCTAGCACAGCTTTAGAGGATTACAGGCTTACTAGAAAGGAGCTCAAAAATGGGCTGAGAAGAGCCAGGAAGGGGCACAAGAAAGGCTTGGCAAGAAGGATTAGGGAGAACCCATAGGTATTTTACTCATACGTGAGGGTTAGGAGAATGATCGGGGAGAAGGTAGGGCCGATCAGGGATAGTGTAAGAAACTTATGCGTGGAGTCTGAGCAGATAGGGGAAGCCCTAAATGGATTTTTTGCTTCGGTTTTCAAGGAAAGGGACCTTGTTGTGAATGAGAACTTTGAGGAACTGGGATACAGGTTTGATCAGATCAAGATTGGTGAAGTTGATGTCCTGGGAATTTTGGAAAACATTAAGATTGATAAGACCCCAGGGCCAGACCAGATTTATCCTAGGTTGCTAAGCTGCTGGCGAAGATCTTTGCCTCCTCACTCTTCACGGGAGTCATACCGGAGGATTGGAAGGAGGTGAATGTTGTTTCACTTTTCAAGATGGCTAATAGGGAAATCCCTGACAATTACAGACCAGTCAGTCTTACGTCTGTGGTCAGCAGAGTTTTGGAAAGAATTCTGATGGATAGGATTTATGACAATTTGGCAAAGCATAGTGTGATTAAAGGCAGTCAGCATGGCTTTGTGAGGGGCAGGTCATGCCTCACAAATCTTATTGCGTTCTTTAAGGAGGTGACAAGACAGGTCGACAAAGGTCGAGTAGTGGATGTGGTGTATTATGGACTTCAACAAGGCATTTGATAAGGTTCCCCATGGCAGGCTCATTCATAAAGTCATGAAGTATGGGATACAGGATGGGATCTAGATTCAGAATTGGTTGGCAGATAGAAGGAAGAGATGGTTGTAGATGGAATGTATTCTGCCTGGAGGACAGCGTTGAGTGGGGTGTTGCAGGGCTCTGTTCTTGGGCCTCTGCTCTTTGTAGTTTTTATGAATGACTTGAATGAGGAGATTAAGGGGTGGGTGAGTAAATTTGCAGATGACACAAAGGTTGGAGGTACTATTGATACTATTGAGGGCTATTGCTGTCTGCAGCGTGACACAGACAGGATGCAGAGCTGGGCTGAGAAATGGCAGATGGAGAGCAACCTGGATAAATGCGAAGTGATGCATTTTGGAAGGTCGAACTCGAATGCTAAATATAGGATTAAAGACAGGATTCTTGGCAGTGTGGAGGAACGGAGGGATCTTGGTGTGCAAGTACATAAATCCCTCAAAATTGCCACCCAAGTGGATAGGGTTGTTAAGAAAGCATGTGGTGTTTTGGCTTTCAATAACAAGGGGATCAAGTTTAAGAGCCGCGAGGTTTTGCTACAGCTCTACAAATCCCTGGTGAGACCACACTTGGAATATTGTGTCCAGTTCTGGTCGCCCTACTATCGGAACGATACAGAGGCTTTGGAGACAGTGCAAAGAAGGTTTACCAGGATGCTGCCTGGACTGGATGGCTTGCCTTATGAAGAGAGGTTGAATAAGCTCGGACGTTTTTCTCTGGAGAGGAGGAGGAAGAGAGGAGACCTGATCGAGGTGTACAAGATAATGAGAGGAATAGATAGAATCAATAGCCAGAGACTTTTCCCCAGGGCAGGATTGACTGGTACAAGGGGTCATAGTTTGAAGATATCAGGAGAAAGGTATAATGGGGATGTCAGAGGTAGGTTCTTTATGCAGCGAGTTGTTAATGCATGGAATGCGTTGCCAGCTGTGGTGGTGGAAGCAGAGTTATTCGAGACATTTAAGCAACTGCTGGACATGCACATGCATAGCAGTGAGTTGAGGGTGCGTAGGTTAAGTTATTTTATTTTACTTTAGGATTAACCTTCGCCACAACATCATGGGCCAAAGGGCCTGTTCTGTGCTGTACTTTTCTATGTTCTGTGTTCTATGAATATAGGAGTATCGTTAGTAAATTGGCAGACGACACCAAAATAGGTGGTGTAGCAAAGAAGGTTACCTCAGAGTACAACAGGATGTTGATCAGATAGGCAATGCACTGAGGAATGGCTAATGGAGTTAAATTTAGATAAATGTGAGGTGTTGCATTTTGGCAAGGCAAATCTGGGCAGGACTTATACAGATAATGGTAGGACCCAGAGGAGTGTTTCTGAAAACATAGTCCTGGAAAATAAAGTTGCAGGTTGTCAGGATGGTGAAGAAGGTGTTTGGCATGCTTGCCTTAATAAATAACACTTCGAGGAGAAAGTGAGGACCGCAGATGCTGGAGATCAAAGCTGAAAATGTGTTGCTGGAAAAGCGCAGCAGGTCAGGCAGCATCCAAGGATCCTTGGATGCTGCCTGACCTGCTGCGCTTTTCCAGCAACACATTTTCAGCTCTAAATTAGAACACCGACTATATAGAAGTTGAGATGTTATGTTGCGGCTGTACAGGACATTAGTGAAGCCATTTTTAGAATACTGTATACAATTCTGGTTGCCCTTCTATAGGAAGGATGGTGTTAATCTTGAGAGGGTGCAGAAAAGATTTACAAGGATGTTACCAGGACTGGAGAGTGTGAGTTATAAGGAGAGGCTGAATAGTTTGGGGCTTTTTTCCCTGGAGAGCTGGCAGCTGTGGAATCGCCATTCGAAGGTTTATAAAATCATGAGGGGTATGGATAAGGTGGTGGATGCCTGTATTATCAGCCTGGACCAGGAGGAAGCCTTTGACACATTATCACACATCTACATGTGAGACATCCTCTCCAAAATGGGCTTCGTGGAGGGATTCTGACTGCTGTACACCAACATCAGTAATAGAATCTAAATCAATAGGTGGGATTCAGAAAGCTTCCTGATCAGGTCCAGATTCTAGCAGGGCTACCCATCATCTCCTGCCTTGTTTGTGTGCTGTACAGAGCCTTTTGCTGAGTCGATAAGGAAGGATTGAACTTTGAGAGCGGTGACTATCCTAGGGAGTGGAGGCCGACAGGTCAAAGCCTCCCTCTACATGGAAAATAATGCCATTTTCTCCTCAGATCCACTGACAGTGCAGAGATCCATGAGCGTCTATGACCAGTTTGAACTGACCTCAGGTGCCAAGATAAATCGAGGCAAGAGCAAGGCCATGTTCTTTGGGAATTGAACTAACTGATCGCTTATCCCTTCCCCATCAGGACAGATTATCTGAAGGTGCTGGGAATATGGTTTGGAGGGGCCGGGGTATGCACCAAAACTTGGAAGGGGCATTTCAACAAAGTAAGGCAGAAACTGGGCTGATGGGAACATCCTTCCCTCTACATTGTGGGTAAAACCTGGTCATCATGTGTGAGGTACTCTCAGTGTTGTGTGTGGAGTAGGTGTGACAAATTCCCCGAACCTGAGTCACTTCAGTCACCTAAGTCATCTTTTATTTCATTTGGAGGTCGAAGATGGACCGGTACTGTGTATAAAGTACTGACAAAGAAGGAAAGAACACACCCAATACCACCTTAACCCTAATGGCCACCTTCATGTGTGGCTGCATCAAACTGTCCATGGAGTATCAATACGCAAACACCAAGTGTCACTACATAATGAGGTTCTACCTTTCCCCACATTACGAAGGACAGGTCTGGCTTCGTTGCCACAGAATGCTCCAAATTGTTGGATCGCCCCATATCACCTGTCCCTCATGGAGACATCCGTGAAGAAAAACACCGTTGACCACAAGTCCATCAGGAAATGGTCAGCACTTGGCATCCTCGAAACCCTGTGGAAAAACAAGAAGGTTGATTTTGTCGGGTTGCTCCCTGAACAGACTATCAAAATCATTTGGCAGAATGCCAGTCACCAGAATTTTCTAACCAACACTGAGATATTGTTTGGCTGGTGGTGAGAAGGGCATGTCCTTCATGTATGCCCAGTCAGTCTGTGCCATCGCACACTGACCTTGAAGTGGCTACAGGGGTGTTGGGACTGCAACACATCTCCTCCTGGAATGTGTCTTTGCAAAGGAAGTCTGGAGAAAGATGCCATAGTTCTTGGTGAGATTCGTCCTAAGCAGCTCTGTGATGCAGGATTCTGTGCTCTCCGGTCTGTTTCCCAGGGTCCACCACACAAAGACAAACATCGATTGCAAAGGAGGATCACCAACTCAGTAAAAGACACTCTTTGGTCTGCCCGAAACCTGCTGGTCTTCCAGCTGAAAGAGTTGACCCTGACCAAGTGATGCAGACCAAGGTCCAGGACTACATGGTGAGGGATACTCTTGGGGCAGCTGCTGCCAAGGCACAGTGGGGAAAGATCACCGCCTGAGGCCCATCTGCCAAAGTGCAACAGGGGTCTTTTCAGTTGCTGACCCTTCCGATGCCTCAGGTACATGTAAGTAGTTCCTAGTACCAAGTAAAATTAAGAAAAGTCGTTGGATGAGTTGCAACTATTCAGAAATTCAAACTCCAGTATTTGTTTTCTTCTCTGTCTGAAAAACTGTATCGATGTGAACTGCTTTAGTAACTGTGTATGAGCATAACGATTCCGTTTTTCATGACAGTTCTTCAGGAATGGACGGTGTAGTGGCAGTGCTACCTCTGAGGAAATGTTCCCCAAGCTTTTGGTTCTTTGAGGAAGTGACCAAGTTGATAGATGAAGGAAGAGCTGTAGATGTCTTATACATGGACTTTAATAATGCATTTGATAAGGTCCCCCATGGTAAACTAATGGAGAACGTGAAGTCACATGGTGCGCAGGGTGTTCTAGCTCGGTGGATAAAGAACTGGTTGAGTAACAGGAGACAGAGAGTAGGAGTTGAAGGGAGTTTCTCGAAATGGAGGAAGGTGACCAGTGGTGTCTGCAAGGGTCAGTGTTGGGACCACTGTTGTTTGTAATATACATAAATGATTTGGAAGAGGGCACTGTTGGTATGGTCAGCAAGTTTGCAGATGACAGAAAGATTGATGGAGTAGCAGACAGCATAGGGGACTGTCAAAGAATATCAGAGAATATAGATAGACTGGAGAGTTGGGTGGAGAAGTGGCAGATGGAGTTCAATCCAGGCAAATGTGCAGTGATACATTTTGGCAAGTCTAATTCTAGAGTGAATCACACAGTGAATGAAAGAGCCTTGGGAAAAGTTGATGGGCAGAGAGATCTGGGAGTACAGATCCATTGTACCCTGAAGGTTGCTGCGCAGGTGGATAGAGTGGTCAAGAAGGCATATGGTATGCTTACCTTCAGGGTATTGAGTATAAGAGCTGGTAAGTCATGTTAAAATTGTCCACGACATTGGTTCGGCTGCATTTAGAATACTGTGTACAGTTCTGCTCGCCTCATTACCAAAAGGATGTGGATGCATTGGAGAGGGTGCAGAGAAGGTTTATGTTGCCTGGTATGGAAGGTGCTAGCTATGAAGAGAGGTTGAGTAGGTTAGGTTTGTTTTCATTAGAAAAAAGGAGATTGAGGGGGGAACCTGATTGAGGTTTACAAAATCATGAAGGGTATAGACAGGGTAGATAGAAATAAGCTTTTTCCCAGGTGAAGGATTCAATAAGAAGAGATCATGCTTTCAAGGTGAGAGGTAAAAAGGTCAAGGGGAATACACATGGCAAGTACATTACACAGAGGGTGGTGGGTATCTGGAATGCTTTGCCAGCAGAGGTGGTAGAGGCAGGCACAGTAGATTCATTTAAGATGCGTCTGGACAGATGCATGAGTAGGTGGGGAGCAGAGAGATACAGGTACTTAGGAATTGGGCGACAGATTTGAACAGTAGATTTGGATTGGCTCAGGCTTGGAGGGCCGAAGGGCTTACTGCTGGGCTTTAAATTTTCTTTGTTCTTTGAACAAAGTATAGTTCTGCAATAAACAAAATGCTACAGTCAAACACACATAAGCATTTTGCAGTCAGCCTCCCACAAGGGCTTCAGGGCAATTATTGCTTGAGTTGGGCAGCAGATTAACTTTCCAGATGGTTTGGCATCAAAGAAACAACAGTGTGGAAACAGGCCATTCAGCCCAACTGGTCCACACCAAGCCTCCAAAGAGCATCCCACCCAGACCCATCCCCTTACCCTATATTTCCCATGGCTAACCCATATAGCTGCACACATCCCTGAACACTGTGGGCAATTTAGCATGGCCAATTCACCTAATCTGCACATCTTCGGATATTGGGAGGAAATTAGAGTACCCAGCAGAAACCCGCGCAGACACGGGGAGAATGCACAACCTCCACATAGACAGTCGCCTGAGGGTGGAATTGAACCCGGGTTCCTGGTGCTGTGAGGCAGCAGTGCTAACCATCATGCCACCCAAAAGGACTTGTCAAATTAGCACTCTTCCCTCATGTATCGGTGGTTATTGACTGGACCTGAGAAACCACAAGGGCAACAAGTCATCAACCTGACTCCTTCATAAACAGGAAGATTTTCTACTCCTTCAATGTGTAAGAGGGTATGACCACACTAAGATGGTCCTTCACATTAGTGATAGCATCTTGGAAGCTGCTACAATCCTTTATTCTGCAGAATTTGCAACTGCCTCAGCATTTTTCAGAGACTGACACAACTCTGTGCTCAGTACCTTGGGGACAAGGGTAACCCTTGAGGATGTGGCTAGTGAATCCTTTTAGGAAGATGCCAAAGGACCCCAAATGGGACTACAACAACAGCTACATGCTGATGCATTATACATAAAGCAGGTTGTTGACATCCTGAACTTAATTGCATCAGGGAGGAGCTCTCCAATATACCCCTGAACCGATATTTACAATATGTGATGTCTGCTGCATGCAACACAATCAGGCTCATTGGAATGTTCCACAACCAGAGACAGGAAAAGTCAGTCCTGTAGCTATAAAATCTGGGAAGACGGATGGTGAAAAAAGGTGAGGAGCAGGACAAGAAGGCTCCTGACATGGGCTATGCAGGCGATATAAAAGGGGAGCTATGAGAGACTAGATGAAGGAAAGGCCCATATCGCCTTGGCCGATACTAGATTGGTGGAGTCATTGTCAAAATTCTGGTAATCCAGAACAGATTCTCCTTGGCTCTTGTGGGGCTACTAATTGAATCATTCAATCTGAAAAATCCACTTTGAAGATGTAAGCCATACTTCCACAGAGTAAAAAAAGTGACAGCACATACTGAACATCAGTGCCATCAACTTGGTTGAAACCATGAGCATCATAGCCTTTGGCCTCAATATCATAGACAAACACATGTTGGTAAGTCCTTTGCAACCTAAACCGTACATATATACATGTGAGTAGCTGCCAGTGAGCCATCAGGACCAGGATCAACTGATCATTTCCTAGAATTTATCCTCTGTTGATGATTGTTCTAAGCTCCTCGCTCCTGTACAGACCCATACAGCTACTGCAGGCTTGGTTATACTTGGAGTAGGTGGTGCTCACAGGAAGGGGTGGCTGGGACATTGGTGTGAAAGCACAGTCCTGTCGCTGTTTTCATCTGGCTTCCGTTTTCTCCCAACAGCAAGTCTCGAGGTGCTAGACATCTTCCTAAAAGCTCCTCCTCCACTTTGGACAGCTTTGGATCAGTGATTCCTGGGTGTCTGTGTCACTTTGTCAGTGAGGGCTTGAGGGTATTACTGAAGCATGTCCTCTGTCCACCTGGGGCTCATCTGCTATTTTGGTGTCAGTCACGCAGATGATGTGCCAGTTCCATTGTATCTAATCATGGGTGGTCAGTGCCTCAATGCTGGGGATGTTTGAGGATGTCAATGTTGGTATATCTTCCTTCCCAGTAGATTTGCAGGATCTTGCACAGGCAGCATTGACGCTAGTGCTCCAGCACCTTGAGGTGCCTCCTGAGGACAGTCCACGTCTCAGAGCCATAGCTGAAGGCAGGAACCACCACAACTCTGTAAACCATGAGCTCGGTGTCAGATCTGATGGTGTTGTTCTCGAACACCCTTTTTCTCAGGCAGCTGAAGGCTGCACTAGCACACTGGAGGCAATGCTGGATCTCGTCATCAATAGCTGCTTTGGCCGACAGGCTGCTTCCAAGATATTGGAAGTGGTCTACTTTCTCGAAGGTCTCCCTGTGGACTTTGCTGATCAGGGCTTGCTTCACAATGGCAGGCCAGATTGATGTAACACCTTCATCTTGCATATATTCAGGGTGAGACACACGCTCTCATATAAAATGAGTAATAGTGGTATAGGCACCAACATTTGTAGTCGCAGTAATAATATTATAGTATTAGCAGCAATGGATCAGCATGTAGCTGTTATTGTAGTCCCATTTTGGAAATATTAGTAAGAGCATAGCAGTAGTACTGCTGGCAGTAGTGATACCACAGCCATGTTGTTAGCAAAGGCAACAGTAGAAACTCCGGTCCTGGGGATGAAAATAAACTTTATTTTAACTCACTGCTTGTTTCAAGTAACTTTAAAGAAAAATAACAAAACACCTAAATACCAACAGCTGTAAAACAAATGAAATCCAGAAATCCAGGAATTGGCATTAGAGATTTAGTAATCATTTAATGTTCCTGTTTAAAGAATTTCAAGTGATTTAATTCACAATCTTTCCACAATGTAACATAAAAATGGGAGTTACTTAATTTGATAAGACAAACTGAATTTTCTCCAGTGTAAATAGTTGTTATGGTGGGTGGATTTGATTGAAGAGCTAACATATGGGTAAGTACAGTGGGGTTTCAGTTAATGGGACTGGCAATACTAACTAATTATTTTTGACGTATTGTTATTGCTGTTCATCACTATCCTTATTTTATTTGTCCTTAAGCAGATACTGCCCACAGCTCGTTTCTGCGTGGAGAAAACAAACCAATCTAAAAGCACAAGTATTTTTGTGTAACATGTAAAAACATAAGAATATTGAAAATTATTGTTTTAAAATGAGATCAAGTTATTCCTGAACAAACGCCCTGGCAATCAAATTCATAATGACAGTCTGATGCGAGCTGATACCAGCCCTGAAATGGAGCCAAAACCAAATGATACCCATCTGTAAAAGATTATAATGTCAAATAATAACTGAAATACACCATTGGAGCACATCTGATCTTTGGTTCATAAAACAGATTGTGATATTAAATGAGTTCTGAAGAACAGACATATTGTACTTGAAGCATTAAATGTGTTTCTCTCTCTACAGACACTGCTGAGTTTCTCCAGCATTTTCTGTTTTAGTGTCCTAGAGTCAAAGGGATGTACTGCACAGAAACAGACCTTTCGGTCCAACCCATCCGTGCTGACCAGATATCCCAACCCAATCTAGTCCCACCTGCCAGCACCCGGCCCATATCCCTCCAAACCCTTCCTATTCATATACCCATCCAAATGCTTTTTAAATGTTGCAATTGTCCCAGCCTCCACCACTTTCTCTAGCAGCTCATTCCATACCATACCAACCTTTGCGTGAAAAAGATATCCCTTAGGTCTCTTTTATATCTTTCCCCTCTCACCCTAAACTATGCCCTCTAGTTCTGGACTCCCCAACCCCAGGGAAAAGACTTTGTCTATTTATCATTTTTCATATCAGATCTCAAGTGTCCTCATTATTTTGATTTTTATTTGAGGATTTTAATTAAATCATTAATCATCTCTCTCATATTTCTATTATTCTTTACATATATAAATCACCTGAATCTCTTGGCTGCAATTCTATTCCAGATATTCTCTGCTGCCCAGTATTTCAAACAAAAGTATAGAAAATGAAAGAATTCCAACACAATATACATACCTCTTAAAAGAAGGCATCCCTTTCTGTCACATGTTGTTAATCATTATAACTGTTGTAAGAATGTCTTCCTGTCATATTGACAGAAGGGGAAGCTACATATTGACAGATGTCTGCATGCTCCCACTAACCTATAATAGCACGCTCAGCGGAGAGCTCCTGGAGTGGGGAAAAGCAATTAAATCAGCCAAAAACCAATCAGATGCTCCGCATCGCTTAGATTTGCCTCAGGTCAAAAAAGACACCACTCATTACAAAAAAGTGACTTTCCCATTCACCTAAAAAACTGATTGTGAATGTCACTGCAGGGAATCAAACTCAATGAGTCTGTTAGTAATGAAGGTTTTTAAATGTAGAGGAACACAGACATGTGTCTGTCCATGCATTGTAGATTACAAACCTATAATCTGATGCATAAATCAGACTATGATGAGCAGAAATTAAAGTTCCATCTATTTGTTTATACTCTTGCTATGCAACATTGTTGGGAAATTTCCAATATATAACCAATACTAAAACCGATAACCCTGGAAGGGCATTTGCTGTGAGTTGATACTTCTTGTATCAGTCTGAAGGTGTAGGGACCATTCAACATTGTGCAGAGGCAACTGAATGTACAGTGTGGTTTATTTGTAACGTTAACCTGCAGATTCAAGGAGTTGCTTCCAAAAGCAGTTCAAACAGATGTTTTGCATTTCAGATTGTGCAGCCATTACCTTCAGCATCACCTTTCTGTTCACCACCCCTTTCTGTCTCTTCAATATCACAGGTAGAAGACTTACATTTCACAAACTGACGATATCACTAAGAGATTCATAGCCAATGTAGAATTTCTGCTTGAAGCTTTTCTGTTAAATGTGGAATTACATTTTATTTTGCTCAAAAACTGCTTAAATCATGTAAGATTCTGTAAATCCTTTTTTTGGATTAGATTCACTCTGAACATTGGGGCACAGACAGCCTCACACAGGGCACCTCACATCTTCAATGCATTATCTCGGCCAACATGACACCTGTTGTTAAAGTTCACTTGAGAATGTAACTTTCAGAAAGTTCTAGAATTTACATATGAAAGAACTGAAACCAACATGGTCATTCTAAAAGATGAGAGACTTAACAAACAATCCAGGTCTTTTTCAATATATAATGTCAGTTACATCAAACCATAAACGTTTGCTATAAGTTCTGTGTCCTACGATCTTACACTCCACAACCACCCAATGAAGGAGCAGCGCTCTGAAAGCTAGTGCTTCCAAATAAACCTGTTGGACTACAACCTGGTGTTGTGTGATTTTAAAGAATGTTTTTCCAGAACACCTTCGACTGTAAAATAACAAACACTGGCAGAGGACACTCAAGACGTTGTCCTCTGTCTCTGTCTCTGTCTCTCCTCAAACTAATGGTTCAGTGTATGGCTAGCCTTTAAACTGGGTGATGAGAAAGTAGGAACGGCTTCCTGATATTACATCAATGTATTTGTACTTACTTCATTTGAGTCTGGAACATTTTCCACTCAGGATCCCATTACCCATAGATAGGCACACAGTAACAACAAACTTCCATTTCACCCCTCCAACCTTCCATTATTCACTGAGATTGAGGCTGATTTATGATCTAAATTTATATACCTGGTTTCACCACACCTCATTATACCTTTGATAGATTTCTGTTAACCCACAATCTCAAAGTTAAAACTAATAATTGACCGAAAATCAATTAACATTGACAGGAGGAAGATTCAAATCTCTACAATCATTTGCGTGCACAAATATTTCCTCACATTAGTCTTGAAGGGTCTGGTTCTAATTTTTAAGTTATGCCCTTTTGTCCTCAACTCCCCACTGGCAGAATTAGTTTTCTCTATCTACCCTATCACTTTCACTTAATATCCACTCCAATCAATTCACCCTTAACCTTCTGAATTCCAAGGAATGCAACCCTGGTTTGTGTAATCTCTTCTTGTAAGTTAATCCTTGGAGTCATAGAATCACTCTATTAAAGCTACACTGGACTCTCTCCGATGTTAACGTATCCCTCATGATGTTTGGTATCCAGAACTGAACTCAATAATTCAGACATTGTCTAACAAGAGCATTTCATAGGTGTAGCAATTCTTTTATCACCTCTTTTATGAAGCACTCTAGATAAAAAGGTTAGCATTACATTAAATTTTAAATTCATGCTTCTGTTTGTCCATGGCATTTTGCTGATCTAAATATCTGGATCCTAAGTCCTTTCAGACCTGCACAATGACTGGTTTTTCACCATTCTGGACGTTTGCTGATCTGCTCCTGTGATGTCTGCAATGGAACTCTCAGACTGCATTATACTGAAATCAATATGCCACAGTTTTATCGATTCACTATTTCTGTTAACATCACTTTGATGCATTGGACTCTTCTAGTAGATTTGCTACTATAATTCTTCCCCCTCAATTCCCTCTGGAGTGTGCATTCTGAATGCACTTACAATGGACAATCACATTGATATGGTGTCCTTGTTAGTGACTGTGGCTGAACAGTGGGGTCAACTCTCTCCTTAGTGAAGCTTAGTGAAATGTTGTTCTAAATTCCTCACTGAGATACTTTCTTTCCTTCCTCATGTGAAAGGCAAATGGAGTAAGCTTCCCTATCTGAAGGACTTCAAGATTATGTCCTTCTCATAGGGGATTCTGATCCAACACCACCTCAACGATAATATCCTCACCATTGTTTTCAAACTTTACCAGGATCCCAGCCTTTTCTACCTCTGTAGACCCTTCCAGTCCCACAATCCTTTGAGGTATCCTGTTCTAGCCTCCTGCGTATCTCTGATTTTAATCACTCCATCATTGGTGACTGTATCTATATCCCATCTCACCAAATGTCCCTGCATCTCTAACTCTTTGCCCCCTTTTGTATGTTTCTCAAAACGTATGCTTTCGATCTAATTTTGATTATCATATTTGATTTCTCCGCTAGTAAATCAATGTCAAAAATGTCAGAGTGTTTTGCTTTATTGATCTTGATTTTTTTTAAAGCATTTTGGGTCATTTACTATTGTTACTGAAATAGCTCCATCAAGGCCGATATTCTATCAGCAAATCATTCTTTATTTATACGTGCACAGGACATGGACAGTTCAGAGCCAGCCCCTAGAGAGAACTCCTGTGGCTCTGTCAGCCAGAACTCCCTGATTATCCCAGGTTAACAACCACAATTAAAGAACACATAGTCAATGAGATCCACCTCATTCCAATCACTGGTTGAGATGGCCAAATTATATTCCAATCTAATTAGTAATAACTTCAAAGCAGACGAGTTTGATATCTCAGGTACTAAGAGAATTGAGCCATAAGATTCCATGATTTTGAATAAACAAATTAAATTTACCATACAAAGTGTGAAAAGTAAAACAATTTATTGTATATTTATGTACATATATATATATATATAGAACTTATACTCGCATCTCGAATTAACATAGGATAAGTATGGGTTAATAGACAAACTGTCATTGAATGCTCCATACAGTACATCAAATAGAAGTTACAGTCAAAATAGATAGCACATATTTAGAATCATAGAGTTATAGACATGTACAGCAGGAAACAGACCCTTCGGTCCAACTCGTTCATGCCGACCTGATATCCTAACCTAATCTAGTCCCATTTGCCAGCACATGGCCCATCTCCCTCTAAACCCTTCCTGTTCAAACCTCTTGCCCCTCATGATTTTATGAACCTCTATTAGGTCACCCCTCATCCCAAGGAAAACAGCCCTCGCCTATTCAGCCTCTCCCTACAGCTCAAACCCTCTAACCCTGGCTACATCCTTGTAAGAATTATGAGAGCTCAGGAAATCAAATCAGCTACTGAACTAGGTCAACAGATAGTAAGTGTCTCAGCAATCCACCCAAACCTTAGTGATACTTGCGCCACCAAATCTCATTTAAACTTTTTGTCTCCTTCCTAAGAGATATTCCATCTTGACTTTTGAAGATCTATCTTCTGAGCTTCCTCCTTGTCTGAACAATACCAATTCATCTTGGAGGCCTTTGTCTTTGGCAGCAGTATTAATGACCAGGCGACAGGACTCAAATTTAGAATGCCCCAGTGACGGCTCACCATTCGGCAGCTCAATCTCTCCTTCTGAGACTGCGTCACACTGGATTCACAAGACTGTAACTCAGCGCCTTAGAACAAACAAGCAATTCAGAATCAAAACCAGAAGTTGCTGGAAAAAGCTCAGCAGGTCTGGCAGCATCTGTGAAGAGAAATCAGAGTTAACGCCTCGGTCCCAGTGACCCTTCGTCAGAACAGACAGTAACTTGGAAAATGCCGGTTATATGCAGAAGATAAGGTGGGGGCAAGGGGGAAAGAATAAATGATAGATGGGGATAGAGCCCAAAGAGAGAGTTGAACAGACAAAGAGGTGGAAATAACCTGGCTGGGAGGTGTAAATGGAGACAGTTAGTGGCTAACAATAGGCAGTGTATAATGTGATAACAAGGCTTGGTGTGTGGGGTAGGGGCTAGGATATGGGGAAGTTCAGGCCCTAAAATTAATAAACTCGATATTGAGTCTAGAGGGATGCAGTGTTCCCAAGCAGAAAATGAGGTGTTGTTCTTCCAGCTTGTGCTGAACTTCGCTGGAGCACTGCAGCAAACCAGAAACAGAGATGTTGGCCAAGGAACAGGGTGGTCTGTACAAGTGTAGGCAGCTGAAAGTTCAGGGTTTTTTTTGGGGGGTAGAACATAGATGAACATCACGGTCACTCAGTCTATGCTTTGTTTCCCCAGTGTAGGAGAGTCCACATTGTGAGCAGCGAATGCAATAGACTAGATTATGGGAAGCGCAGGTAAAGTGCTGCTTCGCCTGGAAAGTGTGTTTGGGCCCTTGGATACTGAGGAGAGAGGAGGTAAATGAGCAGTGTTACACCTTAGGGAATTACAGGGAAGGTGACGTGGGGCTGTGGGGAGTGTTGTGAGTAAAGGAAGAGTGGACCAGGGTGTCCTGGACGGAACAGTCCCTGAGGAAAGCAGAGAAGGCAGGGGACGGGAATATCTGTCTGATGGGTAGCATCTCACTGGAGGTGGCGGAAATGGCAGCTGATGATTTTCTGGATGTGAATGTTGGTGGGATGGTAGGTAAGAACAAGGGGAACCCTTTTGCTGTTGCAGGAGGGAAGAGAGGGGGTGAGTACAGAAGTGCAGGAGTTGGGTTGGATCTGGTTGAGGGCCCTGTCAACAATGGTGCTGGGGAATCCTCAGTTGAGGAAGAAGGTGGACATTTTGGAGGCTGCCATGTTGAAATTGGCCTTGTTGGAACACATGCGATGGAGACAGAGAAACATGGAGAATGAGTGGAGTCTTTACAGGAAGCAGGGTGCAAGGATGGATAGTGCAGGTAGCTGTGGGAGCCGATGGGCTTATAGTGGATATTAGTGGCCAGTCTATCCCTGGAAATAGAAGCAGAGATGTTGAGGAAGTGAAGGAAGGAGTCAGAATTGGACCAGGTGAAAATGAGGATGGGGTGGAAATTGGAAGCAGAATCGATGAACATTTCCAATTTCAGAGAGGGAAGCAGCACTAATGATATCATCGATGTATCAGAGGAAGTGTTGTGAGTAGGGACCAGAATAGGACTGGAACAAGGAATGTTTCATCTATCCCATAAAGAGACAGGTATAACTGGTGCACGTGTGTGTACCCATGGCCGGCCTTTCTGACATGAAGAAAATGAAACGAGTTAAGAGAGAAGTTGTTGAGGGTGAGGATGAGTTTGGCCAGGCAGGGGAGGGTGGTGATGGGTGGGGACAGTTCAGGCCTTTGCTCCAGGAAGAAGTGGAGGGCCCAGAGACCATCATGGTGGGGGAGGCGACGTGCAAAGGGATTACACGTCCATGGTAAACAGAAGGAGCAACGCAGCTTATCGTGGCAAGCACTGCCGCTGGGTTATTCCACATCACAGTCTTGCATGTTTACCAAACAAATATTCCTCCTGGATGTCCTTGCTCCCCATTCCCACTCTTCCTCTCAAGCCCATTGAACAATCAATGTCTCCAGTAAAAAGCCTCTCACAACGTCTCTGAACTGATGAAGTGCCCTATGATGAGTTAGCCCCAACTTCACAGAGTTTACAGGATGAAACTGCATCCCTTCACCCTGTGCCTGACTAAATTAGACTGGCCTCTGGTCAATTTGGGGAACCTCGCAAAACTCTTCAAGGGAACCTGCCCTTGTTACAAGACAGGAACAAATGTTTCAAGCACTGGAACACTTTGTGCTTAAATGCTATAATCTTGACAGACTGACAGCCCATACATCAAAATAGATAAACAAAAATATGCTCCTTATCACAATTTTTAACTGTGCTGTACAAAAATAAATAAATTGTTGTCATTCGTAATGGTTCCACTGAAACTGCTGAAATGCAAGATACCTTTGTGCCATTGATATGCTTAGATGTGTGTCTCATTATTTTATCATCTAACTCATTGGTAAACACAGTGAATATTTGGTCCCCAATAAAGTGCCACAGATATTCTGCCAATTAGAGAATCTGCTCACTTTCCCCCCTCTCTGACTCCTTCTATTCACATTCTATTGACATTCCTGATGAAAAGCTTATGCTCAAGATGTCAATTCTCCTGCTCCTCAGATGCTGCCTGACTGGCTGTGCTTTTTCAGCGCCACACTTTTTGATTCCTTCTATTCAGCCAATTTCCAAATAAAGTCACTAATCTGCATTCAGTACCATGAGCTTCATCTTTAACCAACAGCCTCTTATTGGAGACTTTACCAAATGCCTTCTGCAAGTTCAGAAAATTAGATCTGTAGGTATTTCCCTGGCTATTACTTTGAGTTAAACTTTACAAATCCATGACAGCTTTTACTGATCAGCTGAAAATAGTTAGGGTTTTCAATCACCTTCCCCTTAATTAGAGACTCCAGGAGTTTCCAACTTCAGATGTTAGGCTATTTGGCCTAGATGATTTGGTTTCTCTTTCCCACTTTTCTTAAATATATCCTTTAGAGATCTAAACTTCTTCCCTGAACATGGCCATATAAGTTTTGAGCTATGAATCTTCTTGCAGACATCTTCTCCAATCCTCATTCTTAAGGTTCTTAAGTTGACTTGGACCATGATCTGCTATCTCATTAGGGTAGTCACTACTGAAGACCAAGAATACAGGGCATCAGACTGGCAGGACTGCAGAACCAAGAGAAAGACTTCACTATGCAAGGGAACAATGTTTATCATAGGCCTTTTATCCACAGGCCCGTGACTAAAGAATACAGCAAAACCACCTGTAATAGGAAAATGGCACAGTTTCATTTGAAAGACATTTTGAGAAAAATCTCAACATATTCTTGGCTAGTCATTGTCTCTTCTCTTCCTGCAGCTGAGGGTAACATTAGTAATCTGCAAATTATATTAGGTGCATGCTTCTGGAAATGGTTATCTTGTCATAACCCTTGTACGTGGAACATAAAGGCACATATTAAAATGCAGTGGACAAAACACCTAAGGGCCTCCGCTGCGGTTAAGGGTGAGAGGGTGGATTGCTCTAAACCTCACCCGTTCCTCATTTTATTTCAGACAGGTCAGGGTGGTCAACAGGAAGGCTGGTGAATCCCACATTCCCCACACTCCTAAATCTGCCCGATAGGGATCGGTGAAATTCTGCCTCAGTTGCCCTATGGTTTCATTCTGATGCATAAAGAAATAAACAAGTAATGATTCAAAGCAAAACAATTTCTCGGTACGGCCACTGCTGTCCATTTCCCACAACTGTTCCACCTTCAGAGCTCCGCAATGTGACTTGTTTAATTAGTTTCATCCCAACACACTGCAGTTACAAATTCAAACAATTATCTTCCACATGTTTATGTGTTACAGATGGTTTGATTAGCACAAACAGAGATCCAAAAGATACCAAACAAATTAACTTAATCGAAAATATAAGAATAATTTAAATTGAACATATTGGCTGCAGTTCCAATAGGACTCTAAAGCAAAATATATATTTTGTACATTCGGTTTATTGTTGGATGAGATATTAAACCAATGCTTCCACTATCCTCTTGGTTAGATGGTGCTTTTTGAAAATGAGCAGGAGTATATTGTCCACTCACCTTGGGCAACATTTATCCCTCAACTAATATTTCTAAAATGGTTCATCTGTTCCTCATAAGAGTTTGCCAATTGAATGTGTTTTCTACATTACAGCAATGATTACCCTTGCAAATAACTATTTGCCTCTGAAGTACTTGTGGACCTTCTGCTGTTGTGAAAGGCTCTGTTTAAGCGTAGAGAGGACGGCACGATGGCTCAGTGGTTAGCATTGCTGCCTCACAGCGCCAGGGGCCTGGGTTCAAATCCCACCTCGAGCAACTGTCTGTGTGGAGTTTTCACATTCTCCCCATGTCTGTGTGGGTTTCCTCCGGGTGCTCTAGTTTCCTCCCACAGTTCAAAGATGTGCAGGTTAGGTGAATTAGCCATGCTAAATTGCCTGTAGTGTCAGGGGTAAATGTAGGGGAATGGGTCTGGCGGGGTTGCTCTTCACAGGGTCGGTGTGGACTTGTTGGGCCGAAGGGCCTGTTTCCACACTGTAGGGAATCTAATCTAATGGTGCTGGAAAAGCATAGCAGGTCAGGCAGCATGGAGAGTCAACATTTCAATCATAAACCCTTCATCAGGAATGAGGCTTGTGGGCCAGGGGAATGGGGCTGGGGGGGAAGGTTGCCAGGAATTCAATGGGTAGATGAAGGTGGGAGAGAAGGTGAAAGGTCAGAGAGGAGGGTAGAGTGGGTAAACGGGAAGGAAGATGGACAGGGAGGACAGGTCAAGATGGCGTTGCTGAGTTGGAAGGTTGGATCTGGGATGAGGTGGGGGGAGGGGAGAAAAGGAAACTGGTGAAATCCACATTAAGCCCATGTGGTTGGAGGGTCTTAAGGCAGAAGTTGAGGCTTTGGAGAGTAAGGGTTTGGCGATGCAGGAGGCCCAGGACCTGCAAGGGGGAGTTAAAGTGTTCAGCCATGGGGCAGTGGGGTTGTTTCTGCATGTACCCCAGAGATGTTCTCTGAAGCATTCTGCAAGTTGGTGTCCTGTCTCCCCAGTGTAGGGGAGAGCACATCAGGAGCAATGATACAGTAAATAACATGGTGTGGAAGTGCAGGTAAATCTCTGATGGATGTGGAAGGCTTCTTTGGGGCCTTGGATGGAGGGGATGGGGGAGGTGTGAGCGCAGGCTTTGCAATTCCTGCGGTGGCAGGGGAAGGTGCCAGGATAGGAGGGTGGATTGGTCGGGTATGTGGACCTGATCAGGTAGTCATGGAGGGAATGGTCTTTGCGGAAAGCAGAAAGGGGTGGGGAAGGAGATATATCCCTGGTAGTGAGTTTGCTTGTTGGTGGCAGAAATGGTGGATCTGGGGTTTGGTGGGGTGGAAGGTAAGGACCGGGGGTTCTGTCCTTGTTGTGGTTGGAGGGGTGGGATTCAAGGGCAGAGGTGCGGGAACTGGATGAGATGCACTGGAGGGCATCATCAACCACGTGGGAAGGACAATTGCAGTCTTTGAAGAAGGAGGCCATCTGGTATGTTTTGTGGTGGAATTGGTTCTCCTGGGAGCAGATGCAGCAGAGTTGGAGGAATTGGGAATAAGGGATAGCATTTTTACAGGAAGGAAGGTGGGAGGAGGTGTAGTCCAGGTAGCTGTGGGAATTGGTGAGTTTGTAGTAGATATGTGTGTTGAGTTGGGCACTGTTAATAGAGATGGAGCAGTCCAGGAAGGGGAGGGAGGTGTCTAGGATGGTCCAGGTGAACTTAAGGATGGGATGGAATGTGTTGGTGAAGTTGGTGAACTGTTCAACCTCCTTGTGGGAGCACGAGACCGTACCGATACAGTCATCAATGTAGCGGAGGAAAAGGTGGGAATGGTGCTGGTGTAGCTGCAGAAGATGGACTGTTCCATGTACCTGACAATGAGGTAGGCACAGCTGATGTCGATGCAGGTGCCCATTGGGTGCCCTTGCTATCCTTGGAGGAAGTGGGAGAATTCTAAGGAGAAATTATTGAGAGTGAGGACCAGTTCAGCGAAATGAATGAGAGTGTCAGTGGAAGGGTACTGATGGGGTCATTGGGAGAGGAAGAAATGGAGGGCTTGGAGGCCCTGGTCATGGCAGATGGAGGTGTAGAGGGATTGGATATCCATGGTGAAGATGAGGCGCTGGAGGCCGGGGAAATAAAAGTCACGGAGGAGGTGGAGGGCGTGGGTGGTGTCCTGAACGTAGGTGGGAGTTCCTGGACCAGGGGGGAGACAGGACGATGTCAAGGTATGTGGAGATGAGTTTGGTGGGGCAGGAGCAGGCCGAGATGATAGGTCGGCTAGGGCAGTCGGTTACATGGAACAGTCCATCTTCCACAACTACACCGGCATCATTCCCCACCTTTTCCTCCACTACATCAATGTCTGTATCAGTGCAACCTCGTGACCCTATGAGGAATTGAACAGTTCATCAACTTCACCAACACATTCCACCCCGGCCTTAAGTTCACCTGGCACCATCTCAGACACCTCCCTCTCCTTCCTGGACTGCTCCATCTCCATTAACAGTGGCCAACTCAAACATGGACATCTACTACAAATCCACTGAATCCCACAGTTACCTGGACTACACCTCCTCCCACCCTGTCTCCAGTAAATATGCTATCCCTTATTCCCATTTTCTTCACCTTTGCCAATCTGCTCCCATTGGGACCAATCCACCATAGAACACACCAGATGTCCTCTTTCTTCAAAGACTGCAATTTCCCCTCCCACATGGCCGATGATGCCCTCCAGCACATCTTCTCCACTCCCAACACCTCCACCTCAAACCCCACCCCTCCAACCACAACAAGGACAGAATCCCTCCAGTCCTCACCTTCCACCCCACCAACCTCCATATACATCGCATCATCCTCCGCCAATTCCACCACCTACAAACAGACCCCACCACCAGGAATATATTTCCCTCCCCAACCCTATCTGCTTTCCACAAATACCATTCCCTCTGCGACTGTCTTGTCAGGTCCACACCCTCCACCAATCCGCCCTACCCTCCTGGTACCTTCCCCTGTCATCGCAAGAATTTCAAAACCTACAACCACACCTCCCCCCTCACCACCTGCACTTCTACATGTCAATTACTGTATCTGTTGCTCCCGATGTGCTCTCTTCTACACTGGGGAGACTGGACGCCGACTTGCAGAACGCTTCAGCGAACATCTCCAGGACACCCGCACAAAACATCTACACTGCCCCAGTGGCCAAATACTTTAACTCCCCCTCATATTCCGCCAAGGACATGCAGGTCCTGGGCCTCCTCCATCGTCAAACCCTTACCACCAGACGCCTTGAGGAAGAACACCTCATCTTCAGCCTTGGAACCCTCCAACTACACAGGATCAATATGGATTTCACCAGCTTCCTCATTTCCCCACCCCCCACCTTATCCCAGATCCAACCTTCCAACTCGGCACCTCCCTCTTGAACTGTCATATCTGTCCATCTTCCTTCCCACCTATCTGTACCACCCTCACCTCTGACCTATCACCTTCACCCCCCCACCTCCATCTACCTATCACGCTCAGCTACCTTCCCCCAGATCCACCCCCCTCCCATTTATCTCTCCGCCCCCTTGGGCCCCACCCACATTCCTGATGAAGAGTTTATGCCCGAAACGTTGATTCTCCTGCTCCTCGGATGCTGTCTGTTCAACCTCCAGCACCACACTCTCGACTCTGAGCTCCAGCACCTGCAGTCCTCACTCTCTCCCTCTGTTTAAGTGTAAGTCCGAGGTTGACAACTGTGAGGTTCCACGCAAATACGGTATAGGTTGATTCAATTTTGCTTTAGCAGCGTTCCCATCATGGAGCGAAGTGTTTAGAGAAATGCAATTGTCCCTAGTGTACTAGCTGGTTTCCTATACTCATGTGTCCCCTACCACTAGTCTATCTGTTTTCACTTTAGTTTTCTGGCAGTCATTCAACACATTCCTTGAAACGTGGTGTCAGAAGTGGCCAGCAGAGATTGTGTGGTTTTTCAGATCTGTGTGAGTCAGCTACTATAAAAACCTACATGTGTTGAGTGAGGTTGGATGGCTGTGACTTAAACCATTCTATGCTGCTGTGGAAATGAAAAGACATATCAGACAGAATTATGGCAAAATCAAGAAATAGCAACTTGATTAAATAAAAAGGCTAACCAAATGAAAGTTAAAAGCTTGCTATTAGCACTAGGAAAAGAGTTGTACAACAGGCAACAGATTGGTGTCATCAAGTCTAAAGTTAATGAATATTTTGTGAATGTTAGAACGATGATTGCAAATAAAGACCCTTAAGTTTGGTGCTTGGAGCAACATCATGAATTTTGCACATGATGAAGTGCCTTAAGATAGCGCCCTAATAATGAAGCCCTTGAATGTTAAGCAAAGGCTTTACGCTGGAACTATCATCAATGCATGAAGACAAGAGAAGCTAAAGGTCCAGTTCAATATTTAAGTTTGGAGTACCAGATTGCACAGAGTAAGCAAAATCCACTCATTGAAGTCTGAAGCTTGAACTATAACCTTACACATGCTAGAAGAGATTTATAGCCTTTTGCAGACCACTAAGCCATTGACGGCTGAACAGACCCAAGAAGATTACCAAGGCAGTTTTAAAGTACTTGGATATCTTCCTGGTGAATATCAGCTGTAAGTATATGAGAGTGTGAGCTCAACCCAGCATCTGTTGAGGAGAGTTTGAGCTGCCCTTAAGTTCCACCAGAAAGACAAGATAAAGCATCTGGAAAAGAAGGAAGTGACAACTCCGGTTTGGATTCGCAGCATGGCAGCAGTGAAACAAACTGGAAAACTAAGAATATGCATAAACACAAAGGATGTTAATAAAGGTTTAACAAGGGGTAGCATGGTGGCTCCGTGGTTAGCACTGCTGCCTCACAGCGCTAGGGAGCTGGGTTCGCTTCTGGCCTTGGGTGACACTCTGGGTGGTATTTGCACATTCTTCTGTGTCTGTGTGGGTTTCTGCTGGGTATGCCTGTTTCCCCCAAAGCTGTACAAGTTAGGTGAATTGACCATGCTAAATTACCCATAGTATTCAGCGATGTGTTGGCCACGGGGAATGCAGGGTGATAGGGTCAGGATGGTCTTGAGAGGGTCAGTGTGGACTCATCGAGCCGAGTGGCATGTTTCCACACTGAAGGAATTCTATTCCATTCTTTCTCACAACCTTGCTTCAGTTTTCACGATGGAAGACACTTGTTCCATCCCAATAGTAAGATGTAATGCAGGTTCTAAAACTGGAGGAGTTTAGAACAATTATCATCGATAGGGAATAAATTCTGAGCAAACCATTGGGATTGAAGGCAGACAAGTTCCCAGGGCCTGCATTCTAAGGTCTTAAAGGAGAGGAAGTGAATTCATTGGTTCCAATATGCCATAATTCCCTGAATGCAGGACAGGTTTCCATTTGACAGGAAAAGTGTTAATATAACATCCTTATTCAAAATAGGAGGGAGACAATGTAGGAAGCTACAGGTGAGTAAGTTTAACATGCGTCATCACGACATGGTGAGAATCCATTATTGAGGAAGGAATAACATTTGGAAAGTCAAAAAGCAATCCATCAGATTCAGTGGGGTTTTATGAGAGGTCAATCATGTTTGACTAATTTGCAAGAATTCTTCAAAGGTGGAGCAAACAAAGTGGATAATGGGAATCTTGTAAACGTAACATATTTGGACTACAGGAAGGCATTTGATAAGGTGCCACACTAAAGATTAGTATACAAGGTAAGATTGCATGAGGTTCAAGGTAATTTATTAGTTTGGACAGAGGATTGTCTCACCAACAGGAAGCAGAGAGTCAGTTTTTCTAGTTGGCAAGATGTAACCAATGGGGTGGGCTCAGTCATCGCGCCCCTACTATTTGCAATCTATATTAAGGACTTGGATGCAAGGACAGAAGGTGCTATAGGCAAGTTGGTAGATGACACTAAAATTGGTGAGAAAATAAGTTGCAATGAGGAAATAAGAAATTCCCAAATGGATATGGATAAGAAAGGTGAATGGGCCAAAATTTGGCAGATGAAGTTTAACATGGATAAGTTGTGATTGTCCATTTTTGTCAGAGGGCTAGATAGGAAACTTATTATCCAAATGGAGAGAAATTTCAGAGTGCTTTGGTGCAGAGGGATCCAGGTGTCCTCATACATGGACTTCAGAAAGCTAGTACATCAGACAATAAGGAAGGCAAATGGAATTTGGAATTTGTTCCTCAAGGAACCGAGTATAAAAGAAGTAAAAGAATATAAAAGGAGTGTTGCTTCAACTGTATAGGCATTAATGAGACTGGACCTGGAGTATTGTGTACAGGGATGACACTCTTGGGAGACCGAACATCCCCGAGGAACATAGAGATTTGCAGACAAACAAGCAATCACAATGTGTATGCATGCCATTAGAACACCTCTGAAAATGTGTTGCTGGTTAAAGCACAGCAGGTTAGGCAGCATCCAAGGAATAGGAAATTCGACGTTTCGGGCATAAGCCCTTCATCAGGAATCAGGAATTATTTTGCCATTAGAACACCTGCATGATTTGAAGATGTGCAGTGCTGAGATTGACAAACGTGAATGTGGCTTGAAGTAATGCACAGTCTTGTTAATGAAGGTTAATTACATTTGTTGACCATGTATAATGGAAGTTTGCAACCGCAAATTATGGTGCATGCCTTTTTCTCATTGAAAGAGTATTTTTTGGAGAAATGAAATTGCATATAGTATGCTAGCTGGCTTTCCATAAGCAGGAAGTGAGGACTGCAGATGCTGGAGATCAGAGCTTAAAAATGTGTTGCTGGAAAAGCGCAGCAGGTCAGGCAGCATCTAAGGAACAGGAGATTCGACGTTTTAGGATTCCTGAAGAAGGGCTTATGCCCGAAACGTCGAATCTCCTGTTCCTTGGATGCTGCCTGACCTGCTGCGTTTTTCCAGCAACACATTTTTAAGCGGCTTTCCATAAGCATGTGATCTCTACTTGTGTTGTAATTGTCCATTGTAGTTTTGTGGCAACCAGTAAATACATCACTTAATCATCAACGAGAAGTGACCATGAACTTCTTTCAGTCACCTTCAACCTGAAACATGGGCTCTAAGTCCTGATCCATTTGTAGTGGATTCTCGGAGTCCTGATCCAGCTGTAGTGGATCCTCGGAGTCCTGATCTAGCTGTAGTGGATCCTCAGAGTCCTGATCTAGCTGTAGTGGATCCTCAGAGTCCTGATCGTTGTAGTGGATCCTCGGAGTCCTGATCCAGCTGTAGTGGATCCTCGGAGTCCTGATCCAGCTGTAGTGGATCCTCGGAGTCCTGATCCAGCTGTGGTGTTGAGAGGTGTAGACCAGCAGTAATGTACAGAACATTTTAATTAGGTCTCCAGTCCTGTATTAAAGACAGACGGTGCAGGGTGAAAGTGAAGACCTGAAAAAAATCCACATTCAGATTTTCAGGACCCTGCTACTTGATCTTGGATCAACTTATCAAATTGAAGAGGAACTTGCTCTGGGTATGACTGGAATGAAGGAAAATAATCGGTGACAGGTTTAATCTATCCAGTGTTTGAAAGAGAATTACTTGGAGAAGTTGTAATTGAGCTGAAAATGTGTTGCTGGAAAAGCACAGCAGGTCAGGCAGCATCCAAGGAACAGGAAATTCGACGTTTCGGGCATAAGCCCTTCATCAGGAATCATTCCTGATGAAGGACTTATGCCCGAAATGTTGAATTTCCTGTTCCTTGGATGCTGCCTGACCTGCTGTGCTTTTCCAGCAACACATTTTCAGCTCTGATCTCCAGCATCTGCAGACCTCACTTTCTCCTCGAAGTTGTAATTGAGACTTGTTGGGATTTGGTTAGCTCATTCGGTTGGAGAGTTGGCTTGTGACACTAACGGTTTGCATTCAATTCCCATTCTGGCGGAGGTCACTGTGAGAGTTCCACCTTCTCAACGTCACCTGAAATGTGGTGACCCTCAGGGTAAACTCACCATCAGTCATCTCCCTCTCTCTGATAAGAGTGTGGGGCTGTGGTGACTTTATCTGAATAGGGACCCACAATCAAGTTCAAACAAATGCCCCAAATTTCACAGAGGCAGATTGACCTCGTCATTTAATTAATTGCACATTTGTTGATCTCTACGTGATTCTCCCATGACAACAGTGACGGCATTTTCAAAGCAAAAATACATTAGAGATCATGAAAGGCACTAAGTAGTCCAGGTTCTTTGTTTCATCTTTCAAGTAAGGTAACAAATGCCTCACAAATTGCACAAGGAAAATGATCAGGGTGAAGTAGGAACTGACATCTAAGCAAAAGGATGATGTGGCAAGCAAAATAACTAGATGGATGAGTTCTATCAAATAGTAACGCATTTAAAGCACTACCAGAAGATATGAGTTTTCTATACTAGGATGCTGAAGGCAGTACCCTTATCTTTTGGAAGAAACAGTGTACAGTCAAATCCAAGACACAATAGTTTTAAATATTCAACATTACTTTTTGATTTTGCTTTTAAACATAATAAATACTTTAAGGGTATAATCATGCCTTTCCGAACATTTTAATAGAATTCCAAGCAAAATACACTTTTCACAGCTCTCTTTGAATTTCCATTAATCTCTCACTTAATTCGTCTCAGTGATTATTTACATTTTATTACAGTAATATATCTCTGGATTGCGCTGTCTCCTGGGGCTGCAGTTACCATTGTATTAATTTTGCCTGTACTTTGAAGTTGAAGATTGAGTAGGAAGATACTGCAGTGGATTTGAAGGAGGTACGGTTTGAGCTTCACCAATTTAAACGTGTTTGTCTTCATATTAAAGTGGAATCCATACAAAATAATGGAAATGGGTAACAACACTCTGGGCTGTCACAGATCTGGTGATCTTTTAGGAATGCAGGTATAGGCCATTCAGCTCCTCAAACCTATTCTATACCATTCAATTAAATCAGAACTAATCCATATCTTCAATCCATCCATTGATTGAACAAAAATGCTTTAGAGGATCTATTGTTGCAGGAAGTAGAATTGGGCACTGAATCAAAAATTAACTTCCTACAACCTTTGCATTCATTCAATACCAAACAATTGAACATCACCCAATTCCTTCACCCTGTTGTGGTTCTGTTCGCCGAGCTGGAAGTTCTTGTTGCAAACGTTTCATCCCCTGGCTAGGCGAAATCATCAGTGCTCTGGAGCCTCCTGCGAAGCGCTACATCAAAGAAGCGCTTCGCAGGAGGCTCCAGAGCACTGATGATGTCGCCTAGCCAGGGGACGAAACGTTTGCAACAAGAACTTCCAACTCGGCGAACAGAACCACAACAATGAGCACCCGAGCTACAAATCTTCGCACAATCCTTTACCCTGTCATTAGTGAATGTGCCTTGAGCCATCTAGACCCCAAGTTGTATAATTCTTTCTCCAAACATCTCCGCCTCTCTCCTTCTCTCCTCACTTCCAAGACAATCCTTACAACTGATCACTATGACCAGTCTGTTGGACATCTTGCCAAACATTTCCTCATGTGGATTTCTGTCCAATTTTATTTCATAATACTGCTGTGAAGCAGTTCATTCATTTTCCAACATTAAAAGCACTTCTTAACTGTAAGATACAGTTACTGTTGTTATTGGTAGCCAGAGAGGTGAAGGACTAGCCAGAACCTGATGTGCCTTTAGCCACTCTTAATTGAACCATCATCCTACCCCATATTGTTGACTGGAGTTGCTCTCTACTTAGTCACCCATAAACTTCTTTATGGGGCCATTAAAAAATGCTGTTTTGAATTTTGAGCCAGATATTCATTTCTTACCTTAGTCTACCCGAGAAGACTTTAGGAAGGGGAATGAGGCTCCTGATGGTGGGACAAGAAAATGGGGTTTTATTTACACTCCTACTTCAGGATCCACATGTGTCTAATTGTAAATTCTACATGCATGCAGGATCATGTGTTGTACATGTAATTACATGATGTTTGCATGTTGTAGGACTGTGTCGCATTTGTGATCACACCAAGAAGGTGGAAGGTGAACTACCCAACCTCTTCAAAACAGTTGACTCTTTTCTAGGTCAGACAGGGTAATAACAGGCAAACATCATTCTCTGCTGGAAGGAAGATCTGGTACCGACTGGGAGAAGTGATCATACACCTGTAGCAAATCATTCTCCCTATTTCAACTGCTGAGTTATCCTCTTGGACATCAATCACTCCACCTTCATTCACAAAGGTGTCTTGACACTGATAAAGAGTGGCCATAATTCATTGTGCCTCCCAGCTAATTCTCCTCCAGATCATGTGGAGAAAAGTGGGGCATTATCTTTCCCAGGAGTAGGAAGAAGCGACTCTCACACTTGACCACTGGAAAAAGGCCAGGATGGGAAATGTGCCCTCTTCATCAGTACACGTGGCAAAAGAAGCCAGATCAGCTGACTTTGTGCATATTCAGGAAATTGGGTGCCAGTTAGATTGCACGGGCAGTGCGTGGCAGGGGGATGCATGGGGACAGGTGAGTTATGGTTTTTTGGCAGGCTAATAACTCCTCAATTTCACTCACAGGATAAGGAGTCATTCAATGCTTTTGAGCGATTCCAGGCAGGAGGAGGAGTGTCCAAGTTGAGAATGATCAAGCCATTTGAGCAGGAGGTCATGGAGACTAAAGTGGGTGTCCATTACAGATAGCGAGGCTGGTCTAGCTGGGTAGCAGAGTGGGAATGATGTTTAGACCTCGGCACACTGGAGTCACATGTGAAACTGTGCTTTCCTCATAAACTGAGCTAATCTTGTCATTCTCCACTGCACGTCACTGCCATAGGCCAAAGCTAATAATACTAACTGATGACTCCACCTCAGATGAAGGTGTGTAATACTGAAAGAATGCACTGCGCACTGTACCACCATACTTTCTCCCTCATTGTCCACCAGCTCAGATACATTCACCTGGCTTTCTGTGGGCCACGTGCAGCTGAGGAAGGCTGTGACCACTGAGGTCTCTGAAAATGAGTGCAATGTTGGGGATCAGGCACTACCTGTTTCCCAGTATAATGTTAGACCATTGGTTTTGGCCACAATGAGTCTGACAGAAGTGCAAAGGCAGACGAGGCATAATGTAAACTTTATTTGGATGATGGCAGAATCCTGTTACTCCTGCCAAAACTCTGGTATATTCGTTTCCTCAATGGAGAAATTGGCAACCATCAGTGAAAGCCAATGTGATCATGTGATCCATTCACCCCAAGGCATAGTCGCCCAGGTGCTGAGATGCAGTGTGTTATGGACAGGTGTATATATTTTCACTTAATGTTTTCTGCTCATTATGAGCATTTGCTGGGCATGGTTCAATTTGTACGGTGTAAACAATGTGGCATGGCTGAACATGCTGGCCTTCCTATAAATGACATCCCACGTAGATTGGCTGAGGTTACAGATCAGTCTGAGAACTGATGTTACTCACACAATCACGGCACTGACTCAGTGGTCAAGGAGCAGGCTCCTGAGAGCTTCATGAACAGAATTGCCTGTACAAAGCCCGCATCGTCGAGGGCAGTCATCTCTATCCATTCCCACATGAGAATGGTCCACTTGTCTTCACATTCAAAGAGTAGAGGAAATATTTGCTGAGGTACGTCCAGATGGAGGATGAAAAGATGGGTTTACAATCAGATCAGGAAATGAAATGATGGTCAGGTTGGTGCATCACTCTTGATCAAAATGATTGAAATGATATTGTCCCTGACATCTCTCTCCCTGGCCCTGATCTCTATGACAGCTGCTGACAGATCTCTGTCCTCCCCTTCATATTCCTCCCAGTTATCTTCATCTGAACAGGTTAGCAGCTCTCACCATGTACTCGGTTGATAATTTTACTTCTCTTTTGCATTGCCAAGTTGTGCAAGACACTGCCGACACCCAGACACCCTTTGTAGCGGGAAATGCAAAATGTTCTCAGACTGCTCAAAACAACCAAAGTGCATTTAAATAACCCTACCACCTCCTCTATGTCTGCCCTTGTTCTGCTGTGTGTAGCATTGTAACAGGCTTTGGGAATGACTCACTAATATCATGAGCAATGTCTGAGCACTTATCACCCATGATCCAATGCTGTCCCTGGGCTGGGGCATCCAACAGGTTCCAGAGCAGGATGTTTTTAAAATGTACGATTTAGGACACCTCTTTGGGGAATGAGCATACACCTACATAGTTCTTTTCTGGTGGTCATGGACAACTTAGAAGTTAAGAGGTTGGAAACTGTTCAGATTTAATCAACTGGCTGTTCCCAAGTTGCTGTAATGGACACTTGCACGGTTGGTTATATCCCATACCTTTGGGAATGACACAGTCATAGAATCCCTACAGTGTCGAAGCAGGCCATTCGGCCCATTGAATCCACACAGCCCCTCCGAGGAGCATCCAACACAGACCCACACCCTTTACTCCCATAAACCCCGCATCCACCATAACCAACCCACCCAATCTACATATCCCGGGACACTATGGGCAATTTAACATGGCCAATCCTGTGAGAGGAAACCAGAGCATCCGGAGAAAAACCCGGGCAGTCATCCAAGAGGGGAATCGAACCTGGGGTTCTGGTACTGTGAGGCAGCAGTGCTAACCACTGAGCCACTGTACCACCCATGGCACTGCAACCAACCACTCTAGTGAGGCTGACTATCAAAGAATGTGACTAATCCTTTGGCCCGTCTGATTAGGGCATAGGTCACCTGTCACATGTACCTATGGGTGTTATTTTCTGCTCCTAGTGGGGATGAAAATAATGGCAGGTGTGATGAATAAATTGGGCAAGACTCCAAAGAACGGATTCTCACCAATAAACTAAACTTTAGGAATGAAGTCCACCTGACCCAGAAAGTAAGTTGACCTTCCTGTCACCTGATGGCGATGTTATGCATTTGCACCTTAGTAATTGCACAACTGGAATTAATTTGGCTTTCCCAACTAACTTCTACCCAATCAGGATGCTCAGCTACTGAATTGCAAATACCTGGTACCTTGGTTTACCACCTTTAACCTCAGGATGCACTTTGCCTTTTCTGCTTCAAGCAAAACATTGTCAATGATTGTGGTCTTCATTTTTGCCGCCAGCGCTGTGGAATGTAACTGAAGATTGACAGTGAACTGCTTGTGGTGGTGAGTAACAGCTTCATGCAGAAGGTCATCCAGCAGCCTGGGTCTTACATTGACACCAAGATACAATGCTGCATATGCTTTGACACAGACCATTGCAGAAAAGACCACAGGCCTCATGAAAATGAGATCTGAGGCCTGGACAGTGTCAAGCAGTGTATCCTAGACAGGGCTTAAAAGTGGATAAATCCCCAGGACCTGATCAGGTGTACCTAAGAACTCTGTGGGAAGCTAGAGAAGTGATTTCTGGGCCTCGTGCTGAGATATTTGTATCATCAATAGTCACAGGTGAGGTGCCGGAAGGCTGGAGGTTGGCAAACGTGGTGCCTCTGTTTAAGAACGGCGGTAAAGACAAGCCAGGGAACTATAGACCGGTCAGCCTGACCTCGGTGGTGAGCAAGTTGTTGGAGGGAATCCTGAGGGACAGGATGTACACGTATTTGGAAAGGCAAGGTCTGATTAGGGATAGTCAATGTGGCTTTGTGTGTGGGAAATCATGTCTCACAAACTTGATTGAGTTGTTTGAAGAAGTAACAAAGAAGATTGATGAGGGCAGAGCAGTAGGTGTGATCTATATGGACTTCAGTAAGGCGTTTGACAAGGTTCCCCATGGGAGACTGATTAGCAAGGTTAGATCTCATGGAGTACAGGGAGAACTAGCCATTTGGATACAGAACTGCCTCAAAGGTAGAAGACAGAGGGTGGTGGTGGAGGGTTGTTTTTCAGACTGGAGGCCTGTGACCAGTGGAATGCCACAAGGATCGGTGCTGGGCCCTCTACTTTTTGTCATTTACATAAATGATTTGGATGTGAGCATAAGAGGTACAGTTAATAAGTTTTCAGATGACACCAAAATTGAAGGTGTAGTGGACAGCGAAAAGGGTTACCTCAGATCATAACAGGATCTGGATCAGATGGGCCAATGGGCTGAGAAGTGGCAGATGGAGTTTAAATCAGATAAATGCACTTTGGGAAAGCAAATCTTAGCAGGACTTATACACTTAATGGTAAGGTCCGAGGGAGTGTTGCTGAACAAAGAGACCTTGGAGTGCAGATTCATAGCTCCTTGAAAGTGGAGCTGCAAGTAGATAGAATAGTGAAGAAGGCATTTGGTATGCTTTCCTTTATTGGTCAGAGTATTGAGTACAGGAGTTGGGAGGTCATGTTGCGGCTGTACAGGACATTGGTTAGGCCACTGTTGGAATATTGCGTGCAATTCTGGTCTCCTTCTTATCGGAAAGATGTTGTGAAACTTGACAGGGTTCAGAAAAGATTTACAAGGATGTTGTCAGGGTTGGAGGATCTGAGCTACAGGGAGAGGCTGAATAGGCTGGGGCTGTTTTCCCTGGATCATCGTAGGCTGAGGGATGACCTAATAGGGGTTTACAAAATTATGAGGGGCATAAATAGGATAAATAGACAAAGTCTTTTCCCTGGGGTCGGGGAGTCCAGAACTAGAGGGCATAGATTTAGGGTGAGAGTTGAAAGATATGAAAGAGACCTAAGGGGCAACGTTTTCACACAGAGGGTGGTATGTGTATGAAATGAGCTGCCAGAGGAAGTAGTGGAGGCTGGTACAATTGCAACATTTAAGAGACATTTGGATGGGCATATGAATAGGTGGGTTTGGAGGTATATGGGCCAGGTGCTGTCGGGTGGGACTAGATTGGATTGGGATATCTGGTCGGCATGGACGGGTTGGACCGAAGGGTCTGTTTCCATGCTGTACATCTCTATGACTCTATGACTCTATGGTTGCCTACAATCTCGTCATGTACTGTACCCTGCACAATCTCAGTCATCAGAGGGGAAGTGTTGGCAGAAAGGGGAAACTTCTGAGGAGGAGGATGTGAGTGAGGATTCTCCTCTGATGGGTCAGAATAACTATCAAGAGGAGGAAGACTGGACAATGTTCCATTGATCCCCCTGACTAGCTGGAGACAGCATTCAGCAACTGTCCCTAGGCTGACTGAGTCCAGAGACAGCTTCTGTACATATTATGTTTACATTTACACAGTTGGTTGTCAGACCTCTGCTTGTTGTGTTCCATACTCCTCATGGATCTAGATGGATTGTCATTCACTTTATTCATGCAGTAAACTGATGACTTCTCTCTTTTAGCTCTGGTTCTGATCTTCTCACCTCAGTAAAAGCTAAAGAATCCATGTAAGCTTTACCTTGGGCCAAAGTTAGCACAACAGCGTCTGGAATTCATCTGGCACTTCCATGGTTATGAGTCACTGGATGATTGTGCTGAAATGTTCTATACAGTAAAGACATACAATTCACAATAGAGACTCTGCCTCTTGATTTGTTCCATAACCTGAGATGCTCCTTAGGTGCCCTGTGATGTTCCAAAATGCCATGAGCCTTCACTGTACCCTTACAATCCTTCCTTATCTTCCTCATTGACAACATTTGCACTAGTACAGGTCTGTCCACTAGCATTCCACTATTTGAATCCAAAATTATGAGAGATGGACATGTGATCTGAACATTGGTAACTCATATCCTTAGGTCTTCTGGTACAGAGTTGAGACCTTTCCATCCTGGAGCCTGTAGGCACATGAGACATTCTGCCATCATTCCAATGGTCATCTCACTGGGCATTCCAGGCCCTGGTACATCCCCTAAACACCAGTGATCCTGAGAGTAATCAGAAGTGCCTTGCCTCCAATCCCCAACTCATCAATGAGTGATTCCCTGACAGCTGAGGCAACCTTTGGTGACCAACCTTGATGATCATCTGAAATAGACTCTAGTTCTGAGTAGCCAGTATCGTTGTGAGTACTCATTGTTGCTTAATTGTGTAATAAAGGTGCATTACATGAAATAGAACTGTATCAAAGTTGTTGCAGGCTATTGATAGCTGGGCCTGAAACTTTAAACCCCTCAAAGGGGCTTTTTTCTCGCAGGTGAGAAGGTCAGACATCTCGTGAGTATCGTGAGAAGAAGCTCCTGCAGTGCTATCCCTCACTACACCTCTCTGTGGGTGCCTCTGTGGCACCAATCCATTGGCCAAAGTGACTCATATCCTCTCGCCTTGCTTTGATACTGATCAAAAATGGCTTGAGCAATCAGATGCACATTGAGTGTAAATCCGATAGCCACTGAACATTCTGCTGGAGCTGGGTCTTCAAGGAAGCTGCCAACGTTTCCATGGAGATAGGTAAACTACTGGAGCCATCACAGTAGACAGGAAATGGATGAATGCCTCAATCTGTTGCTCCAATCTATTGAGCACCTGGGGAGAGTCTGCCTGATATTTCTGGACTTCTCTCTTCAGGTTGACCACTTATGGCTGAGGACAGAAGCACATTGTCTTCCTGGGGCAAGGCAGATGCCTGAGCTCTGGCAGTGCTCGGTGTGTCAGAGACCTCAGGTGTTTCTTCCTCCACCAACTGTGAATCTGTGTGATGTGCTCACTAGATCGTATTCCCTAGTCTACTTGAGACAAGGTGCACCCCACACCAGAATGACAGTCTTTGTGCTGGTGGAAGGTGTAAGTGAACACCTCTGAAGGTTCACAAGCGTCATCCTCAGAGGTGGGGCTGCAGTTGCTGGATTCAGTCTATGAGCTCTTGTGTTGAACCTGGTACTGAGTCCACCATAGGTCCCCTTCCTGACAGCTTACCGGCCACATGTGGTCCAGTTGTCTCCCTTTGACACACAATACATGACTACAACAATGACCGTCCAATAAACCCAAGCCTGGCTCCCTTTGGAAAGCTCCTGCCTTTCCAGCTTCCCAAGCCTGACAGTACCTTGCTGTCCTGCCAATTGAGGACCTTAGGACCAGCAGTGACATCCTCTTGCCAGCCCAATTACTGCACTATTTGAGAAACCAGCCATCAATTTCTTCACCATCACTATTCTCACTTTCTTGTGGAAACTGAACCATCTAAGCTTTTCCTACTCTTGCCATTTGTCAAAGATTTAGACAAAGTCAAACCATCACCTCAGGTCCACAGCTTCATCCGTACATTGTACCTTTAGGGAACGGTAGGCAATGAGTTACCCTTATGTTGCTGATCTAATCTTGAACATTGGTCTTAATTTGGTGTGTCTCCCAATTCAAAAAGTGGGATTTTGTCAATATTCTGCCAGTCTTGGTGTTGCAGCTGGAACTGCATGTCACTTACATTTTCTTTCCTTCTGACTGTTCTCACATGAATATAATTAAAACTCCGAATGCCAGCAGCCTGCATGTAAAATACATTCGACTTCATGGCTGAAAACCACTAATAGCCAACAATTCTACATCGACGGACCCCTCTGTTAAAGAGCATCCTTGTCAAACAGGAAGGCCGAAATCACGGCTAAAACTTTCCTTCCCTACTCCATTGCAATTAACATACAAGCACAAAGGTATGTTTCAAATTAAATTTCACAAGGAAATATTTCACCTTCTCCATGAGTGCTTCATCATTATTTGTTGAGACTAGATGGCCCATTGGTGTAAGGTTTTAGGGTTGATTGGCAATTGATGCACTGCTTTCAAGCTTTCTCTACTTCAATAATTTCAAAGTTATCTGATTTTTTCTCCACATAATAGTTAATGCAGTGTTTTGAAGTTGGCACAAAGAAAATTCTTCTTAATTTGGAGTGGAGCGGAATGGCTACACCTTAATTCCTACGTCAGTATGGTCAACATCTAAGTCTCTAAAAGGGTGGGCAAAGTGACCAACTTCACATGGTCAATAGCCGACTAGAATAGCCATTTATTGTCACATGTATTTTTGAAAAAGGTACAGTGACAAGTTTTATTAGGCATCATACCACGGCATCTACATTAATGACAGAAGATATAAATAAGAAAATACATCACATTTCAATTAAGGGTTCCTGGAAAGCCAGGCCAAAACTGCCACGCAAGGCCAAGCCGAGACCACCTTGGCCATGCCAGGTCTAGACCCTCACACTAGGCTGCTGGAATACCCAGAAGCCCCTGAAGAAGATCTCTGTGCCAGGCCAAGATCGCTCCTTTTGGACAAGACCATCACACTGGGAGGCGGCCACACTATGAGACCGTCCTACCAGATGCCAGGCCTATACCACCATTCCAGACCAACTGAAGCCTCCTCATCTCTGGGATGGGGCTGGGAGAAGACACTTTCTGCTGAAATTGTTGAAAGAAGCTAAGGTCCCACAATAAATGGGAACATTTTTAAAAGAATAACGTAACGAGAAAAAGAATGTAAAGTGGATGGAGTAGATGAGCCCACATGTTGGGCTGCTACTCCACCACCATCACTCTGCAAGGTAGAGCAGGCACTGCTGATTTAAGCAAGCATCTGGTGATAAGGACAATTCAACTTCCATGGCTATCAAGGTTATTAAATTGAAGAGAGATGGGAGGGCAGAAAAAAACAGACGTATCTTGTCTGTATGGCCCTTGACTGGATCATCTCAAAGTCTTGAGGGTCCTGAGTGGGAGTCAAACTTTCTGGAAGATCAAGAGAAAGCATGTGACAACAATTATCTTTGATGATATCAAAGTTGGTAACCTAGAAACAACCATTGCAGATATGGGCCCTTGAGCTTGGAGCCCAGAGCAGAAGGACAGACCCAGTTGACTCACTGAAGTCTGGCCAGTTATCCCTCACTAGTGCTGGTGACTCCATTCCCTCTTCATGGACACATTCACATTTTCCCACTGTAACACCAACAGCAGACTCAAATACAAACAGCAGTGTGATAACGGCCAGCTAATCGATCAGGATGATGCAAGTATCATTCATCCCTTCCCATCATCCTTTAGGTGTCAGCTGTTGGTCTGATGGGAGATGTTGCTATGAGGTGGACTCCACCTGAATCATTCCAGGACCAAAGTGCTAGTGAATGGTATAACTAGGGATGTGGATAGGATTTAAACTAAATAGTGAGGGAAAAAGGATGGGGTTCAGTCGCATTGCAAATTATGGAAAATTTTAAAGAGGAGAGGGCTCAACAAAATTTATTAAAGTTTCCAGGACAAGAAATAGAACAGAGTACAGAAAGGTCAGGAATATAACATCAGGCACAGCAAATAAGGAGACAAAAATGAGAAGGGCGATGGTCAATGCAGGACTGAGGGTGTTGTACTTGAATGGACTCAGTATACAATCAAGGTACAGGAGCTTGTGGGACAGGCTGAAATTGGCTGGCATGATGCTGTGGGTATCACAGAGACGTGGCTGCTAAGGAATCAGGCCTGGGAACTAATTATCCAAGGATACACGTCCTATTGAAGGGCCAGGCAAATGGGTACAGATGGTGGGGTTGCCTTGTTAGTAAGAAATGAAATTAAATTGGTAATAAGAAGTGATATTGAGTCAGAAGGCATAGAATGCTTGTGGGGAGAGTTGAGCAACTGCAAAGGAAAAAGATTCTGTTGGGAGTTGTGTGTGGGCCTCCTAGTAGTAGTCAAAGAAAACAGATCAGGAGATCGAAAAGACTTGTAAAAAGGCACTATTACAATAATCATGGGAACTTTAATACACGGGGGACTGGAAAAATCAGATTGGTGTAGATATTAAGGAGAGGAACTTATGGAATGTCCACAAGATGGTTTATGGGAGCAGCTTGTGGTAGAGCCAACTAGGGAACAGCCAAATCTGAATTTGGTGACATGTAATGAGGCAAACTTGATTAGAGAGTTTAAATGGAAGGACCTTTAAGAGGCAATGACCATAATATGCTAGAATTATGCAGTTTGAGAGGGCAAAGCTGGAATCAGATGCCATGGCATTATAATTAAGTAATGGTAACTACAGAGACATGAGGGAGGAGCTAGCCAGAGTCAATTGGAAGTGGATCCTAACAGTGAATTTGGTGGAGCAGTAATGACAGGGGTTTCTAAGGTAGTTCAGGAGTCACAACAGTAATTAATCCTTGGGAAGAAGAAACATACTAAGGGGAGGAATTGGCAACCATGGCTGTTGAAGGAACTCAAGGAGAACACCAAAGAAACAGACAGGTATACAATGTGGTGAAGATTATTGGGAATTTAGAGGATTGGGAAGCCTTTGAAAGGCAGCAGATGATAACTAAAAAAAGCATTGGGGGAGGGTTAGAAGACGAAATTTGAGAGTAAGCTAGCCAATAATATCAAAATGTTTTTTTTTAGATACATAAAAGGTAAGAGATAGGCAAGAGTGGACTTTGGGCCACTGGGAAATGAGGTTTGAGAAGTGGTAATGAGGAACAAAGAAATAGAGGAGGAACTGAATAGGTACTTTACATCAGTCTTAACAGGGGAAGATACCCCAATTTCAAGAGAATCATAGGGCAAAGGTGAGTGTAGTGGGCATCATTAAAGAGAAGATGCTGGGGAAGCTGTAGGTGAATATATAACCTGGACCAGATGGCCTACATCCCAGAGCTCTGAAGGAGGTAACTAAGGAGATTGTACAGGTATTGATGGTGATCTTTCAGGAACCATTGGAATCAGGGAGGGTCACAAAGGAATGAAAACTGGCTAATGTAACACTCCGTGTTTATTAAAGGAAAGAGGCAGAAGATGGGAAATTATAGGCCTTGGGACCATGACTATCACATTATACATTAATGATCTAGACAAAGGAACTGAGGGCATTGTTGCTACGTTTGCAGATGATACAAACATAGATGGAGGGACAGGTCATGTTGTGGAAGCAGAGAGGCTGCAGAAGAACTTGGACAGGCTAGGACAATGGGCAAAAAAGTGACAGGTGGAATACAATGTGGGGAAGCATGGGGTTATGCAGTAGAGGTATAGACTATTTTCAAAATGGGGTAAGGTTTCAAAAATCAAAAGCACAGAGGAACTTGGGAGCCCCAGTTCAGGATTCTCTTCAGGTTAACATGCAGGTTCAGTTGGGAATTAGGAAGGCAAATGCAGCATTAGCATTCATTTCAACAGGCTAGAATACAAAAGCCGAGATATACTGTGGAGGCTATATAAGACTCTGGTCAAACCATGTTTGGAATATTGTGAACAGTTTGGGCCCTGCATTTAAGGAAGGATGTGCTGTCCTTGGAAGGGGATCCAGAGGAGGTTTCCATGAATATTCCGGTGATGAAGGGCTCTTCTTATGAGGGACGATTGAGGACTTTGGGTCTGCATCCAATGGAGTTTAGAAAGATGAAACTTACAGAACACAGAGAGGCTCAGACAGCATGGATGTGGTGAAGATGTTTCCCCTAGGAGGAGAGACTAGGACCAAAGTGAAGGGATGACCCTTTAGAAATGAGATGAGTAATCCATTGCCACAGAGCTGTGGAAGACACATCAGTGAGTATATTTAACACAGAAATAGATAGGTTTTTGATTGATAAGGAGTTTAAGGGTTACCAGAACAAGGCATGAGAATAGGGTTGAGAAACATATCAGGCACCATTAAATGGTGAAGCTGAATGGTCTAATTGTCCTCCTATGCCTTACGGTCTATGGTTCCACAGAAGAAGTCCCATCTCACATTCAGAAGACACAGGGTTCAAACATTACATGATCAGAAAATCTGGACTGAAATACCAGCCTAGTATTTAATGAATGCAGCATTGTTGGAGATCCTGCCATTTAGATGAGATATTAAACCAAGGTTCAGATCATTTTTCTCAGATATATGCCAGAGATGTCCTGGCATTATTGTGTAAAAGGGCAGGGGAGTTCTCCATGCTGACCTGGCCATTATTTATCCTTTGCAATCACAGAGAATACTGGAGAAACTCAGCAAGTCTGCTGGGGAGGCATGGAAGAGAAACAGAGTGATGTTTTGAGTCTGGTCTGACAGTTCTTCCATTCTGAAGAAGGGTCAGAATGCTATCTCTGTTTTTCTTTCTCCACAGATGCTGCCAGATCTGCTGAGTTTCTCCAGCGATCTTTCTATTTATTTCTGATTTCCTGCATCCATAGTATTTTGCCTTTATTCAAATATTTATCCCTCAACTAACATCAGTTAAATAAAAATCAAATTTTTAAGTCTTTCTGACATTTACTCGCTGTTTGTGGTGCTTTGCTATATGGGTACTCACATTTCTTATATTACAACATTTATAAGAAATCATCTGTAAAGCACTTTAAGACATCCTGAGATTGTATGAGGTGCTACAAGAAATGTAAATCTTTCTGTCAAGGTAGAGGAGCTCCCATGGTGAAAGCTGGAACTCAATTTGATACCTCATCTGAAGGACGGTATCTCCAATAGTACAATATTCATGTAGTACCATACTAAAGTGTCAATCTGGATTTTGCAAATAACAATTAAACCTCATAATAATGAGACAGAACAAATATTAATGTTGCAAGCATCTAGGCAGTGCAACCAGAAACTGGGGTAAACCAGTGGTTGTTATTTTTATTATATTTGAAATACACTGTGGAAAAAACACTTGGAGATATTACTAAATTATGTATTAATAGAGAAATAAAATCCTGTATGCATATAAAGAAAGGAAATAAATTGCTGGTTTGAGTGTCTATTGTGAAATGGCTAACTTGCCTCAGGCTGTCAGGAACTGGCAATTGTCCAGAATTTAATCACTTCAGAGGTTTATCGATTTCTCTCATGGGTCTCCAGCACTAGATTTGTAGCTGTTCCTTTTACGATTTTCCGGAATGCTATGCCATGGAGAAAAATTGTGTGAAATTTTTTGCAGCTTGTGCCCACTGTCAACCAGGCCGATGACAAGGAATCCTCTCGGGATAAGTTGAAACTTCGGCTAAAGCAAAGGGACTGGACTTTAGTCTTCTGAAAGAACTGGCCGCAGTTAAAAGCTTACATTTTAATTTATTCATAAATCTTACATTGGGGTGTCCAGAGTAAAGAGCATAACCCTAAAACGCAAGTAAGGACATTCTGGGGACAATGTCAGGGAATACCTATCCAACCAAAAGATAATGAACATTGAAATCTTTGTAAATAAAGGTCTTGAATATAGGGATGTTGTGGCAAATCTCTATAAAAATATGGCTGCCGTAACAAGAGTAAGTTAAAAATCACACAACATCAGGTTATGGTCCAAAAGGTTTATTTGGAGGCACTAGCTTTCAAAGCACTGCTCCTTTATCAGGTGGTTGTAGAAGCAGTACTTTGAAAGCTAGTGCCTCCAAATTAACCTGTCACACTACAACCTGGTGCTGTGTGATTTTTAACTTTGGGTGCAAGTGGGTACTGCAGATGCTGGAGATTAGAGTCAAGATTAGAGTAGTGCTGGAAAAGCACAGCAGGTCACACAGGATCCGAGGAGCAGGAAAATCAATGTTTTAGGCAAAAGTTCTTTGTCAAGAATGTCTGATTTTTAACCTTGTCCACCCCAGCCCAACAGCAGCTCCTCCAAATCATGACATTTAGGGTATTGCATCTTATTATGATCAACACATTTTAGGAAGGATGTGAGGGTACAAAGATTGTTCAAAGGATGAAGAATTTTGCCTATAGAGTTGGGTTGTAGAAACTGGGTTGTTTCTCTTGTAGTATATATGATTGAGGTGAGATCGATAGATGTGCACAAGATTAAGGAAGTAGAAATGATCAGTGATTTCAGAGTGAGATGGACAATTGACGGAAATAAACTTACTGGGCTACAAGGGTGGAAGTAGAAGTGGAGTCATGGGGTTGATTGGATAGTTCAGCAGAGAGCCAAATGAACCTGATGGGCTGATGGGCTGACTAGACTACTTCTGCGCATACTAACTGTCTGATTCCTACATTGAGGCACACATTAGGTGAGGAATGGAGAGATGGTGAAGCATTTGATAGTGTAAAGATTTCTGTAGAACCCTGGGGACCTAATACCTCCACTCAGAATCCAACTTTCATTCCGACATTCCAACCAGAACTCGACCAACAAACACATCGAGTTAGACCCGATCTACTACCCCCTGAGAAAAAGAACAGGAAATGACATCACCACAGGAAATGACATCACTAACCCAAAGAATCCCAAACATATAACTTGAAAGCAGGAATTATGTACAGTGTTTCGCCTGAGGCCCACTGAAGATGTTACCTAGTATGGTGATGAAACATCTGGAAATAAACCTTCTAGCTCAGCGAGCAAACCAACATCCAGAACCTCAACCTGAGCTACAAATCTTCTCAAAACTTGCTAGAATCCAACTTTGCCTCAATTCATGCAGAGAACATGTGCCTGCCCTAAACACGGACTTTTGACAATGTGAAAAAGATGAGGACAGGTGAGAGAGGATTTACTTTGCAAGTGTCCTGGCAGTTCAATAAAGCTGGTGTATAGGTCAACCCAAAGGTGCAAGTGGGGCCAATCTGGGTCCTGGATTGAAGGATCGTCCCCTACCCCACTACCTTTTCTCTTTCTCTGCTTAATGTCATTGATTACTGAAATTGAGTTAAAAGAAATCTTTAAAACATGGCACTAGGTTTTATGAGCTGCTTTCAAATGCCTCCTTTACTGCATCCCTCCTCTAGTGGGCACCTGACATACCCATAGCAGTACAGATGCCTGCTGCTGGCACCTAACAGTGGAAGAGATCAAGGTGCCCACGCTAGCCCCTATGGTAACCTAGCTCTTTCCTTGTTCTTTCTCTACACAGATTATGGATCAGATTAAAACATGCCTTGTGTCACAACATGTTCATCCACTGAGCCACCGGGAAAACAAGATCTCAGTGATTTTATAATCCAGCTGAGCTGTTCCATTCCCCCACCAGTGGTAGATATCCTGCTGCAGTATTCTAGAACAAAAAATCCACACTACTCCAGTCAGTGAGAATATGTCTGTTAATTCTGCCTCTCACTCAGGAGACTGGGATCTCTTGATATTTGTTGACAGTTGAATTCCTATAATTGCTATCCATATGATTGATTGTGTAATTCCGGCAGAGTAATGATAATCCAGAGCTACATTTCACTCTCTGATCTATTCATTGTAGCTAATGGGTGCTGAATGACATAGGAGCACATTTGCCACTTTAAATGGCACAGTCTGTAGATCGCTGTTTGAACAATATGTCATTTAAGTTGTCAGATATAATTTTTCTCTGGGCTTTCCTACATCTCTAATTGGTGCAAAGAAAAAAAAAATTAGGTTGAGCTAAAAGGATTAAATTGTACAGTCGGTTTGCATAGACTGGGCTTGTATTATCTTCAATGTAGAAACTTCAGAGGTGATCTATTTCAGAATTCCTACATTACAACAGTGTAGTTATTGACTCTGAAGAGCTTCTGGATGTTCTAAGATCATGAATGTGCTATGTCAATGCGCATTTATAGCACAATGGAAGTCTGTCTTCTTGTCAAGTGCTTCAATGCATTCAAGTTGTGAACAGGGTAGATAGAGAGAGGTTGCTAAATCCAGGACAGAAGGGCAAACCATTCAACCACACAACCTTGGTCATTCAGGAGTGATAGGAGGATGAACCACACAAAAACAGTCAACCAACAACACGAGCGAGAGTATAAATCATCTTCAAATCGAAGGGCAAACACTGACTAGAATGTCAGATTCTCTCCTCCTTAAAAGCTGCTATGGTTATGTAAGTTGAAAATCTTAAGATGATAGATTAATATCTTAATATTGATGATAGATTTGTGGGCAGAACCTCTTAGGAGGTCAAAGGTATAAGACCCAACATCCAGGGCACCATCATTTTCTCTCTAAAAATGTCTATCATTTCAATATAACCTACAATTAGTTGCCAACGTCTATTAAACCACTATGAGTTGAATAAACAGGACCCTTCTATTTACTGTAGATTAAAACATTGATTTTCTCATACCACGCTACACCAAGCAGGCCCTGTAGATCTCGGCTAGTGCCAGAAAATCTACTACACAGAATGTAACTCAGTGAGGTGAACAAACAGCCATGACAGACTCACGTCTGATGTTAAATGCTGATGTGACTTGGAGAAAAAAGGTCATGCAGAAGATTCGGCTTCCTTCTGTTTCCAGGCAGGACCCTCAGTAATAGAGACAGAGGTCATGCCAGAAAGAAACAGGCTTTAAATGGTAGAACTGCGGAAAGGAGCATGTCACGTTCATCAATATTGCAATTGGTGAGGTGAATGAGAATGTCTAAACCAATGAACGATTTGAAGTAAAGACTCCACCTAGCTCAGCACAAGTCTGCATAGAGATTGAAAATAAAAAAAATTGCTGATGCAGTTTGAAGAAATAGTGCACACAATTAAAGGAAGCCACCACTGAGAAAGGATGACCAATATCCTGTGATTCTAAATACTGAAAACAAAATGTCTGTCCCAGCAGGGAAGATGTCCTCGGTGAAGGAAATTCAAAACATTAATAGTGTCCAAACTAAAGGGACCTACAGACCTCAGACTGTCAGGAAAAGAATGATAGACAATGGTCTTCAACTAGCAAACCACAAGTCCTCCTTTTCAAAGAATGGTGAGGTCTCCTGGTCACCTGACTCTGTAAAGTCTGTGAGGGACAGGTAATGGTAAACATACACAAAAGTGCAATATTAATGACAGGAAGAAATCTCGGGACAAATGCTGTATATGGGCTCAAAAGGTCCTGAAAGTGTTAATATTGAGTAGTGCCATATGCTTGACCCAGGATAACAAGATCATATGGATATGTGAGCAGAACAGCTTAGAATCTTGAAGGATTAAGTTTTAATATCCAGGTCATCCACATTGTTACACAGAGTTTGTCAATCATATCAATGTAACAAGTAATTAGTTGCTAACTTGCAATAAACTACTTGTTCAATGCAATAGCTTCTTCGAGAAAAAAACAGTATGTAGTTTATTCAACAACTCTAGACTAAGCAGGCCCTACAAGGAAACAGGATGGAAGCAACAAACCACCACATGGTGAGGTGCAAGCCTGATTTAGCTGTACAAACAACATGGCCGACTCCTATTCCTATGGGCCATGAACATCCCAGACATCCTCAGAAGCTCTAAAACTAGGATTATGGTTATTTCTATTTGAACTTGTGCGTGGAGTGACAGCTATGATGGTTTACATTTATATAGTATCTACACGTGGAAAAATATCCCAAAATGTTTCGCAGAGGAGAACAGCTAACAACAAGCATACAGAGAGAGTTGAGCAGAGATAACAAAAAGCACAAGTGAAAACTATTTTGAGATGGTGCAGAAAGAGGAAGTGACACAAAGTGTTCAGAATGGAAGTTCTAGTGAATAGGGCAAGGCAACTGATAGCTGTGCTGGCACTACACAGTCAGCAAATCTATTGGGCAGCACCAATTAAAATAAAGCCAGGCACAAGGTTCATGAACTGCAGGGCTATAAAACTGTGACAATAAGACAGACCTGATTCAAAGAAAGGGAAATTAGAAACTTAATATTTAAGACATTCAGGGAAGATGGTGAAAGAAATCGTGTTGTGTTAATCACATTGATTAGCACTGCAACGTTGTTATATTTGAATGATCAAAGAACAATAGAAGAGCTTCTTTACTAACAATTGCATATGATGGCCATTCAATAGTGGGAACAAGATACAGAAGCAATTTTTCAGACAATTTTCTGAAAGGTGCAAGAACCGCATAGGATAATGAGGAACTTCAACTATTCTGCCTTAGACTGTGATACTAGCACCGTGAAGAGTGAAGAGAGAAAAGGATTTCGAAAGGAACATAATAGATTTTTTTTGATTGGTGTGTTTCCAATCCATTGAAGCTGAAAGCAGTGCTGGACCTATGAAGAGTGAGGGTAAAAAATGAGGTCTGCAGATGCTGGAGGTCACAGTTGAAAATGTGTTGCTGATTAAAGCACAGCAGGTCAGGCAGCATCCAAGGAATAGGAAATTCGACGTTTCAGGCATAAGCCCTTCATCAGGAATGAGGAGAGGGTGGCAGGCAGGTTAAGATACCTTTACGTCGAATTTCCTATTCCTTGGATGCTGCCTGACCTGCTGTGCTTTAACCAGCAATGCATTTTCAACTATGAAGAGTGAGCTGGGAAAACTAAAGTATGTTCTAACTCTTTTCAATCATCTTTAGAAATAGAAGCTGGTTTCAGAGGACACAATAATTACAAACATATATCTCTGTTCAAAAAGAGATAAAATAAACTTTCTAATCGTGAGTGAATCTACATAACTTGCTAAAACTGTGAGCAACAATAATCAAGGAAAAAATCAATTGGCATTTGGGAAATCATGGATTCCTAAATTAAAATTGACATGGATTCCTTAAAGGATGTCATCATTAACTAACGTGATTGAGTTCTTTGATGAAATAATACAAAGAGTTAATGTTTACATTGTGACTTATGCATATATGGACTTTCAAGAGGCATTTGAGAAAGTGTCACATAAAAGACCAATTAGCAAAATTAGAATCCATGGGATTAAAGCAACAAAATAAAGGAGTAACATGGGTAAAATAAGTAGAAAGAGAGCACATAGTTGTGTTAATATTTCAATCTGGAGTAAATAATATTCGCCAGCTACAAATTATTAGAAACATTGCCTTTTTTTTGATATTTACTAATAAGCAGGACCGGGCTAGATAAAGAATAATTTCAAATCTTGCAGGTGCACAGTCACATTGCAGATGAAAGTCAATGCAAAGATGTCAGAAAAATATAGACCAATGAGTCCCACATCGGTGGTTTGGAAACTGTCGGAGAGAATCCTTAGGCATAGAATTTATGTGCATGGCCTAATGAGAGACAGTCAGATGGCTTTGTGCAGGACAAGTCATGTCTGACTAACTTGATTGAATTTTTCAAGGAAGTGACAAAGGTGATCAATGAGGGTAGAGCAATGGCTGCTGTCTACAATGATTTTAGTGAGGCTCTCGACAAGGTCCCTCATGATAGGTTCAGCCAGAAAATTAAGATGCATGAGATCCACTCTATGGTCATTGGCCGCATAGAGTGAGAATTGTCTTGCCCTTAGAAGAGAGAGGGTAGTGGTGGAAGGTTGTTTTTTAGACTGGAGGTCCATGACTATTGGTGTTCTGCAGAGATTTGTATTGGGACCTCTGCTATTTGTGATATATATATAAATGACTTGGATGAAAATGTAGATAGGTGGGTTAGTAAGTATGGAGATGACACAAAGATCAGTAGTTGTCAAAGGATGCAACAGGATATAGATCAGTTACAGATATGAGCGGATAAATGGCAAACCGAATTTAATCCAGGAAAGTGTGAGGTGCTGCACTTAAGGAGATCAAATATTCAGGAAAAGTATACAGCTAATGGCAGGACCCTAAACAGCATTGATATACAGAGGGGTCTTGGGGTTCAAATCCGTATCTCCCTGAAAGTGGCTACACAAAAAGATAGGGTGGTAAAGAAAGCATATGGCATGCTTGCCTTTATTGGTCAGGGAACTGAGTTCAAGAGTCAGGATGTCATGTTGCAGCTTTATGTGACTTTGTTTAGGCCCCATTTAGAGTATTGCATTCAATTCTGGTTCCCAAATTACAGGAAAGCTGTGGAGGCTTTGGATTGCGTGGGGAAGAGGTTTACAAGGATGCTGCCTGGATTAGAGGGTATGAGCTGTAAGGAGAGGCTAGAAAAACTCGGGTTGTTTTGTCTGGAGCGGCGGAGGCTGAGGGGAGACTTGATCGAAGTCTATAAAATTATGGGGTGCATTGATAGTGTTGACAATCACAATCCTTTCTCAGAGTTGAAATGTCTAAAACTAGGGGACATGCATTTAAGGTGAGAGGGAGCAAGTTCAAACGAGATGTAAAGGGTAAGTTGTTTACACAGAGAGTGGTAGGACTCAGGAACACACTGCCTGGGGTGGTGGTGGAGAGAGATATGATTAGATTAGATTAGATTCCCTACCTTGTGGAAACAGGCCCTTCAGCCCAACAAGTCCACACCGACCCTCCAAAGAGTAACCCGCCCAGACCCATTCCCCTTTGACTAATGCACCTAACACTTAGCATGGCCAATTTAACATGGCCAATTCACCTAACCTGCACACCTTTGGACTGTGGGAGGAAACTGGAGCACCCGGAGAAAACCCATGCAGACACGGGGAGAACGTACAAACTCCACACAGACAGTCGGCCGAGGCTGGAATCGAACCTGTGTCCCTAATAGGGGCAGTAAAGGGATTTTTAGACATATACATGAAGGTGCAAGGAATGGAGGGATATGGGCCGGCAGAAGGGATTAGTTTAATTTGGCATCATGTTTGGCACAACATCGTGGGCCGAAGGGCCCATTTCTGTGCTGTACTGTCCTATCTTCTATGTGTGGAGTGATAGATTTTGGTCATTAAATGAAGGCAGGTGGTATAAACCGAATTTTAATTTTATGAGACTGCAAGAAATGAGGAGATCTGAAGTTGTATGCACACAAATCTTTAAAGGTAGCAGGACAAATTGAGAAAGCTGTCAAATAAGCCAAAGGACTTTTGGCTTTATTGATAGAGCAATAGAGAACAAAAGCAAGACATTACGTTAAATCTTGGTCAAATATTGGTTCAAGCTCAGCTAGACGTGTTCAGATCTGGCTACCACACTTTAGGAGGAATATTCTAATCTTGGAGAAGGTGGAGAAGAGAAGATCTGTGCAGGCTAGATGCATCGGACATGCTAAATTGCCCAGAATGTCCAGGAATGAAAGGCTAGGTGGATTAGTCACAGGGAATGCGAGGTTACAGGGATAGGATGGATGTCTGGGTGGGATGCTCTTCAGAGAGCCAGTGCAGACACAAGGGGCTGAATGGCCTTTTCCACATTGTAGGGGTTCTATGATTCTATTTGCAAAATGGTATCACAAGTATAGATGTAAGCTATGTGGGGAGCAGATTTCCTGCAGAGCAGAGAAAAGTTAGGAGAATTTTGAGGAAAGGTCATTCACCCTGTCAACCTTCTTTTTCTCACTGCGGAAAGGGAACCGGTAGACAGTGCAGGGATCCCCTGTGACCATTCCCCTCAATAATAAGTATACCGTTTTGGATACTGTTGAGGGGGATGACTTACCAGGGGAAAGTAGTGGGGCACAGGGCTCTGGCACAGAGTCTGCCCCTGCTGTTCAGAAGGGAAAGGGGAAGAGGAGCAGAGCAATAGTCATTGGGGACTCCATAGTTAGGGGGACAGATAGAAGGTTCTGTGGGGATGAGAGAGACTCACAGTTGGTGTGTTGCCTCCCAGGTGCCAGGGTTCGTGATGTCTCTGATCGTGTTTTTTGGGATCCTTAAGGGGGAGGGGGAGCAGCCCCAAGTCATAGTCCACATAGGCACCAATGACACAGGTAGGAAGAGAGATAGGGATTTAAGGCAGAAATTCAGGGAGCTATGATGGAAGCTTAGAGCTAGGATAAACAGAGTTGTTGTCTCTGGTTTGTTGCCCGTGCCACGTGCTAGTGAGGCAAGGAATAGGGAGAGAGAGGAGTTGAACACGTGGCTACAGGGATGGTGCAGGAGGGAGGGGTTTGGAATATTGGATAATTGGGGCTCTTTTTGGGGTAAGTGGGACCTCTAAAAGCAGGATGGTCTTCATCTAAACCAGAGGGGTGCCAACATCCTGGGGGGGAAATTCGCTAAGGCTATTGGGGTGGGTTTAAACTAATCCAGCAGGGGGATGGAAACCAAAATTGTTGTTCGATTATAGAAAAGGTTGAGAGTAGGGAGGTCTGAAATCAAGGTTCCGGGACGCAAGATGGCACCGGCAAGCAAGAAGTTGGTTTGAAGTGTGTCTACTTCAATGCCAGGAGCATCCGGAATAAGGTGGGTGAACTTGCAGCATAGTTTGGTACCTGGGACTTCGATGTTTTGGCCATTTCAGAGACATGGATAGAGCAGGGACAGGAATGGTTGTTGCAGGTTCCAGGATTTAGATGTTTCAGTAAGAATGGAGAAGATGGTAAAAGAGGGGGAGGTGTGGCATTGTTGGTCAAGGACAGTATTACAGTTGCAGAAAGGATATTTAGGGACTCGTCAACTGAGGTAGTATGGGCTGAGGTTAGAAACAGGAAAGGAGAGGTCACCCTGTTGGGAGTTTTCTATAGGCCTCCGAACAATTCCAGAGATGTAGAGGAAAGGATAGCAAAGATGATTCTCGATAGGAATGAGAGAGACAGGGTAGTTGTCATGGGGGACTTCAACTTTCCAAATATTGACTAGAAGCACTATAGTACAAGTACTATAAATGGGTCAGTTTTTGTCCAGTGTGTGCAGGAGGGCTTCCTGACACCGTATGTAGACTGGCCAACAAAGGGTGAAGCCACATTAGATTTGATACTGGGTAATGAGCCCGGCCAGGTGTTAGACTTGGAAGTAGGTGAGCACTTTGGTGATAGCGATCACAATTCTGTTATGTTTACTTTAGTGATAGAAAAGGATAGGTGTACACCACTGGGCAAGAGTTACAGCTGGGGGGAAGGCAATTACGATGCAATTAGGCAAGACTTAGGAAGCATAGGATGGGAAAGGAAACTGCGGGAGGTGGGCACATTAAAAATGTGGAGCTTATTCAAGGAAAAGCTCCCGTGTGTCCTAGATAAGTATGTACCTGTCAGGCAGGGAGGAAGATATAGAACACGTTAGCTGTGGTTTACTAAGGAAGTGGAATCTGTGGTCAAGAAGAAGAAGAAGGGTTATGTTAGGACAAAATGTGAAAACTCAGTTAGGGTGCTTGTGGGTTACAAGGTAGCCAGGGAAGACCTAAAGAGAGAGCTCAGAAGAGCCAGGAGAGCATAGGATAGGATCAGTTGGCGGATAGGATCAGGGTAAACCTTAAGGCTTTCTATAGGTTTTTTTTAGATTACTTACAGTGTGGAAACAGGCCCTTCAGCCCGACAAGTCCACACCGACCCTCCGAAGAGCAACCCACCCAGACCCATTCCCTTACACCTAACACTATGGGCAATTTAGCATGACCAATTCACCTAACCTGCACATTTTTGGACTGTGGGAGGAAACCGGAGCATCCGGAGGAAGCCCACACAGACACGGGGAGAATATGCAAACTCCACTAAGACAGATTCCCGAGGCGGGAATTGAACCTGAGTCTCTTGCGCTGTGAAGTAGCAGTGCTAACCAGTGTGCCACCAGTATTTAAGGAATAAAAGAATGACGAGAGTAAGATTAAGGCCAGTGAAGGATATTAGTGGGAAATTGTGTGTGGAGTCAGAGGAGATAGGGGAAGCACTAAATGAATATTTTTTGACAGTATTCACTCTAGAAAACGACAATGTTGTCTAGGAGAATACTGAGATACAGGCTATTCGACTAGGTGGGATTGAGATTCACAAGGATTAGAAATCCTGCAGAGTGTGAAAATAGATAAATCCCCTTATCCGGATGGGATTTATCCTAGGATCCTCTGGGAAGCCAGGGAGGAGATTGCCGAGCCTTTGGCATTGATCTTTAAATCACCATTGTCTACAGGACTAGTGCCAGAAGACTGGAGGATAGCAAATGTGGTTCCTCTGTTCAAGAAGGGGAGTAGAGACAATCTTGGTAATTATAGACCAGTGAGCCTCACTTCAGTCATTGGTAAAGTGTTGGAAAAGGTTAAAAGAGATAGAATTTATAATCATCTAGAAAAGAATAATTTGGTTAGGGATAGTCAGCACATTTTTGTGAAGGGTAGGTCGTGCCTCACAAACCTTATTGAGTTCTTTGAGAAGGTGACCAAACAGGCAGATGAGAGTAAACTGGTTGATGTGGTGTATATGGATTTCAGCAAGGCGTTCGATAAGGTTCCCCACAGTAGGCTATTGTACAAAATGCGGAGGAATGGGATTACGGGAGAGATAGCAGTTTGGATCAGGAATTGGCATGCTGAAGGAAGACAGAGGGTGGTGGTTGATGGGAAATGTTCATCCTGGAGTCCAATTACTAGTAGTGTACTGCAAGGGTCAGTGTTGGGTCCACTGCTGTTCATCATTTTTATAAACGACCTGGATGAGGGCGTGGAAGGGTGGGTTAGTAAATTTGCAGACGACACTAAGGTCAGTGGAGTTGTGGATAGTGACGAAGGATGTTGTAGGTTACAGAGAGACATAGATAAGCTGCAGAGCTGGGCTGAGAGGTGGAAAATGGAGTTTAATGCGGACAAGTGTGAGGTGATTCACTTTGGTCAGAGTAACTGGAATGCAAAGTACTGGGCTAATGGAAAGGTTCTTGATAGTCTAGATGAGCAGCGAGATCTCAGTGTCCAGGTACACAGATCCTTGAAAGTTGCCACCCCGGTTGAAGGGTTGTTAAGAAGGCTTACAGTGTTTTAGCTTTTATTAATAGAGGGATCGAGTTCTGGAACCATGAGGTTATGCTACAGCTGTACAAAACTCCCGCATTGGGAGTATTGTGTACAGTTCTGGTCACCGCATTATAAGAAGGATGTGGAAGCTTTAGAAAGGCTGCAGAGGAGATTTACTAGGATGTTGCCTGGTCTGGAGGGAAGGTCTTACGAGGAAAGGCTGAGGGACTTGAGGCTGTTTTCGTTAGAGAGAAGAAGGTTGAGAGGTGACTTAATAGAGACATATAAGATAATCAGAGGGTTAGATAGGGTGGACAGGGAGAGCCTTTTTATGGTGACGGCAAGCATGAGGGGGCATAGCTTTAAATTGAGGAGTGATAGATATAGGACAGATGTCAGAGATAGTTTCTTTACTCAAAGAGTAGTAAGGGTATGGAATGCTTTGCCTGCAATGGTAGTAGATTCGCCAACTTTAAGTACATTTAAGTCGTCATTGGACAAGCATATGGACATACATGGAATAGTGAAGGTTAGATGGGCTTCAGATTGGTATGACAGGTTGGCGCAACATCGAGGGCCAAAGGGCCTGTACTGCGCTGTTATGTTCTATGTTCTATGTTCTAGATGCTGTCTGACCTAACTGAATACTTTCAATATTGTTCTATCTTTATTTTGGTGTTCCCAGCATCTGTACTATTTTGCTTTAATAAGGTTAGGAGGAATTTTAAGAGAGATGTTCAAAATTATAAAGAGCTCTGAAGAGGTAAGTAATGAGAAATAGTCTCCAGAGGCGCTGAGTTGGTAACCAGAGGACACAAGGCTGAAGCCAATGGTCCCAGAGCCAGAGATAACATGAAGGAGAAATTGTAATGCGGCAAGTGATTGTAATTTGAATGCACGGCCTGAAAAACAATAGAAACCCATTTAATCATAGCATTCAAAAAGGAATTGAATGCATACATAAAGGGAAAACAAAACCTGCAGCATGATGAGAAAGGAGCAGTGGACTGGAACTAATTGGAATTAGTTCAAAGGGGATGTTTCAACTGATTCTAACTGTGTGACTCTATAATTCTAATGAGGTGACTATGATTCGAACTGTATCACTCTTTGATTCAAGCTACATGCACAGTTTTCTTATCAGTCAAGTTAGAAGGACAAGGGTGTTTCTTAAGATAAAAGGTATGGTGCAATTTCCTTTATCCTGAAGATCCAATACAAAAGGCCCTGCTTTCTAATTGAACTTCTAAACCTGAGATGTGCACTGGGGTGGGCAAAGTGAGAAGTCACAAGGCACCAGGTTATGTCCACTTCACCTAACAAAGGGACAGTGCTCCGAAAGCTCGTGATTTCAATTAAACCTGTTGGATTATAACCTGGTGTCGCGTGACTTGTGACTTTATCCTAAATGGTGGCCATTCACCATCTATATTTCTGTAGAGAACCAATGTGAAATTTCAGAGGATGAATCATTGCAAATTCTGGCATCCATAGCTGTATTCTCAACACAATATACAGCAATCACATCTTTTAAAAAATCTCTCTAAGGGAACCTGACAGTTTGAGAAAGAACAGTTTAATCTGCACTTGATTTTCAACACTGTCTCTGACTGGAAGACTTTTATTGTGGTGACACTGCAGTAAATAAAACATGGCACTAATCCCCCTCAGGTCTTCAAAGGTTTATGAGAATCCTGAAGTCAGTTTTGATGGCACGTGGTAAATGGGAATCTGCTGCTGCTGTTGCCTGCAGCTTTGATGTGAGGGTTCAGTGTAGTGCAAGTGGCACCTCTACTTGAGCATGTCATGGTTAAGTTACTGAGCCAGTAAGTTAAGTAAAGGTGTAGCAAACAAGGGTCTGAATTTCACCATCGCAAGCTGAGAACTTGAGTGCAGCTTTTAAGATGAATGATATTTCAACTGCTCATGAATCGGTCAGATAAAACATGAAAATCCAGCTGTTTCACTTGTATCGTTTCTTTCTGGGGAAAGAAACGTGCAATTTTTACACAGTTTGCCCTATAACCCCCTCCCATCCTCTTAGAAGATGTAACAAGTCATTCAATTAATAGAAGACTATAAGATATGGGAACAGGAATTGGGCCATTCGGCACAGCAAAGCTGCTCCACTATGGCTGATATGTTTCTCAACCCCATTGTCCTGCCTTCTCCCCATAACCTTTCATCCCCTTACTAATTAAGAACCCATCTTTATCTGTCTTAAATACACTCAATAACTGGACTACCAAAACCTTCTGTGGCAATGAGTTTGCCAGATCCACCACCCTCTGAATGAAGCAAATTCCTCCTCATCTCAGTTTTAAAGGGTCAACATTTCACTCAGAGGCTTTGCCCTTAGTTCCAAGTTTCTCCAACTAGCGGAAACATCTTCTCCGTAAGCATTGCATCCAGGCTTCTCTGTTTGCTGTCAGTTTCAATCAGATTCCCCCTCCTTCCTCTCAATTCTTTCTCGAAGGCAGATCCAGAGTCCTCAACCACACCTGATATGACAAACCCATCATCTCTGGGATCATTCTTGTAGACTTCCTCTCGACCTCCTTCCAAGGTCAACACATTCTTCTGTAATACGTCCTGAAAAAGATTGCTTTATCCCTACTCTCTGTCTTCTGCCAGTCAGCCAATCCTCTACCCTTGCCAGTACTCTGTACCCAACACCATGGGCTCTTTTCCTATTTAACAGTCTCCTGTCTCAGGCCTTCTGGAAATCAAAATAGATCATGTCCACTGGTTCTTCTTTGTCTAACTTGCTCGTTATATCCTCAAAGAATTCCAACAGATTTATCAGGCATGAGCTTCCCTTGATGATGCCGTGCTGACTCAGCCCTATTTGCCATGCACTTCCAAGCATTCCTCAATCTCATCTGAATAATGGACTCTAAAACCTGACGGACCATCAAGGTCAGGCTAACTGGCCTAGAGTTTCCCATTTTCTGCTCCCATCCCTGCTTAAACATCGTGCCTCCAGGGAAGACAACCATTAGAATAAAACACCACTCTTGTCAGACATCTCCAAATCCCAAAAATGCATTAAGAGAAACATCCTAAGCTTTCTATGTACTGAGAGACACCTATTTTGAAAGATCAGATGAATAAATCTTACATTTTCTACAATTATAATGAAACACACTGAGCCTTTAACAACCCCTTGATTATTAAAAAAGATATATCTCAAATTAAAAGTCAGAGCAAAATTCGTGTGTCATTCATCCTTTTAAACATTGATCAGAGAGAAAGATTTTTCATGGACCTAACAATCGTGAGAATGCAATTTATGAATATCCCCTTCCCTTCCTTTTTGGTGACCCAAGAATAAACCTGTATGTTCTTCCAGTTGGACAGTGAGTCGTGAGGAGTCACTAATTGGATGACTATGTCCCCACATCCTCCCCTATCTGGTTTTCCTGTACCCATACATTAACATAAGACTATAAAGACATAGGAGCAGAAATTAGGCCATTCAGCCCATTGAGTCTGCTCCATCATTCAATCATAGCTGATAAGTTTCTCAACCCTATTCTCCCACTTTCTCCCCGCGACCCTTGGTCCCCTTGATACTCAAGAACCTATCTAAATGGCCTGACCTCCACAACCTTCTGTGATGATGAATTCCGTTGATTCACCACTCTCTGGCTGAAGAAGGTTCTCCTTATCTCTGTTCTAAAAGGTCTTCCCTTTACTCTAAAGCTGTGCCCTTGGGTCCTAGTCTCTCCTACCAATGGAAACATCTTCCCAATATCCACCCTTTCCATGCCATTCAATAATAAACACCCCTCCTCCATCCTGTTTTCCTGTACCCAAACACTGATATCCCTTCCCCATTCTATTTTCCTGTACAACCCTGAGCACAAAGATTCCATATACCAGGGCAATGCTCTGAGATGCTGTTGGTTAACAAGTGACATAAAAGTTCACAGACAGAAGTGAACTGAAGGCACCTGCTCTGACTTCCATACTGAGAATTCCCAGCATCTAATCTGCTCAGCAGGATGGGGAAGGTTATGGTTGTAAGTTTGCTTGCTGAGCTGATAGGTTTGTTCTCAGATGGTTCATCACCATGCCAGGTAACATCATCAGTGAGCCTCCATTGAAGCACTGGTGTTCTGTTACCCTTTAATTTAAGTGTCTTGATCTGTTAAGGTGGGTGATAGCATTTCCGATTCTTTTTCTCAGAGGTTGGTAAATGGGGTTCAAATCGATGTGTTTATTGATGGAGTTCCAGTTTGAATGTCAGGTCTCTAGGAATTCCCAGCGTGTCTCTGTTTAGCCTGTCCCAGGATGGATGTGCTGTCCCAGTTGAAGAGGTATCCTTTTTCATCTGCGTGTGTAGATACTAATGATAGCTGGTCATGCCTTTTGGTGACTAGTTAGTGCTTGTGTATCCTGATGGCTAGCTTCCTGCCTGTCTGTCCGATGTAGTGCTGGTTGCAGTCCTTGCAGGGTATTTTGTACATGACCCATCGTCTCATTTCCTGGCACACTGACTTACAGACTAGCAAAGGAACTTCACCCTAAACTGAAATACCTAGTCGAAGATTCACACCACCCCATCCACTCCACCCAACAATTCCTGAATATCATCAAAGACCACCAAGATAGAAGAGGACAAAGTCATGGTCTCCTTCGCTGTAACGGATGGGGAAGTTAGAAAGCTGCCTGACATGTGGTTGATAAGTTAGTTAATATGTAGTAAGCCCCCTAATAGGCAAAGCACCACCACCCAGCATGACTCGCGCTTGCCCAATTTAATGGAGCTAGACACTGCTGTACAACAGCTGAGTTTAGGTCATAGTATCAGAGAATCCCTACAGTATGGAAATAGGGCATTCAGCCTATAGAGTCCACACCAACAATGCAAATAGCATCCCAATCAGACCCATCCCATCCCTGTAACCCTGTGTTTCCTATGGCTACTCCAACTAACCTGCATACCTTTGGACTGTGGGAGGAAGCTAGAGCAACAGTGTACTTGTAACACAAGATTATTGTCCTGATTAACCACCACCTTCTCAAGGACAACCGAGATGGATAATAAATGTTGGCCGAGCCAGCAGAGCCCACATGCCACAGATGAATATATTATTTTTAAAAATGCATATTTTTGTCTCTCACTAGGGAGGGTGTAACAGGTCTCACTTGAAACTGATGGTGACTTCAAAGGATAAGCTACACAATTTATTTCCATTTTAAGTTGCTCCATGGAGATGGTCATTTTTGTTACATCAGGGCATTCATCAGTGACAGCATAACATTTAAGCACCACCCCGTCCCCTCTTGATGCTTTGCACCCAGACTTTGCCCAGCTGTCATTGGATATTGAGCTAAAACAGCAGCCTAACTGAAGCTCCCCCCTGAAAATCCTTGATAATCTATATTGACATGCTATAGGGAGAGACTGAACAGGCTGGGGCTGTTTTCCCTGGAGCATCGGAGGGTGAGGGGTGACCTCATAGAGGCTTATAAAATGGATAGGGTAAATAGACAAAGTATTTTCCCTGGGGTGAGGGAGTCCAGAACTAGAGGGCGTAGGTTTAGGGTGAGAAGGGAAAGATATAAAAGGGACCTAAAGGGCAACTTTTTCACACAGAGGGCAGTACATGTATGGAATGAGCTGCCAGAGGAAGTGGTGGAGGCTGGTACAATTGAAACATTTAAAAGGCATCTGTCTGAGTATATGAACAGGAAGGGTTTGGAGGGATATGGGCCAGGTGCTGGCAGGTGGGACTAGATTGGGTTGGGATATCTGGTCAGCATGGACTAGTTGGACCGAAGCGTCTGTTTCCGTGCTGTACATCTCTATGACTCTCTGCCATAACAGGAGGTGTTGAGGAAGGAGCATAACTGTTAAGGGAAGATGGCTTTTAGGTACAGACAGGAGGTTAAGATGCCAAAAAGCAGCATTGGTTCAGGATCATAGTCTGCACCCAGCTCTACTTTGATCCAGCCACTGTGATGCAGGTTCAGTCTAGAGGTGTACCCCAGATATAACACAAAGGTGAATTGTAGTTGCCCGGTCTGTTAGGGAGGAACAGCAACCTCACCATTGAGTGGGGATTAGGCTGGAGGCCCTAGGAATCTTTGTAAGCCTACACAACTGTGGCTAAGGCTTCAACAAAACATAGCCTGATATTCCAGCACTGAACTGACGAAGGTACTCTCTGTTGAATGAGATGTTAAGCTGAGGATCTGTGTATCCTTCACATTGATGTACCACTGCATCATTTTGAAGAAATTTGAGACATTCCCCCTGTTATATTGCTCAATACCTGTCCCTCAAATAACATCACTTTAACAGATTATCTGGTCATTATTACATGGTGCTTCGTAGAATGCTGCTCTCCACAAATTAGCTGCTGTGATTCCTATATTACATCGGTGACCATATTTATAAGGAATTTATTGGCTGCAAAGTGCCTTGCAGTGTCCTGAGGCGCTGAATAATGTAAATTCCTTCTTTCTGTAAGTAGTGCATGTACCAATAATCTAACGGCTAGTAAAACAAGGGTACCAAATACATGAGAACGTCACTGTGAAAATTCCTGTTCAATTTCTGACTTGAAAAAATATCACAATTGCTTTATTTTTGTTTTGTCAAAGTCCCGAGAAGCCACCATCCCAATGGTACTGCTGGAGTCCCCACAACACATGGAGTGCAGCAGTTCAAGACTGTCTCACCATCACCTTCTCAAGGGCAGTTCGATTGGATTCCCTACAGTGTGGAAACAGGTCCTTCGGCCCAACAAGTTCACACCGACCCTTCACAGAGTAACCCACCCAGACCCATTCCCCCAACTAATGCACCGAATACACTATGGGCAATTTAGCATGACCAATTCACCTAAACTGCACATCTTTGGCCTGTGGGAGGAAACCCACGCAGACAAGGGGCAAATGCGCAACCTCCACACAGACAGTCACCCAAGGCAGGAATCGAACTCAGGTCCCTGGTGCTGTGAGGCAGCAGTGCTAACCACTAACCACCATGCTGCCCATGGATAGGCTCTACATGCCTGCGACACACATCTTATTAATAAAAGCAAAGCCACTGGGGAAGCGTATTGTAATTGGTAACAGACTTCAGGGCATAAAAGCCCATAATCTCACCACAAAAACCTTGTGTGCATCTGTTTTTGTAAAACTACACCTGCTCGCAGCTTATTGCAACACCATTGAATCCTTTTGATTAGACAATTACTTGGTAATCACTTTCAGGTATTCAGTAGTTTCTCCACGATTTCAGAGGGAAGTGTTTGCATGCTGGTGACCCCTTCTTTCACCCCATTTATAATCCAAGGACATGCAAAGAGCTCCCTCTGTGTTCTGAGAGCAGAACTTTCCCTGATGACCGTGTTTTTTAAAAAATTATTTTCTCTCACTTCAATGTCAAGGCAAATCTCTTCTATTTTAGATATAACCATGTTGCTCATTGACTGAGCAAGCCATGATTTGATGTTTTACAAAAGGCACAAAAAACAGTCATGTGCCTTTATAACCTGAGATTCCTACAGTTAGTCATCTGGTTAGACTGAGCTTTTAAAGACAACATTGCAAGCTCACAAGCAATGCATAAAATGAAACCAATAATGATTCACTTTCCAAAATAATGCTTCATTGTCTGAGCTGTTAGTTTACTGAAAGTAAAACTAGATGTCCAAAAGATAGGCAAGGAATTTAACATCGTCAAGAATGAGCCTCAAGCAGTCTGAGAGATCTTGGACTCAACATTCTTTTGGATATTTTTAGATAAATTGAGGTTTAAATCAACAATAAAACCAATATTTATCTGGAGATTTAAACTGTTTAAAGTTTTAGTTGACCTGTTTTAAGTGACCATATCCTTTGCTCAGTGTTAATTCAAACCATGTTTCATATCACCCAACTTGGAGATCAAAGGGTTGGGGTTAAAAAGCAAGCATGATTCCTTAAACAGGAGATCTTTACAGGGCTTAGGGGATAGATGAGAAGGTTGAAAAGGAACCAGCACAGGCACAATGAACTAAATTAACCGGCACTGATTTAAAATTCGATCAGTTTCAAAACCAAAGAAAATCCCAAAGCCAAGTGACCAAACAACAACAAATACTGGAGGTGGAATCCTATAGGAACCGGAGTGACATTAGGGTCTGTGGGGTTTGTGGCAGAATCACATTTAAATCCAGCAAGATTCAAACTTCTTATACCTTTTAGGTAAAGTCACTGGAGTTCCATAGTACCACAGGACTGCTCCCTCATTAAAGAGAGAGGAAAAGACAGAGACAACTGGGGATGGGTTAACCCAAAGGTCACCACTCCTCAGGGAAGGGGAGAGGTTGAGAAGCAGAGTCCTTCAAGGTAACCTCAGCTGCCCTGAGAATTGAACACATATTGTTGGCATTACACCTTTTATCAGTCTATTGATTGGTACGGTGAGTTTATTACTAGGCAGCAGCAGGTTATTAGATTATTCCTTGTCCCTTAATAATGCACAACTCAACTCATTAATATTCAGTTTCCAACCTCAGCAAACATGCTGAACAAGATCGACACTGGGAATTATCAAGTTGGGCGTCAGAACTGGTACATGGAGATTTCAGCTCATCATTGGCTGGGAAAAGTCTCCATGATGATTGGCATCTGGCATTTCTTAACCTTTCAGAACCAACATGGTGCTTCTCTGATACACGTGTCGGTCACTCAGGGAGCACAGACTGACATCGTAGGGCTCACCAGCACCTAGCATTGAAAGGCTGCTGCAGGGACACTTTGGGCCCAGGGACAGGTGACCAGATCATGGATTGACCAGGCTGCATCCCAAGGTGATCTCTTTGTGCTCACTCACTTAGCAAATGGCTGCAGCCTTGCAGCATCCTTACGCTGCGTTGCCATGATGTGCTATGCTTATTAGCACATTGGCACTTTAGCCAAAACCTAAAGGCTAATGATACTGCCATACTGACATGCTCCTTTATGCAGGCATACAAACCAGCTGTTTGACAGGAGGAATCTGTTCAGGAGGAGGGGCAGCATCCTGTTAGACAGCACACCAAGTTGTCAATCTAATACCAGTGAGGGCCGGCTCCTTGCATAGAGACAAAGAACTGCAGATGCTGGAATCCAAGGTAGACAAGCAGGAGGCTGGAAGAACACAGCAAGGCAGCAGCACCAGGAGGTGCAGAAGTCAACGCTTCAGTGTAACTCTTCTTGCAGCAAACACACTTGCTCATTTGTTTAACTAAATGGTTGTGCCAAAAATTTAGAAAGGGCTAATTCTCAGTCCAATCTGTGGGGAGGGGGATGATGCTGTTAGTGAGGGAGTCCCAATACTGTCAGTCATAGATACAATCTGCACACAGTTGAGGATACGTATTATCAGTTGGGGAGTTGCATAGACTGTGGTCAGGGTCTGGTCAATCAGGTCTCGGGGCTGCTCCTCAAAGTTGTTCAGAAGTCTGGGCTAAATACAGTCTAGGTTCCCATGCATTGATCATTGAAGAGAGTGCAAGAGAGGCTTAGAGTGCAAGCAGGGAGCTCTCTGCCAAGTGAAGTCCAGGAGTCAAAGTTTGCGGGTGATTGGAGGTGTGGGGAAACAGAGGCATATGCAAAGATGGGGTCAAAGGTTATGATGAAGGGGTGGGGGAGAATCTCAAGGTGCCTAGGAAGGCAAGCAGAACACCATGGTATGCCCCAGACAGGGGTGTTAATGGCAGTAACCACCACAACATGGCCTCCAAAGGGAGAGCGCAGAGATCATAATGAGCATCAAGAAAATGCCATGTCAGAGATTACGGGGCAAGGAGGACAGCGAGAGGCAAAGTTCAATGTCACGGGACTTCACATGGGGGGGAATGGGTGGAAATGGATGGTATGGTTAGTGGGAGTTACACAGAGTCATGAAGGCCCTGAGCGAGGTTACCTGGTGACCAGGTAGAGCCCGGTGCTAAGAGAGCCATGCTCCACTCTCTGTCATTATTTAACATTGTCTCGTTGCAAAATGTATCTGGGAAGTGGCTGGGACAATGTCCAAAGTGGACAGAATCAGTGTCAGTTCGATGGGCGAACTGGCTGCCACTAGGACACTGAAGGGGTACATGTGGGCCAAGTCATTTCTTCACCTGTTTGCAATGCCCAGGGAGTGAATGTGCTCACGTTCCAATGCCGGCCAAAGGTGACTTGCATCATGATATTGCTCCTTGCAAATCTAACATTGGCATCTCAGTGAGGCAGAAGTTAACAAGCAGGACTTTCAAAAAGCCAAACACTGGTTAGAAACATTCCAACATTTGTGGAATTTCCAAGGGTGCTGTACGAGGAGGAGAATATCACCGCAGCATACGTCATGCAAGTGGGACAATGAACTCTGCAAAATTCCCTGAAAAGTTGAAGAATTGATGTAGATCTGGGATGGAATATGGGTCGGTATGCAGCAGGTACACCTTCTTGGATACAATATGGAGAAATCGAGGACTGCAGATGCTGGAGGACCAGAGTTGAAAAATGTGGTGCTGGAAAAACACAGCAGGCCAGGCAGCATCCGAGGAGCAGGAGAATCGACGTTTCGGGCATAAGCCCTTCCTGAAGAAACATCGATTCTCCTGCTCCTCAGATGCTGCCTGGCCTGCTGTGTTTTTCCAGCACCACATTTTTTAACTCTTGGCTGCAATATGTCAGTCACTCAGTTTCATGCTCTGAGCAGGGCCATGGTGAATCAGGCGATAGACCTGTTGAAGATGTGTTTCTGCTGCTTGAATTCATTGGGTGGTGGGGCGGCGGGGGGGGAGCGACTTGAGTTTAGTCTGAAGGGAGTATGCTGCATCATCCAGGCTGTGGTCCATGAAGTAGTCAGTGAGGCGATGTGACCGACACTGACGAACTGGAGAACAGGAGCTGTCTTCTGACAAGGACTGTGGGGAAGGTAGAGAGGAGGAAGTTCTCCTTGTGCATGACAGAGCTCAGCTGTTGGAGGGCACTGGCTTGGTGCTAATGCCACTGGACTAGCCATTGAGATCCTCAGGATAATGACCACGAGTCATGGGTTTGAATCCCATCATAACAGATGGTGAAATTTGATTTAATTAAGCAATCTGTCATAAAAAGCGAGCTTAATGGTGACCACATAACCACTGTCGACTGTCATAAAAAGGTCAATATTTATGCCTCAACCAACATCAATTTGAAAAAAAAAGTGAGAGACAGATCTAGACATTTTAGGTTGCTCTTTGTGGGGCTTCAACAATAGTACAATAGTTAGTCCACTTTAAAAGCATTTAATTAATTCTAAAGCGATTTGCAGTATCTTGAGCTCTTGAAAAGAGGCTACATAAACGCAAGTCCTTCTGTTCTTGTGTAATGAGCTGTTAAAAAATAGTCCAATTTGTTACATGTGCAGCAGTTTGATGTCAGCTGCCTTTTTTGTTTCAAATACAAGGTCAAAGGTTATGGCTGAAGGCCCGAGTCTAATGTCAGTGGAGATGGGTGGTTTTTGAGAGTAGCAAACCACTCTGGGTTTTCACTGCTTCTGGCAGTGCACTGGCTTGTATACAATTCCTTTCTGTGTTCTTTCAATAGCAGCTGTTAACTCAATCAGAGGAAATTATACTCTTTTGCTTTTCTGGCGAATAATGGTTCTGTTGGCATCATCAGACGATTTAGTTTAACTTTTCACCGTTCAAGAGCAGTTATGTATTTCATTTTCCACTGCATGATATTATGTTCTTCAAGTTTAGAGTGTAATTCTGCCCACCCTTCTCACACACAGATACATTGCCTTCTTTGGCTGGAAGGAGGGTTTGTGATGCTGTCCCTGTTTCTGAAACAGAAGCATTAGGTTTGAATCCCATTCCAGGACTTAGTGGCCAAAGCAGGTGTGTTCATACATGTGTTCATGTGCTTGGGTGGCATGGTGGCACAGTGGTTAGTACTGCTGCCTCATACGCCAGGGACCTGGGTTCGATTCCAGTCTCAGGTGACTGTCCGTGTGGAGTTTGTACGTTTGACCTGTGTCTACATGGGTTGCTAGCAGCTGCTCCACTTTCCTCCCACAGGTCAAAGATGTGCAGGTTAGGTGGATTGGGCGTACTAAATTACCCAATAGTGTCAAGAGATAGAGGTAACAGCCAGAAAAACAGACCCTTTGGTCTAACTCTTCCATGCTGACCTGGTTTCCCAAACTTCATTAATCTCACTTGCCTATGTTTGGCCCATATCCCTCTACACCTCACTTATAGAACAATACAGTGCAGAACAGGCCATTTTGCCCACGATGTTGTGCCGACCTGTGAACTAATCTTATCCCATCATCATCCATATGCTTATCCAAGGACTGTATAAATCTCCCTAATGTGGCTGAATTAACTACATTGGCAGGCAGGGTATTCCACTCCCTTACCACTCTCTGAGTAAAGAACCTGCCTCTGACATCGTTCTTACATTATCACTCAAATTGCAGCTAAGCTCCCTCATACAAGCCGACATCATCATCCTAGGAAAAATGTACACCTTATCTAATCCTCTGATCATCTTGTATGTCTCTATTAAATCCCCTCTTAGCCCTCTTCTCTCCCATGAGAACAGACCCAAATCTCTCAGCCTTTCCTCATAAGACCTTCCCTCCAGACCAGGCAACATCCTGGTAAATCTCCTCTGCACCTTTTCCAATGCTTCCACATCCTTCTTGTAATAGGGCGACTAGAACTGTACACAATGTTCCAAGTGCAGCTGCACTAGTGTTTTGTACAGTTGCAGCATGACATCACTGTCCTGGAACTCAATCCCTCCACCAATAAACCCTAACACACCGTATGCCTTCTTAATAGCACTATCAACTTGGGTAGTAATTTTCAGGGATCTATGTACATGGACACCAAGATCCCTCTGCACATCCACACTTCCAAGGATCTTTCCATTGACCCAGTATTCTGCCTTCCTATTATTCTTCCCAAAGTGAATCACCTCACATTTATCTGCATTGAACTCCACTTGCCACCTCTCAGCCCAATTCTGCAGTTTATCCAAGTCCCCCTGCAACCTGCAACATTCTTCTACACTGTCCACCACTCCACCGACTTTAGTGTCATCTGCAAACTTACTAACCCATCCACCTATGCCTGTGTCCAAGTCATTTATAAAACTGACAAACAGCAGTGGTCCAAAGCAGATCCTTGTGGCTTATCACTAGTAACTAGACTCCAGGCTGAATATTTTCCATCAACCACCACTTGCTGCCTTTTTACAGAAAGCCAGTTTCTAATACAAACTGCTACATCACCCTCAATTCCTTGCCTCTGCATTTTCTCCAACAGCCTACCATGTGGAACCTTATCAAAGGCTTTACTGAAGTCCATCCAGCTGCCCTATCTTCATCTACACGCTTGGTCACCTTCTCAAAAAAACTCAATGGGGTTTGTGAGACACGACCTGCCCTTGACAAAACCATGTTGACAATTTCCAATCAAAATGTTGCTTGCTGGATGATTATAAATCCTATCTCCTATAATCCTTTCCAAAACTTTTCCTACAACTGACATAAGGCTCACTGGTCTATAATTACCTAGGTCATCTCTACTGCACTTCTTGAACAAAGACATAACATTTGCAATCCTCCAGTCCTCTGGTACTAAACCTGTAGACAATGACGACTCAAATATTAAAGCCAAAGGCTCCATCATCTCCTCCATAGCTTCCCAGAGAATCCTCAGATAGATCCCATTCAGCCCAGGGGACTTGTCTACTTTCACTCCTTCTAGAATTGATAACACCTCCTCCTTACTAACCCCAATCCTTTGTAGTCTAACATCTTGTATCTCATTCTTCACCTCTACAATATTTTCCTTTTCCTAGGTGAAAACTGATGAGAAATATTCATTTTGAACCCCTTCGGTCTCCACAGGGTCCACACTCAACTTCCCACTTCTGTCTTTGACTGGCCTTAATCCTACCCTCGTCATCCTTTTATTCCTCACATACCTATAGAAAGTTTTAGGGTTCTCCTTTATTCTCCCTGCTAAAGACTGCTTATATCCACTCCTTGCACTTCTTAACTCTCTCTTTACATCCTTCCTAGCTAATCTGTAACTCTCCATCGCCTCATCTGAACCATCTCGCCTCAACGTCACATAAGCCTCCCTCTTCCACTTAACAGGTGATACAATTTCTTTAATAAACCACGGTTCCCTTACCTTATCACTTCCCCCCTTCCTGACAGGGGCATACCTATCATAGGAGAAAGTGAGGACTGCAGATGCTGGAGATCAGAGCTGAAAATGTGTTGCTGGAAAAGCGCAGCAGGTCAGGCAGCATCCAAGGAGCAGGAGAATCGACATTTTGGGTATGAGCCCCTCTTCAGGACATACCTATCATAGACATGCAATATCTGTTCCTTAAACCAGCTCCACATTTTGATTGTCCCTATCCCCTGCATTTTGCTACCACATTCTATACTTTCTAAGTCTTGCCTAATTGTATTATAATTGCCCTTCTTCCATCCATAACTCTGGCCCTGTGGCATGTACCTATCCCTTTCCATCACTAAACATAATTGAATTAGGGTCACTCTCTCCAAGTGCTCACCTTCCACTAAATCAAACACCTGGCCTGGTTCATTACCAGGTACCAGTTTCAATGTGGTCTCCCCTCCTGTAGGCCCTTTGACATACTGTGTCAGGAAACCCTCCTGCACGCATTGGACAAAAACTGATCCATCCAAAGTACTAGAGTAATGGCATTACCAGTCAATGTTGGGGAAGTTAAAGACTCTATAATAACCATCTTATTCCTTTCACTCCTACGCAGAATCGTTTTGCCAATCCTCTCATCCACATCCCTGGAACTTTGCAGAGACCAATAAAAAACTCCCAGCAGTGTGACCTCTCCTCTTCTGTTTCTAACTTCAACCCATACCACCTCAGTAGATGAGTCCTTGTCAAAAGTTCTTTCAGTTACCGTTATACTGTCCTTAACTAATGAGACCACACCTCCCCCTCTTTAACCACCTTCCCTGATCTTAATGAAAGATCTAAACCTGGAACCTGCAACATCCATTCCTGACCATGCTCTATCCATATCTCTGAAATGGCCACAACATCGAAGTCCCAGGTGCCTATCAATGCTGTAAGCTCACCTACCACCTGGTGTTGGAAGTAGACACACTTCAAATCAGCTTGCTTTCTGCCAGCACACTCCTATGATGGAGAGTGAAATCCTGTCCGTGCCCTCCCTCCTCACATCCTCCTGTGCACTGGAAGTACACCACAGGTTCCCATCCCCCTGCAGAGCTAGTTTAAACCCACCCAAATAGCACTAGCAAATTTCCCACCCAGGATATTAGTGCCCCTCTGGTTCAAGTGAAGACTGCCTGTTTGTAGAGGTCCCACCTTCCCCAGAATGAGCCTCAGTCTTCTAGAAGCTCTAACATCTTCTCTTGAGACAGGCTGATGCAGCTGTGTGAAATTTAGCCTGAAAAATACTCCACACACAGCACTTGTCTTATCCTGCACTTCAGACTTGTACCGGGAGAAGTGATGAGAGATTAGGTCAGTCAGCAAAAAGGAAGTATTCCCTTCAGCAATGGGGATGGGGTTCTGGAACTGGTCGGGGATTCCAGAAACAGACAAGGAGTGAGGATATCTGCAGCAAGAGGGGAGACATTAATCCTTCTCAGCTTTCATAAAGGCACCTTCAATACTTCCTGGGCTCCCTTACATTTTTATAACCCACAATTTCACCCCAACCCCTGGAGCAGTCCTCCAGGAAATCATCAAGGCTGTCAACCTTAGTGCTTGTATTTAACTAATGAATAATGGACCTTGGCTTCAACTAACATTCACCCCAGCATGGGTGCACTCATATGCAGAAAGCTCTCTCTCCCTCTCTCCATGGATGCTGCCTGACCCGCTGTGAATTTTGTTTTGGGCACAATTTTCAGCATCTGCAATAACTTGCTTCTGTGCTGATACTCCGATTGGCTTTATATTTAAGGGTAGCAACAGGAATTCTGGCTGAGTTATAACTTGCCCCTCTTTAATAATGACATGGTGATGCCAATCATCACAGCTTGGAGGCTGTCACTGTTGCCAATCTGCATGCACTCGCCTTAGCTTGGGATCTCTTCATGTCCTTGTGCACTCCAAAAATCCATCAATCTCAGATTTAATATTGTTAAGAGAGTTAGAATTTACTGGAGATAGGCAGGTAGGACAAGTCCAGACAAGTCACGGGGACAGTGCTGAGCTGGAAGTTTGGAACTAGGGTGAGATGGGGGAAAGGGAAATGAGGAAACTGTTGAAGTCCACATTGATGCCCTGGGGTTGAAGTGTTCTGAGGCGGAAGATGAGGCGTTCTTCCTCCAGGTGTCTGGTGGTGAGGGAGCGGCGGTGAAGGAGACCCAGGACCTCCATGTCCTCGGCAGAGTGGGAGGGGGAGTTGAAATGTTGGGTCATGGGGTGGTGTGGTTTTTATGCCTATCTCCTTTTCCACCTATCCACTCCACCCTCTCCTCCCTGACCTATCACCTTCATCCCCTCCCCCACTCACCTATTGTACTCTATGCTACTTTCTCCCCACCCCCACCCTCCTCTAGCTTATCTCTCCACCCTTCAGGCTCTCTGCCTTTATTCCTGATGAAGGGCTTTTGCCCGAAACATTGATTTCGCTGCACTTTGGATGCTGCCTGAACTGCTGTGCTCTTCCATCACCACTGATCCAGAATCTGGTTTCCAGCATCTGCAGTCTTTGTTTTTACCTTGTAAAATTCTTAGTCTATTTATGCACCTCGCATCCTCAATGAGTATCCAGAATACAAAAGGTAAATAAGCAGACTTTGATAATGGTCTTTGCATTGCTCACCAGCTGTAGTTTGTCTTGAACTGACCAATGACAAGTATCTTTAGTCTGCTGAGCTGAAATGCTGATTCAGTGTGTGGGGTACAGCCACTTCACAGGAAGGCTGCTGCTAAGGACACGGTTAGAATGAGTTGAACAGCTATTGCCTTTGAAATTTTACAAACCCAAACATGGTGAAAGTTGAGTTGTCAACAATTCTTTAAGTCACTGTTTAGATAAGGATGCAAAAGAGGGATCACGCGGATGTCTCCAGGGATGAGGAAATTCAATTACACGGAAAGATTTGAGAAGTTATGGCTGTTTTCCCTGGAGAAGAAACATTTGTGAGATTTGATAGAGGTATTCCAAAGTCTTGTATGATCTGGATGGACTAGGTAGGACGAAACTGTTCCTGTCAGCGGAAGGATTGAGAACAATAGGGCACAGATTTCAAGTAATGGGCCAAAGAAGAAATGTTGACAGGTGGAAAGTCTTTTCACGCAGCGTGTGAGAAACACAACCTGAGAGTGTGAAGGCAGATTCAGTCGAGGCGTTCATGAGTGAATTGAATGATTATCTGAAGACGAGGAACCAGCAGGTTGACTGGCACTGTTGGATTGTTCATTCAGAGAACCAACACAGATATGATGGGTCAAATAACCCGATTCACTGTCCTCTTCAAGTCTCCAGCAAATATATATGAAACCTTCAGAAACCAGTGCAAGGAATCGGTGTGTAAAAAAAAATTGGGGCATTAAACAAATTGTTTCATTCATTTTCTTTAAACGCCTCACTTTATATTTTACACATTTGGAGTATTGCATATAATACTCTGGCTCTGGTCACCACACTGTAGGAAGGATGTAGAGGCTTTGGAAAGAGTACAAAACTAGGATGTTGCCTAGATTGGACTGCATTCACTATAAGGTAAAAACAATGACTGAAGATGCTGGAAACCAGATTCTAGATTAGTGGTGCTGGAAGAGCACAGCAGTTCAGGCAGCATCCAAAGTGCAGCAAAATCGACGTTTCGGGCAAAAGCCCAGGGCTTTTGCCCAAAACGTTGATTTCGCTGCAGTTTGGATGCTGCCTGAACTGCTGTGCTCTTCCAGCACCACTGATCCAGAATGCATTCACTATAAGGAGAGTCATAGAGTCATACAGATGTGCAGCACAGGTACAGACCCTTCAGTCCAACTCACCCATGCCAATCAGCTATCCTATATAAATGTAGTCCCATTTGCCAGCATTTGGCCCATATCCCTCCAAACCCTTCCTATTCATATATCCATCCAGATGCCTTTTAAATATTGTAATTATATTAGCCTTCACCACTTCCTCTGGCAGCTCATTCCTTACATGCAATATCCTCTGTGTGAAAAAGTTGCCCCTTAAATCTTTAAATCGTTCACCTCTCACCTTAAACCTATGCCTTCTATTTCATCTCCCACCCTGGGAAAGACCTTGGTTATTCACCCTATCCATGCCCTTCATGATTTTATAGACCTCAATAAGGTCACTCCTCAGCCTCTGACGTTCCAGGGAAAACAGCCCCAGCCTATTCAGCCTCTCACTACAGCTCAAATCCTCCAACCCTGGCAGCATCCTTGTAAATCTTTTCCGAGCCCTTTCAAGTTTCACAACATCTTTCCTATAGCAGGAGGACCAGGAGTGCATACAATATTCCAAAAGGGGCCTAACCAATATCCTGTACAGTCACAATGTGACCTCCCATGCGATGAACAATAGAGGCAAGCAAAACAAACGTCCTCTTCACCAACCTGCAATTCCACTTTCAAGGAGCTATGAACCTGCACTCCAAGGTCTCTTTGTTCAGCAACACTCCTCAGGACCTTACCATTAAGAGTTTAAGACCTGCCTTGATTTGCCTTTCCAAAAAGCAGCACCTCACATTTATCTAAATTAAACGCTGTCTGCCACTCCTCGCTCCCATTGGCCCATCTGATCAAGGTCCCGTTGTACTCTGAAGTAACCTTCTTTGCTGTCCAGTACATGTCTAATTTTGGTGTCGGATTGGACAAATTTGGATCATTTTCGCGAGAGCGTCAGAGACTAAGGAGCGACCTGGTAGAAGTACATTAAATTATAAGAGACATAGAGCAGGAGAACAGTCAGGAGTCTTTTTCCAGGGTGGAAATATCAAATACTGGGTTTAAGGGAAGTGGGGGAAAGTTTAAAGAAGATCCGCAAAACAAGCATTTTACAGTGGAGTGGTAGATGCTGAGAATGCATTGCCAAGGGATGGACTTAAAGTCCTGTTCCTGTGCTTGTACTGTTCTATGTTCTGTTCATTAACCATTAAGATACTGGTGATTATGAGGGAGGTCTGTTTGATTGGTCAGGATATTTGGAATCTCAGTTGTGGTCACATGATGAAACCTCCAAGAGCTGACAGCACTGACAGAAAGCCTTTCTATTGGATTATGGAAGTTTGGATTATTAGGCTTGTTAGCACCTCAAAGGAAAAGTGGAACTGTGTGGTGTTTGTTTCTTGTTCACTTACCGTCATGAATGCTTTGGAGAAGCTGGATTTAATACTTTCGTGAGACACGCTGGTACCAGGTCTTTTATACTTAAAAACTGCCTAGCAACAGCTTTTGATTGGTCATGCTGCAGTTTGTTACAGGCTGATAAGACAGTACTGCTACTCAGACCTCCAGAAAGTCTGAATCAAGCCAATAAATAGGCCAATAGCCATGAAATGGCCATAGGAAAATCCAGGCTGGTGGAGGTGAGCAATTGTTTACATTGGAAAGCAGCAACTCTAAATCTTTCATATTGTCTTGTATCTAAGTCTTTTGTTGTTTTAATATTTCTCTCGTAATATCTCTGAATGCCTCCCATCGACATTGTTCTAAGCCTTTAGCCATTCTATATTCTTCAATTAAGGATTTTATTGTACTTGCTTTGTCATATATGCCTTCTCCCCTACCCCTCGTGATATTTCGAAAATACTGCATGACATGTCAGTGCACACAAGTGTGTACAGAGGGAATTTACAATGTTGGCTGAAATAGGAGCTTTAATCTATGTGATATTAGGGTAGGCAAGGATTGTTTACTTTGGCAGAAAGGCGCATAATTGAGAAAATAAAATCATGAGGGGCCTAGATAGATTGGGGAGCAAATTTGTATTTCCATTCAGTGAGGAATCGGTAACATGAGACCATGATGTGGAAGGGATAGAGAGGAATTGAAGACTAGGGTGAGAGGTGAGAGATTTAAGAAAGATATGAGGGGCAATTGTTTTACGCACAGGGTGGCCTGAGGAAGTGGTGGATGCGGGCACAGTCACAATGTTTAAAAGACTCTTCAATAACAACATGAATCAGAAAGGGTTGGAGGGATATGGGCTAGGAGCAGGCAGTTGGGACTAGTTTAGTTGGCCTTATGTTCGGCATGGACTGGTTGAACCGGAGGGTCTCTTTCCATGCTGTATGATCTATGACGCTATGACTAATAATTGTCATGATATGGAGATGCCGGTGTTGGACTGGGGTGTACAAAGTTAAGAATCACACAACACCAGGTTATAGTCCAACAGGTTTAATTGGAAGCACTAGCTTTCAGAGCGACGCTCCTTCATTAGGTGGACGAGCAGCGCTCTGAAAGCTAGTGCTTCCAAATAAACCTGTTGGACTATAACATGGCATTGTGTAATTTTAAACTAATAATTGTGGTTGATATCTGGAACTTACTGATCGTAGAGTTAGAAACCCTCACACCATTTACAAAACACTTCGATATGTATTTGATTTTTTGTAATCTGTAGCCCTATAGACCAAGAACTGGAAAGTGAAATGAGGCAGTATACTTGGACATAGTGGGCTGAATGCCCTCCTTCTGTGCTAAATATCTTTCTGCATTTCGATATTTCTCATGTCTTCCAGTTCTACTGAAGGCTGCAAGGTTGAAACATAGATGCATGAGGGGAATGCTGAAGTATTTTGTCATCTTCATCGTACCAGAGAAAAGAAATAAAATTGTAAAAATCTTGCAATTATGTAGTACCTGCCATGACCTCAGGACATTTCAAAGTGAGTTACCCCCATTGAAGGTTCTGAAGTGACATCACGGTTGGACTGCAGAAAATGAAGCAGCCAGCTTGCACACAGTAATGTCCCACAATGTCATTAAAATACAGTAATCTGTCTTGTAATGGAGGCAACATAGTGCAAATGCTGGATTCTAAAACTCAGTAGGTCTGGCAGCATCTGTACAAACACATGAATAAGTGGATGTCACTTGGCCCTCCAAGCCTGCTCTGCAATTCAATACTATCGGTAGATGATCTGATTTTCACTTCTATGCTAAATTCCTGTATGTCCTTGATAATCTTCCATTGCTTTGGTAACTAAGAATTTAGCTACATCTCCCTTAAAAATATTTAGAGATAGAGTGTCAAGTCCAACATGATCCTTTTTCAGATCTTAACAATGCTGGTTGAGGGATCAATGTTGGTCAGGGGTCAGTAATAGCATGTTGCAGATTTTTTCCAAACACTGCGTCTCTTTTAGGATCATGTGAAGAACTGGAGAAAGTCTTGATCAATAATCATGATGTTTCTCCATGTAGCACTCCTTCAGTATTTGGCTGAACTATCAGCCAAATTTTTTGCTGAACTTTCTGAGATAGGACCTCCATCCCACAAACTTTAGAGATATACACACTCCTCAAATTCTGGTCTCTTGTGCAATCCCAGTTATAATCCCTCCCTGTCAGCCATGCTTTCAGTTACCTAGGCCTCAAGCCCTGTATTTCTATTCCCAAATTTCGTAGCCTCTCTACATCACTTCCCTCATAGAAGACAGTCCTTAAAGCTTAGCTCTTTGATTGAACTAATGGGCAGGACATTCCCTGAACGACATGGGATAGGGCAAGAAATTTGGCAAAATGGGGTAAAATGATCACCTTGTCGCTCCTTGATATTAAGACCAAAAACTCGCATTTTCCAAACAAGTATTGGTTAGCAAGACAATGAGGAAGTGGTGACAGCCTCATCAAATAGATTATCACTCCCTTCCAACCTCATTGTTACTCAATCTCACCTCATGAATATATAGTCTCCCATTTGACCCTACACTGGATAAAAGCTAAATGCTAAGGATTCCACAACATGAACATCAGAGCAGGCACCTGGCCATTCCCGCTTGCTGTTTGCATTTCCGGCCCTCTGCCTCAGACACCAGTCACCAGGATCTGAGGGCCATTCCACAATAATCAGGTACATCCACAGCCCTGTCATTTACCAGCCTTACCATCTGATTTACCTCCCTTAATGTTCTGCCCTTCAGTGTTGCTTTTTGGAGTACACTGGCACTTTTCATTGCAATGTTGCTGCAAGGAAACTTTGCACACAGGAAGATGCACCCAGCACAAGAGTTGGACCAGGCTGCATCACAGGACTGCTCACTCACTCTCTCAATGGTCACTCACTTTGGGCCTATTTGGATGCTCAGAGCATCCCTCCCTCGCCTTTAAGCACTTAGCCCCCTCAAGTCAGAGCTAGCCCGTTTCCAGTACTTCTGTCTTCTCCTTCCTTTCAGCACAGACACAAAGTCCTGGGGATGGATAGGTTGCTGTACACATCAGCTAGGTTAAAAACAATGACTGCAGATGCTGGAAACCAGAGTCTAGATTAGAGAAGTGCTGGAAAAGCACAGCAGTTCAGGCAGCATCCGAGGAGCAGTAAAATCGACGTTTCAGGCAAAAGCCCTTCATCAGGAATAAAGGCAGAGTGCCTGAAGGGTGGAGGGATGAGTGAGAGGAGGGTGGGGGTGGGGAGAAAGTTGCAGTGGGAGACGAACTTCCAGAGATTCTTGTAGAGAGAAGAGAAAAACCTCTTTAAGGCAGGCATCCTTGCAAGAGGATTTGCAGTAGGGTTGAAATCAACGAGGTAAAAACAATGACTGCAGATGCTGGAAACCAGAGACTAGATTAGAGAGGTGCTGGAAAAGCACAGCAGTTCAGGCAGCATCCAAGGAGCAGTAAAATCGACGTTTCGGGCAAAAGCTGTACACATCACACGATGCTAGTGTTACACGTGCACCATGTTCCACGTGTGTAGGTGCCAAATACACTGCATGTGCTTCAATCAAAAGGCCAGGTCTCAAAGTCTAAGGGGACTAGTCACCAGTAACATCCAGGGGAACACGTTTCAGGCAGGGATCCCAGCACAGTTGGTCAAGGACAATCTCTACAGTCAGTCCAGCTGGCTCCCTGGGGTGGTCACAGCCAGGGTTTGCACCTCTGCAGTTGGTCCCAGTTAGCCCAGTGTGCCCAGTGGCACCAGTCTGGGCAGCCGAAGAACTGTACAGATATCATTCAGGGGTCGCTCATTGTCGACCTTGCCTGGCTCAGTCACTCAGGAGGTTGGGCCATATTCAGTCCTGAGAGGAGTGATGGAATCTATCTTTTGTAACACAACAGAGGTCTGTCAGGGGCCAGCACTGTGGGAGAGAACCTGATGAACTTAAATGTGAGGATTTGAAGCAGAATGCTGAGAGGCAGAAGGAAGTGCAATTGTGAAGGGGGCAACTCAGTATTTAAAAGAGAGAGATGATAAAGCATTGAAGAGAAAGGTATAATGCAGTCTGCGAGAGGTCATTGACCACAGATTTGTCATACTGGATAGGGTGTGTGTGTGTGCGCACGCGTTGGAGAGAATTCATGATGATGCAGATATTACTAAATGGGTGGGGAAGTTCAAAATCTATTGGAGCGACAGTGAGCATTGCCAAGAGAGGAATGTGTATATTTAGATGTTCACCAATATTAAGAGGCTGAGCTTGAAACTCACTACCTGAAAAGTGACTGCTGTTTCCTTCCATCTTGCTGTAAATAACAAATGCAACGTGGAGCTGAAAAGGTCTGTCATCGCACCCAGAGGAGATGTTTCATTCTGTGAGGGAGCGCACTTCAAATCCGATAGATGTGAGGCCCTTCAAAAGGGAACAGCATAACACAGACACCCACACACTGAAGGGGAAGCACACCTGAGAGCACTGCTTTGAGAGTCTTAGGCATTACCCTCCTCCGCACAGTCCAAGTGCTTGCCCCAGGCATTTTTCATCACATTCTGCAACATTGTAAATCTATCTCAGAAATGGTTTTGATGCTCTGGCATTGTTTTGTCACCTGGAACAATTCCCCCTGGGTGACAAAGTAGCAAATATCTACTGTTTACCCAGAGCCTGAACATGGTCATAGAGTCATAGAGGCCGACAGCACAGATAAGGGCTCTTTGATCATCACATCCATGCCAGTCCATCTAACTATTCTAATCCCAGTGGGGCTCCAGCTGCTCATTTCACACCTTCGATCATCAAACATTGTGTAACGCTAAGGATGACGAGACTGTGTACCTCCAATGTTGTACCTACCGCTGAATAGACACTCACTCAAAGCTGATAAAGAAGACTGAATATATATTTACAAATGTGACAGTATATTAATAATAAGATTCCACCCACGCCAACCATGTACTTTTAAAAGGTCTTTGTCTTTCTTTCCCCCACTACTGTACCTCATCGTGTAGATGTTGTGGCAGATTAAGAGTGAATTCATGGAGATTGTGCCACATTAATGTATAATGCTTCTTACTGCATCTCCACAGTACGGCAAAGATCAAGACTCTCTCCTCACAACGGGAGAGATGCTGAATGTCAGGCAATCCACCACCCATCCTGGCTCTATCTGTCTTATTATGAGCTGTTTTCTTATGGAATGAAAGAATGGGAGGGATTGAGTGAGATGAAGGTGGCTGGCACAGCTGTTAGTGTTGGTACAAGGTGGGGGAAAGATGGTGAGGTGTCCTGAGTGAGTAGGCAGCTCTGAGGTTATGTGGGTTTAGCGGAGTGGGAGATTGGTGTGGATATCGGAGAGTGCAGGCAATGGTGAGAGTGGGAGAGCATGAGCCTTGAGTGGGCAGTGAGTGCAGTAGCAGAGATTGAGTGAGTGTCAAGCAGCAGTGAGAAGATGGTGATGCTAATACTGGTGGAGCAGGAAAGGTCATTGACCTTTTTGCAGCATTGCTGGATATTCCTCCAGGTGGTTGAAAATACATTGACCTGGATGACAACCTTGGACTAGGCTCATAATGCTCTGGTGGTCCTGGGGAAAGAGAACATCCATCCGCTGCAACAGCCCATTCAACAGAAGGTCCCTGGCTACAAAACAGGGCAATAATTCCTTCTTGTCTACCACATCCAGAGCAAGATAATCAAACCATGCTGGACAGCTCTGGACTGACACCCAACATAATGCACATTATATGGGGCCAATGCTAGAGTTCCTGTGACGTCCTATCAGTGGCGAATACTGTCCCCTATGGCAATGGTAGAATCACACTAGCCGCAGGTGAGGGTGACACCATCAGGGTTAGTGAGGCGAGTTAGGACAATAGTATGTGAAAGCCCATTAGGCCTCTCAGAAAGAAACCCTCCACAAGACCTGACAAAAATGACACAGTCGATTTCTGCTTAAGATTCAGCCCAATATCTCGCTATGCTACACTCTGTCAGTTTAGTGATGCCTACTTGAGGTGCCTTGGGTGATTTCATTATTTTAAACACACGACATAAATTCTGGTTCAGAGGCAATAGTGCTATCATTGAGCTGCTCTTGACATCAAAAACAAAATTTCAACCCAAGAAACCCACAATATTTGTTTCATGTTTTCCCTCACATGGACCTAATTTCAATTCAGTGCAGTTTAGTAGAATCAAGTAGCAGATGTGAGTACTGGGCGTCACTTGCGTGGTATCTGTGGTGGAAGATATTTGAAGCACACACAAAGCAATTTGACATGCATCATGTTTCCTTTTATTGTAAACGGCAGTAAGGTGAGTAGTTTGGGTTCAGTGGAGGGACTCCTCATTTCTTCCAGTGAAAATGTGCCGCGTCTCCTTTAAAAAGGGAATGAAAGTGTAAGAACTTGCACTCTTTTGTTCCCTGCTGCACCTCCCTGGAGGAACCACAGTGCTTCCACAATGCGCTAGAGAATTAGATAATGATACTTGTAATTAGTAGGGGGTTAGCAGTTTGTGTATCCCTCTATTACTTCCGAACATAAGTAAGTACGTGCACGTCCATCCAGTTTTCTAAAGCAGCAGCTGCTTTCTTGTTTCCTCAGCCTTTGGACCACCCGTGTGGTCCATTTTAAAGAAATCCGTGAAGGGAAATTCAAAATCACTAATGATCTGTGATGATTTTAAAATGACCCAAAGTAAGCTGGCAACTCCACAACAACAAAAAAAAAGGAACTTGCATTTAAACAACACATTCAGGGCAGTAAAACATTCTTAACAGCATTATCCAGATACCTCTTGGTGCCAGGTCCCATTATTAGGATAGGTGAACAAAAGTTTGGCCAACAGGAAAGGTTTTAAAGAGCATCTTATAGGAGGTAAGAGTGGTTAGGGATGCTTAGGAAGGGATTTCTAGGGGAACCAACAGCTGCACGCATGCTTGCCAGCAGATGAAACAACTATTTCACAGACTAATTTCATCCTGACAGCAACCTTTGTTATTCATTCAATAATTTTGAATCTCTCTGTGCCCATAGATTACTGTGGTTTAAGTTGCTGATCTCCAATTCTGAGTGTTCAATTAATATGCAAATTTGTGACTTATTTGCCTTTTGTTCCTGACAGTGGTGTCCTCTTTCTTGGCATCTGCTCCTTCCTTTAGATGATATATTCACTCTGCTCTTTTAATCATATTCAAATGTCTTCGATTCAAATGAGCAAGGCTTGTCAGAAACCGATTGGGTGGTGATCTAATCGAGGTGTTTGAAAATGTTAAAAAGCTTTGATAAAGTTTGCTGAACGAAAATGTGAGAGTTCAGAGCAATGGGACAAAATGCTAAAATTAGAGCCAGGCCATGCTGGAGTAAAATGTGAAGCGCACTTCACACAAAGGAGAATGCAAATCGAGAACAAACGCAGAGGGTGACAGAGAAAGCCCATGGGTCTGGCAGTATCTGTCAGGAGAGAAGCAGAGTTAACATTTCAAGTTCCACTTTAGAACTGAAATGGAGACCATCCTCTCATAAAATATCTGAATGCTCCAACTATTTTGAGGTTTGAAAAGTGAAATCAGTAGTTTTTTTGGTAGATCAAGGAATATGGAACACTGGCAGGTAGATGGAGTTGCAATACAAAATTGCTGACATATAACTGATGGAAGAGTCTAGATTTTATTGTCATATATAATTAAGCACAGAAGTACAGTGAGAAAGTATGTAATGTCGCCACACAGGGCATCATCTCAGATACCAAAATATCTAGGTACAAAAAGTCTAGGAGAAATGAGAGTTGGAAGATTAAGTACAATTTCATAGAATAGTAGAAAAATAAAGAAATAGGTAATAGTTTACATTGAAGTCTTTCATTGTTTGAACTAGGAAAGTAAAGGAATAAGTTCAAAGTTTAACAATCTTTAATGAGTCCTCCACGTATCTCACTCCACTGTCTGCTCTCTACCCCACTGCCACAGGTACCATTACTGCTGCTGAAACTACTGTTTCTCTGATCTCCCTTGGTTCCTTGGGAACATGTGCGGGGAGGGTCCACTGGCCTGACACCATTATGAGCCACTGAGAGACCAGTTGGCATACCACCGAGAGACCAGGCTGTGAGTCTCTGAGAGACCAGGCCTGGGACCCACTATGAGCTGCTGAAAGCTCAGGCCCAGGACCTGTCATGTGCCACTGAGAGACCAGGCCGGGGATCCACCATGATCTGCCAAGAGACAAAACCAGGACCCACCACGAGCCACCGAGAGAACAGGCCAACACCTGCGGAGTGACCAAAGGGAGAAAAGAAGAGAAGGAAACAGAAGGGGTGGAGGAGCTCTGTTTGGTGCATCCTACTCCACCACCATCAGGACTGGCTTGACTGCACTCTATTATCTTTAACAGCTGCAGTGCAAGTTTGAATGTTTGAGGAAGTTGATGGTCTTTCCTGTACATGGAAAGATTCAAACCAGATGTAGAGATTTTAATGACGATCTCATAGCTCATAGAATATGAGTTCCCTACTGGGGCTGTTATCTTTGTCAGAGATACTGACACTTTGGTACCTGACTCTGAATGAGACAGTACTAAAGTCTACAGCTGGTTATGTGTTCGTGAAGGGTGACTTGGTGATGGATATCAGTGCATGTGAAGCTATTCCAGGTAACAGCAAGTTGACTGATGCAAAGAAAGAAAGAGTTCCCTTTATATAACATCTTTCGCAACAACACAATGTGCCAAAGTGCTTTACGGCCATTGACCGACACATGGAATGTACTCATTATCATAACAAATGCACCATATGGCAACCAAATTGTATGTAGCTAGATCCACAATCAATGTATCTGATAAGACTCGAAACATCTGTTTTTATGATGTAGATTGGTAGATAACTATTAACCAGAATAATGGAGGTGACTCCGCTGCTCAATTCCAGAAGTACCATGGGATATTTGACATACATCTGCAAACTCAGTTGGGCCTCAATGTAATGTCTCATCCAAATGACAGTGAGCTGGAGTTTCCTCTTCAAGATTTGATTGGTCAATTTCCCATTGCTGTGACCCTGACCGTTGCATGTCAGCTGATTCACCTTGACATTTTCTCTTCCAGAGTTAAGGATTAGTTTTGAGTTATAGTCACTGCTTCGCAGTAGAGGTCCCAGGTGGGAAAGGAAATGGGCTGATGCTAAGCCCGTTGTATTAAAAGGCCCACCTCCATTCATTGGGACATCAGATCAGTTCTCAATGCAGTCAATAAACTCTCTTATTTTCATGCCCCACCCTCAGACACTTCCACTCCCATATCTCCACAAAGCATCTCCATGCTCTCTCCATTTCTCTCCCATTCCATTTTGCACTGTCCATGCATCCCATGTCACCTCCATAATACCGCTATTCCCACTCACTCAATATCCAATGTGTATAAAACTCATAAGCTGTATAAAAGTACACCTCTTAAACGTTCCCCTTCAGAAGCTTGTGCAACTGTTGATCAAATATATAGCCAATGAAACTGCACGTTAAAAACTCTTTGCTTTCTATTGTTGGTTAATGTGCAAAAATAAGGAAAAAGACCATTCAAAAACCCTTTCAAAACATCCTATCATTTGCCCATAAAACTGCCAATCAAATAGAGCACACAGTTCCTCTACAGCTGAGTGATCTAGAGTTTAGAATTCAGCCATACATTCATAATAGAGCCCCATTACATGGCTAAACAGACAGCTTCTACAAAGCTTTGAAAATCGGCTTTTTGAAGGTGACTGAAAGAACTTTTAACCACCTGTTCCAATTATTTCAAAGGAGATTCTATCAAAGAATTCTGGCACCTGTTGAAGTGTCTTTTCAAAGTCTAAAATGATGACTGTGCTTCAAACTATTGTAAGATTCTAAGTATAGAATCTGATGATCTAATTAGATCAGACTGTATATGCTGTTGAACACAAACAACTATTACTGACTGGTTAAAATACTGAAATGCATTTAAACACACAATGTTGTTTGATTTAATGGTTAGTTGTCTTTTAGGGACAGAGACCTGGGATATGATACAGCAATTAAAGCATACTTAGACCACCATACATCCCTATATTATGACATTTTAATTTGGCCAAAGCTTTTAAAGTTGGCTGTGAGAAGTTGCCTTTGGGCGGCATGGTGGCACAGTGGTTAGCACTGCTGCCTCACAGCGCCTGAGACCCGGGTTCAATTCCCGCCTCAGGCGACTGACTGTGTGGAGTTTGCACGTTCTCCCCGTGTCTGTGTGGGTTTCCTCCGGGTGCTCCAGTTTCCTCCCACAGTCCAAAGATGTGCGGGTCAGGTGAATTGGCCATGCTAAATTGCCCGTAGTGTTAGGTAAGCGGTAAATGTAGAGGTATGGGTGGGTTGCGCTTCAGCGGGTTGGTGTGGACTTGTTGTGCCGAAGGGTCTGTTGCCACACTGTAAGTAATCTAATCCACATCTGACTTCCCTCAAGATTCACTAATGGACTTACCTGACAAAGCTGTCACAGTCTACAGGCATCCACTCACCTCAACTGATATCAGGAAAAATTGTATTTACAGAGGACATTTAAATTGCAACTCCAAGGTCACTTTGAACTGATATTGATACAGAAACTGTAACAGAAGAACAAAGTAAGTCATGTAAAGGTGGCAGTGCAGTTTAACATCCAAGAATTTAGTAAATGAGTGTATCCTAGGGGTTGATCACCTCCTAAAATCTAGGCAAGTTTGCAGTTGTCATTTAATTTAATAGTATCATAAAATTGTAGTTTCACTTAGTTTTAATCAGTGTTAAATCAGCTCAGAGGCAAATTCAGATAGTTAATTAGTAATTAATTTAAACTGATTCCCTAGTCGGCAGTAACTAACTTATCTGACATGAAACTAAGTTAGAACAAATGCAGCAAGTTTAGGAAGAATGATAGCTCTGAGGTTGAGTGTTTGCCTCTCAATCACATCATCGCTCATTCAAACCCCAATAACCCCTTCATGTAGGGCTCTGTGGTAGTGTCCAAACCTCCAGCCAAAGAAGGCAAGGATTCAAATCACAGATTCTGTAGAGGTGTGTGAGAACGTCTCTTTACAGGCTGATCAGAAAATAAATTTAAAAGTGCAGGAGGTTTAGAAGCCACATGAAGCAAGTTACTTGCAGGTGACGCAGGGAGATTGCTTAAATCAAATATTTTATTCCCCGAGGGAAGTTGGTGAAGTGAGGGAGAAGCTGTGACCTGACATCTTTCAAAAGAGGATTGGTCCAAGCGAGGGTGTTGAAGCTAGAAAAACCCAAGAGCTGATGTTTAGAGGCATTAACTAGATGTAGGAAGATGAGAAGTGAATCTCAAAGTTTTTGTTTGAAATTGCAGTATTAGTTTAAACTGGCAATGGAGAAAGTAAAGTATTGTATTAAATTTATGGTGTAACTAGTTAGACTTCATAATAAAAATATAGATAATTATTTTGTAATATTCCAAATTTAAAATCTAATTAGTTTTATAAAATCAAAGGTGGCAATAAAATGATGTCTTGAAGTTGGTGCATGGAGGAGTTGGTAAACACCAAACTGACCCATTGCACCCTCTCCTGTGGTAATTATAGGGTCATAGCGATGTACACCACTGAAACAGACCCTTCAGTCCAACTCATCCATGCTGACCAGATATCCTAAATTAATCTAGCCTCATTTGCCAGCACTTGGCTCATATTCCCCTTCCTATTCATCTACCAAGCCAGATGCCTTTTAAATGATGTAATTGTACCAGCCTCCACCACTTCCTCTGGCAGCTCATTCCATACACTCACCACCCTCTTCATGAAAAAGTTGCCCCTTAGGTTCCTTTTAAATCTTTCCCCTCTCACCCTAAACCTATGCCCTCTAGTTATGGACTCCTCCACCCCTGGGAAAATATCTTGTCTGTTTACCCTAGACATGCCCCTTCATGATTTTTTAAACCCCTCAGCCTCTGACGCTCATGGGAAAATAGCTCCATCCTAGTCAGCCTCTCCCTGTAGTTCAAACTCTGACATTTTACAAAAAAGGAGTGGTCCAAGAGAGGGGGTTGGAGACAGAAAGACCCGAGAGATGAAGTTTAGAGGCATTAACTACATGTGCAGGAAGATCACTGGTGAGTCTAGTGCCTGCCCAATGCCAGGTCTAATGACATTTCTTATGGGCTGGAGAGGAACTTGGTTTGGGAGGCAAAGGAGTTAGTTGCTGTGTTTCTGTAGGTGCCAACAACATGGTCAAAATGAGGTTCAGCTTAGGATGTATGAACAGCTATGGATGAAATTTAAAAGCAGGACCAACGAAATAACAATCACTGAATTACTACCTCAGGCACAAGCCACTTGACATGGTAAACAAGATTAGTGAGGTGGATATGTGGTTTAAAAATCAGTGCTGAATTTGATTCATGGAGTAACAGCATGAATACTGGGGCAAGAGGGAGCTGTGTTATTGAAACAACCTTCAAGAGAACCTTCAGGTAATGATTACAGATGCTCACAACAGACTTCACAAATACAGACAAAAAATTGTGCGCCAAAAATCATTAATTTCAAAAACAACCAATCAGGAATGGACCTGGACCATAGAACAGGTTATCACCATAGTACAGAACAGGGCCACACACCGCAAAAAAAAAGGCACTAAAAGAAAAAATGGCCAAACTAACACACAACAAAGAGAACACCACAACACACACCTGGGTTAGAAACCTCTCCCACAGACAGCTCACAAACACGGAAAGAACAATACTGGCCAAGGGACTCAACTATAAACACAGACTTCCTAGCAACACTAGAATGCACACTCAGAAACAATGGATTGACAGAAGAGACACAACAAACAGTGAGACAAAGTATCGTACCCATGATAATAAGGAAAAGACAAACACATAACCTAAACACCAAGGAGAGGGAAGCACTAAAATCACTAAGAAACGATAAGAACATAATCATACTACAAGCAGACAAAGGCAGAATGACGGTCATACTGGACAAAGCAGACTACATCCAAAAGGCACAACAACTACTTGCAGATACCAACACCTACCAAAAGAGGGAGTCTGACCCCACCCCACAGCTCACCAATAGGATAAACAACACACTGAGGAATCTACAAAATAACGGACAGATAACCAGGTCTGACCTACAAAGAATGAAACTGGAAAGCAACAACACCCCCAGATTCTATGGACTACCTAAAATGCACAAACCAGACATTCCACTCAGACCCATAGTATCACTACCAGAGACACCATCACGCAAACTAGCTAAAGAGCTACAGCAGAAACTGAAACACCTGACCAGCGGATCCAGACACTCTACACAGTCAACACAGGAGTTCTTGAACATCATCAGAAATATACACAAAGACAAGGAAGAAACCATGGTCTCATTCGATGTAATGGCACTGTTCACCTCTATCGACAAAACCCTAGCCAGAGAAACAATATTCAACCTGCTGGACATACAGAACATACAACAGGACGTTGAACTTATTAACAAAGACAGCATACTTAAACTACTGGACCTGTGCCTCACAACACACTTCACATTCAACAACCAAATATACGAACAAATCAACGGAACACTCATGGGCTCACCCATCTCTGGACTCATAGCAGAAGCAGTAATGCAAAGGTTAGAACAAACAGTCTTACCGCAAATACAACCCAAACTCCGGGTCAGATATGTGGACGACACCTTTGTAATCATTAAAAACACAGAAATAGAGAACACACACCGGATCATCAACGCCACACTCACAGGAATCCGATTCACGAGAGAGGAAGAAAAGGACAACCAGCTCCCATTCCTAGACGTGATGGTACAGAGAACACTGAATGGAGAATTCAGCACGAAGGTATACAGGAAAGCACACACACAGACCAAGCCCTGAACTATGAAAGCAATCACCCCAACACACACAAACGAAGTTGCATCAGGACACTATTCAAAAGGGCCACAACATACTGCAGTACACCAGAACTGCAAAAAGAGGAAGAAGTACACCTATACAAGTATTCACCAAAAGCGGATACCCACGCAATTTCATCAACAGATACCTACGGGAAAGACAACGGAACGAGGACATGCCGCAGCCCAAAGGACTAGCCACACTACCATACATCAGGAGCATTTCCAAACTGACAGCCAGACTACTGCGACCACTAGGACTCATAACAGCACACAAACCAACAGCCACTCTCAGACAACTCACCAGGTCAAAGGACCCGATACCCAGCATGAGCAAAACCAACGTAGTGTACAAAATCCCATGCAAGGACTGCACAAAACATTACATAGGACAAACAGGAAGACAGCTAACAACCCGCATCCATGAACACCAACTAGCCACGAAACGACACGACCAGCTATCCCTAGTAGCCACACACACAGATGACAAACAACATGAATTCGACTGGGACAACACTACTATTATAGTGCAAGCCAAACAGAGAACAGCCAGGGAATTCCTAGAGGCATGGCACTCATCCACTGATTCCATCAACAAACACATTGTCCTGGACCCAATATACCGGCCACTGCAGCAGACAGCAACTGACAACCAGAAGCGGCAGAGACAAACCACTATAAATGCCAAAGGAAACATGACAGCAGCGCTTCACAGGAGGCTCCCAAGCACTGAGGATGTCACCTGGACAGGGGACGAACGTTTGCAACAAAAACTCCCAACTCGGCGAACAGAACCACAACTTCAGGAGAACTGCACTGCAACTCTATCATGCAAATAGTATAAAATTGGCTTTTATAGAGAAGACTTTAAACTAAATAGTATAAGGGATAGGTTCCTGTAAAGGGAGGTTGAATAAGTTACAGAGAAAGGATAAGACATTACAGCAGGGTAGTGATAACCAAGCATTATAGAAAGAGATAGAGTGTGTATACAGAATGCAGCAGCAAATAAAGTCAGGACTGGGTAAAATGGTGAAATGACAGAATTGGGGTAATTTTATCTGAATGTATGCAGCATTTAAAACAAAGTGGATGATGGGTAGCTAAATAGAAATAAATAAGTACGATATGCTAATGTTGTGATGATGTTACTATTGGTCAGGTTAGATCAGCTTAATTAATTATTTTTGTTTAAATGTAATGTGGCAGACTTTTACTGAAACACACTACAGTTTTAACAGTAAAGGTTTATTACGTAAAAGAAATTAAAAAATAGAATAAACCAAACTATTTACGTATAACACAATTTGAAACATGTAAAATATGATCTCATTTCTTCCAAAACCATTGCATTATACTACTCAAACACTGGAGAGAATCCCTGTCACTATCACATATAACTGTTTTTTTTTCAATTCCAGTTCTTAAGAGTTTGATACCCTCTTCTTTGATTACTCATATAACTGAGCTTAGACTTTCTCAGATTCATAAACCCCTTTGGGGTTCTATCTAAATGATTCTGGTCTAAATCTATCAATTTAAATCCTTACAAAGTGGTAACCTTTTTTTCTGAACTAACCCCTTTTTCTGGAGAAGCTATTGTATATATCTAACTTCAATCAGAACCTCCACAAAGTAAAAAAACAAAAGCTTTACAAGATATGGTTCTTCCCTTGAGTAAAAAAAAACTGATCTTTCCAAGCAGAAAGAAAGTTAATGCTCCTCAATGTTTAATCTGTTCACTTGTAAAACTCTCCCAAAGCAAACAAATTCTTACCATCATCCAAGGACATTAGCTGGCGGTTGGTAAGCTCATTTGGTTAGATAGCTGGGTTTGCAATGCATTGTGATATCAACAGCATTGGTTCAATTCCTGTACAATGAAGATCCTGTCTTCTTAAACTTGCCCCTCTCCTGAGGTGTGGTGGTGACACTTAGGTTAAACCACTGCCAGTCTTCTCTCACTTGTAAAAAAAGCAGCCAAATGGTCCTCTGGGACTATAGTAACATTACTGCCTATTACTACTTTTTAAAAATAATTATAGTTCTTCATATATAGTCAAGTTACACCCTCTTACACATGGACTAAAACCCACATGCCACTTGTTCAAAATCCAAATTCCAAAATAAATACTATTAAAATATATTAATCACACCCATTACACAACATAGCCGTCACGAAGTCATTGTTGTAAGTGACAATACTAGAGCCTGAATATTTCAAGGTACTTGATTTCAGAGTAGCAGGAAGACAAAACAATTGAGAAAAGCTCTGTTAATAAAGGCTGAGAAAAGTAATGAGAAATCATCTTGGCTTGGTAGATCAAAGGGTAAATTCGTTTGGATGGAGACTCAAAATTGCTTAAGGCAGACACAAGACATCAATGTTGGAAGTGGTCTTTGGGTCCCTAACAATAATTGTACTATAGAGCAGATTATAAATCAAGTAATCAACAAGGGGGCAGTGACATAGAGGTATTTTCACTTAACTAGAAATCCAGAGGGCCAGGCTAATGTTCTGGGGACTTTATTCCAGTAATCATTCCAGTGAACCTTCTCTGGCTGTTTCCAATGCAATTAAATCCTCTTTAAGTAAACACCAGAACTGTACACAGTACTCCAGGTGTGGTCTCACTGGTGTCCTGTACAATTGTGGCAGTACTTTTTTTATTTCTACAGTCCATTGCCTCTTGAAATAAAGGTAAAAAATTAGGTCTGCAGATGCTGGAGATCACAGCTGAAAATGTGTTGCTGGTTAAAGCACAGCAGGTTAGGCAGCATCCAAGGAACAGGAAATTCGACCTTTCGGGCATAAGCCCTTCATCAGGAATGGTGAAATACCTCTATGTCACTGCCCCCTTGTTGATTACTTGATTTATGATCTGATCTATAGTACAATTGTTGTTAGGGACCCAAAGACCCCATTCCTGATGAAGGGCTTATGCCCGAAACGTCGAATTTCCTGTTCCTTGGATGCTGCCTAACCTGCTGTGCTTTAACCAGCAACACATTTTCAGTCTTGAAATAAAGGCCAAGATTCCATTTGTTTTCTCAATTACCCATTTCAGCTGCAGTTTTTTTGTGATTCATGTACAAAGAAAACCATATTCCTTTGTACTGAGCCATTCGGCAGTCTCTATCTATCTAAATAATACACTGCCTTTCTATTCATCCTGCCGAAGCACACACCCTCACATTTTCAAAATGGATAATTATAAAACAACTACTACAGTCGATAATTGAGGAGTTTTGTTTTTGTCTTCCTGTAGCTTAGATGAATCAAATGGAAACATGCCCTTCAGCCCAACAAATCCATATCGACAAACTGAAGAATAACCCACCTACCCTATATTTACCCCTAACTAATGCACCTAACACTAAGGGCACTTTAGCATTGCCAATTAACCTGACCTGCACTTCTTTGGATTGTGGGAGGAAACCGGAACACACAGAGGAAACCCATGCAGACGGGGGGGAGAATGTGCAAACTCCTCACAGACTATCGCCCAAGCCCATCAGTTGAGAAGGAGCAGAATGGCATGGTGCCTCAGTGATTAGCACTGCTATCTCACAGCACCAGGGCCCCAGGTTCGATTCCAGCCTCAGGCGACTGTGTGTGTCGAGTTTGCACGTTCTCCCCATGTCTATGTGGGCTTCCTCTGGGTGTTCCTGTTTCCTCCCACTGTCCAAACATGTGCAGGTCAGCTGAATTGGCAGTGCTAAATTGCCCATAGTGTTAGCTGCATTAGTCAGAGGGAAATGGGTCTGGGTGGGTTACTCTTCGGAGGTCGGTGTGGACCTGTTGGGCTGAAGGGCCTGTTTCCACACTGTAGGGAATCGAAGCAAATCAAATTGGCAAAAGCAGCATGTGAGGTGCTCTCAGGTAGTGTATTTGGATTCTTCAAATCATACTTTCTAGATCTAATGGCAGAACAGGATATTTTAGTGCTGGTTTTATTACTGACCTCATAACAAAGGATCTTCCAAGTAAGAATGATGATGAGAATTTTGGATTTGAGGCCAGCGTCTGAAACTTTAAATAAAGGTGATTGTATTGTTGCCCTATCAAAAGTACGTATTGGAATTCATTTTAAGTCATGCTTACACCATTGGGTTTGGGGGGTGTGTGTGTGTGTGTGTGTGTGTGTGTGTGTGTGTGTGTGTGTGTGTGTGTGTGTGTGTGTGTGTGTGTGTGTGTGTGTGTGTGTGTGTGTGTGTCATTCTCGATCAGCTGAACATCTTGGGTGTGAATGATAGAGTCACAGTTTTCCAGACTGGCCAAAGTAGAATTGTCTCTTGTTTACAATAAGATAAGCTCGTAGCATAGAAATGATAAAATAGCATACACAGAGGATTAACTCACAGGAAGTAGAGAGTCAGGATAAATTGGTCCTTTTCAGGTTAACAAATTGTTCTATGGAGTGTCACAGGAATCAGTACAGACACTTCAATTATTTAAATATCCATTAATAAATAGGGTAGGGTACATAGGCAGGAAACCAATTGACAAATGGAAACAATGAGTCTGCAAAAGGATAAGGATATGTTGAGTGAGTGGGTAAAATGTTTGCATATGGAGCATTAAGTGGAAAAATGTGAGGGTGTATGCTTAGGCAGGAAGAATAGAAAAGTAGAATATTATTTAGATAGATAGAGACTGCAGAGTGTCTCAATACAAAAGAATATGGTTGTCTTTGTTCATGAATCCCAAAGGAAAGCTGCAGCTAAAATGGAATGATTACTGGAATAAAGTCTTACGAGGAAGGGATAAGCTAGTTGGGACCATAATCCTTGAAGACTAGAAGATGATATCATTGAACCATAAAAGGTCCTGGGAGGGCGTTTGAGGATATGTCTTCACATGGGGAAATCCACAGCTAATGACCAAAGATTAAATGTGAGAGGTGTGAAACGTAGGGACACTTCTTTTCTCAGGTGATCATTAGTATGAGGAATTCTATTCTGCAGACGGCACTGTATGTTGAATTATTAAGTATACTTAAGGTTGGGTTTGGGTGACAAGGGCATCAAGAGTTATGAGGGACAAGCAGAAAAGTGGGGTTGAGGCCATAAGCAGGTCAGCCATGATTTCATTAAAGGGTATGGCGTCTTCTCTGCTCCTGTTTGTTATGATCTTATGCTTCCTCCTGTCACCATGGGCTTGGGCCTCTCAGTGCAGGTCCACCCAGCACCAGGAGGAAAATTCAGGCCAGCTCTCCTGACTGCGTAACATCTCTGCATCTTTAAAATATCAGTTATTGGTTTTGATGTTCAAGCTGTGGAGTGAAACTTGAGCCAACAACCTTCTGACTCAGAAACATCATGTCTTCATCGCACTGTATTGTTTCTAAGCTGTATTTTAATAATGCTATGTGAAAACACTCCACCTCACTTCACTATATTCAAAGGTTACTGCGGCGGTTTTAACAGTTATTTCAATCTCTCCCTCAATTACCAGGGTTCTGTGGTATTGCCTGTATGTGATATTTAACCCAGAGTGTCTGAGATAGTTCACTGCAACCAATCCTCCTTTGTCTATACTGTGTTTAGAGCTTATTTAATTATTAGTGCGAGACGATAGACCACTGGTGAGTCTAAACAAAAGAGGTACTTGTCTTAGTTAACAAGATGGTTTATTGCATGACAGCAATAAATATAGTTTACATTACGAATCAAACATAATTACCAAGGACTCTCTGGAGCTGTACATAATCCCTCTTCGTTAGGACACTCAGGCAGAATTCAACTGCCTAAACCTAAAGATTGTATGGCTAGACCAGATTAGGTGGAGCTAATGTAACTTCAACATTAACCCTTTCAGATCTATATCCTTACACAGCAAACAAAAGATTGTTCTCCTGTTCACTTCTACAAGTAATACAGGAGACAAAACATCATTTGTTGCAAGAATATTGGTGATGTTGTGGGGGAGAAGGGGGCGTAGAAAGGCTAAATGGGTGAAATGATTTGGGATTGGATACCATGCGATGAAACTTCGAGCAATGCATCCAACTAGACTTGGTCTCTTGAAAGAATATTATGTTACAGAGAGAAATCTTCACAAAAGGAAAGCTACCCTTTGATATGACTTGTCCTTTTAATTGTGCAATTCCCAGTGATTTCACGCGTGCACTGGAAACTAGTGAAAGTTGTCGCTAATTGCTTCAATCAGTCAATCGCTAAAGTACAGTTTCCAAACAGTTCCAATGTGGGGACAAAAGTCAGTGGCAGATTGACCACACATGGTAAGCATTTCAAATTCAAATACATGTTTTTAGATCCAGAAGCTCATTGAAGACTTTGTGCCTTTCAATTCTCTGGTCAATCAGAGCATGTGAAATGGTTTCACCATGTTACTCTCAGGTCTTGGAAATTTCAAAGCTGTATTTATCAACTGTTTCTTGTTCAGACTAAATGCTTTTTGAAACTTTTTTTTAAAACAGCATTTGTCATGATCACTTTCTGACATTACAAAAAATCTTTGCTACAAAGCGACATCTAGGCAATTAAACGTCTTGTCCTAATACATTTTGAATGAGATTCCTCTACGTTTGGCTTTTCTCTAATTATTTCCCCTTCTGTTGTAGTTGGAATAACTGTTCTCTTTGCTTGTTGCTTGAGCATAGTGCAGGGCAATTTCTTAAAAAAAAAGAAAATTGTAACCAAACCCTTTTAAATTAACAAGAGTCAAAAATTGTGTAATACTGACACTAGCTTATTTGTATAATTCAGTGGAAGGAAAATATTTTTTGTTGCCTCTATCATTCCTATTCCTTTCCTTTTTAGCAGACAGAACCTATCAAAAAACTAAGTCCTTGACAGTGTATCCTTCTCTCCAGTCTGCAACGGAGTCTCAACCTAGACAATGAGCTTCAACAGAAGTTTAACCCGTGGTTAATTGTGTTTCATTGTATATAGCTTGAAGGTATTAATGGAGATTCACTTCTGCTCGTATAACTACGATTAGACCGAAACATTGGCTATTGGGTTAGGCTGTGCATTTTTGGCACTGTAAATAAAAATGTACAAAGGTTTGATCCACTTCTAATCTTCATCTACCAGACTTTTTGAGGTAGGATTCCCACAACCTTCCAAACATGAGCACAAGCCTTCATGAACCAACATTTCCTGCTTGTCCCTACATTCTCTTGAGAGGTTGGCGGTCCTTTATAACTATTATAGCTAAATTGACAGTTAAAATATGTTAACTTTTCCACAATCTAAGTATACATACTGCTTGGACCAGCCCAAACCCCCTCAAAATATATTAAGAAAATAGCCTAGACCCTGATCTTTTGTTACTTTAAAGGCAATATAGACAACATAGAACATAGAACTGTACAGCACAAGACAGGCCCTTCATCTCTTGATGTTGTGTCAACCTTTTATCCTACTCTAATTCTAACCTATACGCCCTTCATTGTACTATCTTCCATGTGCCTATCCAAGATTCGCTTAAATGTCCCTAATGTGCGTGACGCTACTAACACTGCTGGCAGTGCATTCCATGCACTCACCACTCTCTGCATAAAGAACCAATGCTGACATCTTCCCTATACCTTCCTCCAGTCATCTTAAAATAATGTCTTCATGTGATAGCCATTTCTGCCCTGGGAAAAAAGTCTCTGACTATTCACTCTATCTATGCCCCTCATAATTTTGTACATCTCTATCAAGTTACCTCTTGTTTTTCTTTGCTGCAATTAAAAAGCCTTACCTCCATCAACCTTTCTTCATAAGACATGTCCTATAACTCAGCATCCTGTTAAATCTCCTCTGCACCCTCTCTAAAGTTCCCACATCCTTCCTATAACGAGGCAACCAGAACTGAACACAATATTCCAAGTGTGGTCTAACCAAGGCTCTATAGAGCTGCAGCATAACCCCACGGCTCTTAAAGTCAGTTCAGCTGCTAATGAAAGCCAACACACCATATGCCTTCTTAACAGCCCTATCAATTTAGGTGGCAACTTTGAGGAATGTATGGGCATGGACCCCAAGATCCCTCTGATCCTCCATACTGCCAAGAATTCTGCCTTGAACCCTGTAATCTGTATTCAAATTCAACTTTCCAAAATCAATCACTTCACACTTTTCCAGGTTGAACTCCATCTGTCACTTATCAGCCCAGCTTTGCATCCTGTCAATGTCCCATTGCAACCTGCAACAACCTTACACACTATCCACAACTCCACAGATCTTTGTGTCATTGGAAAACTTACTAACCCAGCCTTGCACTTCCTCATCCAAGTAATTTATAAAAGTCACAAACAGTAGAGATTCCAGAACAGATCCCTGCAGAACACCATTGATCACCAAGTTCCAGGCTGAATACTTTCTATCTACTACAACTCCCTGCCTTCTACTAGCCAGCCAATTCTGCATCCAGACAGCCAAATTTCCCTGCATCCTATGCCTCCTTGCTTTCTGATGAGCCTACTATGGGGAACCTTATCAAATGCCTTGCTAAAATCCATGTACACCACATCCACTGCTCCATCTTCATTAATGTATTTTTGTCACATCCTCAAAGAATTCAATAAGGTTTGTGACGCATGACCTACCCCTCACAAAGCCATGCTGACTATCTCTAATCAAACTATGGTTTTCCAAGTAATCATAAATACTGTCTGCCAGAATTTTGTACAATAATTTGCCCACCATAGATGTAAGATTGATGTGTCTGTAAGTCCCAGGATTATCTCTATTCCCTTTCTTGAACAAGGGAATAGCTTCTGCCAACCTCCAAACATCTGGCGCTCGTTTAGTGAATAGATCGCCACCAAAGGCAGAGCAATCTCTTCCCTAACTTCATGTAGTAACCTTAGGTATATCCCTTCTGGCCCAGGGGATTTATCTATCCTTATGTTTTCAAAATGTTCAGCATATCCTCCTTCTTAACATCAAGCTGTTTGAGCATACCAGCTTGTTTCACACTGTTCCCACACATCAAGGTCCCTCTTAGTAGTGAATACTGAAGCAAAGTATTCATTAAGGGCCTCCCCCATGTCCTCCAACTCCAATTTCCCTCCACTATACCTCATCAGCCCTACCCATGCTCTGGCCGTCCTCTTGCTCCTCACCAAAGTGTAGATCGCCTTAGGGTTTTCCTTAATCCTACCACTAAAATTTTTTTGTGCCCCTTTCTAGCAGTCCTAAGTCCATTTTTCAGTTCCGTCCCAGATACCTTGTAACCCTCTAAAGCCCTGTCTGATCCTTGCCTCGTCAACCTTAAGTAATCTTCATTCTTCCTCTTGACCAGATGTTCCACATCCTTTGTCACCCGAGGTTCTTTCAACCTACTATCCCTTCCTTGCCTCAGTGGGACAAGCCTATCCAGCACTATCAGCAAGTGCTTCCTAAATAACCTCCACATTTCTGTCATGCATTTCCCTGAGAATGTCCCCAGATCCTGTCTAATAGCATTGTAATTCCCCCTCCCCAATTAAATACTTTCCCATACAATCTACTCCTATCCCTCTCCATGACTACAGTAAAGGTCAGGGAGTTGTGATCACTATCACCAAAATGCTCTCCCACTGAGTGATTTGACACCTGGCCTTGATCGTTGCCAAGCACCAATTCAAATATGGCCTCCCCTTTCGTTGGCCTATCTACATATTGAGTCTCAAATCCTTCCTGGATACACTTAACAAAAGCTACTCCATCCAAACTATTTGAACTAAGGAGGGTCCAATCAATATTAGGTAAGTTAAAGTCACTCATGACAACAATCCTGTTACTTCTGCACCTTTCCAAAATCTGCCTTGCAATCTGCACCTCTATGTCTCTGTTGCTTTGGGAGAGCCTGTGGAAAACTCCCAATAAAGTGACTGCTCCTTTCCTGTTTCTGACTTCCACCCATAATGACTCTATAGACAAACCCTCCTAGATAACCTCCCTTTCTGCAGCTGTGATACTATCCCTGATTAGCAATGCCACTCCCCTACCTCTTTCAGATGTTGAATTCTGGATGCAATTCAATTGGTGAAACTACCAGATTGAACCAAAATACACTTTATTCATACATTATAGTTAAAATATAATAGAAGAAAACAGAAATTGGAATAATTAATTCTATTGGAACACTTAACCAAATAATAGATTATTTAACTACTAAGCAGCAACATTTCCAAAATAGTAACATCCCATAAACACACCCTTGGCAAAGACAAATTCAGTGAAATAGATTGTTTCACTGGCAATTCTCCAGTTCAGGAGTTTAAAACATCAAGAGGAATCTGAGAGACAGAGTAAGAGGGAGAGATGTACTGTAGCTTCCAAACCTAGCTTCAAGACCCTAGCAACTGCTATTGAGAAATTGAACTAAACATCCTGCCTCTGTAGCAGCTTTACCCTACCCATTCACACTGCTTCTAGAGTTCAATTTTTGAAAAAAAAAACCCCAAAGCCTCACATCTGTTTATTTTATGGGCTTTGAAGCAGATTGATCATCACCTCTGATGTCAACCTCTCTTCATAAAACAAACCAAGACAAAAAACACCACTTAAAGCCAGAATTGTCCCGTTAAACGTTAGCAGTGTAGCCCTAATCCTCCCATCTCTTCAAATGGCCACTGGAATTATTTTCTTTCTGTTTAACCTTGGTTCCACAGCCTTTTCCTCAGCATTTAATGTTAGTAGACAAGAATTTGGTGTGGGGACGAAAGGATAAATAAACAAAAAAAAACTTGCACAGAATATCTCTTGCAGTCTAGAGTTTTTTTCATGCTAAATGAACATAATGGAATTATCGAACACAGACCATGCTTGTTTCTCATTAATTAAAAGTAAAAGCTTTCTGCTTATCAAAGGATTTGTTTCAAAATAAAACCTTACAACATTCAGCTGTGTAAATGATTTAGTTCTCTCTCCAGGGGCTATATTATTAAGCATCCTTCACATATTGGAGTTAGAACATTTTCTGTTGAAAAGTAAAAGGTGCATCTTATATTCAGCAGTGAGAGAATTCAGAACAAGGACCTAAAAGTTACAGCTATGGCATTCAGAGGTACTATCTGAAGCACATCATCACACAAAAGGTAATGAAAATTTGGAACTTTGTCTGCAAAAAATACTATTGAGCAAATGGCAAATTGTGAAACAGATTGATAAGGTGAGAATACAAAGGGAAATGAAACCAGGGTGGGTCAGTCGAAGTAAACTACAGATCTGCCATTTAAATAACTCCACAAAGCCACCCTTTATTTACACATGCATTGTGCATGACGCTGACCCAGCTAGCACAGAGCCAGCCCTTCGAGTAAACAGAACCCCTGACCTTCCTGTTTATATCTGTCAGCCAGGACTCCCATACTGGGGCTGTTAATCTGGTCCAATCAGGGAACTCACATTCTATGAGGTCGACCTGGCTGACTTCATTCCAATCAGAATCTAGATTAGAAAGGTCCTGGAAAAGCACAGCAGTTCAGGCAGCATCCAAGGATTGGTTTCATTCCACTCACTGCACCTATCATCTCATTGAATGCCAGTCTAGATCTGAAGGATTAACTGGCCTTTTTTTTAAATGTTCTTGCTGTATTTCCAAGTTGCAAAAGCACTATGTAACATGTTCATGATAAGGCCATTAAATTTATGTCATGGTCTGGTGAGGGACTAATAACGTTTTTTAATTTTTAATAAATTTAGATTTCCCCAGTATAAAGAAGAGGATAAAGCTACAAGATTCCAACAAGGAACAAATGAGGAAGGGTGAATTGATGTCTTTCCTTGTCCCGTTTCCCCACCGGCCATAACAAAATTTGGATTGAAGAGGAAGGTGACATTTTCAATTATATAAAGATATTACACTGCTGATAGCTCATTACCAAAAACAAACCACCAGATTTCTTTAGTAACAAATAAATAACTAGATTGTTAAAAATAAACTTATTCACAGATTATCCTGCATGCTGATCTGCAACCAAATTCACTTCCCATCCCAGCTGGTGGGACTGAGGTCCGTTCTACACCAGTTATGGCTGAATTAATTCTCTTTTACTGGAGACAGTGATGTCGATTCAGATTGTCTGTGAAGAACTTTCCACTTGCAGTGATGAGGCTTTCCAGTCCACTTGAAGTTCTCAATTTTTGATGAGAGGGTCTTCAGACAAGGAGAGAGAGGATAAAGGCTTCTCCCCAGTGGCAAGTTTTTGCAGAATGTCTATGTTCAAAACCAATATATTTTCCACTCACAGACTGGGTCATATAACCCTTCAGTCTTACAGACTCAAAACTACTCCATTAGTTTGTGTAGTTTGCAAATGTAACATTTTTGCTGTTGTAACCAATGTCATTTGTTTTGAAGTGTGTTTTTCCAAAACGTTCAAGATATATATATGTCCGGCTGATGATGCTAGGCTGAAGTTTGTTTCTTTTTGGTTAAGTGCCAATTTTGTTGAGTTACATAGAGGGTTTCTCTCTGTGAGGCCTTGTGGCATCTTATGTAGGTTGCCTTATTAACTACCTTTAGATTCCCTACCATGTGGAAACAGGCCCTTCCACTCAACAAGTCCTCATTGCCCTCCGAACAGTAACCCACCCAGGCCTATTTCCCTCTGACTAATGCACCTAATGCTACGGGCAATTTAGCATGGCCAATTCACCCGACCTGCTCATCTTTGGACAGTGGGTGGAAACCCGCACAAACATGGGGCAAATGTGCAAACTCCAAACAGACAGTCGCCCAAAACAGGAATCGAACCTGGGTCTCTGATGCTGTGATGCACTAACCACTGAGCCACTCAGCTGACTATATCACTCGCTGCTTTAGGAACAACTCACTACTTACGAGATATCTTGGAATGGATAGGTACTGGCACCATCTTTAAAAGGTCTTTGTCCAACCAGGCAAGCCATGTTAATCTGGAGGTGCCTTACACAGTTCCTGGCATTGACCTCAGATGTGACAGAGAAGGGCATTTTGGTGCCATGTTTTGCGAACAGAGACCTGGAGGTCCTGGTGGGTGGAACGATTCTCAGGCAGGATGTTGTCCTCCGTCTGTAATGGTAGTGAAGGCCATGACACCAGACGATACCAACTTGATCTAAGATTACCATCAGGCTCAGTGCAGTCTGAGCCACCTGGAGGATTACCCAGCAATGCAGGAAAAAGGTCAGTGACCTTAACCACTCCGCCTGCATAACTGCCACCATGATATTCCTGTTACATCACACACTCTCTATTACTACAATTGCACCCAACTCCCAGCCAAACTCAAACTCTACCAACCTCACTGTTACATGCAACAGTTTCCCTCACTTGCTGTCACCCACCCCGACCACCTGACACCATTAACTCTGCATGCCCTGTGCTCTCAGGACCCCTCCCTACCAACAGATCGCTGTGCCACCATTTTCATCTCCCACAGTACATGCCTCTTCCTATTGTGGCAAAAAAAAACACACAGTAGGGCATAAATAATTCAGGATACACACAATAGGGCATAAAAATGTTCATGATAGTTTGCGATCTGCCCAACATACAGCTGTTCACCCCCTATGAGAAGAGGATCCTAACTCTGACCCCCCCCCCCCCCCCCCCCCCCCGAGTAGTTGACTGACTGTATCCTGGACTGATACCAGAGGCTGTCCTTGACTTACTGTACCAGGACCTCCTGACTGAAGGCTGTCTGCCTTGGCTTGTCTGCAGACTGCTGACAACCAAGCTTCCCGACTCTGTGCCTGTGTTAAATGACCAGGCAAGATAGCAGTAATGTGAACCTGGTATCACTGGTTGAGGGGCGGGATGCAAAAAGGGAGGTCATTGCAAGGCATTGATTTTGTAAGAATGCAGGTATGTTCAGAGGGTGACAGCATTAAGATGCAGTCTGCTCCAGTCAATAAGCTGGACATGTGTCCCTCAGCATATGGTGTCCTTCTACAACATTACAATGATAGTTGCTGCACTCTGAGGTGAAGTATTAAAATGCAGAAGCATGCTGTAAGTGGATTAAGATGTGCCAAAAATGTTCCTAGAGTCTAGTATGTGTCAGATTCAATGTCAATGTACTTGGGGTTCATGTAGCAGGTATCCATGGAGCGTGCCTATAGATGTTGGCATCTGGTGTCCAAGATGGAGTCCTTCAAATTGAATGGTGAGCCTAAACTGCCAGGCACCTACTTTTTTTCCCTGTGTCTAGAATTGTCAATGACTCATTTTCTCACAATGTATAGAATAGAAAGCTGCATCTAATGAAGTGAGTTTTGCAGTTAATTAGACAATTAACAAACAATAATCCCCACTACTGAGCAACTTGACACTGCCTTGTGAGAATCTCAACTTGATGTCAGGAGTTCAGATAAGAATGCAACAAGTTGGTTCTACTGTTGAGAAAGGCTTTTCTGGATCTCCCATGTGATTCTATTACATTTCTCCTCATAACCTACATTTATCAGAATTCCACCCATTATATACATCTTAATGATAGTAGGTAAATTCAAAAATTAACATATTGTCAACATATGCACACAATTTATCCTCTAACATGTAGAATTAGCATAAAGTATTTATGGGATAACAGATAAAAGGTAATCAAACTCCTCACAGAGCTGATATGACCTGACTCTCCCCAACAACTGGTTTATCCCCCAACCTGATTGGATTAACCCCTGATCTGAGCCAACCACTCCTCAACTCAACCCAACTACTCTCCCAACCATCTGACTAAACCCTTGGCCTCCAGTTATGCCCCACCCACCTTGCTCCCCCAGATTGGCCACATGCAGCAAACTCCTCAACCCCCTGATTACTCTCTCTACTGAACTTGACAACTCTCACTATTGACATAACCTGACCACCACCTGATTTGCCACCCCAAACAATGCCCCGCTAAGCATCTGTATGAGCAACAACTACCCGACCTACCTCTTATACCAACCAGATAGTCTCTAACCCTTACCAACCTGAAATGTCTGATTAGTAACCCAGTAAAACCCAACCAGACATCGCTAAATCCCTGCCAAGCCTGACTACTCACAAACAGATAACCCCCATCCAGACCTGACTACCCACCCCAACCAGATTCCCTTCCTCACCATTATAGCCTGACCACCAAACTACGCACTGACCAACAAACCTGACCAAGCCTATCCACCAGACACAATTCTGACTGCTCAACTACTCCTGACCTCCATAGCAACCACACAGCTGTCTCTGACCACCCACTGGCCACCCAACAACCTGATTACGTTTTGAGATTGTTCCCCCAACCACTCAAATACCTCCCAGCCACCTGATTCACAACCTTTCTTTCCTGAGCTAAGGTGATCTGAGCTCAGCACAGGATTGTGAAAACGATCAAAAATGGAGTGCTATGTGAAGCCTTACAATCTCTACTATTTAAACTCTTTCTGAATCAGTCAGCTGCTTAGTGAGTTGTTTGTACCGAAGCACGACAACATTTGTTGCACATTCTTTCACCTTCCTGTTTCAAGCCGTTAAATATTCAGGCACATTGATTTCATCCATGAAACAGCTCCCAGCTGTAAGTTCCCTTTCTCCTCAAAGTTTATACCAAATGGCCTGCTAATCTTTCTATTTTTACTGTTACCATGACAACATCATCATCATGACACTTTCTGGCTCCCTCATGACCCTCTACGCCCTGTATTGCTCCTGCAGAAATGATCAGTTAGTTTACGAAATTAAAGAATGATAATTCCACTGTTCTTTGTGGTGCTAAAGAAGAGAAAGCTTGCTTTACAGGATAGAGAGAGAGAATTGTGGAAGCAAATACTTCCATGACCATGCTTTTTATGCTAGCCAAGTACAATCACAAATCCATTACAATGTGTTTCGAGCAATGCATTGCTACACACTTTACTCGCTGGCTTAATGTAATCGTGTGGCCTGTTTGTTATAAGTGCTTTCACCTTAACGTCAGCTGCCAGCAAACATACCACAAGAAACCTGGCATCAGAAATGACAAAAAGATAAATGGAAAGGCAAGTTGTGAAAGCGATACAGTTGACAGAGAGGAATCAATAGGTTAAGTAAGTGGGCAACAAGTTGGCAAATGAAGTATAAAGTGGAAAAAAACGTTAAGCTGTTAATTTTGAAAGGGAGAACAAAAGAACAGAGTATTATTTCAACGGAGGAAAGCTGCAGAAAGCTGCAACACTAGGTACTTGCGAACAAAATCCAGAAATCCAGAAAACAGATGCAGCAAGGAATCAGGAAGGCTAATGAAATACTGGCCCTTGTTTTGCGCAGGTTGGAGTATAAGAGTAGGGCAGTCTTACTGCAATTGTCCAACGTGCTGGTGAGATCACAGCCGGAGTCATGTGGGCAGTTTTGGTTCCCTTATTTAAGAAAATGTATCATTTTGTTGGAGGCAATTCAGGGAAGGTTCACTAGGATGTTTCCCAGAATGGAGGGATTGTCTTCTGAGGAAAGGTTGAATAGACTGGGACTCTACTCACTGGAGTTTAGAAGAATGAGTGGTGTTCTCATTGAAACATATTGAATGCTGAAGTGATTTGACAGGATAAATGCTGAGAGGATAGTTCCCCTCATTGGAGAATCTGTGAAAAGAGGAGGATATAACATCAGAATAAAGGGGTTCTAATTTCAAACTGAAATGAGGAGGAATTTCTTCGCTTGGAGGTTTGTAAGTCTTTGAAACTCCGTGTCAGCGATAGCTGCGGGGGTCAGAGTCTTTGTGTATTTTTTAAGCTGAGATGGGTAGATTCTTGATCGGTTGAGTAATCAATGGTATGAGGAAAGGGCAAGAAACAGGCATGAGGAATGTCAGATAAGCCATCATTCTATGGTGAAGCAGTCTCAAGGACCAAAGGAATACTCCCACTTCCTCCAGATGAAAGGGGTAGCCATGGGCATCCACATGGGCCCCAGCTATGCCTGTCTCTTTGTTGGCTACGTAGAACAGTCCATTTTTGGTTGTTACACCAGCACTAATCTCCACCTTTTCCCCTGCTACATTGATGACTGCATCGGCGCCACCTCGTGCTTCCATGAGGAGGTTGAGCAGTTCATCAACTTCTCCAACACATTCCCCCCCTCCCCACTTTAAATTCACAGGGACCATCTCTGACGTCTCCCTCCCCTTCCTGGACCTCTCCATCTCCATCAAAAACGACCAACTCAGCACTGACACTTTTTACAAACCCACTGACTCCCACAGCTACCTGAATTACACCTCTTCCCATCCTACCTCTTTCAAAAATGCCATCCCGTATTCCTAATTCCTTCGCCTCTGCCATATCTGCTCCCAGGAGGACCAGTTTCACTACAGAGCACACCAGATGGCCTCCTTCTTTCAAGACCGTAAATTCCCCTCTCACCTGATTGAAGATGCCCTCCAGTGCATCTCATCCACATCCCTCACCTCTGCCCCCAAACCCAGCCCCTTCAACTACAACAGGGACAGAAACCCCAGTCCTCACTTTCCACCCTCCGCATAAACCGCATCATCTGCCGACATTTCTGCCACCTCCAAATGGACCCCACCACCAGGGATATATTTCCCTCCCCACCCCTAACCGCTTTCCACAAAAACCATTCCCTCCATGACTACCTGGTCAGGTCCACACCCTCCAACAATCCCCCCCTCCCCTCCTGGCACCCTCCCCTGCCACTGCTGGAATTGCAAAACCAGCGCCCACACCTCCCCCTTCACCTCCATCCAAGGCCTCAAAGGAGCCTTCCACATCCACCAAAGTTTCACCTGTGCTTCCACAAATGCCATTTATTGTATCTGTTGCTCCCGATGCGGTCTCCTTTACACTGGGGAGGTTGGATGCCTTCTCGCAGAGCACTTTAGGGGACATCTTCGGGACACTCACACCAATCAACCCCACTGCCCCATAGCCTAACATTTCAACCTCCCCTCCCACTCTGCCAATGACATGCAGGTCCTGGGCCTCCTCCATCGCCACTCCCTCACCACCTGACAGCTGGAGGAAGAACGCCTCATCTTCCGCCTCGGAACACTTCAACGCCAGGGCATCAATGTGGACTTCACCAGTTTCCTCATTTCCCTTCCCCCCATCTTATCTCAGTTCCAACCTTCCAGCTCAGCACCATCCTCATGGCCTGTCTTACCTGCCAGTCATCCTTCCCACTTATCCTCACAATGCTCCTCTCCAACCTATCTGCTTTGCTCCCACCTCCATCCATCTATTGCACTCTTACTTAACTTCTCCCCAGCTCCACCCCTCTCCCATTTATCTCTCCACCCCGGAGGCTCCCTGCCTCATTCCTGATGAAGGGCTTTTGCCTGAAACATCGATTTTCCTGCTCCGTGGATGCTACCTGACCTGCTGTGCTTTTCCAGCACCACTCCAGTCTCAAGGACCAAACAACCTACCTTCCCTATTTCTTACGGTCTCATATGGTCTCAAGTCAAAATTGTGTGGATTTTCAGAACTGTAAGAAAGTCAGTGGATGGAGAGAAAGGAAAGCAGTGAGGAAGTAATAAAACTGTCATCTGCAACGTTGAATTGCTGGGTGAGTGGTGGTTGTGAATTTTGCATTCTCACCTATTGTGAAAGCGAGAAGTCATATGGAATGTGTGACAATGATGTACAATGTGTTGTTAACCCCATTATCAATAAATGAGAGGGCGAGAAAAAGAAAGAAACAGTTAGAGACCAGTTTGCCTTGTATCGGGGAAAATGCTAGCGTCTACTATAAAAGGCATGATACCAGAACATTTGGAAAGCATTAACAGAACTAGAAAAATCAGCATGAGGCTTTGAAAAGCAAATCATGCTGAACAAATCTACTGGCATTTTTTGATCATCTAAGTAGTAAAATAAATAAGGGAGAACTAGTGGATGTAGTATATTTGGATTTTCAGAAACTTTTCAATAAGATCTCACATAAGAGGTGAGTGGGCAAAATTAAAGCACATGGGATGGGGAGTAATATATTGTCATGGATCAAAATTGATTGACGGACAGGAAAAGGAGAGTAGGAATCAATGAGTCTTTTTCTGAGTAGCAGGCAATGACTAGAGATGTATTGTAGGATTGGTGTTTGTGCCCGACTATTTCACAATATATATAAATGACTCAGGTGAGGGAACCAAATGCAACATTTCTATGTTTGCCAATAGCACAAAACTGGGTGAGATTGCGAGTTGTGAGAAAGATGCAGGAGGCTTCATGGTGATTTAGACAAACTGAGTAAGTTGGTCAAACACATGGAAGATGTAAACCAACATGGCTAAATGTGAAGTTTTACACTTTGCTGTGAAAAACAGGAAGGAAGAGTATTACTGAAATGTTGATATATTGGAACTGATGGATGTATAAGGGAACCTGGGTGTCTTTGTTTACCTGTCAATGAAAACAGACAGACAAGTGCAGCAAGAAATTAGAAAAACAAATGGTATATATGCCTTCATTGCAAGAGGATCTGAGTTCAGCACTTGGAATGTCTTACTGCAGTTATACAGAGCCTTGGTGAGACAACACCTGAAGTGTTGCATGCAGTTTTGGTCTTCCTGCCTAAACAAAAGATGCACTTCCCATAGAGGGGCCTCAGTGAAAGGTCACCAGGCTGATACAGGGCATGTCAGGTCTGTTGTATGAGGAGAGATAGATTTGACTGGGCCTGTACTTAGAGTTTAGAAGGATGAGAGGGAATCTGATCGAAATGTTTAAAATTCTAACAATACCGGCTAGACTAGCTGCAGGAAGGATGTATTCCTAGGATGGAGACAATAGAATCAAGGGATACAATCTCAGGATACAAGGCAGACCATTTAGGATAGAGTTGTGGAAGGGCAGTGAAGTCACAGAATTCTCTCCCACTGCAGGTTGTGGAGGCCAGGTCACTGAGTGTCTTAAGAAATAGATTTTTTTTTAGATTTTAAACGCATCAAAAGGTTTTGGGAGAAAGCAAGAACATGGCATTGAGCTAGAGGATCATCCATTAACGTATTGAATGGAGGAGCAAGCACAAAGGGCTGAATGGCCTACTTCCGCTCCAACCTTCTATGTCATTCTTTGGAAATTTGGCTTCTACAATAGACAGACTCACGTACAGCTGTAAGTCTGATTTGTATCCCTACATTGTGTGTGTTAAGAAGGGAAAGAAAGCTGTGAATGGTGCCAGTTGTCTGAAATTTTGTTTCCATGCAACAAAACAGAGTCTTTAAGACATTCATAGAAGGAAGTGTCCCATGACACAGTGAAACGGAAAGACAGGACCATCCAGTTGGTCATGTAAAGTGTACAGCTACTGCATAGAGAAGCAGGTCGCTCTTAGAAGACTGACATGATTTAACATGGTGTGTGCAATACATGTGCAGAGACTGGTGCAAGTGGGACTGACTAGACTTAACAAAAAGCTTTGTGAATAAAGGATAAATGTCTTTGTTGATCAGGAATATTGGTAATTTGGGTAACTTACAGCTGCACATGGCAGTTCATGGAAATTGTTTTAGGAAGACAACCAAAAAGAGAAAGGCATTGAAGAAACATGTTGGTGCATTGTGTATTGGCTGGTTTACCATAGTCATATACTTTTGTTGGAATTACTTTCATTTTAGAATCAGTGGTCATTAAACATATTACATTAAATACAATTGATTGTGATGACTTATGCAGTTTCTATGTCCCAATTTACACGACTGACCTTGTGCAGAAGCCTGAATGCAAACATAGCTCAAACAAAGTTAAAAATCACACAACACCAGGTTATAGTCCAACAGGTTTAATTGGAAGCACACTAGCTTTCGGAGCGATGCTCCTTCATCAGGCGATTATGGAGGGCTCGATCGTAGCGTCGCTCCGAAAGCTAGTGTGCTTCCAATTAAACCTGTTGGACTATAACCTGGTGTTCTGTGATTTTTAACTTTGCACATCCCAGTCCAACACCGGCATCTCCAAATCATAGCTCAAACAAGTGTGCATGGAGTTAGGCGCATCTTAGGCAGATTTGCATAATGCTATCCCTGTTGACAATAATGACACAAATGGAAAAAGAGAGAGATCAGACTGAAAAGAATAATCTAAATTGTGACCCAACGTTACAGGTTTTTGTTCATGTGTGACAGGCACCAAGGCCAGGTTAGTTGTCTTAATTACTGTTAGACAACTAACAGTAGTTCTACACACGTGTGGGCTAAAAAGAATAATTCAAGATTGAATGGTTTGATTCTACTTGGCAGCTGATGGGAAACTGCAGCCAAGACAGCCCTAACGTTAGCATTTTAAAGATAGGTGAGCCCATTTTATTTGATTAGTACTGTCACCATCAGGCACAGCCCGCAATTAGTCCGTGCACAAATGATTTGGCTTTGGATCTGTTTTCAAGGGGAGGGAGCGCTTGAGTTCTATTGATTCACAGATTGGTATCAGCTGGCGCACTGAGAGAGAGAGAGAGAGGACAAGGGATGTGAAGGGGAGATGGAGGAGGGGGATGGGATGGGAGAGAATCGGCACTTGATTTTGATAAAGTGAGCCAGATTAATTGTCTTCGATAATCCTGTTTGTTCAGGGTAAGGCGTGTAGCAAACTGTCTTTTGTGCTGCGCAGCCTGACATATGGGCCAGCCCTGCTTCATGCCTCTTCAGTGAGATCCCTGCACCCAACCTCACAATATCAGCTCCCTCACCACCCCTCTCCACAATCCCCAGCCCCACTCTACACGCACCATTCTTCACATTTGGGTTGATCCCAAAAGGACTGCTTCTCTGTCCCACTGTTTAGTTTCAGATGGCTACATTCAGCTCATTCCCCACATCCATTCCCCCCAACCCCCACTCCACCAATCCTCCAACCATGCACACACATGCAATGCCTTTGATTCTGGAGCTGGTCTCAGCCACTCACACCGCGTGCTATTATTCAGCCGATGAATGCCCATAATTACTTGTTAAAATCGCCTCTCTGTATGCCGCAGACTCGTTACCACTTCAGCAGACTCTTCACCAGAATTGACTCGCTCAGTGATTATTGTTCATCTCCAAGTGCAGCCCTTACTAAATTGTACCCTGCCTTTCTCTCTCTCTCTCTCTCTCGCTTGCTTTTTGTATAAAGCGAAATGCTAATAGCGGGTAATTTTGCGAGCTGTTTTAATGAAGTATATAAAAAAGGAAGATTGAATGTCATTTGTTTTTGCACTGGATTACATGCACCTGGATGCTTCCCACTGAACCTTTCCATCTTTCAGTTTAACCCTTTCAGCACTGCAGCTATGCCTGAAAATTAGATGGACAAGAGATGTATCCCTGCTTGGACAGTGGTTGAAAAATCTTCACTTTCAGAAATATTGGTATCAGATTAAGCAAAATTAACTGAAAAGCTAAAGAAGAGCTTGCACTGATATCCTGCCTTTCTTAGCCCCAGCTTGTCCAAACATATGTAGTGTGGCTGCTGTTATTCGATTACTTACAGTGTGGAAACAGGCCCAACAAGTCCACATCGACCCTCCGAAGAGCAACCCACCCAGACCCATTCCCCTACATCTACCCCTTCACCTAACACTACGGACAATTTAGCATGGCCAATTCACCTAACCTGCACATCTTTGGACTGTGGGAGGAAACCAGCGCAAACCAGAGGAAACCCACGCAGACACGGGGAGAATGTGCAAACTCCACACAGACAGTTGCCTGAGGTGGGAATTGAACCCGGTCTCTGGCTCCGTGAGGCAGCAGTGCTAACCACTGTGCCACCGTGCCGCCCACTAATGTAACAAAGCCACCCTGCCCTGACCAGAAATCAAACCCGGGCTGCGGTGGTGAAAGCGCCGAAACCTAACCACTACACCACCAGTGAGTGCTTTCATTGAAGCATATACATTGAAGCATGTATTGAGGCATATACATTGGCCAGGATAAAGCATCAGTCTGTGGTATGGATATTTCCTAATCAACCTATTCATCAATGTTAGTAGATGGGACTTAAACTCAAGCCGCCTGGCTCAGAGGTAGGGATATGCTTTTGATAACTTGTAACATGAGTACTTCAGCCCTGATTGGGAAACCATTGTCTGGTTGTAAGGTTAGAAAGTGAGTGTGCTTTGAGGTTGGGTGAGGGCCTTATTGCTCCCTTCAATGACTTGCTTAATTTCATTCATGAATAATGACCACTATGTACCTAGGGCTACATGCACCCATGGAACTGTAGCAAGGAAATGCACGCTCACAAAGAGAGCAAAAATAAGAGATTGGACAGGTTGAAAGTGTTAAAATGTTTCAAAGCTTGGAAGAATCCAAAGCTAAGGACCAAAGGCTGAGATTGCTACGAACAAATCCAACAGTGAAATAACACATTTTCTTTAGTAAAAGAATGAGTTAGAATGTGGTATTTGCCATCCCTGGAAGTAGTTGAGCCAAATAACTTGGGCATTTAAAAGATTAAATTAGACAAGCACATGAGAGAAAAAAAAGGATGACATGCTGAAAGACTAAGATGAGACGGATGTAATTAGAGTATAAACATTAGCCTAGATATGTTGGGCTGAATGCTCTGTTTCTAGGCTGTATGTTTGTAAAGTTTCATGTAATCCTTAGTTACATTGCTCTCCACTTATTGTGTTTTTTCTCTCCATTACTTATCACAGGTGACAATGAAATGTGTGATTTGGTTTTATATTAAATATCAAGAAAGGTAGGGAATACTGAAAGGGTTGAAGGATTATTTTTTGGTCTTAGGTGAAAGTGTGAGGGAGGCGAGGCTGCCAAAGATTGAATTTTTGGGAATTAGATGCAATGTAAAATGGGCTGCCAATTCACTGCTGCCTGTTTTGTCTTTATGACCCAGAGCACCATGTGTGCTATCTGTATCAGTTCCAAAATAAAATCAATACACCATCTTTCAATTCAGAAACTGTATGTTGAATGTAGAGACATGAGGCAGATGAATGGTATCCTAGCAAACTCCTGGCTCATATATGGTCAATTAAAAGTTGTGAGTCAGGTCCCAATGATGTCATCAACATGTCATTTAGAAGTGCTCTTGGTCAGGTCCAATAATTGATTGAGCTATTGTTGTCACACATACCGAGATACAGTGAAAAGTGTTGTTTTGCGTGCTATACAGGCAGATCATACCATACAAAGTGCACCAGTACAGCACAACAGAGTGCAGAATACAGTGTTACAGCCACAGGGAAGGTGTAGAGACAGAGATTAGAATTAACATGTGAGAGGTCCATCCAAAAGCCTGATAATTGCAGGGAAGAAGCTGTTCTTGAATCTATTTGTATATATAATCAAACTTGTATATCTTCTGCCTGACAGAAGAGGGTGGAAGAATGTATAAGCAGGCTGGGAGGGGTCTTTGATTATGTTGGTTGCTGTCCTGATGAGCAGGAAGTATAGATGGAATCAATGGATGGGGGACTGGTTTGCGTGCTGCACTGGGCTGTGTTCATGATTCTCATTGTGGTCTTGGGGAGAGGAGTTGCCAAATATTTGACTCTGCTCTCTCTGACAGACATTCTAATCTCAGGAAAGTCAAAATGGTGGAGGTTGAAAATGCATCAACAATTCAGCTTGAGTTCCTGACCTGACATGCCCCCCTCTAGTGCATCTCCTCCTCCTCCAATGCCAACCCCCCTTCCTGCTTACAATCTATAATGGCTTTCCACTAGGCAGGAAGAGGGTATCAAAATTGAACCTGGTGTTCTGTGATTTGTTCAGAGCACTCTAATATAGGCTTCATTAGTGACTGCGTAAAAGAACCATAAACTGATTTGCATTACTTTCAATAGAATGTCACCCGATGAAATCTGATTAATGCATGAGGGGCTGTTTCTGGAGCAATTTGTGACACTTTGGTATTACTCTGAAGATTCTTGCCATATTTAGAAACTCAAATCTCTTAAAGAAGCAAAAACTGCTAGTTCTGACTTAAGTTACATGATTAATAGCTCTGAATATCTATTTCTCCAAGGATATTTGGGGTCAGAGAACTCAGCTTGATATTCTATTGAAAAAGGAAAAACAGCATTATCCCTTCAACAAAGCAATGAGAGGACGCAAATGTTAAGCAGCCATTCTCGTCTGGGTCACGTGCTCAATTCATTACTGTAGAATGCTATTCCCAAGTCTAGAGGGAAAGGTCAGAGACTAAAAATTTAATAATGTTCTTTGTTTTATTATAAATGTCACCAGAGATCTGCTGTGTGCATTTGTAAAATGTTTACATTTGATAGAATTTGCTTAGCAAAGAAAAGTGAGATTAATAAGAGTGTGGATTCTGATGGGTTAAAGACCAAGTGGGAGTTTGGTGCATATTTGAGCACATTGGAGGGAAATTTCAGCTCTGACAAGTGAGAGGAAAATGTCAACTAATGAGGCACAAGGACACTGATCTTGGTCTAATGAGACCTCTTACCTTGGACTTAGATCAGAAAAATGGATATCTTTCTCAATCAAACCAGCCTGACTTACTAAAAACCGAAAGAACAGTGGATACTGTATATCAGAAACAAAAACAGAAATTCCAGATTCTCTAGTCTGAGGAAGGGTCACTTGACCCAAAATATTAACTCTGATTTCTCTCCACAGATGCTGCCAGACCTGCTAAACTTTTCCAGCAATTCCTGTTTTTGGATGACTTACTGGTAATCCTCACCAAAACAGAATCTTCTAGTGAACAACTATCCGTAAACTGGTGGAGTTGAGCGTTTCTTCCAATCTTCCTCAGGTTCTTAGGAAGGAGATGCTTCATTTTCTTACACTGCAAGAATTCTTCTTCAAAAACATTCACTACAGATGTGGAAAGTCGCTTGATTGCTCAATCTCCAGCAGGTCCACCATTTCCTGGAGGGATTTCAGAAGACTCTCGAAAATTGGTATATTTAACTATCAGTCACATTTTCATTTAACTTTGCTAATGTTTCCGGAATACTCCTCAATGTCTCAAAGTGTCTTTGCAAACTGCAACCGACTCAACAAGAAGGACATCAGCAAAATGTTGGGAATGTGAGAGAGAGAGAGAAAGTTAACATTTTGGGTCTATGACCTTATATCACACAACAGCTTGGATTTACATAGCGCCTGGAAACAATAAAATATTCCACAGCGCATCCAAATAATGTAATCAACTGAAATTTGACACCAGTGTTTGTATAGAAAAAGCTTGCTGCAAGAGTAAGTTATAACGAGCATTTTAAAAGAGAAAAGAGAATAAAGAGATAGGGACATTAGGGCAGGGATTCCAGGGCTTAACCTGTTGGTGACAGGAAGCACAGCAGTCAATGGTGGAGCAATTAAATCCATGGATGCTGAAGAGGTCAGTATTAAACACAAGAACAGGGAGCAAGAAGAAATTGTATGACACTTCAAAATTATTTTGCCATGTAGGAAGCGACTCCATGATATTATGACAATGTTACTCCAGGGCCCTAAACCCTTAACGCAACAACGCACCTCAAGCACTTTTTCCCTAATCATAAACATTGTGTAACATATATGCACATTCCCAAAGGAGTGATTTGGGCTACTCCTTTTTACTATCTATCCACTTTAAACTAGTGAGTTGGGAGGAAAGGAAAGGGAAAACGACAGGAAGTATGATGGTAAATAAAGAGATAAACAGCAGTTAGCAGGTGTGAAGGAGTTCAAGGCAGACTACAAAAAAAGTAAAAAGGAAGGCTAACTCAGGAGGTATTATTACAGTTGTTGGAAATCATGAGTGTATGAAGATAGCGTAAGGGCACTTTACCTGAATGCTCGTAGCATTCGTAACAAGGTCAATGAGTTAATGGCACGAATCATCGCAAATCCGTTACAGAGACATGGTTACAGAATGGTTGCGATTGGGAGCTAAATATCCAGGGGTATCAGATTATTTGGAAGGACAGACAGGAAGGTAAGGGAGGTGGTATAGCTCTGATATTCAAGGACAGCATCTGGGCAGTGCTGAGCGATGATGTAGGTTCTATGGAGAATGAGGTTGAATCCATTTGGGTGGAAATTAGAAATTCTAAGAAGAAAAAGTCACTGATAAGTGCAATCTATAGGCCACCAAATAATAACATCATATTGGGGTGGGCAACAAACAAGGAAATAACTAATGCCTGTAGAAAATAGTACAGCAATTATCACAAGGGATTTTAATCTACATGTAGATTGGTCGAACCAGCTCGGTCAGGGTAGCCTTGAGGAGGAGTTCGTTGAATACATCCATGATAGTTTTCTTGAGCAATACGTAATGGAACCAACAAGGGACCAAGCTGTCATAGATCAGCTCCTGTGTAATGAGATAAGAATAACTAATGACCTCATAGTTAGGGATCTTCTTAGAGGAAGTGATCACAGTATGGTTGAATTTAGAATACAGATGGAGAATGTGAAGATAAAATCCAATACCAGGGTCTTCTGCTTAAACAAGGGAGACTACAATAGGATGAGGGAGGACTTGGTTAAAGTAGACTGGATTACAAGGATTTTATGTTGGGACAATTGATGAGCAGTGGAGGACTTTCAAAGCAATTTTTCAAAGTGCTCAGCAAAATTATATTCCAATGAAAAAGAAGGATTGTAAGAAAAGGGGTAATCTGCCATGGCAATCTAAGGAAATAAGGGGGAGGCTATCAAATAGAAAGAGAAGGCATATAAAGTGGCCAAAAACAGCATGAAACTAGAAGATTGGGAAAACTTTAAAGGTCAATAGAAAGACACAAAAAGAGTTATAAAGAAACTAAAATAGAACATGAGAAAAAAACTAGCACAGAATGTAAAGACAGATAGCAAAAATTTCTATCAGTACATAAAACAAAAAAGAGTGGCTAACGTAAATTTGGGATGGCACGGTGGCACAGTGGTTAGCACAGTTGCCTCACAGCGCCAGAGACCCGGGTTCAATTTCCACCTCAGGCAACTGACTGTTTGGAGTTTGCACATTCTCGCCGTGTCTGCGTGGGTTTCCTCCGGGTGCTCCGGTTTCCTCCCACAGTCCAAAGATGCGCAGGTTAGGCGAATTGGACACGCTAAATTGCCCGTAGTGTTAGGTGAAGGGGTAAATGTAGGAGTATGGGTCTGGCGGTGTTGCATGTCAGTGTTGACCTGTTGAGCCGAAGGACCTGTTTCCACACTGTAAGTAATCTAAACGTTGGTCCTTTAGAGGGTGAGAAGGGACTTTTAGTTATGGGATATGAGGAAATGGCTGAGGCATTGAACAGGTATTTTTATCGGTCTTCACCGCGGAGGACATGACTAACATGCCAGTAATTGACAATGAGACGAAGGTAAGTGAGGACCAGGAAACAATCATTATTACGGAAGTGGAAAAATTGAGCAAGTTCATGGAGCTAAGGGTAGACAAGTCTCCTGGCCTGATGGAATACATCCCTGGGTACTAAAAGATATGGCAAGAGAAAGAACAAGTGTGCTTGTGGTAATTTTCCAAAATTTGCTGGATTTTGAGGCAGTTCCAGCAGATTGGAAAACAACAAATGTGACGCTACTGTTTAAAAAGGGAGGAAGACAAAGATGAGGAATTATAGACCAGTCAGCTTAACCTCTGTAATGGGGAAGATGCTTGAGTCTATAACCAAGGATGAAATAGCCAGGCATCTAGATAGAAATTGTCCCATTGGGCAGATGCAGCACGGGTTCATGAAGAGCAGGTCATGCTTAACAAATGCTTTGGAATTCTATGAAGACAGTACGAGCACGGTGGACAACAGGAACCCCAGTGGATGTGTTGTACATAGATTTCCTTTAGGCCTTTGATAAGGTGCCGCACAAAAGACTTCTGAATAAGTTTAGAATGCATGGTATTACAGGTAAAGTGTTAGCCTGGATAAAGGATTGGTTGACAAAGAGTGGGGATAAGTGAGTGCTATTCTGACTGGCAATCAGTAACTAGTGGTGTGCCTCAGGGATTGATGTTGGGTCTGCAATTACTCACAATTTATACAGATGATTTGGAGTTGGGGCCACAAAGTTTGCACATGACACAAAGATGAGTGGCAGAGCAAAGTGTGCAGTGGACTGTGAAACTTTGCAGAGGAACATAGATACTTTGAGAGAGTGGGCAAAGGTCTGGCAGATGGAATACAATGTTAGTAAATGTGAAGTCATCCATTTCGATAGAAGAACCAGTAAAAAAGACTATTACTTGAATGGTAAAAAGTTGCAGCATGCTGATATGCAGAGGGACTTGGGTGTCCTTGTGTATGAATCACAGAGGGTTGGTCTGCAGGTACAACAAGTAATTAGGAAGGCAGATAGAATTTTGTCCTTCATTGCTAAAGGGATTGAGTTGAAAAGCAGGGTGTTATGTTGCAGCTGAATAGGGTGCTGGAGAGGCCACACCTGAGGTACTGTGTGCAGTTTTGGTCTCCTTACTTGAGAAAGGATGTACTGGCACTAGAGGGTGTGCAGAGGAGGTTCACTAGGTTAATTCTGGAGTTGAGGGGGTTGGCTTCTGAGGAGAAACTGAGTAGACTGGAATTATATTCATTAGAATTCAGAAGCATGGGGGCGGGGGGATCTTAACGAAACATATAAAATTATGAAGGGAATAGATAAGATAGAAATGCAGAGGATGTTTCCACTGGCAGGTGAAACTACAACATAACCTCAAGGCTAGAGGGAGAGATTTAGGACTGAACTGAGAAGGAACTTTTTCACCCAGAGGGTTGAAAATCTATGGAATTCCCTGCCCACTGAAATAGTTGACGCTACTTCAGTAAAGATTTTTAAAGGTAAGGTGGATATTTTTTGAACAATAAAGGAATGAAGGTTTTGAGAAGATTTGTAGCTCAGTTTGAGGCTCTGGATGTAAGTTTGCTGGCTGAGCTGGAAGGTTCATTTCCAGATATTTTGTCACCCAACTAGGTAATATCTTCAGTAGGCCTCTGGATGAAGCACTGCTGATAATTCCTGCTTTCAATTTGTATGTTTGGATTTCTTTGGGTTGGTGATGTCATTTCCTGTGGTGATGTCATTCCCTGTTCTTTTTCTTAGGGTGTGGTAGATTGAGTCTAACTCATGTGTTAGTTGATAGAGTTCCCGTTGGAATGCCATGCTCCTAGGAATTCTCGTGTATGTCTCTGTTTGGCTTGTCCTAGGATGCATGTATTGTCCCAGTCGAAGTGGTGTCCTTCCTTATCTGTACATAAGGATACTAGTGAGAGAGGGTTATGTAATTTTGTGGCTAGTTGGTGTCCATATATCCTGGTGGCTAGTTTTCTGCCTGTTTGTTCAATGTAGTGCTTGTTACAGTCCTTGAACGTAAATTTGTCATTCTGTAAATGACATCAGTTTTGCTTGTTATCTGTATATGGTCTTTCAAGTTCATTAGCTGCTGTTTTAGTGTGTTGGTGGGTTTGTGGGTTACCATAATGCCAAGGGGTCTGAGTAGTCTGGCAGTCATTTCTGAGATGTCTTTGAATGTAGGGGAGAGTGGCTAGGGTTTCTGGATGTGTTTGGTCTGTTTGTTGGGTTTGTTGCTGAGAAATCGGTGGACTGTGTTCATTGGATACCTTTTCTTTTTGAATACATGGTATAGGTGATTTTCGACTGGGACAATGCATGCATCCTAGGACAAGCCAAACAGAGACACACACGAGAATTCCTAGGAGGTTGGTTTTCCAACAGGAACTCTATCAACAACCGCATGAGTTAGACCCCATCTACCACTCCCTGAGAAAAAGGACAGGGAATGACATCACCACAGGAAATGACATCACCAACCCAAAGAAACCCAAATAAATTGAAAGCAGGAATTATCAGCAGTGCTTCGTCCAGAGGCCCACTGAAGATGTTACCTAGTTGGGTGATGAAACGTCTGAAGATGAACCTTCCAGCTCAGCCAGCAAACTTACATCCAGGAATTAAGAGATACAGTGAGAGGGTGGGTAAGTGGATCTAAGTCCATGAAAAGATCAGTCATCTTCTTATTGAATGGCAGAACAGGCTCGAAGGGCCAGATGGCCTACCCCTGCTCCTAGTTCTTATGTTCTTATACTCTTCCTTAAGTCTTTGACTTGTTTTGCTTTTGTTAATAGATTGATAAGAAAAGTGTACGGTGAGGTATAACAACACTTCAGGTGAAGTTGATGAATCTTTTGGATATCAACAGAAATAATCAATTGGGTGGCCTGGCCACATACCCTGATTGGGTAATATTTGCTATTGGGTCTTGCATAGATGTAACTACAAGAATGCTGGTGGAAATGAGGGCAGTTCTTCTTCTCTGTCAATAACTTCTGAATTGGATGATGGCATTATTTCTCTGAGAAAAGAGTGATGTCATTTGACCAAAGGTAGTCATTCCCAATGTAAAGAAATACAGTCTATTGCAATATTGATCTTCCAGGTTCTGTTTCAAGGCATAAACATGCTTGTTGGGTTGGAAACTATTTAGTTTTAAGTTAGTAGATTTTTTTAGATTGCAGCACATTTTCAAGATGTGAACTTTTTTCATGTAATGTAAACACAGTTGGAGTAGGGTTGGGCAGTTTTTATTTTGCCAGTGCGGAATTTTGGAAACTTAACCTGTGACAAAATGCTGTAACATTAGATTGCTTAGTGTTTTCAGTTGATATGGTCACATAGCGTGTATTTTTGAAATGAAAGCTCAATCTCTTCCAGTCAGATGTACTAATATATTTACATAGTCAATACTCTCTACTGAATGTTTTGCATTAACTGGAACTTTTGCTGTATAACAGTTCTTGCTCAATTTCGCAAACTCTAGTTAATGCTATTTGATCTTCTCATTCTACAGTTAGATCAAGCTATCTACAAGCATTAACTCTGCTTCCTTTCCACAGATGCTGCCAGACCTGCTCGGTTTTTCCAGCAATTTCAGTTTTTGCTTTTGATTTCCAGTATCCTCATTCTTTTCGTTTTCTGTCTATAGGCTTTCCTGGAAGTTGGTGTCTGCTATTGAAGCATGATCATACCAGTGTCTTATTTATTCTTGAAGTGAAATACTAATCAAAAACTGTTCTGGGGTTGCCAAACATAATGAGTTTCTCACTGATCCACTGTCTATGTTAAAGATTGTCTTCCCATAAAGTATCCGAAAATATCTGTAATCTTAGGAATTGTGTTTTCCACTTTTGCCAATTTGCTGATCCATCAAATGGATCTGATAGATTAAATTTCCTTGAAACTTCATTAGCTATTTATGAATAGGCACTGAACGCAGTTGATTCTCTTTTTGATCCAGAAGATGATTATTAGGATTTGGATTTCCTACACTGCAATCATTTTGTCATGTTCTCTGTTGATGGAAGTTGTTGAATTTTGGTTGTAACGATTGTTGTTGTGGTAGAAAACATGAAAGCTGTTGAGATTTCTATTGTTTTAACTCCTGCTAACAGTATAAAGTTCAGTTTTCCTTTGCCAAAATAGTGTTTATAGCATTTTTTTTTAAAAGTCATTTACCAAATATGCACATTGCTGGTTGGACCAGCATTTATTGCCCATTACAAGTTGCCCTTGAGAAGGTGTGGTGAGCTGCCATCTTGAACTGCTACAGTCCATTTGGAATCAGAGAGGGAAGTCTAGGATTTTTACCGGGCGACATATTTCCAAGGCAGTATACTGAGTGGCTTGGAGGAGAACTTGCAAGTGGCGGTGTTCCCATGTATTTCCTATTTTTCTAGATTGTAGTGACTGGGGGTTTGGAATGTGCTGTCTAAGAAGCCCTGGTGAGTTTCTGCAGTGTATGTTGTAGATAGTACATATTGCTGCTATTGAACCTCAGTGGTGGAGGGTGTGAATATTTGTGGATGTGATGCCAAACTAACAGGTTACTTGGTCCTGGATGGTGTCAAGGTTCTTGAGTGTTGTTGGACCTGCACTTATCCAGGTAAGTGGGGAGTATTCCATTACATTCTGACTTGTGCCTTCTGGATGGTGATCAAGCTTTAGCAAGTCAAAAAGTGACTTACTTGCTGCAGGATTCCTAGCCTCTGGCCTGCTCTCACAGACACAATACTTACTGACCAGTCCAATTCAGGTTCTAGTCAACAGTAACCCCTAGAATGTTGATAGTGGAGAATTTAGTTATGGTGATGCCATTGAATATCATGGGGAGGTGGTACAGTTCTTCCTAGTTGGAGATGTTCAGAACTTGATACATCTAAGGTTACATTGTAAAGAGACTGTCATCTACATTCTAATGACCTTCTACGTATCTGTCTAATTCTGCCCACACTATCCTATGTATATCATTTGGGAAACAGATCTATGATATAATCTAAAGGTCACTCCAGGATCCTAAAGCCCTTACAGTGCAAAATCTTATCATTCTCAGCCTTGGATATAATTCATAATTGAGAATCCGGACTCCTCTGGAATAAAGAATGCCAAAAGTGCACATGCATCTGAATGAAGAAAATTCTCCTTATCTCAAGATATAAACCAGTATTCTGAGGCAATGTTTATGCTGAACTGGAGAGTACATACCTTGGAGAATTGTAGACCTGGAGGAGGCTACAGATACAAGCAGAGACAATGCCTTGGGTGAACCTGTATACAACAATGAGTATTTTAATCTCGTGGTGTTACTTAATTGGAATCCAATATAGATTAGTGAACGCAGTGGATAGTGGGCCAGTGGGACTTGGTGTGAGTTAGGATTCAGGCAGTAAAGTTTTGGTTGACCCTAAGTTAATGGAAGTTTGAATGAGACTGGCAAAAAATGCATTGAAATAGTAAACTTTCCACTTCATTACCAAATGTATGCTGAATTCTCTTGGCTTGCATTCTAAAGCAATGCCAAATAAGAATGAGATTATAAGTAAGTAAAGGATATCTGCCAATTTTTACATTTCGACTACAAACTATTGATTCTCTGGCAAATACCTAATTGTATATAATTACAGGTAAGTGCAACATACAGACAACTGTAGAAGTTGGACATCCCCTTGTTTAAGGATGGAGCAACGTTGAAAGACTCTCACATTTCCAGCTTGCCTATCTCTATGTTTCATATTGGACAAAATGAAAAACTGAAATCCAATGGTCACTAGCAACTTCCCATTATAGCACGGTGATCTCTCCCACCCAAACCAGACTGGTACGCCTCCAAAGTGTTAGCCAACCACTCAACATGTGAACACACATGATTTGGAAAAGGCCTTGAACTTGTGAAAAGCCACATGCTGAACTAGCCAAGGCTTTTTTGTTGTCTGTTTAAACGTTTAGCTAATTGTTGTTTGTAGGCAGGTCCAACACATCCATCTGTTATCACCAGTCGAGAAATAAACTCAAAAATAAGTTGCAATGGTTGATTCCCTGCTTCCCAACTCGATTACTCCACCGAACATCGGATTATCTCACAGTTGACCATTAAATGATATCCAACTGACTGACCGTCCCTTAAGCACCAACTACTCACCCTGTCCACCCAGCTATCCCATCTTTATCTAACCTAACCCAACTATTTTCTTCAGCTGAATGCAACCCAACTATCCCTAACCACCGTCTACTTCCTTGACTCAACTTGATTTATGCTAAACCACCACATACTGATTCACCTGCATACACACCACCCTAGTTCAACTATCTTTACCCCTTCATCCATTGTATCTGCTCATCTGCCTACGAACATCGTCCACGTACTCAAAACACTCATTCATTCATACATGAATGCTTGGCTCAGAGCTCATACATACATCTATTATGATTTGGAGGTGCCGGTGTTGGCCTGAGGTGTACAAAGTTAAAATTCTCACAACACCAGGCTATAGTCCAACAGGTTTATTTGGAAGCACTAGCTTTCAGAGCACTGCTCCTTCATCAAGTGGGTGTGGAGAATAAGATTATAAGACACAGAATTTATAGCAAATGTTTACAGTGTGATATAACTGAAATTATATATTGAAAAAGACCTGGATTGTTTGTTAAGTCTCTCATCTTTTAGAATGACCAAGTTGGTTTCAGTTCTTTCATGAGTAATTCCCAGAACTTTTTCAAAGTTACATTCTCAAGTGAACTTTAACAATAGGTGCCATATCATCCCAGATAATGCATTGAAGGTGTGAGATTCCCTGTGTGAGGCTGTCTGTGCCCCAATGTTCAAACTGATTCTAAACTTAAAAAAGGATTTTCAGATTCTGTAAATTGAGAAGGTAACTTTAAAAAAGTTCTGGGAATTACATATGAAAGCACGGAAACCGACATGGTCATTCTAAAAGACAACAAACAATCCAGGTCTTTTTCAAGATATAATATCAGTTACATCACACTGTAAATTTTTGCCATAAACTCTGTGTCTTACAATCTTATATTCCATAACCACCTGATGAAGGAGCAGCACTCCAAAAGCTAATGCTTCCAATTAAACCTGTTGGACTATAACCTGGTGTTGTGTGATTTTTAACTTTGTACATCCATTACTTTGAGCAAACTAGACCGCGCAAAAGATAACATTAACTTATTGATAGGTATGCAGCTTCTTTTCATCTATGATCTATTCTGTCATTGACTCAATGTTAATTTACACACGGTAAGGTGATGTAAAGTGCATATAATTACTATAGTTAATACTTTGAAGGCCTATTTAATTAACAATTTTATAGAGCAGCAGTAATAGTAATTACTCAAAAAAAAGTTATGGTTTTTTTGAAGCCTTTCCATGCATGCCATTGTGACTAACATATTCATTGGTTGCATGAAGAGTTTGTACTGAGTGAACACTCATGGAAATGCTATGTATTCGCATAGAGCAGCACTTTGAGGCATGGCTTGGCATGGAAGATATAAAGGGCTACTAACTGGGAGATATGGGTTGCCATGGAGGATACGAGGGATCATTGAAGATGGGTGGAGAATATAATGGAAGATTATAGCATAGAGATTATGAATGTGCAATGGTAGTAAGTGGTGAGCATGATTTACAATGGGGGTGGGGTGGAGGGGTGCGGGGGGGAGATGTATGGCTTTGTCAAGGCCTTTTGAAGTTCCAAAGTGGTTCCCCATCAAAGCTCCTTACAGTGGCTGTAAACTATGGGTCCTTGGGAAACTGACCTGGCTAGACAGGAATTATAGGGCCCAGGAGTTACCTGGCCTTGACAATGTGTCAGGGCCAGATCAGAACTGCAGGGTGCAGCTTCACTATCTCTACTTCCACAGCGGAGGTGGGGGTGATGATGGGGGGAATGGGATTGGGGGGTGGGGGTGGGGGGGGGGGGGCGCTAGGCGGTGTACCAAAGATAGAGTCAGGAATCCCAGGAGAAATTCCTATCCATCATCCTAAAGCTTTATTGACTCCACAAAAACATGGCTCTTCTTTTTTACCTATACCCAATCACCCAAGCTGCAGAAAAGGTTTGTAATTAAGGCATTCCACACATGAAGGGTGAACAGACTATTGTGCATTTGCAGGGGTTAATTTCCTGGACTCGGCATCCCTGATTTTAAACTGGGAATATGTGAATTAAACACACTAACTTCCAAGTTCAGTTCCCAATGAGTGGGGCTCCACAACTGGAAGAAAGTGAGGACTGCAGGTGCTGGAGATCAGAGCTGAAAGATGTGTTGCTGGAAAAGCTCAGCAGGTCAGGCAGCATCCAAGGAGCAGGAGAATCGATGTTTCGGGCATAAGCCCTTCTTCAGCAATCTTCAGGATTCCTGAAGAAGGACTTATGCCCAAAATGTCAATTCTCCTGCTCCTTGGATGCTGCCTGACCTCCACAACTGGAGCCCTATCTTGTTGAATTGTCACTGTGCATTGTACATCAGACTCCAGCAATGCAGGCTTCATTGGTGTCTTCATGCCCAGATTTAAAATGTAAAAGTGAGACTTGCCCAGCGTGAATTGTGATGAGCCTGATTCCCACCCACACAAAACTTATTTAAAACATTGCTGCAGCAGTGTTGAGTTGATGATGTGCTATAAACCTCAGATGCCTTTCTCATCCATGAGTCCTTTGTTCATTGGCTACTCTGGCTCAGGTCTCAAGTTTAAAATTCTCATACTTGTATTGGAATTACTATAAAGCCTCACCGTCTCTACGGACTCTTTCATGTCCCCTTTTGCCCCATCATTAGCAGCCATGTCTTTAGCAATCTTAGCCTAATTTCTAGACTTCCTTCCATTACTCTCACTTTCTTTCAATCTTCCTTTTATGTGTTCCTTAAAATTTACCTCTTTGATCCATTGTTTCAATATCTCTTTATGTGACTGTGTTTGGTCTGATAATGCTTCTGTGAAGAAATATTTTGATTCATTTTGCATGACACAACTCACTGAAGCAGCGCACTGGAAATCAAGCCCAACTATTCCCGAGTGCATCCCAGTTTTAAACAACACACTAAGATCCCACAATTTACCTGTCATCTAGGCCTACATGGACAAGTTCCTGTATATAACAAGACGCCCTACTTAATACAGGTAAAGAAATTGTGAATTCTCGGCATATAATTCTGTTAGTTAAAAGTCTAATCCCATTATATGTGTGCGCATGCACACAGACACACAATTCTGATGGCTCTTGTATTGGTCAGAACATCGTTTCTCTGTTGTTCTTTCCTGATGTTTCTACTAGTTTGCAACAGGCACAGGGAGGGTGGTTTAATTATGGAGGGTATCTGACTTATTAACTAAAAGTCACAGTTTTCAGCAACTGCTGAAGCAAAGATAAACGGTTTCATTTTAACGCTTTTAGTAGCTTGCTACCGAGAACAGAGAGAGAGAGCTTTGAAGCTGGTCATGGTCTGAAAGCTTCTGTGTTTCTTGGTCACAGCTCCAAGCTAACTGGGAACCAATTATATAGTTACTGGTAACAGAAGGCCTTTGTCATCGATAACAGATCCCTACTTCATAGAAGAATCAGCTTCTTGTTTCCAAGCCAGGTTCCATCTGTACACAAGCCCTCAGCTCCAGCTCATCTACAAACTACACTTCAATGAATGGTTCAGAAGCACTGCACAAATAATGTTACCGTGAGCAGTTGGTTACTTGCCTTCAACCTTAATGCAATCCTCCATCATCCTTGGTTTTTAAAACAGTTCTTTTCTCATTTTAGGTTACAATTGAAAAAAACCACAAACTGAAAACGTACAATCTTTACATGGTTGCTACATGAATGCAAATTGCTGTTGACGATATGAAAATGGCATCAGAGCACAGATGAATTCTCATACCTTGGGGATTAAAGTCTTGGCGGGACTTTACAAATTCAAGTTGGAAAATGGTAAATTCAGGTTTCACTGCAAGACCTGAAGCATGTAATCTCAACTGACATCGCAATGCAGAACTCAAGGGCCTTTTTCACAATATCCTCTCATCCTTGTAAATACTAACACCTTCTCCACTGATTCTATATCTTTTTAATACTATGGAGATCAGATCACTGCACTGCGCTGTACAGGAGATTAAGATTTAGTTCCTCATGACTCTCCTGAGCATTGGGAATCCTGAGGGTCAGGTTAATACTGAAAATGTGTTGCTGGAAAAGCGCGGCAGGTCAGGCAGCATCCAAAGAGCAGGATGTGCTGCGCTTTTCCAGCAACACATTTTCAGCTCTGATCTCCAGCATCTGCAGACCTCACTTTCTCCTGGTCAGGTTAATACTATACCATTGCTTCTGTGCCATTTTCACTCGGTCATACACAGAAAATCAGCTTTGTTTTTGATCATTCAATGTTGAAACAGATGTTGGAATGCAGCAGGGAAGAGATATGATGTGATTTGCAGTCAACACGGGACTACTCACCTTGATAAACTAATGAAACATTATTCAAACCTAAACCCCTCCATTGCACCATAGGTACCATTTTAATTTCTATCCTTGCCAGATGTGGAAGCAACCCAGAATTAGATTAGGGATGCTTTCCCTGTTTAATCAAGACACCGTTTCATTTATGTACATGACTTACAATCCCAGCAAGCAGTGATTCCTCTATTACTTCCTTCACCTGTTAGAGGTTGTTACGATTCAAGTTCTTTCAGAGTTGTTCAAGAACTTGAAATCATTGTAATGATTCTGCAAACAAAATGTAGGACTCCACCAAAGTGATCAAGAATAAGTCAGACTGATGTAGCACTCCACCTACTTCACACTTGCTTTTGGAAGGAAACCTGTTTGTTTTTATCCAGTCTGTCCAAAACGTGACTCCAGTCCTACATCAGTGTGATTGTGTCATTAACTACCCTCGGCCATATCAAATTGCTTCAGGGGCAAGGAGGAGGTATGACACCGTCTTCTCAGGGCAGCTAAAGGTGGACAACAAAGAAAAACTGTGGATGCCGGAAATCAGAAACAAAAACAGAAATTTCTGGAAAAACTAAGCATCTGTGGAAAGAAATCAGAGTTAACGTTTTGGGTCCAGTGACTGATAGTAACTAGGAAAACATTTTTTTTATGGAGAAGATAGGGTGGGGGGGTAGGGGGTAAGGAGTAAGCGATAGGTGGAGATTGAGACCAAATAGAGAGAAGAACAAAATAAAAGCAAATTACTGTGAATGCTGGAATCTGAAACTAAAAGAGAAAATGCTGGAAAATCTCAGCAGGTCTGGCAGCATCTGTAAGGAGAGAAAAGAGCTGACGTTTCGAGTCTAACTGACCCTTTGTCAAAGCTAAAAAAAAGGAGAAAAAGGGAGGTATTTATACTAGGCTGAGAGAAGGTGAGTCATGGCTCCAGAAGCAAAGGTAGCAATAAAGAGGTGATAGTGACTGTGCACAGAGAGATTATAGGGAGATTAGGAGCTGTGAAAGACCAAGGTTGAAGCCAGTGCTGTGTGACAAAATATGTGGGGGATTGGGGGGGGAATGGGTGAAGCAGAGGCAAAACAGAAAACAGGGGAGAAGGGTAGCAAAGGGGGAAGAGGAGGGGGGAAAAGCGATGAGAGAGTGGGGAGCGAGAGATTTTCCAGCATTTTCTCTTTTAGTTAGAGAGAAGAACAATTGGACAGACAAAGCAGTGGATAATGGTCAGTCTAAAAGGATGAATAGCTGTAAATGGGGACTATTAATGGCTAACAATGAGTTGTGTGCTATACCAGACCATATGATAACAAGGCCTGGTGTGTGGGGGTTAGGGTAAGGAAAGCATCTTTGCTTATGTCTTTATCCCAGCTCCCACACATGAGGCCTTGTTATCACATGGTCTGCTATTACACACAACCTCATTGTCAGCCAGTAATAGTGGCTATTCATCCTCCTGGACTGATCGCTATCCACTCTTTTGTCTCACTGTTCTCTTTCTTTGGGCTCTACCTCCACCTATCATTTACTCCTTACCCCCCTCCCTACCTTAGTTTCTGCTTTTCCGAGCTACCATCAGTTCTGAAGAAGGGTCATTCGACCTGAAACGCTAACCCTGAATTCTCTCAACAGATGCGGCCAGACCAGGTGAAAAATAAATGTTGGTTTTGCCAGTGACACCCCTAAGAATGAAATTTCTTATTATAAAAAATACTGTTTCAAGATTTCCACTCATGTGATATAATTAAATTATTATGAGGTCAATCTTTTTTCCAATTGCCAGCAGGGATTGATGAAGTAAATAGATGGCAGAAGGTTCATGGTCGTAGAACTTAGAGATTGGCTCCATCATACACTTTCTATTGGGCTATCATACTGCAGTGCTGCACCATACACAATCAATCCACTTTCACCTCCACCTTAGATGGCTGGAAGATCCAGTCTCACTCCACAGATTTGAAGACGTAATGCAAGCTGATATTCCAGTACACTATTGAGAAACTGCATTAATACACTGACAGAGATCAAAATACTGAGATGGCTAGGTTGTCCTGAGGTTGTGAAAGGCACTTCTATATATAAATGCAATTTCCTTCTGTCCTATGAAGTGCTTGAACTCATTACATGCTTCATGTCTGTAAGAGGAAAATCCATCAGGAATTTCTCAGAGCAATAAAATCTCACTTGCTAATGTCAGGCACGCCATGACAACACATTTGAAAAGGTTCCCAGATTTGATGGAAGAGTATTGGAAATAAACTAATTATAGTGTATTTTTGTTGTATTGCATTTTAACTTTAGAATAGGAGTGAGACACATTGTGTATGGTGACTCTTTAAATGTGAATCTTTGTATCGTTTACATTGCATTCAGCTTTCTCTATATAACATGGTCCTCGATTCTACTTTGCGTATTCAGATTATTAATATTATTATATCTTTATATATTAAAAATATTTAAAATATTTTCATCTGAAGCAAACCAAATAAGTGGAGATTTAATATACAACTCCTTACATTGTTGCACTCATATTGTTCATTCAATACTGAAGAAAACAGTACTGCCATCTAATTTCTTTGCTCTTTGGTGATTGGCAGGGTCTATTTTTGTTTGGTTTCAGCATCTGAAGATTGAAAGGTGACTTTGAGATGCTCTAGATTTGTGGATCTTAGTTATTCATACAAATATTCCTCTACTGGTCTTTGAATTCAGCACCAGCAAAGCGATGGGCATCATTGAATAATATGTCAACCGCGATTTTGTTTAGTTCTTTCTTAACCTGAGACAGTTGCTTTGTTCTCACCTGTGATCATCTGCATGGCACTGTCATGTCTCACTGAGGTCATGCTCTGGAAGTCACACACCTCACTATCCCTGGAGTTGTCACAAATATGAAAATTTTTAATCAAATTATCCAAGGTCCCTAGTTCCTTGACTGACAATCTCCAGTTAAAAGAAAACAACCAACAGGTTTGTGAACTTACCAAAAAACAAACTTTAGCATGAACAAATTATATTTATGTGTGGTACGCATTTGGAATGAGCTGTCAGCAGAAGTGGTTGAGGCAAGTACAACAATATTTAAAAGGCACTTGGACAAACACATGGATAGGAAAGGTTTAGAAAGATATAGGCCAAGTACAGGGAAATGGGGTTAGCATGGATGGACATTTTAGTTGGCATGGACCAGTTTGGGCTGAAGGGCCTGTCTCTGTGCTGTAGGACTCTATGACTCCAACTGATGGCAACAAGCAAGTGTGAATTATTGACTTATTACTTCTAACTCAGACTGAATAGCAGTGCTACAACTGGTGTGAGGAATTTGAATCTCCGTTGTTTCAGTTTTCAGTTCCAAGTTGATGATTCTGATTGAACTTTAATTTCATGCAACTCAAAATTCAAAGTGTCTCCAATCTCCAGCTCACATTTTCGCCATCTACATCCAGCTCTGCTCCTCTTCATCAGAGCCACCAGGGAATTTCCACACTTCAAAGCCTACATCAAACACACTGGGAAATATTGATACTTCTGACTATGGTTTGACAGACGATAGGATTCTAAAGGATTTCATTGGAATCTAAAGGAGAATTTGTTGCAGGGAGCTCAAGATCCATTTTCTGTTAATTCAATTGTACAAGGACTGCCTGAATATCCTTAGGTTCCCCTTCACTGGTCAGCATTGTCATTCCAGAGCACAGAATGATGGACATGATGCTATTGAAGACACTGTTAAAGGATGTCTCATGACATTAAGTGCATTTAATTGTATAAAATTTACCTGCATATCCAACTCCTCCTGAACATTTCACAAAATTACCTCTTCTTGTTGTGGTTCTGTTCACCGAGCTGGGAATTTCTGAACTGACAGCCAGACTACTGCGACCACTAGGACTCATAACAGCACACAGATCAACAGCCACTCTCAGACAACAACTCACCAGAACAAAGGACCCGATACCCAGCATGAGCAAAACCAATGTAGTGTACAAAATCCCTTGCAAAGACTGCACAAGACACTACATAGGACAAACAGGAAGACAGCTAACGATCCACATCCATGAACACCAATTAGCCACGAAACGACACGACCAGCTATCCTTAGTAGCCACACACGCAGATGACAAGCAACATGAATTCGATTGGGACAACACCACTATTATAGGGCAAGCCAAACAGAGAACAGCCAGGGAATTCCTCGAGGCATGGCACTCATCCACAGATTCTATCAACAAACACATTGACCTGGACCCAATATATCGGCCACTGCAGCGGACAGCAACTGACAACCGGAAGCGGCAGAGACAAACCACTATAAATGCCGGAGGAATCAGCACAGAAGCGCTTCACAGGAGGCTCCCAAGCACTGAAGATGGGGACGAAACGTCTGCAACACAAATTCCCAGCTCGGCGAACAGAACCATAACAACGAGCACCCGAGCTCCAAATTTTATCCCAAACTTTGATTACCTCTTCTTGAGCACCCCAATCAAAATGTAAATCTAATGGTCCAAATCAACCTTCAGTAGGACACTGACAATTATTTCATATTCTTGTAACTGAACAACCTTTTGATGTTCATCTTTTGCCATGACAAGTTTATGCACTCCACATTCCTGGATTATGGTTTCATATTCAGTCATTCCAACACCTGCTTTCAAACAAAATAGTGATTTTGTCAGGATAATTAGAGTTTTCCTTTGAATTGACTAACACCTACTGAATAGTTCTTACAAAACTGGTAGTCATACTGAAGGTGCTAGTTTGATTGCAGGTTGAAATTTTTCTTCTACCTGACGAAAATGGAACATTTTATAGCACTGGACGTGATCCTTATAATGTCTTGGTCAGGTGGAATGCTTGTCATCAGGAGCTGAATTTCCTGTATTCCCACAGGTCCTGCCATGGGAACTTCATGTGTTACTCACAATATATGTTTATGATGCCTGGGTGGTACCACTATCTCATGAAGAAAGACCCATTTCTCATTCTGTAAGTGTGTCTTCACTTCCTCATCAGAAGTCCATTTTTAGTACAATAGCAGTCCAGAACTCTTTCAGCGTGAGCTGTTTGTACTAACATGTTTAAAGTCAGAAGTCACGTGACATCAGGTTATAATCCAACAGGTTTATTTGAAATCACAAGCTTTCAGAGCTCTCTCCCTTTTTTAGTTGATGAAGGAGCACCATTCCAAAAGCTTGTGATTTCAAATAAGCCTGTTGGACTATAACCTGGCATTGTGTGATTTCTGACTTTGTCCACGCTGGCACCTCCATATCATGGCTGACATGTTTAACTCAAGATCTGCTTTCTGAACTACAATTAATTTGGCTACATGCCAAATACACCTTTCAAATTATCCTCATCCTTCAGAAGGTTTCAGCTGTTCTAACATATGCCTGAGGTAGTACTTTATCCTCAAGGATGGACTTAGATAAGCCATTGTTCTGGTTACCACATAGAATTCCATCTCTTTAATCTCCCTCGGCCTTTCTATGATCATAAGTGAAGCTGCAATCTTCATTTAAGCCAAATCATTACTGAGGAGTCAGTCAACTTCATCGACAGGTAATATCTTACGCACTCCAATTTCTAGTCACTGGGAAAAATAAGTCATACTCCAACTATACTTTGTACAATAGAACTGGGATATTCTCTCCACTTATACCACTTACTTTCATCAAACCCTCTGGAGGGAAACTAAATCATTCTCCAACAAGTGTTTGAGTCGCTCCCTTATCCAGATTAGATTCCCTACAGTGTGGAAACAGGCCTTTCGGCCCAACAAGTCCACACCGACCCGCCGAAGAGTAACCCACCCAGATTAATTTCCCTATATTTCCTCTGACTAATGCATCTAACACTATAGGATATTTAACATGACCAATTCACCTAACCTGCACATCTTTGGATTGTGGGATGAAACCAGAGCACCCAGATGAAACACACGCAGACACGGGGAGAATGTACAAACTCCACGCAGGCAGTCAGCCGAGGTTGGAATCAAACTGAGTTCAATGGTGCTGTGAGGCAGCAGTGCTAACCACTGAGCCACCGTACCACCCCAAAGCCACCATTTGCTCTATTCATCTTGTTTGCATTCACAGCAGTATTTACTTGCAGTTTCCTGCTTGTAGTTAAAGCAACAATTTAACCTGCCCAATTTTGCTTTTGACTTACTTTTTAGATTCATTTTTACAACCTTCAATAGGTCTCCCAGGCTCCTGTCACATCTTCCAGGATTCTTCAATTTTCACCTCCACCCTCAGTGCTTCCCTTTCTGATGTCAGGCGGAGATCTTGGGGCATTCCAAAATTGACCTTTCTGTAGCAAAACAACAAAGAACTGTGGGTGCTGGATATCAGAAACAAAAACTGAAATTGCTGGAGAACCTCAGCAAGTCTGGCAGCATCTGTGGAGAGAAAGCAGAGTCAATGCTTTGAATCCAGTGACCCTTCTTCAGAAGTGATTGTGGCTAGGAAAAGGTGGATATACGCTGAAGACCAGGAGTGGAAAGGCAGTGAATGAGAGGTGGAGATGGTGCCCAGAGAGAGATAAGAGCAGATGGATAGACAAGGGAATGCATAATGGTGAGCTAGGGTGAAAGAAAAGCTGCTAATGGGGACTATCAGTGGATGAAAGTGTGTTGGCCATGATGAATTTAGTTCATGTGATGAGAAGGCCTGGGCTGTGGGGTGGGTGAATGGATGTAGAAGGAGTTCAGGCTCTAAAAGGATTGAACTCCATATTGATTTCTGAAGGCTGACAAAGGAAGAGAAGGAATATGTGTCTTATGGTGCCATCCCAATGGAGGTGGTGAAAATAATACCTTATGATCCTTAGGATGTGGATGCTTGTGGGTTGGTGAGTAAGGACCAGGGTAACCTTATCTGTGTAGTGGAATGGAAGAGAAGGATGATGGGTAAAATACAGGAGATTGATCAGACACAGCTAAAGACCCTGATGATGGAGAATCCTCAGGTGTAAAAAAAGATGGCTACTTCTTAGTTCACCCTCCCCCCCCCCATTGCGAAAGGTGACATCATCAGAACAGGTGCGATAGGGATGGAGAAACTAGGAGAATGGAATGGAATCTTCACAGGAAGCACAAGGGTGTGAGGGTGAGTAGTAGCTGTAGGAGTCAATGGGTTTTGTAGGGAATATTAGTGGCCAGCCTATCTCCAGAAATGGAAACAAAGATACCAAGGTAGTGAAGGGAGCAGTCAGAGATGGACCAGGTGAAGGTGAGAGCAGGGTGAAAATTGATCAATTTTCCAGTTCTGGAACAGTGAGGGAAGCATCACTGATGATGTCACTGATGTAACAGAGGAAGTGTCGTGAGGAGGGACCCAAGTAGGATTGAAACAAAGAAGGTTTCCCATACCCCACAATGAGATAGAACTGAGGCCCATGTAGGTACCCATGGCCACACCTCTGAGCTGAAGAAAGTGAGAGAAGTTAAAGAAGAAGTTGTTTGGGGCGAGGACAAACTCAGCCAAGCGGAAAGTGGTGGCAGTGAATGGAGATGGTTCAGGCCTTTATTCCAGGAAGAAGTGGAGAGGCCTGAGACCATCCTGATGGGGGATGGGTGTGTAAAGAGATTTCTCAACCACGGTAAAGGGGAGGCAGCTGGAGCCTGCAAATTGAAGATTCTGAAGCTGATGAAAAGCATCAGAAGGTGTTTTTTCTCCCCCTGGCTAGTTGCTATCCTTTCATGCTTCCAACCTCTACCATTCTCCACTGTAAGGGGGTGGGAGTAAGAATGTTTAATTTTATTTATCAGCTCATAAATGTCAGCCATTATTATACTTGTCTAGCAGTTGCAACCATTTAGTCTTCAACATGAATTCTCATTGCAAATGGTGCTGATTTCTTACATTCTTCCAAGAGAACAATCTTTCTGAGTAGGTTTCAATTCCTAGCCCTACATTCAGCTATCATAACTATATTGTTTAACCCTTTCAAATTCAGCACAGCACTGCCCAAGTTGTTTCATTACATTTTCACTCTTGCCTGCAGTTTTCTGGAATGACATCACATACCACCACTATAGCTTTTTTTAACAGAGCTGTAATCCCTAGAAACTTGCTCTGAAAGTGAAACATAAATTTTCTGAGTATGACCTGTCAACTTGGTCTGCACGGACAATGTCCAGTTCTCCTTTTACCACTATATTTGTCTCACTCATTTCTCAAATGACATGAAGAATGACATCAGGCCCGTTACTTCAAATTTTGGTAGGGCCTGTACACACCTAAGCATTTCCTTACTGGACTTCAGACTAGTTCTTGTGGCTTCTGCAGTCTCCTTTCTTGGACTGTATCATGGCAAATGTTTTCTTCTTTCTCATGGGCCCTCCTTGAATCTTTGGTTCCATTTTCTCATTTCCATTCACAGTTTGTTTCAATTCCCTTTCTTTCTACTCTTCCCCTGCCTTGTAGAATCATAAAATCCCTACATCACAGGAAGAGGCCTTCCTGCCTATTAAGTCTGCAACGACCCTCCAAAGAATCCCCTTCCCCACTGCCATTCCCCCACCTCCTCATCTCTGCAATTTAGCATGGCCAATCCACCGAACTTGCAGACCTTTGTGAGAGGAAACGCACACAGACACTGGCAGAACATGCAAATCCCACACAGACAGTCATTCAAGGCTGGAATTGAACCCTGGTCCTTGGTATTGGGAGGCAGCAATGCTAACCCCTGAACTACCATGCTGCCCTCTAGCTTTTTCATTCTTTCTTTATGTTCACACTGCTTTATGTAACTCAGTGTTAAAGGATTCTAATGTCTCATTGTTTGGAGCACTTGATATCCTCTGTACTTCTATTGAGCCTAAATGCCATGCTAATCATTTCTGACTTCTTAGACTTCTTAACCCTGATATGCAAGATAAATACTACTTTAGCTGCCAATTCAACTAACTTGGCATTTGGGATCTCTTGTAAATTCTTCAAGGCCATCTCTTCCATCTGCAGGAAGTCTTCAGGAGTTTCTAGTGCCATCTAATTTTTGATAGTATGGAATCTGGTGCTTTCTTTTAGTCCTTTATCATTTACCAATGCTCCACCCAATATTACATTGTCTTTGTTCCAGCTATAAGCCCTCACACTTGTCATGAATGCACTAGAAACCAAGCCCTAGTATTCCTTGAGCAGTCACACGTGGCAAATGTTCATTGAACTATCCAAAGGCCCCAGTTTACCTGACTGATGAACTCAGGTTAACAGAAAAGGCTCATCAGCTTTCAGTACAAAATAAGAATAGTGGAGGTGGTGGCCTAGTGGTATTATTACTGTTTAATGCAACAATCCATTTAATGCTTTGGGAACCCAGGTTCAAAACCTGCCATAGCATTTGGTGAAAATTTAATTTAATTTAAAAAAAACTCAGGAACTAAGAGTTTAATGATGACTATGAATCCATTGTTGATTGTTGGGAAAAAGAAATCTGGTACGTTAATGTCCTTTAGGGAAGGAAACTGCCATCCTTACCTGGTCTGGCCTATGCATGACACTAGACCCACAGCAATGTGGCTGACTTTTAAATGCCTTCTGGGCAATTAGCGATGGGTAGTGATGCCCTCATCCCATGAATGAATAAAAAGAGTAAGTATTTACTCGAAACAAATTGTTTTTATCTCATGGTAAAATGGAAATATGAATTGCTAACTTTTAACTCTAAATCTTTAACTCTACCACTACTCAAATTCCCTCTTCACAAGCAAACATACATACAAAGACCCACAAGACATGGATAATAAGGGTGGTAAAAAATAAATTGGAGAAACACAGTTCAATAGCACCAGTCTGGACCACAAGATTCTATAAATTGCTTTCTTCCCATTTTTTCTGGTTCCTTTCAGTACATTGCTATTGACTCAAGATTGTTTTCATACCAATGTTAACTCTTTCACTCTCTGGTTAAGAATTTACTTCTTTCAGGTCTCTGAAAATGATTTTTCTTTGTTCAACAAGGGATTTGAATATAAATTCTTTCAAAGCACAGAGATACTTCTTTTGATGCTTTCTCTCTGTAGGCTAGGTTCCTGTTGCATTGGGTGCATACACACCTATTATCATCTGTCAGTCAAAACACTGTTGCCAATTAATTGCTCCCTCAGTCAAAACTCATTTTCATGTTGTCTGTTCATCTTGTCTCTTTTACAGAAAAAAACCACAAAACTATATACAGTTGAGAGTGCATTGCGGCAAATATGATGTTTAAAACTGCAACCACCTCTTTGCATAGTGTTCTTGGTTTAAAGCAGTATTTTTTCTTTTTAGTCCACAGTCCAAAATCAAAATAAATAAAAATGCATGGTATTACCTTAGTGCCAGTACTCAAGGAAAGATTTGTATTTATGAGACATTGTTCACGACTTCAAGATATCCTAATGATTTATAGCCAATTTTCTTACTTTGCCAATGTAGATATTGTCATAATACTCAGAGCATGCTGGGAAATTTGCTCCCAGCGATCTCTAATAAATAGCAATCCAATAATGACTGAATCATTCAGATGTTTCTCTAGGTGGTGATCAAGTGATAAATATCACCGAGAGCAGTTGGGCTGATCTCCTCGGTTCTTCTTGGAAACGGTGCACAGGAACCGGAACATCGCCCTGAGAAGGCAAGAATGCCTCAGAATATTGACATATGACACCTCGGACACAAGAACACAAGAATTAGGGCCATAGTCAGCTATTTGGCAACTCAAGGCGGCTCTGCCACTTGTTAAAATCATAGCTGATCCAACTGTGTCCTCTACTCCCTCTCTCCCTATAACCCCTGACTTTTCCATCAAAAATCTAATTAAATCAGCCTTGATTATATTCAGTGACCCATTGTCCACTGTTCTGTGAGGACAATAATTCCACAAACTAATGATTGTGGTAGGGCCAAAAGAACGAGGACAGGTTGTGGTGCCCAACATTTGGCTCCTCACTTCCGACAGGAGATACTATTAGCCTTTTCTCATGAGGACAAGGACTGGTGTTGTGGATTTGCAGAAATATCTATGTTTCACAAATGAATCCATAAGGTTAAGGTTCACAAAACATGTAGTGCTCTCAGGAGTGTTGCAGCTTTAGTGTTTAGGTGCCTGTGAAAAGCTGTTCCCCTTTGAAAGGCCTCACATTTCCAGGTAGGTAACAATCATTGCCAGCTCCATTGTGCACTTGTTATTTACAGCAGGTGAAAGCAGTCAGTCCTCCCACAGTGAGTCACAGGCTCAGCCTCTTACCATTGGTAAATCTCTAAATGTACCCATTCGCTTCTTGGTAGGTCTCCCCATCAACCGCATAGACTTTGAACCTCATCATGCTGGAGGAGAAAGTGAGGTCTGCAGATGCTGGAGATCAGAGCTGAAAATGTGTTGCTGGAAAAGCGCAGCAGGTCAGGCAGCATCCAAGGAGCAGGAGATTCGACGTTTCGGGCATAAGCCCTTCTTCATCTCATCATGCTCCCAACTACTTCATCTACCTAAATCTTCATCACCTCCTCCGATGCTCCTCTTTCCAACCCTATTCCCAGATATATCAGCTAAATATGTCCGATCTAACAATGTACTGTACACATGAAAACTAGGGTGCTGCTGACTGTTGGTGACCCCCCTCTTGCACATTATATTTTGAGTTGGTCCCTTCACTATTGTAAAGTAAAGTGCTTTGCCTCCAATGCCCACAATTATGTTCCACAGCATCCGTCGTACAGCAGTGATCCCTGATTTTTAGTGGGCAGACCACCAGGACTCACAATTGCCCACCGTCTTATTAAGTGACTTAGATGGACCATCCTGAACAATGAACGACCAGATTCCTCACAGAAATCTGTCCCTGTCCCTGATTGTTTTCCTGTGTCTCCCCAGACTGGAACTTCAGGGCTGATGGTGGCTCCCTTCCCAGACTGTAGAGCATGTACCCCCTGACCATGACCAGCACAAGAGCTGGATTGATGGCACCAACCCCATGGACTGATACCAGAGCCTGTCTTTGGCTTACTGTGCCAGTAACCTGTGCCTGAAGACTGTCTCCTTTCACTTAACTGAGGACTGCTCCACTCTACGTCATACTGCTAACATCAATGTAGTCACAAAATGAGTGGGCGCTATGAAGCAAGCAAGGATCCCATGAAGTGGACCTTGATTTAAACCAAGAAGTGATTGCCTGTCCCAACGTACAAAGTGTCCTTGCAGTAGCCTTGGGATGAAAGGTGCTGGTGCTCTCCAAAGTCAGTTTTGAAATGCCCAAGTATGCTGTAAGTGTGCCATGATGATGTTGGCTGCATACATGGTGCCAAGCTTCATGGCTGCATGCAAACATTACCCATGGAGTGTGCTCTGAGACGCTGGGGTCAGTGTCCATGATTGAAAGTCCAGATAAGTGGAGTCGTGAGCTGGAGTTGCCAAGGACCTGCTCCAACTTTCATGTCTGGAATTCACAGCATTTGGTTTCTATCCAGAGGACAGGAGAATGTGAATATGCATATTAATGCGATGAGGTTAAGTAATAATGAGGCTGTTGTGAGGGATAATCCATGCAAACAGACCTCTCATCACTTATTAGTGCCAATCTTGTTTTGCTTTTCAACACTTGACTGGAAAACATAATTTTTGATCTTAATATTGAGAGCATTCTTATTGGGCACCCCCTCTGCTTTTCCCAGCATTCTCTCCATCTCATTCAGAGGCTGAGAAGATTCTGTCCTCTGTTTTTCATAAGCCCTTGTGTATAACTGCACGACAACCTCTTTCGTTGTCTGCTATGAAATCATTTCCTGCTAACAATGAGTCATAAAAAGATCATTTTTGGGTTGGTTCGTCAGACATCTGCATGATCTGATCAATATAACAGTGATCCCATGATCAGAGCATCTATGATTGATGCTTATCCTGAACAACACAGTTTTGCTTGTTGCCTTGTTATCATGTAATTGAACTAATGCTTATGTTGATGAACCCCTTAACAATGTTATTAGCAGTGACACGTTGTTAGAATGTGGTGATATTCACAATATCCACGGTCTGAAATATTCAAATGTGGTCTAATTTAGTATCTATTGAGCACAACCAGATTTATTCAGGTTGGTCCAAAATCCAAGAGTTGAGCATTGATATTATAATCTAACATCCCACCACCCTTCACCAGTAGAACTATTTAATTTTGTAAGGATAATAGTTGTCTTTGTCGTTGTTCACTTAGGGCCAGAAAGACTGTGTGAAGATTCACAAACATGGTTTGTAAACTGGCAGTCATCATATTCTATAGCACAAAACGTACATATATCAGAAAGCAGTATCCATAATTCCAGCAAAAACAATCAAACCAACTGTAAAGACTTGACTATATTTTTATTGTGTTTGGGCTAACCTGTGATTAGGCGATTAAAATCCTCTGCAATGCAGTTGAGTAGAAAAAAACCTCTATTATGACTATTATTAGGTTCATCAAGAAAGGTTTGTATGCTGTATTACTGATAATTCATCAATTATTGGGTAGTTCATTCAAAATATCAGAACAAGTATGAAGGGTCAAAAATCTTTTTTTGGGTTGTATGATTCTTTACTGCACTTGATCTGTAATCCTATGTCTCAATATTTTTACGTTTATCAGCATGTGGAGGTAATAGTTTGGATCTCTTTTTTACCACCTCATCTTTTTTAAGATAAATATTCGTTATGGAAATGCACTCTTTGAAGTTTCTGCGTGATTTGCGGCAAACTAAAACGTGGGGAGTGATTCTTTTTGAGTCTGTATCGGGCATTTCTATTTCTTTAAATGAGGGTTAGGTCACCTTCTGGTGAAGGAATATGAAGAAAGGAATCAAACCAAATGAAAATGCATGGTCTATTCCCGTTTTAAAGAAAACAGCAGTGCCTCAGGTTTGAAGGGAACTCGGTTGCCTTCCCCTCCCAAGAGAAAGAAAATCAAAAGAATTCACATCAAAAGGCTTGACCACCATTAGGGGGAGGGGGTGATATCTTGCGGTGCGTTTATTTGATTTCATTTTCTCTTACATCTTCACAGGAAGGTGATTTATCTTCCTGAGAAAAGAAACTATTTGCTCATCCATCAATAATGATCTATAAATTTTTTACAATGAGTGATTGTAAAGGCAAAGGAAATCAATGCAATGAGCACAAAGATTGTTTATTATTGATAACGCTTATGAAATGAGCTCAGCTTAATGTGTAGAAGCATCATTGCAGTATTCAGGAACTCGGTTACATTTTGCTTTCAGATCTATAAACCCTAACAGAGTATACATAATTGAGGGCATGTAACAATGAATGGAAAACAAAGTACCTATTTGCGCATCAGAATGGAATAAAATAGTAGGCAAGTTTTACCACAGTTGCACGGGGACCTTGGTGAAATCATATTTATTGGTCTCCTTATTTGAAAAAGGATGTAATAATGTTAGAAACAGTTCAGGCAAGGTTTGAAATGTTGATCATATGAAAAAAAATGAAACGGTCATGAATATACCTTTTGGAGTTTAGAAGAATGACAAATAATTCCACTGGAATGTTTAAGGACTAAAATAAGACAGACAACAGTAGGATGTTCCCTTCTTTTGGAGAAGAATAGAACTAAAGAGCACAACTTAAGGATAAGAGAACTCCTTGGTGATAGGGAGAAATCATTTTTCTCACCGAGCCTTTTAAGTGAATTCTCTTCCCCGGAAAACAATGGAGGATGGTTATTCAGTTTATTCAACGTAACCTAGATTGATTTCTGGTCAACATGATCAAGGGTTCTAAGAATCTGACAAGGGAGTGGAGTTGTGACAACAATTGGTTTTGCTGCAATTTTACTGAATGGTGGAGCAGGCTCGAATGGCTAAATAGCCTATACCTGCTCCTTAGTCCGACACTTCTGTGGGTGAATGCTTAAACCTAATTACAAACTTTTATGGGTTTTGATTTTCAAGTCAGTTTTGGTGCTCTTTTGTATTCGCTCAAATTTGTCCCTGTACAGGCACAGTTTTTGGTTTGCTATGATGATTTACAGAGAATTAATAGTCAAATTAAATTCCTCCCAGCTGATAGAAAACTCGTTAGATGAGTAATTAAAGTGGCCAAGAGTGACTTGCACCCAAGGATACTATTGTATACCTGTGGTCCCTGAAGTTATCCTGCTCGTCCAAGCAAAGAAACAGGAAGTCAGTGAGGTCCTTCATTATACATGCAGATCATCGAGCAGGCATCATTGTGGTTCTCAAGTTAGACCATCTTTGTGACAATTTGACTTGGGTGCTAAACGGACCTGAAAAGATAAATTAGACTTCCTAAAAAATGTCAGTTCCTTGTCAACTGAAGTGTTCCTCTGGGACTGAAAAGAGAAACCTTGGAATCTCACTCCCAATTTTCCAACTGCACAGTTGTCCCAACCATCCTTGCACTTAGCTAATAGACAAGGGAATTCTGGAAATCTTTGCCATGATCAGAGAGGGATTCCTGTCCTTCTTTAGCAGGGAAATGCTGAGGCTTGTGCAGGTAAGGCTCAGCAGTTCACACCTCATGTGACTACTGCTTCCAAAGGACTGTATAACTCTCCATTATCCCCACAACTTATTTGCTAGAATTAAAATTTGAGCCTTGACATCACATCTCAGTATTCAAGATAAACAGATGTAACTCCTGAATCAATCCAGTTTACTGGAGAACATAATCCATAATGCAGTAACACTGATATATTGTACCCTGCTAAGGAGCAGACTGAACTTAAATGCATAATACAGTTATTTATTCCTTGATGTCAAGAGGGCTTTTGCCTGAAAACAACAAATACTGGAGATCACAGCAGGTAAGATGGCATCAATGGAGAGAGAGCAAGCTAATATTTTGAGTCTAGATGACTCCTTATCAGATCTGAACTGATTAATTATTAACTCAATGCCTGCAATGTTATTGTGACTTAATATTGATTAATCAGGTCTACAGATAGCCTGACTAAACTCACCTTAAGTGTTGCATTTATGTTTCGCTGCTACTCTGTTTTGCATATTCCTGGTACATGAAGCTTGAGTGGGAATATCTGGCTTTATACCAGTCATCAGCTCTTCCTGATGAAGGGCTCTTACCCAAAACATCGATTCTCCTGCCCTTCAGATGCAGCCTGATCGGCTGTGCTTTTCCAGCAACACACTCTCGACTCTGGGATCCAGCATCTACAGTCTTCACTTTCTCTTTGTGCCAGTCATGTCTTTATAAGAGATCTTGTAACTTGGATGCCTCCTTTCAAAGTGTACTTTGGTTTCATCACAAGCAAAAGATTGAGATGGTAGTGGCATCTGTTAAAATGTTGGAATTCTGGATCCGCACCTCAACCTGCCTCGACCCTGCCTGATTCTGGGTCTATTAGAGGTGGTTGAATGGAGCGAAGGGGAGAAAATATCCGATCTTAAAAGCAGTCCAGGTACTTAAACATATTGATGGGCTTGTTAGGCACCTCTGTGAAAATGCAATGAGTGACTATTACCACGAGGTGAATGGTCAGTGCAGAGATTAGTTCAGGATATAGAAAAAGTGCCAACTTCTGTTTCCTGTCCAAGGGGGAAGATTCAGTCCAAATTTGTGGTTGGTAATGCCTGTAGGTTTATAGGAATATGGTGTCTACACCAAGTGTGCACTCTGCCCATGTCTTTGGTGGAATGTCATTGTTGAGAAGGCATCAGGAGCATGTGCCAGAAATGTGCAGAGGAGGCATTTCATGATGTCGGTCAGCACATAACTTTGATTTGGTACCAACATTACCACTTTCAGTCAGGGTTTTCCTACTTTTCCCTTCAGCTTGCACAAGTGAACACACATTTAGGACAATCTCTTCCAACATTATTGAAAGGGATCGTCAACTACATTCAGGTTAATTGCTGATTAATTTTCTTTGGTTCTGTTTGAGGTGTGGAAGTGCTTGTTCAGTTTGAGGAGTTATTGGAATTTGACAAAATCTAGTGAATAGTACTGTGCATGGATAATGCCTTTCTTAAGATTACAGCCAAAGGTTGGACATCCTGACAGCAGGTAGTGCAACAGAGAGTCTTCGAAAAAGGAAAATGATCAGAACCCCCAAAGAATTACACAACGGGCCAAAAAAGGCCCTGATGATCTCACAGGTTCACTGGACATTGGTGACTCTCCCAATACCAATGGAAAGCTCTTGTGATTTGAAGAAATGAAGTGCCCTCCAGATGACCTCATAAACTCCAATGGGGCCAATGCTGGAGGGCACTGGCATCCATGGTTCCAATGTAATTACTGAATTTGTATTGCCAGGCTTTTGTGAGGCCTATCTCTGTACAATAAGAAGACTTGCTCCCTTGTTCCCTTGGCTACCATACTGTAACAGCCAGGAGGTGTCAGCTGACACATCAATCTGTGATTGGACCATCAAGGCAAGAAATAGCATCACATGGGTGCTCAGGCGGACCTCTCAGCCTTGGATTTCATTCCATTCCTGTAAATAGCCAGCACATCATTGATTGGAACTGTCACTGTCACAAGGCAAACCTACAAGGAGGCACTTTGGTGTTCGACTGTGGCTCAGTGAGTATCTCCCATGCTTTTGAATTAAATGGTGCTGGATTCAGGTCCCATATGAAATTTGAAGGAATATCTCAGTCTGATACTACCAGTGAAATCTTGACCATGTCCTGCTCTGTTGAAGTTGCCATCATTTAAAGAGAACATTAAACTAAGTAAGGCCCTGTCTGCCCTCTTAACATAAACATTGTATGGCACTATTGAGAAGAAGGGCAGAGTCATGCTGGTCAATATTCATCCCTGAATCAATACCACTAAAACAAACCCAACCATCTGATCATTATCAGATCACTGCTTGTGGGAGCTTGCTGCGCACCAACTGTTGGCTCTGTTTGTACCACAATATTACAAAGAAGTATGCAATTGGTTGTGGAACTCTTTGGAATGCCCTAAGGTAGTGAAAAGAGCTCTATAAAATGTTTCTTTTTCCTTCTTCTCTTTGCTCTCTGTTTGCATTTTGTCTTGGTTGACCTTAGCTCTGACCTCTAGCATGTTTAACATCGGCCAGCTCTTTAGAGCTTCAGTTATTATTGCAGATTACAGTACATTTTACAGAGCACCTGATTCATGAAGACTACTTCATGCCTCCAGCTCTAATAAATTATTCACTCACTTTCATTTGTGAGCTAAACTGTATGTCGTTCTGCTGAACACTGTGCGTTTTCTGTATTTAATCTGCATATCTGTGTGTGACTCTGTTACCAATGTGACAAAAATGAAATCTTGCATGATAAAAGTTATTACAATAACTCAAGTCAATTTTTACTGCTGGTCTTTGAATTATACTGAAGCTCAAGAGAGGTTAAGATTCTTGCTGGAATTACTGAATTGTATATTACTCTTGTTCGGTTTATATGGTGTTCTGCTCAAATGTAAATATTTGTTTTGGATCTTTTCACAATCATCAAATTGTGTTTGAGTTTGCTGGTTCATCTTTCTCTTTTCTTAAATTAATTCGCAGACTGCATGCTTTATTGGCTGAGTCAGCATTTGTTGCCTATCTGAAACTGCCCCAGAGAAAAGTGGTGGGGAGCCCATGTCTTGGACTCCTGCGGTCCATGTGGTGTAGGTACACCAACAACACTATTAGGATGAGTGCTGGGATTTTGACCCTGCAACAGTGAAAGGAGAATGATACAGTTCCAAATCAGGATGATGTGTGTCTCGGAGGGGAACATGTAGATTATGGTATACTGCCCTAGTCCTTCTGGATTGTGGTGGTCCCAATAATCCATGTCAGTTATATAATCTTGCTTAGCACTTCATTGGACTTATTTTGATAAATTTAAACTCTCCAAGTTGCATTAACAGGACTATCTTGCTGGAAACTGGAGTCCAAAAGGTTTTCTCCAATCTATTTTTATAGCTCTTTTAAGGGAATTTCAAAAAATTAGGTCAATCGAAAACTCCATTATCATTGTATATTGAACAATCTGGATGATTGAAGGAAATCAAATGGACCTGCTCTTTTATTGTCAAATAATTCCCATGTTCCTAACTGCTAAGGCATTACTCAGGACAGCAACTTTAGAATTTGACCCAATTTTGTGCGAACTTGGTCATTTTTCAGCTGAGAAACTGAAGCAAACATTGATAAGCGCGTCGCGCCATCTTAATATGAATGCATCTCTGCATGCTATTGCATTCTGAAAAGCCTTAAGTGTTGGTACACCTGTAGCAACTGTATGCCTCTCGTACATTGGCTTCCTGAATTTCCCTTACTCTATTTCTGTCTTCATGTGGGTCTGTTTTCTCTTAACCCCTGAACCTAGATATGTCTGTCCCCTTGTATTTGTAATATTATTTTTGACTCACCCCCAGATAGGAAACAGACCAAGGGGTAAGGAGCTAGACATCTGAAGAAAGTAGAAATTGTAGATCTAGTGTCCAGGATAGAGTTTGATATGGACTTTGCCTCCAGCAAATGTTTAGTTTATCCTCATAACTAAGGAAAGAAGTTATGGATAATATATGTCATAACTCATTGGGGTAATGCGGTGGGAACTAAGCCCTACTATTCCCAGAGTCAAGACAGACGTGAAAAGTTTTAATTCAACTATCCAAAGTCTCTGAGTTACCTAACTGACAAATCCAGGCTGAAAACAATCTCTCATCAGCTCTCCTTACTTAACAGAAAAACAGCCAGTTATTGTTTACCTGATGATGAAAAAGAGATATAAATTCTAACTTATAACTCTCAACAACTTAAATTCAACCCTTTTTTAAAATAAAATTACCATATGCATACAATGGACACACAAAGACAGATACAAATATTGCAGGGAGGGAAGAAACACAAAATAATCAGTAAAGCACAGTTCTGGCACCAGTCCAGATTATGGTGTCAATCAGATGTTATCTTTCAATTTTTCACTATACTCACTTGAGTACATGTGACAATAAAGCTCATTCAATTCCTTTCCAGTTGTTTCAACTCTTTGACGTGAGGTTCTGAACACACTGATTTTTAACTGTTCACTTACTGGTTGAGGATTTACCTCTTCAGTGTGTCTGGAACCTTTGGTCCCCTTTTTCCAGGAGTTTGTATGGACAGAGAATAGTCTGCTGCTCGGAATGTTCTTTTAGTTTCCCCCTCACGGGTGTGAGTGAGGGACGTTTTCTCCATCTCAAAGAGATGCTACTGCTGTGTTGTCCAAACACATAGCTACAACCACTCGTCCATGAACCAATCAAGAAGTTGCTTCTATGTTGAACCGCACACACTGGTTCTGGTTGACAAACTAATCAGAAGTCTGTCACTGGATAAAACTGCAGCTGGACGCATACAAATGTAGTCAAGGTGTTTCAAACACCCTCCTTCACTGCTCCAATCGGACCACCTAGCTACAACACACAATGAGGTCCAGTAATTTTGCTTTTTAAAAAGATTGGGCTGCACCAGCAACTCTCATGACAATGCTGCAGCAAGAGAGTTGTGTGCTCAGGGACATGCACCCAGCCCTGAGAGGACCAGGCTGCCTCTCTGGGCTGAGGCAATGGCCTAGTAGCATCATCACCAGACCATTAAGCCAGAAACTCAGCTATGTTCTGAGGATATGATTCAAATCCCTCCACAGCAGATAGTGGAATTCGAATTCAATGAAATATCTGGAATTAAGGGTCTAATGATGACTGTGAAACCATTGTCGATTGTTGGAAAAACCTACCTAGTCCTCTAGGGAAGGAAGTCTGTCATCCTTACCTGGTCTGGCCTACATGTAACTCCACATTCAGCTGGATGTCCAGTCCCCTGCATGCAAAGCAGGATGCCAAATTGCCCATGTCTGGCGAGTGTTGGTACATGTCAGGAACTGTTCAAGACAACTTCTAACTGATAATGATTGACCAGATGGACAACAGCCTTTTAAAGATAGCGCCAGGGCTAGGGATGCTAGTCAATTCCAGGATGTCCCGATTGTGATGAGTTGCTCATGGTATAACAAATCTAGAATCAGATGTTGGGGACATCTTAGGAGCAGGGTAGGTTGTTAATGAAAGACATTTGGTAAGATGCAGCATGAAATTTCAGTGAGCATCACCACAAAATGCGTTCCAAAATGTTATTCCGAGTCACACTAGTCTAAAAACACATAAGATCCAGCCCATTGCCTTGCAAAAAGACTGCACCGATCCCCATGTCACTAGCATCAATTGCTATTGTAAAAGGTTTGATATAGTCGGGGGGGGACCAACACTAGTTCATTAATTAGGATTGCTTTTATCTTCTCAAAAGGTGCTTGCATTCTGCTGACCATGCCACTTTTACCTGGTGCAATAACAAATCTATTAAAGGTATATAGCTACTGTACTGAATTTTGGCATAGATTTGCATAATTGCTTCAGCGTTAGTTCAGCGATTGCTTCAGAGATGATTATCTTCAATCTACAAGGACTAAGTGAGCAACAGTAGTCACAATGCTGCCTCACAGCAACAGGGATCTTGGTTCAATTCTAGCCTCGGGCGACCATCTGTGTGGAGTATGCATGTTCTTCCCATGTCTGCGTGGGTTTCATCTGGGTGCTCCGGTTTCCTCCCACAATGTGCAGGTTAGATTAAAGTTCCCATAGTGTTCAGGGATATGCAGGTGAGGTGAATTAGCCATGGGGAATGCAACGTTACAAGGATAGTGGGAGAATGGGTCTGGATAGGATGCTTTTCGGAGGGTAGGTGTGGACCCAATGGGCTGAATAGCCTGCTTCCACACTGTAGGGATTCTTTGACTCTAATGACATGATCAAGGCTGCTTTTGACCAGCATATTCCCCCCAGCATCTCAAATGTATGATGCTCTAATTAAAGGCAACTTCCAGCTGGACTCTCTAAATGCCTGATAAGTGCAGTTGCACCTTGCAGAGGCCTTCTGCCTCCCATATGTGGAAACACATGTTATTCCAGTGAAACAGCATTGATTCGATTCACTTCAAGTGTTGTGGTAGTCATTTCGGATTCGTCAGGCCATTTTAGGAATTGAGAAATCACAAAAGGAAATGTATACTGTGCTATACAGCACAACACTCGGTGTGTGGCCTGACCATTGGAATTAACCCCGCCTTCAAACCTCTATGTCACCTTCTATCCAACACTTCCTGGACAACCCCTCAGTACCAATCACTCACCTCTTCCCATCCTCCACCAAGAGACTACAACTCTCATTCCTCAGCCCCATCCCAACAGTATAGTCCATGCCCCCCCCCCCACCCAAAACACTTTCACTGAAAATGAGCAAGTTCCACTCTGTAAATTTCAGGAAGGATTCAGCAAGCTGGACTTGTTGGGCTGAAGGGCCTGTTTTCACACTGTAGGTAATCTGATCTAAAAAATGACAACTTTGATCTGTTGTACAATTTAAACCGTCATTGCTGCTGCCTTACCACTTGTTGAAAAAGAGTAGACTGAGGAGTGACCCGATGAAGATCACCGAGGGGATTTGTAGACTGAAGGAATATTTCCACTTGGGAAGGAGATCCAGGCTAGGGAGCAAAGAAGATAATCACTAACAAATCCAATGAGGAATTCAGTTTAATCATTTTTACCCAAACACTGGTTAGAATGTGGAACTCTCCACCACTGGGAGTAGTTAAGACAACTAACATAGGTATTTTATAAGTCAAGGCTAGTTAAACATATGGGAGAGAAGAGAATAGACTGCTGATAGGTAAAATGGAAAGGATTAACAAGCGTCTTGTGTTGAGCACAAACATTAGCTGGGACAAATAGCAAATTTCTATGCTATACATTCTGTGTATTATAAGTTACATTATAATTATAATTATAATGTTACTTATAAAGTAAAGTTATATGTAACAGCTCTGGATTTCAGCTCCCAGGCTAGTGATAAAAATTCCGTTCTGAAACCGAACTGACAGGCAATGGATGAGAACCTTTCTTTAAAGGTTCCTGTTCACTGCTGATACAAATGAACAGAAATTGAAACCCAAAGCCAAGCTACATGACATAACTCCAGTGTACAATTCTTCTTGCGCATTGAAACTCAGCTGTTGCACTGAAATTTCCGAATCGTATGACAATGTCATTGAAACATGATTGAGTTGAGGGAAATTCACCTGAATGTGCATCAGTTCAGTTCATGCATTAGCAGTGCAGTAGAATTCAACATTCTCCAACAACATTCAAGCTACAAACCAATTGCGTATGTTTACAGTAAGGAACAGTCAGGCATAGAGGGACACTGCAATGAAGGTGTTGTGCCAATGTCAGAGCTTCACGGGCGAAGCTGGCAGCAACCTGATTACCTTTCCCCTCCAACAGAACAAAAACTGTACAGTGAGTTCCAGGAAATGGGAGGTAGGTAAAATGTAATTTTTTAAAAATCACAATAAAAATTTGGTTCTCAGTCCAGTAAAATAAGATCTGTGAAGTTTAGCAGCTACTGATCAACAGTTGGTTTCCAAGAAATGATGCCTTGGTTGGGCCAAATGACTGACACATGTACTTTATGCTCTTTGAACTCAGGAACACAAAGGCAGAAGATTTGTGTGTGGACTGAACTTCCTGAGGAAATGGTGAATGCTGGTGCAGTTGCAACATTTACAAGATATTTGATCGAGTGCATGAATAAGAAATGTTTGGAAGGATATGGGCCAAGCGCAGGCAGGTGGCTCTAATTTAGTTTGGGATCATGGTCAGCAGGGACCAGTTGGACCAAAGGGTCTGTTTCTGTGCTGTATGACTCTATAAATGAACAATTATTGACTAATTCAATTTTGGGATAAATATACAGGAAAGAACTTTTCCTATAGGATTGTATCTGTGCAGAAACCAAATGAGGAAAGATGAACAATAAAACTGGTACAGCATAGTGGCTCAGTGGTTAGCACTGCAGCCTCACGGAACCAGGTTCGATTCTAGCCTCAGGCGTCTGTCTGTGTGGAGTTTGCACATTCTCCCTGTGTCTGTGTTGGTTTCCTCCGGGTGCTCCAGTTTCCTCCCACAGTCCAAAGATGTGCAGGTCAGGTGGATTTGCCATGCTAAATTACCCATAGTGTTAGGTGCATCAGGCAGAGGGAAATGGGTCTGGGTGGGTTACTCTTTGGAGGGTCATTGTGGACCTGTTGGGCTGAAGGGCCTGTTTCCACACTGTAGATTAGATTAGATTACGTACAGTGTGGAAACAGGCCCTTTGGCCCAACAAGTCCACAACGACCCGCCGAAGCACAACCCACCCATACCCCTACATTTACCCCTTATCTAACACTATGGGCAATTTAGCATGGCCAATTCACCTAACCTGCACTTCTTTGGATTGTGGGAGGAAACCGGAGCACCCGGAGGAAACCACGCAGACACAGGGAGAACGTGCAAACTCCACACAGTCAGTCACCTGAGGCAGGAATTGAAGCCGGGTCTCTGGCGCTGTGAGGCAGCAGCGCTAACCACTGTAGGTAATCTGATCTAAAAAACGATAACTTTGATCTGTTGTACAATTTGAACCATCATTGCTGCTGCCTCACTACTTGTTCAATACATTTGCTGTGGTCTACAAAGCTAATCTCAGTGTTTCCCTGATTAATGTGAGGTGCATTGCAGTATAGTTTACAGCAACAGTCTCCTGGGTCAGGTGTGAGGTGCTTTACTTTATTAAGTTCAGAACAACTTTGACCTCTCTCCACCTCCTTGCCACAGGCCCTAGCGGACAATTAGATTTTCATCAGAGAACGCATTCTGATTCAAGATCATAAAGAATCTAATTGTTAAACAAGCATGAGAAACATCCTTTAACCAGAGCCTTTGGCCACTAGAACCTAACCATTTGATTACCCTTTAAAACCACCAAGTACAAAATTAAACGTCCTACTTGCACTATTCTGGCATCATAATCTCCATGTATTGGTAAACTCTGGACATTTTCCTTCACTACCCCCTGGTTTAATGTCCAGCTTTAGTCATGGTTTGATTAGAAATCCCCAGTTACTGATTATTGTCTGAAATCAGACTATGACTCCTAGGTTCCAATCACTCACAGCTTCCACATGCCTTCTCAGTCTCCAGCCTCTGTACAAAACCTAAGTGCTTACTTCACCTGCAGTTATAACCTATTTCCTCAGCCAAGATTTTTGCTTTGTATGTGTTGTGAGTTAGTAATAGTTGAGTGATTCTCGCAAAGGGAAGTTAAAAGTATGAAACAAATGCCAAAATCAGTGTCAGATATTAATTTGTCAGCCAAATGCTTAATTGTGGTATAGTGCAGCTGAGCAAATCCTAGACATCTCAGTTTGAATTTCCGGCTGAGAGCCACATGCAGCTTTATTTGCATGTTTATTCTTTGCTTAACTCTTAACATGCACTCTTATTCAGCTACAGTGGTTGATTATTTATTAATGATTCAATGATGGATCTGCACAGCTATGAAGAATAAATGAGAAGCTATGCAGTTATACACTTCAAAAATGGTTATATTGGTCCCAACCAGACATGTAGCACTGCAGTACAATGTCCAGCAGAATTAACACATTCGCTAAAAGATGTTGGAATGAGGTTGAAAACTATGCTGGGTACAATGGCTGTATCTGTAGGGATAAAACAAGTATTAGCCACACATTCCTCATGAGGTTCTGGCTACTAACACATTAGTGCATCCTCTTCAAATAATAAGTGATTGGCTTGGATGATAAGCAGGAGCACACCAGCATCTCAACAATGTAAAGATCCCAATCATTGCTCTTCCTGCTCTAAAATGGCAGACTTTCAAATGCATTCATATTCATGTTAAAATATATCAGTGCATCTACTCTTGCCAGGGCACAGGTAGATTATGTATTGCAATGAAACAATCTTTTATATCTTTAGTTCTGTGAAATCCATTACTCACACATACTAGCTAGCTGGTGATTTCATCTTTTGAAGAGATCATAGAGTCATGGAGCTGTACAGCATGAAAACAGACACTTTGGTCCAACTCATACACTATACCGACCAGATATCCTAAATTAATCCAGTCCCATTTGATAGTATTTGGCCCATATACTTCTAAACCCTTCCTTTTCATATATCCAACCAGATGCCTTTTCAATGTTGTAATTGTATTAGCCTCCGTCAATTCCTCTGGCAGCTCATACCATACACGCACCAGATCTTTTACTGTTAGAGACTAAAGTTGTCAGTCTTGTTTAATTATTTATTATGGACACTAAATACGATTGAATTTTTAAATGCAGGAATCAAACCCAGCAACTTATATTAGTTTAATATTTATTAGCATCATTGTTTTAGCTTACTATTTCACTTGCTCTTGGACTCTTCTCACTCCATTCTATGTTCTACTAAACACTTATTACTTCTAGAGCACATGTTGCTTTCAGATGATGACAGGAAGCAATTTAGTGAACATTTTCTGAGCCATGACATATGTTAACTGTCAGAGCATAATAAGAAAGGAGGAACTTGTACTTATGCAGAATCTTCACTTCTAAGTGCACTTAGAGTCAGTGTGGTGTGCTTTAGAAGTGTAATCGTTATATAGTATAATTGTCCAATTTGCACAAAAGAAATATTGAAACAACTGATGAGATTGCCTGTTGCGGTGATGCCAGTTGAGGGTTAGAAGTTGGTCAGGACATTGGGAGTTAAAAACCACACAACACCAGGTTATAGTCCAACAGGTTTATTTGGAAGCACTAGCTTTCAGAGCACTGCTCCTCCATCAGGTGCCTCCAAATCCTGTATCTGTAGGGATAAAACAAGTATTAGCCACACATTCCTCACGAGGTTCTGGTTACTAACACATTAGTGCATCCTCTTCAAATAATAAGTGATTGGCTTGGATGATAAGCAGGAGCACACCAGCATCTCAACAATGTAAAGATCCCAATCATTGCTCTTTTTAACTTTATCCACCCCAGTCTAACACTGGCATCTCCAAATCAGGATATTGGGAGAACTTGCTGTGGGATTTTCTACTTCCATTTAAGTAGGTAAATCCACATTATTTTAGATAGGGGAATCTGAGGCAAAATCCTTAATTAGTTCTTTATTCCTTTTGTTCTAAATTTTTCCAAATTTTTGATAGCATTCAATGTATTTTTCTAGCCCTTGCCCTTCTTCCCCTGATTGGGTTTGTCCAATAACATTTCCTCTTTATGTCCATTTTAATTGCTCTGTCCTTGAAATTTGGAGCAGCTTCTATTACCTGAGTTACTTTTCTTCAGTTTACATGTGTGATTCCATATTTAATATTATACAGACTGTCAACTGAAATACCAAACAATTATCAAATCACTGATTATACATAATAACCAACTTCATCAATTACTTAAGAGAAAGTGAGGACTGCAGATGCCTGAGAACAGAGTCGAGAGTGTGGTGCTGGAAAAGCACAGCAGGTCAGGCAGCATCCGAGGAGCAGGAGAGTCAACATTTCAGGCATAAGACCTTCAACAGGAATGAGGCTTGTCATTTCTGATGAAGGGCTTATGCTCAAAACGTTGATTCTCCTGCTCTTCGAATGCTGCCTGACCTGCTGTGCTTTTCCAGCACCACACTCTCGACTTTCATCAATTACTTACTCTGATTATTCAGCAGTTAAATGTCAATCAGAGCAGTGACTGATATGACCATGAATTTAAGGAGAGATTTGTTAAAAGCATGATATCTATCAATGAAATACTGACAGTAATTAGCAAAGTAATTGGGCAGTTAGTGAGTTTTGAGAAGATTTGTAGCTCAGGTTGAGGTTTTGGATGCAGGTTTGCTCGTTGAGCTGGAAGGTTCATTTCCAGACGTTTCGTTATCTTACTAGGTAACACCTTCAGTGGGCCTTAAGTGGGACTAACACAAAAAAACCCAAACATATAAATAGAAAGCAGGAATTTTCAGCATTACTTCGCCTGAGGTCCACTGAAGATGTTACCTAGTAGGGTAACAAAACATCTGGAAATGAACCTTCCAGCTCAGCATGCAAACCTATATCCAATTGGGCAGATTTATTAATATGTAGTATTCTGCCAATTCATTGCACCATCACTCTTCTGTTCCTGGCTTTCTGATTCCCATTTCTTGGTTCAACTTGCTGACATCACTGTAGACCTCAACGTGCTTTCCAGGTTTTGCATCTGCTTATATTTATGACTGATGTTATCTCTGACTGTTCCCTCCCATTCGCTGGGCCCTCTCTAGAAACAGGCCTTATCTTTCCAGGGAATGTTCTCTAAAAACTCCTAACTCAAGCATTTGCAGGAAGTCAGTGTATCTGGATGAAACTATTCAGCCAGCAACTTCAGAGTAATTGCTTAAATTTAGATTGTTGACTAACAGAAAATGCGAAAGACAATTATGCAAAATTTTAGATATATTACATCCAGAGGATATGTTGTCTTCAAAAGGGAAATAGAAATTAAAATATAGACAATGAAGATCATAGAAACTTAGAAACATAGAAGATAAGAGCAGGAGGAGGGCATTTCGCCCTTTGAGCCTACTCACCATTCATCACGATCATGGCTTATCGTCCAACTCAATAGCCTAATCCTGCTTTCTCCCCTAAACCTTTGATTCCATTCCTCCAAATGCTACATCCAGTTGCTACTTGATTACATTCAATATCTTGTCATCAACTGCTTCCTGTGGTAGTGAATTCCTCAGGCTTATCACTCTTTGGGTAAAGAAATGTCTCCTCATCTCATTCCTAAATGGTTCACCCTGAATCCTCTGACTGTGACCCCTGGTTCTCAACACACCCACCATTGGGAACATCCTTCATGCATCTACCTTGTCTAGTCCAGTCTGAGTTTTATAAGTCTCTATGAGATTCCTCTCACTTGTCTGAACTCCAGTGAAAACAATCCTATCCTAGTCAATCTCTCCTCATACATCAGTCCTGCCATCCCCGGAAGCAGCCTGGTAAACCTTCACTGCACTCCCTCGAGAGCAAGAGCATCCTTCCTCAGAAAAGGAGACCAAAACTGCCCACAATATTCTAAATGTGGCCTTACCAAGGCACTGTATAACTGCAACAACACATCCCTGCTCCTTACTCGAAACCTCTCACAGTGAAGGCCAACATACCATTTGCTTTCTTTACCGCCTGCTGCACCTGCATACCGACTTTCGGTGACTGGTGCACAGTGACGGCATAGCAGTCTGTCATCCCTGCACTGAAGTATCACATTAGACAACTGTAGGGCTTGAACTCACTTATTGCAAATAAATGCTATAGATTAAGCCAAATAGATTTTGTGACACAACTCCATATACTTATATTTCTCTCCACATCCATTAATACCTTTGGTTTGAAAAATATATTAATCACAGATTTAAAATGAACAATTGATCTATTATTGACTGCCATTTCCCTTGGAGAGTTGTAAATTTCTCCAAACCCAATGTTTCATAATTTCAGCGTTAAAAAGTCTAAATCTAAATTTTATTCCATACTCCTTAGTCATAGATTCTCAGAGCATTTAAATTTGGTTCTCTTCTCTCTAAGTCTCATTAGTAAATAGAAAACATTGATGAGTGTGTGGTGCTGGGAAAGCACAGCAGGTCAGGCAGTATCTGAGGATTAGGAAAATCTTAGCGTAAGCCCCTCATCAGGAATTACCAGGAATTGATGAGACTGTCTCGTAATATCCTAAATTCCAGAGAATACAGCCACAGTCTGCATTATCTCACATCATAGTTTGATGCCAGTTATTAGTTTAGTAAATCAACACTGTTTCTTTGCAAGGCCAATATAGCCTTCCAAGGTTACAGCCTCAAGGCCTTGATAAGATGGGCCAATGGGCCAAAGACTAGAAGATGGAGTTTAGTTCAGATATATGTGAGGTGTTGCATTTTGGTAAGGCAGGATCTATACACTTAATGGTAGGGTCCTGAAGAGTGTTGCCAAACATGTTCATAGCTCCTTGAAAGTGGAGTTGCAGGTAGACAGGGTAGTGAAGAAGGTGATTGGTATGCTTGCCTTTATTGGTCAGTGCATCGAGTATAGGAGTTGGGATGTCACGCTGCAGCTCTACAGGTAATTGGTTAGTCAACCTTTAGACAATTCTGGTCTCCCCACTATAGGAAAGATGTTAAACTTGAAAGGATTCAGAAAAGATCCACAAGAATTTGCTGGGGTTGGAGAGTTTGAGCTGGAGTGAAGGCTGAATAGGCTGGGGTTGTTTTCCCTGGAGTTCTGGGTGCTGAAGGGTGACCTTGTAGAGGTTTAAAAAATCATAAGTGACATGGATAGAGGTAAATAGCCAATTGCTTTTCCCAGGATAGGAGAATCCAAAACTAGAGGGCAGGGGTCTAAGGGTGAGAGGGGAAAGATTTGAAAGGGACTTAAGGGGCAAGTTGTTCATATTGAAGGAGGTGTGTGTATGGAATGAGCTGCTGGTACAATTGCAGCATTTAAAAGGTATCTGGATGGTAATATGAATAAAAAGGGTTTCGAGGGAAATGGGTCAAATGTTGGCAAATGAGACTAGATTAATTTAGGATATCTGATCAACACGGACAGGTTGGACCAAAGGGTCTGTTTATGTGCTCTACATTTCTACAACTCTATGATGTGAGAAGTGCTCATGGTATTCCAGGGAAAAGGAAAGTACTGTGGATGCTAAAGATCTGAATTAAAAACAAAAGCCTGTAAAGTGCCTAAGTGGAAACTGAAGTGCTGTTCCTTCAGCTTGCATCAGTCTCTGCTGAAACATGTGCAGCAGGTCTAGTTTGGAAATGTTTGCATGAGAGCAAGGCAGAGTATTGGAATGGTAAACGACTGGAAGGTCAGGGCCATTCTTATGGAGAGAGTGAGGTGTTCCGCAAAACAAACACCTAGTCCACATTTGGTCTTACAAGTTCACTACAGAACACATGGTGAGCAGTGAACACTACTTTAGGTGTTGTTTAAGCAAGGATTTATAGGTTGTTGTAGCATAACTACCACCCTCTTGTACTGATGGACCAAACCTTCAGGTATGAGGACCAAATACACTATCCACAATTTTGATTATTTTCTGTACCTGTTCATGACATTTTGATTATTTGTGTACCGAGATATCAATTCTGTTTGAACCTCCACTGTTTCTAGCTTTTCATCATTTAAAATACTTTTTTTCCCCCCGAAGGCTCAATGTGGTTGTTCTCACATTTGTTGTTGTTGAAATTGTCATGGACAAGACCAGGACCCCCAAAACATAGTCAAAAGGTAATCTAGACCCTAACTTTGCTTATTTTAAAGGCAAGTGTAAGGTGGTACATTCCAAATGAGATTCAATTCGTCAAACTACTCGACTTTAAACAAAACATACATTATTTTTACACAACAGTACAGAAAAAAGAAAAACAAAAGAAAGGAATTGATTCAACTGTAACTCTACTGAAATGCTTAACAATAAATATATATATTAACTACCACTAATAAACCATTCCAATATAGTAACATCCCATAAACACATCCTTGGCAAAGGTAAATTCAGTAAAATAGATTCCCTCACATTAATTCTAGCAGCATGAAGAGAACCGCAGCTTTTAGCTGCAATACAGAGAGGAATAAGAGCTTCCACATCTGGCTTCAAGATCGCAGCAACTTCAGAAAGTTAAAACTAAAAATCCTGGTTCTGTGGGAGCTTGACCCCACTCAGTCAGGCTGCTTCTATTGTTCCAACTTTTAAAAAACCAAAACCTCACAAGCTGTTTACTCTATTTTCCTTGAGCAGACCATTCAGTACCTCTGTCTCAACCTTCCTTTATTTAAAAAAAGGACAAAATACACCTGTTAAATGTATAGTATCATCACAGAATCTATTTGGTTACAATGAAATCAATGCCAAAAAGAACATTTGCAAGGAAAGGAAAAGTGAAGTGTGGTTAGCAAACAGCTAAATTCCATCCAGGGAGTATTTAGTGGTTCAGCTTGTTAACCTACATCCTTTAAAACTGGCAAAAGAATACTGCATTCCTTAATAAAATTTAATAAGACTTCTCAGCTGTAATAATCTTAGGGGAATTGAAGGTCTTTTAAAATGGGATGGGGCAAGTTCTACAACTCATTTCCTTTAATGATGTTAGATGTCCCAATAAACGGCTCCTTTAAACAACACGTTCCCTCTGCCATTTAATCTGGTGAGAGTGTTTCATGTAGCAAAGTGCCAAATTGAGAATCACACTTTAAAAAAATAACAATAATAACTAGTGCAATTGTGCTAAGGTAATGATCTCTGAAACTAATTCCTCCCTTTGACAGCTCACCGCCTCTTAGATGGGGAAGGGTGGAGTGCAGAGAGAGTGCAAATTAGCAGCCCACAGTTCTCAGGGATAAAATGCCAGGTTATAAAACTGCTGGCAGTAACAAGTTTAACCAATCTGCTGCTCTCATTGTAAAATGACTAAATTTGCTAATGAAACACCTCTATCTTAAAATCAAAGCTCAATGCTACTTCACCCAATGGAGTCTCACTTGGCAAGAGAGCTGCTAAATAATCTGATATGATTTAACTATTTCCCCCAGTCTATCCCATCACACCCTCACCCCAACCAGCTTCTTCAAAGGCAGACAGGCATTAGAAGGGACTGTTTAGACTTCACTTTCCCTGTTGTTCTTTGTAGTTATTCCACAAAATAGTGATCTCAAGTGATTAAGCCAGCGGTAATGATGTTGAACCTCTCTAAAATATTTAGAACACAGCATGCCATTCAGTTGCTGCCAGTGCTATGATAATTTATGCAAATAAAGATGTAAACCCATCACTCCATGTCCTCCAATGTCCCAGCTTTTCCTAGGAATGGTAAATTTTATGAGGCTCCATCTGGCTCTCTAGTTAGATCACAATAAAATAGAGGCCACACCGCTATCTTTAATATTAAGATAATTCTTCGAAATGTTATAATGCCCCATTAGTATGATTTGATTGCAGCGGTACACAGTGCTCCATTATGATCAACTGCTGGTTTCACACTTTCACAGCAATGTACAAGCAGTCAGACTCACAGTTAAATCCAATCATCAGGGCATTTATTTTGCATTTATTCAATTGAATCTGAATCATAATTTGCATTTGTATAACACCTTTAATGTAGCAAAATCCCTTCAGGCATTTTACTTGAGTTTTATACAATAAAATTTTATATCTAACCACATGAAGAAATATTAGGAAAAATGTCAGATAAAGCTTGGCTAAAGGGGGTGAGAGATTTAAGGAGGTAATTCTGACACTGTGAATTAGTCAACCCATTGATCGTCATTTCGATTTAATATTGCATTTCTTGATTAAGATCGATTTGGAGGAGCCGGTGTTGGACTGGAGTGTACAAAGTTAAAAATCACACAACACCAGGTTATAGCCCAACAGGTTTAATTGGAAGCACACTAGCTTTCGGAGCGTCGCTCTTTCATCAGGTGATAGTGGAGGGCTCAATCCTAACACACAGAATTTATAACAAACATTTACAGTGTGATGAAACTGAAATTATACATCGAAAAATTGATTGTGTGTTGAGTCTTTCATCTGTTTGAATACCATGATAGTTTCACTTATTTCATGTGTAAATCACAAAACCTTTTTTTAAAAGTTGCATTCTCAGGCAAGCTGTTAACAATGGTGATAGCTAGACAATATGTTGAAGGTGTTAGCCCCCTGTGTTCTCTGTCTATGCCGTGATGTTTAGATTGATTCTAACCTAAAAAATGAGATAACAGAGTTTTACATGAATGCATGCAGTTTTTGAGCAAAGTACAATGTAACCCTGCAAGTACAAATTCACCCCACAAAATATACGTGTGCATGTGGGTCTGTGTGTGTGTGTGTGTGTGTGTGTCTGTCTGTCTGTCTGTCTGGGTTGGGGGTTGTGAATATGAGAAAGTGTGTGAAGGTGTGTGTGTGTGTGTAGTGAGTGTAGAGTGTCTTAAGTCTGTGAGGGGGTGCATGTGTAAGTGTGGGAGTATGTGTGTCTGTAAGGGTGTGTGTAGGTGTCTGTGTGCGCATCTGTGTATATGTGTGTCCGTCCATGTGTGTGTGTGTGTGTGTAGGTGTGTCTGTGTGTGTGTGTTTCGTGCAATGATGGTCACCTGTAATGTGACATGAACCCAAGGTCCTGGTTGAGGCCCTCCCTATGGGTACCGAACTTAGCTATCAGCCTCTGCCCGGCCACTTTTCGCTGTTGCCTGTCCTGAAGTTCGCCTTGGAGGATGGTCACCCGAAGGTCCGAGGTCAAATGTCCTGGATCACTGAAGTGTTCCCCAACTGGGAGAGAACACTCCTGTCTGTTGATTGTTGTGCGGTGCCCATTCATCCGATGTCGTAGCCTTTGCTCAGTTTCCCCAATGTACCATGCCTCCGGGCATCCTTGCCTGCAACGTAAAAGATAGACAACATTGGCACCCTGACACTGTCACTCTGTCAGAGTGTGGACATAGATACCACCATTAGGCGTGGGGATACCTCCCACCTTGTATATGACAGGTACTCATGTGACTCAGCCAATGTTGCCTATCTTATACGTTGCAGAGGCTGATAGCTAAGCTTGGTGCCATAAGGAGGGCCTCAACCGGGACCTTGGGTTCATGTCATGTTACAGGTGACCACCATTGCACTATACACACACACACATACACACACACACACACTCTTATACACACACACACATGCACACACAGACACCCACACACACCCTTACAGAAACACACACTCACACACTCACACATGCACCCCCTCACAGACTTAAGACACTACACTCACTACACACACACACACTCACCTTCTCACACTCACAATCCCCAACCCAGACAGACACAGACACACAGACAAACAAAGACCTACATGCACACATATATTTTGTGGGGTGAATTTGTACTTGCAGGGTTGCATTGTACTTTGCTCAAAAACTGCATTAATTCATGTAAAACTCCATTACCTCACTTTTTAGATTAGAATCAATCGAAACATCATGGTATAGACAGAGAACGCAGGGGGCTAACATCTTCAACATATTGTCTAGCTATCACCATTGTTAACAGCTAGCCTGAGACTGCAACTTTTAAAAAAAAGGTTTTGTGATTTACACATGAAATAAGTGATACTATCATGGTATTCAAACAGATGAAAGACTCAACAGACAATCAATTTTTCAATGTATAATTTCAGTTACATCACACGTAAATGTTTGCTATAAATTCTGAGTGTTAGAATTGAGCCCTCCACTACCACCTGATGAAAGAGCGACGCTCTAAAAGCTAGTGTGCTTCCAATTAAACCTGTTGGACTATAACCTGGTGTTATGTGATTTTTAATTTTGATTAAGATCGCTCTCCCTATTTCAATATTGGGTTCAAACTCCCCCTTCTTGTTTGAGTGGTGTCAGATTTAGTGAGTGTGTTGGCAATGTGGTAAGGCCCTGTGGTCAAGGAATTTCACTTTTTAAAGATTTCTCTGTTGGAGATGAGGAACTAGACTGTTTTTCTGGAGAGTTCTCTGCTGCAGTTGAGGAACTAGATTTTGCTTTGTTTTTAAAAGAGTCCTTGGCAGTAGTTGGTGAGGAGCTTCACTTTTAAAGAATTCCCTGCGAGCAAAACCCTTATCTGAAGAGAAATTGTATTTCTTTGTTTGGGTGAAAAATACTGCATAGCACCTGTCTGCAGCAGGCAAGGTTCGAGAGTCATTTTAAGGCTGGTGAAAAAAAAGCAGTGAAGCCATTTTAATGTCCCTTATTCCATAGTTGTGATTCTGTGTAGCAATCTCTTTTGATCATATGCCAGAAATGTCCAGCAAGGAGTCAGGTGCTCGTTCAGTCAGTGAGTTTCAGCGCAAGTCATGGTTGGTTGGATCATTTCAAACAAGATGCTTCAACAAGATGAAAATGCCTGGCAAAGAATGTTAGTGCTGACATACAGCAGCTGGCAATATCTCTGTCCATTTGAAGAGAGTCATTGAAGAAGGTGGTTAAGTTTCCAATATCAGTGAACAGAAAGATCAATGGTGCCTTTAACAGCTACAAGTGCATTGACCAGGAAAAGCAAATGAAAACTGGCCAAGGATTCTCGTTGGTGATCCTAGCCTTCTGCCCCTTTCACTCCACTAGGACCTTGCCATGTGTACTGTCTTCAATTCAAGACTTGTGTTGCCTTCAAAAGATCCTCAAAGTCCAGTGGCAAGAAAAATGTTACATCATCAAGATCTTCATTCAAGCCATTTAGGCTCCAAATCACTCTAAGAGAGCCGCACACGATTACTTTAAGGACTTACAGAACATTTCTGAAAGTATCAAACACCTCCAGCTACTCACAGTGACCAACTAAAGTGGGAGAAGTTCAATGGGGAAGGTGCGGGACTGCTTAAGAGACACAGGTGACCATTGTCTAATTTGAAATTATAAAGTATTCCTGTTATATTCAGTAAATTATATTTTTATTTTGCAAGTTGTTTCACCTACGAACGCAATGATGTGCAGTATATCATTAATAAATAGAAACATCAAACATATAAATGTGGAATCTAGGAACAGCAGTGGGCCATTCAGCCCTTCAAGCCTGTTACATCTTTCTATAGGATCATGGCTGATCCTTTGTCTCAACTCCATATCTTGCTTTCTTCCCATATCTCTTGATGCCATTAAAATCAAAAAAAAGGTGTCCATCTCTTTCTTAAATATATTCAGTGATTTATCTGGTAGACAATTCCATAGTATCACCATCCTTTGTGTGAATGTTCTTTCCTGATCTCAGTCCTAAATGATCTACTCCATTATGGCTGGTACAGTGGCTCAGTGGTTAGCACTGATGCCTCACAGCACTAGGGACCAACGTTCAATTCCAGCCTTGGGTGACTGTCTGCATGGACTTTGCATGTTCTTCCCATGTCTGCATGAGTTTCCTTTGGGGGCTCCAGTTTCCCCCCACAATCCAAAGATATGCAGGTTAGGTGAATAGGCCATGCTAAATCGCCCATTGCGTAGGTTTTCAGTCAGGGTTAAAAATATGGTAGAGGGAATGGATCTTGCTGGGTTATTCTTTGGAGGGTCACTGTGGACTTGTTGGGCCAAAGGGCCTGTTTCCACACTGAAGGGAATCTAATTCTGAGACCGCGGGCCCTGGTTCTAGACTCCCCATCCAAGGGAAACGTCCCCCTGCAGCTCGTCTGCCTAGCATTGTTAGAACCTTAAACATTTAAATCAGTTCCCTTTCATCCTTTTAAACTCTAGTGATTACAGGCCCAGCTAAACAAGCCTCTCCATATGGGACAGTACTGCCATGCACATTATCATCCTCATGAACCTTTTGTTCACTCTCTGTATGGCAACTATATCCTTTCTTAAGTAGGGAGACCAAAACTGTGCACAATATGCCTGGTGTGGTCTCACCAAGGCCCTGTATAACTGCAGTAAGACATCCTGACTTCCGAACGCAAGTCCTCTTGCAATGAACATGAGTATACCGTTTGCCTTCCTGTTTGCTTGCTGCACCCACCTGTCTACCTTCATTGACAGGTGCACAAGGACACCCAGATTCTCGAGTACATCCATCATTTACAATATATCAACATTTAAATAATACTCTTCCTTTCTGTTTTATCACACAAAAAAAACATAACTTCGCATTTAGCCAAGTTGTTCTGCATCTGCCATGTGTATGCTCAGACGCTCTAAGTTGACTAAATCGCATTGAAGCCCCCATGCATCCTTCTTACAGACTCACAATCCCACCTAATTTGTGTTGTCAGCAAACTCAGATATGTTGCATTTGATTCCCTCAGTCAGACCTTGTATATAGTGAATAGCTGGGACCCGAGTACATGATCCTTGCAGTATCCCACTAGTCTTTCTTAAATAGGGAGACCAAAACTGTGCACAATATGCCGGGTGTGGCCTGTCATTCGGAAAAAAACCCAGTTATTCCCACTCTCTGTTTCCTGTCTGTCAATCAATTTCTCATCCTTTCGGTATATTACCCCATTCCATGTGTTTTAATTTTGCCCACTTACCCTTGTATGAAAGACTTTATCAGAAACCTTCTGAAAATCCAAATATACCGAATTCACTGATTCTCCCTTATTAATTCTACAAGTAACATCCTCAAACAATCTCCAATAGGTTTGTTCAGCATGATTTGTCTTTCATAGAGCCATCCTGGCTTTGTCTAACCCTGTTATCACATCTTTTGTTATAGACAAATGCATTCTGCCCACTGCTGACATTAAGCTAACTGGTTTGTAATTCTGTTTTTTTTTCTCACTCCCTCCCTTTTTAAATAGTGGGGTCACATTTACCACCCTCCAATGTGTTGGAACCGCTCCAGAGTCTGTAGAAGATTTCTTTGGAAGATGACCAAGATTACTTCCAGGGCCACTTCCTTTCACACTCTGGGATGTCGAATATCAGGCCGGAGTGATCTGGCAACGTTTAACCTGACTAATTTTCCCAGAAAAAGTATCTTACTCATACTGATTTTCTTCAACTTGTTCCTCTCTTCAATATTCTACCTTTTCTGGAATGTTATTTGGGCCTTATTTTGTGAAGACAGCATCCAAGTATGTGTTCCATTCTACTGTCATTTCTTTGCTCTCCATTATATTTTCCCATTTTCTGACTGTAAGGCAGCTACATTTATATTGACTCATCCTTCCTCTTTACATATTTATACAATTTTTTTATAGTCAGCTTTTTTTTGTCATGTTCCCTGAAATTCTTTGCTTTTCTATTTTAGATCTCTCTGTAAAGCCCAAGATCCCATCTGCATGTTTAATCAAGATACAGGTGGGGATGGTTTCACTCTGGGTTTGGTGAAATATCTCCCCCCTCCTCTTTGAAAACCATAGCATTACTGTGGCAGGTATTTTACTGAATCATAGAATCCCTACAGTGTGAAAAGAGGCCATTCAGCCCATCGAGTCCCCAGTCCGAAGCGGACCCCACTCAGACACAGCCCCTCACCTTATCCCCACAACCCGCATTTACCATGGCTAGTCCACCTAGCCTACATTATTTAGAACACTACAGGGCAATTTAGCATGGTCAACCCACTTAACATGCACATCTCTGGACTATGGGACAGAATCAGTGCACCTGGAGGAAGGCTAGTAATGCAATTGATACTTTGGCTGTTACAGAGTCAAACTTTTGTTTTTGCAAGGACCCATATACTGAAATGCCCTGCTTGTTTGTATTTAATGTATATTAAGGTAAACTAAGTTAAAAATCACACAACACCAGGTTAAAGTCCAACAGGTTTAATTGGAAGCACACTGGCTTTCGGAGCGACGTTCCTTCATCAGGTGATTGTGGAGGGCTCGATCGTAACACAGAATTTATAGCAAACATTTGCAATGTGATGTAACTGAAATTATAGATTGAAAAATTGATTGTTTGTTAAGTTACAGACAATTCTAGTTACATCACATTGCAAATTTTTGCTATAAATTCTGTGTTACGATCGAGCCCTCCACAATGACCTGATGAAGGAGTGTCGCTCCGAAAGCTAGTGTGCTTCCAATTAAACCTGTTGGACTATAACCTGGTGTTGTGTGATTTTTAACTTTGTACACCCCAGTCCAACACCGGCATCTCCAAATCAAGGTCAACTAAAGCTCTGTGAATACTTAATGAGATTGTAGGCTTCAGTCTATTTCAGGGATTCAGTCTACTATTGTTGAAGGTAATTAAAATTGGATCTATGTACTGTGCATGGCACGATGAGAACCCATTGAGATTTTGTTCTGTCTTTAGTAATTTTCCTCTCACTGACAAGTATATGGGGACAGAGAGTCATCTTTAAATCATGCATTTGTTGCAAATTTGATTCTCTAAACAGGGATAGTAGGCAGATGAGGTAGCTGGCATATAATGCAAGGTGCTAGGTCAACGGAAAGTCCACAGTGGGTCATTTTATATGAAAGAAGTGGGAGAGGAGCAGCACTGAAGAATGTTTGTTGTTGCTGAATTGTGGGCCTCAAAGGATTCTTCAGGAATCTCAAGGAATCAAAGGTTAATTTTCAGCCATTCAGGAGATCAAAATCACTTCAGCATTTAAAACATTTGTTCTGTTTGAGTTTTCTTTCAATGCTTCCACCTGTTTATTATAAATAATGAAAAATAGTTTTTAAAAAAGTGTTACTTTGATTAGGGGAAGGAAATGCCGTGTGACTGACAGGATAACAAAAAAAATTATTAGCCTCTTAATTGGCTTGGGAAGGCAGTATGCCTGGAGGCTGAACCAATGGCAGGAAGGTTTGGAGGGGTGGTGAATGGTTGAAGGTTAGAGGTCATATGATGAAACCATGTGGGCAACCACCCAACAGCTCCTCAGAGCATCATTTTAATCTTGACTCTGATCTCCAGCATCTGCAGTCCTCACTTTCACCTACCCAACAGTAAGTGTCAACCCTAGGGCTTATTGCCACCACAGTCTTTGCCAAGTTACGCCAGGGAAGAACAATGGAATGCATTGCCTCCTTATGTAGAGGAATCAAGAATAAGATGACAATTACGAACAAAATCAAATATACATTTTATCACAGAGAACATAGCGGGTATCTACAATGGAATGCTGCAACAATTGGAGCTTTCAAAACTCAATAGATTATTGATTGTTTGGTAACGTTATAATGAACGAAGAACAAAGGCAATGAAATGGAGTTGAGTTTCAGATCAGCCACGATTTACTCGAAGGGTGGGCAGACCTGAAGGGCCAAATGGCCTCTTCCTGTTAATAAATGAAGTTAATGAAATGTTAATAAATGAAGTAAGAGTGAAACCTATGAGCCATCACTTATCTCTTCATACATAATGATGCAAAAATCAGTTGGAGCACTTAACAACATTGATAGGTTAATTAATGTGAAGCTGAGAGGATTGTCCTAAATAGACAATCAAATTCTAAACATTGGTGCTTCATCATATAAACAAAATGGCCACGCGGTATCTATCGACACTCTCGGGGTTTTCAGGAAAGGTGGGCACTGCAGGGAGTAGAATGTACTATTTCCTCCTCCAACTCTATTTTGATTTAATCCCTGCCCTCCGCTTCACTTTTTGATCACACAGCATTGCCCATTGAGGAGAAGGGCACTGCTTGTCACTGGCCACTCGGGTGCTTCCTTTCTTCCTGGTGGTGGAAGATGAAGAAAGATTTAAATACCTGTTGCCTTTCCCTGTGTCTCACACCTGTTCCCACACAACACGGATGCTGGGGAAAGTATAAAGACTACTGTTGTTAGGCAGTAGTGTAAATTGGAAAAAAAGAAAAAAATAAATAAAATGACGTATCCATATACTTAAATTACCACTTCAGATTAATGTATTTACAGTGAATTCAAATGTACAGGAACTTCTAGACAAAATTGACTGAACCTATGGTCTTAATTTTTATTTTTTTGCAGAGAATTTAGATCACAGAAACCGAAAACAAAGATATCAGCTATGACCTTAAACTGCATTATTTGAGAGCTAAAGCATTTTGTTATGACCAAGTAAGGAAATATTGACATGTTTCTTTCACCCCAGTCCTTATTTGACTGCAATAGGTTTTGAATTGTTAAATAGGATGCTGGATTTCCAATTCAGGGCTTTCATGACTGTGTGTGTTTTGTAAGAAATGGGCCAGATAGGTATTTTCAAACTAAACAAATAGGGAATTAGTTTTAGTGTTAAAGCCCACTTGGGTAAAATTATCAAGAAACACTCAAATACACAAATATGCCACATTTCCCATTAATATGTAGAAATTAAATCATACCTTCCAATCATGTAAAGAAAGATGATTTACAGAATATCAGATGTTTAAACTTGTCCAAGTCAAAAGAGATACAGGCATATGGTTGAGAAAAATTGCGTCAATTTTGGTTTTCACTGTAGTCATTGGTTGGAGGATCACTTTCTCCTGGAATCACTGTTGTTGCATTCAAAACACTACCCCGGGTTAAATTAATAGTTATGGCTTATATCTTA